>NC_092370.1:22928642-25428642 GCF_030028105.1 Mobula birostris | reverse complement strand
CAACCACTCAAAACATTTCACCGCTGTAGATGTGAGTGCTACTGGGTGACAGTCATTAAGGCAGCTCACATTACACTGGTATAATTGGTGCCTTTTTGAAGCAATTGGGAACTTGCACCCGTAGCAGTGAGAGGTTGAAAATGTCCTTGAATACTCCCGCCAGTTCGTTGGCACAAGTTTTCTGCACCTTATCAGGTACTCCGTCAGTGCCTTCTGCCTTGTGAGGGTTCGTTCACTCTTTGGATGTGTCCTGTTTATGGAAATTCCTGCAATAATTGTGGGAAGAAGAATCATTTTGCCAAATGCTGCAAAGTTGGGCTACCAAGAGAATGCTGCACACGGAAATGGAGGAAGTTTTTGTGGATTCTCAACAGACTGCTGGTGCTGGTAAAACAGAATGGGCCATTTGAGTAATTGTGAATAAGACATTGACACTGGAGTCCAGGTGAATTTGTTATCCATGGATGATTACAAAATTCTCACAGTAAAGAGAAATATTTATCCAGTGAAATTAAAAGTGATAGGCTACACTGGAGAGAATATTCCCCAGTAAAAGGGGCAGCACTTAAAGTCACAGCTGCTGATTGCAAAAAAGAGTGTAGAGCCAATAAGTTTGTCATTGAGCCTACTAGGAGATCAACAATACTAGATTAGGTGTTATATAATGAACCAGAGGCGATTACAGAGCTTGGAGTAAAGGAACTCTTAGGAGAGTGATCACAATATGATTGGGTTCAACTTGAAATTTGGCTACCGTATGGAATTCTGTCCAAACTAGAAGTCTACCATAAAACCATCTATATTATCTTTGAGGGCACGCCTGGTGTTGAGACCATGATGGATGATATCATTGTCTGAAGTCCACCAAAGAGGAACATGATACACGACTGAGAAAAGTGCTTGATGTGACACAGAATGTCAATTTGAAATTAAATAAAGAGAAATGTGAGTTTGGTGTTAAGACACTTATCATCATAGACGATGACATATCTGAAGAGGGAGGGAAGCCTGACTCAAGAAAGACATCAGCCATTGAAAACATGGCGTACACAACTCCGAAATTCTTCTTCTCCAGAAAGTCACGAAACCAAGAAAGAAAAGAATGGCAGCACGAACACCAACCCCCAAAGCAGTAAAGAGAACTACTTACACCACACCCTAACCACACAGGTCGTATTTCAAAGTTGGAGTCGATTCATTTGATTGCAATGGGAAGAGTCGTATTGTTTTAACAGACTACTTTTCCAATTACCCACTGCCATCAACATCCACCAAAGCAGTCTTCACTTTCCTGAAAGCTATGGATTCCATGTGAAGTGGTATCAGACAATGGTCCACAATTTTTGAGCTGTGAATTTGAGTCAGTGGATGGAATAAGAATGGAAATGGGAAGTGGAATAGAAATGGGTGGCCACCAAGAGATCCTGCTTCTTCTGGTGGACGGAGCGTAGGCGCTCAGCGAAGCAGCCTCCCAATCTAAGTTCTCCATAACTTCCGCCTTCTCCAAAAGAATCCCACCACCAAGCACATATATCCCTTCCCCACACTTTCTACTTTCCGCAGGGATCATTCCCTACGTGACTCTCTTGTCCATTCATCCCTCCCCATTGATCTCCCTCCTGGTATATTCTTGCAAGCAGAATGAGTGTCCTGACGAAGGGTTCTGGCCCGAAACGGCGACTCATCGTTTCCACGGATGCTGCCTGACCTGCTGAGTTCCTCCAGCGTGTTGTGAGTGTTGAGAATGAGTGCCATACCTACGCCTACACCTCCTTCCTCACAACCATTCAGAACCCCAAACAGACCTTCCAAATGAGACGACACTTCACCTGTGAGTCTGCCGGGGTCATCGACTTTATCTGGTGCTTCTGGTGTGACCACCAATTTTAATTCCACTTCCCATTCCCATTCTGAATAGTGCCACGATGAGGCCACACTCACTTTGAGGAGCAACACTTTATATTCTGTCTGAGTAGCTTCCAACCTGATGGCATGAACATCGGTTTCTCAAACTTCTGGTAATTGACCCCTTCCTTTTACCATTTCCATTCCCGTTTCCCTCTCTCACCTTATCTCCTTACCTGCCCATCACCTCCCTCTGGTGCTCCTCCCCCTTCCCTTTCTTCCATGGTTTTCTACGGTCTCCTATCAGTTTCCTCTTTCTCCAGCCCTTTATTTCTTCCATGTATCAACTTCCCAGCTCTTTACTTCACTCCTCCCCCTCTCCTGGTTTCAGCTGTCATCTTCTACCTTATACTTCTTCCTCCTCCCACCCCCACCATCTTGCTCTAACTTCTCATCTTTTTTTTCCAAGTCCTGTTGAAGGGTCTTGGCCCGAAACATCAATTCTTTACACTTTTCCGTAGATACTGCCTGACCTACTGAGTTCCTCCAGCATTTTGTGTGTGTTACACTGGATTTCCAGCATCTGCAGAATCTCTGGTGTTCTAAATCCAATCTGCTTCTCTTAGTTTGGGGTTGGGGATGGGTAAGGCCAACGAGTTGAGGGGAGAGGAGATCATTCACTATTTAATACCAGGTATTAACACAGTTCTCATTACCAAATGAGAGCTATGGAGAGAGAAAATCTCAGCAATACACGTACTGTTGCATCAGGCGAACAGGGACAAAGACCCCATCAAAATTCTCATTGATGACATCCGCCATGTGCAAACCCTTCAGTTTACGATCTTTCATAAAGTGAATTTTGTGTCATTTACTTTACCCTGATGTCCTTGTCACTGTTTAGGCAAGGTAACACCTGTCCTGGTTCCTTAAGGTTGCTGAAGCCTAGGGTGGTAATGGGGATGAGCTCCCACTACCTACTAAATGCTCCTAGTGGCATGTGTCTCAAATTGCTTCTGACAACCAAGTCCAGCTCCTGGCCTTCACATGTGGCTTGGCTTCTAAGCCTGGTGAAAATGTTTCTACTGGCAGGTGAAAGGGCAAAGGCATGTTACCAATGCCTTAAGACCTGTCGCTTTGGGCAGATGGGGCTCATCTGCCATGGCTGGCAGCTCACCCAGAAGAAGGAAAACTCTAACCTCAAGCCTCCACTGCCTTCTGGCTATACCCACTCATGGGTCGGCTTCAGGAGTAAACCCTGAGTTGGACTCCCCGGGGCAGTCCTACATTAAGTTCAATGCTGACTTGCAATTTTGGTGATGCGGCTGCTGCCGAACTGTCTTCTACATGGACAAGAGCTTGCTTGGCATATCGTACTGCCCAGGCTTGCGTATCATATAGAGATCCGTGACGCGACATCCACGGTTGACACTGACCACTGGAGGGCCTCAAAAACACCTGTCACTGTGCCTCACGGCCTCTACGTAAGTTCCTCAATAAAGAATTGTAACCCATTTCAGATTTAGGTTCTATTCATCCTCCTTAGACACTAAAATGTTCACTTTGCTCCTCCTGCCAAAATACATTTATTACAATGGACTAGAGAACGTGAGCCTCTCAGCTTGTGGCATTAAAATGAATTGTTTGCGAAACCAGTTCATTAAGGGTGCACTTAATGTCCAAACTGCATTGTTAATGGTGCAATGTCAGAAAGATTCAAACAATACACCCCATGCTCTTTCCACCTGCATGATTGATTGCATTCAAGAATTTCAGGAACTTCTTTAAAGGTGTGAGGCAGAACTGCGGTCTGCACAGAAGGCACATCCAGTCATTCTCTGTTGACTTTGATCAGGTCACTGGATCATGTTCAAGGTTCCTGAGAACGTGCTGTTCTCATGTTGAAGACTCAATGCGGAGATAAAAGTACAGAAAGCTAATGGCTCATAAATTTTAACTAATGGAGTCCTATTGAACTGACACCCTAAAATAACAATAGCAAATTGTACAAAAATCTTCACTCAGCCACTATATTTCATGATGCAGATCAAAAACTCATTATTTTACATGTTTCTGGAACATTTTAATCATTTCACAGACAAAGAATGAATGAGACTATTGAGTCACACACTGTCAGTATCCCTGCTAAAAATACTTTTATCACTGCAAAGCTCTTAGAATCCTTAATCATCACTGAGGTTCCTTCCAAAGATCACAATTAAATTTTTCAAATGTCCTTTACTATCATTGTTATTAAAAATCATTTTAAATCATGCTTTACAAAAAAATCTCTGTTAAGTCAAGTGATGCACTGTTTTAATGTACATGTGATAAATATATCTGAATCTGATCCAAACAGATTTTTTAATGTGACAAAATCCTGATAAAAGGTTTCATTAAGACCACGCGCGAGCCCAGAGCACATTGGAAGTAGTCGCACAGATTGACAGGATGGTAAAGGAGATCATCAATTGTTCATTATTACTTTATACTTTATTGTTACCAAACAACTGGTACTAGAACGTACAATCATCACAACGATATTTGATTCTGCGCTTCACACTCCCTGGATTACAAATATTAAATACTAAAAATAGTTAAAATGAGTAAATATTAAAAATTTAAATTATAAATCAAAAATAGAAAACAGAAAAATGGGAAGTAAGGTAGTGCAAAAAAACTGAGAGGCAGGTCCAGATATTTGGAGGGTACGGTCCAGATCCAGGTCAGGATCGGTTCAGCAGTCTTATCACAGTTGGAAAGAAGCTGTTCTCGTATGAGTCTTCAAGCTCCTGAAGCTTCTCCCGAAGGGAAGAGTGACAAAAAGTCTGTTGGCTGGGTGGGTCGTGTCCTTGATTATCCTGGCAGCACTGCTCTGACAGTGTGCGGTGTAAAGTGAGGCCAAGGACGGAAGATTGGTTTGTGTGATGTGCTGCACTGTGTTCACGATCTTCTGCAGCTTCTTTCGGTCTTGGACAGGACAACTTCCAAACCAGGTTGTGATGCACCCTGGAAGAATGCTTTCTACGGTGCATCTATAAAAATTAGTGAGAGTTTTAGGGGACAGGCCAAATTTCTTTAGTTTTCTTAGGAAGTAAAGGTGCTGGTGGGCCTTCTTGGCAGTGAACTGTGCTTGGCTGGGTCAAGTCAGGCCATTTGTGATATTGACCCCGAGGCATTTAAAGCTTTTGACCTGTTCCACTTGCGCACCACCGATGTAAATTGGGTCGTGCGGTCCGCTAATCCTTCTGAAGTCAACAACCAATTCCTTCATCTTGCTGACATTGAGGGATAGGTTATTGTCTTCACACCATGGCACTAGGTTCTTAATTTCCTCTCTGTACTCAAACTCAACATTACCCGAGATACGGCCTACAATTGTTGTGGCATCAGCAAACTTATATATTGAGAACATATCGTCTGCCTCTCTCCATGATCAGTGTTCATGAAAGAGTAGCATCAAATACAATGACAATTCAGTGCTGTTTGGTGATACATACAGAATGCTGTTACATGGCTTAGGCACTTAAGGCAGTGAAAATTCAAATTCGGTGAAGAAATTGGATCGTGCACTGCTGAATTTAATTAGTACTTCACAATTCAAAACTAATTTCACCTGATGAAATGCAAAATCATATCTTGGGAAATATTTCTAATTGAAGCACAAATGGAGGTGGCATTACAGGTTGAGATTATAGAAATATAGAAATATAGAAAATAGGTGCAGGAGTAGGCTATTCGGCCCTTCAAGCCTGCACCGCCATTCAGTATGATCATGGCTGATCATCCAACAATTCAAAGTACATTTATTACCAAAGTATGCATTCAGTATACAACCCTGAGATTTTTCATCCCACAGACAGCTACGAAACCAAGGAGACAGCAAAAAATGAGTGAAAGACACAGAATACACCAAACCCTAAAGTCATTGAGAGAGCCCGGGGATATTCAGTTCAGTTCAATCATGTGCTGTGTTGTTCGTTATCTGCAGGCTGCCCTGATCAAAATCCCACAAAATAGCAACAAAATAGGAATGATCAGACCCCAAAACACATCATAACAATGAACTACAGAGTCCAAACTAGAAACCGCGTCGTTAAACCTTGCCCAAGACCCAGGATTCTGGCACCATCCTCTGACAGCATTGAGGGAGAGAGAGAGAGTGCATTTGATCACAGGGACCTTTCTCCGGGAACAGCAAATGAGAGACTGGTAAGTGGTGCTGAACACCCTCTTGCCTTCCGCTCTTGCCTTGATGATTTCAATCTTCCTTGATGCTTTAATTGGCAAGATCGGCAAGAAGTTGAGTCGATCATGAGCTGGTGCCACACCTCCAGGCTTCTTGACCTCAAGGCCGTATGCTTTGCTTGAAACCTCGCCAATCACTCTTGTAATCATCAAATCAGCACGAAAAGGGTGGTAGCATCCTTTAGTCTCTCAAGACCATGGATCTGGGCCTGGAAAGTCTTGCTTCAGTCTGTGTTGGTAGAGCAGCATATGTTGTGGCTGTAGAGTCCCACACGGGAGTGATAGTCTCAGCTGCAGTGACTGCACTTGAAGGCGCTGTCCTCCTGTGTTGTCTTGGTGCTGTTTTTTCGGTGAGTGTGCTTTTCTTTAGCAGCAAGCCTCAGCTTCTCTTCTCCTCTTTTTAGACCTCTGCGTAGTTCCAGCCTCCAGCAAGAGCGATCTCTTGCAACGTCCTCCCACCTCTCGACATTCATGTTCAGTGAGTTCATGTGTCTCGTGCAGACATCTTTGAAACAAAGATGGGGCCGCCCTTGTGCTCTCTTGCCGGAGGCCACTTCCCTGTACAGCAGGTCTTTCGGGATCCTCCCATCTGACATGCGGTGTACATGGCCCAGCCAGCGGAGACGGCGTTGTTGGAGCAGGGTGAAGAGGCTGGGTATCTGGGCGCGGGCCAGGACCTCATTGTTGGTGACTCGGTCAGTCCACGTGATGTCCAGGATGCGTCTCAGGCGGTGAAGTTGAGATGCCGCTCTTGTCTGGAGTAGAAGCTCCAGGTCTCGCTGCCGTAAATCAGTGTGCTGAGGACGCAGGCCCTGTAGACTGCAACTTTGGTGTGCATCGTCAGCTTTCTGTTCTCCCAGACTCTCTGTCAGCCTGGCGAATGTTGAGGCTGCTCGTCCGATCCGTCTGTTGATCTCGGAGTCTAGGGAGAGGCTGTCCGTGATGGTGGAGCAAAGGTATGTAAACTCGTGAACTACCTCCAGCTCGTAGTTGTTGATGGTAATGGCAGGGGGGTGCTCAACGCCTTGGCCCAACACGTTGATCTTCTTCAGGCTGATGGTCAAGCTGAGGTCCTGGCAGGCTCTTGAGAAGCTGTCCATGAGGTGTTGCAGTTGCTCTTCAGAGTGTGTTGCCAGTGCTGCGTCATCTGCAAACAACACGTCCCTGATGAGTACCTCACGAACCTTGGTTTTCGCCCTCAGCCGGGACAGACTGAACAGCCTCCCGTCGGATCTGGTGTGGAGGTAGACACCATCAGTTGATGTTCCAAAGGCGTGCTTCAGCATGACTGCGAAGAAGATGCCAAACGGGGTGGGGGCAAGCACACAGCCCTGCTTCACACCGCTGCGGATGTTGAAGGCCAAAACAGGAGTTGAATCACATTTACCATAGAACCATAGAAACTACAGCACAGAAACAGGCCTTTTGGCCCTTCTTGGCTGTGCCAAACCATTTTCTGCCTAGTCCCACTGACCTGCACACGGACCATATCCCTCCATACACCTCCCATCCATGTATCTGTCCAATTTATTCTTAAATGTTAAAAAAGAACCCGCATTTACCACCTCGTCTGGCAGCTCATTCCATACTCCCACCACTCTCTGTGTGAAGAAGCCCCCTCTAATGTTCCCTTTAAACTTTTCCCGCCTCACCCTTAACCCATGTCCTTTGGTTTTTTTCTCCCCTTGCTTCAGTGGAAAAAGCCTGCTTGCATTCACTCTATCTATACCCATCATAATTTTATATACCTCTATCAAATCTCCCCTCATTCTCCTATGCTCCAGGGAATAAAGTCCTAACCTATTCAACCTTTCTCTGTAACTGAGTTTCTCAAGTCCCGGCAACATCCTTGTAAACCTTCTCTGCACTCTTTCAACCTTATTTATATCCTTCCTGTAATTTGGTGACCAAAACTGAACACAATACTCCAGATTCGGCCTCACCAATGCCTTATACAACCTCATCTGTTCCACTGCACTCCTCAGTGCCTTACCATTAACCCTGTATGTTCTACCTTGGTTTGTCCTTCCAACGTGCAATACCTCATACTTGTCAGTATTAAACTCCATCTGCCATTTTTCAGCCCATTTTTCCAGCTGGTCCAAGTCCCTCTGCAGGCTCTGAAAACCTTCCTCACTGTCTACTACACCTCCAATCTTTGTATCATCAGCAAACTTGCTGATCCAATTTACCACATTATCATCCAGATCGTTGATATAGATGACAAATAACAATGGACCCAGCACTGATCCCTGTGGCACACCACTAGTCACAGGCCTCCACTCGGAGAAGCAATTCTCTACCACCACTCTCTAGCTTCCTCCATCGAGCCAATGTCTAATCCAATTTACCACCTCTCCATGTATACTTAGCGACTGAATTTTCCTAACTAACCTCCCATGCGGGACCTTGTCAAAGGCCTTACTGAAGTCCATGTAGACAATATCCACTGCCTTCCCTTCATCCACTTTCCTGGTAACCTCCTCGAAAAACTCCAACAGATTGGTCAAACATGACCTACCACACACAAAGCCATGTTGACTCTCCCTAATAAGCCCCTGTCTATCCAAATGCTTGTAGATTCTGTCTCTTAGTACTCCCTCCAATAACTTACCTACTACTGACGTTAAACTCACCGGCCTATAATTTCCTGGATTACTTTTCGATCCTTTTTTAAACAACGGAACAACATGAGCCACTCTCCAATCCTCCGGCACTTCACCCATAGACAGCGACATTTTAAATATTTCTGCCAGGGCCCCCGCAATTTCAACACTAGTCTCCTTCAAGGTCCGAGGGAACACTCTGTCAGGTCCCGGGGATTTATCCACTTTAATTTTCCTCAAGACAGCAAGCACCTCCTCCTTTTCAATCTGTACAGTTTCCATGGTCTCACTACTTGATTCCCTCAATTCCATAGATTTCATGCCAGCTTCCTTAGTAAATACAGACGCAAAAAACCTATTTAAGATCTCCCCCATTTCCTTTGGTTCTGCACAAAGCCGACCACTCTGATCTTCAAGAGGACCAATTTTATCCCTTACAATCCTTTTGCTCTTAATATACTTGTAAAAGCTCCTTGGATTATCCTTCACTTTGACTGCCAAGGCAACCTCATGTCTTCTTTTTGCCCTCCTGATTTCTTTCTTAAGTATTTCCTTGCACTTCTTATACTCCTCAAGCACCTGATTTTCCCCCTGTTTCATATACATTTCATACAACTCCCTCTTCTTCTTTATCAGAGTTGCAATATCCCTTGAGAACCAAGGTTCCTTATTCCTATTCAATTTGCCTTTAATCCTGACAGGAACATACAAACTCTGCACTCTCAAAATTTCCCCTTTGAAGGCTTCCCACCTACCGATCACATCTTTGCCAGAGAACAACCTGTCCCAATCCACGCTTTTTAGATCCTTTCTCATTTCTTCAAATTTGGCCTTCTTCCAGTTCAGAACCTCAACCCTAGGACCAGATCTATCCTTGTCCATGATCAAGTTGAAACTAATGGTGTTATGATCACTGGAACCAAAGTGCTCCCCTACACAGACTTCTGTCACTTGCCCTAATTCATTTCCTAACAGGAGATCCAAAATTGCATCCAATATTTGAAAGAGAAAGAAGATGCAAAAGAAGTGAAAGAAGATGTTTCGTGAACGGTTTGAAGGATGTCGCCCTTGATCGCGTTGTTCATCTGTGCCATCTTCTGATTCAATCCCATTTTCACATTTGTGTTGAGATTCTCCCAGCATTTGACGTGCAGCTAATGATGTCAAATATTTTGCAACATCAAACCCTCGTGATGCAAATCGTGGCCGACAGGTTCAGAAAACAAACGTCATTGAATAACCACATAAGTTAGGCAATGCCACATGCTAGCTTCTTCATTTTAACACCTCTGGAAGGTTCTCTACATATAACACAGAACTATATAACACAGGGCCATGCCCTTCAACCCATACTGGCTGACCATAACACGAATCTAGACTAATCCCATTTCTCTGCACAAGGTTTGTATCATTCTATTCCCTACAACACAAACTATTATTTACAAACTATTTCTCAGTATTGACTAAACAGGTAATAGCACAATAACAGTACTGGCAGCTTTTAATTATGAATCAGCGAGTGAAGTATATCAAACAGATTACAAATTATACATTTTACTGGTTGATTTACACCATTCAAACATCAGTTTACTGTAAAAAGGCATCATGGTTTATATTTTGATTCAGTCCTGATGAAGGATTTTGGCCCGAAATGTCAACTGTTTACTCTTTTCCACAGATGCTGCCTAGCCTGCCGAGTTCCTCCAGCATTTTGTGTGTGTTGCAACACATTGCACTGTATGTTTTGATGTACATGTGACAAATAAAGTTTACTTCTCTCTTTTTTTAATCTTTCTCCCCCAGATTTTCCTGAATTGTGGATTGTGTCTCACTACAGTGTAAAGAACAACACTGTGAGTCTCTCCATGTCAGGAAAGATGTAGGTGGTTGCAGATCCACCTACAGTCCCTCGCTCACTCCGTCTTGCCGTAACCTCACTCCTTGCATTCATCTAAGCTGATGCGTCATCAACATTTAATTTCTAAATATTTTCTCACTTCTTCATTCACCCACCTTTTATTTCCACTTGGTCTCAAACAATGAGGCATCAGCCTCACCAAATGTGTTGCATTCAAAAGTTGAACAGATCATCGAAAGACTGTCCAAGGTCTGTTCCATCCCTGCTGCAATAGAACACGAGGGGGAAAGGACCGGATATGCAGTTACTGCAGTTAAAACCATCAGAGTACGAGGCCACGGAGAAAAGCAGGGCTCGTGTGCATCAAAGGCCATGCAGACAAGTGGTATATCTGTGTCGAATGCTATTGGAGCAGGACAGGTCAGGGTTCTTCATCATACGCACAACAGGAATCCGAAGAGGTGACATGCTCTGTGGGTACATTATCACAAGAAGCACATCAAACATGCATGGGTGTACTTTAATAAACTATAATTTTGGTTATTGCCTAATCACATGGCTTGGGAAAAGTTCTGCTTTGATAATGTTGCTTTACTGAGGCTTTGGAGCATTCACTGTGGCTAATTTTGAGCTACAAATCAGTGAAGATTTCTTATTAAGAACTCCTACATTAAGGAATAGCAGAGCAGACTCGATGGGCCTATAGTCTTATATTTAAACTTCATCAGGATCAAAAAACTGATCGCCAATCTGCTTTCTAACCAACAGTATAGTTCAAATATATCTTCAGAATATTATTAGAAATATATGCCCTTGCCAGTTTCATTCAGTAAGTGAAAGTATCTTATTGGACTACAGCAAATATTTTAAATGAAGCAAGATATTAACATATGGAGTATAACTTCCCACCCCACCCCCAAATATTCTGTGAAACACTCAATTAGTGAATGCTTAGTGCTGTGTGAATGTGAAGTGAGAAAGACCTACCCGCACAACTGCTATAGGCCAATACAGCACACAAACAGGCCTGTTGGTCCAGAATGTTGTGCCGAACCAGATAAATTACAAATCAAATGGCCAACTAAACTGATTCACTTTGCCTACACAATGTCTATATCCTTCCATTTTCCTCACATTCATGCGTCTCTCCAAACATCTCTTAGGAGTCTAGTGTATCTGCCTCTACCACTAGGCCAGGCAGTGCATTCCAGTTACCGCCCCCCCCCCCCCCACTCTCTGTGTGAAGAACCTGCTTTTGACATCTCCTTTCACCATATGCACTTCGAATTGTTGTATTAACTTATTTATGGCAATATTTTGTTTTATATGCTGTGTGGGTGCACCGTGGACCGGAGGAACTTCGTTTCATTTGGCTGTATACATGTACAGACAGATGACAATAAACTTGAACTTGTTCCCAACAATGAGGGAAAAATAACTCTTTAAGTTGATTACATACCAAGATATTACAATGCCCCTACAATTAAACAAAAAACACTCTTAGCCTGGTGGATCATTCCAGGCAACATTCAAACTGTAGATGTTACATCCCTTTGCCAGATCTACTGGAGTTCCTCCTCTATGCATCATGAAAATTACCCCCACTTTTACTTAGAAACTAATTTCTTTGGTAAACCACAATTTGTTCAGCAGTCAGATTAAGATTTCTCATGGTTTCTTTTTATTATTTAGCAGCCTAAGCTGAAGATATGTTTTTTTCTGCTGGTACAATGAAAACCAAGAAGCCAGTTTTTAATCTTTTCCCCTGATTAATGTAACATGAGCACGCTCACATATAACCTCAAAACTCTAAGGACAGCAAGGTGTTCTCATTAGTTTTTTTTTACTTTAATTTTAATCTGCATTCTCTATCATAAAATCTGACCCTATAATCAGACGTACAGATAGAAAATTATGATCAAAAGGCACAGCAGTAAGATGAACCCAGTTTCTATTAACAGCTATATTCAAATTATGCGCATCAGAGGTGGCTGATCTGTAGATGAGGAAGGTGGTGTTGTAACAAGCAAAACTAAATTAATCAGAAAATATTTACAATCTGATCATTACATCAGTGCAACTGTAATATGGTGGCAACATGCTGGTTGGTGAAGTGAACAGGGCTTGACAATAGACCCCAGAGGGGAAGAATATGTCAGTACTAATATTGTACAGCTCTTAGGCACAACATTTGCTAAAAGATTTCTTATCTCTATGTAAGAGGCAGACTGATGCGAGGAGCTGTCAACATAGTATGTATCAACTAAAGCACTGCAATAACACCAAGACAATGTAATAACTACAGCAGTCAAATACTGGACCATGCAACCCCTTGAGAACAATATCAAATATTTTTCGCTTCTGAACTTATGATATTCCTCTTCAATTATGTGTGCAGCTTTGGAGGCAAGAATTTTTGTTTTTCGTTACTCCGAAAATCTAAGAGACTAATTTATGGTTTCATAAGATGTGAATTGATGGCATATGCAAGTTACCAACCAACTGCCGTGGGCGATTTTAATGTAACAAGAACAAGCAATCTTATAAGCACAAAAAACTGAGGTTTCCCAAAAAAATGAAAACTTTAAATCCTAGTGTGACTGAAATAGTATTAGATCATGGAGCTGTGAACCAGGAAAAGTAAATACATTTCAAATTAAATGGTCAGAGAGAATGATGGCTCACTTCAAGTTTTGAACGGATTTTTTTTTTACACAGCAATTGCAATGCTGGATTTTTAGCTATAATTAAGATAGCGACTACAATTTATAAAACCACCATTAATAAAAAAAAACGATGCTTGAAGGTGCTTCAGAGAAGAATAATCAGAAAGAAAAACAGATAGCAATTGAAGAAGGTAGTGATCCTAACCAAAACATTGTTATAAAGAAGAAGCCGGCTATTAAGGATTATCTTAAAGGAGGTGGAACCAGGTAGTTGGAGGGAATTGAGCAGTTAATTGCGAAACACAATAGGGTGAAGGGAACTCTTTAATATTCTGTATGTAAAGGAGCTCTGGGGAGTGTGTGTGGAAGAAACTTACCGATGGAGAGCAGTAAATCAAGTTACCCAAGTGGCACACCATGGTTGGCAGTAACTTTGGTATAGGCAGGGGTGAGGGGGTGTTGGTGACAGGAATATATGAGATGTGACAGAAATCAAATGAGGGGATAACATTCCATTTCCTCTACAAAAGCCCTATATGGAACCATAAATATTTCATCCACTGGGTCAGAGGTCTCCGAGAAGATGACATTTGTCCATATGCTGGTTGCTAAATTGTAAGGTTTCAGAATTACTTTTGATACAATTAATGACAAATTACAGAATATACTGCATACCAAGTGGAAGTATGCAAACTTAGATTTTTTCCCTTTAATAAAACAGTCTGAATATTTCTAATTTCATTAGTACGAGTTATAGTGACAAAATGGATTAGTCTCTTAAAATGGATGGACTGCACCTAACTATTTTCCAGTCAAGAATTTTGTTGTTTAGATCTATCATTAAATCTTTCACACTTAAGGTTGAGTGGGAGTGAAACATACATATGGAAATTGTGAACTGCTCTTCAAATGATCCCATGTAGAGAACAAAAAAGGGGGTGATCATTTTGTGAGGCGTGAAATGAAAGGCCTTCCAGCAGTCTGCAGGGTATAGCAGAGCAGATATGTTGTAGTCAAATCACAGAGCAATGTGAGTAGAAGGGGATTTAACTTCCCCAATTGTAACTGAGATTGTGGTAGCATGGAAGGCTATTGCAGAAAGGAATTTTCCAAGTGTGCGTAGCAGATATTTTTGAACCAGTACATAGATAATCTGGCAAGAGAAGTTCAAAGTGCAATGTAAATTTATTATCGAAGTACCTATATGTCACCAAATATTAATCTGAGATTCATTTTCATGCAGGCATTCAGAGTAGAACAAAGAGATACAATATAAATAATGAAAAACTGCACACAAAGACTGACAAACCACCAATATGCAAAAGACAAACTGTGCAAATACAAAATAATAATAATAATAATGATAATGACAATAATAAATAATACTGAGAACATGAGTTTAGAATCCTTGAAAGTAAGCCCATAGGTTGTTGAATCTGTTCAAAGTTGAGGTGAATGAAGTTATCAACGCTGGTTCTGGAGCCTGATGGTTGAAGGGTAATAACTTTGCCTGAACCTAGTGGTGTGGAACCTAAAGCTCCTGTACTTCCTTCCAGATGGCAGCAGCGAGAAGAGAGCATGACCTAGATGGTGGAGGTTCTTGAAGGACCAGTACTGGAAATATAGCCATGGTTGAAGGTAGTGACCATAACCCTGTAAATTTCAAGGTAGTTATAGAAAAGAGTAAGGGTAGTCTGGAAGTTAAATTTGGGAATCGGAAAAAGGCCCATTTCAATGCCATAAGGCAAAACATGGCATAAACTGACTGGGCACAGTTACCTGCAGCTAGATCTACATCACACAAGTGGGAGTCATTCATAAGTTCAATAACTTGCAAGTTCCTTTCAAAGCAAAAGGTAAGGATAACAATTCTGTGGAATCCATGTTATCAAGATATATTGAGGACTGGATAAAAAATGGAAGCACATCCCAGTTATGGAAAACCAGAAACACAGGAGGCCTTTATCTCCTGAAGAATATAAAGTGGAGGATGCATACTTGCAAAGGAAATTAGGAGAGCAAAGGTGAGGGGGGGGGGGGAAGAACTCAAAGTATCACTGGCAGACATGATCAAGGAAAATCCCAAAGCATTTTACAAGGATATTAAGGGAAAGAGCATAACCAGGGAAATCATAATGCCAGTGAGGAACCAAGTTAGGACAATGGGCTGAACATGTGTGACTTGTTGGCAAGGTTAGCATAGCTGCTGGTTAGTCAGCTGTAATTTCAACTGTGTTGCCTTTGAAAAGGCAGTCTCAATGCTGAAAAGTAAGCCGAATGAATCAGCATGCAACACAAAGAAGCATGGAAGAGTACAGCACTAATCTTTTATTGAACTTTCCACAAAGCTTTCATGTTCTTCAGCCTGGGATTGGTGAACAAAACTACTGACAATCCTGTGGAACTAAGTATAATGCTGAGCCTAATGTTTGATGTATCAGCTTCCTTGATGCACAAGCAGAAGTTGCACAATGCATGTATAAAACAGCTTCTAGAATATTATGGCAACTTAGTTATCTTCAACAGCATCACTGGTTTAACACAGGCACTTGGTGGAAACAACCATTTTTCTCCCTCCCTCTCCCTCTCCCTCTCTCAGGCTGATGTCAACTGTGATCTAACCAGTGCCACCATGCCAATGCATGTCCGACTGCTCACCCTGATTACTGCTGCCCATGTCAAAAGGTTCCGCCTGAAGCTGGGCTTCTTCTTGCAAGTTCAACGGTAATCTCCTCCAGTGAAAGCCAGCAGCCTTTCAGCAGACGTGCTGGAGCCATAAGAAAGTAATTCATAGAAACATGGAGACAGGCAAAGATGTCTTGTAGGCAGACACTAAAACAACACACAAGGATGATGAGGTTCATTTTGATTGACAAATATGTTCGAATATTTATAGTTTTGCTGATGTTGTGCCAACCTTTTTAACCCTACTCAGAGATTAATCGAGTGCTGTGGTTCTCAAACATTTTTTGGGTTAATGCTCTGTAGGCTCCTAGACCATATCCCCAGTGCCCCCAACTATAAAGAACTATGATTTATGCTCCACAGTAAAAGAGAATGTAGGCCTTCATTAGTCTCATGAGACCATGGATTTGCACCTTGGAAGGTTTCCAGGGCGCAGGCCTGTGCAAGGTTGTCTGGAAGACCGGCAGTTCCCCATGATGCAAGTCTCCCCTCTCCACACCACCAATGTTGTCCAAGGGAAGGGCATTAGGACCCATACAGCTTGGCACCGGTGTTGTCACAGAGCAATGTGTGGTTAAGTGCCTTGCTCAAAAGAGAATAGGAACTACAATTTCAAAGCAGTGACAAATAATTGCAAAAATTATTCAAATTTATTTAAGGCTACAAATAAAGTTACTTTGACATGAGGAAATCTGCAGATGCTGGAAATTCAAGCAACACATACAAAAAATGCTGGTGAATGCAGCAGGCCAGACAGTATCTACAGGAAAAGGTACAGTCGACGTTTCGGGCTGAGACCCTTCATCAGGACTAACTGAAAGAAGGGATAGTAAGAGATTTGAAAGTGGGAGGGGGAGGGGGAGATCCAAAATGATAGGAGAAGACAGGAGGGGAGTGGTGGATCTAAGAGCTGGAAAGTAGATTGGCAAAAGGGATACCAGACTGGAGAAGGGAGAGGATCATAGGACGGGAAGCCTGGGGCAAGAGAGAAGAGGGGAGGGGAGCCCGGAGGGTGGAGAGCAGGCAAGGAGTTATAGTGACAGGGGCAGAGGGAGAAAAAAGAGAGAGAGAGAAAAAAGGGGGGAAAAATAAAAAATATATTAAATAAATCAATAAGGGATGTGGTGTGAAGGGGAGGAGGGGCATTAATGGGAGTTAGAGAAGTCAATATTCATGCCATCAGGTTGGAGGCTACCCAAACGGAATATAAGGTGCTGTTCCTCCAACCTGAGTGTGGCTTCATCTTGACAGTAGAGGAGGCCGTGGATAGACATATCAGAATGGGAATGGGACATGGAATTAAAATGAGCGGCCACTGGGAGATCTTGCTTTCTCAGGTGGTCAGAGTGTAGGTGTTCAGCGAAATGGTCTCCCAGTCTGTGTCGGGTCTCGCCAATATATAGAAGGCCACATCGGGAGCACCGGACGCAGTATATCACCCCAGCCAACTCACAGGTGAAGTGTCACCTCACCAGGAAGGACTGTCTGGGGCCCTGAATGATGGTGAGGGAGGAAGTGTAAGGGCATGTGTAGCACTTCTTCTGCTTACAAGGATAAGTGCCGTAGGGAGAACGGTGGGAAGAGTTGGGGGGACAAATGGACAAGGGAGTCGTGTAGGGAGCGATCCCCATGGAAAGCAGTAAGGGGGGGGAGGGAAAGATGTGCTTGGTGGTGGGATCCTGTTGGAGGTGGAGGAATTTATGGAGAATTATATGCTGGACCCAGAGGCTGGTGGGGTGGTAGGTAAGGACAAGGGGAACCCTATTCCTAGTGGGGTTGCGGGAGGATGGGGTGAAAGCAGATGTGCATGAAATGGGAGAGATGCGTTTGAGAGCAGAGTTGATGGTGGAGGAAGGGAAGCCCCTTTCTTTAAAAAAGGAGGACATCTCCTTCGTCCTGGAATGAAAAGCCTCATCCTGAGAGCAGATGCGGCGGAGTCGGAGGAATTGCGAGAAGGGGAAGGCATTTTTGCAAGAGACAGAGTGGGAAGAGGAATAGTCCAGGTAGCTGTGAGAGTCCATAGGCTTATAGTAGACATCAGTAGATAAGCTGTCTCCAGAGACAGAGACAGAAAGATCAAGAAAGGGGAGGGAGGTGTCGGAAATGGACCAGGTAAACTTGAGGGCAGGGTGAAAGTTGGAGGCAAAGTTAATGAAGTCAACGAGCTCAGCATGCGTGCAGGAAGCAGTGCCAATGCAGTCGTCGATGTAGCGAAGGAAAAGAGGGGGACAGATACCAGTATAGGCTTGCAACATGGATTGTTCCACAAAGCCAATGAAAAGGCAGGCATAGCTGGGACCCATATGGGTGCCCATGGCTACACCTGTAGTTTGGAGGAAACGGAAGGAGCCAAAGGAGAAATTGTTAAGAGTAAGGACTAATTCTGCTAGACAGTGGTGGTAGAGGGGAACTGGTTAGGTCTGGAATCCAAAAAGAAGTGGAGAGCTTTGAGACCTTCCTGGTGGGGGATGGAGGTATATAGGGACTGAACATTCATGGTGAAAATAAAGCGCTGGGGGCCAGGGAACTTAAAATCATTGAAAAGATTCAGAGCGTGAGAAGTGTCACGAACATAGGTGGGAAGGGTTGAACAAAGGGGGATAAAACAGTGTCGAGGTATGCAGAAATGAGTTCAGTGGGGCAGGAGCAAGCTGAGACAATGGGTCTACCTGGGCAGGTAGGTTTGCGGATCTTGGGTAGGAAGCAGAAACGGGAAGTGCTTCTTTATTTACTTCTTTAAAATTTAAAATTATAAAATTATAAAATTACTTCTTTATTTGTTGTTGTTGTTCCTTTTTGTGCCTGGTGGTGCATTGGATGCCTTTTTTTCCCATTTCCTCAGCATTTGTCTGTTTTTTTTAATGAGCTGAGTTGCTAGCTTGACGCTCAACCCAGCACAGATGGAAAGTATGCAAGGGGCCAGCAGGATTTGAACCCAGGACCATTCACCTTGAAGTCTGTTGCTGACGGCATTACACCATGGGCGGGCTTATGCAACTGCACTGAAACCATGCTCCACTAAATATTATTTTGGAAAGGCAATAAAGAACATTTTGACATTTTTCCCCATAGTGCAGGATAATATTCTGAGATTTCTTTCTGCAACCAAAAGTCTTGATATGATTCCTTGAACTTCGGCTTCAACTCAGTCAGTTTGTAGTGACATCAGTTCTTCTGCCATCCTTCCTGCTAATTCTTCATTACAAGTGTTCAAGACTGTATTTATTACGCAATCTGGAATTCTGACTGAGAGAAGATCCTGAAATCTCTCTGACATGTCCTTATGCAGTTCACTCAGGAGACCATAGTATAATTGAAGATCATCAGGTTGATTATCTTTCTTCCTCTTCCAACTCAGAGAGGCTCAGTAATTGGAAAAGATCATAACAGACAGTGGTGCACTTCAATAGGATTAACTTGGACAGAATGTGGAGACAGCTGATTCGACTTTGATAAGATTCACACCATTTCCTTGGAATTGAAGACTGATTTCATTAAACTTTGTGAATATTTCTGACAAATAAGCAATGTCATGCCTAATATTCTTGAGTTGATTACTGAATTAGTCCTCAAAGAATTTTATCACAGTTTCAAAAAGCGCATAAAAGCTTCTCAGGCAGTTTCCTTTTCAGAGCCAACTGACCTCTGTGTGGAACAGCAAGCTTTCAAACTGTTCATCATTCTCAATACTAAGCTCTGGAAATAATTGATAATTGAGAGCCTGGGACTTGATTTTATTTACTGCTATGATAACAGTATTTAATGATTTGTACAGCTGATCACTTAGGCTCTTTGTGACAAGGTGCAGGCTGTGAATTAAATAGTCAACGGTACAGCTTTTATCAAGAAAGTAATAACCCCATTGTGACATCCTGCCACTAATGGTGCCCCCATATGTTGTACAAACAAGAATGTTGGTGAGCAGAATGTTCCTTCTCTGAAAAATTGCTCAACAACCGGAAATATTGACTCCCTCTTCGTATCTTTTTCTCGTCCCCTTGCAAATAACAACTCTTGAATCATGTTTTCAACTTTTATGAAGCAAACATAACCAAGAAGCAAAGATTCATTGGACTTTGAACCTTGTGAACTATTCTGCTAAATGCTGCAGGTCTTCTTTAGGAGGCATGACAATGTATCGTACAATAGCATTGCATTTCCTATTTGCATATATATAATAAGGCATCCGTTAATCTTGCGAGACCATGGATCTGTGCCTGGAAAGTCTTCACTCTCCAGGGCGCAGGCCTGGGCAAGGTTGTATGGAAGACCAGCAGTTGCCCATGCTGCAAGTCTCCCCTCTCCATGACACCAATGTTGTCCAAGGGAAGGGCATTAGGACCCATATAGCTTGGCACCAGTGTCGTCACAGAGCAATGTGTGATTAAGTGCCTTGCTCAAGGACACAACATGTTCCCTCGGCTGGGGCTTGAACTCACGACCTTCGGATCGCTAGTCCAAAACCTTAACACTTGGCCACATGCTCACACATACTGTCCACATATTCTGATTGTCTGGTGGAGTCAGGAGTGTAACAAGCTGATAGCCCTTGTCTGCTGGGGCTGGGTGCTTTGGGGTTCTTCCATTTAACTGTCATTTATTCTCTGGAGCACTCTTCCGTTTTTGTGGATGTTTGCGAAGAAAAAGATGTTCAGGATGTGTATTGTATACATTTCTCTGACATTAAATGTACCTATTGAACCTACCTATTGAAAATATGTTTCCAGATACAGGCAGAAACATTGCAACTACAATAATATCAAGACCAAATTGGATTATTCCATTGATGAAGAACATGGAATATTACAGCACAGTACAGGCCTTTTACCCCATGATGTTATGCTGACCTTTTAATCTACTCTAAAGATAAATCTAATCCTTCCCTCCTACATAACCCTCCATTTTTCTATCATCTATGTGCCAAGAAATCCAGTAGGAACATATCACCTAAACCTAGCAATATAAAATGCAAAGGATTCAAAGTACATTTATTATCAAAGGGTGTATAAATCATACAGCCCTGAGATTCATCTCCTTACAGGCAGCCACAAGGCAAGAAACTTAAAAACAGACTAACACCCAATGTGTAGAGAAAGAAGAAAAAAAAACGAATCACACAAACAATAAAAGCGAGCAACAGCATTCCAATCTCTGCTGCCTCAGAAGGCAGTGGAAGCCAATTCTCTGGATGCTTTCAAGGAGGAGCTAGATAGGTATCTTATGGATAGGGGACAAGGCAGGAACGGGGTATTGATAGTAGAAGATCAGCCATGATCTCAGGATGGCGGTGCAGGCTCGAAGGGCCGAATGGTCTACTTCTGCACCTATTGTCTATTGTCTATTGTCAAACTAAATTGAGCCTCTACTCCGGTGATGAATATCTGTTATCTGTCAAGTAGAGGATCGTGCACAATCCTGATTAGATGGAGACAGACGTGAGAGCACAGTGGAACATCTGGAAAACTTCTGAAATGACTGCTTTGCTACCACTGTTACTGTGTGGTAACCGGAATCTCTGGAGCTGAAGGCCTCGAAATCCTCGGCTTTGCATGTTTCAGCGGCCGGGGAGAGGTCGAAGGCGCTTGGCAGAGGATGGCGCTCGGGAGGCTGTATCGGAGAGGCTGCTTGGAAGCTCGGAGTCTTTGGATGGATGGACTCAGGGTCGGCTACTCCCAAGGTATCGGCAAGTTGACGGTGCCTGGAGGTTTATGGCAGGGAGTTTCTCCCTTTTGCCACCTGCTATCTGGAGTCGATCGACTCGGGACTTTGAGAACTTTTTTTTTACTGTGCCTATGGACTGTTCTTCATCAAATTATGGTATTGCTTTGCACTGCTGTAACTATATGGTATAATTATGTGGTTTTGTCAGTGTTAGTCTTTGGTCGGTCTTGTTTTCTGTGATATCACTCTGGACAAACATTGTATCATATCTTAATGCATGTATGCATTTCTAAATGACAATAAAAGAGGACTGAGTGTTCTCATAATCTAATCTAATCTAGTCCCAACTCCTGGAGTAGACAGAGCAGGCCCATAGCCTTGGTCTATATTGTGGGGCAAATCATCGTGAAGCTTGCAGAGGCAAACATGTGGCAGCTGGAGCAATCTCACAGCCTCAGAGCCGAGGAAAGCGAAGTAAAATGTTGTGGAGCAAAACTGGCTCGACCCTCGTCTCCTGTTGCCAAAACCCTGCCTTTTCAGTCCATCCTTGCAACCTATATTTGTTCATTAATCACAATACTGTAAGGTGATTTGAAATGCTTCAAAATAATTATTGTATTGGAAATATTAAAACCTTCCAAGTTGAGCAGATTTAATTAATCTAAGTAGTGGAATAGATCAAAGAATTCCAAATATATTATTTGACACTGATTTATACATTTAAAAAAAATCACACTTGCCACCACTGGGTTTCTGCCAATTATAAGTATTTCTGATTCTGCAGATTAAGCTTCTTTACCATTAAAAAATACTTACTAGGAAAATAATAAGAGTAAGGCAATGCTTAGTTTTGGTGATAAACTCAATTTCAGAAGTATTAGTAAAAGATTACCATTCTTAATTATGCTAATACAGAAACAATTGATTTATCATTTGAGAAACCAATCCAATTTTAAGAGCAATTTGTATTTGGTATAAAAATCATGCCTTAAGTAAATATTTTACACCCTGTCTGTGTTTGTAAGCTCTTCAGTGCCCGTGCTCCTTTTAAAGACGTGACGCAAGTGTTGGTAATTAACCTATGGGCAAAATTCTAGGTGCACTCTTTTCCCTGGTAGGAACTTCACACCACTGAATGCACATAAATAAGTCCATTTAACATCAAAGGGAACAACCATCCTCTCACAGGAAAATGTTACATAACAATACTTTTCATTATAACCCATCCGAATTATATGAAAGCAAAGCAGAGAAATGAATCCCACATTTTTACAGGAGAGTTTGAAGTGGCAGAGATAGCCTGTGGCAAGACACATTGAATGTTGTGCTTCTTCTGATTTCTGTAACGTCTATATCCACTCAATCAGCATACATCTGGTGAGGGCAAACTCATGAATTCCAAATATTCTGTGAAAATACTTGCCTGAAATGTGCAGGAGGCATCAATATTAGTTTCTGCTATTGAATCTACTCTGACCTTTTGGGGCAGAGGGGATGGCAATAATTAAATCAGGGCACAATATATGCTCACGCTGCACATGGTGTGATGCAATTCCACCTGGAGAATGGGAGTGCTGAATTGCTAGAAATCATAGAAACACAGAAATCTACAGCACAGTACAGGCCTTTTGGTCCACAATGTAAATGCTTAGAATTTCCTTACCACATTACCCCCTCTATTCTTCCAACCTCCATGTACCTATCTGAGAGTCCCTTAAAACACCCTGTTGTATCCACCTCTACCACCGCCTCTGGCAGTGCATTCCATGCACTCACCATTCCCCGTGTGAAAAACTTAGCTCTGACAACCCTTTGTACCTACGTCTAAGCACCCCCTCGTGCTAGTCATTTCAGCCCTGGGAAAAGGCCTCCGGCTATCCACACTATCAATGCCTCTCATCATCTTATATATCTCGATCACGTCATCTCTCATCCTCCGCCACTCCAAGGAGAAAAGGCCAAGTTCACTCAACCTATTCGCATAAGGCAGACTCTGCAATCCAAGCAACATCCTTGTAAACCTCCTCTGAACTCTCTCTATAGCACCCCCATCCTTCCTGTAGTGAGGTGACCAGAACTGAACACAGTACTCCAAGTGGGGTCTAACTAAGGTCTTATATAGCTAGGAACTTAACAGTTTTATTCCTGTACAGCTGCTATTTGCCTTTTTTAATTGGGTATTAACTTTGTATTTCATTCCCTTTCCAAGTATGAAAAGGTAGAGGCTTGTAGAGTGTTTTCACAGTTTTGGCACTTTAAATTAGTTCTCTGAAAGCAATTAAAATGATGAAGAGCCAATATAAAACTTCAAAAAAATAACATAAATACATTTAAACTTCAGCAACGATAAAAATGAAAACATTTAGTTAAATGAAACCTGAAAATAGTCATCAAACAAATGGATTTGAAGCATTCGCAAATCACTACATGGCCCAAATTATTGTTGGATGTGCCTTCCCATCATTAAATACTGCATGTTATGATAGAGAATAATGCAAGAGACTCCAGAGGGACTCTCCATCATGGGCGTTGTGTTTAGCAACTTTCCACAGCATCATGGCTACCTTCGAGAGATGGACTTTCAAGAAGGTAGTACCCATTGCTCAGGACCCTCACCATCTAGGACAAGCACTCTCCTCCTTACTAACAATGGGAAGGAGATACAAGAGCCTAAAGACCCTACTTTAGGGTTTAGGAACAACTTCTTCCCCTCTGCCATCAGATTTCCGAAAGGTCCACAAAACTAAGAACCCTATCTCATTATTCTAAACCCAATAATACCACTGCATTATTCTTTTTGCACCATTGCCATAATTGTCATGAACCATTCAGCTATTGGTGTTTTTAGTTTGCATGTGCACCACAGAGTCATACAGCAGGGAAACAGCCACTTTGGCCCAATGCACCTATACTAACTGTGCTGTCCAGCAAGTTAGTTCCATCTACCCATGCTTGACTCATAACTCTCTAAACTCTCCTATCCATGTACTGACCTAGATGGCTTTTAAAAGTTGCCAATATGCCTGCCTCAACCATTAATTCTAGCAGCTTATTTCAAATAAGCACCACCCTTTGTGTGAAGAAGATATCCCTGATGACTCTTTTAAATCACTCAGTTATCTTCTGCTTATGGTGTCTTGTTTTTAGCACTGCCTCCCTGACCAAAAAGACCACGTGCTTTCACCCTGTCTATGTCTCTCATTATCTTATATACATCTATCGGTCTCCTATATACATCTCGATCTCCTATGCTCCAGGGAATAAAGTTGTAGTTGATGCAACCTCTCCTTGTAACTTAGGCCCCCAAATCCAGACAGTGTCATGGTAAATCTTTTCTGCACCCCTTCTAGTTTAATAACATCTTTCCTGTAACAGGGCAACCAAAAGTGTACAAAATACACCAACTGTGGCCTCACCAGCCTCTTCAATAACTGCAACAAAACTTTCCAACTTCTGTACTCAGTACCATGAATTATGGAGACCAGCAATACCAGATGCCTTCTTCATCTCTCTATCTGTGGCCTGTTTTCAGTGAACTACAAACTTGTACTCCTCAGACCCTCTATTCCATAACATTTCCCATGTCCTACCCTATTTTGAGCTCCCAAATTACAATATCTCACATCTTCAATGTTGTATAAGTATCTTCCTCCATTAACCTTCAGGTAGTAAGTTCACGATTTCATCTTCAGGATGAAGAACTTCATCCTCAAACACCCTCTAAGTCTCCTTCCCTTAAACATGCTCCTGCCATCATTGTTTTGAACACCCATTCATGAGGAATACAAACCCAGTCGCATAACTGAAACATTCCATTCCAGGCAACATCCTGGTGAATCTCCTCCATAGCTTCCCAATCTCTCATGTTTTTCCCATAGTGTGGTGATCAGAATCCAAATGCAGTAGATCGATTCTTTGGATAAAGGGGTTGTCCTGTCATGAGAGATTAAGACTACTTGAATTTTACAAGCACTAGTGATCTCTAATCTTGTGAGTGTGCTTGAGAGGGAAAATTGCTGGAAGTTAATTCTAGCTATGGAAGTTGTCACCTCATGGGAGGATGAGGAAGCATCTTCATGTCCACATCACAAATTGCATTCCCATCATTTAACACCATATCTTTTGTACTTTCATTACCAAACATTTATACAAACTATAATAAACTGGACCACCACACTGATCCTCGCTGCAATTTGCCTATCACAATAGGTCCACAGTAGATGTGATCTCACCTGCCCTCCACTCAGCCTTGGACTGTTTGGACAACAGGAATACCTACATCAGGCTGCTGTTTATTGATTGCAGCTCAGTGTTCAACACCCTCAGTACGAATCAACAAGCTTCAGAACCTGGGCCTCTGTACCTCCGTCTGCAACTTGATCCTTGACTTCCTCATCTAGAGACCACAGTCATTATAGATTGGAAATAACATCTCCTCCTGCTGACAATCAACATCGGTGCACCTCGATGATGCATGCTTGACTCTCTCCACACCCTAGACTGAGTGGCTAGGTGTAACTCAAACTTCATCTATAAATCTGCCAAAGACACAATGATTCTTGGTAGAATTTCAGATGGTGACAAGGAGGCACGCAGGAGTGAGACAGATCAGCTGGTTGAGTGGTATCACAACAACCTTGTTCTCAGTGTCAATAAGACTAAGGAGTTGACTGTAGACCAGGAAGGCAAAGTCGAGGGATCAGAGGTAGAAAGCATGAGCAGTTTCAAGTTCCTGGCTGTCAACATCTCTGAAAATCTATCCTGGGCCCAACATATTGATACAATTACAAAGAAGGCACAACAGCCACTATATCTTATTAGGAGTTTGAGGTGATTTGCTGTATCACCAAAGGTTCTAGCAAATTTCTACAGGTGTACCATGGAGCGCTATTCTTTTTAATGGAATCTGCCTTTGGACCTTTAATGTGCAAATGACACCAGCATCAGTCTCATTGCACACACTGCCCTGCATCTGGAAAGCAAAAGGTAAAAATGCTCGTAAGTACGTAGTGGCTTCCAGTTTTCAAAACTATTCCTTATAAAGGTGAGAGCCAAAGTTTGGATTCACTGTTCAGCATAGCAGTGGCTTTGTGTCATAGTTTGCTTAGCTGATTTGCCAGGGTCTATGATGAAGGCTCATACATCTGGCTCTCACACTTCAGAGACTCTGGACTCTATGGTGATCACATAGTGTAGTGGCTATTCTAACAAACCAATGCTGCTAATGGTGACCACCACAGATTGTTATCCTTGGGCAATGTGCCCTTCAATTACTCCAGTAAAAATGTTCCAAAAGTCTAAGAACTATATTTGATCTTTAATTAGCAACTGTAAAACACACAATCTTGAAGCAACAGAACTTTAAGCATAATTAAGCAAAACTAAGTGATCAACAAAAGATATGATGTCCGTAGGTCTCCAGCTCCAAACTGCCCAGAACAAAGCATGAATACGTAACTTATTCCCTTCACTTTTACCACGCCCCCCACTCACATGACTAGTTACCATAATATACACAATAAATGTCCAAAACAGAATACAGTGCATATAGAAAACAGATGCCTGGCTCCTACACATTGCATGGAACCGCAGTGTAATGTAGCTGAGAGAGTTGCAGACTTAAAGCCTCAGCAATCAGTAGGGTAAAGAATTGTACCCCTGCTGGTCAGGAATCTGACCTGTGGACCATGCGCAACTGTGCTGGTCTAGTTTGTGTATGCCTGTTGTTGCTGTCACTGCCCTAAAGTAACTGAGGTGGACTGCGTTCCGAAAGCAGTGTACACACTGGACAGTTGAGAACAGCAATTCATTAGGTTACCGATTAGTAAGGATGTTCAAAGGTTATGGGGAGAAGCCAGAAGAATAGGATTGTGAGAGAATCAGCCATGATTGAATGATGATAGAGTAGACTTGATGGGCCAAATGGCCTAATTCTGCACTGTGTGTTGTGGTCTTATGTTCTACCAGGCAACTGGCAATGCCATGTTAGTTATCATACAAGGGCTCAGTGGGACTTACTAGCACATGGAACCATTGAACAACAAGTGATCTCTTATCTGGCTGTCTGTGTTATTTTGGGCCTGAGCTAATGGCAGACAACGTAGATTGTCTCGGGGGCCTCGGCCCCACTGTACACTATACCAAAAAAATTCTGTGTTGGTTGGACTGTAGGTGAGTAAAAATATCCATTTCCAGAATGTAAACTTTCTGTATTGTCTATTTTTCAGGAGCTAGCAGGTAAATGTTATTTAATTAGAGCAATATGAACACAGTAATTGGATTCATTCCAACACTACAATGCCTTTGTTGTCAAAAACTTTTGGCATCACACATTAGTCTAGTGAAAATCGGTTTATTCAATCCGTACCTATAAGTACAAAAAAAGAGAGTAAGAAATCATAACAAATGTATTTGGGCAAGTGATCAGATTTGGAGTCACTACAAATGTTTAGACTGCTGCCTTTGTACCAGATTCTGTAACTGCATTCGTATAATTTCTTTTAATAAGCTTTGACGATATTAATATAATTCTATTTGTGTTTAATGTCTTTCTTTTTGAACAAGGCAGTTTACACTTCTCAGAAGCACCAATATGCTAATATAATTTGTAACGTACTGCCAAAACTCTACCCAACATTTTATTTAACTCTGAGCAGAACTTGTTGACGATAGCAGCATGCTATCTGTGTTTGCTACAGACTTACAGGCAACTGGTTCTTAAGGTTGTCATAATGGGGGGGGGGGGCCGGGGGAGGGAAGTTGAGGAGTTAATGCAGGTAAACTCACCCTAAGTATTAAATTAATACCAATGACACTAGTCTCAAATACCCGTTGACAACCAGGTCCACTCCAAGCCTTTATATGTGGCTTAATTACTAAGCCTGGTGGAACAGTTTCTACTGACAGGAGAAGGGGCAAAGGGGGGAGGGGCTACTGGCGTATTAAAACCCAGTTGCTTTGGGCAGACGGGGCTCCTCCACCGTGGTTGGCAGCTCATGTAGAAGCAAAACTCTGATCTCAAACCTCCACTGCCTTGCAGCTATACCCATTCTTGGGGAAGACTGCGGAAGTATCCCTTGAGGGAAAATCCGGAGCTGGAGCTGGAGTCCCTAACGTAGTCCTGTGGTGAGTTAAATGCTGACTGGCAACTCCTGCAATACCACAGGTACCAACTGTATCAGTCTCCGCTGTTCCTAATGAATTCATAAGGTGCGTGGAGAGGGGGAACCCGCTGCATGAGCAACAGTTGGCTCTCCATATTGTGTGTACTGACTTGTGTATTGACTTCGACACAAACTGCTAGGACACAACATCCTGACCAATGGAGGGCTTTAAATAGCTCAACAATAAACTTGCAGACACCTATGAACTTGAAGTTTCTGGATCCACTGATGAGATTTGCAAAAGGAAACCATCTCTATTTTAAGCAGTGTCTCTCTCTATGAAGACAATATGATGCAATATCGTCTTGTTTATGGGCCAGAACAAGCTGCGTCATTGATACAGCTGAAAGAACCTTCAACATCCAACTAAGCCATGTTTGCAGGCTTTACCAACTATTAGGGGATTCTTGAAACATTCAGAAATGGTTAAAAATCAATGCATCAATTAAACATTAAAATAATTGAAGATTGGTAAAATTAAAACTATTAAAACTAATACTTAACTGAGCTCAACTGTTTGCAAAATCACAAATTAATCAAAATTTACCTATTTTCTCACAATGACTCCTTTCCATTGAATTCATCACTGCATAGGTCCTGCACATCTTTCAGAGAATCACAACATATTTATCTCCCTTTGCTTGACTCCAAGTAGAGTCCAGTACTAAAGTGAAGTCAGCAAGTTCAGGACTTGAACATTCATGCAGGAGTTCTGAACCTCCTGCCATTATGGAAGTATGCAGTGCAATGCAGGCAGTTCAGCAAGGACCGATCCCCATGTACTACTCAATTTTTTCTAAGGATTTCCACAAGGTGGGCAATAGTGTTTCTGCTGAAGCTGGTGTAAAGACATAAAAAGACTGAATCAGAACACAGTGCTACCAGCATGCCTTCTGCCACACTTTTTTCTGACTCCCAGAATAAGACCAGCACTGTTTTTATTCAAGGGTTGCATCACAAGAGTCCTGGATATTGAACCAGAATCAGACTTATTACCACTGACTTATATGATGTAGATTGCTTCCCTTAAACCTGACAGATTTGATTAAGAAGCCAAAGATCTGGAATAGTCATAGTCATAGTCATTGTCATAGTCATACTTTATTGATCCCGGGGGAAATTTGTTTTCATTACAGTTGCACCATAAATAATTAAATTGTTATAAAACCATAAATAATTAAATAGTAATATGTAAATTATGCCAGGAAATAAGTCCAGGACCAGCCTATTGGCTCAGGGTGCCTGATCCTCCAAGGGAGGAGTTGTAAAGTTTGATGGCCACAGGCAGGAATGACTTCCTATGATGCTCTGTGTTGCATCTCGGTGGAATGAGTCTCTCCTGTGCCCAACCAGTACATTATGTAGTGGATGGGAGACATTGTCCAAGATGGCATGCAACTTGGACAGCATCCTCCTTTCGGACACCACTGTCAGAGAGTCCAGTTCCATCCCCACAACATCACTGGCCTTACGAATGAGTTTGCTGATTCTGTTGGTGCCTGCTACCCTCAGCCTGCTGCCCCAGCACACAACAGCAAACACGATCACACTGGCCACCACAGACTTGTAGAACATCCTCAGCATCGTCCGACAGACGTTAAGGGACCTCAGTCTCCACAGGAAATAGAGATGGCTCTGACCCTTCTTGTAGACAGCCTCAGTGTTCTTTGACCAGTCCAGTTTATTGTCAATTCGTATCCCCAGGTACTTGTAATCCTCCACCATGTCCACACTGACCCCCTGGATGGAAACAGGGTCACTGGTACCTTAGCTCTCCTCAGGTCTACCACCAGCTCCTTAGTCTTTTTCACATTAAGCTGCAGATAATTCTGCTCACACCATGTGACAAAGTTTCCTACCATAGCCCTGTACTCAGCCTCATCTCCCTTGCTGATGCATCCAACTATGGCAGAGTCATCTGAAAACTTCTGAAGATGAGAAGACTCTGTGCAGTAGTTGAAGTCCGAGGTGTAAATGGTGAAGAGAAAGGGAGTCAAGACAGTGTATGAAATCAAATAGTTACAGATCGACTGAGAGAAAGGAAACAGGCTAAAGCAGGGCAGTGCATGGAAGGGCTGGTGAAGGAGAATTCCATCAGGAATTATAGTTTGGTAAAGCGCAAGATTGAAGAGATCGAAAAATACTTTGTGGGATCTGGAGCAGCCCTTAGGAGACTGCTTTTCTGGATATGTTCTCATGTAGTCTGCCAAAATTGGTGAGGGTCTCTTAGGATGACAAACACACTGCTTATATTTCAACTCAATTGAGGGCAACTAAAAGGGCTTTACATGTCTCTTGAAATCAAGGTTTTATAAATATCAAAGTACATCATCAAGTTGGAAGGCAGACACAGTCGTAATTTTATGTCTCCACGTGCCGCATTCTTGTTTGAATAAACATGGTTCCATGATATTTTTTCTTTAAATAAGGTTGGATCTCTTCAATTACTCCATTTGAATCCTAGACTACACCTAGACAGAAACAGTCCAAGCTGACCTGATCTTCTGGCTAATCCCATCCATCCGCAGCTGGACTACATCCCTCCATATTCTTCTCTTCCAAACTTCTCCTAAATGTTCCATTTGAAACCGCATCTACCACTTCCATTGGCAGCTCGGTCCACGCTTGTATCACCCTCCGAGTGAAGGTTCCTCTCAGACTAGACTGATCCTTTTGTGAAATGCTAATGTCAAGATATAGTATAAAGCTCAAGGTTACTGCAAATGAAAGTCACTTTGTGATACCATGCAGTGAGCAAGGTATTAGCTATGCATATGATACATTGGTTTCTTAAAAATATTTTCCGAAGTTTAAAGTTCAAAGTACATTTATTATCAAAGTGTGTATACAGAATACAACCCTGAGATTTGTCCTCCTGCAGGCAGCCACAAAACCAAAAAACACCATGGAACCTGATCCTGGAAAAAAATCATCAAACACCCACTGTACAAAAAGAAGGACAAATTCCACAAACAGTGAAAAGTGAGTGAACAATACATAGAATATTAAACATCAAACCAGAAGTCCAGGAGTATTTAGTTTAGTTCAGATCAGTTCAAATGTTTAGTAATGGTTAATAGCTCTGTTAATTACATTTGCAGTTGATCACTTCTAATATCAATGTACAATCATCTAAATTCTAAATCGTAAGGCATATATGCTAATTGATAAAGATGCATGCTTATTTTATTTTGACAGGTCTGTGTCCCACTTCTAGGAAGGTAAAACATAGTAATTATTAAATATGATTAAGAACCAAGCAAGTCAGGTACTTGAGGCAACATGGCGATTATTACCATAGCAACAGCAGTCCAAGCTGTAGGATCCATTCAGCATACTGAAGCTCTACGTGTGGTGGCAGAGATGTATGTATAATTACTTCTTTAATTTGAACTTTGTAATGAGAGATCATTATGTTGATATTATTAGATCATATCATGGAGAACTAATCAGCTCTCCTTTCTCCGTCTTTCAACAGAATCATTGAAACAAAAACAAATCTTTGCACGTACATGATGCCCCAGGCATCGATTTTTGAATGGTTAATTCTGTAACACATTTTATCTAAATATTCTGTGCTAATTTAAAGCTCTGTACAAAACTTCAACTAAATATTCCTTGCAAATTTTGCCACATCTGGTAATAGCTTTATATTTAAAATCTTGAGGGATTGCAAAAATCGCAAATAGTTGATTTGGTAAGTTATCACAGCAAAGAATTGGAATGTCATACACTTTAAACCAATGGTCCAAACTTTAGCCATCAAAAAGGCAGCTTAAAACCTGGGTATAAAACAGCTATAATTTGATGCAAATATCAAATCTGGAGCAGATATACTTTAATCGGATGTGAATGCTCACTGCTGAAGAGATTTGATAAATTATCAGTCACATGCCAGGTAATCCCACAAGAAGCAGTCCAGAATCCACAAGAACCACCGTGTTTCATCACAGCACTATACTGCACACTGTGAAAATGCATCTTCAAAGAGATTCATATCAACCAAATAATTTTAACCATTTTCATTAAAGCAAGAACAGGCCATATACTGTACGGTATATCTGTCGTAGTTTCTTCCAAATAACAGGCATGTGTGTACTTACAATTTCAGTTGAATAGAAACCATAATTAAGATAACTATTCAATCTGGAAATACTGCTCATCTTGCATCACTGAAATCTCAAAGAGTTGCTAGGTTATGTGAATTTTATTGAAAATAGGTGGCATCTACTGAGAAATTATCAGTGATATGCAGCAAATTTATATCCTTGCAACTACGCAACTATTTATACCATGAAATAACTATTTGTTATCAAAACAACCTGGGCTAGGAATTATCAAGTGCATATAGAGACACTTTAAAGACTGATGCTGTGCAAAGACCCCCAGCAGTGATATTGCATTGTACAAAGTACATCTCCCATGCATCCCTCCTGCAAACTTCCAAGATATAGATGTTGATCAAAATGGCCTTTCAAATGGAATCCCACACATAGACCTTTTGTCTAATATTGTCTATTAGATCTATATTCTTTGCAAATTTGAAGAATGAATATTGACCACATTGAAACATACGAGCTCCTAAGGGACATGTCAGTATAGATTTGAAGATGTTTCTACGAATGGGAAAAGCTCAAATCATTAAACTCAGTCTTCCTGTCTCCTTAACAGGGATGTGATTCTTCTTGTTCTCACCTACCACCCCATGAGCCTCTGCATACAACACATCATTCTCTGCAGCTTCCGCAATCTACCACCGAACACATCTTTACCCTCCCCGCCCACTCTCCACTTTCTGCAGGGATTGCTCACTCCGTGATTCCACTGTCCAGTCACCTCCCTAATCTCCCTCCTGGCACTTATCCCTGCAAGCAACAGAGATTTTACACCTGCTCATTCACCTCCTCCCTCACCTCCATTCAGGGCCCCAAACAGTCCTCCCAGGTGAGGGAACAGCATCTACGAATTTGTTTGGGCTGTCTATTGTATCCAGTGCAATCTCTACATTGGTGAGACCCAACATGAATCGGGGGACAACTTTGTCAAGCACTCCACTCCATCCACCAAAAACGGAATTTCCTGGTGGCCAACCTATTCCTATTAATTCCTTATTCCTGTTCTGTCATGTTAGTCCATGGCCTTCTCTTCTGCCATGATGAGGCCACTCTCAGAGTGGAGGAGTAACACTCCATATTCCATCTAGGAGCCTCCAAACTGATGGCTTGAACATCCACTTCTCCTTTTGCTAATCTTTTTTTCTTCTCTCCTCTCCCTTCCCTTTTTGGCCTCTTACCTCTTCTGCACATTCTTCCTATCACCTCCCCATGATGTCCCTCCTTTTTCCCTTTCGCCCATGGTCCACTCTCCCCTCCTATCAGATTCCTTCTTCTCCAGCCCTTTCCTACCCGGCTGGCTTCACCTAGCTTGTCCTCCTACCCTTCCCCCACATTTTTATTCTGCCACTTTCTCTCTTCCTTTCCAATCCTGACTGAAAGGTCTCAGCCAGAAAACGTCAACTGTTTATTTATTTTCATGGATGCTGCCTGAACTGTTGAGTTCCTCCAGAATTTTGTGTGTATTTTTAAAATGATTACGAGGTTTTCACTTAAAACTGAGGTCCTAAAATGACAGGATCTTCCTGTTGTAGAGGATGGAGAACCTCAGAAATTCTATACCAAATGGAGAGTTGTGGAGACAAGGTCATTGGGGTATTTAAAAAGGAAGTCAATATAATTTTCAGGGGATCAGGAAATCGGCACAGAAAGGGAGATGAAGGCTGGGCAGATCGGTGGTGATAATTCTGAATGACAGCATCGGCTTGTGGGGCAGAGTGGTTTACCCCTACTTCTTTCTTTTATTGTGTCCAACAACTTCTGCCGTCGTGCAACAGATGTGGGAAATGAATTGGAAGGTGGCCCGAGTAAAATCAGCATCTCAATAAATAATGTTAAAGTTGGTCTCAACCCCCTGTATCCTGTACCTAACTGATAAGCAACAGCTTCCATGTAAGTGGTCATTTGGTGCATGGGAGAAATGGAACAAAAATAGGAAGAACCCTATTACTTCACATAATTACTAATCACGACAAGCAATAGAAATTTACAGTGCTTTTAAAAAAATATTCAGCCCCCACAACTATCTTCACATTTTATTGTCTCTTGTCTGGAATGGAGGGTTATGGGCTGAGTGCAGGTCGGTGGGACTAGGTGAGAGTAAGAATTTGGCACGGACTAGAAGGGCCGAGATATCCTGTTTCCGTGCTGTGATTGTTATATGGTTATATGTTATATTATATTTTCTAAATTTAAAACACAGTATACTGAAGTAGGATTTTTTGAGTTAATCTACAAAGCACAGGGTATCATGTCAAATCAACAGAAAAATTCCAGACACTGTCAACAATTTACTAAAAATTAAACACCAAAATTGTGAAACTGCAGAAGTATTCATCTCCTTTGTCATTACTATGCTAATTTGCCTCAGGTGCAATACCATATGTTAGTTTACCAACTCACCCAATTTGATGATGGTCTTAGCGTCTGTTGATGTAGAAAATTAGAGGATCACCTTAATAAATCCCCTCTCTCTCCATAAAATCTGACAGTATTTAGATTTTCAACAGAGCAAACCAAAATGAAGACAAAAGAGCATTCAAGGCAAGTCAGGTAAATGATAATAGAGAAGCACAAATTTGGGGGAGGGTAGAAGACCATCTCAAGGCACTGAACATACTTTGGAGCTCAGTGCAGTCCATCGTGAAAAAGAGGAAAAAGTATGAAACTAAAGGCACACTGCCTGGGTCAGGCCGCCCCTCTAAGTTGAGTGCCAGAGAAGAATGGCACTTGTAAGAGAGGCTGCTGTGGTGCCCAAAAGTCACTCTGAGTGAGCTGCTGAAATCAGTGGCTGCAACTGGAGAAGAATTTTATGGCTTCACAAACTCTAAGGCCTTGCACAAAAAGGGTATGTAAGGAAGAGTGGCAAACAAGAAGCCCCTGGCTAAAAAACAACATATCCTTGCCTGTAAAAATTTTGCAAAATGTTACTTAGATGATCAGACATCCCACCCTGCAAAAACTCATTTCAGGGAGGTAGCACCATCAATTTGTGGGAGAGTCCTGGAACTTCCGGGAGAGGTGGGATGTCTGCAATAGAGTAGCTCCTTAGCAGCTAGCCAGCTAGTTTAAGTAATGTTAACTATGCTAATGAACGAATGACACCTGTTAAACTCACCTCAACGTGTCTTTTACAGTCTTAATCCACCATGGGCAACAGAAAAGTCACTGTTGCAAACAGTGCAGTGAGCAACACTGTCATTATTTTTGACCCATATTAGGCAGGGTACACTTTAGTGTAGTCTGGGGTGACGTACGTTTTATATTTTCTTTTTTTTGGAACACTCTACCATGGTGCGCGCTCACTCTCTCTCTCTCTCTCGTGGTCGCTCTCACACTCGCTCTCGCTCTCTCACGCGCTCTCTCGTGCTCGCTCTCTCTCTCTCACGCTTTCATGGTCTCTCTTGCGCTCGCTCTCTCTCTCTCGCTCTTGTGGTCTCTCTTGCGCTCGCTCGCTCGTTCGCAAAAAAATTGATTCCCGGGACATTGTATATAATTTGCGGGCATCAGGGAGCCACTATTAATATGCGGGAGACTCCCGGAACTTCCGGGAGAGGTGGGATGTCTGGATGATACCCTAAAGATATGGAAGAAGGTCTTGGGTCAGATGAGACTAAAGTGGATTTTTTTTGTGGTATGTGAAGCATAAATCTAAAACTGAGCATCAGCCAGGTAACACCATTCCTACTGTAAAGTATGGTGGAGGTAGCATCATGCTATGGGGATACTTTACAGTAGCAGTGACTGGAAATCTGGTCAGGATTGATGGGAAGATGAATGCTGTTAAATACAAAGGTCCTGGTCTCTGCCAGAAAGCTTAAACTGGGGAGGAAGTTTGTCTTTCAGCAGGACAATGACCAAAGCACACTGCCAGAGCAACCATAAAGTGGCTTCAAAGGAAGAAATCTGATGTCCTTTAGTGGTCCAGTCAGAGGTCTGACCTTATCCCAATCAAATATCTCTGGCAAGACCTCAAGATTGCTGTCCACCTCCACTCCTGAACTAACCTGGCACAGCTTGAACAATTTTGCAAGGAGAAAAGGGCAAACCTTGCTCCATCACATTGTGCAAAGCTAATAGACACTTATCCAAAAAGACTACTGGCTGTAATTGTTGCAAGAGGTTGTTCAACTAAGTACTGAGCGAAGGGGCATGAATACTTTTAAACTGCTGCTCTTTAGTTTTCGAATTTTTAGTTTTTCATGCTTTACAATTTCCACTGTGAAAAAAGGAGCATGTGATTCCCAAATTTAAAAATTCTGTTAAGTTGATCAAAATCTCTGGTTGTAATACTCATTTATGTGAAGAAAGGGTTGGGGGCTGAAAAGTTTTACAAGGCACTGTAGCTTAAATTCCTCCAAGAGGACCACAAGCTTGTCATGGTTTGGAGGCTTGTATGCCTCAATGACCTGGAGAGCTATGTTGGCTGGAGTAAGGGTTTTATGCTTTGGCTCCTGGTACAGTCACCCATGCCAAACAGGTCAAAGGGTAGAAGCCGGGCTAAGAATGGTCCAGGTTTGGGGTTTCAGCTCAGGATTAACAATGCTGACTGGTCAAACAAAGTTTTATGGAAACAGCAATGAAGAATCCTTCTACATCTGAGTGTAACGGTATGGACAGACGAAGATGAGGACCTTCATTGCTGCCCTAAACGCCAGTGGTGTAACAGGCAGTTAGTAAGCAAGTGGTTAAAATTATATCTTGAGGCACTTACAAAAGTTTGTTGTATGCGATTAGGTATATTGGCCTAACAGAATGTTACAATAACAATTGTTCAGCTAGAAATCTATACCACCCGAATACTTTATGCAGCACAATGGAGATAAATGCTGTGAAACAAATCAAAGTAACCTGATACAGGAATAAAATGGAAAGAGAAGCTCTCAAATCTGAGCTTTAGAAATTATCTATATTTAAATCAGGATGATATACAGAAAATTTTGCACGATAAATGTTGACAAAGTACGTGTCCAAATTGCTTTTCCATAATAGATTCAGCAGCTGCAGTGAGTTGAATCAAGTATTTGATCATGAGACAGAGGAATAGGAGCAGAATAATGCCACTTGGCCCATCGAGAATGTAAAATGATTGAAAGGGTGATGATGGAGTTTTATTTCAAAATTACTGCTCTGTCACCCAAATGTATAATTAAACGTGAAGAATGATTTATGGACCACAGTAACAAATGTTGCTGGAGGAATTCAGAGTTGAGAAGCATCTGTGTAGGACAGGGGTTCCCAACCTGGGATCCACGGACCCCTCAATTAATGGTAGGGGTCCATGGCATAAAAAAGGTTAGGAACCCCTGGTGGCGGGAAAGAGACTGTTGACATTTTGGGTTAAAATTCTGCTTCATAAGACACTGACAATTCCTTTCCCCACAGATACTGTTTGAGGCGGTGAATTCCTCCAGCAGATTGTTTGCTGCTCCTGACTCCAGCATCCGCAGTCCCTTGTGTCTCAACAAACAACTGCAATGACGTGATGCCTTTAGTGCAGCATAACATCCCAAGGCCTTTCACAGAGACATTATCGCACCAAAACAAAGTCACATAAGGAGCTATTAGGGCAGATTCCGGAGGTAATTCACAACTTTGGAATCAAAATCAAACATGCTCGCGAAGTCAGAAATGGAGGGAAAGAAAGGTCAGAGATATAAAAATGACTGTAAGACTGAAAAGGGGCTACAAAGACAGGCTAAGTGTAGGCAAACTAATTAGAGAGCTACTTAGGTAAAGGTCCCAATTATTATGCTTCACACTGACTTTTTCCAGTGGTTTATTCCTCCAGTGCTACTAAGATTTTCAATTCTAATTCTTTTCTTCACACACATCTTCATGGCTCATTAGGTTGATCGGATACCTGCTAGAAGTTTAATTTTAGTACCCCCCGACCAGTAACATTAAAGCAAAGAGTAATCAGTGTACTGTGAGGATTCTATGGGCACATGCAAATGCCTGAAAATAGTAGTTACTTAATATGCTTTAATGATATTGCTTTGGGCATGGATGTTAACCTGTTTAAGATAAACAAAAATGGCTCGGTGTTTATTGGTTAATAATTCCAAATTGGAAGTTTACATTGTTGTCTGTGATAAGCACTTCTCCCAGGGGTATGAAACACTTATATGGAATATTAGTCAACTAATTCCCTAGAGTATATGGAGGCAATTCAAAGGAGCTCCAATGTGCTCTTTAGATAAATGGTGGTAATTTACTGGCAATGCAATTATCAGTTTAATACAAACACATAAAATGTAATTAGAGTTTAAAAAGGACATGAGAGTGTACAAGCAGCTGCAGGTTTAATTTCACTGATAGCGAATGACATGCAACCTTTCTATTACAAAGGAACACTTTGTAGATTAACACACTCAAATAAAGTTGATTTTTTTTGTAACTGTCCAAAAGTGTCCATACTAACACAGGTATGGCATGGATACAGGAAAAATTATCCTGTTTAACCCACGCTGCATGCCGAATGCAGACTCAAAAAAACACCCCATGAATAATTATCAGATACACAAATGGCGAAAGTTTGAGCAATGATTTTTTGAAAAAGAAATTAATAGGTAGTAGTTCAAAGCTTAGATGGAACAAAATAATAAGCAAAATAGCATAGGCGTCAGTGCTGGGACTGCAAACATTCCCAATGGATTGGAAAGTTCAATGTAAGCTGAATAAATCTGTAGCTGAAATTTAATGACGTGATAGAACCGGACAAGAAATTTGAGGTGAGAGCAATAGATGATTAAGCTTAATAGAAACAATTGTTCCTTTAAGAAAACATAAGCAAAAAGCAAGCTCTATTTAAATATAGCAAAGAAGCTCAAAGTGAAACTGAAAGAGATCAAGACTAAGATGGCACTACCTTGCAATCAGCTATTTTTATACCCACAGATAAAGAAAATTTCATTCAACTTTGTAGACAAGAGTCAACCAATGAGATAGCTCCTATTCATATAATGCAGCATCAAGAGAAGCTTCCAGAACTTCCCAGAATTATACCAATAAGACAACTAGGGGATATACTGAAGAACTGCATATACATACTGTGACCACTAGGAAGCATACTATGTAGTTACTTGTATACAACTAATTATATAAAATACAAGAAACAATTCATTGTTAAGATGCAAAGAAAATAAAAATTAAACTGTTGGACCCAACATGGTAATCAATCAAGGAAATGACTTAGGGGTGGGGCAAAGAGAGAATTCATATGATGTCTAGAGAACGTATCTGCAAGAAGATAGACCCTTTAGATTCAATGACACCAATTCAATTCTCAACTCTCTGATGGTCCGGTTCAGTATGTAGGGTCCAACAGCATAGAACAATTTTATACAACTTCAACCTGTGTAGCATTGTGTTTGACCTCTCCACATGTGCCTTGAGAACTCTACATGCATTGGGCACAGATGCTTGAAATACTGGAACAAAAATTCAACATTAGGAAGACAAATTTTTGAATTAATTTTGTGGAACGTGACATCGTAATTTAAAGTTCAAAGTACATTCATTATCAAAGTGTGTATACATTATACAACCTTGAGATTCGTCACCTGTCAGACAGCCACGAAACAAAGAAACCCAAAAAGAACCCATATAAAAAAGGAACACTGTCATAAACACCCAATGTATAGAGAAGGAGAAAATAAAATCATGCATTTCTTGCCTTGGCCCCTGACAACCTGGCCTTTTCAAGCTGCCCTGGCACCTAAATTGACGTCCAAATATCAGGTTCAATTACCTTGATACACTTTGCGGCCTGGACCCCACTACCTCATTTTGGCTGTACCTGACCTCTCCAATTCGCACATGCTTAAATCGATCAAACCTTGGGTCTTCCTCGTTCTGGGTGATGGGCCTGCCGCCTGTCCTTGCCTCGGATCCACCACATAGAATCACCTCCGCGTCCAAAGGGAAGTTACAGACCGTTACTTGTCATGATTGTTTACCGTTAAAAGTGTGATTAACAAAGTTGCTTTCCTTGTTTCGTTAGTCACCAGCCAGAAGTTGCTGAGGTTCACCACTGCCGTCTTAAACTTTGTCCTTGACAAGGTGATGGTGAACTGCTGCAGGATATCCCAGGGTGCTATTAGGTAATGAGTTCCAAAACTCTGAGCCAGCAACAATGAAAGAATGGTGATATTTTTCCAAGCCAAAGCGGTGTGTAACCTGGTGGGAAACCCACACGTGATGAGGCACCCGGGTACTGGCTACCCTCATTTTTTTGGAATTGGGAGGTGATTTAAGTGAGTAACTGCAGGATGTTCTGTAGATTAATGTATCATTAATGCAGATGGTGTAACAGGGTTGGCAGGGAGGGGGTGTCAGTCAGTAGATGAGTTACATGCCACAGCATACCCAGCTTGGAACTTGTTCTTGTAGCCACATTATTTATGGCTGCTCCAGGCATGTTTCTGGGAGTGCCAAAGGTTATCAGGGAAAGGAGGCTACACTCTCCCTTGAGGACCACTGACCTCAGTTCTGGAATCTAACTCTTTGGCTGATGCTTCAGCCAAAGCTGTGATGAGGTCTGGAGCTCAGTGGCACTGAAGAAATCAAAATGAGACATCTATGAAGATGCTATTGGAGATTATGTGTTGCTCAGCAGAATGTTCTGCCACCTTGCTGATGATTGGCTGATTTGCAATAAGTATCTGGATGGGACTTTTCCTGCCTTTCACTGACAGGACATCTTTAAGAAAATTGCTGTGTAGCTGCTAATATTGGAAATGAACTGTAACAGTGTGGCTTGAGATGAAGATGGTTCGGGAGAACAAGTGATCAAAGTACTATGGTTGGAATGCTGTCTCGTCCCATAGTATTTGCTGTATCCAATGTTCACTATTTTTCAATATTTATGTGGAGTGAATTGAAATAGTCGAGAATTGTCTTTCATGATGGAGATTTCAACAGGAAGCCATGATGGAACAGACATTTGGAACTTCAATAATTGCAAACACTAACTTTCGCATGAAGGAGCTTGCTATTACTAGGGATTTCCTAAAGGAGAAGATACAGGGACTTGAATGTCCATACAACTGAACTCAAAAACACTTTCTTCCCCACTGCTTTCAGACTTCTGAACCAATCACCCACTTTCCATGGTGACGTCACATTCTCAAGCTCTTAACCCTTAATCCTACCTCTTCCACTGTTGGCTGTATAGCATTTCTTCGAGCACGCATGAGTTTGAATCATAAACACAAAATACTCTGCAGATGCTAGGGTCAAAGCAACACTCACAACGCGCTGGAGGAACGCAGCAGGTCGGGCAGCATCCGTGGAAACGATCAGTCAACGTTTCGGTCCTGATGAAGGGTTCCGGCCCGAAACGTTGACTGATTGTTTCCACGGATGCTGCCTGACCTGCTGAGGTCCTCCAGCGTGTTGTGAGTGTTGAGTTTGAATCATGATACCTTGCACCATTCTGTTGTTTTGTACTCATCAATGAGGCAAACAGAGATGAGGAGGAATTTCTCATTCTCATCCAGAGCATAATAAATCTGTGGAATTCATTGCCATGGATAGTTGTGGAGGCTAAGTCATTGGGTATATTTAATGCAGAGTCTGATAGGTTCTTGATTAGTAAGGGTGTCAAAACTTATGGGGAGAAGGTAGGAGAATGAGGTTGAGAGGAATAACAAATCAGCCATGATAAAACAACGGAGCAGAGTCAATGGGCCAAATGGCCTAATTCTGTCACTATGTCTTATGATCATTGCTATATTTATTATTGTCACAAATACTGTTTAGTCTATGAACTTCTGAACGTGGAAATTCATTGCAACCTGGCATATATGACGGTAAACTAATCTTCATCTGAATCTACTGGCAGTTTAAATGTCTGATTCAATTGGTGAGATGTGGCAGGGCTGCAGAGCTTTGGAATGATCTGCTGGCTTTGCAATTAAGAAGCTCTGTCTATTGCCTGCTGGTTTCCCTGATTAGCACACTTGTAGTTCTTTCTTGTAGCTTTACCAGCTTGGGATCTCGTTATTAGATACACCCGCTGCTGCTCATGGCATGCTCTTCCGCTCCGCTCACTGAAACAGTTTGATCCCCTGCCTTGATTTTAATGACCAGATATGGATGGCAGATTTTCTTTTGCCGGATATAGAAGAATCAGTGGGGATTTTGCAACAATCTGGTTTTGCTACAAACATTTTTATTCCCTATCATTAATCAAAATATACTCCAGGGCTTTTAAGGTGGAGTTTGATGTCATTTCACTGGATTGTTAGATCAGGATTAATGGTCTAACAAATGAAGGGTGCCATTTCCACATCTCCACCCAATGGAATTTCCAGCTCAACGTGATCAAACACTGCAGAGCAAGGCCGAATTCTTCACCTCCAATTGCATTTTATTAAATGCAATTCAGGGTTGTGATGGAGTTTTACAGTGCCCAAGTCAGGGTACACAATGCTTTTTCCAGACATTTCTGATCTGCAAGGAAGACTTCCAGTCATTGGAATGAGTGTGGACAAAAAAAACCCACAAAGCTAATTAAGAGTTTGAGGGGCTTTAAGCAGGAAAACTGAAGAAGTTGAAATATAGAGTAGACTGCAAAAGGATGGGAATATAAATTGTGATCAGCACATTTTTCCCATATATAAAACTAGTGTAAGATTTCCAAAATTCAGTGGTATGTTAAACACAAGAGACTCTGCAAATGCTGGAAATCCAGAGCAACACACACAAAAATGCTGGAGGACCCTTCTTCATTGGATCCAGCTTTATACATTGAGGCTGCGAAGCTAAGCGCAGCCCCAACGCCATACTTACGAGGGGTGATTGATAAGTTCGTGGCCTAAGGTAGAAGGAGTCAATTTTAGAAAACCTACCACATTATTTTTCAAAACGCAACATAGTCCCCTCCTACATTTACACACTTAGTCCAGCGGTTGTGGAGCATACGGATCCCTTCTTTGTAGAAGTCGGCGTCTTGGACCTCCAGAAAGTGGCCCACAGCAAGGGTGATTGATAAGTTTGTGGCCTGGGGTAGAAGGCGATAAACTATTAACTTCAAACTTTCTGCATAATCACTCAAAGAGTTGAACTGCACGTGCATGTAATGAGAGCTGTGTAACTCATCTCCTTCTACCGTGGGCCACAAATTTATCAATCACCCCTGCTGTGGACCACTTCCTGGAGGTCCAAGACGCCGACTTCTACAAAGAAGGGATCTGTATGCTCCACGATCGCTGGACTAAGTGTGTAAATGTAGGAGGGGACTATGTTGAAAAATAAATGTGCTAGGTTTTCTAAAATTGACTCCTTCTACCTTAGGCCACAAACTTACCAATCACCCCTCTTAAATTTGGTGATGACACCACTATTGTTGGCTGAATCGAAGGTCGTGCTGAATCAGCAGACAGAACGGAGAATTACAACCTGGTTGAGTGGTACCACAACAACAACCTCTCACTCAATGTCAGCAAGACCAAGGAGCTGAATATTGACTTCAGGAGGAGGAAACCAGGTGTCCATGAGCCAGTCCTCATTGGGGGATTTGTGGTGGAGAGGTTCAGCAACTTCAAATCGTGCCATAATGGTTAGCACAACGCTTTGCAGTACTAGCAAACCGGGTTCAATTCCCACCGCTGTCTGTAAGGAGTTTGTACGTTCTCCCCATGACTGCAGGGTTTCCTTTACCTGCTCAATTTCCTCCCACAGTCCAATGGCTACCGGCTGGGAGGTTAGCTGGTCACTGTAACTTGTCCTGTGGTTAGGCTAGGGTTATATGGGGGTTGTTGGGTGGTGTGGCTTAAAGAGCCAGCAAGGCCTAATCTGTGCCGTTATCTCAATAAATAAATAAAAAATCAAAAAATTCCTTGGGATTATAATTTCTGAGAATCTGTTCTGGGCCCAGCATTTAAGTGCAATTATGAAGAAAGCACAGCAGTGCCTCTACTTCCTTAAAAGTTTGCAAAGATTTGACATGGCATCTGAAACTTTGACATAGATGTGTGGTAGAGTGTGTACTGACTGGCTGCATCACGGTCTGGTATGGAAACACCAATGGCCTTAAACAGAAAATCCTACGAAAGTAATGGATACAGATCAGTCCATCACGGGCAAAGCCCCTCCCACCACTGAGCACATCCACATGGAGCACTGTTGCAGGAAAGCAGAATCCATCATCAAAAACCCCCATCACCCAGGCCATGCTCAGAAGGTACAGGGGCCTTGGGGCTCGCACCACCAGGTTCAGGAACAATTGTTACCCCTCAGCTATCAGGCTCTTGAACCAGAGAGGATAGTTTCACTCAACCTCACTTACCCCATCACTGAAGTTCCCACAACCTATGGACTCGATTTCAAGCACTCTTCATCTCATGCTCATGATATTTATTGTGTATTTATTATTACTATTATTTTCAGTTTTCAGTGGCGACGACACCGGTGCCAAGCTGTATGGGTCCTAATGCCCTTCCCTTCGACAACATTGGTGTCGTGGAGAGGGGAGACTTGCAGCATGGGCAACTGCCGGTCTTCCATACAACCTTGCCCAGGCCTGCGCCCTGGAGAGTGCAGACATTAGTGCAAGACTAATGGATGCCTTTTTTAGTTGTATTTGCAGTTTGTTTTTTTTTCCCCACGTTGGTTGTTTATCCACACCTATTGGGTGTGCTTTCATTTTATTTTATTATGCTTCTTGGATTTACTGAGTAAAGAACAAATCTCAGGGTTGTACATGGTGACACACATGTACTTTGATAATAAATTTTAACACCACGCAGCTTGCCAGTGGAAGAGGAGAAAGCCATTTCCTGTTCTGAACTTGTCAGGCATGTCTGTGCTGGAAACAGTGGGATATGCCTGTCCTGGGGCCTGGAATTTCATTTATTAATTCTTTTTTTGCATAATAATTGTTTATGAGGTATAAATAGCAACTTGTATATTCATATCAGCTCAAAGTAGCTTCAAGGTACAACATTAGATAGTTTAAAATCACCCAAACCAGTTTACAATCCAACACACAGTTCAATCACAAGAGGGTGCCACAGCAGCGGTTAGTGCAGTGCTATTACAGTTTGGAGCATCGGGGTTCAATTCCAGTGTCCTCTGTAAGGAGTTCGTGGAATGCATGCCCCATGATTAGACTAGGGTTATAAGACCATAAGACCACAAGACATAGGAGCAGAATTAGGCCATTCAGCCCATTGAGTCTGTTCAGCCATTCCATCATGGCTGATCCCGGACCACATTCAACCCCATACACCTGCCCTCTCCTTTAATGCCTTCACAATCAGGTGTTTAAGACGTTGGTGAGGCCTAATTTGGAGTGTTGTGTGCAGTTCTGATCACCTACCTACAGGAAAGATGTGAATAAGGTTGAACAAGTACAGAGAAAATTGACTAGGATGTTGCTGGGACTGGAGGACCTGAGTTATAAGGAAATATTGAGTAGATTAGGACTGTATTCCTTGGAACACAGAAGATTGAGGGGAGATTTGATAAAGGTATACAGAAATATGAGGGGTATAGATAGGTTAAATGCAAGCTTTTTCCAGAGGTTGGGTGAGACTGCAACCAGAGGTCATGGGTTAAGAGTGAAAGGTGAAAAGTTTGAGGGGAACATGAGGGGAAACTTCTTCACTCAGAGGGTCGTGAGAGTGTGGAACAAGTTGCCCGCGCAAGTGGTGCATGCAGGCTCCATTTCAAGGTTTAAAAGAAGTTTGGATAGGTACATGGATGGTAGGGGTATGGAGGGATATGTTCCTGGTCCAGGTGAATGGGAGTAGGCAGTTTAAATGGTTCAGCATGGATTAGATGGGCAAAGGGCCAATTTCTGTGCTGTACTTTTCTATGACTCTATAAATCTCATATGGATGTATGTATATGAAAGTAGGTACAGGACCAATAGAAAATGATGCTGGAGAAATTGTAATGGGAGATAAGGAGATGGCGGAGGAACTGAATGAGTATTTTGCATCAGTCTTCACTGAGGAAGACATCAGTAGTATACCGGACACTCAAGGGTGTCAGGGAAGAGAAGTGTGCGCAGTCACAATTACGACAGAGGAAGTACTCAGGAAGCTGAATAGTCTAAGGGTAGATAAATCTCCCAGACCAGATGGAATGCACCTTCGTGTTCTGAAGGAAGTAGCTGTGGAGATTGAGGAGGCATTAGCAATGATCTTTCAAAAGTCGATAGATTCTGGCATGGTTCCAGAGGACTGGAAGATTGCAAATGTCACTCAGCTATTTAAGAAGGGGGCAAGGAAGCAAAAGGAAATTATAGACCTGTTAGCTTGACGTCGGTGGTTGGGAAGCTGTTGGAGTCAATTGTCAAGGATGAGGTTACAGAGTACCTGGAGGCATATGACAAGATAGGCGGAACTTAGCATGGTTTGACCGCTCTTGGACTGTACTCTTTGGAGTTTCGAAATGTTTCTATGAGGTCCCCCCTCATTCTTCTAAACTCCAAGAGCAGTTAAACGTTCTTCAAATGTTAACCCTCTCATTCCCAGAATCATTCTAGTGAATCTTCTCTGAACCCTCTCCAACATCAGCACATCCTTTCTTAAATAAGGAGCCCAAAACTGCCCACAGTACTCCAAGTGAGGTCTTAGCATTTGAAATGTTTCTATGAGGTCCCCCCTCATTCTTCTAATGCTGAAAGGCATGGACAGAGTGAATGTGGCAAAGTTGTTTCCCATGATGGGGGAGTCTAGTACGAGACGGCATGACTTAAGGATTGAAGGGCGCCCATTCAGAACAGAGATGCAAAGAAATTTTTTTTAGCCATTGGGTGGTGAATCTATGGAATTTGTTGCCACGGGTGGCAGTGGAGGCCAAGTCATTGGGTGTATTTAAGGCAGAGATTGATGGGTATCTGAGTAGCCAGGGCATCAAAGGTTATGGAGAGAAGGCGGGGGAGTGGGACTAAATGGGAGAATGGCAGAGCAGACTCAATGGGCCGAATGGCCAACTTCTGCTCCTTTGTCATATGGTCTTAAAACTAAATTTTACCAATATTGCTTAAGAGGCTCCTCACCACAGGGAAGACAGTACTTTCATCTCCTCTATCTATCATGGATGTTTTCCCTTTCAGCGATTGATTCAGCTACGTTAGCCAGACACTTCAAAAATACTGACCTTGGAGTCAATTGCCTAACAGTCAGGGTAGATGGTCTGAAGGAGGAATAATATACAAAATGGGGGTGGACACACACAGATTAGCAACACAACCTAAAAGCACGATGTTTTGGATGAGTCTCGGGTATTGTCAGTTGGACTTTCAGAAAAAAAGGGCTACACAAATGTCTGATTAGGACAGTTATGGTTCTCATCATGGTGCAGGATTTTTTTTTTTACTTTTTAAATTTTCAACAATTCCTTTTCTGGTGAATTACAGCTTTAACCCCGCATCTAAGCAATGTAGATCCACAAGGTTTATTACCTTTGAGTAGACTGTGTAGGTCCATATCATCTGCATTCTCTTTGATTTTCAAATATTTTGCTGGTCGAGTTAGCCTATCAAACAAAAGAGAAAAACTCAGTCGTTTCTCCTTTGCAGTACTAACTGATTGCATTTGTGAGAGAGAAACAGCGGTTTAAAAAGGGTTTCAGGTTCCTCTGTAGTACTGAATAACTTAGTCTGTCATAAGAAAAACAGATTAACATTTCAGGTTTTGAAGCTTATCTAATTAAGGTTTTCTCTCCATATTTTAGATTTTTGATGTTACAAATAACATTTCATTAAATCCGAGAAGGTTAATGTAACTTGAAAACCAGAAAATGTCAGATGCTGTAAGTCGGCAGTAAAAACAGAAAACATGGCAAATATTCTGGTAGCGTCTATAGAGAGAGAATCACCATTTCAGTTTGAGTCAAATGAAAGCCTGTCTATCTGAAATCTTAATTTTATTTTTCTCGCTGAGCTACTGCAAGGTTACTAGAAGGCTTGAGTCAATTATTCACTGTCATAAAGGAATCTGATGAGTCATGTCCTCTGGACAGTATTTCCTGCATCAGAAAGGTAACAACAGGGCAATAATAATTAAAAAAAAGAACTTAAATGACTGGAAAAAAACAGAGCAGTGCTTCTAAAATGTCAGCCTTACTTTGTTCTTTGTTTTCCATGTTGTCTTGGACAGAAAAATGATGATCCAAAAGTTGAAAGTACTCTTATTATCGAAGTATGTATACATTATACAACCTTGAGATTTGTCTCCTTACAAGGCAGCCACAAAACAAAGAACCCATTTAAAAAACAGAAGACTGTCAAACACCCAATGTGCAGAGCGGAAAAAAAGCATCATGTCCATAAAAAAAACCCCATAAAAATAAAGAAGACAGTCGAACACCCAGTGTGCAGAGAAAAAGAACGCACCATGCAAACAATAACCGTAAGCGAATAGCGTTCTGAACTGAAGTCTGCAAAGAGAGTTCCATAGTTCAGCACACAGCTGAGTGGTGGGGCAGCAATCTGAACCAGCCCGTCCTTTGCCTCAGGTCCTGACACCCTGACCTTTTCAATCTGGCCCGGTGCCTAAAATGACATCCAAACATCAGCTTTCCTCGCGCCTTTACTCCTCCTTTATTAGAACTTTGAAGACCATGAGAGCTACGGGTCCAAACAAAACTTTTGGACTACAGAGCAGTTGTCCTTCCTACATTACCATATAGAGCTGAATCATGGGCACCTGACAGCTCTGGAACAGTAACAGCCTGTGAAAGATTGAGGATCAGCTGGAAGGCAGACATGTGAGCATCAGCATACTGGAGGAGGCCAACACATACAGTATCTCCACCATGATAAAGCAACACCAACTCCAATGGATAGGTCATACTAATTCAGATGCTTACATCAGAAAAGAAACAACAGGCAATAATAATTTTAAAAAAAGAACTTAAATGATTGGGAAACAGAGCAGTGCTTCTAAACTGTCAACATTACTTTGTTCAAGCAACACACATCAAAGTTGCTGGTGAACGCAGCAGGTCAGGCAGCATCTCCAGGAAGAAGCACAGTCGACGTTTCAGGCCGAGACCCTTCGTTTTCCAGCATCTGCAGAATTCCTCGTGTTAACATTACTTTGTTCTTTGTTTTCCACATTGTCTTGGATAGAAAAATGATGATCCTAAAGTTCCAAGTACATTTATTATTCAGATCCTTTACAGTTCAGCACTCAACAGCATAATTCCCTCCAGGCTTGACAAGAAGATCAGAGACCTCGGCCTTCACCCTAGACTTCCTGGCAGATTACCGGCAGGTGGTAAGAGTGGGCTCCCTCAACCATTTGCTCAATACATCAGACAAAATGAAGATATCAGGGGAATTACTATTAAAGGGACAGAACATAAATTGGCCTGTTATGCAGATGACATTTTGATCTACATAGGGCAACCAACGTACTCTTTACCTAAATTGATGCCACCTTTGAACAATATGGTCAATTATCAGGATACAGGATCAACATAGATAAAACCCAATTACTTTCATATAACTATAGCCCGCCAAGAGAAATTGAAAGTAGATATCCCTGGGCATGGCAAACAGAGTCTTTCAAATATTTGGGCGTTATTATGCCAAAAGATTTGGCAAAATTATCAGAATGCAATTATCTGCCTACATATGAAAAAATTAAGGAAGATATAACAAGATGGAACCTAATTCCTTTTTTTTCAGTCTCAGTTCAAGGATTAAATCTATTAAAATGAATATACTGCCCAGACTATTATATCTCTTTCAGACCCTACCAATAGAAATTAATCAAAATCAATTCAATGAATGGAACAAAATGTTATTAAGATATATATGGCAAGGTAAAAGGCCTAGAGTTCATCTCAAAACTTTGCAGTTAGCCAAGGAAAACAGGGGATGGGGCCTACCTTCTCTTAGAGATTATTATTTTGCAGCACAGTTGAGAGCTGTGATATGTTGGTGCAACTCATCATGTGACACTTAATGGAAAAACATTGAGGAGGGGATACTTCCCATTACCATACAAGCAATTTTGGCTGTTAACAACCTACATAGGTACATAAATACTATTGATAACCCATGGGTGAAATGGACTCTTAAAATATGGAAAGCTATTATAAAAGAATATAAACTTGAAGGAGATATTGCAATTCTTAAATGGTGTGCATATGACTCGGATTTTACGCCGAATAAACTGGATACTAGACTTAAGGCCTGGATAGCTGAAGGAATAACAGTTCTTTGCAATATAATGAAAGAAGGAACACTGTGCAGTTTTGAAATGCTTAAACAGAAACACTTATTAGAAAAACAAGACTTTTGTCGGTATTTACAGATGCGACAGTATGTTAATAGGATGGTTAAAAATGTAACCAAGGCAAGTACATGTTTAATAGAGCTATTTAGAAAAGCATATAATTCAGATAACGGTAGTAGAATTATTTCAAGTGTGTATAAGGGTTTGTCAAATCTTAAAACACATTTGACTTCATACATTTAAACAAAATGGGGGAAGGAAGGAGGGATAATTATATCTGAGGAAGAATAGACAATAATATGGAGGTATCATTGGAAGTGTACCAGTTCACAGAAATGCAGGGAGCTTGGGTAGAAAAACTTGATAAGACATTTTATTACACCCTCTCAGAAATCCCATTATGATAGTAACCTCCCTGTTTGCTGGAGAAATTGTGGAAATCAAAATGCAAACCATTATCATATTTTCTGGGAATGCCCTGTTATCAAAGACTATTGGAGTGGGATACACAATGCCCTACAAGACATCTTTAAATGTGAAATACCCTTAGAAAGACCATATATTTTGGGTATATACTGCTGGTGGCTGGTAAAAAGTCTCTTACCAGGAAATAGTTATCACAGGAGAGCACAACTTTAAATGCATGGATGGAAATTACAATGGACATTTACAAAATAGAGAAGATAACAGCATCTGTTAATCATAAGTTGGAACAATTTGATTCATACTGGGAAAATGGTTTAACTACATAACACCTCACAGGCCTGATTTTATTCTCACAAATCAATATGTCCCTACTTGTACATAGTTTTCTCCTTTTGCTTGTTCTTTCTTTCCTCTCATTTCTGTAAGTGTATACCTCAGATAAATATTATGTGGAGATTTGTGGCATATATGACTATATGATATATATGTACAATATCTGAACTGTATGATAGAAAAATGCGTGAGGTCAGCAGTCAAGCAAGACTTCCACATCAGCCACAGCAGACGACGAACCTCAACCTTCGACGTCGAGGCAGGCAGAGATAGAAGAAGATGACCTGCCTGCCCTAATGGAAACAGAAGATGATGAGATGACACCACAGTGTCCCACCACTCCAAACCCTGGGCCGTGGATACCAATTCTCAGAGAATGCAGCGGTAGCCGGGACGCACACAGCACATCTTTAAGAAAACAACCGAAATAACCAAGCTAATTAATTAGGTGCCGCCCGGCACGTAAATGTCGGCCCAGATCAGAGGTGATTGCTGATTACGTCGCCTCTGATCTGGGCCGACAACGACGTGCCGGGCAGCACCTAAATAATTAGCATGTTTATTTCGGCTTTTTTCTTAAAGATGTGCTGTGTGCTTCCTGGCTACCGCTGTACCCCTGCATGCTTCGCGGATTGGTATCGGTTTGCTGCCCGGAGGATGGGGGCCATTGCACCACCCAAAGTCCGACGACTCAGCCTAACACACCATCATCAGTGTGCTCGGCGCTGTCCCGATTCCTGTAAGTGATACTACACTCTACATACATTATTTCTACATAATACAGGCTGTGCAGTTTTATGTTATTTGGTATGATTTGGCAGCTTCATGGCTTAAAAGTTACTGAAAGAATGTTTTTGCCAACAGCGCGTGAGATTTTCGCTACGGAGAACAGCGCGACAATGATTGTAGAAAAGTATTTCTACTTTATATAGGCTGTGTATTTATCATATCATTTCTGCTTTTACTATATGTTACTGTTATTTTAGGTTTTATGTGTTATTTGGCATGATTTTGTAGGTTATTTTTGGGTCTGCGAACGCTCACAAAACTTTCCCATATAAATAAATGGTAATTGCTTCTTCGCTTTACGACATTTCGGCTTATGAACCGTTTCATAGGAACGCTCTACCTTTGGATGGTGGGGAAACCTGTATATGGACGAATAAAAAACCTCGAATAAATAAAGCTCACCTTCAAAAAACCAAACAGAATGGAGGCTTTGCCTTACCCAACTTTAGGTTATATTATTGGGCAGGTAATATATGAAATATTACATTTTGGATATATTACATTAACCATGAGAATTGCCCTATATGGGTTTCTTTGGAAGTCAACTCTGTTATGAAATTTTCCATTATTTCTTTACTTGGATCCTCGCTTCCTTTTTCTTTAAATAAACTAACTGATAATGTGGTGGTCAAACATACTTTGAGGATTTGGTTACAGTTTAGAAAACATTTTGGTTTATTGAGATTCTCCTTCCCGAATCCCATCTTTTCTAATTGTTTTTTCAAACCATCTTTAATTGACTTATCTTTTAAAGAATGGGATAGATTGAGTATTAAACGATTTCAGGATTTGTTTGATGGAGGAAATCTCTCTTCTTTTGTGCAACTTTCAACAAAATTTAACCTTTCCAATACCCACTTTTTTCGATACTTACAGATTAGAGACTTTTTAAGATCTCAATTACATACATTTCCTACAAGTCCAGATAAGAATATAATAGATACAATTTTTAATCTGAAACCCTTTGACAATGGTTCAATATCTTACATTTACGGTCTGCTGCTGGGACTGAAAAAGCCCTCTTTAGATAAAATTAAAGGAGACTGGGAAAAAGATTTACAGATTTTCATATCTGAAGAGAGCTGGAAGATTATTTTAAAATTGATGAATTCTTCATCATTATGTGCTCGTCATTTTTTATTACAATTCAAAGTGGTACATAGAGTTCATATGTCTAAAGACAAGCTCTCTCGTTTCTACGCAAATATTTCCCCTTACTGTGATAGAGGTACTAATGGAGTGGCCACGTTAATTCATATGTTTTGGACATGTCCGAGCCTTGAAAAATTTTGGAAAGATGTATTTCAAACTTTTTCTGTACTTTTCAATGTTAGCTTTAAGCCCAATCCCTTGACTGCCATGTTTGGTGTTGTTGAGGATAGTGCTCCAAAACTGATGCAGATGTCTATAAAGATCAAACTTGGGCAGGGGCCTAAGCCTTCCTTACCCACTTTTAGATACTTGCTGCACAAAGAAAGAATCCTAGTGATTTTCTAAACACTGCTTTCCCTTTCACATGCTCTATTTGGAATGCAAATTACTGTCAAGCATTCTGAGCCTGCACAGTAGAAGTGTGCTTATTCCAGAACTACAGCATTACCATACAGAAGAATGCCTCTTGGTTCCGAGGGAAGCAATTGCAATGATTTTGGTTAGTCACGTCTGCTGACATTTGTAGGGACAAAGGAAGGGACATGTTTTGGTCGCTGGGAGGGATACCCTCTCATTCCTAGATATCTTAGAGCTTGCATTGCTAGAACAGGGAAACGAGTACGGATTTACCTAAGGTCACCACCCGTAGTTTCAGAAAATGATATTTACCCCTTTTGAAATAGATAGTTGTTAACTATATTGGATAGACAGTACTGGAAGTTCACCCCCATTACATTGACACTGTTTATTTCTTTGTCTGTACCTACATTACTCTGTGGAATTGTGAGGTAAAACAGATTAATGAAGGGTAATCTTAGAAGTCGCAACATATCCTATCGTCAAATAAAAGGATTAGCAGTCCAGTTTTGCTTTAGAGCCACCCTTTCCCTTATACTCTGAACTTACTGCTTTCCTCCAGTAATCTTTCTAACCTCACCCATTGCTTGCTTTCAACTCAAATGCTAAGCACGGTACCAAGTTGGTCATTTTCTCACAAGAACTGCAATAGTTGATGGCTGTGACGGTAATGATAAAAAAGGGAAAAGAATCCTGAACAGAAGGAGAAGGTTCTGAGAGTGATAGAGAGAAACAAAAAAGGTGCAACATAAATAGGGATGTTTTGAAATTTGTCAGCAAGTCAAATAATTTGGAATTAGAATCTTGGTGGAATTTAACATTTAAATAACAAATTATTTTTGCAATTTATAATGGAAAGGAACTGAAAAAAAAGTAATGCAATAAATAAGCAAGTTTTAAAGAAAAATTTAGTTAATTTAATTCTGGTTACACTACAATAGCTTTGAAATTACTACCTGAATATGTTTTAGGGTATGCAAAGCAGTAAGATCTATTTGTACCTTTATGACTTTGGAGGCTTCCATCTTTGGACTAATTTGATGGCTGGATGACTAATTTCTCAATTTCACACACAGCCAATGACAAAAGAAAACATTAAGACAGCAAATATGATGCAAATTACAAGCAGAAGGTGATTCTGCACCTCAAATGCATTGACCAGGAACTTAACTGGACAAGCCTCATAAATACTACAGCAACAACAGCAGCTGAGAGGCTAAATATTCTACAGCGTGTGATTTGCCTCAGGATTCTCCAAGTCCTTCCCACTACCCACAAGGTACAAGTCAGTACTTTAATGGACAAACAAGAGAAAACCTGCAGATGCTGGAAACCTGAGCAATACACACAAAATGCTGGAGGAACTCGGCAGGCCAGGCAGCATCTATGGGAAAGAGTACATTTGACGTTTCAGGCCGAAGCCCTTCAGCAGGACTGGAGAAAAAAAGCTGAGGAGTAGATTTGAAAGGTGGTGGGGTGAGAGAAACACCAGGTGATAGGTGAAACCTGGAGGGGGAGGGATGAAATAAAGAGTTGGGAAGTGGATTGGTGAAAGGGACAGAAGACCATGGAAGAAAGAAAAAGGGGGGGGGGGGAAAGGAGCACCAGAGGGAGGCAATTGGCGAGGGCAAGGTGAGAGAGGGAAAAGGGGATGGGAAATGGTGAATGGGGGGTGGGGGTGGGAAGCATTACTGGAAGTTTGAGAAATCAATGTTCATACCAACAGATTGGAGGCTACCCAAACGGAATGTAAGGCGTTGTTCCTCCAACCTGAGTGTGGCCTCATCACGACAGTGGAGGAGGCCAGGATGGACTTATTGGAATGGGAATGGGAAGTGGAATCAAAATGGGTGGCCACTGGGAGATCCCGCTTGATCTGGCAGACAGAGCATAGATGCTTGGCAAAGTGGTCTCCCAACTTACATCAGGTTTCACCGATGCACAGGAGGCTACACCGGGAGCACCCAATCTGCAGTTTGTGATTTTGGGGTGAATGTGCAGCGGGGCTCAGCAGGGTGTGAGTGGTGATTTGTGCGTGGTCAAGCAGGAGCAGAGAAAATGGTTGACGTGTCACAACTGCCTCCCACCCCAGCAAACAGGCCAAGTTACTTTGCTGTCTGATTTGTATCATCCAGCATAGTTTCCCATCCATTTAATTCAAGGTTCCAATTAAATCGCATAGTTACTTGTGTTTTACTGTGTCCCCTATGAAATCTGGCATGGGCTCCTGGAGGGCCATACATCCCAAGTTGAGAACCACTGCTGTAGAGTCCGTCATTTGCAAGATGCTTTGCAGCAACTCTACAATACTTCCACACCTGTGATTTCTGGCAGTGATGCACTATTTTATCAAATTGAGGTTCTGTTGCCAAATTCAAATCAATTCTGGCTGACGCTCAGGGCCACTTGCATGAAAATGTAGCTTAATCAGATATTCATATTCTAGTCACTTTTTGAAGGCACTAATACCAGAACTTATTAACAATCTAGTTCTGCTAGATCGAAATAAGCCAACAAGATTCCTTTAATTAAAATACATGGAAATATAATTTGTGATTTTACACTTGCTTAAAGTAGCTTTTAGATTTCATTAGTGCAGGAGACATATCTATAACTGCTTGGATTTACATCAGAACAACGTCTCTTCATTGTGCTTAAACTTCTTACAAATGGAAGTAAACACATTTTCTTACAACAATATGCATTTCCCACCACTGCCACCACTACTTAGCCTTTACTCAGCTTTGATTTTTCATTGCTTGACCCTCTGTACATGGAAAGACACAAGTTTCCAAATGAAGTGAATGAAACTTAGAGAATGTGTGTTTGCTTGATATACACCCAGTAGCCACTTGGCCACTGAGTGTACGTTCATAGCCTGCTGCTGCTGTAGCCCATCCACTTCAAGGTTCGACACGTTGTATGTTCAGCAGTGCTGTAACACGTGGTTATTTGAGTTACTGTAGCCCTCCTATCTACTCTAACCAGTCTGGCCACTCTCCTCTGACCTTTCTCATTAACAGGCGATTTTGCACACACAGCTGCCACTCATTGGATGTTTTTTTAAATTTTTCGTCCATTCTCTGTAAACTCTGTAAACCATTGTATGTGACAATCCCAGGAGATCAGCAGTTTCTGAGATGTTCAAACCACCCTATATGGCATCAACAATCAGTCCATGTTCAAGGTCACTTAGATCACATTTCTTCCCCATTCTGAAGTCTGGTCTGAACAACAACTGAATCTCCGGACCATGTCTATATGTTTTTATGCGTTGAGTTGCTGCCACATAATTTTCTGATTAGAAATTTGCATTAATGAGCAGGTGTACCCAATAAAGTTGCCACTGTGTGTATAGAACATTACTCATCTCTTTCTCCTTGTCACCTACACTTGCCAAAGACGTGTTATTATCAATTACAGGTTAAATCTTGTGAATGCAGTTTAAAACCAGTTTGACAGGAGAAGTCAAGACAGGAATGCGCAGGGTTGCTATTGAAGTCAACAAACTATAAATCAAATGTTTGACCCCAGCAGGGCATGAGTAAACAGGGCACAGCAAAAGGAGAGGGTAGCACTATCATCCAAATGATCTATAAATTTGCTGACAATACAACTATTGTTGGTAGAATGTCAGGTGGTGACGAGTGGGTGTACAGGAGTGAGATATGCCAGCTTGTGGAGTGGTGCTGCAGCAACAACCTGGTATTCAACGTCAAGACGAAAGAGCTGATTGTGGACTTCCGGAAGTGTAAGATGAAGGAACACATACAAATCCTCATAGAGGGATCAGAAGTGGAGAGAGTGAGCAGTTTCAAGTTCCTGGGTGTCAAGATCTCTGAGGATCTAACCTGGTCCCAGCATTATCGATGCAGTTATAAAGAAGGCAAGACAGCGGCTATACTTCATTAGGAGTTTGAAGAGATTTGGTATGTCAACATATACACTCAAGAACTTCTATAGTTGTACCATGGAGAGCATTCTGACAGGCTGCATCACTGTCTGCTATGGAGGGGCCACTGCACAGGACCGAAAGAAGCTGCTGAGGTTTGTAAATTTAGTCAGCTCCATCTAAGGTACCAGCCTACAAATTACCCAGGACATCTTCAAGCAGCAGTATCTCAGAAAGGCAGCGTCCATTATTAAGGAACTCTAGCACCCGGGGCATGCCCTTTTCTCATTGTTACCATCAGGTAGGAGGTATAGAAGCCTGGAGGTACAGAAGACTGAAGGCACACACTCAGTGATTCAGGAACAGCTTCTCCTCTGTAATCCGATTCTTAAATGGCCATAGACCCCTTGGACACTACCTCTCTTTTTATCTTTATTTTTTTTATATAGTATTTCTGTTATTGCATGATTTGTAATCTATTCAATATATGTATACTGTATAAAGTATACTGAATAAAATTTATTTATTTATCATTATTATTATTTTATTTACAAGGGCTGATTGTGGATTACATGAGGAATGGAGACAGGCTCACCCCTATTGACATCAATGGATCTCAGGGTTGAGAGGGTAAACAGCTTCAAGTTCCTCGGCATCCACATCACCAAGTACCTCACATGGTCTGTACACATCAGCAGCGTGGTGAAAAAGGCACAATAGCACCTCTTTCACCTCAGACGGTTGAGGAAGTTTGATATGGTCCATCAAGTCCTAAGAACTTTCTACAGGGGCACAATTGAGAGTATCCTGACTGGCTGCATCACTGCCTGGTATGGGAACTGTACCTCCTTTATTCGCAGGACTCTGCAGAGAGTGGTGCGGACAGCCCAGCACATCTGTAGTTGTGAACTTCCCATGATTCAGGACATTTACAAGGACAGGTGTGTAAAAGGGCCTGAAGGATCATTGGGGACCCAAACCATCCCAACCACAATCTATTCCAGCTGCTACCATCCGGGAAGCAGTACTGCAGCATAAAAGCCAGGAGCAATAGGCTCCGGGACAGTTTTTTCCGCCAGGTCAACAGACTGATGAACTCACGCTGATTTGAGTGTACTCTGTATTAAACTGACCGTTCTACTTATTATAAATTACTATGATTGCACATTGCACATTTAGATGGAGATGTAACGTAAAGATTTTTATTCCTCATGTATGTGAAGGATGTACGAAATAAAGTCAATTCAATTCAATAATTATTGCTTTTTTTTTGTAGTTTCACAGTTTGTTGTCTTCCGCATTCTGGTTGAACGCCCAAGCTGGGCGGCTTTTCACTGATCCTGTTATGCTTATTATTCTATAGATTTGTTGAGTTTACCCACAAGAAAATGAATCTCAGTGTTTGTATATGGTGACATACATGTACTTTGATAATAAATTTACTTTGAACATTTTATCTTTGGATAAAGGTAGCTAACATACATTGAACTTTATTTTGAATAACATAGAATAATGACAGCCAGTTAATATCTGGCATATTAACAATGAGGTAACATCTTAACACGATGGGCTAAGAATCAATAGCAATTTTGTTTTAGAATTCATAAGAATAATGTTTTGCATGTTGGGTCAATTCTGTAGCAATGCGTCAGCAGCTTACTGTCAGGTTAAGACCTGCACGGCTTGCTAACTGCCAAAGGAGAGTGTAACCTTGTGTTCTGGTAATGATGCTTGCATTATCCGAACCTGCTTGTAGATTATATTTATTGCTCAACTGCATGCATACCAGAACGTGCTGGTCTTTTTCAGCAACTACAGCCTTATGTGCAGTCTTGGTACTTCACAAAGATATATATTAAATAAGGAATAAGAAATGAGGTTCCCATTTGAAAGCTAGTTTCAATGAAGAAATTACTCTGGTCAAAGAAGGTAAGACCTCGGAGCAGAATTGAGCCATTTAGCCCATCCAGTCTGCTCTGCCATTCTATCACAGCTTATTTATTACCTCTTTCAACCCCATTCTTGACTTCTCCCCATAACGTAATAAGTCCTGATTAGTCAAGAAACTATCAGCCTCCATCTTCAATATGCCCAATGGCTTGCCCTACACAGCTGCCTGTGGCATTGAATTCCACAGATTCACCACTGTCTAGCTAAAGAAATTCCTCCTCTTCTCTGTTTTAAATGGATGTTACTCCATTCCGAGGCTGTGCCCTCTGGCCCTAGACTCCCTCACTACAGCAAACATCTTTTCCACATCCACTCTATCATAAGACCATAAGATATAGGAGCAGAAGTAGGCCATTCGGTCCATCCAGTCCGCTCCGCCGTTCAATCATGGGCTGATCCAATTCCTCAAGTCATCCCCATTCCCCTGCTTTCACCCCATTCACTTTGATGCTCTGGCTAATCAAGAACCTATCTATTTCTGCATGAAATACGCCCAATGACTTGGCCTCCACAGCCGCCTGTTGCAACAAATTCCACAGATTTACCACCCTCTGACTAAAGTAATTTCTCTGCATCTCAGTTCTAAAAGGACGTCCTTCAATCCTGAAGTTGTGTCCTCTTATCCTAGAATCCCCTACCATGGGAAATAACTTTGCCATATCTAATCTGTTCAGGCCTTTTAACATTCGGAATGTTTCTATGAGATCCCCTCTCATTCTCCTGAACTCCAGGGAATACAGCCCAAGAGCTGCCAGACGTTCCTCATACGGTAACCCCCTCATTCCTGGAATAATTCTTGTGGTCTTCCCTGAACCCTCTCCAATGTCAGTATATCCTTTCTAAAATAAGCTCAAAACCGCAGACAATACTCCAAGTGTGGTCTCACTAGTGCCTTATAGAACCTCAACATAGGCCTTTCAATAATCAATAGATTTCGTTGAGATTCCCCCCTCATTCTTCTAAGCTCCAGTGAGTACTGGCCCAAACACTCAAACACTCCTATGTTAACCCTTTCATTCCTGGGATCATTCGTGAGAATTTCCTCTGGACCCTCTCCCATGCCAGCACATCTTTTCTAAGATAAGGGGCCCAAACTTGTTCATGTATTCTGTGGTCTGATCAACATCTTATAAAGCCTCAGCATGACATCTTTGCTAGTCCTCTCGAAATTAACGCTAACACTGCATTTGCCTTCGTTACCACCGACTCAACCTGCCAGTTAACCTTTAGGGAATCCTGCACAAGGACTCCCAAGTCTCTTTGCACCTCTGATTTTTGAATTTTCTCCCCATTTAGAAAGTAGTCCACATTTTTATTCCTTCTGTCAAAGTGTATGACCATGCACATCCCCACATTATATTCCATCTGCTACCTCTTTGCCCATCCTCCCAATCCATCTACGTTCTTCAGCAGACACATTGCTGCCTCAACGCTACCTGCCCTTCTACCTTTGTACCATCTGCTATCTTAGCCACAGGCGCAAAATAATTATTAAATCAATCTACCATTTCTTTGTTCTCCATTACTACCTCTCTAGTATCATTTTCCAGTGGTCTGATATCCACTCTTGCCTTTCTTTTACACTTTGTATACCTGAAAAACTTTTTGTATCCTCTTTTATATTACTGGCTAGCTTACCTTCATATTTCATCCTTTCTCTCTTTATGACTTTCCTCCTTCTCCTATCAGATTTATTCTTCTCCAGCTCTTCGTTCTTCCAACACACCTGAATTTACCTTCCAGCTACCCTCCTTCCCTTCGCTCTTTTTATTCTGTCCTGAAGAACGGTCTCAGCCAAAACATCAACTGTTTATTCACTTCTATAGATGCTGCCTGACCTGCTGAGTTCCTCCAGCATTTTGTGTGTGTTGTTCTGGTTTTTTAATTGTCTGCTGGTTTTTAAAAGCTTCCGAATCCTCTACTTTCTTACTAATTTTTGCACTATTATGGCTTTTACAGTTTGTAAAACCCTTTCTGTAAAACCCTTTGGCTTTTACAGAAGAATAAAGTCCAGTCAACTAAACTGATATCGTGAACATAAGAATTAGGAGCAGGAGTCGGCCATCTGGCCTGTCGAGCCTGCTCCGCCATTCAATAAGATCATGGCTGATCTGGCCAAGGACTCATCTTCACCTACCTGCCTTTTCCCCATAACCCTTAATTCCCCTACTGTGCAAAAATCTATCCAACCTTGTCTTAAATATATATACCAAGGTAGCCTCCACTGCTTCATTGGGCAGAGAATTGCACACTCACCACTCTTTGGGAAAAGCAGTTTCTTGTCACGTCCGTCCTAAATTTACTCCCCCAGGTCTAGAGGCTATGTTCCCTACTTCTAGTCTCACCTACCAGTGGAAACAACTTTCCTGCCTCTGTCTTATCTATCCCTTTCATAATTTTATATGTTTCTAAAAGATCTCCTCTCATCCTTCTGAATTCAAGTGAGTACAGTCCCAGAGGACTCAATTTCTCCTCATAGTCTAACCCCCTCATCTCTGGAATCAACCTGGTGACCTCCTCTGCACTGCCTCCAAAGCCAGTATGAACCACGACACTATTTAAAATAAATGATCTTGTCACATTAAATTATAAGACAAGACCATAAGACCATAAGACAAAGGAGCAGAAGTCCGCCATTCGGCCCATCGAGTCTGCTCCGCCATTTTATCATGAGTTGATCCATTCTCCCATTTATTCCCACTCCCCCGCCTTCTCACCATAACCTTTGATGCACTGGCTACTCAGATACCTATCAATCTCTGCCTTAAGTACACCCAATGACTTGGCCTCCACTGCTGCCCGTGGCAACAAATTCCATAGATTCACCACCCTCTGACTAAAAAAATTTCTTCGCATTTCTATTCTGAATGGGCGCCCTTCAATCCCTAAGTCATGCCCTCTTGTACTAGACTCCCCCATCATGGGAAACAACTTTGCCACATCCACTCTGTCCATGCCTTTCAATATTCGAAATGTTTCAATGAGGTCTCCCCTCATTCTTCTAAACTCCAAGGAATACAGTCCAAGAGCGGACAAACGTTCTTCATACGTTAACCCTCTCATTCCTGGAATCATTCTAGTGGATCTTCTCCATACCCTCTCCAACATCAGCACATCCTTTCTTAAATAAGGAGACCAAAACTGCACACAGTACTCCAAGTAAGGTCTCACCAGCGCCTTATAGAGCCTCAACATCACATCCCTGCTCCTATACTCTATTCCTCTAGGAATGAATGCCAACATTGCATTCGTCTTCTTCACCACTGACTCAACCTGGAGGTTAACCTTAAGGGTATCCTGTACGAGGACTCCCAAGTCCCGTTACATCTCAGAACTTTGAATTCTCTCCCCATTTGAATAATAGTCTGCCCGTTTATTTCTTCTGCCAAAGTGCATAACCATACACTTACCAACATTGTATTTCATTTGCCACTTCTTTGCCCATTCTTCCAATCTATCCAAGTCTCTCTGCAGACTCTCCGTTTCCTCAGCACTATCGGCCCCTCCACTGCTCTTCGTATCGTCAGCAAACTTAGCCACAAAGCCAGTAAGCCAAATTCCATAATCTAAATCGTTGATGTACAATGTAAAAAGAAGCGGCGCCAACACGGACCCCCGTGGAACACCGCTGGTAACCGGCAGCCAACCAGAATAGGATCCCTTTATTCCCACTCTCTGTTTCCTGCCAATCAGCCAACACCCTATCCACGTATGTAACTTTCTCGTAATTCCATGGGCTCTTACCTTGTTAAGTAGCCTCATGTGTGGCACCTTGTCAAAGGCCTTCTGAAACTCCAAATATACAACATCCACTGCATCTCCCTTGTCTAGCCTACTGGTAATTTCCTCAAAAAATTGTAATAGGTTTGTCAGGCAGGATTTTCCTTTAAGGAATCCATGCTGAGTTCTGCCTATCTTGTCATATGCCTCCAGGTACTCTGTAACCTCATCCTTGACAATCGACTCCAACAGCTTCCCAACCACCGACGTCAAGCTACAGGTCTATAATTTCCTTTTTGCTTCCTTGCCCCCTTCTTAAATAGCGGAGTGACATTTGCAATCTTCCAGTCCTTCGGAACCATGCCAGAATCTATCGACTTTTGAAAGATCGTCGCTAATGCCTCTGCAATCTCCACAGCTACTTCCTTCAGAACACAAGGGTGCATTCCATCTGGTCCGGGAGATTTATCTACCTTTAGACTATTCAGCTTCCTGAGTACTTTCTCTGTCGTAATTGTGACTGCGCACACTTCTCTTCCCTGCCACCCTTGAGTGTCCAGTATACTGCTGATGTTTTCCTCTGTGAAGACTGATGCAAAATACTCATTCAGTTCCTCCGCCATCTCCTTATCTCCCATTACAATTTCTCCAGCATCAGTTTCTATCGGTCCTACACCTACTCTCACCTGTCTTTTACTCTTTATATACTTGAAAAAGCTTTTAGTATCCTCTTTGATATTATTTGCTAGCTTCCTTTCATAGTTAATCTTTTCCCTCTTAATGACCTTCTTAGTTTCCTTTTAACACACATAAAAGTTGCTAGTCCTGACGAAGGGTCTCGGCCTGAGATGTCGACTGCACCTCTTCCTAGAGACGCTGCCTGGCCTGCTGCGTTCACCAGCAACTTTTATGTGTGTTGCTTGAATTTCCAGCATCTGCAGAATTCCTGTTGTTTTAGTTTCCTTTTGTAAGCTTTTAAAAACTTCCTAATCCTCTGTCTCCCCACTAATTTTTGCTTTCTTGTATGCCCTCTCCTTTGCTTTAACTTTGGCTTTGACTTCTCTTGTCAACCATGGTTGCATCCTTTTTCCATTCGAAAATGTCTTCTTTTTTGGAATATACCTGTCTTGCACCTTTCTCACTTCTCGCGTAAACTCCAGCCACTGCTGCTCTGCCGTCTTTCCCGCCAGTGTCCCTTTCCAGTCAACTTTGGCCAGTTTCTCCCTCATGCCACTGTAATTTCCTTTACTCCACTGAAATACCGACACATCAGATTTCGGCTTCTCTTTTTCAAATTTCACAGTGAACTCAATCATGTTATGATCACTGCCTCCTAAGGGTTCCTTCACCTCAATCTCTCTAATCACCTCCGGTTCATTACACAATACCCATTCCAGTACAGCTGATCCGCTAGTGGGCTCAACAACAAGCTATTCCAAAAAGCCATCTCGCAGACATTCTACAGATTTTCTCTCTTGAGATCCAGTGCCGACCTGCTTTTCCCAATCCACTCGCATGTTAAAATCCCCCACAATTATCATAACACTGCCCTTCCGACAAGCCTTTTCTATTTCCTGTTGTAATTTTTAATCCACATCACTGCAGCTGTTTGGAGGCCTGTATATAACTGCCAACAGGGTCCTTTTACCCCTGCGATTTCTTAGCTCAACCCATAAAGATTCTGCACCTTCCGATCCTATATCACCTCTTTCTAATGATTTAATATCATTTCTTACCAATAAAGCCACACCTCCCCCTCTGCCTACCTTCCTATCCTTCCGATACACCGTGTATCCTTGGACGTTCAGCTCCCAGAGGCATGCATCCTTTAGCCACATCTCATTATAATTCATTATAACTGAATTGAATTGAATTGACTTTATTTCTTACATCCTTCACATACATGAGGAGTAAAAATCTTTATGTTATGTCTCCATCTAAATGTGCAACATGCAATTATAGTAACTTATAATAAATAGACCAGTCAATGTAACATAGAATACGCTCAGATCAGTGTGAGTTAATCAGTCTGACGGCCGGTGGAACAAGCTGTCCTGGGGCCTGTTGGTCCTGGCTTTTATGCTGCAGTACTGTTCCCAGATGGTAGCAGCTGGAACAGTTTGTGGTTGGGCTGACTCAGGGCCCCAATGATTCTTCGGGCCCTTTTTACGCACCTGTCTTGGTAAATGTCCTGAATCATGGGAAGTTCACAACTACAGATGCGCTGGACTGTCCACACCACTCTCTGCAGAGTCCTGCGATGAAGGGAGGTACAGTTCCCATACCAGGCAGTGATGCAGCCAGTCAGGATGCTCTCAATTGTGCCCCTGCAGCAAGTCCTTACGATATGGGGACTCGTGCCGAACTTCTTCAACCACTGAAGGTGGAAGAGGCTCTGTTGTGCTTTTTCCCACCACACAGCCGGTACGCACAGACCACGGTGATGTGGATGCCGAGGAACTGAAAGCTGTTCACCCTCTCAACATCAGATCCATTGATGTCAATAGGGGTTAGCTTCTATCGGTTATTGATGTCAAAAGATGTGTAAAGATGGTGTGTAGAGCTGTGGCTACTGCGTTGTCTGTCGATCGGATGTGTCAGTAGGCAAATTGCAGGGGTCCAGTGTGGGTGGTAGCATGCTGCAGATGTAGTCCTTGGCCAACCTCTCAAAGCATTTGCTTATTATTGAGGTGAGTGCGACAGGATGCCAGTCATTTAGACATGTTACCTTGGTCTTTTTAGGTACATAAGAACATAAGAATAGAAGCAGGATAGGCATCCGCCCATCAAGCCTGCCCCGCCATTCAACAAGATCATGGCTGATCTGTCTGTAAACTCAGCTCCATTTACCTACCTTTTCCCCATAACCCCTAATTCCCTCACTATGTAAAAATCTATCTAACTGTATCTTAAATATATTTAGTGAAGAAGCCTCAACTGCTTCCCTGGGCAGAGAATTCCACAGAGTCACCACTCTCTGGGAAAAACAGTTTTTCCTCATCGCCATCCTAAATCTTCTCCCCTGAATCTTGAGGCAATGTCCCCTAGTTCTAGTCTCACCTACCAATGGAAACAACTTCCTTATTTCTACCTTATCTATCCCTTTCAAAATTTTGTATGTTTCTATAAGATCCCCTCTCATTCTTCTAAATTCCTGAGAGTATAGTCCCAGGCGTCTCAATCTTGTCTCATAAGTTAACCCCTTCATCCCTGGAATCAACTTGGTGAACCTCCTCTGCACTGCCTCCAAAGCCAGTATATCCTCCCTCACGCCTGGAGACCAGAACTGCACACAGTACTCCAGGTGCAGTCTCACCAGTACCCTGTATAGTTGCAGCAAGACCTCCCTGCTCTTGAATTCAATCCCTCTAGCAATGAAGGCCAACATTCCGTTTGCCTTCTTAATAACCTGTTGTACCTGCAAGCCAACTTTTTGCCATTCATGCACAAGCACTCCCAAGTCCCTCTGCACAACAGCATGCTGCAATCTTTCACCATTTAAATAATAATCTGCTCTTCTATTATTCCTTCCAACTCTCTGCCTTCTATTGGTTAACTAATTCACTGTCCATGCCAATACACTTCCTCTGACTCCATGCATCTGTATCTTATTTATAAGTCTCTTGTGCGGCACCTTATCGAACGCCTCCTGAAAATCCAAGTATACGACATCCACCTGTTCCCCTCTATCCACTGCACTCATTATGTCCTCAAAGAATTCCAGTAAGTTTGTCAAGCAGAACCTGTCCTTTCTGAATCCATTCTGCATCTGTCTAATGGAACCTCTCCTTTCTAAATGTTTCGCTATTTCTTCCTTAGTGACAGTTTCAAGCATTTTCCTGACTACAGATGTTAAGCTAACTGGCCTATAGTTGCCCATACTTTGCCTACATCCTTTTTTTGAAAAGTGACGTGACATTTGCTGTCTTCCAATCTGCCAGGACCTGCCCAGAGTCTAGAGAATTTTGGTAAATGATTACCAACGCCTCTAGTATAACACCTACCCATTCCCTCAGCACCCTGGGATGCATCCCATCAGGACCAGGGGACTTATTTACCTTCAGGCCCTCTAGTTTGCTCATCACTACCTCTTTAGTGACAGTGATTTTATCGAGGTCCTCACCTCCCATTTCGTCCATAACATCATTCCTTGGCGTATTAGACATGTCCTCCATTGTGAAGACCAACACAAAATAGTTGTTCAATGCCTCAGCCATTTCCTTATCACCCAATATCAATTTCTCCTTATCATCTTCCAAGGGACCTACACTGATTTTAGCCACCCTCTTCCGCTTTATACAGTGTATTTATAAAAACTTTTGCTGTTTTTATATTTTGTGCTAATTTACTTTCATACTCTATCTTCCCTTTCCTTATTTCTTGTTTAGTTGTTCTTTGTTGCTTTTTAAAGTTTTCCCAATCCTCCAGTCTCCCACTACTCTTTGCAACTTTGTACATGAGTTTTTAATTTGATACTATCTTTTACTTCCTTAGTTATCCAAGACTAAATAGGTAAGATGAATGCTGAAGGAAAATGATTTGGAATGAAAATAAATGCTGCAAAGACGAAGATGATGGTAGTATCACAGAAGAAAGAAGTCCCCAAAATCAGTATCAAAATCCATGGCGTAGGCATAGAGCATGTCAAGAAGTTTGTGTACTTGGGACAGAGGATGGGAAATGTGATACAGAAATTAGACGAAGAATTGAAATTGCAAGATCAACGTTCTGGAGCCTGAGTGACGTGCTGTGTGGCAAGAGGTTGGGTTTTGGGCTGCGTTGTAGAATTTGGAAATGCTACGTCTGGAGCAGTCTGCTGTATAGAGTCGAATCGTGGACCTTATGCAAGGAAGTGCAACGACGACTGGAGGCATTTGAGATGTGGTGTTTAAGGAGAATGCAGAAAATTAGATGGGTGATGAAGGTCAGTAATATGGAAGTGTTGAAGAGAGTGAGGAGAGAAAAGGAGTTGCTGAAGAATCTGCAGAAAAGGAAGCTGGAACATGCCGGACACTTGTTAAGAGGTGGTGGACTGCAGAAATAGTTATTGGAAGGGATGATAGAAGGAAAGAGGGAAAGAGGAAGGCAGCGAACCACTTGGTACGATAATGTGAGGCAATGGACCGGGTTGAGTTATACCGAGGCCAGAAAAAGAGCGCAAGATCGAAGAAGATGGAGGTGCATAGCCGCCAACCCTGGATTCGGGACGGCACCCACTGACTGACTGACTGACTATCCAAAGCTGGCTCTCCCCACACTTACTGTCCTTTCTTTTGACAGGAATATACTTTTGTTGAGCACTGTGAAAAATCTTTTTGAAAGCATTCCACTGTTCCTCAACTGTCCTACCAAATAGCCTGTGCTCCCAATCCACATTAGCCAACTCCTCCTTCATCCCGTTGTAGTCTCCCTTGCTCAAGCATAATACACTATTTTTAGATTTAACTATTTCATCCTCCATCTGTATGCGAAATTCAGTCACGCTATGATCACTCTTTCCAAGAGAATCCCTGACTACAAGATCGTTAATCTTACCTGTCTCATTGCACAGGACTAGATCTAAGATACTATTTTCCCTTGTAGGCTCACTAACATGCTGCACAAGAAAGCCATCATGGATGCATTCTATGAAGTTCTCCTCAAGACTTCCTTGACCAACCTGATTCACCCAATCTATGTGGAAGTTAAAATCCCCCATGACAACTGCCATTCCATTCTTACAAGCCTCAGTTATTTCTTGGTTAATCACCTCTGCCACTGCAATATTTTTATTAGGTGGCCTAGAGACAACTTCCACCAGTGATTTTTTTCCCTTTACTATTTTTAATCTCTACCCAGATGGACTCAACATTCTGCTCCGTAGATCTTATATCGTCTCTCACAGTCACCCTGATCTCATCCTTAATTAAGAGTGCCACCCCATCTCCTCTGCCTACCTTTCCGTATTACCTGATACCCCTGGATATTTAAGTCCCAGCCATCTCCACCTTGCAACCAGGTTTCTGTAATGGCCACTAAATAATATGTCTTGGTACTGATCTGTGTCACAAGTTCACTAACCTTGTTTCTAATACTATGGGCATTTAGATAAAGTGCCCTTACACTCATTGTCCTTTAGAATCTAGTGACCCATTGAGATTTTTGTTTTTTACTTTTATACACTCTACTCTTACTTTTTTCTTCACTAACTCTAGCTTTGGTCTCTGCATCATGTCCCTCTTCTTTTCTATGTGGGTTCCCATCCCCCTGCCATATTAGGCACAGGAACAATGGTGGATGTTTTGAAGCCGGAGGGCCCTCTGCACTGGGAGACGGAGAGATTAAATACGTCTGTAAACACAACTTCCAGTTGTGCCATGCACTCTCTGAGTACCCGCCCCGGGATGCCATCTGGCCCTGCAGCCTTGTGATCGTCCACTCGTTGGAGGCACCTGCGTACTTCAGACTCAAAGATGACCAAGGTGCAGGTTGCTTTGGCAGCCCTTCTCAGGGTCTCAGTGTTGGCGGCATTGAACCGAGCGTAAAAGAAGATTTAGCTCACCTGGAAGAGAGGCAGTGATGTTGGAAACTCCACTGCGTTTAGCTTTGAAGTCTGCGATGGTGTGCAGACCTTGCCATAAGCTGTGTGTGCTGTTGGTGGAGAGTTGTGTCTGGATCTTGTCCCTGTATTGTCGTTTCACAGCCTTGATGACTTTGCGTAGATCGTAGCTGCATTTCTTGAGCTCCTCTTGGTTACCAGCAGCAAAAGCTCAATCTCGCGCAGTAAATGCAGCACGCACAGAACTGTTCATTGAAGGTTTCTGGTTTGGATTGACCCTGACTGATTTTTGGGAGACAACGTTCTCAATGCACTTCCGGATGCAGCTCGTGACCCCTTCTGTGAACTCGGAAACATCCTCATCATGAAAGACATTCCAGCTGACGTCATCAAAGCAGTCCTGTAGAATGGAGACCGATTGGTTGGACCAACAGTGGACGGTTTTACTATTGCCACCTCTTGTTCTGCCTGTACACGGGCAGAAGAAAGATGGAGGAATGATCCGACATCCCAAATAGCCAACAGAGAAGCACTTTGTAGGCGTCGCAGAAGAGAGAGTAGCAGTGGTCGAGTATCCTATCTCCCCCTGTGCTCACCTGGATGTGTTGACAGAACTTTGGAGAGATTTTAGACAGCAATGCTCTTATTATAGTCTCCAGCAACGATGGACTGAAAACTGCTGATAATTTGACGGGAACATCTTTTAAGAGAACACTTAGACCAGTGAAAATAGGCCACAAACGTTCATGTGACTGATGCTAATTAGAAACTATTCGGGAACAGTCCCCTGTCCCAATTAAACAGCATAGTGTGTCAAATAAACATAGGGAATCCTGGCCATTTCCTCCATTAGTATTTTTATTCTTTAAGAGTTGACCCAAATAAGCAGCTGCTCCTATTAACCAATAGCCCAATTAACTGGAATCCACTGTATATAAAATAGAACTGGATAATGCAGCCATCAATGGAAGAGAAAAGCTAAAATGCATTTTTCAAAATAAACCTATAAAAGGTAAAGATTAGCTGCTCTAAATTTTTACAAAAGCGTATTTCTGTAGTAAGTGTGGAGTGATGAAGTGTATAGGATGGAAGCAGCTCCTATATTTTTGTGGAGATTAAACCAACAAGGAATTATCATTTCTACACAAATATGACATGCTCTCCTATATTAGAAACAGAAGTGACTTTGGTTTACAGAGATATTTCCTGAGATTCAATGTAAATTAATTCAGAAAGATATTTTATTTCCCATATGAGCTTGGGTCATTCATCAATATGTCTTCTTGACATTTATCAGGTAGTTCCACATGTTCTAAACACCCTTAATTATACAAACGTTTGTAAGTGGAATTAGACTGTATAACATTGTGATTTTCATTCTTTTAAACTTCTGATTATTTTAAAGTTGCTGGAAAAACAAGCTAATAAATATGCCAGAACACACACAAAATACTGGAGGAACTCAGCAGTACAGGCAGCACCTATGGAGAGAAATAAAGAGCTGACATTTTGGGATGAGACCCTTTGTCAGGAGAAAAATAAGAGTTGGGACACATTGGGACCAGTCCACTTTGGCCCACTTATGCGACTGCCCCAATTAGCTCTAGTCTCATGGAAGCAACTAAAATGGCAGAGAAAAGACAAACTACCATTTAACTGAGTAACAAATTTTACATTTAAATAAAATACAGAATGAATTAGAACACTATCAATACTACTACAGTATTATAAAACTGTGTATTAATTCAATGTACGCTGCCACGTTCTTTTGATTGAATGTAAGTTCAATTGACTTGATATACAGAAACATAGAAATCCACAGCACATTATAGGCCCTTTGGCCCACAATGTTGTGCTGACCATGTAGTCTACTCTAGAAGCTGCCAAGAATTTCCCTACCACATAACCCTCTATTTTTCTAAACCATGTACCGAAGAATCTCTTAAAAGACCCCATTGTATCCACCTCTACCACCCTCGCCAGCAGTGCATTCCATGCACCCACCAATCTCTGTGTGAAACACTCACTTCTGACATCCCCCCTGTACCTACCTCCAAGCACCTTAAAACCATGACCCTCATGTTAGCCATTTCAGCCCTGGGAAAAAGCCTCTGTCTATCTACATGATGAATGCCTCTCATTATCTTATGCACCTCTATCAGATCACCTCTCATCCTCTGTCACTCCAAGGAGGAGAGGCCGAGTTCACTCAACCTATTCTCATGAGGCATGCTCTCCAATCCACGTAACATTCTTTTAAATCTCCTCTGGGCTCTATAGTGTCCATATCCTTCCTGTAATTAGGCGACCAGAACTGAACGCAGTGCTCCAAGTGGGGTCTAACTAAGGTCTTATATAGCTGTAACATTACCTCACGGCTCTTGAACTCAGTCCCACGGTTGATGAAGGCCAGCACACCATATGCCTTCTTAACAACACCGTCAACCTGCGTAGCAGCTTTGAGTGTCCTATGGACATGGACCCCAAGATCTTGCTGATCCTCCACACTGCCAAGAGTCTTACCAGTAATATTATACTCTGTCTTCAAATTTGACCTACCAAAATGAACCACTTCACACTTATCTGGGTTGAACTCCATTTGCCACTTCTCAGCCCGTTCTGCATCCTATCATGTCCTGCTGTAACCTCTGACAACCCTACAGACTATCCGCAACATTCCCAACTTTTGTGTTATCAGCAAACTTACTAGCCCACTCTTCTACTTCCTCATCCAGGTCACAAAGAGGAGGGGTCGCAGAACAGATCCCTGTGGAAACACCACTGGTCACAATCCTCCATTCAGAATACGAACCATCTACAACCACCTGGTGATGGCCTGGTGGAAGAAGATATCCAGGAGCCTGTTGGTCCTGGCTTTAATGCGACGGTACCATTTCCCAGATGGTAGCAGCTGGAACAGTTTGTGGTTGGGGTGACTCAGGTCCCCAATGAAACTGTGAAAGTCTTGAAGAGTGGGAAGTTCACATCCACAGATGTGCTGGGCTGTCTGCACCACTCTCTGCAGAGTCCTGAGATTGAATACAGTTCCCATACCAGGCAGTGATACAGCCAGTCAGGATGCTCCCAATTGTGCCCCTGTGGAAAGTTCTTACGATTTGGGTTCTCATGCCAAACTTCTTCAACTGTCTGAGGTGAAAGAGGCGCTGTTGTGCTTTTTTCACCACACAGCTGGTATGTACAGACCAAGTGAAATCCTCGGTGATGTGTTTCCCGAGGAACTTAAAGCCTGTTCACCCTCTCAGCCTCAGATCCACTGATATCAATAGGGGTGAGCGTGTTTCCGTTTCTCCTGTAGTCCACAACCAGCTCCTTTGTTTTTGTGACATCGAGGAAGAGGTTGTTTTCTTGACACCACTGTCTCAGGGTGATGACTTCTCTGTAGGCTGCCTCATTATCATTTGAGAAAAGGCCAATCAATGTAGTATCATCAGCAAATTTAATTAGCAGATTGGAGCTGTGGGTGGTGACACAGTTGTGGGTATACAGAGAGTAAAGGAGGGGGCTTAGGACACAGCCCTGGGGGGCTCCTGTGTTGTAAATGAACAAAATCAGTGCAGATAGTGGACTGCCTTCATAAGACAGTGGACTGCCTTCATACAATGCTAACGATGATTGCATGCTCCAAATATTCATTTTATTCTAACATTCATCTGATTATTGATACCCTCAGATTCTTCATAGTTCCTAACTTGTGCGGCAGTGAAATAGTTTACTTTTCTCTCACAGCTGTTCTGGGCATCTCCAGACCGGAATGCTTGAAACCACAGTGAGCAAAATAGTTCTGAATTGTCTTAACGCTTAGTTCTCACCAACTATCAGTGACAAAAATCTCAGCTTTTTGAACACAGACACACGCAACTGACGCTATTTAAAAGCTGTTCACTCTCAGCATGGTGTGGTCTCTAATGGCCACAAAGGTGCATGCATCTGACACTAGTTCAAACCTGTTGGGCAACAATCTCCTGCCCCAATTAGGTGGTATAGTTTCCCAAGTAACCCAATGGAATCCCGGCTATTTTCTTAATTAGTTTTTGTTCTTTTAAGAGCTGTCTCAAATAAGCGGCAGTCCTGATTAACCGGTGGCCCAATTAACTGGAATTCACTGTATTCCAAATTGCAGCATGAGTCTTGCCTATGACCCCACATCCCATTAGCAAACTAAAAATATATTTCAGAAACCATGTATGGATGTCCTCATCCGTATCAAAGGTTAATCCATACAGGGATACAGTACTGTGAAGCCTAATTGTTCTCAATAATGCTCTTTGAAATATTCAGTAATATTTTCTTGAGTTTAACTTAGTTTGGAAAGACTGCTGGTTTCCAGATTAACTCGTCCATTACTAAATGACAATAAAAGAGGTCAAGCAACACACATCAAAGTTGCTGGTGAACGCAGCAGGCCAGGCAGCATCTCTCGGAAGAGGTGCAGTCGACGTTTCAGGCCGAGACCCTTCATCAGGACTAACTGAAAGAAGAGTGAGTAAGGGATTTGAAAGTGGGAGGGGGAGGGGGAGATCCAAAATGACAGGAGAAGACAGGAGGGGGAGGGATGGAGCCAAGAGCTGGACAGGTGATTGGCAAAAGGGATACGAGAGGATCATGGGACAGGAGGTCCGGGAAGAAAGACAAGGGCGGGGGGGGGGGCACCCAGAGGATGGGCAAGGGGTATATTCAGAGGGACAGAGGGAGAAAAAGGAGACTGAGAGAAAGAATGTGTGCATAAAAATAAATAACAGATGGGGTACGAGGGGGAGGTGGGGCATTAGCGGAAGTTAGAGAAGTCAATGTTCATGTCATCAAGTTGGAGGCTACCCAGACGGAATATGTGTTGTTCCTCCAACCTGAGTGTGGCTTCATCTCTACAGTAGAGGAGGCCGTGGATAGACATGTCAGAATGGGAATGGGACGTGGAATTAAAATGTGTGGCCACTGGGAGATCCTGCTTTCTCTGGCGGACAGAGCGTAGGTGTTCAGCAAAGCGGTCTCCCAGTCTGCGTCGGGTCTCACCAATATATAAAAGGCCACATCGGGAGCACCGGACACAGTATATCACCCCAGCCGACTCACAGGTGAAGTGTCGCCTCACCTGGAAGGACTGTTTGGGGCCCTGAATGGTGGTAAGGGAGGAAGTGTAAGGGCATGTGTAGCACTTGTTTCGCTTACACGGATAAGTGCCAGGAGGGAGATCAGTGGGGAGGGATGGGGGGGACGAATGGACAAGGGAGTCGCGTAGGGAGCGAAATCTGCGGAAAGCAGAGAGAGCGGGGAGGGAAAGATGTGCTTAGTGGAGGGATCCCATTGGAGGTGGCAGAAGTTACAGAGAATAATATGTTGGACCCGGAGGCTGGTGGGGTGGTAGGTGAGGACCAGGGGAACCCTATTCCTAGTGGGGTGGCGGGAGGATGGAGTGAGAGCAGATGTACGTGAAATGGGGGAGATGTGTTTAAGAGCAGAGTTGATAGTGGAGGAAGGGAAGCCCCCTTCTTTAAAAAAGGACATCTCCCTCGTCCTAGAATGAAAAGCCTCATCCTGAGAGCAGATGTGGAGGAGACGGAGGAATTGCAAGAAGGGGATGGCGTTTTTGCAAGAGACAGGGTGAGAAGAGGAATAGTCCAGATAGCTGTAAGAGTCAGTAGGCTTATAGTAGACATCAGTAGATAAGCTGTCTCCAGAGATAGAGACAGAAAGATCTAGAAAGGGGAGGGAGGTGTCGGAAATGGACCAGGTAAACTTGAGGGCAGGGTGAAAGTTGGAGGCAAAGTTAATAAAATCAACAAGCTCAGCATGCGTGCAGGAAGCAGCGCCAATGCGGTCGTCGATGTAGTGAAGGAAAAGTGGGGGACAGATACCAGAATAGGCACGGAGCATAGATTGTTCCACAAAGCCAACAAAAAGGCAGGCATAGCTAGGACCCATACGGGTGCCCATAGCTACACCTTTAGTTTGGAGGAAGTGGGAGGAGCCAAAGGAGAAATTATTAAGAGTAAGGACTAATTCCGCTAGACAGAGCAGAGTGGTGGTAGAGGGGAATTGATTAGGTCTGGAATCCAAAAAGAAGCGTAGAGCCTTGAGACCTTCCTGATGGGGGATGGAAGTATATAGGGACTGGACATCCATGGTGAAAATAAAGTGGTGGGGGCCAGGGAACTTAAAATCGAAAAGATTAAGAGCGTGAGAAGTGTCACGAACATAGGTAGGAAGGGATTGAACAAGGGGGGATAAAACCGTGTCGAGGTATGCAGAAACGAGTTCGGTGGGGCAGGAGCAAGCTGAGACAATGGGTCGGCCAGGACAGGCAGGTTTGTGGATCTTGGGTAGGAGGTAGAAACGGGAAGTGCGGGGTGTGGGAACTATAAGGTTGGTAGCAGTGGATGGGAGATCCCCTGAGCGGATAAAGTCGGTGATGGTGTGGGAGACAATGGCCTGGTGCTCCTTAGTGGGGTCACGATCGAGTGGTAAATAAGAGGAGGTATCCGCGAGTTGTCGCTGTGCCTCGGCAAGGTAGAGGTCAGTACGCCAGACTGCAACAGCATCCCCCTTATCGGCGCAGGGGACTGCGTGTCCTCATAATCTAATCTAAAATCCTCTCTCATTCACCAATACGTTTTCTTGTCATCAGGTCACACACCTTGAACTTTCTGTCAATAAAACCTTGTTTCTTATTAAACAGCTAGTATGCTTTATTACCTGTTTTGCTGTTTGGTCCTTTTGCGTTGAATGAATGATAATACTGATTTATTGTCAGCGGGCCCCTCATCATCCTGTGGCTCTATTTTGACCTTGAGCTGGTTTTGTTCAGCTAGAGGGCAACCTGAGAGTCGGTGGTGTGCCGTGTATTTTCCAGTTATGTGACCAGACCCATTACAACCGGGAGTAGGACATTTTCTGTAACATGAAACAAGAAAGATTCAACAAGCTTTTCAACAACATCTTTGTAATAACAAGCTCTTTATACACCGATTTCAACCATTTGACTGACTGCATCTGTAACAGGAAAGTGAGGATTTATTTCATTGGAGAATGGAAATCTTTGTATTTCAAGTCTGGTGCCAACATTGGACATTTATATAGGCTCCAAAGACATCCCCATTCTCAATGATGGTTCAAGCCTGCACAGAAGTGCTAAATGCAAGTTGTTTGAAAATCATCTTTAATTCTAAGGACCTTAGGCACATACGCAGTGCCTGTAAAAAGTACTCACCCCCCTAGGAAGTTTTTACATTTTATTGTTTTACAACATTGAAACACAGTGGATTTCATTTGAAACAAGAGAAAATCTGCAGATGCTGGAAATCCAAGCAACACACACAAAATGCTGGAGGAACTCAACAGACCAGGCAGCATCTATGGAAAACAGTACAGTTGGTAATTCAGGTCGAGACCCTTTGGCAGGACTGGAGGGAAGTGCTGAGGAGTAGATGTAAAAGGTGGGGGAGGGGAGAGAAAACACAAGGTGATAGGTGAAACCTGAAGGGGGAGGGATGAAGTAAAGTGCTGGGAAGTTGATTGGTGAAAGAGATACTGGGCTGGAGAAGGGGGAATCTGATAGGAGAGGACAGAAGGCCAAGGGAGAAAGGAAAGGCGGGGGGAGGAGCACCAGAGGGATGGGCAAGGGGATAAGGTGAGAGAGGGAAAATGGGATGGGGAATGGTGAAAGGGGGTGGGGGGTGCATTACCAGAAGTTTGAGAATCGATGTTAATGCCATCAGGTTGGAGGGTACCCAGATGGAATTCGAGGTGTCATTTATTAATTTGGATTTTTTGACACTGATCAACAGAAACGACTCTTTTGTGTCCAAATGAAAACAATTTTCTACAAATTGGTCTACATTTATTACAATTATTAAACACAAAATAACTGATTGCATAATTACTCACCCCCTTCAAGTCAGTATTTAGTAGATACACCTTTGGCAGCAATTACAGCATTGAGTCTGTGTGGATAGGTCTCTGTCAGCTTTGTACATCTGGACAGTGCAATTTTTTTCCACCCTTCTTTACAAAACTGCTCAAACTCTGTCAGATTGCATGAGGATTGTAGTGAACAACACGTTTCAAGTCCAGTCACAAATTTTCAATTGGATTCAGGTCTGGACTCTGACTTGGCCATTCCAGGACATTAGCTTTGTTGTTTTTAAGCCACTCCTGTGTAGCTTCAGCTTTATGCTTGGGATCACTGTCTTGCTGGAAGACAAATCTTCCAAGATGTAGTTCTCTTGCAGACTGCATCAGGCTTTCCTTCAGGATTTCCCTGCACTTTGCTGCATTCATTTTACCCTCTACCTTCACAAGCCTTCCAGAGCCTGCTGCAGTGCAGCATCCCCACAGCATGATGCAGACACCACCATGCTTCATGGTAGGGATGGTGTGTTTTTGATGACGTGAAGTGTTTGGCTTATATCAAACATAGCATTTGATCTGATGGCCAAAAAGCTCAATTTTGGTTTCATCAGACCCCAAGAACTTTCTTCCAGATTACTTCAGAGTCTCCCACGTCTTCTGGCAAATTCCAGTAGAGATTTCATGTGACTTTTTTTTCAACAGTGGCTTTCTCTTTGCCACTCTCCCATAAAGCTGCAACTGGTAAAGCACCGGGGCAACAGTTGTTGTATATGCAGTCACTCCCATCTCAGCCAGTGAAGCTTGTAACTCCTCCTGAGTTGTCATAGGTCTCTCGGTGGCCTCCCTCACTAGTCCCCTTCTTGCACAGTCACTCAGTTTTTGAGGACGGCCTGCTCTAGGCAGATTTAGAGCGCATTTCCATTTCTTGATGATTGACTTAACTGTACTCCAAGGGATATTCAGTTTCTTGGAAATTTTTTGTATCCATCTTCTGGCTTGTGCTTTACAATAACCTTTTTGCGGAGTTGCTTGGAGAGTTCTTTTGTCTCCATTGTGTAGTTTTTGCCAGGATACTGACTCACCAGCACTTTTAATGGCAGTTGGCAGTCCAACTTAAAGGTGCATTACTGCCACCAACTGAGAGTTGGAAAATAAAACCCCTACTAGTTCTTTATCAAATGAAAACTAAATTAGCCCAAAAAACCCTATAAATTGTAAAGAAAGGCAATATTGTGAAATAAATTAGTCACTTCCATAACTTAGTAAAGCTTTTAAAAGAAAACTACCCACCCCCAAAGATAGTAGTGCAGCCTATATTTGCTCTTTCAAACATATACTTCACATTGTAAAAGAGTGTGTTCAACTGTTTCACCTTGATGACAAAACCTAACACCCCAGAGTGACAGTTTCCGACAAGATATAAGGAATAATTAAGCATATGCCTAATTCTGAGTCGAGTCAATATAATTCCTTCCCCTCATTTTACCCCTTTCTCCCAAAAATCTAACAGTTTTATGTATTCTGTAAAGGTGTCACCTCTTATGCCAATTAACCCACAAGTCTTGCCATAATCCCTGAGTTCTTAGCCCCACCAACTGCTTAGCTTCTGATTTGCGAAGTGCAAGGTCTATGTCCACAGTTGAACTTTTAACAGCTAATATTGTCCAAACAATCAACACGCTCATTCCCTTCAACACCTTAATATGGAGGGACCCACAAGAAGCAGATGTGTAAACCAATAGTTTGAATATAAAGTTTGAAGAGTTTCTAGCAGTAAATCTGACCCAATCAGTTAGACCTTCCAGATACAGGTGTATTTTTACTACCATCAATTGAAACACCTTGACTGCCCGCCGGTGATCTCCATTCTAAAATCAATTGGCTGCACCAGTGATGATTTGGTGTGTTATATTAAAGGGGGTGAATTCTTATGCAATCAATTATTTTGTGTTTTATATTTGTAATTAATTAGATCATTTTGCCAAGATCTGTTTTCACTTTGACACGGAGGAGTATTTTTCTGTTGATCCGTGTCAAAAAGCCAAATTAAATCCACTGTGATTCAATGTTGTAAAACAATAAAACATAAAAACTTCCAAGGGGGTGTATACTTTTCATAAGCACTGTATATAGACGTCTGTAAAATTACAATGGTACTGTGCAAAAGTCTTCGGCACATATATATATATGTCTAGAAGGCCTAAGACTTTTGCACAGTGGCTCTAGTAATTTTATGTAGTGCACTGCACTACTGCCACACAAAAAAAAAATTCATGACATACGTGAGTGATGATAAACCTGATTCTGATATGGGTCTCTTTTGTGGACTGAGTATTGGAAGGGGGCAGGGAGAGGGGAATCATGGTTGGAAAAAAGGAGGAGGGGAAGGGAGGAGGGAGGCACCAGAGAGATATTCTCTAATGATCAATAAGCCAACTCTTTGGAATTAATGACCTTGCCTGGTATCTCAGGGCTGGGTGAGTCTGTACTCGTACCATCCCCACCCCAACACGCCTTCTCTGCCACCTGTCCCACACCCCCCTGCAGCAGTTCACCCTCCCCATTCCCAACATCCTTTGCTCCTGCCAGATTTACAAGCTCACTCTCCGCTCCACGTTGACAAAGTGATGAACTGTTCAGATATCTGATGGCTGAGGGGAAGAAACTCTTCCTAAGTTTGTTTGGAAACAGAGTAAAGGCTGTTTGAGGTCCCTGGCTGGTGGGAATCGAAGAGATGACAAAAAGAGTGCTATATCACCCACAGTTGCAATGGAAAGCACTTTAAGATGGTGGCTGATGGGAATGGAAGAGTGCACCAGGGAGTTGCAAAGGAAATAGTCCTTATGAAATGCTGAAAGGAGAGGAGAAAATGTCTGGTGTTTATTTTCACTCAGATGCTGTGGAAACACCCTGAGTGCTCAGCAGGAGAGTTACCAGCTGTAGATGACTTGGTCTTTGCTCTGTTTAGGTATCAATGGCTTGTGTTTAGATCTAAAAGTGTTTAGATCCGGTTCAAAGCAGACTGTGGTTCTTCAGACAATAACGCAATCCAAGCCCAAAAGCCACAACAACTGGATAACATTCTGCTTTGGCAGGCAAGTACCAAGAAACTTCCTACCACTGAAGATTCATACAATCTCCGACAAAACTACCTGTTCTTTACATGTGATGAATACAATGTAGCCAATGGAACGAGTCACAGAGCACAGAAAATTACATTAAAATATAATAACTGAAACAGTTTTACCTTGCGTCATTAACACTTCCCTCTGGCTTCCCACTTGAACCATTACTATCAAGACGTTTAGTTCTTGGAACAAAAGGAATGGGAACAAGAGTCATCTGTTTCTCTCCTCCTAATCTGTCGTGAATTATTGACTCCTTCTTCATGTTGAGCTCTGAATAGGGGCATCCAAAGGCACTAAATTCACAAAAGAATGGACAATACCGCGTTACGTATTATTTAACTTTCACAGGAGCGCAAATTATTCATCATCCGTTTCTCTGAAAAACTAAGTTCAATTCCCACATGAACAGATCAATTACAAAATCCAAGGTGTGAAAAATAACTTGCTATTTAAGAACAAAATCACCTGAAGGTGATCTGAAAAGAGATCAGTTGAAGGTAATTACGCTACGATGCTATGAATGCCAATTTAAAGAATGAGCAAATCTGGAGTCAGAAAGCTGGTCATAGGGACAAAAGAAGAAAGCTTCTTTTATTAAAAGGACATTAGGAAGGAAGATTTCTTTTTTGATATATTACCGATAAGAGCTTTTAGTTCCAGAATCTACATCTGTTGGTTGCAGCAGTGTGATGTGAGCTCATGCTTAAATCATTAATCCGAGTCCATGGAGTATTAGCCTCACCAATTAACAACCACGCGATGGTCCCCGAGGTCTTCCGAAGGTTGTTAATAAACTTGATCGCTTCACATGATACGGTCTTACAATATCTGTCTTTTTAAACACAGGCAACACTTTTTAACTTGTTTAACGCCTGGGGGCAGCACGGTACCGAAGCGGTTAGCACAACACTTTACCGTACCAGCGATCGGGGTTCAATTCCCGCTGCTGCCTGTAAGGAGTTTGTACGTTCTCCCCGTGATCCCGCGGGTTTCCTCCAGGTGCTCCGGTTTCCTGTCAGCTGGGCATTGTAAATTGTCCCTTGATTAAGCTAAGATTAAATTGGAGGATTGCTGGGCGGTGAGGCTCGAAGGACTGGAAGGGACTACTCTGCACTGTATGTTAATAAATAAATAGCAACATCATTTCTGATCAGTTCCTTGAATAAAGAAGACAGGTGAAAACTTTCCAAATGAATTTCAGAATATGGTGCCGTAACAGACACCTTTTGATGGTCGTGCAGTAATATTACCAAATTAGCAACCCAGAGGTGTGGATGAACAATACAGGGTGGACAGTTTAACTACAATTCCACCCACTTATAGTTAATAACCTTTTATTTTAGAAAGGAAAACGTCTTTGTAATGATGACCATGAACCTACTGGATGGTCATAAAATTTCATGAATTTCATTAATATCCTCTTGACTTTTTGAGGACGACCAGGTATAAGCATGGGACATTGACCTTGTCAATGCTGCTTGGATTCCAAAAAAAAAAGGTATGAAAAGAAGCATTGATGAATTGGTGGGAATTTTACAAGTGGCCAAAGTCAAAGGAACTAAATATTGAAATGTGGAGAAGTTGTGCAGCCGGGACAGAATACAAAGAGAGACAAATACACTTACAAACTATAGAAAGGAAATTAGACATGAGGATGATTCTATTTTAGATTCAAGCCTAAGAATGTAAAGGGTCTGAACACAGTAAAATATAAAACTAGGTACCCTATTCTGCATCAACATCAGCATCAGATTCCAGCACAACAAGGTCACTCCAGCTCCAGCCAGTCTCGCAAAGTCATCCATGCATACACTTGTGGACCGGTGGCGGATCTATTCCATAAACTATGCAAATCAGCAGCCAAGGTTTCAAACCCTCCACCCCCATATTCACCACTTGACCGAGCAGTCAGTTAGCTGGCTCTAATGCGATCCTGAAGGACTTGGCTATTAAAACTGGGTCTGCAGCAAGTAGAACTCCATCATGGATGTCCCAAGTCTGGCTGCCAAAGGAGGAGGGTTGGGCATGGGGTTAACGACCACATTGTGTAAAAACCCAGCACTACAGAAATGCTAACAGATGCTCCAAAGACCACATCCCTGGGAGAGGAAGGTTTTTCAACAGGCTACACCTTGAAACACTGAAAGACAGGCCCAGGACAAAGGAGTCTGGCAAGCTTCTTTCGGTGGGCGATGCCCCAGTAGGGGTGGTGGGCTTAAGAAGCAGCAGCAACAGGGAGTGAGTGAAGATTAAATCTACTTTCTCTCATCCTCATCAATCTGCCTGCTGCAGGTGCACATTCCCAAGACAGTGCAGCCAGCAGTAACCGTAACAAAATCCTTGAGAAAATCAATACCTGCCTTAAACTGAGGAAACTATCATAGCGTCTGTGGCACAACTATCTTGTGAACGGATTTTGGCAACTCAACACAGAATATTCAAGAGGCATTGTCGTCCATCATAATAAACAAACTGTATTCTACTATCATATGCAATCTCATGGACCAGAATATCTCAATTTGACCTTCACTGAGAGTCCTTGGTATAGAATGATTTTTTAAATTCCATGAGCAAGTTATTTTCATGGCCTATTGGATTCTGAAGGAAGGACCTGATAAAATCAGCTTAAGACTCATACTGTAACTCACCAAGAATAATTTTATTAATGACATACCATTGCCTTTATGGGTCTACACATATCTCAGTATTCCCTTGTTAGAAAGTATTTTTAGATCACATCATACATAAAACAGTTGCTATGCCTTTTGGACAGCTTTACATTTGATGAAGATGGTAAAAATGCAACAACCAAACAGAAAAATGAATATTTTTTGCAGGTCTCTAGCTGTGCTGGTGACCTTTCTATTGCAATAAATACGAGAGGTGTTGCAATTCCTGTTAAGCTGGCAGAACAAAAAAAAGCATAAGATAGTCCTAACTAGTTTTCCTATCGGCAGTATTACTTCTAATTTAAAACTCCAGATTTAACAACTTTACACATAACATAACAGTCAAGAACTTCTTTTTTACGAGAAACTTCACTTCAATGTTCAGCTGTGTATTTTTTCCCTACAAAGTAACATTTACTGCTTGCCAAGTAATAAATGATCTTGCACAGGTTACAGAAACAGGCTAAAAGATTATCTGAGATCCAAAGACAATCGAATTAATTTGAAATCTGTAAATTTAAGGGATAGCTGTCGAATTAACCCTGCTGTTCACCTGTGACCAACATGAATAAGATCAATGCCTTTCAGTTGCTTGTACTGAGGGATTATATTGTAGAGATAGGCTTTGAGGTTTACCCCAATGAATATCACCATGATGAAAACATGATTTGTCCTTCACTTTGTAATAAAGAATGAATGAATGGTATCATTCCAAGGAGATAATCGGCAACTAGCTGCAACAGCTCACTGCAGGCTGAAAGATGAACAAATGCCATGGACTGCTTTTTTTTTACTGAACAGAAACCATAGCAACAGTTGCACAGAAGTTGAAGCTTTTCACTTCAGAGATAAAATACCATCTGAAACGTGTTGCATTTAAACCTACTTTAGCTTGCAGAGTTAACAGCCTAGAATCATTCAAATCTTTTGGGATTTAATCCAATAACCATTACTAAATTTATACAGACCTATATAAATAAGATATCCAAAGGTATTTCATAAGAATAATAAGAACTCAATGTTAAGAATAAAATGCCAGGTGCAGGAGTAAGATGGTGACTTAAAAGTTGAATAGCTCAAATTGACGTGTGTTTCTGGGAAAACTTCAATTGCGGAAAATTCCATGTCACTTCATGGAGAAATGTGGCAAGTCATTGACATACTTTGTTTGTGCTCCTACAGTGCAAATAGAATCTGATTTTAAATGTTGTGGGTCGCTGTATTTCTCTCCCAGGTGTTAAGAAACTTGCCAAAGTTAGGGGCTGGGAGGTTGCTTGCTGGCTGTTCCATTGCTTCTCGCAAGTCAGGTAGGACAAGAAGCAGAAAGGAAGTTCTCCCAGGGAAGCTGAGATCTATCCTTCTTCAACTGCAAGTCTCTGACAGCCCAGTACCTGACTCTGCCTTCACCTATTTGCATTACTTGTGTTCAATTTGAATACAGTGGGAAAGTGTTTATTAAGACCATGGATTAGGATTTTCAGAAGTTTGATTTGCTTCATATTTCATGGTGTTATGTATTCTTAAACTGTGTTACCTTGTTTACCTGTTGCTGCCATACAATAAAGTCAAAGCAATACTTTAAAATTAAGACAATTAATCAATATTTTTAAACTGACAGTAGATCTGTATATGACTCAGATGGAAACATGTTGCATTAGTAATGACATGCTCTAAATTTCACAAAAAAACAGTATTAATGTGTTTGACACCAAATTGAACAAGAGTAATTTTAGATGTAATAATGGGACTAATGAAAACTGATAATTAGTGTCATAAAAAGATCACTCAGTTGTAGGATTATTACTCTGCTCTTCAACAACTGCCATTCACCAGAGAATTGTGAGCTGTTCTGCAACATTTGCATGGGCTACTCACCATTCTGCAACTCCATATAATTATCAATATTTAATTATGCTAACTATTAGGCAATTAAACTATCAACAGGGACCGAAATTATAACACTACACACTTGCTCTCATTCAACTAACATTACCAGGAAATCAAAGAACTAGAGGCCTTGCACTTTTGCTTTCGTGCAAGAGGAAAGTACAGGGAGAGAAATTTCAAATATTATCTCAAATATAGAAACATAGAAAACCTACAGTACAATACAGGCCCTTTGGCCCGCAATGCTGTGTGCAACATGTACTTTCTTTAGAAATTACTAGGGTTACTCATAGCCCTCTATTTTTCGAAGCTCCATGTACCTATCCAGGGGTCTCTTAAAAGATCCTGTTGTATCTGCCTCCACCACAGTCGTCGGCAGCCCATTCCACACACTCACCACTCTCTGCTTAAAAAAACTTACCCCTGACATCTCCTCTGTACCTACTTCCAAGCATCTTAAAACTGTGCCCTCTCGTGTTAGCAGTTTCAGGCCTGGGAAAAAGCCTCTGGCTATCCACATGATCAATGCCTCTCAACATCTTGTACACCTCTATCAGGTTACCTCTCAGCCTCTGTCGCTCCAAGGAGCAAAGTCCAAGTTTACTCAACCTATTCTCATAAGGCATGCTCCCCAATCCAGGCAGCAACCTTGTAAATCTCCTCTGCACCCTTTCTCTGGTTTCCACATCCTTCCTGTAGTGAGGTGACCAGAACTGAGCACAGTACTCCAAGTGGGGTCTGACCGGGGTCCTATATAGCTGTAACATTACCTCTCGCCTCTTAAACTCAATCCCACGATTGATGAAGGCCAATGCACCGTATGCCTTCTTAACTACAGAGTCAACCTGCGTAGCAGCTTTGAGTGTCCTATGGACTCGGACCCAAAGGTCCCACTGATCCTCCACACTGCCGAGAGTCTTACCATTAATACTATATTCTGCCATCATATTTGACCTACCAAAATGAACCACCTCACACTTATCTGGGTTGAACTCCATTTGCCACTCCTCAGCCGAGTTTTGCATCCTATCGATGTCCTGCTGTAACCTCTGGCAGCCCTCCACACTATCCACAACACCCCCAACCTTTGTGTCATCAGCAAACTTACTAACCCATCCCTCCACTTCCTCAAATACCACTCGAGTGTTGCTCAATGTTGATGGTGGAACATTAACATGCTGAAATAACTTTTAAAAATCCGATCTTTAACATCATTGTAAATATTCTACATCATTGAAAGTTGATTCCCTTTATCCCCAACTACCGGGCCGCGAGGAAACGATATGATTTGGCGATATGAGTGAGCTGCACCTTTCCTCATTCCCTGTCACGCCCACTGTTGAGCTTGAACGCACGCGAGGTCATTACGCACATGTCATCCATGTCAGCGCGGGAAGGAGATCAACACCTCGAGCTTGCAAATGACAGTGGGCTGAAAAGTATGTTTGACATAACATCTCTGCTGGCATTCTGGATCAAAGTCAAGGCTAAATATCCTGTGACAGCCACGAAAGCACTGAAAACGTTGCTTCCATTTCCAACATATCTCTGCAATGAATGCAACGAAAACTAAATTGCGGAATAGACTGGACATAAGGAACCCCCTTCGAGTATCGCTGTCTCCTATCACCCCTCGATGGGACCGTCTTGTTGCAGGGAAACATGCCCAGGGCTCCCACTGATTCAGCGATATTGGTGTGTTGCAATAATTTTATATGTTCATACGGGGGAAAATATGTGCTGTGTGTTTAATATCCAAATGTTACTTAAAATGTTGTGATGCTATTGACTTATATAACCATACAACAATTACAGCACGGAAACGGGCGATCTCTGCCCTTCTAGTCTGTGCCGAATGCTACTCTCACCTTGTCCCACCGACCTGCACTCAGCCCATAACCCTCCATTCCTTTCCTGTCCATATACCTATCCAATTTTTCTTTAAATGATAATACCGAACCTGCATCTACCACTTCTACTGGAAGTTCTTTCAACACTTCCTTCAAGCTCCCCTGTCCTCCCCTGATAATTGATTTATCACTATATTCATGCGAGGAAAATATGTGCTGTGTGTTTAATATTAAATTCGTCAGATAAACCCTTTTAGGAACGAAATTGAGTGTATTAGCCACTTACCACCTATATTCCGGTCGCGATTAACACCACTCCCCGCCGAACAGAATCGCCAAAAACGATTTCCAGAAAAAAAATCGGCAGGTACACGCATGCGCACTGGTGCCTGCGCAAGGCTTCACTGTCAGTATAGTCTTGGGGTAAACGTAACGGATTTGACTGCTACTTTTGTCCATTGGTAACTCTACCCGCGCCCCCCCCCCCACCGGGTCGGCCGGTCCTCAAGAATATTGTCAATATTAAACCGGTCCGCAATGCAAAAAAGGTTGGGGACCCCTGCTTTATCCTATCTGGGTCTGGATTAAAGAGCAGGTACTGGAGTTACTCTGGGTTTGACATCAGTTTCAGTCCTGTTGACTTTGGTCCCTGATGATTAAAAATTCAATGACAACAATTAGCAAAAAAGTAACATGGTTTAAAAAAGATAGAAGCCATTACTGGTATTAATAGACGTCAGCACAACAGAGATAAAATGCTGAAGGAACTCAGCAAGTCAGGCAGCATCTATGGAAATTAATGAACTGTCGGCTCTTCTGGCTGAGACCCTTCAGCAGGACTGGAAAGGAAGGAGGAAGATGGCAGAAGGAGGAGGTGGGAAGAGAGGAAGGAGGAACAGCTGGAAGTGATAGGTGAAGCCAGCTGGGTGGGGGAGGGGGGAATGAAATAAGAAGCTGGAAGGCATCAAGTGGAAAAGGTAAAGGGTTGGAGAAGAAGGAATCTGATCAGAGAGGAGAGTGGACCATGGGAGAAAGGTTACGGTGGGGGTGCTGGGTAGTTGAGGAGAAGATGTGACAGGTTAGAGTGGGGAATAGAAGATGAGGGAAGGGGGAGGGACAAATGATCAGAAGTTAGAGAAGTTGATGTTCATGCCATCTACCTACAGGAATATGAGTTGTTGCTCCCATTCACCTGTCACCTTCTAGTTTGTCCTCCTTCCCCTCTCCCCACCTTCTTTTTCTGGCATCTTCCCCTTCTACTCCAGTCCTGATGAAGGGTCTTGGATGAAAATGTTGACTGTTTACTCATCTCCATCGATGCTGCCTGACCTGCTGAGATCCTCCAGCATTTTGCGTCTGTTGCTCTGGATTTCCAGCATCTGTAGAAACTCTTGTGTTTTTGACACCGTCAGCACATTTGGTTGGGTTTTTTTTTTCTTTCACAACTTGAGCAGCTGAAGTTATCCCCTTCGGATGAGGCTCCTGAATCAAAGGGGACAACTTCCCTTGTCCCATCAGTGAAATGTTCCCATTTCTATGGACTCATTTTCAAGGACTTTGCATCCCATATTTATTGCTTGCTTGCTTGTTTGTTTGTTTGTTTGTTTATTTATTTATTTATTTATTCATTCATTCATTTATTTATTTATTATTTCCTCTTTCTTTTTGTATTTTCACAGCTGTCTTTTGCACACTGGTGGTCTGCTCAGTTGGTGTGGTCTTTCATTCATTCTATTAAGTTTATTAGATTTATTGAGTATACCTGCAAGAAAGTGAATCTCAGGGTTGTACATGGTACTTTCATAGTAAATTTACTTTGAACTTTGAACTGAAGTGCTGGCTTGTTGAAAACCAAATAGGCCTGTCTCAATTAAAATCAAATTCTCCCATTGAGTATAAATAGCAACAAAAAGAATATCAATCTCAGAACTGGAAATGCTAGTGTTCGATCAGTAAAGGTTCTCAGCAGTCAGGAGTCGAAAGGGAGAATGAAGAAGGGATCTGGAAAGGGAGGTTGCTGATTGAAAGAAATAGTTAATATAGAGAATAAAGGTGAGAGAGTAAGATCAGAAAAATGGGAATTAACAATCAGTCCATAAAGAGTAACATCTGAAAGATGGGTAATTAGAGAGCTCCGGGTGTGCTGCTGTGTATAACTGAGACAATCAAGGAACATATGAACTAGACTGGAAAACGGAATTGAAAATGTTTGCTCATTATTTTATTAGATGGCAGATGATCTGTGATGCTCATTGTGGGGCTTCTCATGTTCTTATATTAAACCTTTAAATGTTTACCCTCATTCTCAAATTCAGAGTCATGGAAGTAGGCCTTTGAGCCCACCACATCCATGCTAATCTTTTTTGACAATTCACATGAATCCTAACTCTGCCATGGACAGTCCCAAACCCGGCTGCGAGGAGGGTCAGGCATGGGGCTAGCAACCCCATTCCATACCAATGTGTTGCAAAAAATGTTAACAGAAGCTCCAAAGACCTCATTCCTGGGAGAGGAGGGATCTTTGAAGATGGGCTGCACCTGGGGACAATTTGAAAAACTAGCCCAGGATAGGAAGACTGAGCTGGAAGGATTGCTTGGGGCCCTGAATGGTAGTGAGGGACGAAGTGTTGGGGCAGGTATAACATTTGTTCTGCTTGCAAGGATAAGTGCCAGGAGGGAGATCAGTGGAGAGGGATGAATGGACAAGGAAGTTGCGTAGGGAGTGACCTCTGCAGAAAGCAGAAAGTGGTGGGGGGGGGAGGGATCCCTTTGGAGATGATGGAAGTTACGGAGAATTATGTGCTGGACATGGAGGCTGGTGGGGTGGTAGGTGAGGACAAGAGGAACCCTATCGCTGGTAGGGTGACGGGAGGATGTGGTTGAGGGCAGCATTGATGGTGGAGGAAGGGAAGCCCCTTTCTTTGAAAAAGGAGGACACCTCCTCGTTCTGGAATGAAAAGCCTCATCCTGAGAGCAGATGCAGCAGAGACTAAAGAATTGAGAGAAGGAGATGGCGTTTTCACAAGTAACAGGGTGGAACTTCGACGGGAGTTCAGAGGAACTCAGCAGGCCAGGCAACATCTATGAAAGTGACCATGTCCTGAAGAAGGGGTCTTGGCCCAAAACATCGACTGTTTATTCATTTCCATAGATGCTGAATTCCTCCAGCATTTTGTGTGTTCGTCCTTCTATGCTTGCTGGATTTACAAGTTTCTCCCTACCAGCTGCACTGCTACTAAGCTTTCCACCTCCCTATCAAATTAACTTCAGCCTTTCTGAATAGCGTGAGCAAAGCCATGTGAAAGGATATTGGTCCCTCACCAGTTTAGGTGTAATCTATCCTTTATACAGTTCCAGTTACTCCAGAAATGATCTCAATGACTCAACTCTTTTCCAGACTCTAAGTTCACAATAACAGTACTTATTTCCTTAAAATTTCTCTGCAATCATAAACTGAAGCGTGATAATAAAATAAAGCACATTGAGAGGCCATGACAAATCTGCTGAATTTAGTGGAAAAGTATCCCCAGCAAATAGGATTAAAGGAACATAAGAGCACTTGTTTATATCATAAAGAACATTAAACAGTGTAACAATAACCTGCTCTACATGATTGTTTTATAAATTGCCTTCAGCGTAAAGATATGGTTTGAAATATAAAAAATCACTAAGCAATTTCATAAGTAGTGATCAACTGCATGTCTGGTATCTGGTATCTGGTGAGGTAAAAGGACTACATAGATTAAACTTTAAACAGTGATCAATCGCCATGACATGTATCCATCTCACAATACTACTACAGTTTTCTTCTATCAGTAACACACAATCTGCTGGAAGAACTCAGCTGGTTGAGCAGCGTCAGAAGGAGGAGAGAAATCCTCACCATTTTGAGTCAAAACCCTGCATCAGGACTGAGAGTCGAGAGGGGAAGGGAATTGACAAGAAATGATACTGACCACCTCACCTCTGAACTCTCAGTCCCAATGCAGGATTTTGACTCGAAACGTCAATAATTTCTTTCCTCCCGCCAATGCTGCTTGTCCTGCTGAGTCCCTCCAGCAGACTGTGAGATGCTCCTGATTTCAGCACATACAGCCTCTTCTTCAATGAGCATAAGTGGGAAGTCTTGTAGGATATTCAAGCTACTTTCAATCAAAATATATATTCATAAAAATGACAAACTGATTATTTCAATATAACACTGAAACAATGAGATGTTTCTTCATCTTAATATCACTTCAGCGTGAACAAAGATGAAGTGTTTTCTATAAGTGATAGATAACACACACACTTCTATCAGTAACGCACAATATGCTGGAAGAACTCAGCAGGTCAGGGCGGGTCACTGGGAGGAGAAAAATCATCACCGTTTTGGGTCCAAGTCTTGCACCAGGACTGGAGGCAGAGGGGCAATTGAATAGTGTGTGTGGTGTACCGTATCTGTCAGCAGGTTACAATGATTAGATGTGCACTGGAACCAGTATGTTACATGAATATCAACCTTGCACCGATAAGAGGCCATCATTTCAAGGTCAGTACCGAAGAACTGACTACTTGTCTGTTTTATTGCTTTGAGGAACTTTCAGATCAGTCAGATGGAACTGGAGAAGAAAATATTGGAATGTTAATTCTTCTTCACTTTCTGCTCAATTTACTGTTGTTTCCACCATTTTATTATTATTGTGGATTTTTACCATCCTTGCTAAGAAACAGACAGGGAAAAAGGATTCTCCTTTCCATTGACTCAACATCCTTTGAGCAATCTCAAAGCTTCTCTTCTATTCAGTTTCCTTTAGATAGCATGACTTGTCAGCTCTCTTAAATAACCTATCACTGACACTTTATGGCTGCAACTTTGGAAACTGAGATGAGATTTCCCAAACTAATTTTACTTCCTACTGGCAGATGCTCTGAATTGATTGATCTGGATCACATTCAAACACAAGCCTTTACAATAAAACAGCAGTTTACATTTTCTTGCCAGAATTTTTTTTTAATCCCACAACCAAAATCACTGATTTCTTGCTGGGTTGTAATAGACCTGATCAAGGTTAATTTACGAGCAGGAGCTGCCTAAATCCATGCCAGGACAAGCGAGATCTCCAGCTGTTGTCTGGGATGCAAAGAGGCATATGGAATGCCAGATGACAAAAAGATCAACAACAAATTAAGTCACGGTTGTCCTTTCATAGATTTTAATGCATCTCACAGTATTTTTTATTAAATGTAACTGTGGTGGTGAAGAACACATAGAGTATACCTACTTTGATTAGCTGAGATATGGAGTACAAGATCAGGGAAGTTATGTTACAGCTTTGTAAAATACTGGTAAGATTACAATGGAGCACTGTCTGCAGCTATGGTCACCATTGTGTGCAGATGAGATACAGCAGTGTGTTGCCTAGAATACAACATTTCATTTATGAGGTTGGGTTTGGCTTCCTTGAAACGGCACAAGCTGAGGGCAGATCTGATTAAGGTGTGAGGGGCAGAGACTAGGTAGACAGCAGTAACCATTTCACAAAAAGAGAGATACCAAAAAGGGAAGAGGGTTAGAGAGTATCTGGGGAAGAACTATTTTACACCCAGAGTGTCTAGAATCAAGACCGCATTGCCTGAATGGGCAATGAAGGCAGCTACTCTGACAATACTTAAATAGCATCTTGATGAGCACTTGAACAAACAAGATTTAAAAAGCTATGGTTAAAGTGCTGAGAAATGGGATGGTTATAGACGGACAATTTTTGCTCAGCTCATCATTGATGTAGTGGGCCAAAAAGCCATAGTTTCTATGCAGGATGACTTAAATTATTGTTTCTACAGAGTTTCATTAAGAGTTCAAAATAATGCTGTTTTTGTAATGGACATCTCACTCCAAATATGAAGGCAGAAATTCAGAACTTCCATTTTAAGCTGATTTAAATATTTGGTTTTAAATGGTTGTAAGTGCTGGGTCGATTCGGAAAGATCAGGTATGGGCCCGCATCAAGGCAGCGGGGCCCAGACCCCAGAGCGTATTGAAGTGACTGAACCCGATGTTTGGACGATGAATTCGGTGCAGGGTCAGACTGAAAAGGTCAGGATGTCGGGGCCCGAGGTGAGGGATGGTCGGGTTCAGCTCGCTGCTCCACTCTGCACTGAACTAAGGGTTTGAGGGTGGACTCTCATTGTAGACTTCAGTTCAGAATGCCATTTGCTTGCATTTATTGTTTGCACGATTTATGTTCTTTGTCTCTCTGCACATTGGGTGTTTGACGGTCTTCTTTTTTTTATGGGTTCTTTTGGGTTTCTTTGTTTCATGGCTGCCCTATTAGAAGACAAGTCTCAAGGTTGTATAATCTACACACACTTTGATAATAAATGTACTTTGAACTTTGAGGTGCTTGGTCTCACAATCTCAGAACCTGAACAGATCAACTCACTTGATTCAATGAGAAGCAAAAAAACAGTGTTTGTTTGCCCCTTGTTCAGTGCGTGCAAAGAAGTTAAAAGTAATGGTCACAGATGCACATCAATGCAGGCATAGTGACCGACACGTGCCTAAGCAAGCACAGTAAGGATGAAACAATGCAAACTCCATTCATGCCTCTGTAACAAACAGAAAGTCAATGGAGAAATTCTGTAACATGTTTATTGACAAACAAATCAGACTAGGGACCACCAGTCGTTGTGCAAGGTGCTTCCGATATATCTCCCCAAATACCTGTTTTAATTACATAACTCATAAGATGATCAGTGTGGCTTTTCAAACATTGGAGGTAAACAGAGTGTTGAATTAAAGGAGATTTCAGCTAGGATTCTGGTAAATAAGGATTTGCAGTATTCACACCAAGACTAAATAACTAATGATTGAAGATCAAACGCACAAAGTGCCTTCTTTATGAAGCACAGCAGATACATAGACAAATTCACTCAGCTAAAGAGGGAGCCCCAAGAAAATGATTTAATCCCATCTGCCCCTGAGATCCAACAAACATTCTCAGTTCTTTCAGAGACTAAATCATCACCGAAGAAAATCTACCGGATCTAAAGAAAACTACTCTATGATTTATAGAGTCTGATATGCTGTTCAGGACAGAGCTTTTTATGATCATGAGATATTTTGTTACACTTGAAAATATAGCAGAGTTGCAGTAATTTGAATTAATTAGCTCTTCTATTACCACACTGGAAAATAATGAATGCTTTTAACAAGCCAGCTGTTCTTCTGGCCAAATTGAGCATTCCCTGAAGATACCACTAATGACTTTCTGTACCTCAACCACACAAAAAAAAGATGATCTAGTGGAATGCTTTACGCTGTCCTGCTTTCATAACTTATTTTTTTCAGAAGGATAATAAGGAACAATCAGGCTTCTGTCTATTAGCATTCATGACTTCAGAGTCAACCACAAAACTTTTTTTTCTCTGTATCACAAAGATAATTGCAGGTGCAGCAGGTCATTTAGCTGATCCAGCTCATTATCTTATCGAAAACTACAGTGCTAATATACCATCTAACCATTTATATCACAATTCAAAGATTTTGTTGACTGTGCCATCTTATATAGAAGGCTATTAAAAATACTAAGCATACTTTGGATAAAGAAATGCTTCCTGATATTTGTCTTTCATCTGCCCTTCAGCAATTTGTATCAAATTACTAAATTAAATACAAATATTGAGTATTCCTTTCTGCTATAATTCAAACTGAATTAAGACTCTGATTCACTCTTCCATCATTTACGGTGTTGGAGAAATTTGTACAATTCCCCTTCCCATTTAGCTCCTTGCAAAGTGAAATTGCTTTTGCATATAACACAGTCCTTTGACAGTGGAAATCAATCACACAGCTTTTGTTTGTAGGATTGGACTCCTTTTGTTTTGATGAAGAAAAACGAATAAAGGTCTCACCCAGAGCTCTGGGCGTCTTTTGGATGTTCAACGACATTGAAGCAGAAAGAAAATGTTATCAAGGGCTTCAGATTCAAGATCACCCAAAATCAATTTCACCTCTACATCCACAGAGGAAGAACTGCATAACGCAAGCATATGTAAAGCAGAAGTTGTATGAACGGGAGGTAAGAGAAAGCAGTAAAGGTTAGACAACGCTCATAACTGGATTAGTAGCTCGGCAATAAAATGAAGCAGCTGTCACCAAAGAGAAGGCTGAGTTTGTTCCAGAAAGTGAGCCCTGATGGTGTTCCGGGCCAAACTCACAGATCAGCTGGCGGGGATATTTGCAGACATTATTATCATCTTCCTGCTTGAATAAGAGCTTCCTATCTGCTTTAAGAAGACCACTATCACCCTTGTACCTTAGAAATAGAAGGTACCATGCTTTAGTGACTGAGACCTGGAGGATTTGATATCTACCATCAAGTGTTTTGAGTAACTGGTCATGGCACACACCAACTCCAGCCTCCCCTGACCAACTGCAGTTTATCTACCACTAAAACAGGTGAATGGCAGAATCCAACAACTCATTTCTCTCTACAAAGGTTCAAAGGTCCATATACAACTTGAGATTTGTATTCTCCAGATAGCCAGGAAAAAAGAAATAATATGAAAGTCATTCAGAGAGAAACATCAAACCCACCTACCCAACCCACCCCCCGTACAAAGACGAAAAGATGAACAGCATCCTGATCATTAACCCCCTTCTCCCCACACAAAACAGAACAGGAATACTGACCCCAAAAAACACCCCCTACCCCACACAAAAAACTAACAGAACATCAACCCCTCGCACAACAAAGCAGAATAGAAACTGCCAACAAAAACATAGAATATAAAGATTACAAAAAGTCCACAGTCCATAAACACAATAGTCCAATCCACAGCCGCAGAACCATGATACCATCCTACGATATCGCCGACATTCATCGGAAGAGAAGAGAGGGATAGCACTCGAAGCAGAGAGGCCTACCCACCTGCCAGAGTGAGACACATAGCAATAGGCCACTCATAGACTCCTTTTCCAGCAGCGATCAAATGCCCGGCAGTTGGCGCTAAAACTCTAGACTACTAGTTATTGGTGACAGCTTTACTTTCAAACCAACTCATCTCCAACCTCCTGGATCTGAAACCCAGTATCTCCCTTTGCAAATGGATCCTTGACTTTCTGACGATTGCTCTATTTCCAGTAAGGAAAGGCAGCAACACCCCCACCATATTCTGATGGCCCACAATGTTGTTTCCTCAGTCTCCTATTCTAGTCTCTGTACACTCCTGACTGTACGGCCAGATTCTTCTCTAATTCCATCTACAGTTTGACAGATGATTCCTCTGTCATGGGCCATGACTCAAACAATGATGAGTCACAGTGCAGGCAGGAGATAGGAAGCCCAATAACATGGTGTCATGATAATAGCCTTCCTTTTGATGCCAACAAAAGTTGGTCATTGACTTCATGAGAGGGTCATTACACATGCTCCTGTTTACATCAATGGTGCTGAGGTCGAGAAAGTTGAGGGTATCAAGTTCCTTAGAGTGAACATCACCATGACCTGCCCTGGTCAAAGAAAGCCTCCACTTCCTCAGGAGGCTAAAGAAATTTGCTACATCCTCTTGACTCACTAATTTTTATCAATGCACCATAGCAAGTGTCCAATCAAGATGCAGCATCGCTTGAGATTGCAACTGTTCTTCTCGTGACCGCAAGAAACTGCAGAGTCATGAACACAGCTCAACACATCACAGAAACCAGCCTCCTCTCCATACTTCTCGCTGCCTCAGTAATGCAACCAGCATAATCAAAGATCCTATCTCTGCACCCCCCCCACCCCAAAACGTACTCTAATGTTACCCCTCCCATCGGGCAGAAGATACAAAAGCCTGAAAGCATGTAGAATGAGGCTCAAGGACAGCTTCCATATCACAGCTGGAAGACTATTAATGCTTGCCTAGTATGATAACATAGAACATAGAATAGTACAGCACAGTACAGGCCCTTCGGCCCACATTGTTGTGTTGACCTTCAAACCCTGCCTCCCATATAACCCCCGACCTTAAGTCTCTTAAATTTCACTAGTGTATCTGCCTCCACCACTGACTCAGGCAGTGCATTCCACGCACCAACCACTCTCTGAGTAAAAAACCTTTCTCTAATATCCCCCTTGAACTTCCCACCCCTTACCTTAAAGCCATGTCCTCTTGTACTGAGCAGTGGTGCCCTGGGGAAGAGGCGCTGGCTATCCACTCTATCTATTCCTCTTAATATCTTGTATACCTCTATTATGTCTCTTCTCATCCTCCTTCTCTCTAAAGAGTAAAGTCCTAGCTCCCTTAATCTCTGATCATAATCCATACTCTCTAAACCAGGTAGCATCCTGGTAAATCTCCTCTGTACCCTTTCCAATGTTTCCACATCCTTCCTATAGTGAGGTGACCAGAAATGGACACAGTACTCCCAAGTGTAGCCTAACCAGAGTTTTATAGAGCTGCATCATTACATTGCGACTTCTAAACTCTATCCCTCGACTTATGAAAGCTAACACCCCATAAGGTTTCTTAACTATCCTATCCACCTGTGAGGCAACTTTCAGGGATCTGTGGACATGTACCCCCAGATCCCTCTGCTCCTCTACACTACGAATTATCCTGCCATTTACTTTGTACTCTGCCTTGGAGTTTGTCCTTCCAAAGTGTACCACCTCACACTTCTCTGGGCTGAACTCCTTCTGCCACTTCTCAGCCCACTTCTGCATCCTATCAATGTCTCTCTGCAATCTTTGACAATCCTCTACACTATCCACAACACCACCAACCTTTGTGTCATCTGCAAACTTGCCAACCCACCCTTCTACCCCCACATCCAGGTCGTTAATAAAAATCACGAAATGCAGAGGTCCCAGAACCAATCCTTGTGGGACACCACTAGTAACAATCCTCTAATCTGAATGTACTCCCTCCACCACAACCCTCTGCCTTCTGCAGGCAAGCCAATTCTGAATCCACCTGGCTAAACTTCCCTGGATCCCATGCCTTCTGATTTCCTGAATAAGCCTACCGTGTGGAACCTTGTCAAATGCCTTACTAAAATCCATATAAATCACATCCACTGCGCTACCCTCATCTATATGCCTGGTCGCCTCCTCAAAGAACTCTATCAGGCTTGTAAGATTGACCCTTGACCTCACAATCTACCTTGTTATGGCCTTATTGTCCGTCTACACTGGACTCCTCCTGTAACTGTAACACTTTACTCTGCAATCTGTTATTGCTTTCCCCCGTGCTACCTGAATAGACAACATGCAAAACAAGGTTTTCACTGTACCTCAGAACAAGGGACAATAAATCAATTCCTACTCAGCCAAGCATGTTCACCCTGACCAGTGGGCACCCATCTGCATCAATCCTATCTTCCAGCACTTGGGCCATAGGTGATTTACCTCGACACCTCTTACACGCTGTTAGTGACTTTGGTTCTATCACCCTCTCTGGCTGTGCCTTCCAGAGACTCACCATTCCCTGGGTGAAAATGTCCCCAGTCAAATCCCCTCTAAATTACTTACCTTTCATGCTAATCTTTGTTCTCTCATGTTATCTCTCAGAAGAAAAAAAATGTTTTTGCAGTCTATCCAATCTGTTTGCTTCATAATTTTATATGCCTCAATCATACCCCCTCTCAAACTTTTCATTCCAGTGTAAACCAACCTCTTTGACCTCTCTTCAGCACTGAAATTCTCTATCTCAGCCAGCGTCCTGGTGAATCTGCTCTGCACCCTCTCCACCTGGAGTTATCACATCTTTACTGCACGGTGATGACGAGAGCTGCACACAGTACTCCAGCTGAGCTCTGAGCAAAGTTTAATAAAGTAGGAACTGTTTTCATTCGCCTGACTAATGAAAGCCAGCACCCCATATGCCCTCCTCAGCACATTATCTACCTGCATTGCCAACTTGGACTTGCACGTCAAGGTTACCAATTCCTCAATGTGCCCAGGAACCTTACAATTCATGATACACATCCTGGCCTTATGAGAATGCACCACCACACATTTATCAGGATTAAATTTCATCTGCCATTTCTCAGCTGATTTCAACATCACATTAATATCAGCTCATAGCCCTAAGTGTACCTTTCATGATTCGGGACAAATTGCGAAGGTTGGGAACAGGTCAAATCGAGGCGATGGGGTCCACGCCCCAGAGCATAAAGAAGCAACTGAACCCATTATTTGGAAGATGATTTAGGTGCAAGGCCAGATTGAAAAGGTCAGGGTGTCGGGACCCGAGGTGAGAGGTAGGCTCGCTGCTCCACAACATTGGCTCGGCTCTGTGCCGATCTAAGGGCCTGGGGACAGACTCTGTGGACTTCAGTTCAGAATGTTCTTCGCTTGTGCTTATTGTTTGCATGATTTGTTTTTTTTTTCTGTGCATTGGGTGTCAACTGTCTTTTATGGGCTCTTTTGGGGTGTCTTTGTTTCGTGGCTCCCTGTTAGGAAACGAATCTCAATGTTATAAATGTACTTTGAACTTTTCCACCAATTTTAGTGTCATCTGTGAACTTACTGTTCACGCCTTCCGCATCCAAGTTATTCACATATAAAATGAACACCAAGGGCCCCAGCACCAAATCCTGTGGAACACCACTAGTCACAGGCAACCATCCCAAAAACAGTCTCTACCATCACCCTCTGCCTTGTATTGCCAAGCCAATGTGAAGAACAGCTTCAATTTGTTGAGTTACATCAGAGGTTCTCATTTTCCCGTTTATCTCAGTTCAATGAACCAACTTCAGAGAACCAACGAAAACAACTGAGTGTAACTTGGCAGCAAATAAGGGTTCCAGAGGAGTTGGGAAATGCCAATAAAATCCCAAGGAACAGAAGTCAAAATGATAAAAATGTGGCAAGTTCCAAAACAAATGGTCAATCATTCTGACAGTTTAGCACATATGTAGTAAAAAAAATTATTTTCCTGAATTATCAACTGTTTAAGTAACTGTAAAGCAAACAATATTTCACATATCAAACTGGAGTGTAAACTTGGAGTTGAGTCAAAAACATAGAACAGTACAGCACAGGAACAGGCTCTTTAACCCACAACGTTGTGCCAAATCGGTTAAATTAATCCATTCTCCCTACAGTGTCCATATCCTTCCATTGCCTGTCGAAAACTCTCTTAAAAGACCATAATGTATCCGCCTCTACCACCACCCCAGGCAGCACATTCCAGGCATCCTGCTTCTCTCTGTAACTTGCCCCTCACATTTCCTTTGAAGTTGCCCCATCTCACCTTCAATGTATGCCTTTTGTATTAGACATTTCAACCACAGGAAATAAATACTGGCCGTCTGCCTCTCATAATCTTTTAAACCTCTATCAGATCTCCCCTCAGCCTCTGCAGCTACAGAGAAAACAACCCAAGTTTGTCCAACCTCTTGTTATAAGCCCTCCAATCCAGGCAGCATCCTGGTAAACCTCTTCTGCACCCTTGACATCGTTTCTATGATGGGATGACCAGAACTGTATGCAATACTTCAGATGTGTCTTAACTACAGTTTTATAAAGCTGCAACATAACTTCCTGACTTTTGAACTCAATGCCTCAACTAATAAAGGCAAATATGCCCTATGCCTTTTTAACCACCCCATCAACCTTTGCAGCCACTTACAGGGAACTGTGAACTTGGACCACAAGATCCCTCTGCTCATCAATACTGCTAAGGGAGTTTCACTTTACATTGGACCTACCAAGGTGCAACACTTCACATTTGGCCGCGGTAAACTCCATTTGCCATTTCTCCGCCCCTATCTGCAACTAATTGTTGCATTCCAGTTTTCTACGCTATCCAGAACACCGTCAATGTTTGCAAACTTACTAAGCCACCCACCCTTTTACATTTTCCTCCAGGTTATTTATATATGTACATCACAAACAGCAGAGTACAGATCCATGAGATTTACTCATTGTTTAATTAACTTTTTATCCATTGTGTTCAGTCACTGGATGAAGTGGTGAGTTTATTTCTGAAACAGAGAGGGGAAGATTGCCAAAATTCTTTCAGCAATGATGCTTACGAGGGAGCACTGACTACAATTTGCTCCAATGAAAATTGCTGAGGTAAAAAATATTTCAGAGACTACCTGGGGTACAAATGACCTCACTGGAGTTTAGACGAATCAGGAAGGATCTCATTGAACCCCACTGAATATTGGAAGGCCTAGAAGGAGTAGACATAGAGAGGATGTTTTCTATAGTGGGGGAGTCTGGAATTAGAGGGCAAAGCCTCAGAATATAAGGATGTTGCCTTAGAGTAGAAATGAGGAGAAACTCCTTCAGCCAGAGAGTGGTGAGTCTGTGGAAGCCGTTGCCAGAGATAGCTGTGGAGGCTCAGTCATTGGGAGTGCTTAAAGCAAAGGTTGATAGGTTTTTGTTTAGTAAGGGTGTTAAAGGTTATGGGGAGAAAACAGGAGAATGGGGTTGAGAGGGACATTTTCAACCTCTCACTGCTATGAGCAGAAGTGCCTGCTTGCTTCAAAAAGGCAACAATTATACCAGTGCCTAAGAAGAATAACGTGGGCTGCCTTAATGACTATCGCCTGGTAGCACTCACATCGACAGTGATGAAATGCTTTGAGAGATTGGTCATGACTAGACTGAACTCCTGCCTCAGCAAGTACCTGGACCCATTGCAATTTGCCTATCAACACAATAGGTCAACGGCAGGCGCAATCTCCATGGCTCCTCACATGACTTGAGACCACCTAGACAACACAAAGACCTACATCAGGACGCTGCTCATCGACTATAGCTCAGCATTTAATACCATACTCCCCACAATTCTGATTGAGAAGTTGCAGAACCTGGGCCTCTGTACCTCCTTCTGTAATTGGATCCTCGACTTTCTAACCGGAAGACCACAGTCAATGCAGATTGGTGATAACATATCCTCTTCACTGACGCTCAACACTGGCATACCTCAGGGGTGTGTGCTTAGCCCACTGCTCTACTGTCTGTATACACATGACTGTGTGGCTAGGCATAGCTCAAATACCATCTACAAATTTGCTGATGATACAACCATTGTTGGTAGAATCTCAGGTTGTGAAGAGAGGGCATACAGGAGTGAGATATGCCAACTAGTGGAATGGTGCCGTAGCAACAATATGGCACTCAATGTCAGTAAGACGAAAGAGCTGATTGTGGACTTCAGGAAGGGTAAGACGAAGGAACACATACCAATCCTCACTGAGGGATCAGAAATGGAGACAGTGAGCAGCTTCAAGTTCCTGGGTGTCAAGATCTCTGAGGATCTAACCTGGTCCTAACACACTGATGTAGTCATAAAGAAGGCAAGACAGTGGCTATACTTTATTAGGAGTTTGAAGCGATTTGGCATGTCAACAAATACACTCAAAAGCTTCTATAGTTGTACCGTGGAGAGCATTCTGACAGGCTGCATCACTGTCTGGTATGGAGGGGCTACTGCACAGGACCGAAAGAAGCTGCAGGATGTTATAAATCTAATCAGCTCCATCTTGGGCACTAGCCTAGAAATTACCCAGGACATCTTTAAGGAGCGGATTCTCAGAAAGGCAGCGTCCATTATTAAGGACTTCCAATGCCCAGGACATGCCCTTTTCTCACTGTTACCATCAGGTAGGAGATACAGAAGCCTGAAGGCACACACTCAGAGATTCAGGAACAGCTTCTTCCCCTCTGCCATCCGATTCCTGAAGGGACTTTGAAGCTTTGGACACTACCTCACTTTTTTTTAGATATACAGTATTTCTGTTTTTTGCACATTTTTTAATAATCTCTTCAATATATGTAATTGATTTATTTGTTTATTTATTATTATGTTTTATTTTGTTATTTTTTTTCTCTCTCTGCTAGATTATGTATTGCATTGAAGTGCTGCTGCTAAGTTAACAAATTTCACGTTACATGCCAGTGGCGGGAGGAGGAGATAGCAGCGCGCCGCGCGTGCGCAGCCCTCCAGTGAAAAATGATGTCGTATCTGTTAAATAGGGGCCGTGGACAATTCTGATTTGATGGAGACAGACATGAAAGCACAGAGGAACATCTGGAGAAATTTCTGAAACGCCAGTTCGCTGCCGTTGTTACTGCGCAATCGAGAATCTTCCGAGGGAAGGCCCCAAAATCCCCGGCTTTGCCTGCTGCTGGAAACCAAGGCTCTTGTTCGGATAGAGATGGTGCTCAGTACTCGGTGCCGGAGGGCTGATCGGAGGCTCGAAGTTTTCGGATGACTCAGAGTCAGACTGTGGTCGGGCATGGCAGGGAGAGTTTTCTCCCTTCTCTTGTCTGCGTGAGATGTGGGACATTTGAGAGACTTTGAACTTTTTACTGTGCCATGGACTGTTCTTCATCAAGTTATGGTATTGTTGCACTGTTGTAACTATATGTTATAATTATGTGGTTTTGTTAGTTTTTTCAGTCTTGGTTTGTCCTGTGTTTTGTGATATCACACCGGAGGAAATATTGTTTCATTTCTTAATGCATGCATTACTAAATGATAATAAAAGAGGACTGCGTGTCTTCATACTCTAATAAACCTGATTCTGATAAATCAGCCATGATGGAATGGTTTTGCAGACTCGATGGGCCAAATGGCCTAATTCTACTCCTTTGCCTTCTGGTTTTATGGACTTGACATATTGCGTCAGTCGGATTGGCAAAAACATCTCCTCCACAATCTCCATCAGCATGGGTGCACAACAGGGCTCTATGCTTAGTCCCCTGCTCTACTCGCTTTAAACCCATGACTGTGTGGTTAAATACAGCTCAAACACCACATACAAGTTTGCTGATGACACCACTGCTGTGGACTGCATCAAAGGTGGAGATGAATCAGCATACAGGAGGGAGATTGAAAACTTGGCTGAGTGGTGCTAAAACAACAACCTCTCATTCAATGTCAGCAAGACCAAGGAACTGACTGTAGACTTCAGGGGAGGGAAACCAGAAGTTGCATGCCATCTTGGTCAATGTCTCCCATCCACTACATACTGTACTGGGTGGGCACAGGAGTACATTCAGCCAGTGACTCATTCCACCGAGATGCAACACAGAGTGTCATAGGAAGTCATTCCTGCCTGTGGACATCAAACTTTACAACTCCTCCCTTGGAGGGTCAGACACCCTGAGCCGATAGGCTGGTCCTGGACTTATTTCATAACCTACTGGCATAATTTACATATTACTATTTAACTATTTACTATTTTCTATTACTATTCTATTACTATTTATTATTTCTATGACTATTACTATTTACTATTTACTAATAGTAATATTACTATTACTGTTTCTATTACTATTTATTATCTATGGTGCAACTGTAACGAAAACCAATTTCCCCCGGGATCAATAAAGTATGACTATGACTATTGCCTGAATGAAGGCAACACACAGCAATTAAGCCACTCAATACCTTCCAGAACCAAGCCGAAACTCCGTCCATGACACTAAACATTCATTTCCCCTACCACCCTCACACTGCACACGTCAGAACACTGCGTCATGTGGGTTCCCCTCAAGGTCACACAACTTTCTAAAGGAACAATATCACTGATCATTCATGATTGCTGGGTCTCGATCCCAGCAACTCTTGTCCAATAACACTCAGCAGACAACTTCGCCAGAAGAACTGCAGCACTCTAAGGTGATGGCTCACCTTTGCAAGGCCAATGAGCGATGCTGACCTTACCATCCAAACCTGGATAAATACAAAAAGGAACAGAATCCAATAGGACCTTGATCTACTGGGCCAGTAAGGTGAGGAATGGCAAACAGAGTTTAATTCAAACATATGAAGGGCCAAAAGGCTTGTTTCTGTGCTGTAATGTTCTATGGTTCTATATATGAGGAGTTACATTTTGGTAAGACACGTCAGGGCAGCACTTACACAGTAAACAGTAAGGCACTGTGGAGTGCTGTAGAATACAGAGACATAGAACAGTGTAGGCACACAGTTCGCTCAAAGTGGCAACACAGGTAAATAGGATGATGAAGAAGGCATCTGGCATGCTTATGATCAGGATATTGTGTGTAGGAGTTGGAATGTACACAGCATGGCAAGGACACATTTGGAATACGGCATACAGTTCTGATTGCACTGCTCCAGGAAGGATGTCATTAAATAGATCTCTGAGGATGTTAGCCATGACTGAATGGTTTGGGTTTTAAGGAAAGGCATGGATAAGGTAGGAATGCAGTATAGAGGATTGAAGGCGATCTTATAGAAGTTTATCAAATCATGGAGGGCATAGAGAACAGCCAAAGGTTCCCCCCCCCCAAGGTATGGGAGTCCAAAACTAGAAGGTATAGATTTAAAGTGATGGGGTGGAGGGGGAGGTGGGAGTATTGAAAAGGGACCTCTGAAGGGGCAACTTTTTCACACAAGCGTGGTGAGCATACAGAATCAGCAGTCAGAGGAAGTTGTAGAGGCAGGAGGAATTACAACATTTAAAAGGCATTTAGAAAGTTACAGCGACTAAGAAAGAAGTTTAGAGCAGGGGATCCCAACCTGGGATCCACGGACCCCTTGCTTAATGGTTTTGGTCCAAGGCACAAAAAAGATTGGGAACCCCTGGTTTAGAGGGATATGGGCCAAACACGGGCAAATGGGACAAACTCAGTTAGGCTACTAGGTTGAGTGGGACCAAAGGACCTGCTTCCATGCTTTTTAGCTCTGCAAATCTATCCAGGGAATTCTTTGTGCCAGTTGTTTCTACTCACTCCTTTGAAGTCTTTTGGACAGTTACTGAGGTTATTCTGCCTACACCATTACTTTACGATGAAATCTGCCAAATAAAAGGTTGAGTGATTTCAGGACTTTAAACACTGGATTCCTAAATCTTTTTCATTTAAGTGTGTACCGTTGGACAGTACTGCGGTGCAGCTGTGGAGCAGGTTCAGCTCCAAGCTCCGATGCAGTCTGAGTGGGCTTGCACATCCTCACTGTGACTGCAGAGGTTCCTTCTGAGTGCTCCATTTCCCTCTCACATCCAAATGACATGTAGGTTATACTTTATACTTCATTGTCGCCAAACAATTGATACATCTATTCATCACAGCGATATTTGATTCTGCGCTTCGCGCTCCCTGGAGTACAAATCGATAGTAAATATTAAAAATTAAAATTATAAATCATAAATAGAAAATAGAAAAGGGAAAGTAAGGTAGTGCAAAAAAAAAGAGAGGCAGGTCCAGATATTTGGAGGGTACGGCCCAGATCCGGGTCAGGATCCATTCAGCAGTCTTATGACAGTTGGAAAGAAGCTGTTCCCAAATCTGGCCGTACGAGTCTTCAAGCTCCTGAGCCTTCTCCCGGAGGGAAGAGGGACGAAAAGTGTGTTGGCTGGGTGGGTCCTGTCCTTGATTATCCTGGGAGCACTGCTCTGACAGCGTGCGGTGTAAAGTGAGTCCAAGGACGGAAGATTGGTTTGTGTGATGTGCTGCGCCGTGTTCACGATCTTCTGCAGCTTCTTCTGGTCTTGGACAGGACAACATCCAGACCAGGTTGTGATGCACCCTAGAAGAATGCTTTCTACGGTGCATCTATAAAAAGTTAGTGAGGGTTTTAGGGGACAGGCCAAATTTCTTTAGTAAGTCAGGTCATTTGTGATATTGACCCTGAGGAACTTAAAGCTTTTGACCTGTTCCACTTGCGCACCACCGATGTAAATGGGGTTATGCAGTCCGCTACTCCTTCTGAAGTCAACAACCAATTCTTTTGTTAGTAGCTTAAATGAAGACAGTAAATTTTCTGTAACATGTAGGTGAGTGGTGGAACCTACAGAGAGTTGAGTGGGATATAGGGAGAAGACAGTGAGATTAGTATATCATCGGTGTGAATTGGTACTCAATGGTTGGACCAACAGTCTGTTTCCATACTGTGTGAGGCTATAACTAATGAGTTGTTAAGCTAGCAGTATAATTGCAAATCAGCTGTGTAAATATAAAACAAAAACAAGCAAAATCCACCATATTCCATGGGAAATTAATCAATTTAAAAGCTTTAGTATTCCTGTTTCTGAGATACTAAAATGAAATTAAGCTACTCTATAAAACAAATCCACATGGTAAGCCATATGATGCAGAATTCCTAATACTCTCCTTGTGGATTTTCTCTCCAAAGATTAAGGACATTAAAGGCAAGACTAGTGAGTTGTAGACTGATAGTAAATACATTTTCTGGGAGGCATAATTTGTTTCATAAGTGCTGCATGTCAAATTAAATTGCACAGAATTATCTGGACTCTTCATCAGACAAAACTCACCATGAATATTCAAAATGGAAGTTAATGAATGACCCAAAGCTATTTTTAATTCATTGACATCTAGATTCAATAAAAAAAACTGCGAGCCTCCACTAAAACTCATAATAAATCAGATTGATGCACAATAAAATACAATTAAATGACTATAAACTACTGATAAGGAACTAAGGATGCTTCAGTATTAACAGGGAGAGGCACTGGAAGCAGGGATATGATTCTGAAATTTTGCAGGAAAAGGGAGAATCTGTTCAGCATGTTGCCAATGCTCTTCTAAATCTGTCATCTCATTCTCATTTTATTTTCATGTACCGTTCAGGATCAGGAATCACATGACATAATCTCAATTTAGTATTTAAATAGCCAATCAAAAATTTCAATTGTATTGGAAATTATAAACAAAAGAAAAATGGTGCAGAATTGGGATGATTTACTGATTACTTGCCTGATGCATTGCTGAGATTCGTGAGAGTGGCAGATTCAGCCAGTTTTAGTGGTCTAATCCGATCAAGAGAAGCGAATGAAATTAAACATTCATCTAAATTCCCCTGTGCGCCTCAGTCCTGTCCCTTTCCCTTGGAAAATTTAGCTCATTGTGTCCTTGATGGTCAAGAAGGAGTAACCTGCTAAATTCCACTTTGCAATCTCTCGACTGCAGTTCACATCTTTTCAAGCACATATCCATTGAGGATTTTTGTCTTGGCAACTCTTTCAAGCAACAGATTCTGCACCTCTTTTGCACTGAGTCAGTAAGTTATGGTGAGTTCCAGAGTCACCATTTTGTGCAGGTGCAGAAACGAGTCCTTGTGACCCCCTGGTTTGTGAATTGGTGAGATCAGAATCAAGATCTAGTGTTCGGGATCTGTCATCGGTGAGTCTAGAGTTCAAGGCCTAGTGTTTGGTGATCGGCATGTCCTGGGATCAATGCCGAAGACTGAGGCCTGAGAGTCAAAGTGGAAGTCTGGAAGCTGGGGCCCACTGACTGCATCCGAGTCCATGCCAATTTCTGCACGTCTGCTGCGGAAACCGAAGCCCAAATTTGAACTCACGTGAGGCTGGAGCCTGAAGAAGGTGGCTAAAGGACTGTGTATGTGTGTGGGTGGGAGGGAGTGATGGGGCTTGTTTAGCTGGTGTTGTTTTGTTGCTTGTTGTGTTCTGTGTTGTTCTACTGAGCATTGTAAACACGTGAAGTTGGTGCTGGAATGTGTACCGACGCATGTGGACAGCCCCCAGCACAGCCTCACATTTCACTGTAAGTTTCAATGTACAGTACGTGTGATAAATAAACTTGACTCATGGACCTTTTGTTTGACTTTTCTGAAGCCTCGCTAAAATCCAAAAGCATTACCCTCATTAAAAAATTCCACTGTGGTCAGGCACTGACCGGGAATTAACAAAATCTGTGCGGATTGACTTTGAATAAATTACCTCAGTATTATTATGCTGCCCCTTAGATGTGATTCCAATCACTTGCCCACTACTAAAGCTCTGATTTCTTCCTTATTAAAAGAAAATGCAGATCCACCCACCCATCTTGCAACCTCCACTCTTCCTGTGCATCCACCATTGCCAATCTCCTTCATATCCAATTTAAAGCTTTACCTGGCAGTCACCCCACCAAATGCACAGCATCCATTGAGAAATATGTGCTATTATAATAAGTCTGTTCTTGTCTTATTGCAGGAGACTGTGCAAAGCAGGAAAACAAGAGCTAAACTCCAACACATCTCGTTGGCATTTGACATAAGTTTTTTTTCAGTTGATGAGTGCTAGTGCCCCTACAGCATATGGCCACATGTAAGATAATGGGAAACAGAAATGCAATGGGATTATTATTGTCACATGCACCGAGAAACAGTAGAAAGCTTGTCGTCTGGCACGCTGTCACACAGATTAGATCATTTCACAGTTTATTGAGCAAGAACGAGGAAAAACAATAACAATGCAGAATAAAGTGTAACAGCTACAGAGAAAGTGCAGAACAGGTAAACAATAAGCTGCAAGCTCATAACGAGGTAGATTATGAGGTCAAGAGTCCATTTTATCAGACTAGGGAACCATTTAATAGTCTTAGAACAGCAGTCCCTGACCCTGATGATATGTGATTTCAAGCTTTTTTATTTTTTGCCTGATGGAAGAGGGGAGAAAAGACAGATAATAACCAGGCTGTGCGGAGCCTTTGATTAAGCTGGCTGCTTCACTCAGGTAGTGGGAAGTATAGACAGAGTCCACAGAAGGGAGACTGGTTTCTGTGATGTGCTGAGCTGTGTCCACAACTCTCTGCATTTTCGTGCGTTCACATGAAGGGCAGTTGCCGTACCAATTGTGATGCATCTGGACAGGATGTTTCCTGCGGGGCATCAATAACAGCTGCTAAGGTTTGACGGGAACATGGTAAATTTCTTCAGCCTGAAGAGAAATAGATGCATTCGTGAACTTTCTTGGCCACGGTGTCTATGTGGGTGGACCATTTCAGTTTTTTGGCAACATTATTTTTTTTTGGATTTGTTTCCAGCTTGGCCACTTTTGACCGTAGCAGAAAATTGGCCTTGCACAGTCACTCACTGATTCATTTCCACTGTTGGGTTTCACTAACTCTGTCTTGTTTTCTGTGATATCATTCCAGAGAAACATTGTATCATTTCTTAATACATGTATGCATTTCTAAATGACAATAAGAGAGGACTAAGTATTCTCATAATCTTAAAAAAAAAGTCAAATTAACTCATAGCTGCACCACTAAATTTCAAAACCCATGAAAACAACAAATTTCGTGACATATGCCTGTGATATTATACCTGATCCTGATTCTGAAATATTGCACCTCTTGAGTGATTAACGTGAGATACAACTTGATTATCAGTGAGGTGGTAACAAGCAGTCAGAAACAGAATCAGATTTAATATCATTAGCATATGTTGTGAAATTTGTTGTTTTGCAGCAGCAGTATATTGCAATATAATAGGCATTCGTTAGTCTCGTGAGACTATGGATTTGCGCCTTGGAAGGTCTCCAGGGCGCAGGCCTGAGCAAGATTGTATGGAGGACCAGCAGTTGCCCATGCTGCAAGTCTGCCCTCTCCATGCCACCGATGTCCAAGGGAAGGGCACTAGGGCCAATACAGCTTGGCACCAGTGTCGTCACAGAGCAATGTGTGGTTAAGTGCCTTGCTCAAGGACACAACACGCTGCCTCAGCTGAGGCTCGAACTAGCGACCTTCAGATCGCTAGACCGACGCCTTAACCACTTGGCCACGCGCCAACACATATTGCACTATATAATAATAAAAACCATAAGTTACATTAAGAAGTATATATTAAAAATTTAAATTAAATAGGTAGTGCAAAAAGAGGGGGGAAAAGTGAGGTAGTGTTCATGGGTTCATCGTCAGAAATTTGGTGGCGGAGAGGAAGAAGCTGTTTCTGAAATATTGAGTATGTGTCTCCAGGCTTCTGTACTTCTTCCTTGATGGTAACAACAAGAAGAGGTGAGGTCTTCAAACAGCACGAGACCTCGTTCATTGGTGAAGTTTAAAAAGAGCTCTGGAACTTTCAGCTTTCTTTCGATGACACAAAGTATATTTTTAAGATGGAAGGAGGGGAAAGCGTACAAGCTGGCAGGTGATAAGTGTGAAGAGTCAGAGAGAAGAAGAGTTCACAGTGGTGGAGCAGCGAGAGAGAGCCTCATTGAACACAATTCCTTTCCACCCACAGATGCTGCTCAGTCCACTGAGTTCGAAGTTTAGCAACTTTCAGCTTTCTTTCGGTGGGCTGAAATCAGCGCAGGGACAATAAAGAGGAGGTGTAAGCAGAGCAGCTATTGTGTGAGTGGGCCAGTGTTAACGGTGGTCCAGCTTTAACTCAACAGGCTTGGGCAAGCAGAGGTGGAGGTTCTAAGTACGTTTCTGGTAGGTTGTTTTTCTTTGTTAGTACATAGCTAACGTGCTGAAAATGGATCCAGAGGTAGTAGTATGTTCCTTGTGTGAGATGTGGGAAATTTGGGAGACCTCTAATCTCCCTGACAACTACAGGAGAATGAAGAGGTGAGATAGGAACTACTGGGAGCAATTTGGAAGGCGCAGAAAAGATACATCCCAAAGATTAAGTTTTCTGAAGAGAGGATGACACCACAATGGCTGACAACGGTAGTCAAAGACAGCATAAATGCAAGAAGGTAGGGCATATAATATAGCAAAAATTTTTCTAAACCAACAACAGACAACTAAAAAGGTCATAATGAGAGAAAAGATGAAATATAAATAGATGTACAGGGATTAAAGACAGATGAGAGTGGATATCAGACCACTGGAAATGACGCTGGAGAGGTAGCAATGGGAGACAAAGAAATGGCAGAGGAACTTAAAAAGCACTTGGTATCAGTCTTCAGTGAGGAAGACATTAGCAGAATGTCAGAAATTCAAGCGGTCAGGGGGCAGAATTAAGGGCCTTTGTTCTTACTAAGGAGAGGGTGCTTAGAAAGCTGAAAAGGTTGAGGTAGCTAAGTCACCTGGACCAGGTGAACGACACCCTAGGATTCTGAAAGAGATAGCTGAAGAGCTTGTGGAGGCATTAGTAATGATCTTTCAAGAACCACCAGATTGGAATGGTTCCTGAGGATTGTAAAATTGCAAATATCACTCCACTCATAAGAAGGGAGGGAAGCAGAAGATATAACATTATAGGCCAGTTAGCCTGGCTTCAATGGTTGGAAAGATGTTGGATCTATTATTAAGGATGAGGTTTTGGAGTAATTGGAGGCACATGATAAAATAGGCCAAGATCAGCATGGTTTTCTAAAGAGGAAATCTTGCTGACAAATCTGTTCAAATTCTTTAAGAAAGTAACAGGCAGGATGGACAAAGGAGAGTCAATGGATGTTGTTTATTTGGATTTTCAGCAGATTTTGCCAAGGTGCTGCACAAGAGGCTGTGTAACAAAATAAGAGCCCATGGTATTCAGGAAAGGTACTAGCATGGACAGAAGATTGGCTGACTGTTAGGAGGCAAAGAATAGGAATAAAGGGAGTATAGTGGTGTGCTACACACAGCGCTAGAATAACCACACGGAGTCGGTGAGATAGAGTTGCGATAAAGAGATTTATTCAAACTTCGCGGCCTGCTTTAAAGCCTTCCTGTTCCCGCCCTCCCTGGGCGGGACTGCTGTGGGGAATGAATATTCCCAGACCCTTTCCGCGCGTGGGATTTTCCCCCTGCTGGTGAAGATGGCCTGGCGCCCTTTTTGGGGCCGGCTCTCTGCCTGCGCACGCTGTTGTGAGCCGGTTCGTGGGTGCCAGAAAGTGGGTCGCCACATAACCGCCCCCCAGAACCGGCGATACCTCCCCCAATGTCCACAGTCTGGATCGGCCTCTGTTTGGGAGGTCTGCCCCTGCGCCGCGGTGCCTGAGCCTGGACCGGCTGCGCCAAGTCCACATGGGCCAGTTTGAGTCGGTCCACCGTGAAAACCTCCTCTCTCCCCCCAATGTCCAGCACGAACGTGGACCTGTTGTTCCTAATCACCTTAAACGGCCCCTCGTAGGGCCGCTGTACTGGTGCCCGGTGTCTGCCCCGTCGTACAAAAAGAAACTTACAGTTCTGCAGGTCTTTGGGTACGCAGGTCGGGCTCTGTCCGTGCTGTGAAGTGGGTATAGGGGCCAGGTTACCGAGCCTCTCCCGTAGTCTGTCCAGGACTGCTGTGGGTTCTTCTTCTTGCCCCCTTGGGGCTGGTATGAACTCTCCTGGGACGACATAGGGGTGCGCTGTACACCAACTCGGCCGACGAGGTGTGCAGATCCTCTCCGGGCGCCGCGCGGATTCCGAGCAGGACCCAGGGAAGTTTGTCCACCCAGTTAGGCCCCTCCAGGCGGGCTATGAGAGCCGACTTCAGGTGATGGTGGAAACGCTCCACTAGCCCGTTCGACTGTGGGTGGTAGGCAGTTGTGTGGTGTAGCTGTGTTCCTTAAAGGTTGGCCATAGCCGACCACAGGCTGGAGGTGAACTGAGCGCCCCTGTCAGAGGTAATGTGAGTTGGTACCCCGAAGCGGGCTACCCAGGTTGCGATCAGTGCTCGGGCGCAGGAGTCGGAGGTGGTGTCGGTGAGCGGGACTGCCTCTGGCCATCTGGTGAACCGGTCTACGACAGTTAGGAGGTACTGTGCTCCTCGCGACACTGGCAGGGGCCCCACGATATCCACATGGATGTGGTCGAACCTCCGGCGGGTGGGTTCGAACCGCTGTGGCGGAGCGTTGGTGTGCCGCTGCACCTTGGCCGTTTGGCACTGCATGCACGTTTTGGCCCATTCACTGACCTGTTTACGCAGCCCATGCCACACGAATCTGTTGGAGACCAGCCGGACGGTTGTCCTGATGGAGGGGTGCACTAAGTTGTGAATGGATTCGAAAACCCGCCAGCGCCAGGCTGCTGGGACGACGGGGCGGGGTTGGCCGGTAGCTACGTCACATAGTATGGTCCTCTCGCCTGGGCCTACGGGGAGGTCTTGGAGCTGCAAACCGGAGACTGCAGTCCTGTAACTGGGGATCTCAGTGTCTGCCTGCTGTGCCTCTGCCAGCGCTGCATAGTCCACCCCCTGGGACAGGACCTGTATGGTCGGTCTGGAAAGTGCGTCTGCCATGACGTTGTCCTTTCCCGAGACGTGCCGGATGTCCATCGTGTACTCGGAGATGTAGGACAGATGTTGCTGCTGGCGGGACGACCAGGGGTCGGACACCTTCACGAACGCAAAACTAAGTGGTTTTTGGTCTGTGAACGCGGTGAAGGGCCTACCTTCTAAGAAGTACCTGAAATGCCAGATTGCCAGGTATAGTGCCAATAGCTCCCGGTCGAAAGCACTGTATTTGAGTTCAGGTGGTCGTAGGTGTTTGCTGAAGAACGCCAGGGGTTGCCAGCGACCCTCGATGAGTTGTTCCAGCACCCCACCGACTGCTGTGTTGGATGCGTCCACCGTGAGGGCAGTAGGAATGTCCGTTCTGGGGTGCACTAGCATCGCGGCGTTTGCTAAGGCTTCTTTGGTTTTAACGAAAGTGGTTGTGGCCTCTTCATCCCAGGTAATGTCCTTGCCCTTACCCGACATTGGAGTTAACAGGGGTCACATGGTTCTGGCTGCTGAGGGGAGGAAACGGTGGTAGAAATTCACCATACCCATGAATTCCTGCAGGCCTTTGATTGTGTTGGGTTGGGGGAAGTTGCGGACCGCGTCTACCTTGGCGGGCAGCAGGGTTGCCCTGTCTTTAGTAATCCTGTGGCCCAGGAAGTCGATGCTGTCGAGTCCGAACTGGCATTTGGCTGGGTTGATTGTAAGGCCGAATTCCCTCAGGCGGGAGTAGAGCTGGCGGAGGTGGGACAGATGCCCCTGCCGACTACTGCTGGCTATGAGGATGTCGTCCAAATAGATGAATGCAAAGTCCAGGTCGCGTCCCACCGCGTCCATTAGCCGCTGGAAAGTCTGTGCGGCATTCTTTAGACCAAACGGCATTCGGAGGAATTCAAAAAGTCGGAACGGGGTGATAAGTGCTGTTTTGGGGATGTCGTCTGGATGTACAGGGATTTGATGGTATCCCCGGACGAGGTCTACCTTGGAAAAGATCCTTGCGCCGTGTAGGTTTGCTGCGAAGTCTTGAATGTGCGGCACAGGGTAGCGGTCTGGAGTTGTAGCCTCGTTCAGCCTGCGGTAGTCACCGCATGGTCTCCAGCCCCCCGTTGCCTTGGGCACCATGTGCAGGGGGGAGGCCCATGGGCTGTCGGACTGTCGTATGATCCCCAATTCCTCCATCTTCTTGAACTCCTCCTTCGCCAGTCGGAGCTTGTCCGGGGGAAGCCTTCAAGCACGGGCATGGAGGAGTGGTCCCTGGGTCGGGATGTGGTGCTGTACTCTGTGTCTGGGCATGGCTGCCGTGAACTGCGGTGTCAGTACTGATGGGAAATCCGCCAGGACCCTGGTGAATTCATCGTTGGACAGCGTGATGGAGTCCAGGTGTGGGGCTGGCAACTTAGCTTCACCCAGGGAAAACGTTTGAAAAGTCTTGGCGTGGACTAGTCGTTTCCCTTGCAGGTCGACCAGCAGGTTGTGGGCTCACAGAAAATCCGCCCCCGGGAGTGGTTGGGCCACGGCGGCCAGTGTGAAGTCCCACATGAACCGGCTGGAGCTGAACTGTAGACACACCGTGCAGGTGCCGTAGGTTCGTATTGTGCTGCCATTTGCGGCCCTCAGGGTGGGTCCCGGTTCTCTGTTGCGGGTGTCGTAACTCGTTGGAGGTAAAACGCTGATCTCCGCTCCAGTGTCGACCAAAAATCGGCGTCCCCACTGCTTGTCCCAGACGTACAGGAGGCTGTCCTGATGGCCAGCCGCCGTAGCCATCAGCGGTGGCTGGCCCTGGCGTTTCCCGGGAATTTGCAGGGTGGTCTACAGCGGCGGGCTTTGTGCCCCACCGCTGGTGGTAGAAGCACCATTGTTCGTTGGGCTCCTCACTCCCCTCGCCGGGTTTTGTAGACTCTGCTGCCGGGCCTGGTCTGGTCTGTCGTTGGGTACGTGGCTTGGTGATCTGTGCGACGGATGCCCCTCTCTCTTTCCTGGCATTCCACAGCACATCTGCTCGGGCCGCCACCTCCCGGGGGTTGCTGAAATCTGCGTCGGACAGCAGCAGGCGTATGTCCTCGGGCAGTTGCTCTAGGAACGCCTGCTCAAACATGAGGCAGGGTTTGTGTCCTTCAGCCAGGGCCAGCATCTCGTTCATTAATGCTGACGGCGGCCTGTCTCCCAAACCATCCAGGTGCATTAAGCGGCGTGCTCGTTCGCGCCGTGAGAGTCCGAACGTCCTTATGAGCAGGGCTTTGAATGCTGTGTATTTGCCGTCCTCCGGGGGCGACGGTATAAACTCCTCAACTTATGCAGCAGTCTCCTGGTCGAGGGAGCTCAGCACGTAGTAGTAACGAGTGGACTCCGAGGTTATCTGCCGAATGCGGAATTGCGCTTCTGTCTGTTCCAACCACAGATGGGGTCTCAGCAGCCAAAAGCTTGGCAGTTGTAACGAAACTGCGTGAACAGGTGCAGCGTCGGGCATCTCTGGCCCAAATATCGTTTGGGCCATCGGGGTCACCAAATGTAGCGGTGTGCTACACACAGCGCTAGAATAACCACACGGAGTCGGTGAGTTAGAGTTGCGATAAAGAGATTTATTCAAACTTCACAGCCTGCTTTAAAGCCTTCCCGTTCCTGCCCTCCCTGGGTGGGACTGCTGTGGGGAATGCATATTCCCAGACCCTTTCCGCGAGCGGGATTTTCCCCCTGCTGGTGAAGATGGCCTGGCACCCTTTTTGGGGCCGGCCCTCTGCCTGTGCGCGCTGTTGTGAGCCGGTTCGTGGGTGCTAGAAAGTGGGTCACCACAGGAGGACATTTCTGGTTGGCTGCTGTTAAGACCACTTCTTTTCACATTTTATGTCAACATTTGGATGACTTTGTGGCCAATTTTGCAGATAACACAAAGACAGGTGGAGGGCAGGTACAGCTGAAGAAGCAGGGTGCCTGCAGGACTTAGAAAGACTGGGGGAATGGGCAAAGAAGCTGCAGATGAAATATAATGTAGGGAAATGCATAGTTATGCTCTTTAGCAAAAGGAACGAAGGCTCGGACTATTTTCTAAATGGGGAGAAAATTAAGAAATCAGAGATGCAGAGGGACTTGGGAGTCCTCGTGCAGGATTTCCCGAAGGTTAACTTGCAGGTTGAGTTGTTGGTAAGGAAGGCAAATGCAATGTTAACATTCATTACAACATATCGAACATTGAAAGGTCCGGATAGAGTGGATGTGAAATGGATATTTCCTATGGTGGGAAAGTCTAGGACCAGAATTGGGGGGCATTCATCTCGAACAGAGATGAGGAAAAATTTCTTTAGCCAGAGGATGATGAATCTGTGGAATTCATGGCCACAGAAGGCTGTGCAGGCCAAGTCATTGGGTATATTTAAGGTGGAGGTCGATAGGTTCTTGATTAATCAGGGTGTCAAAGGTTGCAGAAAAATGGTGAGAGATTGCAGTTGAGAGGGATAATAAATCAACCATGATGGAATGACGGAGCAGACTCAATGGGCTGAATAGCCTAAGTCTGCTCCTATGTCTTATAGTGATGGTGGTCCTTAATGATGGAGACCATTTTTGTGAGACATCGACTTTTAGAGGTGTCCTCGATGCTGGGGAGGCTAGTAGCAATGATGAAGCTGGCTGAGTGTACAACTTTCTGCAGCTTTTTCCAATCCTCCCCACCAGACGGTATTGCAACCAGTTAGTATGATCTCCACGTAGAAATGTGCTGATTTCTGTAGAAATTTGAGAGCATCTTCAAGTCAAGTCAAGTCACTTTTTATTGTCATTTCGACCATAACTGCTGGTACAGTACACAGTAAAAATGAGACAACATTTTTCAGGACCATGGTGCTACATGAAACAATACAAAAACTACACTGAACTACGTAAAATAACACAAAAACTACACTAGTCTACAGACCTACGCAGGACTGCATAAAGTGCACAAAACAGTGCAGGCATTACAATAAATAATAAACAAGACAATAGGCACAGTAGAGGGCAGTAGGTTGGTGTCAGTCCAGGCTCTGGGTATCGAGGAGTCTGATGACCTGGGGGAACTGTTATATAGTCTGGTCGTGAGAGCCTGAATGCTTCGGTGCCTTTTGCCAGATGGCAGGAGGGAGAAGAGTTTGTATGAGGGGTGCATGGAGTCCTTCACAGATGCAGCGTGTCTTGTAAATATCTCTAATGGCAGGAAGAGAGACCCCGATGATCTTCTCAGCTGACCTCACTATCCGCTGCAGGGTCTTGCGATCCAAGATGGTGCAATTTCCGAACCAGGCAGTAATGCAGCTGCTCAGGATGCTCTCAATAAAACCTCTGTAGAATGTGGTGAGGATGGGGGGCGGGGTGCGGTGGGAGATGGACTTTTCTCAGCCTTCGCAGAAAGTAAGACGCTGCTGGGCTATCTTTGCTATGGAGCTGGTGTTGACAGACCAGGTGAACACCAAGAGATTTGGTGCTCTTAACAATCTCTACGGAGGAGTCGCCAATGTTCAGTGGAGAGTGGTCACTCCGTGCTCTCCTGAAGTCAACAACCACCTCTTTTGTTTTTTTCACATTCAGAGACAGGTTGTTGGCTCTGAACCAGTCCGTTAGCTGCTGCACTTCCTCTCTGTATGCTGACTCGTCGTTCCTGCTGATGAGACCCACCACGATCGTGACATTGGCGAACTTGATGATGTGATTTGAGCTGTGTGTTGCAGCACAGTTGTGGGTCAGCAGAGTGAACAGCAGTGGACTGAGCACACAGCCCTGGGGGGGGCCCCCGTGCTTAGTGTGATGGTGTTGGAGATGCTGCTCCCGATCCGGACTGACTGAGGTCTCCCAGTCAGGAAGTCTAGGATCCATTTGCAGAGGGATGTGTTCAGGCCCAGTAGGCTCAGCTTTCCAATCAGTTTCTGAGGAATGATTGTGTTGAATGCTGAAGTCTATGAACAGCATTCCAACGTACGTCATCCTTGATGACATAGCAATTCTCCTCAAACTCCAAATGAAATATTGCCACTTTCATGTCTTCTTTGTAATTGCATTAACATGTTGAGTCCAGGATAGATTCTCAGAGATGCAGATACCCAAGAACTTGAAACTGCTTACGCTTTTCACTCAGATCCCTCGATGAGGACTGGTGTGTGTTCCCTCAGACTTCCCCTTCCTGAAGTCCACAACCAATTTCTCGTTCTTACTGATGTTGAGTGCAAGGTTGTGATACTCAAATATCCTGCCCTTGTCTTCTGACACCCCACCCCACCCCCCGTACAATACACAGATTCAAAGTCAATGGCCTGGGCAAGATGTGCAAACATAAGTTTAAACCAAACACCAGCATCACAGCAAATGCACTAATACTTGTCGCACCATGCACAGCAATAACTATGTTGGAATAGTAACAGGACCATTGCGATGAATGCTGCAATCCACTGAAGAACCAATATCAATCGTATTTTGAAATACAGGTAGGCTTCCTTTGATATGCATGCTTTTCTACTAATAGTTTGCGTCACACAGTCAAATATTGTTCGGTAAAATTAATATTTGGCCCCCATTGTTTAGTTGGCCTGAAAACAATCAATGTCCATCATGTGATAGGCACATCTTGGCATACTTGCTGTGAAATATTAAAATTGGATGCAAATCTACCACTTCCTTGCCAGTTTTACCTTCACATGCTTTTCACCCATCTCAGACTCGTCTAGATCCATCTAAGATTGCAGGTATTAGTCCATTGGCCTTATATGCACAATGATAGCTCTGACTCCGCAAAATTTGTTTTGCGCTACTAGGATACTGCCGGGACTAGAGAGGACGTCTTATGAAGATAGATTAATCGAGCTAGGGCCTTTCCCTTTGAAGCGAAGGAGGGTGAGAGGTGACTTGACAGAGGTGTACAAGGTGATAAGAGGCAAAGATAGTCTCACGCTATCCACTCTTTTTTCCAGGACAAAAATGGCTAATACAGAGGTTATAATTTTAAGGCGTTTGGAGGAAAGTATGAGGTCATGTCAGAGGGAAGTTCTTTACATAGAGAGTGGTGGGTGTGTGGAACACCCTGCGAGAGGTGATGGTAGAGTCAGATACATTTAAGAAACTCTTAGAGAGGCACGTGGATGAAAGAAAAATAGAGGGTTATAGAGGAGGGAAATGTTAAATTGTTTAAAAGGCTGGCTGAAGGGCATGCACTATGCTATAGTGTTCTACCTTCTTAAGACTGATTGCCATTTCCCCATTGCTAAGGGTTTGGCATCTGTTGCCCGTTATTACCGGTGGTTTACTTCCTGTGCCTGTCATCTCATTCTACATATTCCCAGAAACCAACCTCTGTCCCTTCCTCTGGCTTGGCTTGCCTCCCTCAGATATTATTTCCATTCTGTGGGGAGACTAATTCTGCAAGCAGAAAGAGAGAGAGAACTATCAGTAGCTTCTTTTCCAGCAGAACATCACTCCTAGTGGCTCCTGACAATCCCTTACCCGTCCACTAGTTCCATCCCAGTAGTACTGCCCTGCCACCTCCTGCTCTTGCTATCTCCCCAGCTACTGTTCCCAAGTACTTGAGATCCCAAGTGCCTGGCCCAAATCATCCCTGCTCCTTTCACACCTCATTATCTTAGCCCACAGCACCACTCCAATGGAGTTGCTCCCTGACACTGCTGGAACATTGTGTGTAGGCTTGTACGGGTCAGCAGCACATTGTGGATCAAAGAGCATGTGCTGTGATGTGCTGTTCTTCGTCTAGAATAAAGATTAGGAAAGATTTCAATTCTCGCAAAAGAAAATCAGCAATGGTTTGTTAAAGTTGGAAAAATGTGCAAGTTGGAGAGTAGTATCGCATTCCCACTGAGACAACTTGCAGCTGGGCCTGTACACAGCAGAACACACATGAATATGGAAACTGGAGGCTATTCCAGTTTGATTTATAAAGATTTAGAAATTGGGATTAGACACAGCAAATGGCTTTATGTAGTTTACAGCTATCACAATGGTGATCCTGACTACTGAAGGCACAATATCATGGTGTTAACATAATAGCCTTGTCCACTATTTTGTTAACACCAAGAAACATCCAAAATGCTCACTATGCCCGAAGCAACCTCATGAAGGATCCCACGCACCCTGCTTATGGACTGCTTGGCCCACCCCCATCAGGGAGAGGCTGCACAGCATCCACGCCAGGACCTCGATATTCAAAAACAATTACTTCTTCCAAGCCGCTAGGCTGAACAAAACCTCAGATTATTAACCCACCCACCACCACTAAATACACGTCACCTAGCATCACTTTCCCCCAAGAGGACTACAACCCTGTCGGAGGGTTTGGAGGCTCACGTGCCTCAATGGCCCGGGGAGTTATGTTGGCTGGGGCCAGGGCCTTGTGCTTTATTTCTTGGTAGGGTTATCCATGCCAAATATGTCAAAGGGTAGAGGCTAGACTAACAGTGGTCAACCAGTCCCCCTGATTCAGGGGTTTGGATCAGGGCTAAAAACCCTGACTAGTCAAAAAACAACGGTTATGGATCATCAATGAAGAATCTTTCTATACAGACAGAGATGAAGGACCTTCATTGCTGCCCTAAACACCAGCGGTGTAACAGGCAGTAAGTAAGCAAGCAGAATCATTTTATGTACGTATAATTAATCTATGTTACAGTACAAGTTACTTCTACATCGTGCTTTATAGGATTGCCTTCATACTTGTATTTTTGTGGTTTTTTTTGTTTATTGTATTCTTTATGCTGAGTGTGTTTTTATGCTGCATCTGATCTGCAGTAACAATCATTTTGTTCTTCTTTACACTAGTGCACCAAGAATGACAACAAACAATCTTGAATCTTCAAAAGATGCAGAAATTTATCACTCACCTGTGATGACCCGTGTATCGGGCACCTTTGATGTGCCCAACACCGATGCATCCAGGTGTCGGACATCCTCCTGGAGTTGGAGCTGCAACAAAGCCTTGTGAATCTGAAATTTTAAAAAAAGCCAAATTTGTAACGTTCAAAGAACATGGTAACCTGTCTCAATGACTATTGTCCAGTAATGTTTACATCCACTATGATAAAGTACTTTGAGAGACTGGGGATAGAACGTATCAGCTCCTGCTTGAGAAGCCACTTGGATTCATTTCAATTTGCCTACCATTACAACAGGTCAACAGCAGATACCATTTCATTGGTTCTTCATTCAATCCTGGAAAATCTGGACAGCAACGATGCATACATCAGGATGCTCTTTACTGATTACAGCTCAGTATTTAATACTATCATCCCCTCAAATTGAATTAATAAACTCAAAGTCCAAGCCCTCAATACCTCCTTGTGCAACTGGATCTATGACTTCCTCACCTGCAGACCCCAGTTAGTTCAAAACGGCAACAACACCTCCTTCACAGTCTCCTAAAGCACAGGTGCACCACAAGGCAGTGTGCTTAACACCCTGCTCATTTCACTTTACACTTATGACCGTGAGACTAAGCACAGCTCCAATGCCGCATTGAAGTTTGCCAATGACACTACTGTCAATGGCCGAATCAAAGGTGGTGATGAATAGGATGGGATTGAAAATCTGGCTGAGTGGTGCCACAACAACAATCTCTCAGTCAATGTCAGCAAATCAAGGAGCTGATTATTGACTTCAGGAGGAGGAAATGGGAGGTCCAACAGCCAGTTCTCATCAGGGGATCAGAGGTGGAGAGGGTCAGCAATTCGAAATTCCTCAGTGTTCTCATCTCACAGGATCTGTCCTGTGTCCAGCAAGTTAAGTGCCATTACAAAGAAAGCACGGCAGTGTGACAACTTTATTAGAAGTTTGTGAAAGTTCAGCATGTCGTCTAAAACTCTGATAAACTGCTATAGATGTGCAGTGGAGAGTATATTGACTGGTTGTATCGGGGCTTGGTACGGAAACACCGATGTCCTTGAATGGAAAAGCCTACAAAAAGTAGTGGATACAACCCAGTCCATCACAGGTAAAGCCCTACCCACCATTGAGCACATCTACATGGAGTGCTGTCACAGGAAAGCAGCATCCATCGTCAAGGACACCCGCCATTGAGTTCGTACCCCCTTTTCACTGCTGCTATCAGGAAGGTGATACAGAAGCCTCAAGACCCTCGCTTCCAGGTTCAGGTACCCCTCAACCATAGCCCCTTGAACCAGAGGGATATCTTCACTTGATTCATCACTGAACTGTTCCCACAAGCTATGGACTAATTTTCAAGAACTCTTTATCTCATGTTCTTGATATTTATTGCTTATTTATTTATTATTATTAAGTTTTCTCTTTCTTTTTGTATTTGCATGCCTGGCTTTTTTTTGGCACATTGGTTGTCTGTCTGTCCTGTTGGATGCAGTCTTTCATTGATTTGATTGTGTTCCTTGTACAGGAAGAAAGGAAAGTGAATCTCAGGGTTGTACATGGTGACATATATGTACTTTGATAATAAATTTACTTGAAACTTTGAAACTGTAAGCAGTTTAAGACTTTTAGATCACAAGCTCAATATTGTTGATTGATTTCAATTTTGTTAACATCAGACATTGCAATAGGAATCATAAAATGGAAGGAGCTGGCCAATGCAACATCAGAATTTCAAGCTTGCAAACTGAAATATACCTGAAGAAAAGGGTTCTAGACAGGTACAACTGCACAATCCCATTGACATGGGTTTGAGTATGCCTCTGGCACTCTGTGTGTGTGACACTCTGATTTTCCTCTGGGTGCTCCAGTTTCCTCCCACAATCAGAGACACGCTGATTAATTGGTTAGCTTGTGACCGTAAATTATCCCTCGTCAAGATGGCTGGTATTAAAATAAGGCAGGAATGGGCAAGGTCATGGGAGGGGGAGAGGGAGATAGAGATGGATAAAGACAGATAGGTGGGATAGAGGGCTTGAGAGGGATAGAGGGAGACAAGGGGGGAGGGAGAGATAGAGAGGGTGAGGAGGGTGAGGGAGGGATAGAGAGGGGGAGGGAGGTATTGGAAGGGGTTGGGAAAGGAGGGAGTGGGAGCGAGTTGGAGGAAGGGAGGGGTGGGAGGGAGTGGGAGGGAGAATGAAGAGAGGTGAGATAAAGGGAAAGATAGAGGAAGAGACGGAGGGAAATAGAACAAAGGAGATAAAGAGAGGGAAGATAAAGGGAGATAGAGGGAGAGATAGATGGGGAGGTAGCTGGGGAGATGGGAGTAGACGGGGGAGACAGGGTTGGGAGTCAGGAGGGAGGAGATGGGTGGGGGGAGATAGATAGTAAGAGAGAGATAGATAGCAGGAGGCAGGGAAGGGGATCAAAGGGAGTGAGGGAGACAGTGAGGGAGAGTCAGGGAGGGAGGGAGACAGTTGGGGGTGGGAGTTGGGTGGTGGGAGATAGAGGGTGGGAGATAGACAGAGGGGGATAGAGGGATGGGATGCGGGAGAGGGATAGATTGAGGGAGAGAGGGTGATAGATAGGAAAGGGAGATGGATTAAGGGAGATGGATAGAGGGAGGGAGGGAGGAAGGATTTGGCGGAAGGTGATGGCGAGAAGGAGATAGAGGGATAGAGAGGGAGAGAGTGAGATAGATAGGAGAGAGATATGGATAGAGGGAGGGAGGAGACAGAGGGAGAGGGATGGGAGGGTGGAGGCTTCACAAATAAATGGAATTATAGAATTACTCTGTGAACCAACATAGATTCAATGGAGCAAATGGAAACATGAAAAGGAAATATATATTTAAAAATGAATAGTTACTTCTGAAAGTGTCAGAACAAGTGTTGAATTTTGATTTCGTTTTCATAATTTATAAAAAAAAGTAGCAGATTAATAAAAGGAAACAAGGCAAACACTGGAAATCTGAAATAAAAGACAGAAATAGTCATAGTCATAGTCATACTTCATTGATCCCGGGGGAAATTGGTTTTTATTACAGGTGCACCATAAATAATAAATAGTAATAAAAACATAAATAGTTAAATAGTAATATGTAAATTATGCCAGTAAATTATGAAATAAGTCCAGGACCAGCCTATTGGCTCAGGGTGTCTGATCCTCCAAGGGAGGAGTTGTAAAGTTTGATGGCCACAGGCAGGAATGACTTCCTATGACGCTCCGTGTTGCATCTCGGAGGAATAAGTCTCTGGCTGAATGTACTCCTGTGCCTACCCAGTACAATATGTAGTGGATGGGACACATTGTCCAAGATGGCATGCAACTTAGACAGCATCCTCTTTTCAGACACCACCGTGAGAGAGTCCAGTTCCATCCCCACAACATCACTGGCCTTACGAATGTGTTTGTTGGTTCTGTTGGTGTCTGCTACCCTCAGCTTGCTGCCCCAGCACACAACAGCAAACACGATAGCACTGGCCACCACAGACTCGTAGAACATCCTCAGCATCGTCCGACAGATGTTAAAGGACCTCAGTCTCCTCAGGAAATAGAGACGGCTCTGACCCTTCTTGTAGACAGCCTCAGTGTTCTTTGACTAGTCCAGTTTATTATCAATTCGTATCCCCAGGTATTTGTAATCCTCCATGTCCACACTGACCCCCTGGATGGAAAAAGGGGTTACCGGTACCTTAGCTCTCCTCAGGTCTACCACCAGCTCCTTAGTCTTTTTCGCATTAAGCTGCAGATTAATTCTGCTCACATCATGTGACAAAGTTTCCTACCATAGCCCTGTACTCAGCCTCATCTCCCTTGCTGATGCATCCAACTATGGCAGAGTCATCTGAAAACTTCTGAAGATGACAACACTCTGTGCAGTAGCTGAAGTCCGAGGTGTAAATGGTGAAGAGAAAGGGAGACAAGACAGTCCCCTGTGGAGCCCCAGTGCTGCTGATCATTCTGTCAGACACACAGTGTTGTAAGCACACATACTGTGGTTTGCCAGTCAGGTAATCAAGAATCCATGACACCAGGGAAGCATCCACCTGCATCGCTGTCAGCTTCTCCCCCAGCAGAGCAGGGTGGATGGTATTGAACGCAATGGAGGAGTCAAAAAAACATGACCCTCACAGTGCTCGTTGGCTTGTCCAGTTGGGCGTAGATACGGTTCAGCAGGTAGACAATGGCATCCTCAACTCCTAGTCGGGGCTGGTAGGCGAACTGGAGGGGATCTAAGTGTGGTCTGACCATAGGCCAGAGCAGCTCCAGAACAAGTCTCTCCAGGGTCTTCATGATGTGAGAGGTCAATGCCACTGGTCTGTAGTCATTGAGGCCGCTGGGGCGCGGCGCCTTCAGTACAGGGACGAGGCAGGACGTCTTCCACAGTACAGGAACCCTCCGGAGCCTCAGGCTCATGTTGAATACACGGCGAAGTACTCCACACAGCTGAGGGGCCCAGACTTTGAGCACCCTGGTACTGACACCATCCGGTCCTGCAGCCTTGCTTGGGTTGAGACGTTTCAGCTGTCTTCTCACCTGTACAGCTGTGAAGCCCACTGTGGTGGTTTCGTGTGGGGAAGTGGTATAGTCATGAGAGCAGGGTGGGGGACTGTGAGGAGGGGTAGGAGGGGAGAGTGGAATATGTGTTGATTGGGGGCCGACAACAGATGGCTCATGTGGGGGATGGGCAGGGGCCACAATGTCAAATCTGTTAAAGAACAGGTTAAGTTCAATGGCCCTGTCCACACTGCCTTCATATATGAAATATGAAATAGATGAAAATCTCAGGCCAAAGAGAAATAGATTTTATATTTTATGTCAAGGATCTCTCATCAGAACAGGGAAAAGTTACACAAAATCTAAAGTGCAGATGACGGAGGAAGTACAGAGCAAAAATAAAGATTGACAGCAGGAAGACTGAAAAACAAAAGGATAATATATAACGTGAAGTAGAATGGTTATTGGATATGAAGACAAAATGTTTAGAGGAATAGTAGAATTATTACTTAAAACCAAAGAAAAATTACAAAAGCTTATGCAATTGAGCAGACTAATGCACCTTTGCTGAGATTTTAATGATAAAGTTGGAAGGTCCCAGGTCCTCAATCTAGCAGTTTATCTGTGATAGAGCAGCTAATGTTAAAAGAAATCTTTAAACCACATAGCCCCACTACTCTTGATGAGCAATGAATTCCTACCTGCAGGGGACCAGACGTAATCTATAAAACACCGGAAGAGTATAATGGAAGGTAAAAGCTTTCAGGCTGACAAAATTTGATCTTCCTATAATCATTGAAGCAAATGCCGCTGGAATAACATCAGACACTAATGTAAATTTTGGATGTCCCTCCCCAGAATATGTAGCAAATGGGTGGGATATTCCTGCATAAACATTTCAGAGGAATTCAACTCACTGCAGAGCAGTCAGGAGGAAGTGGAAGCTGCAGGATCATTTACAAACAACATGCTGCATGATGAAAGAATCACTCGTAACAGAGAAATCCACGTGAAGGCTGAGAACAGTACAATACAATTCTTAACCAGGTTGACATCAACAGATTTGCAATTCGTGCAGGCAGCGTCACCAAAGGACTAAAAGACACCCTGCAAGGATTTAATGATAGTCATGATCCTTTGGAGACTATTCTCATGCTGATTACTGACAGCTGAAAATCTATTTCTGGTCAATGCAGATACCCTGGTGTACTTCTGGCTTTTAACTCTGGTGCATGAAAGAAGAGAGGCACCTGTTCTGTTTAAATTCTCATTTCTGTAAAACCAAGATGTTAAATGACCAATTTCTATTAAAGGACTTGCGGGAAAATATTTTGCAGCAAGCCTCTACATTCTATATCCCAGGAGTCCAAGGAAGGTGACATGTAAACAAAGCACTAGAATAAGGTGTGATTGGCAGATGAGGTAACCTCACCATGCAAAATGGCATGATGATGTTATACCATTTGATCAGATATCAAACTAAATGTTAAGACTTATTTGACTAGACAGTAAAGAATGTATTATTTGCATAATGCAAAACAAAGGGTATTTTATATATGAAGGGAAATGTAATCCAAAGAGAGTTTTAAATTTCTCTTACTAAGTGGTGGTTGCAGCGGGTGGTTTGTTTTGGCACACCATCCAGCAGGGTGAAGATCAGGATGATCTGCATCAAGCCAGTAATCATAATGATGACTCCATCCATCAAAATGAATCTGAAACATAAATAGATGCAATATTTTATTTTATGGACAGCCCCAGTTCCATTGCTGAGAATTGTTTGGCATCCGATCTGGTTCAGTTACTACCCCTCAGCCATCAGGCTCTTGAACAAACTCACTAACCCCATCATTGAAAAGTCCCCACAAACAATGATCTCGCTTTTAAAGTCTCGTTATCTCATGTTCCCGTTAGTTATTGCTATCTATTTATAATTGCGTTTGCACAGTTTGTTGTCATCTGCATTCTGACTGCTCTTTCATTGATCCTGTTATAGTTACTATTCTATAAATTTGCTGAGTATGCCCTCAGGAAAATGAATCTCAGGGCTGTATATAGTGACACATATGTACTTTGATAATAAAATTTAGTTTGAGCTTTGCTCGTAAATCGGAATCATGTGGGAAGGTATGACAAAACTAGCTGAGTTGGTTGCACTATTAGGCTTGGTACAGCAGCCGCCGTCCAAACTCACTGACTCAGCGAGTGAGGGAAGAAGTGTACTCAGCTTGTCCCAGGTGTGGCTCGGCTGGGGTGGTGGGGGGGATGTAGGGGTCGGGGAGAGAAGGCATATAGAAATGCTTTGTTCCCACCCAGCCACCAGCAAACCCAATCCTATCCACCCTGCCCGTTCCCCAAATGTTTATTCATTGCTATGAAGTATCCTTAGGTTGGGTATTCATAACCTGGAGAAGACCAAACTATACTTTTCAAAAAACTTAATACTGTAATACTTTATACTTTATTGTTGCCAAACAATTGGCACTAGAACGTACAATCATCACAGTGATATTTGATTCTGCGCTTCCCACTCCCTGGATTATAAATATTAAATATTAAAAATACTAAAAATAGTAAAAATTAGTAAACATTAAAAATTTAAATTATAAATCATAAATAGAAAATAGAAAAATGGAAAGTAAGGTAGTGCAAAAAAACCAAGAGGCAGGTCCGGATATTTGGAGGGTACCACCCAGATCTGGGTCAGGATCCGTTCAGCAGTTATATCACAGTTGGAAAGATGCTGTTCCCAAATCTGGCCATACGAGTCTTCAAGCTCCTGAGCCTTCTCCCGGAGGGAAGAGGGACGAAAAGTGTGTTGGCTGGGTGGGTCGTGTCATTGATTATCCTGGCAGCACTGCTCCGACAGCGTGCGGTGTAAAGTGAGTCCACGAACGGAAGATTGGTTTGTGTGATGTGCTGTGCCGTGTTCACGATCTTCTGCAGCTTCTTCCGGTCTTGGACAGGACAACTTCCATACCAGATTGTGATGCACCCTAGAAGAATGCTTTCTACGCTGCATCTATAAAAATTAGTGAGGGTTTTAGGGAACAGGCCAAATTTCTTTAGTTTTCTCAGGAAGTAAAGGCGCTGGTAAACTTACAGTGGAAGCATAAAAGTTTTTAAGTTCGTTATAATTTAGTGAATAAATAGCTGTTGAAAATAATGACAATTTAATTTATTGCAGCTGAAACACATCATGGCATGATTTAGTGCAATGAATTGCAACACAAATATTTGCATCAACCTGATGGCATGAACATCAGAATCAGAATCAGGCTTAATACGTGAAATTTGTTAACTTAGTGGCAATACGTGATGTCAATTACGCTAAGTATATACATGTATATTAAATAGTTAAATTAAAAACAGTGCAAAAACTGAAATAATAGAAAAGTGCGGTAGTGTTCATGGGTTTAATGTCTGTTTAGGAATCAGATGGCAGAGGGAGAGAAGCTGCTCCTGAATTGCTGATTCTGCCTTCAGGCTTCTGTACTTCCTACCTGATGGTAACGATGAGAAGGAGGCATGTCCTAGGTGATTGGTGTCCTTAATAATGGAGTCGCTTTTCTGAGGCACTGCTCCTTGAAGATGTCTTGGATAATACGGAGGCTAGTACCCAAGATGGAGCTGACTAATTTTACAACTTTCTGTAGCTTCTTTTGATCCTGTGCAGTAGACCGCCCCCCCATACCAGTCAGTGATGCAGCCTGTCAGAATGCTCTCCAAGGGACATTTGTAGACGTTTTTGAGTGTTTCAGATGACAAACCAAATCTCTTCAAACTCCTAATGAAATATAGCCATTGTCTTGCCTTCTTTATAGCTGCATCAATATGTTGGGAGATCAGAGATCTCGACACCCAGGAACTTGAAAATGCTAACACTCTCCACTTCTGATCAATTTCTCTAACTTCTGGTAATTTTTCCCCCGTCTCTTCCCTCTTCTTCCGTTCTCCACTCTGGTTCCCCTCTTACCTCTTCTCCTCACCTGCCTATCGCCTCCCCTGGTGCCCCTCATTCTTCCCTTTAACCTGTGGTCCACTCTCTTCTCCTATCAGCTTCTTTCTTCTTCAGGTCTTTACCTTTCCCACCTACAACCTCCCAGCTTCTGAATTCATCCTTTCTCCCTCACCTGGCTTCACCTATCACCTTCCAGCTTGGACTCCTCATCTCCCACCCACATCCTTATTCTGTCTTCTTCTCCTTTCCTTTTCAGTCCTGATGAAGGGTCTCAGGCTGAAACATCGACTGTTTAATCCTGACCTGCTGAGTTCCCCCTGCATTTTGTGTGTGTTAGTAGTGATAGAAATTGGGAGGTGATAGGTGGATGAAGTGACAAGGTGGTGAAGATGATGGAATCTGACAGGAGAGGAAGGTGGAGCATGGAATAAAGGGAGGGGGAGGGGGAGAGCAGTGCGGGTGGGAGGAGTGGGGAGCAGGTGGGGGCTGTGGGGGAGGGAGAGCGGGTGGGAGGAGTGGGGAGCGGGTGGGGGCTGTGGGGGAGGGGGGAGCGGATGGGGGCTGTGGGGGAGGGAGAGCGGGTGGGGGCTGTAGGGGAGGGGGAGCGGGTGGGAGCTGTGGGGGAGGGGGGAGCGGGTGGGGGAGGGGAGAGTGGGTGGGAGGAGTGGGGAGCGGGTGGGAGCTGTGGGGGAGGGGAGAGCAGGTGGGAGGAATGGGGGAGGGGGGAGCGGATGGGGGCTGTGGGGGAGGGAGAGCGGGTGGGGGCTGTAGGGGAGGGGGAGCGGGTGGGAGCTGTGGGGGAGGGGGGAGCGGGTGGGGGAGGGGAGAGTGGGTGGGAGGAGTGGGGAGCGGGTGGGAGCTGTGGGGGAGGGGAGAGCAGGTGGGAGGAATGGGGGAGGGGGGAGCCGGTGGGGGACTGGGGGAGTGGGTGGGAGGAGTGGGGAGCGGGTGGGGGCTGTGGGGGAGGGGGGAGCGGGTGGGAGGAGTGGGGGAGGGGAGAGCGGGTGGGAGGAGTGGGGGAGAAGAACCAGTGGGAGGAGTGGATGGGCATTGTGCAGATGGATGGGATGTAAGAGCCGTAAGAGGCATGGTAATGGAGACCAGGTAGCTCAGAAGGAACGGAAATGAACAGAGAGGGAGCAGTCACCAGAAGTAGAACAATTCAATACTTAATTGAATGCTGCTGGGTTATAGACTATGCAGGCAGAGTATGAGGCATTGTCCCTTTAGTTTGCATTTCCCCTCACCCTGGCAGTGGAGGAGGCCAAGGCCAGACACGTCAGTGTGTGAATGGGGAAGAGAATTAAAATGGCTGGCAACCAGGAGATCAAAATGTCAGTGGCAGAGTGCAGGTGCTCAGTGACGTCTCACCAGTGTGGAGTAGGCCACAACGAGAGCACCTGGTGAGATAAATAATGCCGTGGGCTATGCATGTGTACGTCTGCCAGACATACGGACCTCACTTATGTGTACCTTACACCATCAATTCATCGATTCCTGCCTCAGGCAGCTGGGCAGCAACTTTTGTGTCCGCTGCCGTGCGCCGCTGACATATGGCTCGAGGGCAAGTAAGAAATACAAGGAAACTGTGATAATCCTATTCAACCACCATCTTGTAGGGGTTCTGCCAATTCCACCTAACTGTGAAACCATCAGAGCCTTTGAAAACCTTATGGCCCCAATTTTATTTTTCTCTGCTGATTGTTTTGGTTTGGCTTGCATTCTTTGAGAAAAATAGCAGGGAAGAAATTAATAGATTTATTAGAATCTAAATGAAATAGATTTATTAAGTGAGAAGACAGAATTGATGAACACAAACTACTGCATTACACTGGAAATCATCTATATAAAACAATTATATAACACACTTCAACTACAATCTGACTAGTCTGTTATGCTCAATGAGTCGTGGTTTGGGGTAGGAAGCATGCTTTGAAGCATCCAATTTATTCTGTTGCTTTAATCTTCCTCTCATCTATGAAACACAACACCTGGCTTCACTTTGTAATATTTGAATCAGTTTTGCCGTTACCTTACACAACATGCTGGGGTGGCGTGGTAGCGTAGTTGTTCTCACAAAGGTTTACAGTACAGGCAAGCTCGGTTCAATTTCCAATGCTGCCTGTAAGGAGTTTGTATGTTTTCCCTGTATTTTATCCACTTTCCTCCCACAAGCCAAGGGCCTATACCAGTTGGTAGGTTAAGTAATCATTGTGATGTATCCCGTGATTAGGCTAGGGTTAAATTGTTGGGTTGCTGTGTAGCCGGAAGGGCCTACTCTACACTGTATCTCAATCAATCTATCAAACTTACTCGTCTGTTGATAGATTTTATATATATACAAGGTCAGACTCCTGCATGCATCGGTAGTCTCCATCTTCCTGTATGCACATGAGACATGGACCCTCACAGCAGAGGTACAGATACAGGCATTGGAAATGAGATGCTATCGCAACATCTTGGCTATCTCATACTTGGCCCACGTTACAAATGAGCACGTCCGCAAGACCATCCAGCACCACATTGCCCCCATGAAGACCTTCTGACAATGGTGAAGAAAAGAAAGCTGAGATGGTACGGCCACGTAACGAGATCCAGTGTATGTATGTATATAGGTATATAGGTGTGTATATACATACACATACACACACACACACACACACATGCAATCTGAGGCAAAATAGTTTCAGGACAAATTATTGTAACCTTGCTATGTTAAATTTGGCAATTTAATTGACACATTTAATGAGAGATCATCATTAATAAAGAATTCCACAAATCAAAATCAGAATTAGGCTTAATATCAGCGGCATATGTTGTGAAATTTGTTAACTTTGTGGAAGCAGGACTTCCGGGGTCGAGTATGGAGTGAGTTGGTGCGTGTGAGTGTGGCTCTCGATTTTTATTGAAAATCTACCTGTTTATCTTTGCCGTATGCTCGAGATAACTGGATACTTACCATTGTGAACAACGCGGGACATAGCTGGACATTGAAATGGCAAGTAGAATGTACCTTCGAAGTAAAACTGGGGAAAAAGATAGTGAAGCCTCGAGCAAGAAGGCAGATGTTACAGTAATGGCGCCGTTGCACGCTGCTGGAGCTGGTCCCGGACCTGCCCTACCCGATGACTTGGAGAGGCTTCGTTTAGTACTTATTACTGACATGATGCAAGCGGTGCATTCTGCCCTAAAAAGAGAACTTGAAGATGCTTTATCACCAGTGACTGCTACCATGGAACAAATTATGTCTGCTTACGAGACACACGACGAACGGCATTCGTGGGGTTGAAGACGGCCTGAAGGATTACAGTGACTGACTGGTGAGTGCCGAACCCGCCATTGCAGTGTTGCAGAGCGAAAACGCAGTTTTGAAGGGAAAGCTAGATGACCTCGAAAATCGGTCGCGGAGATCCAATTTGAGAGTGGTTGGCATTCCTGAAAATTTGGAAGGTTCGGACCCTGTTAAATTTATGACCGAGTTTTTTGACGAAGTGCTGGGGGCAGATTTTTTCCCAAGTCCTCTCGTACTTTCGCGTGCTCACCGAGTCGGACGTAAACCATCCGGTGTCTCTGGAGCCAAGCAAACGAGACCAAGAACGCTCCTGGTTTGCTTTCACTCCTTTCAAGATAAGCAACGCATCATCAACAGACGGAAGCAGGAGCTGTATTTCCACGGACACCGCGTGTTTTTTTTATGAAGGTTTTAGTGCGGAGCTGGGTAAAAAACGAGCAGCTTTCAAGGAGGTGAAATCCCTGCTTTACGGGAGAGGGGTCAGGTTCGGCCTCTTGTATCCTGCCCAGCTCCGGGTCATACACGAAGGTAAAAAGCATTATTTCCATACACCAGAGGTGGCCAAAGAGTTTCACCAATCGTGCTGGGGAGAAGAAGAAGGAGAAGAGCAATGACTTTTTTTTTAGGTTATTCGTGCAGCATTGAAGGGGCCTCATGCCGAAGCAAACTGCTAATTTTCACAATCCACTTCTTTGTTCATTTTTTCCAGTTTAATTTGTGGAACGCGATCGGGTCGAACTGCCATGCTGCCAAAACTGATTAACAAAAACTTTCAACCAGCAAAATGTAAATATTTGGGATTTATATCTCGGGTGTTTAAGTTGCCCAGTGTGTGTTTTTTTTTGTTTTTAATGCTTAGCTTGACCTGTGTTATCTTTAGCCTATATGTTATATTAAAGGTAGCATAAGTGATAGGATAAATTTTAAGGAGGGGAGCCACCCTAGATTAGATTGAAAGTTGGGTTGTATGGGGAACACCTTGGAAGTTTTTTGTTGGGTACTGCCTGCGATCATCCTCAATTGGGGAGGTAGATCTAGGTTTCGGGGGTTAATTGGGTTTTTTTGTTTGTGTAAAGGGGTGGGGGGAGTGTTTTGGGGGATTACCATGGCAGTTTATTCTTTTGTGTGTTACGGATTGATCAGACTTTCTTTTCATTGTGCGTTATTGTGTGCAACTTATACCCTTGCACTGTTTTGGATTGTAGGCCCTGTGTGCCTTTTGATATGGTTAACGTGAGTGCTGCTGATGGAGGCCACCCTGTGAGGTTTATTTCTTGGAATGTAAAGGGGCTCAATGGTCCGGTTAAAAGAGCTAAAGTTTTCTCTCATCTGAAACAATTAAAAGCAGATATACTATTTCTACAAGAGACACATTTAAGAATGGAGGACCATAATAGACTTCGTAAAGCATGGATTAGTCAGGTCTTTCATTCCAGATTTAATAGTAGGTCCAGGGGGGTGGCAATATTAATCACCAAACTTTGTGGAAGCAGTACAATACATGATAGTATAGAGAAAAAAGAAAAAACTGAATTACAGTAAGTATGTGTATTATGACGGGGTCTTGAATTACCCCTATGAACTGTGCTTCTGAAAAGAGAGACAGAGAGCTATTTAACACCGACATGTTGTTTTGAAAAGAGAGAGAGAGATGAAGAATAACTTTTGGACTGTCACTTTAAGGCACTGGGAGTAACTTTTGGATTTCTGCTGAGTTGGAGAGAGACAGCACCGAGCAGCTCATAAGTTGCTATGGTGACCGAGGGTGGCGTTATTTGATGGACAATCGATGTTACGATTTTTCGGCAGCGTGTTTATACTTCCCAAGGACATTTGCCTGCTAGTGCATTTCTTACACAGACAAAGGAAGGAGGAGCTATTTGAGAGACAGTTGGTACTCAGAACGGTAAGATAAATAGGAGGTCAGATGATAGACCTCAGGCACATGTTATTGGACACTGAATGAGCTTTGTTGTGCCCGCAGGAAAAGTGGGTTTTTGGAGGATTGATCAGGCAGATCGATCAGTTGCTCTTGCAGTGAGAAAAGGGATTGACTGGTGGGGAGTTGTTCATGTGTCCACCCTTGCCTGGGTTGATAGCTCCACCACAGAAAACTGGTCCCCTTTGTTGTGGTCACAGTCGGTGACTTCCAAAGGATTTCGGAGGACAACGAGAAGATCGATGGGGTCAGCTCACCTGAAAACTCAAATCTCTCCCTCTCTCTCTCTCTCTCCATCACTACTCAACTCAGTACCACGAATTGAACTAAACTGAGCTTTACTCATCATTGTAAGACTATCTATTTACCACTAGACTTGAAGAAGCTTGATTTTCCACATATTTCCACACTTACTGATTTACTCATATATATAATCATTGCTAACCTGTTTGATTTATCTACATTGATATTACTGTATTGCATAGTTACTAATAAATATTATTAGTTAATAGTAATACTGGACTCCAAAGTGTTTTCCACCTCTGCTGGTTCTTTATTCCCGTCATGGGGTATGTGACAGTATATAGAGTGCAACAAAAAATAGAAGTTAAAAAAGTAGTGAGGTAGTGTTCATGGGTTCAATGTCCATTTAGCAACTGGATGCCAGAGGGGAAGAAGCTGTTCCTGAGTCGCTGACTGTGTGCCTTCAGGCTTCTGTACCTCCTTCCTGAATATAACAATGAAAAGAGGGCATGTCCTGGGTGGTGGGAAGGTGTGTCCTTAATGATGGACACCATCTTTTTGAGGCAAAAAAGCCTAAAATAATAAAGCTGTACCTCTTATTTAGTCTAAGTCTGGGAATACATTATGTTTTTGAAAATGTATATTAGCATGTGTCCAGTCAGATGTCATCATAGACATGTGATGTCCAATCAACTGATGAGTACATAAAATGAGTGCTGTCATTTCCTCAAACCTTTCACTTTAAATTACTCTGGGTTGTTTACCAACCTTTCTATTCATTCCATCACAACACTTCAACCTGCGTAACATAATGAAAAATAGAACGTTTATCACAGATGATGAAATGCAAGGAACTGGGGACATATTTTGATTTGCTCAGTCACAAACCTTGAAATTAATAAATAAGTAAAATTGAGAGCTCTTCCAAGAGGACCACAACCTTGTCATGGTTTGGAGGCTTGTGTGCCTCAATGACTCGCAGAGCGATGCTGGCTGGAGTCAGGGCTTTATGCTTTGGCTCTTGGTAGGGTCGCACATGCCAAACAGGTCAAAGGGTAGAGGCCAGACTAAGAGTGGTCCTCCAGTCATCCAGGTTCAGGGGTTCAACTCAGGGCTGACAACCCTGACTGGTAAAACACAATTGTTATGGAAAAAGCAATGAAGAATCATTCTACATCTGTGTGCAACAGATCCACCCAGGACTTGCATGACTGACAGTAGTGAAATCTGAAATGAAGCTCTGATGAAGGAAGCCCTGAACACCACCAGAGATAGAGGACCTTCATGCTGCCCTAAACGCTAGTGGCATAACGGGCAGTAAGGAGTTTGAGAGCTACAGTATCGTGCAAAAGTCTTATGCACCTTAGCTGTATATATACAGTACCTAAAACTTTTGCACAGTACTGTATCTGTATAATAAGTGACTAAACAGCTACTGACAATGGCAAGGACAATGGAAAATTCACTTTACCAATTTCCTTGACCTGGGTGAGAAGTTAGCCTCTGGGACGGTTGAAGTTGACAGTACAATGGTTGGAAGAGGAAGGGGAGTAAACGGCCTCATTGCTTTCGGAAATAACGAGCGCCCACTGGAGTTCCAAAATGGTGGAGTCAGCAGATCGGGAGAATGGGTAAAACATGTCAGATGCTAACTCGATACATGCATTGGTACAGGTATTATTTATTCTGCAAATATGCAAACCAGTGAGCAATGCTAATTTGATTCCAGAGCTGTCATTGTGGAGGGTGGGAGATATTGCAACAACCTCCGCACAAACACTTCCCTGCACCGTCAAGCCCCACCCAGAAAATGTGGGATCTCCTGGTGGCCACCACTTCAATTCTACTTCCCATTTCGATTCCAACATGTCAGTCCATGGCCTCCTCTACTGCCACGATGAGGCCACACTCAGGATGGAGGAGCAACACCCTATATTCACCTGGGTAGCCTCCAACCTGACGGCATGAACATCAATTTCTCAAACTTCCAGTAATTGCTCCCCCTTTCCTTCATCATTCTCCATTCCCGTTCCTCTCTCTCACCTTATCTCCTTACCTGCCCATCACCGCCCTCTGATGTTCCTCCCCCTTCCCTTTCTTCCACGGCCTTCTGTCCTCTCCTATCAGATTCCCCTTCTCCAGCCCTTTATCTCTTTCACCAATTGACTTCCCAGTTCTTTACTTCACCTCTCTCCCCCCATTCCTCCTATCACAGATTACCTTGTACTTCTTCCTCCCCTCCCCCCACTACGTTATTCTGACTTCACATCTCTTTTTTCCAGTCCTGATGAAGGGCCTCGGCCTGAAACGTCAACTGTTTACTCTTTTCCATTGGTGCTCCCAGGGATGTTTGTTCTGTTGTGGATTTCTCTTAGAATTGAGGACGAATTGGGGATTAAGCAGAGGATACGCAAAGCAGGGAAAAACCTTTGTAAGAAGAGAACGGAATGGCAAAAGAGCTGGAGAAGCCAGCTCTATCCCCACATTGTGCTTGATAGAAATTTACCTGACTGTGCACGTCCCTGCAGATGTACTGTCAGAGCTCTCTGCTGTTTGTTAATCATTAGATGTTTTGTTGATTAAGCCAGCCATATATCAAAATTATTATAACCATGTACAGACCTCCTCAAACTTCGTTTCGATGATTTAATCTTTAATGGGAGGAGAACTGATGAAATTGCTGTTTCACATTGACTAAATTCTACAGGAGCAGCAAAATAATATACTTGTTAAAACACTTAATGCTCAAACAGCCAGTTATTAAATGTCAGCAGATAGAATCACAGAGCAATTCCCAATTTTACACTCCAGCAAGGCAAAGCTTGGCAAATTTAATTAAGTGCAAAGAAGTTCATTTGCACTCCTTGATTTAGATTAAAGTAGTTTGCAGCAATTTTATCTGACTGTCCTAAAAATAAGCATTGGAACGTTATAGTTTTAACTGTATCACATAGTGCCAGCATCTTTTTAAATTTCCTCTCATTTATTTGCCTCTCATTTTCATTTACTGCCACTTGTGTTATTGCTTCTTTATCTCCAACTAATCACAGACATTTTCATAAGTTATCCTGCTCCATCTAATTCTCTGCCACTGAAAACATTTCACTTCTAAGTTTTCTCAGTTCTGATGGAAGGTCACTGAACTGAAACAATGACTTTGTATATCTCTCTCCCATCTTCTGCGCATTTGACGTTCACATAGTTCTCTATGGAAGATGAAGAAGAGTTGATTGCAAAATCAAGCACCTCTCACGGGCAAGTCTTCCCAGGAACGACACAGTTTTGATGAGATAACTGAAGAAGTGGGGAGGCTGCAATACAAGATGATAGATGAGTAATTGCCAGAGAGAGGTCTTCTAAAGTGAACAAAAGGAGGAAATACATTCTCAGAGAAGCCACAGTAAGTGTTTTATGGAATTCATCAAACTGAGTTTAACAGCAAACTCTGTAACATGGGAGGATTTTGTTCATGATCACAAACACAAGGGATTCTGCAGATGCTGGAAATCCAGTGTGCTGGAGGAACTCAGCTGGTCAGGAATACAGAGCTGACCCTCTGGGCTGAGACTCTTCATCAGGACTGGGAAGGAAGGGGGAAGAAGCCAGAATAAGAAGGTTGGGAAGGAGGGGAAGGAGGGGAAGGAGGACAAGCTGGAAGGTAATGGCCCACTCTCTTCTCCTATCAGATTCCTTCTTATTCAGTGCTTTACCTTTTCAACCTGTCACCTCCATGCTTCTCACTTCATTCCCCCTCCTCCACCCAGCTGGCTCCACCTATCATCTGTCAGTTATACACCTTCCCCTCCCCCACCTTCTTATTCTGGCCTCCTTTCCAGACTCTTTATTTCACTGCAGAGTTGCTTCCTGACCTGCTGAGTTCCTTCTGCATCTTGTGTGTGTTACTCTTGCTCGTGATAATGACTTTTGGCAAAGGTTCAGCCAAACAGGAGCTGCAATCAATGCTCGGAGGAAAGCCACTGAAGTATAAAGGAGCAAACAACAGGAATTCTGCAGATGCTGGAAATTCAACCAACACACATCAAAGTTGCTGGTGAACGCAACAGGCCAGGCAGCATCTCTAGGAAGAGGTACAGTCGACGTTTCAGGCCGAGACCCTTCGTCAGGACTAACTGAAGGAAGAGTTAGTAAGAGATTTGAAAGTTGGAGGGGGAGGGGGAGATAGACATGTCATAGAGATCCTGCTTTCTCTGGCGGACAGAGCGTAGGTGTTCAGAAAAGTGGTCTTTTATATATTGGCGAGACCCGACGCAGACTGAGAGACTGCTTTGCTGAACACCTACGCTCTGTCTGCCAGAGAAAGCAGGATCTCCCAGTGGCCACACATTTTAATTCCACATCCCAATCCCATTCTGACATGTCTATCCACGGCCTCCTCTACTGTAAAGATGAAGCCACACTCAGGTTGGAGGAACACCTCATATTCCGTCTGGGGAGCCTCCAACTTGATGGCATGAACATCGACTTCTCTAACTTCTGCTAATGCCCCACCTCCCCCTTGTACCCCATCTGTTTTTATACACACATTCTTTCTCTCACTCTCCTTTTTCTCCCTCTGTCCCTCTGAATATACCCCTTGCCCATCCTCTGGGTCCCCCCCCCCCCGTCTTTCTTCCCGGACCTCCTGCCCCATGATCCTCTCGTATCCCTTTTGCCAATCACCTGTCCAGCTCTTGGCTCCATCCCTCCCCCTCCTGTCTTCTCCTATCATTTTGGATCTCCCCCTCCCCCTCCCACTTTCAAATCTCTTACTCACTCTTCCTTCAGTTAGTCCTGACGAAGGGTCTCGGCCTGAAACATCGACTGTACCTCTTCCTAGAGATGCTGCCTGGCCTGCTGCGTTCACCAGCAACTTTGATGTGTGTTGCATGAAGTATAAAGGAGAATGATAAGTCTTACAAGAGCAGAACATCTGCTGCTAGTCATGCAATCCAAAGTGGTATCTCTTGTTCAGTTCACTTTACAAAGTGAACTTCCTCTCCATTTTATTATTTATTGGGGTACAGCTTGGAATAGGCCTTTCTGGCCCTCTGAGCCACGCCACCCAGCAATTCCCTGATTTAATCCTAGCCTAATCATGGGACAATTTACAATGGCCAATTAACCCTACCAGTTGGTATGTCTTTGGACTGTGGAAGGAAACCAGAGACCCCGGAGGAAACCTACATGGTCACGGAGAAAACATGCAAGCTCCTAACAGGCAGTGCTCACAGGCGTTAAACCAACACAAACAACAAACATAAGGCAAAATGAGTAACATGTATTAAGTAGCTTATAATATGCAATTTATTTAGTGCCTTCCATAATATCAGGACATCCAGAAGTATTTTATAGTAAAGCAACTGAAGGTATATTTTTTGAAGTGTGTTATGTATGCAAGAACTGCTTTTATTCTTAATAAGTCATAGAGAAGTACAGCACAGAAAAAGGCCCTTCAGCCCATCTAGTCCATGCTGAAACCATTTAGCTGCCTACTCTCATCAACCTGCACTGGGACCACAGCCCTACATACCCCTAATATCCATGTACCTATCCAAACTTCTCTTAAACATTTAAATCAAGCTTGCATGCACTACTTGTGCTGCCAGCTCGTTCCACACACTCGCGACCCTCTGAGTGCAGACATTTCCCCTCATGTTCCCCTTAAACCTCTCACCTTTCACCCTTAACCCATGACCTCTGGTTGCGGTCCAAAAAGCCTGTTTGCATTTACCCTATCAAGACCGCTGATAATTTTGTATACCTCTATCAAATCTCCTCTCAATCTTCTAAAGAATACAGTCCTAACCTATTAAATCTTTCCTTATAACTCAAGTCCTCCAGACCTGGCAACATCCTTGTAAGTTTTTTCTGTACTCTTTCAACCTTGTTTATACCCTTCCTGTAGGTAGGTGACCAATACTCCAAATTAGGCCTCACCAATCTCTTATAAACTTTAACATAACATCCCATCTCCTGTACTAAATACTTTGATTTAAGAAGGCCAATGTGTCAAAAGCTTTCTTTATGACCCTCTTTACCTGTGATGCCACTTTCAACTAATTCCCAGATCCCTTTGTCGTACTACACTCAGTTCATTGTGTAAGACCTACCCTAGTTGGTTCTACAAAAGTGCAAACCCTCACACTTGTCTGCATTAAATTCCATCTGCTATGTGTTACCTATATTTCATGGGTAAAGTGAGAATGGTACAAAGCACTTCATGTGAGACACATTTAACACCTCAGGGTCACGTGTTGCTCACTGACAATAATTTGCCTCCAAACTGGAGGTTCTGGTTTCAAGCGTCACTCCAGAGACTGAGAAACAGATCTAGGCAAGAGAGACTGCTGCACTGCTGGAGGGGCTGACATTTAGCTATTGAACTGAAGTTCTCTCTGCTTCTTAGATAAATACCACTGGTCCCATGGGCTTGTTTCATAGGAGATCAGAGCAATTTGCTCACATGCTGGGGCCAATATTTATCCCATAGTCAATCCAAGTGTTATGTTTAATTTTTGTTAAATTTTTAATTGGACATGTTAATTTGCCCTGAAGCTATTTGTCTCAGACTGAATGAGCATCATGTAAAATGTAGACTGCAAAGCCAAGTACTCAGAAACTGCATTTCCTATTCCATCTAATTAGATCCCCTGAATTGCTGACATTTACAACAACCTCTCCTTTTATGTCTAGCAATGGGCTTTCAGAGCTTCAGTCCTGCCCTTTGATCACTGATTTGTGATTTCATTTCTAAATTTGAGCTGTTAACAAAAGTCTTTATTAGGCTTACAACTGAACTGAGGGGAGATCATTTTGGCTGTGACCGTTTACTCAGGAACACAAAGCAGGAAATGCTGGAAATACTGTATAGGGCAAGTAGCAACTGCGGAGAAAAACTGACTTCAGGTTGTTGATACTTCATTACAAGTGCCACTTATTCTGTGATGTTTTTATAGTTCAGAGGAGAAGATAAACTGATGTCAGACAGCCAGTATTAAGCCACTGCAAGAAAGAGGTCAGTACACTGAACAAGAGATCCCCTCTTGTCAGAAAACAATGTTAGGGGCAACACTCACAAAATGCTGGAGGAACTCGGCATATCAGACAGCATCTATGGAGGGGAATAAACATTGGGCTGAGACCCTTTGTCAGGACTTTAAGGCCCAGTTCTGTTGAAGGGTCTTGGCACGAAACATCAACTGTTTATTCCTCTCCACTCATGCTGCCTGACTGGCTGAGTTCCTCCAGCATTTTGTAGGTGTTGCTCTGAGCAAGTGGAGAGAGAAAAATAAGGCTTTTTTCTACTGTTTACTTAATCATTAACACCAGTAGACATCACTTTCAGTTACTTCATAACATCTGTGAATCAGGATTCCTTGGCACGAGACACGCTTATATAAAAGCCAATAAAAGTCTTCACCCTGCTCACCCCCAAATCTTCCCAAACCAACTCCTACCTCAGGCACCAGCAGTCTTCTGTTCTGTATGTCACATGTTAGAAAGATATTAAGGTTGTCAGATTAAGACTAACAAGAATGGTACCAAATGTCAGAGTATTTCATCTCATGTTTTTTGAGGTGAGTAAGTTTGCCAAAAAACCAACCAAGGTGAGATACTAATAAAATGAAAACCATGAGGATATCAAAGAACACCATTACACTGAAATATGGAAAGATATACAGAAAGTGCAAGGAATACTCAGCTGGTCAAACAGCATCTGTGAGGGAGAAAAATAGAGTCAACATGTCAGGATAATGACCCTTCATCAGAACACAAGAATGGAAACTAAAACCCATTGAAAGTAGCAAGATAACAAAGAGATACACATATCCCTCAGGAATCAGGAGAGCTAAAAGAAAACACATGGCAAAACAGCAGTGAGGTCATGGCACATATCGAGATTACAGAGGACTTGCTGCCTTGCTGCCTTGAAGCAAATACCCAGGGCCTGAGCTTGTGGGGGGCTGGTGCAGAAATTGCAAGGGCCCTAGCAGAGATATTGAAAATGCCCTTAGCTACGGGTGAGGTGTTGGAGGATTGGATGATAGCAAATACTGTTTAAGAAAGGCTCTAAAAATAAGCCAGGAAATTATAGGCCAGAGAACCTGACACTTGCAGTGGACAAGTTACTGGAAGGTATTTTAAGGAACCAGATATATATGACTTTGGATGGGCAGAATGAAGGATAGTCAACATGGCTTTGCGCGTGGTAGGTCATGTCTCACTAATCTTAAAGAGTTTTTCATGGAATTTACCAGGAAAGTCGATAAAGGCAAGGCAGTTGACAAAGTCCCACATTGGAGGTTGGTCAAGAAGTTGATTTGCTTGGTATTCAGGACAAGGTATTAAATTGGATTAGACATTGGCTTCGTGGAAGAAGCAAGAGAGTGGTAATAGAGGTTGCCTCTCTGGCTGGAGACCTGTGACTAGTGGTGTGCTGCAGGGATCATTGCTGTGCCCATTGTTCTTTGTCACCTATACTAATGATCAGAATGATAATGCAGTGTATTGGATCAGTAAATGTGTGGATTGCACCACCATTGGGGACGTAGTGGACAGCAAGGAAGGCTCTCATAGCTAGCAGCAGGATCTGGACCAGTGCAAAAAATGGGCTGAAAAATGGCAGATGGAATTTAATGCAGATAAATGTGAGGTGTTGCACTTTGGGAAGATAAACAAGAGTAGGACTTATATGGTGAATAATGCAGAGTGTGGTAGAACAAGGGATCTGGGAATACAGATCCACAATTCATTGAAAGTGGTGTCACAGGTAGATAGGGCCATAAAGAGAGCTTTTGGCACATTGACCTTCATGAGTCAAAGTACTGAGTACTGAAGTTGGGATGTTGTGTTGAAGTTGTTTAAGATATTGGTAAGGCCTAATTTGAGGTAGTGTGAGCAGTTCGGGTCACCTACCTACAGTACAGGAAAAGTATCGATCAGATCGCAATGAAAATTTACAAGGATGTTGTCAGGCTTGAGGACCTGAATTATAGGGAAAGGTTGAATAGATTAGGACTTTATTCTCTAAGGTGTAAGAGAATGAGGGAAAGATTTGATAGAGGCATACAGAATTATGACGAGTATCGGTAGGGTAAATGCAAGCAGGCTTTTTCCACTGACACTGAGTGAGAGTAGAACTATAGGCCATGGGTTAAGGGTGTAACATGAAATGTTTAAGGGGAACATGAGCGGGGCCTTCTTCACTCAGAGGGTGGTGAGAGTGTGAAATGAGCTCCCAGTGAAGTGGATGCTGGCTCAATTTCAACATTTAAGATAAATTTGGATGGGTAAAATGGGATGGGGCAATGGAGGGCTATGGTCTAGGTGCAGGTCAAAGGGTTTAGGCAGATTAGTAGTATGGCATAGACTAGATGAGCCAAACGTCCTGTTTCTGTGTTGTAGTGTTTTATGATTCTAGGAATAAGAAACTGAAACTCTTCAAATGGGAACCCCAGGAAGAAGAGGGTTTTTCTTTGCTTGAATTACTATTCCATCCATGGCTACATCTCTTTCCTTGAAGTCTTTTCTCTCTCTCGAAGCTCTTCGCTTCAATGGGTTTTCATTCGGTTCCATTTGCCCGTTACCCTCAATGAAGGCTCTTTCTTTCCTTGTGTTTGATAAAGTATTTCTGCGGCCCCGTTCTGATGAACAGTCATTTCTGTGAAATATTGACTCTGCTTCTCTCTCTGTGGATGCTGCCTTTGAAGTATTCACAGCACTTTCTACCTTTGTTTCAGTTTTCCAGCATCTTCAGTTTTTTTTTCTGTTTCAAATACTGAAGCATTGAATCATGCTGCTGGAATTCCATCACTCATTATGCCTAGCTGATAATTTGTTTGCACCATTATGTGGGAGGAAAGTCAGCTGAAGGGCTGTCCCCATTCTACTCCTGCACAACATTTTTAAAAAGCTTTATGAGGTTTGGACATGAACCTGGCCTCCAGTTGACTTTTTGTGACCAAGGAGCTTGTGAAAAAGAATACTATTTATCCTGGTGATTAAGGAATGAAATTAGAGGGGCTAAATTGAGTGGAACAGATGTCTGGAGCACAAAAACTCTCCTCTATACGCATACTTAAAAATTCATTTTATCAATAGACAAAACATACTGTATACTAAGTTTCACTGTGGGTGGCATATGAGCTCTTTGGTAAATTTTGTCACTGCTCGGTGGCTTAGGGCTACTGTTTGGATGCTGGCTGTGTTGAGGTACTTTGTAAGTGAAGTTAGCTTTATATCACTTAAATTTAGGAGAGATAAGGAGACAAGGGAGAAAAAAAGAACCTACGAATTCAACAGTTTATCTGTCACTCACGTTACTTAGTTTCAGCAAAATTGAGCATAGCTAGCAAGTCAATGAAGCCAACAGTTAAGCTATATGTCATATCAGAACATAGAACAGTACAGCACCAGAACACGCCCTTTGGCCCTCAATGTTGTGCCAAACCAATTAAATTAGTTATCAAATGGCCAGCTGAACTAAACTCCTCTGCCATATCCTTCCATTTTGCATGATCCTCTTGCTCCTGGTGTGTGTATGGAATGCCCTGAGTCTCTCTTTAATCCTACTTGCCATGTCAAGAGTTATATTTCACATGGAATACTCTGCTGAGGGAACGAGACAATTTGGAAATCTTCTGCGACGGGTCTGTCTGGAAAATCTGAGAAATAATTACAAACCATTGGATATGTCTGTGGGAATTAGAGAGGAAAAAGCAGTACCTTGATCCTCTGATCATCTGTATCTGCGACTGTTGCAACGCGGATCAACATTGGGTTACGCTTGTCCACAGCTTCCAGTTTCATATTCACTTGGAAACCATGGGATGGCCTCTGGAAAAGTATTCAGCATGGTCACATTACATGTAGAAATTTAATTAAATTAAAACAATTAATCACCCATATTAACAATATGCCCAAGGAAAATTTAGCTCTTTTATGATTTTTGTAAGACTGTAAAATTATAAATAATGGGCTGTAAGTGGACCCATAGAAAACCACCAGCAGTATTCTCCCTACAGATTAGCTCTGCTCCAGCTTCCATACTTTTCTGTTAAAACACGGAGGGCATGCAAACTGAACCTACTCTGCCACAGGGCTCAGCACCACATCCATCACTGATGTTCTGAGATGAAGAGCCAAACATACTTTGCTTCTTAGCTTTCTGTCAGCCATGCTGGGCATAAACAGCACACTCTCATTTGTTTAAAGGTTAATAGCTTATTTATTTTCCTTCATTTACATGTTTTACTTAATTTGTTAGACATTTAATATGCTAATTAAATATATATTGCTTTAATTTTAAACCTATGTTAGTTATTACAAGGAATTCAAACCTTTTTGATGTTTCTAACCAATTTGAGAAATAACCAGAAACAATTAAAAGCCCTTTGAAAGAGGCAACTTACCAAAATGCTTCTGGGTTGCTCTGGGTCTAGGTGTTGGGGTCTGCAGCCTAAGGCCTAATATCCTGACCCACTTCCATCTCATTAAATGGAAGGAAACACTGGCACACAGCACATCAGTGGGATCCAGACCTTCAGGCTGATCAATCCCAGTATGTCATCAATGCTAAATATGACTGAGGAGGAACCTAGCAGGGCAGGTCTAGGATTGGGGATAGATCAAGCATGATCCAGTCTATTAAATGCAAATTATAAATAACTAAGGTGAATCAATTTTATCATGTAATCTTCTAATAATAAATTCCACTATTTGGTGTTTCTATAATGCAATGCACTCAGCTCTTTCTAATAATTGGGGCATTCTAAGGTGCCAAAAGACAAAGTATTACACACTTTGACACACATTATTATAATTTATCCACGACTACAACATGAAACCCTCCACTTTACCCAAATAACTTGGCCTCCACAACCTTCTGTGGCAGCGAATTCCACAGATTCACCATCCTCTAGCTATAGAAATTCACCCTCATCTCTGTTCTAAATGGATGTCCCTCTAATCTGAGATTGTGCCCTCTGGACCTAGACTCCCCCACTGCAGGAAACATTCTCTCCATGTCCACTCTACCTTTAGCACCGAAGGCTAACCTACATGTAAGTAAAGAAACAATAACAAAAAAAAAGACAGAGCAAGAATTAATTCCAATAAAAGTAGGACCTTATGAAATATTTAGCTCCTGCAGGGATTGTAAATGTTTGGTTTGGCACTAGTACACTCTGTAGTGAATTTTTAAATAATTCAGCAAAACGCTCCCATTAACTGCGGTTTTTTATGTTATGTTACATTATGAGGCTGTTTCATCGTTGTGGCTGATATCATTGCATTTTGGAATAATAGGTGACCTCATAAACCTTAAAAGGAAGAACAAGAATTAAATCTTGTTTTTTTAGTGAATACTGTTAACTAAAGTGGTTAATATGCAATTACAACATGCAATTATTTCTTTGTGTTTATTGTAACTGTACAACTACATTCAATATATTGCTTGATACTTATGGTTACTCTATAAAATTTAATTTGATCAGTTTGCTAAACAGTAACGTACTATTTTGAAAGCACGGGCTGGAGCTGATATAGCACCCAGATCTTCGAGGTATTTCCTCCACGAAAAATTTTCATGGTAGCCTGAAATATTAAAAGAAAGTTACAAATTGTACTGTGCAGGAGTACAATCCAAAACAGAATCAGGTTTAATATCACTGTGAAATTTGTTGTCTTTGCAGCAACTGTAGAATGCAATACATAACAATAGAAACAAAACTGAATTACTGTAAATATATATATAATAGTTAAATTAAATAAGTAGGGCAAAAATAGAAATAAAAATTAGTGAAATAACAAGTAATTCAAAACATGGAGAGTACAACTACCCACAGAACACAAAATCTTGAGGTCCACTTTTATGACACAACAAATTGATAAAGCCATTCATTTTCTATGTAAAAATGTTTAGAAAATAAGAACATATTACAAAAAAAGACTGATATTTCTGGGGTGAAATAACACCATATGCACGTAACATAGTGTTTTATTAGAAGCATATTGAATTTGTGATAAGGAGATGTACTAATCGTGCAAACAACCCTTTGATTTATCAGAGTGTGGGTGACAGCACCTGGTGGATGATCAGTAATATTTTTGAAAAAAAATCTTCTGAAGGTGAGGAAAGAATTAACAAAGTGGAAGACAGGGAGAGAAAATGTGCAATAACGTTAAGTTAGAAGAGGAGAAAGTGAGCGTTGGATACTGAGGAGCAACAGCAGCCAGCTGTGATGTTGAAGGATTGCTGTCAGCATGTGACTTATTGAGATGCTGTGATGTTGAAGGATTGCAAGTCAACATGTGACTTATTGAGATGCAGTGCGGAGTAGGGCCTTCGGGCCCTTCAAGCTGTGCCACCCAACACCCCCAATTTAACCCTAGCCTAATCACAGGGCAATTTACAATGATCAATTAACCTACCAATCAGTATGCATTTCGACGGTGGGAAGAAACCAGAGCACCCGGAGTAAACACACACAGTCACGGAAAGAATGTACAAACTCCTTACAGACAGTGGCGGGATCAATAATAGACAAGTTCTTTTTCTAGACCTCCAAAGAGATTTGAAAGTACCCTCAAAGAAGTGATGCAAATTGTGAGTTACAATAAGAAATCTGTATTGAATCGCTAGTGCTTTGGTCTTTATTTTGTGCAGCAGATCCCAGAGCAGAGTGCCCAACTTGCATTGAACTTGTCTTCATTGAAATAAATGTCACTATTAATTTTTTTATAGAGAAAAGACAAGTTTATTGCCTCAGTTTATGGAATTTAATAGCATAAAAATCATATGTAGTATTTAACATCTGTATGAACTTAAAATAGGTTGATAGGATTTCCTTCCAATCGCAGCTGCTAAAAATAAAAAGCAAGATATCTAACAGCTGTGCACAAGTATTGTTGCTGGGAAGAGAATACTGACTGATAATTTCCTCATAATCCTTGGTACGATGGAGAACACACACAGTCAGAATCATGTTTATTATCACTGTCTTAAATGATATGAAATGTGTTGTTTTGCTGCAGGAATACAGTGCAAAGTCATAAAATTACTATAAATTACAAAATAAATAGTGCAAAAAAAAACAAGACAGTATTCATAGGCTGATGGACCAATCAGTAATTTCACAACGGAACTGTACCTTCCCCCTGATGGTAGCAACGCGGGCATGTCCTGGATGGTGAGGGTTCTTAATGAAGGAAGCAGCCTTCGAGGCACTTCCTCCTGAAGAAGACCTTGATGGTGGGAAGGGTTGAGCCAGTGATGATACTGGTTAATTCTACAATGACCTGCAGCCTTTTATGATCACGTGTGTTGGAGGCTCCTGCCAAGCGAAGATGCAACCAGGCAGAAGGCAATCCACCGTGCAAGTCTTCAGTGACGTACCAAATCTCCTCAAGCTCTAATGCAGTTGAGTTACTGGCACACCTTCATCTTGACTGCATCAATGTGTTGGACCCAGGACAAATCCTCCAATATGTGGACGTCCAGGAACTTCCAGCTGATCACCTTTTCCACCATCGACCCCTCAATGAGGACTGGTGTGTGTTCTCCCAACTTCCCCTCCTGGAGTCCACAATCAATTTCCTGGTCCTGCTGACGTCGAGTGCAAGGCTATTGTTGCAACACCACTCAACCACTCAATCTATCCCACTCCTGTATCCCTCCTCATTGTCACCTGAGATTCTACCAACAACAATGGTGTCATCTACAAATTTATTGACGGGGTTTGAGTGCTTAGCCAAACAATTACTCGTGTAGAGAGAGCAGTGGGCTAAGCACACATCTTTGAGGTGAGGTTGTGTTGATAGTCAGCAAGGAGGAAATGTTATTATTGATCCACACTGACTGTGATCTCCTGATGAGGAAGTCTAGGATCCAGTTGTAGAAGAAAGTACAGAAACTCAGGTTTCAAAGCTCATTGTTGAGATGCTGGCATTGAATGCCAAGCTGTAATCAATAGACAGCAGCCTGACTTATGTTTTGCTGTTTTCTAGGTACTCTAGTGCAGAGTGGAAAACTGGTGAGACTGTGTCCGCCTGTTGTAGCAGTAGGCAAATTGCAGCAGTCCAGGCCCCTACTCAGGCAGGGGTTCATTCTGGCCATAACCAATCTCCCAAAGCACTTAATTACGATAGACATGAGTGCTACCAGTCAATTATCATTGAGATGGCTTGCCCTACGCTTCTTGGGAACTAATATGATTACTGCCCCTTTGAAGCAAGTGGGAACCTCAGACCCCAACAGTGAGAGGTTGAAGATATCTTTGAATTCTCCTGCCAGGTGGTTAGCATAAATTGTCAGTAGGCAGCCTGGTGCCGAATACCTTGCAAGGGTTCACCATTCTGAACCAGTTCAGACATCAGCTTCTGAGAAAGAGATCACAGGATCACCAGATACTGAATGAAGTTGTAGGAGTGTAGTTCCCAAGCTCATCATGGAGTGAAGCATCATCACCCTTTATGCTGTTCGGCTTCACCTTATAGGAAGAAATGGGATGCAAACCTTGCCACAGTTGTCGCACATCTGATTGTGTCTCTAATTTCACAGCGATTGCCTCTTTGCCTTATTATGACCTTCCACAAGTTGTACCTGGATTTATGGGACTCTGGATCTCCGGACTTGAACACCGCGAATCTCCTGGTTCGTCCAGAGTTTCTGGTTTTGAAAACTCAAGTATGTTCTTGAAGGCACACACTCATCCACAGGTCTTGATGAAGATGCTGATTTCATCCATTACCTGCACTGTCCTACATTATGTGGTTCCTTAAGGTTGTCATAGCCGGGGCAGTTGGTGGGGATAAGCTCCCAGTACCTATTAAATGCTCCTAATAGCGTGCACCTCAAGTAGCCTCTGACCACCGAGTCCAGCTCCTGGTATTCACATGCGGCTGAGCTACTAAGCCCAATGGAAACGTTTTTCCTGGCAGAGAAGAGGCAAAGGAGTGTTACTGGATGGCACCTTAAAACCAGGCACTTTGGGCAGATTAGCAGCTCATCCAGGAGAAAGAAAACTCTGATCTCAAACCTCCGCTGCTTTGCGGACGTACACACTCATGGGGAAGGCTTCAGGAGTAAACCCCGAGGGGAAAATATGGAGCTGGAGTTCCTACGGCAGTCCTACATTGAATTCAATGCCAATGGGCAAATCCTGTGACTCTGCTGGTGCCAATCTATATCAGTCTCTGCCATTCCTTTGGGTTCATCTGATACATGTAGAGGGGGAGCTTGTTTTATGGGCAACAGTTTGCTCTCTATATTTTACTGCTCAGGCTTGCTTACCTAGACAGCTGGGATGCAACATCTATGGTTGACCCTAACCAACGGAGGCCTCATACATCATGTCTCCTAAAATCCAACTCATCTCATTAAAATATCTCTGCCCATCTCTATTTCCTGTCCAAAGAAGGTAACAAGGAGCAGAAAGAATGAATTTCTTTAGGGTACATCATTACTGAATGCCACCACAGCCCCACAAACCCTAGCACAGAATTGGTCAATATTGATCCAGTGTACCACCAGGCTCAGTGCATTACTATACTCTCAGGTTGTCACACATGCTCTGGTTTACAGAATGGAAGAGAAGAAATGCAATGGCAAGAGGCTCCAGGTTTGAGATACCAGAGGGGAACAAGGCAAACCTCTTCACATTTATGCTTTTACTCTGATAAGTGGATTTGCACGTGTATTTGCATCACACACACAAACACACACAGCACTGCAGAAAATTTAAGTGTTAAGTTCCTGACAACAGGACTGGCAAAGAATCGAGAGAGAATATTTGGATAAAAAAAATATTTATGGGTCATTGTTATCCAAAATGAAATGTTCTTCTGCATATATATGGGGTGTCAGGGAAGGGTAGCACCTCTGGTGGGGGAACGTATCGCGTCCTTTTCAAGGTGGTTAGTCCACCTTTGGTCCCCACCTGGCACTCAGCTCTCACCTGTGGCTCCCTGTAGCTGTTTGCATGTGACAGCGGCCACACCCCGGGCAACAGCTTCGACAAGCCGGCTAAACCAGGTGAGGGTAGCCGACGGGTCTCAAGTCCTTGGTGGGATAGGGAGCTGTCTATCCCAGCATGTGAAGACAGACTCGGGCGGATTAAGTGGACGAGACCAATGGAAGGTCCAACGGTTAAGATGGCGGTCATTGCAAGCATTGTGGAACGTATAGAGCATGACAAGACACAGAAGACGTTCTGGTCATCCACTGCGCCTAGTCCCATCTCCAGCCGTCTCAACTCTGTCTTGTCACTGGATCCAGATGGGAATTGGGAAGAGAGAGTGAGGCTGACGCTGCGCAACTCTCCCTCACTTAAATCCAAATCACGCGCTAGTTTCGACACCATCATAATGGTGTCGAGGTCCTCATCGACATCGATGATGGACAAACACACACACACACACACACACACACACACATATACATATACATATATATATATATATATATATATATATCTTTTACATTTACCTTATTCCCTATCAAGCAAATATTAGATCCAACAAAGAAACATCAAATTGTTCAAAGAGTGTAACACTGAGATGCTGCTTGGTTAAATACCTTATCCAACATTCTAAACATTCGGGTTGCTAGAGTGCCGTTTGTACCTACAACCTTAGGATGTCATGACAAATGTATTACATTGCATTAAGACTAACTATGAAACTGATACAGAGGTCAATAACCCGACTATCTCAGTCAAATAGTTGTATTTTAATGGCTTTACAGGTTTGGGTCAGAGAGTCGCGTTTGGGGTCAGGTTGGGGTTTAGGGACACGGATGTGGGGGAATCAGAGGACAGGACAGAGTCCAGGTCTCTGCTTCATGTTCAAAACCTATTGACCTGGTTATGTGCTGTGAGAGCGGACGAGGGTCCCGCGAGGACAGCGAGCTGTTGGCAGGTTCTGGAATCGGAGTTCCACGTGGACAGGAGGAACAAATTCTGATGATCCCTGGATCCGTGAATTGATGAGACCGGATTTCAAAGTCTAGTATTCAGTGATCAACATGTCCTAGGATTAACGCCAAGGATCACGGCCCCAGGATTGAAGGGGATATCTGGAAGTTGAGACTCATTGGCCAGAGCAGAGTCTGAGAATTTCTATGGGTCCTCTGGGGAAGTCAAAGACTAATGTCTGCAGGCCCAAGTCTGAATCAGCTAGTCTGGAGGCCTGCCCTAGGGTTAAAGGACTGTGTTCAAAGACTCAGGATTCAAAGTACATTTATTATCAAAGTATTTATGCAGTATACAACCCTGAGATTTGTCTTCCCACAGACAGCCATGAAACAGCAAAGAAAACCATGGAATCCTGTTCAAAAAAGAACATCAAACCCTCAACGTGCATAGAACAAATCGTGGAAATGGCACCAAAAAATGAGTGAAAAATACCAAATATAAAACATCAAACCACAGGTCATTGAAACAGTCCAGGAATATTCAGTTCAGCTCAGTTCAATTCAATCCAACGCCACGTTGCTAGTTGACTGCAGGCTGCAGGGTCCAACCGTCCTGATCAAAAACCACACAAACTACCAAAAACAAAGGACCAGAATCACATCACAATGTGAACCTCAAAGTCCTATTGAAACACAAACAGTACAAGACTACAACTGGATCTGAACGTAGTAGCCCCCTGCTACTAGGAATGCAGCTGGGATACACCAAGTACTGTTGTTTCATTTGCAAATGGGAAAGCCATGCTAAAGAATCCCATTACATTAAAAAGGAATGGCCACTCCATAAGCAGTTGGTTTCAGGACAAAATGTGTGGCTCATAAGCCACTTGTTGACCCAATGATGATATTTTTGCCTCCTCTTCGTATAAAACTGGGCTTATGAAAAATTTTGTGAAAGCGATGAACAAGGAAGGTGAAGGATTTTGATATTTGAGACAGATGTTTCCCAGGGTAACTGATGCCAAGATTAACAAAGGCATTTTTGTTGGTCCACCAATCAAACAAGTCATCAATGACAAGAATTCAAAGAACCAGAAAAAATCACATATGAGGCATTCGAGGATGTTGTTGAAAATTCTCCTGACAACTACAGAGCACAAAGCTATGGGCAGCTGGTTGACAGCACGCTTCAAGCATACAAAATGATGAAGTGCAACATGTCACTAAAGATTCATTTTCTGCATTCCCATTTACACTTCTTCCCTGCAAATCATGCCACCGTCAGTGGTGAGCATAGTGAAAGGTGTCACCAGGATGTTGTGGCCATGGAGAAGTGGTATCAGGGCAACTGGAATCCATCAGTGCCGGCTGATTATTTTTGGCACTTAAGCGAGAAGCCTCAGACACTGAGTCCAAATGAAAATCATCAACAAATCATTTTAAGCATAGTTGAACTATTGGAAAGCATCAGAACTGTTATGCAGTTGAATGCATTACATTCAATAAACGTTAATTTGTTGTTTCTCCAAATACCTATGTGGTCCAAGTAGTCCGAAATTACATTTACATTCAGCATCGAGCGGTCTATCATAACCACAGAAGGTTTATGAGGAAGCAGCACCATCAGAAAAGTCCAGCCATTGCTGCTTGGCTATCATCCATGCCAGTGTTCTTTTCCAATTAATTTTGGCCAGCTCCTCTCTCATGCCTCTGTAATTCCCTTTACTCCACTTTAAACCGTTACATCTGACTTTAGCTTCTCCTTCTCACACTGTAGGATGAATTCTACCATATTGTAAGACCATAAGACAAAGGAGCAGAAGTCGGCCATTCGGCCCATCAAGTCTGCTCCGCCATTTTATCATGAGCTGATCCATTTAGTCCCACTCCCCCACCTTCTCACCATAACCTTTGATGCCCTGGCTACTCAGATACCTATCAATTTCTGCCTTAAATAATGATGCCTCCACTGCTGCCCGTGACAACAAATTATGATCACCATCTCCTAAGGGTTCCTTTACCTTAAGCTCTTTAATTATTTCTGGTTCATTGCATAACACCCAATCCAGAATAGCTGATCCCCTAGTGGGCTCACCCACAAGCTGTCTAAAAAGCTACCTTATAGGCATTCTAGAAAATCCCCCTTTTGGGATCCAGCACCAATGTGATTTTCCCTATCTACCTGCATATTGAAATCCCTCATGACTATCCCTTTAGGCACGCATTTTCTCTTTCCCGTTGTAACTTTTAGACCATATCTTTACTATTTAAAGGGAATGAGGGCTCTGGTGTGTTAAAGGGAGCATAGGAATCAGGACCTGGAGAGTTAAAGACACCTACATGTGTTTCAATGGAGCACAGAAAACAGGGCTGGGTGTGTTTCAAAGAGGCAAAGGAAATTGGTCTTTTATATCTAACAGGAGCACAGGAAAGAAAACTCAATGAATCAAAATACTGAATCATGTGGATTTCCAAACAATTAGTTACACACCGATAGATTTGCACAGTATTGCTGCTTTTTTGAAATCAATTATTCCACATTTTCTCAGTGAAATCTATCTACCACTCATCTGTTTACACTTAAAATAAGGCACTTATATCTTGTCCATGTCCTTCTACAGCCTCTTGATTTCTTCTTGGTAGTTTGGCATGCTCCTAATTCGACATATTCAGTGAACTTTTATGTCATTCCTGTTGTGGCCATAGCTGATATATACACAATTGAAAAACAAAGGTTTAAGCACAGACCCCTAGACATCAGTACTTGCATTCCATCAATCCTAGGGTTTTCATTTCAAGCATATTCTTTCTTCGTTAATGTACATCCCATTAAATCGAGGCGATGTGGACAACAATTTAGGCACTAGGTCAGATTGAAAAGGTCAGGGCGTCGGGGCCCAAGGCTAGGGACAGGCCGATTCAGCTCGCTGCTCCACTCTGCACTGAACTAAAGATCTGTGGTCAGACTCTCTTTGTGGACTTTTGCTATTTGTTTGTGTTTATTGTTTGCATGATTTCATTTTTTTTTCTCTGCACACTGTGTGTTGGATGGTCTTCTATTTTTTATGGGATCTTTTAGGTTTTTTTTTGCTTTGGCACTGTCTATGAGGAGATGAACCTCAAGGTTACATAATGTATACATTGTTGTTTGTCCATCGTCGACGTCGATGAAGACCTCGACACCATTAGTCACTTTGAGACTGGATGCGGTGTGTCCAAAGATGACTGGTCAGGCCAATGCGGGCACGAAATGTCCTGGTACATGTTGGGCAGACATGTGTAGGCACTGCAGTTGTTGCGCTGGTGGGTCTGAACTTGCGCAGCTCACGCTTACGTTGCGCTTCAGCAATGCGCCTTGCTTCGTAAGCTTGACAGCCCTTGAGGATGAGGCCGTGCCAGGTAGGGCGGTTTTGTGCCAGCGTTTCCCAGGTAGTCGTGTCTATGTCAAATGACTTCAGGGAGGCCTTTAGTGTGCCTTTGTAATGTTTCTTCCTCCCTCCATGCTAGTGTCTTCCAGCAGAGAGTTCCCCAAAAAGGAGCTGCTTGAGTATGCGCTCGTCCAGCATACGGATGACATGACCTGCCCACCGGGTCTGTGCTCTCATCAGCAGTGTGTGTGGACTGATGGCAGACTTGCTCTAGAGAGAACTTCAGTGTCTGGTACTTTATCTTGCCATCTGATGCCTAATATTCTGCGAAGGCAAGTCGTGTGGAAATGGTTGAGCTGTCTTGCATGCCTTCGATACACAGTCCACGTTTCACAGGCATACAGGAGGGTAGTGAGTACCACGGCTCTGTAGATCTTCAGTTTTGTTGCTGGGCTGATTCCTCGGCATTCCCATACAGTGGAGTGCAGTCTACCGAAGGCAGAACTTGCCTTTGCTATTCTACAGTTAACTTCTGTATCAATAGTCACTGCTCGGGAGAGGGTGCTGCCAAGGTCAGTAAACTGGTCCACTGCCTGTAGTTTCTGTCCTTTGACTGTGATTTTCGGTTCTGTGTACGGTGCGTGAGGGGCAGGCTGGTGCACGACTTCGGTCTTTTTGATGTTGATGGTAAGTCCAAATGTATACATACTTCGATAATAAATGCACTTTGAACTTCAAATAAAATGTGCATTAACTTTCATGACATTTTACCAAAAATCTTCTTAAAATTCAAACACATAAAGGGAATTGGGGAGCAACATATTCTATATTTCTGGTAATGATTACATTATTATGATTTTTCATAAACCATACCCATAGCTATTGAATTATTCAATTATCAGACAGATAATACATTGCATATTTACATAGAAAGATCAAAAACCAACATTACGAATCCCTAATTTTCTACAATTATTCTAAATCCACATGCAACTCTTTAGAATGAAGCAAAGGCTATTTGCATATAATTTTAAATATTTAGGGATCAAACGATCAGCAGGTTACTTGTTGCTCCAGATTCCAGCATCCGCAGTCTCTTGCGATCCACAGAATGACAGAAGACACAGGTTGGAGAGAAAACAAACTTACGAGGGAAGGTTGAGTGAGCTAAGGCTTTTCTCCTTGGAGCAGAGGAGGGTAAGAGGTGACTTGGTATACTAGGTGATCGAGTGGATAGCCAGACACTGTTTTTCCCAGGATGGAAACAACTAATACAAGGAGGTTAATTGTAGAAAAGAATATTGGGGGGGATGTCATTCTTTACACAGAGAGTGGTGGGTGCGTAGAATACCCCAGTAGGGGTGATGCTTCAAATTTTCTAATCCCCACCATAACATTTTGCATGTTACTTTTGTGGTGAAAAATACAAAACAGACACAGATTCAGTAAAATATTAGCACGTGGAATTTGTACATTACTGAGCTGATTCTAAATAGATTTAAAATAAAACTACATTGTACTACTGATAATACTAATCCTTCATCTACTGATAAATACATCAGCATACATCTAGAAATAATGATAAAGCGACTGTATATTATATACAAACATTATAATGCTATGATACACACATTCATGAGTCAGAAACAGCATTTTTTAGTAGTCAATCTTTGCTATGAAACCATTTCTACAAACAGCATAGGGCCTTCAATTCTTTTATTAACCAAGGAAACCTATGATGCAATAACTGCAATGTAAAATAAACATGAAGTGTTCTATATGTGAAATTAAGGGAAAATTATAAATTAAAAGGGTGTTCATTAAGTAATTGAAATTCAGCAATAAGCTGTTAAATTTAAATGCTGTATCTTTTCAATACAAGAAGAAAGCTGTGTAATAGTATTTTTGTTGATGAAGAAAAACCTGTTCACACATCATTTTGCAGCAGAGGAGTTTACGGTTACAGTGTTCAGTCTTGGGATAATAACTATGCTGCATTTTCACATTTTTTTTATGCAGCTCTTCTGTCAGCGTTACTTAATTCATTCTCAGCACCTGAGCCTCACTGGCAATTCCAGAATTCATTGCCCAACCTTAATTGCCAAGTTTAATGCATCTGAGTGGCTTGCTAAGTGAATTGTGGCTGGAGGCACACAGCCCCAAACCAGAAAGACACAGCAAGTTTCTTTTTATTTTAGAGGAAACAGTGCATCAGTTGGTATACTGTAATGGCATTTACCACTACATAGTTTTCTCTGGAGCAGGAGAGGCTGAGGGGAGATTTTAATAGAGGTTTATAAGATTATCAGAGGCATAGGTAGAGTAGGCAGACAGTATTTTTTTCCCCAGGGTTGAAATGTCTAATACCAGGGGGCATACATTTAAGGTGAGAGGGAGGCAATTTCATAGGAGATGTGAGGGACAAGTTTTTTTATACATAGAGAGTGGAGGGTGCCTGGAGTAGTGGTAGAGGCAGATACATTAGGCACTTTTAAGAAACGTTTAGATAAGCAGATGAACGAAGAAAATTGAAGGATATGGACTTGGTATAGCATAAGAGATTAGCTTAGTTAGCCATTTGATTACCAATTTAATTAGTTTGGCACAACACTGTGGGCCGAACGGCCTGTTGTTGAGCTGTTCTATAAACACTAAATAATCTGCAGATGTTGGGGTCAAAGCAACACTCACAACACGCTGGAGGAACTCAGCAGGTCGGGCAGCATCCGTGGAAACGATCAGTCAACGTTTCGGGCCGGAACCCTTCGTCAGGACTGAAGAGGGAAGGGGCAGAGGCCCTATAAAGAAGGTGGGGGGAGGGTGGGAAGGAGAAGACTGGTAGGTTCCAGGTGAAAAACCAGTAAGGGGAAAGTTAAAGGGGTGGGGGTGGGGATGGGGAAGCAGGAAAGGTGACGAAGGAATAGGGGAAAACACAATAGGTAGTAGAAGGAGGTGGAACCATGAGGGAGGTGATAGGCAGCTGGGGGAGGGGGCAGAGTGACATACGGATAGAGGAAGTGAGGGGGAGGGAATTACTGGAAGTTGGAGAATCCTATGTTCATACCAAGGGGCTGGAGACTACCTAGATGGTATATGAGGTATATGAGCTATTCTATAATTTATTAACAGCAGCTCTTTATTTCAATTTAAGAACAACACTGGCATTCATATAGATATGGTAGGATTTGAACTTTTATTTCCTGCCTAATGACTGGTCCAGTAATTTAATTGCAACAAAATATACTCTCAAATGGAGCATTGTCCTTTTTAACTTATAAATCATGCCTCTTGAAAACTATGCAGAAGTGTGCATACAAGGATTAACAAATATCCCACTGAACTATAACACCAAACTGTGTGACGTGTGAACATAACAGAGAGCTGCAGTTCCCAGTGAGGCAATGCGGACGATTCACAGAGAACCGGAAGTATTGGGGCGAATACGGAGCGTGCGCCAAAGTGCGGAGGTAGAAGCCATGATTTTTAATAAATGAGCTAGAGTTTGAAAACCCATGCAAAGTGTGTCTTTTATCAAGAACAAACATAACATGGTGCCTGAAGTCCAAATGAGGTCTGAATATGAAGCAAAACTGAATTCCGTGAGTGACTGAGAAAGAGTTGCTAGGTTCTGACGGAGAGAAACTGCTGGCAAAAGAGCACATTGTCTCGAAGTTCATGAAGAGATTCAGGAGAGAAAAGCCCAAAAAACTCCATTATGTCCTGCACCTATGCAGTTTACCAGCAACCTAACTGACACTGGAAACACTTCAAATGCTTCAATATATATTTAGCCAAGAGCAGACCAGAGACATGAATGAAAAACTGAAAGCATCTATCTTTCTATGCATAGTTGGCGAAGACGCTTTGGACATTTATAACAGCTTTCAAATTCGTTAGACAGCCTTGACATTAGACACTCTGATGACAAAATCTGAGGAGCATTTTGTCCCAAGTAAAAACATCATATTTGAAAGATAAATATTTTTTCCTGTGAATAGAGACAAGGTGTTACCTTTGTCTAATATTCAGCTGAGCTTAACACACTGAGTAAGTCCTGTGTGTTTAGAGACTTGAGGGACTCACAAGTCAGAGACAAAATAGTTTGTGGAATCCTAGATGATGGGCTCAGGGAAAGCTCGCTCCGTGAAAAAGATCTGACGCTAGAAAAGGCTGTGAATATGTGTAGGGCAGTGGAGACCACACGAGCACAAACTAAGGAGCTGTACAGAGCAGAAACAATAGTGTATGCTGTGAAAACAGAGGGGTAGAGCACAAGGCATTTCCCAATGCAACAGCATAGTAAAGAGGCAGGTCAAACAGTGAATGCAGCAAATGTGAAGGTAGTCACATTCCAAAGCTGGACATCGGAGCCCAAGTGAATTTGTCATCCATGGATGATTACAAGACTCTCAAAGTAAAGAGCAAGATGTACCCAGTGAAGTTAAAAGTGACAGGCTATATTGGAGCGAATGTTCCAGTAAAAGGGAGCTGTGCAGTGACTTTCAGGCACAAGGGACAGAACCTAAAGGCAGAGCTACTGATTGTTGAACAGAGAGTACAGCCAATATTAGGTCTGACTTAATGCAAAAGGCTCTACCTGGAGAAAGAGTTTTCATAGTGGCTTCACAGACCAAAAGTGACCACGCAACACTCAATAAAGAGTAGGCATATGTCTTTAACTAGAGAAACTCGTAACAGCATCCATGAGAGATCCAAAGATGCTTGACTAGGAAATTTTCTAAACTGATGGATAATATTCCTATTAATGTCCTGGAACTCTTTGATTTCACTATTTCTTAAGATGTTACACAGAAAACCAGTAAGTTTAAATGGCTTGCGGGAAGTGGGGCACAGTGATTTTAAAGGGATGTGAGGAATGAAAATCCAGTCACTTTTAAGACTGCAGTGCAACCAGCGACCTGGTGAGCTCAAAGGGAGCATAGGTTACTAGGCCCCAGTGAATTTTAAGGGAGAATGCAGGAAACATCAGTTGGCAGACCAGATGCTGAATTATAGTTATTTTTGAAGAAATGAAGTTTATTAGAACTTTCCCATGTTCAATATGGCAACATAAAATAAAATTATTTTTTAAACTATTTCATGAAACATTTTTAGTATATACTTTAAATCAATGCAATTGCTTTTGCTTGCCTCCTCTGTCCAGCTATTATTTGCTTAAAGTGATGAATGACCAAACGGAGATTGTTTGTAAAATGTCTCTGAAACCTGCACTCAATTTAATTTGCTGGGTACTGTGCTTCCCTAGCCAATGGGGATAACCTTGGCTTTGAGCAAAACAGTGAAACAGATGATAAGCATTAGGCATATATTACACAGATCTGATTTTCAGCTGCTGACACGGCAAACTGCATGCCACACAATGAAGACAGATGAATGGATCCATGAAATCCCAAAACCAATAGGTTGGGATCACAGCTCTGCAGCCCTACAAAGCAGGAAACAACCCCATCTGCAATGATGGTAGAACTCCAAGTGTGAAGCATTGGCAATGGTTCAAATAGAAGTATCAAGTGGATCGTTCATCTCAGCCCCCTTCAGAGGTCTTCACAACTGTAAAGATCAGTCTTCATCTAATCCAATTCACTCTGGATTGAAATCAGGAAATAGTGTAGCTTGGGCTGTGGTCCCAAACAAAACTCCAGGTGCAGTACTGAAGACTTGTATGTCAGATGCATCTTGCATTGGCATTTACCAAAAATTCAGAGTTTCTCCAACTACCATCCACCACACCATTGTCAATCATCAGCAAAGTGATGACAGTTGTCAGTAATGATATTGCATTCACCCAACAGCAAGTTGACACTGGATATCAATCCACAGGACCTTGGCTCCAGACCTCACTACAACATTAAATCTGCCACAGATGAAAAAAAGCTCAGTTCCTGGGTGACAGTAATAATGTTATCTCCCTAGTCGTGTCGATGTGAGGTTCTCTTGCGGGTCCTCAGATGGTTGTAAGGTTGGTCTGGGGTTCACATATTCTGCTGCACGGTGGACACGAATAAGTGGTGCCTGTTGTTGTGTATTTAATATTTCAATAATATTTGAGTAATCTTTTATATATGTTGGTTGATTAAACATTCTTGATTGTTTAAATAATTATGGGTTATATGTAAAAATACATTAATTGCATACGTTGTCACACTACCATGTGATAAGTGGACACCTCACTTAAAATAAAAGACTAAGTTACACTTGCATTTCAGATTCTGTACCTTCTTTTGAATGTTTTGAAGTTATGAAATGTAACAGCTGTGGTTAGTGGTTGGGTCTTTTGGTTGTTAATTCTCTGCTTTTGCAGCTGCCATTTGTTTTCTGTGGCACAGCAGAGTTTTCATGCAGTGCAACTCCCTCCAAGTCCATCTACTGAATGCAATGTCTTCCCAGTCTTTAAATGTAATGTTGAATTTCTTCAGGCTGATTTTAATGCTATCTTTGAAGCAATTCCTTTGCCCACCTGGGGCAGAGGTTACAAAGGTGGTAAACCCATGGCACACATGCCTAAGATGACACACACAAAAAATTCTGTTGGCATGAGGCATGCAGTGCTGCCCCATGATTCTTTAAGCCCCACCCATAATAAAAAGATACAGAATGATTATTTTCACTGACAAATGAAGCAGTAAATGACATTGTACAACTCAAGAGTAGTGAGGTGTTTTCACAAGAATTGTCATAAGACCGTAAGAATTAGGTCAATTGGCCTATGGTGTCTGCTCTGCCATTTCATCAAGGCTGATTCAATTTTCTTCTCAGCCCCAATCTTCTGCCTTCTCCCCTCATCTCTTCATGGCCTAACCAACCTAGAATCTAGCAACCTCTGCCTTAAATATACATAAAGACTTGGCCTCCACTTGGCAAATAATTCCACAGATTATTGATCCTCTGGCGAAAGAAATTCCTCCTCGCTCCATTCTAAAAGGACAGCCTTCCTTTGTGAGGGTGTGTCTTCTAGTCCTAGACTCTCCCGCCATAGAAGATATCCTCTCCACATCCACTCTATCAAGACTTTTCACCATTCAATACATTTCAATGAGGTCACCCCTCATTCTTCCAAATTCTAGTGCATACAAGCCCAGAGCCATCAAACGCTCTTCATATGACAAGCCGTTGAAACATAGAATCATTTTTGTGAACCTCCTTTGAACTCTCTCTAGCTTCAGCATCCTTTTTAAGGGGCTCAAAACTGCTCACAATACTTCAAGCCATGCCTCACCAGTGCTTTATTAAAGTCTCAACATTACATCCTTGCTTTTAGATTCTAGTCCTTTTGAAATGAATGCTAACATTGCATTTGTCTTCCTCAACACAGACTCGATCTGCAAATTAACCTTTAGGGAATCCTGCACAAGGACTCGTAAATCCCTTTGTGCCTCCGATTTTTGTATTTTCTCTTATTTAGAAAATAGTCAACCCTTTTATTTCTTGAACCAAAGAACATGACTATACACTTCTTAACACTGCTACTTCTTTGCCCATTTTCCTAATCTATCTAAGTCCTTCTGTAGCCTTTCTTCTTACTCAAAACTATCTGTGCCCCCCCAGCTATAGTCATATTGTCTGCAAACTTTGCAATAAAGCCATCGATTCCATCACCCAAATCATTCACATATAACGTCAAAAGAATCTGTCCCACACAGACCCCCGTACGACACCACCAGTCACTGGCAGCCAATCAGAAAAGGCTCCCTTCATTCCCACTCTTTGCCTCCTTCCAATCAACCACCGCGTAATCCATGCTATAATCTTTCTTATAATACCATGTTAAGCAGCCTCATGTGTGGCACCTTGTCAAAAGCCTTCTGAAAATCCAAGTACATACCATCAGGGTGTCTATAAGAAGGGTCAGAGCCGTCTCTATTTCCTGAGGAGACTGAGGTCCTTTAATATCTGCCGGACGATGCTGAGGATGTTCTACGGGTCTGTGGTGACCAGTGCTATCATGTTTGCTGTTGTGTGCTGGGGCAGCAGGCTGAGGGTAGCAGACACCAACAGAATCAACAAACTCATTCGTAAGGCCAGTGATGTGTGGGGATGGAACTGGACTCTCTCACGGGGTGTCTGAAAAGAGGATGCTGTCTAAATTGCATGCCATCTTGGTCAATGTCTCCCATCCACTACATACTGTACTGGGTGGGCACAGGAGTACATTCAGCCAGAGACTCATTCCTCTGAGATGCTGCCCAGAGCGTCATAGGAAGTCATTCCTGCCTGTGGCCATCAAACTTTACAACTCCTCCCTTGGAGGGTCAGACACCCTGAGCCAATAGGCTGGTCCTGGACTTATTTCATAATTTACTGGCATAATTTACGTATTACTATTTAACTATTTATGGTTCTATTACTATTTATTATTTATGGTGCAACTCTAATGAAAACCAATTTCCCCCGGGATCAATAAAGTATGACTATGACTATGACTATCAACTGATTCTCCTTTGTCTATCCTGCTTGTAATTTCTTTAAAGAATTCCAACAGATTTGTCAGGCATCATTTTCTCTTGAGGAAATCATGTTGACTATGACATCTTCCCAACCACTTGAGGTCAGCCTAACTGGACTATAGTTTCCTTTCTTCTGCGTCTCTCCCTTCTTGAAGAGTGGAGTGACATTTGCAATTTTCCAGTCTTCTGGAAGCACTCCAGAATCCAGTAATTCTTGAAAGATCATTACTAATAGCTCCACAACCTCTTCAGCCACCTCTTTCAAAGCTCTGGGGTGTACACCATCTGGTCCAGGTGACTTACCTACCTTCAGATCTTTCAGTTTCCCAAGTACCCTTTCTCCCATAATGGTAACTTCACACACTTCATGATCCTTGACACATGGAACTTCCACAATGAAGACTGATGCAAAATACTTATTTTATTTCCCCCTTTACTACTTCTCCAGCATCGTTTTCCAGTATTCCAACATCCACTCTTGCCTCTCTTTTACACTTGATGTGTTTGAAGAAAGTTTTGGAATCCTCTTTAATATTATTGGCTAGCTTACTTTAATATTCCACCTTTACCTTCTTTTTGACTTTTCTAGTTGCCTTCTGTTTGTTTTTAAAAGCTTCCCAATGCCCTAACTTCCCACTAATTTATGGTGGCTTTGATGTCCCTTGTTAGCCATGCTTGTGTCATCTTGCCTTTAGAATACCTCTTCCTCATTTGTATATATATATCCTATGCTTTCTGAATTGCTTCCAGAAATTACAGCCATTGCTGCATCTGTAATTCCCCTTACTCCCCTGAAATACTGATACATCTGACTTTAGCTTCTCCTTCACAGATTTTAGAGTGAATTCTATCATATTATGATCCTTTACCCCTAAGAGTTCTTTTACCTTAAGGTCTCTCATCAATTCTGGTTCATTGGACAACGATGAATAGCTAGGGATTCCCCTTCTTGGAATCCAGCACCATTTATGTTATACAGTATATAACAATACTATTTAGAAATTAGGTTATTTTTATTGCCTTTTTAAAATGACTCGTATTTATAATTTTTGAACAGATTTTGTAAAATGCTTCATTTATTTCAATCTGTTAACAGTAAAAGAATGAGCAAAGAGAATCATCCTTCTTTCATAAAAAGTCCCATAATTATTGGTACTACTTCATTAATCAATGATAATTTCTGCTCTAAATTACTGTGAGATATGAGAGATTTTTTAAAAAAATAATTGCCCATTTGGGCACACAATCTCCAAAAGGTTTGCCACTTTGCCCTACAACAGTCTTCAGCTTTGTCAGTCATAAACCATAAATTTCCTGGTAGCATTGTACTATTTCATTCACAGAGCTAAGATAATGAAGGAGACTGTATGTACATTGGGTAAAAACGAAAGAAAATCCAGGTTTTGACTGCTAATTTGCAAATATTGTCTAACTGTAACAATTGCCAACCAGAGAAAATTAGATTAGATTAGATTAGATTATGAGGACTCTTAGTCCTCGTTTATTGTCATTTAGAAATGCATGCATGCATTAAGAAATGATATCATGTTCCTCCAGAGTGATATCACAAAAAAAACAAGACAAACCAAAGACTAACACTGACAAGACCACATAATTATAACATATAGTTACAGCAGTGCAAAGCAATACCATAATTTGATAAAAAGCAGACCATGGGAACGGTAAAAAAAAAGTCTCAAAGTTCTGATCGGCTCCCGATAGTCCCCGATAGCAGGTGGCAGAAGGTAGAAGGTAGAAACTCTCTCTGTCATAAACCTCCAGGCACCGACAACTATCGATACATTGGAAGCACCCGACCACAGCCGACACTGAGTCCAGAAATTACAGCCATTGCTTTGCATCTGTAATTCCCCTTACTCTCCTGAAATACTGATACATCTGACTTTAGCTTCTCCTTCTCAGATTTTAGGGTGAATTCTATCATATTATGATCCTTAATTTAACCACCCTCCTGATTAATCATGGAATCCTCTTGACCAACAACTAATATCGGAGGAAGGCGAAAGGCTAGTTATTCTGCAGTGGGTGACTCACTTCCTGAATCCTTCAAAACCTTTCTGCTATCCATGGTGTGCACCAGACATAAAAATCAAATAAAGACCATTTTCACTGGATGAGTGCATTTTAAAATAAAGAAAAGAAGGCAGCTCACTTAATCATTTACCACCAACGTCTTGCCTATACAATGCATTTCATCAACTCCACACAGACAGTACACGAGGTCAGAACTGAACATAGATTGGTGCAGCAACAGCACCAACTACTGTACCATCTCTTTGTTATTTTTTTAATAATAAAATTTAGATTGGTAAAAAACGTTCCAAACTTTAGTAATCAATTAGTAGCATTATTAAATTCCAGACTATTTAATCATTTTAATTCCAGATTTATTTAAATGGTAAACTCCTCACCTATAATCGTGAATCCAAGTTCTTGGTCTAGATCTCTGGCCCAAAACTCTTCAGCCCAGAAACAAAATGCTACCCAACTAATTTCTGATTAAAAGATATGAGAGATGCAAAGAATCTCTCTTTACATAGAGGATAGCTTTGATCTCAAACTGCCTATTTAAATGATGTCAATAAGGATCTTTCAAAAACACACTGGAATTAAACGAGGGAGGAAACTACTTTCGAGGCTGCAATGAAGGAAAAGCAATTAAGATTGATGAGATTGCTCTTTTACAGGGCACAGCAAACTCAGAGTTTGAATGGTGGGCTTCTTCTGAAAGATGATTCCATGATTTATGGCTTTTCATAGATATAACCTGGCTTTTCCTCTGAGGAAAGTAAATACTGGAACACTACTGTAACCCTCAGGTTTGATCGGCATCGTTATCTCGGCGAAGACACTCTACAGCTCACCAAACTTGCGAAATCTCATTTGCGTGGATGCTGCATGATGTGTTCCCCTGTTACAACTCAGTACCACAAAATAACAAACCGTACACCATATGCAATTAAACAATTGAGCTTTATAATTCTTGATTTGACTAGAGGGTTAGTAAAGAAAACAAAAAGGAAAGAGCCCAATTTAATGAAACAGCCCAATGTGCATGTTGGAGCAATTTTCCCATCGGTTCGTTCTCCATCAATTTCCCCAGGGCATCGTTGACTCCCAACCCCATTCCACGTCCACTCAATCCTGCAGTCTACAACTTCTCCATTCTGGCATCTTCTCTCTCCATCTTCCGCGGAACAAAATCCCTTGCTCTTGAGCACACAAGAAAGAAAACACTCCCCGCATTGGACGTTGCACATTCCAGAGCCCCCATTATCTCTAGTCATAACCCAAACACATTGCTACTACAGAGAAACCATTACATTAGCAGTGAAACCTTTCCCAGGCCGTTACACTGCTAATTTCAGTATAAATAAAATACACTGAGGTGTGTCTCAGTACATATGCAATGTTTAAAAATCAATCATATGTGCACAAACATGTACTGCATGAGAATACCATTCCTGAAACATTTACTGTTTTACTTCAAAGACATTTCTTTAAAATAACTTTCTAAATACTATAGAATATATGTGGAAACTATAGAAAGAGTGCGGAGGAGATTTACAAGGATGTTGCCTGGAATGGAGAGTGTGCCTTATGAAAATAGGTTGAGTGAACTTGGCCTTTTCTCCTTGGAGTGACAGAGGATGAGAGGTGACTTGATAGGGGTGTATAAGATGATGAGAGGCATTGATGGTGTGGATAGCCAGAGCTTTTTTTCCCCAGGGCTGAAATGGCTAACACAAGGAAGCATAATTTTAAGGTGCTGGGAAGTAGGTACTGAGGGGATGTCAGGGGTAAGTTTTTCACACAGAGTGGTGGTGTGTGGAATGCACTGCCAGCGACGGTGGTGGAGGCGGATACAATAGGGTCTTTTAAGAGACTCAGTGATAGGTACATGGAGCTCAGAAAAATAGAAGGTTATGTGGTAGGAGAATTCTAGACAGTTTCTAGCGTAGGTTACATGGTCGGCACAACATTGTGGGCCAAAGGGACTGTAATGTGCTGTAGATTTCTCTGCTCTATCTTCTAAATTTTGCACAACATTGAAGAGCAAGATACCCTCATTTAACTGAATTACTGAAACCTCCTCTGAACGAGTAAAACACCAGCTGCAAAGTGAGTCTTTAGACAATAGCAGCTTCACGTAGAATTATGAATTCCAAGCACACAGTTTTAAGAGAGGCCGTCAAGTGACAGCTTTAATGAAGGTACTTCAAATGCACAAGGCAACCTTTTGTTACTGGAAAATGTATTCATTCCTGATAAATTACATCCAGAATTTCATTTTAACATTATAGCGTTTGTGAGCAAGAGGAATGATAATTCTTGTGTATTACTTTGCATTACGTTGTCTAGTGAAATACTAAACTTGAACTAGAATAGAGTTTGCATCATAGAAGTTACAGCCATACACAGGACTTCACATACGTTTTATTTAACTATTTTATTGGGATCCACTTGCATCATACCTGATTTACCAGAAATCTACTGAAACTTGCCTAAGTAATCTATTATAGCGCCATGTACTGGGGATAAGCAATTTTACTAAAAAAAATTAAGGAACAATAAATAAATAATTAAACACAGCCAGCTTTAACTGTTTATCAAATGCTTTCGACATGTTTGCCAGATATGTTCATGTTTGCATAGCCAAAGCTGGTAAGTACATTATAAGCTATTTTGGAGCCGATTCAAATAGCGTGCTTGTTCCTTAGAATGCATCCTGAATGTCAAGTGAGATACTGTTCTGGGAGAATTCTTTGGATTTAAAAAACATGAACTGACACAGAGTAACCTGTATGTATTTATTCAGAAGCCTATCAATTAAGTTTAGCCTGAGGCCTGTGAGTTAATCTACGCAGACAAATACTTTGCATTGATATATCTACGAGACTATTTTTATATTCTTTCTATTCATGACCTTTTATTAGAAATGAAAAATAATAGTTTAAATGCAAAACAAGTTATTTATTATTGGTGCAGCAGATCTGGCATCTGAACTTATTTTTCAATCTTCACAGTTATAACATAAATTAACTCCGATTACCCATAAGTCGAATCCATTTAATAACATAAAGAGCTATTACTTCAGCTCCTTAGATGAATGATAGATTCCAGGACAAAACAAACTCCAACTTACAATTATGGAGCACCTCACCAAGCAGGGAAATGAACTCGATCTGTAATCTATTGAAATTGATCTGTGATGCTTTTGAGTTCCATGCATGATGAAATATGAATTTAATAGATCATGTTTTTACGGAATATAACCATTAATTTAAGCCTCTGGGTCCAACATATAATCCTCCGTAACTTCCGCCACCTCCAATGGGATCCCACCACTAAGCACATCTTTCCCTCCCCGCGCCCCCCCCCCCGCTTTCCGCAGGGATCGCTCCCTACACGACTCCCTTGTCCATTCGTCCCCCCCATCCCTCCCCACCGATCTCACTCCTGGCACTTATCCTTGTAAGCGGAACAAGTGCTACACATGCCCTTACACTTCCTCCCTCACCACCATTCAGGGCCCCAGACAGTCCTTCCAGGTGAGGCAACACTTCACCTGTGAGTCAGCTGGGGTGATATACTGCGTCCGGTGCTGCTGATGTGGCCTTCTATATGTTGGCGGGACCCGATGCAGACTGGAAGACCATTTCACTGAACAGCTATGCCCAGTGGCCACACATTTTAATTCCACATCCCATTCTTATTCTGATATGTCTATCCACGGCCTCCTCTACTGTAAAGATGAAGCCACACTCAGGTTGGAGGAACAACACCTTACATTCCGTCTGGGTAGCCTCCAACCTGATTGCATGAACATTGACTTCTCTAACTTCCGTTAATTCCCCTCCTCCCCTTCGTACCCCATTCCTTATTTATGTATTTATTATTATTCTTTATTTTTTCCCCTATCTTTCTCTCTTTTTTCTCCCTCTGTCCCTCTCACTATATCTTCCTCTGGTGCTCCCCTCCACCTTTCTTTCTCCCTAGGCCTCCTGTCCCATGATCCTTTCCCTTCTCCAGCCTTGTATCCCTTTTGCAATCAACTTTCCAGCTCTTGGCTCCATCCCTCCCCCTCCTGTCTTCTCCTATCATTTTGGATCTCCCCTCCCCCACCCCCACTTTCAAATCTCTTACTATCTCTTCTTTCAGTTAGTCCTGACAAAGGGTCTTGGCACGAAACATCAACTGTACCTCTTCCTATAGATGCTGCCTGGCCTGCTGTGTTCCACTAGTATTTTGTGTGTTTTCCATTAATTTAAGCACATTTTATTGCATATTGGTACTTTAGCTTCTAAGTTTATTTTTAACAAATTCTTTATTCTTATAATTGTTGGATGTTGTTTTTTGTTGCATGCAAGTGTACTTGGCAAATGGAATTTGCTCTTGATCCTAATGTCAAGTGAGATAGTGGTGGCAGTGGCCGAATTCTTTTGCTGCCCAAAATTGTCAGTGTTTCAAGTTCAATAGGGAAGAGTACAAATGTAATCTGTGGTTCTGACTGGCATGTATGAAGCAAGCATGTTGTCTGAATGTGACAAACTCACTCAATGCATGGTTTCAATCATCCTGACAAGTGTAAGCTTTAGAAGTGCCTCAGGAACACACAATTACTCTACTGTGGTGATAAATAATGTTCAAAAACATACTGCCAGTAAGACTTAACATGACCATAATCTTTTTGATGCCTTTTTTCCCCCCAACAGTTTTTCTTTCATAATTCCACCTCATCTCCCACATCAAAAACATTTTCTACCTCAGCAGTTTGACTCTTCCATTCTTAACATTTATTTTTAAAGTTTGAATGATATGTAATAATTAGTGACAATTAGTGATAAATCACCAGCAGATTTAAGCACCAATCAATGTCTACCAGGATAAGATAACACTGTCCAGACTAATTACACTGAAACACACACCAGAAAGTATATTATCATTATGAAATATATTCAATCTTTGGATCATGCTATTTGAATAAAATGATAAATTCACTTATTTTACCGACATTTTAAATGCAGGCTTTGAAAATGATGACCACAAATTATTTCATATCTGATTTGGCAACAAAATAAAAAGAATATTTTCAAATGGGATTTAATTAAGTAATCTAGCATATAATGAAATCAAATGAATTAAATGTTGAAGCGATGATTATTTTTTTAAAACCCCCGATAAATATCTGATATGTTGCTTTCCGAAAGCAGCTCGTGTAACAAAACAGAGCGCTCACTGGTGTGCAAACAAAAATGCCGTTTTTAAACATCAACATATTTTTCTCGTGCCTTGATATTAGCATATTTTAAATGCGCATTTTGATGCATTTTCCGCATTGAGCACGAAATGTTGACAGCTCATCACATACATATAAATTCAGGAGATAAAGTGCATTAATTTCACTAAAGAGATTTAGTGTTCGGTTTAAAGAGCTTACTTCTAGATTGGGGTACATTTCATTAAATATAAGTTACACCAACTTGCAAAGTAATTATTTGTAAGTAATTAAAAATACACAAAGACAGTTTCTAGCATTCAGAAAGACCAAGGGTAAGATCGAGCCCTTGGCAATCCTAAACGAACAGTACTCATTTAAATTGTTTTATTTTCTAATTACTATTGACCTTGCAGGTAATCTCATGCCAAGTTTTAAACAAACATAATTTCTCAACTGAATAATGAACTCAGAGCTTTAATCATGCAGAATGATGTTTAACCTGCACTCTAGTGCCTGCAGTAGCTTTAACAGGTTACATTTTTCTTGGCCAATTGTTGACAAAGGTTGCACTAATCTCCACACCACAGCGGTAGCTACAATACAGAGCCATAGGGTTATACAGCATGGAACAGGCCTTTCAGCCCAAATCATCTTACCAACTGCGCTGCCCAGTAAGCTGCTCTTACCTGCCTGCATTTGGCTCAAAGCCCTCCAAACCCCTCCTATCTTATTTACATGTTTTTTTTAATGTGCTCTCCTCAACCACCATTTCTGCAGCTCATTCCAACTGCCCCAAAGTCCCTTTGAAATCTCTCCCTTATCTTCTTGAACCAGTGCAATCTTGCTTTTAGCACTACCTGCCTGCTTTCACTTACTCTCTGTCCTTCAGAGTCGTAGAACAATGCAGAAGGGATACAGGCCCTTCAGCCCAGTGGGTCTATGCTAACCCTGGTTCCCACCCAGCGTGACCCAATTTTCTGTGCTTGGCCTATATCCCTCTAAGCATCTAAGTGCTTCTTAAACAACACTATTAGTCATAGTCATACTTTATTGATCCCGAGGGAAATTGGTTTTCGTTACAGTTGCACCAACCAATAGAGTATAAATATAGCAATATAAAACCATAAATAATTAAATAGTAATATGTAAATTATGCCAGGAAATAAGTCCAGGACCAGCCTATTGGCTCAGGGTGTCTGACCCTCCAAGGGAGGAGTTGTAAAGTTTGGTGGCCACAGACGCTCTGTGTTGCATCTCGGTGGAATGAGTCTCTGGCTGAATGTGCTCCTGTGCCCAACCAGTACATTATGTAGTGGACGGGAGACATTGTCCAAGATGGCATGCAACTTGAACAGCATCCTCTTTTCAGACACCACCGTCAGAGAGTCCAGTTCCATCCCCACAACATCACTGGCCTTACGAATGAGTTTGTTGATTCTGTTGGTGTCTGCTATTGCACCTGCCTCAACCACTGCCTCTGGCAGGTCATCTTTGACCAATCTATTGGAGTTTTTCGAGGAGGTTACCAGGAAGGTGGATGAAGGGAAGGCAGTGGATATTGTCTACATGGACTTCAGTAAGGCCTTTGACAAGGTCCCGCATGGGAGGTTAGTTAGGAAAATTCAGTGGCTAGGTATACATGGAAAGGTGGTAAATTGGATTAGACATTGGCTCGATGGAAGAAGCCAGAGAGTGGTGGTAGAGAATTACTCCTCTGAGTGGAGGCCTGTGACTAGTGGTGTGCCACAGGGATCAGTGCTGGGTCCATTGTTATTTGTCATCTATATCAATGATCTGGATGATAATGTGGTAAATTGGATCAGCAAATTTGCTGATGATACAAAGATTGGAGGTGTAGTAGACAGTGAGGAAGGTTTTCAGAGCCTGCAGAGGGACTTGGACCAGCTGGAAAAATGGGCTGAAAAATGGCAGATGGAGTTTAATACAGACAAGTGTGAGGTATTGCACGTTGGAAGGACAAACCAAGGTAGAACATACAGGGTTAATGGTAAGGCACTGAGGAGTGCAGTGGAACAGAGGGATCTGGGAATACAGATACAAAATTCCCTAAAAGTGTCGTCACAGGTAGATAGGGTCGTAAAGAAAGCTTTTGGTACATTGGCCTTTATTAATCAAAGTATTGAGTATAAGAGCTGGAATGTTATGATGAGGTTGTATAAAGCATTGGTGAGGCCGAATCTGGAGTATTGTGTTCAGTTTTGGTCACCAAATTACAGGAAGGATATAAATAAGGTTGAAAGAGTGCAGAGAAGGTTTACAAGGATGTTGCCGGGACTTGAGAAACTCAGTTACAGAGAAAGGTTGAATAGGTTAGGACTTTATTCCCTGGAGCGTAGAAGAATGAGGGGAGATTTGATAGAGGTATATAAAATTATGTTGGGTATTGATAGAGTGAATGCAAGCAGGCTTTTTCCACTGAGGCAAGGGGAGAAAAAAACCAGAGGACATGGGTTAAGGGTGAGGGGGGAAAAGTTTAAAGGGAATATTAGCGGAGGCTTCTTCACACAGAGAGTGGTGGGAGTATGGAATGAGCTGCCAGATGAGGTGGTAAATGCGGGTTCTTTTTTAACATTTAAGAATAAATTGGACAGATACATGGATGGGAGGTGTATGGAGGGATATGGTCCGTGTGCAGGTCAGTGGGACTAGGCAGAAAATGGTTTGGCACAGCCAAAAAGGGCCAAAAGGCCAGTTTCTGTGCTGTAATTTCTATGGTTTATATTCCATTCAGTCACCAGTCTCTGTGTGATAAAGTTTGCCCTCAAGTCCCTTTCTCCTCTCACCTACATCGCAGTTTTGGTCTCCCATTCTCTGGAGAACAGACTGTTCGCATTCACCTCATTTATTACTTATTTACCATCCATTACACCACTGGCGTTGAGGGCAGCAACAAAGGTCCTCCATCTCTGGTGGTGTTCAAGGCTTCCTTCATCGTGTCAGTAGCCTCCTCTCAGTTTTCACTACTGCCAGTCATGCAAGTCTCATTTGGAGACTCAGCAACTCTGTCACATTCAGATATAGAGGATTCTTCATTGCTGTTTCCGTAACAGTTTTGTTTTGCCAGTCAGGGTTGTCAGCCCTCAGCTGAACCCCCGAACCTGGAGGACCGGTGGGCTACTCTTAGTCTGGCCTCTACCCTTTGACCTGTTTGGCATGGGTGACCCTACCACGAGCCCAAAGATTTGATTCCAGCTCACTCTTTGGGCCACTGAGGCACACAAACCTCCACCCCAAGACAAGGTTGTGGTCCTGCTGAAGGGTTTCCATAGATGCTGCCTGGCCTGCTGAATTCCTCCAACATTTTTTGTGCGTTGCTTGGATTTCCAGCATCTGCAGATTTTCTCTTGTCTGTGGTCCTCTTGGACTACCTTATCTATGCCTCTCATAATTTTTTAACATTTCTATAAGATTGCCCCTCATTCTCCTAAATTCCAAGGAACAAAGACTAAGCCTTGGCGACCTCTCCTAATATCTTTATCAGGCAAGCCCTTGAACTGCTATGTTCCAGGGGGGAAAAAGTGCTAATCTATACAACCCCTCCATGTAATTCAAGCCCTCAAGTCCAAGCAACATCCTGGTAAATCTTTTCTGTTCTCTTTCTAGTGGAGTAGCATCCTTCCTATGTTATTAATAGATGACCAAATCTGTACAGAATACTCCAAAGTGCAGATTCTCCAATGTCTTATATACATAAATGCATCAATACTTTCTAACTCGTATACTCAGTGCCCTGGCTGATGAAGGCCAGCATGCCAAATGTCTTCTTTACTACAATGTCTACTGTGATGCCACTTTCAACGCAAGTGTTGGGTGTTCCAATCCCTCAGAATCTCTTCCAGCAATTTATCTACTACTAACTTACTGGGCTGGTTTGTTTTTGCTACCCATTTCAAACCACATTAGCACACTCAAGTACTCTGGAACTCATCTGTGGCCAGAGAAGAAGCAAACAAGAAACTTTGCAAGGACTTCCACAAATTAGTTAAGTAGTTAAGTAGTTCCTTACTTAAGAAAAGCTCAAATCATTCAATTTGTCAGTAATCAGATCCGCAGCTTTGAGATGGACTATTAGAGTTTTGTATCACAGGAATTGTGTAAACACAATGGTAACGCAACATCAGAATCCGAATCAAAATACATAATAATGTCAACATTTGTTTTCAGTTAACATATTGAGCAATATTTGAAAAAGACATTTCAGAAAATAACTGTGGGTGTTCACAGTATGTCCAAATAATTGTGGGTGTTCACAGTATGTCCAAATAAATGATGTTTCAAATCATAGCATCTGAGAGGAAAGGGTAAAAAACTGAACAGCCAGAACACAGGAACGGGAATGCAGCAGAACAAATGAGGAAAGAAAATGTGATGAAAACATAAGTTTTGTATACTGAATATAGCAGGCAAGAGGGCAACTTTGAAAAAGGTACGTCTCTGAAATCTACATTTTGCCCGGAAGGCTTCTCCATAGATGGGGTCTCCAACATTGTATGTTTTTGTTTTGTACCACCTCATCATCAGAAATTTACATTTTGCTAGTAGCTGAAATTATGGATAGTCAAAAATACATGTCAAGAAACAATTTTCTGTGAATATTAGTTGGACTCCACATAAAACAACCAAAAAATTCCAAAAAGCTTACAATAAATGAATTATCACACATATGGCGTGACAAGCCTTACAACTTCAGTTTACAAAGAGATCTCTTGTGGTACTTGCATCGAAGACGTGCTCACGTTGAACTCCTCTGAACAACTAACTTCTTTGATTGGCGCATGTCCATTTACAAAGTTTAGCAAATTTCACCACAAACGATAGCTTGCAACTTCCCTTTGGACTCGGAGGCAGAACCGAGATGAGATGAGGCAGCTGACACGAGGCAACGGGCCTGTTGACCGGTGCGAGGAAAGACCTGAGGTTCGATCGATTTAGGCGCCTGGCTGAATTGGAAAGGTCAGGTACAGGCCGAATCAGGGCAGTGGGGTCGAGGCTCCAGAGTGTATCAAATTGACAGAATTCGATGTATGGATGACGATTTAAGCAGTGGGCCGAATGGAAAGGTTGGGAACAGTCAAATTGAGGTGATGGGATCCAGGCCCCAGAGCATATCGAAGCCACTGAACCCGATGTTTGCGCGATTGAAAAGGTCCGAGGCAAGGGACAGGCCAGTTCAGCTCGCTGGTCAGTGATGATTTCTTGGTCCTGTACTGAAATGAGGCTGTGGCTTCGTGTCTGTGGACAGACTCTCTTTCGTGGACTTCAGTGCTGAACGTCATTTCCTTGCTGTTATTATTCGCATGATTTGCTTTTTTTCTTCTCTGCACATTGGATGTTTGATGGACTTCTTTTTAAATAGGTTTCATTTTCTTGTGGGTGTTCACAGTATGTCCAAGAAACACAATAGAATCAATAAAAGACCACACCCAACAGGATGGATAAACAACCAATGAGCAGAACACAGCAAACTGTGTACAAAAGAGAAGTTTAAAAAACACTAAATAAATAAGCAATAAACACCAAGAACATGAGATGCAGAGTACTTGGATTGTGGAAATAGTTCAGCCATGGGGGCGTGAACTCTGGTTCAAGAGGCTGATTGTGGAGGGGTAATAACTGTTCTTGAACCTGGTGGTACAAGTCCTGAGGCTCCTGTACCTTCCTCCTCACCACAGAAGAAGAGAGCTTGGCCCCGGGTGGTGAGGGTCTTTGATGATGCATGCTGCTTTCCTGCAACAGCAGTCATGTAAATGCGTTCAGTGCTGAAGGAGGTTTTATCCGTGATGCACTGGACTGCATCCACTTTTTGTTTGATTATCCGTGCAAGAGCATGAGTGTTTACATGGCAGGCTGTAATGCAATCAGTCAATATATTCTCCTCCAAACATTTACAGAAGTCTGTCAAAGTTTTAGATGTCATGCCAAACCTTCACAGATCTGAGGAAGTACAGGCACTGCCCTGCCTTCTTTGTAACGGCAATTACAAGCTGGACCCAGGACAGATCCTCTGGAATGATAACATCGAGGAATTTAAAGCTGCTGACCATCTCCACTCCGGATCCCCTGCTGAGGACTGGCTCCCGGAACTCCAGTTTCCTCCCCCTGAAGTTAATAATTGGCTCCTTCGTCTTGCTGATATCGAGCGAAAGGTGGCTGTTGTGACACCACTCAGCCAGGTCTTCGTCTTCCCTCGTATATGCTGATTCATCACCAGCTTTGATTCGGCCAGTGACAGTGGTTTCGCCAGCAAACTTAAGTATGGCACTGGCACTCTGCTTAGCCACAGTCGTAGATGTAAAGTGAGTGAACGAGGGCCAAGCACACAGCCTTATGGTGCACCTGTGCTGACAGAGATCGCGGAGGAGATACTGTTGCCTATCTGAACTGACTGGGGTCTGCAAGTGATGAAATCGAGCATCCAATTGCACAAGAAGGTATTAAGGCCAAGACCTTGAAACTGATCGATTACTTTTGAGAGGAAAATAATCAATATTGAATGCCAAGTTGTAGCATCCTGATGTATGCATCATTGCTGTCCAGATGTTACAGGGATGAGTAAAGAGCCAATCAAATAGCATCTGCTGTGGACCTGCTGCGCCAGTAAACAAAATGGAGCAGATCTAAATTGCTTCTCAGGCAGGAGTTGATATGTTTCATCACCAGCCTTTCAAAGTACTTTATCACAGTGGATGCAAGTGCTACTGAACGATAGATAGATAGATCTCAGTGAACAGTCCAACTAGTTGCTCAGCCCAGGTCTTTAGTACTCGGTCAGGTACCCTATCTAGACCAGATGCTTTCCGTGTGTACCCTATCTAGACCAGATGCTTTCTGAGTGTACCCTATCTAGACTGGATGCTTTCCGTGTGTTCACCCGTCTGAAGTATGTACTCACATCTGCCCCAGAGACTGAAATCACAGAATCTTCGGGGCTGTAAGTTTGTGAAGGAACCTCCATGCCTTGACAGTCAAAGCAAGCACAGAAGGCATTGACCTCCTCTGGAAGCAAAGCCTTATTATCACTTCTGTCGATTGGTTTCATTCTGTAAGAGGTGATAGCATTCAAGCCTTGCCATAGCTGTCAAACATCCTTCAGTGATCCAAGTTTGATCCAGGATTGCCACTTTGCACACGAGATGGCTTTCTGGAGATCGAACCCAGATGTCTTGTATCTTACTTGGTCACCAGACCGAAATGCCACTAACCTGATCTACAATCTCATGGTTCATCCACGGCTTCTGGTTGAGGAAGACGCTGAATGATTTTGTGAGGACACACTCATCTACAACTGTTTTTATACACTGTGGTGTAATTCTACAACTGTTTTTATACACTGTGGTGTAATCATTCAGAACCCCTGATGAGTCCTTGAACAAGACTCACTCCACCAACCCAAAGCCATCCTGTAACCACTCCTCAGCCTCCCACCACCACCTCTTTGTTGTCCTAATCTCTGAAGAGATGCACTTTAGACTCTGCCTGTACGCAGGTTGGAGAAGGGCAGCCAAGTGATCAGATTTCTGAAAGTGTGTTCTAGGCATGGAAAGGTAGACATTCCTTATCGTAGTGTAGCAGTGGCTGGGACCCCCTGGTGCTGCAGGTTATATGCTGATGATAATTAGGCAGGGATTACTTCAAACAAGCCTGATTGAATCCCCGACTATGATTTGAAATACATTGGCGTGGGCTGTTTCTTTTTTAAAGATGGCAACATTCAATATCTCGAGTGCCTGATTAACATTGGTTTTTGGCAGAATATAAACCAAGGAGGATAGTCTCTTGGTAAGTAAGACAATTGGAACTTAATCGTTAAATGTCCCAGGTTGGGGAAACAAGAATACAACAAAACCACCACATCTGAGCACCACAAAGAGTTTATCATGAAACAAAGACCTCTTCCCCCCACTCACCCCCTGCCTTTTTGACTTTTCCAAATCAGCAATTTGATCTGTTCTGTGTATCAAGAAGCCGCTGGGCTTTACCGGTGGATGTGGAGCCTCCAGAGTGAGCCATGTCAACGTGAAACACAGAACACAGCAATTCCTCATTTCTCTACGATACAGCAATCTTGCCCTTCTGTCTTCAAACCTGTTCTCCAGCAACTGTACATTTCCAAACAAAATATTGGGTAGAGCAACTTTCATTGCTTGGTGTTTCAGCCAAACCTGGAGTCCTCCTCTCCTCCCTCTCTTCCAGCCATGGAGATGTACCTTTGCCTGCTTAAAGGTGGCTCTACCTGCATGATTGAGAGTTAAGTCTGTTGAGACTGTGAAATCGCTAGTTCATTACAATGGGTCAAAAGTATGTTACAGGCAGTGCTACAGAAAAGCCAGTTGTGGAACAAATGAAAGAAGAAAACTCGAGAAGCAAATAACTTCAAGCTTTTGAGTCGATTAGAAATTCAGATCTAATATAGATGCCTCCGCATGATCTCTAAGTGGCCTGTGGATCTTATTTTTATGAAAGTTCCACCAACACTACTAAACATGAAACAACGGCAAGCATATTGCCTTGTTTTAACAATGCAAAAACATGAGAAACAGGAGCAGGAGTAGACCATCTGGCCCGTCGAGCCTGCTCCGCCATTCAATATGATCATGGCTGATCTGGCCATGGACTCATCTCCACCTACCTGCCTTTTCCCCATAACCCTTAATAGATTACATCTTCTGAAAGATAGATGACATTTTCCTAAATATGTTTTTATCATTACAATAAATGAAAACACCAGCTCAAATGAAAGGGCAGAATGGTAGAGTAGTGGTTAGCATAATGTTTTACAGTGCAGCAATTGGAAAGTCAGGGTTCAATTTCCACCTCTGTATTTGAAGAGCTTGTAAATTCTCTCACCGACCACGTGGGCTTCCTCCAGGTGCTCCCGTTGCCTGCCACTTTCCGAGTCGGACTGGTTGGAGTCGGTAAGCTGGGAGCATGGTACGCTGGTGCCCGAAGCACGGCCACATTTGTCCCCAGCACCTCCTTGGATTGTGTTTGTTGCTGATGCAAACAATGCACTTCTCTGTATCTCTCTGATGTTTCGATGCACGTGACAAATAAAGCTGATCGTTACTCTTTATTCAAACAGATGTCATTACAGTGAGTGAACAGGCAGTAATCTCAACTAAATTCAATCAGCAAAGTCAAGCCCAGACAGTGTCATCAGTAGTGAGGACAACAGCTTTTTTATTGTCCTTACTCACCCATGTGCCATTTATGGATGTTTGTTACAGATAGTTAGTAGAAATCAAAAATAGCACAATGTCCTCTATAGGGGATCTGAAACTGATGTGCTTCCAAAAATAATCAGATTGACAATAGTCATTAAGAGATACGAAACTCGATTACTCAAAAAGCAGACACATGGATGTGTGGTGAGCCTAAATAGAGCAGCAGACAGGCAATATGCTAAGTTCAAACTTCCTATTAGGAACATAGAAAAGTACAGTACAGAAACAGGCCCTTCAGCCCACAATGTTGTGCCAAACCAGCTAAAAAACAAATCAAAAATACCCAAACACTAATCCCTCCTGCATACACCATGTCCACATCCCCCCATCTTTCTTATATCTATGTACCTATCCAAACATCACTTAAAAGCCTCTAACATATTTGCCTCTACCACCATACCAGGCATCCACCACTGAGTGGAAAACCTACCCCTCATATCCCTCTTGAACCTACTCTCTGATATTAGACATTTCAACCCTGAGAAATAGATACTCTCCGTCCACTCTATCTATGCCTCTCAAAATCTTGTAGATCTCTATCAGATCTTCCCTCAGTCTCCGATGCTCCAGAAAAAACAACCCAAGTTTATCCAGACTCTTGTGATAGCACCGGGCAGCATCCTGGTAAACCTCTTTTACACCCTTTCAAAGCCTCAACATCCTTACTATAGTGCAGCAATCAGAACTGTACACAATAGTCCAGATGTGGCCTAACCAGGGTTTTATAAGGTTGCAACAGAGTTTTATAACGTTTCTCAGCCCAGTCTGCAATTGGTCTATTTTGTACTGTATTCTTTGCCAGTCTTCTACACCATCCACAACCCTACTAAACAGCAGAGATTTCAGCACAGATTCCTGTGGAACTCCACTAATTGCAGACCTCCAGCTCAAATAAGTCCCTTCAAACACTACCCTTTGGCTTTTATAAGGAAGCCAGTTCTGAATCCAAACAATCAATTCACCATGGACTCCATGCACCTTAATCTTCTGGATTAGCCTGCTGTGAGGGACCTTCATGACTGCAAAATTCAGTATGCATTGGTTGTGCTGGTCGTTGGCTATACCTTGTGGTAGGCAGGCAATATGGTGAATAGTTTGCTCCAGTTTAAATTACTGAAAGATTGTCTGCATCTTTCAAATGCAGTTCTATTGTGGAGCAGGTTAAAGCAATTGGTCTACAATTAAATCTGATCTAGAAATAGTTTACGAATGCCACAACATGGAAGAAAATGTCTCCAAATTTTCTGCTATTACATTTGGCAGAGGATGTGCAAAGGAGGAGATGTGCCCTGTATCTACAGGGGCCAGATGCTGCTCCAGACAGGAAAATCTTAGAGGTTATTGTCAAGGGCTATTAGAATGGACAGTGGGGGTCAATCCCAACAGCTAATGACCTCATATGGTAATGTTAATGAATGGATGATCAATTGTAAGGTCATTCCAACTACACAATTAATCTCTGACATGGCTCAATTCATCATACCCTCATAACTCAGTTGTCAATAATTTCCTATGTGCTAGCATACCCACATACATTCACATTCAGTCATGACTCCCATGTCATTCTGACATTATTTGACAATCACTTACTCCTCTCCTGTATGACAATGCATGAACCAACCTGATGTCATAGGAGCTAACCACAAAGGGCAGACCCTGACCAACTAATATTGTGACCATAATAATTCTTTCCATAATTAAACAAATACAAAGCCAAAAATAACTTTAGGATACAGATAACTCCAAAAACAAAGGGTTTTATAATCTGAATGTTAGACCGCTAAGTCTCATCGTAGGAGTAAATGGCGAATAGATAACTGACATAATGAGAGAGGTGACCGATAAAAAGCTTAAAGAAAAAGAAAATTTTTGTTACATCTAAAAAGTGTATGGGGTCTTTCTTTTTGTTAAATTTAAAATGGCGTCTTTGTTATGTTAATCTGGGGAATGCGGCTTTGTTGTGTCTTAACGCTGAAGAGAGTTTGCGCTAGCAGTTTGTTTTACTTTTAAAGTAGATAACCACCTTCTATTAGCCAATGGGTGGTTATGTATCGTTTTGTTTTCGGATACCATGCAGTATGATATGACTGTGGACGGGGTTTTGGCAGGGAGTCGGAGGAGAGACGGGGAGGACGGTGGAGAGACGGGGAGTCGGAGGAGAGACGAGGAGCACGGTGGAGAGACGGGGAGTCGGAGGAGAGACGGGGAGTCGGGGGGAGAGACGGGGAGGACGGCGGACGTGCGGAGAGGCTCCGGTCGATCACTCCGGGTAGTCCCGAGCCGTGAGTCGACAGGATCCGGGTGGTTGTCCGGAATCGATTGAATTCCAACGGTAGCGTGCAAAGAACTTGGACTTTGATAAGTGTTGGCGCCTTTTTTTTCATTACTTTCCTCTCTGTATCAAATGTATATTAATGTCATAGAATTAGTAATATCTATAAAGTGTATTTGTTAAAATTTACTGGGTGTGCTGGCTGATGATTGATGTTGTGATTGATTCGTGCGGCGACCAACCTTGTGGGGAGTGTTGAGGCGGGGGCTGGGCGGGATTTCCCCTAGACATACACGAGCCAATATAACTGAACGTTACATAAGTGAAATCTGAAGGACTGGGAGTTACCATTTATTAGCTTCCAGCAGTGGAGATGCTGTTTAGCATAAATTAAAAATAACTACACTGCTAAAAGTTGATCTACATCTGAATGGAAAATGCTTAATATTTTTACATTTTTGGAGAACACATCAGCAATGTCAAACAGTAGCTTCTGATCAAATTAAGCATTAACCTCTTGCCATCCACATGCAATTGACAAACACTGTCCACCTTCCTCCTTAATAACACTGAGAACAATAACCTTGCTGCTATTTCTAACCACCAAGCCTGGTCCAAACTATTGAGCATGTTCCTGATATGCAATGAGTTAACTTCACTTAAAAAAAGCTATTGCAGATTCTTCTCTCTTCAACTTTCCTGCAGCCTACATAGCTTGGCTACCTTACAAAAACTTAATGTCTCTTGGCATCTAAAACTCTAATTTGCTTCTTGCTGTTTCTAGCTAAGAAGGGAAACGTGATAACTCTGGAATTATTCAAGTACTTTAATGAGGAAAAAATGCAAAATGTGTGATTTTATGTTTATAGTAAGATGCTGAGAAAAGGGTTAGTTGCACAAAACAAGAAAACAAAATTGGGTAACACAAAACTGGGTAGCCTCCAACCTGATGGCATGAATATCGATTTCTCCTTCTGGTAAACATCATCCCCTTCCTCTATTCTCCACTCTAACCTTTTACCTCTTCTCACCTATTACTTCTCCCTGGATCCCCTCCTACTTCCCTTGAGCCTGAGGTCCACTCTCTTCTCCCATCATATTCCTTCTTCTGCAGCCCTTGACCTTACCCACCCATCTGGCTTCACCTATCACCTTCCAGCTAGCCTCTTTCCCCTCCCCCACCTTTTTACTCTGGCATCTTCCCCTTTCCTTTTCAGTCCTGAAGGTGAGTTTTGGCCCGAAATATCGCCTGTCTAATCATTTCCATAGATGCTGCCTGACCTGCCTACTTCTTCCAGCATTTCCCTCCAGTTGCTTAGCACAAAACTGTTTTCTTTATTCATTCAACAAATTCCTGCTTGAGATTCTCAGCTACTTTGCAGAGATCTAACTATCCAGGACAAAATCTGGCAGCTTTTCATTAGCAACTATGTAAATCCTATGGATCACTGGAGGGAAGACATTTTGCGGAGGAAAAAAAGGTACAAGCAAAGTGTGTCTAGGCATCAGAAAACCAACCAAAAAAGAATGAGTACAATATTAGGAGGTCATAAAAGAGAATGAAAAATCTCTTTTGTGTTATGTCCCATTCCCGAGGAAGTTTACTGATTCCTCTACCATGCAAACTGAAATTGAATTGATCATATCATGGTTCATTTTGGTAGGTCAAATATGATGGCAGTATATAACATCAATGGTAAGTCTCTTGGCAGTGTGGAGGATCAGAGGGATCTTGGGGTCCAAGTCCATAGGACACTCAACGCTGCTACAAAGGTTGACTCTGTGTTTAAGAAGACATACGGTGCACTGGCCTTCATCAATTGTGGGATTGAGTTTAAGAGCCAAGAGGTAATGTAGCAGAGGAGAAGATGGCGGTACGACGCAGCTCGCAGCGGCCACTCCTGTGGTGATGTCTGTTATTTGTCAAGTAGTGTGCCGTGCACAATCCTGATTTGATGGAGACGGACGTGAGAGCACGGAGGAACATCTGGTGAAACTTCTGAAATGCCTGCTTCGCTGCTGCTGCTACTGTGTGGTCTGAAATCTCCAGAGGGGAAGGCCCCGAGTCCTCGGCTTTGCTTGTTGCTTGGCGGCCGGGGCGGGGTCGAAGCGCTCAGCAGAGGATGGTGCTCGGTGCTCAGTGTCGAAGGGCTGGTCGGAGGCTCGAAGTTTTCAGACGGACTCAGAGTCCACTGCGGTTGGGTGCTTCTAATGGTGCTGCATCGGCAAGTTTGTGGCGCTTGGAGGTTCATGGCAGGGAGAGTTTCTCCCTTCTACCGTTTGCGTGAGGTGATAAGGCTATTGGGACTTTGAGACTTTTTTTTACCGTGCCCACAGTCTGCTCTTTATCAAATTACAGCTTTGCTTTGCACTGTTGTAACTATATGTTATAATTATGTGGTTTTGTCAGTTTTAGTCTTGGCTTGTCCTGTGTTTCTTGTGATATCATTCTGGAGGAACATTGTATCATTTTTAATGCACACATTTCTAAATGACAATAAATGAGGACTGAGTGTCCTCATAATCTAATCTAATATAGGACCCTGGTCAGACCCCACTTGGAGTACTGTGCTCAATTCTAGTCACCTCACTACAGGAAGGACGTGGAAACCATAGAAAGGGTGCAGAAGAGATTTACAAGGATGTTGCCTGGATTGGGAAGCATGCCTGATCAGAATAGGTTGAGTGAACTTGGCCTTTTCTCATTGGAGCGATGGAGGATGAGAGGTGACCTGATAGAGGTGTACAAGATAATGAGAGGCATTGATTGTGTGGATAGTCAGAGGCTTTTCCCTAGGGCTGAAATGGCTAGCACGTGAGGGCATTGTTTTAAAGTGCTTGGAAGTAGGTACAGAGGAGACGTCAGGGGTAAGTTTTATTATGCAGAGAGTGGTGAGTGCGTGGAATGGGCTGCCGGCGGCGATGGTGGAGTCAGATATGATAGGGTCTTTTAAGAGACTCCTGGATGGGTACGTGGAGCTTAGAAAAATAGAGGGTTATGGGTAAGCCTAGGTAGTTCAAAGGTAAGGACATGTTTGGCACAGGTTTTCTATATTTCTATGACTTCCATCAAACTATAACATGTATATGATTTGCCAGAAATACTTACTGGCGTTTGGGGCAATGAAGGTCCTCCATCTCTGGCAGTGTTCAGGGCTTCCTTCATCATGTTGGTAGCTTCCTCTCGGTTTTCACTGCTGTTAAGTCAAGCAAGTCCCAGACGGAGGCTCAGGAATACTGTCGCACTCAGGTGTAGGATTCCTCATTGCTGTTTCCATAACAATTTTGTTTTGCCAGTCACAGTTGCTAATCCTGAGCCGAACCCCCAAAATTGGAGGACTGGTAGGGCACTCTTAGTCTGGCCTCTCCCCTTTGACCTGTTTGGCATGGTGAGCCTATCAAGAACCCCAATTCCAGCCAACATAGCTCTCCAGATCTTTGAGGCATGCAGGCCTCCAGACCCAATGGGAAGTTTGTGGTCCTCTTGGAGGAACCATGAAATAATGCACCCTAAAACTGAAACAACAAGACAACACCAAGATTTAACTTAGACTACTGCCTGGCAAACTAAAAGTATGGAGGATAATTTGGCCTGTGCCATTTTATTTTGTGTACAATCCTGCTGAGATCACCAGAGGCTGTGGATTAAAGTTGGAGTCCAGGCTGAAACGTAATAATCAGTCAAACTTCTGACACCTGTTCAATCTAAAAAAACAGATATCCAGTTTCTGTCAAAAAAAATTCCAGGCCACCACACAACAGACAGAGGGCACTGAAGGACAGTTTTTGTGGCTGCTGAAGTTATTGGTTCCAAGTAGACACCCACAAAAAGCCCAAAAAGCATTATAGAAAGATGGGCAAGATTCCTTCCAAGAGCTCCTCATCTCAGTCAATGCGTGGAAGATACTTACCAATTACTGAGACAAGCTAATAAATTGCTTATTATTTGCAGTCTAGGGTGAAGCTCAGGACGTGAGCTGCTGAAGCTTTAATGAAGGTCTGGGATACCTTGAGTTGGTTGTGTGAAGAAGGATAAGCAGCGGCTTTCTAGAGTATGTTTCAGCAATTAGAAAACAGATTGAAATGCAGAACTCTGATGGTGGATTATTCCCACTATCACATGCAAATAATTGAATTGAATTGAATTGACTTTATTACTTACATCCTTCATATAAATGAGGAGTAAAAACATCTTTGTTATGTTTCCATGTAAATGTGCAATGTGCAATTACAGTAATTTATACTAAATATAATGTATGACAGGATAGCCAATATAACATAGAAATACAGTTGTGTCAGCATGAATTAAGCAGTCTGATGGCCTGGTGGAAGAAGATGTCCTGGAGCCTGGCTTGAATGGAATTGAATTGAATTGAATTGACTTTATTTCTTACATCTTTCACATACACAAGGAGTAAAAACCTTTACATTACGTCTCCATCTAAATGTGCAATCATAGTAATTTATAATGTTATAATAAATAGAATAGTCAATGTAATATAGAGTACACTCAAATCAGTGAGAGTTCATCAGTCTGATGGTCTAGTGGAAGAAGCTGTCCCGGAGCCTATTGCTCCTGGCTTTTAGGCTGTGGTACCGCTTCCCGGATGGTATCAGCTGGAATAGATTGTGGTTGGGATGGTTTGGGTCCCCAATGATCCTCCAGGCCCTTTTTACATACCTGTCCTTGTAAGTGTCCTGAATCATGGGAAGTTCACATCTACAGATGTGCTAGGCTGTCCGCACCACTCTCTGCAGAGTCCTGTGATTGAGGGAAGTACAGTTCGCATACCAGGCAGTGATGCCGCCAGTCAGGATGCTCTCAATTGTGCCCCCGTAGAAAGTTCTTAGGATTTGGGGGCCCATACCAAACTTCCTCAACCATCTGACGTTGGTGAAGCTGGTGTGCACAGACCACGTGAGGTCTTCAGTGATGTGCATGCCGAGGATCCTGAAGCTGTTTACCCTCTCAACCCTAGATCCATTGGTGTCAATAGGGATTAGCCCATCTCCATTCTCCTGTAATCCACAACCAGCTCCTTTGTTTTTGCGACATTAAGGGAGAGGTTGTTTTCTTCTCACTGTGTCAGAAAGATAACTTCTTCTCTGTAGGTCACCTTGTTATTGTCTGAGATAAGGCCAATCAAAGTAGAGTCGTTGGCAAATTTAATTAGCAGATTGCTGCTGTGGGTGGCGATACAGTCATTGGTATACAAGGAGTAAAGGAGGGGACTCAGTATACAGCCCTGAGGGGTTCCTGTCTTGAGAGTCAGAGGGTCGGAGGTGAGGGAGCCCACTCTTACAACCTGCTGGCGATCTGCCAGGAAGTCCAGTATCCGGCTGCACAAGGCAGAGTCAAGGTCAAGGTCTCTGAGCTTCTTGTCGAGCCTGGATGGAACTATGGTGTTGAATGCTGAACTGTAGTCCAAGAACAGCATACTCACATAAGCATCCTTCTTCTCCAGATGTGTAAGGACGGTATGTACAGCAGTGGCTATTGCGTCATCTGTCGATCGGTTGTGTCAGTAGGCGAGTTGTAGGGGATCCAGTCTGGGTGGTAGTAAGCTGCAGATGCAATCCTTGACCAGCCTCTCAAAGCATTTGCTTATTATTGAGGTTGAGTGTGACAGGACGCCAGTCGTTCAGGCATGTTACTTTGGTCTTTTTTGGTACAGGGACAATGGTGGATAATTTGAAGCAGGAGGGCACTCTACACTGGGAGAGGGAGAAATTAAAAATGTAAACACAGCTATAAACACAATAAGCAGAAAGACACAAAAATAATGTAAGATAAGAGTTAAATATGTATGGCACATGGGAATGCAATTTATGTAGAGAGAGTTGAGCCAACCAAAGATTAACCAAAATTTCTATTCCAGCATGCCACTAAGCGCCTTTTTAAACAGACTATGTACTAAGGGAACTATTCATACAAGCACAACAGGAAGCAACTGGGATTGAACTATGTTGTTCTTCCCTGAACCCCTGTGGTGTGCCTGTCTAATTAGGTATTATTAGTCAATATGCAAAACAAGATGAAGCTGCCATGATTGCCTCTGCCCTCAGCAGCTTTAAGTAGTAACATCCACGTCATCACTGAAGTAAAACCCATTCACCCGGATTTCAAAATGCTGATAAGATCAGATTTTTCTCCATTAAAGTATCTCTGCTGTACTGATGGAGAAACATCAGGTATTTTGACATCAACCAGATCTTAGACTTGCAATTGGTAAATAAGACCATAAGACAAAGGAGCAGAAGTCGGCCATTCGGCCCATCGAGTCTGCTCCGCCATTTTATCATGAGCTGATCAATTCTCCCATTTAGTCCCACTCCCCCGTCTTCTCACCATAACCTTTGATGCCCTGGCTACTCAGATACCTATCAATCTCTGCCTTAAATACACCCAATGACTTGGCCTCCACTGCTGCCTGTGGCAACAAATTCCATAGATTCACCACCCTCTGGCTAAAAAAATTTCTTTGCACCTCTGTTCTGAATGGGCGTCCTTCAATCCTTAAGTCATGCCCTCTTGTAATAGACTCCCCCGCCATGGGAAACAACTTTGCCACATCCACTCTGTCCATGCCTTTCGACATTCAAAATGTTTCTATGAGGTCCCCCCTCATTCTTCTAAACTCCAAGGAATACAGTCCAAGAGCGGTCAAGCGTTCCTCATATGTTAACCCTCTCATTCCCAGAATCATTCTAGTGAATCTTCTCTAGAAGATGGAGAAAGTACAATCAAAATGTGGTTGCATCAATCAGTCTGTCTTGGGTGTAATTGTCACATTGTAAAGTTCAGGAGAAATTTTAGTCACTCGTTGGAAGCTGAAGGTTGGAGTGAACAACATGCACATGAAATATATTCATCTGAACGAATGCCAGTATAAATTATACTTAAAATTATACACAGTTGGAAAAACATAATACATAGAGGCTGAAGGACAGCTTGCAAGTGTACCATTGACATGGCAGGTCATCCTTACACTTAGACATTGACTCATTCAAGTGATTGTTAGAGTAAGTTGTGTTCAGAGCCTACGAGAAATCCATGCAAATATAAGCAACCATAGAAGGCAAATATCAAAGCTGTGTAAAGTACTGTAAATAGAGCCACTTGACATCATATATATTTAGAAGCTTCATTTAACTTATTTTCAATGTATCGATTTATATAGTTTTATATGAGGCAGTTGTAATGAATTTTTAAAGTAGTCCTGGGCCATGCTGTTCTGTGAGCCTTTGCTCATTTTACCCCACTCTGGCAGGCTCAGGTGGACCCCAGCCAGAGGATAATGGTAGGAGACAACCACCAACAAGATTACTCAGTGAGCACTTTACATTTACTTTCACAATTATCTTTGCTTTCCTAGTATCACCATAAAATGTCTTCATTAACTCATTTGACTTACACACCTAATTTTTGGATGCTTTCAGCATCCAGTGAAATTGATTCAAGAAGGTTCAAGCAGGTTACCCTGCCTTCTCCAAGAATTTGTAGTAGTGAATGGTACCACAAGAACTTGAATGGTTTCAAGTGCACAAGCCATTGGACAAGATCACTGGGCTTGTTCACCTACAAGTAGCTCACTTTTGGACCAGTATTTAAAGCATTTTAGTTATCTCACAGGGGTGGAAAGATTAAGCAAAACTCTTCTCTTACCAGCTCCCTCAACATAACAACGCTTCTTCCTCATCAAAACTTACAACAATTTCCTAAGAACATACTGTACATATCCAGAAACACAGAAAACGCTGTACAGGCCCTTTGGCCCTTGATGTTTTCTGACCTTTTAACCTACCGAAGATTAATCTATCCCTTCCTTTCTACATAGACCTCCATTTTTCTATCATCCATATGCCATTCTAAGAGTTTCTTTAATGTCCCTAATATATCTGCATCTATCACTATCGCTGGCAGGGTTTTCCATGCACCCAACACTCTCTGTGTAAAAAAACCCCCTCTGACATTTCCTCTCTACTTTCCTCCAATCACCTTAAAATTAAGTTTCAATAATAAGTTATTTTTGCCCTGGGAAAAAAGTCTGTGGTTATCCACTCAACCTCTGCCTCTTACCATCTCACTTCTATCAAGTAACCTCTCAGAGAAAAGCCTGAGCTTGCTCAACCTATCTTCATACTCTCTAATCCTGGCAACATCCTGGTAAGTCTCTCCTGCACCCTCTCTAAAGCCTCCACATCCTTCCTACAATGAGGTGACCAGAACCGAACAAGTGTGTGGTCTAACCAGGGTTTTATAGAGTTGAAACCTTACCTCACATTTATATCAACTTGCGCAACAATTTTGAGGGATCTGTGGACATGGACCTCAAGATCCTGCTGTTTCTCCATACTGTTAAGAATCCTGCCATTAATCTTGCATTCCGCTTTCAAATTCGATCTTCCAAAGTGAATCATTTTTCTGGTTTAACTCCTTCTCAGCCTAGCTCTATATCCTGTGAATGTCCTGCTGGAACCTCTGACAAATTACTACACTGTCCACAACACCACTGACCTTCATGTTATCTGTAATCCACCCTTCCTCTTCCTCATCCAAATCATTTATAAAAATCACAAACAGCAGGTGTCCCAGGCCAAATTACTGAGGAACACCACTGGTCACCAACCTCTGGATAGAAAATGCTTCTTCTCCAACCACCCTCTGCCTTCTATGGGCAAGCCAATTCCAAATTCACTCAGCACACGTTTCCTTCATCACATATTTCCCTGTCCACCACAAGTCTGTACCATATAGATATTGATGCACCTCTCAGGCACCCACTTCATTCTGGCTTATTCAATACAGCCACTCATGTCAAACCTTCAAGCCTGTTAAGAATTATCAGCATCGCTCTGGCTCCTTGCTAAATTCGCGCTCCAAGTGCCAGCTTTCAATTCAACATGATCATGACAATAGCTCGTTCTTCACTCGGTGTTCCACTGAAAGAACTAAAGATCCAGATCTGAAGTTTCAATAATAATAACAGTCACTAGCTCCATACACTGAAGTTAAAAGAATAGATACCTTGTGTCTTGCTCCACCATTCATTAAAGCCATAGCTGTCCTGACTCTACATTCCCATCTCTCTTGATAACCTTCAAACCTTATTTATCAACAATCTATCTTCAAAAGTTCTGCTTCTGCGCACATAAGCATATGAAATTCTGCAGATGCTGGAAATGCGGGAGGAACTCAGCAGGTCAGTCCACATCTATGAAAAGGAATAAAGAGTCAATATTTCAGGCCAAGGCTCTTCAATCAGGACTACTTCCATTTCTGTTGCCTTTTTAGGAAATAGTTTTGAAGACTCATACACCTCTGAGAAGAAAAAAAAGCATGCCTCAAATCTGTGTGTAATGGGCAACCTCTTGGTTTTCAACACCAATTCCAAATTCCTAATTCTCCCACAATATCAGCTTCAAGTCAATGTTGCTAAGATACCTGAAGATCTTATAAACAAGACCCTTACAACTTGCTTTGGAAACAATCCTGGCCTGTCTAATTTCTCCCCACAAGACAAAACAGTCCATTGCAGGTATTAGTCAACTGAACAGCTTCTGAACTGTTTCCTGCATAACATCCTTCTTTATATAAACAGACCAATATTGCACACATTAATTTAGATATCAGTATAACAGAAGCATAACATTCTTACTCATGTAGAAACAAAAAATGCTGAAAAGACTCAGCAAGTCAAATAGAATCTGTGTTAAGAGAAACCTTTGTCAGGACCAGGGAAGAGAGAAAATAATTTGGCTTTAAATTGCAGGGAGGGTGGGGGAACAATGAAGGCCAGCGATGCCATGGAGATAAGCTATAAACTAGGTCATCTGGATGATGGGGTAAAGGACACAGTTGGGAAGGGGGGAAGAGAGAATCTGAACAAAGGAGCATAAAAGCTATGAAATAGTGGCAATTAGCGTACTTGAAGTTGTAGAATTTGATATCAAGTCTGTACAGCAGCAATGTGGCCAAACAAAAGATTAAGTGTTGTTCCTTAAGCTTACAGTGGACTTATTACAGTGACTCATAGGTCAGTGTGCCAAGGCTCCTGAAGATCTTGTATGTTTTATTTCTTTATTTCTTATTTTAGTGACATAACCTGGAGTTGGCCCTTCCATGTCCTTCAAGCCACGCTGCTCCAGCAACTACACAATCCTAATCAACCCTAACCTAATCACGGGACAGTTTACAATGACCAATTCACCTAACTGCGACGTCTTTGGACTCTGGGAGGAAACCGAAGCAGCCGGGGAAAACCCACACGTTCCATGGGGAGGATGTACAGAGACGCCTTACAGAAAGGCAGTGAGGTTGAACTTCGAAATGGTCCGCACTCTAATAGCATTGCGTTAACCTCTATGCTGCTGTGGCGCCCAAGCAAGCAAGGCCTCTCCAACTTGCTTTGGAAACGATCCCAGCCTGTCCATCTTAACACGTCCAGCTCTTTATTCCCTTTGATAGATGCTGCCTGACCTGCTGGATCCCTCCAGTATTTTGTGGGTGTTACCTAGGTCAGTGTGGGACTGGGATGGAGAATTAAAGTGGCAGGGAGCCAAAAATCAGGCAACAAGTACTCTACAAGGTAATCACCCATTCTATGTTCTGCTTCTCCAGTGCAGAGTATTAGATATTGAATACTGAATGCAGTACACCAGAATGTAAGAAGTGCAAGTACTTCAACCAGAAAGATTGACTGTTCCTTTGGCCATTAGAAAGCCAAGAGGTATCAGGGCAGGTGCTGAATGCAGTTGCGTGGGAAGATGCCACAAAGACCGTGCTTGGTGGAGACCGTACAACAGACTCGGTAGTTGCAAAGGATCTCCATGCTTCTAGATTCAGACTCAGTCCCTCTGAAATGATCAGAGTGGAACTGACCAATCCAAATGTGATACAGGCTAAATTTTTCTCTCTCTATTACCATGGCCTGACCTGCCCAGAAGCTGCACAGCTCCACATTTGGCTTTTTTTGTAATTTTTTTTTTGCTCCACTCTGTCTTTATAGCATAGCTTTTGATTTCGCCTGTTCAGATTTTTTTTATTAACTAGCAACATTAACTCATCATGTGAGTGACCTTGTTTACTGCTAATTCCCATGGCAACCCTGACCTTAGCTGAGAGATACTCTATTCCCACCTCTCTCTCTCTTTGCACCATAAAACCAACTTGTTTCTGCTCCATCCAGTTCCAACAAAAAATATTCAATCTGAACCACGAGTCCTCTCCTTGCGCATGATCTGCTGAGTATTTTCAGCCTTTTCTAAAATTTATGTTAGTTTTACAGCATATGCAGTTCTTTTTATTCTCCTTTCTCTTTGAATTCATTTCCTCATGCCATAAACTATAACACTCCGTTAGTTTTCCAAATTACTTGCTGCACCTGTACACAAGCCTTCTGCAAATTTGCACTTCAGGGGTCTGTAACCTCACCACTTTGATGACATACATCTCTCTGTATTTTTTTCTGGCACAGTTTCCTATATATTCCACTTGTCAGATCCTTGGCCATCACTTACATATTCCAAAGCTGCTTCCTTACTGTCTCTTCATAATTTACTTTCCTGCCAGTTTTGTGCCATCAGCAAATATAGCAACCGTAACTTTGATGCCTTCAAATCATTTATACAAATTTCAAAAAGGCTAAAATCTCAAGACTAATCCTTTGGTACATCACTACTTACATCTTTCTAATCAGAATCAGAATGAGATTTAATATCACCAGCATATGTCGTGAACTTATGTCGCAGCAGTACAATGAAATACGTGATAGAGGGAAAAATGGAGTTATTTTAAGTATATAAATGTCTAAAATAAATAGTACAATACAACAGGAACTGAAAAGTAGTGAGGTTGTGTTCATGGGTTCAATATCCAGTTAGAAATCAGATGGCAGAGGGGAAGAAGCTGTTCCTGGATTGCTGAGTGAGTGCCTTCGGGCTTTTGTACAGTAACAGTGAGAAGAGGGCCTGTCCTGGGTGCTGGGGATCCTTAATAATGGACGCCGCCTTCCTAAAGTACCACTCCTTGGAGATGTCTTGGATACTCTGGAGCAGCGGTCCCCAACCACCAGGCCGCGGACCGGTACTGGGCCACAAGGAAATGATATGATTTAGCGATATGAGTCAGCTGCACCTTTCCTCATTCCCTGTCACGGGCGGTACCTTTCCCTGTCAGCGGCAACTTTCCTCATTCCCTGCCGGGCCGCGAGGAAACCTTCCCTCATTACTTGTGACGGCCACTGTTGAGCTATTACTCATGCGAGGTCATTACCCACACGTCATCCATGTCAGCGCGGGAAGGTGATCAACTCCTCGAGCTTGCAAATGATGGTGGGCTGAAAAGTCTGTTTGACATAACATCTCTGCCGGCATTCTGGATCGAAGTCAAGGCTAAATATCCTGAGATAGCCACGAAAGCACTGAAAACGTTGCTTCCATTTCCAACATTTTTCTGCGAAGCGGAGTTTTCTGCAATGAATGCAACGAAAACTAAACTGCGGAATAGACTGGACATAAGGAACCCCCTTCGAGTATCACTGTCTCCCATCACCCCTCGATTGGAGCGTCTTGTTGCAGGGAAACAAGCCCAGGGCTCCCACTGATTCAGCGATATTGGTGTGTGCAATGATGTTATATGTTCATACGGGGAAAATATGTGCTATGTGTTTAATGTCCAAACGTTACTTAAAATGTTATGATGCTATTGACTTACTTATATAACCATATAACAATTACAGCACGGAAACAGGCCATCTCTGCCCTTCTAGTCCGTGCCGAACGCTACTCTCACCTAGTCCCACCGACCTGCACTCAGCCCATAACCCTCCATCCCTTTCCCGTCCATATACCGATCCAATTTTTCTTTAATTGATAATACCGAAACTGCCTACCACTTCTACTGGAAGTTCGTTCAATATTTACTTCAAGCTCCACTGTCCTCCCCTGATAATTGACATCACTATATTCATGCAAGGAAAATATACGCTGTGTGTTTAATATTAAATTTGTTAGATGGACCCCTTTACAAACGAAATTGAGTGTATTAGCCACTTCTCACCTATATTCTGGTTGTGATTAACAACCCCCCCCCACCCCTCCACCCTGAGCAGAGTCGCCAAAAATGATTTGCAGGGGAAAAAATCGGCAGGTACAAGAGTGGGCAGGTCACGCATGAACACTGGTGCCTGCGCAAAGCTTCATGGTCATTGTAGTCTTTCTCTGGGTAAACGCAACGTATTTGACTGTTACTCTTGTCCATTGGCAACCTTACACCCACACCCCCCGGGGTCGGCAGGTCCGTAAGAATATTGCCAATATTAAACTGGTCCGCAGTGCAAAAAAGGTTGGGGACCCCTGCTCTGGAGGTTGGTACCCATGATGAAGCTGACTAATTTTACAAACTTCTTCAATTAGACCCCCCCCATACAAAATGGAGATGCAGCCAGTCAGAATGCTCTCTATGGTACATTTGTAGAAGTTTTCAAGTGTTTTAGTTGACACACCAAATCTTCTCAAACTCCTAATGAAATATAGCTGCTGTTTTGCCTTCTTTATAGCTGCATCAATATGTTGTGTCCAGGGTTAGGTCCTCAGAGATACTGACACCCAAGAACTTAAAATTGCTCACTCTCTCCAATTCTAATTCCCCAATGAGGATTGGTTTATGGTCACTCGTCTTACCCTTCTTGCAATTTTTAACTCGCATACTAAGTTTTGATTTAATACTTTATCAAAAGTCATCTGGAAATCTAAGGTGCATCCATGGTTTCCCCTTTCTCTTCATTATACGTTACCCCATTAAAGAACTCCAATATATCAGTCAAATTTCATTTCCTGTCAACAAAACCATATTGACTTGGCCTAATTCCCTTTAACTTTTCTAAGTGCCCTGTCATAACATATTTAATAACAATTTCTAACATTTCCTTAATGACAGATGTTATGCTAATGGATAGTAGTTTCCTGCGGTTTCCTTAACATTTTGAATATATACACTCAGTTGCCACTTTATTAGGTACACAGATCAATGCAAATATCTAATCAGCCAATTATGTGGCAGAAACTCAATACATAAAAGCACGCAGACAGAGTCGAGAAGTTCAGTTGTTGTTCAGACCAAACATCAGAATGGGAAGAAATGTGATCCAAGTGATTTTGAAAGTGGAATGACCCTTCATCTCATATTCTCAATATTTATTACTTATTTATTGTTGTTATTATTTCTTTTTTCCTTTTTTTTTGTATTTTCACAGTTTGGTGTCTTTTGCACACTGGTTGTCCGCCCTGTTGGTGTGGTCTATCATTGATTCTATTATTGTTATTAGATTTATTGAGTATGCCTGCAAAAAGGGTTGTATATATCCTGTGATAATAAATTTACTTTGAATTTCAGTGCCAGACGTGGTTTGAATAACCTTGTCGAATTAATGAAAGAATTATTTCTCATTTTGCCAGCAAAGGTAAATGACCATGCAATTCTTCCAGTCCAGAATTAACCCAACTCCACAGAACAGCTCTGAAGTACGAAGTATATATTGACTCACCAACCTTGAGGAGGAGTAAGTGGTTTGCCTTGTTCTTGACACCAGCCCACTGGGTGAATATATGGGCTACTAGCATCACACCTATCAAACAAGTAATTAATGCATTATTCAATAAAATTATTAACCAAATTGATCAATTACACCTTATAAAATGGAACCGTTGGAGTATGTATCAGATCTATTGGGATAATATTTGCCTGAATTACATTATACATTTTGATAGAAGTAAATGTTGTTACCAGTCTAACCAGTCACACTAGAAAATAATGAGACTAGTAATAATTACAAACCCCATTTCCAGAAAAGTTGGGATATTTTCCAAAATGCAATAAAAACAAAAATCTGTGATATGTTAATTCACGTGAACCTTTATTTAACTGACAAAAGTACAAACAAAAGATTTTCAATAGTTTTACTGACCAACTTAATTGTATTTTGTAAATATACACAAATTTAGAATTTGATGGCTGCAACGCACTCAAAAGTTGGACAGAGTTAAAATAAGATTGAAAAGTGCACAGAAAAGTCATGTTACTGTGAGAATTATAGCCACCTGGGCTCGGGAGTACTTGGGAAAACCATTGTCACTCAACACAGTCCATCGCTGCATCCAGAAATGCAACTTGAAACTGTATTACACAAGGAGGAAGCCATACATCAAATCTATGCAGAAACACCAGCGAGTTCTCTGGGCCCGAACTCATCTCAGATGGACCGAAAGACTGTGGAACCGTGTGCTGTGGTCAGATGAGTCCACATTTCAGCTAGTTTTCGGAAAAAACGGGCGTCGAGTTCTCCATGCCAAAGATGAAAACGACCATCCAGATTGTTACTAGCGAAAGGTGCAAAAGCCAGCATCTGTGATGGTATGGGGGTGCATCAGTGCCCACGGCATGGGTGAGTTGCATGTATGTGAAGGTACCATTGGCTCTGAGGCGTATATTAGGATTTTAGAGAGACATATGTTGCTATCAAGGCGACATCTCTTCCCGGGACATCCATGCTTATTTCAGCAGGACAATGCCAGTCCACATTCTGCACGGGCTACAGCAGCGTGGCTTTGTAGACACAGAGTACGTGTGCTTGACTGGCCTGCTGCCACTCCAGATCCATCTCCTATTGAAAATGTATGGCGCATCATGAAGAGGAGAATCAGACAACGGAGACCATGGACTGTTGAGCAGCTGAAGTCTTATATCAAGCAAGAATGGACAAAATTTCCAATTGCAAATCTACTACAATTAGTATCCTCAGTTCAAAAACGATTAAAAAGTGTTATTAAAAGGAAAGGTGATGTAACACAATGGTAAACATGCCTCTGTCCCAACTTCTGTTGAGTGTGTTGCAGCCATCAAATTCTAAATGGGGCTTGTATAATATTTAGCTGAAACATCAGTTCACCTTTATCATAAAGTATGCAACACTGAAGCAGGATATACGGCCCACTGTGCCTTTGGTGGCCATTGAATACCCATCTATACTAATTCCACTTACCTTGTCCTTAGCTCATTGCCTTCTATACCACATAATTTCTAGTGAAATGCTTCTTAAATGTTGCTTGAGTTACTGTCACCACCACTCCTCAGAAAGTGCATCCCAATATACTTTAAGTGAAAATATTCTTTTTATCTACGGACCTCAGCTTTCTCCACTCAGGGAAAATAAACCCAGCCAATCCAACTTCAACTCATAGCTGAAACACTCCCATCCTGGGCAATTTTCTGAAGAATTTCATCTGTATCTTCTCTGGTGCAATCACATTCTCAATGTATCTTAGGGCAAGTCCAGGGTGACCCACATAAGGGGTATATGCATGTCCCCATTTGATTCCTCAACTCAGAACCTGGGTCATTTCTGCCCCAAACCCCAGTTAATAATGCCTGCATTATCTTTCAACACAGGCTAGTAGGAACATCGTTGGAGCTAATAGATAAACAGTTGATATTGAGGCTGTGAAGGAATGCAATGTACAATAGGGAGCAGTGGAGGGAGGGTGGAGATTGCCGGCATGGGAGATGGTGCAATTTAACAAATTTCACAACACGTCGGTGATAATAAACCTGATTCTGATTCTGATGGCAGGAATATCCATGACTATGTACTCTGGAGCCTTTTGTTTCAAACTGTTTGCCATCTTGCCACCTAACCTCTGTCACGGTCTCTGCCTGCCACAAGGTGTTTTCCTACCCTTGCTGTATCATAGTTCTTCTTTTCCTCAATGCATTTTGTAACTAACACTATTCTTTGCATTTCTGATTAGATGCTAACTGCATTTCATTGGCTTTGTATCTGTACTCGGCACAATGACAATAAAGTTGAATCTATCTAATCCATCTATCTATTTCCCTACAGACCCACCTTGCAATGCCAATTTACCTCATGCTTTCTAATCTCACTTCCTCTTTCCCCTTTTCTCCATCAATGTAGATGTCCACACCCTTTTCAGAGCCCACTTTGCATGTTAACCACATAGCATATCAGTACTATTCAAGCATTATTTCAGTATTCCCTTCTTCCCTCTCTTTATTTCAACTGCCTGCTTTGCCATATGTCACATTGTCAGCTTTAACCAGGCAGAAGAAACACCTCACCAAAGTTCACACTATCGGACCTTCAGGACTTGGTGTATGTATCTAAATTCTATATGGGAATACAGTACCAAGAATTCTCACCAGTAGTCATACGTGTCATCCCAGTTATCAAAATGCACCAAAAAACGATGGTCAATTATATCTGTGACTGTTGCAACACATATCAGGGAGGGATTCTTTCTGTCAACCGCCTCCAGCTTCATTCCTATTCGAAATCCTGAAGGAGTGATTGTCTGTGAGAAATAGATAGAAACTATGTGTGAGAGGAAATGAAAATGGTAGTTTGAAGTTCTAAAGTAGTTACATAATGCGTCCTTGACAAAACATGCTGTTTGATATTTAGAAATAGATGTCAGTAGACCTGCATAGATAGGAAGCTCGACAGACCTGTCTCCCATGGAAATTTATTTCTATAGATCATATAATTCTCCATTTATAGTTCTGTTTCAATTACATGTAATAATCACAATTCTTTGCAGAAGAAATCATCAAATCAAGCATACATATGCTCTACATCACTTTTTGAAAGTTTTGACGATACCAGGAAGTGTTACTCCACTCCCATTGCTTGAGGGTATCTGATAGAAATTATTTTGCCACTTTATTGATATCCTCAAGAATGTATTCAACAAAATAACCACTTTGTCACAAAGTCAGTCAGTCATGGAGTCACACAGCACAGGCATGTTCATGTCACTCACTGTATTTATCTATGTTAGTCCCATTTATCTGCATTTGGCTTGCAGCCTTCTATGCCTCATCATTTCCCCAGATTTCTCTTAAACATTGTTAAGGTTACCAACTCCTCAGGTAGCATGCTCCATCTTCCAACCACTCCGCGTGGAAATAAAAACATGGTGACATAGCGATTAGCGCAACGCCTTACAACACAGACGACCAGGTTCAATTCCCACCACCGTCTGCAAAGAGTTTGTATGCACTTCCCAGTAACCACATGGGTTTCCTCCAGGTGCTCCAGTTTCCTCCCACAATCCAAAGACATACCGTTTGGTAAGTTACTTGGTGATAATAAACTGTCCGATGATTAGGCTAGGGTTATTTGGGGGGATTTCTGGGTGGGCCTATTCTGCACTGTATCTTCAAAAAATAAACATCATACCTCTCACATTAAATCTACAGAATACCCTCTTGTTTTATGCAGCACCAGCATGGGAACAAAGATTCTTATCACCTATCCTGTGTAACTACCACATTTGTTTTTAAATCTATCAAGTCACCTTCAGTCTCCTCTGTTTTAGGGAAATCAAGCCTGGCCTATCCAATCTCTTCCAACAACCAAAATGGTCCAGTCCAGGCAACACTCTGGTGAGTCTCTTTCGCAACTTCACCATCTCCAGTGTGATCACATCCTGCCAATAGTGAGGCCACTGGAGCTGTACACAGTACTCCAGTGGTGATCCAACCGATGTTTTATTAAGTTATAACATTAACCTACTCTATTCCACAGCTGATAAAGACAAGCATCCTATCCTAGCTACCTGTGCTGCCATTTTGAGGGACCTATTAACTTGGAACCCAAGGTCCCTCTGCTCAAACAATATATACTGTGTGTGTCCTACTCTCCTTTAACCTTCTAAAATGCATCACTTCCCACTTGTCAGGATTAACTTCCATCTCTCATTGCTCCAAACAGTTTCCAGCTGATCAATATCATCCTGCAGGTAATGGCAATGCTCCTTGCTATTTAGAACACATATTTTGTGTCATCTACAAAGGCAGTAATCATACATCTTACACTTTGACGAGGCCACACATTGGCGGCTGGTCAAGTAGGTTCAATTGCTTGGCATTCAGGATGAGGTGGTGAATTGGATTAGACATTGGTTTTTTGGGAGACACCAGTAAATGGTAGTTGAGGGTTGCCTCTCTGAAAGGAGGTCTGTGACTAGTGGTGTGCTGCAGGGATCAGTGCTGGATCCTCTATTCTTTGTCATCTATATCAATGACCTGGATGATAATGTGGTTAACTGGATCGGCAAATTTGCAGATGACACAAAGACTGGGGGTGTAGCGGACAACGAGGAAGGCTATCATGGCTTGCAGGGGGATCTGCATCAGCTGGAAAAATGTGCTAAAAAATGGCAAATGGAATTTAATGCAGACAAGTGCGAGGTTTTGCACTTTGGCAGGACCAACCAGAGTAGGTCCAGCGCAGTAAACAGTAGGGCACTGAAGAGTGTGGTAGAACAAAGGGATCTGGGATACAGGTCCATAATTCATTGAAAGTGGCGTCACATATAGATAGGGTCATAAAGAAAGCTTTTGGCACATTGGCATTCATAAATCAAAAGCATTGAGTACAGGAGTAGGGATGTTATATTGAAGTTGTATAAGGCGTTGGTGAGGCCTAATTTGGAATATGGTATGCAGTTTTGGTCACCCACCTTCAGGAAAGATGTAAACAAAGTTGAAAGGATGTTGCCAGGTCTGGAGGACCTGTGTTATAAGGAAAGATTAAATAGGTTAGGACTGTTTTCTTTAGAATGCAGCAGATTGAGAGGAGATTAGATAGAGGTATAGACAGGGTAAATGCAAGCAGGCATTTTCCACTGAGGTTGGATGGGATGACAACTAGAGGTCATGGGTTAAGGGTGAAAGGTGAGAGGTTTGAGGGGAAACTTCTTCACGCAGAGGGTCTTGAGATCGTGGAATGAGTTGCCAACACAAATGGTGCATGTGAGCTCGAGTTCAACGTTTAAGAGAAAATTGGATAGGTACATGGACAGTAGAGGTACGGAGGGCTATGGTCCTCGTGCAGGTTGATGGGAGTAGGCAGTTTAAATGGGTTTGGCAAGGACTAGATGGGCTGAAGGGCATGTTTCTGTGCTGTACTTCTCTGTAACTTATACAAATTGGTTAACATGTATTACAAATATCAAGGACCCCAGCTCTGAACGGTGTGAAACACTTTGGTCACAACTTTCAATCAGAAAAACAAACCTTCACCACCTTCCTATGCTTCCTATTACCAAGTCAATTTTGGATCTAATTTGCCATTTTGCCTTTTGGGTTTGCCTATGGGTTCTAACCTTCTGGTAGAACTACCATGCAAGACGTTAGAGATGACATCTAGTGCACTGGCCTCATCAATATGCTTGGATTAACTATATTAAAAAAAACTTCAATTAAATTACTGAGACAGGATTCCCCATGAACAAAACTCTAATCAATCCCTACCTTTACATGTGTAAATAAATCTTGTCCCTCAGAATTTGTTTCTGTTAATTTCCCTACCATTGAGGTCAACTCATTGACCTGACTTGTGCATATTTACCTTTTAGAATATCCTCCAGTCATCTGATACCTTACCTATGGTAAGCAAAGATGAAGAAAATCTCCATCAAATTTCAATCTCCTCCCTTACCCATAACAGCTTGAGATGCATCTTAACAGGTCTTGTGGATTTATCCACCTTAATTTGCTCCAAGATATATAACAACTCCTCCATCTTAATACTAATGTACTCGTGAATATAATTATATCTCCTAAATGCCCCCCAACTATCACTTTTGTCTTAGTGAGTACAAATGAGAAGAATTCATTTAAGACCTCACCTAAATTAGAAACCTAGAAACATAGAAAACCTACAGCACAATACAGGACCTTCGGCCCACAGAGTTGTGCCGAACATGTCCCTACCTTAGAAATTACTAGGCTTACCCACAGCCCTCTATTTTACTAAGCTACATGTACCTATCTAAAAGTCTCTTAAAAGACCCTAGCGTATCCGCCTCTACCACCATTGCCAGCAGCCCATTCTACGCAATCACCACTCTCTGATTGATGAAGGCCAATACCCTGTACTCCTTCTGAACCACAGAGTCAACCTGCTCAGCTGCTTTGAGCGTCCTATGGACTCGGACCCCAAGATCCCCCTGATCCTCCACGCTGCCAAAAGTCTTACCGTTAATATTAAATTCTGCCATCATATTTGACCGCCCAAAATGAAGCACTTCACACTTATCTGGGTTGAACTCCATCTGCCACTTCTCAGCCCAGTTTTGCATCCTACCAACGTACCTCTGACAGCCCTCCACACTATCCATAACACCTCCAACTTTTGTGTCATCAGCAAACTTACTAACCCATTCCTCCACTTCCTCATCCAGGTCATTTATTAAAATCACAAAGAGTAAGGGTCCCAGAACAGATCCCTGAGGCACACCACTGGTCACCGATCTCCATGCAGAATATGAGCCATATACAACCACTCTTTGCCTTCTGTGGCCAAGCTTGTTCTGGATCCACGAAGCAAGGTCCCCTTGGATCCCATGCCTCCTTACTTCCTCAATAAGCCTTGCATGGGGTACCTTATCAAATGCCTTGCTGAAATTCATATACACTACATCTACTGCTCTACCTTCATCAATGTGTTTAGTCACATCCTCAAAAAATTCAATCAGGCTCGTAAGGCATGAGCTGCCCTTAACAAAGCCATGCTGACTACTGCTAATCATATTATACCTCTCTAAAAGTTCATAAATCCTGCCTCTCAGGATCTTCTCCATCAACTTACCAACCACTGAGGTAAGACTCACTGGTCTATAATTTCCTGGGCTATCTCTACTCCCTTTCTTGAATAAGGGAACAACATCTGCAACCCTCCAATCCTCTGGAACCTCTCCCGTCCCCATTGATGATGCAAAGATCATCACCAGAGGCTCAGCAATCTCCTCCCTTGCCTCCCACAGTAGCCTGGGGTACATCCTGTCCGGCCCCGGTGACTTATCCAACTTGATGCTTTCCAAAAGCTCCAGCACATCGTCTTTCTTAATATCTACATGCTCAAGCTTTTCAGTCTGCTGCAAGTCATCACTACAGTCACCAAGATCCTTTTCCATAGTGAATACTGAAGTATTCATTAAGTTCCTCTGGTTCCATACACACTTTCCCACTGTCACACTTGATAGGTCCTATTCTTCCACGTCTTATCCTCTTGCTCTTCACATACTTGTAGAATGCCTTGGGGTTTTCCTTAATCCTGCCCGTCAAGGCCTTCTCATAGCCCCTTCTGGCACTCCTAATTTCATTCTTAAACTCCTTCCTATTAGCCTCATAATCTTCCAGATCTCTAACGTTACCTAGCTCTTTTGGATCTCCCCCTCCCCCTCCCACTTTCAAATCTCTTACTATCTTTTCTTTCAGTTGGTCCTGACGAAGGGTCCCGGCCCGAAATGTCGACTGTACCTCTTCCTGTAGATGCTGCCTGGCCTGCTGCGTTCACCAGCAATTTTTATATGTGTTGCTTGAAATTCCAGCATCTGCAGATTTCCTCGTGTTTGTGTCTCTGAACATTCTGTAAGTGTTTCTTTTCTTCTTAACTAGATTTATTGACCCTTGACCCTTCTTGACCCTTGGATCCTTACTCTTTACCTTTTTTCTCCTAATAGACTCATAGAAACATAGAAAACCTACAGCACAATACAGGCCCTTTGGCCCACAAAGCTGTGCCAAACATGTCCTTACCTGAGAAATTACCTAGGGTTACCCATAGCCCTCTGTTTTTCTGAGCCCTATATACCTGTCCAGGAGTCTCTTAAAAGACCCTATCATATCCGCCTCCACCACCGTTGCCGGCAGCCCGTTCCATGCACTCACCACTCTCTGCGTAAAGAACTTAGCCCTGACATCTCCTCTGTACCGACTTCCAAGCACCTTAAAACTGTGCCCTCTTGTGCTAACCATTTCAGCTCTTGGAAAAAGCCTCTAACTATCTACATGATCAATGCCTCTCCTCATCTTATACACCTCTAACAGGTCACCTCTCATCCTCCGTCGCTCCAAGGATAAAAGGCCCAGTTCACTCAACCTTAAAACGTCCTGGAATTCTACTTAATTTGGTCTGCAAGTGACATTTCAGTGCCACTTTTCATCCTCTAAATTTCACTTCTTAATGATTCTCCAACATTCTTGAAACTCCTCAAGGGCCCTTCACATCTAGTTACCTGCACCTGCCATATGTGTCCTTTATTCATTATCAAACCCTCAATATTCCTTATCAACTGTCTCTAATCTTGAAATATTTGCCGTCTAACTCTTGGGGAAACATGTTGGTCCTGAACTCTCACTGTTACACTTACAACAGACTCCCACATGTCCGATGTTGTGCCCCAAGAAGCTGTTGCCAGTCTATTTATGTCAGGCTCTGTCGATAATGATTTATTTATTCATTTTTATTCAGAGATACAGCCCGGTAACAGGCCTACCGGCTCAACAGACCCATGGCACCCAATTACACCCATGTGACCAATTAACCTGCTTCAGTGTTCACTACAGAAAAAGACCTTGGCGATTGTAGGGATGACTTACAGCAGACTGAAAAGCTTGAGCATATAGACATTAAGAAAGAGAACATGCGGGAGCTTTTGGAAAGCATCAAGTTGGATAAGTCACCAGCACTGGACGAGATATACACTAGGCTACTGTGGGTGGCAAGAGAGGAGATTGCTGAGCCTCTGGCAATGATCTTTGCATCATCAATGGGGATGGGAGAGGTTCTGGAGGATTGGCGGGTTGCAGATGTTGTTCCCTTATTCAAGAAAGGGAGTAGAGATAGCCCAGAAAATTACAGACCAGTGAGTCTTACTTCAGTGGTTGGTAAGTCGATGGAGAAGATTCTGAGAGGCGGGATTTATGAACATTAGGAGGGGCATATATGATTAAGAATACAGGTTTCCCCCGCCATCCGAAGGTACAGCGTTCCTATGAAACAGTTCATAAGCCGGAATGTCGTAAAGCGAAGAAACAATTACCATTTATTTATATGGGAAAATTTTGTGAGCGTTTGCAGACCCAAAAATAACCTACCAAATCATGCCAAATAACACATAAAAACCTAAAATAACAGTAACATATAGTAAAAGCAGGAATGATATGATAAATACACAGCCTATATAAAGTAGAAATACTTTTCTACAATCATTGCCGTCACTGTTCGCCATAGCGAAAATCTCACGCAAGCGCTCTCAGCAAAAACACGGGGCACGCGCTCTCCAGTAACCTTTAAGCTTTGGAGCTGCCAAATCATACCAAATAACACGTAAAAATACACGGCCGATATAAAGTAGAAATAATGTATGTACAGTGTAGTGTCACTCACAGGAATCGGGAAGACAGCGAGCACACTGACAATGGTGTGTTAGACTGAGTTGTCGGAGTTTGGGTGGTACAGTGGTCCCCACCCTCCGGGCAGCAACCAATACCGATCCGCGAAGAATGCAGTGGTAGAGTGGTGGAGGCATCCAGCACATCTTTAAGAAAAAAGCCGAGATAAACATACTAATTAATTAGGTGCCGCCTGGCACATAAATGTCGGCCCAGATCAGAGGCGACGCAATCGGCAATCGCCTCTGATCTGAGCTGACAATTACATGCCAGGTGGCACCTAATTAATTAGCATGTTTATTTCGGCTTTTTTCTTAAAGATGTGCTGTGTGCCTCCTGGCTACTGCTGCATTCTCTGCGAATCGGTATCTGTCCGGGGCCCGGGGGTTGGGGTGGTGAGACACTGAGGTGTTATCTGTTTCCATTAGGGCAGGCAGCTTATCTTCTTCTATCTCTGCCCGCCTCGATGTCGAAGGTCGAGGTTCGTCGTCTGCTGTGGCTGATGTGGAAGGCTTGCTTGACTGCTGAGCCTCGCGCATTTTTCTATCATACAGTTCTTTGTAAGCACTCAAAGCATCTTGCAAATACTGTATGTCCTAAACTGACATACCCTTTCAAAATTAAAGTCTTACTTTATTATTGCAGCAAAAGTCTCACGTAGTTGCTTCACATTCAGTTCCTGGACAACTTCACCTTCGGTCCGTTTGCTATTGTATTCGGTTTCGATTGTTATCCTTTCCTCTTCCAGTTGCATCAGCTCTTCATCTATCAGTTCTTGGTCATGGGGTGCCAAAACCTCTCCAACATCATCTTCGTCAACTTCCACAAGCCAGACTCACTTCGTCCTTACTTCGTTCACCACGATCAAAACGCTTAATTATGTCTAGTTTTACGCTAAGTGTAACACCCTTATGAGCTCTTTTAGGCTTTACCGATACTTTAGAACTCATCAGGCTAACGGCTGCTCACAGGCACGTGTTTAAGCAATGCCAGCTAGAATGGCGTTCCGAATCCGGGGGAGAGTGGCTGTTCGGGGCGCACGGCGCGCTGCCTTTCTTCGTAACAGTGAAAACACCTTCTGTTAGCGAAAACAGGGAACTAATGTAGGTCTTTCGTAACAGTGAGGTTTCGTAAAGCGAACGTTCGAAAAGCAGGGGACACCTGTAGTCAGCATGGCCTTGTCAAAGGCAGGTCATTCCTTACAAGCCTGATTGCATTTTTTGAGGATGTGACTAAGCACATTGATGAAGGTACAGCAGTAGATGTACTGTAAATGGATTTCACCAAGGCATTTGATAAGGTTCCCCATGCAAGGCTTATTGAGAAAGTAATTTCTACACCCATTTGCAAGTGTGACCTGTGGAGTTCACCAAAGATCTATTGTAGGTCTTCCAACAGTTTCTTATTTAAAGGTTGTCCCAGATCTATGTCATCTGAAAACGTGTGTAATGACATTGAGATAGCCCACAAATTTCCTCAATCTCTCCACTGTCTCAAAATGTCATTTGAGGCATTTGATAAGGTACCCCATGCAAGGCTTATTCAGAAAGTAAGGAGGCATGTGATCCAAGGGGATCTTGCTTTGTGGGTCCAGAACTGGCTTGCCCACAAAAGGCAAAGAGTGGTTGTAGATGGGTCATATTCTGCATGGAGGTTGGTAACCAGTGGTGTGCCTCAGGGATCTGTTCTGGAACCCCTTTTCTTTGTGATTTTTATAAATGACCTGGATGAGGAAGTGGAGGGATGGGTTAGTAAATTTGCTGATAACACAAAAGTTGAGAGTGTTGTGGATAGTGTGGAGGACTGTCAGGGGTTACAGCGGAACATCGATAGGATGCAAAACTGGGCTGAGGAGTGGCAGGTGGAGTTCAACCTAGATAAGTGTGAGGTGGTTCATTTTGGTAGCTCAAATATAATGGCAGAATATAGTATTAATGGCAAGACTCTTGGCAATGTGGAGAATCAGAGGGGCCTTGGGGTCCGAGTCCATAGGACACTCAAAGCTGCTGCGCAGGTTGACTGTGCGGTTAAGAAGGCGTATGGTGGGATTGAGTTCAAAAGCCAAGAGATAATGTTACAGCTATATAGGACCCTGGTCAGATCCCACTTGGAGTACTGTGCTCAATTCTGGTCGCCTCACTACAGGAAGGACATGGAAACTATGGGTGCAGAGGAGATTCACAAGGATATTGCCCGGATTGGGGAGCATGCCCTATGAGAATAGATTGAGTGAACTTGGCCTTTTCTCCATGGAGCGGCGGAGGATGAGACGTGACCTGATAGAGGTATATAAGATGATGAGAGGCATTGATCGTGTGTTTTTTTTCAGTCAGAGGTTTCTTCCCAGGGCTGAAATGGCTAACACGAGAAGACACAGTTTTAAGGTGCTTGGAAGTAGGTACAGAGGAGATGTTAGGGGTAAGTTGTTTTTTTAAAAAATGCAGCGAATGGTGAATGCGTGGAATGGGCTGCCGGCGACAGTGGTGGAGGCAGATACGAGAGGGTCTTTTAAGACACTCCTGGATAGGTGCATGGAACATAGAAAAATAGAGAGCTATAGGTAAGTATAGGTGATTACTAAAGTACGTACATCTTCGGTACAGCATTGTGGGCCAAAGGGCCTGTATTGTGCTGTAGGTTTTCTATGTTTCTATATAACCTACTTACCCAACATCTTTGGAATGAGGGAAGAAATCAGAGCACCTGGAGGAGACCCACATGGTCACAGGGAGGACATACAAACTCCTTACAAACAGTGGCAGGAAATAAACCCTGGTTGCTGGTCCTGTAATAGTGTAAGGCTAACAGCTGCACTAAGATCTCTTAGGTTATTGACAACAGCCTTCTCCCTGGAAATAACTCGGAAGATCTGTAGCTTGGGTGGTCGATGGTTGGGTTGAGATGTTTTTTGTTTTTGCAATTTATTTACAAACATTTCATCACCATGCGAGGAGACATTGTCAGTGTGCCATTGATAGTGGTGAGTCCTCTGAATGTTTAGCTTTTATATACTCCTCAATCAGCTGATTCAACATCATTTCGGAAACTCAGTTGTGATGTGGGGAGGAAACCTCATTGCTGATTGGCTGTGTGGCGAAATCCGCATCCTATTAACTTCCAGAACATCCTCACCCCTTTCTATAACCACCTTGAAATTTGCATAATTATGATCATCATCTCCAAAGTGCTCGGCCATTGACACTTCCAAGACTTGCTTATGTCCAAGATAGCCCCATTGTGTCTATGAATCTGCTAAGAGAACGTTTCCTGGGCACTTTACAAATTCCACTTATCTAGGTTATTCACATAAGACAATTATAATCATTCCTGGAGACCTTAAAATTGCACACAATGACAACTCTATCATGTTTTATTGTCCTGCTTTAATTTCCAAGCAGCATTACTACTGAACTGCTGGCTGGTGGCATAGTGGCATCAGCGCCGGACTTTGGAGTGAAGGTTCCCGAGTTCAAATCCAGCCGGCTCCCTTGCACGCTTTCCATCCGTGCTGGGTTGAGTGTCGAGCTAGTAACTCGGTCTCGAGAAAATAAGAAAGCCTGCTAAAAGAACGCCGTCATGACTGCATCCCGATGACTCCACTCGGAGTTAAGGGCATTCTTCTTCTTCTATTATTACTGAACAAGTACCAGGAAGTAACTGGAGAGGTTCCAGAATTCAGAGCATTCCTTCCCACTCATAAAGAGTTCATAACTCTATGGACAAAGGTGATGTTACTCCACAGTGACATCTTTATTCCAGATGCTAGCTGAAGCCATTATGACAAAGCAGTGCCACTCATCAAAATTTCAACTCATCCCTCCCTCAAGTGACACAAAACTACAATGCTTTTTAGAAATCCAATCCTCTAACTTGGCCTTAATGATTTCCAGGCAATAACAAAATTCTGTTTTCAAGGAATGAGATTCACAGATAAAGGGGCTGAATTATGATGCAAAATGTTATCTTCAACAAGGCCTGCTAGTACTCAGATCGCAGTTAGCCAGCCTGTCCATCAAAATCACTCAGCTCCAGGCTCCTATGTAGCAGGTATTCCATTTAAGTACATTAAATTGCATAATAGTAGGAATTCTGACAAGCACTTAACTCTATCCGCTAATGGCAAGGAAGTGGATTGGGATCACTAGATTTCAGGCCTCAGACCTGAGCTTCAAATGTTTTTTAAACTCTATTTTTAATGCATTCCTCTGTATGAAGTTATCCACGACTCTAATACAGCTTACATTTATATTTTAAAAATTGCATCTTTGAATTGCTTTTAGATTGTATTTTATGCACCTAAAATCTGCAAAATATTTTGTATTTCCTTAACAGGGAGACAGACCTATGGTAAAAGCAAACTATCGTAGCTGCTAGATTTAAAAATAAAAACATAGCCGCTGAATATTTTTAGAATTTTTTTTGATTCTGTGCTTTGAACCACCATTTATCAGAAATTGGATTGTTGATATTTGCTGTTGTATTACGCTCCATATTTGACTGTCAATTATGCATAAGTATTAGGAATTTATAATCACTTCTGTTACAATTTCTTTTTAAACTCAAGTGACAGATATTGAATTCTTGCATGCAACTAACTGTCTTGTAATTTGCTACAAAATTCAGCAAAGGTAAACCAAATCTTTGTCTGAACTGGGCAAGAGAAAACAAGTTAATTTTAAGCTGAAGAGCAAGTAGGGCAGGAAGCGATGGACTGGACAAAGGGAAGATCTCTAACAAGATTGAGGCCAGGGCTGATGTGGTTTAAAATGTAAACAAGGTCATCTAGTTGATGGGGACAGTCAGAAAGTGAGAACACAAAATAAAGTAACATCAGGCATGCCCAGCAGGTTAGACTGTGCTAATGGAGAGAGAGAAATAGCCTGTGTAACAAATGGTTTGACCATTTCTGAAACAGAGAAAGTGAAGTACCTGAAGTTGTAAAATCCATTTGGAATCCTGAAGGCTGCGTCTTGCCCTAATGGAAGATGGTGTGATACTCCCCAAGTTCACATCAGGCCCTGCTATAACAGCACAGGAGGTCACAGAAAGGTAGGTCAGGGTGAGAGTGGACAAAAGAACTGAAATTACAGATGGCACCAAGCTGGAAGCTCCCCTGCAGTCTGAACACAGATGTTCCACATGCAACCACTTCATTTGTGGTTGTGTTTCTTCATTGTGCATGAGACCATATGGGGAACAGTAAGTACTGTTACGTGTCCACAGTTTCGTTTTCCTGGGAGTCCGTAGTTTCGTTTACTGTGGGCGTCATGTGTCCCCAGTTTCGTTTTACTGGGGGTCCACAGTTTCGTTTCTGTGAGCATTACCTTATGATGTATGCTGACAGTATAAAAGAAGTGTGGGCATAGCGCTGAGGAGGAATCAAAGGGGAGAGAGAGAGAGAGAGAGTGAAGATTGCAGACTTCGAGCTATCTGGGAACAGCTCACGATCGGGAAGGGTAAAGTCTAGTGCTTACCCATACCCAAAGGATTGGGTTAATCAGCGGCACACTGTGCATTGTGGAGACATGTCTGTTCTTCGTATGATCCATGGGCGTGGATTTTGTGACAGTCATTTTCTGAAACTGCTCTTCGTGGATTACGGATCAGCATTCATCAGTTGGGATCTTCGGTAACCGTTTCTTCGTTCGCTAGCCATGGAATCTTTGGAATTCGTCGTGATCGCCTCGTCGCTGCATTGTGAATCCACAAGTCTCTCCTCTCACCTATTTCGTAAATTACTGGGACTCTCTGAACTACCACTTTAAGACTGTGCCTGAGTAAGATCTGTTAAGAACGAGTCCTAAGTTTGACTGTAAGGGGGCTATAGACGCATAACGCTGTTAACTTCTGTTTAAGGAAGTAGTTTATTTAATTTTCTATAGTTTTGAGTAGAATGTAAATAAATATAGTGGTTTTAATTTTAAAACCCGACTCAATTTGTCATCTTTTGCTGCTGGTACATTACGAAATCATAACAGCATAACAGGCAAGATTGGTAAAAGAAAAAAATAACCCTTTGCTTTACCTGGTATGGCTGTTTGGGCACTTGGATAGCTCAAACGGAAAAGGTGAAAGGAAAGGTGTGGCAACTGTATGAGAACGTGCTATAACAAGAGGAGTGGTTGTTGGAACTGTATTTGCTTTGAAGTGTTGAAGGATGACAGCAGGGAATTCGTTATCAAATTTTACAACTTCTCTTTGTACACTTCTTTTTCTCTGTTTCAAAAATGGGCAATTGATTTTTGATCCTGATTTGCTTAACTTTCTCCATTAGCAATATCGAATCTGCTAGATTTTCCTATGCCTCTGCATTTTCGTAAACTCAATCAAGTTCACGTTTATTGTCATCTGACTGGACATATATACAACCAAATGAGACAACAGCGCCCTCACGGTACATACACTATATCACACATACACAGAGCATATGAACAAAATATTACCCTAATAAAATGTAATTCAAAATGCACATGAAGTATGCATCACAGGTAAATAGTAAGGAGCTGACTGTCCTTTGTGTACCTTTGTGTGCTTGCTGTGATTTCATAGCTGCTTTATTCTTTTGATCAAACTCTAACTGACCCCATTAACGGAATGATCGGATTTACAGCTTCTCTCCAGTACAATCCCAGTCTCACCATAACAGAGATAATCCCTTTGTCCTATCCATCCACCCTATCTTAAGACTCCTTGTTTTCCTCTCTTTCCCAGTAATGAGAAAGGGTCCTCCGCCTGAAACATTAACTCCAGCTCTCTTTCCATGGATACAATTAATGACGATCTACCTATATTACAGAGCAAGATTTCAGACATAGATCACTACATCATAGAAACAGGGCTTTTGGCCCATCTATTGAAGGGATAAAAATCCCACCACTATTATCTACCCATCTGGTTTCTATACAACATCTGAATGACCAGCCTAGACTGCTCGGCTGGTACTGTACAAACCAGGTAACATGCACCTTAAAAGTGCTTGCTTCATACTGTATGTCTCCCTGGTCACATCGCCATCAATGTTACCTGAATATTAAATCGGAGATAATTACTTCTGCTGCATGCTATTTCCTGATGTTTTAATATGCAAAGCAGCTGGTGCAAAGATTACCTATTCAAAAATACAAGGAATTTTTAAACTACATAGTAATACACAAAAAACCCCAGCAGTCCAGGCAACATCTAAGGAGAAGAGTAAACAGACGATGTTTCAGGCTGAGACCCTTCATCGGGATTGTTGATGAATTACATAAAGCACATGATCAAGTATATAAATGCTTTTCTCTTATTTTGTATTTGTGTATTTTTATACTGCATTGTAGCATGGGATAATTATTGTCAGCAGTGTTCCTGTTGGTATGAAATGTGAATCCATGGTTAATTATAATATTTGCAGTTTCCTTCAATCCATCCAATCCATGTCTCAGTTTCAGAGATGGAATACCAGAGTGCTGATGAAGCGATTTTCCTGATTGATCATGGCTGCAAGTTAATACCAATCCCTTCAGTAGGACGTTGCATTCGCCCATTGAGAAGTGTCTTCACAGTCTTTAATCACAGAGACATGGCACAGAAACTGGCCATTTAGCCCAAATACCCCTGCTGACCACAGCATCCTCTCTACTAGTCCCAGTTGTCCACATTCGGCCATGGACATCTTAGCCAATTCCTTCCATGTATCTATCCAAATGCCTTTTAAATGTTGCAATTGTACTTGATCAACCCCTTCCTCTGGCAGGCTGCTCCTTCCAAGTACACACCACTTTCTGTGTAAAGAAGTCACCTCTCAGGCTTCTTTCAAATTTCTCCCCTCTTAACAATGAGATAATACTGAGGCTGTATAAGACACTAGTCAGGCCATGCAGAGTACTGTCAACAGTTTTCGGCTCCATATCTCAGAGAGGATGTGTTGTCATTGGAAAGAGTTCAGAAGAGGTTCACAAAAATGATTCTGAGAATGAGGGGTGAACATATGAGGAGTTTTTGGCAGCTTTCGGCCTGTACTCAATGGAATTTAGAAGAATGCAGGGGAATCTCAATGAAAGCTACCGAATGATGAAAGGACTAGAAAAGGTGGATGTGGAGAGGATGTTTCTTATGGTGGGGGTGTCCAGAACTAGAGGGCACAGCCTCAAAATTGAGAGACAGCCCTTTAGAACAGAGGTAAAGAAGAATTTCTTTTAGTCAGAGAGTAGTGAATCTGCAGAATGCTCTGCCACAGACAGCTGTGGAGGCCAAGACCGTGGGAATATTTAAAGTGAAAATTGATAGTTTCCTGATTGGTCGGGGCATCAAAGGTTATGGTGAGAAGGCAGATGTATGGGGTTGAGTGGGATCCAGAATCAGCCATGGTGGAATGGCAGAGCAGACTCGATGGGCTGAATGGCCAAATTCAGCTCCTATGTCTTATGGTCTTATCTGGTATTTGTGCCCTCTAGTTTTGGACTCCCAAACCCTGGGGAAAAGACTATCACCACCTACCTTATCCATACCCCTCAGGATTTTATAAACTACTGTGAAGTCACCCCTTAATCTCCTACTCTCCAAGGAATAAAGGTCCATTTGGCCAACCTCTGTCTATAAATCTAGCTCTTTAGTCTAGGCAGCATCCTTGTAAATCTCCTCTGCACACTCTCCAGTTTGACACTGTCTTTCCAGTCTTCTGTCATTTCCCACACAGCTGGGTTTAAACTAGATTGGCATGCATGTAGGATTCTGAGTAGGAGCAAGTCATTGGTTTAGGTTGGGATTGAGTGAATTCCTTAATGACTATAAAAAGATTAACAATACTCTGAAGAGGGAAAACCAGGAGGGCAAAGAGAGGATATGAGGTAAGGTTCAAGAGGTTCGCAAGAGGTTCTATAGCTATATTAAAATGGTGATTCAGGAGAGAGTAGGTCCCTCAGAGGTCAGCAAGGCTGCCTAAGTCTTGACCTGGAGGTGATGAGTGGGGTTCTTCACAAATATATCTCCTCGGTGGTTACTGCGGAGAAAATCATGGTTGCTCAATAGAAAAAGGAACCAAGAGGAGATGTTCTGATAGACATTTATATGGCCAGCGAGGGGGTATTTGCTGTTTTACAGAATGCATCCTCAGACTTTGTAGGAAGCTAGAGAGGGAAGTGCACAGGCCTGTCCAGGGACATTTGCTTCATCGTTAGCCACTGGTGAAGTTCCCGAAGGCTGGAAGGTGGCTATTGGTGTTCCCTTGTTTAAAAAGGATAGTAGGGACAAGCCAGGGAACTGGAGGCCGGTCAGCCTGACATCAGTAGTGGGAAAGTTACTGGAGGGATTCTGAGGGACAGGGTCTTCCAGCATTTGGACAGACAGGGTCTGATTATGAGTTAACATGACTTGTCCATCGGAGGTTACACTTGATGAGCCTTTTAGAAGTTTATTGAAGATGTAACCAAAAGAATAGATGAGGATAGGGAGGTAGATGTTGTCCATTTGTACTTTAGCAAGGTCTCCAACAAGTTTCCCTATGGTAGGCTGGTCTGGAAGGTGAGATCCTACCGTATCTATGGAGTGATAGGTGTGTTCAAAATTGGTTTGGAGGTAGGAAGAAGAGAGCGGTGGCTGAAGGTTATTTTTTGAAATAAAGGCCTGTTACAGGTGGTGTGCTGCAGTATGCTGGCACACCAACGATATGCTGGAGGAACTCAGCAAGCTACCTGGTCTGTTGAGTTCCTCCAATATTTTTTGTGTGTTACTGCAGATCCAGCATCTGCAGATTTTCTCTTGTTTGTGAGTATGTCGGGCTTCATCGGTCAAGGATTGAGCACGCGAGTCGGAACATTATGTTGCAACTGGTGAGGCTACATTTGGAATACTCTGTATAGTTTTAGTCACCCTGCTATAGAAAAACTGTGGCTAAATTGGAAACAGTGTAGAAAAGATTGATGACGATATTGCCAGGACTGGAGGGCCTGAGTTATTGGAAGAGGTTGGACAGGCCAGGTCTCTATTCCTTGGAACAAAGGAGAATCAGCAGCAACCTTATAGAAGAGTTTAATATTATGAGGGCAAGATAAGCTGGACAGTAACAGTCTTTTCTCCAGGCGGTGGAGGGGGTGAGGATAGGTTTAGGGTGGGAGGGAGAAGATTTAAAAGGAACCTGAGAGGCAACTTTTTTTTTATGCAGAGGGTTGTAAGTGTATGGAATGAGTTGCAGAGGAAATGGTTGAGGCAGGTACAATAGTATCACTTACGAGCACTTGGTTATCAACAGTACCTGGAAGCATAGGGGCCAAATTGGGACTAGCTGGGTGGACATCATGGTCAGCAAGGCCTGAAGGGCCTGTATCTGGGCCGCAGAGCCCGGTGGTTCCATGGTAACATTCTCAATGCACATGACTTCCATGTTATCTTTCCAAAACTATGGCTCTTCTGCAGCGCTGTGCATTGCATTACTTACCCTGGCATTCTTACTTGCCCACTGTCCCATTGAGAAATATTCTAAAAGATGCCACATACTGCAACTACAGTACACAGATATCAGAGGGAAAGGCAATTCTAACCAGTGGACCAGGGTGGGGGGGGGGGGGGCACTCAAACTGACTGCTTTGCCCTGGATTGTATCAAGCCTTTGAAAATATTGGCAACATACCAATTTGTTTTGTGAAACATTTAATTACCATCCTGTTCTTTTAATTTTCCTATTAATTAACCTTCTAATTTGTATGAAGCTGCTTTGAATTCAGAACGAGGATTTTTCTACTTGTTTCTAATATAACAAAGGAACACAGAATAAGTAAAGTATAAAATAGACAGGAATTTGTATCCAAGATCTTAGTCTGCATCATACCTTTATAAATACTTGACAAGGAAGCTCAGAGTGCCTCGTCTCATCTCTAACAATATTATCTGAATCTATAACTTCAAATAAAACTTTGCCAAAATCTCTCTTCAATAGTTAACTGAAACTGCAATCATGTTCTATGCAGACACAATGTTCAACAAAGGTAGTAAATTCCCACAGAGAAAAGTTACAAAGAAAGCTTGGAGTCAACAAACAAAAAGTCAAATCCCCTGCAGGGATTACTGATGATAATTAAAATCCTAGGGAAACACAACAGAATTACACAGGCTGGAATCCATCATTAGCACGGTCAGTTGTGTGGGCTCAACATTAATGCAACTCTTAGTTAAACCCCACTTAGAGTACTGTGTTCAGTTCTGGTCATCTCACTACATGGCCGGAACAACATTGTAGGCCCAAGTGCCTGAAATATGCTGTAGATTTCTATGTTCTATGTAACTCTGGTTACCTCTTAAGATAATATGACAAGCAACAATGGTTGCACAGCCTTATAAAATTAACCAAGTGATTTCAGAGAATAAGGATTACAAGTTAAGAGCCAAAACACTTCTCATCAGTTTTGTAATCTTTGTTGCAACGCCACCTTCATTAGCACTTTGCTAAATTCTAAATGTTCCTGGTCATTTCAATCCTGTGTCAGGGCATCACTCACCCATTCTAACAAACTCATTGTAGCATCATATGCATGTGGTCACAACTGCAAATGCCAATGACAATACTGAATTCCTGAGATCTCCCCAAGCAGAGAAATGACCCAAGCTGCCCACTAAGTTGACTCAAAGGTATTTTCAAGATCAGTGCTGGATCACTTGAAGCAGTGGCTGATAATGGGCTACTTTCAAGACATGAAAGGACTGCAAAATAAAATTCTGCTGGGGTATATTAGGAGTGGCATTCAATGAAAAGGCTCCAGGCTCAATTTATTTAAATAATTATCTGTAAAACCAATAGCATAGAGAGAACAAAATATCCTAGTTATTGGGTCACCAGGAATCTGTTATAAATTTTTTTTAAAACTTACTGTATTCTGAATTTTAAATAGATTCTTTGGTGCTGCTTGGGCTTTGCAGTTTTTCAAATAGCTTGCCCAGTTAAACTCCTCTTCCTTGTAGCCTGAAAGAGAAATCAAAATCATGTTAATAATGGAAAATGTTACATAGAACATAGAATAGTACAGCACAGTACAGCCCTTCGGCCCACAATGTTGTGCCGACCCTCAAACCCTGCCTCCCATATAAGCCCCCACCTTAGATTCCTCCATATACCTGTCTAGTAGTCTCTTAAACTTCACTAGTGTAACTGCCTCCACCACTGACTCAGGCAGTGTATTCCACGCACCAACCACTCTCTGAGTAAAAGACCTTCCTCTAATATCCCTCTTGAACTTCCCACCCCTTACCTTAAAGCCATGTCCTCTTGTATTGAGCAGTGGTGCCCTGGGAAAGAGGCGCTGGCTATCCACTCTATCTATTCCTCTTATTATCTTGTACACCTCTATCATGTCTGCTCTCATCCTCTTTCTCTCCAAAGAGTAAAGCCCTAGCTCCCTTAACCTCTGATCATAATGCATACTTTCTAAACCAGGCAGCATCCTGGTAAATCTCCTCTGTACCCTTTCCAATGCTTCCACATCCTTCCTATAGTGAGGTGACCAGAACTGGACACAATACTCCAAGTGTGGCCAAACCAGAGTTTTATAGAGCTGCATCATTACATCGCGACTCTTAAATTCTATCCCTTGACTTATGAAAGCTAACACCCCATAAACTTTCTTAACTACCCTATCCACCTGTGAGGCAACTTTCAGGGATCTGTGGACATGTACCCCGAGATCCCTCTGCTCCTCCACACTACCAAGTATCCTGCCATTTACTTTGTACTCTGCCTTGGAGTTTGTCCTTCCAAAGTGTACCACCTCACACTTCTCCGGGTTGAACTCCATCTGCCACTTCTCAGCCCACTGCTGCATCCTATCAATGTCTCTCTGCAATCTTTGACAATCCTTTACACTATCTACAACACCACCAACCTTTGTGTCATCTGCAAACTTGCCAACCCACTCTTCTACCCCCACATCCAGGTCGTTAATAAAAATCACGAAAAGTAGAGGTCCCAGAACAGATCCTTGTGGGACACCACTAGTCACAATCCTCCAATCTGAATGTACTCCCTCCACCACCACCCTCTGCCTTCTGCAGGCAAGCCAATTCTGAATCCACCTGGCCAAACTTCCCTGGATCCCATGCCTTCTAACTTTCTGAATAAGCCTACCGTGTGGAACCTTGTCAAATGCCTTACTAAAATCCATATAGATCACATCCACTGCACTACCCTCATCTATATGCCTGGTCACCTCCTCAAAGAACTCTATCAGGCTTGTTAGACACGATCTGCCCTTCACAAAGCCATGCTGACTGTCCCTGATCAGACCATGATTCTCTAAATGCCTATAGATCCCATCTCTAAGAATCTTTTCCAACAGCTTTCCCACCACAGACGTAAGGCTCACTGGTCTATAATTACCCGGACTATCCCTACTATCTTTTTTGAACAAGGGAAAACATTCGCCTCCCTCCAATCCTCCGGTACCATTCCCGTGGACAACGAGGACATAAAGATCCTAGCCAGAGGCTCAGCAATCTCTTCTGTTGCCTCGTGGAGCAGCCTGGGGAATATTCCGTCAGGCCCTGGGGATTTATCTGTCCTCATGTATTTTAACAACTCCAACACCTCCTCTCCCTTAATATCAGCATGCTCCAGAACATCAACCTCACTCATATTGTCCTCACCATCATCAAGTTCCCTCTCATTGGTGAATACCGAAAAGAAGGATTCATTGAGGACCTCGCTCACTTCCACAGCCTCCAGGCACATCTTCCCACCTTTATCTCTAATCAGTCTTACCTTCACTCCTGTCATCCTTTTTTTCTTCACATAATTGAAGAATGCCTTGGGGTTTTCCTTTACCCTACTCGTCAAGGCCTTCTCATGCCCCCTTCTTGCTCTTCTCAGCCCCTTCTTAAGCTCCTTTCTTGCTTCCCTATATTCCTCAATAGACCCATCTCATCCTTGCTTCCTAAACTTCATGTATGCTGCCTTCTTCCTCCTGACTAGATTTTCCACCTCACTTGTCACCCATTGTTCCTTCACCCTACCATTCTTTATCTTCCTCACCGGGACAAATTTATCCCTTACATCCCGCAAGAATCTCTAAACATCGACCACATGTCCATAGTACGTTTCCCTGCAAAAACATCATCCCAATTCACACCCGCAAGTTCTAGCCTTATAGCCTCATAATTTGCCTTTCCCCAATTAAAAATTTTCCTGTCCTCTTTGATTCTATCCTTTTCCATGATAATTATAAAGGCCAGGGAGCGGTGGTCACTGTCCCCCAGATGCTCACCCACTGAGAGATCTGTGACCTGACCCGGTTCATTACCTAGTACTAGATCTAGTATGGCATTCCCCCTGGTCGGTCTGTCCACATACTGTGACAGGAATCCATCCTGGACACACTTAACAAATTCTGCCCCATCTAAACCCTTGGAACTAATCAGGTGCCAATCAATATTATGTTCTTGAGCAATGTAATTACTGTCACCTTAGATCACACAAATTTCACAAATCAAAATAACGTTATAAATGCAAATCAGATGGATCATTGTTTTGACAGCAATCAGTTAACTGTCCATAATTGACTGACCAAACTAATCTTTTCCCTCTTGCATGACACAAGATTAATTTGACTTTCCAGATTAATTCAGAATGACACAAGTAATTCTCCAATTTCAGCACCTGCAAAGGCAGCTGTCACTAAGATCAATGCAGCATGCTTTTCAAGTGCGAGAAATTACACACTCCGCATTGCATTCTGGCTTACTCATTAAAAAACATGTATGTCACTCTCTCGTTGAGCTATCAGACCTTTAGGAGGATACAATTTGTGGCTGGTCTTCTCACACCATCCCACTGGATGGATATCAGGTGAGTCACTGTTAATCCAGAAATCAAAACATTCAGAATATCCGTCAAAGTGGAGCCTCAGGCGAACACCGCATACCTGATGGAAAGAAACAGTCAAGTTATGTACATAAATTTTTTTTTAAAAAAAAAATCACCAAGTGCTTGAAGGAACTATTTTAGTGGTCTATGAATTCGACCCTGTATTTTTAATATGATTTGTTGTAGTGTCATTTTAAGCATTATCTCTATTATCAATAATAACTGGGACTGATTTTCCACTTTTATCCCTTGGCGCTAAATAGCCTAACCAGAGAGAACACAGGATATCTAGATGTCAAGGATCTCCTATCAAAAATCTGGAGGGCTTTATTATTGATGAGCTTTCCTCCTTATTGGAGTATTGCATTCAGCATTAATAAGTATTTAAAATTTGGCATGAAATCATAACAAGGTTTTATTTTGAATAAGAGCAGATTAACATAGAACACATAAACTTTGCTCCACGTTGTCTGTGCCAACCATGATGCTAGTAATGCCATCTGCCTGGATATGCTTAATATCCATCCATCCTCTGCATATGCCTGTCCGAATGCCTCGTCAATGTAACCACTGTATTCGTTTTCACCACTTCCCGATAGTACGGTCCAGGACCAACTGCTCTCTGTGTAAAACAGACTTCTTTAAACATTCCCCCTCTCCCCTTCATAACTATACATGCTAGTATTCGACAGGTCTGTCCTGGGAAAATAGACTCTCATAATTACGCCTGCCTCTCGTAATTTACATACTTCAATCAGGTTGCCTCTCAGTCTCCAATACTCCTGAGAAGACAATCCAAGTTTGTTTAACCACTACTTATAACTAATATTTTGCAATCTGGTGAATATGCCAGTGAACTTCTCCTGCATTCTCTCCGAAGCTCCCACATCCTGTATTAACTAAGACTGCATATAAGACTCCAAATGTAGCCAAAACAAAGTTCAGCAGCATCTACAGCATGACTTGCCAACAATTATACTTAACACTACGATAAGGCAAATGTGTCTATCTTCCTTATGACCCTATCTACTTGTGTTGACACTTTCAGGGAGCTATGGACTTGCACCTCAAGATCCCTTTGCACATCAAAACTCCTGCCACCTTCTATATACTTTCCTCTTGCATTTGACCTCCGAACGTGCAACACCTCGCACGTGTCCAGATGAAACTGCAATTGCCATTTCTCCATTCATATTTTGAACTGATCTATATCCTACTGTATCCTTCGACAACCTTCCTCACTTTCCCATCTCTGCCAGTTTTCAAAGTCATCTGCAGACCTATTACATTTTTGTTCAAATCATATGTCCCAGCAATGATCCTTCTAAAGACTGCATTTCAAATATCTTATTAGGCCATCACTGCCACCTAGAAACCTAAGGCACTTTAATCCAAGTATATAAATATGAAGTGTTATGGATGACTGATCTTCACCACCTTCTCTTATAAAGCAAGCTGGGGCTACTTAAGGTCACAGAGGCTAGCTTGATCTCTGACAACCATGCAAACAACACACATTTAAAAATATTAAAACCAGAGAAAATCAGTACATAATTCTAACATTTATCCAGTAGATATTACATATATTTCTTAGTGTTGTGTATTTAATATTTCAATAATATTTGAATAATCTTGTATGTGTATGTGTAAATATATTTTTTTGAAAGAGCTTCTTGTTCATTTAAATAATTCATTACGTGTTATATGTATAAATACATGAATTGCATATGTCATCAGGCTACCATGTTTTAGGTGCAAGCCTCGTTTAAAGGTAAACTTGAAGTTAGACCCACATCCCCAGACTCCTGTGTCTTCCTTTGAATTAGTTTAATATTCTGGAGTTCGAAAACCTAACACTTACCTCTGCAACTGACAGCACACAGAACATGGAGGGATGTCGCGGGTCAATACCTTCCAGTTTCATGCCTACTTTAAATCCATTTTTATTCTGGGGAACTAATTGAAACTGTAAAGAAAAATATATTAGTCTTTATTCTCCATAATTGGCTCCAATCATTGACAATGATTCACTGATACTTCAAAATAACTATTCATCATCTACAACTCCATGCTAGAATTGTTTACATTGTTTAAAATGTCAATGCACATGACCTTGTACCTTACAATACAACATTTGGCCAAGCCTTTATCTATATTTAAGGCAGGGGTTGATAGGTTCTTGATTGCTCAGGGCATGGAGGGATAAGGGGAGAAGGCAGAAGATTGGGGCCGAGAGGAAAATTGAATCAGCCATGATGAAATGGTGGAGCAGACTCGATGGGCCAAATGGACTAATTCTGTTTCCACATTCTATGGTCTTGCGGTCTTATTAAGTTAGCATTCTAAGATACTTTGCATCAGGTCAGAGACAAACTATAATTTCTCTGCCTTCTGCGTAACACCAGACTAGAATTCCTAGGTGGAATAAAGCCCACAATTGCACTCAGCACCCATCTCAGCAGTCAATAAAGGAGATATCTATACTCAGCTACTCAAAGATCATCTTCCTGAGTAGTGTGTGAGAGGGAGTTAACCTTAACCTCCCCTCACCTCCGCAGTAGTTACTCCATTTCCTTCCTCAATGCCCATTCTTCTGTAATAATGGCACCTGAAAAATCAAGACCTCTCATGGCACGGAAGGTCATTCAGCCCATCAAGCCTGTGTTAGCTCAGTGCAATCCCATTAGCCCCATAACCCTATTTCCCACTCCATCAACTCCTGCCACCCATCTATACGGGGTGATTCACAGTGGCCAATGAACCTATGACATAGGAGATAAACCCAGAGCACTGGAGTTGGTCACAAGCAGAATGTGCAAACTCCGCACACTGAGATCAGATCTGCCTTTCAACGCACTCTGGCCTTACTGCCTGCTGTGCTATGATGCGTTGAAAGAACAGTTTTCAGAGAAACTGAGCTTATTGGTGATCACATCCTGGAGCTTACTATTCCCTTCTGTTTGGTTCATTTGCTCAGCCACAAAGGCACGGTCAGCATCACCAAACTGCTGCATATTTTACAGAATATTTCAAAAAGCTTTCATTTTTTACATAGTACTTTGCATTGTTAACACTTCCATCACAATTTTACTATCTATTTATTTATTGCAATATAACACAGAATAGGTCCTTCTGGCCCCTCGGCCACACCACCCAGCAACCCCCGGTTTAAACCTAGCCTAACCATTGGACAGTTTAAAATGACCAACTTAACCTTCCAACTGGTACGTCTCTGGACTGTGGGAGGAAGCTGGAGAAAATACCAGATGATTGACAGGACACATTTTAACAGAGGCGGATCCAATGGCCTGCAGCTAACATGACTTCACTGTGGAAGCAGTTTGATGAAGATGTCAACCAAATTCTGGAGGCGGCAGCGAAGGGAGGGATCGATAGGAAGCTGCAAGCCATGACAACAATCATTGTCAGCATCGCAGCTGAACGGTTTGGAGAAGAGGAGAAGGAAGGCTCCAAAACATCTTACTCGAAGAACCAAAGAGCATTGAGGATCCACAACATCAGGCAGGAGATGAAAGCGCTGAAGTCCCAACACAAGGAGGCAGGAGAAGAGGAGCGCATGGCTTGGCCCAACTGATGTGCATACTACGAAAGAAGATCACGGTCCTCCGCCGGGCAGATTGACGTCGGAGGTGGCATCATGAAAGGGCCCAAAAACATGCTGCCTTTGTCGCCAACCCCTTCAAGTTCACCAAGGAGTTGCTGGGGGAGAAGCGCAGAGGGAAACTGGCCTGTTCGCAGGAAGACATAGACCAACATCTGAAGAAGATATATAGTGATCCTGAAAGAGAGCAGGAGTTGGGAGAGTGCAACATCCTAATAGATCCACCTGAACCGGATGTGCAGTTCGATATGTCAGAGCTGCAGCTAAAGGAAGTCAGAGAGGTAGTCCGCAAAGCAAGGGCAAGCTCGGCTCCAGGACCAAGCAACACCTCGTACAAAGTGTACAAGAGCTGCCCCAAACTCCTGCTGTGTCTGTGGAAGATCCTGAGAATCTTCTGGAGAAGGGGGAAGATCCCAGAATGGTGGCAAATGGCTGAAGGGGTGTGGATCCAGAAGGAGGAAAATGCCACCCAGATAGACCAGTTTCGCATCATCTCCCTGCTGCGTGTCGAGGTGAAGATCTTCTTCAGTGCTGTTTCTAATCGGCTGTGCACCTACCTAGCAAAGAACACCTATATTGATACATCAGTCCAGAAGGGAGGCATTTCAGGGATGCCGGGCTGTCTGGAGCACATCGGTGTGGTGACACAGTTCATCAGGGAGGCCAGATAGAACAAGGGCAACCTGTCAGTATTGTGGCTCGACCTGGCAAATGCATATGGCTCCATTCTGCACTAGCTGGTGCAGCTCACACTGACCAAATATCATGTCCCCAGCAGAAATAGAGACCTTATTGTTGATTATTACAGCAACTTCAGGATGAGGGTCTCTTCAGGAGCAATTACATCAACCTGGCACAAGGTGGAGATCGGCATCATCACAGAGTGCACTATCTCAGTGACACTGTTCTCCCTAGCCATGAACATGCTCACTAAGTCTGCTGAACCAGAGTGCAGAGGGCCCAGAATGAATTCCGCTCAACGGCAACCACCTAGCAGTGTATTCATGGATGACCTCACAGTCACCACAGAATTAGTCCCAGGCTGCCGGTGGATTCTGCAGGGGCTCGAGAAGCTGGTGGAGTGGGCCCGGATACGTTTCCAACCTGCCAAATCAAGATCGATGGTGCTGAGGAAAGGGAAGGTGGAGAACAAGTTCCGGTTCAGCATCGCAGGCACAGCCATCCCAACCATCACAGAAAAGCCAGTCAAGAGCTTAGGCAAAGTTTTTGACAGCTCTTTAAGGGACACAACATCCATTCAGATGACCTGCACCGAGTTGGATGGCTGACTGAAATCTGTGGACAAGTCTGGCCTACCTGGGAAGTTTAAAGCCTGTGTGTATCAGCATGGCATTCTTCCCACAATCCTGTGGCCCCTCGTCGTCTACGCAGTTCCGATCTCCACAGTCGAAACCTTAGAGAGGAGGGTTAGCAACCACCTCGGGAGATGGCTGGGGCTGCCAAAGAGCCTGAGCAGCATCGCACTCTATGGACACCACAACAAACTGCAACTGCCCTTCAAATCCTTGGAGGAAGAATTCAAGGTAACAAGAGCCAGAGAAGTGTTACAGTATAGGGACTCAAGTGACCCAAAGGTAGCTAGAGCAGGGATCCAAGTGAGGACTGGCAGGAAGTGGAGGGCAGAGGAAGCTGTTCAGGAAGCAGAGGCAAGGCTGCATCACAGGAGGCTGGTTGGAGTGGTCACACGAGGCCGAGCTGGGCTGGGATCCTTTCCAACTCCCCAAATGGACACCAGAGGGAAGGAAAGGCATCCTCTAGTTCAGGAGGAGGTGAGAACAGTAGTGGAGGAGACAAGAACCTGCAAGGTGGTGAGAACGAAGCAACAGGGAGCTTGGACAAGATGGGAGAATGCGGTTGAGAGGAAAGTAACCTGGGCTGATCTTTGGAAAGCCGAACCACACCGCATCCAATTTCTCTTCCAGGCAGTGTACGATGTGCTTCCAAGCCCATCAAACCTGCACACATGGGGCAAGGCAAGACACACATCTGTGTGTCCACTGTGCTCCAAGCGAGGAACCCTGGAGCACATCCTCAGCGGCTGCGCAAGGGCACTTGGTGAGGGACAGTACCGATGGAGGCATGATCAGGTCCTGAAGACCATCGCTGAAGCCGTCAGCGCAGGAGTTGAGTGGGCGAAGCGGTCCCGACCCTCCAAGCAGACATTGCCTTCGTCAGAGCTGGGGAGCAGCCAATACCCGCCAAAAGAACATCTGCAGGCATCCTGACCTCTGCAAGGGACTGGCAGCTGTTGGTGGACCTCGAAGGGCAGCTGAAGTTCCCCAACCATATCGCAGCCACCACCCTGCGACCAGACATTGTCCTAGTGTCTGAGTCTACTAAGCAAGTGGTGCTGCTGGAGCTGACAGTCCCACGGGAAGACCGCTTGGAAGAGGCCTTTGAAAGGAAGCTCTCCAAGTACACAGGACTGGTCAGCAACTGTCAGCAGGCTGGATGGAGAGCGAGGTGTCTCCCAGTGGAGGGTGATTGTAGGGGATTCATAGCCCGTTCTTTATTTAGAGCCTTCAGCATTTTGGGTATGGAGGGAGAGAGGAAGAGGAGAGCCATCCGCAGTACCACCGATGCGGCAGAGAGGGCCTCAAGATGGCTGTGGCTAAAAAGAGGGGAGCCATGGAGTCATAAGTAGCTAGCCATCTGTACACAAGCTGGGGTCTGATCAGGCCCGGCTGGGTCACCTGGAGGAGGTTGTATGATGTTGAAAGACCTGAAACACCTGATGATTCCAGGAACATCACTGAAGATGTGTCCAGAGGCATCAGTAGATGTATGTACACAGCTAACTGAATACGAAGCGTTATATTACAGGCCATGTAGACTTAGAAGATCATTTTTTCCCCCACCTGGAGATTGTTAATCAAGTGATTTGAATTCTTTCATGTTATTCAAATTTGCGAGGCAGAAAGTAAACAAGGAATTCACAGTAGCCAATTACTTGAGAAGCACAATTGTTTAGCCTGTATTCAAGGAAATTAACCAGTAATATGCATCATATCCATAAACAAGAGATAGTCGAAGGACCTGATAATATTTCATGATTAGGCCTATCCAGTATGTGAACAAATTGTAATTGTTATCAGCTTAGAGGAAGCTATCCACACAGATTCAACTGGTTCAGAGCTTTAATTCCCCCTCTCCTGCCAATAAATGCAATCATTGCATTGAACAATAGTATAACCACAAATTCAAAGAATCTTAGACTACACAAACCAGGAAACAGGAAAGTACATCTGTTAGATTTTTTTTAATGGATATAACTAAATAAAATAGGACATCTAGGTGCATGGCAGTAAAAAAAAATCAGAAGCTAATTTCAAGATGTTATTTTAAAATCTATCAAGTTTAAAAGTAAATATTTTGAGTAAAATAGACTCACACACACAAAATTAATTTTCAGAGCCAGAGGGTTTACTCATTGGTGCCTCAGTGTGGCATTTAAAGATAATATTTATGTATCAAGCTCCAATTTTTCAGTTGTTGAAATGAGGACAGGATGTAAAAATTCCAGAATCATTCATAGTGAGTCAAAGCAAAGTGATTTTCTGATTTAATTGTTGACACCTCCGCTGTACAGAGACACAATCAAAAAAAATGAGTGGCGGAGGGTGGTGAGTCAGTGGATTCGTTGCCACAGGCAGCTGTCACTGGATCAGGTGACAAGGCTTATTTAAGGCGGAAGCTGATGGGTTTTTGATTAGTCTGGGCATGAAATGTTATGGGGAGAAGGCAGGAGAATGGGGTTGAGAAGGAAATGGATCTGCCATGACGGAATGGCAGAGCAGACTCAATGGGCCAGATGGTCTAATTTCTGCTGCAATGTCTTATGGCATGACTGAAAAAGTGACAGAGGGCTAAAGTGTAGATGTGAGCGGAGAATAAGATTAATACATTTAAAAGACAAGGGCAAGGTTCTGATAAATCATAAACAAATTTAATCAGAAGAGAAAGAGAAGGAATAAGCTGATGAATAGAGTAAAGTAGAAAGGGAAACATCACAAATGAATGCAAGAAGTGTTTTTAAACAGAGCATTTAGAAGCATAAATGAATGTTGAGTGACATAATATCTGAGCTACTTGGGAATATTATAGTCCAGGAGAAAAGAGAAGTAAAAAAGGGAAACTGTTAGGACGTGAGGATATTAAGGATGTTGAATTAGTACAAAATCCAATTTGAATGAGTTGAGAAAGAACAGGGTATGAATATTTGTGCATTACAAGTAAACTTTATCATTGACATCAATAAGCAAAAATAAAAATAACAAATGCTGAGTATGTTTTGCAAGGAAGATAGACGAAACAGGTTAACAATTTTAAATGCACTCAAGCTACTTACTATGCAGATTGAAGAGCAAAATTGCCAGGAAATTAAACTAAACAAACAATTGTTACAAAAATGGTCCTCTGGTACCTCACTCGTGGCTAGCAAAGACAGAAAAATATCTAACACAGTCCCAGAAATTTCATCTTTGCTTTCCCACGACATCCGAGGATTCACATGGGCTGGCCCCAGAGATTTTCCTGCCCTAAGACCGCCCCAACTCCTCTTTCATAATGGAACCATCATTCAGTACTCCTTCCTGAACACCAGTAACTTCTATGACCTTCTTTGTAGTAAATACAGATGAAATTTATTCATTTAAGACCTACTCATTCCCATGGCTCCACGCATAGCAACCATGCTGGGTCCTTAAGCAAACCTTTTCTCTCCCTATTTATACCACTGTAGGCGTAATATACGGAGTTTTCCAGAATTCTTTTTGAATTTTGCATTGGCTTGTGCTGAGCCTTGCAGGTGGTTGTCTTGGTAAAAGAGCAGCGTTGTGTGAAGCAGTTAGTGCCAGCAATTGGCTATCAGGGTTCAGTTCCCGCTGCTGTCTGTATGTGGGTTTCCTCTGGGTGCTCCAGATTCCTCCTGCATTCTTTCTTTTTAAATCTCTATATTAAATTTTCAAAATTATAAACACAGTAACAATGTTGATACAAAGAGATTGGAATAACCTTAATAAACATATACTAAAAAGATTTTAAGTAACAGGTATAATAGACTTCCAAACTCGTAATGAAATTAGTCATATAAAAAAAGAAATAAAAAGAAAAAAAAATATAGAATACTAAACCCAAAAAAAAAGAACAAAACAGGGCTAGACCAATATCTTGAATCAGACACGTTCAGTAATGTCGTCAACTCCGCTCCCCTATTCATATAATTTAAGTTAATAAAAAAGATTCGGAAAGGTCAAATTACATCATATGAAAATGTTGCATAAAAGGTTTCCAAGTTTCTTCAAATTTAACCGAAGGATCGAAAATATCACTTCTAATTTTTTCTAAATTTAAACTTAATATAGTTTGAGAAAACCATTGGAATGTAGCAGGAGGATTCAATAAAATGGGATAAAATTTTTCAATTAGTTATATGTGCTAAACATACATTAATACAATTTAAAGTGTGCATAGAGCCCATATGTACAAAGATAAATTAGCCCATTTTTATTCCCATATAAACCCTATTTGTGATAGATGTCACTCTGAGGTGTCTTCTTTAATTCACATGTTTTGGTCCTGTCCTCTTTTGGAAAAATATTGGAAAGATATTTTTGATATTATTTCAACAGTTCTATGTTTTGATTTACAACCCCATCCTATTACGGCAATTTTTGGATTGCCAATGGTAGAACATAGATCTTTGTCTTCTTCAGCCTGTCGGATAATAGCATTTGTCACTTTAATGGCCAGAAGATCTATTTTATTGAACTGGAAGGAAACCAATCCTCCTGCATTCTAAAGATGTACGGGTTGGGGTTCATAAGTTGTGGGCATGCTAGGTTGGTGCCAGAAGCATGGTGATACTTACAGGGTGCCCACACACTTCCTCAGACTGTGTTGGCCATTGACGCAAATGACACATTTCTCTGAAGCAAGAGATAAATCTGCAGATGCTGGAAATCAAAGTAATACACACAAAATGCTGGAGGGCCAGGCAGCATCTGTGGAAAAGAGTACCCAGTCAACATTTCAGGCCGGGACCCTTCATCAGGACTGGTAAAATGAGATTAGAAGTCAGAGTAAGAAGGAAGGGGGAAGGAGAGGAAGAAGCACCTCCTGGTGATAGGTGGAACTAGGAGAGGGGGAAGAGTGAAGTAAAGAGCTAGGAAGTCGATTGGTGAAAGAGATAAAGGGCTGGAGAAGGGGAAATCTGATAGGAGTGGATAGAAGGCCATGGAAGAAAGGGAAGAGGGAGGAGCACCAGAGAGAGGTGATGGGCAGGTAAGGAGATGAGAGGGAAAAGGGGATGGGAAATGGTGAAGGGGGGAGGGTGGCCATTACTGGAAGTTCAAGAAATCAATGTTCATGCCATCAGGTTGGAGGCTACCCAGATGCAATATAAGGTGTTGCTCCTCCAACCTCAGTGCGGTCTCATCGCAGCAGTAGAGAAGGCCATGGACCGACATGTTGGAATGGAAAGCAGAATTGAACTGGGTGATCCTGCGTTTTCTGGCAGACAGCACTGCGGAGGCTGATGTATTGGTAGGTGAGGACAAGAGGAACCCTATCCCTGGTGGGGTGGTGGGTGGATAGAATGAAATGGAAGAGATGCGGGTGAGGGCAGTGTTGATGGTGGAGGAAAGGAAGCCCATTTCTTTGAATAAGGAGGACATCTCATTAGCTTTGAAATGAAAAGCCTCATCCTGAGAACAGATGTGGTGAAGACGGAGGAATTGAGAGAAGGGGATGGGAAGAGGTATAGTCCAGGTAGCTGTGAGAATCGGTGGCTTTATAAAGGAATTCAGTGGATAAACTGTCTCCAGAGATAGAGGCAGAGAGATGGAGAAAGAGGAAATCGATCAGGTAAATTTGAAGGCAGGGTGGTATCAGTGGATAAGCTGCCTGCAGAGACAGACCGACATGCACATTTTTCTCTGTAGAGATATTCTTTGAATTTTCTTCCATTGTCTATGCTAGGTTGACAGGATCTGTGGTTCATGTTGATCTTACATTAGGGTTTGAGAAGCAATCGTGAAGTTATTGAGTTGAAATTATTTGGGTTCAATTTGTTGTGAAATATTTGTATTCTGTGTTCTTCCATCAACATATTTACTTTATATTTTGAAATATGGGCATCAGTTTTAGCAATCAAAAATGTCCATCCAGCTTTGCCAGATATCTGGGCGATCAGTAGGGACTCTGCTGGAGCTCACTCACTCACTAAATCTCGACTCCATGGTGTACACGGTCAGCAAAACAGGACCTCTGTCGCCCTAGATGCATGCATGGTTTGTTAATCCAGGAGATGAATCCCAACATGATTTCTTGTGGTTATATCTTAACAGTGCTGGAAGGGGCTTTACCTAAAATTGGGCAGTCTTTCATTTATTCTGTTATGGTTATTATTCTATAGGTTTATTGAGCATGGCAGCAAAATATGAATCTCAGGTTGTATATGGAGTATGTAGTTTGATAATAAATTTAGTTTGAATTTTGAAATAAAATCCCTGTAATGCAACCAAATTATGCTCAACTTAACGGAGAAATTTGATTACATCACAATAAATAAAGTGCAGATCTCCATATGGTTAAAAAAAAGACACATATGTTGTTACTTACAATATTGTAATTAGTGGAAGTATCACCGAGGTATTTTATAAATATTCATATTGACAAAACTAGGACAAAAGCAATGATTAGAATTATTTTCATCCCCATTGCTTTTATGGATCTACACCTTAATCCACAGCTGTTGCCGTTGTTCCTTGTCATGCCTTGTGGCGCATCAGGCGGCGTTTTTGCTGTTTCTGTAGCACTTGACTGTTTGTCTATGAGGCCGAGTTGCTAGCTCGATGCTCAGCCCAGCACAAAAGCGTGAAAGGAACCGACCGGATTTGAACTTGGGACCACTTGCCTTGAAGTCTGATGCTGATGCCACGATGCCACTACACCACCAGCCGGCTATTAATCCACAGTTAATTAACTAATTTTCAATCAAATCAGTAAAATGTTATATCAGTCTGTATTTGTGCTACTTTGAGCTGGTCACAAGATAGAAACAGGTTTTGACATGCCCATCCGTTTGCCTTTCTCATTGTCAGGAAATACTATGTTTTTGCAACCTGCTGCTTCCTGGGCTGTGATTCGTATTTTAGCATTTAGAGAAATCAAATGGAATCCTTAGCATTTATAGACTAGATAGCAACAAGTATAACAATTCCAAATACATCAAAATAAAATTCACTTGGAAACTTTCTATTAATTAAACTAGCTCTTCAGATTCAATTAAAAAAAATACTGAAAGGTTTCAATCTCTCTGTGGAATATTTCCATTTAAGTCTGATCCTAACACGTTGGAGTTTTCCACTCCTTAAAAAAAATGCATTAATATTAAATATCAATTTTGTGCACTCTTGTACAAGCGGAAAAATCATATTTATGTACGTGAAAGCTCAAAAGGCAAATATAGGGAACATTACCTTCACAGAAACAATTTGAGTTACCTTCCTGCACTTGAATTTCAATGAACGCAGCAATTGTCACCCAGACACTATTTGCTACATGGCTGCTGGTTGCTTTGGAAACTGCAAGAATGATTAACCGAAATTCATCGGGGAATACAAATCGGCAGAGAAGTTTTCAGCTGTGAGTTTTTAGGTCACAGTAATGTGAAATGACAAATGATGATCATCCTTTTTATGTTAAAATAAACAATGATTGCATTGCGTTGCTAAGGAACCATGCCCTGGACAGTCATCTGAATCAAAAAAAATTATTGAGCTGTAATCCAATTACACTCTTTTAAACAAAAAGCACTACTGTAATTATTTTTTGGTCACAATACGTTCGAGATATTGGATGTAATATTGATCCTATTGAGCAGTAGCATTAATAGGCATACATTGCCTACTCACCTGACCCTGCAATAAGTCTAAAAATATCAGCTTTCTCTTGTGTCTTCCACAGATCCCCTCTTCCCTTTCTCCTTTTCTACGAGAGAATTACCTTTCCTCCCTGGAGCTCATTTAGTGCCACATTCTGATGGTAAAAAAGTTTGAATGAAAATCTGGCTGAGCGGTGCCACAACAACCTCACACTCAATGCCAGCAAAACCAAGGAGCAGATTATTGACTACAGGAGGAGGAAACCAGAAGTCCCTGAGCCAGTCTTCATCAGGGAATCAGAGGCGGAGAGGCTCAGCAGTTTAAATTCCTCGACGTTATCATTTCAGAGGATCTGTTCTAGGTCCAGCACATAAGCGCCATTACAAAGAAAACATGGCAGTACCTCTACTTCCTTAGGAGCGTGCAGAGATTTGGCATGTCATCTAAAACTTTGACAAACTTCTATAGATGTGCAGTGGAGAGTGTACCGACCAGTTACATCATAGCCTGGTATGGAAACACCAATGCCCTTGAACAGAAAAGCCTACAAGTAGTGGACACAGCCCAGTCCATCATAGTTAAAGCCCTCCCCACCATTGAGTACAGCTACAAGGGGCACTATCGCAGGAAAGCAGCATCCATTATCAAGGACCCCCACCATCCAAGCCATGTTCTCTTCTTGCTGGAAGTTCAGGACCCACAGCATCAGGTTCAGGAACAGTTATTACCCCTCAAACATCAGGCTTTTGAACGAGAGGGGATAACTTCACTCAACTTCATTCACCCCAACACTGAACTGTTCCCACAACCTATGGACTCATTTTCAAGGACTCTTCATCTAATGTTCTCAATATTTATTCCTTATTATTATTAATTTTGTTTTCATTTTTGTATTTACGCTGTTTGTTGTCTTTTGCATATTGGTTGTTTATCCGTCATGCTATCTATGGTTTTTCATTGATTCTGTTTGTGTTTCTTTATATTTACTGCAAATACCCACAAGAAAATGATTGGGTTGTATATGGTAACATATATGTACTTTGATAATAAATTTACTTTGCACTTTAAAATTATACCATCCCTCTTTTACCCTAATGAAACTTCACTTTTAATTGACTATATCAACACCTCTCCACCACTGAACTACTGGACAAGACTGCATTCACCTGGTTTTAGGTAGTCAAAGTCAGAGTTTAATCTTCCAAGATCTCTACACCCATATGCAAGTTCACCAAAGATATATTGTAGATCTTCCATCAGTTTCTTATTTAACGGTCGTCCCAGCTCTACGTCATCCAAAAACATTGACAATGACATTGAGCTCCAACTCACCACTGATTTCCTCGATCTCTCCACTGTCTCAAAATGTCCTGTAAGCACACTGGATGAGCAGAAGTTCCCTTAGCTTGGGTCCTGACCACAAACTCCATTCCCTCACCACTTTCAGCAGACTCTCTCAATCATACTTTAATACTCTGAACTTAACAATTCCAACACAATTCAAAGTGGCTTCTGTTGTGTTTTTAATTCAGTAATATTTGAGTGATAGTACAATACATTGGTGATTAAACATTCTTTGTTTAAGTAATGCATTACAGGTTATATGTAAAAATATGCAAACTGCATATGTCATGACGCTATCACTGTACATATGCACATCTCGCTAAAAGTAAAAATGAAGCAAGACCCGTTCTCTTGGGCTCCTGTCTTTTTCTTGCAATTAGTTTAATGTTTTGGAGCTTACACAGCATAACAGTGGCAAGAAGTATTTTGAAAACGAACCCAAGATGACTACCCACATGTTGAAGTGCAGTGAGACAATCAAGTTTTTGAAGAAGCGCAGTGAAATGGTCAAGTAAAAAAAACAGTACAGCAAGTGTCTCTTCAGAAAAGGAGGCAGTAATGATTGAGTTATAAAGATAGATGTGTTCCATTGCACGGCAGATAACTAGCTCAAGTATACTGAGCTAACTGAGCAGTATTTTAAAGCAAGATGTAGCCAATGAGAATTAAGCCAGTTTTGCTGAGTGTATTGGGTTTAAAGGCATACAATTTGCTTAGAAGTTTGACTGCTCCAACCAAACCAGCAGAAATTAATATTGTGAAAGTAATGCAGGAATATTTAGAGCTGAATCCATTGTTGATTATAGTTATAATAGGTTTCATTAGCAGAATCAAAAGGAAGGTGAGTCAATTTCAGCATATGTGGCTGAATTGAAGAGGTTGTCTGAAAATTGTCAGTTCAATAATGGGCTTAATGATGCATTGCGAGATCACAAACACAACAAAATCTGCATATGTTGGAAATCCAAGGCAAAACACATAAAATGCTGGAGGAACTCAGCAGGTCAGGCAGTATCTATGGAAATGAATAAACAGTTTCTTTCCATAGATGCTGCCTGACCAGCTGAGTTCCTCCAGTACTTTTTGGTGTTTTACACTGAGAGAGTGTTCAGTTCATGGAATCTTAAAAGAACGCCTTCAAAAACGAATTGAAGGACGATTCACATTTAAAAGAACAATTGAAATAGCTGTATCAATGGAAACAGCAGAAGAGACACAATTAAGTTGTAGTCAGGACAATTGCAGAAAATGCAGAAGTTGGACATGCACAAAGAGCATGATGGGCAGGCAAAAATAAATAGACTGCACAGGAAAGTGAAAAAGCTAAAAAGTCAAGTTACAGTTTCAAATACAGCACTAATCTTCATTGTCATGATGAAATATCTGATAATGATGAGAGTGACAGAGGACTGTGTAGTCTTGTGAAAACTAACAATAGGCAAGCAATATGGGTTACACCAGAAGTGAACAGTAGATTAATTAAAATGGAATAGGACACTGGCTCGGCTGTTTCAGTCATTCCACAAATTGAGTTTGAATGGCATTTCAAAGATACTGGACTGAAGCTTGCAGATATCCAACGAAGAACTTGTACCAGAGAAAAGATAACTCCTGTGGGAATGACATTCTTAACAGTGAAACACAACAACCAACAAGCCACATGGAGCTTGTATGTGGTAAAAATACAAGAGGGCCAGCATTGTGGGGCTGCATGTGACTGAGACAAATACAACTCAATTGCAGATCCATTCTCTATGTGTATTCCACATCCCCTGTAATAAGAGTCCATAAGTCAACTGAATGCAAATTAAGAAAGGTACTGGATGATGTCACAACCATCTCCACGCTATATACCATGGACCATAGCCCAAAAGGGGAAATGGGTGCTAGTGCCTATCTCTGTGTCTCTGGTTGGAAAACGTATTGGACCAAGGAAGGACCGTGTTGTTCAAAGGAATCATGAAAGTGATGAAAGCAGTGGTCCGACTACAACAGTATTTGTAGAAAACATATTAGAGAAAGCTTCTGATGTATTTATCAAGCAATTGCTGGTGAAATGTTGCTTGGTTTCAAGCTGGAAGAGAGTTCCTGGAGTTTCTGGAAAGTTGCAAGCATTCGGCTTGGAGTACTGTCAACAGTTTTGGGCCCCACGTCTCAGAAAGGATGTGTTGTCATTGGAGAGAGTCCAGAGGAGGTTCATGAGAATGATTCCAGGAACAAAGAAGCGTTTAGCAGCTTTGGGCCTGTACTCACTGGAATTCAGAAGAATGCGTAGGAATCTCATTGAAACCTACCAAATGTTGAAAGGACTAGATAGGGTGGATATGGAGAGGATATTTCCTATGGTGGGAGTATCTAGAACTAGAGAGCACGGCCACAAAGTTGAGAGGCGACCCTTTAGAATGGAGGTAAGGAAGAGTATTTTTAGCCAGGGCGTACTGAATCTGTGGAATGCTCTGCCACAGACTGCGGTGGAGGCCAAGTCCGTGGGTATATTTAAGGCTGCAGTTGAACATTTCCTGATTGGTCAGGGCATCAAAGAATAAGGTGAGAAGGCAGGTGTATGGGGTTGAGTGGGATCTGGGATCAGCCATGATGGAGCAGACTCAGTGGGCTGATTGGCCTAATTCTTTTCCTATGTCTTATGGTCTTATAGCTTTTGTAAATGTAAAGAACCAGAATATTCTCTGCGTGTGTTAAGGCACGATCTTCAACTGAGAGACAAAATAACTGTGTGTAAAAGATGCAAAGACCAAAGCCCAGCTGGATGAATGGATGGCCAAAAAAGGAGTCAATGGATCTCTCCTTTTGGATTCCTAATCCACAACAACATTTGTCAGATGATGTTGTGGATTAGGAATTCAAAAGCAGAGATCAGGTCGTAAAGTAGAAGGGATATTGAGAACTAAATGCACCTTCCCAAGATAACGATGCGCATTCTGGAAAGAAGAAAAAGGAAAAGAAAGAGGAAGATGACACAAGTTCTATGGGAATAGAAGAGGATAAAGGAGACCAATAATAATTAGCAAATTCAGAGATGCTTACAAGATGCTAGAAGAAGAAAAAGGTAAGTTGTTGAAAGGAGAGAAAAGAAAGTGAGAAGGAACTTGAGAGAGAAGGAGAAAAGCATGAAAGAGAGAAGGAAGGTGAGGAAGAAAAAGAGCAGGAACAAGAGCGTGAACAGGATCAGGACTGTGAGCGAACCCGTGAGCGAGACCGTGACAGGGATCCTGAGAGAACCAAGTATACGGAAAGGCAGCATGACTGAAAAAGGGATCGAGAGTAGGATAAAGAGAGAAAGAGATGCTGGGATCAGGAGAGAAACAAGGATCGAACAGATCCAGATAGAAAAGGAGAGCTGTCAGAACCACTTCCTACAGTCTCATAATCAACTCCTACAACTACCAGCACCTGAGATTGTTTTGACAGCCACAAGGCTCACTTGCTAAGCAGAGTGACCTCCCTTGTCAGGAAAGAATAAGAAATCCTCCACAGCCAGTAAATCTTTAAGCCCTGAATGGGATATTTGAGTTGGAATTGATAGCTAAGCAGGGAGGAGTATTTTGTATTTAATAGTTCAGTAATATTTGAGTAATAGTGGAAATATAGTGGTGATTAAACTTTCCTTGTTTGTTTAAACAATGCATTGCAGGTTATATATAACACGTGAATGCATAGTCATGACTATCAAATTACACGTGCACATCTCACTAAAAGTAAAAACTAAACTAAGACACGTTATCTCCGAATAACTTCTGAAGTTATAACAGCTTCCTATCTGCCGTCCCTGTTTGTATTCGTCTAAATCACTGTTGTGGTTATCTTCATTTAAGATCATTCACCTGCTACATTAGCTCCCCTTCTCTCTTCACAGATGCCAGCTGACCAGTTGAGTATTTCTAGTATTTTCTGTTGTTGCTACAGATTGCCTTCATCAGTAATCTTTGGTTTTAATTTAACCCCAGTGATGGAAAAGTTCTTCTATGGAATATACTGACGAAAAGAAAATTAATTTAATAAATAGATTTAAGGACAACTTCATTGGATTTTGGTGAAATAAAAGAGAAGACCAATAAAGGGAACATCAGATGTAGATCAACACACACTGTGTATGAACATGCGAGTTTTTCAGCTGGGAAGGCCGCATCGACAGAAATGAATAGACATTTGATGTTTTGGGCCGAGATGCTTCTCCAGGACTGAAAAGGAAGGGGTAGGCACCAGAATAAAAAGGTGGGAATGGGGAAGGAGGCTAGCTAGGTGATAGTTGAAGCCAGGTGGGTGGAAAAGGGCTGGAGAAAAAGGAATCTGATAGGAAAGGAGAGTGGACCATAGGAGGAGGGGCACCAGGGGGAAGTGACAGGTAGGAGAGAAGAGATAAAAGGCCAGAATGGCGAATAGAAGAGGGGAGGAGAGTGAAAAAAATTTTTTTATCAGAAGGAGAAATCAATAGTCTTGCCATCAGGTTTGAGGCTACCCAGATAGAATAGAAGATGCTGCTCCTCCAACTTGAGTGTGGCCTCATCGCAACACAAGAGGAGGCCATGGACTGACATGTTGGAATGGGAGTAAGAATTAAAATGTTCGGCCACCAGGAAGTTCTGCTTTCGGTGGGTGGAGCGGAAGTGCTTGATGAAGCAGTCCCACAATTTACAACAGGTCTCACCAATGTAGATGAGGCCACTCTGGGAGCACCAGACACAATAGACAACCCCAGAAGATTTGCAAGTGAAGCGTTGCCTCAACTGGAAGGACTGTTTGGGGCCCTGAATGGAGGTGAGGGAAGGAGGTGAATGGGTATCGCATTTAGGCTGCTTGCAGGGATAAGTAGCGGGAGGGGCCAGACATAGATACTAATTTTCTCTAGTTTGTCCAAGTTCCATATCGTAGATTGCTAGCCAAGTAAAATTTCAGGCTCATCAAATTAAAAAAAGGTCAATAGCAACAAGAAGTTCAAAGTTCAAAGTAGATGTATTCTTAAAGTACATATATCACCATATCCAATCCTGGGATGTGTTTTTCTTGCAAGCTTACTCAGTAAGTTCAAGGAACATTGAAAGACTGTAACTAACAGAATGGATAAACAACAGAAGTGCAAAAGACAACAAACAGCAAATAAAAGATAGATAGATAGATAAATAAATAAGTACACAATAGATATTGAGAACATAAGAGGAAGAGTCCTTAAAAGTGAGCCCACAGGTTGTGGGAACAACAGCTCAGTGATAGAGTGAGTGACTGAATTTATCCTCTTTGGTACAAGACCCTGATGGTCGAGTTGATTTAGAATAAATAGAAAGTAAGTGTGAGTGCCAGTGTGTGTTTAGCAATACAGTGCGGAGTACGTCCTTCTGGCCCTTCGAGCCACACGTCGCCAGCAACTCCACAACCCCAATTAACCCTCACCTAATCACAGGAAAATTTACAATGAACAATTAACCTATCCAGCACGTCTTAGGACTGTGGGTGGAAACAGGAGCACCCAGGGGAAAGCTTATGCATTCCATGGGGAGAATGTACAGAGATTCCTTGCAGAACAGTGTCAGAATTAAACTCCAAACTGTAACAGCATCATGTTAACCGCTATGCTACTGTGGAGTTAAAGTTGTCGTAAACACTGGTTTCCAGATGGACAGACACTGGTGTACTCCAAAGATCTTAGGAGGGACAACACTTTTTATGATATATATTCATTCTCAGACACTAGAGAGCAGGATAAAATTTCAAAATTAGCATTTGACTGAAAGCTAAAAGTATGGTAACAGTGGGATAGATAGCAAAAGATCACAAATGAGATAGACTGATTGGCAGATTGTGTAGATGAAGCAGAGAATGTGAAGTGTTACATTTTGTCAGAAAAACCACAAGGTCTTAATGGTATAGTTCTGAAGGGTGTGCAGAAAGAGAAGTCCTGTGATTTTTTTTTGTGCATGAATGTGACAAAGCACACTGGGGAATCACGTGAGTTTCTGGGCTTTATATTTAAAGCAGGAAGACTACAATTAACTTTTATAAAACAACAGTAAGGTCACAAAGAAAGTGATATTTCCAAGTCTCGTCAGCCCACGTCTGGAAGAAGATATTGGTTCAAGGAAGGTTTTTCCGCCAGTCATTATGATTTGTAACTCGCAGCCTGTGGAGACAGAATTATTTGTGATTTCAGATACCAAACTCAACTGGCACCTTGAGGAAAATAACTTGTTGGGCTGGACAGGTGTGGAGAGAAGGAAAGAATAAAGTAGAGAAACATATAGTCAATTCATAACTGATGGGCTGAATGGCTTTAATAATTCAGCGATGTCTTTTAAGGGCATTAACAGTATTCGGCAAAAGTAATTGGTCCAAATACTTAATTTTCTTGTTGAAATAGTTACAATCCTAGTAATGCTAAACACCTTTTGTATAGGTGTGATTCATGAGATGACCACGGCTTTGTAGTAACACGTTCACATCTAATTCACAACAGACTGTCTTTAGGTCCCACACCAGAGATGGAAGCATTGAATATGGACTGATGCTTACAGGGAGTGATGCAGAGCCAGCCACAGTGTCTCTGGGACATGAAACGGCTTCTTGTATTACTACTTGAAATGGGAGGAGACACAGTGTCCAAAAGTCATCCTGACATCAGCGACTTATCACCAATTTGGAACCCGGTGTATGCAAACTTGATTTTCTGCATTCCCAGTGATCTGTCATCAGGTCACTCGTCTGAGGGCTACTGGTCCCATGTAACCCAGTACTACCTGTCGCATGGTCGGGTGGTCGGCCACTAAACCGGCTCCCCCACCAGACTTGCCTGGTGAGAAGGGTGGCTAGACACCCTGCAGGACGAAAAACAAGACCTGTCAAAGGGCAGATGAACCCTCTCGTAGGGTCAACGGCCATCTAGGAAACATGAGCCATGAAGCGCGGAAAGGGTATCCCTTGCATTGAAGCTTGGTCTGACCATTCACTGCCACAGAACTTCCCCCAGCCGTCTTGGACCCCACCATGCTGCTGGATCTGGGAGGGGATGTCGAGAGGGTGAGTCTGGACCTGTGCAATCCCCTACTCACCTAAAATCCACTCACACACACACTGTTCCTTTCTGAGGAGTGGGGTATCCTATCAAACCCCACTAACTGACTGAAAGGAACCATCATCATCCTATGGGATGGATAGCCAGAGAGACATACACCAATTTGGTGTATCCTGCTCAAGATTGCAAGAGGTCTCAAATTTAATTGCAAGAGCAACAATGGAGATGAATCCCAGAAAGGTTATAAAAATTGACACGATCACACAAAAAATACACAAAATCTGCTAACACATAGAGTAAATTGGAGCAGCATGTTCATGAAATTCTTTATAATCACGTCCTGTTACTTTCAATTATTTTCATGAATGGAATTTCTCCAATGTGAATAGCCTCACACAAAGAAACAAAACCTCCCATCCAAATGTTATCATTTCATTCAAATATTCAAATGAACTCTTATTATTTCATGTCCAAATTAATACAATGTTCTGAAGGATCTTCTGGTATGCGACGTTAGTATATTAGAAAGTTATTAAGTATTCTGAATCCAGACATCAGTACCTCATTAAACAGCTTTGGGGGTGCAGCTAATGCATTTTCTTCTCCCAGATACTTCACCCACGACCAGGATTTTTTCTTTCCAGAGAGTGGAACAGCTATGAGAAAAAGTAATAATATTTGTTACTGCAAACTGCAAACTCAAAGTTTAAGGATAAGGATATACAAGTTCATGTGATATCAGAGGAATTTGGTTTATCTCAAATGAACTACGTAACTGGGATAGAGGGAGAGGGTAAGAAAGAGGGCAGTGGGAAAGAGGTGGGAGGAGGGCGGTGGTGGGGGGGAAGAGGGAGCTTGTTGGGGGGAAGAGGGACCGTGGCAGGGGAAAGAGGGAGCATGGCGGGGGAAAGAGGGAGCATAGGGGGAAATGCCTCCATGACTTGAAGTGAAGTCACCAACATGTGGCATACAGATAAAAGATGAAAGGAAGCCAAAATATTCCTTGAGGAATACCAGGTGTGGATGAAAATCTATTACAAGTGATTCTCCGACTACAAGTTAATACCCAAGAATTAAACCAAGTGAACATTATTCCACCCAGTTGGACAATCCTAGAGAAGCTTTAGAGGATGTCCGGGTCAACCGTGCTCGAGGATGAAGACGTAATGAGAAGGACCAAGAACAATAGATAACAAATGTCATGGTCACACATAATTAGCAACGTTTTCCAGAGTCATTTCAATAAGTGGATAATTAATTGGAAAGAAAGGAACATACCACTTTGAGAGGTTCTGTAGCACATTCTGGGAGTTGGGAAGGGAAAAAAAGGTAGGTCGGAATTGTACCTGAAGCACCCAGCTACGCAATGATTATGGTTATGTTTTCTGAGCACAAACTATTTTTAAATTATAATGAACTCTCCATCAATATCCAACTTTTCTATCTTGATATTTCTTGCAGGTTAATACGTCGTTCATACTGTGGGTTCTTCAACCACTGCTGTGATTTTACTGGTGAATTTCATCTGCCTATTTCTAAACCTGCCTTGCACCCTTTAATCAAACTCTCAGAAATAACTACAGGACTTCAATTTAAGGTTTTATCCCTTGACTTACCTTTGAAGATTTGGGGAGGGGCTGGGTCAGATATAAAGCTTTTTAATTCATTGTACTGTCAACTGCCAATAAGAAAGCAGAATCCATCACCATCCCCAGGCAAAGCTTTCTTCTCACCTCTGCCATTGGGGAGGAGGTAAAAGAGCCTTAGGTCCCACACCACCAGGTTCAGGAGCAGTTATTACCCTCCAACCATCAGGCTCCTGGACCAGTGTGGATAACCTCACTCATGCCAATGCTAAACTGATCACTGAAAACAATCTACGTACTCACTTTCCAGGACTCTACAACTCTTGTTCACAGTATTAATTAATTACCTATCTTTTAACTGATTGTTATTTTTGTTTGTATTTGCAGTTTGTCTTCTTTTGCACATTGGTTGCTTGTCCATCTCCCAACACCCCGCCCCCCATCCTCACCACATTCTACAGAAGTTGTATTGAGAGCATCCTCAGCAGCTGCATCACTGCCTGGTTCAGAAATTGCACCATCTCGGATCGCAAGACCCTGCAGCGGATGATGAGGTCAGCTGAGATGATCATCAGGGTTTCTCTTCCCACCATTACAGACATTTACACCACACGCAGCATCCGTAAAGCAAACAGCGTTATGAAGGACCCCACACACCCCTCATACAAACTCTTCTCCCTCCTGCCATCTGGAAAAAGGCACTGAAGCATTCGGGCTCTCACGACCAGACTGTGCAACAGTTTCTTCCCCCAAGTCCTCAATACCCAGAGCCTGGACTGACACCAACCTACTGCCCTCTACTGTGCCTATTGTCTTGTTTATTATTTATTGTAATGCCTGCACTGTTTTGTGCACTTTATGCAGTCCTGGGTAGGTCTGTAGTCTACTGTAGTTTTGTGTTGTTTTACGTAGTTCAGTGTAGTTTTTGTATTGCTTCATGTAGCACAATGGTCCTGAAAAACATTGTCTCGTTTTTACTGTGTACTGTACCAGCAGTTATGGTCAAAATGACAATAAAAAGTGACTTGACTTGAATTGTCTTGTCAGTGTTTGTATGTAGTTTTTCATTGATTCTAATGCTTTTCTTTGTTCTGTGAATGCCTTCAAGAAAATGAATACATGGTGACATATTTAAACTTTCATAATAAACTTTGAACTATTCCACAGGAACAATTTAGGCCCCATGATTAAGTGCTAAGTTCACAGTGAAGAATGCGTGCCTTTTGAGTACTTGCTATATCCCAGTTATTCTAGGTATATTGTGTAAAGAAATGCTAATCGATATGGGTAAGAAGCAAACTGAATTGATCCTTTTCAAGTTAAACTGATTTACTGCTGATTGCATGGCCAAGCTGTTAATTGCTAGCAATGTAGAATGCCCTTTGAACCACGCACTAAAATCAAAACGAAACAGCAACTATAATCATCAGCAACAAAATATGAACAGCAATTTTGATATTTGTTTTGACATAAGACAGTCACAAATTAAAATACAATAAACTAATGTAACATGTGACAAGTAAGTATAATGCAATACGTTTCGAATAAAAAGTACTAAATACCCTGTTTAGAAAGCTTGGAATCTGGGTCAGATTGTCCACTGTTTTTGAAGCGACTGTGTTCTGTCAAGACTGAAGACACTTTTATCTTCATTTTCTCATCACTCTGTACTTCTTCCTGTAGCAAAATCAAATTCACAGTATTGTACTTGTGAAATGCAGCTCAAAGAAAAACATCAGAATCGGCCTTTTTTTTAAACTTGAAATTTGTACTTCATTCAATAACATCACAAGTGACACGTGTTCAGTTTCTGTAGCTGCATTGTTCATTCTACATTGGACTAAAAATTACTAACATCCCAGGTATGCCCGTTGATTTTTTTCAATTTGCAGAGAAATGTGTTTTTGTTACCACACAATACTTAGCTTCAAATTAAAATGACCCAGTAGGGCCTTTAAATTTTAATAATGTCGTTCTGCCAATCACTTTAATATAATATTACATTTTTCCCACTGAATGCTAATGTTGCATGAAATAAATTGATTATATGCAGGAATATTACATGCAACATTAAGCATGAAGGTCTTTAAGCAATATGGTTCAAGTTCATGAGGAAAAAAATGGTTTGTTTGAACCCTTTATTCTTTACCATCGCCCTCAGAAACTGTTCTAGAAACCTTGAATAATTGCAACTCACAGTAATCAATTCTTATCACTGGAGGTTAGGTTTACACCAAAGCTGATCATTTCGAGCATGTGAAATGTTCGCACTTTTAAAGGTTAGTTTTTATGTTGCATGATGTGGATTTGTTCCATTTGCCATGCTATTCCAACATTCTGGAGTCCTTATACTGCAAAAAACCTACAGCATATCAAGTTTGTATCACTGTAATTATTTCTGTTAACCATCACAAACATTTAATAAACAAACACAAGAGTTTCTGCAGATGCCGGAAGTCCAGAGCAATACAGGCAAAACTGCTGAAGGAATTCAGCAGGTGAGGTAGCATCATGGAAATGAATAAACAGCCATCATTTCGGGCCCACACCCTTCATCAGGTATTTAATTTGTACTCTACTGTAGCTCCCTTTCTTATTAGCTGCCCTGCGTGTGTAGGTAACAATGGTTTAGTAATACGGACCAGTGACCAGTCTGAGCTCCTTTATTCACTTCACCTTTGGTTATCTCTCACAATTTTGACAAAGCACACGAACCCAGGCTTTCTTGCTCTCCTTCTCCCATCCTCCCCAAATCCACCATCATTGCTCACTCTCTTTAACAAAATGCAATGCAAAACCATTTGCATTTACTTGGTACAGTGAGGGCAGGAGGTGAGCTGGAGAATGTTGTACAAATGGTAAGACCGTGCAGTGTAACTGCTTGGTGAGACAGAAACAGCTTTTGGTGAGGAGCCATACAAAATGAATCTCAAAAAATCAGTGCTCAAGAGAAAATGTTTAAAATACATCTAAATGACATGCATGCTTTCAACATGGAGTGCAGGTACGTATGACAGATAGCATCCATTAACTGCATCTCCAACACTGGCTTCTGTTGACAGTCCTTGATAGATGACATGGCAGCTTCAGTATGAACAGTATTAATAACCATCCTACTAGGAAATGTCAGGCTTGACCACTCTACCCATCCAAAAGAGAAGAAATCTTGATTGGACATGGCATCAAAGGTTATGGGGAGAAAGCCGGGAACTAGAGTTGAGGAGAAGATAAAAAAGGGCTCAGCCATGATTGAATGGTGGAGCAGACCCAATGGAACAGATGGCCTAATTTTGCTCCTATGTGTTATGGTCTTATGGTCAATCTGTCCATTGTCATAGCTACAAAATTGGGCACAATGGAACAAAAATGGAATTGTAAAAATATAACAATATCTTTACTTAGCAAGGAGAAGAAAACTTGAGCTCATAACTCTGGTAACTGGAAATGCCTTCTTCACAGCAAAGTCTTTTCAAGGGGAAAATGCTTTTCAAACCAGAGTATAGATCATTGTATTGTTCACTGCAATGCTGTAACTGAACGAAGAAAAGGCAATTACAAGACCACCGCTGGAATCAAAGCAATTTGGGCAAATATCGGATCTCCGCAATACAGTTATTCTGAATTATCTGCATTATTCTGCTTCCCACTTGACTCGTTATTTAAACTATCTTTAACAATCAGTTAACATACTGTGGAGCGTGTGCACATTGGGCTCACAAATTATATTTATACTGTGATTCCAAACAGAGATGGGAAATAAACTATCACTTCCAGTCAAGCATTATGCTCACAAGATCTGGGTAAATCAGGAGAATTTGTGCATCATTTCACCATGTTACTGGATTTACAGCTGCTCTGAAGGAGAAACAGGAATGATGGAAGAGAGACTACTGCTATCACATCCCTCTCCTACCTTTGCTGGCCTGGAATTAATCCAGCTCTAAAACTCTTGTGCTTGGTCTACCTCTGCTTTAAGGAGAGGACTGCTATTCCAAGTTATGTGACATGTGAAGGGGGCATTTTGGCTCTTCCTTCTCACTTCTGTCCTCATGGAGCCCTGAAGGGTTTGGAGATTACCCATGCATCATCAAGGCAAATGACCAGTTTTACATTAAAGGCTTAATGTTGGTGAAAAACAGTTTTTGCGATTGAAAAGAAAAAAAAAATCCTGAAAATCTGAAATAGAAGCAGAAACTGATGAAAAGACTCACCTGGTCAGGCAGCGTCTGCAGAGAGAAAGGCAGAGTCATGTTAATGATGTTTCACCATTAAGTTGAACAGTGTGATATTATTGTGCCAGTCTAGCTCTGATGAAAGACTAATGATCTGAGATGTATACTCTATCACACCTCACATTTACTGCCTTGCCTGCTGCACAGAATATCTCCAACATCTTCCATGTTCATAGTAGTTTCCGTCGCACCAAAATCAAAATCGCTAAGTAAACACAATATGGAAAGCAGACCACAGTAGAGTGAAAGCTTCAGAAATCTCACTGCCTAGCAATATGTCACTGTCACAGAAGTTAAATATTTATAAATATAACACACCATGTAGTCATCTTCAAAATCTTCATCAAATTCTTCTTTTGGGTTAACACTCACTTTCCTCTTTCGCTTTTTCGTCCGTTTCAATATTACACTGGCATTTTGCTTCACAAGTGCATGGTCCATAACAGATTGTCTGGAAAAGAATTTTGCATTGAAATATAACTTAGCTAGCCAAGCTCCAGAGCATCTAATAGAAGTTTCAAGTTTCAACATTACACTTTTGATGCATTAAATTAGTTTTGTATTCTAACTTAATAAATTTATAAAATATAAGAGCATAATGATTTTATTATTGGACTGGATCAACTAACCTAAAGGTCTAAAGTGGAGTCCTGACAAGAGTTCAAATCACAAAGTACACTGGAGAAATTTAAATACAATTCAAGAAATAAATCTGATATAGAACACTGTCATAGAGTCATAGAAAAGTACAGCACAGAAAAATGCCGCCCCTCTGCATTCCTGCCTGTCCTTTCAATACAATGTGTATCCTTGGACATTAAGCTCCCACTGTAACTCTCTTCAACCACCTCAATTCCCTCTGTGTGATACAAAGAAACTGTTGAATCCAAACCCTCATTTTACCTCATGATACCTCAAAAATACCCTCCACCAACATCCTAACTCTTGTACTGATGGTACGTATTTCAGTACTAAATGTACCTCCAGCCATGATTCTGCAGTGCAGCTACAACAATGGAATCTAACTAAAAAAAAAAGAGGAAAATTGGATGGATACAATTAACATCCAAATGACAGGATGAACTGTGAATCACACCTAACTCCAAAACTAAAAATGACTACAGTATATTTTAAAATATATTTTTGATTTCCTTGTGCCCTCACCCCTGCCTATTTCTATCATCACCTCAGCTTCAGGATTCATTTCTGCTGATCCAGTTTCAATCTTTTGCATCAGTCTACCATCAAAAGCAGTATTTTCAATTGCATTTGTAATTGCAATTTGTAATCTCCCCTTTTAAAGTCCTCCTTCAAAGCTACCTCCTAGAGTGGGACACACTCCTAGTCAGCTGTCCTAATATCACTGTAAAATGATATTATTATAAAATGTTTTTATTGGCAAGCACCTTGGAATATCCTGCTACAATAAATAGCCCAAGGTAAGTATGAATTGCTTCTGTTACAGCAGGACAAACCGCGCTTATCACGCTCTCCATTTGGAAATGTATTCAAAATGGATTGCCGTCTGCACTAAATTTTTGATGTATGCTCCAAGCTCCTTAGTGGTAAGAGTAAGTCACTGAATTTACTTTAAAATTCAAAATATGGTTACACCAATTATTCAGAATTTCCCAATTACTTCTTCATAGTTGTACTCTGTGGACCTAATTACATAGCTTTACATTTTATTTGGTTTGAGTTTTGTCTTATAACATCTGGAAACAATTATGTTGTTTACAATTCTGCATTCAAGTCTACAATAAAAACATCATCTTAGAATTCGATTTTGCAAAACTTTTCAAAACTGCTGTTCAATATACCTACTCATTTTCATACAGCTGCTTATAATTTGTCCCACAGAAATGGTCACATTTATTGAACTTGCCCATTGTCCCATATCCTCCACAGTTTTCACAGCAGCAGGTGCCTTGTGTGTTAGACAGATCATTAGTGCAAATATCTTCAGAAACAATTTCTGTTATGACACAAAAAACAATAAGTAAATCAGTATAACAAATGTGGAATAATTCTGCCTTGTTAGTACAATAATAGCTTTATGCCATTCCCAAATTTGAATGGTTTTAGCAAATTAACTTCAAGATCTCTGTCTTCATGTCTTTATCCTAATTTGCTTCCATGCTCATCACCAACCAGAATCCCACCGTGCACCAATTAAACCTAACGTGAAACAGCTTTATTTCTCAGTCCCTTGTACATGAATAGTATTGTCTTCACTTAGTGGAATGCACCTATCAGCATTGAAATCAGGTTTAATATCACCAGCATATATTGTAAAATTGTGTTGTTTTGCAGCAGCAGTACATATTAAAACATAATCATAAAAAATATAAATTACAATATATATAAAAAATAAGTAGTGCTAAGAGAGTGGGAAAAAGTGAGGTAGTGTTTATGGGTTCACTGCCAATGGCAGGGGGAAGAAACTGTTCCTGAAACGTTGAGTGTGTGTCTTCAGGCCTTATACCTCCTCCCCAGTGGCAGCAATGAGAAGAGGGCACGTCCTGAGTGATGGAGGTCCTTAAAGATGGATGCCTCCTTTTTTGAGGCATCATCTTTTGAAGATGTCCTGGATGCTGGGGAGGCTAGTGCCCATGGTGGACTGGCTGAGTTTACAACTTTCTGCAGCTTTTTCCAATCTTGTGCAGAGGCCCCTCCATAGTAAAAGAGTGACACAATCAGATAGAATGTGTACCACAGTACCTCTGTAGAAGGTGGTCCTAACAAAGTGCAACATTGCAGCATTTCCTCGCTGTCCAATACTCCCCCAGTCTTGGTGTCATCCACAAATTTACTGATCCAGTTAACCGCAGTATCATCTAGATCATTGATAAAGACGACATACAAAGGACCCGGCACCGAACTCTGTGGCACTCCACTACTCACAAGCCTCCAGTCAGAAAGGCAACCATCTCCTGCCGCTATCTGGCTTCTCCCACAAAGCCAAAGTTTTTTTTTATTATTAATTATTTACTGCAATACCAACAAATTACATTCAATACAACCAGTTGCCAATTACATTTTGACTGTTTAACCCAGCGACCCCCCCAACCTTCATCACCATCCCCCCTCCACCCCTCTCTCCCCCCATCCCTCTCCCCGCCACCAATCAACTGAATAGTAGTACATACACAGATAAAGCATTCCTATTTTAACAAAAGATCTTTTAAGTTAGATATCAAATTTGTCCGCATTATGATTGTGTTTGGTCGTGCATCATTTACTCTTGCTGATGAAAGTTCCAGGTAAGAAATGTCCAAAAAGTTCCGGAGCCAGTGAGTATTTGAAATATCATGGGGAGGTTTCCAATGCTGGACTACAATCTTCTTAGCTGCAGTCAGGCCTGCCAGCCAGATTTTGCGTGTTTTTTCCGTAAGGGAATGGTGGGAGTCATCATTTAGAAGATGTACAGCGGGGTCCATTGGTAATTGTACCCCTTTTAGTTCTGTAAGAGTGCTGATAACCTTCCCCCACAAATCAAAAACCCCTGGACATTCCCATACAACATGTATAAAAGAGCCAATGGCTCCATGGGGGCAAAATGAGCAATATGGGTCAGGAACCAGTCCCACTTGATGTCTAATTCTCGATGTTAAATATGCTCTACGACAAAATTTCAAGTGTATACACCGATGATTTGGGTTTTTCGAAGCACTGGCAGCATTATCCCAAATCGCATCCCAGTCTCAGTCTTGTCCCAATTCAGATATGTCCCTATCCCAAGCTTTTATTCCCGTTGTGGGCATATAATTCTGGGAATTTAATTTATCATAGATATATGACACTATCTGTCCTGGAGCACTCTGTATCCAACTTAAGATGGGATGGTCCTTTAAATCTGACCCCCAGGGAACACCGTAGGCTTTACAAGCTGATCTTACTTGAAAATAGAAGAAAAGAGAGTGTTTATCAATATTATATCGAGATATCAGTTCTTGAAAGCTAAGGATAGTACTTGCCCCATTAATACCTTGAAGAGCAGTAATACCTTTATCCTCCCAAGTTCTGTTAGTGAATGGTTTCCCTCCAGATAGAAAACAATTATTGTTCCATAATGGAGATGATCTACACCATACGCTTTTAAATTTTAGGAATTTTTCTGCTGCTCGAAACACTTGTGGTGTATGGGTTAAAATTGGACTGTAATACAAATCACATTTTTTGGTAGACATACCTATAAGAAGAAAGTCCTTCAACCTTATTGGTGCTATTAGCTCTTGTTCTATATTTTTCCAGGACGAAACTTTATCCTCTTCCATCCAATAGCTAAGACTTTTTAATACAAATGCCCAGTGATACAATTTAAAATTTGGACATGCCAATCCCCCATTCGACTTTTTGAATTGTAGAGCTGACCATTTTATATTGGGTCTTTTACCATTCCAAACATAGTACCGTAGTAAGGAGTCCAGTTTTTGCCAATATCCTGCTGGAGGTACAAATGGGATCATTGAACTGATAAAATTAATGCGGGGTAAGATGTTCATTTTAATGACCGATATACAGGCCTGGACTGATGCTGGCAGGTGTCTCCATCTATTAATATCTTCTTCTATTTTTTTCAGAATTAGAGAGTAATTTGTTTTAGCCACAGCTGATAGGGAAGTATTAACTTTAATACCCAAGTAGAGGACTTCATTTGTAACTTTAATCTGAGGAGGAAGAGACACCTTACTTTTATCCGTATTAATCAGCATCAGTGCTGATTTTAACAAAATAACTTTGTATCCTGAAAGAAATCCAAATTGCTCCGGTGTTTTTAAAACATACGGGAGAGTTTGTTGAACATTCGTCATATAAACTAGCGTGTCGTCCACGTAAAGTGATATTGAATGCCATGTTGTACCTATTGTAATAGGGGAGATCTGAGGTGCAAGCGGTTCAATAGATATATTGAAAATTAAAGGAGACAAAGGGTCCCCTTGTCGTGTGCCCCATCCTATGTCAAATAACTCTGAGAAACCTCTTCCTACACATACCCGGGCTGAAGGATTAGCATACAGTATTTGAATCATATTGATAAATTTATCACCGAACTTAAATTCTTTTAGAACTCTCCAAAGATATGGCCATTCAAGGTGATCGAACGCTTTTTCAGCATCTAGAAATAGCAGGCCACAGGCAGGTGGGATTTTATGTGTTGCACTCAGTACATGTAAGAGCCGGCGAATATTATCAGATGCGAGACGCCCCTTGATAAAGCCCGTTTGATCTCGGCTAATTATTTTCCCAACTACTGTTTCAAGTCTACTGGCTAAGACTTTGGAAAATATCTTGAGGTTGGCATTTATCCAGGAGATTGGACGGTAATTGGCACACTCCAAGGGGTCCTTATCGGGCTTAGGTATAACTGTGATCAGGGCTGTGTTTAAATCTCTATGGAAAGCGCCATTTCCAAAAGCATAATTTAATGTTTCTAACCATACTGGTCCAAGAATATCCCAAAGTACTAGGTAAAGTTCCACAGGTATGCCATCTATGCCTGGCGTACGGCCCTTATTTGTAGCTTTCACTGCTTTGAGTAGCTCATCCAGTGTAATAGGAGAGGCTAGAGTTTTGGTGTCCTCTAACGACAACGTAGGGTGGTCTAATCCACTAAAAAAAAATGTGAAGTCATTCTCAGAAGGAACTGAGCCACTTGTATACAGTTCTTTAAAGTAATGTTGAAGGTCTCGTTTATTTCCTCTGTTGAAGATACTATTCCACGTTTAGCACATCTAATCGCTGGTATAGACCTTTTAGTTTCCTGTTGTTTGAGCATTAGAGCTAAAAGATGGCTCGGTCTGCTGCCTTCTGCGTAATACTTATGTTTGGTTATATGGATCATATATTCTGCCCTGCTTCTTAATAAATCATTTAATTCTGCTTGTTTCATTTTGAGCTAGTTTTCTTTTGTTATGGTGTATATCCCTTTGAGATCATTTTCCAAAGCCTTACATTCGTCTTCTAAGGTGGAAATCTTTTGAAGCCGGCTTTTATGTAGGTGAGAACTGAACCATATGGTGTTATTTCATAAGAAACCCTTGATGGAGGCCCAAACCACTGTCACATCCGAGACACTATTTTTATTTAAATTTATAAATTCTGTCAGTTTTGTTCTCAGTTGTGATAGAAATTCGTCGTTTTTTAGAAGGATGGAGTTAAACTTCCACCTCGTAGCCTTATTTTTAATTTTGCCATAATTAAAAGTAGATATGACTGGGTTGTGATCAGATAGATGTCTGGGCAAAAATTTTATTGAGTGTACTAAAGGCAGCAGACCGGAGGATATAAGAATGTAATCTATCTGAGAGAAAGTTTTATGTCTTGTGGAGAAGAAGGTATAGTCTTTAGCAGATGGATTATGCACCCTCCACACATCCGTCAAGTTTAAATCCGTTAGAAAAAGGTTAAGTGCTTCGGAAGCAGATTCTTGAGAGCTTGATATAGTTGAGGAAGACTTATCGAGGTTAATATTTACCAAAGCATTCATGTCCGAACCAACATATGGTTGGTAGTCACTTAACTTCAGTAATTGTGAGGTAATTGAGGGAAAAACATTCAACCTCGAATATAGTTGGGGCATATAGGTTAATGAATGCAACTATTTTACCCTGAATGGATGTGCAGAAAAAAGCTAGACGTCCTTTATTATCAGCGCCCGTCCTTTCAATTGGTACATTAGTATTACGTCTTATTACTATCATAACTCCTTTTGTACGAGTATCATCAGCTGATGCCACAACGGGTTTATAAAAACGGTTTTGAACCCTGGGAATGTCATTAGGTTTAAGATGTGTGTCCTGTAACAGCGCAATATCTATTTTCTTTCTACGTAAGAAATCTAAGACCTTTGAACGCTTGTAGGGAGAGCTTAAATCTCTAACATTAAATGATACAATAGTAAGATTTTGTAATTTATCTGTGTTGCTCATCTTCCCCTGAATCTGTTGTTGTAAGTTGGTAGTGGAGCCCTGAGTTACCCCCTTCCCACTCCCCCTCCCATCCAACCCTTACTTTGTAACATCTGTGAGTGTCACTTAGCAATGTCAGACACTGAACACTGACATCAACTGCCCCCCTTCCAGCACCAACAAATTAGAAAGACAAAGCAGTTCTCATAGACAATCATATCAAAGAGACAAGAAAAAAGAAACCTGGGCAAACCTGTTAACCTATATAAGTAAAACCGTTTCCGTCTCACATATACCACATGATCAAGATCCAAACAGCTATCTTGCAAGTAACTGTCGGTTCAGTAGACCGTCGCTTCGCGGTGGCACTAATGACGTCTTATCTGGTGCCCAGAAATGTAAACAAATCTACTGGAGACATAACATTCTAAAGTTAGTCAGAACAAACTGCTGTTTCACAGTTTCATTCCTGATGAAGTATTACATTTGGATATATTGAATATTACCTTAAAACTCTGACCTGCAATACTCAGAAACAAATTGCCCCCTTAATTAATTAAATACAAAGGTGCGACGAATGACTTTCCGATAAAAGAATAACCAGAAAACTTCACACTTAGAATGTTAACTTGCCCGTGCCTGATAGATTGCACATACAGGCAAGTCCGAGCTCTTAATGCAGTTCCATCTCCTCCCGAGGGGCGTGTGGACTTTGCCCAGGGTCTTCTTCCATATCTCCCAGCGCCAATAATTTCAGAACTTCTCTCACTTCCTCTGCCGAGTTAAGTGACATCTTCATGCCCTTAATATTCACTTTCAAGATCGCTGGATATATGAGGAATGAGTCAATCCCCTTCTGTCGAAGTTTAGCACGGATCTCCTTGTACCTCTGCCATTCCTGCATCGTGCCAGGGCCGTAGTCAGCGAAGAACTGCAGCTGGGTGCCATCAGGGAGAGTAGGTTTGGCTTTCCTCGCACCCTCCAGGATAGCCTGCCGGTTGGAGTATCGTAGAAGCTTAAAAATCATGGTCCGTGGTCTTGAGGTGTTATTGGAAAAGATCCTATGTGCTCTATCTATCTCCAAAGGAGTGCTGTGGGAATTCTTGAGCGCTGGAATCCAATTAGGCAGCACCTCCTGGAGGTAACCCCTTGGATCGTCGGCCTCAGCGCCCCTCGGTAACTTGACCAGCCGCACGTTGTTTCTCCTGGATCTGTCCTCCAAGTCATTTAACTTCTTCCATATCTTAGTCACCTCCGCGAGACAGGAGTTAGTAACTTTCTCATTCTTGCGTAAGCAAACTTGAATGTTGTCTATTTTATTGAAAATCGTGCTAAATTTTTTAGCGTGAATGTCCGCCTGCTCCTTTAACGACCAGAGAATGTTGCCATTCTCTGCCATATGCTTCCGTATGGGGTCGAGAGCCTTTTCCAGCGACTCCTTTAGCATGTGTGCTACCATTTCTTGCAGCGATTCCATCTCCGTTGCCATTGTTTGTTTAATTAGCATAGCTATTTCTTCGGATGAATCGCTAGCTTGGTGCCGTCTGCCGGTATCTTGTTTCCTAGTTGAATTTGTATCTTTCTTTGAAGCCATGTCTTTAGTTAGATCTTTATCCAATTCAACCTTGTATTCAGACCGTCTATGAGCCCTGAAGAACTTGAAAAAGGAGGGTCGTATGTCAGCGCTCAGTGCCATGCTGCCATCTTGCCTTGTGCCTCACCGGAAGTCCCGCCAAAGTTTAATCCAATTTACTACCTCATCTTGAATGCCAAGTAGCTGAACCTTCTTGACCAACCTCCCATGTGGAACCTTGTCAAGATGCCTTGCTAAAGTCCATGTGGACAACATCCACTGCCATCAACTTTCCTGGTAACTTCCTCGAAAAACTCTTTAAGATTGGTTAGACACAACCTACCATGCACAAAGCCTTGCTAACTATCCAAATACTCATATATCCAGTCCCTTAGAATACCTTCCAATAACTTTCCCACCACTGACATCAGGCTCATTGGCCTATAATTTCCTGAATTATTTCTGAGAGCCTTTCTTAAACAGCGGAACAGCATTAACTATCCTCCAATTCTTTGGTACCTCACCTGTCAAGTCAAGTTTATTGTCATTTATCTATACACATGTATACCGTCAAGCAAGACTTTGTTTCTCCGAACCAGGGTGTAGAGTACTGTAGTTTATTTAAAACAGAAAACACATAATAACTTATGAAAGTAATGATAAAATCTACAGATGGATTACACATAGATTAACAAACTAAAGTACATAAGTTAAATACTGTAAAGTACAGAACAGATTAACCAGTGACACTTTGAATACGATGCAGCAGGGAGCTCAGAAGTCTAATGGCCTGGGGGATGAACTGTTTCTCATCCTGGCCATTCTTGTTTTTATGCATCGGAGTCTCCTGGCTGATAGTAGAAAATCAAAGAGTCTTTAAGAAACCAACCTGGTACATTATCTGGCCCTGCAGCTTTACCAGGGTCTTCCTCACCTCAGCTTCATCCAGACTGAATGTTTGCTCCCCTGGGGGGGATGGGTGCTTTCCTCGCCAGCACTTTGTTCTGCGCATCAAACCAGGAATAAAAGACATTCAGCCTGTCGGGGAGCGGGGCACCCTGGTCACTGTTGCTCAGGATAGAATTGCCTGCCACATGCACTTAGTTCCTTGGTATCACAGCAGCGACTGTATGTCACTAAGGATGATTTAAATATCTCCGCTAGGGCCCCTGTAGGTTTTGCATTTGCCTCCCGCAGGGTTCAAGGGATTTGGCCCTGTTAGGCCTTCGGATTTATAGACCCTAATTTGCCTCAAGATAGCAAACACCTCCTCCTCCTCTGTAATTTGTACAGGGTTCATGACGTCACTGCTGTTTTGCCTCACTTCTGTCGACTCTGTGTCTATCTCCCGAATAAAGGAGTAAAGACAGCTGAAAAAAAAATCTATTTAAGATCTCTTTGGCTTCAGCATAGATTACCATTCTGATCTTCCAGAGAACCAATTTTGTCCCTTGCTATCCTTTTCCTCTTAACATATATGGATCCCTTGTCTGCTAGGGCAATCTCATGCCTTCTTTTAGCTCTTCTGATTTCTTGCTTAAGTAGTCCCTTGCATTTCTTATACTCTGTAAGTACCTAGTTTGTTCCTACTTGCCTAAACCTACTACTTTTTCTTAATCAGGACTTCAATATCTCTTGAAAATCAGGTTCCCTACTCTTGGTATCTTTCAGTTTTATTCTGACAGGTACGTTCAAGGTTTGTACTCTCAAAATTTTGCTTCTGAGGGCCTCCCACTTACCAAGTACATATTTTCCATGAAGCAGCCTGTCCCAATCCACACCTTGCAGATGCTCTCTGATACCATCAAAATTGGCCTTTCTCCAATCTATAATCTCAGCCTGAAGGCCAGACATATCTTTTTTCCATATTTACTTTGAAACTAATAGCACCATAATCAAACTTCTGTCACCTGCCCTAATTTCCAAACAGCAGATCAAGTATCACACACTCTCTCGTTGGGACTTCCATGCATTGATTAAGGAAACTTTCCTGAACACATTTGACAAACTCTATCCCAAGTTGTCCTTTTACAGTATGGGAATCCCAGTTAACATGTGGAAAGTTACAATCAGCTACTATAACAACATTATGTTTCTTGCAACATTTTGTGATCTCTCTACAAATTTGTTCCTCTAAATCCCGTGGAATGTTGGGCGGTCTATAATATAATCCCATTAATATGGTCATACCTTTCTTATTCCTCAGTTCTATCCATTAATCCCCACTAGACGAGTTCTCCAGTCTGTCCTGACAGAGCAGTGCCGTGACATTTTCCCCGACCAGTAACACCACCCTTCCCCCTTCAATCCGTCCCTCGCTGCCTCATCTAAAACAGCGGAACCTCGGAATATTGACTGATTGCCAGTCCTGCTCCTCCTGCAAACAAGTCTCACTAATGGCTACATCATCATAATTCCAGGTGTTTATTTGCCTTTCATCTGAGCTCATCTGCCTTTCCTACAATGCTTCTTGCATTGAAATATGCGTAGCTCAGAACATTGGTCACACTGCTCAAACTTTTGATTCCTGACTTTGTCTGAGGGCTAAACATCTGCCTCCACAAACTCTCCACTAACTGTCCTGGCACTCTGGTTCCCGTCCTCCTGCAACTCTATTTTAAACCCCACCGTGCAGCATTTACAAACCTTCCCACTAGGATATTTGTCCCCTTGCAGTTCAGGTGCAAATTGTCCCTTCTGTACAGGTCCCACTTTCCCTGGAAGAGAGTCCAATGATCCAAAAATCTTACGTCCTCCCTCCTGCACCAACTCCTTAGCCATGTGTTAAGCTGTATAATCTTCCTAGTTCTGAAACTCACTAGCTTGTGGCATGGATAGCAAACCTGAGTTCACAACTTTGTAAGTCCTGCCCTTTAACTTAGCACTGAACTCCCAATGCAGAACCGCATCACTCTTTCTCCCTATGTCATTGGTACCTACTAGGTCCACGACCTCTGGCTGCTCGCCCCCTGATTTAAGAATGCTGAGAACTTAATCTGAGATGTCCTGGGCCATGGCACCCAAGAGGCAACATACCATCAGGGTATCTCTTTCTCATCCACAGAGCCTCCTTTCTGTTCCAATTGACAAATCCCCTTTCACCACAGCTCGCCTCTTCTTCCCCCTTCCCTTCTGAGTCATAGAACCAGACTCAGTGCAAAGACCTGACCGCTGTGACTTTCCAACACCAGGTACACAGCCCCAACGGTATCCAAAGTGGTATGCCCGTTGTTGAGAGGGATGGCCACAGGGATACTCTGCACTGGCTATTTGACCCTTTTCCCCTCTCCTGACTGTCACTCAGTTTCCTGTGTCCTGCACCTTGGGTGTAACTACCTCTCTATGTATCCTATCTATCACCCCCTCAGCCTCCTAAATGATCCAGAGTTCATCCAGTTCCGGCTCCAACTCCTTAACACGGATTGTTAGAAGCTGCAGGTGAAATCGTCAGGGACACTGGAGGTCTCCCTGCTTTCCCAAATCCTGCAAAAGGAGCATTCAACTATCTTGCCTGGCATTCTTGTTGTTCTAACTTTGCAAATATAAAGGAGGAAAACAATAAATAATCCAGGGGGTGGGGGAGAAAAAAACTACCCATAGCTTGTTCGCTTTCTCTCACTCAAGCCTCTCCTTGCTGAAGCCTCGAAGAACTAAAGCCTCAAAGTCCCCACTCTAACACTATCCACTCCAAAAAAGGCCACTCCACCTCCCCCCACCTTATTTTAATTTGTTCTTGACAGCCAATCTTGATCACTGATTGGCCACTTCTCAAAACACCAAACTGCTGCCAATCGATGCCTTATGTACTCAACTGGCAAACCTGAGTGAGATACACCTTCTCACATTTCAGATTGCTGATTGGCCACTGCTCAACTTAGTGCCAGAATAACTTGCAGAATGCAAAATCTTGATTGCTCTCATTAGACTTTTCAAGAGCCTCTTTCAAGGTAGAATGCTTCAAATATTTTCCTTTATAAAACATAGGGGACAGAAGAGCTTCATTTCCAGATGAGCTCAATGGCTTATCTTCTTGCTTTGATCACCAGAATAGGGAGGAACCATCACACTCCCCCACATCTCCTAATGACCCTTTGGTCTCAGTATCTGAAGCTGACGTGTGGGCTGCCTTCAAGAGTAAATCCAAGGAAAGCATTTGGTCCAGATGGAGTACCTGACCAAGTACTGAAGACCTGTGCCGACCAACTGGCTGGTGTGTTCACGGTTATCTTCAACCTCTCACTCCAGTGGTGTGTGGTACCCTCCTGCTTCAAGCAGACTTCAATCATACCAGTGTCCAAGAAGAGAGTGGTAACCTGCCCAAAAGGCTATCGCCCAGTGGCACTTGCATCCACAGTGATGAAGTGTTTTAAGAGGTTGGTTTGAAGCTCATCAGCTCCTGTTTGAGTGGTGACTTGGATCCACTCCAATTTGCCAACTGAAGCAGCAGGTCTACAGCAGATGCTATCTTGTTGGCTCTTCACACAACACTGGCACATCTGGACAGCAAGGATGCATCCATCAGAATGCTCTTTATTGATTCCAGCTTGGCATTTTACACCATCACCCCCTCTAAACTAATCAGTGAATCCCAAGACCTGGGCCTCAATAACCCCTTTGTGCAATTGGATCCTGGATTTCCTCACTTGTAGACCCCAGCCAGATCAGATTGGCAAAAACATCTCCTCCAAAATCTTCATCAGCAGAGGAGCACCGCAGGGATGCGTGCTTAGCCTCCTGCTCTACTGGCTTTACATCCACGACTGAGTGGCCAAGTTCAGCTCCAACGCCATATGCGTTTGCTGATGACATCACTTTTGCGGGCTGTGTCAAAAGTGATGATAAATCAGCATACAGGACAGAGAATGAAAATTTGTCAGAGTGGTGTAATAACAACAACCTCTCACTCAATGTTAGTAAGACCAAGGAATTGATAGTAGGCTTCAGGAGAGGGAAACCAGAGGTGCAGGAGCCAGTAATCATTGAAGGATCAGAGGTGCAGATGGTCAGTAACTTAAAATTCCTGGGTGTCACTGTCTCTGAGGACTTGTCCTGGACTCATCATACAAATATAATTGCAAAGAAAGTACAACAGCACCTCTACTTCCTCAGGAATCTGCGGAGATTCACCATGTGATCAAAAACCTTGGCAAACTTTGATAGTTGTGAGATGGAAAGTGTGCTGACTGGCTGCATCTTTGAACTTGGATTGTATTCTGTTTTAATCCAAGAATTCCTTTATACAACATACCTGAAAAATTATCTTTCTTTGTATACAATTGCTTTGATGGAATTTTCTACAGAACAGTAAACTGGGGCATGCAATTTTACTCTTTTTTTTCTCTATTTGGTTCAGCTGTGTTCTTTGTCAGCACTAGACATTAAGGAGCAGAAAAATATTTCCTTTACCAACCTGGAGAGAGAGCCTGCACACGAATTATGAGATCCAAGGAACTCCAGCTGGAAGGGCTTGGATAACAACGGGCACAAATGCACGAGCTGCCTGGCGGGGCTAAAACTGAGGACTCTTTCCGGGCTACTCCCAGAAAGCCTCAGAGGAAAAATTAAAACATTCATACACACATACTGAAGCTGAACACTTCCTTCGAAAGAAGGTGTTGCTCCAGGTACGAGCGTAGGCATAAACCACACCTGTTTTTGTAGAATATGTGGAACATGATTTGTTTCTGTCCCACTCAGACCAAGTCACTCTCTTTGAGTGGAACTGCGGTGTCAATACAAAAAGAAGTTCTTGACCATTTCTGTAATTTGTGGTTTATGACACACCTTTGAATAATAACATGCAATGTCTTTTCAGTATTGGGGGGGCATGGTAGCATAGTGGTTAGCATAATTCTAATGCAGTACCAGCAACCCGACTTCAGTTCCACCACTGTCTGGAGGAATTTGTACGTTCTCCCCATGATTAGATTATGAGGACACGCAGTCCTCTTTTATTGTCATTTAGTAATGCATGCATTAAGAAATGATACAATTTGTTCCTCCAGAATGATATCACAGAAACACAAGGCAAACCAAGACTAAAAAAACTGACAAAAAACACATAATTATAACATATAGTTACAACAGTGCAAAGCAATACGGTAATTTGATGAAGAACAGACCATGGGCACGGTAAAAAAAAGTTTCAAAGTCTCTCGAAGGTCCCATCATCTCACGCAGACGGTTGAAGGGAGAAACTCTCCTTGCCATGAGCTTCCAGCGCCGCAAACTTGCTGATGCAGCATCCTGGAAGCACCGACCACAGTCCGACTCTGAGTCCGTCCGAAAACTTTGAGCCTCCGGCCGGCCCTCCAACATCAAGCACTGGGCACCATCCTCTGCCAAGCGCTTCGACCCCGGCCTTGGCAACAGACAATAGGCAAAGCCGAGGATTTAAGGCCTTCCCCTCCGGAGAATCTCGATCGCACAGTAGCAGCAGCAGCGAAGCAGGCATTTCAGAAGTTTGTCCAGCTGTTCCTCCGTGCTTCTAACGTCCGTCTCCATCAGATCAGGATTGTGCACGACCCCTGTTTAACAAATACGATATCAATTCAGAGCGGCCGCATGCGCTGCATCGCACCGCCATCTTCTCCTCCCCTCAGAGTGGGTTTCCTCCAGGTGCTCCAGTTTCCTCTCACAGTTCAGAGGGGTACGGGCTAGCAGGTGAATTGGTCACATGGGTGTAACTGAGTGGTGCGGGCTCGCTGGGCCAGAGGGCCTGTTACCATGTTGCATCTCTAAATAACGTACGTAAATATGAATGCATGCACTACCGCTACACTCGACTAAAAACTGAATGCAGCAAGTATACCATACACGTTAAAAATGAGCCCAAAACACTAGCCTCAGGTTTCCTGGTTATGCATCAAAGTGAACTGGAGCCTCCATGCAATCTGTGGCCAGGGTCTGAGAGCAGCAGAGATATCATTGCTCTTCGCTCTCCTTCTGAGGGGATCACTGCAAGTCTCCTACCATCATCTCCTCTTCGTGGTGTTTCCCCAATGTTAGCAAGAACAACGAAGGAACTTGGCAGTTTCCCAGATACTGTCTCTTCACTGTCACCCACAGTGCAGACAAAAAGCATTCACCCCCTTTGGAAATTTTCATGTTTCATTGTTTTTACAACGTTGAATCACAGTGGATTTAAGTTGGTTTTTTGACACTGATCAACAGAAAAAGACTCTATAAAGTGATGTAAATTAATCACAAATTTAAAACACAGAATAATTGATTGCATAAGTATTCACCCTCTCCCCCTTTAATATGACACACCAAATCATCGCTGGTGGTTTTAGAAGTCACATAATTATATAAATGGAGATCACCATGTGCAGTCAAGGTATTTCAATAAATTGTAGTAAAAATACATTTGTATCTGGAAGGTCCAACTGCTGCTGAGTCAGTATCCTGGCAAAAACTACACCATGGAGACAAAAGAACACTCTAAGCAACTCTGCAAAAAGGTTATTGAAAAGCACAAGTCAGAAGATGGATACAAGAAAATTTCTAGTCACTGAATACAATTAAGTCAATCATCAAGAAATGGAAAAAACATGGCATAGTTGTAAATCTGTCTACAGCAGGCCATCCTCAAAAACTGATCATGCAAGAAGGGGACTAGTGAGGGAGTCCACCAAGAGACCTGTGACACCTCTGGAGGAGTTACAAGCTTTAGTGGCTGCGATGGGAGAGATTGCACATACCACAACTGTTGCCCGGGTGCTTCACCAGTCACAGCTTTGTGGGAGAGTGGCAAAGAGAAAGCCACTGTTGCTAGAGTTGGCCAGAAAGCATGTGGGAAACTCTGAAGTCAGCTGAAAGAAGGTTCTATGGTCTGACGAAATACAAAAAATAGAGCTTTTTGGCTAACAGACTAAATGTTATGTTTGGTGCAAGCCAAATACTGCAGTGGTGACTGCATCATGCTGTGGGGAAGCTTCATTGCAGCAGGCTCTGGAAGGCTTGTGAAGGTCGAGGGTAAAATGAATGCAGCAAAATACAGGGAAATCCTGGAAGAAAACCGATTGCAGTCTGCAAGAGAACTGCAATTTGGGAGAAGATTTGTTTTCTAGCAAGACAATGGCGCCAAGCATAAAGCTAAAGCTACATAGGAATGGCTTAAAAACAACAAAGTTAATGTCCTGGAGTGACCAAGTCAGAGTCCAGACCTCAATCCAATTGAGGATTTGTGGCTGGACTTGAAAAGGGTTGTTCACTCACAACTCCAATGCAATCTGACAGCTTGAGCAGTTTTGAAAAGAATAATGGGGAAAAAAATTACAGTGCCTAGATGTGCAAAGCTGATAGAGGGCCATTCACACAGACTTAAGGCTGTAATTGCTGCCAAAGGTGCATTTACTAAATACTGACTTGAAGGGGGTAAAAACTTAAGCAATCAATTATTTTGTGCTTTATGTTTGTAAATAATTTAGATCACTTTGTAGAGATCTGTTTTCATTTTGACACGGAAGTCTTTTTATTCTGTTGATCAGTTTCAAAATAAAAGTCAACTTAAATCTACTGTGATTCATTGTTGTAAAACAATAAAACATGAAGACTTTCAAGGGGGTGGGTAGTGAATACTTTTTATAGGCACTGTACAAGCAACAGTTGGGCCGGGGTGAACCAGCCAAATTCCCTGCAATAAGAGGGGATCAATAGATCTGAACTTGACTAGAAACAGCAACACTTGCTTGTCCAAGTGTCCCCACATTTTGCTTTTGTTAGCTACTCTTCACTTGGGGATTGGGGTGGTAATCTCAATTCATTCCTTGCTCTAGTTAGCACGAAACTGAGACAACTGCTATCATTTCTCCAGTTCAGAAAGACCACCACAGATTAATGTCTGAAATAGAAAAACAACTTAATGTAGTTGTACACTAAGTAGAGATGATGGCAGTGACTTCTTTGTCCACCACCATTATCCAACAGAGAGATCCATCCAGGAAACTGCAAGATGCCAGTCCTACAAATGTTTGACAAACAGAATCAGAAGTTACAAGCAGCTCTTCTTTCTCTCTGGAAAATGTCATGTCTCTCTCTTATGTATTTGATATTACAACCATACTCAAAATGGAAAATATGTTCTGATTAGCAAGTCATATGAGGAAATAAGTTGCAAACACAGCATGGCTTCATCGCAGAAAAATAATGGCTTTAATGATAATTATACAGAAGCACAAGTACAATCAGCAATATTAAATGATTTTGAAACTAAAGGTGAATTATTATTCATAGTTCAGGAACATAAAACTCCCTTAAACCTCTCAAATTAATTCCTTTAAAGGTTGCTCTATTATTAAGTGTTTCTCATTTCCTTATCTTCATCATGTTTCCTTTCGTGTGCATTATTATTGTTGTAGTTTTATTTTTTCTCAGCTCAAGCTGGCAAAATCTGAGCAGCATAGACAAGTACATTCCTCTCTCAGCTGCTTGGAACTGTCAAGCTATTCTGGTGGTGTTTAGTATTGTGTCTTTCTGGAGATTTACATAAATATTGTTGTGGGGGCCTAATCACTTAATGCTATTGTGTAGTGACTTTGGGATGATACCAGTTGTAGATATCACTATTGGGACAATGTATACCCTGTTCATGTTCCATAGTCTTTCAATTTCCTCTTTTAATTCAGCATATTTCTGATGTTTTTCACTTACTGATTTCTGTATGTTGTGTGTGTTTTTGAAATGTCTATATCTATTTAGTAAGTTGTTCTTGCTTGTTTATCCTGTAATATTATACCCGGACGGTTATTACAGATTGTCCTATCTGTAATAGTGTATCGGTCGTAATATAATTTGTAGAGCTCTGACTCAAAAACTGGATCAAGCTTGTATTTATCATTACATTACTATTATTATTATTTAATACCCATCAAAATCCTTTTAAAATTGATTCTCCCTATTTGCATTAGTAACTTTGGAAAAGAGCCAGAGAATCATTGGGACTCTAGTTACTCTCCACCATCCCATTGCTTTCCTGCTCTGTAATTAATTATGGCAAAAAATAAGGATCAACTCTTGCCTCACCACCACTTTTTCACTTGCCCACTAAAGAATATACCGTAGGATACTTTCTCCCCCTATAATTATGACAGCATTTCCACACTTTTCTCTTATTCACAAAGCTTTTGTTTGTTTTTTTTTGTTTTCTGTCCTACGTCATTAACCTTCTTTACCACTGATTTCTTTCCGAAGCTGCTCGGTACTGAGTTTCCCAAGAACACTTTTGTGTTTAACAACTGTGATAATTTCACAGAGGAATTTGGAATTTTTTCTACAAGTTAAATATATGAGACCATAAAACACAGGAACAGAATTAGGCCATTTGGCCCATATATAAGGCAGCTGCACGTGCTACTCTGGTCACCATTTGAGGTATCTCTCACTTCAGTAATCAAGCAGAACTGCACTGCACTTTTGCTTTGGCTTCTAGACTTACTGATCTGTTGGTTGATTATAATTATCTGCTCACGCACAGGCCTCTTCTGACTTTAAAAGCCACCATTTTCTTTCATTAAATTCCTAGTCTCTCTGATCCTCATATTTCTAATCACTTAGGGCATGTGAAAATGAGCAAAACTGCATGTATATTGCACTTCTCACAATTTCACAAAAAGGCTCTAGGAGATACAGGAACGTGGATTGAAAGAAATGTTGGAGCCAATAGAAATGGCAGTGCAGTCATTACAAGAGACAAGGAGGCTTGAGTAGTTGTGCTGCATGTGTCAATATACACTGGTGAAGTTGAAATTTGAAATTGAATGCTGTCCTATATTATTCCCTACTTAATGGTTCCCTACCTTGTGTATTAGAAGCAACACTGTATGCATTCCTCATTCCGACCATAGATTCAGCAGAACTCTGTTCACTGGGTTCAGCAGCCTGTTCTTCATTGGTGATAATCTCCAGGGTTCCAAATTCATTCATTTGAAACTAATAACAACATTAATGATTTATTATCACTCAATGTAAAAGGAAAAGATCAGATTGCAAGCAGAAAAAAACAAGTACAATTATTAAAGCAACACAGTTCTCTGTAAATAAGAAATATTGGCACTAGTAAATCTAAACCAATTTATTGCACAAGAAATAGTTAATGAAACAATACACGAGAACAGCAAACTTAACTCAAATGGAAATATATTCAATCAATTCTGCCTTTAGCAACTTCCAAGAAATGTTCCTTCTGACATGTATTTACATATTGAATGAAAATGAAACTTGCAATTGTGTTCTGATATTTTGATTTCCATCTAAGTAACTGAGGAAGTGATCATAATTGTGCTAGGTTTTAATACAGTTATGGAGAAGAACAAAAGTACTAGAGCAATAAAGGTTCTAAGTGGTGCTAAGACTAATATTACTGGACCATTAAGTGACCAAAAGGAAGCAGTTGCTTGAAGGTAAATAAATCCCAGAGCTCTAGGAGGCATTTAAGCAAAAAAAATCAAAGAGTTCAAGATAAACGTGCTTCCAAACAAGGAAGGGACTGCCAAATCTAGAGGCCTCTCATGGCAAGGTGCACAGAGGGGAGGGTAAGGTGTAAAGGAAGCCTATGCAAGACAAATATTTTAGGACTATAATAAAATAAGATGATATAAAGTGTAGGAGTGAAAATAAAAGAGAATTTAATGCAGGGGGTTTTGAAAAATGCCTGTGTCCACAATTACTTATAGTTGTAAAATCAAAAGGATAACTAAAAGCCTACTAGGGAGCACAAATTTTAACCTACTTGTGGAGGCAAAGGATGTAGGTGAGGTCCTTGATGAATACCTTGCGCCTGTCTTCATAAAAAGGGGGATGGTCTCAATGTTGTCGTTGAGGAAGGTGAATGTGAAATATTCTGTGGACTCAGCAAAATAACAGTCATAGTGTTAAGGTGCTTAGAATCTTTTCAAGTGGATAAATCGCCAAGCCCAGAAGAAATATACTCTAGTCTGTTAAAAAGAAGCAAGTGAGAGAACTGCAGAGGCTCTGACAGCAATTTATCCTTGGCTAAAGCAATAGCGCCAGGGGATAGAGGGCTGCTAATGCTCATTATTATTTCGAAAAGGACGAAAGGATAAATTCTGTACAAGTTAGTTCAACTTTGACTTTGAGCAGATCGTTGGAATCAATGTTGAGGGATTGTACAAACCTTTATGATAAAAGGCAGAGATTATTCCATATCAGTCAGAATGGATTTGGAGAATGCAGATTATGATGAAGCAATCTTTATGAGGTGGCAGGAAGCTGAGAGTAGTGCATTTGATTCATTCTGCAAGGATTTTTGTTATGCTCGTAAGAAGGTCGCACTTGGCAGTCTGCGGTAAAATGTCAAGGCACATTCGAAGGGAATATGAAAAATCAAATGTAAAAGAGGTGGCAATTATGGGAAGGAAAGGGGAACAGATGGCCATTCATTGAGTACTATGTATGCACATTTATGCTCTCCACAATATAGAAAAGATGAGCTTGCACAGGAGAGGCTCCAGGATGCAGGAGACTATTGAAAAGACTGGAAAGTTGTGGCTGAGGAGAGAATGGATAAGTGAGGAGGTTAAAGGGGGATTTAAATTGTGGTGTAGGAAATTAGAAGGTCAAAGAAAGAAGAGCTTCTTGAAAGGTTAGGAATGAAAAGCACAAGTAGGACATAGGTAGTGCTGGTAAGTCTAACAATTATTTTTATTGCCCTAATTTCCCTTGAATGGAATGGTTTGCTGGAGAACTTCACCGTCAGTCACTGAAGTCACAAATCAGCCAGACCGAATAGGAGCAGTGAATTTCCTCCCCGAAACACATCCATGGTGTGTGCAACAATCCAGTTATTTTATTAGATTAGATTTTGAGGACACTCAGTCCTCGTTTATTGTCATTTAGAAATGCATGCATTAAAAAATGATACAGTATTTTATTATAATCTAGTTCTGAGCTTCAGAATATTAACTGAAATTAAATTCCACAACTGGGACAGAGTGGTGGTCTCTGGCCTGTTTCAGTTTCTGGGTTACCAGACCAGTACCCTAACTGGTGTCAACAACAAACTCAAATAACATGGTGAGTTGGATTGTTTTATGAGGACTGGAGGAGATTACCGATTTAAGGAGCAGGAAAACTGGAGAAAATTAAAAAGTAGGTCAACAAGTACAGAAATGATGGTAGACAAGATTTTGTGCAAGTTGGACTGCAAAGTTTTGAGGAATTCCCAATTTTACAGAGAGTAGAAAAAGGGAGGCCTATGTGCACAGTGTGGAAGTTTCAAATCTAGGGATAAAACAGATTTCTGCAGCTGCATTAACAGAGCCAAGAATGGAATTAGACAATATTGTAGAGGTGAGAATAGGCAAACCTGAGCAGAAATATAATACGAAGTTTTAAATATTTATATACATATAATCCAAGGATACATATAATCCATGTCTGACGAATCTCATAGAATTTTTTGAGGATGTAACTAGTAGAGTGGATAGGGGAGAACCAGTGGATGTGGTATATTTGGATTTTCAGAAGGCTTTTGACAAGGTCCCACACAGGAGATTAGTGTGCAAACTTAAAGCACACGGTATTGGGGGTAAGGTATTGGTGTGGGTGGAGAGTTGGTTAGCAGACAGGAAGCAAAGAGTGGGAATAAACGGGACCTTTTCAGAATGGCAGGCGGTGACTAGTGGGGTACCGCAAGGCTCAGTGCTGGGACCCCAGTTGTTTACAATATATATTAATGACTTGGATGAGGGAATTAAATGCAGCATCTCCAAGTTTGCGGATGACACGAAGCTGGGTGGCAGTGTTAGCTGTGAGGAGGATGCTAAGAGGATGCAGGGTGACTTGGATAGGTTGGGTGAGTGGGCAAATTCATGGCAGATGCAATTTAATGTGGATAAATGTGAAGTTATCCACTTTGGTGGCAAAAATAGGAAAACAGATTATTATCTGAATGGTGGCTGATTAGGAAAAGGGGAGGTGCAACGAGACCTGGGTGTCATTATACACCAGTCATTGAAAGTGGGCATGCAGGTACAGCAGGCGGTGAAAAAGGCGAATGGTATGCTGGCATTTATAGCGAGAGGATTTGAGTACAGGAGCAGGGAGGTACTACTGCAGTTGTACAAGGCCTTGGTGAGACCACACCTGGAGTATTGTGTGCAGTTTTGGTCCCCTAATCTGAGGAAAGACATCCTTGCCATAGAGGGAGTACAAAGAAGGTTCACCAGATTGATTCCTGGGATGGCAGGACTTTCATATGAAGAAAGACTGGATGAACTGGGCTTGTACTCGTTGGAATTTAGAAGATTGAGGGGGGATCTGATTGAAACGTATAAGATCCTAAAGGGATTGGACAGGCTAGATGCAGGAAGATTGTTCTCGATGCTGGGGAAGTCCAGAACGAGGGGTCACAGTTTGAGGATAGAGGGGAAGCCTTTTAGGACCGAGATTAGGAAAAACTTCTTCACACAGAGAGTGGTGAATCTGTGGAATTCTCTGCCACAGGAAACAGTTGAGGCCAGTTCATTGGCTATATTTAAGAGGGAGTTAGATATGGCCCTTGTGGCTACAGGGGTCAGGGGGTATGGAGGGAAGGTTGGGGCGGTGTTCTGAGTTGGATGATCAGCCATGATCATAATAAATGGCGGTGCAGGCTCGAAGGGCCGAATGGCCTACTCCTGCACCTATTTTCTATGTTTCTATGTAAAATGTCAAGTTCCTTTCAATTGGGTACATCTCTTTTATATGCACAAATAAACTATTAACTGCTCCTTATGGATACTAATCTCTTTTTTTTCAGCTGCCAAATGCAGATCATGACATTTCCAATTAAGCTAAGAAAAGAAGGCTTGATCTACCTCTTAAAAATGCAGAGCAAAAGTTGTTTTCTCCCCCTCTAAATTTAAGCACTTTAGTTTTGTAGTTGTATGCAAATTGAATTTAAAAATCCGGAACCTGTATTTATATAGCACCTTTTGGAGGTTCAACGTGCCCAGTAATATCTTACAGCCTGAAGATGCACTTCCGCAGTGTATAATAAAAGAAATGTCCCTCCCCCTACCTTTTCATTCTGGCGTATCTCCCCTTCTTTTCAGTCTTGAATTTCAAAGTAAAATTTATTTGTGAATCTGTGGAATTCTCTGTGCAGCAGTGGAAGCTACCTCAGTAAATATAGTTAAGACAAGGTTGGATAGATTTTGGCATAGTAGGGGAATTAAGGGTTGTGGGGAAAAGGCAGGTAGGTGGAGATGAGTCCATGGCCAGATCAGCCATGATCTTATTGCAAGGTGGAGCAGGCTTGATGGACCGAATGGCCTACTCCTGCTCCCATTTCTTATGTTCTTGTGTTCTTATTATCAGAGTATATACATGTCACCACATACAACCCTGAGATTCTTTTTCTGTGGGCATACTTAGCAAATCTGTAAAACAGTAACTGTAAACAGGATCAGTAAACTGCAAACATCCAGAAATGTAAACTGTCACCAGACTGTGCAGATGCAAATAATAACTAAAATAATGAGCATGAGATAACAAAATAAGAGCCCTTAAATGAGTGTAGTTATCTCCTTTTGTTCAAAGCCTGATGGTTGAGGGGTAGCAACTGTTTTTGAATCTGGTGGTGTGAGTCCTCAGACACTGTTACCTTCTACCTGATGGCAGCAGCAAGAAACGAGCATGGCCTGGGTGGAGAAGATCTTTGATGATGGATGCTGCTTTACTACGACAATGTTTCATGTAGATCTGCTCAATGGTTGGGAGGGTTTTACCCATAATGTACTGAGCCAAATCCACTGCCTACTGTAGGATTTTCTGCTCAAAGGCATTGTTGTTCTCATACTAGGCCGTAATGCAGCCAGTCAGCACACTTTCCCCACACATCTACAGAAGTTTGCCAAGGCTTTTGATCACATGCTGAATCTCTGCAGCTTCCTGTGGAAACAGAGGAGCTGCTGTGCTTTCTTCACAATTATATTCATATGATGGGTCCTCTGAGATAGTGACACGCAGGAACTTAAAGTTACTGATCCTCCGATGATTACTGGCTCACAGACCTTTGGTTTCTCTCTCCTGAAGTCTACAATCAGTTCCTTGGTCTTGCTGACATTGAGTGAGAGGTTGTTGTTATGACACCATTCAGCCAATTTTCCAATCTCCCTCCTGTATGCTGATTCATCACATTACCCCCTTCGATACCGCCCACAACAGTGGTATCATCAGCAAACTTGTATCTGGTGTTGCAGCTGTCATAGGTGTAAAGCAAGTAAAGCAATGGACCTGTGCTGACAGAGATTGTGGAGGAAATGTTTTTTGCCAACCTAAACTGACGGGTCCATTTGTGAGGAAATCCACGATCCACTTGCACAATGGGGTATTGAGGCCCAAGTCTTGGAGTTTGCTGATTAGTTTAGAGGGGATGATGGTATTAAATGCTGAGCTGGAATCAATAAAGAGTATCCTGATGCATGCATCTTTGTTGTCCAGGTGTTGCAGGGTTGTGTGAAGAGCCAATGAGATGGTATCTGCTGTAGACCTGTTGCCTCAGTAGGTGAATTGGAGTGAATCCAAGTCATTCCTCAGACAGGAGCTGATGGGCCCCAACACCAGCCTCTCAAAATACTTCATCACTGTGGATGCAAGTGCCACTGGGCGATAGTCATTTAGACAAGTTACCACGCTCTTCTTTTGCGCTGGTATAGTTCAAGCCTGCCTGAGGCAGGTAGGTGTCATGTATTGAAGTGGTAAGGTCAGTTAATGTAGTTTGACACTTGACAAGTAAGGTGATGATGTCATCAGTCAGGGACAGAACAACATGTGATTTGAGGGAGCATGGAAGTGAGAATGAGAAGTGAAGACACCTTCAGAGCATGAAGCCTCGAGTCATGATGTGTGCTCTGTCTAATTAAGTACTAAGATAGGTTGCAAATACACAACAGTGGCGATGAGGATACAGACTTTGAAAGTAAACTTAACGTTAGTTGATGAGATTAGAGAAATCTGGGATCCAAAGCTTCCAATATTTGATGGAGCCGGCTATGCTAGGTCCGAGATGGACAAAGTAGCTCAACTCATTTGAAATTTATGCCAACGGTAAAGGACAGATAGTGGACGATAGCGCAACAGATAATACAAAACAAAGACGGAGAGCACTACTTTTGCACCCTGCAGTACCAGATGTACAGGGTATATTCTCAACACTGCCAAGCACGGGACAAGTGACAGACAGTGGAGGATGTGCTGAGTGCTTACTCCATTCCCCAGGTCAACACTATGTCTGCTGGCAGCATTTTCATCAACTTGTCCAAAAACAAGGTGGGACGGTCAGCAGTTCTCTACTTGCCTTCGGCAGGCAGCAAAGGACTATAGTTTTCGAATTGACACACCAAATCAGGCATGCCACAGTGGGAAAATGTAATTCAGTCTATATGTGGAGAAAACTACTGGAGAATATGCAAGGTCTAACACTTGCCTGCACACTGGAATAGTGGCACAATGTGAAGAAGTAGAGGAACAATTATCAGCCGTGTCACTCCAAGGGAGCCAGCCAGAGACCGTGCACCATGTTTCACACCGTGAGGACACAACACATGGCAAAAAGACGGGAAAAGAAAGTCTTCTAATACAAATGAAAGGAAATGCTACAGATGTGGAAACACAAATTACCCAGGTAGAGACCCAAAGTGCCCAGCTGGTGGACAGATGTGTAGAAAATGCACTGGAAAGGACCACTTTGCAAAATGTGCCAGACAAAAGGATTAGAGACACAAAAAGTGAACAACGTTGAGGATGAACAGAAGGAATTTGCATTTGTTGTTAATGAGACAGAGTCATCTGAAAAAGTACAAGTGTAATTTTTGTTTTGGGGTATAAACCTCTGCATGTCAGTAGATTCAGGAGCTAGAGGTAATATGCTGGGTGAAAATAAGTGGGAAAAACTTCAGTCAGAGAAGATGAAGTGCCATACATACATCCCTAAGCCAATTTTGACAAAGATGCACCAACTAAAGTAATAGCAGATGCCAGCCCAGACAAACAGGGGACAGTACTCATACAAAAACAAAATGAAGGAATGGTACCTGTCTGCCCTGTGAGCTGTGGTCTCACAGACTGTGAACGAAAATACTCCCGGAGTGAGAAGCATTAGCAGTAGTATGGGCCTGTGAAAGACTTCATCCTTATCTGTATGGGAGAAAATCTGACCTGATCACAGATCACAGAGATGACTTACAGCCCAAGATCTAAACCATACGCATGCACAGAGCGGGCAATCTTGAAATTGCAACCATATGACTACAGAGTCCTACACATGCCAGGAAAACAGAACACTGCAGACCCACTGTCGAAGCTACTGGGGGGGACTGCTCAAAAGGAGAGACACCAGCATGGTTCAGAAGGATATGTCGGGTTCATAGCTGTGAGCGCTACGCCTAAAACCCTGACAACACAAAAGATAGAGAGAGCCTCAGCCGCAGTTCCAGAGTTGCAGGAGGTGTGTAAAGCCATCATGAATAGACACTTTGAGAACTGTAACGCATGTACACCCATTGTAAATAGTCATAATCATAATTTATTGATCCCGGGGGAAATTGGTTTTCGTTACAGTTGCACCATAAATAATTAAATAGTAATAAAACCATAAATAATTAAATAGTAATATGTAAGTTATGCCAGGAAATAAGTCCAGGACCAGCCTATTGGCTCAGGATGTCTGACCCTCCAAGGGAGGAGTTGTAAAGTTTGATGGCCACAGGCAGGAATGACTTCCTATGACGCTCAGTGTTGCATCTCGGTGGAATGAGTCTCTGGCTGAATGTACTCCTGTGCCCAAACAGAACATTATGTAGTGGATGTGAGACATTGTGCAAGATGGCATGCAACTTGGACAGCATCCTCTTTTCAGACACCACCGTCAGAGAGTCCAGTTCCATCCCCACAACATCACTGGCCTTACGGATAAGTTTGTTGATTCTGTTGGTGTCTGTTACCCTCAGCCTGCTGCCCCAGCACACAACAGCAAACATGATCGCACTGGCCACCACAGACTCAAACACAATAAATGAGCTGTGTGTTGTGGGTCACCTTCTCCTCGAAGGGACACGGACTGTGTTACCTAAAGCCTTGCACACACGGGCACTCGCCCCAGCTCATGGAGGACACTTGGGAATAGTTGGTACAAAACAGCATCTCAGAACCAAGGTTTGGTGGCCAGTGTGGATAAAGCAGCTGAGAAATGCTGCATGACTTGTCACAGCTGTCAAACTCCATCTAAAACCGACCCCCCCAGAACCACTAAAACTGAATCCATTACCGGATGGCCCTTGGCAGGAGGTAACTGTTGATTTGCTTGGACTATTACCAACAAACCATCTCATTCCAGTAGTGATTGATTAGTACAGCCGATTTTATGAATATGACATTTTGACCTCTACCACTGCAGAGAGTTATTGACAGTCTGGAGAACATTTTCAGAAGACATGGTTGGCCCATAGCTCTCAAATCAGATAATGGACCTCAATTCGTGTTTGAGGAACGTGTTTACAGACTGGATATTGAACTTTTTACTGTTGGACTTCGGCCACATTCCACCGTGACACAACACTTGGCAGCATGGGAGGTTGTTCCTGCCTGTGGCCATCGAACGTGCAGCTCCTCCCGTGGAGGGTCAGACACCTTGAGCCAATAGACTGGTCCTGGACTTATTTTCCATCTGGCATAGTTTGTATTTTGGTGTTTGATTGTTGGGGTTTTTTGTATTGCTATATTTACGCTCTATTCTTGGTTGGTGCGGCTGTAACGAAACCAAATTTCCCTCTGGATTAATAAAGTATACCTATCTATCTAATTCAGATCGAACAGATCAAGTAACATTGTGGCAGTAATGGAATCAAACACCTTAAAACAATGGCTCAGGCAAATTGTGAAGTGAAGTGCCAAATGCCTCACTGATGAAAAGGATTAGGATTGCTGAAGCAGAAGGACTTGACTGGAAATGGGAACTGAGAAAGTATGTGACTGTGTACAGATGTGTGGAACTTGCCACTACAGGGAAAAGTCCTGCCGAACTTCTCTACAACTGCAAAATGAGGGGGAAGTTACCAGACATCAAGGAAGTACACAGAGCAGAACTCGGTAGTTCATGATCGGGACGCAGAACAAAAAGGAAAGTACAAGCTGTATGCAGACAATCACAGAGGAGCACAAGAGTCTACTGTAAAAGTTGGGGACATTGTGCTTACCGGGCCAGAAAAAGTGGACAAATTCACCCCACCTTTCAGAACAACACCACACAGGGTGGTGAGGAAAACTGGAAATCAAGTGATAGTTGAATCTCCAACTGGAGTGCAGTATGCAAGGAACACCACACGTTAAAAAAACGTTCAACACTAGAAACTTCTGACAAACAGGAGGAAATTCAAGGACTTGACATAAGGTACCGAGACAGCAGGACAATATGATGGATAGTTATGGACGAGCTCAGGTTCACAGTGAGCAAAAGCTATTACCAGACATTGAAAGCAAAGAGAAACTGGTAGAAAGACCTCAAAGGGTTAGAAGACAATCTCTGAGGTTTAATGATTTTGTATTGAAGTAGAGCTTTAAGTTGTGGGTTTTGAAACAATGAAAACTGTTGTACTGGAGTTTTCAGTTCTGGAGTTACCACTAAGTTGAAACAGAAAATGTGTTGGTGAAAGTCATGCGTATCAGAGAATATGTGTTGAATTGAAATGGTTAAATCTGTGAGTTGAATGTGTTCTACAACATTGAAGTTAATTTCACAGGAAAGGAGGGATGTCATGTATTGAAATGGTAAGGTCAGTTAATGTAGTTTGACACTTGCCAGCCCCGGTGATGATGTCATCAGTCTTGGTCAGAACAACACGTAATGAAAGGGAGGATGGAAGCGAGAATGAGAAATAAAGACACGTTCAGAGCATGAAGTGTCCAGTCATGATGCACGCACTATCTAGTTAAGTACCAATGTAGGTTGCAAATACACAACACTGCCAGAGTGAGAGATTGAAGGTATCTATGAATACACCAGCCAGTTGGTCAGCACAAGTCGTTCACTGTGTATTCATTTCCATAGATGCTGCCTGACCTGCTGAATTTCTGCAGCATTTTGTGTGCATTACTAAGGAAATGTTATAACCCATCTCCAAAATTGTAGCCTCAATTTAAGCCATTTCACTTTTATGGAATAAAAGACAATCTCAAAATTTAATCCATTTTATATTTGTACATATAGAAGCACAGTTTGAAACTACTCTTAAAATATGAAAGATGTATTCTAACTCTTTGCACGTTCCAAAAGAATTGCATGTACCAAATAAAATTTGTAAAACTTTCTTGGTCTTGTGTTACATCACTTGTTGTAAGAGTTTTAGATCCGTGATATAAAACAGTGAGGGAACATGAGTTGAATTTTGTTGGCAGTGGGTAACAGTTCCAATTGCATCTTCAAGAATTCAGCTGCTCCTCTTAAGTAAACTGTGGCTGGTGTGGCACTGCTACAAGGCTTAGATATTCTTAGTGACCAATTTTTTATATTTTGAGTATCAAGGAAATTTCTGGACACTGATGTGAATATTATGGGCCTAAGAAGAAAAGATCTTCAAATTTATAGCTGATTTCAATAAGAAAAAACAAACTCACCACATTTGAAAGGGTCTAAAATTTCAGATTTCAGGGCCAAAGATAATAGAATTAGAGGAGCATCAAACAAGAAAAGTGTGCTCGTCAATCAAGCCAAACTCAATGCTATTAATTTTGAGATGATAGATGTTGATAAAAATAAGCAAAATCACTTTAAAAAGATTATAGCGGAATGATCATAAAAGGAAGGTTGGTATATTTGGTTCATAAGACACCAAAAAGTGACACTTCTAAGTGGCAAAGACTGAAGAGACCACAAGTGTTGGAATCGAGAACACAAAAAGAACACAGGAAGAATTCAGCAGGTCAAGCAGCATCTGCAGAGGCAAATGTGCATGACATGATGCAGGGTATAGATCTGAAACTTCAACAAGCATCGTAGCTTCCGCAGATGCTGCTTAACCTACTGAGTTCTTCCAGTATTGTTCTTTTAAACTAATGCATGACAAAATTCAAACAAGATTAAAGAAATGGAGTTTTCTGACAAAATCCAACAGAAGCGCTAAGTCAAAGACCTAGAAAATAACAATGCTGCACTTCTTTCTGCTTCTAGTAAAACTTACCCATTCAAAGCTGCAGTTTTTACCATTTGTTCATGCCTGTGGCAGTCCACTCTTAACTGACCCTGATGGTAGTAAGCTGCCTTCCCAATCAATGCAGTCCTTGAGGCCCAGCTGCTAGTTCAAGAATTTTGTCCCCACCTTGATGGAGAAACAGCAATACATTTTCGGGTCCAAAGAGCAAGTTTTTAAGGGTATTGCAACTGGTGGCAGTCCATGCCCCAGTGCACTCATCCAGCAAGATCGCTGAGATCAGAAGTTTGGGATGCACTGATGATACCTGGGAAAGCTACACTGATAGAACACTGTTGCCGGGTGCAGCAATGTCAGTGGTGGAGTTGAGGATTGGGGATCGTGTTCCAACCCAGTCAGCTGCTTTGTGCTTAAGGGTATTTTTGCTTCTTTAAAACTGTGCATCACATTCCTGATGGCAAGGCCTTTAGGAAATAAAAAGAAACATATCACCTTTCTTCAAGTTAGGTATTTTGTGGACCAGTCCCCCTCTCGTTTCCTACTACATTTTAACCCAAACTCAGTAAGTACCACCTGATAGCAGAGAGAATGACCCAGTCCGTCATTTTGCTCAGGGATGGATTTAGACTGATGGGGTAGCATCGGTCCAGCCTGCATTTATTCCATTTTTTTGTGAGAAGGACACAACTCTTGGGTAGTTACTGGTATTGAAACATATGGGCAAAGGTAGAAGTAGTTTTTTTAAAGAGACACAGTATGGTAACAGGCGCTTACAGCCCACGAAGCATGTACTACCCAATTACACCCACGTGACCAATTAACCTATGGTGTCTTTTGATTGTGGGAGGAACCAAGAGCCCACATGAACACACAAACTCCTTGCAGACAGCAGCAGCAACTGAACCCGGGTCACTAGCGCTCTAGTAGCATTACACTAACCGCTATGTCTCCGCTCTGGGGACTAGATTTCGGTGCCACAATGTGAATGTTATCAGATTTATTCACTTTATCTGCATCTAGTATCTCAGCACTTAGTACCACTTAAATGGAAAGTGGGTTTTGTGATAAGCAGCAATCTCTGGGAGAGGACACAACCACTCATTCAGCATTTGTGGCTTGCCTGCAAGCAGCTTAAGCTGAAATTTTGTAATCACATGCTAGACACTGTCATGGTTGAAAATGCTTTATGTTTAAGGAGCATCCACTGCCTGTTGTTCAATTACCCACCACTATTCATGAATTAAATAGCAGGATTGTAGAGCTCTGATCTGATCCTTTCATTATAGGACTGCTCTGCGCACTCCACAGTCTAATATCCATATAGTCCTCTTTTGCAGCTCCATTTTACCACAACTTGCTGCTGTTCCTGACACCTGCTTCTACACTTCAAAATAAAATAAGTGAATCAGATTTGGACTCCTGGCTTCTTCTTAATGGTGGAGTAACAAAATTACAGAATGTGTGGCTATTATTACTTTTGGTCTACAATGCATTAAGGATCTTCAGATTAGAACTATCATATCAGAATTTATTTGTCATAATGGCACCACGACCCGGCTGGTGGCGTAGTGGCATCAGTGCCGGACTTCGGGACGAAAGGTCCCGAGTTCGAATCCAGCCGGCTCCCCTGCACGCTTTCCATCTGTGCTGGGTTATGAGCTGGTGATCTCTTTGGAAACTCACCCGGCAGAAGGCAATGGCAAACCACTGCTGTAACTTGCCTCGTACGCAGTTCCCCACTACGTCAGAGAGGCGCGGAGGGAAATTGTCCACTAAGCTCCGGATGCGACGTACCCTTCTTTTTTCTTTCCCCAATGGCACCACAAAACCCAACAGAAGGTGCTTCAGTGGAGATTTTCTTTCAACCAATGAGTTCCCCAACTAAGAGGTCTACGTCCTCTCTCAGCGCTCCCACAAACCAGTCCAGTCAAGTCAAGTCAAGTTTATTGTCATTTAACTACATGCATGTATACTGTCCAATGAAACAGCGTTTCTCCAGACCGGGATGTAAAGCACAGTAGTACATGTGACACACATATAATGCACAATAACTTAGGAAAGTAAGAGTTCAATCAACAATTGAATTACGCATGGATAAACAAAATGAAGTGCATAAATTAAATATTGATGGCTAAAGTACAAATTATCCAGTGACATTTTGAATGCGATTCGGCAGGGAGTTCAGAAGCCCAGTGGCCTGAGGAAGAAGCTGTTTCCCCATCCTGACTGTTCTTGTATTTATGCATCGGAGTCTCCTGCCTGATGGTAGAATGTCAGAGGATGCTGGATGGGTGGGTGGGATCTTTGATGATACTAAAGGCCCCGCGTATGCAGTGCTCCTGATAAGTGCCCCCCATGAATGGTAGGGAGACCCCAATGATCCTCTTGGCTGTTTAACTCTACGACTAGTATTCAACATGAAATAATACTTCATAGCCGAGGAGGAACAGGATAATGTCCAGGTAACCCTGCCTACATTTGACCTGACCGTATGAAATTTGGTGATGTCCAGGGTCAATGCTGAGGATTCCCAAGACCTTTCCCTCTGCAACAGGTATCATGGTAACACCGCCTTGTGTTGCTTTCTCTTGTTGGGATAGAACAAACCCAGGTATCATGATGGAGGTATTTGATAAGTTAGAAACATAGAAAATAGGTGCAGGAGTAGGCCATTCGGCCCTTCAAGCCTGCACCGCCATTCAGTATGATCATGGCTGATCATCCAACTCAGAACCCTGTACCTGCTTTTGCTCCATACCCCCTGATCCCTTTAGCCACAAGGGCCATATCTAACACCCTCTTAAATATAGCCAATGAACTAGCCTCAACTGTTTCCTGTGGCAGAGAATTCCACAATTCTCTGGCTAATAGTTACACACTGGTTGCAGAATCATTACCAGGTGCTTGCTTTACTTATCTAATAGGTACTGTTTTCATAATTTAGGTACATACTGAAAGGTTTGTTGAGCACTGCATAGAATTAACTGAACGGTATGTATATCTGTCATGTCAGATTCCAGTGGCTTGTTCAGTGCCCTGCAGTACATCCTTCTATGTTCGTGTTATATTCTGCTGCAGTAATTTGGTACAACTGAAATGATATAGCTAGCCAGAGTCAACCACCATGCTACAGGTGTGAGCTTAAATTAGGAGAAGAGCAGCTTAATGCTGTTAGTGGGCACGTAATTGACAAGCTGTGCCACATGATTCAGAGACACAAACTCAAAGCAAACCATTCACATACAAGAGAAAATCTGCAGATGCTGGAAATCCAAGCAACACACACACAAAATGCTGGAGGAACTCAGCAGGCCAGGCAGTGTCAAAGGAAAAGAGTCCAGTCCTGCCGAAGGGGCTTGGCCCGAAACATCAACAGTACCCTTTTCCATAGATGCTGCCTGGCCTGCTGAGTTCCTCCAGCATTTCGTGTGTGTTGCTCAAAATCAAACCATGACCACTGAGGAAGGTCAAAATATTTAAAAGTTGAAAAATAAAAAGTAGCCTTAATTGTTATATGTACATCTAAACATAGAGAAACATGGTGTTTACATTAACAACCCACAGTCTGAATACGTGCTGGGGACAGCCCACAAGTGCTGGCACGATTCCAGTGCCAACATCGCATACCCACAATCTGCTAACTCTAACAAGTGCAGTTTGTCTTCAGAAAGTGGGAAGAAACCAGAGAGCCCAGAGGAAACCCACATGGCCAGGGTGAGAACATACAAACTCCTTACAGAAAGCAGCAAGAATTAAGTATCGAGCATGATGAATAGAAAAGTGGAGCGCTCTAATAACAGTTGAAAATTTATATTAGGTAGAGAAATTTAAATTCAGTTAATTAAATCATCTGATGGATATGGGAAAAAAATCACATCAGTGGCTTTGATGGAATTAAAAATTCATTCAAATAACGTCTGAGGAAATCTGTCATCCTTGCCAATTCTGGCCTGTGCACAACATACATACATTTCTACGGCCATCAGTAGCAGTTTTCCAGACTGCCTCTGCATAGTGATTACATGCATTATATAAATGTAATAAAATTTAAGACATTATTTTCTCATTTCCTTAGAACACAGAGGCCATTGACACATCGACCCTATATGGTTCTTAGAGCAATGTCACAAATCCCGTTCCCCTATGTCTGCATTACTGCCTATACCTCAGGCTTGTCAACTCCATCCTGATTCACCAACCACCCAATGACACTCGGGATAATTTACAGAAGTCAATTAAACCTACAAACCACCAAGTCTCTGGGAGAAAGTCAAAGCCTGAGTGACACACAGCCATGCAAGAATGCCCTGACTGCACAGAGATTCCTGCATGCAGAAAACTAGCTTGCCCTCAAGCCAAGGTATTTAACTAGACTACAACGGAGACACGAGACTGCAGATGCTGGAAGCTGGAGCAAAAACTTCAGTTGGTGGATGATCCTCAGGCATCATCCTTAGAGGGAGGCGATCATAGGCTAGAAACCAGGATGGCACCAAGCTGTGATCTTTGTTGAGTCATGGTTTAGATTTATTTAATTTAAAAAATTTTTTTTTAGGTTTGTAAGGGTGGTTTTGGGGGCAGAGATGAGAGTTAGAAGTCAAGTTTAATGTTCAAAGTAAATTTATTGTGGAAGTGCATACATGCCACCATATAAAACCCTGAGATTCATTTTCTTGTGGACATACACAGTAAATCCAGGAAACACAACAGAACCAATGAAAGAGTCCACCCAACAGGATGGGCACCGATGTGCAAAAGACAACAAACTCTGCAATACAAAATAAATAAGCAATAAATATCGAGAACATGAGATGGAGAGCCTGATGGCTGGGGGTAATAACTGTTCCTGAACCTGGTTAGTTAGGGTTTAGGGACAGGAATGCATGGGAATTAGAGGTGATGCCTGAGTCCAAGTCTCTGCTCCGTGTCTGAAGCCGGCGAAGCAGGCGCAGGACATCTGTGGTTTGACGGCCATCTCGGTTCACTGAGTTGTCAATGGGTTCCACAGTCGGAGTCCCATGTGGGAAGGAGGAACAAGTTATAATGATTCCCACCACCCCCCCACACCCCAGATTCCCAAATCGGTGTATTCGCAATTCAAGGCTTAGTGTTTGGTGATCGGCATCTCCTGGGATCAATGCAAAGAAACAAGGCCCAAAGGCCGAATCTGAAGTTGAGACCTACTGGTCAGAGCCAAGTCTGCGAATTTCTGAGAGTCCATGGGGAAGTTGAAACCTGAGACCAAGTCCACTGGAGGCTGAAGGCTAGAAGCCTATCCTGGGGTTAATGGACTGTGTATATGTGTGGGAGGGATGGAGAACAGGGCATGTTTTGCTGTTGTTGTTTAGTTGCTTGGTGTGTTCTGTGTTATTCTGCTGAGCACTGTAGGCATGCTACACTCACACCAGAAAGTATGGCCACACTTACAGGCTGCATCCTTGGGTGTGCTGGCTCTTAACAAAATGAAACACATTTCAACATACATGTGATAAATAAACTTGAATCCTGGGGAACGGACAAACAACATTCTTCACCGGGACTAAAACAGAACAGATATAATCAACGTAAAGGAGATGAGTGAGAGGGGGAGATGCAAGCAAGCAGTAGGTGGATTCAGGTGAAGAGAAGTTCCAGCAAAATCGATCAACCCTTCCCCTTCCATCCCACTCTCATTTATCTCACACCTTCCATCTCCATCAAAATGCTACTCATGACCACCCAAGTCACGTTGCTGGTAGCAGCCTTTAGAACATAGGAGCAAGACCCAACAGATTGCCCGGGAACACTGTACAGCTATTTGCAGTCCACCAGTATAAAAATGATATTCCAATTTATGCCAACAGGATCACAGGAAACAATTTGTAGGTCAACATCTGACGAATTATAAATAAACCCTCATCAACACCACAGCTGAAGCTTAGAATATCTAGTTTTTAGCTCTTTGCATAGTGGGAAGTTTTATAGAACAAGATTCATTTAAATGCTGCTCGGTGTGAGGTAATAAAGTATTTTAATAAAGTCAGGAGCTTAAGGTGCTTTCATGTTTAATGTCGCAAACATGGCATGGACTAGACGGACCAAAGGGCCTGTTTCTGTGCAGTACTTTTCTGTGACTCTATGATGCTAAAGAAATGGGAAAGGATGAACAGAAGCAGATGCATTCCAACCGTGTAAGGTTGAAAGGGGTAAACAGAAGACTGAAAATAAGAGGTGGAGGCCAAAAGCAGAATGAGTCACATCACTCACTTCCAAGACATTAAAGTTCACTACCAGATTTGGAGTAGAGCACAGGAAAGTAGGTGAAGCAAAGATAAACAGAAGGATATTGAAAACAGGCCCCCGACAGGAGATTAGGGCTCCTGTTCATACAGGGCTGTGTTCTTCACTATAAGGCCTCATATGGCCCCATGGTGACTCCCTGTGACCCAGAGTAGAATTGGGGGACAGAAACACTGCAGGTCAACAGATCAGGCCATAACCCAGAGTGATGCCAGAGGCATGGGCAAAGTGGGGTAGGCAAAAGAGCCAGGTTTGAAGTTAGGAGCCAAAGGCTGGGACCTGGAACTAAAGACTATAACAGAGACAGCACTGTGGACAGGGTGCCCAAAGAGAGAGAGGGGGGCATCAAGACTGAAAGTAGTGGATCGATGGAAGGAAAGTAGGTGTCAGAGAATCCTAAGGTTTGGGGTCGGTAAAGAAACTTAAAGATCTATATCACATAACGGGGGAACCTCTAAGTATCTCAGACCAGACATTTGTATATCATCTCAAAATTAAGTTCAAGTTTAATTGTCATTCAACCATTTCTGAATATCCATGAATAATAATAATAATAGGCATCCATTAGTCTCGTGAGACCATAGATTTGCACCTTGGAGGGTTTCCAGGATGCAGGCCTGGACAAGATTGTATGGAGGACTGGCAGTTGCCCATGCTTGCAAGTCTCCCCTCTCCATGCCACCAATGTTGTCCAAGGGAAGGGCACTAGGGCCAATACAGCTTGGCACCGGTGTTTTCGCAGAGCAATGTGTGGTTAAGTGCCTTGCTCAAGGACACAACACGCTGCCTCAGCTGAGGCTCGGAGTAGCGACCTTCAGATCTCTAGACCAACGCCTTAACTATTTGGCCAAGCCCCACGAATACAGCCAAACAAAACGGCGTTACTGAAGCACCAAGGTGCAATACACAATACCTGCAGTCACATACAGCACACAACTCATACAGAACATATAAGACAACCATAAAATACTATCACACAAAAAAATATAGTCCAAGTCCTTGAGTCCATGAATGTTGCAGCAGTCTGCAATCAAACACAATACGTTGTCTTCTGCCAATTGAACACCGAAGGCAACACTGACTCCATAATGTACTCTGCACTGCACTGACTCCGATGCCTCCACTCTGGGCGGCAGCAACAGGCAGCACTGTGGCTTGAAGCTTAGTCCTCACCACCACCGAGACCACGCAGTTCCCCTGCCATCTGCCCCTATCATCTACCAAGAAATCAGTGAATTGGATTTGCAGCATACCACATTAATGTTCAGCAGGGTCTTGTGATCACAAGGAAAGCGAACAAGGTGATCAGTTGCTGTTAGACGCAACCCCAGTCACCAATGTAACATTCAGTTCTGGGAACATTGCACACTGGGAACTGAAGTCCTTTATTATATACTCAAATAACACATCTTCTCACTTTAAAGAAAAATACCTCATAAACTTGCAAGAAACATTAATGCTTTCCAACAAAGGTATTTACATTAACTTCAATTGTAATGAACAAATAAAGTCCTTAATACACTCAGCAACTCTCAATCAGTCTCTGGGGTGGTTTGGCAATCCTTTTTGGTCTGCTATTTCTATCCACAGATATACTGCTTTCACTTGCTATGTTAATATCAATGTTTTTCTGAGAACTCTGAACAACAAGTTTATTTTTCACATCTGCTGGCCCCTTTGGTGTACTGACAGATGACTTGTCACAGCCATGGGTTGGAGCTTGCGGTCGTAGATCTACATGGTTCCTTCTCAGAGGTGTTCCTCGCACCATCAGAATCTGGTAGGAACAGGTGCCAGAATCATAATCTCTGATTTGCACTTGATCTCCAGGCTTCAGGACTGTTAAGCATTTACAGTCTTGTCATGATGCTGTTTCTGTTTTTCTTTCCCTTTCTGCTTAACCAATTTGACCTGGTGTGCTCCTTTAGGTTTCAACAAACTTTCATAAACTGGGAGGTCAGTGCATCTGTGTCAACCCGTCAGCATTTGTCAAGACAAAAATATTTTATTGTCCTTTAACCCTATATAAGTAGATTACACCTATAATGTATATAGAAACAAGATAACGTTTCTCCAAAACTATGTGTAAAGCACAGTGGTACACATAACACACGATAACTTATGAAGGCAAGGAAAGATCTACAGATGAATCACATAAATAACAAACAATATTGTAAGGTATATAACAGATTAACCAGATAGGGCTGGTGAAAGACCATTCTGCAGTGGCACATTTCTGTAAATCATTAGACTTCTGTGGAAATCCTCTTGTCCATCTTCCACTTTCTTCATGAGGCTTTTCACTGCCTTGATCGAACTCTGCTAGGCCATTAGATTTTGGGGAATGTGGGCTTGAAGTTATATGTTGAAACCGCCCAAACATTGGCAAAGGACTTGAATTCACAGCTTAAAAACTGTGGACCATTGTCTGATACTACTTCACACTGAACTCCATGCCTCACAAACACAGTTTTTAGGAAGGTGATGGCCACTTTGCCGGATGCTAATTGGAGTGCTGTAGCCTCTGGGTAAATGGAAAAGTAGTCTGTTACAACAATGTAACTCCTCCCACTACATTCAAACAGATCCACTCCGACTTTGAAGTACGGCCTGTCTGATACATGGTGTGGTGTAAGTGGTTCTACTTGCTGCTTTGGTCTGTAGGTAAGACATATCTCACTTGAAGCAGTGGTCTGGTTGATGTTTTGGTTCATTCTTAGGCAGTACATTACTCCTTGAGCATTTTGTTTACAATTTTCCTCACCAAGATGCCCATCACATATCTTCTGGCGCATTTCCTTGCGTAGCAACACTGAAATCACAAACCTGTTCCCTTTGATGACTATATCTTCCACTACTGACAGTTCAGCTCTGCATGCCCAGTAATCCCGAATACACATTGGACAGTTGTCAGTGTCTTAACACCAAACCTTTCTCTTTATTTAATTTCAAATTGATATTCCATGTTACGTCTAGCACCTGTCTCAGTCGTGCATCATGTTCATCCTTGGTGGACTCCAAATGATGATGTCATCCATCATGGTCTCGACACCAGGTATGCCCTCAAAGATCGTGTGGATGGTTTTATGGTAGACGTTTGGTGCATACAGTAACCCAAGAAAGCAGTATCTTCTCTCTGGTGTGTTAAAAGTACAGTCTTCAATTTGCCTCATCAAGCTTCATCTGCCAAAACCCAGACAACACATGGAGTTTGCTAAACCACTTGGTACCAACAAACGGGGACATGATCTCATGCTGGAAATTTAAAATGCTCTGTATTGATGGCTTTATTGGGTCTAGACATTTTGGCAAATGCTCCTTTTGTCTTTTGCACATTGAACAGTGATCTCACCCAATTGGTTGGTTCTTCAGTTTTCTTAATGATATTCATCAATTCCATGTGTGCTAGGTCTTGTTTAAGTTTGTCTCGGAACTTTGCTGCATGCATGGACAACAGGAGTTACTGTCTCATCTAAATCAATTTTGTGTACACCAAATAAGCATCCAAGACATCTGTGTATTCTTCCATAAGCTAAGTGTGGTCATCTTTGGTCTGTGAAGCCAGTACAAAAACTCTTTTCACCAGGTTGAGCTTTTCTCATGCACTCAGACCTAATACAGGCTGTACTCACTGTTCAACAATCAGTAGCTGTGCTTTTAGGTACTTGAAGTTCATCATACAGCCTCCTTTCACTGGAATGTTCTCTCCAGTATAGCCTGTCACTTTTAACTAAACTGGGTAAATCTTACTCTTTACTTTGACAGCCTTGTAATCATCCTTAAATAACAGATTCACCAGGGCTTTGGTGGCCAACTTGAATGGAATTACTGTCTCATTCGCAGTCACTGGAACAGCCCATTCTGTTTTACCAGCACAAGCAGTCTGCAGAGAATTTACAAAAACTTCCTCCGTTTCCTCAGCAATCATGTGCACCTTTCTCTTGGTAGCCCCAGCTTTGCAGTACTTGGCAAAATGATGCTTCTCCCTACAATTATTGCAGGACTTTCCATAAGCAGGCCACCTCTTTGGAATGTGACTGCCTCCACATTTAAAAACGCAAACACGATGAAATCTGCAGATGCTGGAAATTCAAGTACACACACAAAATGCTGCCTGGCCTGCTGCGTTCCACCAGCATTTTGTGTGTGTACTTGCCTCCACATTTGCTGTATTTACTGTTTGACACTACCACTTTGCTATGCTGTTGCTTTGGGAAATGCCTTGTGCTCTTGCCCCTTTGTTTTCACAGCATACGCTATTGTTTCTGCTCTGTACAGCTCTCTAGATTGTGGTCATATGGTCTCCACTGCCCTACACATATTCGCAGCCCTTTTTTAGCAACAGATCTTTTCCATGGGGCAAGATTTCTCTGAACCCATTATCTGAAGTTCCATAAACTATTTTGTCTCTAACTGGTGATTCTCTCAAATCCCCAAACTCACAGGACTTACTCAGTGTGTGAAACTCAGCTAAGTATTAGTCAAAGCTAACAGCTTATTTCCAGTCACAAGAAAAGAACTTAGTATCTTTCAAACGTGATATTTATACTTGAGACAAAATACTCTTCAAATTTTGCCATTAGAGCATCCAATGGCAAGGTTATTTCATTATTTTGAAAGCTGTTATAGACGTCCAAAGCATCTTCGCCAATCGCACGTAGAAAGACAGGTGCTTTCAGTTTTTCCATCCACAGTTCTGCCTCTGCTCGTGGCTGTTAGAAGCATTGACTAAATTGCTGGTAAACTGTACAGGTGCAGGAGGACTTGGGTTATCCATAATAGAATTTTCGGGGTCCACCTGGTATTCTCTTGGTGAATCTGGTAAACTTCAGCAGCTTCAGGACACAACATGCTCTCTGGTTGGCAGCTTCTCTCCGTCGGAACCAGCATTTCTTTCCTATTCGCTCGCGGTATTCAGTTACACTCCATATTTAGGCCTCACGCTGACTTCCGACACCATGTTGCTTCTTCCTGACAAAAGACAAACTTAGTATGGGCAAAACTAAACACGTTTATTTACAGAACACTCCAGTTACGGCTCCTAGCTTGACACCCACGCGTGCAGTCCCAGTTACCAACATCACATCCAGTTCCAGTGAACCGCCCACACTGCACACTGGGAACTGAAGTTCTTTATTCTGTACACACATAATTATACAGGGTCTTGCAATCATATAAAACACATTTAAAAAAGACAAAAGCACCTTTGGTTAGCTCCATAGAAGCCACTGCATCTGAGCACACAGACATCTTACTGGAAGAACCGAAAGGTAAAAATTGTAAATTCTCAATACACTTAATATCCAACGCAAGGAGCCCAGATTTTCAAATTTAAAAAAATTTAGACTACAGCAGATCAAGTACACTATAAGTACTTAATGTTTAAATACTTCTGTAAGTACACAGGTACACTTTTATCCACTTTGTCAATCATACATTGTGTTGCTACTTTGTAATTTACTGCCTCAAAAATATTTCTCAGGAAATTGCATGAAATGCGATGTCTTGGAAATAAACTTACATATTTTTGTGTGTTTGACTTGGCCCATTAGAAGGCAATCTGCTCTCAGCCTGTGAGTCTCATCCATAGGCCATCACAGTCACATTACATTTACCAACCTAGGGTTACAACAGGAGAACCACAAACATGAGAGAATCTGCAGGAACTCAGCAGACCAGGCAGCATCTACAGAAAAGAGGAGTCGTTTCGGGCAGAGACCCTTCATCAGAACTCAAGATAAGGATTACAATGGGTAATTGATGCTGTGATGGACACAAGGTATTGCTCCGGCAACTTTTCATGACTAATAAAAGCACAAAAAGCTCTCCCACCACTGAATGGCAATTGCCAAGTTATTCAAACCGCAACACAAAAACTCCGATTTAGCTAAAAGCCAGTAGCACAGAGCCACAACATCCCTTCCCTCCAAGGAATGCCAGATTCCATGTTTAAGATCTGGGTTTTGGCATTACTACCTAGTTCTGATTTGCACTGTGGGGATTCATCAAATTCAGATTACTTATTATGATTCAAACAGAGCCCAAAGAAAACCCAAACATGAGGAATCCTGCAGATGCTGGAAATTCAAGCAACACACATCAAAATTGCTGGTGAACACAGCAGGCCAGGCAGCATCTCTAGGAAGAGGTACAGTCGACGTTTCAGGCCGAGACCCTTCGTCAGGACTAACTGAAGGAAGAGTTAGTAAGAGATTTGAAAGTGGGAGGGGGAGGGGGAGATCCAAAATGATAGGAGAAGACAGGAGGGGGAGGGATGGAGCCAAGAGCTGAACAGGTGATTGGCAAAAGGGATATGAGAGGATCATGGGACAGCAGGCCCAGGGAGAAAGAAAAGGGGGAGGGGGGAAAAACCCAGAGGATGGGCAAGGTGTATAGTCAGAGGAACAGAGGGAGAAAAAGGAGAGTGAGAGAAAGAATGTGTGTATATAAAAAACGGATGAGGTATGGGGGGGAGGTGGGGCATTAGCAGAAGTTAGAGAAGTCAATGTTCATGCCATCAGGTTGGAGGCTACCCAGACGGAATATAAGGTGTTGTTCCTCCAACTTGTGTGCGGCTTCATCAGTAGCTATGAGTAGCTATGGGCACCCGTATGGGTCCTAGCTATGCCTACCTTTTTGTTGGCTTTGTGGAACAATCTATGTTCCAAACCTATTCTGGTATCTGTCCCCCACTTTTCCTTCGCTACATCGACAACTGCATTGGCGCTGCTTCCTGCATGCATGCTGAGCTCGTTGACTTCATTAACTTTGCCTCCAACTTTCACCCTGCCCTCAAGTTTACCTGGTCCATTTCCGACACCTCCCTCCCATTTCTAGATCTTTCTGTCTCTACCTCTGGAGTCAGCTTATCCACTGATGTCTACTATAAGCCTACTGACTCTCACAGCTATCTGAACTATTCCTCTTCTCACCCTGTCTCTTGCAAAAATGCCATCCCCTTCTCACAATTCCTTCGTCTCTGCCGCATCTGCTCTCAGGATGAGGCTTTTCATTCCAGGACGAGGGAGATGTCCTCCTTTTTTAAAGGAAGGGGCTTCCCTTCCTCCACCATCAACTCTGCTCTCAAACGCATCTCCCCCATTTCATGCACATCTGCTCTCACTCCATCCTCCTGCCACCCCACTAGGAATAGGGTTCCCCTGGTCCTCACCTACCATCCCCCCAGCCTCCGGGTCCAACATATTATTCTCCGTAACTTCCACCACCTCCAACGGGATCCCACCAGTAAGCATATCTTTCCCTCAGCCCCCGTCTCTGCTTTCCGCAGGGATCGCTCCCTACGCGACTTTCTTGTCCATTAGCTCCCGCCCCCCCCCCCCCGCCATCCCTCCCTCCTGGCACTTATCCTTGTAAGCGGAAGAAGTACTACACATGCCCTTACACTTCCTCCCTCACTACCATTCAGGGCCCCAGACAGTCCTTCCAGGTGAGGCGACACTTCACCTGTGAGTCGGCTGGGGTGATATACTGTGTCCGGTGCTCCCGATGTGGCCTTCTATATATTGGTGAGACCCGACGCAGACTGGAAGATCGTTTTGCTGAACACCTACACTTCGTCCGCCAGAGAAAGCAGGATCTCCCAGTGGCCACACATTTTAATTCCACATCCCATTCCCATTCTGATATAAACAATAGGAATTCTGCAGATGCTGGGAATTCAAGCAACACACATCAAAGTTGCTGGTGAACGCAGCAGGCCAGGCAGCATCTGTAGGAAGAGGTGCAGTCGACGTTTCAGGCTGAGACCCTTCGTCAGGACAGCATCACTGGAAGAGGCTTCGCAGTAGTGAATTTAAACGTAAACAACAGGAGTCCTGACGAAGTGTCTCAGCCTGAAAGGTCGACTGCACCTCTTCCTACAGATGCTGCCTGGCCTGCTGCGTTCACCAGCAACTTTGATGTGTGTTGCCCATTCTGATATGTCTATCCACGGCCTCCTCTACTGTCAAGATGAAGCCACACTCAAGTTGGAGGAACAACACCTCATATTCCGTCTGGGTAGCCTCCAACCTGATGGCATGAACACTGACTTCTCTAACTTCCACTAATGCTCCACCTCCCCCTCATACCCCATCTGTTTTTTTATTTTTATACACACATTCTTTCTCTCACTCTCCTTTTTCTCCCTCTGCCCCTCTGACTATACCCCTTGCCCATCCTCTGGGTTCCCCCCCCCCCGGGTCTTTCTCCCTGGACCTCTTGTCCCATGATCCTCTCATATCCTCTTTGTCAATCACCTGTCCAGCTCTTGGTTCCATCCCTCCCCCCCCCGTCTTCTCCTATCATTTTGGATCTCCCCCTCGCCCTCCCACTTTCAAATATCTTACTAACTCTTCCTTCAGTTAGTCCTGATGAAGGGTCCCGGCCTGAAACGTCGACTGTACCTCTTCCTAGAGATGCTGCCTGGCCTGCTGCGTTCACCAGCAACTTTGATGTGTGTTGCTGAGTTCCTCTAGCATTTTGTCTGTGTTACTCTGGATTTCCAGCATCTGCAGAGCCTCTTGTGTTCTGGATATCTTTGAGTGATGATCTAACACTCATACACTCAATTGTTGTGCCATTGAACAAGCGCATGACCTGCGTTAAGTGTCATACAACATGGAAACCGAATCTTTGGATTACCGACTTGTTGCCAACTATTAACCAGCCATACTAACTCTACATTAATTCAATGTCTTTTTAATTTATAGTTTCATACTCCCCACATTTTCATCAACGACGCCCAGATTCCACCACTCAATCTGCACATAAGGGGCAATTTACAGCGACTACTAACCTCCCAACTCACATCTTTTGGTATGTCAGAGGAAGGCGGAGCAGCTGAGAAAAGCCACCATCACAAGGAGAATGCAAAGTTCAGACAGACAGCACCAAGAGTCAGGGTTAAATCCAGGTCATTGGTGCTAGGAGGTATTAGTTGCATCATTATGTTGGCCATTGCAATCTGAAGTCTGAGGTTCTCATTCCTGTCAAAACACAACTAGTTAAGTGAATGCAAGTTCCTTTCTGGAATATGCTCTTGAGCAGGAAACATAATCTCTGACTTTAATCAGCAAAGGAGGTACAGTTCACTGGAATTTAGAGCGCTTAAGAGAATCATGGTTACCAGTAGACTCCAGAAGCCTCTCCCTCTACTCCATCAAGCAAAAAAGAGCAGTCACCATGCTCTTGAGAACTATGATTGCTACATTCAGTAACTCTAGATAGTGAATAATGACAAGTTGCTTTAAACGTAATGGAGGAATGTAGAGTAAGTAGGTCAGGAAGAAGAGAACAGAGATTTGCTAAACATCCAAAATGAAGTACACTTTAATAGCAAGCAGCATTGCAATTTTTATTTCCTGCTCTTTAACCTGGTTACAAAAATAATGTTGCACTATTAAGATAAAGATTATCAGGAGCTGAACAAGTATAGGCTACAAAACACTGAAATTATCTAGCTGTATGTGCAGTGTTAGGGACAGAGAAAAAACGCTATTGTTTGACTTTGCCAACATAGCATCAGAACTTGTTGTACATGCCCAAAGATTACTGAAGGTATCAGGGCAGGTAGATAAGATGATTAGGACAACAAGATATAGTTAAGGCACAGAACTCAACAGCAAAAAGATCATGCGCTAGTGTATGAAACACAAATTCAACCTCAGTTATAGTACCGTGTACAAGTTTACTGTCCAAGTATACAACACTGACAATCATCCTGCCACAGGTAGCCACAACACAAGGAAACACCATGGAACCCATTTCAAAAAAGCATCAAACACGTGAAAAAAGAACAAATCGTGCAAACAGCCAAATGCGTGTAAAAAGTTTGATCGTTAATTTCCAGGAAGGATGTGAAAGCAGAGGAGACTAGACATTGTCAGAGGAAATTAATTTCTTCAGAACAAAGGAAATAAGATTAACCAAAGTGCATAAAATTATGATATCTAAAAAGAATAAACAAGAAAATCCTATTTACCTTCTTAGAGGTCAATAACTATGCAACACAGGTTTGAAGTATAAATATTAAAGGATATAATGAGGTAATGTTTTTCAGCAAGGAAGTGGGTTAATCTGCAACTTTTTGTTTGATGGTGAGGGAAACTTTTCTCACTTTGTAAACGTGCTTAACAAGCATTCAAAGGGCGACAACCTACAATGTTGGCTGAAGTGGATACAGAGGCTCAAATGCTGATCTCCCATGCAATAATATTCATGGTTATATGATTTATTATCAAGCCAAGCAATAGTTTTTGTTAATTACGTTTGGTTGCTGCTCTCTGGAAAGGAGCTAAGTTTATTGAATTCAAGTTGCCAACTTGCGATGATGGAATATGAACGACAACCTCAGGCGTAGTTGACTCACGCTGCACAGCAAAGCACAATCTCCAGAGCCACCAATGAAACCTTGCAGCTGTTTTCTATAATGAAACTGTTCAAGAATGAAGGGTTATATGTCACTCATATGAAGCACAGCTCAAAGCACCAAGAGGCAGAAAATAGAGTTGATGCATTTAATTTGAAGACAACAGAATGTTTATTTATCTTTGATTACAATGCAGTAGGAATTCAAAGTACAACAGAAATAAATTGTATTTGAAGTTCTAAGCCTGAATGACAAGGACAAAGTGGTTTGGGCACTATAATGTGAAGGCAGCCCTTGTTCATTATTAAAAAAAAAGACTTGTATTTATAGTGTCTTTTTATATGTAACAGACAATTCTCAAAGCAGTCCACGCAAATTACAGTTGTTGCAGTCAATCTCGATACAGGAAGATCTCTGAGAAGGCACAATGAAATTGGTTTTTCAAATAGCATTTATTCTGGAAAGAATAAATGACTATAATAATGAGATTACATTTTTAGACACAAAAATGTAATATTTTACGTCCACCTTAATAGAATACACCTAAGACAAAGTAGCAATTACTCAGCATGTCAAGATTTCAGCCAAACAGTGATTTGAAGCTTTATTAGGGATTAAAAAGCAGAATTTCTAAATTCAGCTTTCAAAGAACAGTTATTATGAAAAAGAAATCCCTGAAGAATTCTGGATAAATTCCATCCACAAACCCGTAAGGAAGCTCAAATCCTAGTTCATGCGGGTCAAAACTGAGCTGGGACTCAGGACGGCTGGCATTTACAGGATTCCTGTGGATGCAGAGCAGTGTATATTGGCCAGGCGGGGCGCACAATAGAAACCTGCATCAAAGAGCCTAGGAGGTGTAGGAGGAACTAGAACTAGGGGACATAGCCTCAAAATGGGGACAAGGCGGGTAGGTGGAGATGAGTCCATGGTCAGATCAGCCGTGATCTTATTGAATGGCGGAGCAGGCTCGATGGGCCAGCTGGCCTACTCCTGCTCCTGGTTCTTATATTCTTACGTTTCCGTTTGGGTTACCCAGAGAAATCAGCGGAAGCAATACATTTCATGTGCAATGACCACAGGATTGAGTTTGATGGCACAAAACTATTGTGCCACGCCAATGGTTTTTGGGACCGCCTGGTGAAGGAAGCCATTGATGTAAGATTAGAGAATAAGAACTTCAACAAAGTCAAAAGTCTCACTCTAAATAAGAACTGGAATACAATTTTAAATAAGGTGGGATAGCAGAAACCTTATTGGTTGGGGACTAACCAATCAGGAGGAATGGATGAGTCATGCCTAGGCATCATCCCTAATGAAAATGGCAGCGTTTGTCATCGAAACGTCAGCTAAAGTCAACACCTGGGCCCGGCTGGAAGCCTGCAAAGAGTTTATGCAAACATTTATCATCAAAATATGTATACAGGTTTCCCCCGCTATCCAAAGGTAGACTGTTCCTATGAAACGGTTCGTAAGCCGAAATGTCGTAAAGCGAAGAAGCAATTACCATCTATTTATATGGGAAAATTTTGTGTGCGTTCGCAGACCCAAAAATAACCTACCAAATCATGCCAAATAACACATAAAACCTAAAATAACAGTAACATATAGTAAAAGCAGGAATGATATGATAAATACACAGCCTATATAAAGTAGAAATACTTCTCTACAACGATTGCCTGCACAGATCTCCGTAGTGAAAGTCTCACGCAAGCGCTCTCGGCAGAAAATCTCACGCAAGCGCTGTTGGCATAAACACGCTCTCCAGTAACCTTTAAACTATGAAGCTGCCAAATCTACCAAATAACACGTAAAAATACACAGCCTATATAAAGTAGAAATAATGTATGTACAGTGTAGTATCACTTACGGGAATTGGGAAGACATCGAGCACACTGATGATGGTGTGTTAGACTGAGTCGTCGCAGTTGGGGGTGATGCAGTGGCCCCCATCCTCCAGGCCGCCAACTGATACATTGCCGCGAAGCGCCTAGGGGTAGCCGGGAGGCACACAGCACATCTTTAAGAAAAAAGCCAAAATAAACACTCTAATTAATTAGGTGCTGCCCGGTACATAAATGTCGGCGCAGATCAGAGGCGATTGCTGATTGCATCACCTCTGATCTGAGCCGACAATTAAGTGCTAGGCGGCACCTAATTAATTAGCATGTTCATTTTGGCTTTTTTCTTAAAGATGTGCTGTGTGCCTCCCAGCTACCGCTGCATTTTCCGCGAATCGGTACAGTATCTGTCCGGGGCCTGGGGGTTGGGGTGGTGGGACACGGGAGTGTCATCTCATCGTCAATTACGGAAGGCAGCTCTCCTTCTCCTATGACTGCCTGCCTCGAAGTCGGAGGTCGAGGTTCGTCGTCCGCTGTGGCTGATGTGGGAGGCTTGCTTGACTGCTGAGCCTCGAGCATTTTTCTATCACACAGTTCTTTATAAGGACTCAAAACATCCTGTAAATATCCCCCAAACCTACATACCCTTTCAAAATTAAAGTCGTACTTCATTATTGCAGTGAAAATCTCACGCAGTTGCTTCACGTTCAGTTCCTGGACGACTTCACTTTCGATACTGCATCTGGTTTCGATTATTATCCTTTCCTCTTCCAATTGCATCAGCTCTTCATCTATCAGTTCTTGGTCATGGGATGCCAAAACCTCTTCAACATCATCTTCGTCAGCTTCCACAAGCCAAACTAAGTTTGTCCTTGCTTCGTTCATTATGATCAAAACACATAATTATGTCTAGTTTTACGCTAAGTGTAACACCCTTACGAGCTCTTTCAGGCTTTTCTGACACCTTCGAACTCATCTTGCTAACAGCTGCTCAATGCAGCGTGTTTAAGCAATGCCGGCAAGAATGCAGGGGAGAGCAGCTGCTCGGGGTGCACGCTGCCTTTTAACACGCGTTGATTTTTTTATCGCGCGCTGCCTTTCTTCGTAACAGTGAAAACACCTTCTGAAAGTGAAAACAGGGTAATAATGTAGGTCTTTCGTAACAGTGAGGTTTCGTAAAGCGACTGTTCGAAAAGCGGGGGACACCTGTATATTATGCAACCTTGAGATTCATCTCCTTACAGGCAACCACAAAACAAAGAAACCCAAAAGAACCCATTTAAAAAAAACTGTCAAACATTCAATGTGCAAAGAGAAAAATAAATCATGCAAACAATAAAGTAAGCAAATAGTACTCAGAACAAAAGTGAGTCCATAGAGACTAAGCCCAGAGTAGCCAGAGCAGGCCACAGTCGCTGCTTCAGTTCAGCACAGAGCCAAGTAAAAATTCAAATTTATTTTCAAAGTATATACATGTCACCATATCCAATGTGAGATTAATTTTCTTGCCAGCCTACTCAATAAATCCAAAATCCATAACAGGATCAATGAAAGACCATACTAACAGGACAGACTACCAGTTTGTGCTAAAGACAAACTATCTACAGGGGAGGAGAAGATGGAGGTGCGACGCAGCGCATGCGGCCGCTCTGAAATGATATCGGTGTTTGTTAAGTAGGCGCCGTGCACAATCCTGATTTGATGGAGACAGACGTGAGAAGCACGGAGGAACATCTGAAGAAACTTCTGAAATGCCTGCTTCGCTGCTGCTGCTACTGTGCGATCGAGAATCTCCGGAGGGGAAGGCCCCAGATCCTCAGCTTTGCCTATAGCCTGTTGCCGGGGCCGGGGTCGAAGCGTTCGGCAGAGATGGTGCTCAGTGCTCAGTGCTCAGCGTCGGAGGGCTGGTCAGAGGTTTGAAGTTTTTGGACGGACTCAAGAGTTGGCTGTGGTCAGGTGCTTCCAGGGTGCTGCATCAGCAAGTTTGCAGCGCTGGAGGTTCATGGCAGGGAGAGTGTTTCTTGCTTCCTTCTACCGTCTGCGTGAGATGATGGGACTTTCAAGAGATTTTGAGACTTTTTGCCGTGCCCATGGTCTGTTCTTTATCAAATTACGGTATTGCTTTGCACTGTTGTAACTATATGTTATAGTTATGTGGTTTTTGTCAGTTTTTCAGTCTCGATTTGTCCTGTGTTTCTGTGATATCATTCTGGAGGAACATTGTATCATTTCTTAATGCATGCATTACTAAATGACAATAAAAGAGGACTGCGTGTCCTCATAATCTAAAATAAATCTAATCTAAAAATAGAAGAAGAAAGAAAATAATAGCAATAAATAAATAAGCAAGAAATATCAAGAGCATTAGGTGAAGAGTCCTCGAAAGTGAGTCCACAGGTTGTGGAAACAGTTCAATGATGGGGCAAGTGAAGCTGAGTGAAGTTACCCCCTCTGGTTCAAGAGCCTGATGGTTGAGGGGTAATAACTGTTTCCGAAACTGGTAGTGTGAGCCCTGAGGCTCCAGCACCTTCTTCCTGATAGCAGCAGCAAGAAGAGAGCATGACTTGGGTGGTGGAGGTCCTGCATGATGGATGCTGCTTTCCTGCAACAACTCTCCACATACATGGGCTCAGTGGTGGGGAAGGCTTTAACAGTGACAGACTGGGCCGTATCCACTATTTTCCATAGGATTTTCTATTCAAAGGCATGGCATTTCCATAGAAAGCCGTGATGCAGTCAGTCAATATACTCTCCATACACATCTATAGAGGTCTGTCAAAGCTTTCGATGTCATGCCGAGCTTCGCGAACCTCTAAGGAAGTAGGACTACTGCCATGCACGCACTTACGTGGGCCCAGGACAGGTCCTCTGAAATGATAACACTGAGGAATTCAATGTTGCTGACCCTCTCCACCACTGGTCCCTGATGAAGACTTGCTCATGGACCTCCAGTTTCCTTCCCCTGAAATCAATAATCGGCTCCCTGGTCTTGCCAGTGCTCAGTGAGAAACAGTTTGCTGTTGTGGCACCACTCAGTCAGATTTCCAATCTCTCTCCTAAGTGCTGATTCATCTAACAGTGATATTGATTTTGTAATAAACTAAGCTGAGTGAATGTCATACACAAACTACAGAACATTCAGTACCTACCTCCATCTCCCTGCCTGTCCTGTAACGTGTGGTACAGGAGTGTCAAGGCATTGCACTGCAAAAGCCAACAGACTCTGTAGTTCTCAGAGTAGGAGATATTGATCCTGCCCCCCCCCCCCCCGGGAGTGTTGCTAGTTTCTAAGGGTATGATAAATATAAAGGGGTTTGTAGGGGGTGCTCAGTAGCAAGGGGCAGCTAATGAATTACAGGCTAAAATTTGGAAATGAATTACTCATTATAAACATTTGGTCCTTAGTGCCTATGTGATTACAATGATCACATAAATCACCTCACATCTTGCTAACCCACATTCTTTTAGACTTTGCTCAAAGCATATTACAGTTGTTGAAAAGCAATATGACACTTCTGTATTTGGCATATCATGAGAACTCTGGACTGAAAGAATCATGTTATTCCCACGCTGGCCGGTGCATTACTGTTGTTCGGTACTGTAGTACAGTGCTAGCTAGTACAATTCCCATACTCTAATCACGCAGCGATGCAATTCCTGTGAATTAGGATATAGCATTCAATGGGGTAAAGTTCAGAATTTGCACCTTCAAATAGTCTTGAATGGCATTTAACTAGCTCATGGACCAAGCAAGATACCTGGGATCAATAAAGTATGACTATGACTAAGATATCGCTGCCCTACTTTATGTATCTTCAGGCAGAGAGTCAGGTTTTGCCTGAGCTATTATGATATCATAACAATCCCCTTTATTGATCGCAGTGCTTGAGGTTTGGACTCAGGCTACGTCCACACTACGCCGGATAATTTTGAAAACGAAGCTTTCTCTCTTCGTTTTGACCCTCCGTCCACACTAAAGCGGCGTTTTCATCCCCCGAAAACGGAGCTTTTCAGAAACGGTCTCCAGAGTGAATAAATCTGAAAATGGCTAATATCCGCTGTAGTGTGTACGGGATAAACGGAGAGATTTAAAAATGCTGTCATGACAACACCACAACAACAATGCTTTTTCTGCTTCTGCTTGGTACTGCGCAAGCACTGCCGTATGGCTGTTGTAACGCGCAGTCGGTGTGAACGGCGTGAGAGTTAAATTGTAAAGTGAGCATTTTTGACTATTTAAAAACGCTGTCATGACGTCCCGGAACAGACGGCCGCAGCGCGGCATTTCATTGTTTTCTTGAACGCAACCCCCCACATAACCTAACAATTTCAGAACAGACGGCAACAAGACTTAAGCCAGTAGAAATGTACTCACCAAATACTTTGACCCATAGCTTACTGAATAAATAAGTATTCTCACTTTGCCCTGTTTTCTGTCCTTGCTTGTATGAAGGTGGTTTACCCATTTATGCAAATACAGGTGTCCTCCGCTTTTCGAACGTTCGCTTTACAAAACCTCACTGTTACGAAAGACCTACATTAGTACCCTATTTTCGATAACAGAAGGTGTTTACAACACTGTTATGAAAAAAATCAGTGCGCGATAAAAGGCAGCGCACGCCCCGAGCAGCTGCTCTCCCCGGATTCGGAACGGCATCGCTTTAACACGTGCCTGTGAACAGCCGTTTGCAAGATGAATTTTGAGGTATTGGAAAAGCTTGAAAGAGCTCATAAGGGTGTTACACTTAGCGTAAAACTAGACATAATTAAGCGCTTTGATCATGGTGAACAAAGTAAAGACAACGCACATCAAAGTTGCTGGTGAACGCAGCAGGCCAGGCAGCATCTCTAGGAAGAGGTACAGTCGACGTTTCAGGCCAAGATCCTTCGTCTCGGCCTGAAACGTCGACTGCACCTCTTCCTAGAGATGCTGCCTGGCCTGCTGCATTCACCAGCAATTTTGAAGTGTGTTGCTTGAATTTCCAGCATCTGCAGAATTCCTGTTGTTTGAAGTAAAAACAACGTGAGTTTGGCTTGTGGAAGTTGATGAAGATGATGTTGAAGAGGTTTTGGCATCCCATGACCAAGAACTGACAGATGAAGAGCTGATGCAATTGGAAGAGGAAAGGATAACAATCGAAACCGAATGCAGTAGCGAAATGAACGTGAAGCAACTGTGTGAGGTTTTCGCTGCAATGATAAAGTATGACTTTAATTTTGAAAGGGTACGTAGGTTTAGGGGATATTTGCAAGGTGGTTTGAGTCCTTACAAAGGACTGTATGATCTAAAAATGCACGCGGCTCAGCAGTCAAGCAAGCCTTCCACATCAGCCACAGCAGACAACGAACCTCGACCTTCGACATCCAGGCGGGCAGTCATAGGAGAAGATGAGCCGCCTGCTCTAATGGAAACAGACGATGAGATGACACCCCATTGTCCCACCACCCCAAGCCCCAGGCCCAGGACAGATACCGATTCACGGAGAATGCAGCGGTAGCCGGGAGGCACACAGCACATCTTTAAGAAAAAAGCCAAAATAAACACGCTAATTAATTAGGTGCCGCCCGACACGTAATTGTCGGCCCAGATCAGAGGCAACGCAATCGGAAATCGGTACTGATCTGGGCCGACAATTACTTGTCGGGCGGCACCTAATTAATTAGCATGTTTATTTCGGCTTTTTTCTTAAAGGTGTGCTGTGTGCCTCTCGGCTACCGCTGCGTGCTTCGCAGCAATATATCGGTCGGCGGCCTGGAGGATGGGGGTCACTGCACCACCCCAACCTGCGACCACTCAGTCTAACACACATCATCAGTGTGCTCTGCGCTGTCTTCCCGATTCCCGTAAGTGATACTACACTGTACATATGTTATTTCTACTTTATATAGGCTGCGCATTTTTACGTGTTATTTGGTGTGATTTGGCAGCTTCATAGTTTAAGGGTTACTGGAGAGAGTGTTCTTGCCGAGAACACTTGTGTGAGATTTTCTGCTGAGAGCGCTTGCGTGAGATTTTCGCTTCGGAGAACAGTGCCAGCAATGATTGTGAAAAAGTATTTCTACTTTATATAGGCTGTGTATTTATCATATCATTCCTGCTTTTACTATATGTTACTGTTATTTTAGATTTTATGTGTTATTTGGCATGATTTGGTAGGTTATTTTTGGGTCTGTGAACGCTCACAAAATTTTCCCATATAAATAAATGTAATTGCTTCTTCGCTTTACGGCATTTCGGCTTACGAACCGTTTCATAGGAACGCTCTACCTTCGGATGGCGGGGGAAACCTGTACTTCTCTGACAATAGATGTGTAACAGCCTAATGTAACATTGTATGGAAATACAAGATAACACTGATGATACATTTAACAAGGTGCTTTATTAATGCAACAGAGTTAGTCAGTTTTTCAATGTTCGTCATCAGCCAGGTCATACTGTCCGTGAACTCCCTGTCGGTTGCCTCCATACGCTATAGTATGTGCTTTTTTTTTAGTTTTAAGTCCTCCCGCGCGAGAGCCAAGAGCAATTCCTTTTAAGTTTTTCTACTCTGTAACTGGACAAACGCGCACCAAGTATACCGTTTCCTCTTCGCTTGTTTTCTGTGTGTCCTGCGCATGCCCAGTAGGAGGAGATTCGCCCAAATATCCGTCTAATGTGGACAGAGATATTTGGAAAAACGCTTAGTGTGGACGTCTATCATTTTTACTCGAAACCGGCATTTTCAAAATTATCCGGCGTAGTGTGGACATAGCCTTAAACAGTAGGTGATGACTGTAGTCGTTAATCCACAACAAACATAAAGAAGTGTAGACAGTATAGTGTGGAGTAGTGTGAACTGATTCTCCCAGCAGTAAAGGAATTTCTGAGAACAGTTTTGCATAAATCACCAGACAAAATTATTAAAGCGATTCCACAGGGACAACTCTGTTCAAATGTAAATAGAAGAAATGTCTGAGAATTTGTATGACACATTGTGCAACATACTTAGGATGACAAAATTAGCCCTGAAGCTGGATGAGTCAACTTCCCCAGGCAACAACTCTTTGCTACACACATAGAAGTTGCTGGTGAACGCAGCAGGCCAGGCAGCATCTCTAGGAAGAGGTGCAGTCGACGTTTCAGGCCAAGACCCTTCGTCAGGACTAACTGAAGGAAGAGTGAGTAAGGGATTTGAAAGTTGGAGGGGGAGGGGGAGATCCAAAATGATAGGAGAAGACAGGACGGGGAGGGATGGAGCCAAGAGCTGGACAGGTGATAGGCAAAAGGGATACGAGAGGATCATGGGACAGGAGGTCCGGGAAGAAAGACGGGGGGGGGGGGACCCAGAGAATGGGCAAGGGGTATATTCAGAGGAACAGAGAGAGAAAAAGGAGAGTGAGAGAAAGAATGTGTGTATAAAAATAAGTAACAGATGGGGTACGAGGGGGAGGTGGGGCATTAGCGGAAGTTAGAGAAGTCGATGTTCATGCCATCAGGTTGGAGGCTACCCAGGCGGAATATAAGGTGTTGTTCCTCCAACCTGAGTGTGGCTTCATCTTTACAGTAGAGGAGGCTGTGGATAGACATGTCAGAATGGGAATGGGATGTGGAATTAAAATGTGTGGCCACTGGGAGATCCTGCTTTCTCTGGCGGACAGAGCGTAGGTGTTCAGCAAGGCGGTCTCCCAGTCTGCGTCGGGTCTCGCCAATATATAAAAGGCCACATCGGGAGCACCGGACGCAGTATATCACCCCAGCCGACTGGCCGTGTCCCACTCCGTGTAAGCGGAACAAGTGCTACACATGCCCTTACACTTCCTCCCTTACCACCATTCAGGGCCCCAAATAGTCCTTCCAGGTGAGGCAACACTTCACCTGTGAGTCGACTGGGGTGATATACTGCGTCCGGTGCTCCCGATGTGGCCTTTTATATATTGGCGAGACCCGACGCAGACTGGGAGACCGCCTTGCTGAACACCTACGCTCTGTCCGCCAGAGAAAGCAGGATCTCCTAGTGGCCACACATTTTAATTTCACATCCCATTCCCATTCTGACATGTCTATCCACAGCCTCCTCTACTGTAAAGATGAAGCCACACTCAGGTTGGAGGAACAACACCTTATATTCCGTCTGGGTAGCCTCCAACCTGATGGCATGAACATCGACTTCTCTAACTTCCTCTAGGCCCCACTTCCCCCTCGTACCCCATCTGTTACTTATTTTTATGCACACATTCTTTCTCTCACTCTCCTTTTTCTCCCTCTGTCCCTCTGAATATACCCCTTGCCCATCCTCTGGGTCCCCCCCCCCACCTTGTCTTTCTTCCCGGACCTCCTGTCCCATGATCCTCTCATATCCCCTTTTGCCAATCACCTGTCCAGCTCTTGGCTCCATCCCTCCCCCTCCTGTCTTCTCCTCTCATTTTGGATCTCCCCCTCCCCCTCCAACTTTCAAATCCCTTACTCACTCTTCCTTCAGTTAGTCCTGACGAAGGGTCTCGGCCTGAAACGTCGACTGCACCTCTTCCTACAGATGCTGCCTGGCCTGCTGCGTTCACCAGCAACTTTTATGTGTGTGTTGCTTGAATTTCCAGCATCTGCAGAATTCCTGTTGTTTGCGTTTTTAAAACAACTCTTTGCTACTTGTTTAGGTTTGCTTTATGAAAGATGAAAGCATGGTTCAACAGTCCTTATTGCAAAGGGACTAGGAAAAAAAATGCAAAGGGGGAGTCAATATTTCAGGTGGTTAAGTAATTTTTCCAAAGGACATTCTGCTCAACATTCTCGCTTGTACAACAGATGGGGCACCATCAATGACAGGACACCACTGTAGTTTTATTACTTTCTTGAAAAAAGCTGTACCTAACATATTTACCACTCACTATATAATTCACAGACATCTTGTCGCAAAAAAAAATCTAAGTGATCAGCTGCATAAATCACTAAATACTGTTATCACGGTGGTAAGTAAAATCAACTCCCATGCTCTCAATTCTCAACTATTTCAAGAGCTTTGTATTGAGAATGATGAAGTTTGAATGCTTGCTGTTGCACACTGAAGTCAGATGGCTCCCAAAATGAAACCGTTTGAGTGGCTTTTCTCCACCTTTTAAAACTGTGATAAAATTCTTTGCAGACTCAAATGCTTCATTCAGTAATAACTCAAGAATGTTAGGCATGACATTGCTTATTTGGCAGAATTTTCTGCAAAAGTTTAATGAAATCAGTCATCAATTACATGGAAATTATGTGAATCCTATCAAAGTCAAACCTGTTGTCACCACATTCTGTCCAAGTTAACTCTATTTATGATTATGATTATGAAGACACGTAGTCCTCTTTTACTGTCATTTAGTAATGCATGCATTAAGAAATGATACATTACTTCCTCCAGTGTGATATCACAAAACACAGGACAAACCAAGACAGAAAAAACTGACAAAACCACATAATTATAACATATAGTCACAAACAGTGCAACAATACCATAACTTGATGAAGAAGTCCATGAGCACAGTAAAGTTCGAAGTTTCTCAAACGTCCCACATTTGCAACATTGACCGTTGCAACTTTTTCCAATTTCCGAGCCTCTCCATGTTGGACGAGAAAGAAAGAAGATCTTCAAGTATACTATGCCCACCTGTGTGAGCTGCACAAGGACATGTCAGAGGGATTTCAGGATCTTCTCCCAATCTAAATTAAGTAATAACTCCATGCTTGAACATTTGTAATGAGGAATTAACAGCAAGGATGGAGAAAGAACTGATCTTGCTACAAAACTACTGAGCAGAGGCCAAGGTTCAAAAAAAAAAAAATCATATCGTGACTTTTGGTTGCAGAAAGAAATCTTTCAATGCTATCCTGCACACTGGAGAATGGTCAAAATGTTCTTTTTTGCCTTTCCAACATTATATTGAGTGGAGCACGGTTTCAGTGCAACTTCTTTACAAGCAATGAAAAAAATTTGGAAATACTGAATGTGAGGACCCAAGACTCCTTCTAAGAGACACTCAGCTTGATGCTGAGAAGCTGGTATCACTGCACCGAGCCCATCCGTCTCACTGAGAGGTGAAAAAGCAATGAAGCACTGAATAGTTGGACAACTACTGTATGCTCTAAAGTAGATTATGAAAAATGTTCTTACTGTAATTAAAAATAATTTTATCTGTAGCTTTAAACAGATTTGAATAACTTTCACAACTACTTGTCACTGCTTTGAATTTGCAGTTCCTATTTTCTTTCACTATGCATCGCAAATCAAAATTCTTTATAATTTTATGTAATGGCCAGAAAGGGAAAGGTAGGAATGTAGTCTGGGAGCCAAAGGAGGCAGTCACTCAAAAAAGTCTGGGAACCACTGCTAGTAAAAATTGCTGAGAGGGTCACCGGGGTCTGTCTCCCCCACTTTTTGGGACATTTACCGGAAAGTGTTGTACACAAAAGGCCCGAAGCATTGTTGAGGATGACTACCACCCATCCCACAATCCCTCTGACCAAATACTATCAGTAAGGAAGTCAGGAGCCACAGGACAGGGAACAGCTTCTTCCCTCAAGCTGTAAGACTAATGAATACCCTGTCACCACTGAGGTCTCATCTCTTGGGCAGCGAGCAGTTTACAAACAGTACACCTTACTGTACTGTTTACTTGTGCTGTGCATGCACATTGAATTACATTTTATTAACTTTTTTGTGGCAATATTGTGTTTTATGTGGTGTGTGAGATACATGTTTTGTTGGTGCACTATGGTCCAGAGGAACTTTTTTTTGGGGTTGGTTGTATACAAGTACAGTCAGGTGACATTAAACTTGAAAATACTCATTTCAGAACTGATTAGAGAGAGAGTAACTTAATGCAATAACCCAAGATCGAGGGAGAACTTGGTGGCAGGGTGGAGATACATCTCTACCAAAGGAGGTGTAAGGCGCTCCTTCCCTCTGCTAGTTTGCAGGTCATCCTTGGGCAAGGTGTAGCAACCACCTAGCTCCCCCGCCCCCCCACCAAGATCAGGGTCACATAAAGCCATGGAAGCAGCTGGTGCATACCACAAGACCTGTTTACACGACCACTGACGCCAGGCAGACCTCTGTAGAAAAATTTGCCAAGAACAATCATGGTTATGGAAAGACCATGATCGCCATGTTATACGACACGGTACGTAATGACGATGATGAGAGGGAGAGGACAAATTTGTAATGTGATTATGACATCTGAAATCAGCAGCTAGTATGCTAACCTTACACACCAAATGAATGGTGCCATTGCTAATTTCACATTGATCTGCTTATTCCAAACTTGCAATGGCTTTACTATCCTTATCAATGAGCAGTGTGCTGAGGTCCCTTTCCACAGCAAAGTTATAAAACACGAGGCAGACGTACTAGCTGGAATCTGTACACTCTTGATAACACATTCAGAAGTGTAAAACACAGCTTTAAGATACCAATGGGAGGGCTAACTAATACAGTTTTTTGGTGTGATTTAACACACAGTTGCTTTGCATTGGAGCACCACAATGACTAGTTACAGAGGTTAATCTAATTTTAAACACTTTGGACAGACTCCACACTAGTAGGTATTTTTCATAAAAGAGCCAATTACGTACAAATAAGTTTGGAATTGACTTGACAAACTCTGCCAGCACACCGCAAATAAAGTTCAATCACATGACAATACACTGTCTCCATTAAACAGCCATTCAAAGTCAAATGTATACGGTTTTGTGTTTGCAAGTGAGTAAACCATATTGATATCTTGTACCCATTAAGTTGTTTCATTTCTGGACAGGGATAAATTGCTACACACCATTTAAACAACGGAGTTCAATCTTAACAATAATTTTAATGCAACTTTATACCAGCAAGCCTATTTATCAGGAAATGAGTGTTCGTGAGCTGATTTAAATACAGATGACCACTTTCCTTCCTCAATATAGTAATGTTAACTGAATAACCGCCATCAAAAAGAAAAATGTGTTTTTTTGAATTGATTGCAAATTAAACTCTGAGAGTTCGAGTAACTAGTATCTAGTTTCAGTGAGAGGTTAAGGTTTGTTATCAATATACTTTTACAGAAGAGACAAGCAAAAATCTTCAACATTTTATGTTACTAACAATACATACCTTTAAGTCACTGCCAGGCAAGGACCCCACTCCATTCTTCCACTCCATGGCACTGTAAATATCAAAGTCTTGCACATCATTTACGGTGCTTGCTTCAGCTTCTTCCATTCTTTCCATTTTGATTGGTACAGACTGCCAGCTGCTTTCTTCCAAGACCTTCCTCCCTCCACCAGAATTGTTCACTTAAAGATCATGGAAAAATAAAAAAAAGAAGCCATTAGGAGCCATTCAAATCTATTTTCTTCATGGTCACTTCAAAAAATAAAAAAAAGCTCAATTTTTTCCTTCACATCTTGAGTAATTGTGTTGTGAGACCAAAAGTATTAGATTGAAAAACATACTGACCAAAATAGATATACTGCAGGAATGATTTTATGCTTTTTTCCCCAAAAACTCAAAAGTTAGTACAATACAGAAGGCTATTAGGAAAATTTGTAGAAGTTACTTGGTGGCTGAAATTAATATACAAATTCCTAGAGGAGATTTTGCAGATTTTCCTTAGATCATATAGTTACACACTTTTGGAAGAAATAATTTATAGCACATTATAAAATAATTGCAGAAAATTTAGCAAATGCCAGTTGGGTCAAACTATTGCCTTCTGCTATGCAAGTCATAACTGGTCACATACCAAAAATTTGATTGTGAAATATTACACATTGGTGAGGCATAACTTTCACAGTTAATGAAAATCCGAGAAAATGTCTAAGCTACATATTTTGGCCATATTAATGTTTCAACTTTAATTAAATGAAACTTAAATCAATAAAATCCAAAAAGGGTACTGCTGTTTTAAAAAGCATTGACAGATTTCAGGAAATTGAAAGGATTAAGGTATATAGGAATATCACAAACAAATGCTGCAAACACTAATCTATTACATTTATGGCCCCCGAGTATAAATGTGCAAAATTCTACTCTCAAACTATTCATATTGTAAAAAACGTTCCATGTAAAATATTACAGTGAGACTTTATTTAAAACTGGATCTCTTAGGCAGGTACACTTTGACACAAAAGGTTATATATGAAGGAAGTAACACCGATCATTAGTGGCAAATCTGCCACCTCAGCCTCACATGCACGACGGTTATTAACACAGCATAAAGAACAGGGATACTGTGCACTGATGGCATCATTCTTTCCCCCAATCCCAGCCAATGTGTTCATTTGCAGACCAATGTATTTCTTGCCCACTGTGATATTCTCCATTCACTGAGCAAGGTCAACTGACACAAAGAAATATTGATTTATCCCTTTGAAAAACAATTATAGAACAAAATGAACCATTTGATGCAACAGGTTTATGCGTCTCAAAACATAACCCCTAGTTGACCTCCTCTCACCCTATGACTATTCTTTTTAGCTTTCCTTATGCAACTCAAATACAGTTACCATGAGCACCTAACTTACACCTTTGTATTCTTTGGGATACAGTGTGGTAACAGGCCCTTCTGGTCCAACAAGCCCAACTGTTAAGTTTTGTAACTTCAAAACATTAAATTAACTCATAGAAACTTATGGGAGTCCAAAAATACAAGTATAACTTATTGTTTACTTTAAGTGAGATGCGCACATTTCAAGTGGTAGCATGATGACAAATGTAATTAATGTATTTTTACACACTTATTTATTCATTCATGGGACGTGGGTGTCACCAGCTAAGCCAGCATTTATTGCCCATCCCTAGTTGCCCTTGAGAAGGTGGTGATGAGTTGCCTTCTTGAACCCCTGCAGTCCCTGAGGTGTAGGTACACCCCCAGTGCTGTGACACCCGTAATGAAATAAACGAAAAAGAATGCTTAATCAAATATATACACAAAATTACTCAACTATTATTGAAAAATTAAATACACCACACTCTTCCCTGCTTAGCTATAAACTCCAACTCAATAGAGAATGCAGTATACTATATAATGTAACTACTATTTGCATACATCCACAGCATAGGAAATTTTAAATTGTACTGTTCAAGCTTAAACATTTCATCACTGTGGAGGATTTCTTACTCTTGTGGGATGAAGTCTTTCCTGGCAAGGAGGGATCACTCTGCTTGGCAAGCGAGACTTATGGCCGTGCATAAGTCTCAGGTTCCAGAACCTCCTCCATGGTGGTTGTAGGAGTTAACCATGAGACTACAGGAAGTGGTTCTTACAGCTCTGCACATCTTTTCTTCTTCTTTCCTCTCTCTGGATCTATTTCAATCTTTCTTTTTCATGTTCCTTCTCTCTATCACACCATTCCCTTTCCATTTCACGCTCTTTCTCTCCACCTCTTCACCCCCTTTTTCTTCTTCTAGTCTGTGCAACTTGATCTTGGGAAGGTCCATTTAGGTCACTGGAGTATTCTCTTATTAATCCTTCTGTTGCTCCCATTACGATCTGATCTCTCCTCTCAATTTCTGCATCCACAACATCACTTGAAAATCCCTGTTTTCTTATCTCCATTGACTCCTTTCTTTTTGGTCTTCCATTCATCCAGCTGGGCTTTGGTCTTTGCATCTACTTTTACAAGCAGCTTTTTGTCTCCCACTTAAAGCTCATGCAATAACCGTAATGCACACAGAGTAGATTCTGGTTCTTTATACTCACAAAAGCCGAATGCTTGCAACTTTCCTGAAGCTCCTTGAACTCTCTTCCAGCTTAAAACCAACCCACACTTTGCAAGTAACTGCCTGATTAAAATATCTGAACTGCTTTTGTCACTTTCACACTTCCTCTGAGCAATTATGGACCTTCCTTGGTCCAATATGCTTTCCAACCAGAGGCACAGAGAAGTTGGAACCAACACCTGTTTGTCCTCTGTTGGCAATGGCTCATGGTATACAGCATGGAGAAAGTTGTGGCATCATCCAGTACCTTTCTTTCAGTTGACTCTCTTGCAGGGGATGTGGCATGCAAATAGTGGATGGATCTCCAATCAAGTTGTAGCTGTGTCAGCCACTCATATCCCCACAATGCTGATCCTCCTGGGTTTACCATATACAAGCTCAATGTGGCTTGTTGATTATTGTATTTCGCAGTTACAGACTTCATTCCCACAGGAGTTGTCTTTTCTCCAGTACAAGTTCTTAGCTGGATATCTACAAGCTTCAGTTTGCAAACTTTAAAATGCCGTTCAAACTCATTTTGTGGAATGACTGAAACAGCTGAACCAGTGTCTAATTCCATTTTAATTAATTTGGTGTTCACTTCTGGCATAAACCATTATGCTAGTCTATTATTAATTTTCACAATGTAAATTTCAAGGCTAAACAATCCTGTGGCACTCTCATTATCAGAATTTTTAAATCAACAGCATACAGAGTCGTGCTCTTTTTGAAACTGCAACTTGACATTTTAGCTTTCTCTTCCCTGAGCAGTCCATTTATTCTCATCCACCCGACGTGCTCTTTGTATATGACCTACTTTATTTCATTTTCTGCAAGTTTCACCTTTAAACTTGCTTGGTTTGGTGTATGTGAGCCCCTGCGACAATGGTAACACAATTTATTTAGGCAGGCAGATTTCTGCTTAGATGCTGCAATACGGCTCACACTCACTCATTCCTGACTGCAACTCAAATGCGTCTCTGTCTGCTGTTTCCCTTGAAACAGCGATTTCCACTGCTCTTTGTAATGTTAGCTGTGCTTCAGTTAGGAGCCATGTTTGAATGCTTTCGTGTAAGATTCCATAAACTAAACAATCTCTCTGTGCATCATTAAACCCATTATTGAACTGACAATGCTCAGACAATCCCTTCAATTCAGCCATGCATTCTGAAATGGACTCTCCTTCTTAAATTCCACTTATGAAACCTAAAGCATTCTGTAATCAACAATGGCTTGGTTTTCAGTGTTCCTGCATCACTTTGACAATATCACCAAAGTTAATTTCTACAGTTTTGATTGGAGCAGTCAAACGTCAAAGCAAAGTATATGCTTTTAAACCTAATGAATTCAGCGAAATTGGTACTCGCTTTTCATTGGTCCTGATGAAGAGTCTCAGCCTGAAACATCAACTGTTTACTCTTTTGCACAGATGCTGCCTGGCCTGCTGAGTTCCTCCATCATTTCGTGTATGTTGCTTGGATTTCCAGGCATCTGCTGATTTTCTCGTTTGCGGTGGCCTCGAAATACTGTTCCAATAGCTCAGTATACATGAGCCAATTATCTGTTGTGTAATCAAACTCAATCTTTCCAATGTAACAGCCTTTTCTGATTTTTTTTAAAGATGATTAGTACCACCCAGTAATCACAGTTTATGAACCCTGAACTCCTCAATTTATTGCCTCTAAAAAAAACTCAATTGTGTCTTCCCTTCCAAAGAACGTGTGCCTTTGCTTTAAACTTGACCGTCCCTCCACATGCTGGGGTGCCTTTTTACTCGCTGATGCTCCTGCTACGTTTTACTTTATTTTGTATGTCTTCCTGTGTTTAACAGGTTGGTAGCTGTCTCGGGTTTGTTTTAAAATACCTCATTCCAATATTATGTTTTGTAACTTCAAAACATTGAACTAATTCAGAGAAACTCATGGCATTCTGAAAACACGGGTGTAACTTATAGTTTAAGCGAGGCACGCACGTATCATGTAGCAGCGCGATAATGTACGCAATTCACGTATTTCTACACAACGCCAATCACTATGGTACCATGCCGCCTGCCCCCATATTGTTGTAGAGTTCCATCTTCACTTGTATCAACATAGTAAACATATTGAGGGTCATCTGGAACAACATACTTCCTCACAACATACCTAATTTATAATATGAACGGGTTAACCAATTATTTAAGCATATTTCTATTGGAACTGGATGGTAGGTGTCTTATTCTTGCCAGGATTAGGCACCAATAGCAACAGTACTTATGTTAAAACAGATTGCTGTCAAAATAGCTACATTTCAGACAACTTGGAAACAGTTTGCAGAACCTTTACCAAATCGAGAGCCGTATTTTACAAAAAATAATCCCAGAGTCTTTAGGGAAGGACCCAGCCATAACTACTAGTTACAGCTTGTGACTTTGATGCAAGTACCTTAGAGAACACTATTGAATGCTTAGTGTGATATTAAGGAATAAGGTAGATCACTAGTTGAGAAAATGGTAGCCAGTGATTATTAAAAATTTTCTTCCTCACATATTCACTGCAAGATGCCAAATCAAACTAATATTAAATAAAAGTAATTATACTTCAAAGAACATGATTGGTTTATTATAATTTGGGGTGTCTAGAGTAAATATTATGCAGACTCTCTTTTAAAATAGGACAAAAAGATTTGAGTGCAAGCTTGGATAGGTCTGTGAGTCTCCTTGTAGTTACCATATAAATATATTCAATCTTCTTCAAAAGGCAATGATGCAGGGAAAACTGAAGAATTGAAATGAAAGAAAATGAAGCATCCAACAAACACAGGTCTACTTTTAACAGGTCCTCAGGGCTTATTTCCATTCCACAGTTTCAACAACCTGATTACAAAACCGAATATTATAGTGAAAAACATTTCTACCCCAATTTGACATAATTTATACCACTTCTTAGCTTCATATCAAGCTTAAGTCAACTCCAAAGAATAATAGTGTGCTACTGCAGGATAAAACCTAATCCACCAGTGATTTTTGTAAAAAGTGCTTTGTGATTCAGAGAAGAAAATTATTCATCATTTACCTGACTCAATACTACATAAACCAGCAAATGTGATGCTACTGGAATTCAATATTAGCAAAATTGCAACCAATATCATCTGAAATGCTTTCTTTTTTTTAATTACTTTATTTTCAAATTTTTCAGAAAAAAAAATCAGATCAACAACAACATACCAGCGCAGACATGTATAAAAAAACATAAGCAAAAAAAAGACATAACATTAGAGGGATGCCTATTGTACAAAGTGCCCAAAAATACTAAACATTAAATCTCAAATGAGGGCCGTGAGAAATCAGCTAGGGGGAAATTGCTCATCCACCCCCGGCCTCGTCCAGGTAGGCAAGAAATGGATCCCAGATAGCCAAAAATTCTTTAATTGAATTGGTTCTCAAGAACCTAAGTTTCTGCATCTGTATGACTGAGATCATATCAGCCATCCATCTCTGAAAGGAAGGGTGATTTCCATTCCCTCAAGTTAAGTCTTTTGGCAACAATCATCCCCAGCATCAGAGACTTGTTGTATGGCTGCAGGGAAACAAATAGTAGATTGCGAGCAGCCAAATATAGCGAGACCAGCTTCCAAGGGGAAGGATCTTTTATAGGCCTTTGAATAACAGCCAAATATTTTGAACCAAAATCCAGTCAGTAATGGGCAAAACCAAAAGGTGTGTGACAACGTAGCTTCCTTCCCTTGGGACCTATCACACATTGGCGAGACAGAAGGGTAAGTCCTGTGCAATCGAAGTTTAGAGTAATGGGGACGGTGGACAACTTTAAACTGGATCAGTTGGTACCTGCTGTTAACAGAGCAAGCCTGCATCATAGACAAACACTTACCCAGGCAGCTTCAGACAATTCAATGCCCAACTCCTCTCTCCAGGCATCTCTAATCTTCACAGTAGATGCTACAGTGCAATTATCAAACAAACGTACAAACTTAGAAATGAGGTACCTGGAGTCAGGAGGGTTCTTTAAAATATCAAAAAACATATGTTCCCCTGGAAGGATTTCAAAATTACAAATCTTAGATTGAATGTAGTGTCTAATTTGCAAATAACAAAAAAAGTAAGAATGAGGCAGCTCAAATTTCTCTTTCAGCAGACTAAATGTTGCAAACCATCCCTCTATGTACAGGTCTTCAGTAGAAACTAGGCCCTTCTCCCTCCAAGCATGGTAGGTTTTATCTGACCATGAAGGTAGAAAGGAGTGATTGAAACAGATTGGCATTTGTGCAGAGGATTCTGGTAAATTCAGAACGCTCCTAATCTGATTTAGAATTCTGACAGAATTTTTCAAAACAAAACTCAAACTTTTTGAAGTCCCAGGCTTCTCTAACTTGGAGAACATCATGGCTGGCAAGGAGGAATTAACAACAGAGTCGGACTCCATACATAGCCACAAGGGAGCCCCAGGAGCTAGGTTATCCGGAGCCCCCTGTTGCCAAAACATTAAAGCCCTAGCATTGACAGCCCAATAATAGTGCCTAAATACAGGTAATCCCAGCCCTCCTTCAGACTTGGGCTTTTGTAAATAAATTTTCGAAATCCTGTGATTCTTATAATTCCAGATATAAGACAATATTATGGAGTCCAACTCTTTAAGGAAAGCTGATGTAAGAAAAATGGGGGATTTTGACAAAGATAGAGAAACCTAGGAAGGAAAACCATTTTAATTGAATTTATATGACCAATCATGGACAGAGGTAGGGTTTTCCAACTTTCTATGTTCTGTTTAAGTTTTTAAATAACTCCCCGAAGTTTAATTTGAATATTAATTTAGGATCTTTGGGGATTGTTAAGCCGAGGTAAGTAAAGTGATCTTTAACTACTTTGAACGAGACACTTTCCAAAAAACCCCACGTGTAGTCGTTGGAGAGGGGCACAAAGTCACTTTTTGTCCAATTGATCGAGTATCCCGATAGTCCGCCAAAAGAGGTGATTAAATCTAGAAGAGGGACTGACTTTTGTGAGTTTTGTAAGTAGAGTATCACATTGTCAGCATATAAACTAATTAGTGTTTCAATACCTCCCACTTTCAAACCCAGAATATTTGGGTGACTTTGTGGCGACCCACTTTCTGGCACACACGAACCAGCTCACAACAGCACGCACAGGCAGAGGGCCGGCCCCCAAAAGGGCGCTAGGCCATCTTCACCAGCAGGGGGAAAATCCCGCGCGCAGAAAGGGTCTGGGAATCTGCATTCCCCACAGCAATCCCGCCCAGGGAGGGCGGGAACGGGAAGGCTTTAAAGCAGGCCGCGAAGTTTGAATAAATCTCTTTCATCGCAACTCTAACTCACCAACTCCGTGTGGTTATTCTAGCGCTGTGTGTAGCACACCGCTACAATTGGTGACCCCGATGGCCCAAACGATATTTGGACCAGAGATGACCGACGCTGCATCTGTTCACGCAGTTTCGTTAAAACTGCCAAACTTCTGGATGCTGCGACCCCAATTATGGTTCGAACAAGCAGAAGCACAATTCCACATTCTGCAGATAACCTCGGAGTCCACTCGTTACTACTACGTGCTGAGCTCTTTCGACCAAGAGACAGCTGCACAAGTTGAGGAGTTTATACAGTCGCCCCTGGAGAACAGCAAATACACAGCATTCAAAGCCCTGCTCATAAGGACTTTCGGACTCTCATGGCACGAACGAGCACGCCGCTTAATGCACCTGGATAGTTTGGGAGACAGGCCGCCGTCAGCATTAATGAACGAGATGCTGGCCCTGGCTGAAGGACACAAAACCTGCCTCATGTTTGAGCAGGCGTTCCTAGAGCAACTGCCCGAGGACATACGCCTGCTGCTGTCCGACGCAGATTTCAGCAACCCCCGGGAGGTGGCGGCCCGAGCAGATGTGCTGTGGAATGCCAGGAAAGAGAGAGGGGCATCCGTCGCACAGATCACCAAGCCGCGTGCCCAACGACAGACCAGACCAGGCCCGGCAGCAGAGCCTACAAAACCCGGCGACGGGAGTGAGGAGCCCAACGAACAATGGTGTTTCTACCACCAGCGGTGAGGCACAGAGGCCCGCCGCTGCAGACCACCCTGCAAATTCCCGGGAAACGCCAGGGCCAGCCGCCACTGATGGCTACGGCGGCTGGCCATCAGGACAGCCTCCTGTATGTCTGGGACAAGCAGTCGGGACGCCGGTTTTTGGTCGACACTGGAGCGGAGATCAGCATCTTACCTCCAACGAGTTACAACACCCGCACAGAGAACCGGGACCCACGCTGAGCGCCGCAAATGGCAGCACAATACGAACCTTACGGCACCCGCACGGTGCGGCTACAGTTCAGCTCCAGCCGGTTCACGTAGGACTTCACACTGGCCGCCGTGGCCCAACCACTCCTGGGGGCGGATTTTCTACGAGCCCACAGCCTGCTGGTCGACCTGCAAGGGAAGCGATTAGTCCATGCCAAGACTTTTCAAACGTTCTCCCTGGGTGAAGCACAGTTGCCAGCCCCACACCTGGACTCCATCACGATGTCCGACGACGAATTCACCAGGGTCCTGGCGGATTTCCCATCAGTACTGACACCGCAGTTCACGGCAGCCATGCCCAGACACGGAGTACAGCACCACATCCCGACCTAGGGACCACCCCTCCACGCCCGTGCTCGAAGGCTTCCCCGGGACAAGCTCCGACTGGCGAAGATGGAGGAATTAGGGATCATACGACGGTCCGACAGCCCACGGGCCTCCCCCCTTCACATGGTGCCCAAGGCAACAGGGGGGCTGGAGACCATGCGGTGACTACCGCAGACTGAACGAGGCTACAATGCCAGACCGCTACACTGTGCCGCACATTCAAGACTTCGCAGCAAACCTACACGGCGCAAGGATCTTTTCCAAGGTAGACCTCGTCCAGGGATACCATCAAATCCCTGTACATCCGGACGACATCCCCAAAACAGCACTTATCACCCCGTTCCGACTTTTCGAATTCCTCCGAATGCCGTTTGGTCTAAAGAATGCCGCACAGACTTTCCAGCGGCTAATGGACGCAGTGGGACGCGACCTGGACTTTGCACTCATCTATTTGGACGACATCCTCATAGCCAGCAGTAGTCGGCAGGAGCATCTGTCCCACCTCCGCCAGCTCTACTCCCGCCTGAGCGAATTCGGCCTTACAATCAATCCAACCAAATGCCAGTTCGGACTCGACACCATTGACTTCCTGGGCCACAGGATTACTAAAGACGGGGCAACCCCCCTGCCCGCCAAGGTAGACGCGGTCCGCCACTTCCCCCAACCCAACACAACACAGCCTGGGCATGAGAAGTAAATGGTGACTGGTAAACCTGTGATATCCAGCTAGACCTCAATCTGCGTTGCTCAGTTACTTTGATATGGGTTTCCTGTAGAAAAATCACATCTGCAGATAGAGATTTGAGATGTCTAAAAACTTTATCCCTCTTAACAACATGACCAAGGCCCTTAACATTCCATGAGACTATTATAATATCTTTACCCCCCAGCTGTGTTCTACCGCAAGGCCCCTGCATATGAGAATAAAAAAGAGATTAGAGTTGAGCACAAACATAGTAAACAATGCAAAATAACTGGCAGCCTCATAAGAACACAACATACACAAAAAAAAGCATGTCTGAGCTATAAACAAAAACAACACACACCCTAACCCATCCCCCTTTGTGTCTCCCTAAACCAGACACATAGTTCTCTATTTCCATCTCAAAAGGAGCTGCTGGGCAGGTCACTAACATTACACAATTATCACAAACCCCCTCTCCGAGAAAATAGATTGTGAAGTCATGCAGTCCTCTTTTATTGTCATTTAGTAATGCATGCATTAAGAAATGATACAATATTTCCTCCGGTGTGGTATCACAAAACACAGGACAGACCAAGACTTTAAAAAACTAACAAAACCACATAATTATAACATATAGTTACAACAGTGCAACAATACCATAACTTGATGAAGAAGTCCATGAGCACAGTAAAAGTTCAAAGTCTCTCAAATGTTCCACATCCCACGCAGACGGGAGAAGGAAGAAAAACTCTCCCTGCCATGTCCAACCACAGTCTGACTCATCCGAAAACTTCGAGCCTCCAATCAGCTCTCCGACACCGAGTACCGAGCACCATCTCTATTGAGCGATTCGACCTCAATCTCGGTCGCCAACAGCAGGCAAAGCCGGGGATTTTGAGGCCTTCCCTCCGGAAGATTCACAATCACGCAGTAACGACAGCAGCGAAAGGGCGTTTCAGAACTTTCTCCAGATGTTCCTCTGTGCTTTCACGTCTGTCTCCATCAAATCAGAATTGTCCATGGCCCCTATTTAACGGATACGATATCATTTTTCACCGGAGGGCTGCGCTCGCGTGGCACGCTGCACTCTCTCCTCCCGCCGTCTTTTTATAAATTTATAACACGAATTATATACCGTTAAACAAATGCTATTAGGGCTGGGGAGAGTTATCCAGTGTCCGCACCTGAAGCTGAACATTCATGACACCAACTCAAATTTAACCCTTATAATAACAAAAATATTTAGAACATTTTCTGCAATTAAATCCCAGTGCGGCATACAGCATTGCAAAACTACATATAACAAGCAAGTCCCTCCCCATATCCCAACATGGAAACCGGCACAAATATAGGCTGAATAAACAGTGTCAATATATATACTCCCTTTTTGGTGCATTATTCCTTTCCAAGAATTGTGCTGCTTCTATCGGGTCGTTGTATACTTTAGGCACTCTTCCATCTTGATGATAAATATAGAGCCTAGCCAGATACCGCAGGGCGTGCTTGATTCCTCCATCAAGCAGAGTTTGCAGTACATCACGAAAGGCACGACGTTGAGTCATCATCTCATTAGTATAGTCCGGGAAGGTCAAGACCTTGTTTCCTTGTACTCCATGGGTTGTAGTCTGCTGCGGCGCAGGATCAGTTCTTTCACTTGAAAGTGATGGATACGTGCCAAGATGGTGCGCGGTTTCTCGCTGGCAGCCGGCTTTGGCAGGAGAGAGCGATGTGCACGATCGACTTTAACTAGGTACGGGAAATGCTCTTCCCTGAGCAACTTGGGAATCGGTATGGAAACAAATTCAGTAGGTTTACCATCCTCCTCGCTCTCTTGTATCCCTACAATCTTAATATTATGTCTCCGGGAACAAGCCTCTAAGTCATGCACTTTAGCTTCAAGCTGGCTATTTTGCCTCATTAGCTCTGAATACTTCACTTCAAGCTCCTGCACGCGTGTTTCAAGGTCACTGGTAGTTAGTTCTTGATTAGCCACACGGGCTTGTAAGTCAGCCTGGGAGGCCACAAGCGCCTCAAACTTGGTCTCAAAAACATCAAGGCGGTCGTTAAGGCTGCGCAGAACTGACTCAGAAATCTCCTGACCTAATTCCTTGCACATGGCGTAAGTTTTATCCGGCAGTATCTCAGATGCGGAGAAGTGCTTTACCAACCTGTTGTTAGCACTAACTTTGGTAGTTTGGCAGTCGGCGGTCTTGGCTTTATTTGCCTTTGGCATTATCAAACTGTTCCAGACATTTGGTTTAGACATACACTGTTGGCCTATGAATGAATAAAACACGGTATAATAGTAATTTTATCGAGGCCTTGGAAAGGAGCACTGACCAAACACGTCTAATCTATGCGCACTAGCGCTCCCCCATCTGAAATGCTTTCTAAGAGAACAATAATATATATATTAAATCACTATCTTGAGTATTGCTCTATATGCTCAGAAACATAAATAGTGCACAGTCACACTATCCTTATTCCAAAACAGTGTTCATCAAATAGAACAGACAAATTACAAGAGATTTTTTTTTATTACAGTGAATGCATGTCAATTGGGACATATCAGGACCAGTAATATTTTGCCCCAGTTAGCCAAAGTTTCAGGGAAATTGTTAAAAAGCTATAAAAAAAAAGGCAAGTTACCATTTAACTTAAATTAAATGCAGAACAAATTAGAACACTGCCAATACTACTGGTGGTTGTCCACCATATCTAACGATGACAGAAAACCCACACAGGAGAGTTTTTAAAGTGGAAAAGCAGTTGCACTCTCTCGGCCATGGAAATAGCAGTCCAATGGGATGAGTAGACCTCTCAACTGGGGATTTCCCTGATCGCGGTGAATGACCATGACTTCTTCACTGCCTCATAATACCCTTTGGTCTTCATGTAGCATTGCAGAACTGCCTTCCTGGCTATTGGATCTCCCTGGAGATCTCATCCTCTTAGTCCACAAGAGCTGACTTTGCAGGCTAGGACAGGCATGTTCCTATCTCACTGTGATATGCACAGTGAACACTGATTGTCACAGATATTTAATTTTCCACTGAAAGATAAGAACCTAGAAATTCAAAACTCAGCTTTCAAGTTAAAGGTGAATAAAATCATAAGACCATAAGACATAGGAGCAGAATTAGGCCATTTGGTCCAAAAGCTCTGGTCCGCCATCCAATCATGGCACATACTTTTTTTTCCTCTCTTCAGCCCCACTCCCCTGCTTTCTCCCTGTAATCTTTGATGCCCCGCCCAATCAAGAACCTATCAATCTCCACATTAAATACATGCAACGGCCTGGCCTCCACAGCTGTCTGTGGCAACAAATTCCACAAGTTCACTGCCCTCTGGCTGAAGGAATTTCTCAGATTCCCTGTTTTACATGGACGCCCCTTTATCCTGAGGCTGTGCCCTCTTGTCCTAGATTCACCCAACATGTGAAACATCCTTTCCACATTGACTCTGTCTAAGCCTTTCAAAATTCAAATGGTTTCAATGAGATCCGACCTCATCCTTCTAAATCCTAGCAAGTACAGACCCAGAGCCATCAAATGTTCCTCATATGATAACCCTTTCATTCCCGGAATCATCCTTGTGAACCTCCTCTGAAACCTCCCCAATACCAGCACATCTTTTCTTCGATGAGAAGCCCAAAAATGTTCTCAATACACAAGGTGAAGCCTCACCAGTGTCAGCATTTCAACCCTGCTCTTGTATTCTAGACCTCTTGAAATGAATGCTAACTCTGCATCTGCCTTCCTCACCATCGACTCTATCTGCAAGTTAACCTTTAGGGTGTTCTGTACAAGGATTCCCAAGTCCCTTTGCATCTCAGATTTTTGGATTTTCTCCCCATTTAGAAAATAGTCTGCACATTTATTTCTTCAACCAATTTGCATGACCATGCATTTTCCAACACTGTATTTCATTTGCCACTTTCTTACCCATTCTCCTAATCTGTCTAAGTCCTCTGCATCCTACCCATTTCCTCAACACTACCTGCCCCTCCACCAATCTTTGTACAATCTGCAAACTTGACAACAAAGCCATCTATTCCATCATCTAAATCATTCATATACAGCATAAAAAGAAGTCCCAACACTGAATCCTGCGGAACACCACTAGTCACCATTTGTCAACCAGAAATGGCTCCCTTTATTCCCACTTGCTGCCTTCTTCCAATCGGCCAATCTTCTATCCATGCTGTATCTCTCCTGACATATCATGGCCTCTTAACTTGTGCAGCACCTTGTTAAAGGCCTTTTGAAAATCCAAGTAATCAACATCCACTAATTCTCCTTTGTCTATGCTGTCTGTTATTTCCTCAAAGAATTCCAACAGATTTGTCTGTCAAGATTTTCTGCTAAGGAATCCATGCTGACTTTGTCCTACCTTGTCCTGTGTCACCAGGTACTCCATCACTTCATCCCTAACAATTGACTCTAACATCTTCCCAACCACTGAGGTCAGGCTATAATTTCTTCTCTGCTGCCTTCCTCCTTTCTTAACCAGTGGAGTGGCGTTTGCAATTTTCCAGTCCTCTGGCACCATGCTGGAGTCCAACAATTTTTGAAATCATTGGTGTAGGTCATTTTGAACCAATCCTATTGCGTTTTTTCAAGAAAGTTACTAGCAAAGTGAATGAAGACCTTAGTAAGGGATTTGACAAGGTCCCACATGGGAGGTTGAACAAGAAGCTACAATTGCTTAGCAGTAAATTGGATTAGACATCGGCTTTGTAGGAGAGATAGAGAGTGGTAGAAGATGGTTGCCTCTGTGACTAGTGGAGTGCCATTGGGATTGGTGCTGGGTCCTTTGTTGTTTGTCATCTACATCAACGATCTGGATGGTAATGTGGTTAACTGGATCAGCAAATTTGCAGATGACACAAAGAATGGGAGTTTAGTGGACAGCGAGGAAGGCTATCAAGTCTTGCAGTAGGATCCAAACCAGCTGGAAAATGGCAAATGGAATGTAATGCGGACAGTGTGAGGGGTTGCACTTTGGTGGAACCAACCAGGTTAGGTCTTACACAGAGAATGGTAGGGTACTGAGGGTTGTGGTAAAACAAAGCGATTTGGGAATACAGGTCCATAATTTGTTGAAAGTGGCATCACAGATAGATAGGGTCGAAAAGAAAGCTTTTGGCACAATGTGTACAGTTTTGGTCACTTACCTACAGGAAGGATGTAAATAAGCTTGAATGAGTGCAGAGAAAATTTACAGTGATATTGCCGGGTCTGGAGGACCTGAATTACATGGAAACCTCGAATATGTTAGGTTAGGAATAGGCTGAGTCCTGCTGAAGGGTGCCGGCCTAAAACGCCGATTCTACTCTTTTCCATAGATGCTGCCTTGGTATTCTACAGGCCCTCTGGTAGCAGCAGAGATACAGAGGAGCAGATTGGGAGGCAGATTTTGGAAAGGTGCGAAAATAACAGGGTTGTTATCATGGGTGACTTTAACTTCCCTAATATTGATTGGCACCAAGGGTTTAGATGGGGCAGAATTTGTTAAGTGTGTCCAGGATGGATTCCTGTCACGGTATGTGGACAGGCCGACCAGGGGGAATGCCATACTAGATCTAGTACTAGGTAATGAACCGGGTCAGGTCACAGATCTCTCAGTGGGTGAGCATCTGGGAGACAGTGACCACCGCTCCCTGGCCTTTATAATTATCATGGAAAAGGATAGAATCAAAGAGGACAGGAAAATTTTTAATTGGGGAAAGGCAAATTATGAGGCTATAAGGCTAGAACTTGCGGGTGTAAATTGGGATGATGTTTTTGCAGGGAAATGTACTATGGACATGTGGTCGATGTTTAGAGATCTCTTGCGGGATGTAAGGGATAAATTTGTCCCGGTGAGGAAGATAAAAGAATGGTACGGTGAAGGAACCATGGGTGACAAGTGAGGTGGAAAATCTAGTCAGGAGGAAGAAGGCAGCATACATGAGGTTTAGGAAGCAAGGATCAGCTGGGTCTATTGACGAATATAGGGAAGCAAGAAAGGAGCTTATGAAGGGGCTGAGAAGAGCAAGAAGGGGGCATGAGAAGGCCTTGGCGAGTAGGGTAAAGGAAAACCCCAAGACATTCTTCAATTATGTGAAGAAAAAAAGGATGACAGGAGTGAAGGTAGGACCGATTAGAGATAAAGGTGGGAAGATGTGCCTGGAGGCTGTGGAAGTGAACGAGGTCCTCAATGAATACTTCTCTTCGGTATTCACCAATGAGAGGGAACTTGATGATGGTGAGGACAATATGAGTGAGGTTGATGTTCTGGAGCATGCTGATATTAAGGGAGAGGAGGTGTTGGAGTTGTTAAAATACATTAGGACAGATAAGTCCCCGGGGCCTGACGGAATATTCCCCAGGCTGCTCCACGAGGCGACAGAAGAGATTGCTGAGCCTCTGGCTAGGATCTTTATGTCCTCGTTATCCACGGGAATGGTACCGGAGGATTGGAGAGAGGCGAATGTTGTTCCCTTGTTCAAAAAAGGTAGTAGGGATAGTCCGGGTAATTATAGACCAGTGAGCCTTACGTCTGTGGTGGGAAAGCTGTTGGAAAAGATTCTTAGAGATAGGATCTATAAGCATTTAGAGAATCATGGTCTGATCAGGGACAGTCAGCATGGCTTTGTGAAGGGCAAATCGTGTCTAACAAGCCTGATAAGAGTTCTTTGAGGAGGTGACCAGGCATATAGATGAGGGTAGTGCAGTGGATGTGATCTATATGGATTTTAGTAAGGCATTTGACAAGGTTCCACACGGTAGGCTTATTCAGCAAGTTAGAAGGCATGGGATCCAGGGAAGTTTGGCCAGGTGGATTCAGAATTGGCTTGCCTGCAGAAGGCAGAGGGTGGTGGTGGAGGGAGTACATTCAGATTGGAGTATTGTGACTAGTGGCGTCCCACAAGGATCTGTTCTGGGACCTCTACTTTTTGTGAATTTTATTAACGACCTGGATGTGGGGGTAGAAAGGTGGGTTGGCAAGTTTGCAGATGACACAAAGGTTGGTGGTGTTGTAGATGGTGTAGAGGATTGTCATAGATTGCAGAGAGACATTGATAGGATGCAGAAGTGGGCTGAGAAGTGGCAGATGGAGTTCAACCCGGAGAAGTGTGAGGTGGTACACTTTGGAAGGACAAACTCCAAGGCAGAGTACAAAGTAAATGGCAGGATACTTGGTAGTGTGGAGGAGCAGGGGGATCTCGGGGTACATGTCCACAGATCCCTGAAAGTTGCCTCACAGGTGGATAGGGTAGTTAAGAAAGCTTATGGGGTGTTAGCTTTCATAAGTTGAGGGATAGAGTTTAAGAGTCGCGATGTAATGATGCAGCTCTATAAAACTCTGGTTAGGCCACACTTGGAGTACTGTGTCCAGTTTTGGTCACCTCACTATAGGAAGGATGTGGAAACATTGGAAAGGGTACACAGGAGATTTACCAGGATGCTGCCTGGTTTAGAAAGTATGCATTATGATCAGAGATTAAGGGAGCTAGGGCTTTACTCTTTGGAGAGAAGGAGGATGAGAGGAGACATGATAGAGGTGTACAAGATAATAAGAGGAATAGATAGAGTGGATAGCCAGCGCCTCTTCCCCAGGGCACCACTGCTCAATACAAGAGGACATGGCTTTAAGGTAAGGGGTGGGAAGTTCAAGGGGGATATTAGAGGAAGGTTTTTTAATTAAAGAGAGTGGTTGGTGCGTGGAATGCACTGCCTGAGTCAGTGGTGGAGGCAGATACACTAGTGAAGTTTAAGAGACTACTAGACAGGTATATGGAGGAATCTAAGGGTGGGGGCTTATATGGGAGGCAGGGTTTGAGGGTCAGCACAACATTGTGGGCCAAAGGGCCTGTACTGTGCTGTACTATTCTATGTTCTCCTGAGTTCCTCCAGCATTTTGTATGTGTTGCTTGGATTTCCGGCTTCTGCAGATTTTCTCTTGTTTGTGATTGGACTACTACACTGTGAAATCTCTTCCAGGGATGCCTACCCCGAAGAAGTCTAAATCTGCCCTTCGATGGAAGTTCAATGAAACCCTCTCTCACTGCTCCCCCTCTGTGATCTCTCCTGCCCTCCAGTCTTGCTGAAGGGTGTCGGCCTGAAACATCGACTGTACTCTTTTCCATAGATACTGCCTGGCCTGCTGAGTTCCCCCAGCTTTTGTGTGTGTTGCTTGGATTTCTAGCATCTGCAGATTTTCTCTTGTTTGTGATAGGTTAGAACTTTATTTCTTGAAACGTAGAAGATTAAGAGAAGATTTGATAGAGGTATACAAAATTATGAGGGGTATAGACAGGGTAAACACAAGCAGGCTTTTTCCACTGAGGTTGGGTGGGACTACAACCTGAAGCCATGGGTTGAGGGTGAAAGGTGAAAAGTACAAAGGGAACATGAGGGGAAACTTCTTCACTCAGAGGGTTGTGGCAGTGTGGAACAAGCTGCCCGCACAAATGGTGAATGCAAGCTCGATTTCAACATCTAAGAGAATTGGTATAAGTTCCAGGATAGTAGGGGTATGGAAGGCAATGGTCCCAGTGCACGTTCATGGGAGTAGGCAGTTTAAATGGTTCAGTATGGACTTGATGGGCTTAAGGGCCTGTATCTGTGCTGTACTTTTCTATGAGTCTATGGGAGTACGCTAGGTCCAAACATCATCAGGATCATCATCAGAGGCTGAGTATACTGGTGGGTTCATTGTTTCCGATTCCAAGACTTCTTGTATTATTTAAAAGGTGCACAAGGAGTGGGATGGAATACTTGCCTCGATGCCGCTCCAATATCATAAAATGTAACTCAACATGATCATGGACAATGTAACTGAACTGACTGCACCCAAACCACAACCAATGTTCATTTTGTCAAAATTTGCAATGCCCACTAAGTGTAATTTACAGATTACGGATTGTGGCAACCTTAGTGGCAAGTGTGCAATGGTGCTTATCTATGCAAAGCAACTAAATAATTCAAATAAGACTATCGTGGCAGGACAGGTGATGCTTGCAGTTACAGGATGAAGGAGCTGATGGCAACACTTATGACCAATTCTAGTATTAGTATCTGCAGCTCAGACAACTTCACAGTTGATGAACTGAAGTCTAAGATTTGGACAGTGCAATACATCAGGAAAGATGTGTGAGGTGACGTAGGGGCAGGGGTGGGGGTAGGTGGGTGCGGAAGTTACTTGGCCAGTGTTCCAAAAGGCATTTACAACCCTAAAGTGTTTGCAGAGTGGCAGTAGAAGCTGGGTGTCACCGTACACAAAATCACCAATATTATTCGTTTATTTACTGGCATACAGCATGGAATAGACCCTTCAAGCACACCGTCCAGCAAACCCCTGATTTAATCCTGGCCTCATTTTAAATGTGCTTGCTATATGTGCCTTGCACTGTGTATGACTGTTGATATTGTTTTGCACCACAGTAATGCTGTTTCATTTAGCTATATTCATGGGTATTCATGTATGGTTGAAAGTCAATTAAACTTGAACTTGGACGGATAAAAGTCACAGGTTTCAAAGGGAAGTACAGAAAAGCAGCACCAAGGGCAGTGATAATCTTATCAAATGTCAGAAAGCACCAAGGGCCAAAAGGCTCTTTTTCTTTCTCCTTGTGTTCATCAAATTCAGTCTCTGCAAAGGGATGAGATACAGTTCTTAAGGCTTAAGCAAGCAAAGCATTTGGGAAGATAGCAGGAACTCTAGTTGAATTGAATTGAGATTTTTACACTAAACAGCCAACCAGGCTCCAAGGGACAAATACTCTTGTCCTAATCTTAACTTCTGTATTTCCATAGAAACATACACAGCTCACTTCTACCTCTTGGCAACCAGCCACAAGCAGGACCATTTTGGAAGACCAATCATTTCAGCCTTCATTTCAAAATTGACCAAAAATGACCAATCATTTTTTTTCCCAACATAGCAAATATTTTGCACCTTGTTTCTGTTCTCACAACATTGACTCAATCGCCTCACATCACTACCGTCTCTTCCAGCACACACTGCCTCTTGAATAGTTTTCACTTTCTGGATCTCAGCCAGCTCATTTCACGACATTCAATCCCTTTACACTTCTATCCACGTCAGGATGGACAGAGTCCCAACCAGCTGCCCTCCAACAAGAGAATGTCCTCATCCTAAACAAGTTCGTTAACCCCATTAGACTATGCCAAATCCGATGTGGCTTTGTGAACCCAAGGATTCACGCTAAACCTTCCTTATTTTGCAATGCATGAAACAATACTTGCTTCAATCCAATTCAAGCCTCCTTCTTCACATCTTTCCCAATAATTAACTACTTGATTTTGAATGAAGAGCATACGAAGAGAATGCCTCTACTAGTGAGATATTAAACCAAGAATCACTGTGATAAAATTATAGCTCATCCATTTAAGCCAGAGATAAAATAAAATATCCTCTCTCAGGGAGGGTCACAAATCACTGGTACTATGAGGCTCTAAGGCTGGTAGATGCAAAAATCGTCAAAACAGATTTTCAAAGTTCAAAGTAAATTGATTATCAAATAATGTCGTCTTTGTTGTGGCTATCCCTTGAGGTCGAGGATGATGGTCTTCGTTCTGTTGATCTACTTATGGGCTCTCAAATGGCTTACGAGTCCAATCTTGGCTTTGGAAGTTCTTCCGCATTCAGGACAGGTAGTTCCAGATGGTAGATCGGGCTTTGGTTGTTACTGCCTCTCTTTCCATTTTCTTCTCTTTTCTTCTAATTCTGCACATCTGTTAGCTTCGAAAGTTGTTGTTCCTTCTCGGATTGTCCTTGGCATCGGTTTCCCAATTGTTGATGTCGATGTTACATTTCTTCATGTTGGCTTTCTTCATCTTTGAATCGCTTCTGTTGTTCGCCTCTTTTACGTTTGCCTTCTTTAAGCTGGGAGTAGAAGATTTGTTTTGGCAGATGTTTGTCTTTCATCCGAACAACATGACTGCTCCATCTTAGTTGGTTCTTGATGATGTAGGCTTCAATGCTTGTTGTTTTTGCTTCATTTAGCACACTGACATTGGTTCTTCTATCTTCCCAGCTGATATTTAAGATGTTTCGAAGACAGTGTTGATGGAACTTTTCAAATGCCTTCAGATGTCGTCGGTATGTTGTCCAGGTTTCTGATGCATACAGGAGCATTGGGATTACCACTGCTTTGTACACTAACATTTTGGTGTCTGTTCGGATGTCACGATCCTGAAAGACTCTTGTTCGGAGACGTTCAAAAGCTGTTCCAGCACATTTAAGACGATGTTGGATCTCGTCATTAAGGTTGACATTGGAGGAGAGGCGAATTCCAAGATACGGAAAGTGGTCCACGTTTGCCAGGGTTGTTTTGCCAAGTTGAATTGATGGTTCTATCTAAATTGATTATCGAATAATGTACATGTCACCATATATTACCCTGAGATTCATTTTCTTGTAGGCATTCACAATAGAAACAAGAAATAAAATGGAATCAATGAATAACTACACACAAAGACTACAAGATTAGGACCAGAATGAGGCCATTTCGAGCCTTGAATCTGCTCCATTATTCTATCATGGCTGATTTGTTATCCCTCTCAACCCCATTCTCCTGCATCTCCATGTAATCTTTGACGTCCTGACTAATCAAGAAACCATCAACCTCTGCTTTAAGTATACTGTATCTAATGAACTAGCCTCCACAGCCATCTGTGGCAATGAATTCCACAGATTCACCACCCTCTGGCTAAAGAAATTCCTCCTAATCTTTTCTAAATGGTGGCCCTTGTATTCTGACGCTGTGCCCTCTGGTCCTGATTCCCCAATTTTGGAAACATCATTTCTACATCCACTCTATGTGGGCCTTTCAACTTTCGATAGGTTTCAATGAGATCCTTTCTCATTCTTCTAAATTCCATTGAGTATGTGCCCAGAGCCCTCAAAGGCTCCTCATATATTAACCCTTCGTTCCCGGAATCATTCATATGAAACAATACAGGACAATGCCAGCACAACTTTTATTAAATAAGTAGCCCAAAACTGTTCACAATTCTCCAAGTGTGGTCTGACCAATACCTTATAAAGCCTCAGCATTATACCCTTCCATTTGCTTTCCTTAACACCGACTCAACCTACAAATGAACCTTCAGGGTATCCTGCACGAGGACTTCTAAGTCCCTTTGCACCTCCGATTTCAGAATTTTATCCACATTTAGAAAATTGCCTACACTTTCATTCCCTCTTGAAAATCATGACCATACATTTCCCTACATTGTATTCCATCTGCCACTTCCTTGCCCGTTCACAGAATCTGTCTAAATCCTTCAGCAGATTCTCTGCTTCCTCAACACTTCCTACTCCTCCACCCATTTTCGTATTGTCTGCAAACCTGGTCATAAATCCACCAATTCTGTCATCCAAAGTCATTGACATATGTGAAAAGAAGAAGTGTTAACCCAACACTGGCCTCTGCAGAACACCACTAGTCACCAGCAGTCAACCAGAAAAGGCTCCCTTTATTCCCACTCTTTGCCTCCTGCCAGTCAGCCAATCTTCTATTTATGCTCGTTTCTCTCCTGACATACCATGGTCTCTTAACTTGTTAAGTAGCTTTATGCGCAGCACCTTGTCAAAGGCCTTTTGAAAATCCAAGTAAACAATGTCCAATGATTCTCCTTTGTCTATCCTGCCTGTTATTTCCTCAAAAGAATTCCAATAGATTTGTCTGGCAAGATTTCTTGTTAAGAAAACCATGCTAACTTTGGCCTATTTTATCACGTGCCTCCAAGCACCCTGAAACCTTTCTTAGTAATAGACTCCATCATCTTTCCAACCACTGAAGTCAGCCTAATTGGCCTATAATTTCCTTTCTTGTCTCCCTCCCACCCCCACCTTTTCTTAAAGAGTGGGAGTGGAATGACATTTGCAATTTTCCAGTCCTCAGAAACCATTGCAGAATCAGTGATTCTTCAAAGATCATTATTAATGGCTCCACAATCTCCTCAGCTACCTCTTTCAAAACCCTGGGGTACAGTCCATCTGGGCCAGGCGAACCTCTGGATCTTTCAGAGCTTTCCAAGCAACTTCTTAGTAATAGCAACTACACTCACTTCTGCCCTCTGATACTCTAAAACTTCCCGCATACTGCTGGTGTCTTCCACAGTGAAGTATGGCACAAAATACTGATTAAGTTTGCATGCCATTTCTGACATCCATTACTCCTTCTCCAGCGTAATTCTCCAAGCAGTCCAATATCCACTCTTATCTCTCTTTCACTCTTTATACTTCTAAAAAAAAACTTTTTGTATCTACTTTTATACCATTAGCTAACTTACCTTCATATTTCATCTCTTCTCTGTTGGTTTTTAAATTGCCTTCTGTTGGTTTTTAAAAGCTACCCTGAACTTTAACTTTTCACGAATACTTGCTGCATTGCATGCCCTTTCTTTTGCTTTAATGGTGTCTTTGACTTCCCTTGTCAACCATAGTTGCTCATCCTCCCTTTAGAATACTACTACTACTTTGGGATGTACCTATCCTGCACCTTCTGAACCGCTCCCAGTAACTCCAGTCGTTGCTGTTCTGCCACCAGGAATCAACAGGCTCTGGGAGCTTCCACCAGGCCATCAAACTGCTTAACTCATGCTGACACAACTGTATTTCTAAGTTATATTGACTATCCTGTTGTACATAAATTACTATAAATTGCACATTTAGACGGAGACGTAAAGTAAAGATTTTTCCTTCTCGGGTACATGAAGGATGCAAGTAATAAAGTCAATTCAATCATCCCTGCTCGTGCCCCTTCCAATCAACGTTGGTCAGCTCCCCTGTAATGCATCTGTAATCCACTTTACTCGACGGTAATACGGAGACATCTGACTTTAGCTTCTCCCTCTCAAATTGCAGGGTGAATTCTATCATATTATGATCACTGCCTCCTAAGAATTCCTTTACCTTAAGCTCCCTAATCAAATTTGGTTGATTACACAACACACAATCCAGAATTGCTTTTTCTTTAGTGAGCTCAAACAAAAGCTGCTCTAAAAGCCATCTCATGCCACAGTATTTGCCAAACTATGCAAACCATTAAAAAAACCAATACTGAGAACATAAGTTGAAAATGAGTCCATAGATTCTGTTCAGTTCGGTGTTGAAGAGAGTGAAGTTATCCACACTGCTTCAGGAGACTGATGATTTTAGGGCAATAACTGTTCCTGAACCTGATCTTTAGGACCCAAAGGCCTCCTTCCAGATGGCAGCAGTGAGAAGAGAGTATGGCGGAAGTCTTTGATGATGGAATATGCCTTCGTGTGGTAGCGCTCCTTGTAGATGTGCTCAGCGCTGGGGAGGGCTCGTCTTGTAATGAACTGGGCTGCATCTACTACTTTCTGTTGGCATTTCCATTCTTGGGCATTGGTATTTTCATACCAGGCCGTGATGCAATCAGTCAGGATACTCTCTACTGTGCACCTACAGAAGTCCATTAAAGATTTAGATGACTTTAGGAGAGTAGAGTCACTGTCATGCTTTCTTTCTAATGGTATTTATGTGCAGGACCCAGGACAGATCCTCTGAAATCCTCAGTTCTTTTGTTTTGCTGATGTTGAGTGAGAAGTGGTGCTAGCAGCAAACTTAAATATGGCATTGGAGCTGTCCTTAGCCTCACAGTTATAAGTGTAAAGTCATTAAAACAGAGGACCAAGCACACAGCTTTGTGGTGCATCTGTGCTGATGGCAATTCTGGAGATGTTGTTGCTGATCCAAACTACTTGGGGCGAAGTATCATCAAGATGGTGCTGGTGATACATGACAGCATTTTCTGGGTAGAGTCATAGAAAAGTGCAGCATGAATGCTCTTCAGCCCATCTAGTCTATGCTGAAACCTTTTAAGCTGCCTACTCCCATAGACCTGCACCGGGACCATAGACCTCCATACCCCTACTATCAACGTACCTATCCATATTTCTCTTAAACATTGAAATCGAGCTCACGTGCACCACTTGTGCTGGCAGCTCATTCCACGCTCCCACGACTCTGAGTGAAGTTTCCCCTCATATTCCCCTGAAACTTTTCATCTTTCACCCTTAGCCCATGACCTCTGGTTGTAGTCCCACCCAAACTCAGAGGAAAAACCTGCTTGTATTTACTCTATCTATACCCCTCATAATTTTGTATACCTCTATCAAATCTCCTCTCAATCTTCTACATTCTAAGGAATACAGTCCTAACCTATTCAATCTTTCCTTATAACTCAAGTTCCCCAGACCTGGCAACAGCTTTCTAAATCTTCTCTGTACCCTTTCAATTTCATTTACATCTTTCCTGTAGGTAGGTAACCAAAATTGTACACAATACTCCAAATTAGGCCTCAACAACATCATTTACAACTCCAACATAACATCCCATCTCCTGTACTCAATACATTGATTTATGAAAGCCAATGTGCCAAGAGCTTTCTTTATGACCCTATCTACCATGACGCCACTTTCAATAAATGATGGACATGTATTCCCAGATTCCCATGAAACCACTAGATTTTTGATAGGCATGTTGAGGTTGTAGTCAGCCATTATGTTAAACAGTGGTTGAATAAGCTCAAGAGACCCAATGGTTGACTTTTGCCCCAAGTTCATATCTTGGTGCAGAACTGGTAGTGATGGATTTGAATGTCAAGATGGCAGCTGAGGAGAAGATTTTAAGTGTTCCCAAAAGATTGTTGCTTTTTCAACGATCATTATCAGGCTCCAGAACATATTCCGCTGATTCTGACCTTCTAATCACATAATTAAACATTTTTCTACTCTTTCCGTTATAACAATTTTGCCATTGTAAAGTGCAATGCACTTCCACGGCGATATTTGGCCACTAATTTTCATTTTGATCCTCTTCTTATGGACTGTTTGCACTACTGATGTGGCAAGATTTACCAAACTTTATGTCCACCTACTTTCTTCTTTTACAAACTTATAAGTTACATCTGGCGGGAGGAGGCGATAGCAGTGCACCGCGCGCGTGCAGCTCTCCGGTGAAAATGATATCGTATCTGTTAAATAGGGGCCGTGGACAATTCTGATTTGATGGAGACAGACGTGAAAGCACAGAGGAACATCTGGAGAAATTTCTGAAACGCTGGTTCGCTGTCGCTGTTACTGTGCGATCGAGAATCTTTCCGAGGGAAGGCCTCAAAATCCCCGACTTTGCCTGCTGCTGGCGACCGAGATTGAGGTCGAATCATTCAGATAGAGATGGTGCTCGGTACTCGGTGTCAGAGGACTGATCGGAGGCTCGAAGTTTTCGGATGACTCAGAGTGGGACTGTGGTCGGGCATGGCAGGGAGAGTTTTCTTCCTTCTCCTGTCTGTGTGAGATGTGGGACTTTCGAGAAACTTTGAACTCTTTTACTGTGCCATGGACTGTTCTTCATCAAGTTATGGTATTGTTGCACTGTTGTAACTATATGTTATAATTATGCGGTTTTATTAGTTTTTTCAGTCTTGGTCTGTCCTGTGCTTTGTGATATCACACCGGAGGAATATTGTATCATTTCTTAATGCATGCATTACTAAATGACAATAAAAGAGGACTGTGTGTCCTCATAATCTAATCTAATCTATCTAGTTTTGATGTTTATAGCTTGCTGAGACTCTAGCACAGCTCTGTCCCTTTGGCATTCAACATGATTATCCCATCAAAACTCATTGTCAAGCTTCAAGAGCTAGGTCTCTGTACTTCCCTGTGCAACTGGATATTAGGAAGGGGAGGGAAAAAGTTTACACAAGTCTACACTGGGGGTTTTGTGGTGGAGAGAGTTAACAGCTTTAAATTCCTTGGTGTTAACATATCAGGTACACGTCTTGGATCCAGCGCATAGATGAAGTGACAAGGAAGGTGCACGAGCGTCTTTACTTTCTTAGGTGGTTTAGCTTGTCACCGAATACTCTTAACAAACTTCTACGTGTGTAGAATTGAAAGCATCCTGATCTCGTACGACAATGCAAATGCATAGTAATGCAAGAAGCTGTAGAGTCATGGACTCAATCCTATACTTCAAGGGCACATTCCTCCCCACAATTGGGTAGTATCTACAACCTGTCTTAAGAAGGCATCACCAATCAAAGGCACGCACCATCTGCACCATGCCATCTTGCAGTTACCAATGGGCAGTTAAGTACAGAAGCCTGAAGCCCCACACCACGAGGTTCAAGAACCGCTTCTTCTCTTCAACCATTTGGTGCTTGAACCCATCAGCACAACACTCATCACTGCCTCAGTATAGCAACCCTATGATCACACTGCACTAAAATAGACTTTATTTGTTCAATTGCGATCCTTCTTGTAAAAATCGTGCATTCATTTTTCTTGTTAATGCTACCTATCTGATATGATGTGCCTTTGATTCAAGTTTTTCCATTGTACCTGTAAACATGTAGTTATGTAAACATGTAGGTCAGTAAAACTCAATTGGTTTCTTCGAATTAGAACAGGCAGAAATGCTGAGTGTTTTGCAGTCATCTTAAACAATGCACTGAATAAATTATAACGAACCCAGATAACAAGGTGACAACTGAAACCTTGACAAAGACAAAATAGAGTCAGGAAGTACAACATGCATTATGGATGAAAACTACTTTATAATAGAACATAGAACAGCACAGCACAGCACAGGAACACGCCGTTTGGCCCATAATGTTGTGCCGAACCAAAGGAATTAGTAATCAAATGGTCAACTAAACTAGTCCCTTCTGTCATATTTGTCATACAATGTCCATATCCATCCATTTTCATCACATTCATGTGCCTATCTAAACACCTCTTAAAAGACTCGCAATGTATCTGCCTCCACCACCTCAGGCAGAACATTCTGGCATCCACCACTCTGTATAAAAACTTGTCCCTCACATTTTCTTTGAAATGACCCCCCCCCCCACCTCAAAGGCCCACCCTCCAGTATTAGGCATTTCAACCCTTGGAAAAAGCTGCTGACTGTCTACTGTATTTATGCCTCTTATAATCTTAGAAATCTCTTATTGGATCCCCTCAGCCTGCACCGTTCCAGAGAAAACAACCAAATTCTGTCCAACCTCTTGTACATGCCCTCTAATCTAGGCAGCACCCTGGAAAACCTCTTCTGCACCCTCTCCAAAGCCAAATGTGTGAATGTAAAATTGAGGTTGTACACTTCAATATCCCCACACCCCATGGGTTAATTACAAAAGTTTGAAAACAAAAATCTAACATTTGTAGATCAAGGAATGGATGTCATCTTAAATACTGTATAAACAGAGTGGTGGGAATGGAACAGAATAGGCAGCTCATCAGGAGACTCAGAGCATCAGCTTTTTTTTATCACTAATGTACATCACGAAATTTGTTTTGCAGCAGCAGTACCGTGCAATATATAATATACTGCAAGTTAGAGGGACACGTACAAAATAAATGAGTACAAAAAGAGAGCAAAAATAGTGAGGTAGCGTTTATGGGCTTGGGGGTCATTCAGAAATCTGATGCCAGAGGGAAAGAAGCTGTTCCTAAAATGGTGTGTGTGTGTGTGTGTGTGTGTGTGTGTCTGTCTCTCTCTCTCTCTCCATCCTGATACTATTCAGAAGAGAGGATATCCTGGGTAGTGAGGGTCCTTAATGGTGGATGCCACCTTTAAGGCATCACCTTTTGAAGGTGTCCTTGTTGCTCGGAAGCCAGTGCAGGCTGAACTTACAGCTCTCCACAGCTTTTTCCGATTCCGTGCAGTGCTGATGCAGCCAGTTAGAATGCTCTCCACAGTACATCTGTAGAAATTTGTTACAGTATTTAGTGGCATTACAAATCTCCTCAACCTGCTAATGAAATACAGCCACTGGCATGCCTTCTCTATAACTGCATCATTATGTTGGCCCCAGGATCGACCTTCAGAGTTGTTGGCACCCAGGAACTTGAAACTGCTCCATCTTTCTGACCCCTCGATGAGGACTGGTGTGTTCCCTCCACTTCCGCTTCCTGAAGTCCACAATCAATTCCTTGGTCTTGCTGGCAGTGAGTGCAAGGCCATTGTTGTGCCACCACTCAACCAGCTGACCAACCTCACTCTTGTACACCTCCTCGGCACCATCTGAAATTCTGCCAAAAATAGTTGTGTCATCAGCAAATTTATACATGGTGTTTGAGCTGTCCCTAGCCACACGATCATGGATGTAGAGTAATGATCTAAGGGGCAAGTATGTTTGCCTTCATTGTCAGCTAGGAGATGTTATTTCTGATCCACACTGTGGTCACCGGATGAGAAAGTCAAGGATCTAGTTCCCAAAAGGGAGGTACAGGGGTTCGGGTTTAGAAGCTTATTGATTAGTATTGAGGAGGTGATGAGGTTGAATGCTGAACTGTAATTAATAAACAGCAGCCTGACTTGGGTATTGATGTTGTCCAGGTGTTCCACAGTCCAGTGGGGAGGCAGTGAGATTGAATCCATCAGGTGGCAGTGAGATTACTGCCACAAGCTGTAGCAGGTCCAGGACCTTTCTTAGGCAGGAGTTAATTCCAGCCAGGATCAACCTCTCAAAGCACTTCATTGTAGTAGATGTGAGTGCAACTGGGTGAGAGTTATTGAGGAATTTCACCCTGCTTTTCTTGATAGATGCCCTTTTGAAGTTGGTGGGAAGCTCTGACTGCAGCAGTGAGGGATTGCAGATATCCTTGAATATCTCCGCCTGTCGGTTGGCACAGGTTTTCACTGCCCTACAAGGATCACTACTGTCAGTTAGCACAGGTTTTCAGTGCCCTACAAGGAACACTACTGTGGCCTGAGACCTTACGAGAATTCACCCTCTTGAAAGATGTTCTGATGTCGGCCTCTGACGCAGGTAGCAAAGGGCCGGCAGGTGCTGCAGGATTTGACACAGGTATAGATTTACTCTCGCTTTCAAAGCATGCATAAAAAGCCATTCAGCCCATCAGAGAGTGAAGCGTCCTATGAGACAGGTTCTGCCTCATAGGATGTAATGACCTGCAAAACTTGCCATACCCAATGTGCATCCAATTTAGTCTCCACCTTCACTTTGAATTGCTTTCCCACTCTTAAGATAGCCTTTTGTAGGTCATACATGGATCTTTTGAGGAGTTCTGGATCACCAGTCTTAAACATGACAGATCTAGTCTCAGCCGTCTGCAAATCTCACAGTTCATCCACGGATTCTGGTTTGGGTGTGGCCAGTATGTTCTCAAAGGGACACACTCATCCACACAAGTCGTGATGAAATCAGCGACAACTGTGACATATTCATGCGAATACGAAGATAAGTCCCTGAACATGGTCCAGTCCACAAACTCCACGTGTCCTACAAGTGTTCCTCTGACCCCTGCGACCGCACCTTCACAGTCCTCCTCACCGGTGCTGTGGTCTTCAGTTTCTGCCCGTATACCAAGAGCAAAAGTTCTGCCAGATAATCGGTCTTGTAAGAGTGCAAGTGCAGGATGGCCTATTCAGCATTCTTGATAACAGTGATCAGGTGTGTTGGCTCTTCAGGTTCCACAGGTGATATATCGGTGGTAGTTGGTTAGAGCCGACTTCACATTGAAGGCCCTACTATGATCGGGACAACATCGGCACGTCCTGTCTCGACACGCCTGATCATAAGTGCTCAGTTCCTCCAGTGCCAGCCTGACGTTGGCCAAGGGTGGGATGTACACTGCCACCAGGATGGTGACTCCCCCGCTGACAGAACGGATGACACCTGACTGCCACGGGAGACAGAACCGTCACGTCTGCACACCACGCTGAGTTACTGCCGCCATCTCTGCCTTCACCTGCCACCATCGTCCAGTCTACATGGTTAGCGGTGAAGCCGTCGAGCTGCAGCGCTGAGTCCCAAATGTTAGGGACGACCCACATGTCTTGTAAAGCAAGGTAGACAACAGTCCCTGATGTGTCTCTGGAACTGCAATCTTCAGTTGTATTTTCCAGATTCCATACAGTAGCCAGGGAAACGATAGGGAGTGGGGCCTGCAGCCCAATATGTTGTCCATGTTTTTTTTAAAAAGCAGAGTCGTGGGTGCCTGGAATGCACAGACTGGGCAGTGATGATATCCGGTGTTCGAGAGGCTCTCTGATAGGCAAATGAATGCACAGGGAATGGAAAGACATGGACATTCCATAGGTAGAAGGGATTAGTTTACTTAAACATTGGATTACAAATCTAAGTTGTTTAGCACAACATAATGGGCTGAAGGGCTGTTCCTTTGTTGTACCATTCCACGATCTAGATTCCTGTAAAACTTTCCTTTCTCATAGCTGTGCCCATTAGTTATAGACTCCCTTACACTGGGGATCATGGCCTCTGTATACTCATCTGATTTTATAAACCTGTGCAAGGACATCCCATCCCCCAGCCGATCTATTTTCTCCTTATAGTTGAAGCTTTGCGGTCTAGGTAATATTCCTGTAAATCTTTCCCGTGCCGTTTCTCACTGAATGATACCTTTCCTACCTCCAGGTGAACAGAACTGCCACACCATTCCATAATTGTCTTCTCAATGTAGTGTGCCAACTATTTAATCAATGCCCTGACCAATTAAGGCTAACATGCCAAATGCCTTCTTCACCCCCATGTCTACCTGCGTCTCACTTTGAGGAAACTACGTCATTGTACCCCTTGCGCCACTGCTCTACAACACTCCAGGGCTCCATCGTTCACAATGCTAGGTTTAACTCGGCAACGTACAACACCTCGTACTTGTCTGAGTTGGTTCATTTGCCATTCTCTGGCTCATTTCCCAACCCCCTTGTAAACAGAGTAACACCGCTGTCCACTACACCACAAATCTGTGAATTTACAAACACGTTAACAACATTGATGTCAATGATTTGAATGACAATGACAAACAGAGGACTTAGTACCAATCCACTGGTCAAAGGCCTCCAAATCTATAAAACAAACTCTGCACAACCACTCTCAGTCTCCTTCTACTAAGCCAGTTTTGTATCTAGGAAGTTACGAAGTGGAAGAAAATGCGTTAACAGATGCTGTCCTACACCACCAGCTTGAGTACTTACTACCCCTCAACCATCAGGCTCTTGAACCAGATGGATAACTTCGCTCACCTCAACGCTGAACTGATTCCACAACCTATGGAATCACTTTTAACAACTCTACTACAACCGTCAACTCAATCATAAATAAGCAATAAATATAATTTGTTTTGTACTTGCACAGTTTATTGTCTTTTGTTTTAGTCCATCTCTAACGTGCGCAGTTTGTCATCTCTAACTTTGTTTGTCATTTGTTTGTCCATCTCTAACGTGTGCAGTTTTTCATTGATTCTGTTGGGTTTCTTTGTAGTTATTGTGAATACTCGCAAGAAAATGAATGTCACATTGTGACATATGCACTTTGATAATAAACTTACTTTGAGCTTTTGAACTTAATCGGTAGCAAATTTCAGGACCCCGGTGATGTGAGGGTATCTAAAATAGATGATGGATTGTTCATCTTCAACTAATGTACTTTAAAAATGTGCATTTAAAGTGCAGCAATTAATCATTTCAAAGTAAGCTGTGAGGCCTACTATGTTATACAAATTAGAAAAGAGGCCAGGAGTTATTTCCCAACCCGACGTAGATTGGGAGATTGCTTTGCCAAGCACCTATGCTCCATCCACCACAAAAAGCAGGATCTCCCAGTAGCCATCCATTTTAATTCCACTTCCCATTCCCATTCTGATATGTCAATCCATGGCCTCCTCTACTGTCACGATGAGGCCACACTCAGTTTGGAGGAGCAACACCTTATATTCCGTCTGTGTAGCCTCCAACCTGACGGCATGAACATCAATTTCGCAAACTTCCAGTGATAACCCCCCCCCCTCAACATTCCCAATCCCCTTTTCCCTCTCTCACCTTATCTCCTTGTCTGTCCATCACCTCTCGCTGGTGCTCCTCCTCCTTTTCTTTCCTCCATGGCCTTCTGTCCTCTCCTATTAGATTTCCCTTGTCTCTAGTCCTGTGTCTCTTTGACCAACCAACTTCCCAGCTCTTTACTTCACCCCTCCCTCTCTCCTCCGGGTTTCACCTACCACTTTATGTTTCTCAGTCCTCTCCCCCCTCACCTTCTAATTCTGACTCCTCATGTTTTTTTTCTCCAGTCCTGCTGAAGGGTCTTGGCCAGAAACATTGACTGTACTCTTTTTCATAGACAATACTTCATTAAGAGTTTGAAGAGATTTGGTATGGCAACAAATACGCTCAAAACCTTCTATAGATGTACTGTGGAGAGCATTCTGATAGGCTGCATCACTGTCTGGTATGGGAGGAGGTTGCTAATGTAGAGGGCTGAAAGAAGCTGCAGAGGGTTGTAAATTTAGTCGGATCCAGCTTGGGTACGAGCCTACAAAGTACACAGGACATCTTCAGGGAGCAGTGTCTCAGAAAGGTAGCGTCCATTATTAAGGACCTCCAGCACCCAGGGCATGCCCTTTTCTCACTGTTACCACCAGGTAGGAGGTACAGAAGCCTGAAGGCACACACTCAGCGATTCAGGAACAGCTTCTTCCCCTCTGCCATCCGATTCCTAAATGGACATTGAACCCTTGGACACTACCTCACTTTTTTTTAATATATATTATTTCTGTTTTTTGCACAATTTTTAATCTATTCAACATACGTATACTGCAATTTATTTATTATTTTTTTCTTCTATATCGTGTAATACATTGAACTGCTGCAGCTAAGTTAACAAATTTCATGACACTGCTGGTGATAATAAACCTGATTCTGATTCTGAGATGCTGCCTGGCTTGCTGAGTTGCTCCAGCATTTTGTGTGAGTTGCTTGGATCGCCAGCATCTACAGATCTTCTCGTGTTTCATGTCTTAATTTTAACAGCATCATCACATTCTTATTGTTCAAATGTGTACAATTAGAATGAGAACAGAACTAATTCTTTCAGAGAAATTTTCTGCTTGATTAGCAACCGAACTTTTTTATCCACAGAAACAAATTCATGAAAAGTATTATAAAATTTCATTTGATATGCAAGTGATTCATTTGGCACTTATCAAAATTGTCCATTTGATAACGAATGAGTTTTAAACTGAAATGCAAACACGAGGAAATCTGCAGATGCTGGAAATTCAAGCAACACACACAAAATGCTGGTGGAATGCAGCGGGCCAGGCAGCATCAATAGGAAGAAGCACAGTCGACACTTCAGGCCGAGACCCTTTGTCAGGAATAACTGAGATAGTAAGAGATTTGAAAGTGAGAGGGGGAGGGATAGAGCCAAGAGCTGGAAAGTTGATTGGCAAAAGGGATACAAGGCTGGAGAAGGGAGAGGATCATGGGAACGGGAGGCCTAGGGAGAAAGGAAGGGGAAGGGGAGCCCAGAGGAAGATGGAGAGCAAGGAGTTATTGTGAGAGGGACAGAGAGAGAAAAGAGAGAGAGAGAGGGGGGGAAAAAGAGGAAAAAGTAATAAATAAATAAGGGATGGGGTAAGAATGGGAGGAGGGACATTAGCGGAAGTTAGAGAAGCCAATGTTCATGCCATCAGGTTGGAGGCTACCCAGACGGAATATAAGGTGTTGTTCCTCCAACCAGAGTGTGGCTTCATCTTTACAGTAGAGGAGGCCGTGGATAGACACGTCAGAATGGGAATGGGACGTGGAATTAAAATGTGTGGCCACTGGGATATCCTGCTTTCTCTGGCGGACGGAGCGTAGGTGTTCAGCGAAACGATCTCCCAGTCTGTGTCGGGTCTCGCCAATATATAGGAGGCTGCACCAGGAGTACCGGACGCAGTATGTCATCCCAGCCGACTCACAGGTGAAGTGTCGCCTCACCTGGAAGGACTGTCTGGGGCCCTGAATGGTGGTGAGGGAGGAAGTGTAAGGGCATGTGTAGCACTTGTTCCGTTTACAAGGATAAGTGCCGGGAGGGAAATCGGTGGGAAGGGATGGGGGGGGAGGGGGAATCATTCCCTACGCAACTCCCTTGTCCATTCGTGCCATCTCCTCCCTCGCCTCCCACAGTAGCCTGTGGTACACCCCATCCGGTCCCGGTGACTTATCCAAAAGCTTTCCAAAAGCTCCAGCACATCCTCTTCCTTAATATCTACATGCTGAAGCTTTTCAGTCATTTATAAAACTCAATGGGGATCAGAGCAGAAGGTGAGCGAGTGTTCAGTGCAGCTTACTTGTGTGTGAGGGGTCTTACTCACTGCTCCCAGAGAAAGGTGCCTACACTACGAATAGTCTCTCTCTCTCTTCCTCCCCCCCCCCACCCCTCACTCGATACTACCAGAGGATGGTGCCAGAGTCCGTGGATCTCTGGCAAGGTTTAATCAACGCAGTTTGTGGATTGGTCGCTGTAGTTCATGTTATTTGTGTTTCTGGTCACTCCTTTCTTCGTTGCTGTTTTATACCATTTTGATCAAGGCAGACGAGTGCTGTGGCCTACAGATGGTGGGAAGTGCAGTGCTGGATTGAACTGAACTAAACATGCCCGGACTCCTTGAATGACTTTGTGATTTGGTCGGAGGGGTGGAGCTTAGGATGATGCACTTAACAGCGGCTCCTTCGCTTGCATCTTCAGAAACAGCTCTATTTCTATCTTTAATATCTCTTTTTCCCTTTCAGGGTTCTTTTGAAGACCGTGACCTGGAGTTACACGCTGACTTTGGTTCTTTGCGGAAATGGGACCCGCTCTCAGGGCCTTACGACCAGCCACTTTTCGATACGCCAAGGATGCCGCCTGGAAGACTAGTGCACCTTCAGGGTGTCGGATTTTTGTGGCTCTGGAGGCGGGCGGATTCGAGGCCAGTGCCACCATTTGATGTGTCGTGGGAGTACACGGAAGATCGGAAGCAGCGAGCCAGCTGCGTGCCAAGAGACCAGAGTTCTTTTGGCACAGAGCTCGGAAAAAGCAATGCAACAGGCTTTTAACACCATAAATTAGCAAGTTGTTTTGTTACGTCTCCCCTCTTATAGTGAAACGGGGACACCCCTTTTTCCATTATTAGGGACAGAGAGAGCCTGTGGTTTGTCGAATTACCAGGTGAACTGGGGTACTGCAACTCTGTGTCTTTGCTGTTGTCTTGCTGTTCGCATGAGTGCTCGGTGGAGGGTACAGATGCCTTTTTGCTGGTGGGGGGGTGGCTTTGCTGCTGCTTATGCATGGGACAGAGGAGCTGGGGGGGGCTTTGGGGTTCTAATATTTAATTGTCATTCATTCTTTGGGGTACTCTGTTTTCGTGGATGTTTGCGAAGAAAAAGAATTTCAGGATGTATATTGTATACGTTTCTCTGACATTAAATGTACCAGTTGAAACCTACTGTATTGTGTTTTTCACTTTTTTTTTCTAGCTGTTTGCATGATTTGTTCTTTTGCACATTGGGGATTTGATGTTTTTCTTTATACCGGTTTCATGGCTCTCCATGGGAAGACAAATCTCAGGGTTGTATGCTACATATATACTTTGATAATAAACGTTCTTTGAATAAAAAAATGTACTAATTGTAATGTCTAAAATGAAACTTGTGGGAAAAAAAACTGCTTCAGAGTCTTTCTCTAGAGATTTGATCTGAAAACAATTTTCACCACAATATTTAATTTGTTCATTAACCTGAACAAAGCATGCATTGGTGATAGACCTGTTTAGAAAAAACTTTAATGACAAAGCTAGATTCTGACAGCAATATCTGCTGGTGCTTACAGGGAAAAAAAAGCAAAGACCTACGATAGGAGGCAAGACTGAATTGCTTCTGCATTACATTTCTATACACTTGCAGCAGCCATCGCCTTTGGAATAACAAAATAGATACAAAAATAGCATTAAATATTTCAATGTTCTTCAGTGCTAGAAGATAAAAATCTATTTGCACTGTGACCAAGGGCAGCACGCAAGTAACAAAAATAGTGAACACTGTTTGTAATAATTCACAGACAACAGTTAACTGCTTCCCATAATACTACAATGTAGATTTTAAACACCACACTCTAAGAACATGTTGAATAGGGTATATAGTTTAATCAGTTTTCCATCTATATGACAAAGGCATTGAAATAAGAAGTAAAAGTACAGGCTACAGCAAAACATAACAGATTCTGCAAATGTTGGTAATCCAAAGTCACACGCCCAAAATGTTGGAGGAACTCAGCAGGCCAGGCAGCATTTATGGAAAAAAGTACAGTCGACGTTTCGGCCGAGACCCTTCGGCAGGACTGGAGGAAAAGAGCTGAGGAGTAGATTTGAAAGGTGGGGGGGGGGGGGGGGAGGAGAGAGAAAGACAAGGTGATAGGTGAAACTGGGAGGGGGAGGGTTGTAGTAACAAGCTGGGAAGTTAATTGGTGAAAGAGATACCAGGCTTGAGAAGGGGGAAGTCTGATAGGAGAGGACAGAAGGCCATGGAAGGAAGAAAAGTGGGGAGGAACACCAGAGGGAGGTGATGGGCAGGCAAGGAGATGAGGTGAGAGAGGGAAAAGGGGATGGGGAATGGCAAAAGAGGGGAGGGGGCATTACTGGAAGCTTGAGAAATCGATGTTCATGCCATCAGGTTGGAGGCTACCTAGACCTAATACAAGGTGTTGTTCCTTCAACCTGAGTGTGGCTTCACCACCACAGTGGAGGAGGCCGTGGATTGACATATCAGAATGGGAATGGGACGTGGAATTAAAATGGGTGACCACTGGGAGACCCTGATCTTCTGGTGGACGAAGTGGTCTCCCAATCTATGTCAAGTCTCACTGTTATACAGGAGACCACACTGGGAGCACCGGACACAGTATATGACCCCAACGGACTCACAGGTGAAGTGTCACCTCACCTGGAAGGACCGTTTGGGGCCCTGAATGGTAGTGAGGGAGGAGGTGTAGGGGCAGGTGGAGTACTTGTTCCGCCTGCAAGGATAAGTGCCAGGAGGGAGATCAGTGGGGAGTGATGAATGGTCAAGGGAGTCGCGTAGGGAGCAAACTCTGTGGAAAGCAGAAAGTGGGGGGGGGGGGGAATGATGTGCTTAGTGGTGGGATCCCGTTGGAGGTGGCAGAAGTTTCGAAGAACCAGAACTGGACCCAGAGCCTGGTGGGGTGGTAGGTGAGGTTAAGAGGAACCCTATCCCTGGTAGTGTGGCAAGAGGATGGGGTAAGAGCAGACATGCATGAAATGGAATGGAAGAGATGTGGTCGAAGGCAGCGTCGATGATGGAGGAAGGGAAGCCCCTTTCTTTGAAAAAGGAGGATAACCCCTTGGTTCTGAAACAAAAAGCTTCATCCTGAGAGCGGATGCAGAAGAGGCAGAGGAATTGAGAGAAGGGGATGGTGTTTTTACAAGTAACAAGGAGGGAAGGTCCAAGCAGCTGTGAGAGTCGGTAGGTTTATAATAGACATCAGTAGATAAGCTGTCTCCAGCGATAGAGACAGTGAGATCAAGAGAGGGAGGGAGGTGTTGGAAATGGACCAGGTAAATTTGACGGCAGGGTGGAAGTTGGAGATGAAGTTGATGAAGTCAACGAGCTCCATGTGGGTGCAGGAAGCAGCACCAATGCACTCGTTGTTGTAGCGTAGAAAAAGTGGGGACGGACACCAGTGCAGGCTTGGAACATAAACTGTTCCATGTAGCCAACAGAAAGGCAGGCATAGCTGGGCCCCATGCGGGTACCCATGCCGACACCTTTTGTTCGAAGGAAGTGGGAGGAGCAAAAGGAGAAATTGTTAAGAGTGAGGACAAGTTCTGGTAGACGGAGGAGAATGGTAGTGGAGAGGAACGGTTCGGGTTTGGTGTTGAGAAAGAAACAGAGAGCTTCGAGGTTTTCCTGGTGGGAGGATAGAGGTGTACAAGGACTGGACATCCATAGTGAAAGTAAGGTCAAGCAACATCTATGTAAAGGAATAAAGGGACAACATTTCAGGCTAAGACTATTCATCAGGACTGGAAAGGAAGGGGGATGGGGAAGAAGCCGGAATAAGATGGTGGGGGGAGGGGGAAGGTAGGTGAGTGGGAGAAGGGAGATGAATTGAGAAGCTGGGTGGTGATAAATGGAAAAGGATGAGTGGACCACGGGTGAAAGGGAAGGAAGAGGGGCACTGAAAAGAGCTGATAGGCAGGTGAGAAGAAAAGGGCAAGAGCAAAGTCGGAATGTGGAATAGGAAAGTAGAAACTGGGGAGAGGGAGATGGGAGAAATTACCAGCAGAAGGAGAATTCAATGTTCATGTACATATTTACTTAAAACAAAGGAGCAATTTGATTTCTCTCAAAGATCTTCCACAATTTTTATTTCAAATAAACAAATTTATCATGTTCAATCTGTTTTTTGTGAGATACTGTGTATTCAGAAAGATCTTTTTAGTTGGTCCCCACCTAAGCAACAAAATGCTCATTTCAAAGATAAAACAAATTTATAAAGGTAATTACTTCATTTAGCAGTCCTGACTTACGGACATCCATACGGACAAGAGAGCTTCCGTAATATTATTAAATTCAAAAGTCCAATGGAGAAGCAAACATTCAACTCTACAAATACAATTTTCTTTCTCTCTCTCTTTCCACATTCCCTAACACTTTAAGCAACTGTTCTTTCTTATTGGGAATGTGTGCTTTTGATGCCATTCAATACAAAGTGGGCAGGTTACAGATTACATATTTTACAACAGATTCATTTACATTAAATATTTTATCCTGTAAACACCTACATGAAGATAATTGTATTCAACTTATCATTAACTTTCAGTAAGTCATTGAAGGAAGGTTCTGCTGGTAAATGCATAACCTTTCAAAATCTATTGACCCATGGATTATGAATAAAAGGACGTGATTAACATTTACAACCTTTCTTTGCACTGAACAAAGATAAACTCTGCCCACCTGTCAGGTTGAGGGGTTGCTGACCAAGTTCTGTCATAATTTCTGAGGAAATCACACTCGATCCCATCTGCAGGCTTCCGTCTGCAGCTTTACTTTCCTCCAGCCTTTCCCCGGCATTCATTCTATTTCCCTTGAGGAATGATCCACTGTTTTAAAGAACCAAATCGCATAATTACTTTCAGATCAGCACACGACATAGTTAGATATGCTCTCAAGCCCTCAAAAAGTTTTTTCTTTTATTAGGAATACTCAATGTAATCCTTGATCAAAGTTCAAAGTAAACTTATTATCAAAGTAGACATAAATCATCATATACAACTCTGAGGTTCATTTTCTTACAAGCATACTCAGTAATTCTAAGAACCATAATAGAGCAAATGAAAGACCACACACAACAGGGTGAACAAACAACTAATATGTAAAAGACAACAAAATGTGCAAATAGAAGAGAGAAAATGATAATAACAATAAACAAGCAACAAATATTGAGAACATGAGACGAAGACTCTTTGAAAGTGAGTGTATAGGTTGTGGGAACAGTTCAGTGATAGGGCAAGTGAAGTAATCCCCAGTGGGTGAAGAGCAAGATGGTTGAGGGGTAACAACTGTTCCTGAACCTGGGGGTGTGAATCCTGAGAATCAGAAACGTATGTGGTGAAGGCTCCTGCACCTATGAAATATCCGAGTAGGAGTCATGTATCTGTTTTCTCTCTGCATTGAACGCTTTCTCTCTGCATTCAACTCAGTGTTGAACGTTTATTACGGTAGTCACGTGGGCTTCACAATATAAATAAATAAGACAGCTGCAATGTTTTAGAACTTATGGAAATGTGCAGTAACAGACATCTGAAGAAGAAAGCCCTTAACTCCAAGTGGAGTCATCCGGATGCCGTCATGACAGCGTTTTTTTAGCTGGCTTTCTTATTTTTACGAGGCCGAGTTGCTAGCTCGACGCCCAACCCAGCACGGATGGAAAGCGTGCAAGGGAGCCAGCTGGATTCGAACTCGGGAGCCTTCGCTAAACAGACATCGAGTGAATGGGTAATGATACAGCTCTAAACCAGAGTCCATTCTGTTAAAATGCCACTTCAGCCTCATGATTCTGAAAACCTCTGATAAAACTGACAAAGCATCATTCCTGGAAGGAAGGGCAAGCAATAATCATGTTTCATAAACTAATGTGCAGAAATTATAAAGTACTTCACTTCAACAAAAGTAACTTGTAGTATATGCACGTCACTGTTACCTTCTCAGATAGCTGTTTGGCAAAGTGTTCATTGACATTTCATAAATCTTTTATTACTAAATTTCAACAGATTATTTTCTTTTCCTAGAAACATCAATATCCCAATGATAGTTTTCACACACAATCAAGGTCAATATTCCTCATAATGTTGTGTTGTTTCATGTTATGTCAAGAATTTGTCCAATTAGCAGTGACTAACTTTGTCAGATGTCCAATAATCCAGTTGACCGGTTTAAAAACACTTAGGTGAGTTTAATAATTTCACAGTGCAGAGTAACTTCATACTAGGTTAGGTGAATGAAGCGTTCTAAGCGCAGCGCTGCATTTTAAAGGGTCCTTTTAGATCATCCCGCTTTATACACATTTATATATATTTTAAAAATCTGCCAAACACCGACTCAGATAATTGTTCTTTTCCTTTTTTTCAAAAGAGCCCCGATTTGCATTTCGCAATTCTGTTTCCTCCAGGCTTGTTGAAAATAATGGCATAACCATCAGATAGACGTCTCTTCAACGGAACCTTCTGATTTTTAAAACCCTCCCCTACATCGAGACAAAACTAAATAAATACAACTTTAATCTACAAATATAAAAGTGTTTCCGTTTGACTACAACATGTTACTTCCGTATTCAGTAAACTACGGGAAAAGAAAAGCGTAAATAAATATTTCCAATGAAGATCTCAATCCCGAGACTCGGTGTTCTTAAATTAGCAACATCTTTCATGGAAACGTATAAATTGGTTATTGAACGAGGCATCGTTTCAGATGCTTACATTCGCATCGTCTCGAAAGAAAAACTGCACCGGGTGGGGGGAAACCATCACCCATTTAAAGAAAAGAGAACGATCCGGTGTGTTTAATAAATTCGGCAGTAACTACCGAGAGGCACGTAATTAAATTAAATTAAATACCTCCAAACAAGTACAAGTCCAGTTACCGCGCGGCAGCAGAATTCCCTTGCATTGGCTCCCACAGCGCAACTAAACAGTTAGCAGTCACATTGTGTCCTTTCGCTCCCGACGGGGGGAGAATAAAACACTTTACAATCTGTCTTAATTGACTTTTTGTAATGACATGAATGCACTTAACAAGCAGTTAAAGATTTCAAAAGAAAACATTTGCAGAACAGGAATATTTATCAAAATGGCGGAGCGAAGAATATTTACAACACAACAATGTTCAGTGCACGATTCTATATTATTAAAAGCTGCATTGATTAAAATCTGCAGCAGGACACCAAAATATTGGAACTTTGACTGGTAAATGCTTGCAAAGTAACGTTTCCAAATATCTCTGGTTACAATTGCGCAATTATTCTGGAAAAACGTGCGACTTTTTCGTGTTTATATGGAAGTGCATTGAAAATGCAATGTGAAGTGTTATGGAGGAATGTTTGTTTTACAAAGAGCTTAAATATAAAAGATATGAACAATCAGATTAAAAACACTACTCGAGAGCAGCCTGTGAGCACCTTTCCCTCTGACGGGTTTTTATTTTCCACCCAAAATTCTGAAAAATTCCCCTTCTGTTCCTCCCCCTCCCTCCTCCAAGGATAAATTGTTTAAGTAGTTTCAATTGAAAACCAGTCGACAGTAATTCCGCATTGAACGTCATTAAAACTAAAGAATATCTGTCAGTCAGTGCATCTGGAAGAGGAAAACTGTCAAAAAAGTGTGAAACAAAGTCTGTTGCATTCTTTTAAGTTAAACGCCAGATCGCGCCGGAAGCATATTCCTGCTTTTTTTTCTCTTTCATTTCAAAAATGAGAGAAACAAATTTCACGCTGAATTTCCTTACCAGTGTAAGCTGTAACACTAGGCCCTTTTTTTTCAGCTGGGAGAGGGAGGCGGGCAAACTGAAGGCGCAGGCGCGGAGAGCATACATTACTCCAGCGAGCAAAGTAACAATTCCACCTGACTCTTGAGGAAGCGAGATCGGGAGAGGGTAGAGAGGCGAGCATTCACCTCAGCTTGACCCAGCAGGAATGAGACGAAGTGTGGGGATGTGGGGATTTACTTGGGGGCAGAAGGAAAGTAACTGGACTTGAACCCGACTCTGACCCTGGCGAAAGATGTGAAGATTCACCTGAGGCTGAAGGGTGAGAAAAGAGCAAAAATATGGGGATTCACCTCGGAGAGAAAAGGGCTAAAGAATCATCTGGTGCAGAAAGACAAATGGTGCTAGAAGTTATTTGAAACTTAAAAGGGGAGAAAAAATATTGAAGTCTGATAATAAGCAAAGGATCTGATTTTTTTTTAAAAATCGTAGAGCTTGGTATTCACATGTAACTAGAAAAAAGTGACAACTATATTACAGTTGTAATGAATTCATTGGTATTGAGGAAAAGGGTTGAACACAGTGTAGATAATGCTTTCTTCCCCTTTATTTAGCTCAGTGCCAGGTGAACATTCATGACTTTTGTCTCTTCTTTACTGTCCTCAGTTTCAGGTAAATTACCACATCTTTGAACAAAAGGAAAAGTTCTGGGGATTGTGTCTCTCCAGTCATAGACTGGAAGTAGATAAAGATGTGGAGTACAGGGCTGAAGGGTCAGCAAAGATCATAAAAAGTAATTGCCAACAGGAGAAAATCTGCAGATGCTGAAAATCCAGAGCAAAATGCCGGAGGAACTCAGGAGGCCAGGCAGCATCTATGGAAAAGAGTAAACAGTTTGTTTCATGTTGAGACCGTTCATGAAGACTGGAAAAAAGAGATTAGAAGTCAGAGTAAGAGGTACAAGGTGATAGGTGAAACCAGGAGAGGGGTGAAGTAAAGAGCTGGGAAGTCCATTGGTGAAAGAGATAAAGGGCTGCAGAAGAGGGAATATGATAGGAGAGGACAGAAGGCCATGGAAGAAAGGGAAGGGGGATAGTACCAGATGAAGGTGATGGGCAGGCAAGGAAGTGAGGTGAGAGGGGGAAAAGGGGATGCAGAATGGTGAAGGGGAGGGGAAAGCAATTACTGGAAGTTTGAAAAATCAGTGTTCATATCATCAGGTTGGAGGCTACCCAGATGGAATATAAGATGTTGCTCTCCCAAACTGAGTGTGGCCTCATCACCGCAGTAGAGGAGGTCATGGACTGACATGCCATAATGGGAATGGGAAGTTGAATTGAAATCAGTGGCCACCAGGAGATCCCGTTTTTTCTGGCGGACAGAATGCAGGTGCTCAGCGAAGCGGTCTCCCAATCTACATCGGGTCTCACCGATATACAGGAGGCCACACCAGGAGTATCGGATAGAGTAGGTGACCCCAACAGACTCACAGCTGAAGTGTCGCTTCACCTGGAAGGACTGTTTGAGGCTGTGAATGATAGTGAGGGAGGAGGTGTAGGGGCAGGTGTGGCATAAGATTAATTGGATCAACTGTTCTGTAGTATGTCACACCAAAACACCACAGCAAAGTGTGATTGCAAAGGTAAAGGGAAATCTGATCTTCTTCCATGAGACTTCTGAAAACTCAGCATCATGAACTATGAGAATGCAGAGTTGCTTTAGGGAGTTGCAGACAGGTTAAGTAAATGGTCATGGACATGGCCCTTGACATATAACGTGGATAAAATCTATTTTTAAATAGCAGCAGTATTTTTTTTAAATAATGAAAGTTTGAAAGATGTTAAAGTGGCTGAGTAGTTGTGATTTAAACACTGTTCAAGTGAAAGAAAGTATTTAGGAAGGCCAGCGTTACCTGCCTCTAACCACAAGAGAATTTGGCTACAAGAGGTGCCAAGATTCACCTATGAAGGGCTCTAGACAGACTACATCAGGAATATTGTGTACAAGTCTGTTCTTCCAACCTAAGGAAGAATTTTCTTATGATAGAAGGTGTGTAGCAAAGGTTTACCATATCACTTTTTGAATTAGCAGGATTAATGTACAAAGATAGGGGTCAACTTTACATATCATATACATTCACATGTATTAGGAATTTGCTGTGGTGTTTTGGTGTGACATACTACAAAAAAAAACAATATTTGACATTTATAAAGGTTAAAATTATCTATACTGGTCCTGTGCTCTCTAGACCTTTGAAGAATATGCCCAGCAGTTCTGCAGGTGCATAGTGGAAGGAGCAAAAAACATTAACTTGTATGGCACTTTCAACAGTTGGACAATGTCTGCAAAACCAATTAAATATTTCAGAAGGATACCCACTGTATTAACTTCTGAAACATGGCAAACAACTAATTCTCAGGAATACCGATGAAATGATGACTATCTGATTTGGAGTTTTGTTTTGAGTTAGTTTTACCATTTCATGTGTGAAGGATTATTTCTAACCTGATGGGTGGAGTCACAAGATTGCTGGTCCTAGAATTTGGAGCAATAAGTGAAGTGTTGGAAGAACTCCAACTTGATCAGTACATGTGAGGGGAAAGAAAATGTGATGTCTCAAGTTGAGATCCTACTTCGGTGCAGATAGTTTTTTTTTGGATTCTTTTAGTAATTGATTCATATTGGCAATTATGAAATTCATAAGATTAACATATCTTAACTCACTAATCAATCTATCCATTCATATGTCACCATGGTGAAACATATGATTTCCACTTTTCATTTTCTCAGATCAAGCAGTTTAGATTGGGAAATAAAAGGTGAAAATTATGTAGTAAAACACAAATCTATCAACTCAAGTGTATTGCTGCTGAACAGCCATTGTGGATACAATTACTTAGTGAACTTTAATTTTTTAAGTATTTTTTAAATTTAGAAACTGTTAATTAAGCAAAGCTAAAGCATAAATATAACTAGCAATTTACTTAAAATGTGAAAATAATTTTGTTTGATCTCTGGAATAAAGTGTACTACAAAACAGCCTCAATCATTAAAGTTGACATTAATAGGATTTTACAGTGAACAGGTTAATGAGGTGTGAATTAAGAAGCTAGAGTGGATTATGAAAATAATGTATTTTATGGCTTTTCTCAATCTTTGATACCTTAGCTGTCAAAAACTTTCAATGCCTAATTACCTAGAAAAGCATGCTAAAAAACCCAATGAAAAGATAACAGAAGAACTGCATGTGCCAAGACTTGGGTATTAATGAGCTCTTACTTACATGTAATAGGTAATTTCGCTGGGCTGTAACTAACCACAAAAATGTTTTCAAATTCATGGAACAAAGTTAAGTTTTCATCTAAATTAAGATTTTAAATACTAAAGTATGTAATTACTCAAAACAAAATGTAAAATTAAAACTGAAAATAGCTGTAAAAATTCAGGGAATGTTTTAGAAACTTTGCCAGTAATTTTGAAGCAATCATCTAACTTGCCAACTAATAAATAAGTTAGAGGAACTAATGCTCCCAACTTTATTCTTATAATGAAAGTGACTTGGGAAAGCTTTGTGGTTAACTGATAAATATCTTCGGTTTGTACATCATCAAATAAAAACGGATCTTTGGAACCTGAAATGATAGCATAAAATGCTGTGAAAACAGAGTACATCTGCCAATATTTTGAAACAGTGAACTAGGTCAATGGATAGACATCATCTGTACCACTTGTACAGCAATTTATAAATGGACTATTGGAAAGAGAACACAGGCAAATGTAATGAACTTCTGGATAACTATTAATTACAGAGCTTTATAAGTTGCCTCAAAATATCAACAAGCGCTCTTGTAAAAATATTGAAAGTGCTTTGTAAAATGCTGACTGAATCGACACCATCATGAAACGCTGCACAAAATACAAATAAATTGGGTCCATCATTAAGGTCCCCCCATCACCCAGCTCATGCCTTGCTCCCAATGCTGCCATCAGAGAGGAGGCATAAAAGCCTGAAGACACACACTTAATGATTCAGGAACAGCTTCTTCCCCTCTGCTATCCGATTTCTGAATGGACATGAACACAACCTCACTAGTTCATTATTTCTATTTTTGCGCTACTTATTTCATTCAACTACATATATACTTACTGTAATTCAGTTTTTTCTCTATTATTATTGCATTGTACCGCTGCTGCAAAGTCAACAAATCTCACGGCATATGCAAGTGATATTAAACCTGATTCTGATCTTTACAAAACACCAAGTACAGTTTTTAAAAAATAGTTTGCAGTAATCCTCTCAGAGCAGCTACTTGCTTGAATGCTTAGACCTGCTGTATTGATGATTACCACCAACTTTATCTCGGTAATCCAAAGAGCTGTCAGAAGTTAACAGTGAAGGGTAAAGGAAAATGTGGTTTAATATCCATACCCCTCACCAACATTCAAACAGGGTAGCTAATCGAAAATAATGGAATTTCAGTAGAAGCCCTAATTCTCCAACTTCACATTGGTTCGTTATCCTCCCAAAAGCTCCATTCATGGATGCTGCAAAATAAACGATGTCACACGTAGGCCAGGAAGTTTCTGAATTTGACCTCAGTCTGTGTTGCGATCGCAGAACCTCAGCCAGGCTTGCAGAAGGAAAGTTTATAGTTCTGTGGATGCCAAGTCACAGGGTATATTTAAAGTGGAGGTTGATAGGCTCCTGATTAGTAAGGATGTCAAAGGTTACAGGGAGAATGGGGTTCAGAGAGAGAATAAATCAGCCCTGGTGCAATGACAGAGCAGAGTTGAAGGGCTGAATGGCCTTATTCTGCTCCTATGTCTTACTGCCTTAAATTTATTATCAAAGTATGTGTACTTTATGTCACCATATATTACCCTGAGATTCATTTTCTTGTGGGCATTCACAGTAGAACAAAGAAATATAATAGAATCAATGAAAAACTACACACACAGACTGACAACCAATGTGCAAGAGAAAACAAGCTGTGCAAATAAAGTATAAATGATATAAATAAATAAACAAACAAACAGAATAGAGTCCTTGAAGTGAGTCCAAAGGTTGTAACATCAGTTCACTGTTGTGGTGATTGAAATTATCCACAGTGGTTCTGGAGTCAGATAGCTGAAATCCTCTTCAGCAACTTTAATAGATCTTTATTCAGGTGTATCGAACAAGGACAACATTGTGATCAAAGAGGATGCATCTCCATCATAGAGGAATGCACTGATCTGGATTCACTAAGCTCACAATATCAAGCCCATCCCCTTAGTAAGGTAGCAAGCAACAACCACATCTGTTAAACAATTATTCAGCAAAGAATAAATTTTAAAATTCATAAGAATTATAAATTTATCACTGCTACAGCTTCAAGGAAGTCATATATCAAGTTTCATGGCAAGTACATCTGACTCTAGGCAGGGTCAACCCATGGAAGGCTGCTGGACCAGACAATATTCCTGGCAGGGTGCTCAGAGGATGTGCAGATGTTCTCACTGACATCTTCAACATCTCCCTGAGCAGCGCCGTCATTCCAAAATGCTTCAAGGCTGCCACCATCATCCCCGTGCCGAAGAAGTGTCCTGCCTCAATGGCTACCGTCCCGTTGCACTCACATCCATCATCATGAAGTGTTTCGAGAGGCTCGTCGTGAGGCACATTAAGACCCTGCTGCCCCCCCCTCACTGGACCCCCTGCAGTTCGCGTACCATCCCAACTGTTCAACAGACGACGCCATCGCCAGCACCCTCCACCTGGACAAAAAAGACACTTACGTTCAAATGCTGTTTATAGACTTCAGTTCAGCATTCAACACGATCATTCCTCAGCACCTGACTGGAAAGCTGAAACTGCTGGGCCAGAACACCTCCTTCTGCAACTGGATCCTAGACTTCCTTACTGGGAGACCTCAGTCAGTCCGGATTGGGAGCAGCATCTCCAACACCATCACACTGAGCGCGGGGGCCCCCCAGGGCTGTGTGCTCAGTCCACTGCTGTTCACACTACTGACCCACGACTGTGCAGCAATAAAGCTCAAATCACATCATCAAGTTCGCCGATGACACGACCATGGTGGGTCTCATCAGCAAGAACGATGAGTCAGCATACAGAGAGGAGGTGCAGCAGCTAACGGACTGGTGCAGAGTCAACAACCTGTCTCTGAATGTGAACAAAACAAAAGAGATGGTTGTTGACTTCAGGAGAGCATGGAGTGACCACTCTCTGCTGAACATTGACGGCTCCTCCGTACAGATCGTTAAGAGCACCAAATTTCTTGGTGTTCACCTGGTGGAGAATCTCAACTGGTCCCTCAACACCAGCTCCATAGCCAAGAAAGCACAGCAGCGTCTCTACTTTCTGTGAAGGCTGAGAAATGTCCATCTCCCAGCCCCCAACCTCACCACATTCTACAGAGGATGTATCGAGAGCATCCTGAGCAGCTGCATCACTGCCTGGTTCAGGAATTGCACCATCTCGGATTGCAAGACCCTGCAGCGGATAGTGAGGTCAGCTGAGAAGATCATCAGGGTCTCTCTTCCCGCCATTACAGACATTTACACCACACGCTGCACCCATAAAGCCAACAGCGTTGTGAAGGACCCCACGCACCCCTCATACAAACTCTTCTCCCTCCTGCCATCTGGCAAAAGGTACCAAAGCATTTGGGCTCTCACGACCAGACTGTGCAACAGTTTCTTCCCCCAAGCCATCAGACTCCTCAATACCCAGAAATTAGACTAACATCCACATCATTTATTATTATATTGTAATTTGTCCTCTACTGTGCCTATTGTTTATTATTTATTGTACTGCCCTGCACTGTTTTGTGCACTTTATGCAGTCCGTTAGTCCTGTGTAGGTCTGCAGTCTTGTGTAGTTTTTGTGTTGTTTTACGTAGTCTAGTGTAGCCTTGTGTTGTCTCACTTAGTCTTGTGTAGTTTTGTGTTGTTTCATGTGGCACCATGGTCCTGGAGGAATGTTGTTTCGTTTTTACTGTGTACTGTACCAGCAGTTTATGGTCAAAATGACAATAAAAAGCAACTTGACTTGACTTGATAAAATATGCAGTTACAGAAAAAGCTGGAGGAACTAGAGGAAATTGACCTGAAACATAAACTGTCTATCTATCTCCATAGATGCTGCCTAATCCATTGAGTTCCTCCAACTTGTTTGTGTGTCGCTCCAGATTCCAGCACCTGCAATCTCCCCTGTGTCCAAAATATGCAATTAGATTGCAAGGTAAGATGATTTAAGATCTTTTCAATCATGTGGGCCACTAGTCTACATGACCAAGGACAGACTTCTTTTTCAGCTGGAATTATATTTGCTGTCTTTTCATCCTTGGAACAATTCTAGTTGACAGGAAGATCTGAAATAGATGTGAGAGTCTCCAAGAACAATCATTGAGAACCCATGTCCCTCCTAGACAGACAGACAGAGAGAGAGAGAGAGAGAGAGAGAGAGAGAGAGAGAGAAAGAAAGAAAGAAGATAACATCCAAAATGTGGATTATAGTCTACAATTGATCCACACAACACTTTAGCTTTCTGATGCTGGTTATTTTAAAATAATTGCTCAATGATTGTAGACGATATTAGTCGTGCAGTTTACTTAACTTAAATGGAATTATGTTGCATAGAAACAGGCCCTTCAGCCCAAATCATTCATGTCAACAAAGGTGTGTTCCTGAGTTAGTCCACTTGCCTGTATTTGCTGCATATCCCTCAAACCTTTTGCTATCTATGAAACTGTATAAATGTCTTTTAAAAAATTGTTCATGCCTTGACCACTTCCTCTGGCAGCTCAATCCATATAGCCATCACCCTCTTTGTGAAAAGCTGCCCCTCAGAACCCCTTTAAGTACTTTTTCTCTCATCTTAAAACTATGCCGTCTAGTTTTAGTCTTCCCTACCTTGAGAAGTAGACACAGATATTCCACCTTATTTCCACCTTCAGGAAAACAATCCCTCCCCATCCACTTTTTCCATATAAGTTAAATCCTTTAGTTATAGCAACATCAGTGGATCTGGGGTTGAGAGGGTAAACAGCTTTAAGTTCCTCGGCATCCACATCACATAGTCTATACACATCAGCTGTGGGGTGAAAAAGGCATACAGCGCCTCTTTCACCTCAGACAGTTGAGGAAGCTTGGTATGGGCCCCCAAATCATAAGAACTTTCCATAGGGGCGCAATTGGAAGCATCCTGACGGTGGTATTGGAACTGTACCTCCTTAGAACATAGAATAGTACAACACATTACAGACCCTTTGGCCCACAATGTTGTGCCGACCCTCAAACCCTGCCTCCCATATAACCTCCCACCTTAAATTCCTCCATATACCTGTCTAGTAGTCTCTTAAACTTCACTTGTGTATCTGCCTCCACCACTACACTCAGGCAGTGCATTCCACGCACCAACCACTCTCTGAGTAAAAACCCTTCCTTTAATATCCCCCTTGAACTTCCCACCCCTTACCTTAAAGCCATGTCCTCTTGTATTGAGCAGTGGTGCCCTGGGGAAGAGGCGCTGGCTATCCACTCTATCTATTCCTCTTATTATCTTGTACACCTCTATCATGTCTCCTCTCATCCTCCTTCTCTCCAAAGAGTAAAGCCCTAGCTCTCTTAATCTTTGATCATAATCCATACTCTCTAAACCAGGCAGCATCCTGGTAAATCTCCTCTGTACCCTTTCCAAAGCTTCCACGTCCTTCCTATAGTGAGATGACCAGAACTGGACACAGTACTCCAAGTGTGGCCTAACCAGAGTTTTATAGAGCTGCATCATTACATCGCAACTCTTAAACTCTGTCCCTCGACTTATGAAAGCTAACACCCCATAAGCTTTCTTAACTACCCTATCTACCTGTGAGGCAACTTTCAGGGATCTGTGGACATGTACCCCTAGATCCCTCTGCTCCTCCACACTACCAAGTATCCTGCCATTTACTTTGTACTCTGCCTTGGAGTTTGTCCTTCCAAAGTGTACCACCTCACACTTCTCCGGGTTGAACTCCATCTGCCACTTCTCAACCCACTTCTGCATCCTATTAATGTCTCACTGCAATCTTCGACAATCCTCTACACTATCTACAACACCACCAACCTTTGTGTCGTCTGCAAACTTGCCAACCCACCCTTCTACCCCGACATCCAGGTCGTTAATAAAAATCATGAAAAAGTAGAGGTCCCAGAACAGATCCTTGTAGTCACAATCCTCCAATCTGAATGTACTCCCTCCACCACAACCCTCTGCCTTCTGCAGGCAAGCCAATTCTGAATCCACCAGGCCAAACTTCCCAGGATTCCATGCCTTCTGACTTTCTGAATAAGCCTACCGTGTGGAACCTTGTCAAATGCCTTACTAAAATCCATGTAGATCACATCCACTGCACTACCCTCATCTATATGCCTGGTCACCTCCTCAAAGAACTCTATCAAGCTTGTTAGACACGATCTGCCCTTCACAAAGCCATGCTGACTGTCCCTGATCAGACCATGATTCTCTAAATGCCCATAGATCCTATCTCTAACAATCTTCTCCAACAGCTTTCCCACCACATATGTAAGGCTCAACAGTCTATAATTACCCGGACTATCCCTACTACCTTTTTTGAACAAGGGGACAACATTTGCCTCCCTCCAATCCTCTGGTACCATTCCCGTGGACAACGAGGACATAAAGATCCTAGCCAGAGGCTCAGCAATCTCTTCCCTCGCCTCGTGGAGCAGCCTGGGGAATATTCCGTCAGGCCCTGGGGACTTATCAGTCCTAATGTATTTTAACAACTCCAACACCTCCTCTCCCTTAATATCAACATACTCCAGAACATCAACCTCACTCATATTGTCCTCACCATCATCAAGTTCCCTCTCATTGGTGAATACCAAAGAGAAGTATTAATTGAGGACCTCGCTCACTTCCACAGCCTCCAGGCACATCTTCCCACCTTTATTTCTAATCAGTCCTGTCCTTCACTCCTGTCATCCTTTTGTTCTTCACATAATTGAAGAATGCCTTGGGGTTTTCCTTTACCCTATTGGCCAAGGCCTTCTCATGCCCCCTTCTTGCTCTTCTCAGCCCCTTCTTAAGCTCCTTTCTCGCTTCCCTATATTCCTCGATAAACCCATCTGATCCTTGCTTCCTAAACCTCATGTATGCTGCCTTCTTCCACCTGACTAGATTTTCCACCTCACTTGTCACCCATGGTTCCTTCACCGTACCATTCTTTATCTTCCTCACCGGGACAAATTTATCGTAGGATTCAACAGAGAGTGGTGCGGACATCTGTAGTTGTGAACTTCCCATGATTCAGGACATTTACAAAGATGGGTGTAAAAAAGGGCCCGGAGGATCATTGGGAACCCGAGTCACCCCAATTACAAACTATTCCAGCTGCTACCATCCAGGAAATAGTATCGCAGCATAAAAGCCAGGACCAACAAGCTCTGGCAACACACACAAAAAATGTTGGTGGAACACAGCAGGCCAGGCAGCATCTATAGGAAGATGTACAGTCGACGTTTCGGGCCGAGACCCTTTGTCAAGACTAACTGAAAGAAGAGCTAGTTAGATATTTGAAAGTAGGGTGGGGTGGGGAGATCCAAAATGATGGGAGAAAACAGGAGGGGGAGGGATGGAGCCAAGAGCTGGAAAGTTGATTGGCAAAAGGGATACAAGGCTGGAGAAGGGAGAGGATCATGGGATGGGAGGGCTAAGGAGAAAGAAATGGGGGGGGGAGCCCAGAGGATGGGCAAGGAGTTATAGTGAGAGGGACAGAGGGAGAAAGAAAAGGAAAAGAGAAAGAAAGAAAATAAATAAATAGATAGATAGATAAATAAATAAGGGATGGGGTACGAGGGGGCGGTGGGGCATTAACAGAAGTTAGAGAAGTCAACATTCATGCCATCAGGTTGGAGGCTACCCAGACGGAATATAAGGCGCTTATGAACTCTGACAGCTATCTGGACTATTCCTCTTCCCACCCTGTCTCTTGCAAAAATGCCATCCCCTTCTCACAGTTCCTCCATCTCCGCCACATCTGCTCTCAGGATGAGGCTTTTCATTCCAGGACGAAGGAGATATCCTCCTTTTTTAGAGAAAGGGGCTTCCCTTCCTCCACCATCAACTCTGCCCTCAAACGCATCTCTCCCATTTCACGTACATCTGTTCTCACTCCATCCTCCCGCCACCCCACTAGGAATAGGGTTCCCCTTGTCCTCACCTACCACCCCACCAGCCTCCGGGTCCAACATATAATTCTCCGTAACTTCCGCCACCTCCAGCGGGATCCCACCACTAAGCACATCTTTCCCTCCCTCCCACGTTCTCCCTACGTGACTCCCTTGTCCATTCGTCCCCCACCCCCCATCTCTCCCCACTGATCTCCCTCCGGGCACTTATCCTTGTAAGAGGAACAAGTGCTACACATGCCCTTACACTTCCTCCCTTACCACCATTCAGAGCCCCAGACAGTCCTTCTAGGTGAGGCGACACTTTGGCTGGGGTGATATACTGCGTCCGGTGCAGCTTTCTATGTATTGGTGAGGCCCGACACAGACTGGGAGACCGTTTTGCTGAACACCTACGCTCTGTCCGCCAGAGAAACCAGGATCTCCCAGTGGCCACACATTTTAATTCCATGTCCCATTCCCATTCTGATATGTCTATCCACAGATTCCTCTACTGTCAAGATGAAGCCACACTCAGGTTGGAGGAACAACATCTTATATTCCGTCTGGGTAACCTCCAACCTGATGGGATGAACATTGACTTAACTCTAACTTCCGTTAATGCCCCATCTCCCCTTTGTACACCATCCCTTATTTATTTACTTTTTCTCTTTTCTCTTTTTTCCTCTTTTCCCTTTTTTTCCTCTTTTTTCCTCCCTCTGTTCCTCTCACTATAACTCCTTGCCATCCTCTGAGCTCCCCTCCCCCTTTCTTTCTCCCTAAGCCTCCCGTTCCATGATCCTGTCTCTTCTCCAGCCTTGTATCCCTTTTGCCAATCAACTTTCCAGTTCTTAGCTCCATCCCTCCCCCTCCTGCCTTCTCCTATCATTTCAGATCTCCCCTACCCCTCCCACTTTCAAATCTCTTACTATCTCGTCTTTCATTTAGTCCTGACAAAGGGTCTCGGCCCGAAACGTCGACTGTACCTCTTCCTAGAGATGCTGCCTAGCCTGCTGCTTTCACCAACATTTTTTATGCGTGTGTTGTTTGAAATTCCAGCATCTGCAGATTTCCTCGTGTTTGCGCTAACAAGCTCTGAGACAGCTTCTTCCTCCAGGCCATCAGACTGATTAACTCACGCTGATTTGAGTGTATTTCTATGTAACATTGACTGTTCTATTTATTATAAATTACTATGATTGCACATTGCACATTTAGATGGAGACATAATGTAAAGATTTTTACTCATGTATGTGAAGGATGCTAGAACTAAAGTCAATTCAATTCCATTCAATCCTTGTGATTTCTTTTTGGCACCCTCTCCAGCTTACTCACATCTTTCCTCTAGTATGGTGACCAGAACTGCGCACAATAGTCTCACCAATGTATGATACCACTCTTCTCTGATATTCCAATTCTTGTGGTCAGTGCCATCTTTGATGAACTCAAACATGTCCTCTGCCTTGAGGAAAAGTCTGTCAAGGAAAATAATGGAAAAAATCCAATCTGGCCAATTATTATTTCATCAGTCCACCCATCGGCATCAAGAAATTCCTGGAAAGGTCTTCTCTTCTGCTTTGCACTTCGGTGGCACCAACCAAGGTAGGTCTCACACAGTGAATAGTAGGGCATAGAGGAGTGTGGTGGAACAAAGAGATCTGGGAATACAGGTACATAATTCCTTGAAAGTGGTGTCATCGGTAGATAGGGTTGTAAAGAGAGATTTTGGCACATTGGCCTTCATAAATCAAAGTATTGTGTACAGGAGATGGGATGCTATGTTGAAGTTGTATAAGTCTACAGTATTGTACCTAACTTGGAATATTGTGTGCAGTTTAAGTCACCTACCTACAGGAAAGATGTAAACAAGGTTGAAAGAGTGCAGAGAAAACTTACAAGGATGCTGCCGGGTCTGGAAGACCTGATTTATAAGGAAGGATTGAATAGGACTGTATTTTTTAGAACATAGAAGATTGAGGGGAGATTTGATAGAGGTATACAAAATTATGAGGGATGTAGATAGGGTAAATGCAAGCAGGCTTTTGGGTGGGACTACAACCAGAGGTCATGGGTTAGGGGTGAAAAGTAACAAGTTTAAAGAGAATATGAGGGGTAACTTCTTCACTCAGAGGGTGTAAGAGTGTGGAATGAACTGCCAGCACAAGTGGTGCATGTGGGCTCGATTTCAAAGTTTAAGAGAAATTTGAATAGGTACATGGATAGCAGAGATATGGGGGGGGTGGGGGCTATGATCCCTGTGCGGGTCAATGGGAGTAGGCAGTTTAAATGGTTTCAGCATGGACTAGATGGGCCAAAGGGCCTGTTTTTGTACTGTACTATGACTCCATGCTGTCCAGCTGGACTTACCAACAACTTACTTTTCACACTTCGGTGCAGGTTTCACCAGGACCACTAGGCTGCCAAGTAAGGAAAAGAGTTTACTTCCAGGAGTGAGCTCGGTCTTTCTGTCCTTAACATCAATAGACAATAGACAGTAGACAATAGATAATAGGTGCAGGAGTAGGCAATTTGGCCCTTCGAGCCAGCACTGCCATTCACTGTGATCATGGCTGATCATCCACAATCAGTATCCAGTTCCTGCCTTATCCCCATAACCTTTGATTCCGCTATCTTTCAGAGCTCTATCCATCTCTTTCTTGAAAGCGTCCAGAGACTTGGTCTCCACAGCCTTCTGGGGCAGAGCATTCCATATATCCACCACTCTCTGGGTGAAAAAGTTTTTCCTCAACTCCGTTCTAAATGGCCTACCCCTTATTCTTAAACTGTGGCCTCTGGTTCTGGACTCACCCATCAGCGGGAACATGCTTCCTGCCTCCAGCATGTCCAATCCCTTAGTAATCTTATATGTTTCAATAAGATCCCCTCTCAGCCTTCTAAATTCGAGTATACAAGCCCAGTCGCTCCAATCTTTTGACATATGACAGTCCCGCCATCCCGGGAATTAACCTTGTGAACCTACGCTGCACTCCCTCAATAGCAAGAATGTCCTTCCTCAAATTTGGAGACCAAAACTGCACACAGTACTCCAGGTGTGGTCTCACCAGGGCCCTGTACAGCTGCCGAAGGACCTCTTTGCTCTTATACTCAATTCCCCTTGTTATGAAGGCCAGCATGCCATTAGCTTTCTTCACAGCCTGCTGTACTTGCATGCTTTATTTCAGTGACTGATGTACAAGAACACCTACATCTCGTTGTACTTCCCCTTTTCCTAACTTGACTCCATTTAGATAATAATCTGCCTTCCTGTTCTTACCACCAAAGTAGATAACCTCACATTTATCCACATTAAACTGCATCTGCCCACTCACCCAGCCTGTCCAAGTCACCCTGCATTCTCATAACATCCTCCTCACATTTCACACTCCTCCCAGCTTTGTGTCATCGGCAAATTTGCTAATGTTACTTTTAATTCCCTCATCTAAATCATTAATATATATTGTAAACAGCTGCGGTCCCAGCACTGAACTTGCGGTACCCCACTGGTCACCACCTGCCATTCCGAAAGGGACCCGTTAATCGCTACTCTTTGTTTTCTGTCGGCCAGCCAATTTTCAATCCATGTCAGTACTCTGCCCCCAATACCACGTGCCCTAGTTTTGCCCACTAATCTCCTATGTGGGACTTTATCAAAGGCTTTCTGAAAGTCCAGGTACACTACATTCACTGGCTCTCCCTTGTCCATTTTCATAGTTACATCCTCAAAAAATTCCAGAAGATTAGTCAAGCACGATTTCACCCTCATAAATCCATGCTGACTCGGACCGATCCTGTTACTGCTATCCAGATGTGTCATAATTTCATCTTTTATAATTGACTCCAGCACCTTTCCCACCAGCGACGTCAGGCTAACCGGTCGATAATTCCCTGTTTTCTCTCTTCCTCCCTTCTTGAAGAGAGGGACAACATTAGCCACCCTCCAATCCACAGGAACTGATCCTGAATCTATAGAACATTGGAAAATGATTACCAATGTGTCCACGATTTCTAAAGCCACCTCCTTAAGTACCCTGGGATACAGACCATCAGGTCCCGGGGACTTATCAGCCTTAAGACCCAACAGTCTATCCAACACCATTTCCTGCCTAATATAAATTTCCTTCAGTTCATCCATTACTGTAGGTCCTTTGGCCACTATTATATCTGGGAGATTGTTTGTGTCTTCCCTAGTAAAGACAGATCCAAAGTACCTGTTCAACTCGTCGGCCATTTCCTTGTTCCCCATAATAAATTCACCCGTTTCTGTCTTCAAGGGCCCAGTTTTGGTCTTAACTATTTTTTTTCCTTTTCACATACCTAGAGAAGCTTTTACTATCCTCCTTTATATTCTTGGCTAGTTTACCTTCGTACCTCATTTTTTCCTCTGCGTATTGCCCTTTTAGTTACCTTCTGTTGCTCTTTAAAAGTTTCCCAATCCTCCGGCTTCCCACTCGTCTTTGCTATGTTATACTTCTCTTTTATTTTTATACTGTCCATTACTTTCCTTGTCAGCCACGACCTCCCCTTACTCCCCTTAGGATCTTTCTTCCTCTTTGGAGTGAACTGATCCTGCACCTTCCGCATTATTCCTAGAAACACTTGCCATTGCTGTTCCACTGTCATCCCTGCTAGGGTATTGTTCCATTGAACTTTGGCCAGCTCCTCCCTCATAGCACCATAGTTCCCTTTGTTCAACTGTAATACTGACACTTCCGAGTTTCCCTTCTCCCTCTCAAATTGTAGATTAAAATTTATCATATTATGGTCACTACCTCCTAATGGCTCCTTTACCTCAAGGTTCCTGATCAAATCTGGTTCATTGCACAACACTAAATCTAGAATGGCGTTCTCTCTGGTAGGCTCCAGTACAAGCTGTTCTAAGAATCCATCTCGGAGGGACTCCACAAACTCCCTTTCTTGGGGTCCAGTACCAAACTGATTCCTCCAGTCTACCTGCATGTTGAAATCCCCCATAACAACTGTAGCATTACCTTTGCGACATGCCAATTTTAACTCTTGATTCAACTTACACCCTACATCCAGACTACAGTTTGGGGGCCTGTAGATAACTCCCATTAGGGTCTTTCTACCCTTAGAATTTCTCAGTTCTATCTATACTGACTCTACGTCTCCTGATTCTATGTCCCCCCTCGCAAGGGACTGAATATCATTCCTCACCAACAGAGCCACCCCACCCCCTCTGCCCATCAGTCTGTCCTTTCGATAGGATGTATACTCTTGAATATTCATTTCCCAGGCCCTGTCCACTTGAAGCCATGTCTCTGTTATTCCCACAACATCATACTTACCAATTTCCAACTGTGCCTCAAGCCCATCCACTTTATTTCTTATACTCCGTGCATTCATATACAATACTTTTAATTCATTACTCCCCTCACCTCCCAAATCAATTCCTATTTCACTTGGCCATACTGTACAATCCCTTCTTGAGCTTTCTGCTCTGTTGATTCTGCTGTCTTTCTTAACTTTTCTTATTCTCACTTTCCCTTTAACTCCATCCTTATGTTTCCAGTTCGTCCCCTCCACCCCACAACTTAGTTTAAACATACCCGTGTTGCAGAGGCAAATCTGCCTGTCAGAATGCTGGTGCCCCGCTTATTAAGGTGCAACCCGTCCCTTTTGTACAATTCATCCTTACCCCGAAACATAACCCAGTGGTCCAAGAATGTAAATCCTTGCTTCCTGCACCAGTTCCTCAGGCACACATGCAGATCCATTATCTCCCTGTTCTTGCCCACTCCAGCACGAGGAACTGGAAGCAGACCAGAGATAACCACCCTGGAAGTGCTGCTTTTCAGCCTTCTTCCGAGTTCTCTGAAGTCACGCTGTAGAATGTCTTTCCTCTTCTTCCCCACGTCATTTTTGCCGACATGCACCAGCACTTCCGGATGCTCACCTTCACTCTTGAGGATTCCCTGCAATCAGTCCGTGACATCCTGGATCCCAGCACCAGGGAGGCAACACACCATCCTTAAATCTCGTCTGTTGCCACAGAAACCCCTTTCTGTACCTCTCACTATGGAGTCCCCTACTACCATGGCTCTGCCTGACGTCTGTCTCCTCGGCTTTGCTTCAGCGCCAATTGTTGACTCGCAGACCAGACTGCCTCTCAGGCTGGCATCATCTTCTGTCCCGACAGCTTCCAAGAGGGTGAACCTGTTTATGAGAGGCACATTCCCCGGGGTCTCCTGTACTTCAAGCATCCTTTCCTTGCTCATCGTCACCCCCTTCCCTCTTCTGGTTTCCTCGGTGTAACGACCTCACTGTAGGTCCTGTGCAGAAAACTCTCGTTTTCCCGGATGAACCTAATGTCTTCTAGTTGCCTCTCCAGTGCTGCAACATGGTCCTTCAGAAGCTGAAACTGGACACATTTTCCACAGGTGTAGGAGCCAGAGGCACTATCAGTGTCCCTGACCTCCCATATCAAGCACGCAGCACACTGAGTCAGCCTAGCAGTCATCTCTTCACCACTTCTCACCCTGTCCAACTGTGGCGTAGTTTCCTCTCTCAGCCTCCGCTCGCCGAAGCCTCTCGAGCCAAAGCCTCCCTCTACTTCGTCACCCGCTCCGTCAAACTGCTCTTTTTTAAATACTCCCGCTGACTCACGGACTGACTTGTACGCGCTTGCGCAGTCCTGTCCCGATCAACCGCCGAGAAAAATGCAGTATTTGGCTGAGGCTTTTGGAAAGAATGTTATTAGATAACTGGATTGATATCTAACACAAAAGAAATGGTTAAATCTGATAAAGCAGAACCCGATTTATCACCGTTATATGACATGAGATTTGTTATGTGGCAGCAGTGCAGTGCAAAGACAGAAAATTACTATCAATTACAAAATATAGAGAGAAGGAATTTATTTCTACCCTCTTTTGTTGAGCGTGGGTCTTCAGGCTCTTGTACCTCCTCCCTGATGATCGTAACAAGAAAAGGGCATGTCCCTGGACAGTGAGTGTCCTAGGTGATGATAGTGCTTCTTTAGGGCACAACTGCTTCCACGATGGCGGGGAGAGATGTACTCATGATGGAGTTGGCTGGTCTTATAGCCCTCTGAAGCTCTTGCAGTCATGTGCAGTGGAACCTCCTTACCAGACTGTGATGCAACTGGTCAGAATACTCTCCACAGTAGAAACCATAGAAAAACTACAGCACAGAAACAGGCCTTTTGGCCCTTTTTGGCTGTGCCGAACCATTTTCTGCCTAGTCCCACTGACCTGCACACGGACCATATCCCTCCATACACCTCCCATCCATGTATCTGTCCAATTTATTCTTAAATGTTAAAAAAGAACCCACATTTACCACCTCGTCTGGCAGCTCATTCCATACTCCCACCACTCTCTGTGTGAAGAAGCCCCCCCAATGTTCCCTTTAAACGTTTCCCCCCCCCACCCTTAACCCATGTCCTCTGGTTTTTTCCTCCCCTTGCCTCAGTGGAAAAAGCCTGCTTGCATTCACTCTATCTATACCCATCATAATTTTATATACCTCTATCAAATCTCCCCTCATTCTTCTACGCTCCAGGGAATAAAGTCCTAACCTATTCAACCTTTCTCTGTAACTGAGTTTCTGAAGTCCCGGCAACATCTTTGTAAACCTTCTCTGCACTCTTTCAACCTTATTTATATCCTTCCTGTAATTTGGTGACCAAAACTGAACACAATACTCCAGATTCGGCCTCACCAATGCCTTATACAACCTCATCATAACATTCCAGCTCTTATACTCAATACTTTGATAATTAAAGGCCAATGTACCAAAAGCTCTCTTTACGACCCTATCTACCTGTGACGCCACTTTTAGGGAATTTTGTATCTGTATTCCCAGATCCCTTTGTTCCACTGCACTCCTCAGTGCCTTACCATTAACCCTGTATGTTCTACCTTGGTTTGTCCTTCCAACGTGCAATACCTCACACTTGTCTGTATTAAACTTCATCTGCCATTTTTCAGCCCATTTTTCCAGCTGGTCCAAGTCCCTCTGCAGGCTCTGAAAACCTTCCTCACTGTCTACTACACCTCCAATCTTTGTATCATCAGCAAATTTGCTGATCCAATACAGAAGTCTTTGGTGATATACTAAATCTCCTCAAGCCCCTAACATCTGATCTCAGCCCAATGACCGAGTGCAGTATTCTTCAGAGAAGTTCCTTTTCCTCTCCATCTTCAGCCGGTTCATAATGAAGCCCTCACTCCATTGTTCATGCCATCATGATATTAGGGTGTGTTCTGGAGTTACAGTATATAGCAAATACTAATTTCCACCAGCAACCTGTCTTCAGATTTGAAAGTGGATTGTGGATTGAATTTAAAATGCAGCTTTAAACAATGGTCTTCCTGAAGCTGCAGACTGGGGTTGATTGCAAAACCAGGAAACGCCCATTCACCAGAGATGTCTGCATATGCATGAATGCAACTAGAGAGACAATGGTGATTAGCATTCAGTCTAGTGTGCCTGGAAGGTTGGTGTGAAGATTTAGAGATGTTTGTAAATTATGTGTAACCTAAATGAAGCAATGTCAACCCAAAGTATTGAAGTAAATGATTTCTTTGTAACCACTGAAACTGTATTGAGTTATCATTGATCTTATGGATATAAAAATGTGATGTACTTTCAGTTTAGGAGGCCTCTTCTTCCATTGGTGTCCTCAGTATGATGCCTGTTTATTTTGCTGAATAAAGACTTCTATATCCACCAGCCGCTGTGTCTCTCCGGTGACTTTGATCACAGTCATAACAATGAGATCAGAGGTGTGGATTTTGACTGATGATAGCACAGTGTTCAGGTCCATATTCAGCACCTTGGATAAGGGAACATACCGTGCCTGCACAAAGCAAAACCTACGTAATATTCAGGCTTGGGCAGCTAAGAGACAAGTAACATTTCTACTGAAGGTTCACAAAAGATGAAACAGGAAAGAATCTAATTACCTCCCCTTGATATCTAACTGCATTACAATTTGCAACTTTGGGGCTGGGTAAACCTAGAATCTGCCAATCCCTCACTGGTTCTGTGATTTTAGATTTAGATTTAGAGATACAGCAGGTCCAGTGAGCCTGTGCCACCCAATTACGCCCCTGTACCCAAAGCAACACACACAAAATACCGGAGGAACTCAGCAGGTCAGGCAGCATCTATGGAAAAGAGTACTGTTGACATTTCGGGCTGAGACCCTTCATCAGTACCCCTTCATCAATATCCGATGAAGGGTCTCAGCCTGAAATGTCGACTGCACTCTTTTCCAGCTGCCTGACCTGCTGAGTTCCTCCAGCATTTTGTGTGTGTTCCTCGGATTTCCAGCATCTGCAGATTTTCTCTTGTTTGTCATGTGACCAAAGAAGTAGGACGTGTGAATGATCAAACAGAAACCCGACAAGTATAAATTTCTCATCAGCAAGATTAGGAGGTTCTTAATGTGGTTAGGCACTTGCAACCTTTCTCTTAATTTTGCTGACCCAAAATGGAAATATTTTATAGCTGCTTTATTATATGTTATGTTGTCATCATATATAACTATCGGTTATTAAAAATAGAAACAGAAACTGCTGATTTGCCAGATTAGGCAGCATTTGTGAAGAGGGAAACAATTAATATTTCAGGTCAATAACCTTTCATCAAACAAAATGACCTGAGCTGCTAACTCCATTTGTCCCTCCGCATACGATCCCAGCTTTGTTGAGTATTTCCAGTATTTTCCATTCTGTATTTTAGGTTTCTAGTTTTTACTCCTTTGGGTTTTTGATATGATAGTTTAGCCTGTTGCAAAACATGTCTGTTGTAGCTGCTATTAACTACCTCCATTAATGACATTTACATATAGTTGAAAGTCAGTTTGTCAGTACAGAAATGCTGGCAGTTATAAATATTCAACAGTGCCTTTGTGATTTCAGAAGTGACAATATCCAGAACATTCTTAGATCTTTAACCTGTCAAAGGTTTGCCAGGAAGTTGTCAGGATAAGCCTCAGGGAGGTGGTGATTACCCCTTTATATTCTACAACTGCATTTATGAATTTCGACATCATCCCTGGGCATATACCCAGAGGCATATATAGACTAGCTACATTCACTCATGTAGGGCTCCACTACGGCACCAAACAAGCAGCCAATACCAATTGTGAGCTTGTAGAATTTCTACTGCGGATCATCTAGCTTGCTGTAATGTTGAAAGAGTTGTACTTTCATTGGTCATTTTGAGGACAACAGAGAACAAAATCTGTAGAATATATTCAAGTGATTATTGATTTGCAGTGAGAATGATGGTAGTGCAGGCTGGTCGAGGAAGCTTGTCTTGCAGATGCTGAGTGTAAGGCCACATTGCATCTTGCACACCCTGTTTAACAAGTTGACAATCTCTTGGAGCCTGACCTCAGAGGTGTGCGCAACACAAGCATCACCTGCATACTGCCATTACTGACCAAGGTTTGGGTAAATTTGGTTCTGGAGTGTTTCTGACCAGAGGTAGAACAGCATTCTGTAAGTGCTGAAAATTGCCTGTACTCCAGCCAGAGGTTTGTTGGGTTGGAGGTGAGATGTAATGTGGCAACACGACATTCTGAGCAATGTGTTGGGACAATGGCACTGCTTTGACATGGACTTCCCTGAATTTGGTTCTGTTGTAGGTAAGTTTGTTAACATCATAGCTTGCATACTGTTGTGGAGCAGAAAGGAAATGGAGTTGACACAGATGAGGGTATTCCACACTCTCTGCTGACTGATGAAATCAAATGATTTGGTGTGGTTGGTAAAGGCTGTACTTAAAGATCTGTGCTGCTTCCTGCATTTTCATTTGAAATACTGTCTGGGGACGTTCATGTGCATTGTGCCTTGGGTGGATGAAATCTGCACAGCAATTCTGGATTGCAGCACTTTTTCCTCTGTGAAGGCAACCTGGTACTTTTCGGAAATCTCAACACAGGGTCAGAAAACATACAACCATTTGACAAGGAGGCATTCATGAGATTTTACTTGTGACAAGATGCTTGGAGTCTGATTGTGTCTTAATAAAAACCTTGTTTCATCAGAGAGGTAAGCACAAGCGAGCACTTCCACTCCAAAGACCGTTATAACACTGAGGAAAAGAATTTTAACAAAGATGAAGGTCTCGCTCTAAGCAAGAACTGGAATTCGATTTTAAGAACGGTGGGACAGCAGAAATCTGTTTGGATGAGGACTAACCAATCAGGAGGGACAGACTACGGGGGTATAAATACCACTGGACTAGACATGCCCAGGCATCATCCCTGATGAAGATGGCAGAGTTTGTCATTGAACATTGGTTAAAATCAATACCTGTACCCGGCTGGATGCCCAAGAAGAGTTTATTCGCCATTATATTGTTTTCATCATCTATGTGAGAGTCTCCAAAAGCATCTGCATTGGCCACTCTTTGACAGTTGCTGGGCCCCTCACTATCTCCATGAACAAAGCCCAAAATATCAACAGTATTGATAGAAATATTGTCACAATGAGATGAATATTGAAGTTCAGAACGCAAATTTGGTTCTTCACAGGCAGTGTCTAACGATCAGTAAACTCTTAGTTTACCGCAGCAGAAAAATGTCTGTAGTTCATGGGTTGCACTGTTCCACCTTAATTGGCACTTGTAAAGAGTCTCTTGAATTCTGTAGCATGAAGCAGAGTTGTTTTGATGAGAATGACCATGATGTCAAGGAGCTAAATAACTGAAAACTTAAGTGTTTTCCTGGATTTGAAGTTTCATTCTCCCTAACTGAAAAGAAAATGCTCAATAGACACCTAAAGCCGGAGTCCGGCAGAAAGTTTCAAGATGGAGCCAAGCTGCAGTCGAGATTGTGGCTCAGACTTAGTTTTTTAAAGTCGTAGGGATGGTTTTGTGGACAGAGAGAGGAATTAGGGATCACATTGATCGTGTGGATAGTCAGAGGCTTTTCCCCAGGGATGAAATGGCTAGCACGTGAGGGCATAGTTTTAAGGTGCTTGGAAGTAGGTACAGAAGAGATGTCAGGGGTAAGTTTTTTACGCAGAGAGTGGTGAGTGCGTGGAATGGGCTGCCGGCGGCGGTGGTGGAGGCAGAAACAATAGGGTCTTTTAAGGAACTCCTGGATGGCTACATGGAGCTTAGAAAAATAGAGGGCTATGGGTAAAGCCTAGGTAGTTCTAAAGTAGGGACATGTTCGGCACAGCTTTGTGAGACAAAGGACCTGTATTGTGCTGAAGGTTTTCTATGTTCCTATGTTACATTGGGGTTTAGGAATGGTTATATGGGGAGTTAGAGGTCAGATTAGGATTTAGGAACGTGGATTTGGAGGAGTTAGAGATCAGGCCTACTCTCCACATTTGAAGACTGTGGACAAGTGACGAGGGACATGCGAAATCAAGGCCTCTGCTCCGCATTCGAAAGGCCAGCAGAATAGAAACGGGGACAAAGTACATCCGTAGTTGTTGGGCTGTCCCAGGTCAGTGCATGTGAGTAGGAATCACGAGGAGACATAAGGGCCAGACAGTCAGCGCGCTCGGAGATCAAGCCCCAGGATCCTATCATTGGCTAGTCTGGTGGTCGATACTGAAGACTGAAGCCTGAAGATTGATTGGAAGTCTGGAAATCATAGCCTGATGGCTGAATCCTGGTTTGACAGAGGGTTAACGAGCTTCCAGCAGAAGTGGTTGAGGCAGGTTCGATGTTGTTGTTTAAAGTTGAGTTGGATAGATATATGGACAGGAAAGGAATGGAGGGTTATTGGCCAAGTGCAGGTCAGTGGGACTAGGTGAGAGTAACAGTTTGGCACAGACTAGAAGGGCCGAGATGGCTTGTTTCCGTGCTGTAATTGTTATATGGTTATACGGTTATACATATGGTTAATCAAAACCTGATGGAAGGACCACTTTAAAAGCCACCTCAACGACGACCAAGAGTGCCCTGGACTCCATCCCAAAATAGCCTGTTAGGGCTGATGTTTTACCAAAGAGAAATTGAGAAGGCCATACCAGAGATTAGACGGTATCCATGAAATTCTAAAACCTGATTGTGAAGAGCTTCACTCACAAATTCACAATCTCATCATTTACATATCAGGAGAGGAGGATATTCTGGCAGCTTTATGTATACCATAGTAATACACACAAAATGCTGGAGGAACTCAGCAGGCCAGGCAGTATCTAAGGAAAAGAGTAAACAGTCGACATTTTGGGCCAAGACCCTTCATCAGGACTGGAAAAAAGAGATTAGAAGTCAGAGTTTGAAGGCAGGGGGAGGAGAGGAAGAAGTACTGATGAAGGGTTTCACCCTGAAACGTCAACTGTTTGCTCTTTTCCAAAGATGCTGCTTGACTTGATGAGATCCTCCAGCATTTTGTGGGCATTACTTTGATTTCCAGCATCTGCAGATTTTCTGTTGTTTGTTCTTCCATGTATATTATCCCCACCAACTCTACCTGTTAATTCATTAAAATGTTCTATTGATGATATGTAGTTTGCACTTAACAAACCCTTATCATTAATTAACCAGTTTTCCTTCAAGTATTAATTAGTCCTGTCCCAGATTAATAATTGCTGGGTTTATCCATACTCAGGTGAGTGTTATTTGCTCTTTTCCTTTGGCAGCAGCTCCTATATTGAAACAACATTGTGAAATTAAGGTCAGCCACCACCTCCCCACCTCTTTTCGCATCCAGCTATTTCCTCCTGTACTCCCCAAAGATTCCTGGTAACTTACCTAGTGTCTCTACTCCTTCAGTATTACTTTTCAGAGCACCTGCTTCCCCAGTGAAGGCAGATGCAAAGTACATGGTATTCATATACAAGTGCTGATTTGTGTCTTCAATGGGCTTCACCCCTTTTACTAGTGATATGCCTACATAACACTGTCAGCTTCCCAATTATGTTGGCAGCTAATTGTTGGAGCCATGTATCTATTCTCGATCTGCTTTGTACGAGGGGTGATAGATAAGTTCGTGGCCTAAGATGGAAGGGATCAGTTTTAGAAAACCTAGCGCATTTATTTTTCAACATAGTCCCCTCCTACATTTACACACTCAGTCCAGCGGTCATGGAGCATACGGATCTTGGACCTCCAGAAAGTGCCCACAACGTGGGTGATTGATAAGTTTGTGGCTTAAGGTAGAAGGAGATGAGTTATACAGCTGTCGTTACATGCACGTGCAGTTCAACTCTTTGAGTGATTATGCAGAAAGTTTGAAGTTGATAGCTCATCAAATATCGCTATGATGATTGTACGTTCTAGTATCAATTGTTTGGCGACAATAAAGTATGAAGTATAAAGTATCTCCTTCTACCCTAGGCCATGAACTTATCAATCACCCCTCGTATTCTGTGCTGCACGTTTATTATGGTAACTGGTCACATGAGTGGGGGCCTGGTAAAAGCGAAGGGAATAAATTACATATTCTTGCTTATTTCGTGGCAGTTTGTAGCTTGGGACCTGCGGAGGTCGTATCTTTTGCTGACTGTTGAGATAACACACAATAACACTTAATTGTATGTTTGCTAATTGTTAATAAGGGATCGAATATAGGGTTCGGCTTTTGGGGCAATCATTGGAGACGTGAGCATGCCACTCAAGTATAACAGTCTGTACAGTCGCAGGCAAGCAGTAATTGTTTTGTTTTGCTTTTGGATCAGTTTGGCTGCTACACTAACCTTTTCTCATGTGCTATCTTTTCCTTTCTTTTCAACTCTCCTCTGATTGTTTTCCACTCATCCTTACTCTGACTGGTACATAAAACACTCTGAGTGGTCGATCCATTAACTTAATAGATTGTTTATAAATAAGTCATGAATTGATCAGTTGGAGAATTTCAAAGCAAATATTTATTTTGTGAACTCTGGGGTGGAAAATTTATATAGCTAATGATGTGGTGGCTCATTAATAAGTCCTTTACAACTGTGACAGAAAACCTTATGTGAATAACTTTGGATGAAGATATTAGAATCGGAGTGTTTTGGCAGCTGAGAATCAGATGGAGAATGGGGTGGATAAGAAACACTTTGGTGTGTGAATATTTTTTAGAAGTTAAAAATGTTGAGGGATGTTGTTGTGTGGAAGCCATGAATGAGAAAGTATACTGGCATGTCATCTTTCTCTGCCCATTGCACGCTAATTGCATCATGATTTACTTGCTGTGCTTGTTTCCTTTGTTGCACATGGCCAAGCAATCTCAGAAATGTAGCATCCAATATGGTTTTTATCTGATTAATGTATTTCCTCATCTTCAAGCATCATTGATCAATGCCACCTCCATCTCCCAAAAGTAAATTAATTCCCTAAAATCAATCAGATCAAACTCATCGGATTGCAATGTGAATTTCTGGTAAGATGACAGTGCAATCGGTCACAGCGGCTCCTACAGGGTCAACAAAGGGTGCTACTGTCGTATTTAAATGTATTTTTAATTATCGCAGGAACTTAAAGTACTGCAGGTTTATTCCATCAGCGATTTGTTCACTGGCGAAGAAAGTGAAGAAGGTGCACAGTGTACTGCTGCCCACATTGTAGGAGGCATATAGTCTACTAGCGAGCAACCATCCTGGTCGTTTTTCTTGTGATCGCATTGGACATTGGTAATGTGGAATGCTGCAAATTCAACTCACTGATTTATTGATGGGGAGTGGGGCAGATGGTGAGGGAGCTGCATGGCCTTCCTCGTAGCAAGGACTTTGCTTTTTTTGTGTGGTTATATTTTACTGATATTCTGCATGTGCTTGCTATCTTGTATGTGCAAGGACTAGACCTCAGGCTGCGGTATCGCCCACTTAACAGCCACCAGGAGACAGGCGTCGGAGCTGGTGCACTCCACCAGGGGTTGTGTGGCTCACTGTGCAGGCTGTAGTTGGTGCTGCCCCCCAGTGTTCAGTCAGCAGAAGACAAGATCTGATGTGGTCACCTGCAGATTTTGGCAGTGTTGTGTGGCTTGAGTTTGGAGTCTTTTTATTGAGTGGCTGTATCTTTCTATCTTGTAAGTGCTAAGTGTGATGGTTGGTACTGTCTTTTACACCTTGGCCCTGGAGTAGCACTGTCTTATTTGGTGGATCCATGAGTATTCATCAATTGTTCAATTTACAATTAAACTTGAGTTGAATAGAACATGCTGCTATTTTGTATTTTAATAATGTAATTTTCTTTGAAAACTGATTTTGACTGTTGGCCAGAAAGAACTACAGTCTACAAATCAGTGAATTCAAATGAATCAAAGACAATGGAAGCAGACAGGCCAATTGTCTTTGTTCTTGCCACGAGGTCAAAGAAGATGGAGCATGTAGTGAAACCACTCTGTGTCCTCTATTTTGTGAACTAAAGTTGCCTGGCTTGATCAATGTTTCAAAGCAGACACAATAATGCTCCAGGTAATATGCTGGACTAGAGATAATTTCCAAATAAGAAGTTATTTGTGAGGTATTCTTTGATATAAATAATACAAGTTGCAGGTTTATGAATATTGAGGTCTGTGCCTGCCCTGGGTGATTTGAGGTGGTTACTGAAGATAACAAAGAGATATAAATTACCAGTTGTCACTTGCAGAAAGAAGGGCAATAAATGGATGCTGGCTTGGACCAGGGCCAATAAAGTGGTGTTAAAATTCAGTCAGGTGACCCGTAGCCAATAACGACGAAATGCAACATTTGAATTGTCAAGAAATGAATATAAAAGCCAACACTTTGGGTGTGCTGGCAGCTATGACTCTCCAGAGTCCCACCACCGTGGATGTGAAGTGCCCCACGGTCACACGTTATGTGGAGATTCGGAATGGGACTACAAGGAACCCATGGCTATTGTAGACTTCTTTTTACTGGTATTACCTTTTCTATTCTTTGACTGTCCAAGGAGAGTTTGGAAAACTTAGTAGGTGTGCACACAGGTACTTGGTTGTATAAATTCACATGTTCCTCTACTGGGACAATGAAGGTACTTGTTGGTAATTACAGATGCTCCCTGTGCCTCCCTGGTCATTATCACTAAAGGGTAGATCCTTGTAACATAGGCTATTATGGTTGGATTCGCCAGTGCAAAGTGAGTTGGCCTCCAATTCCACTTTAGAAAGAATGATTCCTTATTGTGCCCAAAGTTCTGTATCCTGGACTCCTTCATTGATGCATGTTTCAAGAAGCAGTCTCACACTTATGCTCCAATTTTAAAACTTAGAGCCTTTAATCCATTTACTTATATCAGCATACAGGAGGGAGACTCAAAATTTGGCTGAAGGGTGTCATAACAACAACCTCTCACTCAGTGTCAGCAAGATCTAGGAGCTAATTGTAGACTTCAGGAGAGGGAAACAAGAGGTCCATGAGCCAGTCTTCATTGGTGGATCAGAGGTGGAGAGGGTCAGCAACTTTAAATTCTTGGGTACCACTATCTCAGAGGATCTGTCCTGGACCCATCATATAAATGTAATTGCAAAGAAAGCACAACAGCACCTCCTCTTCCTTAAAAGGCATGACATCAAAGACTTTGACAAACTTCTATTGATGTGTAGTGGAAAGTGTATTATGGCCTGGTATGGGAACACCCAGTATATAATTCGGCCCAGTATGTAACGGGTAGAGCCCTCCCAACCATTAAGCACCTCTACATGAAACGTTGCTATAGAAGGGCAGCATCCATCATCAAAGATTCTCACCACCCAGGCCATACACTCATCTCACTGCTGCCATCAGGCAAAAGGTACAAGTGCCTCAGAACTTGTACCACCAGGTTCAAAAACAATTACAACCCCTCAACCATCCGGCTCTTGAACAATAAGGGATAATTAAACTCATCCACTGAGATGTTCCCACAACCAATGATCTCACTTTAATGGCTCATTAGTTCATGCTCTCGTTATTTATCACTTTTTTATAGTTGCATTTCAACCGTTTGTCATCTTCTAGGCTCTTGCTCTTTCATTGGTCCTGTTTGCAGTTACGATTCTATAGATTTGATGAGTTTGCCCTCATGAAAAGGAAATGCAGGGTTGTATGTGGTGACATGTATATACTCTGATAATAAATCTTACTGTAAACTTTGAACTATATTTTCAAAAAATGAAGAAATGCAGTGCCGAGAAAAAATATTCATCCCTCTTGGAAGTTTTCATGTTTTATTGTTTTATAACATTGAATCACAGTGGATTTAATTTGGCCTTTTTGACACTGATCAACAAAAGAAGACTTTTTTTTGTGTCAAAGTGAAAACTTTGACAAAGTGATCTAAATTAACTACAAATATAAAAAACAAGATAATTGATTGCATAAGTATTCAACCCCATCAGTATGACATACCAAGTCATCACTGGTTCAGCCAATTGGTTTTAGAAGTCCCATAATTAATTAAATGGAGATCTGTTTTTTGGAGACCTGTGTGCAGTCAAGGTGTTTCAATCGATTATAGTAAAGATACTCCTGGTTCTGGAATGGCCAGCTGCTGATGAGTCAGTAGCCTGACAAATAATACACTGTCAAGACAAAGAAACACTCCAAGCAACTCTGTGAAAAGTTTGTTGAAAAGCACAAGTCAGGAGATGGGTACAAGAAAGTTTCCAAGTTATTGAATATCCCTTGGAGTACAGTTAAGTCAATCATCAAGAAATGGAAATAACATGGCACAGCTGTAAGCCTGCCTAGAGCAGGCCATCCTCTAAAACTGAGTGAGCATGCAAGAAGGGGTCTAGTGAGGGCAGTCATCAAGAGACCTATGACAACTCTAGAGGAGTTACAAGCTTCAATGGCTGAGATGGGAGAGACTGTGTATACAACAACTGTTGCCTAGCTGCTTACGGGAGAGTAGCAAAGAGAAAGCCACTGTTGAAAAGAACTCAGATGAAATCTCAGTTATAGTTTGCCAAAAGGCATGTGGGAAACTCTAAAGTTAGCTGAAAGAAGGTTCTATGGCCTGATGAGACTAAAATTGAGCTTTTTGACCGTCAGACTGAACACTATGGTTGGCGTAAGCCAAACACCACACATCTTCAAAAACACACCATCCCTACCGTGAAGCATGGTGGTGGCTGCATCATGCTGTGGGGATGCTTCACTGCAGCAGGCCCTGGAAGGCTTGTGAAGGTAGAGGGTAAAATGAATGCAGCAAAATATGGGGAAATCCTGGAGGAAGAGAACTGCGACTTGGGAGATTTGTTTTCCAGCAGACAGTGACCCGAAGCATAAGGCCAAAGCTACACAGCAATGGCTTAAAAAAAACAAGGCCAATGTCCTGGAGTGGCCAAGTCAGAATCCAGACCTCAATCCAATTGAGAATTTGTGGCTGGACTTGAAGAGGGCTGTTCACTCATGATCCCCATGCAATCTCATAGAGCTTGAGCAGTTTTGTAAAGTAGAGTGGGGAAAAATTGCAGTGTCCAGATGTGCAAAGCTAATAGAGACCTATCCACACAGACTCAAGGCTGTAATTGCTGCCAAAGGAGTATTTACTAAATACTGACTTAGTGGATGTGAATACTTAATGTAATCAATTATTTTGTTTTTATCTTTGTAATTAATTTAGATCATTTTGTAGAGATCTGTGTTCACTTTGACACCAAAGAGTCTTTTTCAGTGTCAAAAAAGCCAAATTAAATCCATTGTGATTCAATTTTGTAAAACAATAAAACGTGAAAACTTTCGAGGGGGCGTGAATACTTTTTATAGGCACTGCATATAATGTGGGCAAAAATGGATTTTAGGTCTCCCTGTGCGAGTGAGTTACTCTGTTATGAAAAGAAACTAGTTGACTCATGTGGAGCTCACAACTGAACTAGAAGACTGTAATTCAAGCCTCTCTCAAGGGCATCAGCACAAAGTGTCTTGGGTCTGGGTGATGCAAAACATCCGACCTCTGTATCAGAAGGCAAAATTCTGCCAGGAACTTGAACAACATGAAAAATACTTTCCATTGCCTGATTCCCGTTTTTGCCAGCATTTCAGAACGTAATTAATTAGTAATTTCAATCATCAGCAGATCCTTTTAATTTCATTCAGTCTGTGAGGCTGATGTGAGAGCATCCTTCAAAAGGCTGAGCCCACAGAAAGCATCCGATCCAGGCAGGGTACCTGGCCAAGTGCTAAAGATAGGTACTGATCAACTGTCCACTAACATCATTAACCTCTTTCTTTGGCAGTCTGAGGTACCCACCTGCTTCAAGCAGGCTTCAATTATACTGGTGTACAGGAAGAATGTGGTAACCTGCCTCAATAACTATAGCCCAATTGCACTTACTGCACATCCTCAGCGATAAAGTGCTTTGATAGCTTGATGATGAAATATATCAACTCCTGCCTGAGCTGAGTTCCTCCAGCATTTTGTGTGCCCTGCCTGAAGAGTGACTTAATTCCACTCCCATTTGCCTGCCCTCACAAGTGGTCAACAGCAGATGTCATTTCATTGGCTGTTCACTCAACCCTGGAACATCTGGACAGTGAAGATGCATACAGCAGGGCGCCCTTCGTTGACTACAGCTCGGCATTCAATACTATCATTGCCTCAAAACTAATCACTAAGCTCCAAGGACTAAGCCTCAATACCTCTTTGTGCAACCGGCCATATTATTTGCCAAGGGAAATCTCACATGCAGTTGTGGTTGTTGTGTACATCCCTCCCTCTGCCACCCCGACGTCGGCGTGTAACACCATTTACACCGTCATAGCCAGATTACAAACCCAGCACCCGAGTGCCCTCATTACCATCTCGGGTGACTTCAACCATGTTACCATGGCTAGAACACTGCCCAACCTCACGCAGTATGTGAGCTGTACAACCAGAGCGGAGAGGACTCTGGATTTGATGTACGCTAACGTTAAGGATGCATACAGCTCCTCTCCCCTCCCCCCACTGGGAAGGTCAGATCACAACCTGGTGCATCTAAAACCCTGCTACGTGCCTCTGGTGAAGAGTAAACCTGCAACCTCGAGGACAGTGAAGAAATGGTCGGAGGAGGCTTATGAGGCGCTCCAGGGTTGTTTTGAGGTGACAGACTGGCAGGCACTCTATGAGCGAATGGAAAGTAAGGTAGTGCAAAAAAACCGAGAGGCCGGTCTGGATATTTGGAGTGTACGGCCCAGATCCGGGTCAGGATCCGTTCAGCAGTCTTATCACAGTTGGAAAGAAGCTGTTCCCAAAACTGGCCATACAAGTCTTCAAGCTCCTGAGCCTTCTCCTGGAGGGAAGAGGGACGAAAAGTGTGTTGGCTGGGTGCCATCTGAACATTGACTTCTCAAACTTCCGTTAATGCCCTACCTCCCCCTTGTACCTCATCCGTTATTTATTTATATACACACATTCTTTCTCTCACTCTCCTTTTTCTCCCTCTGTCCCTCTCACTATACCCCTTGCCCATCCTCTGGGTTTTTCCCCCCCCTCCCCCCTTGTCTTTCTTCCTGGACCTCCTGTCCCATGATCCTCTCATATCCCTTTTGCCAATCACCTGACCAGCTCTTGGCTCCATCCCTCCCCCTCCTGTCTTCTCCTATCATTTTGGATCTCCCCCTCCCCCTTTCAAATCTCTTACTAGCTCTTCTTTCAGTTAGTCCTGACGAAGGGTCTCGGCCTGAAACGTTGACTGTACCTCTTCCTAGAGATGCTACCTGGCCTGCTGCGTTCACCAGCAACTTTGATGTGTGTTGCTTGAACTTCCATACCAGGTTGTGATGCACCCTAGAAGAATGCTTTCTATGGTGCATCTATAAAAATTAGTGAGGGTTTAGGGGACAGGCCAAATTTCTTTAGTTTTCTCAGGAAGTAAAGACACTGGTGGGCCTTCTTGGCAGTGAACTCTGCTTGGTTGGACCAAGTCAGGTCATTTGTGATATTGACCCCAAGGAACTTAAAGCTTTTGACCTGTTGCACTTGCGCACCACCAATGTAAATTGGGCCGTGCGGTCCGCTACTCCTTCTGAAGTCCACAACCAATTCCTTTGTCTTGCTGACGTTGAGGGATAGGTTATTGTCTTCGCACCATCCCACCAGGTTCTTAATTTCCTCTCTGTACTCAAACTCATCATTACCCGAGATACAGCCTACAATTGTTGTGTCATCAGCAAACTTATATATTGAGTTCAATGGAAACTTGGCTACACAATCATGGGTGTACAGTGAGTACAGCAGGGGGCTGAGTACACAGCCTTGTGGGGCACCGGTGCTCAGAGTGATTGTAGAGGAGAGCTTGTCCCCTATTTTTACAGCCTGGATCCTGTCTGTGAGGAAGTTGAAGATCCAGCTGCAGATCTGAGTGCTAAGGCCCAGGTTCCGGAGCTTAGGAATCAGTTTATTTGGAATAATGGTATTAAAGGCAGAGAGTCAATGAAAAGGAGCCTTACGTATGCATCTTTATTCTCCAGGTGTTCTAAGGAGGAATGTAGGGCCAGAGGGATGGCATCTGCCATTAACCTGTTGCTCCGGTAGACGAATTGCAAAGTGTCGAGGTTGACCGGTAGGCTGTGGTTGATGTGTGCCATAACCAATCTCTCGAAGCACTTCATAGCAATTGGTGTCAGAGCCACAGGTCGATAGTCATTCAGGCATGCCACCTTGCTCTTCTTCGGCACTGTGATTATCGTTGCCTTCTTAAAACGCGAGAAGATCTTAGACTGAAGCAAGGAGCAGTTGAAGATGTCAGCAAACACTCCAGCTAGCTCGCTTGCACAGGCCCGGAGAACCCCTCCTGGGACGCCATCTGGGCCAGTTGCCTTCCTTGAATTTATCTTCAGGAAAGCCCTTCTAATGTCCTCGGTGACGATGAATCTCTGACTTACAGTGGATTGAAAAGTTTGGGCATACAGACATTAAGAAAGAGGATGTGCTGGAGATTTTGGAAAGCATCAAGTTGGATAAGTCACCAAGACTGGGCGAGATGTACCCCAGGCTACTGTGGGAGGCGAGGGAGGAGATTGCGGAGACTCTGGCAATGATCTTCCATCATCAATGGGGACGGGAGAGGTTCCGGAGGATTGGAGGGTTGCAGATATTGTTCCCTTTTTCAAGAAAGGAAGTAGAGATAGCCCAGGAAATTATAGACATAGAAACATAGAAAACCTACAACACAATACAGGCCCTTCGGCCCACAAAACTGTGCTGAACATGTCCCTACTTTAGAACTACCTAGGCTTACCCATAGCCCTCTATTTTTCTATGCTCCATGTACCCATCCAGAAGTCTCTTAAAAGACCCTATCATTTCCGCCTCCACCACTGCCACTGGCAGACCAGTGAGTCTTACCTCAATGGTTGGTAAGTTGCTGGAAAGATCCTGAGAGGTAGGATTTATGAACATTTGGAGAGGCATAATATGATTAGGAATAGTCAGCATGGCTTTGTCAAAGGCAGGTTGTGCCTTACAAGCCTGATAGAATGTTTTGAGGATATGACTAAACACATTGATTGATGTCGAACTGTAGCTGTAGTGTATATGGATTCCAGCAAGGCATTTGATAAGGTACCCCACGCAAGGATTATTGAGAAAGTAAAGAGGCATGGAGTACCTTATCAAATGCCTTGGGGACCTTGCTTTGTAGATCCAGAATTGGCTTACTCACAGAAGTGGTTGTAGACGGGTCATATTCTGCATGGAGGTCGGTGACCAGTGTTGTGCCTCAGGGATCTGTTCTGGGATCCCTTCTCTTTGTGATTTTTATAAATAACCTGGATGAGGAATTGGAGGGATGGGTTAGTAAATGTGCTGATGACACAAAGGTTGTGTATAGTGTGGAGGGCTGTCAGAGGTTACAACGGGACATGCATAGGATGCAAAACTGGGCTGAGAAGTGGCAAATGGAGTTCAACCCAGGTAAGTGTGAAGTGGTTAATTTTGCTAGGTCAAACATGATGGCAGAATTAGTATTAATGGTAAGACTCTTTGCAGTGTGGAGGATCAGAGGGATCTTGGGATCCGAGTCCATAGGACACTCAAAGCTGCTGCACATGTTGTCTCTGTAGTTAAGAAGGCATATGGAGCATTGGCCTTCATCAACCATGGGATTGAGTTCAAGAGCCGAAAGGTAATGTCACAGCTATTGGAGTACTGCACTCAGTTCTGGTCACCTCACTACAGGAAGGATGTGGAAACTAGAGAAAGGGTACAAAGGAGATTTACAAGGATGTTGCCTGGATTGGGGAGCATGTCTTATGAGAATAGGTTGAGTGAACTTGCCTTTCCTCCTTGGAGCATCGGAGGATGAGAGGTGACCTGATAGAGGTGTATAAGATGATGAGAGACATTGATCATGTGGATAGTCAGAGGCTTCTTCCCAGGGCTGAAATGGCTAACATGAGAGGGCACAGTTTTATGGTGCTTGGAAGTAGGTACAGAGGAGATGTCAGGGGTAAGTTTTTTTATGCAAAGAGTGGTGAGTGTGTGGAATGGGCTGCCGGCCACACTGGTGGAGGCAGATACAATAGGGTCTTTTAAGAGACTCCTGGACAGGTTCATGGAGCTTAGCAAAATAGATGGCTATGGGTAACCCCAGGTAATTTCTAAAGTAAGTACATGTTCAGCACAGCATTGTGGGCCAAAGGGCCTGTATTGTGCTGTAGGTTTCCTATGTTTCTGATGCACAGGTAGTCACTGCATGGTCTTCGGCAGATTGGTGACAGGGTCTAGTGGCATGGAATGAAAGATGACTGAGGATCCTTCACTGCTGTTGTCTTCCTCCACCTTCACTGCCTTTGTGATGTGTCATCTCCTGCTGCCAGCTCCACTGTGGAGGTCTTGGTTGGATAGTTCTTTGTCCTGGAACCTCCCACTTCGCCTTACTGCCATGGGTGACGCTGCTAGGAGCTAAGCTCCAGATGGCATTGCTCTTGGGATCTCAGGAACTAACAAACCTCTCCACCACGATAAAGTGATGATCCTGAATATACACTTGTTAATTACCATACTTAGCCGAACATTCAACCACTGATTAGAATAAATATTTGCAACTTGGGAGTTCATATTCTGGTTGATATAAGCAACATAATGAGTATCAAACCTTCAACAGTCTCTATTATTGGCCCACTTCAACTCAATGAGAAAATGCCAAGCTATTTCCTAATAAGCAATGACAGTTCTGAGAACGTTTTTATCACAATTGCATTTCTGTTTAGTTATTTCAAGTGGCTGTGATTTGACATGTTAAATATATATGCCGTGACTACTTTCAATGATAACCACATCACACTTGCAGATAATTTTGTTGGCAATGAAAAGCTGAGAAGTAACAATTGGAAGATGTATATTGACCTTAGTGCATAACCAATTCCAAATTCCACCCTGTAAAAAGAATATCAGAATGTAAATGAGCCAATTCTATGGGTTTACCCTGTACAAATTGTCAAGAAACTGAAAAATACAAAGTAAGATTTGCATCTACATAGATACACTTGTATATGCACTGGATCAGATGAGCAAACATGAGCATCATGTCACACCAACAAATGATGAAATTATCCCAAAAGTCAGTGGTTGCAAACATTTTGCAAAGGTAGATGTTAATACTGAAATCACCAGCTTGAACTTGCAAAGGAACCTTACTGCCCAGTTATTACCCCTGCATGTTGGAGTTTTTAAGAACAAGAGGCTCAACTTCAGTAGAGCTACTAGGACTTGATGTTTCAATCCCTATGGTAAGTCGGCACTCTCGATGTTGGCAGTGGGTTTGGAGTGGTGACAAGGAGGGAGGGTAGGTACGTCATCGGGCACCCTCCTTCTTTGACGTTTCATTGATAAGCCCACAGTGTCTCCAGAGGGCTCAACGGTGCTACCTGGTGTCCCAGATACACCCCCTTCAGTTCCATACCCTCCTGTCTTCATCTTGCAGCCCATAGGCTCAGTAGCTGATGTGTTGTCATACGATCTAGTGTCTCAGACTTAAAGACACACAGATAATCAGTGTTAATATACTACTTCATTGTCATAAAGAGAATGAGAACCAAATATGACTTGAAGCATGTTCAGAATCAGAATCAGGTTTAATATCATCCACATATGTTGTGAAATTTGTTAATTTAGTGGCTACAGTATAATAAAATGCATGATAAATAAAGAAAAAATAAAACAATTACAGTAAGTATACAAATGTATATTAAAAAGTTAAATTAAAATAGTGCAAAAGCAGAAATAATACAAAAAATTGAGGTGGTGTTCATTGGTTCGATGTCCATTTAGAAATCAGATGGCAGAGGGCAAGAAGTTGTTCCTGAGTCGCTGAGTGTGTACCTCCAGGCTTCTGTACCTCCTTCCTGATGGTGACAATGAGAAGAGGGCATGTTCTGGGTAATGGGGGTCCTTAATAATGGACTCTGCCTTCCTGAGGCTCCTTGAAGATGTCTTGGATGCTACGGAGTCCAGTACCAATGATGGAGCTAACTTATTTTACAACTTTCTGTAGCTTATTTCAATCCTGTGCAGTGGCATCCCCTCCCTCCATACCAGACAGTAATGCAGCCTGTCAGAATGTTCTCCTTGGTATATCTGTAGAAATTTTGAGTGTTTTAGGTGACAAACCAAATCTCCTCAAACTCCTACTGAAATATAGCCGCTGTCTTGCCTTCTTTATGGCTGCATATAAATTATGCCGGGACTGGGTTAGATCCTCAGAGATATTGACATGTAGGAACTTGAAGTTGCTCACATTGACTTTAAGATTGCAATTTCACAATGAATGGAGGTAGATGTTTATTCAAAGAGCAGAGGAATGAATTCTGTGATGTGCTGTCAGCAGTGATGGTATCTGGATAGGTACAGTGTGACAAGTCCTATCCATATGCATGAAGTTTGCAGTCTGCTTGATTTACTGCAGCTGAGTCATTCCTGGTTTAGCTTTTCTCGGCTTCACCGTGCCATCAAACGCATAAACAGAGCAGACGGAAATTCATATACTTCACAGTTTGCTTGGTCACATCTGCACATCTACTTATTATTATCCAGAGAAAGCTGTTCATCTGATTTCACATACAAGCCCAGTCAGTGGTATTCCTGCATGGAAATACAAAACCAATCAAACGTTGATTGTTAAGAAGGCAAGGACATCATTCAAGCTTGTGAAGCAACATTAGTGATGGGAACAATGTCTGTCACCTGAACCATTTTATATTTTCATAAGTAACTTTATGGTAATAAATTAGAAGTTGTGACAAATCATTAGCCAGTGATTAATGTGTTAAACAGTCCTAGCTGCAAGCACCCCACACATATCAAAAGCTGAATACTTAAGTTTTAAAACTATATTGATTGTGTTATTCATCAGGAGAAAGTCAAATTCTGTTGGTTGCCTTTTACATCAGGATATACTTACAACCAACTTTATTAGCTGTAAGGGACAAAATCCCAAACAGCACATTAGTTATATGAGTGAGAATGATGAGATGAGCAAATTCTAAGTATAATGATTCAAGCGGTTGTTTTATCATTGTGTATGACATGTGTATCACATTTCATGGAAACTTCACCCTCTCATGAAATCACACACACACACACACACCCCCACCCACCCACCCCAAGGCTGGCAGAAATTTGTGATGAACTCATAATTATCTCAGATCTTGATCTGCAAGGTGTTATCCTCCAATCATTAACTGAATGTTATTGACATTTCTCACAAAAGTGATTAAGAGCTCATGAAAATAGAACAGTAAGCACAATTCCCAGGAAAAGATGATCTTGCTGAACACAAATTAGGGATGTTGCCGGGTCTTGAAGTCCTGAGTTATAGGGAAAGGTTGAATAGGTTAGAACTTTATCCTCTGGAGTATAGGAGAATGAGGGGAGATTTGACTGAGGTATACAAAATTAAGAGGGGTATAGGTAGGGTAAATGAAAGCAGGTATTTTCCACTGAGGGTGGAATGAACTAGAACTAAAGGTCATGGGCTAAGGGTGAAAGGTAAAGTGTTTAAGGGAAACATGAGGGAGAACTCCTTTATGTTTGATTTTAATGTTTATGGGAAATTTGGATTGATACATGGATGAGAAGTGTACTGAGTGCTATGATCTGGGTGTAGGTCTGTTAAAGTCAAATCTGAATAAAACTTGGGAGACCAGCTTCTTATAGTTACAACAGTTTATTGCGCACCCTCCTGCTGGAGTTTGAGACCCAGTTGTCAGAGGGAAGGCACATAAGTACTGCCACCATCCGACAAGTGGGCCCACTCTCTCCGGTTACAGCCATATATTTATACATAGTAAGTCTCATACATTATTGTTGCAAGACATCATTTGAACTGGTATGGCCACTAAGTCTGTTGGTGCAAAACTTAGTTACAGATAAGAGAGTCTGCTAGATCAAGGCTTAATGACAGATGGATGTGCTGTCCCGTCCTTATCAGTTATTCCCTTTGCTAGGCCCTGACTTAATTATAGATGAATGTTTATTCCTGTCCTTATCAGTGAGTCCTCCTCCCCCACTCAAACAAGGATACAATATATAATGTTATCAAACTCTCAATGTCTCTCTGCAAACCAAGGAGAACTGGTAATGAGCCTGTCTTAGCTAACTGCTGAAGACAGAGTTTACTTCAGTTCAAAAACCGGTGTTCAGTCCCAATTACTGTACTCTTTTAGCCAGAGATTACATAGGTTCAAAATGATTGTTTTATATCCTCAATTCCTCAGGTCAATGGGACTGGGCATATTAATAGTTTGGCAGGGACTAGATGATGCAAAGGTCTGTTTCTGTGGTGTAGTGTTCTATGACTCATTTATAACTCTATGAGCTTCAGTCAGTGGGTTGTGAGGTGTGGAACGAGCTACCAGCAGAAAAGGTGAATGTGGATTTGATTTCAACATCTAAAGAGAAGTTTGGATAGGTGCATAGATGGGAGGCGTATTGATGGTTATGGACCAGGTGCAGGTCAATGCAACTAGGCAGCATAATAGTTTAGCACAGACTAGATGGGCCAAAGGTCCTGCATTGTGCTGTTGTTCTCTGTGACTCTAAATTATACAGATCACAAACCTGCAAGAACTGATATTCATGTTACTCAAAAAGCTATCGATTTACACTGTATTGATTTCAAAGAACAAAAGACTAGTGATGATATGACCATAAGACATAGGAACAGAACTGGGCCATTCAACCAATCGAATCTGCTCTGCCATTCCATCATGACTGATTTATTATCTCTCTCAATCCCATTCTTCTGCTTTCTCCCCATAACCTTAGAAACATTTACTAAGAATCAATCAATCTCCACTTTAAATATACCCAATGACTTGGCCTCCCCGGCCATCAATGACAATGAATTCCACAGATTCACCACCATTTGGCTGAAGAAATTCCTCCTCATCTATGTTTTAAAGGGACATCCCTCTATTCCGAGGCTATGCCCTCTGGTCCTTGAACCTCTGAACTATCCGAGCCTTAAAATATCCTCTCAATTTCTACTTTATCTAGGCCTTCCGATATTTGATAGGCTTCAATCACTTCTCCCTTCATTTTTCTAAACTCTAGCGAGTACAGGCCCAGAGCCATCAAACGGTCCTCATACATTAACCCTTTCATTCCCGGACTCATTCTTTTGAACCTCCCCTGGACCTTCTCCCAGGCCAGCACATCTTTTCTTAGATATGAGGCCCTAAACTGCTCATAATATTCTAAGTGCAGTCTGACCAATGCCTTATGAAGCCTTAGCAGGTTGTCCTGGCTTTTATATTCTAGTCCTCTCAAACTGAATGCATTTGCCTGCTTTACCACCAAATCAACCTGCAAGTTAACCTTTAAAGAATCCAGTACAAGTACTCCCAAACCCTTTGCAATTCTGATTCCTGAGTTTTCTCCCTGTTTAGAAAATACTCTAAATCTATATTGTTTCTAGCAAAATGCCTGACCACACACATCCCTACAATATGTTCCATCTGCCACTTCTTTGCCCAATCCTTCTGCAAACTTCGTGCATCCTCAGCAGTACCTCCCCCTCCGCCTATCTTCATATCGTCTGCAAACTTGGCCACAAAGCCATCATTTCTGTCATTGAAATCATTGACATATAATGTGAAAAGAAGCAACCCAACATCGACCGCTGAGGAACACCACTACTCACCGACAGCCAAGCAGAAACAGCCAACTTTATTCCCACTCTCTGCCTCCTGCCAGTCAGCTGATCTCCTGTCCATGCTAGTATCTTTCCTGTAAAGCCATGGGCTCTAATCTTGTTTGGCAGCCTCATGAGCGGCACCTTCTGAAAATCCAAGTAAACAACACTCATGGACCCCCTTTTATTTTTCCTGCCTGTTATTTCTTAAAAGAATTCCAAAAGATTTGATGGACAAGATTTCCCCTTAAGGAAACCACGCTGATTTTGGACTATTTTATCATGTGCCCCCATGTACTCCAAAACCTCATCCTTAAAAATGACTCCAACACCTTCCCAATCACTGAACTTAAGCTAACTGGCCTATCATTTCCTTTCTTTTGCCCCCCTCCCTTCTTAAAGAGCAGAGTGTCACTTGCTATTTTCCAGTCCTCTGCAGCCATTCCAGAATCTAGTGATTCTTGAAAGATCACTACTAATGTTTCCATAATCTCTTCACCTATCACTTTCAGAAGCCTGGGGTGTAGTCCATCTGATCTACGTGATTTATCTACCTTCAGTCCTTACAGCTTCCCAAGCATTTTCTCCTTAGTAATAGCAACAACACTCACTTCTGCCCCTGACACTTTCGAATTTCTGGCATACTACTAGTTCAAAGGGGAATTAATACTTATGTGAAGAGCATAGTATTTTATCACCAGAGGGTATCCTGCTGAGCATGAGATACAGGAGCATAATTGGGCCATTTGGCCCATCTAGTCTGTTCATCTTCTCAAGCACTTTCTTTTGAGTAATAGCATCTATACACACTTCTGCCCCTGTCACTCTCCAATTTCTGGTATACTGCTGGTGTCTTCCACAGTGAAGACTGACACAAAGTACTTATTAAGTTCATTCACCATTTCTTTGTTCCCCATTACTACATCTCCAGCGTCATTTTCCAGCAGTACGATATCCATTCTCACCTCTCTCTTACACTTCATACATTTGAAAAAGTGTTTGGTATCCTCTTTTATATTATTGACTAGCTTACCTTCATATTTCATCTTTTCTCTCCTTATTGCTTTTATAGTTGCCTCCTGATTTGATAACTCACTTGTTATTCTTGATACCTGTAATTAAAATTCTCAGTTCTAGATAAACAGTTACTAATTCAAAGCTTAATTACGTCCACAAACAGAGAAGGGATAGTGAACAACCAACGGAGATGACCTCAGGGGGATGTGTATCCAATTTAGTTTTCATTCTACACGAAATCTCATCCTACAGGTTATGACAGGTTCTGTTTTTACAGATGTCCTTAAGCCAGATTTGTCTGTAAATCAGAAAATACACAAAATCACTAGATATGGGAATTATACCTCTACAGTATTGTAATTGAAACACCCTGGTTTCCTTGGCTGCGTAAGTCTAGGGAAGACAACCCCAGCCCCGCCAAACTCGTGGGATTAAGGCACACCCGATCCCAGCCCAAACCCCGGTTTGTGTGGATGCTGTCATTTGCTACCCTGTTACAAATTAATGCCACGGAATAACAGACAGCACACTGTATACGATTAAAGGAATTATATTTATGAATCTTAACTGAAGGGTTAGTAAAGAATAACAAAAAGAAAAGGGCCCATTCTAATTAAACAGTCAAAAGTGGACAAGTTGGAGCTCATCTTGAACTTCCCTGTCACTCACGCGCTGGGTCCTCGGTCAACGTGAAAGCACACACTGCCTTCTGAACGTTGCTCGCAATCCATCTCAAACAAACGGGTCTCCCACTGGATCATATGCTACGACCGGTTCCCCCCAGCGTCTTCTCTCTTCATCTCCTCTTGTACAAAAGCCCCAAGCCCAATCTTAGTGTCCTTCACCGAGAAAACCTCCCCTTAATCAGACCATCCTAATTGGATGGCACACATTTCTCCTCATCTCTTATCATCAACGATAACTCAAACATAAGCTGAAAGCAAGCGGCTCTCACAGAACAGCAGAAAATGAAATACATAGAGCAAAACAGTGAAAAAATATGAACCAGGGCATTACATAATAAATGACGTTGATGAGAATTAGAATCAGGTTTATTATCACCAGCATGTGACGCGAAATTTGTTAACTTAGCAGCAGTAGTTCTAGCAGAGGAAAATAATAATAATAAATACAATTTTTTAAAAAAATAAATAAATAAACAAGTAAATCAATTACGTATATTGAATAGATTAAAAAATATGCAAAAACAGAAATACTGTATATTAAAAAAAAGTAAGGTAGTGTCCAAAGATTCAATGTCCATTTATGAATCGGACGGCAAAGGGGAAAAAGCTGTTTCTGAATCGCTGAGTGTGTGCCTTCAGGCTTCTGTACCTCCTGCCTGATGGTAACAGTGAGAAAAGGGCATGCCCTGGGTGCTGGAGGTCCTTAATAATGGATGCTGCCTTTCTGAAGACACCACTCCCTGAAGATGTCCTGGTACTTTGTAGGCTGGTACCCAAGATGGAGCTGACTAAATTTACAACCTTCTGCAGCTTCTTTTGGTCCTGTGCAGTAGCCCCTCCATGCCAGACAGTGATGCAGTCTGTCAGAATGCTCTGACAGGCTGCATCATTGATGAGCACCAATGATTATGAACATTTATTTATTGACTTCCCCAACCAGATACAGTGGTGCAGAATCAGTATGTCCCATGGGACATAGTTTAATCATTGCACACGTCTCATGTTACCTGCTTTAATCATTGCAACACCTGTCAATGGAAGCAATCATTTGACAATTTCCAAAGCTACTGTGTTGAAGGCCTCATGCGGTGAAACTGGCAGACTCTGATTCTGAAGGGACAATGGTGTCTGTTTACTATGGGGAGGTTACCAATAACTACATTTCTTTTCCAGATTGGTCCTCTTTAATGATATTAATGAGAGATCGTCTGTATGCATGCGTGTCCATAACTGGGCCAGTGGTGAAGTGGGGAGATTTTATGCAAACATTAAAGAATGTCTCGCGTACTCCTCATCCCAAAGGGAAATCATGAAAGCAAGAACCTTATCACTTCTCACAAACTTGCCGGCCAACAAAGCATTAAATGTCATGAATGCTGCTGCCTACAATTACTTTGCAAACATTTTTCGCCTGCTAGGCTCCGCAAGATGGATGATCAACATCTATATCAGCTTGAAAAAACCAAAGAAAACAGCATCTCGGAAACTTCAGAGGAACATATGAAATTAAGATTACACCAGGAAATATAGTTTCGGTGAAATGCATTTTGAAAAGCAAGCAACTCCACACGATGTGCCACCATTTGACTGACACAAAAAGATTATAACATAATTTTGATTTGCAAAACTTCACACCAATACATTACTTTTTAGAACACTCAAATACAATTCACGAATGGTAAGACACACAAAATGCTGTAGTAACTCAGCAGGCCAGGCAGCATCTATGGAACCAATTACAGTCGACATTTCGGGCCAGAACCCTTTGGCAGGACTGAAGTGTGTGTGTGTTGCTCAGATTTCCAGCATCTGCAGATTTTCTCTTGCCCATGAATGGGATAATCTTGAGATCATAGGAAAAACTGCATGGAACATTGTGAGTGTACTATGTTGGCAGCAGAAATGTGTAGCAACACTAGTGGGCTACCCCCTGCTCATCCATAGGTTGTGCTGGTTGGTAACATAAATGACACCTTTCACTGTATGTTTTGATGTAGATGTGACAAATAAATCTAACTCTGAGTTATTCCAGTTGATGCAATTTGTCTAAGAAAAGGTGTGCTGGCATTTGAGAGAGTCCAAAGGAGGTTCATGAGAATGACCCGGGTAATGAAGGTGTTAATGTACGTGGGGCATTTAATGGCTCTGCGCCTGTACTTGTGGGAGTTTAGAAAAATGAGGGTAATTTCATTGAAACCTGTGACGGAGAGTCCTTGGCAAGGATGAATTGGACCCACACTCACAACACGCTGGAGGAACTCAGCAGGTCGGGCAGCATCCGTGGAAAAGATCGGTCGACATTTCGGGCTGGAACCCTTCGTCAGGACTGTAGGGGGAAGGGGCAGAGGCCCTATAAAGAAGGTGGGGGGAGGGTGGGAAGGAGAAGGCCGGTAGGTTCCAGGTGAAAAACCAGTAAGGGGAAAGATAAAGTGGTGGGGGAGGGGAAGCAGGGAGGTGATAGGCAGGAAAGGTGAAGAAAGAATAGGGGAAAAACACAATGGGTTGTAGAAGGAGGCAAAACCATGAGGAAGGTGATAGGCAGCTGGGAGAGGGGGCAGAGTGACATAGGGATAGGGGAAGGGAGGGGGAGGGAATTACCAGAAGTTGGAGAATTCTATGTTCATACCAAGGGGCTGGAGACTACCTAGACGGTATATGAGGTGTTGCTCCTCCAACCTGAGTTTAGCCTCATCATGGCAGTAGAGGAGGCCATGTATGGACATATCTAAATGGGAGTGGGAAGCAGAGTTGAAGTGGGTGGCTACTGGGAGATCCTGTCTATTTTGGCGGACAGAGTGGAAGTGCTCGACGAAGCGGTCCCCCAATCTGCGTCGGGTTTCACCGATGTAGAGGAGGCCGCACCGGGAGCACCGGATGCAATAGATGACCCCAACAGACTCACAAGTGAAGTGTTGCCTCACTTGGAAGTACTGTTTGGAGCCCTGAATGCTGGCAAGAGAGGAGGTGTAGGAACAGGTGTAGCACTTGCGCTTACAGGGATAAGTGCCAGGTGGGAGATCCGTGGGGAGGGCCGTGTGGACCAGGGAGTCGTGGAGGGACTGATCTCTGCGGAAGGCGGAGAGGAGTGGAGAGGGAAAGATGTGCATAGTGGTGGGGTCCTGTTGAAGGTGGCGGAAGTTGCGGATGATAATGTGTTGAATCCGGAGGTTAGTGGGGTAGTAGGTGAGGACAAGGGGAACTCTGTCCCTGTTGTGGTGGTGGGAGGATGGGGTGAGAGCCGAAGTGCGGGAAATGGAGGAGATGCGGGTGAGGGCATCACTGATGACAGCAGAAGGGAAGCCATGATCCTTAAAGAAAGAGGACATTTGAGATGTCCTGGAACGGAAAACCTCATCCTCAGAGCAGATGCGGCAGAGTCGGAGGAACTGGGAATAGGGAATGGCATTTTTGCATGTGGCGGGGTGGGAAGAGGTATAGTTGAGGTAGTTATGAGAGTCAGTGGGCTTGTAGAAGATGTCAGTGGACAGTCTGTCTCCAGAGATGGAGACCAAGAGGTCAAGAAAGGGGAGAGAAGTGTCCGAGGTAGACCAAGTGAATTTGAGGGCTGGGTGGAAGTTAGGAGTAAAGTCGATGAAATTGACGACCTCAGCATGGGTGCAGGAAGCAGCACCAATGTAGTCGTCAATGTACCGAAGGAAAAGTTGGGGAGCAGTACCAGAATAGGTTTGGAGCACAGACTGTTCCACATAAACCAACGAAGAGGCAGGCACAGCTAGGGCCCATGTGAGTTCCCATAGCTACACCCTTGGTCTGAAGAAAGTGAGAAGAGCCAAAAGAGAAGTTATTGAGTGTGAGAACCAGTTCCGCCAGCCGGAGGAGGGTAGTAGTGGTGGGGAACTGGTGAGGTCTATTATCCAGAAAGTAGTGGAGGGCTTTGAGGCCTTCTTCATGGGGAATGGAGGTGTATAGGGATTGGACATCCATAGTGAAAATGAAGCAGTTGGGACCAGGGAATTGGAAGTTATTGAAGAGGTGGAGGGCATGGGATGTATCCCGGATGTAGGTGGGGAGAGACTGAACTATGGGTGACAAAATGGAGTCCAGGTAGGCAGATACAGGTTCGGTGGGACAGGAGCAGGCAGAAACTATGGGTCTGCCGGGACAGTCAGGCTTGTGGATCTTGGGGAGGGTTTACGAAGGGTTTCGGCCCGAAATGTCGACTGATCTTTTCCACGGATGCTGCCCGACCTGCTGAGTTCCTCCAGCATGTTGTGAGTGTTGCTTTGACCCCAGCATCTGCAGATTATTTTGTGTTTTGAGTTGGACCCAAATGCAGGGAAATTGGAGGCAAGGTTCAAGACATGGTTTTATCTTGGATCGGAGCTCAAAATAAACACTAGATAATATCATGAGTAGGCTTTCAATTGAGCACCAAACCACAGTTCAGATGTTCCTTAAATGCTCAATTCTTGGTGCTCGAAACGTGGTTACCAATTAGTGGGGCTGACCTGAACCCTTAAAGAGGCGGTGTTAGCTATCTGAACTCCGGGGAGTCTGAGTGTCTAAATCCCGGAAGCTGGCACAGTTGGGGCTGTCTTGTAGCAGAACTCCCTCCTTTATGGCTGACCCCTGATGGCCCTGGCTTCTGGGAGAGGCAGTGATGGTAATTGTAAATGGGAGCCAGATCCAAGCTGTCTCTTTCAGGCACCCAGCTCCTCTCCTTAGGTCTGAATCCTTCCCAGTCCACGAGGTATTGTTGAACCCCTCAAACAGAACGCAAGTCCAAAAGTCTTCTCACCGTGGAGACCTGTTCCCCCTTGATAAACCTGGGTGGCGGTGGGGCAAAGGAGCTGGTGCAGGGAGGTCTTAATCTAGAAATGTGCAAGGTGGGATTGATCTTTAGGGTTTTGGGGAGCTTCAAGATGTGAGCCACCAGGTTTACTTTCCTCGGGATTTCAAAGGATCCAATCAACTTGGACGCCAACTTTCTAGGTACCACTTGGATTGGCAAATCATGCCCAGGCTGTAAAGCAGGTCCCACCTTCTTTGGTTTTTGTTGGTCTCTGCTTTCCGAGTAGAATCCAGCAAAATCTCTCTTGTCCTAATCCATCTTTGCTTGCAGCGTTGGATGAGATCTTCGGCTGCAGGGACCTCAACCGTGGCCCCTTGTTCCAGAAGGAGAGGCAGAAGATAACCAAACTGGCAGTCAAATGGTGACACCCTGTGTGCCGAACTCCATAAGGTGTTGTGGGCGATCTCTGCCCACGTAAGATGGTCAGACCACTCGTCCAGTCTTTCTGAGGTCAGGCATCTGAGGATATGTTCTAATTACTGGTTGGTCCGCTCCATTTGGGCCGTCGGGTTGCGGGTGAAACCCAAAGGAAAAGCTTGCTGTTGCCCTCCAGAAATGTGATGTGAATTGTGGACCATGATCCTAGACCATGCCCACCGCAAATACGTAGATCCTGAAGACCTGATCCCGGACAATCTCAGCCGTCTCCACTGCAGGCGTAGCTTCCAAAGGCAATGAACTTGCAGGCTTTCAAAAGCTGATCACCAATTACCATTTACACAACATTCACTCAAATCGAGGTTCCTTTTATCAGAACGTCCCGGTGTTCCCGTTTGGTTGAGCCCCAAATCATACCAACCTTAGATGTGTATTGTTTATGAAAGGTGGCCTTCTCACCACTGAATCACGTGGCTGTTAGCAGAGTCAGCTAATGAGCCAGGTTGGTGTATGAGCCCCAGTGAGAGAGTCACACTATTTATTTTTATAGGGTATTTCATAATCATTGTTTTAAATTAGAATGGTAAGACTAAAACTTTGCTTTGTCAGTACCATCCTGTAGTCTTTCTGGTCTTCAATTATTAGTGTTCACTGACAAAATCGGATTCAGATTCATTTATTTATCACCTGCACATCGAAACCGACAGTGAAATGTGTCGTTTGCATTAACAAGGATGTGCTGGGGCAGCTTGCAGGTGTCACCACAGACCCGTGCATTCCAAGAAGCTTACTGCATTTGTCACTGTTCTTGCTAAGTTTTGTAACTTCAAAACACTGAGCTAATTCAAATGAAGACACAGGGAGTCTGGAATATGCGTGTAACTTCATCTCCAAGCGAGGTATGCTCATATCATGTGGTAGCGTGATGACGTATGCATTTAACATATTTTACATAATGATAATTAATTATTTAAATAAACAAGAATACTTAATCAACTAATATACAGAGCCTGGGCACCCCTGGTCATAATTTCTGTTACTGTGAATAGCTAAGTGAGTAAAAGATGAACTGATTTCCAAAAGGCATAAAGTTAAAGATGACACATTTCTTTAATATTTTAAGCAAGAAAACTTTTTCATTTTCATCTTTTACAGTTTCAAAATAACAAAAAAGGAAAAGGGCCCAAAGCAAAAGTTTGGGCACTCTGAATGGTCAGTACTTAGTAACACCCCCTTTGGCAAGTATCACAGCTTGTAAACGCTTTCTGTAGCCAGCTAAGAGTCTTTCAATTCTTGTTTGGGGGATTTTTACCCATTCTTCCTTGCAAAAGTCTTCTAGTTCTGTGAGATTCTTGGGCTGTCTTGCATGCACTGCTCTTCCGAGGTCTATCCACAGATTTTTGATGATGTTTAGGTCAGGGGACTGTGAGGGCCATGGCAAAAGCTTCAGCTTGCGCCTCTTCAGGTAGTCCATTGTGGATTTTGAGGTGTGTTTAGGATCATTATCCTGTTGTCAATTTGATTTCTCGTGTTATCACCTGGACTTTTCCAGGTCCCCAAGCGTCTTGGATGGTTTTTAAAGTAGGTATTCATAATGACCTGATTATTCATCTTGCACCAGTCTACCCATTTCTCACCTCTTTCATTTCTTTCCCCTAGTCCACATTTTCCTATGGTATTTCCATCAGCACCTTATAATAGTGACCATAACCTAGTAGTATGTCATGTAAAAGTAAAACTTAAAACACTAAAGAAGCAAAAACCTGAACAATCCCTTAACAACTTGCAATTAATTAAACAAGAAAACTTAAGACAAAATTTTACAATTGAAGTAAGGAATATACTTCAAAGTCTAGAAATAGAATCTGTTGAAGATGATAGCAATCATGTAGAAATGAAATTTAACTCTCTAAGGGATGCCTTGGTAGAATCAACAAAGTCAGTGATTCCTAAAAAAGAAAAAAGCACAAAGAATAAATGGATGACAGATGAAATCCAAAATCGAATGGGAGAAATGGGAGGTTAGTTAGGAAGATTCAGTCGCTAGGTATACATGGAGGGGTGGTAAATTGGATTAGACATTGGCTCAATGGAAGAAGCCAGAGAGTGGTGGTGGAGGATTGCTTCTCTGAGTGGAGGCCTGTGACTAATGGTGTGCCACAGGGATCAGTGTTATTTGTCATCTATATCCATTGTTATTTGTCATCTATATCAATGATCTGGATGATAATATGGTAAATGAGATCAGCAAATTTGCAGATGATACAAAGATTAGAGGTGTAGTGGACAGTGAGGAAGGTTTTCAAGGCTTGCAGAGGGATTTAGACCAGCTGGAAAAATGGGCTGAAAATGGCAGATGGAGTTTAATACAGACAAGTATGAGATATTGCACTTTGGAAGGACAAACCAAGGTAGGACATACAATGGTGAATGGTAGGACACTGAGTAGTGCGGTAGAACAGAGGGATCTGGGAATACAGATACAAAATTCCCTAAAAGTGGTGTCACAGGTAGGTAGGGTCGTAAAGAGAGCTAGCTGGAGTGTTTGCTGACATCTTCAACAGCTCCTTGCTTCAGTCTAAGATCCCCTCGTGTTTTAAGAAGGCAACGACAATCCCAGTGCCAGAGAAGAGCAAGGTGGCATGCCTGAATGACTATCGACCTGTGGCTCTGACATCAATTGCTATGAAGTGCTTCGAGAGATTGATTATGGCACACATCAACCACAGCCTACCGGTCAACCTCGACGCTTTGCAATTCGCCTACCAGAGCAACAGGTCAACGTCAGATGCCATCTCTCTGGCCCTACATTCCTCCTTAGAACACCTGGAGAATAAAGACGCATATGTAAGGCTCCTTTTCAATGACTACAGCTCTGCCTTTAATACCATCATTCCAAATAAACTGATTCCTAAGCTCTGGAATCTGGGCCTTAGCACTCAGATCTGCAGCTGGATCTTCAACTTCCTCACAGACAGGACCCAGGCTGTAAAAATAGGGGACAAGCTCTCCTCTACAATCACTCTGAGCACCGGTGCCCCACAAGGCTGTGTACTCAGCCCCGTGCTGTACTCACTGATTGTGTAGCCAAGTTTCCATCGAACTCAATATATAAGTTTGCTGGTGACACAACGATTGTAGGCCGTATCTCGGGTAATGATGAGTTTGAGTACAGAGAGGAAATTAAGAACCTGGTGGCATGGTGCAAAGACAATAACCTATCCCTCAACGTCAACAAGACAAAGGAATTGGTTTTTGACTTCAGAAGGAGTAGCGGACCGCATGACCCAATTTACATCGGTGGTGCGCAAGTGGAGCAGGTCAAAAGCTTTAATTTCCTCGGGGTCAATATCACAAATGACCTGACTTGGTCCAACCAAGCAGAGTTCACTGCCAAGAAGGCCCACCAGCTCCTTTACTTCCTGAGAAAACTAAAGAAATTTGGCCTGTCCCCTAAAACCCTCCTAATTTTTATAGATGCAGCGTAGAAAGCATTCTTCTGGGGTGCATCACAACCTGGTGTGGAAGTTGTCCTGTCCAAGACTGAAAGAACTGCAGAAGATCGTGAACATGGTGCAGCACATCACACAAACCAATCTTCCATCCATGGACTCACTTTACACTGCACGTTGTCGGAGCAGTGCTGCCAGGATAATCAACGACACGACCCACCCAGCCAACACACTTTTCGTTCCTCTTCCCTCGGGGAGAAGGCTCAGGAGCTTGAAGACTCATACGGCCAGATTTGGGAACAACTTCTTTCCAACTGTGATAAGACTGCTGAACGGATCCTGACCCAGATCTGGGCCGTACCCTCCTAATGTCTGGACCTGCCTCTCGGTTTTTTTGCACTACCTTACTTTCCATTTTTCTATTTTCTATTTATGATTTATAACTTAAATGTTTAATATTTACTAATTTTAACTATTTTTAATATTTTTAATATTTAATATTTGTAATCCAGGGAGTGGGAAGTGCAGAATCAAATATCGCTGTTATGATTGTACGTTCTAGTACCAATTGTTTGGCGACAATAAAGTATAAAGTATAAAGTAAAGAGAGCTTTTGGTACATTGGCCTTTATACATCAAAGTATTGAGTATAAGAGTTGGAATGTTATTGTGAGGTTGTATAAGGCATTAGTGAGGCCGAATTTGGAGTATCGTGTACAGTTTTAGTCACCAAATTACTGGAAGGATATTAATAAGGTTGAAAGAGTGCAGAGAAGGTTTACAAGGATGTTGCGGGGACTTGAGAAACTGAGTTACAGAGAAAGGTTGAATAGGTTAGAACTTTATTCCCTGGAGCGTAGAAGAATGAGGGGAGATTTGATAGAGGTATATAAAATTATGATGGGTTTATATAGAGTGAATGCAAGCAGGCTTTTTCCACTGAGGCTAGGGGAGAAAAAAACCAGAGGACATGGGTTAAGGGTGAAAGGGAAAAAGTTTAAAGGGAACATCAGGTTGGGGGGCTTCTTCACACAGAGAGTGGTGGGAGTGTGGAATGAGCTGCCAGATGAAGTGGTAAATGCAGGCTCACTTTTAACATTTAAGAAAAACTTGGACAGGTACATGGATGAGAGGTGTGTGGAGGGATATGGTCCAGGTGCAGGTCAGTGGGATTAGGCAGAAAAATGGTTCGGCACAGCAAAGAAGGGCCAAAAGGCCCGTTTCTGTGTTGTAATGTTCTATGGTTTAAAGGAGACAGAAGAAAGCAAATCCTATAGACTATAAGTCCTTAGATAAAAAAGTTAAAAGCTATGTCAAAAAGCCAAAGAAGAATGGTTAAATGAGGAATGTGAGCAAATAGAAAGAATCCCTATTACTGATCCAAAAAGGTTACATCAACAAATCAAGAATATCACTGGTAAAAAGCTCCTCTGTTCTTCAAGTGGATGTTTGAAAGCAAAGGACGGTACCATTATCATGGAAAAAGATGAGATTATGAACAGATGGACTGAGTATATTCAGGAATTGTTTGAAGACGATCGAAGCAAAAAAACAGAAATTAAGAAAAATGTTGAAGGTCCAAGTATTTTAAAATCTGAAGTTTGTAATGCAATAAATAAGATAAAGAAAGGAAAGGCAGCAGGTCTTGATGAATTAGTAATAGAACAAATTATCACCCTTGAAGATTATGGAATTGAAAAACTTACTGATTTAATCAATGACATTTATGAGACTGGAATAATACCAGAAGAGATGAAAAAAATCAGTATTTATCACTCTTCCTAAGAAACCTGGAGCAATAGAATGTGAATTACATAGGACCATAAGTTTAATGAGTCATATCACCTAGAGACTAATAAGAATTTTGATGACAAGAGCTAAAAGTAAGATACAAGCTGAAATAGGTAAAGAACAATGTGGTTTTGTGAAAGACAAAGGTACAAGAAACGCAATATTGATGTTAAGGATACTATTAGAATGAGCTATTCAAATGCAAAAAGATTTGTTTCTTTGTTTTATTGACTACACAAAAGCATTTGATAAAGTGAAGCACAATAAGTTATTTGAAATATTACAGAAAACTCTAGATCTAGATTCGAAAGACCTCCGCCTAATCAGAAATCTGTACTGGGAACAAACTGCCGCTGTAAGAATAGATGGAGAAGTGAGTCAGTTTATGAAAATCAAGAGAGGCATTAGACAAGGATATGTTTTCTCCCCTGATTTATTTAATGTGTACAGTGAAACAATATTATAAAAAATAAGAGACATCTTGGGAATCAAAGTTGGCGGTGAAAACATCAATAATTTCAGATATGCAGATGACACTGTTAATTGCAAGCACAGAGGAAGAACTACAAAACTTGATATAGTTGTTGAAGAAAGTGCAAAAATGGGTCTACCCGTCAATTGCAAACAGGCAGAATGTATGGTGATATCCAAAAAGAAGGAGAATCCTATCTGCAGGCTGAGAATAAATGGGGAAGACATAAAACAAGTACAGAATTTTTGCTACTTAGGAAGCAGTGTGACATCAAGTGGCATGGACATCAAAAGAAGAAAAAGACACCTTTACAAGAATGAAGAATATGCTGACCAATACTAAACTAGGCATGACAACCCGCCTCAGAGTACTGAAATGTTACATTTATCCAGTTATGTTATATGGCTCAGAATGTTGGACAATATCTAGTAACATGAGGAAATGAATTGAAGCAGCAGAGTTGTGGTTTTTGAGGAGGATGCAAAGAATATCATGGACGAAACAAATATCTAATGAGAATGTCATGAACAGAGCAAACACAAAAAGAGAAATAATGTATGAGATCATGAAAAGGCAATGTAACTTTATTAGACATGTGATTAGGAAAGAGGAGTTAGAATGCAGGGTAATTATGGGAGAGATTGAAGGGAAGAAAGCAAGAGGAAAACAAAGACAAATGATGATGGAGAAAGCAGCCAGAGAACTAGAAATAAATACCAATGAATTGATCCACTTGACCCGAAACAGGAGTGCGTGGGCCATGGTAGTCAAAGCTCAAACTGGTCATGGCACTTGATGATGATGATGATCCTGTTGTAGATGCTATCCTCTTTTCATCTTCAGCTTTTTTGCAGATGGTGTGATATTTGCTTCCAGAATTTGCTGGTATTTAATTGAATTCATTCTTCCCTCTACCAGTGAAATGTTCCCCGTGCCACTGGCTGCAATACCAGCCCGAAGCATGATCGATCCACCCCCATGCTTAACAGTTGGAGAGGTGTTCTTTTCATGAAATTCTGCACCCTTTTTTCTCCAAACATACCTTTGCTCATTGCAGCCAAAAAGTTCTATTTTAACTTCATCAGTCCATAGGACTTGCTTCCAAAATGCATCAGGCTTGTTTAGATGTTCCTTTGCAAACTTCTGACGCTGAATTTTGTAGTGAGGACGCAGGAAAGGTTTTCTTCTGATGACTCTTCCACGAAGGTCATATTTGTGCAGGTGTCGCTGCACAGTAGAACAGTGCACCACCACTCCAGAGTCTGCTAAATCTTCCTGAAGGTCTTTTGCAGTCAAACGGGAGCTTTGATTTGCCTTTCTAGCAATCCTACTAGCAGTTCTCTCGGAAAGTCTTCTTGGTCTTCCAGACCTCAACTTGACCTCCACCGTTCCTGTTAACTTCCATTTCTTAATTACATTATGAACTGAGGAAACTGCTACCTGAAAATGCTTTGCTATCTTCTTATAGCCTTCTCCTGCTTTGTGGGCATCATTTATTTTAATTTTCAGAGTGCTTGGCAGCTGTTTAGAGGAGCCCATGACTGCTGATTGTTGGGTTAAGGTTGAGGAGTCAGGATATTTATAAAGCTTTGAAATTTGCATCACCTAGCCTTTCCTAACGATAACTGTAAACAAGCCATAACCCTAACAAGCTAATTAAGGTCTGAGACCTTGGTAAAAGTTATCTGAGAGTTCAAATCTCTTGGGGTGCCCAAACTTTTGCATGGTACTCCGTTCCTTTTTTTCACTCTAAAATTGTACAAAACAAAAATAATACACTAATCTTGCTTAAAATGTTGAAAAGAATGTTTCATCTTTAACATTATGACTTTTGGAGATCAGTTCATCTTCTACTCACTTAACTATTCACAGTAACAGAAATTTTGACTAGGGTGCCCAAACATTTGCACACCACTGTATATATACACAAGATTACTCAAATATTACTTGAATATTAAATACACAACACTCCTCTCAGCTTGGCTATAAACTCCAACTCAATAAAGAATGCATCTCAATCATGTACACAGAATATTATATAATTATATTACTATATACTGACCTCCACAGCATAGTAAATTTTTTTAATTGTCCCATTCAAGACTAAAGGGTGAACTGCTGTGGAAGATTTTGTATTCTTGTGGGATAATGTCTTTTCTGTCAATGAAGGTCACCTTGCTTGGCAGGGGAGACTTCGGGCTGTGAACCAAACTCAGGTTCTGGGGCCTCCTCCGTGGTGGTTGCAGGAGTTGTCTCTGAGACTGCAGGAAGTGGTGCTGCCAGTGGTAGCTACTTTTCTTCTTCATCATTTTTCTTCTTCATCATTTTTCTTCTTCTAATTTGTGCATCTTGATCTTGTGAACGTGCACTTAGTTCATTGGCGTATTTTCTTGTTAATCCTTCTGTTGCTCCTTTTACGATCTGATCTCTCTAAGTTTCCTCATTCACAACATCAAGTGACAAATCCTCTGTTTTCGTATGTCCATTGCCTCCTTTCTTCCTGGCCTTTCATTCGCCCAGTTGGACTTTGATCTTTGGATCTATTTTCACAACAGCTTTTTGTCTCCCACTTGAAGTTCATGCAATAACCTTAATGCATACAGAGTAGATTCTGGTTCTTTATACTCACAAAAGCCAAATGCTTGCAACTTTCCTGAAGCTCCTTGAATTCTCTTCCAGCTTAAAACCAAGCCACATTTTGCAAGTAACTGCCTGATTAGCATATCAGAAACTTTCTCAGGTATGTTCCCTATGAAAACTCTTGTAGTTGGATCACTGCTTTCATCAATTTCACGCTTCCTCTGAGCAACATGGTTCTTCCAAGGTCCAGTAAGCTTTCCAACCAGAGGCACAGAGGTTGGCACCGACACCTGTTTGTCCTCTGTTGGGCAACGGTCTGTGATGTTTGGCATGGGGACAGTTGTGCCATCATCCAGTATCTTTCTGAATTCGCTTTTAGATAGCTCATTTCAGGGGATGCGGCATGCAAATTGTGGATGGATCTCCAATCAAATTGTAGTTGCCTCAGCCGATCACATCCCAACAATGCCAGCCCCTTTTTCTTAACCACATACAAGCTCACTGTGACTTGTTGGTTGTATTTCACTGTCACGAATGACATTGCAACAAGATTTATCTTTTCTCCAGTTAAAGTTCTTAGCGGGCTTCAGTTGAGTATTTTGGAGCTGCTTCTCAAACTAAATTTGTAGAATGACTGGAACAGCTGAACCAGTGTCCAATTCCATTTTAATTAATTTGCTGTTCACTTCTGGTATAAGCCATATTGTTTATTTATTGTTAATTTTCAGACTGTAAATTTTAAGGCTACACAGTCCTGTGTCAATTTCATTGTTATTAGATTTTTCATCAACAGTGTGCATATTCGTGCCCTTTTTGAATCTGCAACCTGACTTTTGTATCTTTTTTCTCTTCTCTGCACAGTGCATTTATTTTTGTTTACCCAACATTCTGTTTGTACCTTTGTTGCGTTTTCTGCAAGTTTCACCTTTAAATCTGCATTTGTTTGGTGTATGTGAGCCCCTGCCACAATGAATACACAATTTGTCTGGCCAGGCTGGTTTCTGTTTCGACAGTTCAATTTTATTCATGTTCACTTCCACTCCTGACTGCAACTCAATTGCGTCTCTGTCTGCAATTTCCTTTAAAAAAAGCTAATTCCACTGCTTGTTTGAATGTAAGCTGTGCTTCAGTTAGCCGTTTTTGAATGCTTTCCTTTTGACCATTAGGCGATATGTTGGAGGAGCAGAGTTAGGCCATTCAGCCCATTGAGCTCGCTCCGCCATTTCATCATGGCTGATCCCGGATCCCATTCAACTCCAGTCATCTGCCCTCTCTCCATATCCTTTGATGCGCCAACCAATCAGGAATCTATCAACTGCCACTTTGCATATACCCACGGACTTGGCTTCCGCCGCAGTCTGTGGTGGAGCATTCCACAGATTCACCACTCTCTGTCTAAAACAATTCCTCCTTACCTCTGTTCTAAAAGGTCGCCCTTCAATTTTGAGGCTGTGCCCTCTAGTTCTGGATACCCCCACCAGAAGGAACATCCTCTCTGCATTCACCCTATCTAGTCCTTTCAACATTCAGTTGTCTACAATTAGACTCCCACACATTCTTCTTCATTCCAGTGAGTATAGGCGCAAAGCTGCCAAACGCTCCTCATATGTTAACCTCTTCAATCCTGGAATCATCCTCGTGAATCTCCTCTGGACTCTCTCCAATGACAATACATCCTTTCTGAGATGAGGGGCCCAAAACTGTTGACAATACTCCATTCAGCCTGACTAGTGTCTTATAAAACTTCAGCATTATCCCCTTGTGTTTATATTCTATTCCCCTTGAAATAAATGCCAACATTGCATTTGTCTTTTTTACCACAGACTCAACCTGTAAATTAACTTTCTAGGAGTCTTGCACAAGTCCTTTTGCACCTCTGATGTTTGAATTTTCTCCCCATTTAGATAATAGTCTGCACTACTGTTCCTTTTACCAAAATGCATTATCATACATTTCTCAACACTGTATTCCACTTGACACTGTTTTGCTCATTTTCCTAATTTGTCCAAGTCCTGCTACAATCGCATTGTTTATTCAGCCCTACCAACCCCTCCACTTATCTTCATATCATCTGCAAACTTTGTCACAAAGCCACCAATTCCACTGTCTAAATCATTGACAAACACTGTGAAAAGTAGTGGTCCCAATACCTTAAAAAAAATTTTTTTAATTCAATTTTCAAATTTAATTACATAGAATAATATCTACCCTCCCCCTCCCCTTAACCCTTCCCCATAACATACCCCTACCTAAAAAAAGAAAAAAAACAGAAAAAAAGAAAGAAAGAAATAAAAGAAAGATAAATTATAAAAAAAAAGAATAACAAAATACCCCCCTACTAAAGTTGCGAGTAAAAAAACCCACAACATTACCCTCCTCCATTTTGCCGGCCATGGCTGCTGCCATGATTACACACATGAATCCCGTAGCAATCGATCAGTAGTTCTTCCAGCTCCCCCATAACAAAAAGAAAACATATATATAAAAAAACTTTAATATCACTACTCCAAACTAATATTCCTCAAACTTTTACATTTCTTCACCTCTATCATATAATTAAGAATATATTTGTATATTCTTCCACCCTTAAAGATCCACCAAGTCTATTCCCTATCCCAGTCTTCATCTTTAATCCATCTTGCTCCCCTAGGTTTCTTTCTGTGTCTAGCGAATATTCAAAGATTCTTGTACAAACTCCTCCGCCTTCCGATAATCAGTAAAAAAAAATTCTTTTTCCGTCAGCCAAAAAAATCTTCAACGTTGCAGGATGGCGCAATATAAATTTATAACCATTTTCCCATAGGACTTTTTTCACTGGATTGAATTCCTTCCTTCTCTTCAAAAGTTCATAACTTATGTCAGGGTAGAAAAGAACTCTGTTCCCTTCTATCATCAATGGCCCATTTCTTTTTTTTGGCACCTTGGGCAGCCGCCTGCAGGATCCTTTCTTTATCTTGATATCTTAAACATTTTATTAAAATTGATCGCGGATTTTGGTTATGTTGTGGTTTTGGTCTTAAAGCTCTATGTGCCCTTTCAATTTCAATTGACGGATTTCCCCCTTCCATTTGCAAAATTTCCTGGATCCATCTTTGAAAAAAATTAATTGGATCCTCCCCCTTCTATACCTTCTTGAACACCAACAATCTTAATATTATTTTGCCTACTAAAATTTTCCAGCACATCCACTTTTTCCAAGAGCCATTTTCTTTCTGTTGTCCAGGCAAGGGTATTATCTTCTATCTTGTCCACTCTATCTTTGGTGTCCTCTATTATTTCTTTCAACTTTTTAATTTTCTTATCCATTTTCTCCTTTTTTTTTCATAACATTATCAAACATAGTCTTCATGTTTTTAACATCTGTTTTTATTACTTTTAATTCAGCCATTATTTGCACTAAGGCCTCTCTTATGTCTCCACGATGTTTTTTACTTTTAATCTCTTCTTGTTCTTCTTCCTCCTTTTCTTCATCTGTATTCACCGGGGGATCTGATTCTAACTCCAAATCACTCTCACTTTCAGTGGCAATCGGATCTTGTAGTTCGGCTTGTACTGATTTGTGCATGCCCGCTTCTTTATGCATGTGCAATTCACACTTCTTCTTCCTAGAGACTGCTGCCATTGCCGCTCCCTCCTGTTCTTCAATGCCGGAGACAAAGTGTGTCTCCTCGAAAGGAGATCCAACCTGAGCACGAGGTTCCATTGTAGTAGTAGGCCCTTTTTTCTTCCCATCTCACGGTGTTGTCAAAATGGTAGTCTTCTTCTGTTTCTGTTTATAAGGCATATCTTAAAATAATCTTGAGTAGTTTATAAGTAGATTTCAAAAAATATTTATTAACTTTTCTTTATTTAAATGATACTTTACTGATTTTTTACGGGACAGCTGGATTTCCACATCTCGATCCTACGTCATCACGTGACGTTCCCCGTGGTCCCAATACTGACCCCTGAGGAACACCACTAGTCACTGGCAGCCAGCCAGAAAAGGCCCCTTTTATTCCCACTCACTGCCTCCTCTATCCATGCCAGTATCTTTCCTGTAACACCATAGGATTTTACTTGTTAAGCAGTCACATGTGAGGCACCTTATCAAACGCCTTCTGAAAATCCAAGTAAATGACACCCACTGCTTCTGCTTTGTCCACCTGCTTGTTACTTCCTCAAAGAACTCTAGCACATTTGTCAGGCAAGATTTCCCTTCACAGAAACCATGCTGACTTTGACTTATTTTATCATTAGTCTCCCAGCACCCTGAAACCTTGTCCCTAATAATGGAATCCAACACTTACCCAACCACTGAGGTTAGGCTAACTGGCCTATAATTTCCTTTCTTTTGCTTTCCCCCCCTTCTTAAAGAATGGAGTGACATTTGCAATTTTCCATTCCTCTGGATTCTTGAAAATCATGACTAATGCATCTGTTATCTCTTCAGTAACATCTCTCAGGACTCTGGGATGTAGTCCATCTGGTCATGGTGATTTATCCACCTTAAGAGCTTTGAACTTGCCGCACTTTTTCCTTTGTAATAGCAATGGCACTCACTCCTTGACACTCCCTGACACTCACGGACCTCTGGCACGCTGACTACTGTCTTCCATAGTAAAGAATGAAGCAAAGTACTCATTAAGTTCATCCACCATATCTTTGCCCCATATTACTACCTCACCAGCATCATTTTCCAGTGCTCCAATATTAACTCTCACCTCCCTTTTATTCTTTATATAACTGAAAAAACTTTTCAGTTCAAAGTCCACAAACTAAACAATCTCTTAGTGTATTTTTAAGACCATTACTGAACTGACAATGCTCAGACAATCTCTTCAATTCAGCCACATACGCTGAAATGGACTCTGCTTCTTTTTGATTCCACTTATGAAACCTAAATTGTTTAGCAATCAACAATGGCTTTGATTCTAAGTGTTTCTCTATTACTTTTACAATAGCAGCAAAAGGTAATTTCTGATGGTTTGGTTGGAACAGTCAAACTTCAAAGCAAACTATAAGCCTTTAAACCCAATTAACTCAGCAAAATTGCTACTCGTTTCTCATTGGCTATTTCATTTGCTTCAAAATACTGTTCCAATAGCTCAATATACATGAGCCAAATGCCTGTTGTGTAATCAAACTTGTGAAATTTTCTGATGTAGCCAGCCATTTCTGATTTTTAAAAAATGATTATTATCACCCAGTACTCAATCTTTATGAACCCTAATTCTTCCATTTTCAACTTAAAAAAAACTTGATCATGTCTTCCCTTCTGAAGACTGTCTCTATATGTGCTGGGCTGTGCTAAGCTGTTTTTTTACTTCAAACGTCTTGCTCCTTATCACATGGTAGCGTGATGACATATGCAATTAACGTAACTTTACACATAACCCATAATTAATTGTTCAAACAAATAAAAATGCTCAAACAACCTATATACAAAATTATTTAAATATTACTTGAATATTAAATTCACAACAGTTCTGAATGTTAGGCTGTTATTGTGACCAGTGGAACACTTGCACTGATCATTTGGTTGTTTGTGAACTGTGAAATGTGTTATCGATTCCGTGGGAATACCTATAAAATTACCAGGTAATGTATATAAGTGTTAACTTTGCTATGATGCCATGGCAAATAAACCACTTGAAAATAAAAGGATGATGGAACTTGCAAATGAGTAGAAAGAAGGATAACATTGAATAGTGCCTCTCTGGAGTTGGTGAAATTAACCTGCATTATTTAAACATTCTTTGAATATACACAAGGTTGATTCTTCTCTCAGTGACTCATCTTTAACTAGCAACCACATGAATATTGTGTCCACAAGAGTAGGTCATTGGCTGGTGATCTTGTGATAAGTGACTTATCATCTCCCTCTCCAAAATCTTTCAACCATCCATGCATAATGAGCCTAATAGGCTCTCAGCTTAACTAGATACACCATCCAACACATTTCTAGAAGCTCAAAATCACGCCAGACAAAGCAAGTCCCTTGACTGTCACACCATGCACCATACCAACTGACCATTCTTCCCACAACCACTCTGCAACGGCTGCACAATTTATTCTACTCTGAAGCCAATACCTCTCAAGATCTTTCCTGAGCCCAACATATTGACGGAACTACAAAGAAGTCACACCAGCAGCTATATTTCAGTAGGAGTTTGATGAGATTTGATATATTAATAAGCTCCACGTTGCCATTGCCATTGCTTCAATATCTCCTTGAGTAATTGAATCCTCGATTTCCTCACCAGTGGTCCATCAGCCAGTCCTCATCGGAGGCTCGGAGGTGGAGAGGGTCGGCAACTTTAAATTCCTTGGTGTTATCATTTCAGAGGACATGTCCTGGGCCCAATACAGAAGTGCGATTAAGATAAAAGTACGGCAGTGCCTCTACTTCCTTAGGACTTTGGTAGATTCGGTATGACATCTAAAACTTGGACAAACTTCGAAAGATGTGTAGTGGAGGGTATATTGACTGACTGCATCATAGCCTGGTATGGAAACACCAATGTCTTTGAATGTAAAATCCTACAAAAAGTAGAGAATATGGCCCAGCCCATCTCAGGTAAAGCACTCCAAACCATTGACCATATCTACATGAAACACTATTGCAGGAAGGCAGCATCCATCATCAGAGACCCCCACCACCAAGGTCATGCTCTCTTTTCTTGCTGCTACCATCAGGAAGAAGATACAAGAGCCTCTGGACTCGCACCACCAGGTTCAGGATCAGCTACTATCTGTCAACCATCAGGATCCTGAACCAAAGAGTATAACTGCACTCATCTTCATTTCCCCTATCGTTGAAATGTTCCCAAAATCAATGGACACACTTTCAAGGACTCTTCATCTCGCGTTCTCAATTTTTATTGTTTATTTATTTATTACTGTTGTTTCTTCTTTCTGCATTTGCACAGTTTGTTGCCTTCTGTTCTCTGGCTGAACACCCTAGTTGGTTGGTCTTTCATTGATTCTGTTATAGTCATTATTCTATAGATTTGTTGAGTCTGTCCACAAGAAACTGAATCTCAGGGTTGTATATGGTGACATATATGTACTTTGATAATAATACAATTTACTTTGAACTCTGACTCTTGCAAATTTCTTCTGATTGGTTGCATCACCATCTGGTGTGGAGACACCACTACGCAGGATTGGAAAAAGCAGCAGCGGGTTGCAGACTTAGCCAGTTCCATCATGGTCACTAGCCTCCCTCCCAATGAGGTGATATTCAAAAGGCGATGCCTTCCAATACCTCCTACCTCACCTTTTTCTCTCCTTTTATACTATATATTGTAATTAACTCTATATTCTAATTTGTAGTAATTGTACTGCTGCCACAGAACAACGGATTTCACAACACACGTCAGAGATAGTAAACCTGATTCTGATTCTGGAGCATCACCACATCAAAACTTCTCAACAGCATTTGCTAAACTGTAATCTCTGCCACATTGAAAGACAGGAGCAGCATTATGAGGTCCCGTTTAAGTTGCACTCCAAACTGACATGGAAACATTGCCATTGCTTCATCGCCACTGGGAATCAGAATGAGGTTTAATACCTGAGGCATATGTCGTGAAATTTGTTAACTTTGCAGCAGCAGTACAATACATGATAAAGAGAGAAAAAAGAAAATATGAATTACAGTAAGTATATATTAGATAGTTAAATTAAATAAGTAGTGCAAAAAAAGAAAATAAAAAGTAGGTAATGTTCATGGGTTCAATATCCACTCAAATCTGATGGCAAAGGGAGGAAGCTGTTCCAGAACTGTTGAGTGTGTGCTTTCAGTCTTCTGCATTTTCTTCCTGATGGGAGCAATGAGAAGGAGGGCCTTAATGATGGACTTCAGGAATTCCTCCAGTAAATGAACTGCTGGGGATCAACATCATGTTTTCAAGGACAATAAAGGCTAGCCGTGTCAGCATGACGGTCATCTCATGAAACCATCCCATCAGTTTACGCAGCTAACCACCTCACAAGCAGAATGAAATGCTGCTTTTTGAGAAGAGTGTTGCTCCATTCTAAAGAGAACAAGGTTTTTTTTATTATAACTATTTCAAAATAACCTGTGTAGCGAAGAGACATCTTCATTCTTGACCAGGCTTAATTCAGTCCGATCCTGCTCTGAACGAATTTCAATCAGCAAAATTGTATACTTTCAAAATGAAGATTTAACCACTTTAAACTGTGCTGCTAAATCACAGAAAAGTTATACAAGTTGAGATCTCACGCAAAACATGGGCACTAAAAGACATACAGGAGATCTGAAAAAAAAACACAATTAGACAATAGGCACTGATAACTTTTAGGAAAAGGAAATTTATTGCACCTTATTTTAGATTTATCAAGTTTATTATTCTGACAAGGAACAAAGTAGCAACATGTACAAGGATGAATCTCTCCAATGTTATGAGGATAATGGCTCAGAACTTGTGTCTAGCAGCAAAGCAACAACCCGAAGGACAAGTTCAAAGAACAATCAAGCCATCCCCATGATGGGCACTTCCTCTTTGGTGACACTTGCTTCTGGCGACTTTATTTCATTGAAGTTTCCAATGTCTAGCAGCTGTGCCATCAATGTCTGAGCTACCCAACCATATTAAAGAGTTCCAGTGGAGAGATTGACATATAACAGTGAATCCGATTTTTTGAACAATTACAGAAAATGCTAAATAAAAACTGGAACATGGATATGTATAGAACATGAACATAAACACTATATTCTGAAATATAATACAAACAGATTTGTTCAAAAAATTACATTTTGAAATATTTAAGTAAAGAAATTACAATGTGCACAATATTGGAGTGTGAGGAAGGAAATTTTCCAAGCAGGATTGATAAATTAGTTCCTTATTAACCCTAACCTTCTCTTGACTGAAAATTTGCTGAAAACATCTCACCACACTCACTTAATGGATTCACATTCCAAAGGCTAAACATGCTGAATAGAAGCCTTGAGAATCCATTTGACAAGATGCCGAATAGAGAGAAGGACCTTGTATGTGACAATCGGTGATAAACACAGTCTAGAATGAGCCCCAGCCTTAAAATATCTGAAAGTCTAACTGACAAGGCTACACCCTCTCCTTTGCTGCTTATGAAAACTACCATTTTTGAACATTTCTATGCCAGCATTTTTATCCCTATATTACATTATATTATATCCCTGACATTTATAAGCATTTAAAAACTGATCAATCTCAAATAAGTAATTAAATGTTCCAAAATATTACTTTAAATTTTTAGGTTAAAAATACGTGTAAGCAATTGGATTCATTTAACAAATGCAAATATTTCAAATAAAAAGGTAATCTACATGCTGTGCTTTTAGCAAGTGAATGGCCTCAACAATTACACGAGGAATTCTGCAGAAGCTGGAAATTCAAGCAACACACATCAAAGTTGCTGGTGAACGCAGCAGGCCAGGCAGTATCTCTAGGAAGAGGTACAGTCAACGTTTCGGGCCGAGACCCTTCGTCAGGACTAACTGAAGGAAGAGTTAGTAAGAGATTTGAAAGTGGGAGGGGGAGGGGGAGATCCAAAATGATAGGAGAAGACAGGAGGGGGAGGGATGGAGCCAAGAGCTGGACAGGTGATTGGCAAAGGGGATATGAGAGGATCATGGGACAGGAGGCCCAGGGAGAAGGAAAGTGGGGAGGGGGGGAAAAACCCAGAGGATGGGCAAGGGGTATAGTCAGAGGGACAGAGGGAGAAAAAGGAGAGAGAGAAAAAGGATGTGTGTATATAAATAAATAACGGATGGGGTTCGAGGGGGAGGTGGGGCGTTAGCGGAAGTTAGAGAAGTCAATGTTCATGCCATCAGGTTGGAGGCTACCCAGACGGAACATAAGGTGTTGTTCCTCCAACCTGAGTCTGGCTTCACCTCAACAATTCAATGCTCAGAATTCCTAGTACCTGATGGACAATGAAATAAGTTGTACCTAGACATTAAAGATTCCATATGGGAGTCCAGAAAGTTCAGTATTCCAGCAAATTCAAGAGAATATTCTCACACTCTTGTTGACACTTGCATGAGGCAAATGACAGCACTTCACAGAGTAATCCCTGGCATCTTCCAGCAGATTCAAGCTCCATGTGACTTGCCATTAAATTCATCTGTCCATAAGCAGCTTAAATCCATGTTAGTTCAAGGGATTTCAGGTTGATTTCAATGGAAACCTCACCCTGCTTGTGGATTGTTGGCCACTTTCCCATCAGGAAAGAGGCTACGCAGTATCCATGTGAGGACTACTAGACTTAAAAACAGTTAATTCCCTCAAGCCATCAGGCTGATGAACACCATTGCTCATAACCCATCCCACCATCCCTCACACAGCACCTATCATCACTTGATGAACATACAATCAGTCTATGTATAGAACACTTTGCTGTACATTGTGTTTAATAAGATTGATTTTATATTTATACTAATTGTGTGTTTTTATTTCTTAATTGTGTTTTTTATGTTTATTGTGTTTTTTTTATTTTGCTGCAACACATCCAGAGTGACAATCCTTTTGGTCTCCTTTACCCTCATGTACTGAAAAATGAACCATCTTGAGGAAGATCTGCTGGATCACGAACAACAAATTTGGGATTCCTGCAATGAATTGCTCAAAAATCCCAAAGGTAATTTCAGTTGCATAAAGTATGAACAGCAAATACCAATAGTTTCACCTCGCTTAAAACTGGAAAAACAAGGCTACTGTTTTAACACAGTGTCTAATGCAGATGTATGTCTATCATTATATGTCTTTGGACCCTAAAAATCTTCATGTTGCTTAACATAACTGATCATGAAAAATTCTACTGGCTGCATGAACATTGTTATGGGCTTCGGTGTATGGCTACACAAAATAAATAGTAGAATTCATTGACAAGTGCAGATAATTTGTGAAAATTGTGATTAATCACATTTATCATCATATTAGAAATGTATCCAAGCCAGTAAGTGCAAAACACTCAGGGATTCTTCAAACCAATCTATAAAGGACAAAATAACAAAGTGAGTCCAATCATGAAATGTGCTATTTTAAATAACTTATTTTCAGATGGGCCAACTACAAAACAATGGAACTGATCTCAAAGTGGCACCTAATTAACAGGATATTGTGCGAAGTGCTTCACAACAGTTTTAGCTCCGGTAGCATTGGGGTTAGTGTGGCCCTATTACAGCTTGAGGCGTTCTGGAGTTAGAGAGTTCAATTCCAGCACTGTCTGCAGGGAGTTCGGACGTTCTCCCTCCGGGTGCTCTGGTGTCCTCCCCCAGTCCAAAGATGTACCAGCGAGTAGGCGAATTGGTTATTGTAAATTGTCCTGTGATTGGGGCGAGTGGTTGGCTGCTGGGTGGAGTGGCTCGTTAGGCTGAAGGGGCTGTTCCGTGCTGTATCTCTAAATAAATAACATGAATGACATTTCAATAAACTTACAGAATAAAAGATGCAGAAAGCAATTAAAATCCCTTATCGACACCATTATGATCACTATTAGAAACTATAGATCACACAACTGATCTTCAACTTAATTACACTAATGAATTATGTAAAGATCTTGTTAGTCACTGACTTTCTTTAGTTTGAATGTTACTCAAGATAAGTAATCTTGTTAACAAATTCAAATGTGTTTGACTGACATTCCATCAGTTCTTGATGTTAGGTATGATCTAAGGAAAATGGTGTTCCAAGGGAGACAAATAAAAAGATCACATTAACTATTCTTGCCTGAATGTTTTATTTTTTTTAATTCTCGACATTTTGCAGACTTTGTTTTTTTATATATTTATTTCCAAAACTATAGATATGACTAACAAGACCAGCATGCATTGCCCACAAGAAATGTGGTTCTAGTTTAAAATGGCTCTGCTGAAGGTGGGCAACAACTTACTGGTGGTTCTGAAAGCAAGAATTACAACTAAATACTTTATTAATAACACTATTTCTGTAAAAATAAATTATGGTAAATAATTTTTATTATTTACAATGAACAATGTTTACTGTAAATATTTTATTACTTACTGCGAAAAATAAAGAGGTGAATGAAGGCGAGGCTGACTCGAGGGTTGAGGCATGTTCGAGGAGAAGTGGTCAGAGTTGGAGTGAGCAGAGTGGAGCAAAGTTGGGGCAGAGGAGAGGCAGATTCGGGGCCCATCCACCTAAATTGAGAGCGAGATTTGATTGATCTAAGCACTGGGCCGATTTGGAAAGGTCCTGTACGGGTACCAGTGTGACAGACCCCGGGTCTTTGAGTGAGGAATGACCTGATAGTTGGATGATTTAAACACTGGGCCAGATGGATTAAAAAGGTAGGGTGTCAGTACAGAAATAGGCTACAGATGCAACGAATTATGGAGTTCATGTTCAGTACCACTGCCAGAGTTTTTCTATTTCCCATAGCCTTTGCTGTATTCAGTGCTTCAGTTATGTTTCGATATCGTGTGGAATAAGCTGAATTAGGTGAAGACCAGCTTCCATAATTGCAGGAGCAGTGGATCTATTTTCTGTCTGTCTGTTTTGTATTTTGTGTTGCACGTTTGTTACGGGTGATCTGTCGTATGGGTTGGGGTGTAGTAGAAGCAAATGAGTATAGTCACATATTCTTGCTTTGTTCAGCTTTGCTGGTTTCATTATAAAGGTTCGAATGTACTTTTTTCCACTTGGAAAGTTAATTTGGAAGTGCGTCATACACAGTCAGCTCCCGGAGTCAGTCTGTTAGTGGTTTTGATTTGCTTTCAAATAACCGCTACAAATAATTTGTGGGGATCTCAGGAGGAAGCCAAGACTGATCATCCACTCAACACCATAAGACCTCAAGGCATATGAGCAAAATTAGGCCATCCAGTCCATCTAGCCTGCTCCACCAATTAATCATGGCTGATTTATTATCCCTCAACTCTATTCCCATATCTTCTTCCCGTAATGTCTGACACCCTTACAATCAAGAAACTATCAACCTCAGCTTTAAATATATCTAATGATTTGGCTTCCGCATCCATCTGAGGTATTGAATTACACAGATTCACCACCCTCTGGCTAAAGAAATACCTCCTCATCTCTATTCTAAAGGATCCTCCTTGTATTCTGAGGCTGTGCACTTTGGTCCTAGACTCCCCTACTATTTGGAAACATTCTCTCCATGTCCACTCTGTCTAGGCCTTTCAATATTCAAGAGGTTTCAATGAGATCACCTCTTCATTCCTGTAAACTTCAGCAAGCACAGGCCCAGAGACATGAAACACTCCTCATGGTATCCCTTTATTTCCTAGGATCATTCTCGTGGTAGAAATGTTTCAGTATTACCTTTGGTGCGCACACAGAAGGCCCTGCCACCACTGTGGATGGGGATGTTCCTAAAACTTACTACTCCCATTAATTATTTAACTTCTGATGCCTTGGCGAAATAAGAATGTATCAACCTCTGTTCATACTCAATGCCTTGCCTCCATGGCCATTCATGACAAGGAGTTCCACAAATTCACCACCCTCTGGTTAAATAAATTCTTTCTCATCTCTGTTTTAAATAGACGTCCCTCTATTCTAAGGTGGTGCCCACTGGCCCTAGACCCCTCCACTATAGGAAACATCCTCTCCATCTTGGCCTTTCAATATTCAATAGGTTTCAAAGAGATTCCCCACCTTATTCTTCTAAACAGCAGAACAAACACTATCAAATTCATTTTTACCTCTGATTTTTGAATTTTCACCCCATTTAAAGAATAATCTATGCCTTTATTTCTTCTACTAAAGTGCAAAACTATATATTTCCTGACACTATATTCCATCTGCCATTTCTTTGCCCATTCTCCCAACCTGTCTAAGTCTTTCTGCAGACTCTGTGCTTCTTCAATACAATCTGCCCCCCCACCTATCCTTATATTGTCCTTGTATTTTGAGGCTGTGCCCTCTGATCCCAGACTCACCCACTGTAGGAAACATCTTTTCCACATCCACTCCAGTCCTTTCAATATTCGAGAGGTTTCAATTAGATTCCCCCTCATTCTTCTAAACTCCAGCAAATACAGGCCTAGAGCCATTAAATGCTTTTCATACATTTATGCTTTTACTACTGGGATCACTCTTAGGAATCTCCACAAACTGTTCCAGTTGCTACCATCCGAGAAACGGTACTGCAGCATAAAAGCCAGGACCAACAAGCTCCGGGACAGCTTCCTCCACCAGGCTATCAGACTGATTAATTCAGATGCTGCTGTATTTCAATGTTATATTGACTATTCTGTTGTACATAACATTTATAATAAATGACTATAATTGCACATTACACATTTGAATGGAGACATAATGTAAAGATTTTTACTCCTTATGTATTTGAAGGATGTGAGAAATAAAGCCAATTCAATTCAACTTGAGATGAAAAGATCCAGTGTAGAAATCCAGATGGACAGTCTAGAGCGGGTAGAGATCCAGAGTGGAGTTCTAGGGTAGGTAGAAATCCAGGGTGGGGTGTCCAGAGCAGGTAGAGAACCAAAACAGGTTGAAGAATGGTGATGGAAGGCACCTGTTCAGCTCCTGTTAAAGCCCATAGTCCAAGTTTGTGAGAGATGATAGTGTAAAGACACAGTAAGTCCATATGCCTGCTTATTATAGATAGTGAAAGTGGCAGACAGCATCAAAAGAATGACTGCAAATGAGCCATGACAAAGGGGACGTAGAACTACGATGAAACATGCAGCTGCTGGCTTGTATTTCTTTACTTCTCGCCGAAGGCAAATTGTAAGCAGCTACTTCTGTCCAAACTGTGATCATCTAATTTTATATAAATGAGAGATCAGCTCTGAGAACTTTCTGATCTGAATAATGTAGCAGTATGCGAGTAATACATTTACTCAATATACGCTTTAGGGGGAAATCATTTATTTCCAAAAATCGTACATCCACAAAAATAATGGAAGTGCCTGTGCATGAACATGCAGTGACTTTAGGAACTGCAATAATAAGCCATATTGAATTAGAGCAGTGAAATTAAAAATGAGATTGAAGATAGGAAGATCATTTAGCCATCTTATTTCACTTGGCCAGAGGCTTCCCAACAGTCCACCAGTATAGCACCTCATTGATTTATGAATTTATCAGACCCTCTGTCTATTTTCTGTGAACTGGAAAGTTGTTCTACATTTTGTTAGTCTTTATGTTCTAAAGAATTTTCTGACAACCATCTCAGAGCATTCTTCACTAGTTTGATTTGAGACTGCAGTTTAATTTATTTAACCGTTAACATTTTAAAAAATTAACTTTAAATAAAAGCAAAAGTGGGGGCAGATAATAGAGCAAAAATTAGCAAAAAGTTAGAGGATATACAGTATGCCCTCTTTTTGATTTTTATGTTGGCTTTGACTTCTCTTGTTAGCCATTTTGTATCATCTTTCCTTTAGAATACTTCTTCCTCTTTGGGATGTATATATTCTGTGCCTTCTGAATTTCTTCCAGAAATTCCAGCCATTGCTGCTCTGCCATCATCCCTGTCAGTGTTCTTTTCCAATCAATTCTGGCTAACTCCTCTCTCATGCCTCTGTAATTCCCTTTACTCCACTGTAATACATTTGACTTTAGCTTCTCCTTCTTAAATTTCAGGGAGAATTCGATCATATTATGATCACTTTCTCCTTAGGTTTTTTTTGTACCCTAAGCTCTCTAATCAATTCTGGTTCATTGCATGACACCTAATCCAAATAGCTGATCCCTCAGTAGGCTCAACCACAAGCTGCTCTAAAAAGCCATCTCATAGGCACTCCAGAAATTCCCCTTCCTGGAATCCAGCACAAACCTGATTTTCGCAATCTACCTGCAAACTGAAGTCCCCCATGACTGTTGTAACATTGCCCTTTTGGCATGCATTTTCTATCTCCCATTGTAATTTGTAGGCCGCATCCTTACTACTGTTTGAATACAATTCCCATCAGGGTCTTTCTACCTTGCAGTTTCTTAACTCTATCCACAATGATTCAACACCTTCTGATCGTATGTCACCTTTTTCTAATGATTTGATTTCATTTTCTACCAACAGAGCAATGCCGCCCCCTCTGCCTTCCTTCCTGTCCTTTCAATGCAATGTGTATCCTTGGACATTTAGCTCCCAGCTATAATCTTCTTTCAGCCATGATTCAGTGATGCTTACAAATTCATACCTACCAGTCTGTAACTGTGCTGCAAGTTCATCTACCTTATTCTGTATACTGTGCACATTCAAATATAACATCTTCAGTCCTGTATTCACCCTTTTCAGTTTTGTCCGCCTTCTACATTGCAATTCACACTGTTGACTGCATTTTATCCCTATCAACAGCCTCTCCTCACTACACATGGCCTCTATTTGTAAACCAGCTACCTCACTTTCAGTACTATTATCTGCCTGTCCTGTGATACTTCTTGCAATGAAACAGGCAGCTCAGGACACTAGCTGTAGCATGCTTAACCTTTTCATTCCTTTTACATGGTCAAATTATTTCGTATTTAGCTAAGCTGAAGAAACAGACAAGAATGGAATTAGATAAAATTTCTAAACAAATTAAAGATTTAGATAACATTAACGCAACCTCTCCAAATGTTGATTTGTTTAAAAGAAGAGTGGAATTACAATCACAATATAAATTATTTTTAACTTATCCTATTGAAGGATATTTGCTTAAATTGAAAAGTCAGTTTTAAATTTTTGAGGATAAAAATAATAGGCTCTTAGCTTCCCAATTAAGGGCAGCTAGAGCTAAAAGACAAGTTTTAAAGATTCGTAAAGATAATGGAGATATAGTAAGTAATCATGAAGATATTAATAATATTTTTCAGGATTTTTATTCTGATCTTTATAAATCTCAATTTCCTACGGACTCTTCCAAAATGAGGGCATTTTCACATAAGATTACATTTCCTCAAATTACTGTTGAAGATCAACAGACCCTTGATGCTCCAATTACTGAGCATGAAATTTAGAAAGCTGTGTTGTCAATGCAATCAGGTAAAGCTCCTGGACTTGATGGTTATTCAGTAGGATTTTACAAAAACTTTGAAAAATTACTTTCTCCTTATCTTTTGGAAATATTTCATGAATCTTTTGAGAAGGGTAATTTACCTTCTTTTTATGAAGCTTCTGTTTCCTTAATCCTTAAGAAAGATAAAGATCCTACTGAATGTTCATCATATAGACCTATTTCGCTGTTAAATGTGGACGCAAAAATTCTTTCTAAGATACTGGCTAACCATTTGGAAAATATTTTAACTAAAATCATCTCTACGGATCAAGTAGGCTTGATTAAAGGCTGTTACTCTTTCTCCAATGTTCGGAGACCGATGAACATTATATACTCCTCACTATCCAAGCTACCCCAATGTGTTATTTCTCTTCACGCAGAAAAGGCATTTGATAGAGTTGAATGGATGTATCTGTTTAATGTATTAGAAAAATTTGGCTTTGGTAATAATTTTAATAAGTGGATTCAAATGATCTATAAGAATCCTATTGCTATTGTTATTACTAATAATTTCAGGTCTTTTGACAAGGTCCCCCACAGGAGATTAGTGTGCAATCTTAAAGCACATGGTATTGGGGGTAAGGTATTGGTGTGGGTGGAGAATTGGTTAGCAGACAGGAAGCAAAGAGTGGGAATAAACGGGACCTTTTCAGAATGGCAGGCGGTGACTAGTGGGGTACCGCAAGGCTCAGTGCTGGGACCCCAGTTGTTTACAATATATATTAATGACTTGGATGAGGGAATTAAATGCAGCATCTCCAAGTTTGCGGATGACACGAAGCTGGGCGGCAGTGTTAGCTGTGAGGAGGATGCTAAGAGGATGCAGGGTGACTTGGATAGGTTAGGTGAGTGGGCAAATTCATGGCAGATGCAATTTAATGTGGATAAATGTGAAGCTATCCACTTTGGTGGCAAAAACAGGAAAACAGATTATTATCTGAATGGTGGCCGATTAGGAAAAGGGGAGGTGCAACGAGACCTGGGTGTCATCATACACCAGTCATTGAAAGTGGGCATGCACGTACAGCAGGCGGTGAAAAAGGCGAATGGTATGCTGGCATTTATAGCAAGACGATTTGAGTACAGGAGCAGGGAGGTACTACTGCAAGGTACTGGAGGTACAAGGCCTTGGTGAGACCACACCTGGAGTATTGTGTGCAGTTTTGGTCCCCTAATCTGAGGAAAGACATCCTTGCCATAGAAGGAGTACAAAGAAGGTTCACCAGATTGATTCCTGGGATGGCAGGACTTTCATATGATGAAAGACTGGCTGAACTAGGCTTATACTCGTTGGAATTTAGAAGATTGATGGGGGATCTGATTGAAACGTATAAAATCCTAAAGGGATTGGACAGGCTAGATGCAGGAAGATTGTTCCCGATGTTGGGGAAGTCCAGAACGAGGGGTCACAGTTTGAGGATAAAGGGGAAGCCTTTTAGGACCGAGATTAGGAAAAACTTCTTCACACAGAGAGTGGTGAATCTGTGGAATTCTCTGCCACAGGAAACAGTTGAGGCCAGTTCATTGGCTATATTTAAGAGGGAGTTAGATATGGCCCTTGTGGCTAAAGGGATCAGCGGGTATGGAGGGAAGGCTGGTACAGGGTTCTGAGTTGGATGATCAGCCATGATCATACTGAATGGCGGTGCAGGCTCGAAGGGCCGAATGGCCTACTCCTGCACCTATTTTCTATGTTTCTATCTTTCTATGTCTCCTTTTTTTTCACTCTCGTGAGGTACTAGATAGGGATGTCCACTAAGTCCTTTATTATTTAATCTTGTACTGGAGCCTTTAGCTATAATACTCCGTGAAGCTAAAAATATTCATGGTATCTCCATAAATGGGACCACACATAAGATTTCTCTTTACGCAGATGATCTTTTGCTTTATATTTCGAACCCTGAAGAATCTATTCCTAATCTTTTGGAAAAATTAAATGATTTTGGAAAATTTTCAGGATATAAACTTAACTTAAATAAAAGTGAATTGCTTCCATTAAATGCTTCTGTTTTTATATATAACGATATTCCATTTAGAATTGTGAATTCTTTTAAATATTTAGGTATTATCATTACTAAAAAATATAAAGATCTTTATAAAGCTAATGTAGTTCCTTTAATGAACTATATGAAACAATTGTTTTCTAGATGGAACCCACTTACACTTCCTTTAATAGGTCATATTCATGCTGTGAAAATGATGATTTTACCTGGATTTTTATATGTTTTTCAAAATATACCTATCTTTTTAACTAAAACATTGATTCTATTATTTTGTCCTTTATTTGGAATAATAAAAAAAAACAAGAATTAATAACTATCATTTACAAATATCTCAAAAAGATGGTGGACTTGCACTACCTAATTTAAAATTGTATTATTGGGCTGTTAATATTCAACAATTATGTTTTTGGCTATATTGGCTTGATAAGAGCCAAAAACCAGCTTGGATTGATTTGGAATTAAAAGCTATCAAACAATTTCATTTAACCTCATTATTAGGAGCTCCATTACCTTTACAACTTGCTAAAATTCCAAATGTAAATCTCTACCCCGTTATTAAACAGTCCTTACGGATTTGGTTTCAGTTTCGCAACTCTTTTAATTTTAAACAATTTAAATTGTCTAGCTCTTTATATCGAAATTTTCTATTTAAACCATCAATAACCAATCCCATTCTTCTCTTATGGAGAAATAACGGGATCTGTTCTTTTGCAGATTTACCTTGTGGTGGTCGATTGATGACTTTTGAAGAGTTAATTAGCAAATGTTCCCTCTCTCAGACACACTTACTGCAATATTTTCAGGTTAGACATTTTTTACAAAAATACTTATCTAAGTTTCCATATATGCAAGAATCTGATTAGTTGGATACTACTTTAAATATGAATCCTTTAGTGAGAGGTTCCATTGGTAGAAATTATAATTCATTTTTACTACAGAAAGATAACCTGAGGAGAGCTAAGGTACTGGTGACCCCTGTTGCCATCCAGGAGGTCGGTGTGGACATGGTGGAGGATTACAAATACCTGTGGATACGTATTGACAATAAACTGGACTGGTCAAAGAACACTGAGGCTGTCTACAAGAATGGTCAGAGCCGTCTCTATTTCCTGAGGAGACTGAGGTCCTTTAACATCTGCCAGACGATGCTGAGGATATTCTACGAGTCTGTGGTGGCCAGTGCTATCATGTTTGCTGTTGTGTGCTGGGGAAGCAGGCTGAGGGTAGCAGACACCAACAGAATCAACAAACTCATCCGTAAGGCCAGTGATGTTGTGGGGATGGAACTGGACTCTCTCACGGTGGTGTCTGAAAAGGGGGATGCTGTTTAAGTTGCATGCCATCTTGGTCAATGTCTCCCATCCACTACATAATGTACTGGGTGGGCACAGGAGTACATTCAGCCAGAGACTCATTCCACCGAGATGCAACACAAAGCGTCATAGGAAGTCATTCCTGCCTGTGGCCATCAAAATTTACAACTCCTCCCTTGGAGGGTCAGACACCCTGAGCCAATAGGCTGGTCCTGGACTTATTTCATAATTTACTGGCATAATTTACATATTACTATTTATGGTTCTATTACTATTTATTATTTATGGTGCAACTATAACAAAAACCAATTTCCCCCGGAATCAATAAAGTATGACTATGACTATGAATATAAACTCTCACTAAAGATTAAACAAGATTGGGAGAGAGAACTTAGTATGACTTTTGTTAATGAAGATTGGTTGTGAGTTTTGAAAATGATCAATTCTTCTTCGATATTGCAACTCTGATAAAGAAGAAGAGGGAGTTGTATGACGTGTATAGGAAGCAGGGAGTAAATAAGGTGCTTGAGGAGTATAAGAAGTGCAAGAAAATACTTAAGAAAGAAATCAGAAGGGCTAAAAGAAGACATGAGGTTGCCTTGGCAGTCAAAGTGAAGGATAATCCAAAGAGCTTTTACAGGTATATTAAGAGCAAAGGGATTGTAAGGGATAAAATTCATCCTCTTGAAGATCAGAGTGGTTGGCTATGTGCGGAACCAAAGGAATTGGGGGAGATCTTAAATAGGTTTTTTGCGTCTGTGTTTACTAAGGAAACTGGCATGAAGTCTATGGAATTAAGGGAAACAAGTAGTGAGATCATGGAAACTGTACAGATCGAAAAGGAGGAGGTCCTTGCTGTCTTGAGGAAAATTAAAGTGGATAAATCCCCGGGACCTGACAGGGTGTTCCCTCGGACCTTGAAGGAGACTAGTGTTGAAATTGCAGGGGCCCTGGCTGAAATATTTAAAATGTCGCTGTCTACAGGTGAGGTGCCGGAGGATTGGAGAGTGGCTCATGTTGTTCCGTTGTTTAAAAAAGGATCGAAAAGTAATCCAGGAAATTATAGGCCGGTAAGTTCAACGTCGGTAGTAGGTAAGTTATTGGAGGGAGTACTAAGAGACAGAATTTACAAGCATTTGGATAGACTGGGACTTATTAGGGAGAGTCAACATGGCTTTGTGCGTGGTAGGTCATGTTTGACCAATCTATTGGAGTTTTTCGAGGAGGTTACCAGGAAAGTGGATGAAGGGAAGGCAGTGGATATTGTCTACATGGACTTCAGTCAGGCCTTTGACAAGGTCCCGCATGAGAGGTTAGTTAGGAAAATTCAGTCGCTAGGTATACATGGAGAGGTGGTAAATTGGATTAGACATTGGCTCGATGGAAGAAGCCAGAGAGTGGTGGTAGAGAATTGCTTCTCTGAGTGGAGGCCTGTGACTAGTGGTGTGCCACAGGGATCAGTGCTGGGTCCATTGTTATTTGTCATCTATATCAATGATCTGGATGATAATGTGGTAAATTGGATCAGCAAGTTTGCTGATGATACAAAGATTGGAGGTGTAGTAGACAGTGAGGAAGGTTTTCAGAGCCTGCAGAGGGACTTGGACCAGCTGGAAAAATGGGCTAAAAAATGGCAGATGGAGTTTAATACTGACAAGTGTGAGGTATTGCACGTTGGAAGGACAAACCAACGTAGAACATACAGGATTAATGGTAAGGCACTGAGGAGTGCAGTGGAACAGAGGGATCTGGGAATACAGATACAAAATTCCCTAAAAGTAGTGTCACAGGTAGATAGGGTCGTAAAGAGAGCTTTTGGTACATTGGCCTTTATGAATCGAAGTATTGAGTATAAGAGCTGGAATGTTATGATGAGGTTGTATAAGGCATTGGTGAGACCGAATCTGGATTATTGTGTTCAGTTTTGGTCACCAAATTACAGGAAGGATATAAATAAGTTTGAAAGAGTGCAGAGAAGGTTTACAAGGATGTTGCCGGGACTTGAGAAACTCAGTTACAGAGAAAGGTTGAATAGGTTAGGACTTTATTCCCTGGAGCGTAGAAGAATGAGGGGAGATTTGATAGAGGTATATAAAATTATGATGGGTATAGATAGAGTGAATGCAAGCAGGCTTTTTCCACTGAGGCAAGGGGAGAAAAATACCAGAGGACATGGGTTTAGGGTGAGGGGGGAAAAGTTTAAAGGGAACATTGGGGGGGCTCCTTCACACAGAGAGTGGTGGGAGTATGGAATGAGCTGCCAGACGAGGTGGTAAATGTGGGTTCTTTTTTAACATTTAAGAATAAATTGAACAGATACATGGATGGGAGGTGTATGGAGGGATATGGTCCGTGTGCAGGTCAGTGGGACTAGGCAGAAAATGGTTCGGCACAGCCAAGAAGGGCCAAAAGGCCTGTTTCTGTGCTGTAGTTTCTATGCCAATCACTGATTAATTCAATTTAAAATTGTTCACCGTTATTATTTAACAAAGTAGAGACTATCTAAAATATTTCCTAACATAGACAACTATTGTGATAGGTGTAAAACTGAAGTAGCCACTTTGTCACATATGTTCTGGTCACGTTCTTCATTAAAATCTTTTTGGAAATTTTTATTTTCTACAATTTCTAAAGCTTTGAAAATTAATTTACAACCTAATACATTGACTGTCTTATTTGGAATAGTTCCGCATCATATTCAGGGTATTTCATCTTCAGACCAACATTTGTCACATTGTTGGCAAGAAGGGCTATTTTATTGAAATGGAAAGTTACTTCTGTCCCTACATTAATTCAATGGTTTTCTCAAATAATGTTCTGTTATGTCTTAGCTTGGAAAAAATTAGAAGTAGAACTTTTGATTCTCGATTCAATTTTGAGAGAAGATGGGGCTCTTTTGCCAAATATTATCATTTAATTTGAATTAATTTATATGGTTTCCTTCCAATCTTATTTTATATAAATGTGAATTGGCGGTTGGTGATTTTTCTTCTTCATATATATAGATGATTGTAAGACGTATTGCCCTGGGAACTGGTTCCTAATGGGTTTTTTTTCTCTCTTTTTTCTTTTTCTTTCTCTTGTAGTTACTGGGGTTTTTTCCTATTAGTAATTGGGGTTCTCTTTTTCCTTCTTTTCTTTATAAAAAGTATTTTTTTTCATTACCATATATTCTTCTTTTTTGATATTTTTACTTCAGCTTTATTAACTGTATATATATATTAATTTGTTGAAATTTTGTACTATTTTAAAGCTGTAGAAGATTATGTATCAAACCTTTTGATTCCTGACTTTGTTTGAGGTTTTACCAACATCTGCCTCCACAAACTCTCCACTAACTGTTCTGGCACTCTGTTTCCCATCCTCCTGCAACTCTAGTTTAAACCCCACCGTGCAGCATTAACAAACCTTCCCACTAGGATATTAGTCCCTCTCCAGTTCAGGTGAAAACCGTCCCTTCTATCCAGGTCCCACCTTCCCTGGAAGAGAGCCCAATGATAAAAAAAATCTGACACCCTCCCTCCTTAGCCACTTATTAAACTGTATAATCATCCTAGTTCTAGCTCCTAACTCCCTGAACTCCCTCTGCAGAACCTTGTCACTCATCCTACCCATGTCATTAGTACCTACATGGGCCATGACTTCTGGCTGTTCACCCACTTCAGAATGCTGAGGACTCGATCCAAGATATCCTGGATCCGGCACCTCGGAGGCAACATTTGATCCGGGAATCTCATTCTCACCCACAGAACCGCTTGTCCGTTCCCCTAAGACTAACGAATCCTCTATCACCACAGCGTGCCTCTTCTCCCCACTTCTCTCCTGAGTCACAGAGATCCGACCACTGTGACTCTCCTCGGTTAGGTCATCCCCTGACAGTATCCAAAGTGATACACCAGTTGTGAGGGGGATGGCCACAGGGGTGCTCTGCACTGGCTCCTTAAACCCTTTCCCCTTCCTGGCTGTCACACAGTCTCCTGTGTCCTGCACCTTGGGTGTAACTTCCTCTCTATATATCCTATCTATCACCCCCTCACCCTCCCGAATGATCCGGAGTTCATCCAGTTCCAGCTCCTACTCCTTCATAGGGATTGTTAGAAGCTGCATCTGGATACACTTTTTGCAGTTGTGCAGTTGTCAGGGACACTGGAGGTCTCCCTGCCTTCACAAATCCCGCAAGAGGAGCATTCAACTATCCTGCCTGTCATCTCTACTGTCTCAGCTGAGCAAATATAAAGAAGGGAAGGGGAAAAAAAACTTAGCCTAGAGCTTTTCCTTTCTTTTGCTTTCTCTGACTGAAGCCCCACTTTGCAGATGCCTCTAAATATAAAAGAGGATACCAGTAGCATGAATGGCAGTGATGTTTCACTACCAGATGAACTCAACACCTTCTATGCCCGCTTTGAAAGGGAGAACACAACTACAGCTGTGAAGATCCCTGCTGTGACTGATGACCCTGTGATCTCTGTCTCAGAGGCCGATGTTAGGCTGTCTTTAAAGAGAATTAACCCTCACAAGGCAGAAGGTCCCAATGGAGTATCTGGTAAGGCTCTGAAAACCTGTGCCAACCAACTGGCGGGAGTATTCAAGGACATTTTCAACCTCTCACTGCTAAAGGCAGAAGTTCCCACTTGCTTCAAAAAGGCAACAATTATACCAGTGCCGAAGAAGAATAATGTGGGCTGCTTTAATGACTATTGCCCAGTAGCACTCATATCGACAGTGATGAAATGCTTTGAGAGGTTGGTTATGACTAGACTGAACTCCTGCCTCAGCAAGGACCTGGACCCATTGCAATTTGCCTGTCACCACAATAGGTCAACGGCAGGCGCAATCTCAATGGCTCTCCACATGGCCTTAGACCACCTGGATATCACGAACACCTATGTCAGGATGCTGTTCATTGACCATAACTCTGCATTTAATACCATCATTCCCACAACCCTGATTGAGAAGTTGCAGAACCTGGGCCTCTGTACCTCTCTCTGCAACTTCCTAACCAGAAGACCGCAATCTGTGTGGATTGCTGATAAAATTTCCTCCGCACTGACAATCAACACTGGTGCACTTCAGGGGTGTGTGCTTAGCCCCCTGCTGTACTCCCTATATACCCATGACTGTGTGGCTAGGCATAGCTCAAATACCATCTATAAATTTGCTGATGATACAACCATTGTTGGTAGAATCTCAGGTGGTGATGAGAGGGCGTAAAGGAGTGAGATATGCCAGCTAGTGGAGTGATGTCGCAGCAACAACCTGGCACTCAACGTCAGTAAGACGAAAGAGCTGATTATGGACTTCAGGAAGGGTAAGACGAAGGAACACATACCAATCCTCATAGAGGGATCAGAAATGGAGAGAGTGAGCAGTTTCAAGTTCCTGGGTGTCAAGATCTCTGAGGATCTAACCTGGTTCCTGTGGCAAACCATGTATATATGTTGTAACTGGGTTACCTGTCTGGACATGCCCCTCTGCTGACTGCTCCTGTGGCTCCTCCCACAGACCCCTGAATAAAGGCGATTGTACCATTGCTCCTCCTCTCAGTCCAGGGGCAGATACTCAGCATGGTGGAGATCACATTTTACTGCTAATAAAGCCTTTCAGTATTTACTCTACTTCCAGTCTTTTGGAGCTATTGATGGTGCATCAATTTTATTAGCAGTCATTTTAAAGCATGGAACACGTCCTGAGACCTGACAAGTTAGACCTCAACCCGCAAACACCTGAAGCTGGAAGCGCTTTCGAACTCTGGCTGGCCTGCTTCGAATCATACCCAGAGGAGATTGAAGTGACCGAGTCCGCTGCGAAGCACAGAGTTCTCCTTTCCAGGGTCAGTCCATGGATCTACTCGATGATCAGAGACCGACCGAGCTACGACGGCTCGATGAGTGCCCTCAAAAGACAATACCTGCAGCTGGTAAACACCGTCTACGTGCAGCATCGCTTAGCGACACCGCAGCAACAGCCCGGGGAATCAAGCGCTGAGTTTGTCCGGGCCCTACAGACACTCGTGTGGGCCTGCGATTGCCAGGGGCTGACGGCCGAAGAGCATGCGGAGCTCCTAGTAAGAGAAGCCTTCGTCACGGGGACCAGGTCAGTGTATGTGCGCCAGTGGCTGCTGGAACACGCCGGTCTTATGTTCGGTGATTGAGCTGGCCGAAATGCTGGAAGCTGCTCTGCACAACTCAGAGGCTCTCCAGGCACGCGATCTCCCGATGGCCTTGTGGGCGCCGCAGACCCTGCAACCTGCCAATGAATTGACCACAGCTGCTGCCAGTCGCAAGTCCGCAAAGTGCTACTTCTGCGGACTCGAGAAGCACCCCCGGAAACACTGCCTGGCCCAAGAAGCTACCTGCTCCAGCTGCGGAAAGAAGGGCCACTTCGCCAAGACCTGTAAGTCCAAACGGCGAGCGGGATCGAGCAGCGCCTCATGCGAGGCATGGGGGGTCGCCATCTTCCCTGCCGCCATCTTGCCTGCACGTCGCCACCACATGCGAGACATGGGGGCGGCCATCTTGGTCGGCGCCACCTCCCACCGCCTACGACCCACTAGTGCTCATGGGGCAGCCCACCACGGCGGACCAAGAGAGCGACTCAACTCTGGCCTCCATGATCCTCGACCAAAGTGCTCCCCACCAGCTCGCAAGGTCAATGATAGACATCCTGGTGGAGGGGTGCAGGACAAGCTGCCTGTTTGACACAGGTGGCACGGGGAGTTTTATCCACCCGGACACGGTGCAGCATTGTGGACTCATGATATGGCCGGTAAGTCGGAGGGTCACCATGGCTTCCCGGTTGCATACAACAGACATCCAGGGGGGTTGTGCAGCAACGCTAGTGGTGCAGGGCACAGAATATCGAGACTTTACGTTACTGGTCATGCCTCAACTGTGTGCCCCTGTGCTGTTGGGGTTGGACTTCCAGAGCCACCTGAAAAGCGTGACAATGGAGTATGACGGGCCCCCCCCACCAATTACTGTCGTAAATCCTCAGTTTTGTAGAGATATGTCACGTACCCCGCTACTGACCACGCACACACACCGACCCGCACATCCCACCCAACACCATGCCAACTGCCACACTACCGACACCACTTGCGGCCTCTCCACCCTCAAGATCCCTCCCCCACCGCTGTTCGCCAACCTGACCCCCGACTGTAAACCTGTGGCAACTAAAAGCAGGAGGTACAGCGCGCAGGACAGAGCTTTTATTAAGTCGGAGGTGCAGCGGCTGCTCAGGGAGGGGGTCATTGAGGCAAGCACAAGACCTTGGAGGGCGCAGGTGGTCATTGTTTGGAACGGGGAGAAGAATAGGATGGTCGTGGACTATAGCCAGACTATCGATAGGTCCACGCAGCTTGACGCATACCCCCTACCCCGCGTCGCGGACATGGTCAGTCAGATAGCACAGTACAAAGAGTACTCGACCATAGACCTAAAATCCGCTTACCATCAGCTCCCCATCCACCAGGAGGACCGCCCTTACACTGCCTTCGAGGCGGACAGCAGGCTTTATCAATTCCTGCACATCCCCTTCGGTGTCACGAATGGTGTATCTGTCTTCCAGAGGGCAATGGACCGGCTGGTGGACCAGTGCCAACTGAAGGCCACGTTCCTACATCTGGATAACATCACCACCTGCGGTCACGACCGGCAGGATCACAACAACAACATCCAAAAATTTTTCCAAGCGGCCAAAGCTTTCAATCTCACCTATAACAAGGACAAGTGTGTGTTCAGAACCACCCGTCTTGCTATCCTTGGGTGTGTCGTGGAGAATGGAGTCATTGGCCCTGACCCCAACCGTATGCGCCCCCTGTTGGAACTCCCTCTTCCCAATACCCTCAGAGCCCTCAAAAGGTGCCTGGGCTTCTTTTCATATTATGCCCAATGGGTCTCTAACTATGCAGACAAGGCCCGCCCCCTGGTCAAGTCCACCACATTCCCCCTCTCAGCCGAGGCTCGCACGACCTTCAGCTGCATAAAAGGGGACATTACCAAAGCAGCAATGCATGCGGTGGATGAGTCCATCCCCTTCCAAGTAGAGAGTGACGCCTCCGACTTTGCGCTGGCTGCTACCCTCTACCAGGCAGGAAGACCAGTGGCGTTCTTCTCCCGTACCCTTCAAGGCCCTGAAATTCGGCACTCTGCGGTAGAGAAAGAGGCCCAGGCCATTGTGGAAGATATTAGGCACTGGAGGCACTATCTCGCTGGCAAAAAGTTCACCCTGCTGACTGACCAATGCTCAGTCGCATTCATGTTTAGTAACCAACAGCGGGGCAAAATCAAAAATGATAAAATTCTGAGGTGGAGAATCGAACTCTCCACCTTCAACTATGACATCATGTACAGGCCTGGGAAGCTCAATGAACCCTCCGATGCCCTAGCCCGGGGAATGTGCACCAGCGCGCAGATCGACCGGCTGTACGCCCTACATGTAGATCTTTGCCACCCGGGGGTCACCCGGCTTTTCCACTTCGTGAAAGCCCAGAACCTGCTTTACTCCCTTGAAGAGATCAGGATGATGACCAGGGACTGCCAAGTCTGTGCAGGGTGCAAACCGCACTTCTACCAACCCAAAAAGGCACAACTTAATCAAGACCACCCGCCCCTTTGAGCGACTGAGTGTTGACTTTAAGGGCCCCCTTTCCTCCACCGACCACAATGTGTACTTTCTTAACGTTATCGACAAGTACTCGCAGTTCCCCTTCACCAGCCCCTGCCCCGACACCACTACCACGTCAGTTATAAAAGCCCTGCGCAAGCTCTTCACTCTGTTCGGATACCCATGCTATATCCACAGTGACACAGGGTCCTCGTTTATGAGTGATGAGCTGCGCCAATATCTACTGGCTATGGGAATTGCAACCAGTAGGACCATGAGCTATAATCCCCGGGAGAATGGACAGGTAGAGAAGGAGAATGGCACGGTGTGGAAAGCCACACTCTTAGACCTCAGGTCAAAGGGACTGCCGGTCTCCCGCTGGCAGAAGGTCCTTCCCGAGGCACTCCACTCCATCCGCTCCCTGTTATGCACGGCCACCAATGCCACCCCTCATGAGCGACTCTCTTCTTTTCCCAGAAAGTCGACCACCGGGACCACCCTACCAACTTGGCTGACGTCCCCGGGGCTAGTGCTGCTCCGGAAACATGCGAGGAGCAATAAATACTCCCCGATGGTCAAGAGGGTTCACTTACTTCATGCGAACCCCCAGTATGCCTATGTGGTTTTATCTGATGGGCAGGAGGACACAGTCTCCATCCGCAACCTGGCGCCTGCGGGGGCACCGGGCCCCTACCCTGAACACTCCATGGTGACTATTAACCCCGTATCCACCGATGTATGTACCCACGAGACACTGCGCACTCCAAGCCCTACACAGACACCACACGACACTCCCATACCGGGCGCAACACACACGCATGAGGGATTACTGACACCTAACGTGCTGACACCTCAAGTCAGGCCGGAGCCAGCACAACCGCCGTCACCGATGTAATCACCACCGGTGCTACGTAGATCACAGCGACGGACTCGACCGCCTGATAGACTTGACCTGTAAATATACTTGTTTTAAATATTGTCAGTCACTTCACCCCGCGGGACTCTTTTTAAAAAAAGGAGGGGTGAATGTGGTAAACCATGTATATATGTTGTAACTGGGTTAACTGTCTGGACACACACCTCTGCTGACTGCCCCTGTGGCTCCTCCCACAGATCTCTGAATAAAGGCGATTGTGCCATTGCTCCTCCTCTCAGTCCAGGGGCAGATACTCAGCATGGTCGAGGTCACATTTTAATGCTAATAAAAGCCTTTCAGTATTTACTCTACTTCCAGTCTTTTGGAGTTATTGATAGTGCATCAGTCCCAACATATCGATGCAGTTACCATAAGACCATAAGACAAAGGAGCAGAAGTAGGCCATTCGGCCCATCGAGTCTGCTCTGCCATTTTATCATGAGCTGATCCATTTTATCCTATTTAGTCCCACTGCCCCGCCTTCTCACCATAACCTTTGATGCCCTGGCTACTCAGATACCTATCAATCTCTGCCTTAAATATGCCCAATGACTTGGCCTCCACTGCTGCCCGTGGCAACAAATTCCATAGATTCACCACCCTCTGACTAAAAAAATTTCTTCGCATTTCTGTTCTGAAAGGGCGCCCTTCAATCCTGAAGTCATGCCCTCTCGTACTAGACTCCCTCATCATGGGAAACAACTTTGCCACATCCACTCTGTCCATGCCTTTTAACATTCGAAATGTTTCTATGAGGTCTCCCCTCATTCTTCTAAACTCCAAGGAATACAGTCCAATAGCGGACAAACGTTCCTCATATGTTAACCCTCTCATTCCCGAAATCATTCTCGTGAATCTTCTCTGGACCCTCTCCAACGTCAGCACATCCTTTCTTAAATAAGGAGACCAAAACTGCCCACAGTACTCCAAGTGAGGTCTCACCAGCGCCTTATAGAGCCTCAACATCACATCCCTGCTCCTATACTCTATTCCTGTAGAAATAAATGCCAACATTGCATTCGCCTTCTTCACCACCGACTCAACCTGGAGGTTAACCTTAAGGGAATCCTGTACGAGGACTCCCAAGTCCCGTTGCACCTCAGAACTTTGAATTCTTTCCCCATTTAAATAATAGTCTGCCCGTTTATTTTTTCTGCCAAAGTGCATAACCATACACTTTCCAACATTGTACTTCATTTGCCACTTCTCTGCCCATTCTTCCAATCTATCCAAGTCTCTCTGCAGACTCTCCGTTTCCTCAGCACTACCAGCCCCTCCACCTATCTTCGTATCGTCAGCAAACTTAGCCACAAAGCCAATAAGCCAAATTCCATAATCTAAATCGTTGATGTACAATGTAAAAAGAAGCGGCCCCAACACGGGCCCCTGTGGAACACCACTGGTAACCGGCAGCCAACCAGAATAGGATCCCTTTATTCCCACTCTCTGTTTCCTGCCAATCAGCCAACGCTCTATCCACGTATGTAACTTTCTCGTAATTCCATGGGCTCTTATCTTGTTAAGTAGCCTCATGTGTGGCACCTTGTCAAATGCCTTCTGAAAATCCAAATATACAACATCCACTGCATCTCCCTTGTCTAGCCTACTGGTAATTTCCTCAAAAAATTGTAATAGGTTTGTCAGGCAGGATTTTCCTTTAAGGAATCCATGCTGAGTTCTGCCTATCTTGTCATATGCCTCCAGGTACTCTGTAACCTCATCCTTGACAATCGACTCCAACAACTTCCCAACCACCGACGTCAAGCTAACAGGTCTATAATTTCCTTTTTGCTTCCTTGCCCCCTTCTTAAATAGCGGAGTGACATTTGCAATCTTCCGGTCTTCCGGAACCATGCCAGAATTTATCGACTTTTGAAAGATCATCGCTAATGCCTCCGCAATCTCTACAGCTACTTCCTTCAGAACACGAGGGTGCATTCCATCTGGTCCAGGAGATTTAGCGACCTTTAGCCTATTCAGCTTCCTGAGTACTTTCTCTGTCGTAATTGTGACTGCGCACACTTCTCTTCCCTGCCACCCTTGAGTGTCCGGTATCCTGCTGTCTTCCTCAGTGAAGACTGATGCAAAATACTTGTTCAGTTCCTCTGCCATCTCCTCATCTCCCATTACAATTTCTCCAGTATCATTTTCTATCGGTCCTATATCTACTCTCACCTGTCTTTTACTCTTTATATACTTGAAAAAGCTTTTAGTATCCTCTTTGATATTATTTGCTAGTTTCCTTTCATAGTTAATCTTTTCTCTCTTAATGACCTTCTTGGTTTCTTTTGTAAGGTTTTAAAAACTTCCCAATCCTCTGTCTTCCCACTAATTTTTGCTTCCTTGTATGCCCTCTCCTTTGCTTTAACTTTGGCTTTGACTACTCTTGTCAACCACAGTTGCATCCTTTTTCCACTCGAAAATTTCTTCTTTTTTGGAATATACCTGTCTTGCACATTCCTCATTTTTCGCATAAACTCCAGCCACTGCTGCTCTGCCGTCTTTCCCGCCAGTGTCTCTTTCCAGTCAACTTTGGCCAGTTCCTCTCTCATGCCACTGTAATTTCCTTTACTCCACTGAAACACCGACACATCAGATTTCGGCTTCTCTTTTTCTAATTTCACAGTGAACTCAATCATGTTATAATCACTGCCTCCTAAGGGTTCCTTCACCTCAATCTCTCCAATCACCTCCGGTTCATTACACAATACCCAATCCAATACAGCCGATCCCCTAGTGGGCTCAACAACAAGCTGTTCTAAAAAGCCATCTCGCAGACATTCTACAAATTCTCTCTCTTGAGATCCAGTGCCGACCTGATTTTTCCAATCTACTCGCATGTTAAAATCCCCCACAATTATCATAACACTGCCCTTCTGACAAGCCTTTTCTATTTCCAGTTGTAATTTGTAGTCCACATCCCTGCAGCTGTTTGAAGGCCTATAAATAACTGCCATCAGGGTCTTTTTACCCCTGCTATTCCTTAGCTCAACCCATAAAGATTCTGCACCTTCCGATCCTATATCACCTCTTTCTAATGATTTAATATCATTTCTTACCAATAAAGCCACGCCTCCCCCTCTGCCTACCTTCCTATCCTTCCGATACACCGTGTATCCTTGGACGTTCAGCTCCCAGAGACATGCATCCTTTAGCCAGGTCTCAGTGATGGCCACAATATCATACCTGCCAATCTGTAGCTGTACAACAAGATCATCCACCTTATTTCTTATGCTGCGTGCATTTAAGTCCAACACCTTAAGACCAGTATTTGATACTTTTTGCTTTGATTTCACTGCAACTTTATTGCACTTAAACTCATCCCAATGGCTACACATTTGCCCCATCACCTGCCTGTCTTTCCTGACATCTTTACTGCTCACTATCTTAGATTTATTTCTGTTATCCCCTTCCTCTGCTCTATCATTCTGGTTCCCATCCCCCTGCCAAATTAGTTTAAACCCTCCCTAACAGCTCTATTAAACTTTTCCGCCAGGATATTGGTCCCCTTCGGGTTCAGGTATAACCTGTCCTTTTTGAACAGGTCATACTTCCCCCAGAAGAGATCCCAATTATCCAAGAATCTGAAGCCCTGCCTCCTACACCAGTGTCTCAGCCAGGCATTCATCTGCCTGATCCGACTACTCTTGCCCTCGCTAGCACGTGGCACAGGTAGCAATCCCGAGATTACTACCCTGGAGGTCCTGCTTGTCAGCTTCCTTCCTAACTCCTGGAAATCTCTCTTCAGGACCGCCTCCTTTGTCCTATCTATGTCATTGGTACCAACATGTACCAAGACAACTGGCTGCTCACCCTCCCCCTTTAGAATATTCAGGACCCGATCCGAAACATCCCGTACCCTGGCACCTGGGAGGCAACACACCATGCGGGTATCTCTGTCAGGCTCACAGAATCTCCTGTCTGTTCCCCTGACTATGGAATCCCCCACGACTACTGCATTTCTCTTCTCCCTCCTTCTCTCCTGCACAACAGCGCCAGGCTCAGTGCCAGAGACCCGGTCACCGTGGGCGTCCCCCGTCAGGTCATCCCCCTCAACAGCATCCAGAACAAGAGATTTGTTGCTGAGGGGGACAGCCACAGGGGTGCTCTCCACTATCCGGGCATTTCCCTTCCCTCTCTTGACAGTGACCCAGTGTTCTGACTCCTGTAGCCTAGGGATGACTACCTCCCTGTAGCTCCTGTCTATCACCTCTTCACTTTCCCTGATAAGCAGTAGGTCATCAAGCTGCAGCTCCAGATCCCTAACACGGTCTCTGAGGAGCTACAACTCGGTGCACCTGGCACAGATGTGGCCATCAGGGAGGCTGGAAGTCTCCCAGGATTCTCACATCTGATACCCTGAACAAAGCACTAACCCTGCAGGCATGCTATCTAATTCTACAGTTACAAAGAATGCAAGGCAGCAGCTATACCTCATTAGGAGTTCGAAGAGATTTGACATGTCAACAACTTACACTCAAGATCTTCTATAGTTGTACTGTGGAGAGCATTCTGACAGGCTGCATCACTGTCTGATATGGAGCGGCTACTGCACAGGACCGAAAGAAGCTGCAGAATGTTGTAAATCTAGTCAGCTCCATCTTGGAAATAGCCTACAAAGTATCCAGGGTGTCTTTAGGAAGCAGTGTCCCAGAAAGGCAGCATCCATTATTAGAGACCTCCAGCACCCAGGGCATGCACTTTTCTCACTCTTACCATCAAGTAGGAGATACAGAAGCCTGAAGGCACACACTCAGCGATTCAGGAACAGCTTCTTCCACTCTGCCATCCGATTCTTAAACGGGCATTGGACACTACCTTACTTTTTAAAATGTACAGTATTTCTGTTTTTTGCACATTTTTAAAATCTATTCAATATACATATTGTGTAATTGATTTACTTACTTATTATTATTATTATTTTATTTTTTATTTTTTTTTTCTTCTATATTATGTATTGCTGCTAAGTTAACAAATTTCACATCACATGCAAGTGACAATAAACCTGATTCTAATTCCAAGGTTTTTCAGTCATACTGTATTAAGAGTAAAAGAGATGCAAGAGTGGAGATTGGTCTACAGCAAAATGACGCTGGAAGTAATAGTGGGGGACAAAGAAATGGAGGATTAATTTAATCAGCATTTTGCTTCAGTCATCACTGTGAAATATACCAGCAGTATAGTGTGGCACACTAGTGTAGTGGTTTACACGTTTACAGTAACAGTGACCTGGGTTCAATTCTTGCTGGTGCCTGTAAGGACTTTGTACATTCTCTCCGTGAACACGTGGGTTTCCTCCAGGTGCTCCGGTTTCCTCCCACAGTCCAAAGACATACCAGTTGGTAGGTTAATTGGTCATTGTAAATTTTTCCGTGATTGGATTAAATTGGAGTTGCTGGGTGGTGTGGCTCTAAGGGCCAGAAGGTTCTATTCTGTACTGTATCATAATAAATATATAAATAGAATTAGGGAGGGTCAGTGGTCAGAAGTAAGTGTAGTTGCTATGACTGAGGAGAAAGTGTTTGGGAAACTGAATGGTCTGCAGGTAGATAAGTCACGTGAAACAGATTGACTACACTCCCGGGGTTCTGAAAGATATTGTGGAGGCATTCATAGTAATCTTTCAAGAATCATTAGATTCTGGAATGGTTCTAGAGCACTGGAAAATTGCAAATGTCATTCCATTCTTTAAGCGGGGGGGGGTCAAAGGAAATTACAAGCTTCATCCTTAATAAAGCACTCCAACATCTTCCCAACCACTGAAGAAAGGCTAACTAGCACAAGAAAGGGCAGCTGCATTCCATGCTGAGAACAATAGGAATGAAATTGCAGAATCCCAGGAAATAATCTCCCAAACATCTTCAGTATGGAATCAGAGTTGGTGCCAGAGGACTGAAACATGCAAATGTTACATTCTCATTCAAAAACTGTGCAAAGCCAAGTGCAATAATTACAATCAATAATCAGGGACTATATTAGAAATCACCTGGACAAGTGTGCATTAATTATAGAAAGCCAACGTTGGCATGGCAATGCCAAAACTAGTCCAACTAACTAGGAAGCAATTTTTTGATAAAGTAGCAGAGAGCTGAAGAGGGAATTGCAATGGATGAGGCATATATGGATTACCATAGTGCAATTGATAATATGCAATCTGGATTTTTGCCCATGAAATAAAGGGCCCTCAGCAGAATGGATGAAGATTCTGGCTAAGTTTCAGGAAACAGAGTAGATCTTAAAGGTTTATTATTGGACAAGGTTTATTAGTACCTCTTACTGAATAGCTGCAAGACCAAGGAGCTGATTATTGACAAACAAGAGAAAATCTGTAGATGCTGGAAATCCAAGCAACACACACAAAATGCTGGAGGAACTGAGCAGGCCAGGCAGCATCTGTGGAAAAAAAATACAGTTGACATGTCAGGCCGAGACCCTTCGGCAGGACCGGAGAAAAAAGATGAGTAGATTTAAAAGGTGAGGGAGGGGAGGGAGAAACACAAGGTGATAAGTGAAACCAGAAGGGGAGGGATGATGTAAAGAGCTGGGAAGTTGATTGGTGAAAGAGATACAGGGCTGGAGAAGTGGGAGTCTGATAGGTGGGGATAGAAGGTCATGGAAGAAGGAAAAGGGTGAGGAGCACAGAGGAAGGTGATGGGAAGACAAGGAGATAAGGTGAGAAAGGGAAAAGGGGATGGGGAATGGTGAGGGAGGGGGTGAGGGGCATTACTAGAAGTTAGAGAAGTCAATGTTCATGCCATCAGGTTGGAGGCTGCCCAGAAGGAATATAAGGTGTTGTTCCTCCAACCTGAGTGCGGCCTCATCGTGACAGTAGAGGAGGCCATGGATTGACATATTGGAATGGGAATGGGAGGTGGAATTAAAATGGGTGGCCACTGGGAGATCCTGCTTCTTCTAGCGGATGGAGCATAGGTGCTCGGCAAAGCGGTCTCTCAATCTACATCGGGTCTCACAAATATACAGGAGGCCACACCAGAAGCACCGGACACAGTATATGACCCCAACAAACTCATGGGTGAAGTGTCACCTCACCTGGAAGGACTGTTTGGGGCCCTGAATGGTAGTGACTTCAGGAGAAGGAAACTAGAGGTCCATGAGCTGGTCATCGTTGGAGGATCAGAGGTGGAGATGGTCAGCAACTTTAAATTCCTCAGGGTTAATATTTCAGGGTGCCTGTCCTGGGCCCAGCACGTAAGTGCAATTACAAAGAAAGCATGGCAGTGCCTTTACTTCGTTAACAGTTTGTGAAGTGCTTGCATGACATCTAAAATTTTGACAATCTTCTGAAGATGTGTAGTGGAGAGTATCTTGACTGGCTGCGTCACAGCCTGGTATGGAAACAGCAATGCTCTTGAATGGAAAATCCTACAAAAAGTAGTGGATACGGCCCAATCCATCACGGGTAAAGCCCTCCCCACCATTGACAAACATTTACATGAAATGCTGTTGCAGGGAAAGCAGCATCCATGATCATGGAACCCCACCACCCAGGCTATGCTTTCTTCTCACTGCTGCCATCAGGAAGAAGTTACAGGAACCTTAGGATTCACACCACCAAGTTTAGGAACAGTTATTACCTCTCAACCATCGGGCTCTTGAACTAAAGGGGATAACTTCACTCAACCTCATTTTTCCCTTCGTTGAGATGTTTGCACAACCTATAGACTCATTTTCAAGGACCCTTCATCTCATGTTCTCATTATTTATTGCTTATTTATTATTATTACTTCTTTCTTCTTGTATTTGCAGAGTTTGTTGTCTTTTGCACACTGGTTGATCGCCCAAGTTGGTGCGGTCTATCATTGGTTCTATTATGGTTATTATTCTATAGATTTACTGTGTATACCCACAATATATAAATATCAGGGTAGTATATGGTGACATATATGTACTTTGATAATAAATTGTCTTTGCACTATGAAGAGATAATAAACCTTGTGCAATATGGTTTAATATTTTATATAAACATTATGTGCAGTGGTCCATATCAGGATGACACTTTTTTATAATTTGAAAATGAATGCTTGGTATTCATAACCAATAGCATCAAATTAAATTGGGGCAATTATAATTGCATGAATGTTGAGTTGTCCAGATCTCCTATAAGGTTAAGGAATATCCCAGTGGATGAATATGTGGCAGATCTTTTAAATATTACTACTACTACTACGTTGACTCAGGCCTTTTAAGTAGCTGGTTTATAATGCTCAGTGCATATTTAGCCTAGATAGGAAGAGAGATTCCAGAAAAAAAGTGAATCAATTTTGCTATCTGCTGAAATTTTGTGAAATAGATGAGATCCTACAGTAAGTGCACCTGACAATGCACCTGAAAACTCGAATGGGGGAACTTTACTATGAGGTAAGGAGGTGGTCATTTAAAATTGAAGTATGAAAAAACAACTCACAATGGTTGGTGAACCTGTGGAATTCTTTACCCAGAGGATAGCGGCTGGATCATAGGAAGTAATTAAAGGGGAGGAAAATAAAAGTTTAGATGTATCAGCAAATTGGGGCAATGGGGGCCTAGCATAGAAAAGGAGACAAGGCCAGAAACTTTGTAATCACAATCAAATTGAATAGTTGGGTAAGCTTGAAAGGCCAAATTTGGAGGTATGGTGATCTGCGAGGGGGAAAGTTATGGACTAGGAGGAACTGTAAACGGGCACCTTCCCTGCATTCTCCTTCATTCCAGCTGTGGTCTCCACTACATAACCCTCTCCCTACTTCTTTCTTAACCCACTCCATTACAAGTAGTCATTGCATTGTCAGCAGAGATTAATCAGTAGATTTAAAAAAAAATGTGAGAGTTAACGTATAAAAAGATTTTAAAATGGGATTTGGGGCCCTGTAGATAAAGTAAGCTAATGTAAAAGCATCGAAACAATTTCTGAATTTCTATGAGATTATTTTGGCTACAATTGAAGTTTTGTCTGTGGTTCTGGATATTCCATTTTGAGAAATGGAAGCTAAGACTAAACATACAATTGGGAATTATCATGAGCCACCATGCTGAGATTTTATCAGCATTCTCCTGATAAATTCTGAGAGTCAAGAAAAAAATTTCCGATGCTTGCTGGTATTTTATTCATAAATGTAATTAATTCCTAGATGGCTATTTTTAAGGAACACACATTAGAAACAGAATCAGGTTCATTATCACTGTCTTATGTTGTCTTCTGACATCAGTACAATGAAATGACATAAAATTACTATAAATTACAAAACAAATAGATGGTGCAAAGAAAAAGGAATGACGAAGTTGTGATCATGGACCATTCATAAATCTGAAGATGGAGAGGAAGAACCTGTTCCTGAATCATTGAGTGTGCCCAGCTGGGTCAGTATACATTCCCTTAAGATGCACTGAGCACTTGGAAATCTGGTAATACCTTAGCTAACATGCTAAAGGTCTGCAGGTCATATCTAATCAAAGCTCAGCTAAAGTTATTCCAGTGTGCCCCTGATGCTGACAGAGACCATACAATGAAAACCTATTCATCAAATCCACAAAGTGTAGGGAAGAAAAACTTACAATTGATGTACCCAAACCTCATCCCAATTATAGCAAAATTATGCACAAAATCAATATTGCCTTACTCACTCTTGTTCTGAAGTATTATTCACCTGAAATGTGAACTTTTATTTTTCTCTTCCACAGCTACTTCCTAATTTGCTGAGTGTCTCCAGTATTTTCCATTTTTATCACATTCTCAAAATTCTGCATTAGGATGCTATCAAGGAAAATGAACTGTTTGCTCTTGTCATCATGGCAACATATGAAAACGTTTACTGGTAAGCAGAGAGGCAAAAAGAAACGAGCTTCAATCAGCTTGCGTCATATCTAACACGGAGAAGGAATGTGATGGTGCTCAAGGTCCGGAAACTGCACCAACAGAACTTCACCAGACAAGGCTGTTGAGAAGTGACTTCAGCCCAACATTTGCGACTGCTTCATCAGTATTAAGAACTAGATGTCTTCAGTGGAGTTCAGTTTCATTTGCAACTCTTGGAAGTGCCCAATTCTGTCTTTAACAGGACAGGATAAAATTTGGTAGGCATGGATCAAGGCTTCTGAATATTACAAATTCAAGTTTAATTGTCATTCATATGTAGCCAAACGTAACAGTGTTCCTCTGGGGTCAAGGAGCACCAACAGTCACACACAGCACAAGGCACATGTAGCACATATAATTACGATAGCTGTAAAACATACAGTCACAAAAATATGGTAATATTATACTCAAGTCCCTGTAGACTGATGGTTCCTGGAGCCACATTATCCGCAAGAACAAGCAGCAGTTCCTCACCTCGCACTAGTGCAGCTGCAGCCGACTGCATTCCATCTTGTCTTCCACCGAGCAACCACTAGAGAGCAGCACTGATGGAGGGGTCCAGCCCCTAAACAAGCACGGATGCCCACCATGCCCCACCATCTCCTCCCCTGGGTGGCTGCAACAGGGCGCACAGCAGCTGAGCACACACAGCTCTCTTGCCAATGAACCAGTGAACTGGACTTTCGGTGTTCTACATTACCAACGTCCAACAGGGTCTTCCAAACACAAGAAAAAAGTCCAAAACAATCATTTTCACCTTTCTTGGGTCTGCACCTTGCCTCTGATGCCTTCCTGCTTGGATTGCTGCACAACAAATCCAGCTCCACTGCTTTCAAGCAACTCATTGATGAGGTAGACCCTACAGTGCCTGAATGGCGGTGCAGACTTGAAGGGCCAAATGGCCTACTCCTGCACCTATTTTCTATGTTTCTATGTTTCTATGTTAATATCCTGCGTGCCTTGCGATCATAAAAAAGATGTAGAGGACGAACAATTACACCTTTGAGAGGCAGCTGCGACTAAGCCCGCTGCCATCGTACCGGAACAATGATGAGGTTTAAAAGCAAGGAAGAGAAATGTGATGTTAACACCAGGTAGCATGGTAAGACAAAAGACCTTGGAAAAGACAGGAAGTGGTGGAAGACGGGTCATTTGTACTGTTAAGGAAGTATACTTTCGTATTGGATTAATTCAGTCTGGAAAATTGATGGCAAGGATACTGGATAATGATGAAGGCATGCTATTGCAGTCCAACAATGAAGGAAAAAGAATGTAAAAAGCGGATTATGCATTGTTGTAGAATGGAAGAAGGTCATTTTCATGGAGAAATTCCATAGGAAGTTCAAAGTTAATTGCTACACCACGGATTTGAATCTGTTCACTAAACTTGTAAAGTAACCAGGAGCTTTTAGAGCCAAGGTTAGATTCACATTAATGCTTCCAGGATAAAACAATTCAGAAGTATCTAGGTGAGTTAAATCTCTACTGATGTGAAACTTGGAGACACAAAGGCCGAAAAATAAACAGTTGGAGTGTGTCAGGCAGCATCTGCAATGGAATGAAATGGACAGTCAACGTTTCAGGTCAAGACTCTTCACGTGGACTAAAACGTAAGGGGAAGATAGCCAATAGAAAGACATTAGCGGAACAGGTAAAGCAAGAGATGGCAGGTGATGGCTAGATCCACATGACAAAGAACAACAGCTAGATGGAGGAGGGAAGAGCGAAAATAGTGGCAAACCTGCAGCCGTGTATAGTACTGGCAAAAAGTCGCCTCTGACTTCCACAGGTGATCAAAGTCTATCCAGTAAATCAATGAATCATAATTATTCTCAACAATTCATGATATATTTACTCAAATCAGACTGCCTTGTTCTGCTGATCTAATTCAGAGATTATCTAAGTTTTATTATGTGCTAAGAAACCAATTCAAAGTTTAAAGGTCAAAGTAAATTTTATTATCTAAGTACATACAGTATATGTCACCATATACAACCCTGAGATACATTTTCTTGAAGAAATCTATAGAATAGTAACTATAACAGGATCATTGAAAGTTCAACCAGAGTGCAGAAGACAACTACTTGTGTGAATACAAATATAAATAAATAACGAGAGCACTACAGAGAATGTGTTGCCCTTAAGGCATTTATTTGACTTTGTTGGGTCTACGTTTTAAATGGTTTGTTTGTAACTGTTTTCTAGTTAACGTTAAAGGTTGATAATTATGTTACAGTTTAACAAAGGTAAGTTCATTGCCTATGGTATATCGCGGCATGTGATGACGTCACCTCCGGTTTCGTCGCATCTTATGTGTAACCTCCAGTTCGGAGAAGGTGTGAAGGTGGGTGCCATGCGTGCAGCATGATCGTGAAGATTTCCGTTTCTACCCACAAAGAAACATTATAGAAGCAATGCCGCAAGTTCATAAGAATGTATTTGAAGTAAAAATATTAACGCGGTTTCTGTTAAGGAAGTGGCGGTTGGGGCAGCGCGCGTGCCGGCTTTTCAATTTCAAACGCGGGGTCAGCTCGAGCCCAATGGCTATTTGACGGGACCCTCCTCGCCCGCTACTCGGGGCGGCTGGAGACTCTCGCTAAAAGAAGAGAGCAGGCGTGGTCTCCAGAATGAAACAGACGCTGTATATGTTTGTATTTTTTTTATCAACAGTTTTCACCATACCATGTTAATGTGGAAGAGTGAACCATAAATGGTTAACCTTACTGCAACTCTGTCTTCATTGGCTCCGGTTTAACTTGGTGTTTAGTCAGAGTTTCAACACACTGCACAAGAACACTGCAGAGAGAATGATATAAAGAGTCCTTAAAGTGAGATCATTGGTTGTAAGAACATTTCAATGATGGGGCAAGTGAGTGTAGTTATCCCCTTCTAGTCAAGGGCCTGATGGTTGAGGGGTAGTATCTGTTCTTGAAACTGGTGGTGCGAGTCCTGAGGCTCAAGGTATCAACTATTGATCAAATATACAAAAATGTCCCTATAATTGTATGGAAAATGTAATTACTGATTAAAAATACAGAGAGTATTTCCGAAAATTAACTAAATGATAATGACCTAGGCACAAATTTAATACTTCTAAAGATGCAAGTAAACTACAGATATACATTGCCAAAGCTCGCACATGACTGGGGGTTCACAATTTATAGAACAAACCAATCTACCGTAAGTTAAATAAGAGTGTTACTTGACTGTCACCTTTTGCTTTGGCAGGCTAAGTATTTAGTCTGGCTAAATAAACTATCCGTGTGATTATGACATTAATGGAAAATAGACATCTTTCTTAACCTCTCTGAAAAGATTATTGGTCAAAAATTAAAATGAATATTGTGACTGCTGTTAACACAAAGGATTCTGCTCCAAGGTGTAGTAGAAACAAAAGCCAAGATAAATAAGATCACTCCAGTTTAAAATGATTATGCCAAAGGCTGGATTCAAATTACTTTAGTTGACATAACGAACTGGTTTAACTGTTTTTTTCAAAGTAAATACCCTTATGCTCACAATCAACTGTAGGATTGTGAACTTTATTGACATTCAAAAGAAGAAGGAATTGTGCCTTTGAATTGATTGTTTTTGTCAGTTCAATGCAGGGAATTAGTTACTTCAGAAGCACCTGAGAAACAAACACTTTGTGCCAAACTATGTACTGAATATGATATAAAATTCTATTTTTATTTGTGAATACTAAAATAAATAATTATAATTAGCTCTTTTGACCTATGATTAGGTTTGGAGTTAGTGAGTGTGAGGCATGCTATGTTGGCACTGGAAGCATAGCAGCACATGTGGACACAATCCTCACTGATTTGATTTGGCACAAACAACACATTTCACTGTATGTTTCCTTGTACGTGTAACAAATCTAGCTTGACAAAGGTTTTTATTTTATCCACAGAAATTTAAAATAATTGGATCAATAACTGTGACTAGCCACTTGTAGCTCTTTGAGCTTTGCAACTTGGAATGGTCATGCAAATTTACGTTTATTTGTAAAATGAATAATACGTGGTCCAGGTGCAATGCTCAGTTAAAAACAAATTCAAGAAAACCAAATTTGTACTTCAACAATTCTGAAATTTGTCTGCTCATTCTCCTTCATTAAATCACTGTGACGTCCTTTCTCTACTTTTTGCCACCTACAGGGAAAGAATATTGCTGGTTATAGTCAACTTGTGACTGGAGATTATATATATAAAGCTCTTGTTAAATGAGAATACTGTCATAAAATCAATCTCAGCATCAGCAAAGAGAATAACTAGGTTAATGGTTTCAGCATCAACAATGTCTTGTGATTCATTTTCTTACAAACTATCTTATCTTTCTATTTCGATTCCTAATTTCAAGTTTTGGAATCTTTTTTGATTCTTTATCAGTTTGTTTTAATTCACAGTGGAAATAAAGTTTGCTTGAGCTTTATTTTGTATGCAAGTATTATGCGGGCACAGGAGCCTTAGGTCTCACACCATCAAGTTCAGGAACAGTTATTATCCCTCAGCCATCAGGATCTTGAACCAGTGGGGAAACTTCACTCAACTTCATTTGCCCCATTACTGAAATGTTCCCAGAACCCACGGATTCACTTTCAAGGGCTCTTCAACTCATGTTCTCAATATTTATTGCTTATTTCATTTATTATTATTATTTTTCTCTTTTATCATCATCATCAGGTGCCATGCCCAGTTTGAGCTTTGACTGCCATGGCCCACACACTCCTGTTTCAGGTCAAGTGGATTAATTCATTGGTATTCATTTCCAGTTCTCTGGCTGCTGTCTCCACCATTACTTGTCTTTGTCTTCCTCTTGCTTTCTTCCCTTCAATCTTTCCCATAATTACCGTGCATTCTAACTTTCCTAATCACATGTCCAATGAAGTTACGTTGCCTTTTCATGATCTCATACATTATTTCCCTTTCTGTGTTTGCTCTGTTCATGACATTCTCATTAGATATTCATTTTGTCCATGTTATTCTTTGCATCCTCCCAAAAAACCACATCTCTGCTGCTTCAATTTGTTTCCTCATGTTACTAGGTATTGTCCAACATTCTGAGCCATATAACATAATAGGATAAACGTAACATTTCAGTACTCTGCGGCAGGTTGTCATGCCTAGTTTAGTATTGGTCAGTATACTCTTCATTCTCGTAACGGTGTCTTTTGCCATCCCTATTCTTCTTTTGATGTCCAAGTCGCACCTGCCATCCGATGTCACCCAGCTTCCTAAGTAGCAAAAGTTCTGTACTTGTTTTATGTCTTCCCCATTTATTCTCAGCCTGCAGATAGGATTCTCCTTCTTTTTGGATATCACCACACATTCTGTCTCTGTTATATTTGCACAGTTTGTTCTCTTTTGCACATTGCTTGTTCGTCCACCCTGTTGTGTGTGGTCTTCCACTGATTCTAATATGGTTCTTGGATTTACTGAGTATGCCCGCGAGAAAATGAATCTCAGGCTCATATATGGTGATGTATATGTACATTGACAATACGTTTACTTTGAAATCTTGGTGCCTGCCTGCCCTGCAAAGACAATTGATCCTTTTGATGCTTTCATAATGATGGTGGCAGAATGGGAATTGAATAATTTGCCAGACATGCTGGAGATGTTTCAATAGATGTGAATAGAACAATACAAGTCCATCTGTTGCTGTAAAGTTATTAATGGCTTTGACATTTCTAATCCATAAGTCTGAACTTAAGCCAAGAATTGAAATGAACATGTGCCAGACACAGATGGGAGTTATTTGTTGGTAAAAGCAGATTTTAGGAATAAGAAATTGGAACTAGGAAAATTAAATGAAAAGGTATACGCTGACTAATAAAGAAATGACAATTGCCTGAAAATGTTTCAGTGTTCATTAGAGTCCAGAAATACCTGACACTAATCATTAACTAGCCAGCAGTAATGCAACAAAGATGGATTTAAAACTAAGTGTAAGTAAAGTAACATACAAAAATTATATGAACAATAAAGGATAGGATAATAAAATAATGTATATTTTTAGAAACAAATGTAAAAAAAACCAAGAAATCAATAAAAAGTTACAAAGGTTAAATTATCAAGGAGCATAAGAAGATATAACAAAAATACTCCACAGTCAGAAATAAAATTAAAAATCAGAATAGGGAGAAAGGCACTGAGGGAAATTCGGATCCAACATTTTAATTTGTATTATATTCAACTTGTTCTCATTGCTGAAGTATGAAGGCACACACGCAACTATTCAGGAACAGCTTCTCCCCCACTGCCATCCATTTTCTGAATGGACATTGAACCTACGAGCACTACCTCACTAATTTTTTATTTCTATCTTTGCATTACTTATTTAAACTATTTTATATGTATTTACTGTAATTCATGTTTCCTATTATGTGTTGCATTCTACTGCTGCTGCAAAGACAACAAATTTCACGACATGTACCTGTAATATTAAACCTGATTCTGATTCTTTGGAACTCGTACATGTACTATTTCTGTGTACAAATCATGTCTGTAATTGGGACGCCACTTGTTCACTCTTTACAGAAATGATTTGTTTTGCAAAGTTAAATCTGTGGATGCTGAAAATATGAAATAAAATTGGCAATTACTGGAATACTCAATAAGTCAGGCAGCATTTATGGAGAGAGGAGAATGTTAACATTTCAGATTAATGTTTTTGGCTGTTAATACTCGGAAACACTCAGCAGATTCTGCAGATGTGATTACGGTGACCTTAAGTGTTAACTCCATTTTCTCTTTTCGTAGATGTCGTCTAGCCTTGTGTCCGTTCCAGCATTTTCTATCTTTATTTTCAAATTTCCAGTAACTGCAATTTCTGATTTTCAAAGCAGCCCACACTCGTCCTGGCATTCAGAGTGAAAGCATCCTAAGAAAACAAACAATCATGATATGATTGAATTTTTAATGGCTCTAAGAGGAGAATTTTAAACTTAAATTATGCAATTATGAAGATACGAAATTAGATGTATTTGAAGGGGATCTATTAGAATACTTAGAACTTCAACATGAAAGAAAAATTCCAAGGGGAAACACCATCACTCATGGCTAAACAAATGACTACCAGAAGGGAAAAAATCAGGAGGGAACTAACTATCTTATAGGGAAAGTTTTCATGGGCATGTAAAGAGGAAAAGCAATTGAGTCTGGAGAAGTGATCATGAGAAAAAAGAAAGCAAAGTCAAAGTAAATTTATTATTGAAGTACGTATATGCCACAATATACTACCTTGAGATTCATTTTCACATGGACACCTGCAGCAAAATAAAGAAACACAAAAGAATTAATGAAAAACTATACATAAACAAATACTGACAAGCAAAAATGTGCAAAAGATGATAAACTGTGCAAATAAAAAATAAATAATACGGAGAACATGAATCTTTGTAAGTGAATCTGTAGGTTGTGGAATCAGTTCAGAATCGTGATAAATGACATTATCCTCACTAGTTCAGGAGCCTGATGGTAGTAGCAGATGTACTAAGCAGGCGCTTCACATTAGGCGTCACTCGAAGTTACATGTAACATTGTACTTTAAATTCCTTGGCGTCCTCATTGCAGAGGATCTGTCCTGGGCCCAACACGTAGGTGCCATTACAAAGAAGATACAGCAGCACCTCAACTTCCTTAGAAGTTTGCAAAGATTCTGCATGTCATCTGAACCTTTGACAAACTTTTATAGATGTGCAGTGGAGAGTATACTGACCGGTTGCATCACGGGCTGGTATGGAAACACCAATGCCCTTGAACGGAAAAGCTTACAAATGTAGTGGATACAGCCCACTCCATCACGGGTAAAACCCTCCCCACCATTGAGCACGTCTGCAAGGAATGCTGTCCAGGAGAGCAGCATCCATCATCAACGACCCCCACCACCCGGGCCACGCTCTCTTCTTGCTGCTGCCATCATAAAGGAGGTATAGGAACCTCAGGTTCAGGAACGGTTATTACCCCTCAACCAGCAGGTTCCTGAACCAGAATCAGAATCAGGTTTATTATCATCGGCATGTGACGTGAAATTTGTTAACTTAGCAGCAGCAGTTCAATGCAATACATAATATAGAAGAGAAAAAAAAGATAAAAATAATAATAATCAAACAAGTAAATCAATTATAGTATACGTATATCGAAAAGATTTTTTAAAAACGTGCAAAAAACAGAAATACTGTATATTTTTTTAAAAGTGATGTAGTGTCCAAGGGTTCAATGTCCATTCAGGAATTGGATGGCAAAGGGGAAGAAGCTGTTCCTGAATCACTGAGTGTGTGCCTTCAGGCCTTTGTACCTTCTACCTGATGGTAACAGTGAGAAAAGGGCATGCCCTGGGTGCTGGAAGTCCGTAATAACGGACACTGCCTTTCTGAGACATCGCTCCCTGAAGATGCCCTGGGTACTTTGTAGGCTAGTGCCCAAGATGGAGCTGACTAGATTTACAACCTTCTGCAGCTTCTTTCGGGATAACTTCACTCACCCCAACACTAAAATGATTCCACAAAATATGGACTCACTTTCAAGGACTCTACCACTAGTTTTTTCAATATTAATTAAATAATTTATTATTATGTATTTTCATTTTATATTTGCACAATTTGTTGCTCATCCATTTTGCTGTGCGCAGTTGCAGTTTCTCATTGATTCCATTGTGTTTCTTTGTATTCACTGTGAATGCCTGCAAGAAAATGAATCTCAGGGTGACATGTCATTCTGAAGGCCCAATCAGTGGCAGGTGCAGCGCACGGCGAGGAGGTTACTCGCAGGTCAGCGGCGCTCATTTAAAAGGAGAGCTTCGTGGGCATTTGGTGTCATTCGGACGGCCCAATCAGTGGCAGGAGCAGTGCATAGAGGAGTAAATAAAAGTACAGAAGGAACAAGCAGAGCATTCATAGTTCGGAGTGGGCCAGTGGGAGAGTGGGAGAGTCAGGCTTTGGCTCAAAGGAGGCTACAGCTCGGAGGTATTGGCTCTAGGTAAGTCGTCCAGGTAAATTTCTGTTCAGTGTCCCTTTTTTCTTACTGTGTCAGGGGTACTGAGTGTAGTTTAAATGGCCATCGTGTGTTCTTCATGCCGGATGTTGGGGTCCTGCAGGATCTACACCTGCGTGAAGTGCATCCGGCTGCAGCTCCTTGTGGACCGTGTTAGGGATCTGGAGCAGCAGCTGGATGACCTTCGGCTTGTAATGGAGAGTGAGGAGATCATCGATTGGAGTTACAGGGAAGTAGGGTGTATGGGGTGTCAGGGAGGGGTAGCACCTCTGGTGGGTAACATGTCACGTCCTTTTCAGGGCGGTTAGTCCACCTTTGGTCCCCACCTGGCACTCAGCTCTCACCTGTGGCTCCCCGTAGCTGTTTGCATGCGACAGCGGCCACACCCCGGGCAACGGCTTCGACAAGCCGGCTAAACCAGGTGAGGGTAGCTGACGGGTCTCAAACCCTCGGTGAGATAGGGAGTTGTCTATCCCAGCATGTGAAGACAGACTCCGGCGGATTGAGCGGACGAGACCAATGGAAGGTCCAACGGTCAAGAAGGCGGTCTCTGCAAGCGTCGTGGAACGTGTAGAGCAGGACAAGACATAGAAGACGTCCTGGTCTTCCACTGCGCCTAGTCCCATCTCCAGCCGTCTAGACTCTGTCTTGCCACTGGACCCAGATGGGAATTGGGAAGAGAGAGTGAGGCTGACGCTGCGCAACTCTCCCTCACTTAAATCCAAATCACGCGTTAGTCTCGACACCATCATAATGGTGTCGAGGTCTTCATCGACGTCGACGATGGACGAACAACACAAACACACAGGGAAGTAGCCATCCCTAAGATGCAGGAGGCAAGTAGCTGGGTGACCGTTAAGAGAAATGGAAATGTGATGGGGCAGTTAGCATAGAGCACCCCTGTGGCCATTCCTTTCAATAACAATTATACCATTTTGGATATTCTGTTGTGGGGTTTGACCTCCCGGGGGAATGCCACAGAGACCAAGTTACTGGCACTGAGCATGGGTCTACGGTGCAGGAGGGAACGAAGGAGAAGAAGGGAGCAGTAGTGATAGGGTACCTAGTAGTCAGAGGAACAGACACAAGATTCTGTCGATGTGAACAGGACACCCAGATGGTATGTTGCCTCCCAGGTGCCAGGGTCAGGGACTCGGATTGCATCCACAGCATTTTGGAGAGGGGAGGGAGAGCAGCCAGATGTTTTGGTACATATTGGTACCAGTGATATAGCAAGGAAAAGCAAAGAGGTCCTGAAAAGAGAATTTAGAGAGCTAGGTAGAAAGCAGAGAAGCAGGACCTCCTGGGTAGTAATTTCTGGATTGCTACCTGTGACACTCACCAGAGAGGGTAGAAACAGGATGATTTGGAAGATTAATGTATGGCTGAGAAGCTGGTGCAGGGGCCAGGGCTTCAGGTTCTTGGATCATTGAGATCTCTTCTGGGGGAGGTATGACCTGTACAAAAGGGACAGGTTGCACCTGAACCCGAGGGGCACCAATATTCACACTGGCAGGTTTGTTAGTGCTGTTGGGGAGTGTTTAAACTTATTTGGTAAGGGGATGGGAACTGGAGTGATGGAACTCAGGATACCACAGATGGTAAAAGAAAAAAGCAAATATAGTGTGCAGTCAGACTGTCAGAAAGGGCAGGCAGATATTAGGACATAATTGCAGCCAGCGGAGAGAGGTGAGTATCGGTGCATTATGGATGCAGAACCAGAAAGGGTAGTGAATGTGGCAGTCAAAGTGTTATATCTTAATGCACAGAGTATAAGAAATAAGATGATCATGGCTGAAGGATGGTTGTAGTTGGGAGCTAAATGTCCAAGGTTACACATTGTATCGGGGGGTTAGGAAGGTAGGCAGAGGGGGTGTTGCGGCTCTGCTGGTAAAGAATGGCATCAAATCATTAGAAAGATGTGACATAGGATTGGAAGATGTTGAATCCTTGTGGGTTGAGTTAAGAAACTGCAAGGGCAAAAGTACCCTGATGGCAGTTATATACAGGCCTCCCAACAGTAGCTTGGATGTGGACTATGGACTACAACAGGAAATAGAAAAGGTGTGTCAAAAGGACAATCTTATGATCGTTATGAGATTTTAACATGCAGGTAGATTGGGAAAATCAGGTTGGTAATGGATCTCAAGAGAGTGAGTTTGTTGAAAGCCTACGAGATTGCTTTTTAGAATAGCTTGTTGTTGAGCCTAATAGGGGATCAGTTATATTGGATTGGGTGTTATGTAATGAACTGAAGGCGATTAGGAAGCTTTAGGCAAAGGACCCCTTAGGAGGTAGTGATCACAATATGATTGAGTTCAAATTGAAATTTGAAAGGAAGAAGGTGAAGTCTGACATAGCAGTATTTCAGTGGAGTGAAGGAAATTACAGTGGTATGAGAGAGGAGCCGGCCAAAGTAAATTGGAAGGCGATGCGGGCAGGGATGACAGTAGAGCAGCAATGGCTTGAGTTTCTTGGAAAAATGAGAAAGGTGCAGGATAGATGTGTTCCAAAAACAAAGAAATAATCAAATGGCAAAATAGTACAACTGTGGCTGACAGGGGAAGTCAACGCTAATGTAAAAGCAAAAGAGAGGGCATACAACAAAGCAAAAATTAGTGGGAAATTAGAGGATTGGGAAGCTTTTAAAACCCTCCAGAGAGCAACTAAAAGAATCATTCAGAGGGAAAAGGTGAAATATGAAAGCAAGCTAGCAAACAGTATCAAATTGGATAGTAAAAGCTTTTTCAAGTATTTAAAAAATGAAAGTGAGTGGATACAGGACTGCTAGAAAATTAGGCCAGAAAAGTAACAGTGGGGGACAGGGAGATGGCAGATGAAATAAATAAATATTTTGCATCAGTCGTCACTGTGGTAGACACTAGTAGTGTGCCAGGTGTAGAAGGGTGTGAGGGAAGAGAAGTGAGTGCAGTTACTATTACAAAGGAGAAGCCACTCAAAAGGTGAAAAGAATTAAAGATGCACAAGTCACCCAGTCCACTGCACTGTAGGGTTCTGAAAGAGGTAGCATAAAGACAATGTGGAGGCATTAGTAATGATCTTTCAAGAATCATTGGACTCTGGCGTGGTTCCGGAGGGATGGAAAATTGCAGATGTCACTCTGCTATTTAAGAAAGGAGGAAGGCACCAGAAAGAGAAATACAGAGCAGTTAGCCTGACCTCAATGGCTGGGAAGATGTTGGAGTCAATTGTTAAGGATGAGGTTATGGAGCACTTTGTGACACAGGACAAGATAGTCATAGTCATACTGCATTGATCCCGGGGAAAATTGGTTTTCGTTACAGTTGCACCATAAATAATTATAGTAATATGTAAATTATGCCAGTAAATTATGAAATAAGTCCAGGATCAGCCTATTGGCTCAGGGTGTCTGACCCTCCAAGGGAGGAGTTGTAAAGTTTGATGGCCACAGGCAGGAATGACTTCCTATGACGCTCTGTGTTGCATCTCGGTGGAATGAGTCTCTGGCTGAATGTACTCCTGTGTCCACCCAGTACATTATGTAGTGGATGGGAGACATTGTTCAAGATGACATGCAACTTGGACAGCATCCTCTTTTCAGACAACACCGTCAGAGAGTCCAGTTCCATCCCCACAACATCACTGGCCTTACGAATGAGTTTGTTGATTCTGTTGGTGTCTGCTACCCTCAGCCTGCTGCCCCAGCACGCAACAGCAAACATGATAGCACTGGCCACCACAAACTCGTAGAACATCCTCAGCATGGTCTGGCAGATGTTAAAGGACCTCAGTCTCCTCTGGAAATAGAGACGGCTCTGACCCTTCTTGTAGACGGCCTCAATGTTCTTAGACCAGTCCAGTTTATTGTCAATTCATATCCCCAGGTAGTTGTAATCCTCCACCATGTCCACACTGATCCCCTGGATGGAAACAGGGGTCACCGGTACCTTAGCTCTCCTCAGGTCTACCACCAGCTCCTTAATCTTTTTCACATTAAGCTGCAGATAATTCTGCTCACACCATGTGACAAAGTTTCCTACCGTAGCCCTGTACTCAGCCTCATCTCCCTTGCTGATGCATCCAACTATGGCAGAGTCATCCGAAAACTTCTGAAGGTGACAAGCCTCTGTGCAGTAGTTGAAGTCCGAGGTGTAAATGGTGAAGAGAAAGGGAGACAAGACAGTCCCTGTGGAGCCCCAGTGCTGCTGATCACTCTGTCGGACACACAGTGTTGCAAGCACATGTACTGTGGTCTGCCAGTCAGGTAATCAAGAATCCATGACACCAGGGAAGCATCCACCTGCATTGCTGTCAGCTTCTCCCCCAGCACAGCAGGGCAGATGGTGTTGAACGCACTGGAGAAGTCAAAAAACAGGACCCTCACAGTGCTCACTGGCTTGTCCAGGTGGATGTAGACACGGTTCAGCAGGTAGACGATGGCATCCTCAACTCCTAGTCGGGGCTGGTAGGTGAACTGGAGGGGATCTACGTGTGGCCTGACCATAGGCCGGAGCAGCTCCAGAGCAAGTCTGTCCAGGGTCTTCATGATGTGGGAGGATAGGACAAAGTCAGCATGGTTTCCTTAAGGGAAAATCTTGCCTGATGAACTTGTTGGAATTCTTTGAGGAAATTACAAGTAGGATCAATAGAGGGGATGTGGTGGATGTTGTATATCTGAATTTTGAGAAGGCTTGAAAAGAATCCACACATGAGGCTGCTTACCAAGTTAACAGCCCATGGTATTACAGGAACGTTAGTAGACTGGTTAAAGGCTGACTTATACCTGTGCGTCAACACGACGCCATAACCTACACAAGTGGCCTACGCGCGTTGTGAGCATTTATACTTGTGCATTGGTGTGTCTGTGTCACTCTGCAATTCAGGCATGTCGCGTATGTGCACACACCTGCCTTTGCAAGGCTTCATGGTCATGGTAGTCTTTCTCGGGGTAAACAAGTTTAAAGCGAGCGTCTTTTTTTGTAAAGGCGAAATGTATCCTCCATAATTTCAGAGGTCTGTAAAGTTTTATGGAAAGCATTGCAGCCAGGGTTCCTTCCCTGCCCTTCAGTCGCCCAATGGGAAGCTATTGCACCATAGAAGGAAATGCGATGCTACCAAGTGGACCAATCACAGTTGTTGCAGTCTGTGTTGCCGCGACGCGTAGTTACATTTTGGGAGAGATGCGCGTCAGGCTATGGCGTAGGGATCCGCGTAGGCTCTGCATAGGGTTCGCAGCTACGCCATTCCTATGGCGTTGATTTGACACACAAGTATAAATCAGCCTTAAGGCATTGGCTGATTGGTAAGAGGCAGTGAGTGGGAATAAAAGGATCCTTTTCTGGTTGGCTGCCAGTGACTAGTGGCAGGGGTCAGTGTTGGGACCACTTCTTTTTATGATTTAGAAGATGGAATAGATGGCTTTCTTGCCAAGTTCACAGATGATATGAAGACTGGTGGAGGGGCAGGTAGTGTTGAGAAAACAGGAAGGCTGCAGAAGGACTTCGACAGATTCGGAGAAAGGGCAGGAGAGTGGCAAATGAAATACAACGTTGAAAAATGCATGGTCATGCACTTTGGTGGTAGAAATAAATATGCAGACTATTTTCTAAGTAGGGAGAATACCCAAACTTCTGAGATGCAAAGGGACTTGGGAGTCCTTGTGCATAACGCCCTAAAGGTTAACTTGCAGGTTGAATCGGTGATGAGGAAGGCAAATGCAATGTTAGCATTCATTTCAAGAGGACTAGGATATAAGAGCAGGGATGCGGTGCTGAGGCTTTACAGTATAAGGTACTGGCGAGGCTTCACCTTGAGTATTCAAAGATTCAAGATTCAAAAAACTGTATTGTCATTCTAACCATACATCAGCTCTGCAGGGCAGAATGAGACAGCGTTTCCCAAGAGCAGTGCAATCATAACATAACAAACGCAACACTAAATAATAAACATAACAATAAATAGTAAAACACAACAGCCACATGTCAGTTAAAGTCAAGTTATAAGTGTCCAGTGCGAGTTAAAAGTGTCCAAAAGCAAAGTCAGGTAGAGCAGCTATTTAGCAGTCTGACTGCCTGTGGGAGGAAGCTGTTTAGTAGCCTTGTGGTTTTAGTTTTAATGCTCCTGTAACGTTTGCCTGATGGCAGAAGAACAAACAGTTCATGGAGAGGGTGTGAGGGGTCTTTAATGATGTACCGTGTCTTCTGGAGGCATCGACTCTGAAAGAGGTCTTGGACAGAAGGTAGGGAGACCCCAATAACCTTCTCTGTTCCCCTAACCACCCTCTGCAAGGTTTTTTTGTCAACAGCACTGCAGCTGGAGTACCAGGTTGTGATGCAAAAGGTCAGCACACTCTCAACCACGCCTCTGTAGAATGTAGTTAAGATGTTAGTGGGGAGTGATGCTTGTTTAAGCTTCCTCAGAAAGTGCAATCTCTGCTGGGCCTGTTTCACAATCCCAGTGGTGTTCCTGGACCAGGTGAGATTGTCCGAGATCTGCACCCCAAGGAACTTGATGTTTTCCACTCTCTCCACTGTGGAGCCGCTGATGCTGAGGGATGTGTGCTCAGGCTGAGACCGTCTGAAATCAACGATCACCTCCTTGGTTTTGGTGACATTAAGCATCAAGTTGTTATCACTGCACCAGCTCTCTAGGTGTTTGACCTTCTCCCTGTACATTGTGTCATCATTTTTGCTGATGAGCCCCACCACTGTGGCATCATCTGCAAATTGAGTGATCAGGTTCTCCTTGAATCTGGCTGCACAGTCATTGTGAACTGTTCTGGGCTCCTTATCTAAGAAAAGATTGCTTAAGGAAAGGGTTCTGAGGAGGTTCACAAGGATGTTTCAGGGAATGAAAGGGTTATCATATGAAGAACATACCTGCCCTTCTTCTCATCTCTTTGCTCTGGCTATCTTCCCTCAGAGTTCCCAACCTGGGGTCCGCAAACCCCTTGGTTAATGGCAGGTGTCCATGATATAACAAAGGTTAGGAACCCCTGATCAACTCTCTCAGAACTGATTCAGTTCATGACCTGAAACATTAACTATCCCTTTCCTTCCACAGACACTTCACCAACACTCCACTGTATGTCTTAATTTTCTTTTATTGTAGAATGTTCAAGTAAATCTGCTATCGAAGTACAAAAAGACCACAAGACATGGGCAAAATGGCCTAATTCTGCTCCTATTGAGTCTGCTCTGCCATTCAATTATGGCTGATTCTGCTCCCCCCCCCCCACCAGCCCCACTCCCCTGCCTTCTCCCTGTAACATTTGATGCCTTGGCCAATCAAGAACTTATAAATCTCTGCCTTAAGTACACCCAACAACCTGGCCTCCACAGCTGCCTGTGGTAAAAAAAAGTTCCACAAATTCACCACCCTCTGGCTGAAGAAATTTCTCTGCATCTCTGTTTTAAATGGACATTGCTATATCCTGAGGCTGTAACCTCTTGTCCTAGACTGCCCCACAATGGGAAACATCCTTTCCACATCTACTCTGTCTAGGCCTTTAACAGTTATTCTGGGAAGCATCGGTCTCAAATATTGAAATCCTTCATAGAAATATTTGTGCCTGGTGATAGCAAATTCCATCCTTACAGTCCTGAACCCAATGGTTATTACTAAAACCTGTTCTGCCATGCAGCAGCCATGCCACCCAAGCATGCCTGGACAAGATAGGAAACTTTCCAGCTTACATTGTAGGCAACATTTTCATTGACTTGAATTATGAATTGAAATAATGAACACGTTTATTAAAAAATGTTGCGTGATAGGGAAATTTCATGGTGATTTTCACGATCAGGAGCCCAAAATTCATAAGATACACCTAAAGGTATTCGGGAAGCAAAATCTTTGTTGTCCATTGGAATTAAAGGGATCCCGAGGCTCCTGCGCTGCCTGTGAGAAGTTTGTACTTTCTCCCCGTGACCACATGGGTTTTCTCTCACGGCACAAAGATGCACTGGTCGGTAGGTTAATTGGTTATTGTAAATTGTCCCATAATTAGGCTAGGGTTAAACTGGGGGATTGTGGGTGGTGCAACTCAGAGAGATTACTCTGTACTCTATCTCAATAAATAAATAATTACCTGAATTTTGAATTTTTTCAATGAAGGAAGGCTGCAGGCTCCAAATACACACATAGTTGTTATTAGGGACTGTGCATGCATCCAATAAATCCTGCAATTTTACTAAGGGAAGAAATAACCCCATTGACCAAATCATCCTGCACATAGAAACTTGTTGTACTTTTATTTGTTTTTAGAGGTATAGCAGAGATATAGCCCGCTCTGCCCAATTGATCAATTAACCTACAAACCATTGCGTCTTTGGAATGTGGGAGGAAACCAGAGCACCTGGAGGAAACCCACGCGGTTACAGGTGGAACCTACAAACGCCTTACGGACAGAGGCTGGAATTGAACCCAGGTCACTGGTGCTGTAATAGTGTGACTGCTCCACTGCTGTGCTCTTGTTACTTCGCTTCAGAGCATCACTACAGAAATTCCTAGGCCTAACCATCTTGAGCTGCTTCATTGATGATCTTCACTCATTAGATCAGGAAGTACTGATGGTTGTAAAATGTTGAAATTCCTTCATGGCTCCTCAGTAAACTAAACATTCCATGTCTGCATTAGGCTTCTTGGGCAACACGCTGATTGCAGACTAATTTCAAATTTAAGAGCCTGGTGGACTGGCAAAGCACTTAACTTTGACATTAACGGTTTTGTTATTTGTTAATTGCTGATTAGATATCTGATCAGTTGGGATCTCATAAGTATAATTTCTTAACTCACCTTCTGATACCCCGAAGTCATGTCACATTCTCCCACGCATCGATGAGAACAGTTCCATAAGCAATAAAGAACTCAATCCGCCACCCTAAACATTCATTCTCTACCATTTGCACATAGCGACCACAATGTGGATACGCTGCTGATACTGGTCTAACAGTAGCTACCAAATACACAATCTCAGCCACCAAGGATAAGGGTATTAAAAAAACTCAGGAACACCTTTTATTGCGGATTCCCCTTCCATGCCGCGTCATTCTAACCCCGAGATAGAAATACATCGTAGCTATTTTCGTAATACACAAAATGCCTGCAGGAACTCAGCAGGTCAGGCAGCATCTATCCTTTCATTGTATCTTGTTTTAAATTCTGGAACTGTGCGAGTACATGTCAAAGAAGAAGCACAGTAGTTCAAGAAAGTACTTCACCAACCCCTCGAGGGCAAATAGGGATGGTCAACATATGCGATGCCCACACCATCCCAAAAATATTAAAAAGTCCAAACAAAATCTGGGTCGGCTCCCGGAGAAAAATATCAACGTTAGTCAGAGCTAACTCTATTACTCTTCTCTGAAGTAGTATTATCGTGTCTTTTACGTCCACCTGGTGGGAAGTCCTGCAGAGAGTTGAACTTGGCAAAGACACCTGGCGACACCGCAGGGCTTCATCAGTCCGTCACTGGAGAACCAGCCCCGGTGATACTCACCATAAAAGTGCAAGCTTGACATTAATATCTCTGGTCCCCATTCTGCTTCACTACCTTTTAATTTATCGCACGTACCGGGCAAGAACTACCTCCTTACCCCCGGGGAACTCGATGCCCGTATTAAACATGGCGGCGGCCTACTGGCGAGCGGACGACGATCGCGCACGCGTGGCTTTGCCCAGCTCTCGCCTTTCCATCCTGTTGAGGTCCCGGATCTCCGGACAACAAAAAAAAACCGCTCGGTCGGGTGCCCGCGGAAGCGCGCGTGCCCGTGTTAGCCTCGCGCTCCGCTGCCGTCGCCGGCACCGAGCTAAATCCCCGGGCTCGGCAATGAGCGGCGCCAGGAACAATCGGGTGATGATGGAGGGAGTTGGGGCCCGAGTGGTGCGGGGGCCCGACTGGAAATGGGGCAAGCAGGACGGGGGAGAGGGGCATGTGGGTACCGTCAGGAGCTTCGAGAGTCCCGAGGAGGTGGTGGTGGTGTGGGATAACGGCACCGCCGCCAACTACCGCTGCTCCGGGGCCTACGACCTGCGCATTCTCGACAGCGCACCGACAGGTAAGGGAACGGAGGCCGGGCCAGGGGCTCATCATTGTTGCCTGTCCAAAGATCTGTACGGTGCAGGCCGCGCCGCGGCGAGGCCGAGAATCATCATTGGACACAAAACAATTTTAAGTACTCTTTAAACATGTCCTCGTTAACAATGGATATGAATTACAATTAACTCCGAAAAATAGCAATTGAAGCAGGAAAACAGTAATGTACTGCTGCAAATGAGGATCTGAGAGTAGTTACTGACGTTGAGTTGCCTATTGTCGCCCAAAAATAAACTTATGTAGAATTGGGCGATTTAAAAAAATATATAGCTTCTTTGCTGGAGTAGTGTAACTAAAGGTTACTCTTTCGGAATTTAATGCTTTCTTCCCTCTCAGCTTTACTTTTCACGAAATGTGTTTGTTTTGTGTTAGTTGAGAGCAATTCATTCGGTTGCTGTTAAAACAATCTGTGTTGTGATTAGAACTGACTACTTATTGAAAATAGCGTCAAAATTAACCACTACCTTTGAATGACCTTTTTTTTGAATGAAAATGGATTATGACTGTTCTCCCCCCCCCCCCCCACACTCTCCAGTTTTATTGTATAAAGAAAGCATAGATTACATCATGGAAAAGATTTGCAAACTGCCATAGAGTCATAGAAAAGTACAGCACAAAAGCAGGCCCTTCTGTCCATCTAGTTCATGATGAGCCATTTAAACGGCCTACTCCTGCACCAGGACCATAGCCCTCCATAACCCAACCATCCATGTACATATCCAAACTTCTCCAAGTTTAAAATCGTCCTCGCATGCATTACTCGTTCCACACTCTTGGGACCCTCTGTTTCAAGAAGTTTCCCCTCATGTTTCCTTAAATTTTTCACCTTTCACCTTTCACCCTTAACCCATGATATCTACTTGTAGTCCCACTCACCATCAGTCTCTCAAGTGTTTTGGTTGTTATTGTTGTACATCATATCACTGAGTCTGAAATATCTGCAAAGCTTTTTGTATGGATCCAGCTTTTATCTGAGGTGGTTGTCAGAAACAGTTATTGTTTTGAATCTGCACTTGTGGTCGGTTATTTAGAGCAGGTGTAATAACTTTTAGGGAAAGTACGTATTTTCAGAATCCAGTTGAGTCATCATGTAGGTTTCTATGTGCAATAAATCAATAGCTATTACTGGTAGAAATGTTAGTGTTATGAGCAAGAATATTGGTGTTATTTCATTTTGTTAGACTGTTACTATAATGGCACATTGGTGGTGATGATGAGCCTCCACTGGTCAGGATCGACCATGGATGTTGTGTCCTAGTAATCTAGATATGCAAGCGAGGGCAGTACAATATGGAGATCAAGCTGTTGCCCTCTTCACGCATCTGATGAACCCAAAGGAACAGCAGAGACCAATACTGCTGGTGCCAAGCTGTATCACAGGAGTTGCCAGTCAGCGTTAACTCCACGTAGGACTGCCTTAGACTCCAGCTCCGGATTTTTCCCTCTGGGTTTACCTCCGAAGCTCTCCCCATGAATGGGTACAGACGCAAGGCAGCAGAGGATTGAGATCAGAGACTTCATTCTCCCAGATGAGCTGCCAACTATGGCTAACGAGCCCCATCTGCTCAAAAAATGATACAGCTAGGACCAAGTACTGGGTCCATGGCTCTTTACAATCTTTAAGTTCATAGCCTTGGTGAGAGAGCAAGTAATTATATCAATACATGGTAAGATGAACTGATGAGGAAGATGTCAACAGTTTACATATGAAATATTTTAAGACCATGGCTCATGAATTGTAATTTTGGAAAATGTCATGTTATTTATTTTAGTAGAAAGAATAGAGTAATGAACAGTTGCTTGGTGGTCTTGATTGTGCTTTTACTTGGTACACAGGAATTAACTGCATTTTACAGGAGCACCATTGACAGCCTCCTGACAAGCTGCATCTCCATCTGGTCTGGGAGCAACCAAGCGGCAAAATGGAAGCCCTTACAAAAGACTGTGAGAACAGCTGAGAGGATCATAGGGGTCTCCCTACCATTTATCAGGAGTGCTGCATACGCAGGGCCCTTTGTATTATCAAGGATCCCACCCATCCATCCAGCATCCTCTTTGACTTTCTACCATCAGGCAGGAAACTCTGATGCTTTAAAAACAAGAATGGTCAGGATGAGAAACAGTTTCTTCCCTAAGGCCAGTAGGCTTCTGAATTCCTGCCGCATTGCCTTAGGAGTGTCACTGGTTTATCTGTCCTGTACCTTACAATATTTAGTTTATGCACTTTAGTTTGTTATTTATGTGTGATTCATCTGTAGATTTTATCCTTTACCTTCATGAGTTATTATGTGGACTACTGCGCTTTATACCCTGGTTCGGAGGAATGTCTCGTTTCTATATACATTGTATAGTTAATGACAATAAACTTGACTTGCTGTAGTTAACGATAAGCAACTGCTATCACAACACATGCTGGTGATAATAAACCTGATTCTGAACCTTTCATGACAAGGCTTTGGAATACAAGAATAAGAAAGGCCTGTAGTAATATTCTTTGGTGAGATTGTGTCTGCAGTACTGTGCATAGCTTTACACCAAAGGAATAATATACTTACCTTAAAAGCAGTATAAGGTGCTTGGTTTGTTTGATGAATCTCTTGAATGAGGGGATTATTCTTTAAGGAGAAATCATTCAAGAATGGGCTGTAATTACAGGGGTTTAAAAGAACAAGTGGCGATCCTATTAAGTCTTCAGAGATTTTGGGGGATTGATAAGGTCAATGCTGAGAGGCTCTTTCATCTATTGTAGAGTCCATTGGACAGAATCACTCATTGAAGGGTTGGCAATTCAGGTACAAGTTGATGAGAAATTTCTTTACTCAGAAAGTTTGAGTCTTTGAATTCTACCTTTTGAATATTGTGGATAGTTGGTAATTAAGATTGATTTTTTAAAACAGAAAAAGAATAAAGGAATCTTGGGAAATGGGCATTAAATCTGTCGTAATTGGGTGGGAAGCTGTCAATGTCATTGAAATATTTGAGATTGTTTAACTTGAAGCTGCTGCGTGAGCAATTCAGAGTTGCTTTTGATAACAATGGTAACATTTGCCACTTTATCTGACACTTGGCACCAGTTTCACACTTTCAACATTGTTGGTTTGAGTGGATTTTTTTGCTTAATTATAAAAATGGCAAAATTGGCATAAGATATTGCATATAGAAAATGTGTGCTTGCCTGTGTATTTAACTGCTTTGGTTTGTGTTGTGGAGACTGAACGTGAATTTTCTCTGAAGTCTTGTAGAAAAGGGAAGAATGAAGACATCATAAGCTTTCAACTGAGTGTATTGGAATATAGAGGAACGCCAGCTTCAGTAGCATTACCAATAATATTGTTTTCACAATTGCCACTTGATGGGTTACCAGTGAGCTGTTGCTTGAAATTATGGACCTTATCAACAGTGCAGTTGTAAAACAAGGGCCATGGCTCGCCTTTTGTTAGTTTTAGAAAATACAGCAAAGTAAAATGACCAAGGATATGGCAGAACAGGTGTAATGTAGAAAAGTTGTAAATGTCAAGTAGTTTTTAAATATTGAGGGACTGAAGAGTGTTACTGTTCAGGGGGATCTCGGTGTCCTTATACACAAATCACTGAGGAAGGCAAGTTGTATTTTAGCCTCTTTGGCAAAAGGCAGAAGAGTGGAGAGTTCTGCCCTGGTGACACTGCATTTTGGAATGTTAAATACATGTCTGGTCTACTGACAGAAGGATATATTTTTGAAGGTTCAGTAGATTAGTTTCTTGCATAATGCTTTATCATATAAGAGATTAAATGGACTGGATGTAATAAGATGATTTCACTGAAATGTACAAAATGGTTAAGAAGCTTGATGGGGTAGACAGAGTTGATGCTTCACAAATATTAGAAAATCTGCAGATACTGGAAATCCAAAGCAACACACACAAAATGCTGGAGGAACTTGGCAGGCTGGGCAGCATCTTTGGGGGGGGGGTGGGGAAGTAAACAATTGACATTTCAGGCCAAGATGCTTCCATCAGGTCTGTTGATGTTTCATCTAACTGGGCTGTTGAGAATCAGGGGTTTTAGATATTAAGGGTGCCAATATTTAGAACGGATGTGAGAGGCAATTTCTTCATGCAGAGGAAAGTAAATCTTTGGAATTCTCTAACCAATGGGTTGTGAAGACTTGGTTGTTGATAAAAATCAGTAGATTCTTTGATATTAGGTGAAGTTAGAGATATGAAGTCTGTGTGTGCATGAAAGTGATAATGAGAAGAGAAGATCACCATTATTGATTATCGGAGCAGATATGAGGGCATAAAGAGCCTATTCTCATTTGTGCTGCATTCATTCTACCCTATCAATGAAGATCCAGTCAGGAAGGTGATAAAATATTTGCTGATTGCCCAGATGAGTATATTTGCAAAATCTAATGAAGTTCATCTGCACCCGTAACAAAACAGATTTGATTGCCATCTCTGTCAATGTAGTCATTTTGGATGCAGTAGGTACAATTAACATTGCAGTTCCTCGACAAAGTTTCTGTAACAGCACTTTGCACTGTTTTATAATATCGTCCTGAATGGTGTTGTGGGAGCATCAGCTGCACATCTCATGTTGAAGGTTTGGTCTATTGTCACAATGTTAATATATTGGATATCTTTATATTTGTTAAGGGCAAGCAATATAACCATTGCTGTTTGATAAAGTCCACAACCAGAAAACTGAAGTGTCCGGTAAGTTACGTAACCAGCATCGTCTACGTACCAAGAAAAATTAGAGGAAGCAGCGAGGCTACAGAAGGACTTAGACCAGTGGTCCCCAACCACCAGGCCGCAAAGATGTGCTACCGGGCCACAAAGAAACAGTATGATTTGGCGATATGAAGCGATACGAGTCAGCTTTACTTTTCCTCATTCCCTGTCATGCACTGTTGAACTTGAACCCCGCCCCCCTCCCTCCCCATCAGCCGGTCCACAAGAATATCGTCAATATTAAACCGGTCCGCAGTGCACAAAAGATTGGGGACCCTTGACTTAGACAGGTTAGGAGAATGGGTAAAGAAGTGGCAGATAGGAGATACTGTTGGGAAGTGTATGGCAATGCACTTTGGTACAAGAGTTGACTATTTTCTAAATGGAGAGAAAATACAAAAAGCTGAGGCACAAAGGGACTTGAAAGTCCTTGTGCAGGATTCCCTAAAGATTAATTTACTGGTTGAGTATGTGGTGTGGAAGGCAAGTGCAATGTTAGCATTCATTTCAAGAGGACTAGAATATAAAAGCAAGGATATAATGTTGAGACTTTATAAAGTTCTGGTGAGGCCACAGTCAGAGTATTGTGAGCAGTGTTGGGCCCCTTATCTTAGAAAGGACATGCTGAAACTGTAGAGGGTTCACAAAAATGATTCCAGGATTGAACAGCTTGACTTGCGAAGAGTGTTTGATGGCTGTGGGCCTGTATTCACTAGAACTCAGAAGAATAAGGGGTGACTAATTGAAACTTAGCTAATGGTGAAAGGCCTTGATAGAGTGGAAGTTCAGAGGATGTTTCCTATGATGGGAGAGTCTAAGACCAGAGGGCACAACCTCAGAAAAAAGGGGCGTCCTTTTAGAATGCAAATGAGGAATTTCTTTGGCTACAGAGTAGTGAATCTGTGGAAAACTTTGCCACAGGCAGCAGTGGAGGTCAAATCTTTATGTACAGTTGCAAGAAAAGATTTGGGAACCCTTTGCAATTACCTGGTTTTCTGCATTAATTACTCATAAAATATAGGCTGATCTTCATCTAAGTCACAAAAATAGACAAACACAATCTCCCTAAACTAACTCATCAATACTGAATACACCATTTAAACAATCACAGCGTAGGTTTAAAAAAGTATGTGAACCTCTGGGGTAATGCCTTCTGCAAAAGCTATTTGGAGTCAGGTGTTCCAGTCAGTGAAATGAGATTTGAGGTGTGGGTTGTAGAGATGCCCTGTCCTGTATATTTTTTAAAAAAAAGACACACAAAGTCAGGTTACTGACAGAGTCTGCTCTTGTCAAGAAAGATCTGTTCATGTGCACCATACCTCAATCAAAACAACTTTCAAGAGGACCTGAGGAGAAGAATCGTAGAGGTGAATGTGGCTGGAAAAGGCTACAAAAGCATTTCTACACCCCTAAGTGTCCGTCAGTCCACAGTAAGAGAAATTGACGCAAATGTACTGTTGCTACTCTCCCTAGGATTGGACATCCTGCAAAGATCACAGCAACAGCACAATATGCAATGCTGAAGGAGATGAAAAAGAACCCAAGGGTAACAGCAAAAGACCTGCAGAAATTTCTAGAACTGCTAAAGTCTCTGTTCATCTGTCCATTGTAAGAAAAACATTGAATAAGAATGGTGTGCATGGATGGACACCACAGAGGAAACCACTGGTATCCAAAAAAATTGCTGCACGTTACAAGTTTGCAAAAGGCCATGTTCCACAGTGCTTCTGGGACAGTGCTCTATGGACAGATGAGATAGAAGTTTAAACTTTTGGCAGAAATGCACGCCACTATGTTTGGAGGTAAAAGGGCACTGCACACCAACACCAAAACCTCATCATAATTGTGAAGCATGGTAGGAGGAGCACCATGGTTTGGGGTTGCTTTGCTGCCTCAGGGCTCTTCAGTTTGCAATCATTGAGGGAATAAAGAATTCAAAATTGTATCAAGACATTTTACAGGAGAATGTCAGGGTAGCAGTCTGCCTACCGCTTAATAGAAGTTGGATAATGCAACAAGACAATGATCCGAAGCACGAGTAAATCAACAACAGAATGGTTCAAAAATTTTTAGGTAGCAGCTGAAGAAGTGGCTTACATACGGCAAGAAGTGTGAATGAGGTGTTGGGAAGTGGAATTAAGGAAAAGACCTGGATTGTTCTACATGTACATGAAGAACAGGAAGATGATGGTAGACTTCTCGGGGATAAAGGGGGACACATTTGCCTGAAGGCAGTGAGGGTCTTCAATGAATACTTTTCCTCTGTATTCACCAGGGCCAACATAGAACAGGCTAATCTGCTGGAGCATCTTGAGAATAAGAACCATATAACAATTACAGCAGGGAAACAGGCCATCTCGGCCCTTCTAGTCCGTGCCGAACTCTTACTCTCACCTACTCCCACCGACCTGCACTCAGCCCATAACCCTCCATTCCTTTCCTGTCCTTATAGCTGTCCAATTTAACTTTAAACGACAACATTGGACCTGCCTCAACCACTTCTGCTGGAAGCTCGTTCCACACAGCTACCACTCTCTGAGTAAAGAAGTTCCCCCTCATGTTACCCCTAAACTTTTGCCCTTTAACTCTCAACTCATGTCCTCTTGTTTGAATCTCCCCCACTCTCAATGGAAAAAGCCTATCCACATCAACTCTATCTATCCCCCTCATAATTTTAAATACCTCTATCAAGTCCCCCCTCAACCTTCTACGTTCCAAAGAATAAAGAACCAACTTGTTCAACCTTTCTCTGTAACTTAGGTGATGAAAGAGGTAGTTTTGGAGCTTCTGAAAAACATTCAGATAGATAAGTCCCCAGGTAGGACAGGATAATACCCCAGGTTACTTTGGGAAGTGATGGCTAAGTGTTGATATCCTCCTTGGTCACAGGAATGGTACCAGAGGATTGGAGGGTGGATATTGTTCCATTGTTCAAGAAAATTAATATAGATAATCTTTGAAAGATCGGTGAGTCTTAATATTAGTGGTGGACAAACTACTGCTGTAGAGGATTCTTAAGGTCAGAATTTATGAGCATTTGGAGAAGCAGTCCTGTTGGGGATAGTCAGCATGGCTTTATGAGGGGCAGATTGTCCCTCGTGAGCCTATTTGTGTTTTCCAAGGAAGTAGGATTTCTGTGGAATTGGCTTGCCCACAGAAGGCAGAAGGCGGTAGTAGGTGGAGTGTGTTCTGCCCAGAAGTGACCCCTACTCTTTGTGATTTTTATAAATGACTGAGTGAAGTGAATTGGTGGGTTAATAAGTTTGTAGATGACATGAAAGCTGGTGTTGTGGATATTGCCGAAGGTTGTCGTAGGATACAGCGGAACATTGATAGGACGCAGAGCTGGGCAGGGAGGTGGCAGATGGAGTTCAATCCTGAAAAGCGTGAGGTGATATACTTTGGAAAGTCAAACTTAAAAGGTAGAATAATGGCAGGATTCTTAGTTTGGAGGATCGTTGGGATTTTGAGGTCAAAGTGATAAATCAGTCGAAGTTGCTGTTCAAATTCAAAGGGTAGTTAAGAAGTTGTGTGGTGTGCTGGCCCTCATTAAAGAGGGATTGAATTCTAGAGCTGCGGGGTAATGTTGCAGCTCATGAAACTCAGATTCGACTACACTTGGAATATTGTGTTCGTTTCTGTTTGCCCCATTATAGGAAGGATGTGGAAGCATTCGAGAGGATGCAGAGATTTACCGGGATGCTGCCTGGACTAGAGAGCATGTTTATGAGGAAAGGTGAATGAGCTAGTGATTTTTTGTTTTGGAATGACAGAGGATGTGAGGCAAATTAATTGAGGTGTATATGAGAGGCAAAGATAGAGTGAACAGCCGGTACCTTTTTTTCCCCAGAGCAGCAATAGCTAATACCAGAGGACATCTGTTTTAAGGTGGGTGAAGGAAAGTTTAAGGCAATGTCAGGGGTAGAACTTTTACACGGAGTAGTGAGTGCCTAGATACATGTCTGGGTGTGGTGGTAGCGGCTGATACAATAGGTACATCTGAAAGACTTTTAGATTGGCAAATGGGTTCAGGACAATGAGGTCCTATGGGTTGTGTATGAGGGGAGGGTTTGATAGATTGTGGAGCACAACGTTGTGGGCTGAAGAGCCAGTACTCTGCTGTACTGTTATATGTTATGTTATACAGGGAAAGTGAAATACAGCTAACATCAAACAAAATGTTTGTGATCCGAAATGTTAACTTCATGACTCCTTCCTCAAGCATTGCGTAATCTGCGGTGGTTCTGCTCTTTTGCTTTTATTTCATCTTTTTGGCATGTGCTTGTTTTCTTTGATTGTTTGGCATATTAGCCTTGTGCCAATAAATGTATTTTTCAATTCAGGTCAACCTAGGACTTTAAGTTCCTATAACATTGTTATTGACAATATCAGTGTTAGAGTGCGAATCTATAGCTCCCTGAAAGTGACAGCACAAGTTGATACATGTTGCAGCTGTATAAAACTTTAGTTTGGCCTCCTCTGGAGTATAGTGTGCATTTCTGGTCGCCACAGTATGGGAAAGATATGGCGGTCTTGGAGAGGTTGCAGAAGAGATTTCGCCAGTTTATTTCCTGGGTCGGAGAATATTAACTAAGGGCGAGGTTAGACAAACCTGAAATGTCTTCTCTGGCGTGTTGATGGCTGAGGGACAACGTGATTAACTATATAAAATTATGAGAGATTTAGGTAGGGCATATAGTCAGGGGCTTATACTTGGAGTCAAATACTGTAGGGTTGGGCAGTTTTGAGTATTCGTAGAGACTTCTTATCCACTGCAGTGCAGAATCCGTACCAGATAATAATGCAGCATGTTAGGATGCTCCGACTGTGCACCTGTAGAAGGATATGACTAGTCCAGCTCTCTACAGTCTCCTCAGAAAGTAGAAGTGTTGGTGAGCTTTCCTAATTGTTAAGAATGTGTTCTGCGACCACGAGGGGTTGTGTGAGATGTGCACTCACAGGAGTTTGAAACTTGTCACAGTTTCCACTGCTGTGCTGCTGCTGTAAAGGGATGTGAGTAGGTCAAATTCTGAAGTCGTAGTCTTTGTTTTGTTGATGTTGAGGAAGAGATTATTTGCCTGACACCAGGTCTCTAGCTCTTCCACTTCCTCTGTGGTCCGTCTCATTGTTGTTGGTGACGAGCCATGATCACTGTTGTGTCATTGCTGAACTGGACAACGTGATTACTTGAGTGTTTGGCTGTGCAGTCGTGTGTGAGCAGAATGCACAGCAATGGGCTTAGCACACAGCCTTGGGGGGCACCTGTGTTGATGTTGATGGGGAGGCATGAGCGGTTGTGTTTCCTGACTGGGGCCTGTTGGTTAGGAAGTCCAACACCCAATTGCACAGAGATGTATTTAGACTGAGGAGTAAGAGTTTGTTCAGCAAGGTCTGTGGGAAAGTAATGTTGAATGCTGAACTGATATCCAGAAACAACATTCAGACATAATTGTCCTTGTTTTTTAGGTGTCCCAGCGCCAGGCACATGACAGATGCTGTGGCATCTGTTGTAGAACAGTTCTGATGATAAGCATATTTGTGATTGTCCAGTGTGGCAGGAATGGTGTTTGGTGTTTTTGAAATGTGCTATTACCTGTTCAAAGCACTTCATGTTGATTAGTATCAGTGGCACAGGGCATTTAGTTCCATAAGTACAGAATTCTTTGGTACAAAGATGATGGTGGCTGATTTGAAGCATGTGGGGACAGCAGGCCTGGATGAGTGAAGAGCTGTAGATGTCTGTGAAGACGTCAGTGAGCAGGTGTGCACACTCCCTGAGTGTTTGGCCTGGCTTCCTTATTGAGGTTGATTCTCTGCAGAGTCCTTCTCATGTCTGCTGCTATTACAGACAGTGGTTGCTCACCTGGGTAGTGGGGTAGGGTGACTTTCGTGGCCTGCATTGTGTTGCATGTCTCGAAGCGTGAATAAATGTTGTTTAGAGCATCATGGAGGGAGGCGTCATAGGTAGAGTTGAGGCTGTGTTTCCTTGTGTACTCAGTAATGCCCTTGATGCCACATACACCGGGGATCGCCAGTTGGACAGGTGTTCCTGAATTTTTTGTGTGTAGGTGGTCTTTGCCCTCTTGATGCCTAAGATGAGGTTATTCTTGGCTGCTCTGAGAGCTGTTCTGTCTCCAGATTTGAAGGCAGTGGTAAGGAAGATGTTGTGAAAGAAACCATAAGATATAGGAATAAAATTAGGCCATCTGGCCTATCAAGTCTGCTCCTCCATTCAATCATGGCTGATCCTTATTTTTCTCCTCTTCAACCCTAGTTCCAGGCCTTCTCCCCGTAAACTTTGATGCCAAGAACCTATCAATCTCTGCCTTAAATACACCCAACGACCTGGCCTCCACAGCTGCTTGTGGCAACAAATTCACCACCCTTTGGCTAAAGAAATTTCTCTGCATCTCTGTTTCGAAAGGGTACCCCTTTATCCTGTGGCAGTGCCCTCTTGTCCTAGACTCTTCCACCATGGGAAACATCCTTTCAACATCTGCTCTGTAGAGGCCTTTCAACATGCGAAAAGTTTCAATGAGATCTCTCCTCATCCTTCTGAATTCCAGCGAGTACAGGTCCAGAGCCATCAAATGTTCCTCATATGATAACCCTTTCATTCCTGGAATCTTCCTTGCAAACCTCCTTTGGACCCTCTCTGATGCCAGCACATCTTTTCTAAGATGAAGGGCCCAAAACTGTTCACAATACTCAAGGTGAAGCCTCACCAGTGCCTTATAAAGCCTCAGCGTCACATCCTTGTTCTTGTATTCTAGACCTCCTGAAATGAATGCTAACATGGCATTTGCCTTCCTCACCACCAACTCCATCTGCAAGTTAACCTTCAGGGTGTTCTGCACAAGGACTGCCAAGTCCCTCTGCATCTCAGATTTCTGGATTTTCTCCCCATTTAGAAAATAATCCGCACATTTATTTCAACTACCAAAGTGCATGACCATGCATTTTCCAACATTGTATTTCATTTGCCACTTTCTTGCCCATTCTCCTAATCTGTCTAAGTCCTTCTGCATCCTTGCTGTTTCCTCAACACTACCTGCCCCTACACAAATCTTCGTATCATCTGTAAACTTGGCAACAAAGCCATCTATTCCATCATCTAAATCATTGCTATACAACATAAAAAGAAGTGGTCCCGACACTGACCCCGGCGGAACACCACTAGTCACTGGTGGCCAACCAGAAAAGCATCCTTTTATTCCCACTCGCTGCCTCCTACCAATCAGCCGATGCCCTAACCATGTAAGTAAGTTTCCTGTAATAATACCATGGATTCTTAACTTGGTAAGCAGCCTCATGTGTGGCACCTCGTCAAAGGCCTTCTGAAAGTCCACATATACAACATCCAGTGCATCCCCTTTATCTATTCTACTTGTAATCTCCTCAAAGAATTCCAACAGGTTCATCAGGCAGAATTTTTCTTGAAGGAAAATACTTTGGCCAACTTCTCTCTCATACCACTGTAATTTTCCTTACTCCACTGAAATACTGCTACATCAGACTTTACTTTCTCCCTATCAAATTTCAAGTTGAACTCAATCATATTGTGATCACTGATTCCTAACGGTTCTTTTATCTTAAGCTCCCTAATCGCCTCTGATTCATTACAGAATGCCCAATCCAGTACAGCTGATCCCCTTGCAGGCTCAACGACAAACTGCTCTAAAAAGCTATCTCTTAGGCATTCAACAAACTCACTCTCTTAATCCATTACCAACCTGATTTTCCCAATCGACCTGCATGTTAAGATCTCCGATGACTACCATAACATTGTCCTTTTGACTCGCCTTTTCTAGTTCCTGTTGTAACCCGTGGTCCACCTTCCAGCCACTGTTGGGAGGCCTGTATATAACTGCCACAACGTCCTTTTACACTTGCAGCTTCTTAACTCAACCCACAAGGATTCAACATCTTCTGATCCTATGTCACATCTATAAGACCATAAGATATAGGAGCAGAAGTAGGTCATTCGGCCCATCAAGTCTGCTCCGCCATTCGGTCATGGGCTGATCCAATTCTTCCAATCATCCCCACTTCTCCCCATATCCTTTGATGCCCTGGTTAATCAAAAATCTATCTATCTCTACCTTAAATGCACCCAATGACTTAGCCTCCGCAGCCACTTGTGGCAACAAATTCCACGGATTTACCACCCTCTGACTAAAGTAATTTCTCCGCATCTCTGTTCTGAATGGATGTCCTTCAATCCTGAAGTCGTGTGTCCTGGACTCCCCTACCATGGGAAATAACTTTGCCATATCTAATCTGTTGAGGCCTTTCAACATTCGAGATGTTTCTATGAGATCCCCCCTCATTCTCCTGAACTCCAGGGAGTACAATCCAAGAGCTGCCGGCCGTTCCTCATATGGGAACCCTTTCAATCATGAAATCATTCTTGTGAATCTTCCCTGAACCCTCTCCAATGTCAGTATATCATTTCTAAAATAAGGAGCCCAAAACTGCACACAGTACTCCAAGTGTGGTTTCACGAGTGCCTTAGAGCCTCAATATCACATCCCTGCTCTTGTATTCTGTACCTCTAGAAATGAATGCCAACATTACATTTGCCTTATTCATCACTGACTCGACCTGGAGGTTAACCTTTAGGGTATCCTGCACAAGGACTCCCAAGTCCCTTTGCATCTCTGCATTTTGTTTTTGAGGAGAATGGCCACAGGGGTGACCTGGGGCTTGAACTGCCTATTTCCATTTCTCCTGACAGTCACCCAGCTACTCACCACCTGCAACTTCGGGGTCATACTTTCCTGTTACTTTGATCAATTATGTCCTCACTTTCCCACACACACCGAAGGTCATCCAGATCCCTAACACGGTCTTCAAGGAGTTGCAACCGGATGCACCATGCAGATGTAGTTCCCCAGGAGACTCTGGATCTCCTAGTTCTCCAACATCCGGCACGAAGAACACACCACAGTCATTAAAATGGTGCAATAAGAGAGGAAAAAAAGATAAAAAGGAAACCTTAACAGATGGTTTACGCAGAGCTGATGCCTCTTCCGAGCTGAAGCCTCTTTCGAGTCAAAGTCTGTCACTTCTACTCGCTTATTGGCCTACTCCCGCCAATAGCCACTCTGCTTATCCCCTCTGTACTTTTGTTTGTAGAGCTCTGTTGACGCTGCTAATAGGCCCCACACAATGGACAAACACCCGTGAAGCGCTCTTTTTAAATAACCGCTGCCGACCTGCGAGAAACACCTCTTCTTCGTAGAGCACTGTTGACACCGCTGATAGGCCCTGTACCTTGAGACACTGCTTTGCATCTTGCTGAATGTATGATCGCGCCCATAATCTAATACTGTGGGAGGTAGTGGATAGCATTCATTGATGGGAGATGCTATCTGTTTTGCTATGGATTCAGTTTGTGGATCCAACTTGGAGATAAGTATCCTAAAAATTCCTGCTTGGAGTTTCATGTATGGAATGGACACTTCCAAATCAACAAGTAGTCCACTAATGCTCGATTGAAGATGGGCTTTTTTCACGTTTTCAATTTCAGTTTTCTGAATGTTCTAATGTCTTTCTCTTTTCGCTGAGACTACAGTCAGTTTTGGACATAAGGTCCTAATCTGAGGCCTTAAATTACATATCAAGGCTACAGGTGACCTCTGTGTTGCAGCAGTTGGGTAATAGAAATTAGCCCTAATAAACTTCACAAATTGCGGAGAAGCAGGATAAATTTCACTCTCATGAAATTTATGTCAATTTTTATTTTCAGATCGCATTCATTTGTGCATATGCAAATTATGTGGCTTCACATCATCATGATGCAGATGGTTTTCTGGAATGCAGTCCCCATTTCCCCCCTGCCCCGATAACAGGAGTCATTGTTTTCCTGCTAACTGATGGCTTTGCTTGTTGCTCGGTGGCCAGGGTGGGGTCAAAGCGCTCGGCACAGATGGTGCTCGGTGCTCAGTGCCGGAAGGCTGGTCAGAGGCTCGAAGTTTTCGGACGGACTCAGAGTCGGCTGTGGTCGGGTGCTTCCAGGATGCTGCATCGGCAAGTTTACAGCACTGGAGGCTCATGGCAGGGAGAGTTTCTCCCTTCTACCGTCTGCGTGAGATGTTGGGGCTATCGGTACTTTGAGACTTTTTTTTTTACCGTGCCCATGGTCTGCTCTTATCAAATTACAGTATTACTTTGCACTGTTGTAACTATATGTTATAATTATGTGGTTTTTGTCAGTTTTAGTTTTGGTCTGTCCTGTGTTTCTGTGATATTATACTGGAGGAACATTGTATCATTTTTTAATGCATGTATTTCTAAATGACAATAAACGTGGACTGAGTGTCTCATAATCTAATCTAATCTAATTTGCATGGGATAGGAACAGACAAGTTAAGGAAATGTTCAATTGGAGTAAGGGGAAATTTGAGGCTATCAGGCAGGAACTTAGAAGCATAAATTGGAAACAGATGTTCTCAGGGAAACGTACAGAAGAAATGTGGCAAATGTTCGGGGGATATTTGCGTGGGTTTCTGTATAGGTATGTTCCAGTGAGACGGAAAGGATGGTAGGGTACAGGAACCATGGTGTACAAGGGCTGTTGTAAATCTAGTCAAGAAGAAAAGAAGAGCTTACAAAAGGTTCAAAAACTAGGTAATGATAGAGATCGAGAAGATTATAAGGCTGGCAGGAAGGAGTTTAAGAATGAAATTAGGAGAGCCAGAAGGGGCCATGAGAAGGCCTTGGTGGACAGTATTAAGGAAAACCCCAAGGTATTTTAGGAGTATGTGAAGAGCAAGAGGACAAGATGTGAGAGAATAGGACCAATCAAGTGTGACAGTGGAGAAGTGTGTATGGAACTGGAGGAAGATAGCAAAGGTACTTAATGAGTACTTTGCTTCAGTGTGCACTAAGGAAAAGGATCTTGGCAATTGTAGGGATGACTTACAGCTGACTGAAAAGCTTGAGCATGTAGCTATTAAGGAAGAGGATGTGTTGGAGCTTTTGGAAAGCATCAAGTTGGATAAGTCACCAGGGCCAGACGAGATGTACCCCAGGCTACTGTTGAAAGTGAAGGTGGAGACTGCTGAGCCTCTGGCGATGTCCTTTGCATCATCAATAGGGACGGGAGAGGTTCCAGAGGATTGGAGGGTTGCAGATGTTGTTTCCTTATTCAAGAAAGGGAGTAGAGCTAGCCCAGGAAATTATAGACTGGTGAGTCTTAGTTCAGTGGTTGGGAAGTTGATGGAGAAGATCCTGAGAGGCAGGACTTGTGAACATTTGGAGAGGAATAATATGATTAGGAATAGTCAGCCTGGCTTTGTCAAAGGCAGGTCATGCCTTACGAGCCTGATTGAATTTTTTGAGGATGTGACTAGACACATTGATGAAGTGTATATGGATTTCAGCAAGGCATTTGATAAGGTACCCCATGCAAGGCTTATTGAGAAAGTAAAGAGGCATGGGATCCAAGGGGACATTGCGTTGTGGATCCAGAACTGGCTTGGCGATAGAAGGCAAAGAGTGGTTGTATACGGGTCATATTCTGCATGGAGGTCAGTGACCGGTGTTGTGTCTCAGGGATCTGTTCTGGGACCCCTCCTCTTTGTGATTTTTATAAATGACTTGGATGAGGAAGTGGAGGGATGGGTTAGTAAATTTGTTGATGACACAAAGGTTGGGGGTATTGTGGATAGTGTGGGGGGCTGTGAGAGGTTACAATGGGACATTGATAGGATGCAAAACTGGGCTGAGAAGTGACAGATGGAGTTCAACCTAATTTACATCGGTGGTGCGCAAGTGGAACTGGTCAAAAGCTTTAAATTCCTCGGGGTCAATATCACAAATGATCTGACTTGGTCCAACCAAGCAGAGTCCACTGCCAAGAAGGCCCACCAGTGCCTTTACTTCCTGAGAAAACTAAAGAAATTTGGCCTGTCCCCTAAAACCCTCACTAATTTTTATAGATGCACCGTAGAAAGCATTCTTCTAGGGTGCATCACAACCTGGTATGGAAGTTGTCCTGTCCAAGGCCAGAACAAGCTGCAGAAGATCGTGAACACGGCACAGCACATTACACAAACCAATCTTCCGTCCGTGAACTCACTTTATACCGCACGCTGTCAGAGTAGTGCTGCCAGGATAATCAAGGACACGACCCACCCAGCCAACACACTTTTTGTCCCACTTCCCTCCGGGAGAAGACTCAGGAGCTTGAAGACTCGTATGGCCAGATTTGGGAATAGCTTCTTTCCATCTGTGATAAGACTGCTAAACTGATCCTGACCCGGATCTGGGCCGTACCCTCCAAATATCCAGACCTGCCTCTTGGTTTTTTTTGCACTACCTTACTTTCCTATTTTCTATTTTCTATTTATGATTTATAATTTAAACTTTTAATATTTACTGTCGATTTATAATCCAGGGAGCGGGAAGCACAGAATCAAATATCGCTGTGATGATTGTATGTTCTAGTATCAATTGTTTGGTGACAATAAAGTATAAAGTATGTGTATACTGTTATTGATTTACCTGTTTATTTATTATTATTTTTATTTTGTTTTCTGTCTGCTAGATTATGTATTGCTTTAAACTGCTGCTGCTAAGTTAACAAATTCCACGTCATATGCCAGTGATAATAAACCTGAGTTCTGATTTTGAAGCATGTAGAAATTTGAACACATTGCTATATGGTGATGGGCCCCTTGCCCCTTGCTTTGTATGATCCGAGAAAGCTGTCCATTGAGTTGGTCAGGCATTGGTGGCAAACCCTGCTAGGAAATATAGAATTTTATTTACTAATAATAAACAGTCTTAATGCATCCTGTATATACGTCACAGGATCTTAATGGATTTACTTGGAATGTAAGGCTGCAGTAGTCTGTTTGCGCAAGCCTTAACATGATTTCTGCATTATTTGACATAGTAGGATATAACTCAGTGAATGCCAATAGAACTTGATCCACCAAAAGCTCTTCAGTACAATTTTCTTTAGCATAATCAATTTGTAACATATTCTGAAATTAAATATTTTTTGTATGTTGCTACAAAATGCTGTGATCTTTACTGAGAATGTTTCTCTTGGCTAGCAGTTGTTTACTTAGACAGCTCATTTCATTGTATTAAGACAAATTAGGCAGCATGGCGGAAGCCTCATCCATGTAAATCAGAATCAGGTTTAATATGGGTTTATAAAATTTTTACGATGTATGTCAATGGTTTGGCCTATGAGATTGATGGATTTGTGGTAAATTTGCCGATGATAAAAAGATAGGTGGAGGAGCGGGTAGTGTTGAGGAAACAGAAAACCTGCTGAGAGACTTAGATAGCTTAGGGGAATGGGCAAAGAAGTGGCAAATGAAATATGTTGGAGGTGTATGGTCATGCACTTTGATGGAAGAAATAAACTGGCAGACTATTATTTAGATTGGGAGAGAATTCAAAATGCAGAGGTACAAAGGAACTTGGGAGTCCTTTGGCAGGATACCCTAAAGGTTAACCTCCAGATTGAGTCGGTGGTGAAGAAGGCAAATGCAATGTTGGCAATTATTTCTAGAGGTATAGAATATAAGAGCAGGGATGTGATATTGAGATATAAGGAACTCGTGAGACCACACTTGGAGTATTGTGTGCAGTTTTGGGCTCCTTATTTTAGAAATGATATACTGACCTTGGAGAGGGTTCAGAGAAGATCCACAAGAATGATTCCAGGAATGAAAGGGTTACCGTATGAGGAATGTATTCCCTAGAGTTTGGGAGAAAGAGGGGGGGATCTCATAGAAACATTCTGAATGGTAAAAGGCCTGAACAGATTGGCAATGTTATTTCCTATGGTACGGGATTCAAGGACAAGAGGGCATGACTTCAGGATTGAAGGATTTCCATTTAGAACTGAGATGCGGAGAAAGTACTTTAGTCAGAGGGTGGTAAATCTGTGGAACTTGTTGCCATGAATGGCTAAGTCATTCGATGTAATTAAGGCAGAGATAGATAGGTTTTTGATTAGCCAGGGCATCAAAGGTATGGGGTGAAGGGAGGGGAGTGGAGATGACTGGAAGAATTGGGTCAGCCCATGATTGGTGGAGCAGACTTGATGGGCTGAATGGCCTACTTCTGCTCATATATCTTATGGTCTTAATATCAGGCATTTGTCTCAAAGTTTGTGAACTTTGCAGCAGCAGGATAATGCAATACATGGTAATATAGGAAAAAATACTGAACTACAGGCAGTGTATGTACATCTAGTAGTTAAATAAGTAGTGTAAAAGCAGAAATAAAAAGAGTAGTGAGGTAGTGTTCATGGGTTCAATGTCTATTCAGAAATTGGATGGCAGAGGGGAAGAAGCTGTTCCTGAGTCACTGAGTGTGTGCCTTCAGGCTTCTGTACTTCCTTCCTGATGGTGACAGTGAGAAGAGGGCATTGATGGCTAATTTTGAGTAATGTAGTATTTTATGAAATAGTAAAACAGGAAATTACTGTAGTTTTTTAAACTTTGAATTAATAACTAAGAGTAAACAATATTGTACCATTATCAGAAAGCAGCTTAAGATATTGAGGGACAGCTTGCAATTGTAATTTTAAAAAATGATTCTAAATTGAGGACAATCATTGAATTTGTAAAACACTGATGCAGTCAAGAGTGACCATGAGAAAATTTTCACTGGGTATCTCTTTTTCAGCATTAAGTGGTGTAGTGTATTGGAAGAGTAGAATACAGGTGTCCCCTGCTTTTCGAACGTTCGCTTTACGACACCTCGCTGTTACGAAAGACCTATATTAGTTGCCTGTTTTCGCTAACAGCAGGTGTTTTTACTGTTATGATAAAAGGCAGCGTGTGGCCCAAGCAGCCACACTCCTATCCCGGAACTGCATTCTAGCCAGCATTGCTTAAACACGTACCTGTGAGCATCTGTGCTATATGTCGATTTATTTTGAGCATTGGTTAGCAAGATGAGTTCTAAGGTATCGGAAAAGCCTAAAAGAGCTCGTAAGGGTGTTATACTTAGCGTAAAACTAGACATAATTAAGCATTTCGATCGTGGTGAATGAAGTAAGGACAAAGTGAGTTTGGCTTGTGGAAGTTGACGAAGATGATGTTGAAGAGGTTTTGGCATTCCGCGACCAAGAGCTGATAGATGAAGAGCTGATGCAATTGGAAGAGGAAAGGATAACAATCGAAACCGAATGCAGTACCGAATGGACCGAAAGTGAAGTCGTCCAGGAACTGAACGTGAAGCAAGATTTTCGCTGCAATTGACAACACTTCAATGATTACAGAAAAGTACAACTTTAATTCTGAAAGGGTACGTAGGCTTAGGGCATATTTGCAGGATGGTTTGAGTGCTTACAAAAAACTGTATGAAAATGTGCGAGGCTAAGCAATCAAGCATAGTGTCGTTTTTCAAGTCTTCCACATCAACCACAGCAGACGACGAACCTCGACCTTCAACATCGAGGCAGGCAGACATAGAAGAAGATGACCTGCCTGCCCTGATGGAAACAGACGACAATGAGATGATAGTCCAGTTTCCCACCACACCAACCTCCGACTCAGCCTAATACACCATCATCAGTGTGCTCGGCGCTGTCTTCCCGATTCCGGTAAGTAATACTACACTGTACATACATTATTTCTACTTTATATAGGCTGTGTATTTTTATGTGTTATTTGGTATGATTTGGCAGCTTCATAGCTTAAAGGTTACTAGAGAGAATGTTCCTGCCGGGAGCGCTTGCGCTGTGTGTTTCTGCCGGGAGCGGTTGCGTGAGATTTTCGCTGCGCTAGACAGTGCTCCAATGATTGCAGAGAAGTATTTCTACTTTATATAGGCTGTGTATTTATCATATCTTTCCTGCTTTTACTATATGTTACTGTTATTTTAGGTTTTATGTGTTATTTGGCATGATTTTGTGTTATTTTTTGGGTTTGGGAACGTTCAAAAATTTTTCCCATATTAATAAATGGTAATTGCTTCTTCACTTTACGACATTCTGGCTTACAAACCGTTTCATAGGAACGCTCTACCTTCGGATGCTAGGGGAAACCTGTATCTGGTATATTGCAAAATGATGTAGAATATATGCCCTTCAGAGATCTATGTCTATGCAAACCATCAAGCACCCATTTATTCTAATGTTACAGTAATGACTTTTTATTCTCCTGCATTCCCATCCACTAGTCCAGGTTCTATTGGAACTAGAGCATGTAAGAGAATGTGCAAATTCCATATTGTCAGCACTGGAGATCAGGGTTAAGCTTGGGCTGCTGGAGCTGTAAGCCATCAGCTCTACTTGCTGTGTCATGGTACCACCCCTTTCCAATTCTGATTTCACTTGCATTTGTTTCCCCCCCCATCTCCCACTAACAATTAAAATATATGCTTAGATTTCCATTTACTTGGCTTGCTTTATTTGATGTCTACCTATTATAACTTCAATTTTATAGTTACATGATTTTCTAGAGGGCATCAAGGTGAAGTGCTCCTGTGAAACTTGTCTTTTGTGAACCATGCAGCACTCATTTATGGTGGTAGATTTTATTTATTTAGAGATACAGCATGATAACAGGCCCTTCCAGCCCAACAAGCCCACGCTTGCCCAATTGCTACCATATGAACAATTAACCTACTAACCCATGCATCTTTGGAAATGGGAGGAAACTGGAGCACCCCGAGGAAACCCACATGTTCACAGGGAGATCATACACTCTTCTTGCAGACTGCGGCAGGTTATGCACTAACCAATATGTTAGTGTGCCACCCTTTTTATGTTTGCAGGTGTTTATGATTCCTTGAAATTGTTATAGCCGGGGATGGTAATGGGGATAAGCTCCCACTACCTATTAAATACATCCAATGGATGTACATCTCAAATAGTCTCTGACAAACAAGTCCAGCTCCTAGCCACACATGTGGCTTAGTTACTAAGCCTGGTGGAACAGTTTGTGCTGACAGGAGATGGAGCAAAAGTGGGTCACTGGAACCTTAAAACCAGTTGCTTTGGGCAGATGGGGCTCATCAGCTGTGATTGGCAGCTTATCTAGAAGAGGAAAACTTTGATCTCAAACCTCTGCTGTCTTGCAGCTAACCCACTCATGGGGAAGGCTTCGGGAGTAAATCCTGAGGAAAACTCCAGAGTTGGAATCCCTAAGGCAGCCCTACGTTGAGTTCGATGCTGACTGGCACCTCCTGCAATGTCGGTGGTACCAAACTGTATCGGTCTCTGCCGTTCTTTTGAATTCATCAGCTGCTTGAAGAGGGGGAGCCTGGTACATGGGCAATAGCTTGTTCTCCAAATCATACTGACCTGGCTTGCATATCACGTAGGCAGCTGGGATGCTACATCTATGGTCAACACTGACCAACAGAGGGCCTCAAGATATTCATATGTAATAAATGTGGTTTAGCAGTTTTGAAATCTAAAACTGTTTGAAAATTTTGCTGTAACGATTAATTTCATCAGCTTCTGTTTGTAGTCCTCAAGTTTCTTCCACTCTCCTCTTGTAGCTAATAAAGTGGCCACTGAGTGTATGTTCGTGGCTTTCTGCTGACTATGCTTGAATACACTTCAAGGTTCAACATGTGTGTTCAGAGATGCTCCACTGCACAACATTGTAGTAATGCATGATTATTTGAGTTATATTGCCTTGTGTCAACTTGAACCAGTCTGGCATTCTCCTCTGATCTCTCTTGTAAAAAGGCATTTTCACCTACAGAACTGCTGCTCACTGGATTTTTTACCTTTTTCTCGCACCATTCTTTGTGAACTCGAGACTGTTGTGCGTGAAAATCCCAGGTGATCAGTAGTTTTTGAGGTACTCAGACCACCCAGTCTGGCACCAACAATTGTTCCATGGTCAAAGTTACTTGAATCACATTTCCTTCCCACTCCAATGTTTGGTCTGAACAACAACTGAACCTCTGCATGCTTTTTTTGCATTGAGTTGGTGTACCAAATAAAGTGGCCACTGAGAAAAACATCAAACAAATACTCCAATGAAGGACTTAATCATCAAAAGTGAGTGTCACATTGGGGAGCTGACAGGGTGAAGCTACAAAAATATAGAATAACATAATTTGTGGAATTAGTGTAATCAGATTACTGGGGTTAATATGATTTAGCAATTTGACCAAAAAAAATGATCAATGAGTGACCTGTGCATCTGTACAGGAAATCACCGTAGAAAATGAGTTTTACTCAATTGGTACACTAAAAATGTGTTATTCTACACTAATTCTGAGTCAGCTTCCTGCAAATTAAAAAAAACAGACAGAGTTGCATTAAGGCACGTACAGTAAATTGGTATGAATGAAGTTTGTCATGGTATTACACTCAATTCTGCGCATCTGGTGTATACCAGTGAAGGAAGAGTATTAACCCTAAGAAATGGTGCTCTTCATGGCAGCCAACTATACCCATGTTCATTGAAGACTATGGAGGGGACCAAGAGGGACATGGTGGCCTGGCACCATTGGACAGGCAGACAGCCTATTGTAATTATTTCAATTTTTTTGCATCGTTTTGTTTGTTAAACAGTTTTTAACAGAAGCTTCAGTAAGTTATACCTTCATTGAAACATAGAAACATAGAAAACATACAGCACAATACAGGCTCTTCGGCCCACAAAGCTGTGCTGAACATGTCTCTACCTAGGCTTTACCCATAGCCCTCTTTTTTTTAAACTCCATGTAGCTATCCAGGATTCTCTTAAAAGACCCTATCGTTTCCGCCTCCACCACTGCTGCCAGCAGCCCATTCCATGCACTCACCACTCTGAGTAAAAAAACTTACCCTTGACATCTCCTCTGTACCTACTTCCAAGCACCAAATCACACCATTTATCTGCATCCTTCATTTTGCATAGATGTGGTTACTGCTAGCATTGCTGTAAGCATCTTTGTACATCTGAATAAAAAGGTTAATAATGGAGAACTGCCAGTAATATCATCACTGAAGCATCCAATGCATGGAAATGTCAGCAGTTAGATGCAAGAGAAAACATGCCATTGGTTTTGGCACACCTTTCTAAGTTATGGCATGCTAGAGTGGCTTGCACTGAGTTGTGAAGCTGCCCAATCAGGTATCTGATTTCTGTAGAGTGCCCCTCTTAAATAGGCACAATGCTTCACTTCATGTAGAGGAAGGATGAACATGCATATTGTGGTGAATATTGATAGCTTTTTGCAGAGTGTCTGATTCCATTAAAATATTAAGTGCGCCAAGGTAAATACTGTACAAATGACTCTTGATGGTGTAATTTCACCAGAGAATGATCATTAACACAGTTTACAACATTAGTTAAATTACTTTCATCTGATTAGGACGCAGACAAAATGTCAAGACAGAAAAAGTTAATTTCTATGTTGCAGTGTCCACCAAACATAGTTTAATTTTTCTTTTGTTGGTGTAACTGAGTGGTTATTTTAGGACTAGCACAGGCCAGGCAACTGTGGTGCCATTATGTCTTCGCCCCCATCACCCAGGAGATGTCCTGTTTTCATTGCTACCATCCTTTAGGAGGTATGGGAGCCTGAAGATACACACTCAGCAATAAGACCGTAAGACAAACGAGCAGAAGTTGGCCATTTGGCCCATCGAGTCTGCTCTGCCATTTTATCATGAGCTGATCCATTCTCCCATTTAGTCCCACTCCCCTGCCTGCTCACCATAACCTTTGATGCTCTGGCTACTCAGATACCTATCAATCTCTGCCTTAAATACACCCAATGACTTGGCCTCCATTGCCGCCCGTGGCAACAAATTCCATAGATTCACCACCCTCTGGCTAAAAAAATTTTCTTCGCATTTCTGTTCTGAATGGGCGCCCTTCAATCCTTAAGTCATGCCCTCTCATACTAGACTCCCCCATCATGGGAAACAACTTTGCCACATTCACTCTGTCCATGCCTTTCAACATTCAAAATGTTTCTATGAGGTCTCCCCTCATTCTTCTAATCTCCAAGGAATAAAGTCCAAGAGCGGACACACGTTCCTCATATGTTAACCCTCTCATTCCTGGAATCATTCTAGTGAATCTTCTCTGTACCCTCTCCAACATCAGCACATCCTTTCTTAAATAAGGAGACCAAAACTGCCCACAGTACTCCAAGTGAGGTCTCACCAGTGCCTTATAGAGCCTCAACATCACATCCCTGCTCCTATACTCTATTCCTCTAGAAATGAATGCCAACATTGCATTCGCCTTCTTCACCACCCACTCAACCTGGAGGTTAACCTTAAGGGTGTCCTCTAGGAGGACTCCCAAGTCCTGTTGCATCTCAGAACTTTGAATTCTCTGTCCATTTAAGTAATAGTCTGTCCGTTTATTTCTTCTGCCAAAGTGCATAACCATACACTTTCCAACATTGTATTTCATTTGCCACTTCTTTGCCCATTCTTCCAATCTATCCAAGTCTCCCTGCAGACTCTCCGTTTCCTCAGCACTACCGGCCCCTCCACCTATCTTCGTATCGTCAGCAAACTTAGCCACAAAGCCATCTATTCCATAATCCAAATCGTTGATATACAATGTAAAAAGAAGCAGCCCCAACACTGATCCCTGTGGAACACCACTGGTAACCAGCAGCCAACCAGAATAGGATCCCTTTATTCCCACTCTCTGTTTCCTGCCAATCAGCCAACGCTCTATCCACGTATGTAACTTTCCCGTAATTCCATGGGCTCTTATCTTAAGTAGCCTCATGTGTGGCACCTTGTCAAAGGCCTTCTGAAAATCCAAATATACAACATCCACTGCATCTCCCTTGTCTAGCCTACTGGTAATTTCCTCAAAAAATTGTAATAGGTTTGTCAGGCAGGATTTTCCTTTAAGGAATCCATGCTGAGTTCTGTCTGTCTTGCCATATGCCTCCAGGTACGCTGTAACCTCATCCTTGACTATCGACTCCAACAACTTCCCAACCACCGATGTCAATACAGGAACAGCTTCTTTCCCTCTGCTATCGTATTTCTGAATGGGCAAAAAACCCATGTACAGAATGTCACTTTTTAATTTTTCTTGCTCTCTTTTTATATACATTTCATTTTTTAAAAAATATACTTATTGTAATTACAGATTTATTAGGATTGTTTTACAATGTACTGCTGCCACAGACAACAAATTTCTTGAAATAGGACAGTGATAGTAAACCTGATTCAGACTTTGAAGTGCTGCCAGTAATTAAAGATGCTGCAAAGCTGAAATAACATAAAATGCAAGTATTCGGCAAGATTGTGTGGGAGAGAGGGAACAGTTAACATTTTAAAGTCAGCTGGAAAAATAAGCATTAAAATATACTGAAGATAGATTTGTTAAGCCCCCGGCTACCCTCGGTTGGCACCATTCTCTTAGTCTATCGTGATCTCCAATCATAGATGTTATCTGTATTTTCTTCATCTTGCTTTTTGGCAACACTTGTAATTTATTCTTTGTTCTAAGGAAAGGATATCAACTTGTAATGATAAATGTTTCTTTCTGCACAGAACATTTGAGTTGTTGATTATTTTTAGCTTTATGTACTTTGGGCTCATATAGAGATAGGGTAACTAATGAGACAGTACTCCATTGTGTCCATACAAAAAGATCTTTAATGAGAACATTAAATGAGAGGAAACTTAAATTCCTGGGCCATGTCAACAGAAAGGGAGAAATAGAATGCCTTACATTACAAGGCCATATGCTTGGGAAATGCGGAAGAGGAAGGCAAAGAAGAAAATATACGGACACTGTGAAAGAACCAACAGATCTAAGTGTGCCAGATATCATTGACGCTGCGTGGGATCGTTCGATGTGGAAAGCCATGATTGCTCAAGCGTGTAACGCGCAAGGCACATGAAGAAGTAGTAGTACTTTGGGATTTCAACAATGTTTTATGTAAAAATATATTTTAAACAGATGATAGGGAATTCAAAGTTGTTTTGATGAGAATCTTGAGTGAATGAGTAAATTATGTCTTTGACTATATTAAATCAATTGGCACATAGCATGTAATGTGCAAAAAACAGAAGCATTGTTGCAAATATAAAACTGTGAATGTGCAAATTTGGAGCTGGACATCACTGTAGGGAAAATGCAGGGGGATGCATTTTAAAAGTAAAGAACAGATAAAGTCTTAGTTTTTGTTTAAAAATTCTTGAGGATGCCAGACTGTTCAGAGTACAAATATAGAAGTAACTAAAATTGTGAGTACAAAAATCAGTTAAAAATGCTAATAGAAAATGGCCAGAATACAATCTTGACTGTCCACAACTATCAGGGAGACTTCTTCACGTGTTGAGTAGCAATGTAGGAGTTTTCCACAAAAAAAAAACAAGCCCAAATTGATGGATCACCCATGACCTGTTCGAATGGCAGAAGTAATTTGATGAGCTAAAGAGTCAAATTTTGACTTTTGGGTAGTGAGTCATTGCGGCAAGTGAGTATATATTGTGAAAGCTGTCTGTACTTTCAATCCAAATGGAACGATGAGTTTTTTTTCTTTTGTTGAATTTTTTTAAAGGAATCAAGCACGATGGAACTATGTGTGATACGTGTCGTCAGCAGCCAATTATTGGCATTCGGTGGAAATGTGCAGAGTGTACCAATTATGACCTTTGCACTGTTTGTTACCATGGAGATAAGCACCATTTGAGGCATAGATTCTATAGAATCACTATTCCTGGAAGTGAAAGGTAAGAATATAGAAAATTTTACAATGCTTTTGATTTTCTTATTTTTGTTGACCTTTATCCTGCCATGTAATGTTGTAACATTCTAGAATAATTTTTCATTTAATGCTACTGGTTTTAATAGAAGCTTGTTGAACCTGTTCAGTAAGTGTCATAGTCATACTTTATTGATCCTGGGGGAAATTGGTTTTCGTTACAGTTGCACCATAAATAATAAATAGTAATAGAACCATAAATAGTAATATGTAAATTATGCCAGTAAATTATGAAATAAGCCCAGCACCAGCCTATCGGCTCAGGGTGTCTGACCCTCCAAGGGAGGAGTTGTAAAGTTTGATGGCCAAAGGCAGGAATGACTTCCTATGATGCTCTGTGCTGCATCTCGGAGGAATGAGTCTCTGGCTGGATATTTAGGCCTGGAAGGACCCAATTTCAATTTCTAATCTTGCAAAGTTAGCCAATTTAATTCAGGTTGATGAAAGGGTTACTGCTATCTGCTTTGGTTATCCTTTGTTGGTAAACGTTCCATTTACCTCTGTAATATCATAGAGTACCAGCTGATGATGTGGAATTCAAAGTTGTTCACGGGCAGAATTTCATTTTTCTTTTTTTCTCCAATTCAATTCCTATTTCCAGATTTCAGTGTCCAGCTGCTGTGTCACTGTTGAATTCATTCAAAATGCCTTTCTTTTTTTAAAGGATTAAATTTTCTTTATTATTATTTTCCAAAATCTTACCATCTCTACAGATTGCATTAATTGTACAGTAAAATTCTGATAACTTGGTTGTTTGGAAATACTGGTGGTCAGCATCTCACTGTGAAAGTAAGTTTGAGGTTTAGACAGTTCCTCTCTTACCTTCATTCAGGACTCCAAACAGTCCTTCCATGTGAGGCAATACTTAACCTGTGAATCTGTTGGGGGACCACTTTATCAAGCACCTTCGCATCATCTGCAAAAGGCGGAATTTCCTGGTGGCTAACCATTTTAATTCCTCACCCCGTTCCTGTTCTGACATGTTGGTCCATGGCCTCTTCTTTTACCACAATGAGGCCACTGTCAGGATGGAGAAGCGATACCTCATATTCTGTCTAGGTAGCCGCCACCATGATGGCCTGAACATTGATTTCTGCTTCTGGTTAACTTTTTTCTCCTCCATCTTCCTTCTTCCTCTATTCCTATTCTGGCCTCTTGCCTCTTCTCACCTCCCCCTGGTGTCTCTCTTTCCCTTTGTCTCATGGTCTACTCTACTCTCTTATTAGATTCCTTCTTCTCCAGCCCTTTACTTTTCCCAATCTCCTGGCATGGCCTATCACCTTCTAGCTAGTCCTCCTCCTCTCCCCCCATCTATTTATTCAGCTGTCTTCCCCTTTCTTTCCAATCCTGAAGAAGAGCCTCTGCCTGAAACGTCAACTGCATTTTCATTTCCATAGATGCTGCTTGACCTGTTGAGTTCCTCCAGCATTTTAAGTTTATTTCTGAGGATTTTGAAATATGGCCAGATTTCATACAGTAAATCAGATGTGTAGCTCAAGTAGGCCACACATTTTAATTCCACATCCCATTCCCATTCTGATATGTCTACCCACGGCCTCCTCACTGTCAAGATGAAGCCACGCTCAGGTTGGAGGAACAACACCTTATATTCCGTCTGGGTAGCCTCCAACCTGATGGCATGCACATTGACTTCTCTAACTTCCGCTAATACCCCACCTCCCCCTCGTACCCCATCCGTTATTTATTTATATACACACATTCTTTCTCTCTCTCTCCTTTTTCTCTCTCTGTCCCTCTGACTATACCCCTTGCCCATCCTCTGGGTTTTTCCCCCCTCCCCCTTTTCTTTCTCCCTGGGCCTGCTGTCCCATGATCCTCTCATATCCCTTTTGCCAATCATCAGTCCAGCTCTTGGCTCCATCCCTCCCCCTCCTGTCTTCTCCTATCATTTTGGATCTCCCCTCCCCCTCCCACTTTCAAATTTCTGCTAACTCTTCCTTCAGTTAGTCCTGACGAAGGGTCTCGGCCTGAAACATCGACTGTACCTCTTCCTAGAGATGCTGCCTGGCCTGCTGCGTTCACCAGCAACTTTGATGTGTGTTGCTTGAATTTCCAGCATCTGCAGAATTCCTCGTGTTCCAGAGTGCTTGTATGTTTAACCTTAATCTGATTTGTTGAAAATATTAACTGAAACTCTGAGTTCTGTTATCCACTCTTAAATTTACTAGGGCTCAGTTTCCCACTCCCATTATTCATCAGGTTAACTGAAAAAATTACTATACTATTATGCAGCATATTTTGTTTAGTACAATTTTGAAATGACATTGTTTTGCATATTAAATAAATTGACATCAAGTTCATTAAATCTGTGCATCGAGTGCCACCAAAATCCTGAGGCTGCCAGATTAGTTTTACTGTTATTCAATTCCGCTATTGCCCGATAGAAACTTCTGCTGAGTCAAGATGGAATTGAATACTTTGTTGGATCTTGGTTGATGCCAATTGAGGCTTGAAGTTAGCATGCTAAAACATGCTGGGTTAGAATTTGTCAGGTATAATATATTAAATTCAGATTACCTTGTAAATGAAGGTAATAGTGGTACCTGGCCTTCCTGCCATTGACTTAAGAATCACTTAGGGCAAGAGTAAATCAGACAGCACAGTCAATGGAGTTCAATTTTATAAATATCCAGAATATCCTATTGTTTTGATTTTTCAAGCCATGCCATTTTCACCAAAATGAATATTAAATTTTGATTTTGTGGAAAAGTGATATTATTTGTTTTTTTTTTTCGCCCACTGAATATCCATTTGGGTTACACAGCCCTATCATAACCTGATCAGATAGTGTATCAACTCCGTGATGAGATTGGGTTTGGTATCTAAATAACATGGGCTTGGATTAGAGTGGGACAGCTTTTTATAAATTAATATATTAATTGCCACCTTTTGACAATATTCTAAGAGATTTATCATTTGTTATATTAAAAAGCTGAATTAAAAACCTTTGTGAAATTAAATCAGATGTTTCATTTGACCTATCTGAAGTCCTTTGCAATTCAGCTTGGTATAGCAACAGGCCCCATCTTTAGGATGCCTCCTTCCAATCTGGTCCATTTGAGGAATGGCGTTGAGTGATGAACATGTATCTGGTTTTTCTAATAATGCTCCATTTTCATTTATTGTGGGGTTGGTCTGTGCAGGCCAGTGTTGGAAGCTCTGAAAATAAGTTCTAACAGATTAATAACATTGGACTAAACTAGTATTGTCTAAAGTTTGAGGCCCCCCTGCAAAATGTAGTCTGGTGGGCAATACAGGAGATATCCTACCTATGTAAGGTGGTGTTAGTAGGCATCCTGCAGAAAAGGACACACAACCTCTGGCTTCGATACACAACCTACTCTCTTGTAACCTACTCAGCTCTACTCTGGCCATCTCAGCTCTGCATTTGCTACTCCGGGCCTGACATCAGATTGTGCTTTCACAAGATGAGCAGGATGTGAAACCAAAACTGAGGCAAAGTCCCAATTACCAGATAGCACTAACTTATGGTAGATCCTAACAACTTCACAAGTGATATTTGAGGCAAAAGCCTGGCTCCCTGCTCTCTGATTTGAGCCTGGTGAACCATCTGCCTGTTTAGTTTGAGTTGTTTTATCAAAAAAATTGTTGTTCTTTGTCATGGATCATATTTGGATTGTCTGGTTGTGGTCATACTGGACTTTAATTTTACCTCAGCAGATCTCTGTTATCCCTAATCCAGGGATACCTGCAAAGAAGATGGTTTATTGATATTTGGGAGGATAAAGAAACAGTTATCTGACCACATTGAATGGAAATGTAAATTAAATCTGTAATAATCACACAATTTTTGTTTTCTTTCTATTAGAGTTTTGCTGGAGTCTAGACGCAAGTCAAAGAAGATAACAGCAAGAGGCATTTTTGCTGGTGCAAGGGTAGTACGTGGAGTGGATTGGCAGTGGGAGGACCAAGATGGGGGCAATGGACGTAGAGGAAAGGTGAGCAATTTATTGGATGTTTGGGTCTTGTTCAATATTTAAATTAGTTATTTGGCAGAGCTGATCTAAAGTGGATGAGAATTAACACCAAACTCCTTGTAATCCAGGGAGCGGGAAGCGCAGAATCAAATATCGCTATGATGCTTGTACGTTCTAGTATCAATTGTTTGGCGACAATAAAGTATGAAGTAAAATAAAGCAAACAAACTTACACTGGGTAAATCATATGCTTGCCTGTCCACATACCTCAACTCCATTTTATCCCCCTTTGTTCATTCCCTTCCCACCTACATCCACACCAGTTAACATGCTCTCAATCTCCTCAACAATTTTCGATTCTCTGGTTCTGATCACCCCATTTTCACTATGGATGTCCAATCCCTAGGCACGTCTATCCTCCATCAAGAAGGTCTTTAAGCTCTCTTATGGTAAATAAGACATAGGAACAGAATTAGACTATTTGGCCTGTCTAGTCTGCTCTGCTATTCAATCATGGCTGATACTTTTTTCCCTCCTCAGCCCCACTCCCCGGCCTTCTCCCTGTAACTTTTGACACCATTGCCAATCAAGAACCTATCAAGACCTGCCTTAAATACACCCAATAACCTGGCCTCCACAGCTGCCTGTGATAATAAATTCCACGAATTTGCTACCCTCTGGCTAAAGAAATTTCTCCACATCTGTTTTAAATGGACGCCCCTCTAATACCTCCACAGTCTTTACCACTACCCCTTTCAGAACCCTAGGGTGCACTTCATCTGGCTCGGGTGACTTATGTACCCTTCGATCTTTTAGCTTTTTTAAATGCTTTCTCCCTTGTACTGCACTCACTTTTCTTCCCTCACACCCTTCAACATCTGGCACACTGCTAGTGTCTTCCACAGTGAAGACTGATGCAAAATACTCATTTAATTCATCTGCCAACTCCTTGTCACCTGTTATTATTTGTCCGGCCTTATTATTTTTTAACAGTGCTATATCCACTCTTGTCTTTTATATACTTGAGAAAGCTTTTATGATCCACTTTGATATTGTCTGCTAGCTTGGTTTCATATTTCATCTTTTCCCTCCTTAGTTGCTCTCTGTGGGGTTTTGAAAGCTTCCCAATCCTCTAATTTCCTGCTAATTTCTGCTTTATTGTATGCCCTCTCTTTTGCTTTTACATTAGCTTTGACTTAGTCAGCCATGGTTGTACTATTTTGCCAATTGAGTATTTCTTTGGTTTTGGTACACATTCATCCTGCACCTTCCTCATTTTTCCCCAAAACTCAAGCCATTGCTGCTCTACTGTCATCCCTGCCAGCATCACCTTACAATTTACTTTGGTCTGCTTCTGTCTCATACCACTGTAATTTCCTTCACTCCACTGAAATACTGCTACATCAGACTTTATTTTCTCCCAATCAGCTTTCAATTTGATCTCAAACCATGTTGTGATTACTGTCTCCTAGGGTTTAGAACATAGAATAGTACAGCACAGTACAGGGCCTTCATCCCACAATGTTGTGCTGACCCTCGAACCCTGCCTCCCATATAACTCCCCACCTTAAATTCCTTCATATACCTGTCCAGTAGTCTCTTAAATTTCACTAGTGTATCTGCCTCCACCACTGACTCAGGCAGTGCATTCCACACACTCTCTGAGTAAAAAAAACCTTCCTCTAATATCCCCTCCGAACTTCCCACCCCTTACCTTAAAGCCATGTCCTCTTGTATTGAGCAGTGGTGCCCTGGGGAAGAGGCGCTGGCTATCCACTATATATTCTTAATATCTTGTATACCTCTATCATGTCTCCTCTCATCCTCCTCTCCAAAGAGTAAAACCCTAGCTCCCTTAATCTCTATTCATAATCCATACTCTCTAAACCAGGCAGCATCCTGGTAAATCTCCTCTGTACCCTTTCCAATGCTTCCACATCCTTCCTATAGTGAGGCGACCAGAACTGGGCACAGTACTCCAAGTGTGGCCTAACCAGAATTTTATAGAGCTGCATCATTACCTCACGACTCTTAAACTCTATCCCTCAACTTATGGAAGCTAACACCCCATAAGCTTTCTTAACTACTCTATCTACTTGTGAGGCAACTTTCAGGGATCTGTGGACATGTACCCCTGGATCCCTCTGCTCCTCCACACTACCAAGTATCCTGCCATTTACTTTGTACTCTACCTTGGAGTTTGTCCTTCCAAAGTGTACCACCTCACACTTCTCCGGGTTGAACTCCATCTGCCACTTCTCGGCCCACTTCTGCATCCTATCAATGTCTCTCTGCAATCTTTGACAATCCTCTGCACTATCTACAACACCACCAACCTTTGTGTCGTCAGCCAACTTGCCAACCCACCCTTCTACCCCCACATCCAGGTCGTTAATAAAAATCACAAAAAGTCGAGGTCCCAGAACCGATCCTTGTGGGACACTACTAGTCACAACCCTCCAATCCGAATGTACTCCCTCCACCACGACCCTCTGCCTTCTGCAGGCAAGCCAATTCTGAATTCACCTGGCCAAACTTCCCTGGATCCCATGCCTTCTGACTTCCTGAATAAGCCTACCTTGTGGAACCTTGTCAAATGCCTTACTAAAATCCATATAGATCATATAGCGTTCTTTTACCTTAAGATCCGTAATCACCTCCGGTTCATTACATTACACCCAGTCCAGTATAGCTGATCCCCTGGTAGGCTCAATGACAAACTACTCTAAAAAGCCATCTTGTAGGCATTCAACAAACTCATTCTCTTGAAATCCATTTCCAACTTTATTTTCCCAATCTATGTGCATGTTGACATCTCCCATGACTATCATAACATTGCCCTTTTGACATGCTTTTTCCATTTCCTGTTGTATTCTGTAGTCCACATCCCAGCTACTGTTTGGAGGCCTGTATATAACTGCCATCAGGGTCCTTTTACTCTTGCAGTTTCTTAACTCAACCCACAATGATTCAGCATCTTCCAATCTTATGTCACATTTTTCTACTGATTTGATGCCATTCTTTACCAACAGAGCCACGCCACCCCTTCTACTTAACCTCCTATCCCTCTGATACAACATGTAACGTTGGGCATTCAGCTTCCAGCTCCAATCATCCTTCAGCCATGATTCAGTGATGACCAGTACATCATACCTGACAATCTGTAATAGTGCAACAAGATCATCCACCTATTTCGTATACTTCGTGCATTGAGATATAACACATTGTCTACTGTGTTTGCTACCATTTTTGACTCTGCATCCCTAATGAACTGATATTCACCCTGCTGGCCGCAATTTTGTCATATCATTTGCCTGCCTATCTTGGCAGCCTGACTGCAAGCTATCTTTGCTTTTTTGCCATTCATTCTATCCTGTGTCCCTTCAATCCATTCCTACCCCCCCCCCCGCCAAATTAATTTGAAACCTCCTCACAGCTCTAACAAACCTGCCAGTGTGAATATTGGTCCTCCTTGGGTTCAGGTGCAACTTGTCCCTTTTGTATTAGGTCATACCTCCCCCAGAAGAGATCCCAATGATCCAAGAACTTGAAGCCCTGCCTTGCACCAGCTTCTCAGCCATACATTAATCTTCAAATCATCCTGTTTCTATCCTTACTGGAGTGTGGCACATGCAGCAATCCAGAAATTACTACCCTGGAGGTCCTGCTTCTCAGCCTTCTACCTAGCTCCCTAAATTTTCTTTTCAGGACCTCATTGCTTTTCCTTCCTATGTCATTGGTACCAATATGTACCAAGACATCTGGCTGCTCTCCCTCCCTCTCCAAAATGCTGTGGACACGGTGTGAGACATCCCTGACCCTGGCACCAGAGAGGCAACATACCATTCGGATGTCTCATTCACAGTGTCTGTTCCCCTGACTATTGAGTCCCCTATCACTATCGCTCCCCTCTTCTTCCCCTTTCCCTTCTGTACCATGGGCCTATGTTCAGTGCCAGTAACCTGGTCTCCGTGGCATTCTGCTGGGAGGTCTTCCCCCACAACAGTATCTAAAGTGATATACTTATTTTTGAGATAAATGGCCACAGGGGTGCTCTGCGCTAACTACCTATTCACATTTCCATTTCTCCTGACAGTTACCCAGCTACATGTGTCGTGCAATTTAGGGGTGGCTGCTTCCCTGTTACTCTGATTATCTCCTCACTCTCCTGTACAAGCTCAAGGTCATCCAGATGCTGCTGCAGATCCCTAACATGGTGTTCAAGGAGCTGCAGGTGGATGTACTTCATGCAGCTGTAGTTCCCTGAGAGACTCTGTGTCTCCCAGGTCTCTAACATCCGGCATGAAGAACACACAACAGCCATCACTACACTAGGTACAGTAAGAGAAAACAAAAATGAATCCGTAACAGAAGCTTACCCAGAGCCAATGCTTCTTTCAAGCCGAAGGCTCCTTTGAGCCAAAGCCTGACACTCCTACTCTCACCACTGACCTGCTCCCAACAATGGCCGCCCTTCTGTACTTTTAAACAAGTGTTGCCAACCTGCGAGAAAGCTCAACGCTGTGGCCTGCTGCTGCCACTGATTGGGCCCCCAGAATGAGCCTGAACGCCTGTGAAGCTCTCCTTTCAAACAAGCGTTGCTGACCTGCGAGAAACCAGGTCGTTTCTTTCTCGACAACAGACCCAACCAGTTCCCTTCCACCACCACCCTCCTCCATCTGGTGGAACTGACCCTCACTCTCAACAATTACCCTTTCGGTTCTTCCCACTTTATCGGGGTGTAGCCATGGGCATCCATGTGGGCCCCAGCTCTGATCAATGTATAGTTGATCAGAAGTGGTCAATTCTTACAAACTGTTGTATTCACCAAGTCCTGAGAGTTGTATTACGCCTCATTACAAATTTTGATGCTATTGCTTAGATTAGGTTCACCTTTTTTGGAAAGGTGTGAAATATCAAAGTCAGACAGTTGAAGTGAAGCGTATGTGAGGATTCTGAAGATCAGTGTCCTTTTAGTGGACAAAATGGAGGTTTTCTGCGACATCTACATTTGGTTTATCCATTGGAAATGACCCCCTCCCCCAAAACATCCCCTAGATTCTGAGATATAACACATTGTCTACTGTATTTGCTACCATTTTTGATACTGCATCCCTAATGAACTGATATTCACCCTGCTGGCCTCAATTTTGTCATATCATTTGACTGCCTATCTTGGCAGCCTGACTGCAAGCTATCTTTGCTTTTTTGCCATTTGTTCTATCCTGTGTCCCTTCAATCCATTCCTACCCCCCCCCCCCCCCAATTTGTGATTAGAAAATCACAAATTCAATGTCACTGTTCAAGAAAGTAGTGCGTCAGAAATTGTTAAAGTGGACCAGGTAGCCTATCATCAGTCAATAGGAAATATTGGTAGCATTATTGAGGAAGAATAACAACCAATGTAGAAAGTTGCAAAACAATCAGGGTAATCATGGTTTTATGAAAGGGAAGTTGTGTTTGGCACATTTATGAGAGTTCTTTGAAGATATAATAAACAGGTAGATGAAGAGGAACCACCGTTGGGTATCCATATGGCATTTGATAAGATGCCACATAAAAGATTATCACTCAGGATAAGGGTCATGGGCTGGCAGTAATAAACAAGCACAGATTGAGTTTCAGTTCACAAACAGAAAAAGTCAGGATTGGGAAAAAAACGTAGTTCAGAGCAGGTGGAGGCCATCTGGCCTTTTGAACTGCTGTCTTTGAGATCATAGCTGATCAGTATTTTAATGTTATTTTTCTACATTGTCCTCAAAACCTTTGATTTGCTTGATAAGGAGAACTCTATTGAGCTGAGTTCTGGGTGAGCACATATAAGTTAGACAGAAAGATATGGGCTCCAATTAATAATGGATGCATATCCACAAACAATATAAAGTTGTTAATATAATTGAATGAATACAGCACAACATGCAATCTGTTGGAGGAACTCAACAGATTGAGCAACATTGGTGAGAGGAAAGAAAGTGTTAGTGCTTGGAGCTGAAGCCCTGCATCAGGACTGAGTTCCTCCAGCAGATGGCCGTGTTGCTCCAGATTCTAACAACTACAGTATCTGAATGGGTATATAGTTGAATTTCAATATTTTTGGCCTTGGCATTGTATAACAATTAACTTGATTCTGCAGTGGAGGGAATTTCAGGCTTTTTTGAGATGTACAGTAAATTGCAGTGGGTTGAATAGATATTCGTACTTAAAATAATCATGAACTGAACTTCATTGCTCCTTTATACATAACTGATCAGGTATTTTAATTGTGTGGTAAGGTATGATTTCTAATGCTAATATTTCTAACCAAAAAATAGTTAGTGGAATATCTTTTTTCAATTGTCTGCGCTGTTGAAATTTAAATGCTGCTTGTTCTTTAAAATTGGAAATCTGGTAAAGCTGATAGGTTTACTGAAAATTACTTAACTATCTGCTGGAATGTTTCTTGCGTTTTCCCTTCGCATGAAAGATTTTACTGTACCTCAAGCACAACAGAAAGAAATAAAAGAAATTTATTTGTTTTTAAAAAGGATAAATAAAATGTAATATCATATAAAAATAATTCTCAAAAAGTCAGGATGCCTTTTTTGTTGCTCCTATATTTCTTACTGGTCTCTGCATTTACTTCTTGGTGCTGTTTCATGACACTCAACCAAAAATACAAGATTGAGGGGAGAATTTTTCAATCAATGGCTACATTACATTTTGTGTAGTTGTGGACTTCCTTGTTAATGTGCATACATTGGAGAGGACAAACAATACTAAACATTATTATATCAGACAAACTTATTTTGAGAAACAATTTCGTGCAATGCAGTTTCTTCAGTCATTGGATTGTAGTGTATTATGGTAGAGAAATGCAAAGCAAACTGGTCAAGACATTTAAATTATAGATTTTTTTAAACATAGTAAGACTTTTGAACTATTACATATATGAAGAATAAACAAATTTAATTGGAAATATTTTGAATTCTTGCAGAGGATGCTGTTACAAAAAACTATAATTTATCTAAGATGTAAGCAGGCATCTTCAATATTTTTGACTTCCATTTTCAATTTGATATGATAATGCAATGGACTGCTATGAAAGGAGCAACATTTCTGATAAATGGAAAGTGAGATGATATTTATTGAGTCATGGGAACATGAAATTACATGGGAACATGATATTAAATGATGTCATCAATTGAGGGGAAAAGCTGCTGGACAAAGCATTGGTTTAAAACTGAAGGATGCATGCTTGGTGAAAATAAGTACTAAATTTGGACATTTTCCTCTAAGATTAGAATCCATCAATGCCAAGCTATTGAAATTTAGTGTTCTTGATAAAGAAAATGCTCAGTGTATAATAAGTGATGGCTGTGATAAACTACTTAAATTATTTAGCAACCTGTAAAAGTAGCAAAAGAGGTATTTGTGTCATGGATACATGGCCTCCATCGTGTATGAATGGCTAAATTAAAATCATAGTGGAAAGGGAATTCAAGTAAATTATAAGGAGATTGAAAAAATCATCTAGTACAGAGCCTCTAGGATATTGCCTTGTATTTGCAGGTATTTTATTTTATAAATAAAGGTAGTATAGTAGACTGATTCATTGAGATAATTATTGCTCTTAGTTTTGACATTTTTATGTATGTGTTTTATTGCATACTTTGCTAGGCTGGAGTTGATAGCTGTTTCCTCCTCGATCAATCTCTAAACAGTTTCTTCTGGAAGAGGGTTTGTGAGTATTTGTGAATATCATGGAAGGTGTTGGCTAAGGTGTAGTTAAATTGTTTAATTTCTATCTTGGCTCACCTTTCATTTGAGGGAATCTAGGAGGGAGGAGTTTTAAGACACAATTTTTAGGGAAACTTAAAATTTCAAGCAGATTCCAATAAATTTGGAGACAAATTTGTCCCCAGTTCTTTATTGTGTTGCTAAACTGTGCCATGGAATATTGCTGAGGACACTTATTTCTAATTATTAGTATATAGATTATGAACACGAGGAAATCTGCAGATGCTGGAATTTCAAGCAGCACACATAAAAAATGCTGGTGAACGCAGCAGGCCGAGCAGCATCTATAGGAAGAGGTACAGTCGATGTTTCGGGCCGAGACCCTTCGTCAGGACTACCCGAAAGAAGAGATAGTAAGAGATTTGAGAGGGGGATCCAAAATGATAGGAGAAGACAGGAGGGGGAGGGATGGAGCTAAGAGCTGGAGAGTTGATTGGCAAAAGGGATATGAGAGTATCATGGGATAGGAGACCTAGGGAGAAAGAAAGGGGGAGGGGGGAAGCCCAGAGGATGGGCAAGGAGTATAGTGAGAGGGACAGAGGGAGAAAAGAGAGAGAGAAAAAATTAATAATAAATAAATATGGGATGGGGTATGAAGGGGAGGTGGGGCATGAACGGAAGTTGGAGAAGTCAGTGTTCATGCCATCAGTTTGGAGGCTACCCAGATGGAATATAAGGTGTTGTTCCTCCAATCTGAGTATGGCTTCATCTTGGCAGTAGAGGAGGCCGTGGATAGACATATCAGAATGGGAATGGGATGTGGAATTAAAATGTGTGGTCACTGGGAGATCCCACTTTCAAATCTCTTACTATCTCTTCTTTCAGTGAGTCCTGGCGAAGGGTCTCGGCCCGAAACGTCGACTGTACCTCTTCCTATAGATGCTGCCTGGCCTGCTGTGTTCACCAGCATTTTTTATGTGTGTTGCTATATAGAATGTGAGTTTAGATTAAAAGAAAAAATATATTCAGAAAATTAGGCTGCTGTTTGTTAAACCTGTTTATAGTTTTATTAGAATATGGAGAAAAGTAACGTGAATAGATAGAGAAGGAAGTGGGATAGTCAATACTTGTGGGCATTGGAAGATAAGATGGATTGAGTAGTACTTGCGCTGTAAAATGTTTGTTTATTGGTGGGAGCAGAATGCACTCTGTTACTCTTGCTGTCTTGAATCATCATCACTGAAACAGGTTATCTTGTCACCATCATATTATGTTCGTGGTTCCTTGTTTTGTTGAGATAAGCCCCAAGTATTTCCAACGCTATTGCAATAAATACTCTCAATAATCTGCATGTCCTGAAAGGGATGTGAAAGTTGTTGTATAAATGCAGACCTTTGTTTTTTTTTCCCCACAATGATTAGAATTTTGTAATTTGAGATGCTATTCATACTTGTCGAATATGTAAATCTAATCATTGGAACCAAGGTTTTTGTTATAATTTTGATTATAGGTTATTGAATAAAGCTACTGTAGTTTCTTAGTCTGATATTACTAGGGGAAGATGGTTTCTCAATCTGTTTCGGTGGAATTCCAAAAGATGGAGCATTTTAGGCAAATGTAGGGAAAGTCAGCCTGAGGATCAGATGGGATTAGATGGGATTTTGTTAGCTCTGAAATATTTTCTTCAATCCCTTTACAAACCTGCCTCGTGAGAAACTTAAGGAATTGGTGGACAACTTTGCTAATGAGGTCCTCCATCCAACTGCTTTAGTTCTCACCCGACAACTTGCTTTAGTTTTTGTCTCATCTCTACTCATCATTTCATTTTGTCGGAAGTTATTGATCTCCCTATTTCGTCTTGGCTATTGACCACCTAGCTTTCAGCTTTTTACCTTCATGTTTGCTGATGTTATAAATTCAGAAACAGTTAATACTCTCCAAATGTCAACAAAATACCAATCTTTGGAGAATGCGTAAACTTTCTGCAATGTCCTTTAACTTCTGAAAGGTGTTGTCATTTATTTCAAAGAGCTCTATGTGTGATACTCTCCAATATGGTTCATTTATAATAGTGCAGAAATGGTTATGCTCTGTTTCTGTTTTGATGGTAGTCTATACCTTTTGTTTTACTGCAGAATTTCTCATCTCAACTGAAATATCTGCTGCTGTTCATTTGAGAGATCTATCTTCATTTATTTTTTTTCTTGCCAAATCCAATGTGACCTGTGAATTTTATCAAAGAGCTTCTAATCCCGTTGATGTGTAGTAGCTTTTTGAGTCTCCCACAATACTTGCTTTTCAATATAAAGTTCTACAAGAAGTCAGTGCTACAAGGAGTCAGGACCCCACATCTAAATGTTGACCATCCCTTTGCCTCCACGTTGCTTAAGTCACTGAGTTCTTCCAGCAGATAATTCTTGAGTCCACATTTAAATCTCTTAGATCGCTACTAATTTTAAATTGTAACTCCCATTGCTCTGCTTTACGCTCATTTCTTTTTGTTTTAAACTAGTTTCTCATTATTGTTGCTGGATCCTATCAGCCATCGTTCCTCCAAGAGGAGTTTAAAACCAAAACTTATGAAATATTATCTGTGCAAACAAGATCAATCCTTCCACTGTCAAGGAAGTGAGGAATTGATTGCTGCACACAGAATGTTGAAGCATATCCTTCTACTGAAATTGCTTTATCTTCTGCGGCCTCTGCTGACGTATGTTATCACACCTGCCAGGTTTTGATGCTTTGCCATTCTTATTCACTGCTGTTCTTTTGGTGCTTTCCATAGACCTTATGGTGGTTTTCCTTTCTTTTACAACTATTTGCTACCTCCAACTTGTACCTAGATTTTCGGACATTGCTATAATGATTTGAATGTCTTTTTTCTAGGTGACTGAAATTCAAGATTGGAGTGCTTCTAGTCCTCACAGTGCAGCTTATGTTTTGTGGGACAATGGAGCCAAGAATTTGTACAGAGTGGGGTTTGAAGGCATGGTAAGTGATGTAACATTTTACTTTCAAGGTAAAGAGATTAGGTATTGTAAGTCGAGCTTATAATTTTTTGGTGGCAATATGACGTGTGCAGTATTTATGCTGTACATGAATAATAAGTTTATAGATGGGAAAAGATTGTGTGTACACCAAGGCAAAGATTGTTCTTCATGAAGATCACTGAAGTATAACTTGCATTATTTTCTATGCAAGTAAAATTTGGATCACCAGTTCTCATACTTTGTTTATGTTTTAAAGTTACTTTGCAAACCAAGCAAACAGGCCTTTTGACCTTGACTTTGAAATTGTTTGTTTCTCTCACCTTTGAGTGACCAGAATTTCTGATTCCCATTGATTTCAGCTTGAAATTCCAGTCTGGCACACCACTATTATATCCTTAAAGTAGTTCTTTTATGTCATAATTGGATAATTAAACACAGAAATAACACAGGCTGATTTGTATCTTCTAGTCAATAGCAAAAGATCTGCCGTGTTGCTGTAATCCAGCATCTTTTCCAGTGCAGTGCTCTCAAAAGAGGTCTAAGATGAAATTGAAACTTATAGCTGAAAAAAAGAAAATATAAATTAGAAAAAATACTTCAGGTTAAAATCATATATGGAAAACACAATATTGGCAAAAAACATTGGATTAAGGGAGAATCCTACCTCCTTTGTCTGTGCCAATGGTATAGTGGTATCCACACTCGGACTTCAGAACAAGAGGTCCAGGGTTTGGATCCGGCTGGCTCCTTGCACACTTTTGATCATTCTGGGTTGAGTGTCGAACTAGCAACTTATAATTACAAATATAAAACACAAAATAATTGATTGCATAAGTATTCACCCCCTTTAATATAACACACCAAATCATCACTGATGCAGCCAATTGATTAGATTAGATTAGATTCAACTTTATTGTCATTGTGCCGAGTACAGATACAAAGCCAATGAAATGCAGTTAGCATCTAACCAGAAATGCAAAGAATAGTGTTATTTACAAAATAACTGCGAATAAAAAGTGCTACAGCACACAAATATAAAAGTACTGAGACAGTACAATATGGGTGCAATACTGCTTAGTGCTCTGATGTGAGGTTCAGCAGGGTCACAGCCTCAGGGAAGAAGCTTTTCCTGTGCCTGCCGGTGCGGGAGCAGAGGCTCCTGTAGCGCCTACCAGATGGGAGGAGAGTAAAAAAAGCCCATGGTTAGGGTGAGATGCATCCTTGATAATGTTTTTCGCCCTGCCCAGGAAGCGTTTATGGTAGATGTTCTCAATGGTGGGCAATTGGGTGCCGATAATCCGCTGGGCAGTTTTCACCACATGCTGGAGTGCTTTGCGGTCCAATATGAGACAATTGCCATACCACACTGAGATGCTGTTGGTGAGTATGCTCTCAATGGCACAGCGGTAAAAGTCTGTCAGTATCCTGGGACAGAGGTGAGTTTTCTTGATGCTCTGCAGGAAATAAAGGCGCTGTTGTGCCTTTTTGATCAGGATGGAGGATTGCAGGGACCAGGTGAGATCCTCGGAAATGTGGACACAAAGGAATTTGAAACTTGATACACGTCCCACTACAGTTCCGTGAATGTAGATGGGGACGTGAGTGTGGCTCCTAGCATGCCTGAAGTTCACAATGATCTCCTTGGTCTTCTGGGTGTTAAGGGCTAGGTTGTTGTCGGCACACCACGTGTCCAGGTGCTGGACCTCATCCCTGTAGGCCGTCTCGTCATCCCCTCTGCTCAGGCCAACCACCGTGGTGTCATCTGCGAACTTGATTATAGAGTTAGAACCATGTACAGGAACGCAGTCATAGGTGAAAAGGGAGTACAGAAGAGGGCTCAGCACACAGCCTTGAGGCACGCCGGTGTTCAGGGTGAGAGTGGAGGAGGAGAGGTTGTCTAACTTAACAAATTGGTTTTAGATGTCACATAATTATTTAAATGGAGGTCACTGTGTGCAGTCAAAATGTTTCAATTGATTATAGTAAAAATACATCTGCATCTGGAAGGTCCAACTGCTGGTGACATGGCAAAAACTACACTATGAGGACAAAAGAACACTCCTTGCAACTACGCAAAAAGGTGAAAAGCACAAGTCAGGAGATGGATACAAGAAAATTTCTAAGACACTAGATATCCCTTGGCGTACAGTCAATTCAGTTATTAAGAAATAGAAAGAATATGGCACAGCTGTAAATCTGCCTAGAGCAGGCCTTCCTCAAAAACTGAGTGACCTTGCAAGAAGGGGACTAGTGAGGGAGACCACCAAGAGACCTGTGACAACTCTGGAGGAGTACAACAACTGTTGCCTGGGTGCTTCACAAGTTGCAGCTTTATGGGAGAATGGCAAAGAAAAAGCTACTGTTTTTTTAAAAAAACTCACATGAAATCTCGACCAGAGCTTGCCAGAAGGATGTGGGAGGCTCTGAAGTCAGCTGGAAGAAAGTTCTATTGTCTGATGAAGCCAAAATTGAGCTTTTTGGCCTTCAGACTAAACGCTATGTTTGGTATAAGCCAAACATTCCACATCATCAAAAACACACCATCCCTACCATGAAGCATGGTGGTGGCTGCATCATACTGTGGGATGTTTACTGTAGTAGGCCCTGGATGGGCTTGTGAAGGTAGAGGGTAAAATGTTTGCAAAATACAGGGAAATCCTGGAGGAAAACCTGATGCAGTCTGCAAGAGAATTGTGATTTGGGAGATGATTTGTTTTCCAGCAAGAGTCTGCCAACTGGAAAGCTTCTATTCAAATAATGCAATCCAAAGAGAAGCTTCCAACGCTATCCAAAATTATTCAAATGTAACCACCAGGGGACACACTGAACAATTGAATATGCATACTGTGGCCACCTGGAAGCACAGTAAGCAGCAAGTAGTTATATGAAATACAAGCAATTAATTGTTAAACTGCAAAGAAAATAACAACAGTCAGATCCAATCTATAATCTGTTTTGATTAATTCTATAGAAACAAAAGTCGTGGAACCATTTGTAAAGTTATAATTTATTTTTTGGTTTACTTGGTACTTGAGTGAAATCGTTATTAAGTGAATTGTTTGTTCCTTGTGCTTTCTTTTACAAAAGTATGTTGTGTAACAGCAGTAATATTCTTTCTTTTTCCCTATTTTTTTTAACCAGTCTGACCTGAAATGTGTGCAAGATGCAAAAGGCGGTTCCTTTTACAGAGATCATTGTCCTGTTCTTGGTATGTAACTGCAGCCGTTTTTTATGAAGGCCCACAGAAGCTAACTGACTAGATGGATGAAAATAGGGATTTTAGCATGTAATGTATTCAAGATTCTGGGTTTATTTCTGTCATTGTTTTCTATCAATAATCATTTGAGCTTAAAAGGCTGCTGCATTTTGATCATAATAGCATGATGATGACTTTGCAAATCTTTTTCTTTTGCCTTTTTGTTGAATTTGTATTGCAGCTGTATCATAGTTTGTGATCAATCCAAGGATTAATCCATTGCCTTTTGATAATGGTTCGTCAAGGGATGCACTACCCTCTTCCAGTCACACATTGGCATTTCCATATCACCTTGGACTAGATAATGACAAATATTAGGTGATAACTTCTCTGCCGAAAATCTTGGGGGAAAAAACCTGAAGGCAGCTTTTGGTCAAATATGGTACCACAGAACTAATTCATCGACATTGATTGCAAAGAAAATTCCTCAAATAATTATTCAATTATTATGTAGTTGTTGGAGGCCAGTTATTTCTTTCCAGGATTAAGCAGCAGAATTTTACTGAGGCTTGATTACATTCAAATGCACATTCCTGTAGATGCTGGAAGTAAGAAAGAAAAATTGAAAATGCTTAAACACCCAATAATTTTGGTGGTGTCTGTGGAGAGAGGAACAGGGGTAAAGTTTCAGGTTGATGATTTTTCATTAAAACTTAGAATACTTGAAAAGTTTTAGGATGTGGTTTGGATTGTATGGCTAAAGGTGTAGAGAACAAAAATAAATGTTTATGATTGGTGGAAAAGAAGAGAAATGACAATAGAACTGATTATGTTGGTAATAGCCTTTGGAGAGTTGAAAATGCAGAACATTTATCTGAAAATACGAAAGGACATGGGATGGTAAAAAGCTGGAATAAAAGTGGTTCAATTACTCTCTCTGAAATTGTCGTATCTGGAAAGCCAAACAAGATGTTATTACACAAGCTCATTTTGTACATTATTGGATCTTAATGGAGGCAGAGGCGGAGAACCAGGAAAAATAGAGATTAAAGTGGCTATCTCATGATTTGAGTGTTACAATTCAGCTGTGTCTAGTTGTATTATTGGCCGCCTTCCATGAAGGAAGCTTCACTGATGATTGAACTAAATTCAGGACTGGTGGTAAAGCAATACATGGCTATGTTCAGCAGGATTCAGGATGCTTGACCTGATGAGTGTTAACATGAGAGAGAGACAAGTTGGAAAGAGGCTAATCTCTGGCTGAATTGCTATCTTTCCTTGAAATTACAAAATGGCCTGCAGTTGACTTTCTGACAACCAGAAGTTGAATTTAACTAGTCATGCAAGGGTTCATTATCAGTATGAATGAGAATTTCGTTATTCTTTGGCCATAACCAGTTATTCTGCAATTTTCCTGAAGCAAGTAGCTTTTCTCTTAAATGTAGGTTTTAGGATTTTGGCTTCGCTGGCAAGCCATTTATTACACATCCCTAATTCTTCTGTGTGGCTTGCAAGGCCATATAAGAGGGCATTGAAGAGGCAACTGCATGTAAACTCGTGTGGGTAAGGATGCCATTTGTAAAATAGAGTATTTTAATGACAATCCAGAGAATTTATAGTCAGGCCTGCTAGTTCTCTTTTTAATTTAAAATTAACAGAATTTATTTTTAGCTGCCTTGGTGGTGTTTGAACTCTGGATCACTGAATGGTGGTTACTGGGTCGTTAACCTAAGCTTCTGCTAATTGGTAACAACCATTGAGCCACATTGTCATTTGCACCTACAGTAAGAATGCATTGAAATATCCTCTTTTTCCTTAATAATTTTACTGCTATAGTCCCGCCTGTTGTGTACATACATCTACTGATGCCTCTGGACACATGTTCCTGGAATCATTGGGTGTTTTGGGTCTTTCAACATCATACACCCTCCTCCAGGTGACCCAGCTGGAGCTGATCAGACCTCAGCTTGTGTCCAGGTATCTAGCTACTTATAACTCCATGGCTCCCCTCTTTTGAGCCACAGCCATCTTGAGGCCCTCTCTGCCGCATCGGTGGTACTGCGGATGGCTTTCCTCTTCCTCTCTCCCTCGATGCCTAAATGTACAGAATATTGATAGCTATTAATTGCACAATAGTTTGTAAGTATTATAAGTATTTGCTTGTGGTAGAAGCTGCTTTGTTTAATCATTATTTACAGCTTACTGAGCTGCACTAAATACAAGGATAAATGTCATTGCACCTTGTTAAGGTTGGCTGAATGTAACAGTTGTTTTAATAACTTCAGCTTCCTTTTCCACTGCAGTTTGAAATGCAGATTTACTATAAAGCATTTTTTCATATTTCTTACAAACTTTTGAATAATTTACAAATAGAAAAAGCAAAACTTTGTAGTATATGTGATAATAGATGAGTAATGGAATGATAGTAATAAATCTTATTTATATTAGGGCCTAAATGCATTCATATTGTTACTTTTCAGACAATTCAGTAAGCAGATTTTAATGAGAGGAGTGGAAGTACATAGAAAACTTATAAAATTGGGCAGAGAAATAAAGCATATTGCAAACATTCAGTTTATTAAGATGATAGAACCAAAACCACAGAAAACTCATTTTTAAGGCACTTTATATACAGTTTTAAAAAACGCGAACAACAGGAATTCTGCAGATGCTGGAAATTCAAGCAACACACATCAAAGTTGCTGGTGAACGCAGCAGGCCAGGCAGCATCTGTAGGAAGAGGTACAGTCGACGTTTCAGGCCGAGACCCTTCGTCAGGACTAACTGAAGGAAGAGTTAGTAAGAGAGCTGAAAGGGGGAGGGGGAGATGCAAAATGATAGGAGAAGACAGGAGGGGAAGGGATGGAGCCAAGAGCTGGGCAGGTGATTGGCAAAAGGGATACAAGAGGATCATGGGATAGGAGGTCTGGGGAGAAAGACAGGTGGGGGGGGGACCCAGAGGATGGGCAAGGGGTATAGTCAGAGGGCCAGAGGGAGAAAGTATGTGTGTATAAAAATAAATAACGGGTGGGGCATTAGTGGAAGTTAGAGAAGTCGATGTTCATGCATCAGTGTAAAGATTATCTAAGCCTCAGTGATGTGTTGGTGTTCAAGGGATATGGGAATTCTGTGTTGAAGATAGTTTGAGGTTGGTTAATAAACCAAATGACAATCTGCACTATAATTTGATGAGGTGGTTGTTTGGTTTGTTGGGTCGTGTTTGCCTTGTATTATGTTTCTGAAGGCTGCTTTGATACAACTGAAATATCACTTCCTAGTTGGAATTCCAATGCTTTTAGTGATGTGTTTATCTGATGTGTATGTGCTTGTCCTTTTCTCTTAACTCCTGTCACCCTTAACAGATATTTTAGTTTGCCTTTGTTAGGTTGAAAGTCGATGATCTGATATCTGCTCTGTCTTTGTCCTCTGCATGTTCCTGCTTTTATTCTCTTAATTTAAGATTCTTCCGAGCAATGTGATTTTAAAACTAAATGTACTTTGTTCCTTCGCAATAGTCTCTCATCATTAAATTTCTTCTGGAAATCTATATAGAAATTCTATATAGTCAAGATTCAAAGGTTTATCTGTTTTTAAATGCTGCGTGAGATAAGTTGTATTTGAAAGTTGGACAGTAATAGTGTTAAGTTGGTATATTCTAAGAAAAGAAGCACAGATGATGTGAATGGTTCATCATAGCATTGATTGTTGTTTCTGATAGATAGATAGATATACTTTATTGATCCCGGGGGAAATTGGGTTTTGTTACAGTCGCACCAACCAAGAATAGAGCGTAAATATAGCAATACAAAAACCACAAACAATCAAACAACAAGATGCAAGCTATGCCAGATGGAAATAAGTCCAGGACCAGCCTGTTGGCTCAGGGTGTCTGACCCTCCACGGGAGGAGCTGCAAGTTCGATGGCCACAGGCAGGGATGACCTCCTGTGCCGCCCAGTGTTGTATCTCGGTGGAATATGGCTGAAGTCCAACAGCAAAAAGTTCAATATCTGGTCTACAAACACGTTCCTCGATCGTAATATGACCCGGATTGCACCATCTGTTGTTAACCAGAACGATAAGCCCCCAACTCCTTTACGCTTACCGCTCTCAGTGCACTTCCGGTCAGCTGGAACGGTCTGGAAGCCGTCCATGGAGAAGTTTTGATCGGGTATGTCCTCGTGCAGCCCTGTTCCAGTGAAACACATAACACTACACTCCCGAAATGTTCTCTGACGCCTGGCTAGCGCTGTGAACTCGTCCATTTTATTGCCCACCGAACTCCTCTTCTCCATAAGTCTCTGTTGTCTCGACCTGGTCCTCTTTCCTCAACTTTGTGATCCTCATCTGCATCCTCTGTGTGTTTTCCTCCAGATTTCAGCAGGGGTGTCTGCCACTCTGCTCGCTAAACCGGCTGGCATAAGCTCAATCAGCTGGTCCCTGGAATACACAATGCTACCATGCTTCTGTCCCGCTGATAAGACGTGTCTGAATGTAACTATTTCCAGTGCTAAAAACCCAAATAAAACTCCTCCTACCAGCATGTTAGTAAGGGTGTAACTTCGACGTGTTACCATGCAAAAAAAAAATACAGAACATAACGTAAGTTTAAAAAGTAAGAATATGGTCTGGAACGGCTGTAACAGGCTGCATGCACGACCGGCGCATGCGCACTCATGGTTCACTATGAAGAGTGATTGAAGAGACTGGTGGGTTCATAATGACAAAATCAATGATGGTCAAAACCTGAATTTGCTAAAATAAGTGCATCTTCAAGAGTAGTTTACTCTGAAGTGATTTTGTTGTCTATGCAAACTCATTAGATCTTTACCATATTAATCTTGACCTCATTAATGTGTAGCTAGAGGTAAATAAGGAAAAGTTTGGAGGGATATGGATAAACACAGGCAAATGAAATTTTCTGAAGAGTCATTAAAAAGTACAGCACGGAAACAGGCTCCTTGGCTCAGCTAGTCCATGTCAAACTCTTTTAAGCTGCCTACTCCCATCCACCTGCACTGGGACCGTAGCGCTCCATAACCCTAAAATCCATATACCTATCCAAACTTAGCTGAAATGTTGAAATCAAGCTCGCATGAACTACTCGTGATGGCAGCTCAGTCCTCACTCCCAGGACTCTCTGAGTGAAGAAGTTTTCCTTTAAACTTTTCACCTTTCACCCTTAACCCATAACCTCTAGTTGTAGTCCCACCCAACTTCAGTGGAGAAAGCCTGCTTACATTTACCCTATCTATACTGCTCATAATTTTGAATACCTCTATCAAATCACCTCTCAATCTTCTACATTCCAAGGAATAAAATCCGAACCTTTGAATGTAGGTTCTAAGACCTTCAGACCTGGCAACATCCTTGCAAATTTTCTCTATACTCTTTCAAACTTACTTACATCTTTCCTGTAAATAGGTGACCAAAACTGCACACAGTACTCCAAATTAGGCCTCGCTAATGTCTTATACAACTTCAGCGTAACATCCCATCTCCTGTACTCAATGCATTGATGTATGAAGACCAATGTGACAACACTTTGAATTATGGACCTATATTCCCAGATTCTCAGCTCCCTACTGTTCACTGTCTAGCCTGGTTAGTCCTACTGAATCCACCTTGTACTTATTTGCATTATATTCTATCTGCCTTTTGTTAGCCTATTTTTCCAGCTGATCCAGATCTCCCTGCAAGCCATGATGCCCGTCTTTGCTGTCCACTACACCCCCAATCTTGGTGTCATCCTTAAATTTACTGATCCATATTATCATTGCGTTGTTGATTCAGATGACAAACAATAATGGACCCAGCACCGATCGCTGCAGCACTCTACTAGTCACGGGCCTCCAGCCAGAGAGGCAACCCTCTACTACCACTCTTGGCTTCTTTCACAAAGCCAATGTCTAATCCAATTTACTACTTCATCTTGAATGCCGAGAAACTGAACTACCTTGACCAGCCTCCTATGCGGGGCCTTGTCAAATGCCTTACTAAAGTCCATGTAGCCTGGCTTCATCCACTTTCATGGTAACCCTCGAAAAACTCTGTAAGATTCATTAGATATGACCTACAATGCACAAAGCCACGCAGTCTATCCCTAATTAGTCCATATCTATCCAAGTACTCATTTACCTGGTCCCTTAGAATACCTTCCAATAACTTTCCCGCAACTGATCTCAGACTCACTGGTCTGTAATTTCCTGGTACGTGTTCAGAGCCTTTCTTAAAAGGCGGAACAACATTGCCTGTCCTCCATTTCTCTGGTGCCTCTCCTGTTGCTCAGGGTGATTTAAATATATAGGCAACCGTTTGTTATGGGCAAATTGGGCTGAAGGGCTGGTTTCTATACTGTAAGTATCTATACTCTGACTAAGTTAATAGCTTTAAAAGAAATTTGTAGTAACTGGGTGGTGTGGTAGTTAAGTTTCTATGCTATATAAATAGAAGAAAAACTGAGCAAGGAGGAATATCAGTGTTTCTGTTTAAGAAAGTTGTACATCTGATTCTTTAAAGTCTTTAACTGAAGCTGTAGGTTTAGGGTAATCATCTGAAAAGGCGAACAAATCATTTGTATATTTAATGAATGAATCTTTATAGGTTTGGATTGATAATTTTGTCCACCAGGTGTCATCTTAATGTACACTTGTTAAGACAATTTTCTATCTTGTATGATAAAATTAATTTTATTGTACTCTGAAGGCGATTGTTTAATTTGCTGTGGGTACGTGGTAAAGCTATCACCACTTAATGTAACAGTGGAGTAACTCGAAGAACTTTCCAAGTGTCAATGTGCAATTAATCAGAGAGATCCAGGGTTTATGTCAGTGGTTTGCTACTCTGTAGCTTATGGATTTGGAAATGAATTAAGTATCAAGATCTTTTAACTACTTAAACTCTCCTGTTTAATTAAAAATAACTTTAGTAAATATTCCTTTATAAGTGAGATATACACTTTTTAAGATAAACTGAATTGTAACTACAGTGAATCAAATTTTTTAGCTTCAAAATCCTTTTGTACAAATATTCACATTTCAGCTTGTGCATATCCCAGTCTTTATTTAACGTACAAAATATTTGAAAAGTTAATGAAACTTGTTATATTTTTTGATTTCTAGTTTGCTAGATGAGAATTTTTTTTAGAGTAATTGGCTGCTCTGCCTATTTGGTGATATTAGAAGTTGCTGTATACCAGAGATTTCTAGAACTGAAGATAATACCATGGGGCATTGGTTATGAGATTGATAAATTTCAAAGATTGAGAGTTCTAATTATTTCATTGCTGGCTGCCAAATCCAGCATATTGTTTTATTATTTCCCCCGGGATTAATAAAGTATGACTGACTGACTAACTATTAATGTATTCTTTTCAAGATAATGAAATGATCATTCATATTTTACTTTTTCCATTTTTGGTAATAAATGTAACTAGGTGAACAAAATGGGAGTCGGAACCCTGGTGGCCTACAGATTGGTGATCTTGTAAATATAGATCTGGATCTAGAAATTGTTCAGTCATTACAACATGGGCATGGTGGTTGGACAGATGGCATGTTTGAGACATTAACTACCACCGGCACAGTCTGTGGCATTGATGAAGATCATGACATTGTTGTACAGTATCCAAGTGGGAACAGGTATGTGGGCAAAAGCTCTGAAGGGAAATGCAAAAATTATATGTTAGAAATAAGACAAGTTCATGCCTCTTTGGTTCTTAAAGTTCTTTGCAATTCTTCTTCTGTAGGTGGACGTTCAATCCTGCAGTTCTGACCAAAGCTAATGTGGTTAGAAGTGGAGATGTAGTACAGGGAGCAGAAGGTGGGTCGTCACCATTTAATGTTGGTGACCTGGTTCAGATTTGTTATGACCTGGAGCGAATCAAACTTCTTCAGCGTGGTCATGGAGAATGGGCTGAAGCTATGCTTCCTGTAAGTGAAAGTTCTTGTCCTTTAAGCTACGTTTTGAAGTGTTCTTGTGCTATGACTTTTGGTGTAGTTTCCCATATTTTGGCTGCTAACTTTGGTGTCTTCAACCTGATCTAAATTGAGTGATTCCTTAAAAATAAGACTTTTGCAAATGCAAAAATGAATATTTGTGTATGTGAGAAATGTGAAATTAAAACAACAAAAGGCAGCAAATAGGTAGTATATATATCTAATGTTCAGGATAATAACCATTTATGTAATCTTGCAGAGCACTAGGTCTGTTGAAAGGCAGTTGATCTGAAATGTTAGCAAAAAGAAAAAGATATCAGCAGGTCAAGCAGCATCTGTAGATGGAAAAGAGAAGTATTGCCATTTTGAGTCAAGACCCTGTATCAGGACTGAGGTTGGTGGGTAGTAGAATAAAGATGGCTCAAGTATTCAAGGGAGGAGTGGGACATGAATGGAACCAAATGTTGGGAGGCGGGGAAGAGAAATGATGATCAGATGGAGCCAAGTGTGGGAGAGGGGGTAGGTAGGTAGAAGTTGAACAAAGGGAGGGAGAACCAGGGTGGACTGGTGGATGTGAGAAAAGGATGTAGAGATATCATAGAATGTAGAGATACTAGCATGGATAGAACATTGGCTGACTGGCAGAAGACAAAGTGTGGGAATAAAAGAGTACTTGTTGGCTGTCAGTGACTAGTGATGTCTGCAAAGGTCAGTGTTGGGTCCTCTGCTTTTCATCTTGTATGTTAATGATCTGGATGATGGAATTGATGGCTTTGTGACCAAGTTTGCAGACGGTGCAAAGGTAGGTGGAGGGGCATGTACTGTTAAGGAAGGACTTGGGACAGATTAGGAGAATGGTCAAAGAAGTGGCAAATGGGATATAGTGTAGGGAAGTGTATAGTCATACATCTTGGTAGAAGAAATAAAAACGTAGGCTATTTGCAGTCCCAGCAAAATGCATATGCATTTTTCTTTTGTTTTAATTTAGACATTGGGGAAAGTTGGGCGTGTGCAGCAGATTTACTCTGATAGTGATCTGAAAGTAGAAGTGTGTGGGACATCCTGGACTTACAACCCTGCAGCTGTTACTAAAGTGGCATCAGCTGGATCTGCTGTGAGCAATGCTTCAGGTGGTGCGTATAAACCTCTAAACAAATGTTATTCTTTTGACCTCTGTTACAAAACTTTGTCTTTTTACATTGAATGAGACATTTTAAAAAAGATTTCTTTTGTATTCAATTTGTTGCCTTCACTGAAAGCAAGAAGGAAGCTTAAGTGAAACTTAAGCTTGCTTTTGTCAACATTGATGCTTCACTTAGCACATCACAAATAAGCTGAAAGTCAAATGTGGGCATAGAAGGAAGAGCTTGATACAACTTGACAAAACATGGATGAGGACGTAGCTTGAATATTGTATGTAGTTTTTGTTGCCTCATGATAGGAAGGATGGAGTTGCACTTGAGAGACTGCGGGGGATGTTGTCTGAAAAGGAATGGTTGTGTTCTGAGAAGAGACTGGATAAGCTGGATTTGTTCTCCTTGGAGCAGATGAGGTTGAGTGGAGACCATATTTAAAATTGAGAGGTTTGGATAATGAGAAACTTCCCAGTGACAGAAGTGTCCCTGATCAGAGGATTTGGATTTAAGATGAGGTTTAGGAGCTTTGGAGTAGTGCTTGAAGTTTGCAGGACTGGCAGCATCTGTGGAAAAAGAAATGGAGTTGCAGTTTCATGACATAGACTCCCAATTTTGATGATGGCTCAGAATAGAGGGGCGTCCTTTAAGAACGGAGGTGAGGAGGAATTTCTTTAACTAGAGAGTGTTGAATCTGTTTAATTCTTTGCCACAGGCAGCTCTGGAAGCTAAGTCTTTATGTATATTTAAGAGAGAGGTTGATGGATTCTTGATTGGTCCAGGCATGAAGGAAAATGGGGAGAAGACAGGAGATTGGGGCTGAGAAGAAAATTGGATTGGCCATGGTGAAATGGCGGAGCAAACTCGATGGGTCAAATGGCCTAAATCTGCTCCTGTGTCTTATGGTCTTAATTAAAGGCAGTCAAATTGATGTGTTAGGGAAGAGAATGAGCTGTCTGGATTTTTTTTGAGGAGCTGATGAGGAGGGTCCAAAGATGCAGCTGGTATATCTTGCATATCATCTACGTTTATTAAAATTGAGTAAATCTTTCATATCAGTGAATTTTTGGACAGATGGAGTATTGCTTTTTGGCTGAGACGAGACGCAATCTAAAACTCATCTAATTACATTAGATACTGTTTTAAACATGATAGTGGGAGGGAATAAAGAGCAAGGGGTGGCATTACTAGTCAGGAAAAATGTCATGGTAGTGCTGAGACAGGACAGAATGGAGAGCTTGTCCACTGAGGCTGTATGAGTGGAACTGAGGAATAAGAAAGAGTAGAAATGTAGAGCTACTAGGACTTGATGTTTCAATCCCTATGGTAAGCTGGCACTCTCGATGTTGGCAGTGTGTTTGGAGTGGTGACAAGGAGGGAGGGTAGGTACGTCATCGGTGGGCACCCTCCTTCTTTGACGTTTCGTTGATAAGCCCACGATGTCTCCAGAGGGCTCAATGGTGCTACCTGGCGTCCCAGATACACCCCCCTCAGTTCCATACCCTCCTGTCTTCATCTTGCAGCCCAGTTGTTGTCTTTCCTTTTAATCTAAATCCAATTGCTGCTTTCTTCTGCTGCATTTGACAAGGACTTGATTGCTTGCTGGAGGAAGTGACCCCTCACCCCCATTTTCTTCAGTAGACTGGTCGTAGATGTAGCAAGGAATCCCCTGCATCCGACTTCTACAGGGAAAATCTTGGTCTTCCAGCCATTCTGGGCAGCTTCAGTTGCCAGTTCAGAGTACTTGGTCTTTTTCCTCTCATAAGCTTCTTGGACACCATCTTCCCATGGTACTGTCAATTCCACAACATATGTCAGCTTGGCTGTTGTGGACCACAGGACCATGTCTGGCTGGAGTGTTGTAGCTGCAATGTCTAGGGGAAACACAAGCTTTTTTCCAAGTCCACGTCCATTTTCCAATCCCGAGCAACCTGCAGAATGCTTACATCTTTTGATGTTATGTGGTGCTCTGAAGGTGGCCTGCTGGTACAAATCGTGTAATGTGGACGTTTCCTGCCGATGTTTATGGGAGAACATTTGTGATGATGAGCATGTAATGGGATTATATTATAGGTCACCCAATAGTCAGTGGGATTTAGAAGATCAAATTTGTAGAGAGATCACAGACTGTTGCAATAAACACAAGGTTGAGATCGAAAGTGATTTTAACTTTACACATATTGACTGGGACTCCTATACTGTGAAAGGACCAGATGGGATAGTTGTCAATTGTGTTCAGGAAAGTTTCCTTAATCAATGTACAGAAGTCCCAATTGGAAAGAATGTGTGATACTGGATTCCCTGTTAGGGAATGAGTCAGGGCAGGTGACAGAAGTGTGTGTAGGGGATCACTTTGGATCTAGTGATCCTAATTCAGTTTGTTGCAAGATGATTATGGGGAAGGATAGGATCTGGCATGTGTAGATTGGGACAAGTTGTTTCCTCGCAAAGGCAGGCTTGGAAAGTGGAAGGCTTTCAAAAGTGAAATTTTGAGAGTAAAGAGAGTTTTGTATGTCCTTGTCAACAAAAAGCAAGGCTAACAGATTTGGGGAACCTTGGTTTTTGAGAGATATTGTGGCCTTGGTTTAGAAGGAGGAGATGTATAGCAGGAATAGGCAGAAAGGAACAAATGATGTACTTGAGTATATGAAATGCAAGAAAACACCTTCAAAGGTAATCAGGATGGCAGGTTTTGTTGTTGGTGTGCAATGTGCATTTCTGCCAAGGAGTTCAATTCTCCTCTCATCTGTCCCCAGAACATTGTCCCAGAAGTGTTGTAGAACATCCAGGTGCTCTTTTGCAAGCTTGACATTTGCAGCAATGTTTTTTGCAGAGCAGTTGCTCCCTCCGTGGTGTCCTTCCATGAACACCATTCTTGTTCAGTGTTGTTCTTATAGTGGACACATGAACAGAGATTTTAGCAAGTTCTAGAGGTTTCTGCAGGTCTTTTGCTGTTACCCTTGGATTCTTTTCCACCTCTTTCAGCATTGCATGTTATGCTTAGTGTGATCTTTACAGGATGCCCACTGATAGAGAGAGTAGCTACAGTACTGAGTTTCCTCCATTTGTAGACAATTTCACTTACTGATGAAATGCTTTTGTATCCTTTTCTAGATTCATGCATTTCTACAATACTTCTTGTAAGGTCTTCTAAAAGTTGTTTTGATCCTGGGTGGTACTCTGTCAGTAACCTGACTTTGTGTGACTTTTTATAGGGTAGGACACCCCTACAACCCACACCTCCAATCTCATCTCATTGATTGGAACACCTGACTCCAAATAACTTTTATAGAAGGAATTATCCCAGAGGTTCACATACTTTTTCTAATGTGTAACACCCTGGGAAATGTTCCACTGCTAGTGTAATGGTTTCTCTATAGCAGCAGTGTTTGGGTTATGACTAGAGGTAACGGGGGCTTTGAAATGTGCGCTGTCCAAAGAGGGGAGTGTTTTCTTTCTTGTGTGGTTGAGAGCGAGGGATTTGTGGTCTTTTGTTCAGCAGAAGGTGGAGAGAGAAGATGCCAGAACATAGAGGTCCAGGACTGTAGGATGTATTGGACTTGGAATGGGGCCTGGAGTCAATGACGCTTGGGGGAAAGTGATGTAGAACTAACAGATGGGAAACTGTGAGCTCCAACGAGCACATTAGATGGATTCATTAAAATGGGCCCTTTTTGTTTACTTTACTAACCTAGTCAAATTAAGAATTATAAAACTCAATCGTTTAATTGCATATCGTGTACTGTTTGTTATTTTGTGGTACTGATTTGTAACAGGGGAACACTTCACAAACAAGAGGTTTTGCACCTCAGATTTGGCGAGGCCAGAGACTGTCTTCCAACACGGCTGGCCGAACCTGAGGGTTACACATGTAATATTGGATCATTTTTTTCAATAAATAAAAAGACAAGTATAATTTTTTTGTGTTATTTAATTGGACTCTCTCTAGCTAGTTAAAACTTGACTTGCATGAAGATCTGATCACATTTTTGGTCATACTTATGCAGAAATAGAGAAAATTCTACAGGGTTCATAAATTTTCTAGCACCACTGTTCACTGTGATTTTAGCATTTAATTTCCAAGCTTCAGTGAGATGACTGTACTCATTTGTTCTTTCCTCCATTTGACTCTGATAACATCACAACTGCTTTTATCAGTTTTGGTCTTTCAGTTGCAAACAATTATTTATTTTGTCATAGCTTGCCCTCACCTGAGCTGCTGCTTTTAACTCTTGAGCTACATCAAGAGGAAGTCAATGAGTTAAGTTGAGTGTTTATTTTTATTAGGTTGAAGGCTGAATGCTGCTACTAAGTTTTTTTTAAATTCCTGAATTTTTGTTTCTTCAGAGCGTTTATCCCAATTATTAAAAAAACTATTTGAAACACAAGAATCTGGGGACATCAATGAAGAACTTGTTAAAGCTGCAGCCAATGGTGATGTTGCAAAAGTGGAAGAAATAATGGCAAGGCCAGATGTTGATGTGAGTGTTTTCAATACTTCTGCCAGCATACTCATGTATTTTTGTGGAAATTGAGAAAAAGTGTCAAAGCCACATCTAAGATAAATCATTTCTCTAACACAAGTCAAGAAGTCCGATGGATTTCTGTTGGGGTTTAAAACTGATATCTGTTAGTTTTTGCTTTCAAGTTTCTATGGAAAAGATGTTCCAGTATACAGGACCGCAGTGTGGTGGTACTCAGAGGATATTCTATTGCTTCTGATACTTTAGTAATTTTTCTAAAAAGAGCAGTGTTTCACAGATTGACTTTATTTAGGAGAGTGATATAATGTATTGTTTCTTTTTTCCAAAGTAATTTACTCCTTGTGAAACCAAATATATGGCTTGAGGTCCTTTTACTCAAGCATCATCACCTATCTGTGTTTTGAGTGATTTTTCTTAGAACGTTCAGCAGTCCATTTTTTTGTACATGTACAAATCAAATGTATTATTGCATATAAACCAATTTTTAATTATTCACTTCAACAAAATAAACTTGTGAGATTTAAATTGTTGAATTGAAGCTAGCTAAAAATTTGTAATGAATCAAAGTCATTACAGCCCAGTTATGTTTCCTACATCTTTGACAGATGTGACAGTAGATCCTGAGCCCCTGCTCTGGAATTCCTTTTAGCTTTGACAGGTCACCATCATCCTGCGTCTTAATTGTTTTGTAATGTATGATAATCAGAGGCACTTAAACCGTTCATGTAGATTTTAATAGAAGAATTGTTTTAAATGGAAGGATTAAGTGAAATGCCTTGACCTGATAGAAATGAATTTAAAGCATAAAGGTAAGTAAAATGAAGGAATGTGACTTGCCTTTTTAATCAAGATGCTCACCTCATATTCATGTGAATAGAAAGCCAACCGACTTCTGTTTCATTGCTGGATCAAGTGCTTCATTGAGTAATGTAGCAGAAGATTGGTTACCTTAAGACATTGGAACAGAATTAGATTATTTGCCCCATTGTGTCTGCTCTGCCATTTCATCATGGCTGATCCATTTTTCCTCTTAACCTCGTTCTCTTGCTTTGTCCCTGTAACCTTTCACACCCTGACTAATTAAGAACTTTTCAACCTTTACCTTATATACACCCAATGACCTGCCCTCCACAGCCACCTATGGCAACAAATTCTGCAGATTCACCACCTTCTAACAAAAACAATTCCTCCTCATCACCATCGTAAATGGTTGTCCCTTTATTCTGAGGCTGTGCCCTCTGGTCCTAGACTCCCCCACTATAGGAAGCATCCTCTCCACCAAGCCTTTCAGTATTCAACAGGTTTCAATGAGATTCTTCACCCCCCCCCCACCCCCATTCTTCTAAATTTCAGCGGGTATAGGCCTTGAGCCAGTAACCCTTTCATTTCTGAAATTATTCTCATGAACCTCCTCTGAACCCTCTCCAGTGTTGACATATCCTTCCTTAGATAAGGTGCTCAAAGCTGCTCTCAATACTCCATGAGGTCTCATCAATACCTTATAAAGCTTCAGCATTGATGCTTGCTTTTATATTCTGGTCCTCTTGAAATGAATACTAACATTGCATTTGCCTTCCTCACCACTAACCCAATCTTCAAGTTAACCTTTTGGGAATCCTGTATGACGACTCCCAAATCCATTTGCACCTTGGATTTTTGAATTTTCTCCGTGTTTATAAAATAGACTATGCTTTTATTCCTTCTACCAAAGTGCATGACCATACACTTCCCTACACTACTTCATCTGCCACTTCTTGCCCATTCTCCAAATCTGTCCAAATCTGCAAACTCTCTGCTTCCTCAAAACACCTGCCCCTTCACCTGTTTTTATATCATCTGCAAACTTGGCCACAAAGCCATCAATTCTCTTATCCAAATCATTGATGTACAACTTAAAAAGAAGCAGCCCTAACACCGAACCACGTGGAACACCACTAGTCACTGGCAGCCAACCAGAAAAGGCTCTCATTATTCCTACACTTTACCTCCTGCCGATCAGTCAATCTTTCATCCATGCTAGTATCTTTCCTGTATTACCATGGGGTCTTATCTTGCTAAGCAGCCTCCTGTATGGTATCTTGTCAAAGGCGTTCTGAAAATTCAATTACACAACATTCAGTGACTGTACTTTGTTTAACCTGCCTGTTATTTCCTCAAAGAATTCCAACAGATTTGTCAAGCAAAATTTTGCCTTCAGGGAACAATGCTGACTTTGGTATATTTTACACCAGTACTTGACCTCCAGTTTGAACAAACAGATGTGGAAGATGACCTGCAAGAGAAACATCACTGGCAGTACAACTGTCAGATCGCAAAAATCTCAGAATTCTTTGAAATCAATTTCATTTTCTACTTTTCCACTGATCTGATTAGTCAGCTATCTTTCAATAGGTTACAGCTTCTGTACGACATGTCCAATTTTGTGTTCTCTACTAACTTTGTAATGTTCCCTGTATTTTTATTTAAATCATTTATTTGCATCCACAGAAAAGCAAGGTACTTAACAGTGTAGAGTATCTTTTGAAAGCAGCTTTTAGATCACTAAATTTGATGTTGTATATTAGCCACTGAGTCAGGTTTGGTGCAACTTGACGCTTTCACTTGTATTCCAGATCTGTTTGCCATCTTGAAAAGTGCTTTTATCCCCGTGGATTATATAAATACATCATCTTCATTGAAACTCTTGGTTCTTCTGCAGGAAGTTTACACATTAATTAGAATGAGAATTAGAATTTTATTTTTTACATTCATTTCACAACATGAGGGAGGAAAAATCTTTGTTGTGTCTCCATCACTATGTACAAGCAATAAGGAAAGGAAATATGGGAGGATATTGCCCAAGCATGCAATACATAATACATTTGGTACATAATTGTTTTATATACATGTATGTACAGTCAGAGATGCAATCAGATTAATGTGTTTTAATAAATCTGATGGCCTGGTGAAAGAAGCTGTCCCTTAGCCTGTCGGTTCTGGCCTTTATACTGCGGTACTGTTTGCCAGGCGGAAGCAGTTGAAACAATTTGTGGTTGGGGTGGCTGGAGCCCCCACTGATCCTCCAGTCCTTTTTATGCACCTGCTGCTGAAACTGTCCTGAATAGAGGAAAGTTCATGTCCACAGATATGTTGGGCTGTCCGCACCAGTTTCTGCAGTGCCCTGCAATTGAAGGTAGTACAATTCCTGTACCAGGTGCTAACAGCCAGTCAGGATGCTCTCTATGGTAGCCCTGTAGAAAGTCCTGAGTATTTGAAAGTCCGGAGTATTTTGGAGATTCATGCCAAACTAATCAGTTCTCTGAGATGAAAGAGGCAATGTTGTGCTTTTTTCACCACACAGCCAGTATGTACAGTCCAGGTGAGATGCTTGGTGATGTGTATACCAAGGAACTTGAAATTACTCACCCTCTTCACTATAGTCCCATCTTCACTACAGCCTGTCTCCGTTCCTCCAGTAATCCACGATCAACTCCTTTTTTTTGACATTGAGGGAGAGGTTGTTTTTTTGGCACCTCTGTATCAGGCGTTGACTTCTTTGTAGGTTGTCTCGTTGTTGGAAATAAGGCCTACCAATGTCATGTCATATGCAAATTTGATCAGCAGGTTGGGGCTGTGTGTGGCAATGCAGCTGTGGGTGTATAGAGAGTAGAGGCAGGGGTTCCTTTGTTGAGGGGCAGAGGTGAGGGTGCCCATCCTTGCCACCTGCCAGCGATCCAACGGGAAGTCCAGGATCCAGCTGCACAAGTTGGGATGCAGGCCAAGGTCTCTGAGTTTCTTGTCAAGCCTCGGGGAATTCTGGTGTTGAATGAGGAAAGTCCAAGAACAGCATTCTAACATAAGCATCCCTCTTCTCCAGGTGAGTGAGGACAGTGTGTAGTGTTGTGGCTATTGTTGGGACTCCATTGTGGGTGGTAGCAATATTGCAGATGTAGTCCTTGACCAGCTTCCCAAAGCATTTGCTTATGATTGAAGTGAGTACGACAGGACACCAATCATACAGGCATGTTATCTTGAATTTCTTTGGTACAGGGACAATGGTGGATGTTTTGAAGCAAGAGGGAAAGAATAGAAATGTCTGGACGCTCCAGCCAGTTGTGCCACACACAATTTGAGTACTTGCCCCGGGATGCTGTCCAGCCCTGCTGCCTTGTGGCTGTTGGTTTCTTGATGTTTCCTTAATTAATCTAGACTAACAATCTGTACTTGAGTATGATTCTTGTACTGAATCTAACTACGTATTGTTTGAATACATAATTATCAAAAAATGAATTTTCAAAAAGATTTCTCAATTCTACTTTCTCAATGGTTAATTCAAATGTCAGTTCTAGAACTTCATATTTTTTAATGAAATATATGTTTGAATTTTTTTGCAACTTAGAAGCGTTAATTTAGAATTTGGACTGCACAGTGTTTATGGACTTAAATTATTGATTCTGTTTCAATCTTGCAGGTGAATGGTCAGTGTGCAGGACACACTGCAATGCAGGCGGCAAGCCAGAATGGACATGTGGATGTCCTGAAGCTGCTTCTCAAACACAGTGTTGATTTAGAAGTTGAGGTAAGTTTATTTTTTGTGGATTATAGAAATTGTTCTCAAATGTAACATTGTTAATATTCTAGCATGTACCGTGAAGTTAGTTCCCAAACTTAACTGCTGTGCAACACATGGGCACTGGTGCTGAAGGAGAAATTATCGCCTCCTTGGTACAAAAATTAGGCACAAGTGCAAAAGAGCAGTAAATGTGGGTATAATTGTCAGAGATTTACAGATCTATGAAAATGTTTCTATTGGTTTTTAGAGCATAGCAAAAAGTGGTAATGTGTTTAGAGGTGTACGCTAATCCATTTGTTCTGCTTTGAACAACTAGGAAACTATTGTCCCAATTTTTGTCTTTTATTTGTACTTTAAGATTAAATTTGTCTTGTTTATTAGATCATTATCATTTACAAAGTTAAAGGGTCAATTTTTTGGTGTGAAAATTACAGTGGTAGAATTTATTATTCAAGTGATATATTGGGCCAGATTTGCTGGAATTGTTTTGTTGACCACACTTGCTGTCCACTTGCTTGGATGTAGCTCTTCCAGATATGGAGAACCAATTTTGCTGACCTCTTCACCAAAGAAGTGAGTGCTCCTTAAAATAGAGCTGGTAGCACAGTAAAACAGCTGGTAAACCTGTCATCTGACACCTCCAGGTTCAATTTGTTTCCAGCTTCATGTGACAGCCTCTAGATCCCAAAGATGTGTGGGTCAGTAGGCTATTACTGCTCATGTGTAGGTGAGTTGGAGACGTTGGGTACATTGATAGCAATATGGGGATACTTCAAAAAAAAAGTTTGTGATCAAGTTGTTGTAAATCAGTACATTATGATCATTATTGACTTAGTGATAGTTTTTTCTGTGCTTTATCACTAGACGACAAGGACTTAAGGCCGATTTATACTTGTGCGTCAAATGTACGCCATAAGTACGGCGTAGCCGCGTACCCTGCGCTGTACTCTACGCCGAACCCTATGCTGTAGCGGAACGCGCAACTCTCCCAAAATGTAACTACACATCGCGGCGACGCAGACAGTGACAACTGTGATTGGTCTGCTTGGTAGCATCGCGTTTCCTCCTACGCTGCAATAGCTTCCCATTGGGCGACTGAAGGGCAGGGAAGGAACTCTTGCTGCAATGCTTTCCATAAAGCTTTATAGATCTCCGAAATTATGGAGGACCCTGTGCTTGACGCCAGTTTGTAGCTAGCTGCTACAGCCTGTTGACTTCCATCTGAAGCTAAAACTCGAATGGTTATTGCCAGTCTCTGAGTATACTGTGCGTACATTGATGCAAGATAAGTGGCTGGAGACGATGAACCAAATTGTCAAATCTACCTGCCGACATCCGAAAATATTTGAAATGCATTTGCTTGTCCATGTCTCTCAGTGGCTGGACAAGCACAGAAAATTCACCCTCCTTCAGTTTCAGTCGCCATTGTTTGAAGTTTGAGTTTCTTCGTGTTGAGTTTCAACACGAAGAAACTCAACGCAGTGGCATAGAAACCTCACCGCCAACTAGCGTTTTGTCGGTGAATTGCAGAGCGACGGAGACACACCAACGCACAAGTATAAATGCTCACAACGGCGTAGCCCACTAGCGTAGGCTACGGCGTAAGCTAGTACGCACAAGTATAAATCAGCCTTTAAGAGGTGAGTAAAGTATAATAGGCATATCACCAACCCTGTCTCCCAAATGCACAATGGCCTTTAACAGCTCGTTGAAGGATGCTGCGTGTCTCAGAGATGATTAAACACTGGTCAAATGACTCTGTGATTAAGAAGGCATATGATGCATTGGCCTTCATCAACTGTGGGATTAAGTTCAAGAACTGAGAGGTAATGTTACAGCTATATAGGACCCTGGTCAGACCCCACTTGGAGTACCGTGCTCAGTTCTAGTCACCTCACTACAGGAAGGATGTGGAAACTATAGAAAGGGCGCAGAGGAGATTTACAAGGATGTTGCCTGGATTGGGGAGCATGCCTTAAGAGAATAGGTTGAGTGAACTCTGCCTTTTCTATTTGGAGCGACATAAGATGAGAGGTGACCTGATAGAGGTGTGTAAGATGATAAGAGGCATTGATCTTGTGGATAGTCAGAGGCTTTTTCTTAGGGCTGAAATGCTAACACGAGAGGGCACAGTTTTAAGGTGCTTGGAAGTAAGTACAGAGCAGATATGTCAGGGTAAGTGTTTTTCGCAGAGAGTGGTGAGTTCGTGGAATGGGCTGCTGGCAACGATGGTGGAGGCGGATGCAATAGGGTCTTTTAAGGGACTCCTGGATAGATACATGGAGCTTAGAAATATAGAGGGTATACCCTAGGTAACCCTAGGTAACCCTCTATAGAGGTAACCCTAGGTAATTTCTAAGTAAGTACATGCTCGGCCCAGCATTGTGGCCTGAGGGGCCTGTATTGTGCTGTAGGTTTTCTATGTCTCTATGTTAATATTTTAATTATTAAGTAAATTGCTCAAATTATAAATAATTTTTCTATAAGATTAAAATCAGTAAAGATATAGTCAAGTAAAACAACTTGCATTACTGGCACTTTTCTGTAAGATGCAGCCCTGTTCAAATGAATGACTGGTTGTCCCTGCATAAAAGTAACACTAGCCCTCCCCCTTTCTAACAAACAGTGTTCCATTGCTAAACTTCGGTGCAGAGCAGACTTCGATCTGTTGGAGAGTTTTAAAGTAGAAAAGCACTAGGGCAGTTCCACTCTTTTGACCTTGGGTCCAAGTCCAGTGGTACAAGTAGACGACATGTCTGGGGTCTTACTTGGTTGCAGTGGACATCCATGACTACTTCTGTGTCTCATTATGCCCTTCAGTCTCCTTAAAGCATTGCAGAATTACCTTCCTGGCTGTTGGATCTCACTGTTGATCTCATCCTCCCAGTCTCCCAGAGCTGACTTAGCACGCTAGGACAGGCCTGTTCTTATCTCACTGGGGTATGGGGCCCTCTGGCTATCTTCACGTGGTTTAGCCCCCTGTTGAAGCAGTTTATCAGGGTGTACCACTATCACATGCAAACAGCTACTTGAAGGCACAGATTGAGAGATGAGTGTCCAGTGGGGACCAAAGGTGATGAGCTTCCCCCAGAATGGACACGACGAGCCCTTAAGCAGAGGTGCTACCCCTTCCTGGCCAGCTCATGAGCAAATTATAGCTTCAATATAACTAATATGGTGGTAGACTGCCAGTTGCTTGTGTGTAGGAGATAAAAAAATTACAGAGTATGTCTTTCCTGTCACTGTCACCGTCTGAAGCATGCCACTGTATGATACGGTTGTTGGTAGATTTTTGACTCCAGAAGAACAGTTGATGATCGTTGGGAATTGTGTTCTTTATGCTTATCGTGTATTTTTTTTTATGCTGCATCAGATCTGGAGTAACAATTGTTTGGTTCTCCTTTACATTTATGTCCTGATGAATGACAGTAGAATCTGCAGAGATCTATGTGAATCAGGCAAATGGTAAAATGTCTCCTCAGCCAAAGAAAAGAAGCTCTTACTGAGGAAACAAATCCTAAACCAGAAAATGTAATTTAAATTTAACATTAAATCGTACTATGAAAATAAAGTTGTGACATTTATGGTGGTGCTGGACCAGCTGGAATTATATGGGAGAAATAAAATGTTAAAATAAAAAAGACATTTTAATTTTTATTTAAAATCTGAGGAAGGGGATTCCATGTTAATAGATGTTTATTACCAGTAGTAACTAAAGAAACACTTATGGACCCTAACCTTTCTTGAAATGTTTCACAGGTATCTAGATGGTAAATACAGCACTGTCATATATTGCAGTCCCAAGCCTTCCAGTGCTGAGTCTGTCATCAAAGTATCAGTGTAGCGAAGTTTTGTGAAGAAGGAAGGTAAACCAGACAACAAATAACTGCACATTGAAAAATAGCAGAAAATAATGCTCCAGTGCACTTCATAATATTGTTGAACACTGGTAGCCTCACATTTATTCTTAATGTAAACTCCAGACCAATGTCTTTTGGAAAACAAAAGTTTGCAAGATTGAAGACTAAGCCCAAGGATCCAATAATTGACATCTCAGAGTTTCTAAGGAGGTTAATAGATATTGTGAAAGCTCTGGATATCATCTAACAAAATTCAATAGGTTCCAGAATTATTCCTCTGAATTAGGAGATGGTTAATGTGATCCCACTAATAAAAAAGGGAGAGGAAGAAAATCTTACCTGTTAGCTTAACATCACTAGGAGGGGAAAATAGATGAGGGGCACCTATTTTGCAGTTTATTTCTTATTTATTCATTCATTGAAAGTTAGTCATGGAATCATTAGCAAAGAGTAGAAGAAAAAACTGTTCTCTGATTAGCGAGTAGTGACTAGTGGGCACGTACTTGGGGCCTCAGCTATTAATAAGAAATCTCAACGATTTGGCTAAGATGGACTAAACAGCAACCTAGATTGTTTGTTGTTAGAAAGTGTAGAAGGTTGCAGGTTACAACAGGACGTTGATAGGATGTGGATCTGGGTGGAGAAGTGGCAGATGGCGTTCAGTCTGGAGAAGTGTGAAGTGGTACTCTTTGGAAGGTAAAGGCAGGATTCTTAGTAGCGTGATGGAACAGAGAGATCTTGGGGTTCTTATCCATAGATCCCTCAAGGTTACAGCACAAGTTGATAGAGTGCTTAAGAAGGCTTGTACTGAGTTGGGGGTTGATTTCATGAGTGATGAGGTAACGTTGCAGCTCTAAAACTCTGGTTAGACTTGGAGTGTTGTGCTCAGTTTTGATTGCCTCATTACAGGAAGGATGTGAAAGTTTTTGAGAGGTTGCAGAGATTTACCAGAATGTTACATGGATTAGAGAGCACGTCTTGTGAGTTAAGTTGGTGTGATCTAGGGCTTTTCTCTGTGGAACAAAAGAGTATGTGAGGTGACTTATTATTTAGGATGATGTTTTGGGGCATTTGGAGGCAAGTGATAAAATAGTCCAAAGTCAGTATGGTTTCATTTAGGGGAAATCTTGTCTGACAAATCTGTTGCAAGTCATTGAGGAAATAACAGGCAGGATAGACAAAGGAGAGTCATTGGATGTTGTTTACTTAGATTTTTCAGAAGACCTTTCACAAGGTGCTGTGTATGAGGCTGCTATACAAGAGCCCATGATATTTCAGGTGCCAGCATGATAGTGTCGCTTTACAGCGCCAGTGACCCGGATTGATTTCCCACTACTGTCTCCACAGAGTTTGTATGTTCTCCCTGTGACCATGCAGCTCTCCTCCAGGTGCTCTGATTTCCTCCCACGGTCCAAAAATGTACTAGTTAGTGGATTAATTGGTGATTGTAAATTGTCCTGATGTTAAATAGGTGGGTTGTTGGGCAGTGCGGCTTGTTGGGCCGGAGGGCCTGTTCTGCACTTGTATCTCCAAATAAAGATTGGCTGACTGGCAGGAGGCAAAGAGTGAGAATAAAGGGGGCCTCTTCTGGTTGACTGCCAGTGACTAGTGGTGTTCTGCAGGGATCTGTGTTGGGACCGCTTCTTTTTATGTTATATGTCAATGATGTGGGTGACAGAATTGATGGCTTTATGGTTAGGTTTGGAGACGATACAAAAATAGGTGAGGGGGCAGGTAGTGGTGAGGAAGTAGGGAGTCTGCAGGAGGACTTAGACAGATTGGGAGAATGAGCAAAGTAGTGGCAGATGGAATAGTGAATGGAACAGTGCAGGGAAGTGCCTGGTCATACACTTTGGTGGAAGAAATAAAAGTGTAGATTATTTTCTAAATGGGAAGGAAATTAAAAATTCAGAGGTGCAAAAGCACTTGGAAAGTTCCTTAAAGGTTAACATGCAGGTTGAGTTGGTGGTAAGGAAGGCAAATGCAATGTTTTCATGCATTTCAAGAAGACTGAAATATAAAAGTGAGGGTGTAATGCTGATGCTTTATGAGGCATTAGTTAGATTGCACTTGGAATATTGTGAAGAGTTTTGGGCTCCTTATCTAAGAAAGGATGTGCTGGCATTGGAGAGGGTCCAGAGGAGATTCATGAGAATGATTCCAGGGATGAAAGAGTTAACAATGAGGAGTGTTTGATGGCTCAGGTCCTGTACTTGTTGGAGTTGAGAATAATGAGGTGAGATTTAATTGAAACCGATCAAATATTGAAAGGCTGAGATAGAGTGGATGTGGAGAGGATGTTTTCTTTAGTGGGGGAGTCTATTTGCCAAGTCATTGTGTGTATTTAAAGTAAGGTTGATAGGTTCTGGGTTAGTCAAGGTGTCAAAAGATATGGGGACAAGGCAGGCGAATGAGATTGAGAGGGAAAATAAATCAGCCATGTTGGAGTGATGGTACAGACCTGATGAGCCAAATGGCCTAATTCTGCTCCTATGTCTTACGGTTTTGTGATGTTAAGATGATAAGAAGAATAGATTGAATGGTTAGCTAGTGCCTTTCTCCCAGGGTGGCAATGCCTAATATGAGGGGGCTTAATTTTAAGGTGATTGGAGGAAAGTATAGGGTGGATGTCAGAAGTAAAGTGGTAACTTTTACACAGAGTGGTAACTTCATGGACCATACTGCCTGGTTTGGTGGTAGAACCATATACATTAGGGTCATTTAAGAGACCCTTAGATTGGCACATGGATGAAAGAAAAATGGAGGGCTATGTGGAAGAGTTAGATTCTTCTCTTAGGTTAAATGGATAGTACTGTGCTGTAATGTCATATATCCTATAGATTTCTGTATATTGAGAACTGAGTAACAATGCAGAAAATAGGCATGAAGTTTGAAGAACCCAGGTATGGGGTGAAAGGGCCAGATAGTTCCTTTCTGCTCCCATTTCTCAGAAAAAATTGATGAGTATCAATAAGTTAGGAAACAGTGCAGGTCTGTAACTCCAATCTTGTAATTGTGCCAAGGTTTGTGGCAACCTGTGAATAAATGTATATAATTTTTAAGAATCATGAGTTTTTTGACAGATCATTGATGTACTTAAATGCAAATAAGTCTGGATCAGTTTGGACTGCCAAAATGTCGATGAATTTTTAAATGGTGAACTGAGAGAAAGTGTGATTGGGTGAAGTTACTATTATGTGATGGTTAATTACTAAAAAAAAAAAGGCGATTGGGTATTAGCCTTTTTATCTGGAGACTTGAAAGATTAACAGGAGCTTTTCCAATAAAGTGATAATTGGATCACAGCAAGAATTGTTCACCATTCTGGCACCTCAGCCGGAAGAAATCCATCTGAGATTTACCAGAATTTTGCCAGCTTCAGTTAGGATGAGAGAAGACATAAATTAGGTTTGTGTTCCTTTGAATCTGAAGTGATGGTATACACTTTTGGAAAAAATTAATTATGGTTTGGATAAAAGCTTTCTTGTGTTCCTGAGGCTGTACAGAACAAGGGCATAGAAGCTTAAAAACAATGTTTGGAGAGAAGTTAAGACAATTTTTTATGCAAAGAATATTTACAAAGCATTTGTTTTAAATGCTACATCAGTGTATTGCAAATTTCAAATTGATTTCATTTGATTGCTAATGCAGCATCAAGAAAATATGTGAAATCTCAAAAAGATCCTTCAGTGAGAGCGATATGTGTGGTACCCCACCAGTGGCAAGAGATACTGCTGAAATACACCAAAGATGAAGTTTGTGCATGAAATGCACTGACCTTGGATAGTGCTACTTGACCAAAGATGATAGTTATTGAACCCAAACAAGAGATAATCTGCAGATGCCGGAAATCCAAACAACACACATAAAATGCTGGCGGATCTCAGCAGGCCAGGCAGCGTCTATGGGGGAAAGATGTATAATTGACATTTTGGGCCAAGACCCTTTGGCAGGAGTCAGATGGCTAGAGCCCAGTGGACAAGTGGCTTTCTTGGGGAAGCCATATATGACATTCCTATTGGTCTGAATGCTAGAGGCAGAGACAATGGTGAACAGGCATTAAGGACACAGATGTTTGGGAGAGCAGTAATGGAGATTGTAGTTTTAACATATCCAGTGTACATGACCACACGGTACAGTGATGTTTCTGATTAGTCAAAAGTACAATAACTATTGTATACAGTCAGTAAGCATTTTAATTGGCAATTTTGAAGTAATTATGCAGAAATCCAATAGACATTTTATCCTCATGAAAAACACACGATAGGAAGCCATTTGGCCCATTGAGTGTGTACTTCATACAATACTTATAAAAAGTATTCACAGCCCCTTGGAAGTTTCAATATTTTATTGTTTTACAACATTGAATCACAGTGGATTTAATTCAGCTTTTTTGACACTGATCAACAGAAAAAGACTTTGCTGTCAATGTGAAAACATATCTCTACAAATATGAAACATAAAATAATTAACTGCTTAAGTATTCACTCCCTTTGATATGACATACCAGATCATCAGTGGTGTAGCCAATTGGTTTTAGAAGCCACATAATTAATTAAATGGAGATCGGTGTGCGTTTCAATTGAATGTGGTAGAAATACACCCGTCTCTGGGAGGTCCAGTTGCTGGTGAGTCAGTATCCTGGCAAAAACTAGACCTTGAAGACAAAAGAACATCCAGGCAACTTCACGAAAAGGTTGTTGAAAAAACACAAGTCAGGAGATGAGTACAAGAAAATTTCCAAGTCACTGTATATCACTTGGAGTACAGATAAGTCAATTATCAAGCAATGGAAATAATATGGTACAGCTTTAAATTTGCTTAGAGGAGGCCGTCCTCAAAAACGGAGTGACCATGCAAGAAGGGCACTAGTGAGGGAGGCCACCAAGAGACCTATGACAACTCTGGAGGAGTGGCTGAGATAGGCATAGAACAACTGTTGCCCAGATGCTTCACCATTTCCAGCTTTATGGGAGAGTGGCAAAGTGAAAGCTACTATTGGGGGAAAAAATACTCACATGGAATCTTGGCTAGAGTTTGCCAGAAGGCCTTTGAATTCAGCTGGAAGAAGTTTCTTATGGTCTGATGAAACCAAAATTGAGCTTTTTGGTCATCAGACTAAATGATCATCAAAAACCCACCATACCTACCACGAAGCATGGTGGTAGCTGCATCATGCTGTGGGGATACTTCACTGCAGCAGGCCCTGGAAAGCTTGTGAAGGAGAAGGGTAAAATGAATACTGCAAAATATGGGGAAATCCTGAAGGAAAACCTAATGCTGTCTGCAAGAGAACTGTGACTTGGAAGGAGATTTATTTTCCAGCAAGACAATGACCTCAAGCATAAAGCTAAAGGTACACAGGAGTGGCTTAAAAACAACAAAGTTAATGTCTTGGAGTGGCCAAGTCAGAGTCCAGACCTCAATCCAATTGACAATTTGTGGCTGGACTTGAAAAGGGCTGTTCACTCACTTTCCCCATGCAATCTGACAGAGATTGAGCAGTTTTGTAAAGAAAAATGGGGGGGAAATTGCAGTGTCCAGATGTGCAATGCTGATAGAGACCTATCTACACAGACTCAAGGCTGTAATTGCTGCCAAAGGTGCATCTACTAAATACTGACTTGAAGGGGGTGAGTAATTATGCAATCAATTATTTTGTGTTTAAAAGTTGTAATAAATTTCTACCAATTTGTAGAAATTTGTTTTCACTTTGACACGAGTCTTTCCCTGTTCATCAATGTCAAAAAAGCCAAATTAAATGCACTGTGATTCAATTTTGTAAAACAATAATATGTGAAAACTTCCAAATGGAATGAACGCTTTTTATAGGCACTGATTTTGAATCTGAACCCCAAAGCTTTGTATTTTAACCTATCTGCTCATGAAGACAATGACATGTCTTTATGCCTTGTATTCAGTGGTATGTATCTATTCTTACCAGATTTAATCCCTAATGGTATAATTTATGAAGCAAAATTTTTTTTCATTTTATTGGTCCAAACTGGTCAGTATATTTCTTGCCATCAATGTTCCACTTAATATTATTCTCTAAATTATTCTGTGTAAGCCATGTTTCTTCCGTAGTTAGCTAAATTTAATCAATATTTTTTCCCTTTGTATCATTTGTTTTTTTTTTCCCTTTCCAATCAATAAAGCTAACAAGAAAATTGGTCCTTTTTTCGGTGTTTCTACTAACACACAGAGAAACGAGAACACCTGAGAGAAATGCGTGCAGTTGCAGGGATTGCTGCATTATAGTGATTCAGAAGTTTCTTGAAGGTATCACACAAACTTCTCCTTTTACTGCTGGCCAAATTTTATCAACATTCTGCCTCATGGAAATGGTAATGTGCGTCACTAATTACCCAATTATTTCCATATACATTTGAGCTTGCATATTTTCTTCTTTTAATTTAAGTTATTAGTTAATCTTTAAAAGGATTCACTATACTCCCGTATGCTTATCTCATTGGCTCAATCCATAAGTAGGTCAAATAAAAAATATATACAGGGTAATAAACTTGTAGTTTAATTAATTTTCCTTTCTTTGAAAGAAGGCATTGATAGAATAAACTAAGTAGGGTGTATTGCAGAGATCCAGATCTATTTTAGTTTGACCTTTAAACTCCATTGAGAGCATCTATTCAGAACAGTCATGAATTTTTAATTTTGCTTTAGTCGCAAATGACTAAGTGTCACCTGTTGGAAATGTTGGAGGAATACTCAACAAATGGACAGAATGTACAGCAATTGAAGAAGTATTAATTGCAGTGTTTTAAAGGGCCTTTTGGCAGTACAGTAAAGAGTTTCTTTGCATGGTTTATTGTGTTTTTTTAATTAAAGGATAAAGATGGAGACAGAGCCGTTCACCATGCATCATTTGGTGATGAAGGAGCAGTTATTGATGTTTTACATAGAGGAGGAGCAGATCTCAATGCTCGGAATAAGCGGAGACAGACTCCGTTGCACATTGCTGTAAATAAAGGTCATTTGCAAGTTGTTAAAACTTTGCTGGATCTTGGATGTCACCCAAGCCTTCAGGTAAGAAATTCACTCCTAAGTGTTCAAATAGAAGTTTAAAAATTTATGATGTACCATTTCATTTCACCTCTTGGTATTTATGGTGGAGCTGTTACAATTAGTCAATAATACTAAAACTAATATTGATTTTAAAAAAATATATAAAAGTTTAAGTAGATTTAAAAACATTCATTATCATTATTTATAACTGCTGATCAAAAATAGTATTGATTGACTATGGCCAGAAATGTTATCCACAGAGAAATTAAAAATGAAGTTCTTTATAAACATTTGTTTAATCCTTATATGGGACTTCAATTTATTCCATCATTTTATATAGAAGCAAATTGTAGGTATATTAAGTTCGATTTTACACATTGTCTACACTTGCATTAGTTTTAACTTCATTTTACACTTAAGCAGTCTCTGAATATAAATGAAAATTGCATGGCTGCATTGGAAGTTTATTTTACATTTTTAAATTGTAGTAAATGCTTTCATGATACCTCTGGAAAAGATTCTATAATTCTCTAATTTGACAATTTATTGAGAATTAGGTGATCGTAAAAAACTTAGTTTATATTTGGGGAATTTTGTGAACAAATTGCTTTTGAATATATTAACTTCTGAGACATTATTCAGCAAAATGCCGTTAAAAGTAAAGAGATGTCACTTAATAAATTTTCGATAGTTCTATGTTCTTGGACATTATAAACTACATTGAAAAGCATATATTTTTGTTATTTGTTTTTATGAGGGAAAAACGGTCTATATTTTTAGCACTTAAGTATTCTTTGAAGATAATATCTTTACAGAGATGTACTTGTACTGTTTCTATGACCTTGTTTCTGCTTTGCCTCCAAAGCACCTGTAAATACTGAATACAAAACTCTCTTAATATTTCTACAGGACTCTGAAGGTGACACACCTCTTCATGATGCAATAAGCAAAAAAAGGGACGATATGCTCTCGGTGTTGCTTGAATCAGGAGCAGATGTAACGATCACTAACAACAATGGTTTCAATGCTCTTCATCATGCTGCTCTGCGAGGAAATCCTAGGTATGGTTCAAATATTATTTAAATTCCTGGAAAAATGCTATATAATTTGCTTGATATAATTTTCCAATGTTCTTTGTTACTTACTATGTTGGGAGTGTGCTTTACTGGAATACTTTGAAGTCACTCCCATGTTATGAAAAGCTTTTATAAAACAGCCATATTTATCTGCTCTGCTTGTAAATTTTTTTAAGCAAATGATGTACCATGATTTATTTGTCACATAGTTTTATGCGTGGTATCACCCAGTTCAGTGGTCCCCAACCACCAGGCCGCGGACCGGTACCGGGCCGCAAGGAAACGGTATGATTTGGCGATATGAGTCAGCTGCACCTTTCCTCATTCCCTGTCATGCCCACTGTTGAACTTGAACGCGCGCGAGGTCATCAATGACCCAAGACGCAAATGACCTAAGACATGCAAAGGAATGGGTCCGTGACCCATCTGTGAATGTCCCCGGTGAATCATCCACATCAGCGCGGGAAGAAGATCAACTCCTCGAGCTTGCAAATGATGGTGGGCTGAAAAGTATGTTTGACATAACATCTCTGCCGGTATTCTGGATCAAACTCAAGGCTGAATATCCTGAGATAGCCACGAAAGCACTGAAAACGTTGCTTCCATTTCCAACATATCGCTGCGAAGCGGAGTTTTCTGCAATGAACGCAACGAAAACTAAATTGCGGAATAGACTGGACATAGGAACCCCCTTTGAGTACACTGTCTCCCATCACCCCTCGATGGGACCGTCTTGTTGCAGGAAGACAAGCCCAGGGCTCCCACTGATTCAGTGATATTGGTGTGTTGTAATGATTTTATATGTTCATACGAGGAAAATATGCGCTGTGTGTTTAACATCCAAACGTTACTTAAAATGTTATGATGCTATTGACTTATAAGTGACTTATAATTCAGTGGTCCCCAGCCTCTGGGCCGCGAAGAATGCAGCAGTAGCCAGAATGCACCCAACACACCTTTAAGAAGAAAGCTGAAATAAACAAGCTAATTAATTAGGTGCCGCCGACATTTACGTGCTGGGCAGCACCTAAGCAATTAGCTTGTTTATTTCGGCTTTTTTCTGAAAGATGTGCTGGGTTTGTTCCGGCCACCACTGTACCGCTGCATTCTTTGCGGCAATGTATCGGTCCGCAGCCCGGAGGTTTGGGACCACTGTTATAATTGACTTATCACTATATTCATGCGAGGAAAATATGTGCTGTGTGTTTAATATTAAATTCATTAGATAAACCCCTTTAGAAACGAAATTGAGTGATTAGGCACTTATAAGTGACTTATCACCTATATTCCGGTCATGATTAACACCCCCCCCCCCCATGGTCGGCCGGTCCGCAAGAATATTTTCAATATTAAACCGGTCCGCAGTGCATAAAAGGTTGGGGACCTCTGACCCAGTTTGTTAATGATGACAAAATCTGGTGGGAATTAGAATGTGCATGTACTGAATTTACAGTATCTGTAGAACTTGTTTCTGAAGCTCCACCTCAGCTAAAAAAGTTGGTGGATTGTGACTACAACTTTTAATTAATTAAATTTGTAATGCCCATACTTTTTTTTAATCTCTTATAATCTGCTCTTTTCTCGTAGTTGGGCAGCTCATTGCCTATTTTAAATGACTTCGTAAATTCTTCAAATTCTTGCCACCATTACTGATTCATGATTGTATTAGAAGCAAATGTTAAATGATGTGCCTTAATTTTTTTCTCCACCTACTTTTGTAGGTGGATAAGATCATTTGAGACATTAACGTATCTTGCACTTGTGAATGAGAGAACAATAGAATTATTCTGTATTAATTTTTGTTGCGCTATTTAGAACTAGTAGGATATGGGAAGAAATAGCTGTGGCAAAACAAAACCTGAAGTTTGTGAACAATAATATAGGCAGAAACGAGAAACAAAACTCGTGTATCAACTCTATGTATTGTCATTGAGTTACACTAGTTGTAAATTGTGGATTGTAAACCATTGGTAAAAGATGGCTCTATATCTCCTTTCTGTCAAAGTGGAATCCATTGGATGAATATAGAAGGTCAATCTGAAAGCTTTCAACCATTTTCAACCGGAATTGCAAAATGGATTCTAATTCATTTGTATCATCTCTGAAACCACTGTTCAAACAATTTGTTTTTGGCCTACACAGTATAAGAAAATTGGCTGGATGTGCAGGATTTTAAAAAGTTTATTTAGAGATGCTGTGCAGAATAGGCCCTAACGGCCTTTTGAGCCGCACTGCCCAGCAACCCCCGACAACTGTGATTTAACCCTAACCTAATCACGGGACAATTTACAATAACTATTTAGCCTGGTACGTCTTTGGAATGTGAGAGAAAACCGGAGGACCTGCAGAAAACCCACGCATTCTACGTGGAGGATATACAGAGACTCCTTACAGAGGATGCCTGGATTGAACTCTGAACTCCACCCCGAGCTATAATAGCGTCACGCTAACTGCTACGCTACCGTGGCACCTGCTGCCTGTCTACCCTGGGATGCCATCCAGGTGTCCTGAAGTACTAAAGACTTGCACTCCAGAATCTAGCTAGAAACTGTTACAGTACACTACAGTACTGGTATTTAACAGACAATGTGGAAAATTGCCTAGGCAAGTTCTGTTCAGAAATAAGAGGACAAATCCAATTTGTCCAATTAGTACTCTTCTCATTCTCATCTTAGACAGTGATTTTTGGATTAGGTTTGCTGACTTCCACTGTAGGTCTATTGGTTTTGAGGGGACAATAGATAGTGTTGACTTGTAGATTTTGCTACAGAAAATGCTTTGTAGGTCAAGTGGGTGGATGATTAGGGAGGTGGTATATTACTTTTGCCTTCTATGCTGATCTTCTGTATGGTCTTTATGCATGGAACTTAGAAACATAGAAAACCTACAGCACAATACAGGCCCTTCAGCCCACAAAGCTGTGCCAAACATGTCCTTACCTTAGAAATTATGATGATTGTGAAGACACGTAGTCCTCTTTTATTGTCATTTAGTAATGCATGCATTAAGAAATGATACATTATTTCCTCTGGTGTGATATCACAAAACACAGGACAAACCAAGACTGAAAAAACTGACAAAACCACATAATTATAACATATAGTTACAAAACAGTGCAACAATATCATAACTTGATGAAGAAGTCCGTGAGCACAGTAAAGTTCAAAGTTTCTCAAATGTCCCACATCTCACGCAGGCGGGAGAAGGAAGAAAAACTCTCCCTGCCATGCCGACCACAATCCGACTCTGAGTCATCCGAAAACTTCGAGCTCTGATCAGCTGTCCGACACAGAGTACTGAGCGCCATCCCCGTCCGAACGATTCAACCTTCTTCTCGGTCACCAAAAGCAGGCAAGGCCGGGGATTTTGAGGCTTACCCTCTGAAAGATTCACGAGCACACAGTTACGACAGCAGCGAACGGGCGTTTCAGAAATTTCTCCAGATGTTCCTCTGTGCTTTCACGGCCATTCTCCATCAAATCAGAATGGTCCACGGCCCCTATTTAACAAATACGATATTATTTTCACTGGAGAGCTGCGCACGTGTGGCGCGCTGCCATCTTCTCCTCCCGCCGATAGGGAGACTGAATTACCTAGAATTACCCATGGCCCTCTATTTTTCTAAGCTCTATGTACCTATCCAGGAGTCTCTTAAAAGACCCTGTTGTATCCACCTCCACCACTGTCGTCGGTAGCCCATTCCATGCACTCACCACGCTCTGGATTTAAAAAAAAACTTGCCCCTGACATCTCCTCTGTACCTACTTCCAAGGACCTTAAAACTGTGCCCTCTCATGCTAGCCCTGGGAAAAAGCCTCTGACTATCCACATGATCAGTGCCTCTTATCATCTTATACACCTCTATCAGGTCACCTCTCATCCTCCATTGCTCCAAGGAGAAAAGGCTGAGTTCACACAACCAATTATCATCAGGCATGCTCCCCAACCCAGGCAACATCCTTGTAAATCTCCTGTGCACCCTTTCTATGGTTTCTACATCCTTCCTGTAGTGAGGAAGGATGAACTTGGTTCATGATATCACTTTAAATGTTCCTTCTCTTTGTTTAGTCACGACCTGGGTGTTTCCAGGGGTTGTAGCAATTCTTTCATGGATGTTTTTAAAGGATTTTTAATTCTTTTACTCTCCCCATCTAGTAATCTCTTGTCAAAGGCTGCAAATGACTTGAGAGCTCAGTGCTGGGAACTTGGCCTGGCATAGGATATTGACACTGGTTTGCGTATTTGCAAACGGATTTGAAGTATCTTGTCATGTGGTGTTACCTCTGCAGTTGCTTCAAGTGCCTGATACAGGTAGTTCGTATCTTGAGGAAAATAGGAAGGCAGGGATCACTGCTGCCCAGAGTTATGTGCTGGGTTAAGGTATTAATTTTCAAAGAACTTTTTCCTGAGACAGAATATTGCTATGAAGTTGATGGTATCATTCACAATGCTATCAATTAACCAATAACTTGTTCACTGATGTTGCTTGAATTTTGCGCAAGTACACTGCTCCAGACCTCGTTTCAGTCTTAGTCAATGCATGAACAGAAGTGCTAAATTCCAAAGGTTAAGGTTACTGCCTGTGACATTAGTGAAGTGTTTGACTGATTGTCACATCAATGGGGCTGATCTAAAGTAAAAGGAAATTTGGAAAAAAGCAGTTATTTTTAGTGAGAAATCAGTAAGAATTCAGAGCTGTTTTGCTCACTACTGTTTCAAGTATTCAGACATAGAAATGCCAGAAATGGGCAGAGGTGAAAATGAAATGATTTCGCTACTCTAAGTTAGGACCTACGAAGAAGTTATCATCAACCATATTGAATGTTACCTTTGGACTCCACTGTACACAGCTCTCATCTTTGTCTCCAAGTAGCTATTTGCATGCGATAGCGGCCACAGCCCAGTATAGTGTTTTGACAAGCGGGCCAAACCGGGTGAGATTAGCTGCTGGGTTTCATACCCTGGTGAGATAGGGACGTGCATGTCCTAACGTGCAAAGTCATCTCCGCTGGTCTGGGCGGATGAGATGTATAGTGAGATCCAATGGCCAGGAAAACAGTTCTGCAATGCTCCGTGGAGAGCAAAGGGCAAGACTAGGCTCAGAAGAATTAGTCATCCACTGCAGCCAGGGAAGACCCCAGTTGTGATGTCTAATCATACCACACATTCCAAGGTCGGGAGAGTGGACTGCGCCAATGTAAAGGATTTTCCACTTTAAATATACTCCCATGCAGGGTTCCTGTCACTGTCGAATATAGCAGATACACACCAGTACTTTTGATAGTATTCTAATTTGTTCTGTATTTCATTTAAATAAATAATTTGTTACTCAGTTAAACAGCAGTTTGTCTTTTTTTTAATACTTTTTTTAACTATTTCCATGAAACTTTGGCTAATTGGGGCAGCCGCTTAGTTGAGCCAAAATGTACTTGTCCTAATGTGTTGCAATTAACTGGAATCCATTGTAATTTTAAAATTGGTTTGTAACAAAGAGGATCACTGACTGAAATAACAAAGTATCATGAAGAAGTGACTAAACTGAGAATATATATTTTGGGTAATGTAGGGATGGAAAGTATTGTAAAGAAGGAATATTCAAGATATTCCTGGTAAGGTGCACTGACTGGAATCTTAAAGTCTATAATAATTGTCTTGTGTACTAAACAATACTGTACAGATGAGGAAATTAACTGGACTTTGAACCTGAAAGAAAATTTTAACAATTTGAATGCCACTTGCATACTGTAAATCAGTTGGGGCAAAAATGAAACATGCTGACGATCTTGCACAACAACCTCTCATTTCTCTCAGCTTATGTCAGAATAGCATTACATTTGTATCATTGTATATGCTTCAAGAATAAGTCAAAAAGAAACGGAGTATAAGTTTGGAGGAAATATAATACTGTGAGCAATGGGTAATTCAGGTGGCCCAGACAAGGATGGGGGCAGGCAAGGGAGAAAATGTTACCTCTCGCATGGCGCAAGTCACAATTAATTTTGAGTCTTTCATCCAAAACACATTTAAATAATGTGAACTGTGCTTTTATGTACAAAAAGCTTTATCTTTAGAAATTTTGTGGCTATTTAAAACTGCAATAAAATTTCAAATTGTAACATTTAAAGTAGGGAACAGTTTATATTTAACAATATAGCTAGTCAGTTAATTCTGTAATTTTAAACATAATAAATTATGGAAAACCCATGTAAACAAAAATTAGTTATAGTGGCTGAAAACCAATTGTACTGCAAGAAACATAACTGGTACAGATGAATTAGAAACAGCAATTGCTTTAAAATGTTATGTTTATTGATATGAACAGTATGGAAAGAGCAACACAATAAACAATAGCTCATGTGAAACAAACGGTAAATATGAATTTAAGTCAGCTTGTGGTGTAGTGGCATCAGCACTAGACTTTGAGGTGAATGGTCCTGGGTTCAAATCTGGGCAACTCCTTGCAGTGTTGAGTTAGCAACTCAACCTTGTAAACAATGTTTCCTCTGATTTGTAATGAGCAGTGTGCGCTAAAATCTTTGCTGTGCAATTTTTTGCCTAGTGACAACATTATTTGTGTACTGAATAAGTTCTTCAATTAAAAATAGTATAAGTAAGCTACTTCTAAAATCTGCAGACAAATCATCGCAAATTCCACTTTGTCAACACAGTCCGCGTCAGAAACCAGAAAAGAAAATGTGATGTTCATGATTGTGAAATATACTTAACATGCCATCGAGGTAGAGGGAGACAACCTGTTGTGTACGTTTTAAATTCCATTGTGCACTAGTAGCAGAAGGTGTGTGCGTGCGCACAAATGCACACCTTAAAAGGGAACATTGCTCAGAAAAAAACACAAAATGCTAAAGAAATGGCATGTTTGCCGCCCGATGCGCCGCAAGGTGCAGAGAGGAATAACTGTGAACTTGGAGTGGATTAGGGATCATAGAAAACAGGTGCAGGAGTAGGCCATTTGGCCCTTCGAGTCTGCACCGCCATTCAGTTTGATCATGGCTGATCATCCAACTCAGAACCCTGTACCAGCCTTCCCTCCATACCCCCGATCCCATTGATTTCTCTTCGCTGATACCAGAGTCAATAATTATAGATTATTTAGTTACTCAACTTTTATGCCATTTCATACCTATCTAAAGCAAATTTTAACTTGAGTAACTTTCTATTTTAAGATAACTTGAATAAAACTATATTATTAAATAGGTAATTAATATGTCCTGCAAGAACAAAACATGGGATTAGAGGCTTTTCCATTAAGCAGCTGAGCAGTTATGTTATGGTGCAGTACAGTTGCAGTATCATCTTTCTGTTGGCAATAATTCATACATACAAAAGCACCCACCTGTCAAAGCCCTCTCAAACCTTGTGTTTTGAGAAGATCTCTCATTCTTCCATACTTCATTGAATACAGATCCAACTTATTAGACCATTTTTCAAGTGTAAACTCCTTCATCCAGGGAATCAACCTGGTGAACCTTCCCTGCACTGTTTCCTATGCAAGTTTATACTTAAGTATGACCAAAGACTGTTTCCTCAGCGCCTCCAGCTGCTATATTCCATTCCCTAATGGGCAATGTTCCATTAAGGCCCTAGTTGTTAGCATGTAGATACATGAAATAATGTTTCATGCTCCAGCATCCCCACTTTACTGCAAGATTTTGCAGTCTTACTCCATTTAACCATTCAATATATTGTGACCAACCCAATGTGCTTTTATCTTGTACCATAGACTTTTATGTCAAAGGCCTCTGGAACTGTAAATGTCATGCTCTACATAGCATTTGAAAAGTAAATGATTTAATTGTAACCCTCAGGTTCTGTCGGCTGAGTAAGTCTAAGGAAGACAATCTCTAGCCCTGCCAAACGTGTGAAATTGAGGTCCAAAACCTTCTGTTTGTGTGGATGCTGCGTGATGTGTCACCCTGTTACAAATCAGTACCACGAAATAACTGACAGTACACCATATGCAATTAAGCGATTTAGCTTTATAATTCTTAATTTGACTAATGGATTAGTCAAGAAAGACAAAAAGAAAAGGGCTCATTTTAATGAAACAGTCTAATGTGCACAAGTTGGAGCTCATGGTTTTCCTTTCGCTGGTCCTCCATCAATTTCCCCGGGCTTTGTCCACTCCCGGTCCCACTCCACATCTACGATCTCTCCTTTCTGGCGTCTTCTCTCTCTGTCTCCCGCCAAACAGGACCCAGATCACCTTGGTGTCAGGCACACAGCACGAAAACACACTCCCCTCATTGGATGGCTTGCATTCCAAAGCACCCGTTATCTCTAACCATAACCCAAACACGGCTTCTACAGAAAGACCATTATGTTAGCAATTGAACCTTTCCCAGGGTGTTACGTAATAAAAAGAAAATACCAGCCAAGAATGTGAAAACTATTTGGAGGAATTATTAGAAAATTGCAGCACAAAAGGAATTCATTGTTGTAATGCCAACTGGATATGAAGCATTTAGCTCATTCCCATTTCTTTGTTTGCAGTGCATTGCCTTGTAGATTATGGTTATTCAAGCACCATCCAGATATTTTTTTTAAACCTGTAATGGGTTCTGCCTCCACCATCATTTCAGATGCACTCAGTGAGTGTGGGGGAAGAAAAATCTTAATCTAACTAGGATCATTAGCTTCACAGCTAAAAATGATTTCATTATTTTCATTAGTTATTCTTTGAATAATATTGAGGCTTTATGCTAACACTGGTAATTTTCTCTTTTGTACACTCCAGCCTTGATGTAGTCAGAAGGATGGTACTCAACCAACATCTCGGTAAATAAAAGCTATGGAAAATTCAGTCAGTTATGTTTGGCAGTGCCGTGTGAGTTTGATGTGTGAGTGACAGAACTTTCTACGGTGGCTACAGTTTTCTTGCCAAATGGAAAGTGAAGCATGTCCTGTTTGCCTTTGAACCTCAACCCAGTTCTTTGGCTCTTCATGGTGACTGCACCAACTTGATATTGCTAGACTAAGGATTTGCTGTCAAGGTTCTTCTAGTTATTAGGAATATTGAATTTTTTCAGACCTTGCTAAATCCTGTTGGTGTGTCAAATCTCATTTATTTTCTGTGTTCTGATGCTGAGATACATCCTAGGATGCACTGGGTCACATCATGAGTAACGTAATCTGAGGTCATCGGGTGTTTCGGGTCTTTCAACAACACTTGCCCAGGCGACCTAGCCAGGGTTGATCAGGCTCCAGCTTGTGTCCCAGCAACATTGGTCCACGGTTACACTTCTTGATCCACAGCCGTCTGGAGGCTCATTCAGCAGCCTCTAAGACAATTCTGATGGCTTTTTTCTTTGCAGCCCTCATATAGCCATGGGAAGAGTAGGTTCTGCAGAGCAAGCTGCCAGTAAAACTTTACACCCCACCTCTATAGGCTCGTATTGTGCCATCTACTGTTGTCTTTGTTTTCTTGTTAATAATAAAATGCCATAGTCAAATTTAAGCACAATTTTATAGCTACAATCTTACTGAGTTAAAGGCTTTCTGTAAATTCATGATTATTGTGTAGACTTGATTCCTGTTCTCAGCTTTCTCTTGTATAAGTTCCAGTTATGAAGAACATGGCTGATGTGGAGCCAAAGGGTCAAGGGTTTAAGGTAATGAATCAAGGCTGGCATTTCCTTGCACACTTTCAGGTTGCTTGTTAAATAGAGGTCCCAACTCTTAGTTGATAGGAAATCAAGGAGTTTGATCAACACTTGTCTCTCACTGAGCTTGAATAAAATTTAATATTTGGTCTAAATTCTGTATACAAATTGTTTGCTATGTTTGAGTCTAATGGAATAGACACTAGATTTAAAAATATGTAATTGTTAAGTGAAGAAGGAGGACACTACCGTGGCTGACAAGTGAGGTCCAAGCCATAGTAAAAGCAAAAGAGAGGGCATACAAGGAAGCCAAAACTATTGGGAAGCTTTTAAAAACTTAGAAACAGAAAACCTACAGCAAAATACAGGCCCTTCAGCCCACAATGCTGTGCCAAACATGTACATACTATAGAAATTGCCCAGGGTTACCCTTAGCCCTCTATTTTTCTAAGCTCCATGTACCTATCCAGGAGTCTCTGTGTGGGGGGGGAGTCACGGAATCTTACCCCCTGAAGGAACTTGCAGAAGGAAACTAAGAAAGTCATTAGGAAGGAAAAGATGAATTACGAAAGGAAGCTGGTGACTAATATCAAAGATGATACCAAAAGCTTTAAATATTACCCTCACTAATTTTTATAGATGCACCGTAGAAAGCATTCTTCTAGGGTGCATCACAACCTGGTATGGAAGTTGTCCTGTCCAAGACCGGAAGAAGCTGCAGAAGATTGTGAACACGGCGCAGCACATCACACAAACCAATCTTCCGTCCTTGGACTCCCTTTGCACTGCATGCTGTCGGAACAGTGCTGCCAGGATAATCAAGGACATGACCCACCCAGCCAACATACTTTTCGTCCCCCTTCCCTCAGGGAGAAGGCTCAGGAGCTTGAAGACTCGTATGGTCAGATTTGGGAACAGCTTCTTTCCAACTGTGATAAGACTGCTGAACGGATCTTGACCCAGATCTGGGCCGTACCCTCGAAATATCCGGACCTGCCTCTTAGTTTTTTTTTGCACTACCTTACTTTCCCTTTTCTATTTTCTATTTATGATTTATAATTTAAATTATTAATATTTACTATCGATTTGTAATCCAGGGAGCAGGAAGCGCAGAATCAAATATCACTGTGATGATTGTATGCTCTAGTATCAATTGTTTGACGACAATAAAGTAAAGTCAATATATAAAGGGTAAAAGAGAGTCAAGGGTAGATATAGGACCAATAGAAAATAATGCTGGAGATATTGTAATGAGAGGTGCAGAGATGGCAAAGGAACTGAATGCGTATTTTGCATCAGTCTTCACAGTGGAAAACATCTGCAGTATACCAGACATTCAAGAGTGTCAGAGAAGTGAAGTATGTTCAGTGAAAATTACGACAGAGAAGGTGCTCAGGAAGCTTAATGGTCTGAGGGTGGATAAGCCTCCTGGACCTGATGGAATGCCCCCTCGGGTTCTGAAGGAAGTAGCTGGAGAGATTGCGGAGGCATTAACAATGATCTTTCAAGAATCAATAGATTCTGGGATTGTACCGGATGACTGGAAAATTGCAAATGTTACTCCACTATTTAAGAAGGGTGGGAGGCAGCAGAAAAGAAACTATAGACCTGTTAGCCTGCCATCAGTGGTTGGGAAGATGTTGGAATCGATTGTTAGGGATGAGATTACGGAGTACCTGGAGGCACATGACAAGACAGGCCAAAACCAGCATGGTTTCCTGAAAGGAAAATCCTGCCTGACCAACCTGCTGCAATTTATTGAGGAAATTACAACCACGGTAGACCAAGGAGCTGCAGTAGATGTGGTGTACTTGGATTTTCAGAGCGTCTTTGACAAGGTGCTGCAGATGAGGCTGCTTAGCAAGATAAGAGCCCATGGAATTGCAGGAAGTTACTAGCATGGGGTTACAAAGATAGGTGGAGGGGTGGGTAGTGTTGAGGAAACAGAGAGCCTGCAGAGAGTCTTAGATAGTTTTGGGGAATGGTCAAAGAAGTGGCAAATGAAATATAGTGATGGAAAGTGTATGGTCATGCACTTTGGTGGAAGAAATAAATCTATTATTTAGATGGGGCGAGAATTCAAAATGCAGAGATGTGCAGGATGCCCTAAAGGTTAACCTCCAGGTTGAGTCGGTGGTGAAGAAGGTGAATGCAATGTTGGCATTCATTTCTGGAGGTGTAGAATATAAGAGCAAGGATGTGATGTTGAGGCTCTATAAGGCACTCATGAGACCACACTTGGAGTATTGTGTGCAGTTTTGGGCTTCTTATTTTAGAAAGGATATATTGACATTGGAGAGGGTTCAGAGAAGATTCACAAGAGTGATTCCAGGAATTAAAGGTTTACCATATGAGGAACGTCTGGGTGCTCTTGTGCTGTGTTCCCTGGAGTTCAATGAGAGGAGATCTCATAGAAACATTCCGAATGTTAAAAGACCTGAACAGGCTAGATATGGCAAAGTTATTTCCTCATGGTAGGGGAGTCTAGGAGAAGAGGGCACGACTTCAGGATTGAAGGACATCCATTTAGAACAGAGATGTGGAGAAATTACTTTAGTCGGGGGTGCTAAGTCTGTGGAATTTATTGCCACAAGTGGCTGTGGAGGCCAAGTCATTGGGTGTATTTAAGGCAGAGATGGATAGGTTCTTGATTAGCCAGTGCATCAGAGGGTATGGGAAGAAGGCAGGGGAGTGGGGATGACTGGAAGAATTGGATCAGCCCATGATGAATGGTGGGACAGACTCGATGGGCAGAATGGCCTACCTCTGCTCCTATATCCTATGGTCTTCTGGTCTTAAGACAGGAAATAAAAGCAGGAAATAAAAGTGTGGTAGCATTCATGGGTCAATGTCTCTTCAGAAATTGGATGGCAGAGGAGAAAAAGCCGTTCCTGTGCCTTAGTTGAGTGTGTTAAGTGTGTGCCTTCGGGTTCCTGTACCTCCTTCCTCAAGGTAGCAATGAGAAGGCGGCATGTCCTGATTGATGGGGTCCTTAATAATGGACGCCACTTTTTTGAGTCATCACTCCTTGAAGATGACCTGGATACTATGTAAGCTAGTGCTCATGATGGAGCTGACGAAGTTTACAACTCTCTGGAGCTTACTTGGATCTTGTACAAGTAGCCCCCTACCCCCATACCATACAGTGATGCAGCCAGTTAGAATGCTGTCCACCTTACCTTTGTAGAAAGTTGCATTCAAGACAAGTCAGGGAAATTATAATAGAGAAACATAAAACCGTGGAAGGGTACAAGACAAAGGCACTGAACCTGTTTCTGGAGTTCAGTGTAGTCCATCATGAAGAGGTGAAAAAAATGCGACAGCACAGCCACACTGCCTAGGTCAGGCTGCCCCTCCAAACTTGTCAGAGAAAAATGGCACTTGTAAGAGAGGTTTCTGTGAAGCCAACAGTCACCTGAATGAGCTTCAGAAGTCAATGGCTGCAACTGGAGATGAAATTCATGGCTCTGCAGTCTTTCTTTCTTTCTTTTTAAATCTTTTTATTGAATAAGTATACAAAAATGTAAGCCATATAGGCACTAATACACTGTTAGAATATAATACAATTACAGGAGATATTAATACAAAAAAATGATACAAACAATGTAATTTAAACATAACGTACCAAGGTAACATAATAGTATACTGATTTTAATATATATATCAATAGAGAAAAGGAAAAAAAAAACCCAAAAAAAACCCACCGTGCAACTAACTAAAAGCAAAGCAAAGCAATGGGCTAACTTGAAACCAAACAGAGTTAAAAAAAAACTTAAAATCACGTCCTCAATCCCGACCTCCATTAAAAACAGTAAAAAAAAAACAAGGAGGGTATATATTACATTAATTTTCTCCAAATTCAAGCATAATATCATCTGAGAAAACCAAAAAAAGGTAGTTGGAGCATTAAGCTCTTTCCAATGTTGTAAAATACATCTTTTCGCCATTAAAGTAAGAAATGCAATCATTCTACGGGCTGAAGGAGAAAGATTACTGGAAATTTTAGGTAGTCCAAGGATAGCAGTAATAGGGTGAGGAGAGATATCTATATTCAATACCTTGGAGATAATATTAAAAATGTCTCTCCAAAAAGTTTCCAGAGTAGGACAGGACCAAAACATATGAGTTAAAGAGGCTATCTGCCCCGGACATCTATCACAAAAAGGATTAATATGAGAATAAAAGCGAGCTAATTTATCTTTGGACATATGTGCTCTATGAACAACTTTAAATTGAATTAGGGAATGTTTAGCACAGATAGAGGAAGTATTGACTAATTGTAAAATCTGCCCCCAGTCATCTACGGAAATGGTAAACCCCAATTCCTGTTCCCAATCTACCCTAATCTTATCAAATGGAGCTTTCCTAAGTTTCATGATAATATTATAAATCATAGCCGATGCACCTTTCTGACATGGATTAAGGTTAATTATAGTATCTAAAATGTATGTAGGAGGAAGCATTGGAAAGGAAGAAAGTATAGTACTTAGGAAATTTCTAACTTGTAGATATCTAAAAAAATGTATTCTTGATAAATTATATTTATTAGATAATTGTTCAAAAGACATAAGGGAACCATCTAAAAATAAATCCAAAAACCGTGAAATACCCTTAGTCTTCCAAATTTAAAAAGCACGATCCGTAAAAGAGGGAGGAAAAAATATGTTGCCTAAAATAGGAATCGCTAGCCCAAATTGATTAAGATCAAAAAATTTTCTGAATTGAAACCAAATACTTAAGGTATATTTAACTATCGGGTTAGATACCTGTTTAAGGCGTTTCAAATCAAAAGGAAGAGAGGAACCTAAAATAGAGCCAAGTGTATAACCCTGAACAGATTGTAATTCCAATGCTACCCATTTAGGAATGGGTAGTATATCCTGGTCAAGTAACCAAAATTTCATTTGTCGAGTATTAATTGCCCAATAATAAAATCTAAAGTTAGGTAATGCTAAACCTCCATCTCTCTTAGCTTTCTGCAAATATATTTTACCCAGTCTCGGGTTTTTATTTTGCCAAATAAATGAAGAAATTTTGGAGTCAACTTTATCAAAAAAAGATTTTGGAACGAAAATTGGTAATGCCTGAAATATATATAAAAATTTTGGCAAAAAAAACATCTTAACTGCATTAATACAACCAATCAAAGTTAAATATAAAGGAAACCATTTAGATGAAAGTTGAATAATATGGTCAATTAAGGGTAAAAAGTTAATCTTAAATAAATCTTTGTATTTACAAGAAATTTTAATCCCAAGGTATGAAAAATAATTATTAATCAATTTAAATGGAAAGTTATGATATAAGGGAAGTTGTTTATTAATCGGGAAAAGTTCACCCTTACTAAGATTTAATTTATAACCTGAAAAAAGACCAAATTGTGCTAATAGCTCTAAAACAGCAGGGATAGATTTTTGGGGATTAGAAATATATAAAAGTAAGTCATCAGCATAGAGTGATATTTTATGGGATTTTAAGCCCCGAGTTATCCCAGTAATATTTGGAGATTCTCGAATGGCAATTGCAAGAGGTTCTAATGCAATATCAAATAATAAAGGACTAAGAGGACAACCTTGTCGAGTACCTCGAAAAAGAGGGAAAAGTGAACTTAAAGAGTTAGTACGGACCGAGGCCACAGGAGAATGATATAACAGTTTAATCCAGGATATAAATTTCGAGCTAAAATTAAACATTTCAAGCACCTTAAATAAGTAAGGCCATTCTACTCTATCAAAAGCTTTCTCAGCATCTAAAGAGATAACACACTCAGGAACATTTTGTGAGGGAGTATAAACAATATTTAACAGTGTACGAATATTATAAAAAGAGTAACGACCTTTAATAAAACCTGTTTGGTCTTCCGAAATAATAAAAGGAAGTACTTTTTCTAATCTATTTGCTAATAACTTAGAAAAAACTTTAGAATCAACATTTAATAAAGATATTGGTCTATAAGATGCACATTGAGCAGGATCTTTATCCTTCTTTAATATTAGAGAGATTGACGCTCTATTGAAAGATTCGGGAAGTTTACCAAGTTTTAATGAAGCCTCAAAAACCCTACAGAACCAAGGGATTAATGAAGGTGCGAAACATTTATAAAATTCTACGGTAAACCCATCAGGGCCAGGAGCTTTCCCCAAATTCATAGAGAAAATAACATTCTTAATCTCATTCGTGGTAATGGGAGTATCTAACATAGAAGACATATCCTGTGAAATCTCAGGGAAGTCTAGGTTATCTAAAAAAACCATTCATATATTTAGAATCTCGAGGAGACTCTGATTGATATAAGGAAGAATAAAAATCACAGAAGGTTTGATTAATCCCCGCATGATCAAGTATCAGTCGGTCATTTTGGTTATAAATCTGATTAATTTGAGATTTAGCATAATTAGACTTCAGTTGATTAGCCAACAATTTTGTCACTGTGTACATAAAATTCACTTCTTGTTTTCTTTAATTGGTTTACAATCAAGGACGAAAGTAATAAACTGTGTTCCATTTGAAGTTCAGTTCTTTGTTTATATAACTCCTCAGAAGGAGCTATAACATATTTCTTATCAATTTCCTTTATCTTGTCCACAATTACCAACTCCTCCTGCTTCAGCTTCTTCCTCAAAGCAGCAGAATACGAGATAATCTGACCACGAATATAAGCTTTAAAAGTATCCCAAAGAATGTTCACAGAAATATCCTCTGTATAGTTGATTGTAAAAAAAAGATCAATCTGTTCATTCATAAAGTTAACAAAGTCCGAGTCCTGAAGCAACAGCGAATTAAAACGCCATTGTCTATTATTTTGTGTATTGGCCTGAATTTTAATAGAAAGCTTAAGTGGAGCATGATCCGAAATGGTTATAGAGTCATAATCACATTTAATCACTGAAGAAATAAGACGAGAGTCAATAAAGAAATAATCAATTCTTGAATAGGAATGGTGAACATGTGAAAAAAAAGAAAAATCTTTTTCCTGAGGATGCAAAAAACGCCAAATGTCTGTCGACCCAGAATCAGAGAGGAATGAATTAATCAAAGTTGCAGATTTATTAGGTCCGTAGAGGAGCCGAACGGTTCAAAGCTGGAGATAAACAGGTATTAAGATCTCCGCCCCAGATCAATGAAAACTCATTCAAATTCGGGAACTGATTGAATAATGATTTATAAAATTCCGGACAATCCATATTAGGAGCATAAACATTAACCAAAACTACCTTTTTATTAAATAGTAGACCACTAACCAATAGAAATCTACCATTCGGATCAGAAATAGTATCATGTTGTATAAAAGTAACTGAGGAGTCTATAAAAATAGAGACACCTCGAATCTTAGCATTGGAGTTCGAATGAAACTGTTGTTCCTTCCAGAATTTAAAAAAACGTAGTCTGTCCCCCCTCCGCACATGGGTCTCTTGTAAAAATAAAATTTGTGCTTTAAGTCTCCAGAACACTATAAAAACTTTTTTCCTTTTAATAGGATGATTAAGACCATTAGTATTCCAGGAGACAAAATTAATAATAGACTCCATAAACCCTAAAGTCAACCCGCAACAAGGAGGATTGACGATAGGCTCGACCCACGAACCTGGAAAGGGAACAGAACAAATAAGAGATACCGGGAAGAAGAACGTAACCAATACTTCAATAGTGTACATAGCCCAAGAAGAAAGAAACTAAAATGTGAAGCCCCTCCCACCACCCCCCACCCCATGACCCAAGGCTAAATCTAACGCAGACCAGCCCGGAAGAAGCAAGCACTAAAACTACCCCCATGACTTCTGGTATACGCTCCCTAAAAAAAGTGTAAATATAAAAAAGATCAGCTAATTATAAAACAGTAAAAGAATAAAAAAAAAGGTAACTCAATTAAAACAAACACTTAATATAACAGAGTAAAAGCCAGAAAATAGAAAAAAAACGCAACAAACTCCAAACCCTATGAGTAAGCAAAACAAAAAAAAAATGAGATTATTAACATAAACTAGTTATAAAAACCTACAAAAAAAAGTAGATTTAAAAACTACAAAATTTAAGGCCACAAAGGAAATACATAAAATGACGGTGAGGAAATAACCACCCCTGGGAAAAAAAAAGGAATGACGCAGTTAAAAAGAAAGTTTAGCAACCATATTAAATAATCAAAAATAAACTTTTCTGCCCATATAAGGCAAAAAAAAATTATAACTGACAAATTCACAACCTCCGATCAACGGAGATAGTTAAAAATTACGATTAAGATGTTGAAGGTGAAAATTGATCCAGATAACTCTGGGCATCCGATGGAGATTCAAAAAAACGGAGGGCTCCATCCGACGTATGAATCCTTAGACGTGCAGGGTAAAGCAGCGCTGGTTTTAAATCCATCTTGTAGAGTTCCGACATCACAGATCTGTAACGAACCCGTTGATCCCGAATTGGTTTACTGAAATCCTCCACGAATCGGAACTTAAGATCCAGAAAATCAATGTAACCTTTAGATCGAACGAAACGAAACAGTTTCTCATTGTCTTGAAAGTAATGAAAACGTAAAATGACATGTCGAGGTTTATCTGACCTAAGCGAGTATGATGGAACTCTGTGAACACGATCCAATAACGGTGGTTGGTCAGGAAATACAGTAGGAAATGCATCTTTTAAAAGTTGAGAAAAATACTTCATAGGGTTATCAGATTCAACAGCTTCACGCACCCCAATCATTCGAAGATTCTGCAGTCGCATTCTGGATTCTAAGTCAGAGTTTTTAAAGGTCAGAAAGTCGAGTTTCTTCTTCATGACATTAATTGTTTCTTCTATTTTCTCCATCTTGAGCTCACTTTGTTGCGTGGATTTTTGAAGATCAGATATAGCCGACTGATGTTCCGTAATAGATATTTGTATCTTCTCGATTGAATCGGCAATTTTCTGGAAATTAATTGAAGTTTCCTCACGGATCAGCTCCGTAATAGAGGTTGAAATTTCCCTTTGAATTAGCTCCGATATAGCTTTCAAAGTCACCGGTGGTTCAGTCGGAGGGAAATTGGTACCTTTCGGTCTACCTGGAGGTTTGCCGTCCTTCCCGTTTTTTCCATTCTTAGACATAGCAGACCTTAAAAACATCCGATTATCGAAGAGCCCAATTTGTTTCAAAGTATTGTAAAAGTCGATGCCTTAATGGTTAATTAAAGTATAGCTGATCATAAGAAGAAAAACTCAGAGGTAATGGAGCGAGTCAAGAACGCGACTTCACTCCATGAGCGCTACCGGGAGTCCTTGCTCTGCAGTCTTTAAGGCTTTGCACAAAAATGTTATTTATGGAAGAGTGGCAAGGAAGAAGCCCTGGATTTTAAAAAGAAAAAACATATCCTTGCCCATAAAGGCTTTGCAATGTGCCACTTAGAATATACTGTAACAATATGGAAGAAGGTCTTATAGTCAGATGAGACAAAAGTGGAACTTCTTGGTCTCAGTACTAAGGTGTAAATCTAGTACTGTTCATCAGCCAGGTAACACTATTCCTGCTGTAAAGTATAGTGAAGGTAGCATCATGCTATGGGGATGCTTTTCAGCAGCAGGGACTGGAAATCTGCTCAGGATTGATGGGAAGACGAATGCTGCTAAATCCTGGATAAAAACCTGCTACCCTCTGCTCGAAAGCTTAAACTGGGGAGGAGATTCGCCTTTCAATTTAGCCACTAGCCAGTAGTCTGTCAGAGTCTTAACAGTTAACCTGGGATATTTATGAAGGAGATTGATTTAAGCAGGATTTTCTCCTCCTAAACATATTATGGATGTTACTGATAAGCAGGTAAAATAAAATTATTTTGAGTCTGTTTGATACTCCTTTGTTCAACACTTCCCTCCCTCCACCCACACTTTTAAGATAAATGTCAGTGATATTGTCATCATGCATATGTTTTAACTTGATTTTGCATAAGTTTATATATAATCTTCATGCTGCCTACTTATTATCAGTGCACATCTGATTTCTTAATGTGTTTTGTTTAGTCCTTAGCCCAAGTACTGGATGTGCCTTTCAACTTGTGTCAGTCAGTATCTGTAACTGCATTGCAGATGTCTGAAACTACCTCTGTGAAGGTGACAAAAGGATGTTCAAGGATACTGCTGTAAAACCATGAACAAATTAGCAAAAAACATTTTAGTTATCTCTGATTTCCAGATACCTTGGCTGTGCATCTTGTCTTTCTGCAGTCTTATAAAAGACTTAAAACTGTTGAAATGAGTATTTTAAATCTAAACGTGTTTATTTGCTAGGAAAGCTTATAAGATACAGCAATGAGACAGTTTTATGTATTAGATGTTTGGTGTGTCATATAATATAGCTGATAATACAGCAAAATCATAGGTACATATTTTAACTGAAATAGGTAATGAATATGTTAAATTCACAGATATCTCAGTACATAGGAACATGTATATGTGAATCCAAATGAGTGTCTTGCGACCTTTGTGTGATTTTTCACAATCAATCAAACAATTGTAATGCCATGACATTGTTTCAAAGTTGACCACTTTAAAGAATATCTTCTACCAATAATTTGCTCTGAATCCAACAATTTGGGTACCTCATTAATGTTTTTGCTTTCTCAGTGGTATCGTACTTCCTGGCAATAGTAAATATTCTAATACCACCATTAACCTCACATTTTAACTTGTAGGGATTTTAGTTTGTTCATCTTTACTGATGCAACAAAAATGAACTGTCTGCCAAATACCATCTTATAACCGTAGCTCAGATAAGTTTTAAGTTTGTTGTTTTTTTTAAGAATACTCCATTGTTTCAATGTAAATATACAAATAGCTTCAAATTGCATTTAGAGAATAGCAACATACAAAAAGTGCTGGTGAAATCAGCAGACCAGGCAGCGTCTATGAAAATGAGTAAGTAAACGGTAACATTTCGGACCAAGATTCTTCATCAGGACTCTAGCATTTTGTGTGTGTTGCTTTGGATTTCCAGCATCTGCAGATTTTCACCATCTTTAGAGAATATCATTTAGTTTTTCCTTTGTCTAAAAAGTAAACCTGAATTAGAATATTTGAAAACCAGTTATTAAATTAATCAATTAGGCTCCCAAGTTCATAGAATGACATTGTCAAATGTATGGATGGAAAGTGAGTACTGTTTTCAGTCTTGCTCCTATTGTGATTAATGCATAGCTGTAGCTGGCTGAAGGGGACCAAATCCGTTGAAAAGTTCACTTGGTTCCATTTTCAGTCTGCAGATGCTGGAAATGCAAGCAACACACTCAAAATGCTGGAGGAGCTGAGCAGTACTGGAGAAAAAAAGATGAGGGTTCATTTTACCAGCTTTAGGAAAGCATTGGCTATTGAGAAATTTATTTCTTTATGTTCTCAGTTTGCCAGCTTCCCCTTCCTCAGTAAAACTGTTGATATTATTTGTTTCTACATCTTTTGGTTTAAACATTCGCAGTTTTGTCCTTGAACACCTGTTTGAACAGGGTTGATTTGTTCAGAATGTTCCACTAGATGAATTATTATGACTAATGTTACATTGTGTTTAGTAATTGGGTGTTCTGCTTAATGCCGCTTCTAGCACCATGTCACTGTCATTTTATTCAAGTGTCATGTGGTGGAACTGTAGTGACAAAGTCAGCTGTAAATTGAGTTCACAATAAAGCAATAAAATGCGTTTGGATGGCTGGTTGAAGAGCAATGTGCTTTCGAGCAGTGACTATATCCAGAGACCACTGGCAACTTGCTAGTACGTGTCAGTTGCTGGTCCTGGGACCATATTGTTCCTTTCAGGATGCATTTGGTTTCTGGAAGGGTGTCTCATAGGCCCAACACAGCATACCACAGTACAGGATCCCTTCCATGTGGTCAGCTGTACTTCCTAAAGTGCCTTGATAGTTATTGAGGCCCAAGCGCAGTGCCTGTCAGATGTGTTTTCACAAGCATTCAAAAATATCCAGGAAGTACTGAAGAAATGCAAGCTTAAAAAATACAGACTAAAATTAACAAGCAATACTTAACTGGAGGAACTCAGTGGGTTGAGTAGCATCTGTAAGGTGAGAGGTGGTGGAGGAACTGTTGACATTTTGAGTTAAATCCCTGCATCAGATCTCATAAGGTCCTGATGCGGCGTTTCAGCCTGCAATATCCTCAATTCTTTTCCCTCACCCCTCACAGATGTGACTCAACCCACTGAGTTCCTCCAGCAAGTGCTTGTCATCCACGTCCCAGCATCTGCAGTTTCTTGTGACTGCAAAGATCCTTGTACAGATAAAAGTAAATGCATTTGAACTAAAGTTGTCAATGTCTACGTATGGTGCTGCAGGCAGATATTTGTCCTCTTTCACTTCATTGGACTGTTGTACAACAATAACTTGAAGACCGAGAGAGAAAATTGAACACCTCTGTGCAGAGCCATTGGTCAAGACACATCCACTGGCACAGTTCAGATCTGGTTGACACTTACCTGGACCAGAGACTGCAGTTCCTCCAGTAGATCTGTGATTTTGATGCTTTAATGCTAAATAATATCAACATCTGTGTACTGTGTGTAAGGCAGATGCTTGGAAAGTTTAATGTACAATCAGCAAATGCTCAAGTTTCTGTATGATCTGAGGTAGTCTGTTTGAAGGGTGTGACTTTAGTGATTGGAAAAGATGTATAGTACTGTTTTAAAAAGGAAGTGTTCTACTGTTATTGTATTAACAGTGACCTGCCTTCTGTTCTTGAAACGTATCTGATTCGAAAGGTAAATGAAAATTCTCAAAGCAATGTGTATTTTTGATTTGTATTTTGCCAGTATTTGTTACTTTGGGTACTGGAAGGTCCGACATAGATTTGGTTAAAGTAATGCAAAACAAAGCTCCTTGAATATGAACTAAGTACGATATTTTGACTTCTGGTGTAGTAGTGAGAAAAGAAAATTGCATTTTGTTTTTCTGTGATCGTTCATTGTATTAAGAATAGGAGTACAGTGGATTTTGGTTAATTTGAACATATCGGGACCAATTCATTTTGGCCCAGTTAAGTGGCTGCCCTGATTAGCCAAAGTTTTACAAACAGTTAAAAAGATATAAAGAAAGACTAATCACTTTTTAATGGAGTAACAACTGATGTATTTAAATGAAATACAGAACAAATTAGAACACTACAAATACTATTACAGTACTATAAAACTGTTAGCTCATAATAGTTATCGACAAATCCCGTGTATATTGCTGTGTTCTGTTGATTAGCTGTAAAGAAACAAAATTAGTGTAGACACCTTGTGCAGATAATGGACTACCTCTTCCCACCTCCCCACCTCCGTCCCCCCCGCAGCCTTTCCTCCCCACCTCCCTCCCCCCCCGCAGCCTTTCCTCCCCACCTACTCCCCACACACAGCCTGTCCTCTCTCACCCCTCCCCCCCGTGGCTCTCTTCCCCGTCTCCCCCCCCCCCCACAGCTCTCTTCCCCGTCTCATGACATCAGGCTGGAGGCCTGATCTGAGAGTGGTTTTATCATGGCAGAAGAGGAGGCCATGGGATGACATGTCAGAATGGGAATGATGATTGAAATTAAAATGGTTGGCTAGTGGAAATTCTGCTTTTTTGCTGATGGAGCGAGGAAGCTCAACAAAGTGGTCCCCCCGCAATCTTCATCAGGTCTCTCAAATGTAGAGAAGGCCACATTGGGAGCACTGGATACAGTAGATAGTTTCACAGTGAATTGTTATCTCACCTGAAAGGACTGTTTGGGGCCCTGAATGGAGGTGAGGCAGGAGGTGAATGGGCTTGGAGGACAAATGCCAGGAAGGATATTAGTGGGACAAGGGAATCATGTTGGGTTGTGGGAGGTAAAAATGTGTTTAGTGGTGTGGTCCCATTGAAGATGGCAGAAATTGTGGAGAATAATGTGTTGGATGTGGAAGCTCATTGGGTGCTGTGAGGACAAGAGGAATTCTATCCCCGTAAAGGCAATGGGAAGATGGGATGAGCACGGATGTCCACAAGAAATGGAGGAGATGTGGGTAAGGGCAATATCAGTGGTGGAATCTTTAGTGGAATCTGATCTTTGAAGAAGAAAGACATCTTCGATGTCCTGGCAAGGAAAGCCTCATCCTGGGAACAGATGCAGCAGAGATGAAAGAATGAAGAAAAAGGAATGGCATTTTTACGAGAAACAGTGAGAAATAGTCAAGATAGCCATGTGAATCAGTAGGTTTATAAAAGATACTGGCAGACAGTTTGTCACCAGAGATGGACACAGATGGAGAAAGGGGAGAAGGGTGTCAGAAATGGGCCTGGCGAATTTAAGGGCTAGGTGGTAGTTTGAGGCAAAGTTGATGAAATTGACAAGCTCAGCATGGGTGTATGAAGCAACGCCAATGCGGTTGTCAATGTAGCACAGAAAGAGTTGGAGAGTAGTAGCAGGGAAGGCTTGGAACATGGATTCTTCCATGTAGCCAGTGCAAAGGGAGGCATAGCTGGGGTTCTTGCAGGTACTCATGGCTACATCTTGCATTTGGAGAAAAGTGGGAAGAGCTGAAAGAGAAATTGTTGAGGGTGAAGACCAGTTCTGCCAGACTGAGGGTGGTGTTGGAGGGACTGGGTCTGTTGTTGAGAAAGAAGTGGAGAACTTCAGGACTGCCTTGATGGGGGATAGAAGTGTATAAGGACTGGGCATCCAAGGTGAAAATGAGGTGATCAGGGCAGGGAATTGGAAGTTGCTGAAGAGATTGGGAGTGTGTGAAGTGTTGTGGATATAGGTGACAAGGGACTGAAGCAAGGGGGATAACATGAAGTCGAGATATGTGGACACGAGTTTAATGGGGCAGGAGCAGGCAGAAACACTGAGTCTACCCAGACAGTCAGATTTGTGCAGTGTAGGGTAAATAAATTATGAAATTGGTGATGGTGAATGGGAGGTCTCCAAAATTGATGAGGTTTGTGATGGTGCTGGAAACAATATCCCGATGGTTTTAAATGGGGTTATTTTTAAGAACTAAGTAAGAGGAGGTGTCTGAGAATAAATTGTGACATAGGGTGTGTAGGAAAGACGATGTACTTTCTGCATGTAGCTAGGACCTTTGTAGAAGGTGGGTAGGACCATTTTAGAATGTACCAGAACACTTCAGAGCCAATTAAGTGCTTAAATTGTAGTTGCAGTAGCATAATGAAAAATGTAACAGAAGGGAAGAGTGGAATTATGAATCTCTCCAAATAGTTGCCAATATTTTGATTGAATTAATTAGTTATCAACTTCTATTTAAATTTTCAGAATCTAAAATTAATTTCCATCAGAAGGCTGTAAAGGGACTTTGTTTATGTAAATTTGATTGAACACACTCACTGGAACATGCACATTATTAGCTCAGCCTTCAGGAATTGCATGTTCCTAATCAAAAGATATACTAAGGTATTAAAATGTTGTGCTTTACGGCTGTTTTACCAGTGCTTTCTTCAAGATTCAACTATTGGTGCATTTTGAAGGTTTTTGTTATTTTTTATGAACAGAATTCAGAGACTGAAATGTTAATATTTAATATTGTTATTTTCTAGCTGTGCTGCACCTTATTGAAAATGCTCTGTCTCACATTTAATAAGCTTAACTTTACATTTGTAATGCTTTTTAAAAAAAAATCACAGAAGAATCAACCTAAAGGGTGTTCTGTTTCGTTATTCCAAATTAGTCAAATCAGTGAACTTGTGTGTGCCAATGAACCCTTGTCAGACAATGGTATATTAAAAGTAACTTAAGCTGCCAATATTATTGTAGCTCTAATATTAATTTAAACCAGAAGTGATTTATTGTTCACTAAGAATGCTACTGACATTAGTAACAGGTAAGTTATTGGAAGTATTTTTTAAATGGGACTGGATATTTGGTTAGACAGGGACTGATTAGGAATAGTCAACATGACTTTGTGTATGCTAAGTCATGTCTAAGCAACCTTTTCAAGTTTTAGCAAAAGCTTTGACAAGGTCCCACATGGGAGGTTGGTCAAGGAGGTTCATTCATTTGGCATTCAGGATGAAATAGTAAATTGGATTAGACATTAGCTTTGCGCTAGAAGCCAGAGAGTGGTAGTAGATGGTTGCCTCTCTGACCTGGAGGCCTGTGACTAGTGGTATGCCTCCGGGATCGTTGCAAGGTCTGTTACCATTTTGTTATCTGCCATGATGTGGATGATAATTGTAGTAAACTGGATTAGCAAATTTATGGATAATACCAAGATTGGGGGGGGTGTAGACAGCAAGGAAGGCTATCAGAACTTTTAGTGGAATTTGGACCAGCTGAAAAAATGGCAGATGGAATTTAATGCAGACAAGTATGAGGTGTTACAGTTTGGGAGGATATACCAGAGTAGGCCTTGCACAGTGACCTGTAGGGCACGGAGGAATGTGGTAGAACTTGGATCTGGGAATACAGATCCACAATTCTTTGACAGTGGTGTCACAAGTAGATAGGGTTGTAAAGAGAGCTTTTGGCATATTGGCCTTCATAGATTAAAGTACTGAGTACAGAAGTTTGACTGTTGCATTGAAGTTGTGTAAGACATTGATGAGGTCTGATTTTGGAGTATTTTGAGCACTGGTCACCTGCCTTACAAGATAGATAACAATAAGATTGAAAGAGTCCAGTGAAAATTTACAAGAATGTTGCCAGGACTCGAGGGGCTGAGTTACAGGAAAAGGTTGAATAGGTTAGGATTTTATTCTCTAGAGCGTAGGAGAATGAGAGGAAATTTAAAAGCGGTGTACACAATTATGAGGGGTATACAGGTAAATAGGGTAATATAGGATAAATACAAGCAGGCTTTTTTTGCTGAGGTTGTGTGAGATTAGAATTAGAGATCCTGAGTTAAGGGTTAGAAGTGAACTGCTTAAGGGGAACGTGAGGGGGAACAACTTGATTCAGAGGGTGATGAGTGTGGAACAAGCTACCAGTGGAAGTGGTGGATTCTGGTTTGATTTCAACATTTAAGAGAAATTTGGATAGGTACTTGGATGGGAGGGCCAATGGTCTGGATGCAGGTAATAGAATTAGGCAGGTTAATAGTTAGGCACAGACTAGAAGGGCCAAAGAGTCTGCTTCTGTGCTGTAGTGCTCAGTGATTCTTGTAAATTACTTGCTTTGGTTTCTCATTTTGTGTAGCATTGCCTCAAGATTTTGTCTTTTGTAGTAGGCGTGTTAAAAGCAGAATCCTCAATTTATTGGACAAACAATAAAATTTAATTAGCTCAGAAGACCAGGAATACTGTCTTTATGTTTTATCAAAACCTTTTCTATGAATCACCAGTACTGTATTTTACTTTTCCAAAAGCTTTATTGGTAAGAGTTCTGTTTTGCAGTATTTCACATTTGTATTGAATGTTCTGTGAATTCTACAAAGAAAACCGAATGTCTACTTCGGCTGGTAGTGTAATGCTTGCTGCTTTATTCAGGAGGAGTTGAATTTATTGCACTTAGATACTTCATGTTGTTTGACATGTTTTAATGAAAATTATTTCAATTTTGTTCTTTCTACATCTTCAGTTATATTGGATGACTTCTACAAATTAAACTTCAGTTTGATAACTCGTCATTTAAGCTGGTCTTTAAGTTGCGCTGTTCGAATATTTAAAAATAAATGCAGGATGCATATTTAACAAACAGCTGTATTAAGCAAAATACTCATGTGCATTTTCCTTTAAGCTTTATATAAATGTGTAAAGTCAGGCAACACATATTGCTCAGTGGCTTTTATTACTTTCCAACCAAATTTGTTACCTGTATATGTGTTCAACAATGAAAGAGAAATCACTGGCATCTCTAGGCAATATGTATCTAACGGTTTTATTTGTTTTCTATTGTATGTTTTTTCCCACATTTTGGGTGCTTTGTGTTCTTCTTAGTTGCTGATTGCCTACCAGAAATACATACTTCTTTACATTCCATAGTTGTTTAAGTTCATATGGGCATATAAAGAAGTATGTGTTCCAGGCAGGGAAAACATTTGCAGATCATTTCTCTTGAATATAACTGCTCTAAAATGAGGTATTTTGCTATAAGATTCATCTGTGGTTGAAACGTTCTTCCCGCAGTATTAGCAGTATTGCAAGGTTGAACTTGCATATTAGAAATATTGCAGAAAATGCCGTCTTAAATCAGTTTTGTCAGCTGGAGGTTAATCTTTCACCAAATCTTTCATCAAATACCAGCAGTTGCACTTCATTTTCTGTTCTCTATCCACTTTTCCTTTACCTGCAGAAATTACACGGATGCTTCTCAGCACATTTCAAATTTTTTGTGATCTGTTTTTTGTGTGCACAAAGATTTCTTGATCATTATTTGAAATTATTATTTTTGAGAACCGAAGTTTGTTGCAGTATTTTTGTTTGCATGCAGAACATTAAGGGCATCAGTCATTTTAGTTTTGGAGCCCAGTACACTAAGGTTTGTCTTTACTCATTTGACACTCTTAACTAGTATCCTTGATGCTCTGCTACCTAATTAAAGTTCTGATGAACTTGAAAATTATTTGTGTGTTGTATAAAGTACAAGCAAATTATATTTTGCAAGGAAACATTATGATCATAAAGCATTTCTTTAATATAGCATTTTCTTTGTGCACTTGATTCTTCCAGAACAGGGAAGAACGACAAATCTGTTCAAGCTTTCTCGTCAGTATAGACAGTACATATGTGAAATATAACTGTTTGCAGTTAATGACTCTGTTTCCTCCCACCCCTCTTTCCTAGATTCCACAAGTAATTACTGCCTTAGAAGGAAAATTGCTTGTTTCCAATTGATTATGCAAAGAAAATAGTGCAGTTAAAAAAAAATACACAGTTGAAGTTGCTGTTTGGATAGGTTGATTAAGGATTCTTGAGATTTATGAACAATTTAACTGTGAAAGTGCTTTGAGTATGGCGCGGTATTTTTCGCTGTAATATTTCCATGAGCGTGTTCTCTGCACATCTGTATTCAGGAATTTCAGTGTTAAACAACAGGATAAGCATTGTAAATTCTTGAAGCACAATATTTTAAAAAATATTGGGAGGTTGAAAACATTTAGAGTTGCAGTTAGAGCAGAAGCAGGGCAAACAGAAGCACTGCAGCATTTAAAAAATCAAGCAGGCAAGCTGCATATTTAAAATAGGTTATTGTCGCAACAATTTCTACTAGTTTCATGCAGGCAAACCGGTAGTTTTTAAAACTAGCTATATTGAAAACTAGTTAGAAGACAAGCAGGAATCCATGTGTTTTGCTCAATTTTTGTTAAGACAGTTGCTACTGTTGTCTTTTGTCATTGGGATTCTATTGAGCAATGGTTTAAGGTCAATCCAAATCTCATACAATTGAAATTACAGCTTTAATTTTTTTTACTTGGATTTTGTGGGACGCATGCATATAGCTAACAGCTGGCATTGACAGCAGCACATTAACCATCCTCCTCATAAGCAATATAAGTTTGTTAAAAACATGCAGTAAATTTTTAATTAAATTAACAACCTTGAGACTGCAGTCATTCAGGCAAAACTATTTGTTGCAGTAGCTAAATCATCCCACTTTTTCTTGGGAAGGCTACACAGATAGCTGAAACAGACACCGCACTGAAAAAAAAATATTTTTTTAAATGACAGCATGATTCTATTGTTAAGGTTTATGGGGAAATTTAAAGAAGTCTTAAATGGGCAGCTTATACAAACCTTAGCAGCTTTCCTTTCTCAAAGAAATGAAAGAAACAAACAAGATTGGCCTACATTAGTGGGAAACAAATACCTTATGCTTGCCCTGCCAGAAGTTGAACACAGCAGGGTTGTTGCTCAGGTGATAAGCAGAAGCTGAGAAGCAGAAAGATAAAGAGGGAGAGAGAAGGATGCTGAGAAATGTTCGGCACTTTAGGTGGAAAGATGGATCTTCTGCCTGCTTCGACGCTGCACTGCGTCACTTCTCACTTCTGGCTTTACGTATAGATTGAACATCTGTTGGAGAGTACTATGCTTCTTCAAAGGTCAGGTCTGCTGCCGAGGTCAGGGTTTCCGCACTCGAAAAGCTGCTGGATACATTTTACACTCGGAAGGAAAAACTAAACTGTGCTAGCTTTATAGTCAGCTAAGCATTTGAAACATGCATTACCAGGCAACCAAGCTCTTCAGTATCGCTCCCTCCCTGACCATATTTAGTCAACCATAGCAAAAAATAGCCTTTCAGCTGTCGATCCAAGAGCTGGGGAGTTCTATCGTGCGATCAGCCTATTGATTGCTTCTCCTGCAGATCCCTGACAAGGCTGTGCCATTTGGCTTCTATTTTTAGTTGAACCAAATAAAGCAGTCTCTCATGTTTCTACTAATATTTCGTAGCTTTTTGGTGTTCCTATACTGCACATGGTAGAGTCTGATGCAATCTGCACTATACTTAGAAGCACTGCAGAGAACCAAGGGAAAGAAGGAAGGAAAATAGATTGTGTAACTTGATCTCATTTGTAATATAAATTACTGAGAAAAATGTGGCTAGTGTAGAGGTAGTATTGTAGCAAACATACCAAGTCTTGCATCACAAGTTTCTCAACTAATTTATTTTGTAGAAAATTTCACCTTTTGGCTATTAAGAGCAAAACATTTCATAACTGTTAAATATTATATTTTTGAATTTATAAAATAATCTGCTGAATGACAATGCATCAGATATTTTATCATTAACTTTTTATTGCCAGTGCATTTGTACCAAAGATGTACACAATAGTTCACTGTGGGGGTTAAACTAATCTGTGCTGAAGATCATTCTTACATCCTAAAGGCTTATTCATCTGCTCCTGCCTCATTGTGTCTTTTGAATGAAACCAAATCTAATATCTTATGGATATTTAAGACCCTATTTAAACACCGGGATTACAATTGGGCAAATCCTTTGCTGTCTTGAGCAGTTGAAAATATACTTTCCCTTAGCAAATCAGAATTAAGAAATTGGTGGTGGATGGATAACAATCAATATGTTTACTCTGAAAGAACTGGGAGATTTCTCTGGACTTGCATACAGGCCATATATGTCTGGTAGATGAGGAATGGAAAAATAGAGAATATCCTCTTAATCCTTCACCAAATAAGTTTTTTAGTGCATATTTTACCCAGCATTTTGTAAGTAACTAATTCCTACTTTTCCTTTAAATTAAACACTAACAATGTGTCATAAGTAATCCCAAGAGATTTGAAGTGTTGAGGTTTACTTTAGCAAATCTGCTCAATAAATTCAAGTAAATCAGTACAAGTAATATAAAGAATGCTGCAGTTGTTCATTCTTGTTAAAGTGCACTCCAGCAGAGATATAGACCCTTTGTCCCATCCAGTTTGTGCAAAACTGTACCCTGCTTAGTCACATCAAGCAGCACCTGGAACATAGCCCTGCATACCCCTCCCGTCCATGTGCTTATCCAAACTTCTGTTAAATATTACATTTGAATTCGCATTGGCCATTTCTGCTGACAAGCTGTTTCTGCACTTGCACCACCCTCTGAGTGAAGAAGTTCCCTCCTCAGGTTCTCCATAAATATTTTACTTTTCACCCTTAACCTATGATCTCAACCTTAACCCAGGTCCTCAAATCCTGGCAACATCCTGGTAAGTTTTGTCTGTATTTATTTTTCTTGTTCTTACTTGAAAGATCAGACCATTTTAGAAGGTGTTAGAGGCCTGGGAGAGCAGTGATTTGCTATGCATGCTTCAGTTCCTCAGTCATCCTTTTCCGTTTCTGTACTTTATCCTACCAGTGATGGTGGGCCATTGAATTATCTCTGGTGTTTGATTCCCAACTCTCACTTGCTCTCTAATTTTATACCTTTCATTTCAACTTATTAAAGTAATTCTCAAAACTTTTTGTAGACAAACCATCAGAGCCTCTGAATTAAATTCTAGTTCTGGTGCACGAATCCTTGATCTTTTCTCCAAATGAAATAGCAACCTCCATTTATCTAGGTTCTTTTATGATCTCAAGACATCACCAGACCCCTGTTTTTAAAATGTACTTCTGAAGTACAGTGACTGTTATAACATGGAAAACATGCTAATTTGTGCACTTTAAATTCCTCCAAATAGTTCAGCCTCCCTTGGGATCATGAATAACTTCCTTCTACCTCATTTTCACGCAAGATTGGGAACTTGGGAACATGCCATCTGTGGTGGAAGGCACTGACATGTGAATAAATTAAGAAATGATGTGCACTACTTCCATTTATCAATTTATCCTAGCATTCTATAGCCTTATCCATTTTAACCAGTCAAGCCCAGGGATTCCCAAGAGATAGTAAAGGGTGTGTGTGTTTTGCAGATGTCTGTTAATTCCATAGTTTGCTTTGGTGAACTAATTGATCATGACACAAAGGTTGGGGGTGTTGTGGATAGTGTGGAGGGCTGTCAGAGGTTACAGCGGGACATTAATAGGATGCAAAACTGAGCTGAGAAGTGGCAGATGGAGTTCAGCCCAGGTAAGTATGAGGTGGTTCATTTTGGTAGGTCAAATATGATGGCAGAATACAGCATTAATGGCAAGACTCTTGGCGGTGTAGAGGATCAGAGGGATCTTGGGGTCCAAGTCCATAGGACACTCAAAGCTGCTTCGCAGGTTGACTGTGTGATTAAGAAGGCATACGGTACATTGGCCTTCATCTATCGTGGGATTGAGTTTAAAAGCCGAGAGGTAATGTTGTAGCTATATAGGACTCCTGGTCGGACCCCACTTACAGTACTGTGCTCGGTTCTGGTTGCCTCACTACAGGAAGGATGTGGAAACCATAGAAAGGGTTCAGAGGAGATTTGCAAGGATGTTGCCTGGATTGGGGAGCATGCCTTATGAGAATAGGTTGAGTAAACTTGGCCTTTCCTCCTTGGAGCGATGGAGGATGAGAGGTGACCTGATAGAGGTGTACAAGATGATAGAAACATAGAAAATAGGTGCAGGAGTAGGCCATTCGGCCCTTCGAGCCTGCACTGCCATTCAGTATGATCATGGCTGATCATCCAACTCAGAACCCTGTACCTGCCTTCTCTCCATACCCCCGATCCCTTTAGCCACAAGGGCCATATCTAACTCCCTCTTAAATATAGCCAATGAACTGGCCTCAACTGTTTCCTGTGGCAGAGAATTCCACAGATTCACCACTCTCTGTGTGAAGAAGTTTTTCCTCATCTCGGTCCTAAAAGGCTTCCCTTTTATCCTCAAACTGTGACCCCTCGTTCTGGACTTCCCCAACATCGGGAACAATCTTCCTACATCTAGCCTGTCTAATCCCTTTAGAATTTTATACATTTCAATAAGATCCCCCCTCAATCTTCTAAATTCCAGAGAGTATAAGCCTAGTCGATCCAGGCTTTCATCATATGAAAGTCCTGCCATCCCAGGAATCAACCTGGTGAACCTTCTTTGTACTCCCTCTATGGCAAGAATGTCTTTCCTCAGATTAGGGACCAAAACTGCAGACAGTACTCCAGGTGTGGTCTCACCAATGCCTTGTACAACTGCAGTAGAACCTCCCTGCTCCTGTACTCGAATCTTCTTGCTATGAATGTCAGCATACCATTTGCCTTTTTCTCTGCCTGCTGTACCTGCATGCCCACTTTCAATGACTGGTGTACAATGACACCCAGGTCTCGTTGCACCTCCCCTTTTCCTAATCGGCCACCATTCAGATAATAATCTGTTTTCCTGTTCTTGCCACCAAAATGGATAACCTCACATTTATCTACATTAAATTGCATGAATTTGCCCACTCACCTAACCTATCCAAGTCACCCTGCATCCTCTTAGCATCCTCTTAGCATCCTCCTCACAGCTAACACTGCCGCCCAGCTTCGTGTCATCCGCAAACTTGGAGATGCTGCATTTAATTCCCTCGTCTAAGTCATTAATATATATTGTAAACAACTGGGGTCCTAGCACTGAGCCTTTTGGTACCCCACTAGTCACTGCCTGCCATTCTGAAAAGGTCCCATTTATTCCCACTCTTTGCTTCCTGTCTGCCAACAAATTCTCTATCCACATCAATACCATACCCCCAATACCGTGTGCTTTAAGTTTGCACAGTAATCTCCCGTGTGGGACCTTGTCAAAAGCTTTCTGAAAATCCAAATATACCACATCCATGATGAGAGGCATTGATCGTGTGGATAGTCAGAGGCTTTTTCCCAGGCTGAAATGGCTAGCACGAGAGGGCATAGTTTTAAGGTGCTTGGAAGTAGGTACAGAGGAGATGTCAGGGGTAAGTTTTTCACGCAGAGAGTGGTGAGTGTGTGGAATGGGCTGCGGCGGCGGTGGTGGAGTTGGAAATGATAGGGTCTTTTCAGAGACTCCTGGATGGATACATGGAGCATAGAACACAGCACAGCTTTGTGGGCCAAAGGGCCTGTATTGTGCTGTAGATCTTCTATGTTTCTATCATGACTTGGAGCTTACCTTTCGAATGTGCTCAAATGCAATTGTTGCCTAATTTCGAAGGCTGTGGTTCTGGAGTAAAGGGATAAGCAGAGCATTTTCCCACTAAAGACTAGTGTCACCCCGGTAGAAAGCTCTCGATCAGTGGTTCCCAACCTGGGGTCCTTGGACCCTTTGGTTAATAGTAGGGGTCCATGGTATAAAAAAAGGTTGGGAACACATGCTGAATATGGACTAATATTCGAGCAACGATTCAAGAAGCAGCTTTTTCGCCTTTTGTTAATTAACTCTTTCATCTCATTCGCATTAAACTAATCTGTGGTAGATGAAGCAGGAGCCTTTTCACTGTAGTTAATTATCGTGTGGCTCCAGGGCATTCTAGATGCTGAAAGTGCTCTGCTGCTCTTGCTAGTAAGGAGCTGTTTGTGAGTTACTGCCTGAGGCTACGTCCACACTACGCCGGATAATTTTGAAAACGCCGGTTTCGAATAAAAATGACAGGCGTCCACACTAAGCATTTTTCAAAATACCTCTGTCCACATTAGACGGATATTTGGGCGAGTCTCCTCCTACTGGGCACGTGCAGGACACACAGAAAACAAGCGAAGAGGAAACAGTATACTTGGTGTGTGTTTGTCCAGTTACAGAGTAGAAAAACTTAAAAGGAATTGCTCTTGGCTCTCACGCAGGAGGACTTAAAACTAAAAAAAGCAAATACTGGAGCGTATGGAGGCAACCGACAGGGAGTTCACGGACAGTATGGCCCAGCTGACAACGAACATTGAAAAACTGACAAACTCTGTTGCATTAATAAAGCACCTTGTTAAATGTATAAAACATGTCTGCGTCAGTGTTATCTTGTATTTCCATACAATGTTACATTAGGCTGTTACACATCTATTGTCAGAGAAGTACTTGCATAAATAGGTAAACCACCTTCATACAAGCAAGGATAGAACACAGGGCAGAGTGAGTATACTTATTTATTCAGTAAGCTATGGGTCAACGTATTTGGTGAGTACATTTCTAACTCTTCTGGCTTCAGTCTCGTTGCCGTCTGTTCTGAATTTGTTAGGTTCTGCAAAGCGCAGAATCAAATATTGCTGTGATGATTGTACGCTCTAATATCAATTGTTTGGCGACAATAAAGTAGTAATAATGATAACAATAAGAAGAAAACAATGAAATGCCGGGCTGCCGCCATCTGTTCCAGCATGTCATGACAGCAGTTTTAAAAAGCTCCGGTTACCCCGTACACAGTGCAACGGATATTAGGTGTTTTCAGATTTATTCACTCTGGAGACTGTTTCTGAAAATCTCCTTTATCGGGGGATGAAAACGCCGTTTTAGTGTGGACAGAGAATCAAAACGAAGAGAAAAAGCTTCGTTTTCAAAATTACCGAGCGTGGTGTGGACGTAGTCTGAGTAGAGCTGTATTACCAGGCTCCTTCAGATACTCTTTCTTTTTCAATCTTTTTATTAATTTCAAAATATAGAAACAAAACATAGCAATAATACGGATAATATGAGATGTATTGTTACATTTAAAAAAAGAGTAATTGCAAAACCAAATAGTGGAAATTACCAAAACTCCCATACATGTAGATCTGATCACGGATAATATAAAGCAAAAAAAAGAAAAAAGAAAGAAAAAGAGAAAAAAAAAACCATCCCAAAAGAAAAAAAACTAAACTAAACTAAAAGACTTGGGCAAAACTAACAACTTAAAAATGGAAAAGAAGAAAACCTCAGCGTCGACGCCTCCACTCCCCTCCAACAACAGTACAGAGAAATAAAACAAGTTTGGAAATGATCAAATTACATCAAATGAAAATGCTGAATAAATGGCCTCCAAATTTTTTCAAACTTAATAGAAGGGTCATAAACTGCACTTCTAATTTTCTCCAGATTCAGACACACCATAGTTTGTGAAAACCAATGAAATACTGTAGGAGGGTTGATCTCTTTCCAATTCAACAAAATGGACCTTCTAGCTATTAAAGTAAGAAATGCAATCATCCTTCGTGATGAAGAGGTTAAGTTATTTAAGTCTATCATTGGTAGTCCAAAGATAGCAGTAATTGGATGAGGTTGTAAGTCTATATTTAGGGCCGTTGAAATAATATCAAAAATATCTTTCCAATATTTCTCCAACAAGGGACATGACCAAAACATGTGAGTTAGAGAGGCAATCTCAGACTGGCATCTGTCACATATTGGATTAATATAAGAGTAATAACGAGATAGTTTATCTTTGGACATATGAGCCCTGTGAACTACTTTAAACTGTATCAACCTATGCTTAGCACTTACAGAGGATGAATTCACCAACTGAAGAATTTTTTCCCATTTTTCAGTCGGTATATTAATCTCAAGTTCTCTTTCCCAGTCAGCTTTAATTTTATTAGAGGCATCAGGACATAAATTCATAATTATATTATATACAATTGCTATTACACCTTTCTGAGAAAGATTTAAGTCTAAGATTTTTTCCAAAGTGTCCATTGGATATGGGTGTGGAAAATTAGGAGAGACAGTAATTAAAAAGTTTCTAATCTGTAAATATCTAAAAAAGTGAGATCTGGGTAAGTTATATTTCTTAGAGAGTTGATCAAAAGACATAAAACAGTTATCCAAAAATAAATCGCGAAAAGATATTATACCTTTGGTTTTCCAATCAAAGTAAGCTTGATCCATCATGGAAGGTTGAAAAAGAAAATTTGATATAATGGGACTTGCTAGAATGAATTGATTAAACCCAAAAAATCTTCGGAATTGAAACCAAATACGTAAAGTATGTTTAACTATTGGGTTATTCATTTGTTTATATGATTTAAAAGAAGTAAAAGGAAGTAAAGTTCCTAAAACCGAACCCAAGGAGAACCCTTGTAGTGAATTAGATTCAAGATTTACCCAATGAGGGTTTAAAGATGCGTCCAAATCTTGTAGCCAAAATTTTAAATATCAAATATTAATTGCCCAATAATAGAATCTAAAATTTGGGAGGGCAAGTCCCCCCTCCTTCTTGGATTTTTGTAAATATCTCTTACCTAACCTAGGATTTTTATTCTGCCAAATATATGAGGAAATTTTTGAATCTACGTTATCAAAAAAAGATTTTGGGATAAAAATTGGAACCAATTGAAATATATACAAAAATTTAGGCAAAATGATCATCTTAATAGCATTAATCTGACCAATCAAAGACAAAGAGGTTGGGGACCATTTGGTAAATAAAAGTTTAATCTGATCAATTAAAGGTAAAAAATTAGCTTTAAATAAATCTTTATATTTTTTGGTAATTGTTATCCCTAAGTATATAAATGAATCAGTAACCAATTTAAATGGTAAACGTCCATAAATAGGTACATGCTTATTTAAAGGGAATAATTCACTCTTACTAAGATTCAATTTGTAACCAGAAAAGTTACTAAATTGAGCTAACAGATCTAAGATAGCAGGAATTGACTTCTCCGGGTTAGAGATATATAACAACAAATCATCTGCATATAATGATAGTTTATGTATTTCATTTCCACGGGTAATACCAACAATATTTGGCGAGTCACGGATAGCAATTGCTAAAGGTTCAAGAGCAATATTAAATAGTAAAGGACTAAGAGGGCAACCTTGCCTAGTACCGCGAAAAAGACGAAAAAAAGGAGATCTATAATTATTTGTACAGACCGAGGCTACCGGGGAGTAATATAACAATTTAATCCAAGATATAAATGTCAAATTAAAATTAAATTTCTCAAGAACATTAAATAAATAAGGCCATTCAACTCTGTCAAAGGCTTTTTCAGCATCTAGTGAGATAATATATTCCGGGGTAGTAAGTGAGGGGGTATAAACAATATTCATTAACCTCCTAATATTAAAAGATGAATAGCGATTTTTAATAAATCCGGTTTGATCCATGGAAATAATTTGAGGTAACACCTTCTCCAGTCTAGTAGCTAGAATTTTTGAAAAAATTTTTGAATCTACATTCAGAAGAGATATTGGTCTGTAGGATGCACAATCCGTAGGATCTTTATTCTTTTTAAGAATTAAGGAAATAGAGGCTTCATAAAACGATTGTGGTAATTTACCTAAACTAATTGCTTCCTTAAATATTCTAGACAACTTAGAAGAAAGAATGGAGGAAAAAAATTTTAAAAATTCCACTGTAAACCCATTGGGACCGGGTGCTTTACCGGAATTTAATGATGAGATTGCAGTTATTATTTCTTCCTCTGAAATGGAAGTTTCTAATGATAGGCAATCTTTGGGAGATAGTTTCGGAAAGCTCAATTTACTTAAAAAATCATGCATGAAATTAGAATCATGAGGAAAATCAGAATGATATAAAGAGGTATAAAATTCTTGAAAGGCTTGGTTTATCCCAACATGATCAACTGTAAAAGTATCATCCTGTTTGCGGATCTTAGTAATTTGACGTTTAACTGAATCAAATTTCAATTGGTTAGCCAGTAATTTACCCGATTTATCACTATGAATATAAAAATCACTTCTAGTTCTCATTAATTGATTTTCGATCAAGGATGTTAATAATAAGCTATGTTCCAATTGGAGTTCAACTCTGTGTTTGTACAGCTTCTTGCTAGGAGAAATAGCATATTTTTTATCAACTTCTTTAATTTTATCAACCAGTAGAAGTATTTCATTGTTAATACGTCTTTTCAAACCGGCCGAATAGGAAATAATCTGACCACGGATATAAGCTTTAAAGGCGTCCCAAACAGTTCCGTTGGAAACTTCATCCATAGTATTAGTTGAAAAGAAGAAATCAATCTGCTCCTTTATAAATTTGACAAAGTCCTGATCTTGAAGCAAAATAGGGTTAAATCGCCATTGTCTGGTAGTACAAAAGGTATCCATTAACTTGATGGAAAGTTTCAATGGAGCATGATCTGAAATAGCAATAATGTCATAATTACAATCAACTACATATGGAATCAAACGAGAGTCAATCAGGAAATAATCAATTCGGGAAAAAGAGTTCAGATACTCATTATTAATTTTATTGTTACTTTTGTATTGCCACCTTGTTTTGGAAAGATGTTTGTTTAGATAGAAACATAGGAAACCTACAGCACAATACAGGCCCTTCGGCCCACATTGCTGTGCTGAACATGTACTTACTTTAGAAATTACCTAGGGTTACCCATAGCCCTCTATTTTTCTAAGCTTCATGTACCTATCCAGGAGTCTCTTAAAAGACCCTATTGTATCCACCTTCATCACTGTCGCCGGCAGCCTATTCCACGCACTCAGCACTCTGCGTGTGGAAAAAAAAAACAACTTACCCTTGACATCTCCTCTGTACCTACTTCCAAGCACCTTAAAACTGTGCTCTCTTGTGTTAGCCATTTCAGCCCTGGGAAAAACCCTCTGACTAGCCACACGATCAATGCCTCACATCATCTTCTACACCTCTATCAGGTCACCTCTCATCCTCCACCACTCCAAGGAGAAAAGGCCAAGTTCACTCAACCTGTTCTCATAAGGTATGCTCCCCAGTCCAGGCAACTTCCTTGTAAATCTCCTCTGCATCCTTTCTATGGTTTCCACATCCATCCTGTAGTGAGGTGACCAGAATTGAACACAGTACTCCAGGTAGCATCTGACCAGTGTCCTATATAGCTGCAACATTACCTCTCGGCTCTTAAACTCAATTCCACAGTTGATGAAGGCCAGTGCACCGTATGCCGCCTTAACCACAGAATCAACCTGCACAGCACCTTTGAGTGTCCTGTGGACTTGGACCCCAAGATCCCCCTGATCCTCCACACTGCTATCATATTTGACCTACCAAAATGAACTACTTCACACTTATCTGGGTTGAACTCCATCTGCCACTTCTCGGCCCAGTTTTGCATCCTATCGATATCCTGGTGTAACCTCTGACAGCACTCCACACCTATCCACAACACTCCCAACCTTTGTGTCATCAGCAAATTTACTATCCCATCCCTCCACTTCCTTGTCCAGGTCATTTATAACAATCACGAAGAGTAGGGGTCCATGAACAGATCCCTGAGGCACACACTGGTCACTGACCTCCATGCAGAATATGACCCATCTACAACTATTCTTTGCCTTCTGTGGGCAAGTCAGTTCTGGATCCACAAAGCAAGGTCCCTTTGGATCCCATGCCTTCCTACTTTCTCAATAAGCCTTGCATGGGGTACCTTATCAAATGCCTTGCTGAAATCCATATTCACTACGTCCAATGCTGAACCTTCATCAATGTATTTAGTCACATCCTCAAGAAATTCAATCAGGCTCGTAAGGCACGACCTGCTTTTTGACAAAGCCATGCTGATTATTCTTAAATCATATTATGCCTCTCCAAATGTTCATAAATCCTGCCTCCCAGGATCTTTTCCATCAACTTACCAACCACTGAAGTAAGACTCACTGGTCTATAATTTCCTGGGCTATCCTTACTCCCTTTCTTGAATAAGAGAACAACATCCGCAACCCTCCAATCCTCTGGAACCTCTCTTGTCCCCTTTGATTTTGCAAAGATCATTGCCAGAGGCTCAGCAATGTCCCTCCCTCGCCTCCCACAGTAGCCTGGGGTACATCTCGTCCAGTCCCAGAGAGACTTATCCAGCTTGATGCTTTCCAAAAGATCCAGCATGTCCTCTTTCTTAATGTCTATATGCTCAAGCTTTTCAGTCCGCTGTAAGTCATCCCTAAGTCGCCAAGATCCTTTTCCATAGTGAATACTGAAGCAAAGTATTCATTAAGTATGTCTGCTATCTCCTCTGGTTCCATACACACTTTCCTACTGTCACAGTTGATTGGTCCTATTCTTTCACATCTTATCCACTTGCTCTTCACATACTTGTAGGATGCCTTAGGGTTTTCTTTAATCCTGCTCGCCAAGGCCTTCTCATGGCCCCTTCTGGCTTTCCAAATTTAATTCTTAAGCTCCTTCCTGCTAGCCTTATAATCTTCTAGATCTCTATCATTACCTGATTTTTTGAACCTTTCGTAAACTTCTTGACAAGATTTTCAACAGCCTTTGAACACCACGGTTCCTGTACCCTACCATCCTTTCCTTGTCTCTTTGGAACATACCTATGCAGAATACCACGCAAATATCCCCTGAACATTTGCCACATTACTGACGTAATGAGAACATTTATTTCCAACTTATGCTTCCAAGTTCCTGCCTGATAGCTTCATATTTCCCCTTACTCCAATTAAACGCTTTCCTAACGTGCCTGTTCCTATCCCCCTCCATTGCTGTCATAAACAAGATAAAATTATGATCACTGTCTCCAAAATGCTCTCCCACTGAGAGACCTGACACCTGACCAGGTTAATTTCTCAATACCAGATCAAGTACAGCCTCTCCTCTTGTAGGCTTATCTACATATTGTGTCAGGGAATCTTCCTGAACACACCTAACAAACTCCACCCCATCTAAACCCCTTGCTCTAGGGAGATGCCAATCGATATTTGGGAAATTAAAATCTCCCACCATGACAACCCTGCTGTTAATACACTTTTCCAGAATCTGTCTCCCTATCTGCTCCTTGATGTCCCCGTTACTATTGGGTGATCTATAAAAAACACCCAATAGAGTTATTTGCCCCTTCCTGTTCCTAACTTCCACCCACAGAGACTCAGTAGTCAATCCCTCCATGACTTCCTCCTTTTCTGCAACCGTGACACTATCTCTGATCAGCAGTGCCACGCCCCCACCTCTTTTGCCTCCCTCCCTGTCCTTTCTGAAACATCTAAACCCTGGCACTCGCAGTAACCATTCCTGCCCCTGAGCCACCCAAGTCTCTGTAGTGGCCACAACATCATAGCTCCAAGTACTGATCCATGCTCTAAGCTCATCCGCTTTGTTCATGATGCTTCTTGCATTAAAATAAGTCACATCTCAAACCATCGTTCTGAGCGCATCCCTTCTCTTTCACCTGCCTATCCTCCCTCTCGCACTGTCTCCAAGCTCTCTCTATTTGTGAGCCAACAGCCCCTCCCTCCGTCTCTTCGGTTTGCTTACCACCCCCCAGCAATTCTAGTTTAAAACCTCCCCAATAGCCTTAGCAAACCATCCTGCCAGGATATTGGTCCCCCTCGGATCCAAATGCAAACCTGCCCTTTTTGTACAGGTCTCGCTTGTCCAGGAAGAGGTCCCAATGATCCAGAAAAATGAATCCCTGACCCCTGCTCCAATCCCTGAGCCACACATTTATCTTCCGCCTCACTTTATTCCTATACTCACTGTCGCGTGGCACAGGCCGTAATCCTGAAATTACTATCTTTGAGGTCCTGCTTCTCAACTTCCTTACTAACTCCCTGTAGTCTGTTTTCAGGACCTCCTCCCTTTTCCTACCTACGTCGTTGGTACCAATGTGTACCACGACCTCTGGCTGTTTATCATCCCACTTCAAGATATTGTGGACGCGATCAGAAGCATCCCAGACCCTGGCACCTGGGAGGCAAACTACCATCCGTGTTTCTTTCCTGTGTCCACAGAATCGTCTTTTTTTTAGTGATACAGCGCGGTGTGGGCCCTTCTTGCCCTTCGAGCCCTGCTGCCCCAGCAACTCCAGAACCTTGATTACCCTGACCAATTAACCTACCTGGTATGACTTTGGACTGTGGAAGGAGAGTAGAGGACTCAGAGAAAACCCACAGTTTTCTTATTTCAGACCCTTCCCACCAACATCCACTACACTTCATGTGCTCACAATCTCCTCAACAACTTTCAATTCCCTGGCTCCGATTGCTTCATTTTCACCATGGATGTCCAGTCTCTGTACACTTCTATGCCCCATCAAGAAGGCCTTAAAGCACTCCATTTCTGTCTTGTCAACAGACTGGACCAGTTCCACTCCACTACCACCTCCTGGCAGAACTGGTCCTCATCTTTAACAATTTTTCTTTCAGCTCTTCCCACTTTGTCCAAACTCAAAGTGTAGCCATGACCACCCACATGGGTTCCAGCTATGGCTGCCTTTTTTCTGGCTGTGTGAAACAGTCCCTGTTCCTTGGAAATTCTTTCTAACTCTTTGTGCACTGCATTGGTGCTGCTTCATGCACCCATGCTAAGCTTGTCAACTCCATCAACTTTGCCTTCAACTTCCGCCCAGCCCAGCCCTTAAATACACATGGTCCATTTCTGACAGCTCTCTCCTCTTTCTTGATATCTCTATCTCCATCTCTGGAGACAAGCGATCTACTGATATCTTTTATAAACCTACCAATTGCCGTGGCTATATCTCTTCCAGTCTTGTCTCTTGTTAAAAAGCCATTCCCTTTTCTCTGTTGCTACATGGCTTCACCTACCACCTTCCAGCTTGTACTACTTTCCCTTCCCCCCAGCTCATTATTCAAACATCTTCCCCCCTTCCTTTCCAGTTTGGTTGAAGGCACTTGGCCCGAAATATAGACTGTTTGTTCCTTTCCATAGATGCTGCCTGACCTGTTGTATTCCTCGCTGATAATGCCTCCTCCTTGCTAATCATCAACACTGGTGTACCTCAAGTGTGTGTTTAGCCCACTACTCTACTCCCTCTATACCCATGACTGTGTGGCCAGGTATAGCTCAAATGCCATCTATAAATTTGCTGATGATACAACCATTGTTGGTAGAATCTCAGATGGAGATGAGAGGGCCTACAGGAGCAAGATATACCAGCTTGTTGAGTGGTGTCTCAGAAACAACCTTGCACTCAGTGTCAGTAAGACGAAAGACCTGATTGTGAACTTCAGGAAGCGTAAGACGAGGGAACACAAACCAATCCTCATAGAGGGATCAGAGGTGTAGAGAGTGAGCAATTTCAAGTTCCTGGGTGTCAGGATTGCTGAGGATCTAACCTGGTCCCAACATATCAATGCAGCTATAAAGAAGGCAAGACAGCAGTTATATTTCATTTAGAATTTGCAGGAATTTGGTTTGTCACCTAAAACACTCAAACACCTATAGATGTACCCTGGAGAGCATTCTGACAGGCTGCATCACTGCCTGGTGGAGGGCAGGGGCTACTGCACAGGACTGAGAGGCTACAGAAAGTTGTAAAATTAGTCAGCTCCATCTTGACCTCCATCGTGCCCAAGATATCTTCAAGCATTAGTGCCTCAGAAAGGCAGCGTCCATTATTAAGGACCCCTATTACCCAGGATATGTGTGTCTGTATATATATATATATATATATGTGTGTGTGTATTTTTCTTTTTTGTACTATTTTTAATCTAATATGCATATATTTACTGTAATCGGTTTACTTATTTTTTCTTTCTATATTATCATGTATTGTTTTGTACTGCTGCTGCTGAGTTAATAAATTTCACGACACATGCAGGTGATGATAAATATGCTTCTGTGTGGAAAAATACCCTCCTTATATTCAGGATTCAAGATCTTTTAATGTAGTTTCCAGTACACAAGTATAAAGGAGAACGAAATAATTGTTACTTTGGATAGGATGTAGCACAAAAAAGCAATAAGATTCTGAACACAATAATAATGAACACAAATATAAACATGAGAGATAACTTTTAAGCATAGGTTTCCATAGGCAGCCATCGATCCCAGTGGATCATGGGTTTGCACCTCCGGTGGACTGTGTCCTCTCCAGGGTGCAAGCCTGGGCGGGAAGATTTGAAGAACTGGCTGTCGCCCATGCATCAGGTTCCTCCTCTCCACATCACTGATGTAGTCTTAGGGAAGGACAAGCACCTATACAGCTTGGCACCAGTGTTGTTGCAGAGGTTGCCAGAGTGAAGTTGTAAACAACATCAAACTGCCTGAAGGACCCCGGCTCCGGATTTCTTCCTCGCGGTTTATTCCTGAAGCTTTTCCCATGGGTGGGTATGGCCGCAAGGCTGATGAGCCCCACTTGCATAGGTTACGTGTCCGTAAAGTGACGCTAGGCACAAGAGTGTCTGTACATAATGTGACTAACAGGAAATAATAAAATTGTGGTGGTTGGTGGCGTGAAAGGGTGTGTTAGTGGGAGGGGGCCTTACTGGTTGGGGAAAGAAACTGTGGTCCTCGTATGGATGCTCTATAGCCTCTTCCCTGATGGGAGTGGCACAAACAGTCTATGAGCAGGGTGGCTGGGATCCTTCATGATGTTATTTGTACTTTTCCTGCACCTTTCTGTATATACTTCCTTGATGGCAGATAATCTGGTACCAGTAATGAATTGGGCAGCTTGACCAGCGGTTGTAGATGCAGCATGTTAGCGTGCTGTCTATTGTACATGTGTAGAACAGCGTGTATAGATGTGCATTGCCCCACTCTCTTCAGCCTCCTCAGAAATTAGGGGCATTGGTGATCTGATTGAGGACTGAGAAGTTGTGTGAGATGTGCACTCCCAGGAGTTTGAAATTGCTCGCAGTTTCCACTGCTGTGCCGCCAAAGAAGTGTGTGAGTGGTATGAGTTATCCTGAAGTCGATAGGCATGTCCTTTGTTTTGTTGACATTGAGGAAGAGGTTATTTGCCTGACGCCAGGCCTCAAACTCTTCCAGCACACCTCCGTAGGCCGTCGCATTGTTGTTGGTGATGAGCCCCACCTCTGTCACTGGCAAATGATTACTCGGGTGTTTGGCCGTGCAGTCATGTGTGAGCGGTATGCACAGTGGTGGGCTCAGCACATTGCCCTGGAGGCACACATGTTGAGGACGATGGGGGGAGGGGAGAGGGGATTGGTTGTACATCCTGACTATCTGAGGTCCGATAGTAACGTTAAACCTTCCTATCACCTCAATTCTTTGTCCTCAAATTTTATACATTTCTACCATCGGAAACAAACACTCGCTTTCAGCTTATAACAATTAGCTTTATTTGTCACATCTCCATCAAAACATACAGTGAATTGTATCATTTTGTGTCAGCCACCAACACAGACTGAGGATTTTGCAAGTGGTAGCCCGTAAATGTCGCCATGCTTCCAGTGCCAACTCACTAAACCTAACCATACACCTTTGGAATGTGAGAGGAAACTCACACGGTCACAGGGAGAACGTACAAACTCCCCACAGACAACAGCAGGTATCAAAACTCAATCAGCTATCTGGTACTATAAAGCAATTGTGCTAGCTAGTACACTACTGTGCTGCCCTTTATCTCATATAATTTTCTGTGCCTCCGTCGTGTCACCTTACGACCTTTGTAGCTCCAGGGAAATCCTTAAGTATCCAGTCGCTCCAAGTAATTGAAGCCATCCAATCCAGGCAACATGCTTATGAATCTTAGATAAACAAAGGCTCCAATTAATGCAAAAGCAAATTATTTTACTTGTTATGATTCCCAATGGCAAAACAAAGCACAATTTTAAAAAGCACTCTAGGCTCTATATTGGCTTTTGACCAGGCAGTTCCAAACAGATGGTGATCGTGACCACCTGCAGCTGTGGGTTGGATGGTGTGAATGTATGTGGTGAAATTGGTCTCCTGCAGGGTTCCTGCAAGGTTCTTGAAAGACCCATGGTTGTGACAGCCCTACCGACCAGGCCCCCATAGTTTGTACCAAGTGGGAGCTGCAATTCATTATGGCCAGCGGAAAGACCCTTTAAAGAAAAAAAGAAAGATTAGTTTTGTTTGTCATATGTGCATTGAAATTTTGAAACAAACAGTGAAATGTGTCACTTGCATCAATGACCATCACAATCTGAATATGTTCTCGGAGCAGCCCGCTAGTGCAGTCACACCCATGTCTTACTTAATCCTAACCTGTATGTCTTTGGGATGTGGGAGGAAACCAGAGCACCTAGAGGAAGCCCATGTGGTCACAGGGAAGATGTACAAACTCCTTACAGACGCGGTGGGAATTGAATCCTGGTTGCTTATTGTTAGAGCAACACTCACAACACGCTGGAGGAACTCAGCAGGTTGGGCAGCATCCGTGGAAAAGATCGGTCGACGTTTTGGGCCAGAACCCTTCGTCAGGACCCTTCGTTGGTCCTGATGAAGGGTTCCGGCCGGAAACGTCGACCGATCTTTTCCACGGATGCTGCCCGACCTGCTGAGTTCCTCCAGCGTGTTATGAGTGTTGCTTTGACCCCAGCATCTGCAGATTATTTTGTGCTTATTGTTAGAGCTGTGAAGAATTGTGCTATACTACCATGCCCTCACCCTAACAACAGCCTGCTAACATGGCTCTGTTGCATTATTTCCTTGTAACTTCCATTACTTCCAAGGATGCCGGCTTAGCACACATTCTTGAGGTGCAGCTGTGTTGTTTCTCAGCATGGAGGTGATATTGTTGCCAATCTGTACTGATTGTGGTCTCCTGATGTGAAGTTGAGTAGTCAGTTGCTGAGAGAGGTACAGAGGCCCAGGTATAGAAGTTTGGTGATTAATACTGAGGGGTTGATGGTATTGATCATGGAGCTGTAATCAATAAACAGAGGTCTGATGCATGTTTTGGTGTTGTCTAGGTACTCCAAAGCAGAGGACTGTGCCAGTGAGACTGTGTGTGCTACAGTTGTAGGCCAATTTCAGCAGTTCCATGTCCTTGCTCAGGAACTAATTCTAGCTATAACTAACCTCTGAATGACTACCAGGTGATAGTCATTGTGGCAGCTTTTCTTGGGCATCAGTATGATTGCCATTTTGAAGCAATCAAAAACTTGGGTTTTCTCTTGATTCCCATTGACTCCATTTTACCCAGGGCTCCTTGATCCCATACTAAATCAAATAATACCTTGATGTCATGTGCAGTTGCTCTCACTTCACCTCTGAATTCCTTTTAATGTTTGGAGAAGTCTGTAACAGGCCAAAAGCTGAGTGAGTTTGGCAGGTTCTACACTTTTGGGAACAGGTTCTTATTATGCAAGTGCTGCTTGGTAGTACTATTGCTTATTGCTCCTATCTCTTTGTGGCAGTAGAGGAATGGGGTGGTAATTGGCATTGTTGTATCTGTCCTGCTTCTTGTGGACGGAACGTTCCTGGGCAATTTTCCACGTTGTTGGGTGGATACCTGTTTTGTAGCTTTACTGGAATAGCTTGACCGCGGGTGAGGCAAGTCTGAAGCACGAGTCTTCAGTACTATTGCTGGAATGTTGTCAGGGTCAATTGCCTTTGCTGTATCCAATATCTTTAGCAGTTCTGTAATATTCACATTGAATGACAACTGCCATCTGTCATGTAAGAAATCACATGAGGAAGATTGGGTGGATCAACCACTTGGCACGCCTAGCTGAAGATCTTGCAAGTGTTCCGTCTTTCTCTTTTGGACAGATGTGCTGGGTTTCCCCATGAAAATGGGATGTTTCTGGAGCCTTGTCAGTGAGTGTTTAATTTTCAAATAAAAATCCTGTGTGTAAACAAGTGGTGATGACCAGTGTTGGAACAAAGGAAACTAGTTTGTGTGAGAAGTGGGACACAGATTGTGGAGATGATTACAAAAATATGGAAAGGCAAGCTCATGGAACAACTTGAACACATGAAAGTGAATTTTAGAATTTCACCGTTACAAGCTATGAAGGCAAACGTATAGATTATAAATGGGAGTAGACCACTCAGATCCATTAGCCTGCTCAGCTATTTGGTAAGCTTATGGGTAATACAAAGATAATTGGTAGTTGTCTTTTTATGAGTTCAATCCTCTCTATCAGGATATGAATACAAGTACACTGATGTATCTTTATACAATTGGCAGACCAATTGAATAACTACTTTGGTTCTGTCTTCACTAAGGAGGACATAAATAATCTTCTGGAAATAGTAGGGGACCGAGGGTCCAGTAAGATGGAGGAACTGAGGGAAATACATGTTAGTAGGGAAGTGGTGTTAAGTAAATTGAAGGGATAAAAGGCAGATAAATCCCCAGGGCCAGATCGTCTGCATTCCAGAGTGCTTAAGGAAGTAGCCCAAGAAATAGTGGATGCATTAGTGATAATTTTTCAAAACTCTTTAGATTCTGGACTAGTTCCTGAGGATTGGAGGGTGGCTAATGTAACCCCACTTTTTAAAAAAGGAGGGAGAGAGAAACCGGGGGATTATGGACCGGTTAGCCTAACATCGGTGGTGGGGAAAATGCTGGAGTCAGTTATCAAAGATGTGATAACAGCACATTTGGAAAGCGGTGAAATCATCGGGCAAAGTCAGCATGGATTTGTGAAAGGAAAATCATGTCTGACGAATCTCATAGAATTTTTTGAGGATGTAACTGGTAGAGTGGATGGGGAGAACCAGTGGATGTGGTATATTTGAATTTTCAAAAGGCTTTTGACAAGGTCTCACACAGGAGATTAGTGTGCAAACTTAAAGCACACGGTATTGGGGGTAAGGTATTGATGTGGATAGAGAATTGATTGGACGACAGGAAGCAAGGAGTGGGAATAAATGGGACCTTTTCAGAATGGCAGGCAGTGACTAGTGGGGTACCGCAAGGCTCAGTGCTGGGACCCCAGTTGCTTACAATATATATTAATGACTTAGACGAGGGAATTAAATACAGCATCTCCAAGTTTGTGGATGACACGAAGCTGGGCGGCAGTGTTAGCTGTGAGGAGGATGCTAAGATTCACACAGGAAACAGTTGAGGCCAGTTCATTGGCGATATTTAAGAGGGAGTTAGATATGGCCCTTGTGGCTAAAGGGATCAGGGGGTATGGAGAGAAGGCAGCTACAGGGTTCTGAGTTGGATGATCAGCCATGATCATACTGAATGGTGGTGCAGGCTCAAAGGGCCGAATGGCCTACTCCTGCACCTATTTTCTATGTTTCTATACTATTGACAGAGTTCCAAAGGATTGAGAATTAATTTGAAGCCTATTAAATATTGAAAGGCTGAGATAGAGTGGACGTGGAGAGGATGTTCCTGTAGTGTGGTTGTCTAGAACCAGAGGGCACAGCCTCTGAGTAGAAGGATGTCCCTGAAAGAACAGAGATGAGGAGAAGTTCCTTTAGCCAGAGGGTGACAAAATCTGTCGAGTCCTTCTGTGGAAGGCAAGTCATTGGGTATATTTAAAGTGGAGGTTGGTAGGTTCTTGATTAGTAAGGGTGTCAAAGGTTATGGGTAGAAGTCAGGAGAATAGGGTTGAGAGGGATAATAAATTAGCTGTGATGGAAAGGTGGAACAGACTCAATAAGCTGAATGACCTAATTCTGCTCCAATGTCTTATGGTCTAAATTTGAAACTGTATTTTAGGAGATGGAGAATGATCATTAATGACCCCCTTGTGTTCTGAGGACATTCTGAGGTGCTTTATACTCAGTTACTCAAAATTTAGACACTAACTTAAAGGAAATTCCAATAACCAATTTACCCATAAGAATCAGTGAGAGAAGGTATTAATTACTCTGTGTGATTATATTTTCATAAGAGCTTTGGAAGAAATTGTTTTGTTTTCACCTGAGTGGGTAGATGGAACTTTGGCTTAAAGTCTCATAGAGTCACAATATGGAAACGGCCCTTTTGCCCACCAGATCTGTTACTGAATTGTCATGCTAGACTACATGCTTGTACTGGAAAAGAACTTGAATGCAAACTTCTGAATTTGTAAAAGAATAATAATTTTAAAAATTGTCTTTGTCACATTTCTGATCTGTTCAAAAATGTTCCAAGGGTGTTATCAACTGAAATAGGTATACTTATAAGGAACATTCATCCATTTTATAATCAAACATTTATTAAATGGTAAAAGCCAGTGGGATGCACAAGATTTGATAGTGATATCAGTACATCTGAATTTCAGCTTCAGATTTTCACTATATATTGATAAATATGGAAACAGTAAATTCTGGAAGTTTTTGATTGAAGTTAAGATAGGACTTCCAATATATTGTGCATATGAGAGATTACAAAGGAGTGGGGAAAGCGGTGGTAAATGGAGTTAGTTGTGGGTTAGCATGAAATCGTCTACTCTGGTTCTGAGTAAAAGAACTTAGAATGTTTTCTGTGTGGTAAGAGATTAAATGTGACCATGAAAAAAGATTTAGGATACTTGTATTTAAATCTCTGATGGTTTAATTGTGGGTATATAAAAAATTGTGTAAGCTACACAGCATGAAATACTGCAGGAAGTTTTGCCCTGCATTTTGTTGTTTTCCAGTGTTCACTGAGATAGCCAATCATGTTATATACAACTCTGTTGGTATCTTGGTGTCTTTGAATCACAGTAGCTGGAGCTGCTTTGCTTAGTTTCAAAATTGCCCTTCATCCCTACACACAGTACCTTCTGTAAGACTGGCTATTTAATATAAATATGTTCAACTCCCTTTGTTTGTTATAATGTTCTTTGAAGTGTAGAGTTTTTTTTGATAATTATGTTGGTGATTCTGTTCCTGGATATGTTTAAGGTATCTTTTTTTAAAAAAAATTCTGTGACATTGAAATAACCTCCACTTGCATGAATTGGGCTCTGGTTATTGTACCCAGATCCCCAGCTGACTTGGTAGACAGCTGATTCCTATTTTAATGTGTGACAATGACTCTTGCACTTGTCTGTGACACTTGTGTGGCTCACATGGGATGTGTTATATCTTCATGGTCTTTTCAGTATCAAATTATTTCCACCTGTTTTGAAATTTTTAATAACTAATGTTAGATTTTTGTATTAGTGCTGGATTTAAGTTCTCACCTACTTAAATAAGGGAGAAAGCATGTGATTGTTACAATGTTTAAAATAATTTTTATTGAACCTATTAACCGTACTTCTTGAGGAAGTTTTGAGTACGCTCATTTTCTCAGAAATGTGCTGCAGTCGTGCTTAAGATTTCTATAAAAATATAATAAAATTTGCTCAAGAATCATCATTCTGTTTGCACTCAATCTGTCTACTTAAGTGAATTTCAATGAACTGGGAATTATTTTTACATGTTTTCTGTTTCTGGTGATTTTTAGAGTTTAGAGAAACCAGGTCAATGCAAGCTTAATGTAACCAACGTGCGATAGAGCATAAGTGCCAAACCACTTGTAATTTAGTAAAATTTGCTAATTGAAGGACTTCAACTTTTAAGAACTTGTGGTGATGAAGAATGGAAATGGTACATGGATTGATTACTGCTTATGTAGCAAGCCAACGTGGACTTATTAGACTGAGCAGCTCACTTTGATATTAAGTAAATTCCTATGTTTGCAAAAATCTGAAGGCATATATTTAGCTCTGCATTTGCTTCATAATTTGAACATTTATCTGATTCATGGCTTATTCATTGCCTCTACAAAGAGTATTCCTGACTCTGTTTGATAGAGTTGAGACTCCTCTTAGTTTATTTTTAATTGGTTAACTTTGTGTGAAAAGAGTAAGAGAGATTTCTAGCACATTTATAATTTTTAAAGATTAGCTTTATTTGTCATATGTACAGTGAAATGCATCTTTTTCATCAAAGCAAATCAATGAGGATTGTGCTGGCGACAGCCCACAAGTGTCGCATTGGTTCCAGCACCAACACTGCATGCCCACACCGTAATATCAATCAGTTTGATATTTTTAGTAAATTAATCAACTTATGATTCCTTTAATATAAGATCTTAGTGCTAAACTACATTTAAAATTATACAAGAAATGGAAACCCAAGAGCAATAAAGTCTGTAACTGAGACTTTTTTGCATTTACTACAGATTAATTAAGTGAAATTAACTTGTACCTGTTCTTATATTCATTGAACCTTATTAAGATGCTATTTAATGAATATACCTGTGTTTACGCTTGTCTCTGGCAGGAATAAACACTGTGGCCCAGAGTTTACACTAACTGTAGAACTGTCCAAAGTCACAGCTTACTTCCCCATGAAGCACATTTTGACTTGGTCTTCTGCCCGGAAGCTAGGTCCCAGCTGATCTGCAAGGCCCTGCACAAATCAGTGCAATACCTCCAACTGACATCCCATGCAATCACCACCCCCATGCTCTCAAAATACTTGACAGACGCCAAGACTTACTAGTTGGCAAAGCTGTTAATAATTGTCTATAAATCAAAACTTCAGATGCAGGAAATCTGAAATAAAACAGAAATTGTTGTGGGTAGTCAGCAGATCAACCTGCTATCAAAAACATTCTTTTAATGTGGACATTTTAACGTTTGATTGTTCCCGGTGTTCAAAAATGTTCCAAAGTGCTCATGCTTTTTTAAAATAATAAGAATAATACAAATGTTATACTGTATAGAAAACATTAAAAACATGAGAGTAATGCAAAACAATTAACATTTAAATCAACTGAATTAATTATGTAAAATAAAATGCCTTGTACCTATTCTCTCTGTTCACAGCTTTTTACTATTGAAATCAGTGGGCGTGCTGGATTTGTGCCAGGTTAATCTGCTCAAGGGCAGGAAAATGTGCTGAAATTTATGCCGAGCAACTGGGCTTCAGGGGGAGTTGCCTGGGATTACAGTCATTTGAGTTGAAGTTCAAGTTTTGCTTGTGTTCAGGAGTCCTGAACTTCTGCCAAGTAGGTTAAAACAAGCTTCGATAAAGGCAATTGCCTGTTTCTAATCAGAATATCTGGGCCAAGCATAGATGATGAACTTAGAGTAGATAGAAATGGTTAATAGATACAACATTTTATACCAAGCTAACCAATTAAATGTAGATTGATTTTAAGATTAAGAAAACATCTAGTCAATGGAATATATTCTATTACAGCTCATAATGAGATATAAATATTTTAGTCAGGAAGTGTATAATTCACACCGGTGAAGAAACCTGTGATACAGTTTAGTACTGTGGGATGTATGTGGCTGTCTGTGTTTACATGTTGAACATGGTCATCATGAAAGTGAATATGGCAGATCTTGAAGAGTTGGTTTGACAGTTCTGCAAGTAACCGTTACATGGCACTTGCTTGTCAAAGTTTCAATGTTTTCTAGGTTTTAATCCATTTGGGGATGGAATGGATGGTACATTATTTGATGTATTATTGGGCACAAGCACGTGCACTCACTCATTGTTATACAGAATCACAAATAAGTTTAATATCACCAGCGTATGTCACGAAATTTGTTGTCTTTGTGGCAGCAGCACAATGCAATATATAATAATACAATAAAACAGTGATGCAGCCGGTTAGAATGCTCTCCACGGTACGTCAGTAGAAATTAGCAAATGCCTTTGGTGACATACTGTATCACCTCAAGGCGGCAACCTTGCTGTTTCTTTAGCATTTTGCCTGTTTTTTATGAGGCCGAGTTGCTAGCTCGACGCTCAACCCAGCATGGATGGAAATCGTACAAGGATCTGGCTGGATTCGAACCCAGGACCACTCTCCTCAAGTCTGGTGTGGATACTGCTACACCACCGGCCAGCTGTGTGGGCTGTGGTTAAGGTTAACTAAACAAGGAATGCTTGGAGAAAATTTATTTTGAATTTTCACTTTTACATTTTTTTCTGTCAGTTTTTTACATACATATCCTGATCTTGGTAGGAGGTAGCATTTATTGGCGGTATTGGCCAAGTAACAATTCCACATGTATTGGCAGTGAGTGGCAATGGACCTGTTCCTGGTGGAGAGTTTTACAGTCAAGCTTTATGCCGTTGTCAAGCAACCAAATTTCTTGTAAGTTATATTGATAGGAGTGAGCAGCACAGGTACATTGGTAATCATGTCTACATAGAAGTTTTGCATTGGCTATCTAAATCCTAAACCATACTCTGTTTTCATAAGTTTAATATTTTCTGTCGTTCTTGATATTCCCAGCTTCACAGAAAACTGTTTTGCTATTCTCTCCTTGGAATGATATCTTCTCATCCCAGCCATCTTTTTGGTGAATACGTGCTGTTAATGTCTATTTTATAATGTAATGCTTAAATTTCACACAGTCCTCTGGTGCCTTAATCAAACCTCTAGCTCTTCATGCTTGCATAATTCCCTCAAGCAATTGTAAGAGCCTGTTGAAGCAAACTGAAAGATCGCACGGTGTTTGTATTTGAATAACACGTAATTTATTAAAAACTGGTGTACACCTGAAGATGAGCCAAAGCTGAACTACCTGAGTATGGAATGGTACAGCTTTTACACTCAGTTGATGAGATTAGCAGTAAAACTACATTTTGATAACAGAATAATGGCTACAGGAAGACATAATTAAGTAACAGACTAGGTCTTGATTAGAGAATAAAATGATTATCCACAGGCTTCGCAGTAAATCCAATTTTCTATTACAATGGGTGTATGCTAGAAAAGAATTAGTGAAATTTCTGATACTTGGGTGTCGTCACTGCTGCGTTCCATGTCTCTACTTTTGTCTGTGGTTCCCTATTAACATATTAGCACAATCCATATCTCTATATACTAATTATTATCCCTCACAATCCTTTCCCCTACAATAGTCTTAATGATTTCTGTTTTTATTCCCTTTAACAGTGGTATTTGTCAATGCTAATTATAGATCCCCCTGCAGTTTACTTGGCTCATATCAACTAATTTACTGTGTATTAGAAACTATAACTTAGAAACTTCATGTTCCATGCACTGCTTAGTAGATATACTCACTGAAATATTAAGTGAACTTAAACCAAAAATGAACAGAATTCTTTTGTATTTTTATGTGGGCTTTGTGTATCACTATTCCTTTAATGAGTTGAAAAACACTGGGTGCTGTATTTGAATTTTGACTTGGATGGAGTATTTGAGAAAAAGATCCGATGAAATTAACATCTGACATCTTTTGTTACCACAGTGCCATGCGTGTATTACTTTCCAAACTTCCAAGGCCATGGATCGTGGATGAGAAAAAGGACGATGGATATACTGCTTTACATTTAGCAGCATTGAACAATCATGTTGAAGTGGCAGAATTATTGGTTCATCAGGTATGACTTTGTGCTCAAAAGGTTTACATTATGGAAATTGAAACATTTCATGGCAAGATCTGTTAACTATAATTTCACCAGTGAAGTAATTTGCAAAAATTAGCTTCATTTTTTGAAATCATGGAATCAGATTAGGTGCGGGTACATACAGGAGTAGTGCACATTGCACAAAGAATGATCAACGGGGTCAGGAGGAGAGAGGTATTTAGAAGTATAGTATCCAGAGAGTTCAGTAGAAAAGATAATTTTTCACCTGAGTTAGAATCTGGAAAATTGGATCGTGGGTGCTCTTCTGATGTACACAATGGTGAATTAATTTAGAACTGCTACAGCAAAGACTAAAACATTTGCTTAGATTGTTTTCTGGAAATGCTGTTGACTTTCAGAGCTGCTTGCTGTACTGATTTCTTTCATCCACAAGTTCCTGAAGTTCTCCCTTTAACAGTGTTTAATTCAGTTGGTGCAGATTTTGTGCATTTTTTTCTCAATTTGCAGATAAGTTACTCAAGGTGTGTGTAGCAGCTGAAGATCTAATTGCTATTGAAGAAGTCTCTCATAATTTTTCAGCCTTCACTTACCAGGAGGCTGTGTCATTGGGGAGTTGGAGATGGTTTGATCGAGATGTTGCACAAGTGGTATTTGGTTGGTAGACAGAAAATCTGTAAATACATATTTACATGCCTTATTAATATAATTTAGGTGTGAACATAGAATAGTACAGCACAGTACAGGCCCTTCGGCCCACAATGTTGTGCCGACCCTCAAACCCTGCCTCCCATATAAGCCCCCACCTTAGATTCCTCCATATACCTGTCTAGTAGTCTCTTAATCTTCACTAGTGTACCTGCCCCCACCACTGACTCAGGCAGTGCATTCCACGCACCAACCACTCTCTGAGTAAAAAACCTTCCTCTAATATCCCCCTTGAACTTCCCACCCCTTACCTTAAAGCCATGTCCTCTTGTATTGAGCAGTGGTGCCCTGGGGAAGAGGTGCTGGCTATCCACTCTATCTATTCCTCTTATTATCTTGTACACCTCTATCATGTCTCCTCTCATCCTCCTTCTCTCCAAAGAGTAAAGCCCTAGCTCCCTTAATCTCTGAGTACAGCATTTACATATTTTCTGTCGACCAACCAACTGCTATATTTTGTCGCACTCCTATATATCCAACAGGTAAGCTCTCAATCTTCAGCCGGGATATATATTACAAAATGTATATCTGATTCTGCCATCAAGTCTGGCAGAACCAAATTGCAGTGATGCCGGTCAGGCGGTAAGATCAGGATGAAATTGGAGGAGAAGGAGAGAAGATCTCATTTCGCTGTTGAGAAGAATGCAAGTTGAGTAGGGTGTTAGGTCTTAGGATCATGGGATGCATGGATGATTTCTGAATAACTTGTAGATCTACGATCCAAGAAGAACATCTGCATTCTATCAGCCCACAAGAATTACTGGAAAGGTACTTGCCTGTTTCATCTAGCAATTTGAACCTCTCTTCATTTAATATTGAAGAGGGGACAAGTGGGGGAAATGATCTTGGACATTAATAAGGTGTCAACAGACATGCAACAACAGGGTGGCACTGACACTTAATTGCTATTACTGAAGGTCTAGCTCCCAGTTAAAACATCGGTAGGATATTGGAGTGATTCCTGATGAATGTACCAGGATACAGTGTAGAATCTGCATAATTCCTGAAGAATGGTGCCATGTGAATCATACATTGAAAGCTTAATTCCTTTCCTCCTCATGCTATTGGTAAGTAGTGTAAGAATAGTGAATACCAAGGTGAACCTGTTGGAATCCGGCAGTCCCTGAAAATAGGCATGTTTTCTTGATAAAGGGTAACTTGTAAAAATACCTTGATCTGTTAATCATGGGTATAGGGTTTTTGATATGTTAATGAAGTAGGCCACCACTTAAGATGTACTGACTAATAAATTGTTTGACTGAAGACCCAATTATCTCATAATGTGTACCTTTTTCTAATTGAGCCTGAATTATTTGAATCTTTGGTTGCTCACAGTGTATTTGAAGCGTATGTTATTCCATAATTCATAAAATGGTAAGGAGAGAGGCATAAATAGGGTAGATAATAAAGATTATAAGGCTAACAGGAAGAAGTTTAAGAAGAAAATTAGGAGAGCCAGAAGGGGCCATGAGCAGGCCTTGGCGGGCAGGATTAAGGAAAACCCCAAGGCATTCTACAAGTATGTGAAGAGCAAGAGGATAAGATGTGAAAGAATAGGACCTATCAAGTGTGACAGTGGGAAAGTGTGTATGGAACCAGAGGAAATGGCAGAGGTACTTAATGAATACTTTACTTCAGTATTCACCATGGAAAAGGATCTTGGTGATTGCAGTGATGACTTGCAGTGGACTGAAATGCTTGAGCATGTAGATATTAAGAAAGAGAATGTGCTGGAACTTTTGGAAAGCATCAAGTTGGATAAGTCGCTGGGACTGGATGAGATGTACCCGAGGCTACTGTGGGAGGCAAGGGAGGAGATCGCTGAGCCTCTGGCGATGATCTTTGTTTCATCGATGGGGACGGGAGAGGTTCCGGAGGATTGGAGGGTTGCGGATGTTGTTCCCTTATTCGAGAAAGGGAGTAGAGATGGCCCAGGAAATTATAGACCAGTGAGTCTTACTTCAGTGGTTGGTAAGTTGATGGAGAAGATCCTGAAAGGCAGGATTTATGAACATTTGGAGAGGTATATTATGATTAGGAATAGTCAGCATGGCTCTGTCAAGGGCAGGTCGTGCCTTACAAGCCTGATTGAATATTTTAAGGCTGTGACTAAACACATTGATGAAGGAAGAGCAGTAGATGTAGTGTATATGGATTTCAGCAAGGCATTTGATAAGGTACCCCATGCAAGGCTTGTTGAGAAAGTAAAGAGGCATGGAATCCAAGGGGACATTGCTTTGTGGATCCAGAACTGGCTTGCCCACAGAAGGCAAAGAGTGGTCGTAGACAGGTCATATTCTGCTTGGAGGTCGGTCACCAGTGGTGTGCCTCAGGGATCTGTTCTGGGACCCTTACTCCTGGAGATTTTTATAAATGACCTGGATGAGGAAGTGGAGGGATGGGTTAGTGAGTTTGCTGATGACACAAAGGGTGGAAGTGTTGTGGATAGTGTGGAGGGCTGTCAGAGATTATAGCGAGACATTGATAGGATGCAAACCTGGGCTGAGAAGTGGCAGATGGAGTTCAACCCAGATTAAGTGTGAAGTGGTTCATTTTGGTAGGTCAAATATGATGGCAGAATATAGTATTAATGGTAAGACTCTTGGCAGTGTGGAGGGTCAGAGGGATCTTGGGGATGCTCAAAGCAGCTGCGCAGGTTGACTCTGTGGTTAAGAAGGCATACGGTGTATTGGCCTTCATCAGTCGTGGAGTTGAGTTTAAGAGCCGAGAGGTAATGTTGCAACTATAGGACCCTGGTCACACCCCACTTGGAGTACTGTGCTCAGTTCTGGTCGCCTCACTACAGGAAGGATGTGGAAACCATAGAAAGGGTGCAGAAGAGATTTACAAAGATGTTGCCTGGATTGGGGAGCATGAGTGAACTCTGCCTTTTCTCCTTGGAGTGACAGAGGATGAGAGGTGACCTGATAGAGGGGTATAAGATGATGAGAGGCATTGATCTTGTGGATAGTCAGAGACTGTTTTCCCATGGCTGAAATGGTTGCTACAAGAGGACACAGTTTAAGGTGCTGGGGAGTAGGTACAGAGGAGATGTCAGGGGTAAGTTTTTATAACAGAGAGTGGTGCATGCATAGAATGGGCTGCCGGCAATGGTGGTGGAGGCGGATATGATAGGTCTTTTAAGAGACTTTTGGATAGGTACATGGAGCTTAGAAAAATAGAGGGCTATGTGTAAGCTTAGTAATTTCTAAGGTAGGGACATGTTCAGTGCAACTCTGTGGGCCGAAGGGCCTGTATAGTGCTGTAGGGTTTCTATGTTTCTATAATTGGAATCTTATGCCATATCCATAGTTGCTGCTTTTAAAAGTCATTTAGGCACTTTAAATAGATATTACATTTATGGTCCTAAAACAGGCTAATTTAGTGTAAATGTGTATAAATGCCAGCCGGATATAAATGTAGTGGCATCAGCACTGGACTTCGAAGCGAGTGATCCTGGGTTTGAATGTAGACAGCTCCTTGAATGCTTTCAATCTGTGCTGGGTTGAGCATCGAGCTAACAACTTGGCCTCATATATATTTAAAAAAATCAGACAAAGTGCTAAAGAAATGAGAAGGTTGCTACCCAATCTCAAACAGGGCGCGGAGAGGAATAACAACAAATGTCCACGTTGAACAGAGTGAGCTCATTGCCCGTTTGTGTACTATATAGTTCTGACTGATTAATTCAGGAATTAAAGTAATTTTTTTAAAAATTACAACTAAGTATTGCTAATTAGTGGGGTGCCACGGTAGTGTAGAGGTTAGTGCAACACTATTACGGCTCGTGGCGTCAGAGTTCCATTCCAGCGCCCTCTGTATGTTTCTTCCCGTGTGCTTCCACCGGGTGCTCCAGTTTCTTCCCACGTCCAAACGTGTACTGTTTAGTAAGTTAATTGGTCATTGTAAATTGTCCTGTGGTTAGGCTAGGGTTAAATTGGCGGGCACGGCTTGAAGGCCTGGAAAGGCCTCTTCCATTCTGTATCCCTAAATAAACTACATGAGAAAACTAGAATGATCACAATAATAAATTTCTAATACTTAAATATAGCTTGATTTTTATGAGACTTGGGAGTATGGGCCATTCCAGGATTAAGAGCACCAACTTGCACTCAGGAACAGCTTCTTCCCCTCTGCCATCTGATTCCTTAGTGGACATTGAACCCTTGGACACTACCTCACTTTTTTAATATATATTATTTCTGTTTTTTGCACAATTATTAATCTATTCAATATACATATACTGTAATTCATTTACTTATTATTATTTTATTTTGTATTTTTCTTCAATATTATGTATTGCATTGAACTGCTGCTGCTGAGTTAACAAATTTCATGATACATGCTAGTGATGATAAACCTGATTCTGACAATCCTACATATCAGCGAGTTGACTTGAGTACAATCATTCATTCCTACAAAGGGCAGAACTAGTTTATTTTAGTAAATGTTCTATTTATCAATTTTGTGTGCTTGTGATGTCATCTATTACAATACTAGAAATATGGATACTATATCAAGTGACTTTTGTGTTTTTTCTGATTTGTGACCAAAATCAACACGGCCATCTGTAAAAATAAAACTTACTTGTTATGTGGGGCTGGCCTGCATTATGTAGTTGGAAAAATTGCTGTATCACTTAAATCACAAAGTCCATTGGTTCTTTTTTTCAGGGCAGCGCTAACCTGGATATCCAGAATGTGAACCAGCAAACTGCATTACATTTAGCCGTTGAACGCCAGCATACTCAAATTGTTCGGGTAAGGTAGAATCCGAAAACTAAATAGCAATTTGTGGAAATTGATTATTGAAAAAATGGACTCTCAAATACTGTACTTGTGTAAGTTTGCATCAAAATGCTTGTATGGCATTGCTACTTGGTATTCCTGTACTCAGCAATTACTGTGATACGGAATTGACCTCAAATATCTTGTAGGACTATTATTATTATTTATATAACTGCTTAGATTTTATTTTGAGAAGCAGAATTGGCATCGACGTACACTTACAGTTTTGTGTTGTACTAATTCTTGTTTTGTATAAAGTAATAAGTCTTTCAACTCATGCTGTATTCTGTGTCAAGATTAAACAGTTCATTGATATCTGTTTAATGCTTGGGGCATTCCAGAAACGAGAGCACTAACGCAGCCGCTACCTCGTGGCATTCCTGTAATAATAAATAAGCCCATGAAATGGTGTGGAGAAGACTGCATTTGAGCCTACGTGTTGGTGCAGTCACGTGGCATTGAGATGTGAGACCTCGGGTTGCTTCCTGGCTAGGACAATGAATAATGGCGTTGCTGGAAACTGGCAGCCTCTGTTTCTTATATGAATTTAGAATTTATTTAAATCTTACATCCATCCCACAATGTGAATGAGTAACACACATCAAAGTTGCTGGTGAACGCAGCAGGCCAGGCAGCATCTGTAGGAAGAGGTGCAGTCGACGTTTCAGGCCGAGACCCTTCGTCAGGACTAACTGAAGGAAGAGTGAGTAAGGGATTTGAAAGTTGGAGGGGGAGGGGGAGATCCAAAATGATAGGAGAAGACAGGAGGGGGAGGGATAGAGCCAAGAGCTGGACAGGTGATAGGCAAAAGGGGATACGAGAGGATCATGGGACAGGAGGTCCGGGAAGAAAGACAAGGGGGGGGGGACCCAGAGGATGGGCAAGAGGTATATTCAGAGGGACAGAGGGAGAAAAAGGAGAGTGAGAGGAAGAATGTGTGCATAAAAATAAGTAACAGATGGGGTACGAGGGGGAGGTGGGGCCTTAGCGGAAGTTAGAGAAGTCGATGTTCATTCCATCAGGTTGGAGGCTACCCAGACGGAATATAAGGTGTTGTTCCTCCAACCTGAGTGTGGCTTCATCTTTACAGTAGAGGAGGCCGTGGATAGACATGTCAGAATGGGAATGGGATGTGGAATTAAAATGTGTGGCCACTGGGAGATCCTGCTTTCTCTGGCGGACAGAGCGTAGGTGTTCAGCAAAGCGGTCTCCTAGTCTGTGTCAGGTCTCGCCAATATATAAAAGGCCACATCGGGAGCACCGGACGCAGTATATCACCCCAGTCGACTCACAGGTGAAGTGTTGCCTCACCTGGAAGGACTCACAGGTGAAGTGTTGCCTCACCTGGAAGACCTTGATCCTCTCGTATCCCCTTTTGCCTATCACCTGTCCAGCTCTTGGCTCTATCCCTCTCCCTCCTGTCTTCTCCTATCATTTTGGATCTCCCCCTCCCCCTCCAACTTTCAAATCCCTTACTCACTCTTCCTTCAGTTAGTCCTGACGAAGGGTCTCAGACTGAAACGTCGACTGCACCTCTTCCTACAGATGCTGCCTGGCCTGCTGCGTTCACCAGCAACTTTGATGTGTGTTGCTTGAATTTCCAGCATCTGCAGAATTCCTGTTGTTTATGTGAATGATTAAAAACCTTTGTGTTATGACTCCATTGCAGTGTACAGACATGGGAATTTAAAAGTCGAATGGCCTGTAGAAAGAAGCTGTTCTGTAGCCTGTTGGTCCTGGCTTTAATGCTGCAGTAGCGTTTGCCAGATGGAAGCAGCTGAAATGGTTTATGTTTGGGGTGACTAGTGACCCCGATGATCTTCCAGGCCTTCTTTCTGCATCTACTCCTGCAAATGTCGTCATTGGAGGGAAGTTCACATTCACAGATACACTGGGCTGTCCGTCCCACTCTGTGCAGTTCCCGTACCAGATGGTGATACAGCCAGTCACTGTGCCGTCAATGGTATCCCCGTAGAAGGTCTTAAGGATTTGGGGGCCCATGCCAAACTTCAGTCACCTGAAGTAGAAGAGATGCTGTTGTGCTTTTTTTTTTGCCTCAAAGCCCGTGTGTACATTCTAGGTGAGATCATTGGTGATGTATATACCAAGGAACTTGAAGCTACTTGGCTTCTCAACTGCAGACCCATTGATGTTGATCGGGCCGAGCCTGTCTCCATTCCTCCTGTAATCCACAATCAGTTCTTCTGTTTTTTGGACATTGAGGGAGAGGTTGTGATCTTGGCATCACTGTGTCAGGGCGTTAACCTCTTCTCTGTAGGTTGTCTCATCACCACTAGAAACATGGCCAATCAAAGTCGAGTCATCTCCGAAGTTGATCAGATTGGAGCTGTGTGTGGCGGTACAGTTGTGGGTGTAAAGGGAGTAGAGAAAGGGACTCAGAACACAACCTTGGGGTCCCCTGTGTTGAGGGTCAGAGGGGCAGAGGTGAGGGAGCCCATCCTTACCACCTGTCAGCAATCCGATAGGAAGTCCAGGATCCAGCTGCACAAGGTGGGGTACAGGCTGAGGTCTCTGAGCTTCCTGTCGAGTCTGGAGGAAATTATGGTGTTAAGTGCTGAACTGTATGTAGTCCAGGAACAGCATTCTAATGTATGCATCCCTCTTCTCCAGGTGAATGAGGATGGTGTGTAGTGCTGTGGCTATGGCATCATTGGTAGACCAGTTCTATCTGTAGGCGAATTATAGGGGTCCAGTGTAGGTGGTAGCATGCTCCAGATGTAGTCCTTAACCAGCCTCTCAAAGCATTTGCTTATAACCAGGGTCAGTACGGCAGGGCACCAATCGTTCAGGCATGCTACCTTGGTTTTGTTAGGTCCAATGACAATGATGGACGATTTTAAACGAGGGCACTACACACTGGTAGAGGGAGAGATTTAAAATGTCCATAAACACACCAGCCAGCTGTTCAGCACACACTTTGAGGATGTGCCCTGGGATGCCGTCCACTCCCGCTGCCTTGCGGCTGTTGACATGTTGGAATGTTCTACGTACATCAGCCTCGGAGATGACCAAGGTGCAGGTCTCGTCGGCAGCTCTCCTTGAGGGTTCAGTCCTATCAACCTTAGATCGAGCATAAAAAACATTTAGTTAAAAAAACAAACAACCTAGATTCTATGATCTTTCTGGGACCATCGTTGGAGGTGATGTCTCTCTTTCTGTCCCTCTTCATTGTTCTCCCCAGTCAGGAGATTTCTTTATAATAACCTCAAAAGCACCAACCACCATTTTGAATAAAAATTTTTAATAAAACTATTAATTCCATTATTTTGAGTATAATTAACATTTTCTGCTGAAATAAGGTTATTGAATCTTTAAACCATGTCCCTTGTTCCATGGACTAAATGCCAAAAGGTATTTCAACTTGAACAGCATTTTTTTTTTAAGTATTTTGCTCTTGTCTTGGGATTCCATTGTTTATGTATTTATGGGAAATGTTCACTCTTTTTGTGTCATACAATTTGTAACAATTTTCTAATTCAATAATAGTTTGACTAAAATCTAGAATTAAAATTACCAGCCTCGTTTTTATTATTATTAAGATATATAGTCATCCAATTTAGAGTTCAGTAAATATATGGTTGAAACAAATGTGCCTTTAAGAGAACATTATAACTGTGAATTCTAATTAATTATTAAGCTCTTGGTTCGTGCTGGTGCAAAGTTGGACATCCAGGATAAGGATGGTGATACGCCGCTTCATGAAGCCCTGCGCCATCATACTTTGTGTCAACTTCGTCAACTACAGGATATGCAGGATGTGGGGAAAGTAGACAGTGGCTGGGAACCCTCCAAAAACACGGTAACTATAATTTATTGGTGTTAAAGTTCCATGCTAAATATGTATTTTATGTATTAATTAAGGAGGATAATGCGTGAGAAGTAGGTTATATGCAGTATAGAGTTAATAGAACAACACTATTAAGGCAACTTGCATGGAGTTTAGAAAGTTGAGTCATAATCTTATTGAGATCGTCTAATTTATTTAATGGATTAAAATAGGTAGATATAGAGAAGTGATTCATGTGTAGAATCCAGAAGAACAGAGCATCAAGTTCAAGTTTATTGTCAACTGACTGTAAATATGCAAAACCAAATGAAACAAATTCCCTCTGGATCATTGTGCACCCACAATACATATATCACACACAGAACTTAAAGCAAAATATTACCACAAGTAAGTTAATAAAATATGATTCAAAATGCTTGTAGTGTGCAGCACAGATAAACAGTACAGTATATGTATACAGCTCGCTGTCATTGTGACAAGACCTCAGTGGTGGCAGGGTTTTCGTTAGTCCCACAGACTGGTGTAAGAAGCTGTTACCCAGTCTGGCAGTCCTCCTTCCTGATGGTAATGGATCAAAGATATTGTGGGATGGGCCATAAGGATCCTCAACAATGCTTTGGGTCCTTTGTCTCCCGGTAAATGTCACAAATCGGGGAAGCGGGGGAGACTCCATTGATCCTCTCGGTGGTTCTAACTATCCTTTGTTGGATCTTGAGGTACGATGCTTTGCAGCTTCTGTACCACACGATGATGCAGCCAAACAGGACACTGTTGATGGAATGGGGCAGGAGACCTTGCATCCTTGCATACATCAATCTCTGAAAGTTTAGATGCTGCTGTGCCTTCTTGACTAATGAGGTATTGTGGGTCCAAATTAAATTTTTCTGTGCACACCAAGGACCTTTGTGCTCTTCACTCTCACCATGGCAGAGCCAAAAATGTGCAATGAAGAATGGTCAAATCTGTGCCTTCCTAAAGTCTGCAATCATCTCTTGTCTTGTTAACGTTGAGACTTGGATTGTTGTTCTCGCACCATTTGGCAAGCGTCCCTACCTCCTCTCTGTATGCCAACTTAACATGTTGCTGATGAGGCCAACCAAAGTTCAAAGTAAATTTATTATCAAAGTACCGATTTGTCACCGTATACAACCCTGACATTCATTTTCTTGTGGGCATACTCAGTAAACCCAATAACCATAATAGAATCAATGAAAAACTGTACCAACAGGTCTACCAGTGTGCAAAAGATGACAAACTGGGCAAATCCAAAAAGAAAGAAAGGAAATAATAATAAATAAATAAGACCGTGAGACATTGGAGCAGACTTAGGCCATTTGGCCCATTGTCTGCTCCACGGTTTTATCATGGCTGATTCATTTCCCTCTCAACCCCATTGTCCTGCCTTCTCTCCATAACCTTTCATGCCCTGACTAATCAAGAACCTATCAACCTCTACCCTAAGTACACCCTATAAACCTGCCCGCCACAGCCTCCTGTGGCAACGAATTCTACAGACTCGCCACTCTCTGGCTAAAGAAATTCCTCTTCATCTCCATTTGTAAATTAACATCCCTTTATTCTGAGGCTGTGCCTTCGGGACCTAGGAGAAACTTCCTGTCCACATCCACTATGTCTAGGCTTTTCAATATTTGATAGGTTTCAATGAGATAAGACCATACATATAGGAGCAGAATTGAGTCATTTGGCCCTTCAAGTCTGCTCCAGCATTTCATCATGGCTGATCCAATTTTCCTCTCAGCCCCAGTCTCCTGCCTTCCCTCCATATGTCTTCATGCCCTGATCATCAACCTTTGCCTTAAACATACATAAAGACCTGGCCTCCTTAGCTGCCTGCGGCAAAGAATTCCACAGATTTACCACTCTCTGGCTAAAGAGAATCCTCCTCATCTCCATTCTAAAAGGATGCCCCTCTATTCTGAGGCTGTGTCCTCTTGTTTTAGTCTGTCCCGCCACAGGAAACTTCATCTCCACATCCAATCTGTCAAGGCCTTTCTATAGATTTCAATGAAGTCACCCCTCATTCTTCTAAATATTAGCAAGTAAAGGCCCAGAGCCATCAATTGCTCCTCATACAATAAACTTTTCATTCCCAGAATCACTCTCATGAACCTCCTCTGAACCTTCTCCAATGTCAGCACATTCTTTCTTAAATAAGGGGCCCAAAACTGCTCACAACAGTCCAAGTGAGGACTTACCAGTACCTTTATAAGGACTCAGAATTACATCTTTGCGTTTATATTCTCATTCCACAAAATGAACACATTTGCCTTCCTCACCACCAACTCACCTTGCAAATTAACCTGCAGGGAATTCTACACAAGGATTCCCAAGACCCTTTGTACCTTGAATTTTTGACTTTTCTTTCCATTTAGAAATAGTCGGTGCTTTTATTCCTTCTACCAAAGTGCATCACTATACATTTCCTGATACTGAATTCCAATTGCCACTTAATTTGCCCATTCTCCTAATCTGTCCAAGTCCTTCTGCAGCCTCCCTGCTTCTTCAACATTTCCTGCCCCTCTTCGTATTGTCCACATACCTGGCCACAAGTCATCGATCCTGTCATCCAAATTATTGACACACACCTATCATCTGCCACCTTGTGCTACTTCCTTCCCTCCCCCACCTTCTCCGACTCAGACTTCTCCCCTTCCTTTGCAGTCCTGTTGAAGGATCTAGGCCCGAAACATCAACTGTTTACTCTTTTCCATAGATGCTGCCTGGCCTGCTGAGTTCCTCCAGCATTTGTGTGTGGTAGCACTAGTGTGTGTTATCAAATCCTTTTGGTAAAAAGTAGAATATGGAATCAGATTCAATATCGCTGGCATATGTCATGCAATATGTGCTGCAGTTCATTGCAATGCATAACCAAAAGTATGAATTACAATAAGAATTGTATAGTCTACATAGTTTCATTGTCCATTCAGAAATCTGATGACGAGGAGGAAGAAGCTGTTCCTGAAACTTTGAGTTGTATGTCTCTAGACTCCTATACCTCCTTCTAGATGGTAGCAATGAGAAGAGGGCATGTCCTGGGTGGTGGGGGTCCTTAAAGACGGGTGCTGTTTTTTTGAGGCATCACCTTCTGAAAATGTCCTCAATGCTAGGGAAGCTGGTGCCCATGATGGAGCTGGCTGAGTTTTCAACTTTCTGCAGCTTTTTCAGATCTTGTGCAGTGTCCCCTTCATACCAGACGGTGAGGCAACCAATTAGAATGCTCTCTACAGTACATCTATAGAAATTTGCAAGATTCTTTAGTGACAGGCCAAGTTTCCTCAAACTCCTCATGAAATATAGCTGCTGCTGTGCCTTCTTTGAAGATCTATCCAAAGCCCAGCAGCTGCAAAAATGTTAACACCCAAGAACTTAAAACTCTTCATCTTTTCCACAGCTGATCCCTCGATGAGGACTGGTGTGTATTCCTTTGACATCTGCTTCCTCAATTTCTTGATCTTACTGATGTTGAGTGCAAGGTTGTTGTTTCAACACCACTCAGCCAGGTGATATATCTCACTACTGTATGCCTCCTCGTCACCATCTGAAATTCAGCCAACAATAGCTGTGTCACAGGCAAATTTATATATGGTGTTTGAGCTGTGTCCAGCCACACAGTTCAGGGTGTAGAGAGAGTAGAGCAGTGGGCTAAGCACACATCCTTGATGTGTGCCAGTGTTAATTGGCAGCGAGGAGGAAGTGTTACTTTCAATTTACACTGACTAGATTCTTCCAATGAAGAAGCAAAGAATCCAGTTGCAGAGTTAGGTACAGAGGCCCAGGTTTTGGAGCTTGTGGATTAGTTCTGAGGACATGATGGTGTTGAACTCTGAGCTGTAATCAATAAACAACAGCCTGAGACAGTGAGATTGCCTCCGCTGTTGACCGACTGTGGTGATAGGCAAATTGCAGCAGGTCCTAGTCCTTGCTTAGTTAGAAGTTGTTTCTGGCCAGGACCAACCTCTCAAACTACTTCGCCACAATAAATGCGAGTACAACTGAGCGATGGTTATTGAGGCAGCTCACCCTGCTCTTGGGCACTGCTATGATTGTTGCCCTTTTTTTTTGTAATATAATTTTTATTGAATTTTCAAAAGGAGTACATGAAAAAATAGAATCTACCCTCCCCCCTCCCCTTAACCCTCCCCCCCCCATATAAAGTCCTACCTAAAAAGAAAGAAAGAAAAAAGAAAGAAAGGAAGAAAAGAGCCGCCTGGGTATTGGAAGGTTTCCACATGCTCCATGGGATTCAAAATAAATTTGGTATAATTATTCGTTACTTTCCCCAAGTGACCAAAGTCTTTATCGGAGCACTTAAATATGCCATCCTATCTTTTGTAAATAAGGGCGCCAAATATTCAAACGTGTTACATATTTGTCTCTTAAATTATAAGTAATTTTTTCGAGTGGAATAGAACTAGCCATTTCATTATTCCAACGATCCCTACTTAAATACGAATCAGATTTCCAAGTAACTGCTATAGTCTTCTTAGCTACTGCCAATGCAATTGTTATAAATTCTTTCTGATATTTATTCAATTTAAGTTTCGGTTTTATCCCTTCAATATCACCTAATAGAAATAATACAGGGTTATGTGGAAATTGAATTCCAGTAATTTGTTCCAATAAGATTCTTAAATTTATCCAAAAGGGTTGAATTTTAAAACAGGTCCAAGTAGAATGTAAAAAAGTACCAATTTCTTGATTACACCAAAAACATTTATCAGATAGATTTGAATTTAATCTATTTATTTTTTGCGGTGTAATATATAATTGGTGTAAAAAATTATATTGTACTAATCTAAGTCGAACATTTATTGTATTTGTCATACTGTCAAGACAAAGTCTTGACCAATTTGTTTCATCAATATTAATATTCAGATCTGTTTCCCATTTTTGCTTTGACTTATGAGTTCCTTGTTTAATTGTCTGTTCTTGAATCAAATTATACATACAAGAAATAAATTTTTTAATTTTCCCTTTTAGTATTAAAATTTCAATTTCATTAGGTTTTGGCGAAAACATTGTTTGACCCAGCTTACCTTTTTAGTAAGCCCTTAATTGAAAGTAACAAAAGAAAGTATTATTAGATATTTTATATTTATCCTTTAATTGTTCAAATGACATAAATATACCTTGTTCAAAACAGTCTCCTATAAATTTAATCCCTTTTTGGTACCAATTGTATAAAAGTTGATTGTCCATTGTAAAAGGAATAAGTCTGTTTTGGAACAAAGGCCTTCTTGCTAATAGAGATTTCTGTGTTTCATTATCAACATTTATCTTATTCCATAGATCAATCAAATGTATTAATATAGGAGATTCTTTCTTTTCCCGTATCAATTTAGATTCCCATTTATATATAAAATCTTCAGATCTATTTTCTCCTATCTTGTCTAGTTCTATTTTAATCCATGCTGGTTTTCGATCATCGAAGAAAGATGCAATAAATCTAAGTTGATTTGCTTTATAACAGTTTTTAAAATTTGGAAGTTGTAACCCTCCTAACCCAAATTTACATGTCAATTTTTCCAATGATATTCTTGACATTTTACCTTTCCAAAGAAATTTTCTCACACATTTATTTAACTCTTGAAAAAATTTCTGTGGCAATTGTATTGGTAATGTTTGAAACAAATACTGTAATCTAGGAAATATATTCATTTTTACAACATTGACTCTACCTACTAATGTTATTGGTAATATCATCCATTTGTCAAGATCTTCTTGAATTTTTTTCAATAGTGGTAAATAATTAAATTTATATAAATTCTTTACATCATTATCAAGTCTTATACCTAAATACTTTATACCATTTACTGGCCATCTAAATTGGGTTACTAATCGACATTGACTATAGTCTCCTTTAGTAAGAGGTAAAATTTCACTTTTATCCCAATTTATTTTATAACCTGATACCTTCCCATATTCATCCAATCTAGAAGATAATTTATGTAACGAATGTTGTGGGTTTGTTAAATAGATCAAAACATCATCAGCAAAAAGATTAATTTTATATTCCTCCTGATTAACTCTAAAACCCATAATATCTGGATCAATTCTAATTAGTTCTGCTAATGGCTCTATCGCTAATACAAATAAAGCAGGTGATAGTGGACAACCTTGTCTAGTTGACCTTTTTAACTGGAATGGTGTTGAAATTTGAGAGTTTGTCACTACTTTAGCTTTAGGGTTAGAATTTAAAGTTTTAATCCAATTTATAAAAGATGTTCCTAACTCATATTTTTCTAGTACTTTAAATAAAAAATCCCATTCTAATCTATCAAATGCTTTTTCTGCATCCAAAGCGACTACTATACGCTTCTCATCCCTTTTTTGTGCCAAATGAATTATACTGAGTAGCCGGGTTACATTATCTGCCAATTGTCTATTTTTAATAAATCCTGTTTGATCCATATGTATTAATTTTGGTAAATATTTAGATAATCTATTCGATAAAATTTTTGTTATTATTTTATAATCCGTATTCAATAAAGAAATAGGCCTGTATGATGTTGGTTTCATAGGATCTCTGTCTTTTTTTGGCAATACTATTACAATTGCTGTTGAAAAAGATTCTGGAAGTTTATGTATTTTTTCTGCTTGACGTATTAGTTCCATAAAAAAAGGAAATAATAAATCTTTAAATTTTTTATAAAATTCAGGTGGAAAACCATCTTCTCCTGGAGATTTAATACTTTGGAGTGATCCTAAAGCTTCTTCAACTTCTTTTAATGTAAAAGGCATATCTAATCCCTTCTGTTCTTCCAAATTCAATTTTGGAAGAGAAACTTGTGATAAAAACCTTTCTATCTCGTTAACATCATTTTGGGATTCAGATTGATATAATTCAGAATAGAAATTTTTAAAGATTTCATTTATTTCAAGAGGTTTATAAGATCTTTTGTTTGCCCTTGTTCTAATTGCATTTATTGTTTTGGAAGCTTGTTCTGTTTTCAACTGCCAGGCAAGAATTTTATGTGCTCTCTCACCTATCTCATAATACCTTTGTTTAGTTCTTATAATTGCTTTTTCCGTTCTATATGTCTGAAGCGTATTATATTGTAACTTCTTATTGACAAGTTGTTTTCGTTTTTCTTCTGACATATATCTTTGAGATTCTTTTTCTAATTTTGTAATCTCTTTTTCCAATTGATCTAGTTCTGCCATACATTCTTTCTTAATTTTAGACGTATAACTTATTATCTGGCCCCTAAGATATGCTTTCATCGCATCCCATAATATAACTTTATCATCCACTGAATGAAAATTTGTATCCAAAAATAATTGAATCTGCTTTTTCATAAAATCACAAAAATCTTGACGTTTTAATAATGTTGAATTAAATCTCCATCTATAAGCCACTTCTTCCTTATCAGCCATTATTATTGTCATTAATAAAGGGGAATGATCTGATAATATTCTTGCTCTATATTCCATATTTTTCACTCTGTGTTGAATATGCATTGATAATAGAAACAAATCTATCCTTGAAAAAGTTTTATGTCTATGGGAGTAGAACGAATAGTCTCTTTCTTTAGGATTGATTCTTCTCCATATATCAATCAGATTTAAATCCTTCATCAATGATAAAGTTAAATTTACTACCTTCGATTTTATAACAGCCTTGGTTGATCTATCTAAGACTGGGTCTAAGCAAATATTAAAATCTCCTCCAATTAATATTTTTTCATGCACATCCGCCAAATTCAGAAAAGCTTCTTGTATGAATTTTGCATCATTTTCGTTTGGTGCATAAATATTCATAAAAGTCCATAGTTCAGAAAAAAGTTAACAATGTATAATCACATATCTCCCCGCAGAATCAGTTATTACATTTTGTATTCTAATTGGTAATGTTTTATTGATCAAAATTGCTACTTCCCTCGCTTTTGAATTAAATGAAGCCGCAACAACACTACCCACCCAATCTCTCTTTAGTTTCTGATGTTCTGTTTCCGTTAGGTGCGTTTCCTGTAAAAAAGCTAAATCTATCTTCATTTTTTTAATATGTGTTAAGATTCTTTTTCTTTTCACTGGTCCATTAAGCCCGTTAACATTAAAACTCAAAAAATTCAATAAATTAGTCATTATTCTTAACAAAGTTACTCCAATCTAAAACATTATTTATCTTCTCAACTCTCATAGTTCCTTGGGGAATCTCTTTAAACTTCACCATGTTGCTGTGTCTCTCCCTCCCAACCCTGATTGTTGCCCTTTTGAAGCAGGTGGGAACTTCTGACTGCAGCAATGAGAGATTGAAGATGTCCTTGAACACTCCTACCAGTTGTTTGGCACAGGTTTTCAGTGCCCTACCAGGGCCTGACACCATGGAAGGGTTCACCTTTATGAAAAATGTTCTGACGTGAAATATATTGGGTCAATTGGAGTACTTTTGATACCAGTCGAATTTTTTCAAAATTTAATTTACCTTTTTAAAATTCAGTCTATAAATGCCTGGGAAGAATGTTACACCTTGTTTTCTCATTTCATTTCAAAATATGAATTCTTGGATTTGATCTACATAGGAGCAAAAATAAAGTAGCATAAAAGTTTTGGATTTATTTTTTTGTGAGAAGTAATGCACAATTAAGCATGCAAGTACTGGGAAAGCAATATTTTTTGTGAATTATCAAAGGCTTTAAACTTGAGTGCTTTAAAATCCTGTGCAGATAACACAAAAGGGAAGCATCCACATAATTACCTATTCTTTATTTTCCTTGAATCATTACTCCTGTCATTTTTTTTGTGAAATCAATTTGATAAAATAAGGGTTTTGTAGTCAAAAATGGGGAGACATGACTTTTCCTTGCATCTATGATTAAAGGTTAGAGTATTTTAATTCAAGTTGTTCTAGTTATAAAATTATTTTTTCTGTCTAGAAAACATCAAGGTGTCCTTATTGCATGCTCCTTTGGAGGGCATCTTTCAGAACAGTATGCCAAAAGAACATTTAAAGATATTACCGTTGATTTAAATGTACCAAATTCTGAGACGTTGTTTGCATGGATAATTTGATTCCAAATCTAGTTCTTTTAAATGAAACAGCAAATTATTGTTCAGAGTTTGAACAAGTTTAGCAGCTGCAGTCAATCAGTACTCAAATCAAAGGTACAATGCAAACATTTTTAAAAATCTGTTTTTAACATTGTTAATTATTATGTGCATTGTTATTATAAATTTGGAGCAAATTAATGTTATGTAAGTGCATAGGCTTCCTACAGGGACTCCAGTATCCTGCCATGTCCCAAAAATATGCAAGTTGGTAGCTGGTCACTCTAATTTGTCCTTAGTTTTCTAAGTGAATAATAGAGCTTTAGGGGTTCTGATGGGAGTATAGATGAACATAATGGGCTAGGAGAGTCTTAGTATGAAAACCATGCCTGAGTTTTTTTTTAATGGAAAGTCTGTGAGCTAATGGACTTGTTTCCATCCTCTGTACCTTTTGTGTGAAACCTCAGTTTGTGTTGGTGATTGCATATTGATTGATCTAGTCAGTCTGACTAGGGAAGAGGGGTCAGGTCAGTTTCTGAGAAAAGACAGCTAATGCATCTTTAAGCTGGCATGAGTCCAAAAGAAAGATTTGTAGTCTCTTGAGTTAAAACTTAAATTGTAAAAAAAAATTACGAGTTTCAATATGCTTGTTGTTTTAGAGGCTACATCACAAGCAGAATCATTCTTTAAATTCAGTTGCCAAAGAAAAGCATGGAATATTGACTGAACTGAAGGCTGATGATACTCCTGAAAAGCTTTTTTCATTTAGTTGCTTTTGATTGCTTACATTAAAGCCCTTATTTAATGTCACTTTCAGAGAAACAATATCTCAGTATTTTATTTTGCACATACAGCAATTGAAAATGAGATAGCTGCAAAACATGAAAATTGTAGTTACTTCATCTAGATAAACTAGATCTGCAGTTATCTTGATAATAGGTTTACATAATCGTTCAACAACAACTTTTTAGTTTACAGATTGACAAATATGTTTTAAGGCATTTCACAAAAATGTAATCAAACAAGAATTAATAACATGTTTATAAAACGAGATAACTGATGCGAGGAAGTTAGTGAATTAGAAAGTTTTATGGAGTTACTGGGACTATACAAATGACAAAGCCTGGAATAATTTTGTTGTGGATTACTGTGAGGGGGACAGGCGAGGCCATGAATAGATATAAAATTATTTTAAATTTGAAAATGATGTAGGTAAGTAGCTACAAGGATGATATATTAGTGGAATATAGTGCAGATAGATATAATGATGGCTGAGACTGCATATATTTTAAATTGCCCAATTATTGAACAAAGAACTTCTATTTTCAATAACTAATCTTTCTCCATCTCTGGAGACAAACTGGCTACAGACATTTTTTTATTTTATAAACCTAATGATTCCCACGGCTATCTTGACTATACTTCTTACCGCCCTGTCTCCTTTAAAAATGCTATTTCCTTTTCTCCGTTCCTTTTGTCTCCACTGCATCTGTTCCCAGGATGAGGCTTTTCTCACCAACAACCCCATGAGCCTCCACATCCAACATATTCTCCACGACTTCTGCCACCTTCAGCGGGATCCTACTAAACACATTTTTACTACTGCCTACCCACCCACCCACTCTGTTTTCCACAGGGATTGCTCCCTCCGTAGTTCCTTTGTCTACTTGCCTTTCCCCACTAATCTCACTCCTGGCACATATCCCCGCAAGTGACAGAAATGCTCCATCTGTTCATTCACCTTCCCCATCACCTCCATTCAGGGCCCAAAACAGTCCTCCTCTGTGAATCTTCACCTGTGAATCTGTTGGAGTTGTCTATTGTATCTGATGCTCCTGATGTAGCCTCCTACATGGTGAAACCTGTGCAAATTGGGGGACTGCTTTATCGAGCACCTTCGCTCCATCTACCAAAATGGGAATTTCTCAGTGGCTAACCATTTTAATTCCTATCCTCATTCCCGTTCCAACATGTTGGCACATGGCCTCCTCTTCTGCCATAAGGCCACTCTCATATTGGAGGATCAACATCTCGTATTCCATCTAGGAAGCCTCCAACTTGATGGCATGAACATTAATTTCTCCTTCTGTTTTTTCTCTTCAGTTTTCTTTTCCCTTCCCCTTCCCCTTCCCTCTTCTATATTCCTCACTCTGACCTCTTACTTCTTCTCCTCACCTGCCTATCACCTCTTTCTTCCCGTCTTCCCATGGTCCACTCTCCTCTCCTATTCTTCTTCAGCCCTTTACCTTTCTCACCCACCTGGCTTCACATATCACCTTCTAGCTTGCCTCCTTCCCCTTCGCCCACTTTTTATTTTGGTGTCATACCCCTTACTTTCCAGTCCTGATGAAGAGTCTCGGCCTGAAATGTCAACAGTTTAATCATTTTCATAGATGCTGCCTGACCTGTTGAGTTCTGCCAGCATTTTTGCATGTTGCTCTGTTTTCGATAATTAGCTTTTTTTGACATTAGACATCGCAAGCTGCCAAACTTCATAAATTTTTCTTTAAATCAATTTTCCTGCATACCATTGTCTCTGGTGTTGATGCCATAAGCAGTCTCAACCAAATGATTGATCAGTGTGAGAGAACCAAGCTTCTGACTGAACTAAAAGAAGGGATTAAAAAGGGGAGTTTCAGAGAAAAGGAAATTGGCAAAAATATGTATGTGGTGAAGTTATCTCCATTTTGGAGATGAAAAATTGAAAACTTGTTGGAAAGCCATTAGTGGGTGCTGTAGATTTCCTAATAGTTTTTATTAAAACTGAGTAAAGAGACTCCTCTTTTGAAATTGTGCCAATGAAATGAAATTAGTCTGAGAACACTCTATATAACTCTAAAACATAAAACCTGTGCTGACACAATTTCTGAAAATAGTTCAGCAAGTTATACTTTTGTTCTTCAGTGCTTTTTACAAATCTCAATGGTCCTCAGGATATTTAATCATGGAGACATGTTATGTTAAAATTGATAATTCTTCCTTTCAGTTGCTTATGGGCCTTGGGACACAAGGAGCAGATAAAAAGAGTGCTGCCTCTATTGCTTGCTTTCTAGCTGCAAATGGAGCCGATCTTGCTATTCGGAATAAAAAAGGACAGTCACCACTTGATCTATGCCCAGATCCAAACCTCTGTAAGGTCCTGGCCAAGTGTCACAAGGAGAAAGTCAGGTTTGTCTGCCTGTATTTATTTATCATTGTTGTAATTGTAGATGATATGTGTCAGTGGTGTGTGCTGATTTCAAATATCTTCAAAAGTTTAAACTCTTAATTGTTTAGCATTGTCTTTCTTGTAAGCTTATAACTTGTTCAGACGCACAGCAAATCTTCGAAAATAACTGAAGGAGATTTAATAATAAAGATCAATAAATATTACAAATTGGTATCCGTCTACAGTAATAACATTTTACACAAATGATTTTTTTGTAGAAGTTTCCAAATATCGTATGTAAAGCATTGAAAGGCATCTCCACAGAGCAAAAATATATGTTATATTTGACTACAGAAATTCAGATTACTGCAGAAAAATTGTTGTAAATCACAGCTTTGTCCCAATGTTGCTCTGGCCTTGAGGGGGTGGGGACGAGTGAAGAATACTCCTTTTTACAAATTGCTGTGTTTTTCTTGGAAATATTTGAAGTAATGTAAGGGTGGCAAATTGGACCAGGTCTCTCCCTCCTGTTCCTTAAACCCTGAAACATCTCACAACCTTCAGCCTGGTATCAATGCCCGTTGGGATACTAACCTTGGCCGGATGTGGAAGACTCCTCTTCTACGTTCTGGAGTCTAGCAGCGAATAGCTGTGTGTCCCTGAGTGTCAGAAGGCACAGTGCAGAGACCCTGTTCTGACAATGCTGAGAAGGCAAAGCTGGTAACAGACCTCTTTGCCTTTTGTCAAAACCAAGTGATTTTAATAGTCATAGGGCATGGGGGCAAAGAACCAGGCCCGTTGGCCCATCTAGTCCACGCCAAATTATTGTTCTGCCTAGTCCTATTGACATTCCCTCCCCCCCCCCACCACCCCCATTCATATACTTAACTGAACTTCTCTTGACTGTTGAAATTGAACCTGCATTCCACTTATGCTGGCAGCTCACCACCCTCTGAGTGAAGAAGTTCCCCCCATGTTTCCCTTAAATACTTCACCTTTCACCCTTAACTTATAACCTCTAGTTCTAGTCTCACGTGACCTTAGTGGAAAATGTCTGTTTGCCTCATTTTCCTACGCTTCAGGGAATAAAGTCCTAACCTGTTGAACCTTTCCCTATTATCAGGTTCTCGTTTCCTGGCAACATCCTTGTAAATTTTCTGATCAACAGAAAAAGATTTTCACGTCAAAATGAAAACAGATCTCTACAAAGTGATCTAAATTAGTTACAGATATAAAACAGAATCAATTGTGGGATTGAGTTTAAGAGCCAAGAGATAATGTTGCAGCTATATAGGACCCTGGCCAGACCCCACTTGGAGTACTGTGCTCAGTTCTGGTCGCATCACTATGGGAAATATTTGGAAACCATAGTAAGGGTGCAGAGGAGATTTACAAGGATGTTGGCTGGATTGGAGAACATGCCTTATGAGAGTAGGTTAAGTGAACTCGGCCTATTTTCCTTGGAGTGACCTAGGATGAGAGGTGACCTGATAGAGATGTATAAGATAATGAGAGGCATTAATCGTGTGGATAGTCAGAGGCTTTTTCCCAGGGCTGAAATGGCTAGCATGAGAGGGCACAGTTTTAAAGTGCTTTGAAGTAGATACAGAGGAGATGTCAGCGGTAAGTTCTTTACGCAGAGAGTGGTGAGTGCGTGGAATGGGCTGCCGATAACGGTGGTGGAGGCAGATACGATAGGGTCTTTTAAGAGACTCCTGGACAGGTATATGGAGCTCAGAAAAATAGAGGACTGTGGGTAACCCTAGGTAATTTCTCATGTAACGACATGTTCGGCACAGCTTTGTGGGCTGAAGCGCCTGTATTGTGCTGTAGGTTTTCTATGTTTCTGTGTTAGAAAATAATTGATTACGTAAGTATCCGCCCCCTTTAATATTGCACACCAAGTCATTACTGGTGCAGTCAATTGGTTTTAGAAGTCACATAATTAATTCAGTGGTGATCATCTGTGTGCAGTCAAGGTGTTTCAATAGCTTGAAGAAAAAATATCTGTATCTGGAAGGTCCAACTGCTGATGAGTCAATATCCTGGTTAAAAACTACACCATGAAGACAAAAGAACACTCCAAGCAACTCCGCGAAAAGTTTATTAGAAAGCACAAGTTTGGAGATAGATAAGAGAACATTTTCAAGTCACGGAATATCCTTTGGAGTACAGTTAAGTTAATCATCAAGAAATGGAAAGAATATGGCACTGCTGTAAATCTGCCGAGAGCAGGCAGTCCTCAAAAAGTGAATGACCATACAAGAAGGGGAATAGTGAGGAAACCCACCAAGAGATCTATGACAACTCTGAAAGAGTTATGTTTGGCATAAGCCAAACTCTGCACATCATCAAAAATGCACCATTCCTATCATGAAGCATGGTGGTAGCTGCATCATACTTTTGGGATGCTTCACTGCAGTACCCCTGGAAGGCTTGCGATGGTAGAGGGTAAAGTACAGGGAAATCCTGGATGAAAACCTGATGCAGTCTGCAAGGGAACTGTGACCTGCGACAAGATTTGTTTTCACCCTGAACCGATCCCTGCAACACAACAGCAGTCACAGGTCTCCAATGTGAGAGGTGACTATCACTACCACTCTCGGTTCTCCCATGAAGCCAATGTTGAATCTAATTTACCACCTCATCCTGAGTGCAAAGCAACTGAACTTTTTTGACTAGCCTCCCACATGGGACCTTGTTGAAGTGCATGTAGACACACACCCTGCCTTTTGTTCACTGCTTGGTAACCTCCTTGGAAAAACTCTGCCACACACAAAGCCAATAATTTGCAAGTATCTCTTAACGTTAAGAGATATTTAACTATTAAAATGTAAGGAAATTTAATTAACTTGGATTTTTAATAACAATATTTTGAGATGATTATATTGCTTTATTTGTTTTATTTGACTCTCTGATGCATAAATCTGTGACCACTAAACTCCAAGGAGATTTTGGATCCTACGTCTTGTCTGGTCTGGTGGAGAGTTCAGGTCAACACAATCTGACCCAATATGGAAATGTGCTTCCCCTGCTTCACAAGTAACTGAGAGAACAAAATTGCATTTCCAAACCAATGTAGTTTTAACCTATTTCACCAAGAATTGTTGAGACATTGCAAATAATCTCAGGAATAACCTTTAATCCACCAGTCCACTGTAGCAGAGTCCATAGTAGCTTTGACAAGGCTTTGTATTGGGGATTTCTGTCAAGATTGAGCTCTTCTGTCATAGGATCCAGCAACAGCTGACCTGGTGGATTTGGCTTCCTGAATTGGTCGAGGCTTCTAAATTTCACATGAGATATACAAAACCCTTCTGGCCACACTAAGCATGGTTTCAGCCAAACAGAACAGGGTGCAGATAATATTTCGAATACTTGAAATTACTGGTGTCGGTAACAATTTTGAATGACTAAACCACAATGGAAGTACAGCTGTAGAGAACAAGGAATGGAAACACTGATTTTTTTAAAAATTAAGTACGTACCTGATACTTCCTAGAGGTCTCTTAATTTTAAGCTGAGCTGTCTCGTTGCCACATGTCCCAGATCTGTGCAGATGCAGTTAATCTTGGCGGATACCAGAAGTGCTACTTTTAATTAGTAGCCAGAATTTGCACTGTGCAGTTCTATCTTATTTAGAAAAGTATCTGAGAGTAAATGTAACCTTAGAATCCTACCTCCCGAGAGGCAACTACCTTGTTTGTGGTATTGGAAGAAAGTTTTACAGCTTGTTTAAACACACCCATCCTTTAATTTTGTATTTGATTTGACTTAAATTGTAGTTGATACAATTATAAGAAAATTAATAATTTTCTTCCTTATTTCAGTGGACAAGTGGGATCACGTAGTCCTTCTATGATTAACAATGATACAGAAACGTTGGAAGAGTGCATGGTTTGTTCGGATATGAAACGTGACACCTTGTTTGGACCTTGTGGACACATTGCTACTTGTTCCCTTTGCTCACCACGTGTTAAAAAATGCCTTATTTGTAAAGACCAAGTTCAGTCTCGAACAAAGGTAAGAGAGCTTCTTTATGAATATGCATGTTCCTGTGCAATTCAGTTAATTTGAATCTTGGGTAGAGTGTACTTTCTTTCTCCCTCTGTTTCCTCTCTAAATTGCCTACTTTCACGTGTCCAAAATCTAAAAAGTTCTGGCAGACCTCTTCTGATTTTGGGCTCATTCACAGAAAAGGTCAGGTTGTGAATAGTTATTGTATGGGTTCAGATTTAAGTTTATTGCCTTAAGTACCTGAGTTAGATATATCATGAAATTTAGCTGTTTGCAGCAGCAACACAATATACTACAAATAGAAAGTTCCATAAATTTAAATTAACACCTAAGTGAATAGATTGATACTTCTCGATTCTTTCATGAAATTTTTCATTTTAGTATTTTCCTTCCCTTCCTTTTGCTCAGTTTAGTGTACAGATGATTTTTGTGATTGAAGTGAAACATGGAAATTTGGTCACATTGAGAATGCTAGATCAGGCTTTGACTTGCTGTAATTTTATATGGCCTAATTGCAATTTTTGTTTTTCTTTTATTTAAATACTTGATGAAATTATTACATATTGATAAAGAATTACTATATTAGACCTTTTTCTTAATATTCTTGATGCAAACATTGAAATAGCAGGGAAAAAAAAACATTGTATAATGCAAAGGTGTGATAATTTAGCTTGATTTAGATATTGGTCGGCAGGTGGTGCAATGGCATCAGTGCCGGTTTCCAGAGTGAAGGCTCCAGAGTTCAAATCCAAGTCCGGACCCCCCCCGGAGCACGCTTTCCATCCATGCCGGGTTGAGCTTCGAGCTAGCCGCTCGGCCTTTTTATTTATAAAAACAAGGGTCGAGTCAGGAAGGTTCATATCGTGACCTGGTTAGTCCGAAAGGAGACCAATCCTGACACTACACGCCAGACCAGAATGGCTGACCGTCAGGTGCGACACGCTAAAAAAAAAAATTTAGATATTAATTTGCAGACTGACATGAAGCTAATCCATTTACCCACAGATTGAGGAATGCGTGGTATGTTCTGATAAGAAGGCAGCAGTGCTATTCCAACCTTGTGGTCACATGTGCGCCTGTGAAAGTGAGTATGATTACTCTAATTGGCATTTCTGTAAATTTATTTTTTTCTCCATTTACATATTTTTAGATGTGGAAACCAGTTTTTTTCATCTGTCTTTTCTGTCTTTGATTTTTCTAATACCTATTTCTGATTTGATGAGTACTCTGTATGCCTGACTGTATGTAAATGTTAATACGGTTAATTCAATGGAAATGACAGAACATAATGGTAACAAGTATTCCATGTGCCCATTAGGAATTGTTCCCCATGTGGAATCTCAAAGAAAATGTCGTCTTGTAGATAATTTAAAAATAAGTTTATAAAAGAGAAATTAGTTTTTATCGCAATACATTTAATAAATAATCGCCATTGCATGTAAAGTAAAAAAAAATATTATTTTGACATGCTGCTTTTAGAGTCAGTAATAGAAAACTTCAGCACAATAACAGTCTCTTCAGCCCATGTAGTCCATGCCAAGCCTTTTTAGCTGCCTTGTCCCATTGAACTACATCTGGGCCATAGCCCTCCATACTCCTTTCAACCATGTATCTACCCAAACTTCTCTTAAACATTGAAATCAAAATCGCATCCGCCACTTGCACTGTCAGATTGTTCCACACTCATCACCCTCTGAGTGAAGATGTTTCCCCTCATGTTCCCCTTAAACATTTTGCCTTTTACTCTTAACTAATAACCTCTTTTTGTAGGCGCAACCCGACCTTAGTGGAAAAATGCCTGCTGGCATCTACCCTATTTATAACCGTCCAAGTAACCGTTTGCGTGCAACAGTGGCCACACCCCGGTACACCGCTTCAACAGGCAGGGTAAACCAGGTGAGGTTAACCAGGTACCTCCAATAGGGATATGCCTACCCCAGCATGTGAAGCCAGTTCCAGCAGACTGGGCGGATGAGATCAACTGCAAGATACAACGGACGGCCAAGAAGCTGGTACTGCAATGCTTTGTGGAGAGTGAAGGGCATGATAAGACACAGAAGGTGTCATGGCCATCCACTGCAGCCGAGGAAATCTTCAGTCGTGACAATTTTTCGTACTATTGGACCAAGAGTTTTGAGGCCGAGAGAGTGGAACTTTTTCACTATAAAACTCCTTTTGCACAGGTTTCAACGTCACTGTTGGAAACAACGAACAACCAGCACATACCCTTCATAATTTTGTATACCTCTATCAAATCACCCCTCAATCTTCTATGTCCTAGGCAATAATGTTCCAACCTATTCATCGTTTCCCTATAACTAAGGTCTTCCAGACCTAGCAACATCCTTGTAAATTTTCTCTGTACTCTTTCAACTTTTGTTTACATCTTTTCTGTAGGTAGGTGACCAAAGCTGCCCACAATACTTTGAAATAGACCTCACCAACATCTTGTACAACGTCAACATAACGTGCCAACTCCTGTACTGAATACTTTGATCTTTGAAGGCTAATGCTTCTTTACGACCCTGTCTACCCACGATGCTACTTTGTGGATTACGGACATGTATTTTCAGATCCCTTTGTTCTACCACACTCCTCAGCGCCCTACCACTCACTGTGTAAGATCTAGCCTGGCTGGTCCTCCCAAAGTGCTACACCTCACACTTGTCTACATTAATTATATCTGCCATTTTTCATCCAATTTTTCCAGTTAGTCCAGATCCTCGCTGTCCACTACACCCCCAGTCTTGGTGTCATCTGCAAATTTGCTGATCCAGTTTTCCACATTGTCAAAAATAGAGGGATATGGCTAACCCTAGGTAATTTCTAAAGTAAGTACATGCTCAGCACAGCATTGTAGGCCGAAGGGCTTGTATTGTGCTGTAGGTTTTCTATGTTTCTATGTTTCTATCATCCAGATCATTGATCTATATGACAAACAACAGTAGACCTAACATTGATCCCTGCAGTACTCCACTAGTCACAAGCCTCCAGTCAGAAAGGTAACCATCTACTACCACTCCTGGCTTCTTCCATGAACCCAATGTCTAATGCTGTTTACTACCTCATCCTGAATGCCAAGTGGCTGAACCTTCTTGACCAATCTCCCATGCGGGACCTTGTCAGATGCCTTGCTGAAGTTCACGTAGACAACATCCACTGCCTTGCTTTCATCAACTTCGGACCCTTGCTCCCAGTCCACTCTGTCCGGTGGTCTACCAGCTTTTTCCACACGCGTCTTCCTCCTTCTTCTCTCACCTACAAAAGACCGCGAAAATCTCTTCCAGACTCACAAGAAAGAACAGCATTTCTCCCAAACAACAGGAATTCTGCAGATGCCGGAAATTCAAGCAACACACATCAAAGTTGCTGGTGAACGCAGCAGGCCAGGCAGCATCTGTAGGAAGAGGTGCAGTCGACGTTTCAGGCCGAGACCCTTCGTCAGGACTAGAGAGGATCTAAACTTCTTCGGTGTAGGCATCACCGGAAGAGGCTTCGCAGTAGTGAATTTAAACGCAAACAACAGGAATTCTGCAGATGCTGGAAATTCAAGCAACACACATCAAGGTTGCTGGTGAACGCAGCAGGCCAGGCAGCATCTGTAGGAAGAGGTGCAGTCGACGTTTCAGGCCGAGACCCTTCGTCAGGACTATGACGAAGGGTCTCGGCCTGAAACGTTGACTGCATCTCTTCCTACAGATGCTGCCTGGCCTGCTGCGTTCACCAGCAACTTTGATGTGTGTTGCTAGCATTTCTCCCATTGGATAACATACGTTCCAAAGCCCTGTTGTCTCTAGTCATAACCCAAACATTGCTGCTACAGAGAATCCATTACATATTCAGTGGAACATTGCAGAGGGACCGTTACATTAGCAGTGAAACCTTACAGCATGTTACACTGGTAACTTCCTTTAAAAAAAATTCCATAAGATATGGTTAGATACAGCTATCCCTAATCAGGCCCTGTCTATCTAAATACTCGTATATCCAGTCCCTTAGAATACCTTCCAGTAACTTTCTCACTACTGATGTCAGGCTCACTGGCCTATAATTTCCTGGTTTATTCCTAGAGCCTTTCTTAAACAGTGGAACAACACTAGCCTCCTCCAATCCTCTGGTACCTCACCTGTCGCTAAGGATGATTTAAATATCTCTGCTAGGGGCTCTTGCAATTTTTGCACTTTTCTCCCACAGCATCCAACAGAACACCTTGTCAGGCCCTGGGGATTTATCCACCCTGATTTTCCTCAAGACAGCAAACATCTCCTCCTCTGTTATCTAAATAGCATCTACAACCTCACTGCTGCTTACCTCACTTCTGTAGGCTCTGTCAATCTCTCGAGTAAATACAGATGCAAAAAAAGCCACTTAAGATCTCCCCCATTTCTTTTGGCTCCATGTACAGAATACCATTCTAATCTTCCAGATGACTAATTTTGTCCCTTGCAATCCTTTTGCTGTTAACATATCTGTAGAATCCCTTAGAATTTTCCTTCAGCTTGTCTGCCAGTTAAAGCTGATGCCTTCTTTCAGCTCTTCTAATTTCTTACTTAAATGGTCTAATTCTGACTCTACCACCTGGAATTTGCCTTGATATCTAATTTGCAAGCTCTAGTTCTATGGTTCCTCCAGTCCTGCATCTGACCTTGAACTTTCGTCAATACCAACAACCAAGCCCTCTGTCCACTCGAGACCGCCTGTGGTTTGGAATTCATTGTGCACAGTTGCATTAGATTAAATGTTCTATATCACAACTTTGTTCACACTTTGGATTATCCAAAGTGTGAACAAAGTAAAAACTGCAAGGACCAGTGCTGTAAAGGAAGTTGCATTCCTCCCAAAATGTGACTCAATTTTTTTTTTACACTTGTGTCTTTTTGGAGTTGTGATATAGAGCATTTAATCTAATGTAACTGTGCACAATGAATTCCAAACCACAGGTGGTCTGGAGTGAAGCAATGAAAATATGTTTATTTTTTCAATGCATGTGTTTTTATTGTAAGTTCCTGTTTCCCCAAGCTCTGATGAAAATTGTCTGTTTGTTCTTGTGTCACTTGATCAAACCTGAATAATGTTTGAAGTATCAGTCTGAAAGATTCTCGGTGCAGCTGCTTGAACACTCCTGCTGCGGCCATTTGGGAATTGATTACATGTGCATGACTATTTAATTTGTTTATTTAGAGATAGTGTGCAGTCTTGGCCTTTCTGGCTCTTTGAGCCCCACTGCCCAGCACCCCCTAATTTAACCCTAAACTTACTCATGGGACAATTTGCTGTGATCATTAACCTACTGACTGGTACATCTTTGGATTATGGGAGGAAACCAGAGAAAATCCACACATTGCCCACGGAGAACGTACAAATGCCTTACAAATGATGTCTGAATTGAACTCCAACACCCTAACCGGTGATAACGTTGAGCTAGCCACTACCTACTGTGGTGCTTAGTTTTACTTTCCTCCCGTTGAACTTGGACTTTATGAAGGTCAGCAATAAGATGGGGTTTTACACATGGTGAAAGGCATATCCAAATATGGTCCACACATGAAATTGCTGAAAAACTTTAACTAGCTAGCACCTCTGCTTTAGGCAGCTTTGACTGTTTTAAGTTTCATTATCTATCATTTACAAGAGCACAATCATTGCTTTCTGTGGCAGCAGGAGGAAAAGGGAGGCAGTAAATAATGTCACCCTTCATTCATACTATTTCATTGTGTTCCTTGGAATGCACGTGAAGACCCCACTTCAACTGAAGATATAGAGACAATCTATGCAAATTCACTAAGACCTTTTACCTATGTCCTTAGGGTGATGTAGTTATAATGTTGCCATCTCTCAATTACTCATCATTGTGGTCTCCTTTTGTGTAAGTTATGAATCCTATTTCTGCATCACAGGATTGCTTCCAGTTATATTCAGAAGTTAGATTTCAATTGAGCCAAAGTTTTTAAATTGCTGGTAAGGCCTATGTGTGCTCAAACTGAAACAGTTGCTTTACAATAAAGATTCTGAACTTGAAAGGTCATGTCAATATCATTAATATTACTAATATAGTTTAGACTACTCACCCTCTGTCAGTAGAAATTAGTAAGTTTACTCCATTTAGACGTATAAAATCTAGGACAGTGTGATCCACCCTTCAAACACCACTGAAGCTGATCTAACCTTGAGCTCATCTTTTAAGTAGCTTAGTTATATATTGAAACCTGATTGGTGGTGGGATTTGGGACAATAAATTTGACACCAACTAAGTCTCCAATAACTCTGTAGAATGAATAATGGGCTGATAAGTACATTGGTAAGGGTCTAGTATCTACTTACGAGCCATTTTTAAAATGATCACATGCTGGTGTTGTCTTGTTCACCTGCTGTTAACACATGCATTTTCAAACTAATTGCAATTTTGTAAGTATTTGTAAATGGTAATATATATACAAATTGTTAACTGGATCATTTTTTAAAAACTTTCTCAGATTGTGCAAGCCTGATGAAAAAATGTGTGCAATGCAGAGCAGTTGTGGAACGAAGAGTGCCTTTTATCATGTGTTGTGGTGGGAAAGGTACGGAAGATTCCAATGATGATCTTAGTGAGTCAATTCTTAACACAATCCATTTTTTATTTTCTTTGGATCTCCTTTGCATTTAAATCTTGATATTTGTATGGTATATAAATGAGGCTGAATCTGAAAGAGTCTCAGCCAAGACATCGACTTTCTCTTTCTTTCCGTAGATGCTGCCTGACCTCCTGAGTTCTTCCAGCATCTTGTTTGTGTTACTCTGGATTTCCAGCATCTGCAGAATCTGTTGTATTTAAACTTTATTCTATTTTCACCGGTGTGACATCATCTACACTAGTGGACTGTAATTTTAACTGTGTAAATGAAATCAATTGGGCCTCATGTTTGTCCCCCTTCGCCCACACCTCAGCGAGTTCCGTGTTCGCCATGATGCGGAACTTTTCTTCCGCCGTCTCCGTCTCCGAGCCTACTTCTTCGGCAAGGACTCTTCCACCCCCACCGATGACCCTTTCTCCCGTCTTCAACCCTCCTCTTCTTCATGGACACCCCGCTCTGGTCTTCTGCCTGTTCTGGATCTCTTTATCGCTAATTGCCGACGGGACATCAACCGTCTCGACTTCACCGCACCTTGTCCCCATTCCAACCTCACTCCTTTGGAACGCTCTGCTCTCCACTCTCTCCGCACTAATCCTAACCTTATTATTAAACCTGCCGATAAGGGGGGTGCAGTTGTAGTCTGGCGTACTGACCTCTACCTTGCCGAGGCACAGCGACAACTCGCGGATACCTCTTCTTATTTACCCCTCGATCGTGACCCCACTAAGGAGCACCAGGCCATTGTCTCCCACACCATCACCGACTTTATCCGCTCAGGGGATCTCCCATCCACTGCTACCAACCTTATAGTTCCCACATCCTGCACTTCCCGTTTCTACCTCCTACCCAAGATCCACAAACCTGCCTGTCCTGGCCGACCTATTGTCTCAGCTTGCTCCTGCCCCACCGAACTCATTTCTGTATACCTCGACACTGTTTTATCACCCCTTGGTCAATCCCTTCCAACCTATGTTCGTGACACTTCTCACGCTCTTAAACTTTTCGATGATTTTAAGTTCCCTGGCCCCCACCGCTTTATTTTCACCATGGATGGACATTATATACTTCCATCCCCCATCAGGATGGTCTCAAAGCTCTACGCTTTTTGGATTCCAGACCTAATCAGTTCCCCTCTACCACCACTCTGCTCCGTCTAGCGGAATTAGTCCTTACTCTTAATAATTTCTCCTTTGGCTCCTCCCACTTCCTCCAAACTAAAGGTGTAGCTATGGGCACCTGTATGGGTTCTAGCTATGCCTGCCTTTTTGTTGGCTTTGTGGAACAATCTATGTTCCGTGCCTATTCTGGTATCTGTCCCCCACTTTTCCTTCGCTACATCGACGACTGCATTGGCGCTGCTTCCTGCACGCATGCAGAACTCGTTGACTTAATTAACTTTGCCTCCAACTTTCACCCTGCCCTCAAGTTTACCTGGTCCATTTCCGACACCTCCCTCCCCTTTCTAGATCTTTCTGTCTCTGTCTCTGGAGACAGCTTATCCACTGATGTCTACTATAAGCCTACTGACTCTCACGGCTATCTGGACTATTCCTCTTCTCACCCTGTCTCTTGCAAAAACACCATCCCCTTCTCGCAATTCCTCCGTCTCCACCGCATCTGCTCTCAGGATGAGGCTTTTCATTCTAGGACGAGGGAGATGTCTTGCTTTTTTAAAGAAAGGGGCTTCCCTTCCTCCACTATCAACTCTGCTCTTAAACGCATCTCCCCCATTTCACGTACATCTGCTCTCACTCCATCCTCCCGCCACCCCACTAGGAATAGGGTTCCCCTGGTCCTCACCTACCACCCCACCAGCCTCCGGGTCCAACATATTATTCTCCGTAACTTCCGCCACCTCCAACGGGATCCCACCACTAAGTACATCTTTCTCTCCCCCCTTCTCTCTGCATTCCGCAGGGATCGCTCCCTACGCAACTCCCTTGTCCATTCGTCCCCCCCATCCCTCCCCACTGATCTCCCTCCTGGCACTTATCCATGTAAGTGCAACAAGTGCTACACATGCCCTTACACTTCCTCCCTTACCACCATTCAGGGCCCCAAACAGTCCTTCCAGGTGAGGCAACACTTCACCTGTGAGTTGGCTGGGGTGATATACTGCGTCCGGTGCTCCCGATGTGGCCTTTTATATATTGGCGAGACCCGACGCAGACTGGGAGACCGCTTTGCTGAACATCTACGCTCTGTCCGCCAGAGAAAGCAGGATCTCCCAGTGGCCACACATTTTAATTCCACATCCCATTCCCATTCTGACATGTCTATCCACGGCCTCCTCTACTGTAAAGATGAAGCCACACTCAGGTTGGAGGAACAACACCTTATATTCCGTCTGGGTAGCCTCCAACCTGATGGCATGAACATCGACTTCTCTAACTTCCACTGATGCCCCACCTCCCCCTCGTACCCCATCTGTTACTTATTTTTATGCACACATTCTTCCTCTCACTCTTCTTTTTCTCCCTCTGAATATACCTCTTGCCCATCCTCTGGGTCCCCCCCCCCCCCGTCTTTCTTCCCAGACCTCCTGTCCCATGGTCCTCTGGTATCCCCTTTTGCCTATCACCCGTCCAGCTCTTGGCTCTATCCCTCCCCCTCCTGTCTTCTCCTATCATTTTGGATCTCCCCCTCCCCCATCAACTTTCAAATCCCTTACTCACTCTTCCTTCAGTTAGTCCTGACGAAGGGTCTCGGCCTGAAACGTCGACTGCACCTCTTCCTACAGATGCTGCCTGGCCTGCTGCGTTCACCAGCAACTTTGATGTGTGTTGCTTCAATTGCAATTTAGATGAGCAAAATGAGGGATTTGGTATTGACAATAAGCTTGTTTGTGCTTACAACTTAGTTAAATTGTTTCTTTCTTAAACCTTGGGTGACTGTCAGGAGAGGGAAAGGGAACAGGTAGCCAGTGCACTCCTTTGGCCATTCCCTTCAATATTAAGTATACTACTCAGGATACTGTTGAGGGGAGATGACCTGCCAGGTCTCTGGCACCGAGTCAGGTTCTGTGATTCAGAAAGGAAGTGGGAAGAAGTGGAGAGTGCAGTGGTGATTAAGGGTATATTAAATAGGGCAACAGGAATCAGTTTCTGTTGACGTGAAGGAGTCACCCAGATGGTACGTTGCCTCCCAGGTGCCAGGGCCGGGAATGTCTCAAATCAAGTGCACAACATTCTGCCTACTCCCATCAACTTGCACCAGGACCATAGCCCTCCATACCCCTACCATCCATGTACCTATCCAAACTTGTCTTAAACGTTGAAATCGAGCTTGCATGCTCCACTTGTTCCACCCTCTCATGACTCTCTGAGAGAAGAAGTTTCCCCTCTAGTTCCCCTTAAACTTTTCACCTGTCATCCTTAACCCATGACGTCTGGTTGTAGTCCCATCCAAACTCGGTGGGAAAAGCCTGTTTGCATTTATCCTATCTATACCCCTCATAATTTTGCATACCTCTATCAAGTCTGCTCTCGACACTCGATGTTGCAAAGAATAAAGCTCTAACCTATTCAGTCTTTCCCTAATGGCTCAGGTCTTCCAAACCCAGCAACACCCTTGAAAATTTTCTCTGTACTCTTTCAATCTTATTGACATCTTTCCTGTAGGTGGTGACCAAAAATGCACACAATACTCCAAATTAGACCTCATCAATGTCTTGTACGACTTCGTTATAACATCCCATCTCCTATACTTAATACTTTGATTTACAAAGGCCAATGTGCCAAAAGCTTTCTTTACGACCCTACCTACCTGTGAAGCTACTTATAATAAATTATGGGCCTGTATTTCCAGATTCCTTTGTTCTACCATACTCCTCAGTGCACCACCGTTCACTGTGTAAGACCTACCCTTGTTGACCCTACCAAAGTGCAACATCTCAAACTTGTCTGCATTAAGTTCCATCTGCCATATTTCAGCCCATTTTTCCAGCTGGTCCAGATCCCACTGCAACCCATGATAATCTTGGTAATGCTGTCCATTACATCCCCATTCATGGTGTTATCCACAAATTTGCTGATCTGAGGTGCAGAGGGACTTGAGAGTCCTCATGCAGGATTGCCTAAAGTTCACTTGCAGGTTGAGTTGGTGGTATGCAATGTTAGTAGTCATTTCGAGAGCACTAACATATAAAAGTAAGAATGTAATACTGAAGCTTTATATGGCACGGGTGAGGCCTCACTTGGAGTATTGTGAGTAGTTTTGGGCCCCACAACTTAAGAAAGAGTGTGCTGGCATTGGAGAGAGTCCAGAGGAGATTCAGGAGAATGATCCCAGGAATGAAAAGGTAAACATATGAGGGCCGTTTGACTGCTTTGGGCCTGTATTTGCTGGAGTTTAGGAGAATAAGGGGTGATCTCATTGAAACCTATCGAATATTGAAAGTCTAGATAGAGTGGATGTGGAGAGAATGTTTCCGATAGTGGGGGAGCCTAGGGCCAGAGGACACAGCCTTAGAACTGAGGGATGTCCATTTAGAACAAAGATGAGAAAAAAATTTCTTTAGGCAGTGGGTGGTGAATTTGTGGAATTCTTTGCCTCAGATAGCGGTGGAGGCCAGGTCATTTGGTATATTTAAGGTAGAGGTTTATAGGTTCTTGATTATCAAGGACATCAAAGATGCCTGAAGGCAGAAGAATGGGGTTGAGAAGGATAATAAATCAGTGGAGCAGACTCAAAGGGCCAAATGACTTAAATCTGCCCCTATGTCTTACGGTCTTATTATCCCTTTATACTTAATGAAATTGACACACTGTTCTTGAGAATGCATCCTGAAATTTCAGAGAAGGATTACTATGCAACTTGCACTTGTGGCGAAGAGTAGTCTGCTATTGGAATAATTGACTAATAACTTGTGAGAAACGTTGACGTAGCACCCTATTGCAACAGCCAGGTATTAGTAATAATTCAGAAATATATTGAGGTACAATATCTTAAAATGTCTCTGTAATGCTTGTAAAATAGCATTATAATGGTTATTTTGATAAGTACATGATGGAAGGGTCATGGTGGTCTATCAAGCCGCTGGGGGTTGATGAGTCTAGGCAAAATTGGGCACAAACTAGATGCATCGAAGGACCTGTAGCTATGTGCTTAGTGCTCTATGGCTATAATGGTGAGTTGAAACAGCAGGAAGCTTTCATTAGGCTATATTTTGTTTAATGTGGCATGATAGCTGGTGAGTTTAAAGGATTTTGAGCATGTGACAGAGACTCTTTATCACCACAAAGATTGAACTGCATAGCATAACAACTTGAAAGTGAGTGAGACCATAAATGCAGTTGACCTAACTCCTTTACAATAATGTCAAATATGATATAATTCAGTAAAATGCTCACTTCTATGTTTTTATCAGTAAAAATGGACTCTTGTATTGCAGGCAGTGGAAATATTACTCCCCTTCAACGAGACAAGGACAATACCAATGTCAATGCTGATGTACAGAAACTCCAGCAACAGTTGCAGGATATCAAGGAGCAGGTAAAATGCTACTGTGAATGAGATTGGATCTCATTGTAATTTCTAGTTTCAAAAACCAGAATCCAAACATCTAATGCTCCATTTTTAAATGCAGTGCAGATTACATTAATAAGATCTGCTTTCAGAAATGATTAATACAAACAACTAGTGTCCACTCCAAGTTCATCTTAGATCTTTTTCTTTTTTAAGAATAATAGTTCTTAAAGATTTCTCCAGATTACTGTTCTAATTTGGTAACTATTGGGAGTTTGGCGGGTGGGGGAAACACTTAATTTATTACACTGAATTTGTGGCATGGATTTATAGAAAAAAATAAATCTGGCCCTGATTATGAGACATAGATTACCTCATAAATGCAATCCTCTTTGCAAATTTTGGAATCAGAGTTATTTCATTCAGATTTGATATTTTAAAAAAAGCACAGGAATACAGCTAGAGGCATTATTTAAACACAAGGATGTATTTGCTAGTCATTCATTAATAATTTGAGTGCAAGTGCTCCAGTTTTAAAATTCTGTAACTCATTTTTTCTATTTCTGTATTCTATTTCTTGGTCAACTCGTTTAACCCAGTGGAATCAAATGTTTTTTTCGGCAATTGCCTCTGACCTGGGCCGACATTTACGTGCTAGGCGGCAGCTAATTAATTAGCTTGTTTATTTCAGCTTTTTTCTTAAGGGTGTGCTGGGTGCGTTCTGGCTACCGCTGTACTGCTGCATTCTTCGCAGCCCAGAGGTTGGGGACCACTGAATTATAAGTCACTTATAAGGCAATAGCATCATAACATTTTAAGTAACGTTTGGATATTAAACACGCAGCGCATATTTTCCTCATGTGAACATATAAAATCATTGCAGCACACCAGTACCGCTGAATCAGTGGGAGCCCTAGGCTTGTTTTCCTGCAACAATATAGTCCCATCGAGGGGTGATGGGAGACAGCGATACTCAAAGGGGGTTCCTTATGTCCGGTCTATTCTGCAATTCAGTTTTCCTTGCATTCATTGCAAAAAACTCCACTTTGCAGCGATATGATGTTGGAAATGGAAGCAACGTTTTCAGTGCTTTCGTGGCTATCTCAGGATATTCAGCCTTGACCTTGATCTAGAATGCCGGCAGAGATGTTATGTCAAACATACTTTTCAGCCCACCATCATTTGCAAGCTCGAGGAGTTGATCTTCTTCCCGCGCTGACATGGATGATTCACCGGGGACATTCACAAATGGGTCACGGACCCATTCCTTTGCATGTCTTGGGTCATTTGCGTCTTGGGTCACTGATGACTTCGCGTGCGTAATAACCTCGTGTGCATTCAAGTTCAACAGTGGACATGACAGGGAATGAGGAAAGGTGCAGCTGACTCATATCGCCAAATCATATCGTTTCCTTGCGGTCCGGTAGCACATGCTTTGCAGCCTGGTGGTTGGGGACCACTGCCATAGGCCTTATTTCTCAAACAACACCAAAGCATTTTTCTCTAGGTATTTTTCTCAACCGTGTGTTCTGAGAAAGTAAAATGGAAATGAGAGACAAAAAGGCCAAGAGATATGGCACTGTGGCAAACTAGGAAACTTGACAATACTCCAATAATCTGTTTGAAAAATGAGATCTAGCACATACTAACCTATTGCTGTACTGTGTGGCTTGCAGAGTAAGGACCACTTATTACTTACTAAGTTTGTAAACAGTCAACTATTAGCCTATTGCCACAAAAACAGGAACAGCATTGACATTACAAAGTCAGATGCTTGTTTTTCAAAATTAATGCCTAGTTCTTCTGGATTTCTTTGCAGCAAAATCCTTGATCAGATCACTAAAGTCCAGTTTCCGAACAAGATCACTTTCAAGTGACATTAGAGTAAGATGACTCAGCCTGTCCTGTCCCATTGTGGATCTGAGCCTATGTAGTTGCCATTATCAGGCCTGCCAAATATGTCACTGGAGCCTCGTATAGCCAGTCCCCTCTCGACCTAAAACTTCACAACCACCAACACTCTTCTCAATACGTGGGTCCATTAGACAAACGCTGACTCGAACTGTTTTTGCAGTTCTGTATCTATTCTTCCGCTGTCAGACACTAGTGTAACGTAGGTCAGTATCGTTTTCCTGTGGTGTTCGCTATTTTCATGCTCCCCTATGCGCTCAGCGGCATGTTTCCAGTCGCTAAAGCCAGTTTCGAGGATGGACTGACAGTTACCATCACTGAAGATGCGGCATGCAAAACAAAACACACAGCTGGTGGAAGGGGAATATAAGAGTCATTGCCTTGATATGTACTCACCATTTACCAGCTTGCGTTTGAAGTGAAATTTGGAGAAAAAACGTCTCTGCTGTTTGTATACTCATTCCGAAGCTTTGATATCCACATCCTTATTCTGGCAGGACACTGGGACTTTCATAGCCCAGTACGCTCGGACTGAATCATCCAACGTTTCCTTTCCCCAGCAAGCAGGATCAGTGCTGTAAGGATCCTCAGTAGTGTTAACGTTAATGGTGGCCCAATTTGGTTGTTCGGAGGCCTCTGTGGTCGGGAATCCCAAAATCATACTGTCTGCCTCTTCAACGTCAGCTGCTGACTGTGGCAAGGACGGTGGACCTCTGCTAACGCTGGTGCTGGTGCTAGCACAAGCTGTTGAACAAGTTTGTCCACCGGTCTCAGACTGTGACAAGAGTGATGGTACTGCTGCATCATCGAGAACAGGTTTAAAAAATTCTGTCAATTTCAGTGTCTTTTTTAATGCTTCTTTCTCATGGTCCTCTTTTTCTTGTTTCTTTTTTTCTTTTCTGTGCTCCACTCTTGTATTTTTTTTTTGTCCGCCATGATGATGGCTACCTATTTTGGGCCCCTCTGCTGCTCAGGCCCCTGGGCTGCAGCCCAGCCTAGCCCTGCCTAAAGTCCAGCCCTGCTCATAATGTGTGTCTTTTTCAGTATCTTTCACTGACCCTTGTATATTATTAAGGGTTTTAAGATGCTGTGATATAAAGTAAGAATAAGATTTTGTTGGTAAAAGCCATGAAATTCATAGCATCTGTGCATACATAATCAGATTTGGAGGTCTGGAATTTAACTCACTGAGTCTTTCTGGTCTTTGTCTTTAATAATGTATTATTTTTAAATATTTCTAGTTGTTCTTAAAAGCATTAATCTTGAAATACATAATTGGTTCTACTTCTTAATTTCTAAATATTTTATAATGTTGGAAGCATTCCAAACTGTTTTAAAGGAAAGCCCCAATAGCTTTTACAGCTGACTGGTATTAAAGCTGACAGCAGGGTTTCAGGTAGGGTTTCTCCATTGTGTCATAGAGAAGGCCCTCCCACGGCTCAGGGCTTTATTGGTGCACTTAAGGGCCTTTCATACCAGCAAAAATAGTCATTTGTATTCAGATTAAGTAAGATTGGATTTGGAGTGATTGCAGCAAAATCCTACCTATTGTTCCCCTTAAATCCTGATACAAGGTAAATCCAGCTATGTATGGGGAAGTGGGTTCTTCTAGCTTGTTGAAAATATTTTGACTGTTTATGTGTTTACCTCTTTGTTTCTTCCTGTACATTGCATTTAAACTGCATATAAAATGAAAATTTATTTAGTTCTGTGAAAATAGGAAATTGAGGAAGGTACTAAGTTCAAACCTTGAATGATTACCTAATACAGCCTTCATGATTGGTATTTGCATGTGACAAAATTCCTGTTAGGCACATTCATTTTAGTGGAATGCCAGTACATGTCAATAAAATCATCTGTGTGAAAATAAGACATTACCGTGCTTTCCTGCTAAAATGAATTGTATTTGATGTTCAGCAGAACATGTAGTTAACAGTGTTTGATTTGTAATTTGTTTCAGACTATGTGCCCTGTTTGCCTAGATCGTTTGAAGAACATGATTTTCCTCTGTGGACATGGGACATGTCAGCTTTGTGGTGATCGAATGAGTGAATGTCCTATCTGCCGCAAAGCCATAGAACGCAGGATTTTACTGTATTAAACTGAGAAAGTATTGTCTGAGTACAAAACACAGAGCACTACACCTGTATCATAGTCCAGAGTAAATTATTTTTGGTAGCCCTTTTGTTTGTAGTATCATGGATGGATCATAAAGTCTGTAGCCTTTTCTATGTTATAATGTTACACTATGGGAACTTGACAATTTATATGCAGTTCTTTATAAGCAATCATCAAGGTGACATGTTGAGTTGGTTTGTATGGTTGGTATCAGCTCTCAACCTAGCTCCAATTGCATTCCTGCAGTTGATTTTTTTTAAATGCTCTCGGCTACAGTAGGAAAATAACAATTTTTTTGTCTGATCAAGAACAAGATATAACTTCTGAGTTAAAGATTTTCTTGATAGTTTTTAAAATTTGTTTTAACAAATTCAAGGTATATGCATAAATTCTTATAAATGTGTTTAGGTTTGCAAACATATTTCTGTTACAGATGTGCTTAATTCAGCAGAGGCTAAGTTTCTGGAAATTTATCATCTGCAACTCAGTAATCCATTTTAAAAAAGACATGAAATTAAATTGTAAATCTGTTTAAAATTTGCAATCCAGTTATTCTATTTTATCTGGAATACAGGTGTTTAAAATGTGCTGTTTTAAGGAGAATAATACCTCAGCAATTAATAGGGTGCTATCCTGGGTAGGATTGGGAATTTTAAGTTGTTAAAATGTACCTTGTTATGCTGTCTAATTTTAATACTGCAGAATTCTCACCTTCTTTCTCCATAAAGCTGGCATCCATTATAAAAATCCCCTTTAATTTGCAGGGTCTATCAACTAGAAGAGCATGATTAGGATGTCTTATTTTAGTAGCACCTTTGGTAAATTATCATTTACCAAATTTTGTGGAAATATTAAAATAGTAGTGTTTTAAATAAAGACCAAAACCAATTATGTTTGGTTTGTGCTGCAAAAGGTGACTTTGGGGGTGGGAGGGAATGAGATGTTTCTAGTAATTGATAGGTAAAAGGCAGCTGAAAACTTGCCATTCAGTGATAAGTTTTAAATGGTTTGGGCCTTGTACTGACAGAAATTAATGTTACATTTATAAACTAGTTGAAATTGTTAATTGTGAATATATTGTTAATTTGGGAAGCAAGTGATTCTATATTTTTGCATGTTTGGACATATTGGTATACACTAGTTCAAATTGTAATCATGGTCTTCATTCTTACAGGGTTCAGGCACATAAAGATATATAAAAAACATATTTTCTTTGAGCAATGGCCTCTGTGCTTGGTAACAGTTCACATCCAAAAAAAGTTTGAAGTGTGCTCTAATGCATACACCGATCATATTTGCATTGCTGGATTGCTGAAATATAGATTAACTTTAATTACAAACCATCTTGTATGTTAGTTATGTTATGGGTCTGATGCTTTTAAAGAAAGGGAATTTTTGAAGGAACGTATTATGCAAAATTAGGTTTAAGGTGGTTTATTGATGCCCACAAACTTGTTTTCTTGAATTTTGTATGTTGATGCCATTTAAACATTTTAGCTCCAAATCAACTGAATATGCTGTCTGTCCCATCCGTTGTCTTAAATGCAGTTATAATTTGCAAAGAAAAGCTGCTATAATACTGTTGGCACCATCTTTCTGTAGAAATGAATATTGCATCTTGGAGATTCAATACAATGAGCTTCTAAATTTTATTATATGGAACAAAGTAATTCTGAAGTTCCAATTCCAGGTTAAATTTGGATTAAAATAGCTTCGATGAAGGAAAGGTGAGGGATCTGGATCAGTAACAGCGTTTGAAACAGTATTGAAATTATTTACAATTACATTATAGATAAATTAAATACACAATTGCTAAATAATTTCTATTTTGAAATCTCTGGAATATGCACGTCTCTATCATGTTTTTCTAGTAAATCATGGCACTGGTACATTGATAAAATAAATCCAGCAAGGTTTATGGCTTCCTTCATCCACAATAGCAATTCTGAATGCCAGTTGAATACCTATCATCAGATTGAATAGTTTCAGTGTTCCTATTTTGAAAATGTACAGGGAAGCCTCTTTCACTATTTGGTTATTTGGGCCTCCTGTGTCTTGGTAAAACTATTTTCATTGCTCTGTCATTTCTGAGAAATTTGTAGCCTGCATGATGATTAAGTTTTTTTTTAAAAGTTTTTAAGATTATACTACAATACAACTCATAATTGTTTTTCAGAATGGTTGAATGATTTAACTATTTCACTTCATTAAATTGTACAAATATATTGAACTTAAAATGTTGAAAAAATTGAAATAAGGTTTGCACAAGAACTTTTTTTCTCTAACTGCAATTCATAATTGAAATGAATAATTCCAAATTTCAGTTCTTGACTCCTAGCTTGTTAGCTTAAAGATCAGAAAACCACTGTATTTAATCTGTAAATATCTCTTGATTACAGTTCTGCTTTTATTGTCATTGAAAGTTATCAATAATAATATAGCATTTCAACAATTATTCACACTACCTGAATACGTTTTTGATTGATTAAAATCAGTGTTCCTAGTACGCCCAAGTGGAACTGGAGTGATGGAAGTCAAAGGGTTAGTTGGGTGGCGAAGGGGAAAGATTGTGATGATGAGTTGTAACCAAGTAGATTTGAGGGAAATCATAATTCACAAACTTGGCTCTGTTTCTTACAAAAAGATTGTCAAATAACTTCACATTTAGGTGAAACGTACTTCACAACTGTAAATTTTTGTTCATTTTCTACTCTGCAACTTATGCTGTACTGATTGCAATTGCAGGTTTGTTTTGCCTCATAAGCTATTTACTAGCAGTGAAATACACCAAGAACTAAGGATAACTGCTTCGTGATCATTTAGAATTTTGCCTAAGGATTTGATGCTGTAGTTTTTTTGTGTTAGTTGCTTATACTTTGGAATTTCATACATGATTAGCACTAATTTTGTGACAGAATGAACTTGCGTGTAAAGTTGTTAAGTCGTTAACTTACTGCCTATTGATTATGTTATGTATAGTAATAATGTTGTTTTTGTAGCATTCATGCAAATTGCCTGAAAATACTTGTTTTTGCCAAATATTTAAACATTCAAAAGCTAATTACTAGTGGATAAGTTGACATTTTGAATTTATTTCTACCCTTTTGTTAACTGCCTTGTTTGTCTCTGTTTTGAAAAGAAATTTGTCTGCTTTTAAAGCAGTGTTTCCTTCATGAATTAAATTTCCTCTGTCTTATTCCTTGCAACATTAATGTAGTGGGTTAGGACTGGGAATTAAAGAACTTCGCCTTCTATGAGGTAAATTCTGACCAAACTGTCTCACTGCTCATTGTTTTTGTTATGTTGTTTAGTGTCTGAACTGTGCTTCTTAATGAAAATTGCACAACCAGGTCAAAGCTTTAGAAATAAAATGTCATTTATATCTTTTGGTTAACCTGCCTGATTTTTAAAATCCAAGGAGGAAGAACATTTGAATCATAACTTGGGCACAACACTTATCCATCATTCGCAGTAGTAGTGAGGTTGGGGATGGCATTAAACAAGAAATTGGAAATGCGTGCAATAAAGGAACAGCAGTTATAATGGGTGACTTCAATCTACATATAGATTGGGTAAACCAAATTGGTAAGGGTGCTGAAGAAGAGGATTTCTTGGAATGTATGTGGGATGGTTTTCTGAACCAACATGTGGAGGCCATTCTAGACAGGGTATTGAGCAATGAGGAAGGGTTAGTTAGCAATCATGTCGTGAGAGGCCCCTAGGGTAAGAGTGACCATAATATGGTGGAATTCTTCATTAAAATGGAGAGTGACATAGTTAATTCAGAAACAAAGGTTCTGAACTTAAAAAAGGGTAACTTTGAAGGTATGAGGCGTGAATTAGCTAAGATAGACTGGCAAATGATACTTAAAGGGTTGACGGTGGATATGCAATGGCAAGCATTTAAAGATCGCATGGATGAACTACAACAATTGTTCATCCCAGTTTGGCAAAAGAATAAACCAGGGAAGGTGGTGCACCCGTGGCTGACAAGGGAAATTAAGGATAGTATCAATTCCAAAGAAGAAACATACAAATTAGCCAGTAAAAGCAGCTCACCTGAGGACTGGGAGAAATTCAGAGTCCAGCAGAGGAGGACAAAGGGCTTAATTAGGAAGGGGAAAAAAGATTATGAGAGAAAGCTGGCAGGAAACATATAAACTGACTGTAAAAGGTTTTGTAGATATGTGAAAAGAAAAAGATTGGTTAAGACAAATGTAAGTCCCTTACAGTCAGAAACAGGTGAATTGATCATGGGAAACAAGGACGTGGCAGACCAATTGAATAACTAAACAACAGGTATTCTGCAGATGCTGGAAATTCAAGCAATGCTGCCTGGCCTGCTGCGTTCACCAGCAACTTTGATGTGTGTCAATTGAATAACTACTTTGGTTCTGTCTTCACTAAGGAGGACATAAATAATCTTCCGGAAATAGGGGACCGAGGGTCTATTGAGATGGAGGAACTGAGGGAAAAACATGTTAGTAGGGAAGTGGTGTTAGGTAAATTGAAGGGATTAAAGGCAGATAAATCCCCAGGGCCAGATGTTCTGCATCCCAGAGTGCTTAAGGAAGTAGCCCAAGAAATAGTGGAGGCATTAGTGATAATTTTTCAAAACTCTTTAGATTCTGGATTAGTTCCTGAGGATTGGAGGGTGGCTAATGTAACCCCCCTTTTTAAAAAAGGAGGGAGAGAGAAACCGGGGGATTATGGACCGGTTAGCCTAACATCGGTGGTGGGGAAAATGCTAGAGTCAGTTATCAAAGATGTGATAACTGCACATTTGGAAAGCGGTGAAATCATCGGACAAAGTCAGCATGGATTTGTGAAAGGAAAATCATGTCTGACAAATCTTAGAATTTTTTGAGGATGTAACTAGTAGAGTGGATAGGGGAGGACCAGTGGATGTGGTATATTTGGATTTTCAAAAGGCTTTTGACAAGGTCCCACACAGGAGATTAGTGTGCAAGCTTAAAGCACACAGTATTGGGGGTATGGTATTGATGTGGATAGAGAATTGGTTGGCAGATAAGAAGCAAAGAGTGGGAATAAATGGGACCTTTTCAGAATGGCGGGCAGTGACTAATGGGGTACCGCAAGGCCCAGTGCTGGGACCCCAGTTGTTTACAATATATATTAATGACTTAGACGAGGGAATTAAATGCAGTATCTCCAAGTTTGCGGATGACACGAAGCTGGGTGGCAGTGTTAGCTGTGAGGAAGATGCTAAGAGAATGCAGGGTGACTTGGATAGGTTAGGTGAGTGGGCAAATTCATGGCAGATGCAATTTAATGTGGATAAATGTGAGGTTATCCACTTTGGTGGCAAAAACAGGAAAACAGATTATTACCTGAACGGTGGCCGATTAGGAAAAGGGGAGGTGCAACGAGACCTGGGTGTCATTGTACACCAGTCATTGAAAGTGGGCATGCAGGTACAGCAGGCGGTGAAAAAGGCGAATGGTATGCTGGTATTCATAGCAAGAGGATCCGAGTACAGGAGCAGGGAGGTACTACTGTAGTTGTACAAGGCCTTGGTGGGACCACACCTGGAGTATTGTGTGCAGTTTTGGTCCCCTAATCTGAGGAAAGACATCCTTGCCATAGAGGGAGTACAAAGAAGGTTCACCAGATTGATTCCTGGGATGGCAGAACTTTCATATGATGAAAGACTGGATCGACTAGGCTTATACTCGCTAGAATTTAGAAGGTTGAGGGGGATCTTATTGAAACGTATAAAATTCTAAAGGGATTGGACAGGCTAGATGCAGGAAGATTGCTCCCGATGTTGGGGAAGTCCAGAATGGGGGGTCACAGTTTAAGGATAAAGAGGAAGCCTTTTAGGACTGAGATTAGGAAAAACTTCTTCACACAGAGAGTGGTGAATCTGTGGAATTCTCTGCCACAGGAAACAGTTGAGGCCAGTTCATTGGCGATATTTAAGAGGAAGTTAGATATGGCCCTTGTGGCTAAAGGGATCAGGGGGTGTGGAGAGAAGGCAGCTACAGGGTTCTGAGTTGGATGATCAGCCATGATCATACTGAATGGCGGTGCAGGCTCGAAGGGCCGAATGGCCTGCGCCACCTATTTTCTATGTTTCACCATATAGGATTAGTAAATAGTCTTGCAGTTCACTTAAAACAGTAGAAGAAATGCATGCTATTGCAGACCATTACATTGAGGCAAATTATGTTTAATTTCAAATAGAATGCAATTATGAACAGCAACACACACAAAATGCTGCAGGAACTCAGCAGGCCAGGCAGTGTCTATGGAAAAGAGGACCATCAACTTTTCGGGCTGAGTCCCTTCATCGGGACTGGAAAAGAAGGAGGAAGAAGTCAGACCAAGAAGGTGGGTGAGTAAAAAGTACAAGGTGGCAAATGATAGGTGAAACCAGGGGAGGAGGTAAAGTAAAGAGCTGGGAAGCTGATTGGTGAAAGAGATAAATGGCTGGAGAAGGGGAAATCTGATAAGAGAGGACAGAAGACCATGGAAGTAAAGGAAGGGGAGGAGAACCAGAGGGCAGGTAAGCAGATAAAGTGAGAGAGAAACAGTGAAGGAGGTGGGGGGGTGGGGAGCAATTACCAGAAGTTGGAAAAATCCATGTCTGTGCCATCAGGTTGGTGGCTACTCAGACGGAATATAAAGTGTTGAACTTCCAACCTGAGTGTGGCATCATCGTAGCACTAGAAGTGGCCATGGACTGACATGTCGATATGAGTAGTAAAGTTGAAATAAGTACCCACTAGGAGACACAAGGAAATCTGCAGATGCTGGAATTTCAAGCAACACACATAAAGATTGTTGGTGAATTCAGCAGGCCAGGCAGCATCTATGGGAAGAGGTACAGTCAACATTTCGGGCCGAGACCCTTCGTCAGGACTAACTGAAAGAAGAGATGGTAAGAGATTGGGGAGGGGGAGATCTGAAATGATAGGAGAAGGCAGGAGGGGGAGGGATGGAGCCAAGAGTTGGACAGGTGATAGGCAAAAGGGGATACGAGAGGATCATGGGACAGGAGGCCTAGGGAGAAAAAAGGAGGGGGGGAGCCTGGAGGATGGCCAAGGAGTGAGAGGGATGGAGGGAGAAAAAGGAGAAAGAGAGAAAAAAATTAATAATAATAAATAAGTAACAGATGGGGTACGAAGGGGAGGGGGGGCATTAACAGAAGTTGGAGCAGTCAATGTTCATGCCATCAGGTTGGAGACTACCCAGATGGAATATAAGGTGTTCCTCCAACCTGAGTGTGTCTTCATCTTGACAGTAGAGGATCCACTAGGAGATCCTGCTTTTTCTGGCGGACAGAACGAAGGTTCTCAGCAAAGTAGTTACCCAATCTACATCAGGTCTCACTGATTATACAGGAGGCCACACTAGAAGTACTGAACACAGTATATCACCTCAACAGACTCACAGATGAAGTGTCACCTCAACTGCAAGGATATTTTTGGGCCCTGAAGGAGGAGGTGTAGAGGCAGGTATGGCACTCGTTCCGCATACAAGGATAAGTACTAGGAGGGAGATCAGTGGGGAAGGAGGAATGGACAAGGGAGTTGTGTCAAATTGAAGTTGCTTAGGGAGCAATTCCTGTGGAAAGTGGGATGGGGGGTGGGGGGAAAGATGTGCTTGTTTGGGTCCCAGCGGAGATGGCAGAAGTTACAGAGAATTAAGTGGAGACTAGTGGGGTGGTAGGTGAGAACAAGAGGAACCCTATCCCTGGTGGGGTGGCAGGAGGATGGGGTTGAGGGCAGATGTGCACAAAATGGAAACGATGCAGTTGATGGTGGAGGATTCCATCATCCAAATTGTTGACATACGGAAAGAGCAGTCAGTCCCAACGTGACCACTGCAGAACACCACTAATCACCAGCAACCAACCAAGGAAAGGTTCCCTTTATTCCTACTCTTTGGCTCCTGCCAGTTAGCTAGTTTTCTATTCATGCACAAACGAAGAAATCTGCAGATGCTGGAAATCCGAGCAACACACTCAAAATGTCGGAGGAACATTTTGTGTGTGTTTGTATTCATGCATGTATATTTTCTGTAATACCATAGGCTCTTGTTAAGCAGCTTCATGTGGCACCCTGTCAAAGGCCTTCTGAAAAAGTACACAAAATCCATTGACTCTCCTTTGTCTATATCGCTTGTTATTTCTAGAGAATTCCAACAGATTTGTCAGACAAGATTTCTTGAGGAAACCTTGCTGACTTTGGCCTATTTTATCATGTACTTCTAAGTATCCCGAAGACTCATCCTTAAATTGGACTCCGAATATTTTCCTGATCACTGAAGCCAGGCTTTCTTCTGCCTTCACAAAGAATGGAGTGACATTTGCAAATTTCCAGTCTGTTGGAACCATTCCAGAATCTAGTGATTCTTGAAAGATCATTACTAATGCCTCCACAATCTCTTCTACCTCTTTCAGAACACTGGGGTGTAGTCCATCTGTTCCAGGCAACTTAACTACATTAAGAACTTTCAACTTCCCAAGTACAGTCTCCTTGGTAACAGCAACTACACTCACTTCTGCTCCCTGACACTCTTGAATTTCTGGCATACTGCTAGTCTTCCACAGTGATGACAGACCCAAAATACGTACATCCGCCATTTCTTTGTTCTTCCCCCTGTGCCGCGCTCCCCCCCCCCCCCCAAATTCCAACTCCAGCTTCATCTCCAATGGTTCGGTATCCACTCTCACCTCTCTAACTCTATATATCTGAAATACTTCTATTATACTTTTTTTATATCATTGCCTACCACACCTTCATATTTTGACTTTTCTCTCCTTATGGCTGGTTCAGCTGTGTTCCGTTGGTTTTTAAAAGCTTCTCAATCCTCTAACTTTTCACTAATTTTTGCGATTTTGTTTGCCCATCTCTTTTTCTTATATCCTGTCTAACTTCCTTAGTCAGCCATGGTTGCCTCATCTACCCTTTGGAATACTATTTCATTTTTGGGTTGTATCTATCTGAATTGCCCCCAGAAACTCCAGACATTTCTGTTCTGCCATCATTTCTGATGGTGTCCCCTTCCAACTAACTTTGGCCAACTCCTCTCTCGTGCCTTTGTAATTCTTTTTACTGATACGTCTGACTTTATCTTCTCCATCTCGAATTGCAAGGTGAATTCTATCATATTATGATCTCTGCCTCCAAGGGTTTCTTTACCTTAAGCTCTCTAATCAAATCTGGTTCATTACACAATATCCTGTCCAGAATAGCCTTTCCCCTAATAGGCTAAAGCACAAGCTGCTCTTAAAAAAAAAAATCTGATAGGCATTCTACAAATTTCCTCTCTTGTGATCCAGCACCAACCCGATTTTCCAATCTACTCCATAATGAAATCCTCCATGACTATTGTAACATTGCCCATTTTCCATTCCTTTTTAATCTCCTGTTGTAATACTTATCCCACATCTTGGCTCCTGTTCAGATACCTGTACATAACTGCTTTTCACCCTTGCAATTTCTTAACTTGTCCACAAGGTTTCTATATCCTCTGATCCTATATCATCTCTTCCTAAGGATTTGACTTTGTTTTTTACCAACAGAACCACTTTTGTCTACCTGCCTGTCTTTTTGATATAATGTGCATCATTGAATGTTATGCTCCCAACTATGATCTTTGAGCCATGACTCAGTGATGCCCAAATCGCCATACCTGCCAATTTCTTAACTGCACTGCACGATCATCTGACTTATTCCACATACTGCATGCATTCAAAATGTAATGCCTTCAGTCCTGTTTCAGTCACCCTTTCAGATTTTGCTCCCATGTTACATTTCAACTCATCCTACTGACTGCAATTTAGCTCAATCAACTGCTTGTCTTTCCTCTCAGTTACACTACATTCTGCATCTACTTGTATACCAACTGTCCCCTCCTCAGCCCTACCACTCCAGTTCTCATCCCCCTGCCAAATTCGTTTAAGCCCTCCCCAACAACTCTAGCAAACCTGCAAGGATATTGGTCCTTCTTGGGTTTAGGTGTAACCAGTCCTTTTGGACCAGGTCATGAGCTCCCCGTGATCTAGAAATGTGAAGCCCTGGCACCTGCACAATTCCTCAGCCAAACATTAATCTGTTAAATCATCCTATTCTTATCCTCACTGGCAGTAATCCAGAGATTACTACCCTGGAGGTTCTGCTTTTCAGCTTTTTAACCTAACTCCCTATATTATCTCTTGACAATTTCCCCCTTTTCCTACCTATGTCATTGGTAACCAGTATGGATCATGACTTCTGGATTCTAATTGAGACCAAAACTGCACAAAGTACATGAAAGTGATCTCACTAAAGCCTACAAAGTAAAATGCTGTTCATCATGTCCTACAAGGCCTTCGCAATAGAAGTCAACATTTCGTAAGAAATAGGAGCAGGAGTCGGCCATCAGGCCCATTGAGCCTGCTCCGCCATTCAATAAGATCATGGCTGATCTGGCCAAGGACTCATCTCCACCTGCCTGCCTTTTCCCCATAACCCTTAATTCCCCTACTGTGCAAAAATCTATCCAACCTTGTCTTAAACATACTTACTGAGGTTGCCTCCACTGCTTCACTGGGCAGAGAATTCCACAGATTCATCACTCTCTGTGCCTTTGCCTGTAGGTAAATGTGATTTCATTTGCTGTGCCTGTATGTAAATGTGATTTTATTTACATGGGCATCCTAATCTCTTTGGTCAATTAAACTGCAATGAATAGTATTATTTTTCTATACTTTATAAGTATAGAAGTAACAAAAGTCTCCTTCTCATTATACACTATTTGTCACCTTTCTGCCTCTCACTTTGACTTGTGCTCAATTTGTAATCATAATAGGCACATCATAATTGTTTGTAGGGAGTTTGGGGAGATTTGGCATGTCAACAAATACACTCAAAAACTTATATGATTGTACCATGGAGAACATTCTGACAGGCGGCATCACTGTCTAGTATGGGGGGGCTACTGCACAGGACCAAAAGAAACTGCAGAAGGTTGTAAATCCGGTCAGCTCCATCTTGGGTACTAGCCTGCAAAATACCCAGGTCATCTTCAGGGAGCTGTGTCTCAGAAAGGCAGCGTCCATTATTAAAGACCTCCAGCACCAAGGGCATGCTCCTTTCTTACTGTTACCATCAGGTAGAAGGTATAGAGGCCTGAAGGCACACACTCAGTGATTCAGGAACAGCTTCTTCCCCTCTGCCATCTGATTTCTAAATGGAAATTGAATCTTTGGACACTACCTCACTTTTTTTTAATATACAGTATTTCTGTCTTTTTTTCCAAGTTCTTTTAGTCCATTCAATATATGTAATTGATTTACTTGTTATTTATTAATCATATAACCATATAACAATTACAGAACGGAAACTGGCCATCTTGGCCCTTCTAATCCGTGCTGAACCCTTACTCTCACCTAGTCCCACGGACCTGCACCTAGCCCATAACACTCCATTCCTTTCCTGTCCATATAGCTATCCAATTTAACTTTAAATGAAAACATCGAACCTGACTCAACCATTTCTGCTGAAAGCTCATTCCACACGGCTACCACTCTCTGAGTAAAGAAGTTTCCTCTCCTTTAACTCTCAACTCATGTCCTCTTGTTTGAATCTTCCCCCACTCTCAATGGAAAAAGCCTATCCACCTCAACTCTATCTATCCCCCTCATAATTTTAAATACCTCTATCAAGTCCCCCCATCAACCTTCTACACTGCAAAGAATAAAGACCCAACTTGATCAACCTTTCTCTGTAACTTAGGAGATGAAACCCAGGTAACATTCTAGTAAATCTTCTCTGTACTCTCTCAATTTTGTTGACATCTTTCCCATAATTCGGTGACCAGAACTGTGCACAATACTCCAAATTTGGCCTTACCAATGCCTTATACAATTTCAACATTACATCCCAACTCCTACACTCATGCTCTGATTTATAAAGGCCAGCATACCAAAAGCTTTCTCCACCACCCTATCCACGTGAGATTCCACCTTCAGGGAACTATGCACCATTATTCCTAGATCCCTCTGTTCTACTGCATTTTTCAATGCCCTACCATTTACCATGTATGTCCTATTTTGATTAGTCCTACCAAAATGTAGCACATCACATTTTTCAGCATTAAACTCCATCTGCCATCTTTCAGCCCACTCTTCTAACTGACCTAAATCTCTCTGCAAGCTTTGAAAACCTACTTCATTATCCACAACTCCACCTATCTTAGTATCGTCTGCATACTTCCTAATCCAATTTACCACCCCTTCATCCAGATCGTTAATATATATGACAAACAACATTGGACCCAGTACAGATCCCTGAGGCACACCACTAGACACCGGCCTCCAACCTGACAAACAGTTATCCACCACTACTCTCTGGCGTCTCCCATCCAGCCACTGCTGAATCCATTTTACTACTTCAATATTAATACCTAATGATTGAACCTTTCTAACTAACCTTCCATGTGGAACCTTGTCAAAGGTCTTACTGAAGTCCATATAGATAACATCCACCGCTTTACCCTTGTCAACTTTCCTGATAACCTCTTCAAAAAATTCAATATGATTTATCAAACATGACTTTCCGCGCACAAATCCATGTTGACTGTTCCTAATCAGACCCTGTCTATCCGGGTAATTATATATACCATCTCTAAGAATACTTCCCATAAATTTACCCACCACTGACGTCAAACTCACAGGCCGATAATTGCTAAGTTTACTCTTAGAACCCTTTTTAAACAATGGAACAACATGAGCAATACGTCAATCCTCCAGTACCATCCCTGTTTCTAATGACATTTGAAATATTTCTGTCAGAGCCCCTGCTATTTCCACACTAACTTCCCTCAAGGTCCTAGGGAATATCCTGTCAGGACTCAGAGACTTATCCACTTTTATATTCCTTAAAAATGCCAGTACTTCCTCTTCTTTAATCATCATAGTTTCCATAACTACCCTACTTGTTTCCCTTACCTTACACAATTCAATATCCTTCTCCTTACTGAATACCGAAGAAAAGAAATAGTTCAGAATCTCCCCCATCTCTTTATGCTCCGCACATAGCCGTCCACTCTAAGGGACCAATTTTAACCCTCACTATCCCTGGTATCATGGATTCTTGATTACCTGACTGGCAGACCACAGTATGTGTGCTTGCAACACTGTGTGTCCAACAGAGTGATCAGCAGCACTGGGACTCCACAGGGGACTGTCTTGTCTCCCTTTCTCTTCACCATTTACACCTCGGACTTCAACTACTGCACAGAGTCCTGTCATCTTCAGAAGTTTCCCGATGACTCTGCCATAGTTGGATGCATCAGCAAGGGAGATGAGGTTGAGTACAGGGCTACGGTAGGAAACTTTGTCACATGGTGTGAGCAGAATTATCTGCAGTTTAAGGACTAAGACTAAGGAGCTGGTGGTAGACCTGAGGAGAGCTAAGTTACCGGTGACCCCCGTTTCCATTCAGGGGGTCAGTGTGGACATGGTGGAGGATTACAAATACCTGGGGATACGAATAGACAATAAACTGGACTGGTCTAAGAACACTGAGGCTGTCTATAAGAAGTGTCAGAGCTGTCTCTATTTCCTGAGGAGACTGAGGTCCTTTAACATCTGCCGGACAATGCTGAGGATGTTCTACGAGTCTGTGGTGGCCAGTGCTATCATGTTTGCTGTTGTGTGCTGGGGCAGCAGGCTGAGGGTAGCAGACACCAACAGAATCAACAAACTCATTCGTAAGACCAGTGATGTTGTGGGGATGGAACTGGACTCTCTCACGGTGGTGTCTGAAAAGAGGATGCTGTCTAGGTTGCATGCCATCTTGGTCAATGTCTCCCATCCACTACATAATGTACTGGGTGGGCACAGGAGTACATTCAGCCAGAGACTCATTCCCCTGAGATGCAGCACAGAGCGTCATAGGAAGTCATTCCTGCCTGTGGCCATCAAACTTTACAACTCCTCCCTTGGAGGGTCAGATACCCTGAGCTGGTCCTGGACTTATTTCATAATTTACTGGCATAACTTACATATTACTATGTAACTATTTATTACTATTTTCTATTACTATTCTATTACTATTCATTATTTCCATGACTATTACTATTTACTAATAGTAATATTACTATTACTATTTCTATTACTATTTATTATTTATGGTGCAACTGTAACGAAAACCAATTTCCCCCGAGATCAATAAAGTATGACTATGACTATGACTTTTGCTATTAATTGTAGAAAGCCTTTGGATTTATTTTCACCTTACCTGCCAAAGCAACCTCATATCTTCTTTTAGCTTTTCTAATTTCTTTCTTAAGATTCTTTTTACATTCTTCATATTCCTCAAGCATCTCATTAACTCCAAGCTGCCTATATTTATTGTAGATCTCTCTCTTTTTCCGAACCAAGTTTCCAATATCCCTTGAAAACCATGGCTCTCTCAAACTTTTAACCTTTCCTTTCAACCTAATAGGAACATAAAGATCCTGTACCCTCAAAATTTCACCTTTAAATGACCTCCATTTCCCTATTACATCCTTCCCAAAAAACAAATTGTCCCAATCCACTCCTTCTAAATCCTTTTGCATCTCCTCAAAGTTAGCCTTTCTCCAATCAAAAATCTCAACCCTGGGTCCAGTAGTATCCTTCTCCATAATTATATTGAAACTAATAGCACTGTGATCACTGGACCCGAAGTGCTCCCCAACACATACCTCCATCACTTGACCTATCTCATTCCCTAACAGGAGATCCAACACTGCCCCTTCTCTAGTTGGTACCTCTATGTATTGCTGCAAAAACTATCTTGCACCCATTTTACAAACTCCACACCATCCAGCCCTTTTACAGAATGGGTTTCCCAGTCTATGTGTGGAAAATTAAAATCTCCCACAATCACAAACTTGTGCTTACTACAAATATCTGCTTCCTTACAAATTTGCTCCTCCAATTCTCACTCCACATTAGATAGTCTATAATACACCCCTATAAGCGTTACTACACCTTTCCCATTCCTCAGTTCCACCCAAATAGCCTCCCTAGACAAGTACTCTAATCTATCCTGCCAAAGCACCGCTGTAATATTTTCTGCGACAAGCAATGCAACACCTCCCCCTCTTGCCCCTCCGATTCTATCGCACCTGAAGCAACGAAATCCAGGAATATTTAGTTGCCAATCACACCCCTCCTGCAACCATGTTTCACTAATAGCTACATCATATTTCTGTTCTTATTGTTATGTTTTATTTTATTTATTCTTTTGTTTCTCTCTCTGCTAGATTATGTATTGCATTGAACTGCTGCTGCTAAGTGAACAAAATTCATGTCACATGCTGGTGATTATAGACCTGATTCTGATTTTGATCCTCATTCTAATTTATTTAAGTAGTGGTTCACTTTATTTAAGTAGTGAGAACTATTGCTGCCCCTGTTGGTAAAAGGGCCTATTTATTCCGATCTATACCGTCTAAATTCTATTAACCAGTTTTCTATCACCACCTATGGCAAAACCCAGCCTGAGTCTTTATGATGTGGATTTCTTCATTGAATGCCTTTTAAGTAATCTAGCTGCATCCCCTGCTTTCTCCCTTATTGTGCTCCGTAATCATGTCCACTTTGTAAGTAACATCATTAAAAACTTTTCTTGTCAAACCCAAAGTTTCCTCTTCAAGCATCATAATTGCAACTTCTTAAAAATTCAAGGTAAATTTATTATCAAAGTACATTATGTCAGCATATACAACACTGAAATTCATTACCTGTGGGCATACTCAGCAAATCTATTTGATAGTAACTATAACGGGATCAATGAAGATCAACTAGAGTGCAGAAGACAACAAACTGTGCAATGGCAAATATAAATAAGTGATAAAAACATGAGACGATGACCTGGTCATGGAAAGGGAGATAGTTGATTGTGGGTACGTTCCAATGATGGGACAAGTGAAGCTGAGTATAGTTATCCCCTTTTATTCAAGAGCCTGATTGTAGTAACTGTTCCTGAACCTTGTGGTGCGAGTCCTGAGGCTGTTGTACCTTTTACCTGATGGCAACAGAGAAAATAGAACATGTCCTGGGTGGTGAGGAATCTCTTGTTGATGATTGCTGCCTTCCTATGACAGTGTTTTATGTAGATGGGCTCAATGCTTGGGAGGGCCTTACCTGGGATGTAATGGGCCGAGTTCACTAATATTTTTGTAGGAATTTCCGTCAAAGGCATTGGTGTTTCCATACCAAGCTGTGAGCAGCCAGTCAATATACTCTGCACTATACATCCACAGAAGTTTGTCAAAGTTTTAGATGTCATACCAAATCTTCACAAACTCCTAAGAAAGTATAGGCATTGCCATGCTTTCTTGGCAATTGCAATTACATACTGTGTCCGGGACAGGTCTTCTGAAATAGCAACACCCAGGAATTTGAAGTTGCTACCCCTCTGATGAGGACTTGCTTTTGGACCTCTGATTTCCGTCTCCTAGAGTCTATAATCATTTCCTTCCTCTTTCTGACATTGAGTGAGAGGTTGTTGGTATGATATGACTCAGCTAGATTTTCAATCTCCCTCCTATACGCCGATTCATCACCACCTTTGATTTGGCCGACGACAGTGGTGTCATCAGCAGACTTGAATGTGGCATTGGAGCTGTGCTTAGCCACACAGTCATAGGTGTAAAGCAAGCGGAGCAGGGGGCTAATCACACAGTTTTGTGGTGCCTAGTTTACAAAGTATAGAATTGCAACACACGCCTTTCATTTGTTCTATTGTACTTCTTTGTTCTGCAGTGAAGGCCTGCAAGAAAATGAACATATACAGTGGTATGCAAATGTTTGGGCACCCCGGTCAAAATTTCTGTTACTGTGAATAGCTAAGCGAGTAAAAATGAACTGATTTCCAAAAGGCATAAAGTTAAAGATGACACATATCTTTAATATTTTAAGCAAGAAAACTTTTTTATTTCCATCTTTTACAATTTCAAAATAACAAAAAAGGAAAAGGGCCCGAAGCAAAAGTTTGGGCACCCTGCATGGCAGTACTTAGTAACACCCCCTTTGGCAAGTATCACAGCTCGTAAACACTGTAAGCACTGTACAAAAATAGCCAGCTAAGAGTCTTTCAATTCTTGTTTGGGATATTTTCACCCATTTTTCCTTGCAAAAGGCTTCTAGTTCTGTGAGATTCTTGGGCCGTCTTGCATGCACTGCTCTTTTGAGGTCTATCCACAGATTCTCGATGATGTTTAGGTCAGGGAACTGTGAGGCCCATGTCAAAACCTTCAGCTTGCGCCTCTTGAGGTAGTCCATTGTGGATTTTGAGGTGTGTTTAGGATCATTATCCTGTTGTAGAAGCCATCCTCTTTTCATCTTCCGCTTTTTAACAGACAATGTGATGTTTGCTTTCAGAATTTTGCTGGTATTTAATTGAATTCATTCTTCCCTCTACCAGTGAAATGTTCCCAGTGCCACTGGCTGCAACACAAGCCCAGAGCATGATCGATCCATCCCCGTGCTTAACAGTTGGAGAGGGGTTCTTTTCAGGAAATTCTGCACCCTTTTTTCTCCAAACATACCTTTGCTCATTGCGGCCAAAAAGTTCTATCCAAAAGGTTCAAAGGAACATCTAAACAAACCTGATGCATCTTGGAAACAAGTCCTGTGGACTGATAAAGTTAAAATAGAACTTTTGCTTTGGGCCCTTTTCCTTTTTTTGTTATTTTGAAACCATAAAAGATGGAAATAAAGAAGTTTTCTTGCTTAAAATATTAAAGAAATGTGTCAACTTTAACTTTATGCCTTTTGGAAATCAGATCATCTTTTTCTTGCTTAGCTATTCACAGTAACAGAAATTTTGACCAGGGTGCCCAAACTTTTGCATGCCACTGTATGTAATTTGATAATAAATTTATTTTGAACCTGATTGTACACACCTGGTTAAATATGCTGCTCTTCCCAAATTGAATATCAGTAACAGGCTCATTTCTTTTACTTGAAACTTTTCCAGATCTCAAGAATTCTGTAGGGTTAAGCTCAGGATGAAGGTTATATTCAGGGAATTTATAATCAATCATTTCAGTTCCTATCATCTGGTATTTTTTCATTGCATAATGCCACATCATAACTTTGATTTATTATTTTCTGTATACTATTTGTGTTTTTTTAAACTGGTAGATAATCTTTCTTTCAAGTCTTATCCATTTTCACATTAGCCATTTTAAATTTCTACTGCCTGAGTTGCGAAGGAAGCAAGATTGGTTTTGTAGCTGTCTTCGTTTTTACAAGGATGTAAAGGCCTTCTCATCTGTTTTCATATTTCATAATGGTTGCCTCAGACCAGAATGAAATATGAAATCGAAAGGCTGTTCAAACATATTTTCAAAAGTTTGACCAGCATACCGCAGTGGATTTTAATAGATAGAAGCCTTTGCTGCTAGTAGATGGTTTGAGGCCATTCAAGATGACTGGCAAAAGATAAGGAGGAATGGGAGGGAAAATCCACATGAGTATTTCTAACGCTTAATAAGTCAAGTTAATTTAGTTCCATCTGCAAACTTGTGTGTTTTAATAGTCTGATTATGAATATATTAGCATGCTGAATAGGTTGCCTGCTATTAGATGGCCTCAATTTCATTTCCATCAGAATTGGGCAGAAGTTATTATCTATGGGCAATAAGTGATTTATGGGCCAAGTGAAAGGACAATCACTCCTCCATTCCCACAACCTTTTCTGCTATACATATAAACTGCAGGTGAACAATGCATGGACTCACAACCTAACCAGTGGTATCTTAGCCTGTTGGCAACGAATTTAGCCCACTGCTCCAGTTAAAATGAATTGAATTGAATTGACTTTGTTACTTACATCCTTCAAATACATGAGGAGTAAAAATCTTTACGTTATGTCTCCATTCAAGTGTGCAATGTGCAATTATAGTAAGTTATAATAAATATTATGTACAGCAGGATAGTCAATATAACATAGAAATACAGCTGTGTCAGCATGAATTAATCAGTCTGATGGCCTGGTGGAAGAAGCTGTCCCGCAGCCTGTTGGTCCTGGCTTTTATGCTGCGGTACCGTTTCCCCGATGGTAGCAGCTGATGTCTATAGGGTTTAGCCTGTCTCCATTCCTCCTGTAGTCCACAACCAGCTCCTTTCTTTTTGCGATGTTTAGGGAGAGGTTGTTTTCTTGACACCACTGTGTCAGGGTGATGACTTGCTGTCTGTAGTTGCCTCATTGAAGTGTCATCAGCAAATTTATTGAGCAGATTGGAGCTGTGGGTGGTGACACAGTCATGGGTATACAGAGAATAAAGGAGGGGGCTTAGCACACAGCCCTGAGGGGCATTTGTGTTGAGGGTCAGAGAGGCAGAGGTGAGGGAACCCACTCTTACCACCTGCTGATGATCTGACATGAAGCCCAGGATCCAGCTACACAAGGCAGGGTGAAGGCCGAGGTCTCTGAGCTTCCACCCAAATGTGTGTGTTGCTGAAAACTGACAGGCCTGATGTGACAAATCTCTGCAGAAAACTGTATGAGATCAATGCTGGATACGCCCAGCAAGTCAGGCAGCATCTATGGAAAGCAATAATGTTAACACTGTTGGCTGAACAGCCCCTCATTCAATTTTGGGAAGGAGCAATAAAGATATTTTGAGTTGCACAGGATGAAGGAGGAATGTATATGGAAAAAGAAATGCTTTAGATTGATAGTTTAATGGAGAATTCTCCTTGCCATCACCACCATGATCTTCCTGTGTGTGTGCCTGCAGAGCTGGCAAGGCTCAGAGTACATGTGAACAGCTTGTTGTCCGTCTGGGCACCTGTAATGTCAACTATTTCAGGTCACTTGCTCTCTTCTCAACTTGTGTCAGCTTTCCCTACTCCCTCGTCCCTTAGCATGATTTATCGCTTTTATCTTTCCATGATTTAGACAAATGAGGTGGCTAAAATTCAGAGGTTTGCAGATATGGTAAAGCTCCATTAATCTGACACTACTGCCAAATCACTTTTAATTCTTCTCAAACGTTTCACAGTACAATGGTGTAATAAAATTTGCAGCGATCCTGCTAAGTTTCACAGGAGTTTGGGACACATTGAGGCAGACATCCCACCCTGCAAAAACTCATTTCAGGGAGGTAGCACCATCAATTTGCGGGAGACTTCTGGGAGAGGTGGGATGTCTGCAGTAGAATAGCTCCTTAGCAGCTAGCCAGCTAGTTTAATAACGTTAGCTATGCTAATGAACGAATGACACCTGTTAAACTCACCTCAACGTGTCTTTTACAGTCTTAATCCACCATGGGCAATAGAAAAGTCACTATTGTAAACAGTGCAGTGAGCAACACTGTCATTATTTTGACCCCTATTAGGCAGGGGTACACTTTAGCGTAGTCTGGGGTGACATACGTTTTATATTTTCTTTTTTTTTGGAACACTCTGCTGTGGCGTGCTCGCGCTCTCTCGCTCGCACTGTCTCTCTCTCGTGGTCGCTCGCACTTGCTTTCTCTCTCGCTCTCTCACGCTCTCGCTTGCTTTCTCTCTTGCGCTCTTGCTTTCTCTCGCTCGCTTGCTCTCAAAAAAATTGATTTCCGGGATATTGTATATAATTTGCGGGCATCAGGGAGCCACTATTCATATGCAGGAGACTCCCAGAACTTCAGGGAGAGGTGGGATGTCTGCTTTGAGGTGAGATTAAGGGAAGTTTAGCAACCGAGGCCTAGTGAGTGGAAAGAGCACAGGAGCCGGGGCCTTAGTGATTTAGCAGGAGTGGTGACAATTGAGGTCGCGGTGCATTAAAGGAAGTCTGGGATCCAGTGCCCAAAGTGTGAAATGGACATCGGTGACTTCATAAAATGTGCAGGAACAGGAGCCCTGGTGTGTTAAAGAGAATGTGGGAGCAAAACTTAACACAAATTTAGTTCCTCAGCACTGGCTATTTTGTTGATACTATAAAAATATGAAGTCACGGCTTAAAAAATATAAAGTAAACGGCAATTCTGTGCAAAAGTCTTTGGCACACGTACATAGCTAGGGTGCCTCAGACTTTTGCACAGTACTGTATTTGTCAAAGTGGAGCAGAGAACGAATTTGTAAGCCTGGTGAGGGCAAAGGATGCTGGGAATGGTGAGGGGAAATCACTGCCAGAGGGGTGTGGACCAGGCGGCAGGGAAGGAGTACCAGGTGCTCCTGTGACACCAGGCTATGCCATTTGATGCCAAACAACTGGTTTATTGATCATTACAGATTGTCTCCCTGATGCTTCCCTCTCCCTCCCTGCTCCCTTCCCCTTTTCTCAATGATGATTCTCCTCTCCCTGACCCCTTCCCACTTTCAGTCAACAATAGAGACCCGTATCAGAAACAGGTTTATCATCACTCACATATCTCATGAAATTTGTTTTTTTAAGCAACAGCTGTACAGTGTAATATATAAAACTATTACATACTGTGCAAAGGTCTGAGGCACCCCAGCTATACTTTATACTTTATTGTCGCCAAACAATTGGTACTAGAATGTACAATCATCACAGCTATATTTGATTCTGCACTTCCCACTCTCTGGATTACAAATGGATGGTAAATATTAAAAATTTAAATTATAAATCATAAATAGAAAATAGAAAAATGGAAAGTAAGGTAGTGCAAAAAAACCGAGAGGCAGGTCCGGATATTTGGAGGGTACGGCCCAGATCCGGTCAGGATCGGTTCAGCAATCTTATCACAGTTGGAAAGAAGCTGTTCCCAAATCTAGCCGTACGAGTCTTCAAGCTCCTGAGCCTTCTCCCAGAGGGAAGAGGGACAAAAGATGTGTTGGCTGGGTGGGTCGTGTCCTTGATTATCCTGGCAGCACTGCTCCGACAGCGTGCGGTGTAAAGTGAGTCCAAGGATGGAAGATTGTTTTGTGTGATGTGCTGCGCTGTGTTCACGATCTTCTGCAGCTTCTTTTCGGTCTTGGACAGGACAACTTCCATACCAGGTTGTGATGCACCCTAGAAGAATGCTTTCTACGGTGCATCTAAAAATTAGTGAGAGTTTTAGGGGACAGGCCAAATTTCTTTAGTTTTCTCAGGAAGTAAAGGTGCTGGTGGGCCTTCTTGGCAGTGGACTCTGCTTGGTTGGACCAAGTCAGGTCATTTGTGATATTGACCCCGAGGAACTTAAAAGCTTTTGACCTGTTCCACTTGCGCACCACCGATGTAAATTGAGTCCTGCGGTCCGCTACTCCTTCTGAAGTCAACAACCAATTCCTTCGTCTTGCTGACGTTGAGGGATAGGTTATTGTCTTCGCACCATGCCATCAGGTTCTTAATTTCCTTTCTGTACTCAAACTCATCATTACCCAAGATATGGCCTACAATTGTTGTGTCATCAGCAAACTTATATATTGAGTTCGATGGAAACTTGGCTACACAATCATGGGTGTGCAGTGAGTACAGCAGGGGGCTGAGTACACAGCCTTGTGGGGCACCGGTGCTCAGAGTGATTGTAGAGGAGAGCTTGTCCCCTATTTTTACAGCCCGGGTCCTGTCTGTGAGGAAGTTGAAGATCCAGCTGCAGATCTGAGTGCTAAGGCCCAGATTCCGGAGCTTAGGAATCAGTTTATTTGGAATAATGGTATTAAAGGCAGAGCTATAGTCAATGAAAAGGAGCCTTACATATGCGTCTTTATTCTCCAGGTGTTCTAAGCAGGAATGTAGGGCCAGAGAGATGGCATCTGCCATTGACCTGTTGCTCCGATAGGTGAATTGCACTATATATATATATATGCCTAAGGCTTTTGCACAGTACTGTATATACAGAGTGCAATAGGTTTGTAATACAAGGACTCGACACAAAAAAATCGCTGGACATGTACAATTGATCAGATGGCATTTGGAAAGTGAGAAGCTGATTTCCTGTACTCCTCTTCAGCAGAACTCCAGATTTTGTTTGTATTGAGAAGTATTTATCCGTTCATTGGATATAGGCATGTCTAACACCAACATTCATTGGCCATCCTGAATTACCACAAAGTGAGGTGGTGATTAAGAATCCACTACACTGGTTGGTCTGGAATCACCTGTAGGCCAAACTATGCAAGGTGGCAGGTCTCCTTCTGTGGAGGACAATAATCTCACAGATTCATGGATATTGTTCCTGAGATAAGCCAGCCTTAACTTCCCCAGCTGCCATGGGATTTGAACTCGTTCCTCTGGATCACTTGTTGCCATCATTTTAACTTGACCACCACTGTCAGCAATTGTTGATTACTAAGCACCAGATAGAAAATGCTGGAGGAACTCAGCAGGTCAGACAGCATCTGTGGAAAAGAATAAACAGTTGATGTTTCAGACCAGAGCCTTCTTAAGGACTCAGACTCTCCTTAAGTGTCTCAGCCTGAAACAACAACTGTTGATTGCTTCCTATAGATTTTGCCTGAGCTACTGAGTTCCTCCAGCATTTTGTGTGTGTTGCTTTAGACTTCCTGCATCTGCAGGTCTCCTCATGTTTGCGATTTGCTGATTACTCACCGATGATTGCGTTTTCCTACCAAAGCTATTAATGTTTCTAATGTATGTTATTCTGAAAGTGAATGGATTCTGGATTAATGGGGTTTGTTAGATCATAATGAACCAGAATTTGATGAGCTCTTGCTAACCATATGCATTGCGTACTTGCAAAAAAAAAAATCCAAAGTGATCCTCCCAGTGGAAATTTTGAGTGTAAGGGTCAATGAGGCACCTCTGTACTATATCTAGATCATGCTGGTAGAGGCGAACAAACCCAAGGCAGCAAAACAAAGAAAAAAAAACGATAGCTAGCTAAAGCAAGTTTGCTTTTGAACCAGAGCTGTTAAAAATTCCATGAATTGGTTATTGAAATAAATGTAAAATGTGTTCAGAACAATGAAAAAATTGTTAATAAGCTTTTAAAACCAAATGTCTTGTATTAAAAATACTTAAGCTATGACTTCCCAAATTTCCTCGTTCTGTTTCACTGAAATAAATGCACTCTTTATTATGTCACATCCACCCTGTTGGAGCACCTTTATGTGGATCTTCCACAATCTGCTCCCGTGGCGACTCCTCCATTTGAACACATTTGACGAAACAACAGAGAATTTATTCCTCTCCGTGGCTTCTGGTGCATTAGGAGGCAACCTTGCTGTTTATTTAGCTGTTCTCTGTTTTTATACGAGGCCAAGTTGCTGTCTCGACGCTCAACCCAGCACAGGTGGGAAGTGTACAAAGAGCCAGCCAGATTTGAACCCGGCCCCGCTCGCCTTGAAGTCCGGTGTGGAAGCCACGACACTACCGGTTGGCTAAAATACTGAGTTGCTGCCAGCATATTATGAGCCTTGTGTGAAAGAGGGAGAAAAAAAACCTGAAGTTACAGTCATGCCCCAAGACATCAGAGTGGAGTTAGTTCATTTGGCCCATTGAGTCTGCTCTGCCATTCGATCATGACTGATCTTTAACGCTTTCAACCTCATTCCCCTGCTTTCTGCCCATAACCTTTGACACCCTTACTAATCAAGAGACTGTTAACGTCCACTTGAAGTATACCCAATGAATCGGCCTTCACAGCCAACTATGTCAGTGAATTCTACAGATTTACCATCCTCTGACTAAAGAAATTCCTTCTCTTCTCAGTTCTAAAGGGACGTCCCTCTATTTTGAGGCTGTGCCCTCTGGCCTGAGACACCCCCACCACAGCAAACGTCTTCTCCATGTCCACACTATCTAGACCTTACAATATTTGATAGGTTTCACTCAAATCCCCACTCATGTTTCTCAACTTGAGTGAATACAGGGCCAGAGCCATCAAACACTCCTCATATGTTAATCCTTTTATCTCTAGAATCATTCTCATTAAACTCCTCTGGGCCCTCTCTGATGACAATATATACCTTCTTCGGTACCGGGCCCAAAACCGCTAACAAAACTCCAAGAGCGGTCTGACCAGTGTCTTATAAAGACTCAGCATTACACCCTTGGTTTTATATTCTAGTCCTCTTGAAATGAATGCTAACATTGCATTTGCCTTCCTTACTCAGCCTGCAAGTTAACATTCAGGGAATCCTGCACGAGGACTCCCAAGTCCCCTTTCACTTCTGATTTCTGAATTTGCTTCCAGTTTAGAAAATAAGTTCCGTGTGATTTACTTATGATAAACTGAAATTCCAAAGCTGTGCTTAAGCCTAAACCAGAGAGGTTAGAATTTTGAATGCAGTCATTGAAAACTTTACATTGCAGAGTCAATTCAAATAGTAGCAATTCAGCTTTGACCACCAACTAGTACTTGGTTTACACAATGTTAATATCAGTAATACGAGCAATCCTGACTTCCATTTTCTATCTGTAATTTTTTTTCCACACCAGAAAAAGAGATCAAATTAGAAACAACTTTTGAAACTGGGGTTGCAATTCATCTCATGGTAACAGATTTGATGGTCATTTACATTACAGCTGATGTTAATGGACAAATTATTCTGCAAAGGCGACATTTATTTAACAATCATTTGGACTAATTTTAACTGAAAGATATTGGTATATTTTCACCACCATCTTTTTCTGGAACATCATTTGTAAGTCATTCTTGGCTTAGCTACAAATAATTTGATTAAAATTTGAACAGGATTTCTGCTGGCTTTCAGGAAAAGGTATTGTCTTCAAGATACGAACCAACAGCAGAAAGTTTGGAAGCAATTTCTCTTGTCCTAGCTCACAGAGTAACAGCTAGTGTAAAGAGAAAACAGGAGGAAAAAGTAGCATCTTATTATATCTTTCATAAAAGACTCGACTTCATTTTCAGAGAGCTATTTTAAAACTGGATCCTGTAGGCAATTTGTTCTGCCATACTATTGAAATCAGTAATACTAACACGGCAGTTTGTTGCTACACAGAAAGCTGTGACCTTTCTACTGCAAATTTTTAAAGAAAAACAGGTACTTTCAAGCACTGTGTTTTAGCATGAAAGAATGGCTACCAAACAGGAAGTTTAGAGACATTTGTAAACTCTGCATTGGTGAAGCACTGAAATGATGAGATTGAGTGGAGAAGTTCTCATTCCAGAGGCTCTGAACAAACGATCACCAGATAGATAGAAGAAGACCACAAGATGAAGGAGCAGAATTAGGCCATTTGGGACATTGACTGCTCTGCCATTCCATCATGGCAGATTTATTACCCATCGCAATCCTATTCTCCTGCCTTCCCACCCCCACCTCCCCCATAACATAGAACATAGAATAGTACAGCAGTACAGACCCTTCGGCCCACAATGTTGTGCCGACCCTCAAACCCTGCCTCCCATATAAGCCCCCACCTTAAATTCCTCCATACACCTGTCTAATGGTCTCTTAAACTTCACTAGTGTATCTGCCTCCACCACTGACTCAGGCAGTGCATTCCACACACCAACCACTCTCTGAGTAAAAAACCTTCCTCTAATATCCCCCTTGAACTTCCCACCCCTCACCTTAAAGCCATGTCCTCTTGTAAAGAGCAGTGGTGCCCTGGGGAAGAGGCACTGGCTGTCCACTCTATCTATTCCTCTTATTATCTTGTACACCTCTATCATGTGTATATCCTCATCCTCCTTCTCTCCAAAGAGTAAAGCCCTAGCTCCCTTAATCTCTGATCATAATGCATATTCTCTAAACCAGGCAGCATCCTGGTAAATCTCCTCTGTACCCTTTCCAATGCTTCCACATCCTTCCTATAGTGAGGCGACCAGAACTGGACACCGTACTCCAAGTGTGGCCTAACCAGAGTTTTATAGAGCTGCATCATTACATCGTGACTCTTAAACTCTATCCCTCGACTTATGAAAGCTAACACCCAGTGAGCTTTCTTAACTACCCTATCTACCTCTGAGGCAACTTTCAGGGATCTGTGGACATGTACCGCCAGATCCCTCTGCTCCTCCACACTACCAAGTATCCTGCCATTTACTTTGTATTCTGCCTTGGAGTTTGTCCTTCCAAAGTGTACCACCTCACACTTCTCTGGGTTGAACTCCATCTGCCACTTCTCAGCCCACTTCTGCATCCTATCAATGTCTCTCTGCAATCTTTGACAATCCTCTAAACTATCTACAACACCACCAACCTTTGTGTCATCTGCAAACTTGCCAACCCACCCTTCTACCCCCACATCTAGGTCATTAATAAAAATCACGAAAAGTAGAGGTCCCAGAAAAGATCCTTGTGGGACACCACTAGTCACAGTCCTCCAATCTGAATGTACTCCCTCCATCACCACCCTCTGCCTTCTGCAGGCAAGCCAATTCTGGATCCACCTGGCCAAACTTCCCCGGATCCCATGCCTTCTGACTTTCTGTATAAGCCTACCGTGTGGAACCTTGTAAAATGCCTTACTAAAATCTATATAGATCACATCCACTGCACTACCCTCATCTATATGCCTGGTCACCTTCTCAAAGAACTCTATCAGGCTTGTTAGACACGATCTGCCCTTCACAAAGCCACGCTGACTGTCCCTGATCAGACCATGATTCTCTAAATGCCCATAGATCCTATCTCTAAGAATCTTTTCCAACAGCTTTCCCACCACAGACGTAAGGCTCACTGGTCTATAATTACCTGGTCTATCCCTACTACCTTTTTTGAATAAGGGGACAACATTCACCTCCCTCCAATCCTCTGGTACCATTCCCGTGGACAACGAGGACATAAGGGTCCTAGCCAGAGGCTCAGCAATCTCTTCTCTCGCCTCATGGAGCAGCCTGGGGAATATTCCATCAGGCCCCGAGGAGTTATCCATCCTAATGTATTTTAACAACTCCAACACCTCCTCTCCCTTAATATCAATGTGCTCCAGAACATCAACCTCACTCATATTGTCGTCACCATCATCAAGTTCCCTCTCATTGGTGAATACCGAAGAGAAGTATTCATTGAGGACCTCACTCACTTCCACAGCCTCCAGGCACATCTTCCCACCTTTATCACTAATTGGTCCTACCTTCACTCCTGTCATCCTTTCGTTCTTCACGTAATTGAAGAATGCCTTGGGGTTTTCCTTTACCCTACTTGCCAAGGCCTTCTCATGCCCACTTCTTGCTCTTCTCAGCCTCTCCTTAAGCTCCTTTCTTGCTTCCCTATATTCCTCAATAGACCCATCTGATCCTTGCTTCCTAAACCTCATGTATGCTGCCTTCCTCCACCTGACTAGATTTTCCACCTCACTTGTCACCTATGGTTCCTTCACCCTACCATTCTTTATCTTCCTCACCGAGACAAATTTATCCCTAACATCCTGCAAGAGATCTCTAAACATTGACCATATGTCCATAATACATTTCCCTGCAAATACATCATCCCAATTCACACCCACAAGTTCTAGCCTTATAGCCTCATAATTTTCCCTTCCCCAATTAAAAATTTTCCTGTCCTCTCTGATTCTATCCTTTTCCATGATAATGCTAAAGGCCAGGGGGTGGTGGTCACTGTCCCCCAGATGCTCACCCACTGAGAGATCTGTGACCTGACCCAGTTCATTACCTAGTACTAGATCTAGTATGGCATTCCCCCTAGTTGGACTCTCCACATCCTGTGACAGGAATCCATCCTGGACACACTTAACAAACTCTGCCCCATCTAAACCCTTGGAACTAATCAGGTGCCAATCAATATTAGGGAAGTTAAAGTCACCCATGATAACAACCCCGTTATTTTTGCACCTTTCCAAAATCTGCCTCCCAATCTGCTCCTCGGTATCTCTGCTGCTACCAGGGGGCCTGTAGAATACCCCCAGTAGAATAACTGCTCCCTTCCTATTCCTGACTTCCACCCATACTGACTCAAAAGAGGCTCCTGCTACATTACCCACCGTTTCTGTAGCTGTAATAGTATCCCTGACCAGTAATGCCACCCCTCCTCCCCTTTTTCTGCCCTCTCTATCCCTTTTAAAGCACTGAAATCCAGGAATATTGAGAATCCATTCCTGCCCTGGTGCCAGCCAAGTCTCTGTAATGGCCACTACATCATAATTGCATGTATGTATCCAAGCTCTCAGTTCATCACCTTTGTTCCTGATGCTTCTTGCATTGAGGTACACACACTTCAGCCCTTCTACCTTACTGTCTTTACACCGTTTATTCTGCTTCTCTTTCCTCAAAGCCTCTCTATATGTTAGTTCTGACTTTACTCCATGTACTTCTTTCACTGCTCTACCGCTCTGGGTCCCATCCCCCTCGCAAATTAGTTAAAACCCTCCTGAACCATGCTAGCAAACCTACCTGCAAGGATATTGCTCCCACTCCAGTTCAGGTGCAACCCATCCAATCTGTACAGGTCCCACCTTCCCCAGAAAAGATCCCAATGATCCAAAAATCTAAAACCCTGCTCCCTGAACCAACTCCTCAGCCACGCATTCAACTGCCATCTCCTTCAGTTCTTACCATCACTGTCACGTAGCACCGGCAGCAATCCTGAGAACGCCACCCTTGAGGTCCTGTTCTTCAGCCTTCTGCCTAGTTCCCGAAACTCACACTTCAGGGCCTCATCCCTCTTCCTGCCTATGTCGTTGGTACCAACATGTATCACGACTTCTGGCTGCTTTCCCTCTCATACCAGGATGTTGTGCACCCGGTCAGAGACATCCCGGACCCTGGCACCCGAGAGGCAACAAACCATGCGGGTGTCCTTCTCGTGTCCACAAAGTCTCCTGTCTGCTCCCCTGACTATAGAGTCTTTAATGATGACAGCTCTCCTCTTCTCCGTCCCACCCTTCTGCACCACCGGGTCAGACTCAGTGCTGGAGGCCCTGCCACTGTGGCTCACACCTGGTCGGTTGTCCCTGCCAACAGTATCCAGGACGGTAAACTTATTATTCAGGGGAATGGCTACAGGGGTGCTCTGCACTACTTGTCTGCTCACTTTCACTTTCCCCCCTCTGGCTGATTGATGCTCTGACTAATCAGGAACCTATCAATCTCCGCTTTAAATATACTCAATGTCTTGGCCTCCACAGCTGTCTGTGGTAATGAATTCCACAGATTCATTATCTTCTGGCTGAAGAAATTTAGTTACCTTCTATTGTTTTTCAAAAGTTTCCCAATCCTCTAATTTCCACAAATTTTTGCTACATTATGTGCCCTCTCTTTTTACACTGTCTTTGACTTCCTTTTTTAGCCATGGTTGCATTCATCCACCATTCAGAACATTTTGGACATGTATCGATCCAGTACCTTCTGAATTGGCCCAGAAACTCCAGACATTGCTGTTCTGCCATCATCCCTGCTAGTGTTCCCTTCCAATTAATTTTGGCCAACTCCTCTCTCATGCCTCTGTAATTCTCTTTATTCCATTGTAAGGCTGATACATCTGACTTCATCTTCTCCATCTCAAATTGAAAGGTAAATTCTTATCATATTATGATCACTGCCTCTTAAGGGATCCATTACCTTAAGCTCCCTGATCAAATCTGGTTCATTACCACCGGATTTACTGGGGCCGGGGACCCTGGGCTGGAGGCCCTAATGGGCCCCTGCCGACACAGTAAATTGCTACTGTTCAAGCAAAAAAAGGCAAGAACAAGAGCAAAGGTCGTATTGGTCTAAATAGCAAAGCTGCGGACCAGGATATTGATTTAGTACAATACATAGGCTATAAACTCACAGGCCTTAAGAGGGAGGATAGAAAGTAATGCAGATTCTTAGTTAGGACAGCATCTAAAGCACTCAGAAATTGACCTAAGCTTAGTTGGCTTAGTAAAGTTATGAGGGAGATGAAGTATGGTGTACCCAATCTTAAATCTTTATTTAGCTATTGCTGCACATACCATAGGCCTTATCTCTCAAACAATGCCAAAGCATTTTTATCTAGGTATTTTTCTCAACTGTGTGTTCTGAGAAGGTAAAATGGAAATGAAAGACAAAAAGGCCAAGAGAGATGGCACTATGGCAAACTAGGAAACTAGACAATACTCCAACAATCTTTTTGAAAAATGAGATCTAGCACATACTAACCTATTGCTGTACTGTGTGGCTTGCAGAGTAAAGACCACTTATTACTTACTAAGTTTATTAACAGTCAACTATTAGCCTATTGCCACAAAACAGGAACAGCACTGACACACAAGCCTAGATATTTACAAAGTCAGATGCTTGTTTTTCAAAATTAATGCCTAGTTCTTTTGGATTTCTTTGGAGCAAAGTCCTTGATCAGATCACTAAAATTCAGTTTCCGAACAAGATCACTTTCAAGTGACATCAGAGTAAGATGACTCAGCCTGTCCTGTCCCATTGTGGATCTGAGCCTATGTAGTTGCCGTTATCAGGCCTGCCAAATATGTCACTGGAGCCTCGGATAGCCAGTCCCCTCTTGACCAAAAACTTCACAACCACCAACACTCTTCTCAATACGTGGGTCCAGTAGACAAACGCTGACTCGAACTGTTTTTGCAGTTCTGTATATTCTTCCGCTGTCAGACACTAGTGTAACGTAGGTCAGTATCGTTTTCCTGTGGTGTTCGCTATTTTCATGCTCCCCTATGCGCTCAGCGGCATGTTTCCAGTCGCTAAAGCCAGTTTCGAGGATGGACTGACAGTTACCATCACTGAAGATGCGGCATGCAAAACAAAACACACAGCTGGTGGAAGGGGAATATAAGAGCCATTGCCTTGATATGTACTCACCGTTTACGAGCTTGCGTTTGAAGTGAAATTTGGAGAAAAAACGTCTCTGCTGTTTGTATACTCATTCCGAAGCTTTGATATCCACATCCTTATCCTGGCAGGACACTGGGACTTTCATAGCCCAGTACGCTCGGACTGAATCATCTAACGTTTCCTTTCCCCAGCAAGCAGGATCAGTGTTGTAAGGATCCTCAGTAGTGTTAACGTTAATGGTGGCCCGATTTAGTTGTTCGGAGGCCTCTGTGGTCGGGAATCCCAAAGGCATGCTCTCTGCCTCTTCAACGTCAGCTGCTGACTGTGGCAAGGACGGTGGACCTCTGCTAACGCTGGTGCTGGTGCTAGCACAAGCTGTTGAACAAGTTTGTCCACCGGTCTCAGACTGTGACAAGAGTGATGGTACTGCTGCATCATCGAGAACAGGTTTAAAAAATTCTGTCAATTTCAGTGTCTTTTTTAATACTTCTTTCTCACAGTCCTCTTTTTCTTGTTTCTTTTTTCTTTTCTGTGCTCCACTCTTGTATTTTTTTTTGTCCGCCATGATGATAGCAACCTATTTTGGGCCCCTCTGCAGCTCCGGCCCCTGGGCTGCAGCCCAGCCTAGCCCTGTGATGCACCATCAATAACTCCAAAAGACTGGAAGTAGAGTAAATACTGAAAGGCTTTTATTAGCAGTAAAATGTGATCTCCACCATGCTGAGTATCTGCCCCTGGACTGAGAGGAGGAGCAATGGCACAATCGCCTTTATTCAGGGGTCTGTGGGAGGAGCTACAGGAGCAGTCAGCAGAGGGGCGTGTCCAGACAGGTAACCCAGTTACAGCATATATATATGGTTTACCACACCCTGCCTAAAGTCTGGCCCTGATTACCACAACACCCAATCCAGAATTGCTTTTCCCCTGGTAGTCTCAACCACAAGCTGCTCCTAAAAAGCCATCCGTCAGGCATTCTACAATTTCCTTCTCTTGGGATCCAGCAACAACCTAATTTTCCCAATCTAGCTGCATATTGAAATTCCCCATGACTATCATGACTTTGCCCTTTTTACTTGCCTTTTCTATTTCCTGTTGCAGTTTGTATCCCACATCCTGGCCACTATTTGAAGGTCCGTATATAGCTCCCATCAGAGTCTTTTTACCCTCGCAGTTTCTTAACCCTACCCACAAGGATTCTACATCTTCTGATCCTATGTCACCTCTTTCTAGGATTTGATTTCATTTTGTTACCAACAGAGCCATCCCACCACTTCTGCCTACCAGCCTGTCCGTACGATAGTGTAGAAAATCTGTTGCTGTAGATCTTAAAGAAAACTAATTTTGACTGCAGGTTCTGGCCATGTTGAATAGGGGAAGTGGGTCAGGAATTATCTCCAATTTATGGCTAGGAAAATGAAGGAGAGACTCGTAACATTTGAATAAGATTTGAAGACTTATTAAGATCACGTAGATGTAGTCAAAAAGAACTGGAGAAATATTTTTTATTTTGTATTCTTCTGGAAAAACCATTTGTACTTCTTGAATTAGGTGAATCTGATTCAAATTCCAGATTTGTATTTGTTTACTCTGGTCACATCACAAGATCACAAGACAAAGGAGCAGAAGTAGGCCATTCGGCCCATCGAATCTGCTCCGCAGCTCCCCCATGAGCTAAACTATTCACCCATCTAATTCCAATTTCTGGCTTTTTCCCCATATCCCTTGATACCCTGACTAATTAGATACCTGTCAATCTCCTCCTTAATCACCCTCAATGGTTGGGCCTCCACAGCTGTATGTGGCAACGAATTCCACAAATCCACGACCCTCTGGCTAAAAAAATTTCTCCTCATCTCTGTTTTAACTGGGTATCCTCTAAGTCTAAGACTATGGTCTCTTGTCCTGGACGCACCCACCAAGGGAAACAACCTTTCCACATCTACTCTGTCCAACCCTCTCAACATTCAAAATGTTTCTATGAGATCCCCCCTCATTCTTCTATACTCTAATGAATACAGTCCAAGAGCAAACAAACGCTCCTCATATGTTAGCCCCTGCATTCCAGGAATCATCCTCGTAAATCTTCTCCGCACTCTCTCCAACATCGGTACATCCTTTCTAAGATAGGGGGCGCAAAACTGCACACAGTATTCCAAATGAGGCCTCACTAATGTCCCATAGAGCCTCATCAACACCTCCTTACTCTTATACACTATTCCTCTTGAAATGAATGCCAACATAGCATTCGCTTTCCTTACCGCCAATCCAACTTGGTGGTTAATCTTTAGGGTATCCTGCACATGTATCAGGATACAGTCGAAAACCTGGTTGTGCACCAGTCAGATTATGACATATGACAACGTAGTTAAATGAAAGGACAGAGTGCAGAATGTAGTGTCACAGTTACAGAGAACGTAGATACATAAAGGGCTGCAACAAGTGTATATTGGGAGATCAAGTTTAATTACATGAATTAATTCATTTTTATGCAATTCTGTCCTCTTTAGGATAGATTGCTATACACAGATGACACATCTGGTCACAAGAAATTAATGGTGCACTTAATGCAGCCATTGTGCCAACATGAAAGGGTCAATGTCTGCTAATAGTAAGATGGATAGGCTGCTTAGAGAAGTGATTGAAAGCACAGAAACTGAGAGCGTGGTCGCAGAGGGCCTGCCTCTGTAACACTAACTGTCAATATTGGCACAACAATGGCAGAATGGAAGTTCAACTGTACAGTCCTTGTCTGTAGAGTTCTTTGTTTCCTACTGCATATTCCACTCACACTTGCGCTCTTCGCACTCCTTGCAATGTTAAGTTAATTAGGGAATTTATCCAAACCCATCATGTATTGACTAATTTAACCAAATGCAAAAGTCATATGTGTTAGTGATTTTGAAAATTTGTGCATTTTATTTGCTTTCTGAGAGAGTCTTGATATAGAAAATGTCTTCATAGCAGAGGGTGCAAATCCAGGAGAGACGTTCCAAGCCATATTCTCCCAAGCCCTAGTGATGACTTACAAAACCACATACACAAAATGCTGGAGGAACTCAGCAGGTCAGACAGCATCTATGGAGAGGAATAAACAGGTAACTTTTTTGGGCCAAGACCTTTCTTGGATGAAGGGTCTCTGCCTGAAATGTCAAAGGTTTATTCTTTACCGAAGATGCTGTCTGACCTGCTGAATTCCTCCAGCATTTTGTGTGTGTGTGTTGCTCCGGATTTCTAGCATCTGCAGAATCTCTTGTGTTTATGACCTAAAAAGCTAGATTGCTGGAGATCTAGAAATAGCTTTCCTGTCTTCTGCAAAATAGGACTTAATTTTGTGTCTGTGGCTATAAAATATCCCCTAATTAATTATACACATTTACTTGTTAAGAAGAACTTCTTTAAAAAGTAAGATTTATCTCATTTATTTAGTGTAATAAATGCTGATAATTGTTGCAGCATTTTATTCCCAGTTTGGCTCTCCTGACATTATCTCATTGAAGAATTGATTAACAACTTAATAGTCACGTGTAACTAAAAACCAGCTGGCCTCACAGCACTGGATGCCAAGTAGCTGTCATATATCTCAGTCACTTGGTCTTCTAATTCAATCTGTTGCTGTGGATTCCACATGATGGCAGTAAAGGATTTTGCTCCATGTGCGGTAGGATTAAGATAACAATAAAGACCTAGCTATTGCTTAGTTTAGCACACAAACTGCTGGAGGAACACAACATGCAGCCTCTATGGGAGTGGGGGGTGGGGGTTGTGAATAATCAGTTGACGTTTCAGGCAGAGCTCAGTGCTGATGAAAGGCTTTGGCCTGAAATGTTGACTGTTTATTCCCCTGCATAGATGCTGCCTGACGTGCTGAGTTCCTCCAGCATTTTGTCTGTGTTGCTCTGGATTGCCAGCATCTGCATAATCGCTTGCGTTTATGATTTGTTGGCTATGACTCAAACTTGATTGAAAAAGGGTCTCGTGCTTTCCTGGCATGTATGCTGAATAAACTCCTCTCTGGCTTCCAGCCAGATGCAGGTATCGATTCTACATTTCAATGACAAACTCTGTCACCTTCATCAGGGGTGATGCCTGGGCATGTTTAGTCCAGTGATATTTATACCCCTGTAATCCGTCCCTCCTGATTGGTTCGTCCTCATCCAATCAAGTTTCCGCTGTCCCACCTTGGTTACAATGAAATTCCAGTTCTTTCTTAGAAAGAGATCTTCATTTTTGTTAAAATTCTTTCCCTCTAGATTTATTTCAATGACTTCCTTCACCAGGCGGTCCCTAAACCCATTGGCGTGGCACGGTAGTTTTGTACCACTGAAATCAATCCTATGGCCATTGCGTATGCAATGTTCTGTTACTAGCAATTTCTCCGAGTAACCCAAGTGGATACACCTCCTGTGCTCCTTGATGTAGGTTTCCACCGTGCGTCCCGATGGCTGATATAAACTGCTCTGCATTCACAGAATGCCAGCTGTCCTTTGACTTTAAGAAGAGAGGAAGGCAAAAGAAAGGAAATTATAGACCAGTCAGCCTAAACTCAGTGTTTGGCAAAGTGTTGGAGTCTATTGTTAAGGAGACAAATGATAAAATAAGCCGAAGTCAGTATGGTTTCTGTAAAGGGAAATCTTGCCTGACAAATCTGTTCGAGTTCTTCGAGGAAGTAACAAGCAGGGTGGACAAAGGAGAGGCAGTAAATGTCATTTACTTGGATTTTTAGAAGGCATTTGAGAAGGTGCCACACATGAGGCTGCTGAACAAAATAAAATCTTATGGCATTACAGGAAAGATTCTGGCATGGATAGAGGATTTGTTGACGGGCAGGAGGCAGTGAGTGGGAATAAAGGACGTCTTTTCTGGTTGACTGCTGGTGACTAGTGGTGTTCCTCAGGGGTCAGTATTGGGACCATTGCTTTTCACATTGTTTGTCAGTGATTTAGATAATGGAAATCATAGCTTTGTGGCAAAGTTTGCGGATTTTATGAAGATAGATGGAAGTGCTGAGGAAGCAATGCGATTCCAGCAGGACTTAGACAAATTGGAAGAATGGGCAAAAAGGTGGCAGATGGAATACGGTGTTGGGAAATGTATGATAATACATTTTGCTAAAAGGCACAATAGTGCAGACTGTTATCTAAATGGGGAGAAGGTTCAAACATCAGAGGTGCTGAAGGATTTAGGAGTCCTCATGCAAGACTCCCAGAAATTAATTTACAAGTTGATTCTGTGGTAAAGAAGGCAAATGCAATGTTGGCATTTATTTCAAGGGGAATAGAATATAAAAGCAAGGAGATAATGCTGAGCCTTTTTAAGACACTAGTCAGACTGTGCTTGGAGTATTATCAACAGTTTTGGGCCCCATACCTCAGAAAGGATGTGTTGTCATTGGAGAGAGTTTAGAGGAGGTTCATGGGGATGATTCCAGGAATGTAGGGGTTAACATATGAGGAACATTTGATAGCTTTGGGCCTGTCCTCACTGGAATTTAGAAGAATGCATGGGGATCCCATTGAAACCTACCAAATGTTGAAAGAACTAGATAGGGTAGATGTGGAGAAGATGTTTCCTATGGTGGGGGTATCCAGAACTAGAGGGCACAGTCTCAAAACTGAGGGACCACCATTTAGAACAGAGGTAAGGAGAATCTTTTTAGATAGAGAGCTGTGAACCTGTGAAATGCTCTGCCACAGACTGTGGTGGAGGCCAAGTCCATGCGCATATTTAAGACGGAAGTTGATCGTTTCATTATTGGCATCAACGGATATGGCGAGAAAGCAGGTATATGGGGCTGAGTCAGATCCTGGATCAGCCATGATGGATTGGCAGAGCAGACTCGATGGGCTGAATGGCCTAATTCTGCCCCTAATTCTTATGGTCTTATGGACCCACATAAGCTGTGATTTGAGCTTCCCTATGGGATTGTGGATGGTATTAATCCATCATTTCTTCAGGATCCTGGCAAACCTTCCAGAAATGTGGAAATGTAGGGAAGACAGGCAGTAGCAATAAGTTCTTCCTCATTGTTAGGTTTCCTGGTTTTTCTGTCAGGCCTTTAAAGGGCCCGATTGATTTCCTACACCTTGTAGCCATTCTGTACGAACATTGTGCGTAATCGTTTTATTTCCGCGTGGAGACTCTCTGGGTCTGAAATAATGTCTCGTTCTAATTAAGAACTGGAATTCGATTGTAAGCAAGGTGGGACAGCAGAAACCTGATTGGATGAGAACTAACCAATCAGGAGGGATGGACTATGGGGGTATAAATACCACTGGACCAGACATGCCCAGGCATCAGCCCTGATGAAGATGACAGAGTTTGTCATCAAAATGTCAGTTAAAATTGAGACCAGTACCCGGCTAGAAGCCCAAGAAGAGTTTGTCCATTAAACTCGATTATTTAAAACTATGTTGAGATTAGTTTATTAGATCTAATGCAGCTTTGGATTTTATTTTATGATCATTGGACCTGATTACAGGACAGATGTCTCCTGTATTTCATGTGAAGTCCAGAATCCTGTGCACACAGCAGAGTTCCAAACAGCTAACTACTATTACCTACAACTTCCCAGTTCACTGTTGGGGTTGGGGTTGGGGAAAGGGACATAAGTATACATCTTCTACAAGTATAATTTTCAAATAAGCACAGATTAGTTGTTTGAACTGCTGCGTCAAAGAGAAATATCCTCTCTAGCTTTCAGACAAAAACAAACTCCAGAAGCACTGAGGGGGAAAAGTGAAACCAAGGTAATAAGATTAATTGAAAATCACTGTAAATAACCTCCCCTTTAGATGATAAGTTCGCACAATTCATTCCAGAATATAATGCAAATTATTTTTGCATATGTTTTATAAGAACTTAAAAGGTTCATACAATAGCACTGTAGTTAGCACAACACTTTACAATTCCAGTGATCAGGGTTCAATTCCCACCACTGCCTGTAAGGAATTTGTGCATTCAACCTGTGACCGCGTGGGATTCCTCTTATGGTCCAAAGACATACCAGTTGTTAGGTTAATTGGTCATCTTAAATTGTCCCATGACGAGGCTAGAATTAAATTGGGGAAGGGCCTATTCCACACTGTAACTCAATAAAAAAATAAATAAAACATAGGAACAGGTAATTAAAAGTAAAAATGCATGTGGCTAGTCCCAGGTTGCTTCTTTCATTTATCTGATTTATGTATATCTTTTGTTAAAGTTACACTTGTTAAAAGTCACTATCCTTTGAAGGTAGGAATAGGTGACTTCATTGGTGGTTGAGTTGACATTTTAAATTTAGGTGCTAAGTGTTCTAATCAACTCATTGTCTCATTTTTTAATTATACATTAACATGATTTGATGGGCTTTTCTAAGCAGTAAAGGATTGCAGTTTTGCAGCTCCTTTGTGTTTTGTGAAATGGTTCAATCCCAGAAATTCCTAGAGCGATGATTTAAGTGGAGACATCAAATATATGCAAGGACCATGTTAGCTCCAGGTCAGTTGACTGAGGTTATATCTAGATAAATATGTCCAATTATAATAGCTTTTCCTTTCATTTTCTCTAGAATGGTTTTGAAGATAAGTTGCTCTCCAACTTTTTAAAACCTGGTATACTTTCAAAAGTTTAGAAGAGGACACCTAGATGAAAGCTTGATGCTACCTGCAATAGAAGTTGTTAACTCAACTTACAGTTACCTAAGGAGTTGACATTAGATGTATGGTGGAATGGAAGTTATTTAATGTGAGATGACTTGTGAAATTATAGCAGGTGACTCTGACCTTCTGTTAGCTCCAGGAAAGCCTTGCGTAAAACCTGCTGACACAGTGGCTGGACAGACAATGTATGCAGTGGACAGGTTCAGGACTCTGACTATACACTATGGCATTCAGTTTGCATTGAGGATGAACTGGTGTCGGAACTCCTGAAGTTGGTTAACCCTTTGGCAGACTGCAGACAAATGCAGCAATGCAGGGACTAGTGAAATTTGGTTGATGTACAGGTTGTACGTAAGCCACTATCAAATAGAACTATTTTCAGAATAAGAGCACAGGAAACAGTGGAAAGCCTCTCAAAGTCAAGTGTGGAGCGAGCTGCCATCTGACGTGGTAAATGCGGGCTCTCTCTGAAGTTTTAAGAATAAATTGGATAGGTACATGGATGGGAGAGGTCTGGAGGGTTATGGACTGAATGCAGGTCAATGGGACTAGCGGAATAATGTGTCGGCACAGACTAGAGGGGCTGAATGGCCTGTTTTCGGTGCTGTAGTGTTCTATGGTTCTATAGTTCTAAGTCCAACCCCACATCCCCATCATGAGAGATGGAAATGCGTAAGGCCGGCCAGCAGGGTTCTGGTAAAGCGTTGGGGCCCATCCCTAGTACAGTGGACGCAATGGATTACAGAAACATTGAACTCCAACCATGCCATTGACTTTGGACAATGGAGACCGGAGGTCATCAATGGTCAGTGCTCCACTGAGAGCTAGGGGCCTAAGAAGAAGAAATAATAGAATGGTAGTTTCCTCCCCATCTGTTGACAGAGGGGAAGAAGTTGTTCCTGAATTGTTGAGGAGGCCGGAGCCTGGGGAGACAGATAAGTGGGTAACAGTTAGGAGAGGGAAGGGCAGGAGTCAGATCCTAGAGAGTACCCCTGTGGCTGTACCCCTTGACAATAAAAGTTCCTGCTTGAGTACTGTTAAGGGAGACGGCCTACCTGGGAGAAGCAACAATGGTCGTTCCTCTGGCACAGAGTCTGGCCTTGTGGCTCAGAAGGGTAGGGAAAAGGAAGAGGATGGCAGCAAGTGATAGGGGACTCTATAGTTTGGGGGTCAGACAGGCGATTCTGTGCAAGCAGGAAAGAAATGCGAATGGTAGTTTGCCTCCCAGGTGCCAGGGTCCGGGATGTTTCTGATCACGTCCACGATTTCCTGCAGTGAGAGGGAGAACAGCCAGAGGTCGTGTACATATTGGTACCAACGACATAGGCAGGAAAAGGGAGCAGGTCCTGAAAACAGACTACAGGGAGTTAGGAAGGAAGTTGAGAAGCAGGACCACAAAGGTAGTAATCTCAGGATTAATGCCTGTGCCATGTGACAGTGAGTATAGGAATAGAATGAGGTGGAGGATAAATGCGTGGCTGAAGGATTGGAGCAGGGAGCAGGGACTCAGATTTCTGAATCACTGGGGCCTCTTTTGGGGTAGGTGTGACCTGTACAAAAAGGACAGGTTGCACTTGAATCCCAGGGGGACCAATATCATGGTGGGGAGGTTTGCTAAGGCTATTGGGGAAAGTTTAAACAAGAATTGCTGGGAGTGGGAACCAAACTCAATAGACGGAGGAAGGGGCAGTTGGCTCACAAGTAGAGAAAGCTTGGAGACAGTGTGAGGGGGAGGATAGGCAGGTGATAGAGAAGGGATGCGCTCAGACTGATGGTTTGAGATGTGTCTATTTTAATGCAAGGAGTATTATGAACAAAGCGGATGAGCTTAGAGTGTGGATCAGTACTTAGAGCTATGATGTTGCGGCCATTACAGAGACTTGGATGGCTCAGGGGCAGGAATGGTTACTTCGAGTGCCAGGCTTTAGATGTTTCAGAAAGGACAGGGAGTGAGACAAAAGAGGTGGGGGCGTGGCACTGTTGATCTGAGATAGTATCACGGCTGCAGAAAAGGAGGAAGACATGGAGGGATTTTCTACAGAGTCTCTGTGGGTGGAAGTTAGGAACAGGAAGGGTTCAATAACTCTATTGGGTGTTTCTTATAGACCACCCAATAGTAACAGGGACATCGAGGAGCAGATTGGGAGACAGATTCTGGAAAGAAGTGATAATAACAGGGTTGTTGTGGTAGGAGATTTTAATTTCCCAAATATCGATTGGCATGTCCCTAGAGTGGGGGTTTTAGATGGGGTGGAGTTTATTAGGTGTGTTCAAGAAGGTTTCTTGACACAATATGTAGATAAGCCTACAAGAGGAGAGGCTATACTTGATCTGTATTGGGAAATGAACCTGGTCAGGTGTCAGATCTCTCAGTGGGAGAGCATTTTGGAGACAGTGATCACAATTCTATCTCCTTTACCATAACATTGGAGAGGGATAGGAACAGATAAGTTAAGAAAGCATTTAATTGGAGTAAGGGGGAAATATCAGGCTATCAGGAACTTGGAAGCATAAATTGGCAACAGATGTTCTCAGGGAAATGTACGGAAGAAATGTGGTAAATGTTCAGGGAACACATATAAAAGTTGCTGGTGAACGCAGCAGGCCAGGCAGCATCTATAGGATGAGGTGCAGTCGACGTTTCTGGCCGAGACCCTTCGTCAGGACTAACTGAAGGAAATGTTCAGGGGATGTTTGCGTTGAGTTCTGCATAGGTACGTTCCAATGAGACAGGGAAAGGATGGTAGGGTACAGGAACTGTGGTGTACAAAGGCTGTTGTAAATCTAGTCAAGCAGAAAAGAAAAGCTAATGAAAGGTTCAAAAAACTAGGTAGGAAGGTGCTTAAGAAAGAAATTAGGAGAGCCAGAAGGGGCCATGAGAAGGCCTTGGTGGACAGGATTAAGGAAAACCCCAAGGCATTCAGCAAGTGTGAAGAGCAAGAGGTTAAGATGTGAGAGTATTGGACCAATCAAGTGTGACCATGGAAAAGTGTGTGTGGCACCAGAGGAGATAGCAGAGGTACTTAATGACTACTTTGCTTCAGTATTCACTATGGAAAAGGATCTTGGCAATTGTAGGGATAACTTAAAGTGGACTGAAAAGTTTGAGCATGTAGATATTAAGAAAGGGGATGTGCTGGAGTTTTTGAAAAGCATCAAGTTGGATAAGTCATCGGCACAGGATGAGATGTACCCCAGTCTACTGTGCGAAGTGACGGTGGAGATTGCTGAGCCTGTGGCAATGATCTTTGCTTCATCAGTGGGGACGGGAGAGGTTCCGGAGGACTGGAGGGTTGAGGATGTTGTTCCTTTATTAAGGAAAGGGACTAGAGATAGCCCAGGAAATTATAGACCAGTGAGTCTTACTTCAGTGGTTGGTAAGTTGATGGAGAAGATCATGAGAGGCAGGACTTATGAGCATCTGGAGAGGCATAATATGATTAGGAATAGTCAGCACAGCTTTGTCAAAGGCAGGTCATGCCTTACGAGCCTGATTGAATTTTTTGAGGATGTGACTAAACACATTGATGAAGGTAGATCAGTAGATGTAGTGTATATGGATTTCAGCAAGGCATTTGATAAGGTACCCCATGCGAGGCTTGTTGAGAAAGTAAGGAGGCATGGGATCCAAGGGGACATTTCTTTGTGGATCCAGGACTGGCTTGCCCACAGAAGGCAAAGAGTGGTTGTAGACAGATCATATTCTGCATGGAGGTCAGTGACCAGTGGTGTGCCTCAGGGATCTGTTCTGGGACCCCTACTCTTTGTGATTTTTATAAATGACCTGGATGAGGAAGGTGGAGGGATGGGTTAGCAAATTTGCTGCTGACACAAAGGTTGGAGATGTTGTGGATAGTGTGGAGGGCTATCAGAGGTTACAGTGGGACATTGATAGGATGCAAAACTGGGCTGAGAAGTGGCAGATGGATTTCAACCCAGATAAGTATGAGGTGGCTCATTTTGGTAGGTCAAATATGATGGTATAAAGTAGTATTAATGATAAGACTCTTGACAGTGCGGAAGATCAGAAGGATCTTGGGGTCCAAGTCCATATGTCACTCAAGGCTGCTGTGCAGTTTGACTCTGTGGTTAAGAAAGCATACGGTGCATTGGCCTTCATCAATCATGGGATTGAGTTTTGGAGCCCAGAGGTAATGTCGCAGCTATATAGTACCTTGGTCAGACCCCATTTGGAGTACTGTGCTCTGTTCTGGTCGCCTCACTACAGGAAGGATGAGAAAACCATAGAAAGGGTGCAGAGGAGATTTACAAGGATGTTGCCTGGATTGGGGAGCATGCCTTATGAGAATAGGGTGAGTGAACTCAGTCTTTTCTCCTTGGAGCAACGGAGGATGAGAGGTGACCAGATAAGTGTGTATAAGAAGATAAGACGCATTAATCAAGTGGATAGTCAGAGGCTTTTTTCCACGTCTGAAGTGTCTAGCAAGAGAGGACACAGCTTTAAGGTGCTTGGAAGTAGGTACAGAGCAGATGTCAGGGGTAAGTTTTTTACATAGAGAGTGGTGAGTGCGTGGAATGGGCTGCCGGCGACAGTGGTGGAGTCGGATTCGACAGGATCTTTTAAGAGACTCCTGGACAGGTATATGGAGCTCAGAAGATTAGAGGGCTATGGGTAACCCTCGGTAATTTCTAAGGTAAGGACATGTTTGGCACAGCATTGTGGGCTGAAGGGCCTGTATTGCGCTGTAGGTTTTCTATGTTTCTATGTCCAGGATGCTGTGGGGGCTGGTGCCCATGATGGAGCTGACTGAATTCATAACTCTCTGCAGCTTATTTCGACATTGCTGTCCAAGGTCATCAATGCAATTATATTGGTAACTCTTTGGAATAAGGCAAACTAACTTCGTCCGTAATATTTACAGTTACTCAAAGATCTTTTGTCAGATTTGGTGATCAATTTGTCTGGTTGATGTTGCTGACATCAATTGTGTCCACTGTAATTGGCTGCTATCCAGTAGGTGCACCAGAATTCTATTTAAAATACTGTTGCACATTTTAATGTCAGGTTGAGTTGGTGGAAAGGAAGGCAAATACTATGATAACATTCATTTTGAGAGAACTAGAGTATAGACCATATGGCCATAAGATATAGGAGCAGAATTAGGCCATTTGGTCCATCGAGTCTGTTCCGCCATTTCATCATCGCTGATCCATTTTCTCTCTCTGCTCCAGTCTCCTGTCTTCTCTCCACATCTCTTCATGTCCTGAAAAATGAAGAATCTATCAACCTCTGCCTTAAATATACGTAAAGACTTGGCCTCCACAACCGCCTTTGGCAACAAATTCCACAGATTCACCACTAAAGAAATTCCTCCTCATCTCCAGTGTGATAGGTTGCTGCTCTATTCTGAGGCTGTGTCTTCTGGTCCCAGATTCTCCCACCACAGGAAACATCTCTCCATATCCACTCTATCAAGGCCTTTCAACATTTGATACGTTTCAATTAGGTCACCCCTCATTCTTCTGAATTCTAGTGAATACAGCCCCAGGGCCATCAAACGCTCTTCATATGAAAAGCCGTTCAATCCTTGAATCATCTTTGTAAACCTCCTTTGAACCTTCTCCAGTGTCAACACATCCTTTCTAAGATAAAAGACCCAAAACTGCTCACAATACTCCAACTGAGGCCTCTGGGAATTAAAGGATTAACATAGGAGGAGTATTTTATGTCTCTGGGCCTGTACTTGCTGGAGTTTAGAAGAATGGGGGGGGGGGGAAACGATCACATTGAAACCTATCAAATTGAAGGGCCATGATGAATTGAGGGAGCAGGCTTGATTGGCTGTGTGGCTTAATTCTGGTCCTTTGTCTCATGGTCTTATATGAGTGAGTACTGAATTCACAAGGGAATCCTCAAGTGCAAGTAGCCTGTCTTTGCCTGAATGGAGGAGGTAGAAGACTTGGATGGAAGCATGACCTTTGTATGAAAGTTGTTAAGACTCTAACGTCAAAGTCATTGGTGGCGTGTTAATGATGCTATCATTATTGGTACCTGAGTAGTAGCGTAATGAAAGATCAGCATTTCCTTTGGTTTGAAGCTCACCTACCTTCTTGTGAGATCATGAAATTGCTTCTCAACTTGCTCTTCTGTAGAGGGATCTCACTCGTTGAGGTAGTTATTCTGGCCAGCTCCTGCCATGCTCTTCATATGTTACTCCTGGCCTCTATCTCTGACAGCAGGATTTTGATCGCCATTTTTCCTCTTTTCCCCTCTCTCCACCCCCCTACTCCTCTCTCTCCTCCTTCTCTCTCTCCATTGCAGCTTTAATATACTGCATGTCCCTGCTATTTGCCTGTCAGGCAAGTGTGCCTTTAAGTATTTCCTTATGTACTTAATTGTATGAGGAGCCATCCCCAGCCCTTATTAATGCATGTTTCTGGATGCAAATAGCCATGGCACTGTTATCAACACAGATTTGGTCAATGTCACGAAGTTTTGTGGGCAATCAGAATGAAAATGAGAATTAGGTTTATTATCACTGGCCGTGATGTTTGTTGTTGATAATAAACCTGATTCTGATTCTAAAATGCTACATGCTGCACAGATATGGCACAAGAAAAATGATGAAGGGTCTCAGCCTGAAACAGTTTACTCTTTTCCATAACGCTGCCTGACCTGCTGAGCTTCTCCAGCAGATTGTGTGTGTTGATTTGGATTTCCAGCATCGGCAGATTTTCTCATGTTTACAAGAAAAAAAAGGGTGATATTCTGATTTCAAGATCACCAAGTGATGTGGGGACTGAACTTTGACAGAAAAGACATTTAAAGAATAAACTAATTATGCATAAGTCATTAGCTTAACTATTATAAATGTGAACTTTACGGCATTAATGCTACATAGTGAATTTATTAAATATGCAGCACTGCATCTGAGCTTGGAGGTTACATAAAGCCTAGAACTGTTCCAACCACTGACTAACTCTGATAGCTTTCAAAATATTCTCTGTGCATACACAGAAGTGGTGCAGATTACAATGCCTATCGTCTTGACAAAGAAAGAACTAATCACCTGTAGTGTTTCAGCATATTGATTGATCAATAAATGCTATGCAACAAGAGAGAGGTTATAACCATCAGGAAAGTTTGAACAGGTTTGGAAGATTATAAATAGGAAGAATGGAGGATGACTTCACATTGATAACATTATAAAAGTGAAGAATTGAAATATTGCCACGTGTGAGAATTCAGAATAAAGACCTATAAATATGTGTAGTGACACGCTATAATGCAAACAGGACAAATTTCTTTATCAAACAGGGATTAGGCTGGGACGGATGAGGAAACCCCTGAATTATTGTAGCCGTGTACCAGCCCAGGGAGACACATGAGAGGCTAAAGTGCTAGTGTTGTGAAATGTAACAGGGTGTTACTTAACGTGTTGTCCTTGAATGTAAGAATGAAAAGGCATCGCACAGTTTATTCCTGTAAATCATTTTTATTATGAAAATTGTTTATTTTGAGTAAGAATGGAATTCACTGGATATGGAGTTGCTGCAGTTGAAGTGAGGCGGGAAGTAAATAAGGCAGAACGGGGCTGCAGGACATCCTGATGGTAGGGGATGAGGAAGTGCAGAACAAGCCTGACAAATGGCAGCCTAGATCTTCCAGGATGCTGCATTGGCAAGTTGGGTGGCCCTGGAGGTTTACCGTCTGCGTGAGATGATGGGACTTTCGAGAGACTCTGAGACTTTTACCGTGCCCATGGTCTGTTCTTATCAAATTACGGTATTGTTTTGCACTATTGTAACTATATGTTATAATTATGTGGTTTTTGTCAGTTTTTAAGTCGGTTTGTCATGTGTTTCTGTGATAACATTCTGGAAAAACATTGTATCATTTCTTAATGCATGCATTACTAAATGACAATAAAAGAGGACTACGTGTCCTCATAATCTAATCTAATCTAGACACGAGGAAATCTGAAGATGCTGGAAATTCAAGCAACACACATCAGAGTTGCTGGTGAACACAGCAGGCCAGACAGCACCTCTAGGAAGAGGTACAGTCGACATTTTGGGCCAAGACCTGACGAAGGGTCTCGGCCTGAAACGTCGACTGTACCTCTTCCTAGAGATGCTGCCTGGCCTAACCTAATCTAGATCTGGTGGTGCCATTCGACCTTTCAGCCACTCTTATAGCAGGAGTGCCTAAGACTTTTTTGTATTTTGACCATAGACCATAACACATAGGAGCAGAATTAGGCCATTTGGCCCATTGAGTCTGCTCTGCCACTCAGTCATGGCTGATCCTTTCTTTTCTCTCCTCAGCCCCACTCCCCGGCCCTCTCTCTGTAACATTTGATACCATGTCTAATCAAGAACCTATCAAGCTCTGCCATAAGTACACCCCAATGACCTGGCCTCCACCGCTGCCTGTGGTAATAAATTCCACAAATTCACCACCCACTGGCTAAAGAAATTTCTCCGCATCTCTGTTTTAAATGTACGCCCTCGATCCCTCTCGTCCTGGACTCCCCAACCATGGGAAACATCCTTTCCACATCTACTCTGTCTTGGCCTTTAACATTCGAAAGGTTTCAATGAGATCCACCCCCACCCCCCATCCTTCTAAATTCCAGCAAGTAGAGACCCAGAACTATCGAACGTTCCTCATATGATAGCCCTTCCGTTCCTGGAATCATCCATGTCAACCTCTTCTGAACTCTCTCCATTGCCAGCACATCTTTTCTTCGATGAGAACCCCAAAACTGTTCACAAAACTGAAGAGGGTGGCTCGCCAGGGCCTTATAAAGCCATGGCATCACATCCCTGCTCTTGTATTCTCGACCTCTTGACCTATTTGCTGTACCTGTCAACAGGGAGTGGAGAGGGGGTTTGTAAATCTGATGGAAACAAAGGATGTTGGGAGTGGTGAGGTTGGAGCATCGTAGGAGGGTTGTGGGACAGGTAGCAGTGAAAGTGTGCCAGGGATGGGGGAGGGGTGGTGTGGGTGCAAGCACACCCAGCCCTGAGATCCCAGGCAAGTTCATTTCATTCCAAACCATTGGTTTATTGATCACTACAGGATGGCTCGCTGGTGCTTCCTGCTCCCAGCCCTCCTGCTTTTCCTTTTCCCAACCATGATTTCCCCTCTCCCTATCCCCTTTCCACTCTCAGTCCACATCTGAGACCTATATCAGAATCAGGTTTATCATCATTCAAGTATGTCATGAAATTTGTTTTTTTTTGCAGCAACAGTACAGTGCAGTATATAAAATTACTACAGTATTGTGCAAAAGTCTTGGACACCCTATATATATATATATATATGCCTAAGAATTTTGCACAGTACTGTATTTTAATATTGTGTAACTCCAAGCACAATGCAACATGTTAAGACAGCCTTTCTTTAATAGCAGTTTCTATATGAGTTATAAGATGCTGGATTTAAGAACTGATTTAGCGTTAGAGCATGTCTAATATTTTCACTGTAGTGAGTGGATTGCCACACACACCATTTTCCCTTGTGTCTCTGGTTTATTTTAACTCTAACTGTTTTACCTTGACCGGATTTAAACAGCGTGCACTTGTTACCGTGATGGTCTGGAAAATTCATCTGTGTCTGTTAGCAGCTTGAAATTTAATGACACTTTCAAATGCATACTTCTGTACTTCCATGTATAAATCATCGTGAAATTCCCGCCATAAAAACAGAATTGATTTAAGTAAGTTATTTGTTTTGGTCAGTTTATAAATTGTTCTGCTGTGATGAGAACAGGCAACAGCACCTCTTCTTGGTGGAAGTCACATACACTCTCTTCACTCCCGTGTTCTGACGCTCAATCCAAAAATTAAAGTAATTAATTGTGCACATTTTCAATACTGGTTATTTAGTAGAAATTTATACCAGATAAGGGTCCTGGAAAACAATGAGTGCTTCCTGAGCCCTCAACACAATCAATTCCTGCGGATCTGTCGGTTGTCTTCCCTGAAAGTTTTTGAGCAATGCACACTTGTGAGACCCGTGGCCCGGGGAGCCAACCTGAGGACTGACAGGACAAATTGAAGACTTTTCAGAATGGCCACAGCTCTTTTCCTGGCCAAGAGTTGGCAGTTCTTTCCTTATTCCTTGGCCTGGTTGCCCTTCATGTTGCTTGGGAAACTCTGGGAGCAGGAAATGAAAGCAATTTTTATCTCCGACCCTAGGTGAACCTAATTCCAGGGGTTATGGTAGTTTCTCCTGTCTGTGATTACACAGTCTCCAGTCAGGAATTTCTTTTATCAAATGCACGTATTCTTGATTGATCATCTTTCGGATTCTGTCTTCATTGTCCGTTGTTATTATTGTCCAGAACAGTAGTTGCTAATTCGACCATGAACGCTGATACAAACAAAGTTTGCTTTTGCAACTGAAATTCAGTTCTAATGCTTCATTCCCCAAAGTTTGGTTTAGCTCCTGGCTAGTTTAGTAAATCTTCATTTTGAACATGTGAGTGCTCAGAACACTGGAAAATCTATTTATGAATGAAAGTTATAAAAGTTAAGATTGTGGATAGATATTAGACAGATTTGAACAGTTATAAGAGTTATTAACAAGGATGAAGCAACTTCTACTTACCCAGCACTTTCAACGTGACAGAAAATTCATTGTTTTACAGGAGTGTTTCCAAATAAAATGTGACACTGAACAACTTGAGGTGATACTATAGAAAAAGCCTTTTGCCTAGACGTAGACAAATGCTTAAGGAATGTCTCAAGCAATGATAAACAACTTTCTTGCAGGAAAATTCAAACTGACAATCAGAATAAATCTGAAGGCCATTTATATTTTATTCAGGCAAACCCCAAAACTTAGGTGGTTAGCACGGTTTCCACTGAGCTGCGTGGGTGTGCGGCTGCACAGTAATTGAAACGCTCCCACGCACACAGCCCCTGTGGGCGTGCAGCTGGAGTAAAGGTAGACCAGAAAAAGTTTGTGAAACATGAAAGATTCTCTTTGTTGTACTGTATTTCAAAATATTCTTCAATTAATAAATAAAATCAAAAGTATCTGATTTCTCAATTTTCATGCTAAATATCCATGGTTTGAATATTACAGAAAAAAACACAAAGTACCGTGCAGTTTTCAGGCTGTGTAAAAACTTCCTGCTCAGAGCAATTGTTGGTCCGCTCAGCTGTAAAAAAAAATTAGCAGAAAGGTTGGAGGTTAGCAAACTTTTTGAATCCATTTTAAGAGATATTTTAAATATTAATTCAGAAGCACGCAGCTTAATCAGAATAAGTCAGAATCCAAATCAGAATCAGGTTTAATATCACTGGCATATGTCATGAAATTTGTTAACATAGCTGCAGCGGTGCAATGCAATACATGATAGTTTCAAAAAAAGGTAAATAAGTAAATCAATTACAGTAAAAATATATATGTATATTAAATAGTTAAATTAAAAATAGTGCAAAACAGAAATAATGAAAAATGAGGTAGTGTTTATGGGTTTAATGTCTATTTAGGAATCGGATGGCAGACGGGAAGAAGCTGTTCTTGAATCGCTGAGTGCGTGTCTTCAGGCTTCTGTCTTCTGTAAAGGGGAGGCTGTGTCTGAGTAATGTGTTTTTGGGAAGCTACAAAGACATATATAAAACCAGTGGGTTTAACATTGTCTACATGGACTTTAGTAAGGCTTTTAGTTAGGTTCCACGTGGCAATCTGTTCAAAACAGTACCGAAGGAAAGCGCAAGTTGGATCCAAATTTGTTCAATGGCAAGAAGAAAAGAATTATGATTGATGGGTGTTTTGTAACTGGGAGGCCAATAATCAGTGGGATTCAATGCTTCATTCCTTGCTTTTGTAGCACTATATATTAATGATATAGACATTGAAGTATAATGATATGGATCCTAAAGGGCAGACAGATAGTAGTATAGCAGTTAGTGCAACGTTTACAGGACCAGCTGTAAGATCGGACTTCGATCTCACGGTGTCTTACAATTAAAGTGTCTGCATGCGATGGTTTCTCTCTCCCTCTCCCTCGCTACTCGCTACTCCTGTGTTCGAATGGCCTCTCTCCCCCTCGCTTGACCTTATCAGGTGATGGTGCCAGAGTTCTGGATCTTGAGCAAGGTTTGATCAGTGCGGCTTGTGGGTGGACCGTATGATGTGGGTGGACCGTATGGTGCGGGTGGACCGTATGATGTGGGTGGACCATATGATGCGGGTGGACCATATGATGCGGGTGGACCGTATGCTACGGGTGGACCGTATGATGCGGGTGGACCGTATAGTGCGGGTGGACCGTATAGTGTGGGTGGACTGTATGGTGTGGGTGGACCGTATGATGTGGGTGGACTGTATGGCTCGCATTATGATGTATTTCCGGCTTCTGGTTGCTCCTTTTTTTTGTTGAAGTTTTGGGTGGATTTGATCGGGGTGGCCAGTAGATAACGAACACCGAGCTGAACTGAACATACCTGGACATTTTTCAATTTTATGATTTTCACTCTTTTTATTTGTTGCCGTGGGGGTGGGTGGTTAGTGTATTTCTGCAAGTGTTCCATGGTGTCTCTTTGTTTTGTGACTGTCTATGGGTAAGATGAATCTCAGGGCATGCATACTTTGAGAATAAATGTAATTTGAATCTTTGTGATTCTGGCCTCTGTCTATATGTATGTTCTCCATGCCATGCTTCTGACACCAGCAGAGCATGTCCGTACCTCAGCATATCTTGGGGGGAACCTGGAGCAGCCGGGGGTAACCCATGGTCACGAGGAGGACGTGTGAACTCCTGACAGACAGAGGCAGGAATCGAAGCCTGAGCTCACAGCTGGCTCTGTAAAGTGCTGTGGTAAGTGCAGCCCCTGTCCACTGTGCTGCCAACGTACTTGCAGCAGCGTCTTGGACACCTAGGATCAGAGACAGCACATTTACAAGAAAAGCAAAAATTAAACACAGGTTATACAGAATTATCCAAGAAAGAACAGAATTGGAACAAAAAAACTGGGACGATACTGCAATAGGTGTTGTGCTAGCATACTACATAGTCATTTTGAACTTGGTGAACATAACCTTTACTTTCTGCACAGTGCAATCTCACCAACGCCGACAGCACAAGTGGAGCAATACTTGTTAGAAGAGTGGATGGCTGTACCTATGTGAACTGGGATGGGTGATGTCTGCACAGTAAGACACAACCTGTGCTCCACAATTCTAGAAATTGACCAAAATTGTTTTAATACCTTACTCTGCCTGGATCTAACCTGGTCCCAACCTGGTCCCAACATATTGATGTTGTTATAAAGAAGGCAAGACAGCGGCTACACTTCATTACGAGTTTGAAGAGATTTGGCATGCAACAAATACACTTAAAAACCTCTATAGTTATACTGTGGAGAGCATTCTGACAGGCTGCATCACTGTCTGGTATGGGGGGGCTACTGCACAGGACCGAAAGAAGCTGCAGAAGGTTGTAAATCTAGTCAGCTCCATCTTGAGCACTAGCCTACAAAGTACTCAGGACATCTTTAGGGAGCGGTGTCTCAGAAAGGCAGCGTCCATTATTAAGGACCTCCAGCACCCAGGGCATGCCCTTTTCTCACTGTTACCATCAGGCAGGAGGTACAGAGGCCTGAAGGTACACATTCAGTGATTCAGGAACAGCTTCTTCCCCTCTGCCACCCGATTCCCAAATGGACATTGAATCTTTGGACACTACCTCACTTTTTTAATATGCAGTATTTCTGTTTTTGCATGTTTTTTTTATCTATTCAATATACATAATTGACTTACTTGTTTATTTCTTATTTTTATTTTATTTTATTTATTTTTTTCTCTGCTAGATTATGTATTGCATTGAACTGCTGCTGCTAAGTTAACAAATTTCACGTCACATGCCGGTGATAATAAACCTGATTCTGATTCTGATTCTGCTCTTAGATAACCTGGGCTCTGTGAATGCGTATGCTCTGAAGAGAGACCGCGAGAAAGATTCATCTTATGCTCTGTTGGAAAATGGGCTTCCAAGAGTCAAAAACTGCTCAGTTAGATCTGTTGTAAGAATCCCTCAAAAAAGAGATCTCAGTGACTCAAATAAACAAAACATACAATTATTCCTGGAGCCAGCTGTCTGGATAGTTTTTCTGGTCTATGAAATTATAACAGTGGATGACAAAGATTTTGCTTACTGAATACTTTTGGGTGTATCTTATGGATTTTGGGATGTTGTTCATGAAAATCACCATGAAATTTCCCAATTACACACCATGTTTTGAAATCACCTAAATCTGTTACTACAATTCATAATTCGAGTCAGAATAACTGATGCTAAGATTAAAAAAGCCAATTTTGTTGGTCCACAAATCAAACAGGTTATCGATGACAGGTAATTTGACGTACTTCTCGTGGGACCAGAGAAAATTGCATGGAAGGCATTCAAAGATGTTGTTGAAAATTTTCTTGGCAAACTGCGTGCAGCTGGTTGACAACAGGCTTCAAGCATACAAAATCATGAAGTGCATCATGTCATGAATGATTCATCTTTTACATTCCCATTTGGACTTCTTCCCTGCAAATCTTGGCACTGTCAGTGACGAGAATGGTGAAAGGTTTCACCAGGACATTGTGGTCATGAAGAAACGGAATTAGGGAAACTGGAATCCATCAATGCTGGCTGATCATTATTGGCCACTTGAGCGAGAAGCCTCAGACACTGAGTACAAATGAAAATCATCAACAAAACATTTTTAGCTTAGTTGAACTATTGCAAAGCATCAGCACCGTTATGCAATTAAATGCACTATATTCAATAAAAGTTAATTTCTTGTTTCTCTAAGTCCTACATGATACAAGTAGTCTGAAATTGTATTTCTATTCAGCTTCAATCGGAGAATCATAAACAAAACAAAATTCTGAGGAAGCAACACTTCTGAAAAATTTGTTGCCAGTGTAAGTGGTGAAATTCTCCTCAGCCTGTGAACCCAGAGACAATTGAGGAGACTAATTACGTTACCGAGATAAAAGGCAAAACACATCAAAGTTGCTGGTGAACACAGCAGGCCAGGCAGCATCTGTAGGAAGAGGTACAGTCGACGTTTCAGGCCGAGACCCTTCGTCAGGACTAACTGAAGGAAGAGTGAGTAAGGGATTTGAAAGTTGGAGGGGGAGGGGGAGATCCAAAATGATAGGAGAAGACAGGAGGGGGAGGGATGGAGCCAAGAGCTGGACAGGTGATCGGCAAAAGGGGATACGAGAGGATCATGGGACAGGAGGTCCGGGAAGAAAGACAAGGGGGGGGGGACCCAGAGGATGGGCAAGAGGTATATTCAGAGGGACAGAGGGAGAAAAAGGAGAGTGAGAGAAAGAATGTGTGCATAAAAATAAGTAACAGAGGGGTACGAGGGGGAGGTGGGGCCTTAGCGGAAGTTAGAGAAGTCGATGCTCATGCCATCAGGTTGGAGGAAAAAAGGCTGTTTCAAACTTGACGCATCAAATACCTGCCCAAATTACACTTGGCTGCTTATTTATACAATTTGTAATTACTAAAACTGAAAGCCTGTACTAAAACCTGTACTTGAACAAAAAGCATTTGCTGGAAAGTTTCTTGCATCTTTATCGGACAACATTCATTGTCAATTTGTTAAAATTGGCTATTTGTCTGAAATCTTATTGAAATAACATATACCAATACTAACACATGAAATTGTGTTTGGTCAGCCTCGAATATAATTCAGAATTATGTCTGTATCATTAAAAGTCAAATGGAACAAATGCCACAGATACAGAAGAGAAGGACACAGGAGTGCTAAGGACACTATTCCTTTAGACCAAAAGCAGGAAACATCTGATGAACAGAAAACAAATGGGATGTGAAATTTGGGTAAGGTTTTTCTGGATGAATGTACTAAAACCTTCATCAAGAATAACCTGCCTGTGAATTCAGTGGACACACATCAAAGTTGCTGGTGAATGCAACAGGCCAGGCAGCATCTCTAGGAAGAGGTACAGTCGACATTTCGGGCCGAGACCCTTCGTCAGGACTAACTGGAAGAGAAGCAGAATTCCTCATGTTTACGTTTGTGAATTCAGTGGGATCTGAATTGACTTGATCAGTCCATGAGCTTCAGCAGTTCTCTGTTTGACCACTAGATGGGGCACTTTGCAATCCTGCACATTCCTTCTTGGGCAAAGGCATAAATAAATTACAGTTCAATGTCTGCTTTTGTATTATGGAACTTGACGGCTAAACACAGAACAAACAGTGATAGTGACTGTGCAAAAGACTCCCATTATGGAACTGCTGAGAGATGTTGAGTATTCAATCTGCGACCAGTTCAGAAATGATGAGATTTGAGGCTGAATCCTTCATATTCTTAATTAACATCTTTCTTACCGTCTATCTGCACTGCATTTTCTTTGTACTGTAACAGTTCATTCTGCACTCTGCTATTGTTTTACCTTGTATGTGCTCAATGCACCGCTGTAATGAATTGATCTGTATGGGCAGTGTGCAAGACAAGTTTTCCCAATACATGTCACAATAATAAGCCAATTTACCAAATGCTTTCTGCTGAAGTTTGGACAGATGCACATACATGAAGTAGCTAGGGAAATTAATAAAAATGGCTCAGATGTTTTTATAGATTTGATAAATAATGCATTCATTCAAAGTAGATCTCATTAAGAAACCTCAAAATGGTGCTGAACCATTGAAACTAAAGAGAATTTTTATTTCCCATTAATAGTCTATACAATTTGAATAATGTATAATTATTTTCATCATATTTTGTTGAATAAATTACAGTGATGCTCTACTAATCAATCAATAATATAAGCAAGCCTGGCTGGTATTATCTGAATAAATGGTGTAGCATCACTGGATATACTGTAGTTCCGGTAAGGTAGTGAGATGTTTGGTTTCAGCTGCCTCTCCTGGTCCAACTGATGGTGTAATTAGACCATAAATCACAGGAACAGAATTAGTCATTCGGTCCATCAAATGGTCCACCCTTCCATCATGTCATCATGGCTGACTTGCACATGGGGGTATGATGTTCTTGGTATTGGTTGTGCAATTTATTTTTGTCTGTGCATGGGGAGGGGGAGTTTGATGTTTTTCTTTGAACAGCTTCCATGGTTTTCTTTGTTTGGTAACTGTGGGGAAGACACGCCTCAGGGTGGTATACTGCTAACATACTTTGATACTAAATGTACTTTGAACTCTGAATTTCGAACTTTAATTATCCCTTTCAACCCTAGTTTTTAAGCAAGCAAACAAAATATGTCTGGAAACAAAAGGAAAGGCAGTCTGCATTGGAAACAGAATATATCGGAGTGATGCAAATATTTGTGAAATCAAGCATGAAAATACAAAGATTAAAAATGAGTTCTTGTATTTTCTGATGGCATGCGTTACAGGCTTCTCAGGAGCAACATATTCCTGTAACTTTCAGATATGCAGAAAATACATTGGTGGCATGCCTGCTTCATGAAACATTCATTTTCATTTCGCAGAAATTGACTTTCAGCTCTGCACTCTTAACATTTAAAGCACATTCAGTAAAACCATAAATAAAAACGGAAAACGGTGGGAACACTTGGCAGCTCAGGCAAGATCTGTAAATAACTGCTCTCTCCGCAGATGCCGCCTGACCATTTCTGTCGTCTTTGTTTCAGATTCTCAGCATCTGCAGATTTCTTTTTTGATTTTTCACACCAATCAGCTAAGCATATTCACAGCACTGAAAAGTCACCCTTGGCTGCCATTTTTCGTACTATTTCTGCCGGTTAGTGCCAATGCTTTCCATAAACTTTCTGAGGGCTCATGGAAAGTGGATCTGTCCACCACTGCAAATTGTTCACCCTTTGTGTTTTTCTTACGATTGCCAAGACCCTGCTGGATTTGAGAACAGCAGGACTACCCCACTAGTGAGTTTCTGGATAAGTGGTGGATCAGTGCAGGGCTTGTTATGTACCATGTCGATGCCCACTGCAGTCACCCAGCGAAGGAGGCTTCAGGGGTGGTGCACAGAACTGCAAGCCGTTGTCTTGGATGTTTTTCTTGTGATCACAAGACCCTGCTGGACTTTACAAGTCCGATTCATTGGCGAGACCAACAGCGGGGGAGCTGCACGGCCTCAGCTGCTGTGCGGACCGAGCCCTCACAGGTGCCACCTGTTGCAGCTCCCCCGGAGAGAGAGCAGAGGCGTGGTGGGTGTGCTGGAGTCCATGCTGGATTGGAGACTGGCTCTCCTCAATGCTGCTGCCCTTCAGAGTTTGTGCTCATTTGTGGCTTCGTTAGCACATGATAAGGAACGGCTGCATGCTTGTTCTTACAGAGAAGTGGCCCCGGGCCAACCTCCCACGCATCGTCAATCTTCAGGCCATATGCCACTCCGGGACTGGGATATGTTTTGTTGTGACCGTATGTTTTCTGCTATCATAACCATATGTGCCAAATATCTGCTGTGTGTGACTCCTGGTACTACGTTTCGTGCCGTGGCCCCAGAGGAACGCGGTTTCATTTGGCTGTGTATGGTTGAATGACAATTGAACTTGAACTTGTAATTTATAGCAAAGGAGTCAATTTGATATGAGTGCTGAAAGACACAGCAAGGAGAGGTAAATAAAATGAAAATTAATTATGTACACAATGGAAATTAGTAAAATAAACAGGAATGCTAATTCCTGTAAATCTAACAGAGCAGTGGGAATTGAATCCAGGTCACAGATACGGTAAAGCGTTGCATTTCGCCACTGTGGCGCCCCATTATATTATCGTGTCATAAACCAGAAAAATCTACCCAGACATCTGACTTCAGGGAGTTGATTCTCTTATTCAGCTCATGGATATAAAATGTTCCTTTCCAACTCCAGGCTCAGAGTTCCATTTTAAATTCGCAATCTTTGGCCAAGGTAAGACGTCAAATTTTACAAGAATAATGATTTAATTAACTTAGAGGTGAGACCATTCTTCGTTCTATAATTTTAGATCCTATATACCATCAGGAGATATTTGATGCTGAAGGGTGATAGACAGGATGGTTCACCAGGGTTAATATAGGTGAAATTTTCACCAAGGTTCACCATGGTCGCTCAGAGTTCATTTGATAGTTTGCTATTATGCAGTATAAGCTAGCAAGTTGCTGTTATCATTCTTATCTTTATTGGACCTGTATACTAAGACTTTGCATTCTGCTTTCCTGTTGTGAACTTCCAGACTTTCAGTCCTGTCTGTGCTCTACACTAACAGGTTCACCTTTGATTCTAGAGTCTTAGCATAAAGATTGAGGGAGAATGCTGTTGCTTCCCTTAATTAATTTTTCATTCTGCGCCCATTTCATAACCCTGTTCAGTAAGATTTCTAAAAAAGAGCTGTTTTAAAAAAATGAGTGTGTTAGATCGTAATTGCATATCGGTGCTGCCAAATAAGGGTTGTTACTGGTGAACAGTGCCCGTATTTTGATTTAAGTCTTAGATGTACAGTGACCAATGCAAGCGTAAGCCTTTGGGAACATGAGAATCTGTCAGGTCAGCAGAAAAGGTCATTGGCTGTGGTCTACCATCACCACAGGACTTGTATGTGTCCAGGACAATGCAGTGGACGGGAAAAATCATTGCAGACACTAGTCATCCTGCAAACTGCCTTTGCCAAAAGCTTCCCTCTGGAAAGCGCTATAGGGCTATTAAACCTAAAACTTGACGCCATCTTAAAAACTTCTGGTCAGTTTGTCTCATCAGCCATTCTAGCTACCGCACCCCCTATCCATTACTTCAGTCCCTGTAGTGCAAACACTTTAAACCACTTTTTATAATGCTGTTTACACTGTAAATACATGCTGGCATTTATGAATTTGTGCACATTTTATTTAATATCCATACTTTAATCCCTAGTGTTTTAAGTACATTTTATATAATTCTTTATTCTTTACAACTGTTGAATCTTACTGTTTTTGTTGCATGTCGCACACCAACACACCCGAGCAAATTCCTAGTACATGCAGATGCTAATCAAGTTGATCTTTGATCCTTCAATGGAGGGCAAGGGAGGAGGAGGAGGAAGAATAGAAAGGATCGATATAGCAGTTACATTGTATATTCAGAATCAGGTTTGATACCATCGGAATATGTTGTGAAACTTGACTTTGCCCCAGCAGTACACAACACTACAAAATAATAAAGAAAAGACATGAATTACAGAAAGTATCTATATATTAAATAGTTAAATTAAATAAGTAGTGCAAAAATAGAAATTAAAAAAGTAGTTCATGGGTTCAACGTCCATTCAGAAATTGGAATGCTTTTAATTTTCTATTGTGTTCTTTATTTCTTGTGCTGCTTTGCATCCAGGATAACAGTAATTTTTATCTCCTTTACACTGGTGTACTAACAATATTGCATCTTAATCAACCATGGGGTGGAAGTGAGAGCAAATGTTTGTGGAACTGAATGTATAACTTTAAAAAGTTCAATTTGGGCTCCGTTTTCAATGTGTTTTTCTTGACTTCCATGGGCAGTGTAACAGCAACGTGGACCACTATTCTCATAACCTTCTCGAAGCTGAACTCGGTATCACATGGCCTTTACCTTAAAGCAATTTGGCAACTGTCGTAGGAAATGCTGAAGGGTTTAATCAAGTATTATTACCACATGTTTAAAATTAACTAATGCCTTATCTCCTGTTGGCAAGGTATAACTTTCAGAGATTGCACAGCATAATGGAAATAGTATGGATATGCATTTTCACATGTCGCTGGTCCTTCAGGTAAATATAATAAGCAAAGTTGCTCAAGTTAAATGAATTCAACAACAGGGGACAGAAATATCTTTTCCACTGTGGAGGGAACAGCACCGAGTTTGACACCTTCTTGTACCTTTATATTGGATTGACTCTTTGTCCTACGTTCACAAAAATGAACAAACCTGGAAATCAGAAGCTTCATAAGTAATCTTTTAAAATGTTAAAGCAGGTAACATAGATCTTATGGCAATAAATCTTCTGTACAAAACCTTTTATTTTATTGTTGGCTTCGATGCCTAACCATTTTTAAACTTTGAATTTCATAAAGGTGTATATGAACATAACATCATTTTAAAGATATGCATAATATAATATTGAGGGCACAGAGAAAAGCCAATACAAGCTACAATATAAAACATTCTTATCAGAGCTACTTTATTTTCTTATTTTTGGAAAAGCAACTTTACTGACCCTTTAAAGTTTAATACCAACACCACTCAGGTATTTGTAGAATGACTATTGATTTGGTATAACCCCATGGCTATAAAATTTGATAAATATGTTACTTATTAACTTTTTCTGGAGGTCATTTGTTTGTTTCTCATAGGTTATGTTAAAAGCTCCCACAAATCCTTAAATCAGCATTATTGATTTTTTTTATTGAAACTCCAATGATGATGTGTCAACTTTAAAGTGGGCACGTCAAGGTTAATAGTTCATTTTTGCATTGCATTTTGGGAATGTGAAGATTTAAGCTCTTTTTTAACCTGGGGAAAATGTGCTTTAGGAGCAAAATACAACAGTTTAAGTTCATTTCATTTGCTGTCACCATTTCTTTTGAGTAAACTGTTTCCTTGAAAATGTTCTTTTCTCAAGATTTTCACTTGACGCCGGGAAGGATTGTCTATTCTCGTGCCCTTCTCTTGCATGTGGCCTGTTAAGCGTTAACTTATAATGTCAGCGCAATGGCGCCATTCACAAACAAAACTTGATCAACACTGCTACCAGTCACATTATTTGATTGCCTTTCAGTCTGATAGCTATCAAAAACTGTCTACCTGCGCTATTTTAGAATAGTTACTGACCTAATCTATTATTTGAATAATAAAAGAAAGCAGCAATGAGATGAAGTAAACAATAAATGTACGTGGAGCAAATAATGGATTCTTTTTATTAAAGCAATGTTGACATAGGAATCCACTATGAAATAAAATGTAATTTTAATGGACATGCAAAGTGTAGAGAGGAAAGTTCTGCTGTGCTGAGCACAATCAGTCAGCCCATTGTTTTTGCAGCAGCTCCCTCAGAAAGCAATCTGGTTTTGATGAATTGTCATCAGCTTGAAAAGTTGACACTGTTTCTCATCTCCCAGATGATGCCTGACCCAGAGAACATTTTCTGGTTTAATTTTTATATCAGGTTTCAAGTAATTTGCTTTTGAATAGAACTAATTTGATTCTATGTGTTTCCGCATGCCTTGCAATTTTTTTTTCTCTCTTGCAGTGTTTTGCCAATTCCATCAAAATCTACTAATGAACTCTGTTTCCACCATGTTAACAGGCAGTGCTTTGCAAATCAAGTTTTTTCCCTTGTATACCTTCTGATTCTTTTGCTTTTGTGTGCCATTTGCCTTCATTAACAAATCACCAATTTGATACTTATTCAATCCCAATTGTACAGATCATTTACTGATTTATGCTTTTGGAGGACATTTGGATTCCCTTGCATCCAATCTATCTGCGTCTTTGATCTTCATTCATTTTCTCTCTTTTTTTGTCAGTTTTATATTCTACCCTATTTTCTAGTGTAGCTCTTGTGTAGCATTGTAATACTATCCTTATTCAGAACTACTGTCCCACCCTAAATTTCATGAATACCCTTTCTGCAGAAATGATAAACAACCAGGCCAAATTAGAGGCCAAATCAGGCCAAATCTATCAGAATCAGGTTTATTATTACTGGCATGTGACGTGAAATTTGTTAACTTAGCAGCAGCAGTTCAATGCAAAACATAATCTAGCAGAGAGAGAGAAAAAAATAATAAATAAAATAAAACATAATAATAAATAGTATTGGTGCGTGGCCAAGTGGTTAAGGCGTTGGTCTAGTGATCTCAAGGTCGCTAGTTCGAGCCTCAGCTGAGGCAGTATGTTGTGTTCTTGAGCAAGGCACTTAACCACACATTGCTCTGCAACGACACTGGTGCCAAGCTGTATTGGCCCTAGTGCCCTTCCCTTGGACAACATCGGTGGCGTGGAGAGGGGAGACTTGCAACATGGGCAACTGCCGGTCTTCCATACAACCTTGACCAGGCCTGCGCCCTGGAAACCTTCCAAGGCGCAAATCCATGGTCTCATGAGACTAACGGATGCCTAAAAATAATAAATAAACAAGTAAATCAATTGCGTATATTGAATAGATTTTAAAAATGTGCAGAAACAGAAATACTGTATATTAAAAAAAGTGAGGTAGTGTCCAAAGCTTCAATGTCCATTTAGGAATGAGATGGCAGAGGGGAAGGAGCTGTTCCTGAATCGCTGAGTGTGTGCCTTCAGGCTTCTGTACCTCCCACCTGATGGTAACAGTGAGAAAAGGGCATGTCCTGGGTGCTGGAGGTCCTTAATAATGGACGCTGCCTTCCTGAGACACCGCTCCCTAAAGATGTCCTGGGTACTTTGTAGGCTAGTGCAAGATGAAGTTGACTAGATTTACAACCTTCTGCAGCTTCTTTCGGTCCTGTGTAGTAGCCCCTTCATACTGGACAGTGATACCGCCTGTCAGAATGCTCTCCACAGTACAACTATAGAAGTTCTTGAGTGTATTTATTGACATGCCAAATCTCTTCAAACTCTGAATAAAGTATAGCCGCTGTCTTGCCTTCTTTTTATGACTATATTGGTATGTTGGGACCAGGTTAGATCCTCGGAGATCTTGACACCCAGGAACTTGAAGCCGCTCACTCTCTCCATTTCTGATCCCTCTATGAGGATTTGTATGTGTTCCTTCATCTTACCCTTCCTGAAGTCCACAATCAGCTCTTTCATCTTACTGATGTTGAGTGCCAGGTTGTTGCTGCGACACTACTCCACTAGTTGGCATATCTCACTCCTGTACAACCTCTTGTCACCATCTGAGATTCTACCAACAATGGTTGTACTGTCAGCAAATTTATAGATGGTATTTGAGCTATACATAGCCACACAGTCATGTGTATACAGAGAGTAGAGCAGTGGGCTAAGCCCACACCTTGAGGTGCGCCAGTGTTGATTGTCAGCGAGGAGGATATGTTATCACCAATCTGCACAGACTGTGGTCTTCTGATTAGGAAGTCAAGATCCAATTGCAGAGGGAGGTACAGATGCCCAGGTTCTGCAACTTCTCAGGATTGTGGGAAGTAAAATTATTACATTAAAATTATTGCATGAGAGAGTGGTGAAGGCAAAGGCTCTCAACGTTTTAGAAAGTATCTGGATGAGCACTTGAATCAAGGACATCAAAAGTTCTGGAGAGAAAGCTGGAGACTGGGTTGAGAAGGTTAATAAATCAGCCATGATGGAATGGTGGAGCAGACTCAATGACCTAATTCTGCTCCTATGCCTCATGGTCTTATGATCTAGGTCAGGGGTCCCCAACCTTTTTTATGTCATGGCTGCCACCCTTAACCAAGAGGCCTGTGGACCCCAGGTTGGGAACCCCTGGTCTAGATACACGTGACTAGTGGAAGCAGATAGGACAGCAATGTTTGAGAGACGTAGGAATAGGAAAGGAATGGAAGGATAAGGACCATGTGCAGGCAGAGCTTCATGTTTGCAACAGTCATGGTGGCCCAATTGCCTGTTCTTGTACTGCACTCTTCCATGTTCAGTACATTCTCTAACATACTGACGTAGGAACTCACCAGTCTTATCATGAAAGATTAGATTTCTTGCAAAGTAGAAAGCAATGGATGAAGCAAGATGGTCTCTGTGAAGTTATGAAAGAACACTGGGAAGAGCACGGAGAGTCGATGTGGGAGAGAATTCATTGCAGAGTAAGTTTTTGAGTGTATTTGTGGACATACCAAATCTCTTCAAACTCCTAATGAAGTATAGTCGCTGTCCTGCCTTCTTTATAACTGCATCGATATGTTTAGACCACCTGGATAACACAAACACCTACGTCAGGATGCTGTTCATCGACTATAGCTCAGCATTTAATACCATCATTCCCACAATCCTGATTGAGAAGTTGCAGAGGCTGGGCCTCTGTACCTCCCTCTGCAATTGGATCTTGACTTCCTAACCAGAAGACCACAATCTGTGCAGATTGGTGATAACATATCCTCCTCGCTGACAATCAACACTGGTGCACCTCAGGGGTGCGTGCTTAGCCTGCTGCTCTACTCTCTATGTACATATAACTGTGTGGCTACGCATAGCTCAAATACCATCTATAAATTTGTTGACAATACAACCATTGTTGGTAGAATTTCAGGTGGTGACGATAGGGCGTACAGGAATGAGATATACCAACTAGTGGAATGGTGCCACAGCAACAACATGGCACTCAACGTCAGTAAGACGAAAGAGCTGATTGTGGACTTCAGGAAGGGTAAGGCAAAGGAACACATACTAATCCTCATAGAGGGATCAGAAGTGGAGAGAGTGAGCAGCTTCAAGTTCCTGGGTGTCAAGATCTCTGAGGATCTAACCTGGTTCCAAAATATTGATGCAGTTATAAAGAAGGCAAGGCATTGACTATACTTTATTATATGTCAACAAATACACTGTAAAACTTCTGCAGTTGTACTGTGGAGAGCATTCTGACAGGCTGCATCACTGTCTGGTATGGAGGGGCTATTGCACAGGACCGAAAGAACCTGCAGGAGATAGGAAATCTAGTCAGCTGCATCTTGGGTACTAGCCTACAAAGTACCCAGGACATCTTTAGGGAGCGGAGTCTCAGAAAGGCAGCGTCCATTATTCAGGACGTCCAGCACCCAGGGCATGCCCTTTACTCACTGTTACCATCAGGAAGGAGATAAAGAAGCCTGAAGGCACACACTCAGCGATTCAGGAACAGCTTCTTCCCCTCTGCCATCCAATTCCTGAATGGACATTGAACCTTTGGACACTACCTCACTTTTTTTAAAATACACAGTATTTCTGTTTTTGCATGTTTTTTAAAATCTATTCAATATATGTGATTAATTTACTTGTTTACTTATTATTATTTTATTCATTATTATTTCCCTGCTAGATTATGTATTGCATTGAACTGCTGCTGCTAAGTTAACAAATTTCATGTCACATGCCGGTGATTATAATCCTGATTCTGATTCATACCATCAAGTTTGGACAATGGAGGCAGAAGGTATTAATGGTCTATGCTCCACGGGGAGCTGAGGGTCCAAGGAGAAGAAGAAGTGATCTTGGAGGGCTACAGAGCTGGAGGTCATTGCAGAGGTAAGGAATTGGTATTGGCACTGGTTTATTAATGCCACATGTACAGTGAAAAGCTTGTCTTTCAACTGCCTATACAGATCTGATCATTACGCAGTGCATTGAGGTAGAACAAGGTAAAACAATGACAATGCAGAATGAAGTGTAACAGCTACAGAGAAAGTGTAGAGTGTAGTGCAAGATTATAACGAGGTTGATTGTGAGGTCAAGAATTTATCTTATTGAACTAGAGAATGATTTAATAGTTTTACAACAGTAAGATAAAGCTGTCCATGAGCTTGGTAGTGAGGCTTTTCTTCTCCGTGGATTGTCACCTTGTTGTGGTGGAGAGGCTTGTGTGGTCCTGAGATCCCGAGAGCAATGCCGTCTGGAGCTATGCTCCTGGTAGGGTCAGCCATGGCGGTAAGGTCGAGGGTGAGGTCCCTGACAAAGAACAACCCAACCAAGACCTCAACAGTGGAACAGGCGGACGAAGTTACTTCAACCTCAACGGCTGTGAAGGCGGATGAAGGCTGCAACAAATCCATCAGCTCCAGTTGTCGTGATTTCCATGCCACTGGAATCATTTGGTTGGTTGGTGAAGTATCATGTGCTTCTTGGAATGCAACATCCAAGAACAAATTAAACAAATACACGCACAGGCGTCTTCGCTCTGTGGGCCACTTCTTCAGACGAAGACCATCATCCTCGACCTCAAGGGATAGCCACGACGATGAGTGAGGCTTTTATATCCTCTGCCCTATGGGAGGGCAGAGAAGAGATAATATCTGGGCTGGGTGGGGTCTTTGATTATGCTGGCTGCTTTACTGAGGAAGTGAGAACTGTAGACAATGCTCATACAGGGGAGGTCGGTTTCCATGATGTGCTGAGCTGTTTCCACCACTCTGCAGTTTCTTGAAGTTATATGTAGAGCAGTTGCCGTATCAAGCTGCCATGCAACCAGTTAGGATGGCTTTCTGAGGTGCAATGATGAAAACTGATAAGGGTTGATGGGTCATGTTAAATTTCTTTGGCCTCAAGAGGATGTAGAGGTGTGAGTAGGCTTTCTTGGCCATAGTGTCTATGTAGTTAGATCAGGACAGGCTTCTGGTGACGCTCACTCCTAGGAACTTGAAGCTTTCAACCGTCTCAATCTAAACACCGTTGATATAGACAGGAGCACAGTCATAGTCATACTTTATTAATCTGGGGGGAAATTGGTTTTCATTACAGTTGCTCCATAAATAATAACTAGTAATAGAACCATAAATAGTTAAATAGTAATATGTAAATTATGAAATAAGTCCAGGACCAGCCTATTGGCTCAGGATGTCTGACCCTCCAAGGGAGGAATTGTAAAGTTTGATAGTTGTATAGTTTGTAAAGGGCATGTACACCACCCCCTTCCAAGGCAATCATCCTACCCTTGGAGGAGCTGCAAACAAAGATGAAAATGTCAAAATTTACCCGTCACCAGACTGGGATCTAGTGAAGCTGAGCAGGAATGGGAGTGCAAACGTTAGTGGGGTTTTGTGACTCGTAAAAAGAGCCACAAAGTTTTGGAGGGAGTCCAGTAGGTGAAGGACGGAAGATTGAGACTCAGCAGGAGAACGAAATTCTTTAAATCCAGAGGCAATACCAGCATGAACAAACAGCATATGAGCTGAGGCAATGTCACGAAGGCGGAATTTGTCCATCTTGTTGTTCGAGTATATACATTGCCAAATCTTATCCAGGGATCAAAGGTAACGTCAAGGATGCAAAGAGTTTCTGTTTAACTTTGCACAGTTGCAGAATGGAGATTGGAGATGGTGGAAATTTAAGTGAGTTTGTGTTGGGAGATAAATACAGTTGTTTTTTTTCCCTCTGTCTAGTTTTTACCTGGAGGAAATTTCTGCTCTTCCTACCCCGGTTATTGGATATGTAGTGTAATAAATCAGAGAAATGGAAGGTGCTGAGTCATGTCTGCTTACAGGTGGAATCCAGTCTACTTTCTGCCTGCAAAATGGAAGGAGATTGTTGAGAAAAATGAGAGCCACCAGGTTTTAGTGCAATGTACCCAGAGTATGAAGAGATGAAATAGAAACAAATGGAGTCAGCAAGCTCAGCAGAAAAATGGACACCCGTGCTGTGGCCAATTGTGTCAAAGACTATAGGCAGGTGAAGAAAGAGGAGAAAGAATATTTTATAATCACGGTCATACAGTAACTTTCCTGAGGTCCACTTCAGTAGAACAGCAAAGACAAAAACATGACGGGAGAGATGCAGAGATAAAGTTCTGGAAAAAAAATGCTCTGAGCTCAAGGTCAACAATACATTTGCTTTGGCAGGAGAAGAGAGAGTGAAGATAAGGCCATGGCACACAGGGGGTTTATTTTAAGGAGGATTTAAAATGGAAGGAGAACAGTGATGAAGGCAAGAGGACTGAATGAGCATAGTAATGGCACATAGGTGGTCATCAGTTTGCAGGAATTGAGCTAAGAGAGAGCAGGAGGTGAGTTTCTTGGACAAGATGACTCCGGAATGGATATGATGGGTGAAAGTAGATGGAGCTAAGACCTTACTTGTTACAGCCTGCCATAGAATTGCAATTTTGGCCACCACAGTAGTGTAGTGGGTAGTGTGACACTATTAAAGTTTGGGGTGTCAGTGATTGGAGTGCAATTCTGGCGCTGTATGTAAGGAGTTTGTATGTTCTCACCATGAGACTGGGTTTTCCGGTTTCCTCCCACAGTCCAAAGACATGCCAGTTAGTATGTTAATTGGTCATTGTAATTTGTCCTGTCATTAGGCTAGAGCTAGTTAAATCAAAGGTTTCAAAGGTACATATAACATAGAAACATAGAAAATATGTGCAGGAGTAGGCCATTCGGCCCTTCGAGCCTGCACCGCCATTTATTATGATCATGGCTGATCATCCAACTCAGAACCCCGCCCCAGCCTTCCCTCCATACCCCCTGACCCCCGTAGCCACAAGGGCTATATCTAACTCCCTCTTAAATATAGCCAATGAACTGGCCTCAACTGCTTCCTGTGGCAGAGAATTCCACAGATTCACCACTCTCTGTGTGAAGAAGTTTTTCCTAATCTCGGTCCTAAAAGGCTTCCCCTCTATCCTCAAACTGTGGCCCCTCGTTCTGGACTTCCCCAACATTGGGAACAACCTTCCTGCATCTAGCCTGTCCAATCCCTTTAGCATGTTATACGTTTCAATCAGATCCCCCCTCAATCTTCTAAATTCCAACGAGTACAAGTCCAGTTCATCCAGTCTTTCTTCATATGAAAGTCCTGCCATCCCAGGAATCAATCTGGTGAACCTTCTTTGTACTCCCTCTATGGCAAGAATGTCTTTCCTCAGATTAGGGGACCAAAACTGCACCCAATACTCCAGGTGTGGTCTCACCAAGGCCTTGTACAACTGCAGTAGTACCTCCCTGCTCCTGTACTCAAATCCTCTCGCTATAACGTCTGAGAAATGTATACAATATACATCCTGAAATGCTTTTACTTCGCAACATCCACGAAAACAGAGGAGTGGCCCCAAAGAATGAATGACAGTGAAATGTTAGAACCCCAAAGTACTCCCCCAGCTCCCCTCCCTCCTGCATGTAAGCAGCAGCAAGCAACGATCCACCTCCCCCCACCGGCAAAAAATGCATCGGCACCCGTCACTGAGCACTCAAGCATGAGCAAAGCAACAGCAAAGACACAGACTTGCAGTACCCCAAAGACTACTTGTTCACCCAGTATTCAACATACCACAGGCTCTCTCTCCCCCTAATAAGGGAGAAAGAAATGTCTCCATTTCACAGCGAAATAGATGGATTGCTGGATGTTGGGCCAGAAGAGCCTCTTTGACACTGTATCTCTAAATAAAATTAAAAATAAATAAAATAAAACTTACATATCCCAACTTTCCATTCCGACATCTATAGCAAGTTACCAATATTGTCATAGACTGTCAGAGAACATTCTAATCCTAAACCTTACCCCCAACCAATTACCAACCCACATCAACAAATTGCTTCTAATTATGAACATTCTCGTATATTGTTGAAATTTTATGTGCATTCCATAAATTAATTCCATCAGTAGCAGCCACTGTTTTGGCACAGTATAAAATTTTGGAAAGTTGACCGCCCCGATCAGGGTGATGTGAGGCCAGGGGAGCAGTTGGTAGATGGTCATATGAGCATCCACTGCATATCACAAGTCCTGGATATGTGACCACCGATACCAGGCAGACAATCTTTGAAATGTATTGATAAGGGTTAGGGTCACCCGTCTTGTTAAGTCACTGTCCAGACGAAGGCAATGGCAAACACCCCTGTGGAAAAATTGGCCAAGAACAATCCTGGTTATGGGGATCATGATCACCCACATCATATGTCATGGCACAAAACGAATGAACTATTTTGTTATTCCTATTTTCTCCTCATAGGTGGTGCTCTGATTTACTGCCATTCTACTCTCCCTTGCATTTGCATAAGGTGTTTCACACAACTATCGCCTCAGTTTTTGGCATGGTTCCTTAAAACTCATAAATAAGTAATGGTAAACTCACGAAATAGTCACAGAATTGAATGAAGCCATTGGGCCTATTCCATGCTTGTCAGCTCCCATCACTTCCATTTCACTCCAAATTATGCTGTCACAAGCATCCATTCATTTCTCTTTTGAAGATAATGAGCCTACAACCTTAACAGTCCGTGGGTTACAGATTTTCACTGTTCTGAGTAAAGAAGTTTTTGTAATATGTTCCTTGTACTGTGTGCCCCAGATTTAGAGTCTGTGTCTCCTGTCCATTGTGCTATAGCTAATGGGAGCGGCCTCCCTCCAGTTACATATCTAAATCAGTCATGACCTGTTGGTTCCTTTTCAGCATTTCGTACTCAAAAAATTCCACCTTCTTTGTCCTAACTTCAAAGTTGAAATGTTCCGTAGTCACGGAGTGGCAGAAAATTACAGCACAGAGAGAAAGCCTCCAATCTGTACCATGCCAAACTATTCAAGTTGCCTCAGCCCATCGATCTGCACCCAGAACATAATCCTCCATACCTCTCCCATCTATGTACCTAACCAAACTTCTCTTAAACATTGAAATCAAGCTTGCATGTGCTGGCAGCTTACTTCACACTCTCAAGACCCTCTAAGTGAAGAGGTTTTCCCTCATTAGCCCCTTAAACTTTTCAACTTTCACCCTTAACCCATGACCTCTGGTTGTAGTCCCACCCAACCCCAGTCCTGCTGAAGGGTTTCGGCCTGAAACGTCGACTGTACTTTTTTCCATAGGTGCTGCCTGGCTTGCTGGGTTCCTCCAGCATTTAGTGTGTGTTGTCAGTGGAAAAAGCCTACTTGTATTTAACCTATTTGTACCCCTTATTATTTTGTATACCTCCATCAAATTTCCCCTCAATCTTCTACGCTCCAAGGAATAAAGTCCTAAACTATTCAATCTGCAACTTGTCCAGAGAGACTTTCTCTTTCAGGAGTCTGACACTCCACATGGGCTGTAGGCAAAATTTGAGTTTCTAGAATTCTCTGGGCACTAGAACACAGAAGGCTGCATTGCCCAATGGACACCATTTTGATCACTACGAAGGAAGACTGGGGGCCTGGGGTCGATGGGAGAAAGGAAGGTGCAGAGAACTGCACTTAGCTTTACTGGCCAAGGAAGAGAGTCTATTTTTCAACTGGATTCTGGATTATTGCTTCTGGAATCTGACTATCACCACCTCTCTCCATGCATGGCTAGCGTGGGAATGGGAATTTATTTCTCGGGTCTGAAAACTAGGAATCCTTTCTTGTCCCTGGCTTTTCCAGAGATACATGAGGAAAGGAAGGCCTGGGGGAGACAGATCACTCATTGAGGAGGTGACTCAATGGTAACCCTCAATCGGTTGCAAGACGTGTAGTCGATGTGTTCAGGTTTCATGGGATTCAGGTAGCCCAAGCGGAAATCCATATAAAAATGACTCCCATTCCTGACGCAATTCCATTCAGCCAATCAAATAAAAATAGATCGTAGCATCTGAAATTATCTGGGCCTCAAACTGAGTCTGATAAGATTTTATGGCCAGTCAAACTTTGCTCCAAGACTCCTCTGACTGAGGTTTAAAAAAAGTGATAGTGATTAGCACTACCTCAACGTAAACTTCAAACAACCATTGCTTTCCTGGATGAATTCCTCCAAATCATAGACTTTAGATTAGCTCTGTGAAATCTTATGCTACTGAGGCAACTGTTGTGTATTGTAGAGTCATGTCTCCTACTCCATGTAGTAAAATATACCTAAAATATGCATGTAACATAAAAAAGAAAAATGAAACCAATAGAAATAAATTAAAGACTTAATTTCTACTTTTATATCATTCTTACCTAAATGACATACAATTGACATACACTTAGGACTGGAATCTACAGAATAATTAAATGTAAAAGTCAAAGTTCAAAGTCAAATTGCAACACGAATAGTTCAAAAATTATTTCATTATAAATACGTAGAAACATAGAAAATAGGTGCAGAGTAGGCCATTCGGCCCTTTGAGCCTGCACTGCCATTCAGTATGATCATGGCTGATCATCCAACTCAGAACCCTGTACCTGCCTTCTCTCCATACCCCCGATCCCTTTAGCCACAAGGGCCTTATCTAACTCCCTCTTAAATATAGCCAATGAACTGGCCTCAACTGTTTCCTGTGGCAGAGAATTCCACAGATTCACCACTCTCTGTGTGAAGAAGTTTCTCCTCATCTCGGTCCTAAAAGGCTTCCCCTTTATCCTGAAACTGTGACCCCTCATTCTGGACTTCCCCAACATCGGGAACAATCTTCTTACATCTAGCCTGTCCAATCCCTTTGGAATTTTGTACGTTTCAATCAGATCCCCCTTCAATCTTCTAAATTCCAGAGAGTATAAGCCTAGTCGATCCAGTCTTTCATCATATGAAAGTCCTGCCATCCCAGGAATCAATCTGGTGAACCTTCTTTGTACTCCCTCTATGGCAAGAATGTCTTTCCTCAGATTAGAGGACCAAAACTGCACACAATACTCCAGGTGTGGTCTCACTAAGGCCTTGTACAACTGCAGTAGTACCTCCCTGCTCCTGTACTCGAATCCTCTTGCTATGAATGCCAGCATAATTTAAAAAAAAAATTGAAATGAATATGAATTGCACATTATTATTTACAAGTTGCCTAACAAGCATTTAATGCTTGTTTCTGTTGGTAATTATAGGCGATGACCGGCTGCGTCACTATCTGGTATAGGGGAGGGGGTGGGGACTACTGCACAAGATCAAAATGAGTTACAGAAACTTGTAAAACTAGTCAGCTCCATCATGCGTACCAGCCTCCGTAGTATCCAAGACATCTTCAAGGGACAGCGCCTTAGGAAGGTGGCGTCCATCATTAAGGACCCCCACCACCGAGGACATGCCCTCTTCACGTTGCTACCATCAGGTAGGAGGTACAGAAGCCTGAAGGCACCACACTCAGTGATTCAGGAACATCTTCCCCTCTGCAATACAATTCCAAAATGGACATTGATCCCACGAACACTACCTCTCTATTTCTTTACTTCTGTTATTTTTACACTATTTATTTTAAATTAACTATTTAATAGACATATATATACTTAATGTAACTCAGTCTTTTTCTCTATATTTATGACTTATTTCATTGTACTGCTTGTTAACAAATTTCACGACATTCGCTGGAGATATTAAAGCCGATTCTGATTCTGAAATGTCTCAGGCAGATTGCTGACTTAAATCAGTGGAGTTGTTTATTTGGACTTTTTGCATGCTAGGACAAGGTTTCCACTGTGGTCATGACAAAGTGGTAAAAGCAATTGCAAGAACCCTGAGACATTCCACACTCCATTTTTTGATACGTGCCTGGCCTTAACAAATCCTATTAATGTGGCCCTGCTGTATGTAATTACTTTTTATTTAGTTATTTAGAGATGCAGCATGGTGATAGGGCCTTCCAGTCCAATGACTCTGTGCCATCCAGTTACCAATTACTCTACTAATCTGCGGCGTGGGAGGAAACCAGGGCACCCAGAGGAAACCATGTGATTGAGGGGAAAACGTACAACAGACGGTAGTGGAAGTGAAGCCAGGTCACTGGTACTGTACCTCGTTCCCCTGCCGTACTGCCCCTCGCGTAGTCTGTTCTCCTGAAGCAGACCATCATTAGGGACAGCAGCATCATTAAGCATTACCAAGAGAGTCACGTTTGATGATCCCATAGAGCGTGGGTTAGCTCAGGGTGAGTATGCATTCTGGTTAGTCTTGCCTGAGAAGTTTATGTTTGGTCTGCCTGTCTGATTGGCACTTCGTTATTAGTTAATGATCATGCCCGACTGTCACCGCAATTGCTTTGGCAGTGATGAATTTGTCTGAAGAGGGAAGAATGCAATCACCATATCTAAAACAAAGTTTATTTAAGGCTTTTACACCCAAGTTCCTAATTGTTTTCCAAATTTAAACACTAGTGTTGCCAACTAATAAAACATTCCCAGATACCACTTGTGATTGAGGGAGAATTATTAGGAATGAGTAATTCCAGATGTTCTGCTGCAGACATTGTCCCTCGCAAACAACACAATTCAGGCGTTGTTAGTCCATCAGTCCTGGGTATCAGTCATGGCACAAATATCCTTGCTGACTCTTCCCTGAGTAACAATAATCATAATCAGAATCCCGTTTAGTATCACTGGCATAAGTCAAGTCACGAAATTTGTTATCTTTGCGGCAGCAGCACCATAAGATTCAAAGATTCCAAAAAACTTTATTGTCATTCTAACCGTACATCAGCTCTGCAGGGCAGAATGAGACAGTGTTTCCCAGAAGCAGTGCAACATCATAATAATAAGATGCATAATAATAGGAACAAACATGAATTATAATAAGTGTATGTGTGTGTTCAACTAAACAGGTAGTGCAAAAATAGAAACAAAAAGTAGTGAGGTAGTGTTGATGGTTTCAATGTTCATTCAGAAATCAGATGGCAGAGGGGAAGAGGCTATTCCTGAATTGTTGAGTGTGTTCCTTTAGGTTCCTGTACCTCCTTCCTGATGGAAACAAGGCATGACCTGGGTGATGGGGGTTCTTAATGAAAGATGCCGCCTTTTTGAGGCCTTTCTCCTTTTTCTCCTTGAAGATGTCCTGGAAACGATGGAATCTAGGCCCATGATGCAGCGGAGTAGGTTTATAATTCTCTGCAGCTTAGTTTGATCCTGTGCAGTAGCCCCCTCCCTCCCCCATACCTGACGGTAATACGACCAGTTAGAACGTTCTCCATGGTACATCTGTAGAAATTTTGAGTGTTTTTGGTGAATTACCAAATCTCCTCAAGCTTCTAATGTAATATAGCCTTCTTTGCAGCTGTATTGCTATGTTTGGTCCAGGTTTGATCTCGAAATTGGAACTCGAAATTGCACACAAAATATAATAGGTGGAATTGTCTGGATCAGGACTATTTCTATGAGGTTTTGTATCAGTGTGTCTGATGAAATGCAGCCAGGAAGTTATGACAAAACAGTACCCCAAGCCAATTGAAGGGAAAAGGACTCTGTTGGAGAAAGCATCCTTTCCTCCCTCTTTGCAGTTCCTCCTGGAACTGAAATCTTCCAGCAGGCTCAGTTTCTCTCCCTCTGTGAGGTGACCCCAGTGCTTACTTTGAGTAGGAGTCCTCTTTGGCCGGGCCCACACAGACTGGACTTGGGACTGTGATTGCGGCATGTTCACTGATGACAGTAACCTGCTGGTTATTCCCGGTGAGGAGGTAGCTGCAGTGATATCAATGTCAATATGTCTGGGTTCTCAGAAGATGATAGTAGGCTAACCTCAGAATCAGAAATCAGGTCTATTATCACTGGCACGTTGTGAAGTTTGTTGTTTCGCAGCAGCAGTACTGTGCAATACATGAAAAATGACTCTAAGTTCTCAGAGGTCTCTGTTGATCAGGGTCGACTGTGGATATTGTGTTCTAGCTGTCTAGATACGCAAGCCAGGGCAGTGCAATATGGAGTGCAAACTGTTGCTCATGTAGCAAGCTCCCCCTTTCCGCCCATCTGATGAACCTAAGCGAATGGCAGAGACTGATGCAGTTTGGCACGAGCAGCGTTAGAAGAGTTGCCAGTCAGCATTGGACTCATCGTAGAACTGTTTTAGGAACACCAGCTCCAGATTTTTCACTCAGGGTTTACTCCTGAATCTTTCCCCATGAGTGGGTATGGCCCAATGCAACTGGTTTTAAGGTGTCAGTAACCTGTGTTTGCCTCTTCACCTGTCAGTAGAAATTGTTCTGCCAGGTTTAGTAGCTAAGCCAGTTGGGAAGGCCAGGAGCTGGACTTGGTTGCCATTGAAGCATTTAATTGGTAGTGGGAGCTTATTCTCATTACCAGCCCCAGCTATAACAGCCTTAAGGAAGCACAAAAGTTACAATAACAAATATAAATACAGTGTGCAAAATGAGGGGAAAAATATTGAGGCTGACGGACGTTCAGAAGTTTGATGGCAGAATGGAAAGGGCAGTTTCTAAAACATTGAGTGTGTGTCCATAGGCTCCTATACTTCGTACCTGATGGTAGCAATGAGAAGAGGGCATGTGCTGGGTGGTGAGGGTGCTTAGTAATGGGTCCTGCCTTTCTGAGGGATTGCCTTCAGAATATGCCTTTGATGGTGGGGAGGCTAGTGTCCATGGTGGAGCTGTTTGAGTTTACAACCCTTTGCAGTGTCTTACAATCCTGTGCAATGATGCCTCTGTGCATTTCCTCCGTGTGAATGGTATGCTGCCATTTATAGCAAGAGGATTCGAGTACAGGAGCAGGGAGGTACTACTGTAGTTGTACAAGGCCTTGGTGAGACAACACCTGGAGTATTGTGTGCAGTTTTGGTCCCCTAATCTGAGGAAAGACATCCTTGCCATAGAGGGAGTACAAAGAAGGTTCACCAGATTGATTCCTGGGATGGCAGGACTTTCATATGATAAAAGACTGGATGAACTAGGCTTATACTCATTGGAATTTAGAAGATTGAGGAGGGATCTGATTGAAACGTATAAAATCCTAAAGGGATTGGACAGGCTAGATGCAGGAAGATTGTTCCCGATGTTGGGGAAGTCCAGAACGAGGGGCCACAGTTTGAGGATAGAGGGGAAGCCTTTTAGGACCGAGATTAGGAAAAACTTCTTGACACAGAGAGTGGTGAATCTGTGGAATTCTCTGCCACAGGAAACAGTTGAGGCCAGTTCATTGGCTATATTTAAGAGGGAGTTAGATATGGCCCTTGTGGCTAAAGGGATCGGGGGTATGGAGGGAAGGCTGGTGCAGGGTTCTGTGTTGGATGATCAGCCATGATCGTACTGAATGGCAGTGCAGGCTCGAAGGGCTGAATGGCCTACTCCTGCACCTATTTTCTATGTTTCTATGTTTCTATTTTTCCCTAACCTCACTCCTGCACTCCCCTCCCCCACGAGCCAACTCTTCACTCTGCATGAAATGCTCTGTGTAAGGACACATGGTAAACTCCATGTAGAAACCAGGAACAATATCACAGGGAAAACTGGTTACCTTGTGCTGTTCCTGTCCAGTACTCAGGGGATTGCAAATGATTTTTCACTAGACTAATTAGAAGGAAAAACCAGCCTGCATTCACCAGCAACTTTGATGTGTGTTGCTTGAATTTCTAGCATCTGCAGAATTCCTGTTGATTGAATAACAATACATTATTATAAGGTCATAAGTTATAATAATAGCTTATTATAACAATGGCTGCTTGTCATTGAATTTTTGAATTTCCAAATAATTTTCAATTAACATAAGTAAATAATCAAACAAATTCTGAACTCTGTGTCAAGAACTTGAATTATGAGGTCATCAAATAAAAGCAATTTTTCAAACATTATGCCATAATAAATCAAAACTACATTTTCTTTAAAAAATCGCTATATTGTAAAACACACATTGGTCAGCAGGACCAGAAAAAAGTGGAAATGAAACATGAACAAGACAAAGAAAGGTGTCCTAGATCACTAAATGGGTTGAATTCCACTCGATATAGAAAAACATCCTTTACACAGCTCTTCGTTCTACACAGATTAATGTAAACAGTATTGATTGGAGTAAGTTATTATGATGGTGATTAGGATGTTATCTTCGTTCCCACATGATTTGGATTTTATTTTCCTAAGCCTTATGATTGTCCTCCCTGCCATTCTGTATATAGAATAAGCTGCTGTTGGAAGTGGTAGAGGCAGGTAGAATGAGAACATTTCTGTCAGTTATCTCTTTAGAAGGACCCGGAAATCCAACTTTGACCTTAATGGCCACTTCACAATCCACAAAACCAGAATGGACACAGGTCATCCCCAACCCCAAAGGATTGCCTACGAACTGAAAGAAATTACAACATTACCCAACCAGTGAAATAACATCTTTCCTTTTCCTCCTCTCCTCAGAAGAAACAATTTTCTAGGAATTCCTCATCAATAACTGAAAAATTCAACCGAAATGCCATGCCCTACCTCCCCCTCGTTCCCCATCCATTATCTATTATATATATATTCTTTCTCTCTCTCTCCTTTTTCTCCCTCTGTCCCTCTCACTATACTCCTTGCCCATCCTCTGGGATTCTCCCCTCCCCCTTTTCCTTCTCCCTAGGCCTCCTGTCCCATGATCCTCTCATATCCCTTTTGCCAATCGACTGTCCAGCTCTTGGCTCCATCCCTCCCCCTCCTGTCTTCTCCTATCATTTTGGATCTCCCCCTCCCCCTCCAACTTTCAAATCTCTTACTAGCCCTTCTTTCAGTTAGTCCTGACAAAGGGTCTTGGCCCGAAACATCGACTGTACCTCTTCCCATAGATGCTGCCTGGCCTGCTGCGTTCACCAGCAACTGTTATGTGTGTTGCTTGAAATTCCAGCATCTGCAGATTTCCTCGTGGTTGCGAAATGCCATTAGTTTGTTTCTTAAATCAGCTCGCTTTATTATTATTGTTGCATGTACTGACTTGCATTGAGAAATATTTTGAATGTCATTCAAACAGATAATTTCATCACAGCAATACAATGAGGTAATACAAAAATTCAAAGTACATTTACCATTAAAGTATGTATGCAGTATACAACCCTGAGATTCATCTTCCCACGGGCAGCCACGGAACAAAGAAGCATCATGGAACCAGGTCAAAGAAAACATCAAATGTGCAAAAAAAAAGAACAAATTGTGCAAACAGCAAAAAAAGTGAAAAATAGGTAATATAAAACATCAAACAACAATATCACTGAAACAGTCAGTTTAGTTTAGTTCAGTTCAAATTAGTGTTGTGTCGTTTGTGACTATAGGCCGCAGAGTCAGTCCACCCTGACCAAAATTGCACAAAATAGCAATAGAAAAGGAATAACTAGGAACCAGAAAAACATATAACATGTAACAAGGGAAAACAATAACAGAATATAGAGTAAATGGTGCAGTTACAAGAAAAGTGTAGTACAGATAGCCAATAAGGTGCAATGTCATAACAAGATTGGTGTTGAGGTCAGCAGTTCACCTTCTCATTCTAACTGGCTGCATCACCGTCTGGTATGTGGGGGGGGGTGCGGGGGCTACTGTACAGGATTGAAATAGCTGCAGGAAGTTGTAAACTTAGTCAGCTCCATCGTGGGCACCAGCCTCCGTAGCATCCAGGAGCAATGCATCAAAAAGGCCGCATCCATCAGAAAGGACCCCCTTTGCCCAAGTCATGCCTTGTTCTCCAGGAAGGAGGTACAGGAGCATGAAGGCGCCAACTTAATGATTGAGGAGCAGCTTCTTCCTCTCTGCCAACTGATTTCTGAATGGACATTGAACCCATGAAAAATACCTCACGACTTTAATATTTCTATTTTTGCTTTACTTATTTAATTTACCTGTTATATATAATAGATATATATGTGTACAATAATTCAGAGTTTTCTCAGATGGCCCGGAGGGCCTGAAATCACACCGCCAGAATGTAGATAACAGGCTCTAACAGTAACAGAACCACATCGGAAATAAAAACATATAAAAGAAGTGAACAGAATTGCTTCATGACCCATCTTGGGGACATCACCTTTGTTTTCTGGCACCATCTCCTTTTGGGCAAGGAGTCACAGGGCCACTTTAATCTTGCGTTTAAAACAGGAGGTGATTACTCCTGAATTAGGGTGCTGTTTAGTTCAACAACCTTAAAGCAAGCTACCAATCTCTTTATCAGAATATTTTGCAGCTTTACCTGATTTTGTCATGTAGCCTAATGTGGTCAAAAAGAAATCAAAGAAAGAACTTTGTTCCCATTCTACAGCTGAACAGTTTGCCTTATTTATCTCTGGACCTGCCCTCTGCCAGTTTGAATGGCTCCAATTATATTCGAGTTGTTTGGATAAACAAAAGCCCTATTGAGAACCAGAGCTCCCTCATACATGCACTTGTGATAGACTCATTTGCTGGGACAACATTCGGTACCAGGTTAACACAGAAAACTGTAACCAGCAGACAATGTCTTCAGATGTTTTAACAGTAGTTTTTGTATTCCGCCATGTTTGCTCACACTGGTCAAGAATAATCGACCCATGTATCTGAAGGCAACCTCTTTGTAGTTTGGCAATTGTTTGGTGTGTGGTGTGTGTGTGTGTGTAAACTGTCCTTGACAAACACCTTCACTGTTCAAGAAACAGTTCATTCCTGTACATTGGCCACAATGTGTTGGTCCCTATTGCTTCTGTGAGATGAGCACTCACAATGCGCATATTCTCCTCAGGATGACCCATGACTGACCTCAGCCTCACACCAGCCACTCTCACCATTAACTTTCTTTATCTTTGGATGAGATCTAAGGCCCCTGCATCCCTGGGCTTGCAGTCATAGGTTTTGAGGTTAGCTCCATCTCCAGCTGGAAGCTGAGTGGATATTGACAACAGGCATAGATCCTGAACATCGCTGGCTCTGAAAATCAGTCCAAGCCTCTGCAACCTCAGAAAAAATTACATAAGAGATAAGGTGCAGCATTAGCTTACAGCAAACATGAAGTGAACAACATGTCAAATATCAAACCCACTAACCCCACCACGACTTTATTATTTTCTGTTAGCCAACCTTATGTACATGTTAGTGTCACTTTATGGACACAAAATTAATCTATGTGTATAAGCTATCTCATGTGCTTTTTATATCTTCTGTGTGTTTTTATGCTGCATCAGATCCGGTGTATTTTTTGAAGATATTTGACTAATCTTACCTTAGGGTGGTGGTGAATATTGGTAGCCCGAGTTGAGGCATTTGATGTTGCTGTGTTTGCCGAGCTTGGCAATTAGCTTGCAGACATTTCATCACCAGTCGAGAGTCGAGGTGACTCCCAGAGAGAAACATCAACAACTGGACAATGAGGATGTCTCCTTGACTGGTGATGAGAAATCTGCCAGCTAATTTTATCTTTTATTGCATTAATTTTATTTTTAGCAGGTTCCAAATGAATGTTTGAATGTTTGTGAACATCAGTGGCTGAACAGACATTCAGTAACAGTGGAAGTTTTAAAAAACGCAAATATGAGGAAATCTGCAGATGCTGGAATTTCAAGTATCACACATAAAAGTTGCTGGTGAACGCAGCAGGCCAGGCAGCAACTCTACGAAGAGGTACAGTCGACGTTTCGGGCTGAGACCTTTCGTCAGGACTAACTGAAAGAAGAGCTAGTAAGAGATTTGAAAGTGGGAGGGGGAGGGGGAGATCCAAAATGATAGGAGAAGACAGGAGGGGGAGGGGTGGAGCCAAGAGCTGGACAGGTTATTGGCAAAAGGGATATGAGAGGATCATGGGACAGGAGGCCCAGGGAGAAGGAAGAGGGGGAGGGGGGGAAAACCCAGAGGATGAGCAAGGGGTATAGTGAGGGGGACAGAGGGAGAAAAAGGAGAGAGAGAGAAAGAATGTGTGTATATAAATAAATAACGGATGGGGAACTCCTATGCTCTGTCCGCCAGAGAAAGCAGGATCTTCCAGTTGCCACACATATTAATTCCACGTCCCATTCTCATTCTGATATGTCTATCCACGGCCTCCTGTACTGTAAAGATGAAGCCACACTCAGGTTGGAGGAACAACACCTTATATTCCGTCTGGGTAGCCTCCAGTCTGATGGCATGAACATTGACTTCTCAAACTTCCGATAATGCCCCCCCTCCCCCTCGTACCCCATCCATTATTTAGGCCTCCTGTCCCATGATCCTCTCATATCCCTTTTGCCAATCAACTGTTCAGCTCTTGGCTCCATCCCTCCCCCTTCTGTCTTCTCCTATCATTTTGGATCTCCCCCTCCCCCTCCCACTTTCAAATCTCTTACTAGCTCTTCCTTCAATTAGTCCTGACGAAGGGTCTCGGCCTGAAACGTCGACTGTACCTCCTCCTAGAGATGCTGCCTGGCCTGCTGCGTTCACCAGCAACTTTTATGTGTGTTACAGTGGAAGTTTTGACAATTTAAAGTCCAGGGTCAGGGCCTCACCAGTTGTCAAAGTTATTCTGCCACTGAAGCAGTCACTAACTTTAGGAGCAATTTCTCACTGATGTTCACTGCCCTACGACATGCCAATGAACTGGGAATGGCAGGAAGGGAAAGAGACATCCAAAAGCAGGCCGTAGTTTGAAAAGTGACTATCAGGGTACTTCTGATTTCAATATCCTTTTTGGGAGCTATGCTTTGGGGAATGCCATTCACTTGCTCTTGTTTTTGACTTTCTTGTTATGCAGGAGAAATTAGTTGTTGAATAGTCAAACCATTTAATTGTTTTAATTAAACTTACATAAATATTAAGGCTTTTTAGTCTGCGTTGGCACGTGGCCAATTGGTTAAGGCATCAGTCTAGTGATCTGAAGGTCACTAGTTCGAGCCTCAGCTGAGGCAATGTGTTGTGTCGGTGAGTAAGGCACTTAACCACACATTGCTCTGTGACGACACTGGTGCCAAGCTGTATCGGCCCTAGTGCCCTTCCCTTGGACAACATCGGTGGTGTGGAGAGGGGAGGCTCACAGCATGGGCAACTGCTGTTGTACCACACAACCTTGCCCAGGCCTGCGCCCTGGAAACCTTCCAAGGTGCAAATCCATGGTCTCACGAGATTAACAGATGCCTATTAGTCTGAAAGTCTGGGTGGGACCACTTGGACCACAGTGTTTGGAGCTCTCCTGTCTGATTTTGTCAGAAATTAGTAGGCTAATTGGCCATTATAAATTGTTGCATGAATAGGCTACGGTTGTACCTGTAAATAAAAAAATGTCTCAGCTATGAGTCTGATTCGCCAGTTGAGGCATCCATTTTAGCAAGCCGATACTATCATGTCTTAAACGATTTGCCATTCAGATTGAGTTCAGTCAAGGTTACTCGTGCCAACAGTAGCACAATGAGGGATATTAAAGGGGAGCAGATGATATGGGGTCAGTGCATGAAAACAGCACTAATCAGCCATGATCTATTGAATGGGTGAAGAGGAAAGAGGGGCTGAATGGCCTACCTATGATTCTATTATATTAATGTTAGAAAAGACAAGATTCTCTGTCTGACTAGTTTTATCTTCATGGAGTGAAGCCTCGTACTGGTAAATCTGCAGTGATAAGGTAAAATTTGATGAATTTAAAAACGGATTTGAAATTTACAAACTATCAGTGGAGCCTTGAGAATGAACTTGGAGACTGAGATAAGCATGAAATTAAAAATACCACTCCTGTACACTGCATTTGAAGTTCACAACGTGGTATCCTCTATATCAGGGAAACCAAATGCAGATTGGGTGATCGCTTTGCTGAACACGTGTTCAGATCTCAGGGCCTGGACTTCTCTGCCTGTGGCCTCCTGTATTCCTCCTGTGGCCCAAAGCAAGATTGAGAAATAAGCACCACATTTTCCAGTAGGGCGTATCGCAGCCTCCTGGACTCAACACAACTTCAGGTATCTTGATTTCCCTCTCTGTATCAGTCATCCATCCATACTATTACCTCAACTTGTCTCAGAATCTAGAATCAGAGTCAGAATCAGTTTAGTATCACCAGCATACGTCATGAAATTTGTTAACTTTGTGGCAGCAGTACAATGCAATGCATAATTATAGAGAAAAAGTCTGTAAATTGCAGTAAGTATGTCATGAAAAAATGGAAATAAAAAAGCAGTGAGGTCATGTTGATGCGTTCGATGTCCATTCAGAAATTAGACAGCAGGGGGGTAGAAGCTGTTCCTGAATCACTGAGTGTGTGCCTTCAAGCTTCTGTACCTTTTTCCTGGTGGTAACAATGAGAACAGGACATGGGTGATGGGGTTCTTTAATTTGGGCACCACCTTTTTGAGGTACCACTCCTTGAAGGTGTCCTGGATACATAGAACATAGAATATTATAGCACGGAAACACACACAAAATGCTAGAGGAACTCAACAGGCCAGGCAGCATCAATGGAAAAAGTACAGTCGACATTTTGGGTTGAAACCCTTCGGCAGGACTGGAGAAGAAAAGCTGAGGTGAGATTTAAAAGGTGGTGGGGAGAGTAGAGAGAAGCACCAGGTGATAGGTGAAACCTGGAAAGAGAGGGATGAAGTAAAGAGCTGGGAAGTTGATTGATGAGATGAGGTGAGAAAGGGAAAGGGGGATGGGAAATGGAGAGGTGGGAGGGGGTGGTTGGGGGACATTATTACCGAAAGTTCATGCCATTAGGTCAGAGGCTACCCAAATGGAATATAAGGTGTTGTTCCTCCAACCTAAGTATGGTCTCATCACGACAGTGGAGGAGGCCATGGATAGACGTGGCATCGACAGCTTTTCTCTTGTTTGTGGTTTCATATTATTGCACAGTACAGGCCCTTCAGCCCACGATGTTGTGTTGACCTCTTATCCTACTGCAAGATCAATCATAGTCATAGTCATACTTTATTGATCCCGGGGGTAATTGGTTTTCATTACAGTTGCACCATAAATAATAAATAGTAATAGAACCATAAATAGTTAAATAATAATATGTAAATTATGCCAGTAAATTATGAAATAAGTCCAGGACCAGCCTATTGGCTCAGGGTGTCTGACCCTCCAAGGGAGGAGTTGTAAAGTTTGATGGCCACAGGCAGGAATGACTTCCTATTACGCTCTGTGTTGCATCTCGGTGGAATGAGTCTCTGGCTGAATGTACTCCTGTGCCCACCCAGCACATTATGTAGTGGATGGGAGACATTGACCAAGACGGCATGCAACTTAGACAGTATCCTCTTTTCAGACACCACTGTGAGAGAGTCCAGTTCCATCCCCACAACATCACTGGCCTTACGAATGAGTTTGTTGATTCTGTTGGTGTCTGCTACCCTCAGCCTGCTGCCCCAGCACACAACAACAAACATGATAGCACTGGCCACCACCAATCTAACCCTTCCCTCCTACAGAGCCCTCCGTTTTTCTATCATCCATATGCCTATCTAAGAATTTCTTAAATGCTCCTCATGTATCTGCCTCTACCACCACCCTGCAGGGCGTTCCAAGTCAACACCATTCTCTGTGTGAAAAAACTTACCTCTGACATCAATACCTCTCATCATCTTATACACTTTATAAGGTCACCTCTCATCCTCCGTCGCTCCAAGGAGAAAAGGCCGAGTTCACTCAACCTATTCTCATGAGAAATGCTCCCCAATCCAGGCAACATCCTTGTAAATCTCCTCTGCACCCTTTCTATGGCTTCAACCTGCGCAGCCTCTTTGAGTGTCCTATGGGCTCAGATCCCAAGATGCCTCTGATCCTCCGCACTGCCAAGAGTATTACCATTAATAATATATTCTGCCATCATATTTGACCTACCAAAATGAACCACTTCACACTTATCTGGGTTGAACTCCATCTGCCACTTCTCAGCCCAGTTTTGCATCCTATCAATGTCTGGTTGTGACCTCTGACAGCCCTCCACACTATCCACAACACCTCCAACCTTTGTGTCATCAGCAAACTTACTAACCCATCCCTGCACTTCCTCATCTAGGTCATTTATAAACATCACAAAGAGTAAGGGTCCCAGAACAGATCCCTGAGGCACTCCACTGGTGACCGACCTCCTACAACCACTCTTTGCCTTCTGTGGGCAAGCCAGTTAGGGATCCACAAAGCAATGTCCACTTAGCTCCCATGCCTCCTTACTTTCTCAATAAGCCTTGCATGGGGTACTTTATCAAATGCCTTGCAGAAATCCATATACACTACATCTACTGCTCTTCCTTCATCAATGTGTTTAGTCACATCCTCAAAAAATTCAATCAGGCTCGTAAGGCATGACCTGCCCTTGACAAAGCCATGCTGACTATTCCTAATCATATTATACCTCTCCAAATGCTCATAAATCCTGCCTCTCAGGATCTTCTCCATCAACTTACCAGCCACTGAAGTAAGACTCCCTCGCCTCCCACAGTAGCCTGGGGTACATCTCATCCGGTCCTGGCGACTTATCCAACTTGATGTTTTCCAAAAGCTCCAGCACATCCTCTTTCTTAATATCTACATGCTCAAGCTTTTCAATCTGCTGCAAGTCATCAATGCAATCACCAAGATCTTTTTCCATAGTGAATACTGAAGTAAAGTATTCATTAAACACCTCTTCTATTTCCTCCGGTTCCATTCACACTTTCCTACTGTCACACTTGATAGGTCCTAAATCTGAAAAACTTAATGTGAAAAAGACTAAGGAGCTGGTGGTAGACCTGAGGAGAGCTAAGGCACCGGTGACCCCTGTTTCCATCCAGGGGGTCAGTGTGGACGTGGTGGAGGATTAAAAATACCTGGGGATACGAATTGACAAAACTGGACTGGTCAAAGAACACTGAGGCTGTCTACAAGAAGGGTCAGAGCCGGCTCTATTTCCTGAGGAGACTGATGTCCTTTAACATCCGCCGGACGATGCTGAGGATGTTCTATGTCTGTGGTGGCCAGTGCTATCATGTTTGCTGTGGTCTGCTGGGGCAGCAGGCTGAGGGTAGCAGACACCAACAGAATCAACAAACTCATTCGTAAGGCCAGTGATGTTGTGGGGATGGAACTGGACTCTCTGACGGTGGTGTCTGAAAAGAGGATGCTGTCCAAGTTGCAAGCCATCTTGGACAATGTCTCCCATCCACTACATAATGTACTGGGTGGGCACAGGAGTACATTCAGCCAGAGACTCATTCCACCGAGATGCAACACAGAGCGTCATAGGAAGTCATTCCTGCCTGTGGCCATCAAATTTTACAACTCCTCCCTTGGAGGGTCAGACACCCTGAGCCAATAGGCTGGTCCTGGACTTATTTCCTGGCATAATTTACATATTACTATTTAATTATTTATGTTGTTATTACTATTTAATTATCTATGGTGCAACTGTAACGAAAACCAATTTCCCCTGGGATCAATAAAGTATGTCTATGACTCTGACTATTCTTTCACATCTTATCCTCTTGCTCTTCTCATACTTGTAGAATGCATTGGGGTTTTCCTTAATCCTGTCTGCCAAGGCCTTCTCATGGCCCCTTCTGGCTCTCATAATTTTCTTCTTAAGGTCCTTCCTAATAACCTTATAATCTTCTAGATCTCTAACATTACCTAGCTCTCTGAACCTTTTGTAAGCTTTTCTTTTCTTCTTGATTAGATTTATTGCAGCCTTTGTACACCACGGTTCCTGTACCCTACCATAACTTCCCTGTTGCATTGGAATGTACCTATGGAGAACTCCACACAAATATCCCCTGAATATTAGCCACATTTCTTCCGTACTTTTCCCTGAGAACATCTGTTTCCAATTTAAGCCTCCAATTTCCTGCCTGATAGCCTCATAATTCCCCTTACTCCAATTAAACACTTTTCTAACTTGTCTGTTCCTATCTCTCTCCAATGCTATTGTAAAGGAGATAGAATTATGATCACTGTCTTCAAAATGCTCTCCCACTGAGAGATCTGACACCTGACCAGCTTCATTTCCCAATTCAAATCAAGTACAGCTTCTCCTCTTGTGGGCTTATCTACATTTTGTGTCAAGAAACCTTCCTGAATACACCTAACAAACTCCACCCCATCTAAACCCCTTGCTCTAGGGAGATGCCAATCGATATTTTGGAAATTAAGATCTCTCATCACGACAACTCTTTTATTATAACACCTTTCCAGGATCTGTTTCCCTATCTGCTCCTCGATATCTGACCTTGAAGTAACCATTCCTGTCCCTGAGCCATCCAAGTCTCCGTAATGGCCACCACATCATATCTCCAAGTACTGATCCACGCTCTAAGCTCATCCGCTTTGTTCACAACACTCCTTGCATTAAAATAGACATCTCAAACCTTCGATCTGAGCGTGTCTCTTCTCTATCACCTGCCTATCCTGCCTCTCGCACTGTCTACAAGCTTTCTCTATTTGTGAGCCAACCTCCTCTTCCACTGTCTCTTCAGTTTGGTTCCCACCCCCCAACAATTCTAGTTTAAACTCTCCCTAGTAGCCTTAGCAAACCTCCCCACCAGGATATTGGTCCCCCTGGAAACAAATTGCCAGAGGATGTGGTTGAGACAGATACAATACTCACATTTACAAGTTACTTGGACTGGTATGTGTTTAGGAAAGGGTTTATGGTCCAAATGCAGGTAAACGGGACTATTTGACAATGTATGGACTCTGGTTGATTATTCGACACCAGACAGAGGAAGAGCATAATCATCTGAGTGAACTGAATAAATTTACTTCCTAAATGGTTACACTTGAAGTTGACTTGCTGAGCTTTTTGTTGTGTTTATTTGAAATAATTTCAATTACAGTTTCTTTCTTCAGTTAAGGAAATATCCTGGTTATTACTTGTCCCCTAATCAACATTCCTGGAAAGAGATTTTCTGTGCATTCTCACGTTGTTTGTGGGGTCTGGCCCTCTGCAAATTAGCTGCAACATTTCCGACATTACACCAGTGACTGCACTTCAAAAGAGTCTCCTAGACTGTAAAGTACTTTGGAATATTCTGAAAGATACATAGGAGATGCTAGATACCTAAGGTTTCTGTTTCTTTTTAATTCTGTGCTGGAGTCAAATACAGTACCCCAGCAATTATCCTTCATGTGGAAGTCTTTGTATTTTGTCAAATTGCAAAAACTTAGAACTGCGCAGGCAAGCAAGTCTTTATCACTTTGTGGGTTCACCGACTTGAATAGCTCTGAAATCCGTCCACATATTTTCCTTATGCCGTCATTACTTTGGTTGAAGGGTCACAGGGAATTACTTTCCATTTTGTCACAAACCAATTCGTTTTGCACATTCCCCTTTGGGGTTTATTTCAAAACAAAACTTTATTCATAAAAAATATGCAGTGAACTTACGAGATTGTCACCTTGGGGTGGTGGAGAGACTTCTGAGTGCCTGAGAGTGTTGCGATTTTTAGTTTAGCCATCTTGCACTTACCTCTCGGTGTGTTAAACCTGTTGGTGGTAAGGTCAAGGGCGTGGTTCCGAACCAAGGGCGACCGAACTAAGGGCTCAGCGGTAGAGCTGGCGGAAGATGACGTCACAGCACAACGACAGTGAAGGTGGAGGAAGGCTGCTGCAGAGAAGGATCCCCAGTTGTCTTGCACTCCATGTCACTGGACCCCAACCCTAATCTGGCAACTAGAATGAACGTGGTGGCTATCCGTGCATGAGCCTCGTCACATTAAACTAAGTCACACACAGACATTCTCCTTTCAGGGAATCCACCCTAACATCCTGGTTATGTGGCTCCCTGATCAACCTTTAAAGCCACCTGAGGGCTGACTAACATACAACGCTTTTGGAGAACGTCACTCAACTTGAGTGATCGCACGGTTACTACCTAACAATGACGTAGTTTTTTATGTAGTTCCCCAACCATATCGCAGCCACCACCCTGTGACCAGACATTGTCCTTATGTCTGAGTCTACTAAGCAAGTGGTGCTGCTGGAGCTGACAGTCCCATGGGAAGATAGCTTGGAAGAGGCCTTTGAAAGGAAGTTCTCCAACTACGCAGGACTGGTCCGCAACTGTCAGCAGGCTGGATGGAGAGCGAGGTGTCTCCCGGTGGCGGTTGGTTGTAGGGAATTCGCAGCCTGTTCCTTAGCTAGAGCCTTCAGCAATTTGGGCATCGAGGGAGAGAGGAAGAGGAGAGCCATCCACAGTACCACCGATGCGGCAGAGAGGGCCTCAAGATGGCTGTGGCTCAAAAGGGGGGAGCCATGGAGTCATAAGTACCTAGCCATCTGGACACAAGCTGGGGTCTGATCAGCCCCGGCTGGGTCACCTGGAGGAGGTTGTATGATGTTGGAAGACCCGAAACACCCGATGATTCCAGGAACATCACTGAAGATGTGTCCAGAGGCATCAGTAGATGTATGTACACAACAATGAATACAGAACAATGCATGTCTTTCTTTATATTCATAATCTTCTCAGGTCAATATATTCATGTTATTAAGTCAATATGTATTCTATTTACAAGGCACCAGTGTCTCTGATGTAGCTTCTTTGAACAATATACCCATCAAATACAGTGTATGAAGGGTTGTGACCCTTCAAATCCTGTTATACAGCTGCTTCGGACAAACCTCCACACAAACTTTTGCATCCAGGACTTTCTTTGCAAGTGCACTGTTCACAAGGACATAGATGATCATCTAGTCCTCACCAATGTGCGGTGTCTATGTAGGAAGGATCAGATGGAAAGAGACCCTCTCAAGTCAAGTCATGTCAAGTTTACTGTCACTTAACTATATGCATGTATGCCGTCAAATGAGACAATGTTTCTCTGAACCAGCGTGCAAAGCTCAATAGTACACGTGACACATAATAACTTATGAAGGTAAGGATAAAAACCTATAGATGGACTACACAGAAATAAACAAACTAATGTGCATAAATTAAATATTGTAAGGTACAGAAGAGATTAGCCGGTGACACTTTGAATGTGGGAGTCCAGAAGCCTAATGGCCTGGGGGAAGAAACTGTTTCCCATCCCGACCGTTTCTGTTCTTTATGCATCGGAGTTTCCTGGTTGATGGGAGAAAGTCAAAGAGGACGCTGGATGGGATCCTTAATAATGCTAAGAGCCCTACGTATGCAGCGCTCCTGATAAGTGTCCCCGATTGAAGGTAGGGAGACCCCTGTGATCCTCTCAGTCCTTTGTAGGGACCTCTGGTCCAATGCTCAGCTGCACCCATACTGGACTAAGTCAAAAGATATTCACCTCTAACCTGGATTTCTTCTGGTTGAGATATCTCCAAGCCCTTTGGTTTCCTCTCTCCCCACCCCCAAGAATGGCTGGTGGAATCTGAGGGAGTTGATAGAATGTGGAATCAAAGCAGGATTAGTATTAACGGGTACTTGAGTATTCGTGTGGACTCTGTGGGTCAAAGGGCCTTTTCAGTGCTGTGGGACTATCCAACATCTCTAAACCTCTGCCAGTTCTAGTCATAGGTCATAAATCTGAAGTGTTGACTCAGATTACAACAGTCCTAGGGAACCAGGCCACCGATAGATATCTTTGGGAAGCGGTTATCTTTCTCTTACATGGCTTCACAGAAGTTGAGATCTCGTTCAGAGTGGTCAGAGAAGCCCAAAAGGCAGACAGTTAGGAGGAGGTAGAGACACAAGAGATAACAGCTTCTGGAGGAACAAACAAAAGGCCATAAGACCACAGGACAATGGCGCAGAACTCAGCCATTCGGCCCATTGAATCTCCTCTGTCTGATGGCTGATTTATTTTTCCTCTCAATCCCATTCTCCTTCTTCTCTCTCTAACCTTTGACACCCTTATTGGACCTATCAATCTCTGCTTTAGATAGACCCGCTGACTAGGCCTTCACTGCCGTCTGTGGCAAAGGATTCAGCCAATTGGCTAAAGAGATTCCTCCATATCTCTCTTCTGAAAGGATGTCCTTTTATTCTGAGGCCTTACTGTCTGGTCTTAGACTCTCCCACTAAAGGAAGCATTCCCTCCATCCAGTTCTGTTAATAATCAGTACATTTCAATGAGAATTCCGCCCCCCCCACCCTTATTCTTCTAAACTAGTGAATACAGGTCCAGAATCATCAAATCCTCTTCATGCATTAACTTTCTCATCACAAGGATCATTTTTTGTAAACCTCCTCTCGGTCTTTTTCAACACCAGCACGTTCTTCCTCAGATATAGGGCCCAAACCTGCCCACTATATTCCAAGTGTCATCTGACCAATGTCTTATAAAGCCTCAGCATTTGATCCTTGCTTTTATATTCTAGTCCTCTCGAAATGAATGTTAAAATTGCATTCACCTTCCTTAATACTGACTCAAACCAATTTCCTCCAGGATCAATAAAGTATGACTACTGACTACTACTACTACTACTACCCCTTAAACCTATGCTAATTATCAGTGACTCTAACATCCCCAGGATTAAAAGGAGCCCTAATGAGGTGCCAAATTAATTCAAGTCACCGCTACCCTGGAGCAGATAGAGCCTCTGCGAAAAACTAAAAAGGTTATGCTCTCCCTTGGTATAAAAGATAAATAATAGATCACAAAGACCCTAAGCAGCTACTAAATAACTTCAGGGACCATTAAAAATTCCTTAATGCCAATATTTGGGTCCTAGAAATAAACTTCGGTCAGGCACTGTCACAGCCAGAATAGGTAACTTTGAGGCAGCTAAACGATTACATTAAAACTAACCATGAATTCCAGCTAGGCACTTTAGAGTAAGCCCAGACTGTATCCACTGGATGGAGAACACAGCCTTAACCATGGTCAAAACGTGGATGCAGTCTTTAAACTAGAGTGGAAACAAAGCTGAGAGAGGCAAGATCCACGACTGCAAAACTCCACTAAGAACAGGTCCAGAAGGATATGGCTAAATTCTTCAAGGAAAAAGAGCAATGAGGAAATGAATTGAAATATCACAAACCTACTCGACATATGATCTAAACCACTATCTAGGCCTAAAAATGAATAAACTAAGCCTAATAACCTAGGCCTGAAAAATAAACCTACTCCTCAAATGGTCTCAGCTAGACTTAATCATTTGGTCTAAGAAAACAGATCTATTCTCCAAATGGTCTAAACCAGGGTTTCCCAAACTTTTTTATGCCATGGATCTCAATCATTAACCAAAATGTCTGTGGACACCCAGGTTGGGAACCCTTGGGAATGAAGCCTAATAACTAGGTGTAAAAATACTGATCAGATCTATGAAATTAGAGCATTGAGAATAGGGCGACATGCCTTTTCATACTTACATTCATAGACAATGAGCTAGTGTTAAATTACATTGTTTAATACCAATAGGTCCATTGCCACTCACGTGGCTCTCTGGGGTGGTATGTGACTACAATAATTGAGGGGTTTCCTTACCCAAACCTGACGCCTCCTTGTCCTTGAATGGAAGAGGCTTATACTGTTGTTCCTCCCCACCCAGCTCTTGTGGTGGAGTCACCAAGCTTCAATGCATCCCGCAGCAAGTCCTCCTGCGGTCTGGACTGTGCCCCTCAGCAATTCCTCCTGCGGTCTGGACTGTGCCCCTCAGCAATTCTTCCTGCGGTCTGGACTGTGCCCCTCAGCAAGTCCTCCTGTGGACTGGACTGTGCCCCTCAGCAATTCCTCCTGCGGTCTGGACTGTGCCCCTCAGCAATTCTTCCTGCGGTCTGGACTGTGCCCCTCAGCAAGTCCTCCTGCGGACTGGACTGTGCCCCTCAGCAATTCCTCCTGCGGTCTGGACTGTGCCCCTCAGCAATTCTTCCTGCGGTCTGGACTGTGCCCCTCAGTAGCATTCTTCTATGGTTATCTCATTGTGCTGGGAGAACGAAGGCCATCTTTCACCGCACTGAATATCTTTCAGCAGTACCCAACGTCCGACTCTCTGTGTATCTTTGCGAGCAGCCCGCAGATCAGAGTCCTCTGTCACGCAGCAGTTCAGGATGAACTGTGACACAGGCCCTTGAACCTATCTCCATGCTCTCTTTGCAAACCCATGGCCTGCAAATGGCTTTTGTAGGTGTCCTCCGCAAGCAAATATTTTGTTGCATTAAGTACCTTGTGGCTCCATCTGTGTGTCACTCACTCTGACTGAATCCTTTTAACACAACCGACTCCAGAGTCTGCTTTTACTTTTCATTCCTCAGTTCCTGCTTCACCAAAGTGAGTCAAGTGACTGCACTGGAGTGTTTGTGCAGCTGTCACTGGAAAACACAAGATGAATGCCCATGTAAATCCATGCAGATCTCATCCCCTCATGCTGAGCTGCGGGAGCAGGGGTATCTGTTCTTGTGTGATGCTTGTCCATTCCTCTGCTGAGCTTCACAGCATCATTCAAAGGAGAGGATAGTAGAGGGGCCAAGTCCAGTGTAAGAGCCTCTTAAACACTTGAGGAATATATACTCGGTGGACACTTCATTAGGTACTTCCTGCACCTAGTAAAATGGCCACTGAGTGTATGTTTATGTGGATATCTGCTGCTGCAGCCCATCCACTTCAAGTTTCGACATGTTGTGTGTTCAGAGATGCTCTTCCGCACACCACATTGTAATGGATGGTTATTTGAGTTACTGTTGCCTTCCTGTCAGCTTGAACCAGTCTGGCATTTCTCCTCTGACCTCTCTCATTAACAAGACATTTTTGCCCACTGAACTGTTGCTCATTGGATTTTTTTTTGCTTTTTTTAACACCATTCTCTGTAAACTCTAGAGACTGTTGTGCAAGAACATCCCAGGAGATCAGCAGTTTCTGAGATACTCAAACCACCCCATCTGGCACCAACAAACATTCCACTCTCAAAGTCACTGGGATCACATTTCCTCCCCATTTTGATGTTTGGTCTGAACAACAACTGAACCCCTTGACCATGTCTGCATGCTTTTATGCATTGAGTTACTGCCACTTGATTGGCTGATTAGATATTTACATTAACAAGTAGGTGTACCTACTAAAGTGGATTGATTGTAGATCCCTAGATATAGATCCCTCAAAGTTGCCATGCAAGTTGATAGGGTTCTTAAGAAGGTATATGATGTGTTGGCTTTCATTAGTTGGGGGATTGAATTCAAGAGCTGCCATGCAATATTGCAGCTCTTTAAAACCCTGGTTAACCACATTTGGAATATTGTGCTTCATTCTGGTCACCTCATTATAGGAAGGATGGTGGAAGCTTTGGAGAGAGTGAAGAGGAGATTTACTAGGATATTGCTTGGATTAGAGGTCAGGATAAGTTGAATGAGCTTGGACCTTCGTCTTTGAACAAAAGGGGGATGAGAGGTTACTTGATAGAGATGATAAGAGGCAGTGATCAAGTGGATAGTCAGATACTTTTCTCTAGGGTAGAACTGGAGGAAAGTAAAAGGGAGATGTTAGAGTTAAATTTTTTACACAGAGTGGAGAGTGCATACTAACATTACCAATGCATAGACCGAATCATACCCAGGATTAGAATCAGTCTGTTTTACTGGCAGCAGGTTAGTGGAAGATATAAAAGAATGTTTATGAGTTACAGTTAAAAAAAGGTAAAGTAAATAAACAATGGAAAATAGCATTCATGGGTTCATAGACCATTCAGAAGTTTGATGGTGGAGGGGAAGAAGCTGTTCCTAATACATTGAGTATGTGCCTTCAGGTACCTCCCCCCTGATGGTAGTAATGAGAAGAGGGCAGGTCCCAGAATGTGAGGGCCTTTAATGGTTGATGCTGCATCCATGAGTCACTTCTCTTTGAAGATATCCTTGCTGGTAGAGATGGAGCTGAAAGTTGGAGGCCTGTTGTCTGTGACTCTGAGAGTAGTAAATCCGTGGAATGCTCTGCCACAGACAAGTCGTGGAGGCCAAGACCGTGGGTATATTTAAAGCAAAAATTGATCATTTCCTGATCAGTCAGGGCATCAAAGGTTATGACGGGAAAGCAGGTATATGAGGTTGAGTGGGATCCGGAATCAGCCATGATGGAGTGGTGGAACAGACTTGATGGGCTGAATGGCCTAATTCTGCTACTATGTTTTATGGTCTTATGGAGAGTCTAGGACCAGAGATTAGAGGTTTGGAAACCCAGAGGCGGCCTGCCCAGAGGTTGGAGGCCTGCTGTGTGTGTGAGTCGATGGTTGGGTGGGAATGTAGGAAAGGGGCTTCTTCTACTGTTGTTTTATTTTGTTGTTGTTGCTTGTTATCTCCTGGGAACTGTGGGCATGCTACACAGGCATCAGAATGTTCAAGTTCAACATCAAGTTTATTGTCATTTCAACTGTACACGTGTATATTGCCAAACAAAGCAACGTTCCTCTGGACTAAGACGCACAACACAGTACGTATAACTCATGCACAACACATAAAGTAATATTACCACAAATAAATTAACAAATAATAAGGTGCATTTACATCACAAGCTAAAAAGTAAACAGTATAACACTATTGGGATCAGTGCTGGGTCCATTGTTATTTGTCATCTATATCAATGATCTGGATGATAATGTGGTAAATTGGATCAGCAAATTTGCTGATGATACAAAGATTGGAGGTGTAGTAGACAATGAGGAAGGTTTTCAGAGCCTGCAGAGGGACTTGGACCAGCTGGAAAAATGGGCTGAAAAGTGGCAGATGGAGTTTAATACAGACAAGTGTGAGGTATTGCACGTTGGAAGGACAAACCAAGGTAGAACATACAGGGTTAATGGTAAGGCACTGAGGAGTGCAGTGGAACAGAGGGATCTGGGAATACAGATACAAAGTTCCCTAAAAGTGGCATCACAGGTAGATAGGGTCATAAAGAGAGCTTTTGATACATTGGCCTTTATTAATCAAAGTATTGAGTATAAGAGCTGGAATGTTATGATGAGGTTGCATAAGGCATTGGTGAGGCCGAATCTGGAGTATTGTGTTCAGTTTTGGTCACCAAATTACAGGAAGGATATAAATAAGGTTGAAAGAGTGCAGAGAAGGTTTACAAGGATGTTGCCGGGACTTGAGAAACTCAGTTACAGAGAAAGGTTGAATAGGTTAGGACTTTATTCCCTGGAGCGTAGAAGAATGAGGGGAGATTTGATAGAGGTATATAAAATTATGATGGGTATAGATAGAGTGAATGCAAGCAGGCTTTTTCCACTGAGGCAAGGGGAGAAAAAAACCAGAGGACATGGGTTAAGGGTGAGGGGGGAAAAGTTTAAAGGGAACATTGGGGGGGCTTCTTCACACAGAGAGTGGTGGGAGTATGGAATGAGCTGCCAGACGAGGTGGTAAATGCAGGTTCTTTTTTAACATTTAAGAATAAATTGGACAGATACATGGATGGGAGGTGTATGGAGGGATATGGTCCGTGTGCAGGTCAGTGGGACTAGGCAGAAAATGGTTCAGCACAGCCAAGAAGGGCCAAAGGGCCTGTTTCTGTGCTGTAGTTTCTATGGTTTCTATTGGCACTTCATAATTGGTGAGAGCTGAGTTCAGTAGACTCTCAGACTGGGAGAAGAAGCTGTTTCCCATCCTAACAGTCCTTGTCCAAGTGATAGGGTACTTCCTGCCTGACGGTAGGGGGGGGGGGTAAAGAGATTGTTAAATGGATGGGAGGGATCACTGATAACGCTAAGGGCCCTGCGGATGCAATGCTCCTGGTAAGTATCCCTGATGGTTGGAAAAGAGACCCTGATAATTCTCTCAGTGATCCTCACAACCCTTTGCAGGTCTCGCTGTCAGATGCCTTGCAGTTCCTGTACCAGACTGTAATTCTCAATGGTGCTCCTGTAAAAATTGGTTAGAATGAGAAGGGGAGAGCCTCACTTGCCTCAATGTCCTCAGGAAGTGGCAACACTGCTGCGCTGTCTTGACCAAAGATATGGTGCCGATGGACCAGGCGGGATCATCCGTTAGGTGCACTCCCAGAACCTTGGTGCTCCGAACTCTCTCCAGGGAGGAGCGGTCTGTGACGTGCAGTGAGGAGTGGTCGGCCTGCACCTTCCTCAAGTCCACAATCATCTCTTTCGTTCTGTCCACATTCTGCCAGCTGCTCCACCTCCGCCCTGTATGCTGCCTGCCGACGGGACCAGCCACTGTTGCGTCACCAGCGGACCTAACGATTCCGTTGGAACTGAAGCGGTACTGTCATGCGTCATCAGCACGAACAGGTGCGGGCTGAGCATGCAGCCCTTGGGGGCACCCCTGCTCAGAGTGATGGAGCTGCCAACTCCAACTGATTGTGGGCTTTCTGTCAAGAAGTCCAAGATCCAATTACAGAGAGAGGAGTTGAGACCCGACAAGGGCAGGTTACCCACCAGCCTCTGAGGGATGGTCGTATTAAATGCTGAGCTGAGATAAATAGGCAGCATCCTGGCGTATGAGGCACCATTTTCCAGGTGGGACAGGACGGAGTGAGGTGCAGAGGCTATGGCATCATCAGTGGACCGTTTAGAGAGATAAGTGAAATGAAAAAGGTCTATTCCATGCTCTATCTCAATAAGTAAATAATGAGAACTAATATTCATAGTCACTGTGATGACAATATTGACCTATTAATGAAAGTCTCGGCGGATGAGTAATCTTATGTTTGCCATAGATTGAGAACTGATTTGGGAGCTTCAGATTGTTGTTTATAGAAGACAAAGTCTGGAGCTATTTTTGGCTAAATAACTTCCTTAAAATTGTTAATGCAACAAAATACTGATAACTCAGAACCCTTGGACATTGGAGGTACTGATGCAGCAGATTTTTCAGACTATATGTTTTTATATATAAGATATTTTATTATCTTAACAATTTCATATTACACTATATTGATGTTAAATAGTAGTGTAACATATTTTCAAATGAACCTAGAGAGTCTAAAGGGAACAGAACATTTACAACTACAAGTCCTGACCCCAACCCTAGCTGTAAATCTGCCCATGTTCCCAACCCAGCTCTTCTGAATGCCAACTCCAACTCCGGTCATACAGTCAGCTCATGGTCTGGACCCCTGGCTTACATTTTGGGATCATGGTCGAGCCAGATGCTGGATCATCAGGATTTCTGAACAATTATATGCTGGAGTTATCAGGGTTCTACTGTAGTTCCAAGATGGTTGTGGTTAGAGGTGTCAGGAATTGATTGCATTCAAGCAGCCGGGTAACGTAGTGGTTAGCAAGATGCCATTACAGTGCCAGCGACCCGGGTTCAATTCTGCCGTTGTTTCTACCTTCTCCCAGTGACTGTGTGGCTTTCCTCTGGGTGCTCTGGTTTCCTCCCACATCCCACGGTTAGGGCTCCTGAGTTGTGGGCATGATATGTTGGTGTGGGAAGCACGGTAACACTTGCTCAGTGCAAACCTCGCTGATTTGACCTGACACAAACGGAGCATTTCACTGTATGTTTTGGTGTACATGTGACAAATAATTGGGCAGTTCAAGCTCATTGGGCTGCAAGGCCTATAACCGAGCTGTATCTCTTAATAAATTGCCTTGACATAAGGTTGTTGCTAAGAAAACTGCATATGTTTTCTTAAACCACCCTGAAAGTGTGTGAGTGATTTGAAAACAAATGAACAGGAAAAGGCAAATGAGTTGGGATCCTTAAAGGGACATCCTGCCTGACAAACCTATCACAATTTTTTGAGGAAATTACCAGTAGGCTAGACAAGGGAGATGCAGTGGATGTTGTATATTTGGATTTTCAGAAGGCCTTTGACAAGGTGCCACACATGAGGCTACTTAACAAGATAAGAGCCCATGGAATTATGGGAAAGTTACATACGTGGATAGAGCGTTGGCTGATTGGCAGGAAACGGAGTGGGAATAAAGGGATCCTATTCTGGTTGGCTGCCAGTTGCCAGTGGTGTTCCGCAGGGATCAGTGTTGGGGCCGCTTCTTTTTACATTGTACATCAACAATTTGGATTATGGAATAGATGGCTTTGTGGCTAAGTTTGCTGACGGTACGAAGATAGGTGGAGGGGCCGGTAGTGCTGAGGAAACGGAGAGTCTGCAGAGAGACTTGGATAGATTGGAAGAATGGGCAAAGAAGTGGCAAATGAAATACAATGTTGGAAAGTGTATGGTTATGCACTTTGGCAGAAGAAATAAACGGGCAGACTATTATTTAAATGGGGAAAGAATTCAAAGTTCTGAGATGCAACGGGACTTGGGAGTCCTCGTACAGGATACCCTTAAGGTTAACCTCCAGGTTGAGTCAGTGGTGAAGAAGGCGAATGCAATGTTGGCATTCATTTCTAGAGGAATAGAGTATAGGAGCAGGGATGTGATGTTGAGGCTCTATAAGGCACTGGTGAGACCTCACTTGGAGTACTGTGGGCCGTTTTGGTCTCCTTATTTAAGAAAGGATGTGCTGATGTTGGAGAGGGTACAGAGAAGATTCACTAGAATGATTCCGGGAATGAGAGGGTTAACATATGAGGAACGTTTGTCCGCTCTTGGACTGTATTCCTTGGAGTTTAGAAGAATGAGGGGAGATCTCATAGAAACATTTTGAATGTTGAAAGGCATGGACAGAGTGGATGTGGCAAAGTTGTTTCCCATGATGGGGTAGTCTAGTACGAGAGGGCATGACTTAAGGACTGAAGGGCGCCCATTCAGAACAGAAATGCGAAGGAATTTTTTTAGTCAGAGGGTGGTGAATCTATGGAATTTGTTGCCACGGGCAGCAGTGGAGGCCAAGTCATTGGGTGTATTTAAGGCAGAGATTGATAGGTATCTGAGTAGCCAGGGCATCAAAGGTTATGGAGAGAAGGCAGGGGAATGGGACTAAATGGGAGAATGGATCAGCTCATGATAAAATGGTGGAGCAGACTCGATGGGCCGAATGGCCGACTTCTGCTCCTTTGTCTTATGGTCTTATGGTCTAATAATAGATGATAGATACATAGATAGACACTTTATTGATCCCAAAGGAAATTACAGTGTCATGGTAGCATTACAAGTGCACAGATATAAATATTAGAAGAGAAGTAGAAAGAATAAAAAATAAGTTACTTCAAACAGTCTAACAGGAGGGGGTCATCACTTCCCCTGGTTGACTCATTGTAGAGCCTAATGGCAGAGGGTAAGAATGACCTCATATTGCACTCTTTGGAGCAGCACAGTTGTCTTAGTCTATTACTAAAAGTGCTCCTCTGTTCAGCCAAGGTGACATGCAGAGGATGAGAAACATTGTCCAGAATTGCCAGGATCTGCTGGATGGTCCTTTGTTCTACCACAGCCTCCAGTGTGTCCAGTTTGACTCCTATGACAGAGCCAGCCTTTCTAATCAGTTTATTGAATCTGTTGACATCACCCATGTTGATGCCACTGCCCCAGCACACCACCACATGGAAGATTATACTGGCAATAACAGACTGGTAGAACATGTGAAGGAGAGGCCTGCATACTCCAAGGACCTCCGTCTCCTCAGGAAGTAGAGGTGACTCTGGCCCTTCTTTGTACACAGCCTCTGCGTTGGTGCTCTACTCAAGTCTGTCATCCAGGTGCACCCCCAGGTACTTGTAGGTCCTCACCACATCCACGTCTTCACCATCAATAGTAAAAGGGAAGCCACACTCAGGTTGGAGGAACAACACCTTATATTCCATCTGGGTAGCCTCCAACCTGATGGCATGAACATTGACTTCCCAAACCTCCACTAATGCACCACCTCCCCCTCGTTCCCCATCCGTTATTTATTTATATACACACATTCTTTTTCTCTCTCTTCTTTTTCTCCCTCTGTCCCTCTCACTATACTCCTTGCCCATCCTCTGGGCTTTTCCCCCCACTTCCCCTTTTCTTTCTCCCTAGGCCTCCTGTCCCATGATCCTCTCATATCTCTTTTGCCAATCACCTGTCCAGCTCTTGGCTCCATCCCTCCCCCTCCTGTCTTCTCCTATCATTTTGGATCTCCTCCTCCCCCTCCCACTTTCAAATCTCTTACTAGCTCTTCTTTCAGTTAGTCCTGATGAAGGATCTCGGCTCGAAACGTCGACTGTACCTCTTCCTAGAGATGCTGCCTGGCCTGCTGTGTTCACCAGCAACTTTTATGTGTGTTGCTAATAGTAACAGGGAGCAGTGCAGGCTCAGTCTTCCTAAAGTCCATCAGCTTCTCCTTTGTTTTACTGACGTTGGGCTGCAGATGATTCAGCTTGCACCATTTGACAAAGTCCAGGGCCCTGTACTCATCCTCCCATTCTCCCTTTATACACACAATTATTGCCGAGCCATCAGAGCATTTCTGCCACTGACGTGACTCAGTGTAATATCTAAAGTCCGAGGTATACAGGGTAAGCTGGAAGGGAGCCAGTAAAGACCCCTGTGAGGCCCCAGTGTTGACTATAGCCATGCCTGACACACAGCTCTGAAGCCGCACAAACTGTGTAATGAGAATGATTCCAGGATCAAACACTGCTTCTCAGTTTATCCAGAAGTTTGTTGTTTTGGGAAGCCCGAGCTGGTTCTCTTGTCATTGAGAATGAGTGGCTCCTTGCTCTCATCCTACAGAAAAAGAATGACAGGTCCAATTCCCCATAACTACCTTCCAGTCTCCTCTCGATCTTCGGGAAGTGTAATGAAACGTGCTGTTCTATCGAGCAATGTTTTCTGACACTGACGCCCAATTTAGCTTTCATCAGGAGTACTCTGTTCTGGGGCTGGTTAAAAAGTTGGCCCATGCATGACCAGAGCTGAATTTTTGGGCATGAGCTGAGAGAGACTGCTCTTAACACCAAGCAAGTGTGGTATCGAGGCATCAGAGGAAAGATAGTGTAAAGGATCGAGTCAGACATGGTGCAATGGAAGATGGTTGCGGTTGTAAATTGATCCTGCCATCCCCAGATATTATTGGAGGGTCCAGGGCACAACCCTCCTCAGCTGCTTCATCAGTACAGTCACTGGGAAAACATACAAGCTCCTAACAGGCAGCGGTGGGATTCGAACCCAGACTGGTGATCACTGACACTGCAAAGCGATTGCACTAACCACCATGCTACCCTGATGCTCGGCGATGACTGTGCAATGCTCACATGTACGGAGCAAGACTCCAACAACTTACAGGTATAAGCTGAAAAGTAGCAACGACCCAGTTGCAGCACACACCCCGGACACCCAACCGCACTGTCTTCACCGACTGACCCTCTTCAATACGTTGGGGATATATGAGAGGCTGAGCGTGCTGTGATGAGTGACTCCTGCATCTGCATGGCATAAGTCAGGAGTGTGATGGAATACTCTCCAACAATTAATCCAGGAGTAAACAAAGTCCTAAGTACATTTATTAATCAAAGTATGGATACAGTACACAAACTTGAGATGTGTCTTCTTGCAGACAGCTACAAAACAAAGAAACACCATAGAACGCGTTTAAGAAAAATCTGTACGACAAGACAATCAAATGTGCGACACAAGGAACAAATCGCACAAACAACACAAAGCGAACAAGTAACACGCGGAACATTAAACATCAGACCGCAGAATCCCCAAAAGTGAGTCCACAGCCATGACCCTGCGAGGTGAATCCAGTCCCAAAGCTGATGGCCATGGCCACAGGCGCCGAGTTAGTCAGTTCGGCGCTGTGTTGATGGTTGCAGGCCACAGCCGCAAATCCAGTTCCACACCGAAGAGCCTTGATCAAATAGTGAGATGCATTCACTGCTGAGGACAATAAACGTCAAGCTGCAGTGGAAAGTGAGTCCACTGCCATGAACCGCCAAGGCGATTGAACCTATCAGTGTGGGGCCCAAGACGCCTGCATTTTCCACCGGCAGCAGCGAGAGGGAGGCCTCCCAAACGCAGACAGGTGGCACTGGACACTGGTTTGTTTTCCGCCTCGTCCTCGTTGATTTTAAACTTGGACGTTTTAATCGGCGCGGAGTAATGCAGCTAACCACAGGTTCGTGTTCCGCCATTAGGAATCACCTCAGCGTACACTCCCAGCAACGGCCGTAGCTGCAGTCCAGGCCGCATCCCCCAGGAGATCGCAGTTGGCCAAAAATACATTCTTAAAAAGAAAACCACAGGCTGCAGTTGATCGCACTACAGAAGAAGACGAAGTACATCTCAAGGAAGGAGCTGTCTGCAAGATGTTGCTGTTGGTCACTGGCGCCATCTTGCCGGTTTGTAACCTGCTTGGTTGCTATGCTGTGAACCATTGTCAACAATAATTTCCTCCACCTGGACTTCATCATAGATCACTAGAGACCTTTAGGCCAATCTAGTTTGTGCTGAACTGTTTTTTGACCTAGTCTCATCTACCTGCACCCGGATCACAGCCCTCCATATCCATGTACCTACCCAAACTTCTGTTCGATATTGCAACAGATCGCACATCAACCACTTCAGCTGGCAGCTCGAGCTCGTCACACACTCGCACCACCCTCTGCCATCCACAAATACAGTGCAGTTATCAGCCCAGCCCACTTCAACAGCACATCCCCAAAACTGTAACCTCCAATGCCAAGAATGAGAAAAGCACCAGGCGCTTGAGAACACCTCGTCATTGCCTCACCTCTAAGCTACACGCTGTCTTGACTTAGAGGTCCCGCGTGGGAGGTTAGTTAGGAAAATTCAGTCGCTAGGTATACATGGAGGGGTGGTAAATTGGATTAGACATTGGCTCGATGGAAGAAGCCAAAGAGTGGTAGTAGAGAATTGCTTCTCTGAGTGGAGGCCTGTGACTAGTGGTGTGCCACAGGGATCAGTGCTGGGTCCATTGTTATTTGTCATCTATATCAATGATCTGGATGATAATGTGGTAAATTGGATCAGCAAATTTGCTGATGATACAAAGATTGGAGGTGTAGTAGACAGTGAGGAAGGTTTTCAGAGCCTGCAGAGGGACTTGGACCAGCTGGAAAAATGAGCTGAAAAATGGCAGATGGAGTTTAATACAGACAAATGTGAGGTATTGCATGTTGGAAGGACAAACCAAGGTAGAACATACAGGGTTAATGGTAAGGCACTGAGGAGTGCAGTGGAACAGAGGGATCTGGGAATACAGATACAAAATTCCCTAAAAGTGGCGCCGCAGGTAGATAGGGTCGTAAAGAGAGCTTTTGGTACATTGGCCCTTATTAATCAAAGTATTGAGTATAAGAGCTGGAATGTTATGATGAGGTTGTATAAGGCATTGGTGAGGCCGAATCTGGAGTATTATTTTCAGTTTTGGTCACCAAATTACAGGAAGGATATAAATAAGGTCGAGAGAGTGCAGAGAAGGTTTACAAGGATGTTGCCGGGACTTGAGAAACTCAGTTACAGAGAAAGGTTGAATAGGTTAGGACTTTATTCCCTGGAGCGTAGAAGAATGAGGGGAGATTTGATAGAGGTATATAAAATTATGATGGGTATAGATAGAGTGAATGCAAGCAGGCTTTTTCCACTGAGGCAAGGGGAGAAAATAACCAGAGGACATGGGTTAAGGGTGAGGGGGGAAAAGTTTAAAGGGAACATTAGTGGGGGCTTCTTCACACAGAGAGTGGTGGGAGTATGGAATGAGCTGCCAGACGAGGTGGTAAATGCGGGTTCTTTTTTAACACTTAAGAATAAATTGGACAGATACATGGATGGGAGGTGTATGGAGGGATATGGTCCGTGTGCAGGTCAGTGGGACTAGGCAGAAAATGTTCGGCACAGCCAAGAAGGGCGAAAGGGCCTGTTCCTGTGCTGTAGTTTTTCTATGGTTTCTAGGAAAGAAAATCACTGAACAAAAACTTACTTGCAGCTGCATCATAGATGCATAGCCAGTGTATCAGTATGCACTTGTGGTTTTGTTAGATCAAAGATCTCAGTGATGAAGATGTTGTAAAAGTGCAGCATGCATAAACATTGCTGCTCTGAGAAGCATAGATGCGAGACTGGCTCTCTGTTAACCCAGAGTGGGCAAAGACAGATTGAACTTGAGAGATTCTGCAGATGCTGGAAACCCAAAGCAACACGTATAAAATGCTGGAGGAACTCAGCAGGTCAGGCAGCATCTGTGGAGAGGAATAACTGTTGATGTTTTGGGCCAAGACCCTTCACTGGGCTAAGGGGAAGAAGATGGAAAAGGTAGCTGTGGGGTGAGGAAAGAGTAAATGTTGGCAGGTGAAAGGTTTCAAAGTACAGTTAATATCAGAGAGTATGTATCCAATACACAGCCTGAAATTTGTCCTCTTCACAGACATCCACAAAACAAAGAAACTCCATAGAATATTAGAAACCTCAAAGCCCTGAAGCCCCCGTCCCTTCGCACAAGCAGCAGCAAATGCATTGATACCCCCCCCCACCTCCTCCACCATGCAAACAGACGCAGAAGCGCCCTAGAGCCAATGATCCCGAGTGCATCAACCACAGTCCACAGACCAGCACTTCGGTACCTCAGACAGGCACTGACAAGACTCCTGCAACAACAAGAGCGGAGATCGGCAACGTGTTTTCCCAATGTTACAAGCCCTCGCTTTTCCAAGCCCACCAGGCTGTCATTCTCCATCGAAAGAGAAATAGAGAGAGGGATTGCTTGGGGCCTTCCTCCGACAGCAGCCGGTGATTAGCAAACATACCGCCTGCTTTCTTGGTGTTCCAGTCTCAATGTTTCAGTCTCCCATGATGCTTCAGTCAGCGACATTGGCAAGGATGCATGTCACCCATGGGGCTGCTCCCTGATTTCTGACCTCCCAGCCCCAAGAGCAAACGCCTTCCACGCCATTCCTGGAGATAGTGAAGTGCTAGGCCGCATAGTCGGTCGGAAAACCCATTGTTTGCGAAGAACCGTAGTTTTCAATCACCTTGAAAAGAAAAGAAAAACAAAAGAGAAGAACAATGAACTGTTTCATGGATGATCTGGAAGACGTTACCTGGGTCTGTAAAATCCACCGGTACCTTCTGAAACCAGGTAAGCGGAAAGGTGAGGAAGGGGTGATGAAGTAAGAAGCTGGGGGGAGATAGGTGGAAAAGGTAGACATCTGAAGAAGAGGAAATCTTATGGAAGTGAAGAGTGGACCATGAGGGAAAGGGAAGGAGGCAGCAAAGGGAGGTGATTGGCAGGTGAGAAGGGGTGAGATTGGCGCCAGAATCAGCCTTTAACAGCAATGTGTGGGAGCAAGTACTGACAAATTTTGGGCTGTAGTGTTTGAAAATTTGACTGATGACAAATTTTGGGTGCTGACAACTATGGATGCTACTTGAACACAAAACATAGAACATTACAACACAGTACAGGCCCTTCGGCCCATGATGTTGTGCCAATATTCTAACATCGATTGAAACAGAGCATAGAAGGTATGTTATGTTGGACTAGATGTTAATACCCCTTATTTGCACTCCTGAGGCATGCTGCCTAGGCTCTGTGGGGTGGCCAAGTGGGTGGTAGATAACCTACAACACAATACAGGCCCTTCGGCCCATAAAGCTGTACCGAACATGTCCTTACCTGAGAAATTACCGATGGTTACTCATAGCCCTCTACCTTTCTGAGCTCCATATACCTGTCCAGGAGTCTCTTCAAAGACCCTAACGTACCTGCCTCCACCACCATCGCCGGCAGCCCACTCCACACACTCACCTCTCTACGTAAAAAACTTACCCCGATATCTCCTCTGTACCTACTTCCAAGCACCGTAAAACTGTGCCCTCTCGTGCTAGACATTTCAGCCCTGGGAGAAAGCCTCTGACTATCCTCGCAATCAATGCCTCTCATCATCTTATACACCTCTATCAGGTCACCTCTCATCCTCCGTCACTCCAAGGAAAAAAGGCCGAGTTCGCTCAACCTATTCTCATAAGGCATGCTCCCCAATCCAGGCAACATCCTTGTAAGTCTCCTCTGCACCCTTTCTATGGTTTCCACATCCTTCCTGTAGTGAGGTGACCAGAACTGAGCACAGTACTCCAAGTGGGGTCCGACCAGGGTCCTATATAGCTGCAACATTACCTCTCAGCTCCTAACCTCAATCCCACAATTGATGAAGGCCAATGCACCGTATGCTTTCTTAACCACAGAGTCAACCTGCACAACAGCCTTGAGTGTCCTATGGACTCGGACCCCAAGATCCCTCTGATCCTCTACACTACTAAGAGTCTTACCATTGATACTATATTCTGTCATCATATTTGACTTACCAAAATGAACCAACTCACAATTATCTGGGTTGAACTCTATCGGCCACTTCTCAGCCCAATTTTGCATCCTATCAATGTCCTGTTGTAATCTCTGACCACCCTCCACACTATCAACAACACCCCCAACCTTTGAGTCATCAGCAAATTTACTAACCCATCCCTCCACTTCTTCATCCAGGTCATCTATCAAAATCACGAAGAGTAGGGGTCCCAGAACAGATCCCTGAGGCACACCACTGGTCACTGACCTCCATGCAGGATATGACCCGTCTACAACCACTCTTTGCCTTCTGTGGGCAAGCCAGTTCTGGTTCCACAAAGCAATGTCCCCTTGGATCCCATGCCTCCTTATTTTCTCAATAAGCCTTGCATGGGGTACCTTATCAAATGCCTTGCTGAAATCCATATACACTACATCTACTGCCTGTCCTTCATCAATGTGTTTAGTCACATCCTTCCCTCCTATATAGCCCTCCGTTTCTCTGTCATCTATGAGCCTATCTAAGAGATTTTTAGATGTATCTGTCTCTACCACCACCTCAGCTGCACATTCCCTGCACCTGCCATTCTCTGTGTAAAATATATTTACCCCTGCCTCTGACACTGCCTCTATACTTTTCCACCAAACACCTTAAAATTAGGTCCCCTTGCACTATCCATTTAGAATTATAGAGTCATAGAACGCAACAGCACAGAACAGGCCTTTCACTCCATCTAGTCCGTGCTAAACTATTATGCTGCCTAGTCCCATTGACCTTCACCCAGACCATAGCCTCCATACACCTCCCATTCATATACAGTCTTGTAAATTTTCTCTGCATTCTTTCTATCTTTTTGGTATCTTTCCTGTAGGTAGGTGACCAGATCTGTATGCAGTACTCCAAATTAGGCCTCACTGATACCTTATGCAACTTCAACATAACATCCCAACCCCTGTACTCAGTAGTTAGAATTATGAAAGCCAACATGCCATAGGTTCTCTTTGCAACTCTATCCATCTGTGATGCCACTTCCAAGGAATTATGGATCTGTTCTCCAAGATCTCTCTGTTTCACTGCAGTCCTCAGTGCCTTACCACTCACCATGTAAATCCTACCCTGGTTCGTCCTCCCAAGATGCAACACCTCACACTCGTCTTCATTGAATTACATCTGCCATTTTTCAGCCTATTTTTTCAACTAGTCCAGATCTTGCTGCAAGTTTTAATAGCCTTCCTCACTGCCCACTACTCCCTGAGAAGAAGTCCCCGGCTACCCACTCTATCTATGCCTCTTATCATCTTGAACACGTTTATCAAATCTCCTTCATTCCAAAGAGAAAAGCCCTAGCTCACTCATTCAGCAAGTCTTATCCTCGTAAGACTGCTCTCCAAACCAGGCAGCGTCCTAGAAAATCTCCTCTGCAACTTCTCGAAAGCTTTCACATTCTTTCTACAAAGAGGCAACATTGAAGGTGAGGGGTGATAGGTTCAAGGGAGACATACAGTTGAAGTCAGAAGTTTACATTTAGGTTGAAGTCATTAAAACTCATTGTTGAACCACTCCACAGATTTCATATTAGCAAACTACAGTTTTGGCAAGACGTTGAGGACATCTACTTTGTTCATGACATGAATAATTTTTCCAACAATTGTTTACAGACAGATTATTTCACTTTTAATTGACTATATCACAATTCCAGTGGGTCAGAAGTTTACAAACAAAACCAAAAGAAATTAGCCAAGACCTCAAAAAAATTGTGGACCTCGACAAGTCTGGTTCATCCTTGGGAGCAATTTCCAAACGCCTGAAGGTACCACGTTCATCTGTACAAACAATAATACGCAAGTATAAACACCATGGGACCACGCAGCCGTCATACCGCTCAGGAAGGAGACACATTCTGTTTCCTAGAGATTAACGTACTTTGGCATGAAAAGTGAAAATCAAACCCAGAACAACAGCAAAGGACCTTGTGAAGATGCTGGAGGAAACAGGTGGACAAGTATCTATATCCACAGTAAAACGAGTCCTATATCGACATAACCTGAAAGGCTGCTCAGCAAGGAAGAAGCCACTGCTCCAAGACCGCCATTAAAAAGCCAGACTACAGTTTGCAAGTGCACATGGGGACAAAGATCTTACTTTTTGGAGAAATGTCCTCTGGTCTGATGAAACAAAAATTGAACTGTTTGGCAATAATGACCATCGTTATGTTTGGAGGAAAAAGGGTGAGGCTTGCAAGCCGAAGAACACCATCCCAACCGTGAAGCATGGGGGTGGCAGCATCATGTTGTGGAGGTGCTTTGCTGCAGAAGGGGCTGGTGCACTTTACAAAATAGATGGCATCATGAGGAAGGAAAATTATGTGGATATATTGAAGCAACACCTCAAGACATCAGCCAGGAAGTTAAAGCTCAGTCGCAAATTGGTCTTCCAAATAGACAATGACCCCAAGTATACCTCCAAAGTTGTGGCAAAATTGCTTAAGGACAATAAAGTCAAGGTATTGGAGTGGCCATCACAAAGCCCTGACCTCAATCCGATAGAAAATTTGTGGGCAGAACTGAAAAAGCGTGTGTGAGCAAGGAGGCCTACAAACCTGACTCAGTTACACCGGTTCTGTCTGGAGGAATGGAACAAAATTCCAACAACTTACTGCGAGAAGCTTGTGGAAGGCAACCCAAAATGTTTGACCCAAGTTTAACAATTTAAAGCCAATGCTACCGAATACTAACAAAGTGTGTGTAAACTTCTGACCCACAGGGAAAATGATGAAAGAAATAAAAGCTGAAATAAATCATTCTCTCTACTGTTATTCTGACATTTCACATTCTTAAAACAAAGTAGTGATCCTAACTGACCCAAGACAGGGAATGTTTTCTAGGATTAAGTGTCAGGAATTGTGAAAAGTTGAGTTTAAATGTATTTGGCTAAGGTGTATGTAAACTTCTGATTTCAACTGTAAGGGATAAGTTTCTTACTCAGAGACATTTGGATGGGCATATGATGGAAGGAAGATGGAGGGATATGGGCATTGTGTAGGTAGTAGGGATTAATGTTTGGGTGTTTCTGATCTGCTTTTTAGCTGTTTTGGCACAACATTGTGGGCGGAATGGCTTGTTTCTATGCTGTACTCTTCTTATGTTCTAAGTTCTAACCAGAACTGAACACATTGGGGGAGTTTCATGCTGTAAAAGTGCCAGTAAACATCTTGCTGGAAAATTAGGAGATGATTTTATCAATGGATGCTAAAAACACCTATAAATATGTCCAGAATTGCTCTGCTCCACATTAATGCCATTTTCAATAGCACACCATGATTTTTCAGCTGCATGAAGGAATTTGTAACCCGGAGGAATTGTTGGGTTGAGTCATTGGAATGAGGTTTAATTTTCAGTATTTAAAATATTTTAGGAAAAGTAATTTCTCTGCAAATAGTTGTAGGTAAATTGTGTTCAGTCTGTTGGGTCCATCTTTGCAATGGTTTCCCGTCTGCGTTAGTTATATTGCAGATATTCATCCGAGTTTGGTACTGCATCACTGCGTGGTACGGAACTGCACTGCGACAGACAGGAGGGCTCTGTAACGGGTAGTTAAAACTGCCCAATGCATCACCGGCGGCAGCCTACCTGCCATCAAGGACATACGGTATATGCAGAAAGGCGCTGGACAAAAAAGGCCCACAATATCATGAAGGATCCCACCCAGCCTTCTCATGGACTGTTTGCCCCGCTCCCATTAGGGAGGAGGTTATGCAGCATCCACACCAGGAGAACTAGACTTAAAACCTATTACTTCCCCCAAGCCGTCAGGCTGACCAACACTTCCACCCTTTAACCCAAGCCTCCACCATCCACATTAGCCAATCCTCTCCACGGTCACTCAGCATCCTTCATTCCCTCATACACTGCTTACATCCCACACCTCACAGTCCTATTGTGTTTCAATGGGCCCTCCTGCTACCTAGAAATGTTTCTTGCCGGGAATCACTTTATCATTTCCTGTCAGTCACCTTATGCACAGATGCTCCTGCACCTAGTGTCAAAGTTCAAAGTACATTTACCATCAAAGTATATATACATCATCTCCTAACAGGCGGCCACGAAACGAAGAAACCCAAAAGAACCCATTAAGTAAAGAAAACCATCAGGCACCCAATGTGCAGAGAAAAAAAACAAATTGTGCAAACAATAACTGCAAGCAAATAGCATTCGGAACTGAAGTCCACAGAGAGAGTCTGTCCGTGGACCCTTAGCTCAATGCAGAGCAGAGAGCTTGTCCCTCACTTCGGGCCCCGACACCCTGACCTTTTCGATCTGGTCCAGCACCTAATTCATCGTCCAAACGTCGGGTTCAGTTGCTTCAATCTCTGTGGCCTAGACCCCGCCACGTCAATTTGGCCTCTACCTGACCTTTCCAATTTTGCCCGATGCTTAAATCGATTGAACTTCAGGTCTTCCTTGCACTATGCAACAGGCCTCGCTTTGCTTCAGTTCTGCCCGATCAATTCCCTCCAAGTCCAAAGGGGAGTTACAGACCATTGCTTGTGATGATCATTTGCCAGAAAAAGAGTAATTAACGAAGCATTTAGTTGTTTTCTTTGTTTCTTTGGCTACTAGCCAGACATCACTGAGATTTACCAGTGCCATCATCTCCCTCCTCCTTCACTTTATGTATGTGAAATCAGTCTATGTATATATGCTAATATTATATACGACCATACTCAATAGCATTGTGTTTTATAGGTTTGCTTTTATATTTATATTTATTGTGTTTCTATGCTACATTGGTTTCCTTTACAGTTATGCTGAAGAACGACAATAAACAAACTTAAATCTTGAATCTTGAATCTTAATGTGCAATGATCTTGACTTGCAACACCTGCCAACTTCATGTCACTTTTTTCCCAGAGGAAATGCACTTGCATTAATTCCCCAAGCTTTGCATAGTTCTGTCCAAAATCACAAGTTATTATCAGAGAGCTCTTGCCTGGTGTTAAAATAAAATGGGAATTAACGGTTAAGAGTTCTCAACTGCTGGAAAGGACCATCTGGGAGCTGTTTAGATCGCTTTGCATTGCCTGGGGCTTAACTGGTGCTAAATCAGTGTGAGACCAACCCCTGGAGCTCATGCCTATACTTAATCGAGCTGACTCCACAGCCGAGTTACTGAGACGGTGCAAAGTTGAAAATGCTTCTCTCATTGACACAGGCTTGGTAATCCTTAGTTTGATTCATCTGACAACCCCCTTTTCTCGAGAGAGGGAGAGGTTGTGGATTTGAGTTGCAGACCAGGACAAGAAGTGAAACCCTGTTTATACTGAATTATTCTGGAGCTCAGCAGGGGGGCTGAGGGTTCTGCTTGCCTGTTATATGCCCATATCTGAGATTTTGCTGGTTTTAAATCAGTTACTTATAGGCGAGTCTACAGATGCTGGAAATCTTAAACAAGCACAGATTGTGTTGGTTGTTCACACAAATTACACATTTCACTGAATGTTTCAATATGCATGTGATAAATAAACAAATCTGAAAATTGGGACACTTAGATAATTCATTTTGAAGAATGGGCTTTACATAGCTTTTGCTTTGATGAAAAAGAGAGCTAGACTCGTGTTGGACTCGTTCACCCTTTTACTGGTTGCAAATTTAGCCAGCTCCATCATGGGCACTAGCTTCCCTACGTCTTCAAAAGTGGTGCCTCAAGCAAATGGCATCCATCATTAAGGACCCTCACCATTCGGAACATGCTCTCTTCTCATCGCTACCATCAGGGACGAGGTACAGGAGCCTGAAGACACACACTCAACGTTTTAGGAATTGCTTCTTCCCCTCCTGGCCTTCATGTGTGGTGGAACAGTTTGTACTGACAGGAGAGGGGGCAAAGGCAGGTTTCCGTCTCTTTAAAACCAGTCGCTTCAGGCAGATGGGGCTTGTCAGCCGTGGTTGGCAGCTCATCTTGGAGAAGGAAAACTCTGATCTTAAACCTCCATTGCCTTGCGGCTATACCCACTCATGGGGAAGGCTTAGGGAGTAAACCCTGAGGGAAAAATCCAGAGCTGCAGTCCCTAAGGCAGTCCTATGCTGAGTTCAACGCTGACTGGCGACTCCTGCGGTGCTGCTGGTCCCAAACTGTATCGGTCTCTGCCGTTCCATTGGGTTCATCAGATGCGTGGAGAGGGCAAGCTTACTACATGTCTAACAGCTTGCTCGCAATATTGTACTGCCCTGGCTTGTGTACAGTGGCATGCAAAAGTTTTGGCACCCCAGTCAACATTTCTGTTACTGTGAATAGCTAAGTGAGTAGAAGATGAACTGATCTCCAAAAGTCATAAAGTTAAAGATGAAACATTCTTTTCAACATTTTAAGCAAGATTAGTGTATTATTTTTGTTTTGTACAATTTTAGAGTGAAAAAAAGGAAAGGAGCACCATGCAAAAGTTTGGGCATCCCAAGAGGTTTGAACTCTCAGATAACTTTTACAAAGGTCTCAGACCTTAATTACCTTGTAAGGGCTATGGCTTGTTCACAGTCATCATTAGGAAAGGTCAAGTGATGCAAATTACAAAGCTTTATAAAAACCCTGACTCCTCAAACCTTGTCCCAACACTCAGCAGCCATGGCTCCTCTAAACAGCTGCCTAGCACTCTGAAAATTAAAATAAATGATGCCCACAAAGCAGGAGAAGGCTATAAGAAGACAGCAAAGTGTTTTCAGGTAGCCATTTCCTCAGTTCATAATGTAATTAAGAAATGGCAGTTAACAGGGACGGTGGAGGTCAAGTTGAGATCTGGAAGACCAAGAAAACTTTCTGAGAGAACTGCTCATAGGATTGCTAGAAAGGCAAATCAAAACCCTTGTTTGACTGCAAAAGACCTTCAGGAAGATTTAGCAGACTCTGGAGTGGTGGTGCACTGTCCTACTGTGCAGCGACACCTGCACAAATATGACCTTCATGGAAGAGTCATCAAAAGAAAACCTTTCCTGCGTCCTCACCACAAAATTCAGCATCAGAAGTTTGCAAAGGAACATCTAAACAAGCCTGGTGCATTTTGGAAACAAGTCCCGTGGACTGATGAAGTTAAAATAGAACATTTTGGCCAGAATGAGCAAAGGTATGTTTGGAGAAAAAAGGATGCAGAATTTCATGAAAAGAACACCTGTCCAACTGTTAAGCACGGGTGTGGATCGATCATGCTTTGGGCTTGTGTTGCAGCCAGTGGCACGGGGAACATGTACTGGTAGAGGGAAGAATGAATTCAATTAAACACCAGCAAATTCTGGCAGCAAACATCACACTGTCTGTAAAAAAGCTGAAGATGAAAAGAGGATGGCTTCTACAACAGGATAATGAACCTAAACACACCTCAAAATCCACAATGGGACTACCTCAAGAGGCGCAAGCTGAAGGTTTTGCCATTGCCCTCACAGTCCCCTGACCTAAATATCATCGAAAATCTGTGGATAGACCTCAAAAAAGCACTGCATGCAAGACGGCCCAAGAGTCTCACAGAACTAGAAGCCTTTTGCAAGGAAGAATGGGCATAAATCCCCCAAACAAGAATTGATAGACTCTTAGCTGGCTACAGAAAGCGTTTACAAGCTGTGATACTTTGCCAAAGGGGGTGTTGCTAAGTACTGCCATGCAGGGTGCCCAAACTTTTGCTTCGGGCCCTTTTCCTTTTTTGTTATTTTGAAACTGTAAAAGATGGATATAAAAAAGTGTTCTTGCTTAAAATATTAAAGAAATGTGTCATCTTTAACTTTATGCCTTTTGGAAATCAGTTCACCTTTTACTCAATTAGCCATTCACAGTAAACAGAAATTTTGACCAGGGGTGCCCAAACTGTTGCATGCCACTGTATCTAAACAGCTAGGATGCAACATCTATTGTCAACTCTGACCAACGGTGGCCACATATATTTCTCTTTGTAACTTATAGTATTTTTTTATGTATTGCTGCTGCAAAATAACATTTTCCATGACATATTCAGTGATAACAAGCCTGATTCTGTATTATTCAAGTCTGGGGCTCTCCTGATAGAAGATAATTGGACTTTAGTGCAAGCATCCCAGGGAAAAAAAATGACCAGAACAGCAATAATGTTACAGAATATTCTTTGGCTTGAGTCAGAATTTAAACTCAGCTTCCTGCTCCAGAACCATGAGGCAGAACTGCATCCCTACATGGAAGGGAAAAAGGAACAGTCTCCTTGAGTCATTTTCTTTGTTTTGAAGTCAACAATCATTTGAAATGAATTGGTACCTCAGGGATATATTTCTGCCAAAAATGTAACAATATCTCACAGCAGTTATAACACACTAGAAATACTCTTCACACAGCTGAGAGTTTCGCATATTATTCCTTCTGGTTCCTTTTAAGAAACAAAACAATTCAAAGCACCCTGCTGTTCGTTTTGATTAACTACAATAGACTATGAGCCGAGTAGCAGCCAGTCCATTCTTCGTGTGATTGTACAAGCTTGTTTGTTGTTCTTTGTCACTGCATCTTACATTGTTTATGCTATTCCCATGAACTGTCTCCTTTGCAGTGGCATTCATGGGAATCAACACAGAAACATTACACAGTAAAGGAACTCTTTATCTATCAAATCTATAAAAACCTGCAACAGAAAAACTGCTGTTAAAAAACCTTTGCATCATCCATCACAAGCGGGACCTCCCAGCGGCCAATCACTTTAATTCCCATTCCCATTCCTGCTTCGATATATCGATCCATGGCCTCCTCTTGTGCCAAGGTGAGGCCACACTCAGGGTGGAGGGGCAACACCATAAGTTTTGCCTGGGTACACTCCAGCCTGATGGCATGATTATTCATTTCTCCTTCCGGTGAACAAAATTTCCCCCATCCCCTCCTCTATTCCCCACTCTGACTTTTTACTTCTTCTCACCTGCCTATCGCTTCACCCTGTGTCCCCTCCTCCTTCCCTTTCTCCAATGGTTCGCTCTCCTCTCCTCTTGGATTCTTTCTTCTCCAGCCCTTGACCTTTCCCTCTCACATGGTTTCATCGATCACCTTCCAGCTAGCCTCTTTCCCCTCTCCCTACCTTTTAACTCAGACCTCTCCCCCCTTCCCTCTCTGTCCCGATGAAGGGTCTCGGCCCAAAATGTCAACTGTTTACTCTTTTCCATAGATTGCTGCCTGACCTGCTGAGCTCCTCCAGCGTTTTGTGTGTGTTGCTGTGGATTTTCAGGATCTGCAGATTTATTTCTTTTAATTAATGATTTCAATGCATTCCAACACTTCCAGCTTTTGCCATGTTCTTTATCACTGCTATTTATCACTAATGCTGTTGCTTCATATCAAGGTGTGCAGTGTGTGAATAAATTTTAAATCCTGTTTTGATTGAAGGCTTCTCTCATCTCTGGACTACTGCAAAAAAAATGGGTGAAGAATGATCTTCCTATTTTGGATGTTTTGGAAGGCTTACTTAAGATAAATCAATGACTCTTGGTAATTGTTATGCCAACAAGCTCTGTGATTGAACAGGAAGTAAATATAAAAACATTAGAAAATACCAAATAAGGAAAAAATTCCACTAAATTACTTCTTTAGATCACCCATAATCTGTGGTATCTACATCAATATAACATAGTGGGTTGCATGGACAGCTCAGATAACCCAGGAGTAGACACTAATGTTGCAGAAATATGAATTCAAGCCCCAAGTGGGAACTTGGGAAATAAAATCAAGTAAATTCTGGTTGTATTGGGAAAAAATGGTCATAAAACGACGAGAATTACTGAGAATGCATTTGGTTCAACTTCAGGGACACATGTGTGCTGCCCTTAGCTAATGTTTTGAATCAGTCAGTTTTAAAGATGCCGATACAGAGTCAGGACCTGAAATGCTGACCATCCCTTTCCCTCCACAGAGACTGTGCTCCTCCGGCAGTTTGTTTGTGCACTCCAGACTCCAGCCAGTGTATTCTCTTGTGTCTCCAATTCAAAGACAATGAGGAACAAACAATCAGTGTTGACCATTATTGGAATAAATAACTTTGGTCCACAGATCATAACTTACTTCTTAGATCAGTAACGCTTTTTTGTCTGTAGAAACCACATATCCATCAATCTACTAATGGAATAAACTTCTTCTAAAATGTATAAACTTCCATGTTCCCTTGATCATTTTGGCCTAAAAGTCTATTCCGTCACTAATTTTCCCTCTGGACTATTTTGCCCACATTCCCCTCAATACCCCTAGATTCCACCACCCTCTCAGGGGAATTTAGAATAGTCAACTAATGAAATTAATTGCACATATTGGAGATATAGGGGGAGAGTGTGCAGCTGGAGGACTATAGTATCATAAACATAGTCATTGTCATACTTTATTGATCCCGGGGGAAATTGGTTAACATAGCACAGGAGCAGAATTAGGTCATTCAGTCCATTGAGTCTGCTCTGCCATTCGATCATGACTGATTCATTATTCCTCTCAACCCTATTCTCCTGCCTTCTCTCTGTTACTTTTAACATTCTTACTAATCAAAATGGGTGGTGGGGTGGAGATCCATCTATACCAGAGGAGGTGTAAGGTGCTCCTTCTCCTCGCTAGCTTGCAGGTCACCCTTGGGCAAGGTGTAGCACCTGCTTCCCTCCCCAGTCAGGTCTCTTGAACCCATGGGAGCAGGTGGCAGGTGGTCGTGTGAGTGGCTGGTGCACATCGCAAGTCCTGCTGATGCAACCACTGATACCAGGCAGACAATCTCTGAAGAGTATTGATAATGGCTGGGGTCATCTTCTTTGTAAAGACACTGCCCAGAATAAGACAATGGCAAACCACTCCTGTAGAAAAATATGCCAAGAACAGTCACGGTCGTGGAAAGACCACGATCGTCATACAACACAGCACTAAAACAAACTGATCGAAAACTGATGGGCCTCCCATTTAAATATACCCAGTGAGTTTGCCTCCACAGGTGTCTGTGCCAATGAATTCCACAGATCCACCACCATCTGGTTAAAGAAATTTGACCCTCCACATATGCAAACTCCACAAAGGTAGGGCTGGAGGTCTGAGTTAAACAGTGTCATTAGACCTGGGTGCTTCCAGATCCACTACTGCACCACTATATTGACAACATTCCTTTGAAGCTTGTGAATGCTCTGGTTAAGAGTACTACAGTTACGCTGTAGACATTTCATTTTCGCAGCTTCTCCAAAACAGTGTGGCCTGCTGGTAGAATGCTTGGTTTCGGCTAACGACAGGGGTATATTGTTTATGAAGGGAGGCCTTCTCACCACGGAGTCTTGTGGCTGTTAGCAGAGCTGGCTAATGAGGCAAGTTTGCATATGAGCTTGTTGAGGGGGTTACACTTGTCATTGGGAAACATTGCTGCTCTTGTCTGGCACAAAGAGAAGTGAGTTAGTTTAATTCCTACAACACCTATGCTTCCAAAAGTGAGTAATTGGCATTGATTTTTTGACCTGTGACCCTGAAATCCATGCCAATGTCTACGCCCCTCTCATGCCCCCTCCTGCTTTCTCGTCTAAATTTATCATTAACCTTTTGTTCTTTGTTTCTGAGTCCTCCATTGGTTGGGTTTGACCATAGACGTTGTGTCCTGGTGCATCCCAGGATACACAAGCCCGGGATACACATGCAGTACAATATTGAGAGCAAGCTGTTGCCCATGTAGCAAGCTCCCCCTCTCCAAGTATCTGATGAATCCAAGGGAATGGCAGAAACCAATACAGTTTGTTGCCAGCAGCATTGCAGGAGTTTCAGTCAGCATTGAACTCAACATAGGACTGCCAGATTTTTCCCTTGGATTTTACTCCCGAAGCCTTTCCCATGAGTGAATATAGCTGCAAGGCAGCAGAAATTTGAGATCAGAGTTTACCTTCTCCTAGATGAATTGCTAAGTATGGCTGACAAGCCCCATCTGCCCAAAGCAACTAGTTTTAAGGTGTCAGTTACCCACTTTTGCCACTCTCCTGTCAGTAGAAACTGTTTCACCAAGCTTAGTAGCTAAGCCACATGTGAAGGCCCAGAGCTGGACTTGATTGTCAGAGGCTACTTGAGGCGCACGGCATTGGGAGCATTCAATAGGTAGTGGGAGCTTGTCCCCATTACCACCCGGCCAGCTATAACAACTTTAAGGAACTTTCCCATACTGACTAAGCAATTCACTTCAACCACTCTCTCTCACGGTGGTGTCTGAAAAGAGGATGCTGTCCAAGTTGCATGCCATCTTGGACAATGTCTCCCATCCATTACATAATGTACTGGTTGGGCACAGGAGTACATTCAGCCAGAGACTCATTCCACCGAGATGCAACACTGAGCGTCATAGGAAGTCATTCCTGCCTGTGGCCATCAAACTTTACAACTCCTCCCTTGGAGGGTCAGACACTCTGAGCCAATAGGCTGGTCCTGGACTTATTTCCATCTGGCATAATTTACATATTATTATTTAATTATTTATGGTTTTATATTGCTATATTTATACTCTATTCTTGGTTGGTGCAACTGTAATGAAACCCAATTTCCCTCGGGATCAATAAAGTATGTCTATCTATCTATCTATAACAAGTTTCACATTCGTTAGTACCCTTTGCATTCATTGTTAGGTTTGTTAGTGTCTGATCATGACCCATCACAATCCTACATTTCCCTGTAAACCTCCTCCAACTCTGTGACTCTGTCATTTAAAGATATGTCCTTGTGCAGAAAGTAACACCCTCCCCACCAACCACCAAAGCATTTCACACACATCTAATCAGAATTAAATAGACTCTGAGCCAATGATCTTCAAGAGGGACCAGAATATTGGTCAAAGAGGAGCTGGATGTTAAACAGGAGATTCAGGAGTTTTAAAAGGGTAATGTTAAACCACAAGGCCTAGGTGTTGAAGGTAAGGATGTCAAAGTTCGAACAAGAGAATTGGAGTGTGGAGGCTGATAGAGATGGATCATTGGGTAGAGCTCTGTAGAAGGATTTAAGCATTTTCCCATAATTGCAGACATCCCACCTCTCCTGGAAGTTTATAGCGGCTCCCTGACGACCGCAAACTATATACAATCCCGCCCGGAAATCAATTTTTTTGAAAGTGAGCAAGAGGGAGATGGAGGGTGGGGGGTGGGGGGGGGGGGGGGGGGGAGAGAGAGAGAGAGAGAGAGAGAGAGAGAGAGAGAGAGAGAGAGAGAGAGAGAGAGAGAGAGAGAGAGAGAGACAGACAGACAGACAGACAGACAGACAGAGGGAGCATTCTGATTGGTCTCTGTTTGTGCTAAGTAGACCTATCAGTTTTCTCTGAGGGCGGGCTTTACAGTCGACCTCTCTCTCTCTTTCATTGTCCATCAGGTCAGTTTAGTGTCCTGCAGCGCCATGGCAGAGTGTTCCAAAAAAAGAAAATATAAAACATACTTCACCCCAGACTACACTAAAGTGTACCCCTGCCTAATAGGGGTCAAAAATAATGACAGTGTTGCTCACTGCACTGTTTGCAACAGTGATTTTTCTATTGCCCATGGTGGGTTAAATGAATGTAAAGGACATATTGAGGTGAGTTTAACAGGTGTCATTCGTTCATTAGCATAGCTGATGTTCATAATCAAATGTCCTGCATACATACACCCATGGATGTCGACCGGGGGTGGGGGGGGGGAATATGGGGTTGTGGGGGGCAGGGGTGGTGGTGCTACCTCCCTGAAATGAGTTTTTGCAGGGTGGGATGTCTGTAATTGTAAACAAATGACCTTTTGTTATATACATATTTACTGATCTTTATAGCACCCTCCACCATCTATGAATTCGTCAATGACTCTAGTGTTGCTGGTAGTACCTCAGATGGTGACAAGGAGGCATGCAGGTGTGATTCTGACCAGTGGTGCTCCAGTAGCAACCTCATTCTCTACATCAGCAAGAATAAGGAAATGATTGTGAACTTCAGGAAGGGGAGGTTGGGAGAACACACAATGAGTCCTCATTGAGAGGTCAGCAGTGGAAAGAATGCATAGCATGTTATGGGGCATCAGCACCTCAGAGGACCTATCCTGGACCAAACACATTGATGCAATCACAAAGAAGGCATGCCAATGACTCTGTTAGGAGTTTGAGGAGATTTGGTATGTCACCAAAGATTGGTTCAATTTTCTATAGATTTACTGTGGAGGGCATTCTGACCGATTATGTAATGGTCTGGTACAGAGTCCGCAGTGCGCAGGATCACAAGGGGCTACGTAGGGTGTGGGCTTAGCCAGCTTCGTCACAGGCACAACTCTCCCACCACTGAGGATGTCATCGAGACAGTGCCTCAAGAAATGGCATCCATCACTCAGGACCCTCACCATTGGGACATGCCCTCTTCTCGTTAAAACTTCAAGGAGGAGGTACAGTAGGGCAAAGACCAACATTGAACAATTCAGAAGCAGTTTCTTCCCGTCTGCCACCAGATTTTTTAATGGTCTATGAACCCATAAATACAATCTCAATATTCCTTTCTTGCACAATTTATGTATTTTTGTAATTTATAGTAAGTTTTGTGTAACTTATAGTCATTTTTGTGTTATTTATAGTAATTTTTGTACTGTATTGCTGCCACTAAACAACACACAGTATTTTACATCATCTAAGTCAGTGATAATAAATCTGACCCTGATTATTTTATATTTATTTTGATAGCTTATTTACCTAATTGCCTCAATATTTTTAAATGGACAGAATTTTTGACCACCACACATGAAGTTCGCCACACAGCCAAACCCCACATCACAATTGAGTTTCCGAAGTGATGTTCAATCCGCTGATTGCAAAGAATTTAAAGGCCAAGCATTTGGAGGACAGACCATAATCAACAGAGCACTGATGATATCTCCTCGCACGGTGATGAAATGTTTGCAAATAAACTGCCAAGATCGGAGAACAACTCAACCCAACTGTTAACCACACAAGGTACACATTTTCCGAATTATTTCTAAGCACTTTCTCTTTGTTGGCTGGATACCTAACTTAATACATTAATACATATTGAGATATTAAACAAATTCTCTGCCTCACTGCAGATTAAAACTGATGATTGGGCCTTCAAGGTAGGCTTGATTTGACAGGACGAAGAGGAACAAGGTGATGCGTACATGAGATTGAGGATTTGTTTGCCACTTTGCTGGTTCAGTTGTCTTCAAAACATCACTGTGGCACTGTGGCACTGTCCCTCCAGGTTACGTCATTCTTTCACGCCGTAGAGATACTTTGGGAAAATAGGCAAAATGGGTGAAAAATGAGTGATGCTGGATCTTGTAGGATCATTTAAATTTATAGTGCAAAGAGGAGGACTATTTAGCCATTATACCTGTGACGGTTAAAAACTTGACCTTAGGTTAATCTCACTTCAAAGACCTTGGATGATAGGTCTGTAGGTTCCAATTTCCACTCTTCGTAAATGTGGACAAGTTTATTTCCTCCACTTTCAGGCAGCTCTAATTACATAATTATTTCTAACCTCACTACCCTCTTTTCCTTCTATCAATTAACTTAAAAATTAAGTCCAGAGTAATTAGAATCATAGACTCAGACTCTTCAGCCAACCTAGTCCATGCCAAACTGTTATCTCGCCTTGAGCCATTGACCCGCACCTAGCCCTTAGCCCTCCATATCCCTCCCATCCATGTACCTATCCAAATTTCTCTTACATGTTGAAATTGAACACGAATCTTCCACTTCTGCTGGCAGCTCGTTCCACACCTGCACCACACTCCGAGGGGAAGAAGATTCCCCTCAGATTCCCCTGAAATAATTCACTCTCAACTCTTAAATGATAACCTGTAGTGCTATTCTCATCCAATCTCAATGGAAAAAGCCTGCATGCATTTCCCCTATCTATACTCTTCATAGTTTGTCCTTCAATCTCTGCTGTGGGAACTAGCATCCTACCTCGGCCTCTCATATCATTGTATATTTCAGCCACATCTCCACTCAGTTTTCTTTTGTCCCAAGGAAATCAAGCTCATCTGTGCTCTCTGAAATTTTCTAACACCAGCAGCCTCTCCTACAGCATAGTAAACAGGATTATATACAGTTTCCTCCCCTTCCGTCACTATTCCCTTTCGATTCATTCAGCTTCTCTTCCCTCATCCTCATCCTCCTCTCTCAATAAACTCACCTGCACACACCATTTCATCTCAATTCATTCCCCTTCACCCCTCCTAGTTCCTTCCTCTTGCTTCAGTTCTCTACTCCCTTTGACAACCCCAGACACTCAGTTCTCTCCCCATTCACCCTACGCCCCTCCATCAGCTCCTACCCCGACAGTCACAATCCTCCCTTCACTTTCTCAGCAAAATCCACAGCACTCAGCTCCCTGCCCAGCACTAAATTCCCCTCTTGGCAACCCATCTATTCTGAGATTGGTGGACAATCACTCTAAGACTGGGCACTGCATAGCGTAATGGTTAGCATGATGCTATTACAGTTCAAAGTTCATAGAACATAGGACATAGAATAGTACAGCACAGTACAGGCCCTTCGGCCCACAATGTTGTGCCCACTCTTAAAACCTGCCTCCCATATAACCTCCACCTTAAATTCCTCCATATACCTGTCTAGTAGTCTCTTAAGTTTCACTGGTGTATCTGCCTCCACCACTGACTCAGGCAGTGCATTCCACGCACCAATCACTCTCTGAGTAAAAAATCCTCCTCTTATATCCCCCTTGAACTTCCCACCCCTTACCTTAAAGCCATTTCCTTTTGTATTGAGAACTGGTGCCCTGGGGAAGAGGCACTGGCTATCCACTCTATCTAAATATCTTGTATACCTCTATTATGTCTCCTCTCATCTTCCTTCTCTCCAAAGAGTAAAGCCCTAGCTCCCTTAACCTCTATTCGTAATCCATACTCTCTAAACCAGGCAGCATCCTGGTAAATCTCCTCTGTACCCTTTCCAATGCTTCCACATCCTTCCTATAGTGAGGTGACCAGAACTGGACACAGTACTCCAAGTGTGACCTAACCAGTGATTTATAGAGCTGCATCATTACATCACGACTCTTAAACTCTATCCTTCGATTTATGAAAGCTAACACCCCATAAGCTTTCTTAACAACCCTATCTACCTGTGAGGCAACTTTCAGGGATCTGTGGACATGTACCTCCAGATCCCTCTGCTCCTCCACACTACCAAGTATCCTGCCACTTACTTTGTACTCTGGCTTGGAGTTTATCCTTCCAAAGTGTACCACCTCACACGTCTCCGGGTTGAACTCCATTTGCCACTTTTCAGCCCACCTCTGCATCCTATCAATGTCTCTCTGCAATCTTCGACAATCCTCTACATTATCCACACCACCACCAAACTTTGTGTCGTCTGCAAACTTGCCAACCCACCCTTCTACCCCCACATCCAGGTTGTTAATAAAAATCACGAGAAGTAGAGGTCCCAGAAGGTTCAAGGTTCAAAGTAATTTTTTTTATTGAAGTACACATACGTCACCATATACAACCCTGAGACCTCTTTTCTTGTGCATATTCACAGTAAATACAGGAAACACAATAGAATTAATGAAGGACCACACCAGCAGAATGACCAAACAACCAATGTGTAAAAGGCAACAAGAAACTTGTGCAAATACAAAAAGAAAGGAAAAGAGAAATAATAAAAAAAGAAGCAATAAGTATCAAGAACATGAGATGAAGAGTCCTTGAAAGAGAGTCTATAGGTTGTGGGAACAGTTCAGGGATGGAGTTCCAGAGTTTGGAGTTCAATTCCAGCGCCAACTGTGATGAGTTTGTACGCTATCCCTGTGCACTGCATGGGTTTTCCCTAGGTGATCCAGTTTCCTCCCACAGTGCAGAGATGTACTGATTAGTAAGCTAATTGGTTATTGTAAATTGTCCTGTGACTAGACTAGCGTTAAATAGATGCGTTGCTGGTCGGTACAGCTCATTGGGCTGGAGAAGCTTGTTCTGCGCTGTATTGCTACGTGAATAAATGAATAAAGATCCCTTAATGCTCTGCACCTCTTCGTATCCAACAATTTATCATATGATCCTTGGTCTTGTTTCCCTTCACCTAATGTATTACCTCACACTTTCCTGATTTGAATTCCAGTTGCCTCTTCTATGTCAGCCTAACCAGTCTGCTTGCTGCTAAGAACTTTCTGCACACACAAATGCTGGAGGAACTCAGCAGGCCAGGCAGCATCTATGGAAAAGAGTACCATCAATTTTTCGGGCCTTTCCAGCATTTTGTGTGTGTTGCTTGGATTTCCGCAACTGCACATTTTCTCTTGTTTGTGATTTGATCACACACTGCCAGTTGGGACCCAATCATGTAAGATCAAATCATTTATATGTATCATTAAAAGAAAGATAGAACTAAACCAGATAAGATGATAGAAATGATTATTAATATTTCTCACCACATCTTTTCAAACCCAGAGGAACAAGTAACAACATTGCCTCTGCTTTCTTCATGAACACAACAAAAGTTGCAAACATTAATTAATGAGCAGACGGATTTTTATTTTAAGAGGTGCAATTTCCTAGCCATTTTATCTTTTAATTTCTCATTAATGAATTCGTTGCAGGCCTGTGGGATTGGGAAAGTCAATTCAGCGTTTTGTAGGATACCACCCTGTCACCTTACTTGATGTTAATTTTACATAAACATATGCAAGAATTTTAAGAAGCAGACTCCTGCTATCTGTTAGTTGCGGCAGCATGTTAAAACACATTTTACTACCACTTGGAATGACTTGGGTAAAGTTCAATCCAGGTATCACACAGATAATTAACAGATCTTGCCCTGTTTACACTGCAGGCTCACCAGGGTACACTGGGTTGTTGATAACGCTGTGGTGACGGACAGACACCAGCAGGATGATATCAAGCACAGCTGACTCTACCTTATTAGTAATCTATATCGCCGAGTAAAGGCGATGCCTTTTGGGACAGAGTCTAGAAATTATTGGCATTTCCGTGTCTGAAACCTGCTGGGCCGCACGGTAGTGTAGTGGTTAGCACAACTGCTTTACAACGCCAGCGGCTACCCGATCGGGGTCTGATTGCCGTCGTTGTCTGTATTGGAGTTCTGCCTGTGACCACCTCGGCTTCCTTCCACATTCCAAAGATATCCAGTTGGGGCCGGTGAGCTGTGGGCATGCTATGTTTTGGCGGGAAGCATGGCCACACTTGCCCCCACCACTATCCTCACTGACTGGATTTGATGCCAACTATGCACTTCACTGTACGTTTCGATGCACATGTGACAAACAGAGCTAACCATTAATTTTTAATCAATTGATTACTCTGTGGGTAGGGCACAAGTCTAATGCCTGCTACTGGTTTCACGCAGGCTCAGTGGAACTCACACCGGACCGACAACATTTTAAAGCACGTCTTAGGATATTTTGCAATGATTTCACTTTATATCATGTAAATGAAAGTTAAAATATGTAACTATTTTAGGAAGAATCACTGGAATATACAGTACATAGCTTATTTTCTGCTATTTAAGATATGCTAAAGATCTGTAGTGTACATTTCAGCCTTTACATAGGCTAGTACTGTGAGCCATAGCACATGCCCAGTATTTAGTACAAATGAACAGCAAATTGCTTAGTGGAGTCTTTCAAACTAACAGGGATGTTGGCTATGAGAACTGGGAACTCTTCACCCTCCATAACCTGTTAGAGACTAATGAATTTCAAGGCAAATGTCCATTTAGGGCAGTCACTGACTAACTCCTCCACTGAGAACTCAGTGAAGAGGACCCTATGAGATGTCTGTGCTTGAGTAAGGATGACCTCACCCATACCTACCACTTAGAGCAGCCACAGCCAGCCTCATGCAGAGCAAGGTCCGTGACTGCCAAATTGCTAGCTATAAATTGCAGATTCATAAACGTAAAGGAATTCTGCAGATGCAGGAAATCCAGAGCAATGCCCACGAAGTGCTGGAGGAACTCAGCAGGTCAGGCAGCGTCTATGAGAGGAATCCAAGCTCATGAACTCCACGATGGAGTGGGAACTATTTGCAACATCTTACAACTTGCAGTTCCCTGGGTCATTGAAGAGCTCTTTTTAGATCATGAGAACACTCAGTCCTCTTTTATTGTCATTTAGAAATGCATACATGCATTAAGAAATGATACAATGTTTCTCCGGAGTGATATCACAGAAAACAGGACAAACCAAAGACTAACACTGACAGAACCACATAATTATAACATATAGTTACAGCAGTGCAAAGCAATACCATGATTTGATGAAGAACAAACCATGGGCACGGTAAATAAAGTCTCAAAAGTCCCCGAGTCGATTGATTCCCGAGTCCCCGATAGTGGCGGCAAAAGGGAGAAACTCCCTGCCATAAACCTCCAGGCACTGTCAACTTGTCGATACCTTGGAAGCAGCCGACCACAGCCGACGCTGAGTCCATCCGTCCGAAAGCTTTGAGCTTCCGACCAGCCTCTCCGATACAGCCTCCCGAGCGCCATCCTCTGCCGAGCGCCTTCAATCTTGCCCCGGCCGCTGAAACATGCAGTGCCGAGGATTTTGGGGCCTTCTGCTCTGGAGATTCCAGTTACCACACAGTAGCAGCGGCAGCGAAGCAGGCATTTCAGAAGTTTTCCAGATGTTCCTCCGCACTCTCACGTCTGTCTCCATCAAATCAGGATTGTGTACGGCAACCTACTTGACAAATAACAGACATCATCACCGAAGTGGCTGCGTGTGCTGCCGTCGCGCCGCCATCTTCTCCTCCTCCTCCTTTCAAGGAGAGAATGGACAAACTTCTTACTGACAGCAGCTGGAATCGAACCCGTTCTTATAGCCGACACCATAGAGAGTTGCGCTAACCACTAAGTTACTTCCTATTCCATATGCTACCGTGCTGCCTTATAACCATGGCAAGTAAGGTTTTACAAACACATAATGCATATAGAATTTAACTACATTCATAAAGCCCCCACCTGCATGAATTCCATTCTATTCCCACACTCATCTGTACAAGGGATAATGTGCAATGACCGATTAAACTACAAACCAGTGCACCTTTGTGATGGAGCTTGGGAGAAATCCACATGGCCTCAGCGAGAACAGGGAAACTCCACGTAGACAGCTCCAAAAGCCAGGATTGAATTCTGGTTGTTGGACCTAAGAGGCCAATGCTCTATTAGCTGTGCCGGTCTAGAACCCCACAAAATGCAAGATTCCTTTTGTAAAATGGATTACTTTTTCCCCATGCAAAAAAAAAAAGATAAAAGGATCCATAATTGTTGATTGAATAGGATGGAGAAGCGTTTCCAATTGGTGTAATAATATGAGCCATTGATAGTGTGCATTGCAAGTTCATCTTGCCCGATAAAGGGCAACGGACACAAAATGCTGGAGGAACACAGCATAATGGTGGGAGATTGCAGAACTCTGAGAAGCAGAGGAAACCGGGTGTTTCAGTGCTCGGCTTGTAACAGGTCAATATGCAGCTGCAACACAAAATTAGGGAAGTAGTCCCCAGCACATCCTTAGGCCATGTTGGTTGTTAATGCGAACGACACATTTCACTGTATGTTTTGATGTGCATGTGATATATCAATCAAAATTCAAAGTTCAAAGTACATTTATTATCAACGTATGTATACCTTGAGATTTGCTTTCTTCCAAGCATCCACAGAACAAGCAAACCCCGTAGAACCCATTAAAACAAAAGACCATCGAACACCCAATGCGCAGAGAGGAAAAAGAAGTTCAAAATCTCGACTCCAAATCTGAATCCTCACTGAGTCAAGACCAGAGGAGGGCTTTCAAGGACAGAGGGGCAGAGTTCTTTATTTCATCAAACATTGCACCACATGACACAATCTCTGTGTGACCCCTGTGCCGCCAAGTCTGAGTAGGCTGCACTATAACTTGGAGATTTTGAGCAGATTGAAAAACTCCGATGAGTCCCATGTCACAGTGGCAATGAAGCTACCCAGACGTACAACTTCATTGGAGTGTACCGGCATTCTGAGTTTTTTATTATAAAAGTTAAAATAAAGTTTCTCTTCATTTGGAAACTTTAATTGGGTCTTCTAATAAAAGAGCTGACATTCCACTGTACCTTTTGTTTGCAATTTAACGGCGATATCAGAACTTTGCACGGCAGCAAGTTGCAAGCTGTAGGCATCACAAGGTCACACACGTGCATGCTCGGTGACGCTTTGCCAGGCTTCTTATCTGCAATGTAACAAGTACCAAGGTCACTCTGTTTTGTTAGCAGCCGATCCAGTTGAGAAGCAAAACTTCATGGAGATTGCAGTCTCTGCCAAAGACATAACAGTAATTTCAAAATGAGACAAAGTAAGATGAACTGTAAACAAAGAAAAAAAATAAGAACTTTTCTATTATGTTAAAGATCAGATGTTGGGGTTATGCTGGTGCAAGCTCAATTTAATTTCAAGATAACTCCATAGTTCTAAACTATTTGCTCTAATGAATTGGAGTGCAAAACGAGGAGATGACTAAGTTGAATGCCAATGTTATATTTAATGATTAACAATTCACCAGAAATGGTCCGTAACCTGGAAGCAGACCGACACATGGCCTCAATTATTCGCTGTATAATTCCATTTCATACTGTAATTAACACCAAAACCAAAGATAACAAACACTCTCTGTGAAACTTGGGAAGCAAACTACGGATAAATAGGGTGAGCTCCTGAGAGAATTAAAGGTAGAACCGAATAAAATAAAATAGCTGAAGAAATGTGTAATAAAAGGATATCCCTCTGAGCAGGGGGCCGAGCAAGAACATGACAGCAGAATAAAAAAATTGAAAACAATTAAGGAGAAAGCAGATAATGCAAGTTAAAAAAATCTTCAGATGTGGATATCAGTAAGATTGAAAGAGTACAGAGTAAATTTACAAGGATGTTGCTGGGACTGGATGACCTAAGTTATAGGGAAAACTAGGGAACGAGCTGCCATCTGACGTGGTAAATGCGGGCTCACTCTTAAGTTTTAAGAACAAATTGGATAGATACATGGATGGGAGAGGTCTGGAGGGCTATGGACTGGGTGCGGGTCAATGGGACTAGTGGAATAAAGTTTTGGCGCAGACTAGAAGGGCCGAATGGGCTGTTTTCTGTGCTGTAGTGTTCTATGGTTCTATGGAAAGGTTGAAAAGGTTTGGACTTTATTCTCTGAAGTGCTGGAGAATTTGACAGATGGATACAAAATTATGAGGGATGTAAACAGGATAGATGCAAGCAGGCTATTTCCATTGAGGTTAGGTGAGACGAGAATTAGGGGTCATAGGTTAAGGGTGAAAGGTGAAATCTGTGGAATAACTCCTTCACTCAATGGATGGGGAGAGTGTGGAATGAGCTACCAGCGGAAGTGATGGGTGCAGGTTCGATTTAAATATTTAAGAGAAATTTGGATAAATACGTGAATGGAAGAGGTGTGAAGGCAATGTTCTATGTGCAGGTCAATGGGACTGGGCAGGATAACAGTTCGGCATGGACTGACTGGGCCAAAGTGCCTGTTTCTGCGCTCTATGACCCTAGGTTGGAAATCTGAAATAATATTGGAAAACTCAACGGGTCTGGCAGCATCAGTGGAAAGAGAAACCAAGCTAGTGTTTTAGGTCCAATAACCATTGTCAGATTTTGAGGAGAGACAGTCATGTCTCTCCTCATATCATTTAAGACTAATAAAATAATAATGAGCACAATGTAACAGTAAGGCCCTTTGTGCAAGGTATTCAAAATAATTCCTCTCTGTTCATGGATTCAGGAATCTGATACTTTAAAGAGTATTTTGGGTAGAAGTATTAGGAAGGATTGAAATGACGGTGGCAGTAAATTAATTCTATTCATTAGTCTTCCAAATGGGAGTCTATGTAAACAATAAAATATTTTTAATCAGTTCAGCTCCTGAATCACGGAAAAACCAGTAAAAGCCGATTTTGAAATGCTGAAAGACGGTGAAAGATGATTTTGAAGAGGCCAGGCTTTCTTCTTGCTACCAGCATTGGGCAGAAGGTAAGGGAGCCTTAGATCCCACACCACCGGTTTCAGGAACAGTTACTACCCTACACCTATCAGGCTCCTGATACAGTGTGGATAACTTCACTCATCTCAACTCTGAATGGATCCCACAACCTATGGACTCACTTTCTGGGATTCGACAACTCGTCCTCTCAGAGTTATTTATATAGTTTTTGTACAATTTGTCTTCTTTTGCACGTTGGTTGTTTGACAGCTTTTATTTATGTATAGTTTTTCATAAGTTCTATTGAATTTCTTTATTCTTCTGTAAATGCCTGCAAGAAGATGAATCTGAAAGAAGTATATGCTGATATATTCATAATTTAATCATAAATTTTCTTTGAATTCGACTTTAATGAAAGGTTTTCTTTTATCTTTCAAGGGAAGAGTTTATGAAAACACAACCCTGGAAGAGAGCAACGAGCTATTTAGACAATATTAATTGTGAGTAGTTTATTTGTTTATAATTAGCAGATGGCACACAAAGACAAAATGTCCAGTGGATTAACTGAGCAATAAAAAACAAATAATGTCTTTTTTCAGCCTGTTGGTGCAACCTTTGTCATTTTCGTAAGCTGACCAACTGTTAACCTCTGGCACAGTGAGGAGACCTCGGTAATTCTCTTGCTGCTTAACCCTTCCACTGATGGTCTGAAACAAACCTATCGCCGATAGCTTTAGAGAGAATTTCTGGTGAGATGCTCTTCTGACAAAAGATTACCCACCACGTGTGTCCTTGCTCATTGATCCGGTGCCATTCTGCTTCTGGAATCTCCACCAAAAGCTGAGCACCCAGATACAAGGCTATGGGCCAAACATAGGTCAATAGGGCAAGCCTACATATGTACAGTGGTCATCATATAATAGTGAAATGAAGGGTCTTTTCCCATATGATATAACTTTGTGCACTTGTTCTGGTCGCCTCACTATAGGAAGGAAGTGGAAGCATTGGAAAGGCTACACAGGAGATTTACCAGGATGCTGCCTGGTTTAGAGAGTATGCATTATGATCAGAGATTAAGGGAGCTAGGGCTTTACTCTTTGGAGAGGAGGAGGAGGACGAGCGGAGACATGATAGAGGTATACAAGATATTAAGAGGAATAGACAGAGTGGATAGCCAGTGCCTCTTCCCCAGGGCACCACTGCTCAATACAAGAGGACATGGCTTTAAGGTAAGGGGTGGGAAGTTCAAGGGGGATATTAGAGGAAGTTTTTTTATTCAGAGAGTGGTTGGTGCGTGGAATGCACTGCCTGAGTCAGTGGTGGAGGCAGATACACCAGTGAAATTTAAGAGACTACTAGACAGGTATATGGAGGAATTTAAGGTGGGGGGTTATATGGGAGGCAGGGTTTGAGGGTCAGCACAACATTGTGGGCCGAAGGGCCTGTACTGTGCTGTACTATTCTATGTTCTATGTTGTCCCAGTCATGGTGCTGTAGCAAGCATAGGAAGGTAAGTTAAATTTACATTTATCTAAATTAGATTGCCAATTTAGATTGAAAAGTTAAGTGTGAATAATTAAAATAAAATGATCTTTCAAGAAGTTGAATATGTCCTTTTATTTAACTATAAACATTAAGTAAAATGAAGTCCTGACCAGCCGGTGGTGTAGTACCAACAGCACTGGACTTCAAGGTGAGTGGTTTGAATCCAGACGGCTTCTTGCATGCTTTCCATCCAAGCTGGATTGAGCATCAGTTGGTGACTCGGCCTCAGAAGAAACAGACAAAGTGCTCAAGAAATGGCAAGGTTGCCGCCCGATGTACCACAAGGTGTGGAGAGGAACAACAACAAAACCAGGTCCTGATGAGGGCCCTCGACCTAATTCGACTTTCCATAGTTGCTTGCCTGATCTAGGTGTAGGCCATGTGCTGTTCGCATTGCTGCTATCAGGAAGGAAATACAGGAGCCTTAGGTCCCACACCACCAGTTTCAGGAACAGTTACTACCCTTCAACCACCAAGGTCTTGTACAAGTGTGGAAAACTTCACTCACCTCAACACTGAACTGATCACTGAATACAACCTATGGACTCACTTTCAAGGCCTCTACAACTCATGACCTCAAAATTATTTATTTAGTTATTATTACACTTACTTTTGCTTTCACACAATTTGTTAGTCTTTATTTGTGTGTAGCTTTTCATTGATTCTATTGTACTTGTTTGTTCTACTGTGAATGCCAGTAAGAAAATTAATCTCAGGGTAGGTTTTAGCAACATTTACGTACTTTAATAATAAATTTACTCTGAATCTTGACCTGCTGAGTTCCTCCAGCATTTTGTGAGTTTTGTTTCTCATTCCCTTTGTTTTACTTAATGTTTATAGTTAACTCATGTCACAAAAGTATAAAAAATAACTGTACTTTAAAAAAAATTTTTATTATAATTATTCAATAATTTAACTATTTCGTTCAATATATTGAACTGTTTATACATTCCTTTGGCTATCACAGATGTTTTGAAGTGGTTCATTATTTTTTGACCATAGCAGTGAGGCCTCTGAGATAATTGGATCTTCAAGGCCACAATATATAAAAGAGATTGCAGTTATTTTAGGGAGGATGGGTGTGTGTGTGGGGGGTGGGGGTGAGTTGAGTGGGAGTATGGGGTAGGGATAGTGGCAAGGACAGGAAGATGGCTAGGCTATACTCGATCCAGCCCTATATTTTTTTTTGTTCAGCTGGCTTGACATCAAGGTTAGATCTGCTCCTATCATGCCATTTGGAATACTTGCTGAACAACCTGGCCAATAGAGTCACAAAATCAGGCCCTTTGGCCCATCTAGTATGTGCCAACCTGGTCTTCTGCCTAGTCCCATCTATCCACACCCAGATCATAAAGAAGTTCCCCTCAGAATTCTCTTAAATAATACATCTTTCAACCTAAACCTCTCATACTCATCTCATCCAATGTGAGGGGGAGAAGCCTGCACTCATTTACCCTACTCCCGCAACATCCATGTTATTTTTTTCTGCATTCCTTCAAGCTAATTGATACCTTTCCTGTGGGTGGATGACCAAAACTGCATATAATATCCCAAATTCAGCCTCACCAACCTCAGCATAATGTCCTGACTCCTGTACTCAGTGCCCTGATTTATGAAGGCCATTGTGCCCAAAATTTTCTTTACAACCTTATCTACCTGTAATGTCACTTTCAAAGAGTTAGGAAGACTAAGCCTGCACTGCTCCCTGTTACTATTGACGGTGAGGACGTGGATGTGGTGAGGACCTGGGTGTGCACCTGGATGACAGACTTGAGTGGAACACCAACACAGAGGCCGTGTATAAGAAGGACCAGAGTCACCTTGACTTCCTGAGGAGACTGAGATCCTTTCGAGTACGGAGGCCTCTACTTCGCATGTTCTAAAAGTCTGTTGTTGCCAGTACAATCTTCTATGAAGTGGTGTGCTGGGGCAACGGCATCAACATGGGTGATGCTAACAGGCTCAATAAACAGATTAGAAAGACTGGCTCTGTTATAGGGGTCAAACTGGGCACACTGGAGGCAGTGGTAGAACAAAAGACCCCACGGAAAATCCTGGCAGTTCTGGACAATGTTTCTCACTCTCTGCATGCCATTTTGGCAGGAGAGAGAAGCACTTTTAGTAACAGACTAAGACAACTGTCTGGCTCCAAAGAGTGCAATATGAGGTCATTCTTACCCTCGGCCATTAGGCTCTACAATGAGTCAACCTATAGCTGGGAAAGTGATGATCCCCTCCTGTTGGACTGTTTGAGATAACTTTTTTTTATTCTTTCTTATTTCTCTTCTAATATTTGATATTTGTATATCTGTGCACTTGTAATGCTACTGTGAGACTAATTTCCTTTGGGATCAATAAAGTATCTATCTGTATACAAGGTCTCTTTGTTCTACTGCACCTCCTCACAGCCTTATCATTCATTATGTAAATGCAACCCTGGTTCGTCCTTCCAAAGTGCAACACCTCACACTCGTCAGAATTGAATTCTACCTGCTATTTTTTAGCCCCTTTCCCCATCTAGTCGAGTTCACACTGCAAACTTTAAAAGCCTTCCTGACTGTCCACGATTCCACCAACAAAATGTTATTTTTTATGCCAGTCCCATTTCTGAAGCAGAAGACATCAGATATCTTAATTGGTAAAGACAGATTGTGAGAAAACACCCTGATCAGGATCTAATTTCTGCACGACATAAAAGATTGACAGTTGACTTCAGCAACCTTGTTACTGATGCCACTATCCAGAGAACTCTGCTGCAGCATATATATTGTGCACTGGTTAAACACCAAGCACTTTCTCAGCTAACAGCTCATGAGAAGAAATCAAAAGTGGGATGAATAAACTGGACTGGTCAAAGAACACTGAGGCTGTCTACAAGAAGGGTCAGAGCCGGCTCTATTTCCTGAGGAGACTGAGGTCCTTTAACATCTGCCAGATGATGCTGAGGATGTTCTATGAGTCTGTGGTGGCCAGTGCAATCATGTTTGCTGTTGTGTGCCGGGGCAGCAGGCTGAGGGTAGCAGACACCAACAGAATCAACAAACTCATTCGTAAGGCCAGTGATGTTGTGGGGATGGAACTGGACTCTCTGACGGTGGTGTCTGAAAAGAGGATGCTGTCCAAGTTGCATGCCATCTTGGACAATGTCTCCCATCCACTACATAATGTACTGGGTGGGCACAGGAATACATTCAGCCAGAGACTCATTCCACCGAGATGCAACACAGAGCATCATAGGAAGTCATTCCTGCCTGTGGCCATCAAATTTGACAACTCCTCCCTTGGAGGGTCAGACACCCTGAGCCAATAGGCTGGTCCTGGACTTATTTCCTGGCATAATTTACATATTACTATTTAATTATTTATGTTGTTATTACTATTTAATTATTTATGGTGCAACTGTAACAAAAACCAATTTCCCCCAGGATCAATAAAGTATGACTATGACTATGACTATGAATATCTAATACACTGGGAGATTTTATTTCATTTAAATGTTAATACATTAGCGTATTCAGGAAAGTGACGCTTTTTACATCACCTACTAAGATTCCTTGCAATCTAAGCAAAATGACATAGAATAGAGCAAACACAAACACATTACTAACGTTGTTCTGCCATTTAAAAAGGCTCTATGAATAAACCAGGAAATTACAGGCCAGTGAGCCTGACATCAGCAGTTGGAAAGTTATTGGAAGGTATTCTAAGGAACCAGATATATAAACATTTGGATAGACAGGGACTGATTAAGGATAGTCAGCATGGCTTTGTGTGTGGTAGGTCATGTCCGACCAAACATATAGAATTTTTCAATGTAGTTACGAGGAAAGTTGATGAAGGCAAGACAGTGGATGCTGTCCACATGGATTTCAGTGAAGGTTTGGCATGGAAGGTTGGTCAAGAATGTTCAGTTGCTTGGTATTTAAGATGAGGTAGTAAAATGGATTAGACATTGGCTTTGCAGGAGAAGACAGAGAATGGTCGTAGATGGTTAAATCTGACTGGAGCCCCGTGACTAGTGTTGTGCAGCAGGGATTGGCGCTGTGTCTATTGCTGTTCCTCACCTATATCAAAGATCTGGATGATAATGTGGTTAACTGAATCAGCAAATCTGTTGATGGCAACAAGATTGGGGATGTAGTGAATGGTGAGGAAGACTATCAGAGCTTGCAGTGGTATCTGGACCAACTGGAAAAATGGGCTGCAAAATTGCAGATGGAATTTGATACAGGTAAGTGTGAGGTGTTGCCCTTTGGGAGAATCGGCCAGTGTAGGGCTTACACAATGAGTGGTAGAACAAACATGTGCATAGTTAATTAAAATGGTGTCACAGGTAGGTAGGGCCATAAAAAAAAGTTTTCAGCATATTGGCCTTCATAAATCAAAGTATTGAGTACAGGAGCTGGGATGTTATTTTGGAGTTGTGTAAGATGTTGGTGAGGCCTAATTTGGAGTACCGTATGCAGTTTTGGTCACCTACCTACAGAAAGATGTAAATAAGATTGAAAGAGTACAGAGAAAATTTACTAAGATGTTGCTGGGACTGGAGGACCTGAGTTAGAAGAAAATATTGAATAGGCTATAACTATATTCCCTAGAACATAGAATGTTGAGAGGAGACTTGATATAGAGGTATAAAAATTATGAGAGATATAGATAGGGAAAATGCAAGCTGAGGTTGGCTGAGAGGAGAACCAGAGTTCATGGATTAAGGTGAAAGGTGAAATTTTTAAGGGAAACATGAGAGGAAATTTCATTAAGGTGAAAGGTGAAATTTTTAAGGGAAACATGAGAGGAAATTTCATCCCTCAGAGGGTGGTGGGAGTGTGGAATGAGAGGCCAGTGCAAGGGATGGATTCAATTTTCATTTCAATGTTTAAGAGAAGTTTAGATAGGTACATGGACAGGAGGGGTATGGAGAGATATGATCTGGGTGCAGGTCAATGGGACTAGGCAGTTTAAATGGTTTGGCACAGACTAGATGGGCTGAAGGGCCTGTTTCTGGGCTGTAGTTTTCTATGCCTCTGTGACTGTATAGTAAATAAGATACCTTCATGTTATCAGGAATTTGTAAGATTTTGCAAGGAGAGCTTCTGTGGGATGAGGTGATACTGATAGTCTAGGCCTCGGAAGCAAGTAGTAATGAAGGGATCACTGCCAGCTTTGTGCTTGTCTGAGCTCTTTGTCTTCGAATACAATTTTCCTCATTCAGCCAATGGTCGGGCTGGTGTACTGAAGGTGGTGACGAATTTCAGCATTGATGTTTGCCATTGTCAAGAGGTTTGGGAAATAGCCTATATTTAGGAGGGATCTCTCAGAATATATGTACTGGGGACAGTTGCTAAAAGACTTGTACCCTATGGATATTGAACGTAAGGTCCATCTTTCCACATGCTTCAGTGAATGAGTCAACGATAGGTTGGAGCAGGTATCAGCTATGTACTACAACTTGGTGCAGGATCAGGTGACGCTGGTTCTGGAATGAAGTCTCTGTCGATTGAACAGTTTCTTATTAATTCTGAAGAGTAGATTGGGGACAGCACAGAAGCGTAGTGGCTAGCGTAATATTTTTACAGTGCCAGGGCTCAGTGATCAGGAATCAATTGCCACCGCTGTCTGCAAGGATGTTCTCCCTGTGACCACATGGTTTCCACTAGGTGCTCCCGTTTCCTGCCAGTTTCCAAAGTACGGGGTTAGGTTTAGTGAGTGGTGTGCACGCTATATGCATCAAAAGTGTGAACACACTTGGGGGCTGCCCCAAGCACATATTTGGACAGAGTCGGTCATTGATGCAAATAACATATTTGACCATGAGTTTCGATGTATTGATGTGACAATTAAGGCTAATCTTTTTTTAAAAAGGTCTTTAATCTTTAGATTCAACCCTGAGGAGGTGAGGTGCAACAATGCTGTGAGAAAGATTGAGGAAAGTACTGGGGCAATCATGCAGCCTTAATTGACAACTGTCTTTACTGAGTTTGGCTCTGTTGTTAACCTGTTGATTCATATCATAGCCACTGTGGAGAAAGCATAAACAGCTGTATCTGAAGAGGCTTCAGTGAGGTGGATTAAAACTCTGTATTATAGCTCCAAATTGGATTCTCCTGATTAACTGGAAGGATTAGGGAATCACCTTTCCTAATATTGAGGCTTGAACTAAAAGGAGATGGCAACATTGGGCAGGTCACATCAAAACAGTTACTTTCCCCAATAGTAAGGCTGATCAACATCTCCTCCCTCTAATCCACCCCTCCACATCCCCACAACCATGACTTTATCATTTCCTGTCAGAGTCACCTTATGTACAGACATTCCTGTGCCTAGCGCTTTTCATGGACATACAATCAATCTATGTATATAAAGTATCATATTGGAGTTTTTTTTTATTATTGTGTTCTTTATCTTATAGTGTTTTTTTTTGTGTTGCATCAAATCTGGAGTAACAATTATTTTGTTCTCCTTTACACTTGCGGCCTGGAAATGACATTAAACTAACTTGAATCTTAAATCTTGCATGCCTGACCCCAGACTCTCAAAACAGATCATCTGTTCTGACTTAAATTACCAGGCAGGTAAAGGATACAATTGAAAGGTATGCTTGCTCAGAAGTTTCCTGAAGAAACACCACATCCCCACTAATGCCAGGGAATCTCCAGCCCATGGCTGCTCAAAATGGAAATGGTGCGTTTGGGATGGGATTGAGAACCTCAGAGCTGTGCATTGGGAACACACAGTGCAGGTCTACTGTGCAAGTAGATTCAGATTGATTTATCATATGTACACGAAAGTGAAATGAGTTGTTTGTGATAACAACCAACACACCCAAGCTTGTGCTGGAGGCAGGCCACATTCCAGCACCAACATATCATCCTCACAATGTTCTATAGTAGCAAATGCTGTGCATCAGTTTATAATCCATCCGCTCATTTGTCCTCTCAGGTACCTCCTGCCCTGCCTGTGGTTGAGCCTGGGATTCCTGCATTGGCCTTAATAATGACCTATGAATCCCCAAAACAGAGTGAAAGCAGGTGATCCTTGAATCTGATGAACAGATTAAGAAGAAAGCATGGTGCAGGATCAGGTGACGTTGAGACCTGATGAATCACTTCAATCTCAATCTATAATCCTGAAAGTGAAATAAATTTTCAGATGCTAAAGTTTCATTCAAAAGCTAATTGACGTGACCTGTTTAAACTTGGAAGAGGCTTGTTCAGTAATCCACAGACCAACTAAATTTCAGAACAATAAACTTCTCCATCGCTCTTGAAGTGTTAAGAATTCCACTTTGTTATGTTAATCCTAGAGAGGAAATTGGATAAACATTTGTGAGAGAATAATTTGCAGATCTATGGGGAAAGAGTGGGGGGTTGGGAGTGATGGCATTGCTCTGACACTCACTGACTGGGCTGCTGCCATACACTTGTGTTGTTACAATTCAATAATTGTAATGTTACATCAGTAGAAGTATAAACACAAGAGACTCTGTGGATGCTGAAAATACAGAGCAACACAGTGCTAAAGGAACTTGGACTGTCAGGCAGAACCTATGGAGCGGAATAAATAGATGCTACGTCAGGCCGAGACCCTTCATCAGGACTGGAAGAAAAGGTGGGGAGAAGGGAAGGAGTACAAGCAGGCAGCTGATAGGTGAAACCAAGTGAGGGGGGAAGTGGGCTGGATGAAATAAGAAACTGAGAGGTGATAGGTGGAAGAGGTAAAGGGCTGAAGAAGAAGGAATCTGATAGGAGAAGAGACTGGACTAGGGAGAAAGGGGAGCACCAGACAAAGTTGATAGGCAGGTGAGGAGAAGAGGTAAGAAGGGAGCCAGAATAGGGAAAGGAAAAAAGGGAGAAGGGGGAAGGGGGAGAAATGACTGGAAATTCAGAAAATCGATGTTCATGCCAACAGGCTATGTAGGACAAATATGAGGTTTTGCTTCTCCCCGCTGAGAATGGCCTCACCGTGACTGTCGAGGAGACCATGGACTGACAGGTCTGAGTGGGAATGGAAAGTAGAATTAAAATGGATGGCCACCAGGAAAACCTGTTTTTTTTGTGGCAGACGGATTGAAGGTGCTCAATGAAGTGGTCCCCCAACCTATGTTGGGTCTCACTGAAGTAGAGGAGGCCATAATGGGAACACTGGATACAGTAGACGACCCTGACAGACTCACAGCTGAAGCGTCACATCAACTGGAAGGACTGTTTTGGGTTCAATAGAAGTATTTTCTGTTTCAATAGAAATGTTCATGGTTAGCATTGCCACTGTTCATTTGGGGTTTTCACAGTGTGAACTGTCAACGTGCCAAGGAGTTTTCGATTGAGTTTAATAACGTGAATGAAAAATGATGAACATGCCCACATATTTAGTGCACATTGTGCAAGTTAGATCCAGCTGTCACCCCTACTTTAGAATTCATTGAGTATCTAGTTCAAAACAGCAGGCCTGAAGAAGGATCTCTGCCTGATACGTTGACTGTTCATTTCCATAGATGCTGCCTCATCTGCTGAATTCCTCCAGCCTTTTGTGTGTGTTGCATCAGAGCCTTCTTTGTTACAAGAACATTGAAAATGCTGGATAACGAAAGGCCAAGGTCCACCTGGTTTGCTTGCTACTGTTCTGGTAAACACGCAGCACAATGATAGTGGAGTTATTGATTAATTATAGCAATTAGTTTTATAACAGTTAGTCAACAATATCCTTAGGAATGACACAAACAAAATCCTTTGGAAGACTGTTTGGAACCATGGTCTGATTCATCCATACCTCTTGTAGATCTACCATATTAAAGGTTTCAAATTACTCCCCTATTATACAGTATACTAATATATTATTTTCTGAAAGTCATGTATCTAACCTACACTTTAATGATTCAGAACTATCTGTCTCTGCTGTTTCCTGGTTGATGTTTGTACTATAGATTAATGCTGGGTCACTGAAGTAGAGAACGTTTTGGAAGTGGGGCAGGCAAGTGTTTTTCCAACACTGCTTCTTGCCTGGGAGAAGCAGAAATGCTCTCTGCAGATCTAGCCTGGACCCACAAAACAGCCTGTAAAAACACATAATTTGTTCGGCCCACCACTCACCCCGTTCCACTGAAATCTCTTTGCAACCTGACTCCCTCCTTACACTTTCCTGAGCCCAAACATCTCATCTTGTTCCTTTGACCCCAACCACCCAATATACTCTTGAACTTCTGTGCTCCACTGTGGCCCCCGTAACATTTCCATCACCCCTTATGTGAGATTCTTCAATTCTTCCCAGTAATGGGTCTTTTAAAGGTAAATCAACATTGCTCCCCTCCCAACCCCTCCTCCTGACTTCCAATTTTCCCTCTCTTACTCTTCATTTCTTTGCTGTAGGCCTCTCTGCCCAAAAGCGAACCAATTTCTTAGTTCATCGGTGTGTAGCAGGGAAAGTGACTCCAACAACAGCAGTCAGCTGCAATTCTTAAATTATCCATAGCCTTAGGAAATTCTGCCTTTCTGGGATCCCAGTCAAGTTTTTCCCTCTCTGAACCTTCCCATTAAGCTGGACAGCTTAATGCATGCTATGCAGGTTTTGAACACAAGGAGAATGGAATGTCATCACTCTTCCTGAAAACCTCCAAAGCACATGTTTAACCTCGTCAGTTTCTCTCCAACGTTAAGAAAACCACTACCATCTTGATACCCAATAAGTATAAGGTAATATGCCTTATTTACTGTCCCACCTGGTGTCTCTGACATCCTTCATCATGAAGAGTTTTGAGACATTGGTGATGGCACACAGTAACTCCTGCCTCCCACAACTTTGACTGACTCCAATTGACCTACCACCAAAACAGATTCATGATGGCACCAAATCCCGCGCTCTACACTCATGTCTGGAGCATCTGGGCAGTAAAGGTACCAATGTAAGATTATTGTTTATTGGTTCTAGCTCCATATCAAATACTATAATTCCAAGCAGACTTATTTCCAAACTTCTAGATCAGGGACTCAAGATTTCCCCTTGAATCCTGATTCTTGACTTCCTGGCAATATGCGGTCAGCTACACCTGGCATGGTTACTCTCAACTCCAGTGCTCTTTTGGCCCCTGCTCCACTCCCTTCCCACTCATGACTACATGGGTAGGTTCTGCTCCAACTCCGTTGACAAGGATACCACAGCAGTGGGCCAAATCTCAAATAATGTCGACTCAGGGTACAGGAAGGAGATGGAGAGCCTCGTGGCATGGTGTCATCATAACAATAACTTTTCCCTTAATGTCAGCAATTCAAATGATCTTCAGGAAGGGTGGTAGAGCACCCGCTCCTGTTTACGTTTGAGGTTGAGAGGGTTGAAAGCTTGATGTCCCTAGAAATGAACATCACCAATAGCCTGCCCTGGTCCTGCCAAGGAAGCACACCAGTACTTCTTCAGGAGGCTAAAGAAATTTAGTATGTCCACTTTAACCCTCACCACTTTTTATTAATGCTCCATAGAAAGTATCTAATCTGGATGCATCATGGCTCAAGACAGCGATAAACTGCAGAGAGTTGTGGACACAGCTCAGCACATCATGGAAAGCATCCTCCCCTCCATGGACTCTGCCTACACTTGGGGCCTTGCCCACTGTTATAATACTATTGAACAACCCTCTAGTACACCTCATAATGACATAAAGGCAGCACCTTCCAGACCCATGACCACTACCATCTGGAAAGACGAGAACAGCATATACCTGGGAACACCACCTTTTGGAAATCCCCCTCCTAGTCACTCACCACCCTGACTTGGAAACATATTGCTGTTCCTTCATTGTCGCTGGGTCAAAATCACAGCATTCCCTCCCTAACAACACTGCGGGTGTACCTACACCTCAGGGGCCGCAGCGGTTCAAGAAGGCAACTCATCACCACCTTCTCAAGGGCAACTAGGGATGGGCAATAAATGCTGGCTTAGATGGCGATGTCCACATCCTGTAAATGAATAGATAAATAAAGAATGCAGGTTATGCCCTCTGGCTCAGTTTTTTTGCACTTGGGTCTTCATTATCTCTCCCCTTTTGAGAAGCAACTGCAAACTTTTCATCTTCTCTTTTTTGTTGGAAACATGTACAACTTACAGAATGGCTCATAATCCAGATTCAGATCAGTAACTGGTCCTTCTGACCCAGAGAGCCTGCCACCCAATAACGCGCATTTGACCAATTAACATATGATAATCCCAAGTGGTCATGGGGAGAATGTGCAAACTTCTTACAGGCAGGAACCAGAATTGAACCCAGGTCACTGGCACTGTAATAGTGTTACGCTACCGGCTATGGCACCATGTTATTGTCTCAATCATTCTGATGTTCTCTTCTGTCCCTCAATATCTACATTACCCTTTTAGAGCCGTACTGCATGCAATATCTTGGAACAATTTATAAAGTGGACGATTCCTTCCTAGCGCTGACTTGATACTGATGTCAACCCATCAGCTGTGGGAAGGTGATAAATTGGAAGATGGCAGATTGTGACATTGTTAGACAGGAGCTGGGGGAAGTTAACTGGGAGCAGCTGCTGTCGGGCAAGTCCATGTCTGACGTGCGGGAGTTGTTTAAAGACCAGCTGATCAGTGCTCAGGTTTGGCATGTCCCAGCAAGGAGGAAGGACAAGGGTGGCAGGGTTAGGAACCCTGGATGATGATGAACTCAGTCAACAGAAAAGGGTAAGGTTTACAAAACTAAAAACAGACAGGGTCCTTGAGGAATATAGAATTGGCAAGAAAGAACTCAAGCAGATGATGAGAAAGAAAAAAAGGAGCTTTGAAATGTCCTAAACAAGTAGGATTACAGAGAACCCCAAGGCATTTTATACTTGCATTAAAAACAAGAGGATAACTAGGGTGAGGGTAGGACCACTTAAGGATAAAGAGGACAATTTATGCTTGGAGTTAAAGGATGTGGGCCAAGTACTAAATGAGTACTTTGAATCAATATTCACCAAGGAGAAAGACATGGAGGGTAGTGAGAGCAAGGTATGTCATGCTGATGTGCCAGAACGTTTTGAGATCAGCAAGGAGATGGTGCAGGTTCTTTTGAAGAGCATCAAGGTAGATAAATCCCTGATGGCGTATATCTGAAGTCATTAAAAGAGTCAAGCAAAAGATCATTGGGGCCTTGATAATGATTATTCTAACCTCACTAGCAGCAGGCACAACTCTGGAGGACTATAGAAATGCCTATGTGATGGGGAAGCTATTGGGGAAGATTTCTTAAGAGTACCATTTACATGTATTTGGGAAAACATGCCCAAATTAGACACAGTCAGAATGGCTTTCTGCTGGGCAAACTTGATTGATTTTGTTGAGGAGGAGACAAAGGTGATCGATGAAGGTAGATCTGTGGACATTATTATTATTATTTCTTTATTTTTCTATTTGTATTTACACAATTTGTCATTTTTTGCACATTGGTTGTTTGTCCGTCTTGTTGGGTGCGGTCTGGATGATAATGTGGTAAACTGGATCAGCAAATTTGCTGATGATACAAAGATTGGAGGTGTAGTAGACAGTGAGGAAGGTTTTCAGAGCCTGCAGAGGGACTTGGACCAGCTGGAAAAATGGGCTGAAAAAGGGCAGATGGAGTTTAATACAGACAAGTGTGAAGTCTTGCACGTTGGAAGGACAAACCAAGGTAGAACATACAGGGTTAATGGTAAGGCACTGAGGAGTGCCGTAGAACAGAGGGATCTGGGAATACAGATACAAAATTCCCTAAAAGTGGCATCACAGGTAGATAGGATCGTGAAGAGAGCTTTTGGTACATTGGCCTTTATTAATCAAAGTATTGAGTATAAGAGCTGGAATGTTATGATGAGGTTGTATAAGGCATTGGTGAGGCCGAATCTGGAGTATTGTGTTCAGTTTTGGTCACCAAATTACAGGAAGGATATAAATAAGGTTGAAAGAGTGCAGAGAAGGTTTACAAGGATGTTGTCGGGACTTGAGAAACTCAGTTACAGAGAAAGGTTGAATAGGTTAGGACTTTATTCCCTGGAGCGTAGAAGAATGAGGGGAGATTTGATAGAGGTATATAAAATTATGATGGGTATACATAGAGTGAATGCAAGCAGGCTTTTTCCACTGAGGCTAGGGGAGAAAAAAACCAGAGGACATGGGTTAAGGGTGAGGGGGGAAAAGTTTAAAGGGCACATTAGGGGGGGCTTCTTCACACAGAAAGTGGTGGGAGTATGGAATGAGCTGCCGGACGAGGTGGTAAATGTGGGTTCTTTTTTAACATTTAAGAATAAATTGGACGAATACATGGATGGGAGAGGTATGGAGGGGTATGGTCCGTGCGCAGGTCAGTGGGACAAGGCAGAAAATGGTTCGGCACAGCCAAGAAGGGCCAAAAGGCCTGTTTCTGTGCTGTAGTTTTTCTATGGTTTCTATGGTTTCTATGATTCTACTGTGTTTCTTGTATTTACTGTGAATGCCCGCAGGAAAATGAACCTCAGGGTTGTATATAGTGACATATAGTACTTTGATAATGAATTTACTCTGAATCTTGAACTTTAAACGTTGGTGATGGAGGAACATGTATATTGAATGTGCATCGTGAGGGTTGTAAGAGGATCAGAACCGCTGCATTGACAGATTTGGTGGAAAACGATGATTATTGATCTTCTTGATATTGAGACTGATGAAATTCCTGGGAAATCAGCATGCCAGTGAGGTGTAGTCTTCATCACAGCCTTTGAGAACCTGTTGCTAGGGAGCAAATACTTTGGAAACATCAGTGAAAAGAACTGAAGAGTGAAGAACAGAATAAACTAGACACTCCCCTGATTTATAGATTAATAGATATTGAAGAGATTCATGTGACTTATTTATGTGAGTATTTGGATTTGTCACTCTCTACAAATACAAAATATTGCACAATATAACCAAATTTAAGTCTGCTGAGTACACAGCTGGCGTGGATGAATTGGGCAGAATGGACTGTTTTTGTGCTGTATGACCCTGTAACAACTGGAAATTTCCAGATTAGTTCTGACGAAAAGCTTTAACATATTATAGCATCATTTCAAAACACTACAACATGAAAGATTTACAGAAGCAACTAGAAATTATTCCATTCCTTATATGGTAATTTATTTATATATATATATATATATATTGGAGATCAATAATTGTTGACCTTACTCCGTTTTGCGGTTCTGTCGTGACAAATAACATTTCTATTTTCAAGTTATTTGATATTGTGAAAGGTACAACAGCGCAGTTCACAAGGACTCTCCTCCCACTTATTTCATTAGGAAACAAAATGTTCCAAGGTTTCGCATTAACACTGGCTCGCTAGTACATTTGGCAGCAAATCAGCATAAGTAGGAATGTGATCATTTGATGGGCCAAAATATTCCTCCAGTGACCACAGCATTCTTTTGTACACAGCAACTTGTTTTCACAGCTCATTTCCAAAATATTCTTCTCTCTGTATTAATTTTGGTGGACAGTCTGTTGACTAGATGGTTTTAACAAAGCTAACAGTTTCCACTAACTTTTGTCAGCCTTTTACCCTTAAGGAATGTTGTCAGTTCCTCACTATCAACAAACCTCCCATGAGTTGCCTTGGGAGGCCTGACAGCTGCTTTGATAGATTGTCTTCTGTGTTATGTGATTCTGTCTTTTGATCCTACAATCTAATTTAGAGCTCCATGTTCAAGATTACTCTGGTGAGAGTCTAACAGATCTTTGTTCATCCTCTTTCAATTCTCTACTGTCCTCAGTATATCGAAACATTCAACGTTGGTCCTCCAGTGCTGGCAGGATTCTATCAGTGTGCACAAGGGGCTCTTCGTTGGTTCCTTCCTGTCCGCATTGATGTGAAGGCCTTAAACAGTACTTACTCAACCATGAAATCGGATTCCCAAATGTGGAACAATATCAACTTCTTTATTGATGGCAAGGCTATTGCCCCAGTTTACCTTTTTAATGTCAGTCCAGATAAGATAAAACTTAAGTCTAAACATCGACAAACCAAAACTAGTATTTCCACCTAAACATAGGAGTCCAAGAGCTACACAGTATGGAAAAAGGCCCTTCAACCCAGACGGTCTGTCTCAATCAAATTGCCCCATCCCAAGCAAGTTACATTTGGCAGCGTTTGGTCTATAACATAGAACATCAGTATACGGCATGGTGGTGTAGCGGTTAGCACAACGCTAACAGGCGTTAGTACAGATAGTACAGGCGACCTAGGTTCAATTCCTAACGCTGCTTTTAAGGAGTTTGTATGTTCTCCCCATGACCAAGTGGGTTTGCTCCAGCTTAATCCAGTTGGCGGTTAATTGGTCGTTGTAAATTGTCCGTGATTAGGCTGGCGGTAAATTCGTGGGTTGCTCTGCGGCACGGCTTGAAGGGCCGGAAGAGCCGATTCCACACGGTATCTCAATAAATAAACAAACAAACAGTAAATAACAGCTCAGTGCAGGCACTTCAGCCCACGATGTTGTGCCGACCTTCTAACCTACTCAAGATCAATGCAACCCTTCTCTCCTACTTAATTTCTGTCATCAATGTACCTAAGAGTTTCTCAGAAGCCTCTTCCAGTACCACTGGCAGAGTGTTCTGTACACCCACCACTCCGTGTAAAGACCTTGCCTCTGACATCCCCCATACACGTTCCCCCAATCACTATAAAATTATGCTCCCTTGTATTATCCACTTCTAGCCTGGGAAAAAAAAGTCTCAAGCTATCCACTCTATCTAAACCTTTGATCATCTCGTAGACCCCTATCAGGTACCCCTCATCCTTCTTCACTCTGAAGAGGAAAACTCTAGGTCACTTATGATTTCATCTATCTGTTAGACTACCAGGATGGTGGTGTGGAGATACGTCTCTACCAAAGGAGGTGTAATGTGCTCCTTCCTCCCCATTAGCCAGCAGGTCACCCTTGGACAAGGTGTAGCACCTGCTAAGCCCCTCGATCAGGTTCGTGTGAAGCCATGGGAGCAGGTGATGGATAATCAAATGAGCACTGGTCATATGGTCGTGTCCTGGTTATGCAGCCACTGATGCCAAGCAAACAATCCCTGAAGAGTATTGATAATGGTTGGGGTCACCTGACTTGTAAAGACACTGCCTAGAAGAAGGCAATGGCAAGCCACTTCTGTAGAAATATTTGCCAAGAACAGTCATGGTCCTGGAAAGACCATGATCGCCCACGTCATACGACACAGCACATAACGAACGAATGGTGGACTACCACCTGAAGCTAATGATGAGGATGCATAGCAATGCCGTCACTGTCCATTTGCAAAGACCACCATTTTCCCTGCCAGAACACCATTAACTTTTACCTCAGAACCTCTCCCATCTGTGCCAAGAACCTAAAGCTTGCCTTAGTTACACTCAGAAGCCCATTCCAAAATTGGCCTCAATCCCTTCAAATATTTTTGAGAGACATAACCCCCCAAACTGTCACAAGAACTGAGACCAGCTCATTTGTCTCTATGAACACTTTTGAAATTTAAAATAAGAATGATGGTATTCTCTTCAAGCAAACCTCTATTTTATATATAGTTATTTCTGTAATTGAGCTGATTTCAAGTATCTATAAATCAGCTTTTATAGCAAACACTTTAAATACAATTTACACACAGAAGGCTGTAAAACATAAGATACAATGATAACTGAAGATAAATTTGCTTCTTAGCTGCTCATGTCATTTTACAGGTAGGGAGACCGTGAAGGTAAATTATTATCTGTGATACTTTAATGATAAATACACCATTAATAGAGATTAGGATGAAGTGGGATAATATTTATATAATATTGCTTATCATTTTGTCATTTTATATCTGCCAGACCCAAGCCTGTGGTGCCTTGAGTTGTTTCAACAGTAAATAGCAAAAGAACTGTTAATTGTGTATACAACAGGAATTCTGCAGATGCTGGAAATTCAAGCAACACACATCAAAGTTGCTGGTGAACGCAGCAGGCCAGGCAGCATCTCTAGGAAGAGGTGCAGTCGACGTTTCAGGCCGAGACCCTTCGTCAGGACTAACTGAAGGAAGAGTGAGTAAGGGATTTGAAAGTTGGAGGGGGAGGGGGAGATCCAAAATGATAGGAGAAGACAGGAGGGGGAGGGATAGAGCCAAGAGCTGGACAGGTGATTGGCAAAAGGGGATACGAGAGGATCATGGGACAGGAGGTCCGGGAAGAAAGACGTGGGGGGGAGACCCAGAGGATGGGCAAGAGGTATATTCAGAGGGACAGAGGGAGAAAAAAGAGAGTGAGAGAAAGAATGTGTGCATAAAAATAAGTAACAGATGGGGTACGAGGGGGAGGTGGGGCCTTAGCGGAAGTTAGAGAAGTTGATGTTCATGCCATCAGGTTGGAGGCTACCCAGACGGAATATAAGGTGTTGTTCCTCCAACCTGAGTATGGCTTCATCTTTACTTCTAGGAAGAGGTGCGGTCGACGTTTCAGGCCGATTCTAGGAAGAGGTGCAGTCGACGTTTCAGGCCGATTCTAGGAAGGGGTGCAGTCGACGTTTCAGGCCGATTTCTAGGAAGAGGTGCAGTCAACGATTCAGCCTCCGGGTCCAACATATTATTCTCCGTAACTTCCGCCACCTCCAACGGGATCCCACCACTAAGCACATCTTTCCCTCCCCCCTCTCTCTCTGCATTCTGCAGGGATCGCTCCCTACACAACTCCCTTGTGTATTCGTCCCCCCCATCCCTCCCCACTGATCTCCCTCCTGGCACTTACCCGTGTAAGCGGAACAAGTACTACACATGCCCTTACACTTCCTCCCTTACCACCATTCAGGGCCCCAAACAGTCCTTCCAAGTGAGGCAACACTTCACCTGTGAGTCGACTGGGGTGATATACTGCGTCTGGTGCTCCCGATGTGGCCTTTTATATATTGGCGAGACCCGACGCAGACTGGGAGACCGCTTTGCTGAACATCTACGCTCTGTCCGCCAGAGAAAGCAGGATCTCCCAGTGGGCACACATTTTAATTCAACATCCCAATCCCATTCTGACATGTCTATCCACGGCCTCCTCTACTGTAAAAATGAAGCCACACTCAGGTTGGAGGAACAACACCTTATATTCCGTCTGGGTAGCCTCCAACCTGATGGCATGAACATCGACTTCTCTAACTTCCGCTAATGCCCCACCTCCCCCTCGTACCCCATCTGTTACTTATTTTTATGCACACATTCTTTCTCTCACTCTCTTTTTTCTCCCTCTGTGTCCCTCTGAATATACCTCTTGCCCATCCTCTGGGTCTCCCCCCCACCTCCTTGTCTTTCTTCCCAGACCTCCTGTCCCATGATCCCCTCGTATCCCCTTTTGCCTATCACCTGTCCAGCTCTTGGCTCTATCCCTCCCCCTCCTGTCTTCTCCTATCATTTTGGATCTCCCCCTCCCCCTCCAACTTTCAAATCCCTTACTCACTCTTCCTTCAGTTAGTCCTGACGAAGGGTCTCGGCCTGAAACGTCGACTGTACCTCTTCCTAGAGATGCTGCCTGGCCTGCTGCGTTCACCAGCAACTTTGATGTGTGTTGTTAATTGTGTATAGTTGGGTCTTTGGATATCCCTTGTGCGACAAAGTCAATATTATTCAGTAGAAAGTAACTGCAGAATATCCCGCTTTCGTTCTGTTTGTTCTACTATGTAAGTTTATAGTAATTGAAAGAAGGTTTAAATTATTCTCTTTGATGAGAGGAAGATGGAAGAGACAGTTAGGTGCTAAATTTGCTTTCTATCCCTTGTTGTCCTACCGAATTGTATTGTTGCAATTCTTGTGGCGATGGTGGTTAATGCCAACAGTTGTTTTCAGTTCATAATGGCTTTCTGATCACCCCAGTGGATATTAAAATTCAGTCATTTGGATGGGTGGGCCAGACTGCTTGGCAACCTCAATTAGATTAAGTTTCTTGGGGCATTTTGTAACATCTTTATGTGTTGAGGCTATAGAAATGCAAGCTTGTATGCTCATTTTACTGAAGATTGCAATAAATCAACTGAATTTTGCAATAAAATCCAACTTTGATCTTATTGTTTTCCCGTGTAAATCCCCAGATTCTCCATTTTGAAAACTTGGAGGGATTTGAATACTGAATCTCTAAGCTGTTTACACCATAGCCACAGCAACTGTGTTTTAAACTTTGTCTCCCAACTTCTTCCTCATGCAATAAAATGATCTAAGTCACTTCATGCTCCTTTCTTCATAATAATAAATAATAAAATACAAAAAATACCATTCATAATATTTGATGTATTTGTTTTCAAAATAATATGTAAAATAACTTGCTGTAAAGCAGTAGTGCAATAATTTTAAAAAAGCACGAGGAGAATCATTAAGATCTTCTCTCACATTTGTTTGTTTTGAGTCAATGCTCAACTCTGCAAGAAAAAGAATCCATATTTCATTCGGAGTTTGAGGAGATTTGGTTTGTCGCTTAAAACACACAAATTTCTTTAGATGTACTGTGGCTGTATTCTGACTGGCTGATGCACCATGTGGTATGTTTGGGGGGGTGGGGGGGAACTACTGCACGGGATCAAAATGAGCTGCAGAGGGTTGTAAAATTAGTCACCTCCATCACGGATACCAGCCTCCGCAGTATCCAAGACATTTTCAAGGACCGGTGCTTCAGAAAGTCGACATCCATTATTAAGGACCCACTTCACCCAGGGCATGCCCTCTTCTCATTCTTACTATTGGGAAGGACGTACAGAAGCCTGAAAGCACACACTCAACGATTCAGGAACAGCTTATTCCCCTCTGCCATCGGATTCCTAAATGCACATTCAACCTGTGAACATTACCTCGCTACTTTCTTATTGTATTTCTTTTTTTCCCCTGCATTACTTACTTAATTTAACTATTTAATATATGCCTACTGTAATTCACAGCTTTTCCTCTATATTATCATGTATTACATTGTACTGCTGCGGAAAAGTTAACAAATTTCATGGCATCTGCCGGTGATACTAACTCTGATTCTGATTCTGACACCTTTGTGATTTTTCATGCCTACTATTAGAGATTCCAGTTTGATTTACATGCTGCTTTCCCTGCCAGCCTTGTATTTGTGTCCCAGGATTTCCTATTTTTTTTCAAAATGAAGCGTTCTAGGGCAAGGTTTGTGTGGTTCTCTGCCAAGGCTAGAGTGAGTAGAGAATAGAAGATAAGTCAGGAATTAATAGTTTGTTGACGCCAGCCTTGAGATTATGGGAGGCAGGGAAATGAAAGGAGGTTAGAATGAAAGATTTCTAAGAAAACTGATAAAGAGCTGGACAACCAAGTTATCGTTTTATTGGGGAAGTGGGAATGGTATCAAGAAGTACTAATGAATGATTGTTCATGGTATATTGTGAAAATGGTTATGAGGTCTTCAGACGGAATCATTTCTGAACTCCATCCACTCCTATTTTTCCCTTTCTTACCATGGAAACATATCGAATGGTGAAAAGCCTTGATGTAGTGGATATGGAGACGATGGAGGAATCTAGGACCAGAGGGCATTGTCTCAGAATAGTGTACAAAGGCTGTTGTAAATCTAATCATGGTATACAAAGACTGTTGTAAATCTAGTCAAGAGGAAAAGAAAAGCTTATGGAAGGTTCAAAAAGCTAGCAAATGATAGAGATCTACAAGATTATAAGGCTAGTAGGAAGGAGCTTAAGAAAGAAATTAGGAGAGCCAGAAGGGGCCATGTGAAGGCCTTGGTGGATAGGATTAAGGAAAACCACAAGGCATTCTACAAGTATGTGAAGAGCAAGAGGATAAGACATGAGAGAATAGGATCAATCAAGTGTGACGGTGGAAAAGTGTGTATGGAACTGGAGGAGATAGCAGAGGTACTTAATGAGTACTTTGCTTCAGTATTCACTACGGAAAAGGATCTTGGTGATTGTAAGAATGACTTACAGTGGACTGAAAAGCTTGAGCATGTAGATGTTAAGAAAGAGGATATGCGGGAGATTTTGGAAAGCATCAAGTTGGATAAGTCACCTGGGCCGGATGAGATGTACCCCAGTCTACTATGGGAGGCGAGGGAGGAGATTGCTAAGCCTCTGGTGATGATCTTTGCGTCATCAGTGGGGACAGGAGAGGTTCTGGAGGATTGGAGGATTGCGGATATTGTTCCCCATAGTTCAAGAAAGGGAGTAGAGATAGCCCAGGAAATTATAGACCAGTGAGTCTTACTTCAGTGGTCAGTAAGTTGATGGAGAAGATCCTGAGAGGCAGGATTTATGAACATTTGAAGAGGCATAATATGATTAGGAATAGTCAGCACGGCTTTGTCAAAGGCAGGTCGTGCCTTACGAGCCTAATTGAATTTCTTGAGGATGTGACTAAACACATTGATGAAGGAAGAGCAGTAGATGTAGTGTATATGGATTTCAGCAAGGCACTTGATAAGGTACCCTATGCAAAGCTTATTGAGAAAGTAAGAAGGCATGGGATCCAAGGGGACATTGCTTTGTGGATCCAGGACAGGCTTGCCCACAGAAGGCAAAGAGTGGTTGTAGATGGGTCATTTTCTGCATGAAGGTCGGTGAACAGTAGTGTGCCTCAGGTATCTGTTCTGGGACCCCTACTCTTTGTGATTTTTATAAATGTCCTGATGAAGAAGTGGAGGGATGGGTGAGTAAATTTGCAGATGACACAAAGGTTGGAGGTGTTGTGGATAGTATGGAGGGCTATCAGAGGTTGCAGTGGGACATTGATAGGATACAAAACTGGGCTGAGAAGTGGCAGATGGAGTTCAAACCAGATAAGTGTGAGTTGGTTCATTTTGGTAAGTCAAATATGATGACAGAATATAGTATTAATGGTAAGACTCTTGGCAGTGTGGAGGATCAGAGGGATCTTGGGGTCTGAGTCCATAGGACACTCAAGGCTGTTGTGCAGGTTGACTCTGTGGTTAAGGAAGCACACGGTGCATTGGCCTTCATCAATTGTGGGATTGAGTTTAGGAGCTGAGAGGTAATGTTGCAGCTATATAGGACCCTGGTCACACCCCACTTGGAGTACTGTGCTCGGTTCTGGTCACCTCACTACAGGAAGGCTGTGAAAACCATAGAAAAGGTGCAGAGGAGATTTACAAGGATGTTGCCTGGATTGGGGAGCATGCCTTATGAAGGCAGGTTGAGTGAACTCGGCCTTTTTTCCTTGGAGTGACAGAGGATGAGAGGTGACCTGATAGAGGTGTATAAGATGATGAGAGGCATCGATCGTGTGGATAGTCAGAGGCTTTTTCCTGGGGCTGAAATGTCTAGCACAAGAGGCCACAGTTTTACAGTGCTTGGAAGTAGGTACAGAGGAGATGTCAGGAGTAAGTTTTTTACACAGAGAGTGGTGAGTGCGTGGAATGGGCTGCTGGCGACTGTGGTAGAGGTGGATACGATAGGGTTTTTTAAGAGACTCTAGGACAGGTATGTGGAGCTCAGAAAAATAGAGGACTATGGGTAACCCGAGGTAATTTCTCAGGTAAGGACATGTTTGGCACAGTTTTGTGGTCGAAGGGCCTGTATTGTGCTGTAGGTTTTCTATGTTCTATGTTCTATTCTAATACTGGTGCATCCATATAGAATGGAGATGAGGAGGGATTTCTTTAGCCAGAGATTAGTGAAACTGTGGAATTTGTTGCCACAGGCAACTGTGGAGGCTCAGTCAATGGGTATATTTACAGCAGAGATTGATAAATTCTTGATTAGTCAGGGCATGAAGAGATATGGGGAGAAGGCAGGAGATGGAGGTTGAGAGGGAAATGGATCAGTCACGACGATTTGATGGGCCGAATGGCCTACTTCTGCTCCTGTGTCTTATGTCTTATGGTTATGGTCTCTTTATAGTTTTTAAAGAAGGGAAAAACATAATCTATTTACTTATGAAAGACTATAAGGAATTCCTTGTCTCAGATGTAGAGGAATTATATGATTTTAAGCAATTTGTTCAACTGTTGCTCCACTACTTTGGAGTTAATTGACAGCATACTTATAGTGGCCCACACAATGAGTTCCCAAACTCTTGCCACTGAATGAGTCATTTTTTGCTGAAGTACGAAGGGACAATAAAGCAATATTAATCAAAGTCAGCTCCAGCATGCTGCAAGCAGATTGCAAATCATAAACACAAGAGACTATAAATCATTTTCCTGTCCTGAGCTTTGGACAATGACTGCAAAATGCAGGGACAGTAACAGGATGAGGACATACTTGGAAATCAAGATGGGAATTTAACATAATTGCATCATTTTTAGCTGTACTAGCAACTCTCCTGTGGCAGTGATTGTCATGGCATGAAGGGATACAGGGAGAAGGCAGGAGATTGGGGTTGAGAGGGAAATGGATCAGCCATGATGAAATGGTGGAGCAGACTCTATGGGACAAATGGCCTAATTCTGCTCCTATATCTTACGGTCTTATGGTCAACAAGAGTAACTTGCAATTATATTGTACCTTGAATGGTATTGAAACATCCCAAGACATTTTTCAGGAATGTAATTAGACAAAAGAGCAAAAGAAAATGTTAAAGTTCAAAGTTCCAAGTACATTTATTATCAAAGTATGTATACATTATACAACCTTGAGATTTGTCTCCTTACAGGCAGCCACGAAACAAAGAAATCCAAAAGAGCCCATTAAAAAAAGACCGACAAACACCCAATGTGGAGAGAGAAAAAAAAACAGATTGTGCAAACAACAAAAGCAAGCAAATTATGTTCAGAACTGAAGTCCATCAAAGAGTGTCCGTCCACAGACCCTCAGTTCAGCGCAGAGCTGAGTACAAGTTGCGGAACAGTGAACTGATCCCCGCCTCGGGCTTTTCGACCCTGACCTTTCCAATTCGGCCTGGCATTAAATTGTTGTCCAGACATTGGGTTCAGTTGCTTCGCTATGCTCTGGAGCCTGGACCCCACCTCCTTGATGCAGCCTGCACCCTTTCCAATTTGGCTGAGCGTGTAAATCATCGTGCAAACATCAGGTCCCAATGTTTAGCACATATGTCGTTAAAAATTTAGTTCAAGAAATAGGTTTTCAGGAGTATATTAGTTGGGTGGAGGGGACAACGAGCTTGAGGGAATACCATTCAGTTGTGGAAGGCAGAAGCAGTGATAGTAGAGCAAATGAGGGTAAGGAAACTAAAGAGACTGAAGCGAGGGGAAATTACAATCCTGGGCTAGAAAGGAATTATGGAGATAGAGTAGAACAAGGCTAAGAAGAAACTCCAACATAGCGATTCCAGTTTCGGAATCAATCACGACGACAATAAATAAGCTTGCCTTCCTGTGCTGAATGGTAAAGGGGTTGGGGGGATGGGAGTGTGGTGTTGAGGGGAAGACAGTTATTGTTAGAAAGAGAGAACTCTCTAATTGTGATTATTTATCTTCTGTTCCTTGTGAGTGAGTATAGGATTACAGTATCAATCTGCACAGGAACATGGGGATTTTTAGGGAGCAGATGGAGGTGACATACCCATTACATAGAATTGTACTGGACAGAAACAAGCCATTTTGGTTCACCTTAGAGTCGTAGAGTTACACATCAGGAAAACAGGCCCATTGGCATAATCATCCATACAGACCATGTTGTCCTCTTAAGTCGGTCATATTTGCTTACACTTGGCCACTACCTTTCTAAACCTTTCCTGTCTACGACTCTGTCTAAATATATACATTCAAACATTGTAATTGTACCATCTTTACCGTTATGTCTGGCAATTCATTCCACATGATCAACACCATCTCTGAAAATCTTTCCCTTTTAAATCTTACCCATCTCACCTTAAAACTTTGCTGTCTAGTTTTAGATTTCACAGCTCTGGACAATGCATTTTATCTACACACCATTCCACCCCCCATTGTTTTCATGAACTTCCATAACATCATCCCTCAGTCCTGGGAAAGAATTCCACTCTTAATCAGTCTCACCTTATAACTCAAGCCTTCCTGTCCCAGCAGCACCTTTATGAATCTTTTAGAGTCATAGAGTCACAGAAAAATACAGCATAGAATCAGGCCCTTTGGCCCATCTAGTCCATGCTGAATCATTTAAACCGCCTACTCCCATTAACCCTCAATCCCATACCATCTATGGATCTATCCAAGCTTCTCTTAAACATTGAAATCAAGCTTGCATGCACCACCTGTGCTGGCAGCTCATTCCACACTCTCACGACCCTCTGAGTGAAGAAGTTTCCCTTAATGTTCCCCTTAAACTTCTGCACTTTCCCGCTTAAGGGCTTTCTTCCTACCAATAGGCAACTAGAACTCTGTGTGGTTTCACCAGCACCTCGTACAGCTATAATATGCCATTCCAATTCTTGTTCTCAGTGTCCTGACCCATGAATGCAGGTGCTCACACACCTTTTCCACCACCTTGTCTACCTCCGTCACCAGTTTCAGGGCTCTCCCAGGTCGGTGGGCAGTGGGTCCCATGATCAGATGTCTGTGTGAGCAGGAGACACGAAGAGGCACAAGGGCTGGGGAGTTGGCTCGCCCAGAGCTCAAGCCTGGAGTTCGGGGTTCAGCCACTGCCTGGTCCAGGGGTTGATAATGAAAATCAAAGCCCGAAGTTTTGATCGTACATCAGCAATTCGAATGATGGTCGAATGGTCAAAGTGTGCGTGTGTGTGTGTGTGTGTGTGTGTGTGTGTGCGTGTGTGTGTGTGTGTGTGTGTGTGTGTGTGTGTGTGTGCGTGTGTGTGTGTGTGTGTGTGTGTGCGTGTGCATGTGTGTGTGCGCGTGTGTGTGTGTGTGTGTGTGCGTGTGTGCGCGCGTGTGTGTGTGTGCGTGTGTGTGTGTGTGCGTGTGTGTGTGCGCGCGTGTGCGTGTGTGTGTGCGCGTGTGTGTGTGTGTGCGTGTGCGCGCGTGTGTGTGTGTGTGCGTGTGTGTGTGTGTGTGCGCGTGTGTGTGTGTGTGTGTGTGCGTGTGTGTGTGTGTGTGTGTACCTACATATTTTGGCTGTTAACACAAATGAAGCATTTCCCTGTATGCTTTGATGTACACATGATTAATAAATGAATCTGAATCTGTTTATGTGTTGCCCGAACATTTTTTATCATCTTTTTCACTTCTGTAACCACTTTCATGGGCTTGTAACCCAAGGTACTTCTAAACATTAAGGTTCCTGCCATTACTCTACATATTCTACCAGAATTAGACTTCACAAAGTTCATTACCTGGCATCGATTCAAATGACATTCATCTACCTCCACAATCTCCGTCAGCACGGTGCACCACAGGGCTGTGTGCTTAGCTCCTTGCTCTGCTTGCTAAACGCCTATGACTGTGTGGCTAAGCACAACTCCAATGCCACACTCCAGTTTGCTGCTGACACCACTGTTGTCGGCCAAACCGAATCAGCCTATAGGAGGAAGACTGAAAATTTATCTGAGTGGTGTCTTAACAACAACCTCTCACTCAATGGCAGCAAGACCAAGGAACTGAATGTCGACCTCAGGAGAGGGAAACCAGAGGTCCATGAGCCAGTCCTCATCCAGGGATCAGGGGTGGAGAGGGTCAGCAACTTTAAATTCCTCAGTGTCCTGGACCCTCCATCCTAGTGTAATTGTGAAGAAAGCGGCTCTAACTTCCTTAGGAGCTGTGGAGCTTCAGCATGACACCTAAAACAATGGCAAACTTCTATAGATGTGTTGTGGAGAGTGTATTGACTGGCTGCATCATGGCCTGGTATGTAAATACCAATGTCCTTGAATGGAAAATCCTACAAAAGGTAGCGGATTCAGTACATCGTGGGTAAAGCCCTCCCCACCATTGAGCACATCCACATGAAACACTGCTGTAGGAAGGCAGCATCTATTATTAGAGATCCTCACCACCCAGGCCATGCTCTTTTCTCGCTGCTGCCATCAAGTAGAAGGTACAAGAGCCTCAGGACTCACACCACCGGGTTCAGGAACAGTTACTACCCCTCAACCATCAGGCTTTTGAACAAAGGGATTAACTACACTCACTTGCCCATCCATTGATATGCTCCCACAACCAATAATTGCACTTCAAGGACTCTTTGTCTTGTTATGTCACGTTCTTGTTAGTTACTGCTATTTATTTATATTTGCATTTGCAGTTTGTTGTCTTCTGCACGCTAGTTGATCTTTCATTGATCCGGTTATAATTATTATCCTATAGATATGGACAGTATGCCCGCAGGTAATGAATCTCGGGGTTGTATTTGGTGACAGATTTGCATCTTGATAATAAAATTTGCTTTGACATTTAAACTTTGCCTTTGCTCCACCAACTTTTCAGCTGATCTACATATGTATGTCTGCTGTGTCCTTAAACAATCTTCTTCATTACCTATGACTTCACAAATATTACATGTAGAGAGGAAAGAGTTTTAGCCTATTAACTGCATTTTAGCTAAGAAACCTGAAGTGAAATGTTTGTGGGCTGGTCTCCTCCAAGTGATGAAAAGAATTGGATTGATTGTGATCAAGCAAGGAATGAGGAATCACGTAGAAATTCTGTAATGTTGGAAATCCAGAGTAACGATCACAAAATGGCTCTTGTTGTGTGCTGGGGCAGCAGGCTGAGGGTAGCAGACATCAACAGAATCAACAAACTCATTCGTAAGGCCAGTGATGTTGTGGGGATGGAACTGGACTCTCTGACGGTGGTGTCTGAAAAGAGGATGCTGTCTAAATTGCATGCCATCTTGGACCATGTCTCCCATCCACTACATAATGTACTGGTTGGGCACAGGAGTACATTCAGCCAGAGACTCATTCCACCGAGATGCAACACAGAGCGTCATAGGAAGTCATTCCTGCCTGTGGCCATCAAACTTTACAACTCCTCCCTTGGAGGGTCAGACACCCTGAGCCAATAGGCTGGTCCTGGACTTATTTCCTGGCATAATCTACATATTACTATTTAACTATTTATGGTTTTATTATTACTATTTAATTACTTATGGTGCAACTGTAATGAAAACCAATTTCCCCCGGGATCAATAAAGTATGACTATGACTACAAAATGCTGGAGGAAGTCAGCAGGTCAAGCAGCATCTATGGAGAAGAACAAAGAACCAATGTTTTGGTCTGAGATGTCTCTTTGGGACTAGAGTGGAAGGACAAAAGAAGCCAAAATAAGAAGGTGGGGGAGGGGAAGGAGTACAAGCAGGACAGCGTATTTTTTAACCATTATTTTAGGCTCTTGCAGGTCCTACTGATAACAAACTCTTGAACGGTCCACTTGTACAATAAAATGGACTTTTGAGCTCACAGTCTACCTTGTTATCATCTTGTACTTTATCATAATCTTGCACTGCACCTTTTCAGAGGCCTTTACACTTTATTCTGCATTGTTATTGGTTTACCTTATTCTAGCTCAATGCATTGTGTAATGATTTGATCTGTACGCAAGACAAGCTTTTCACTGTGTCTTGGTACACGTGACAAGAATAAACCAACCAATAGGGAGCACCATCAACCAGGCCACCTCACGTCATTCAGAACAGAAATAAGCTCTTTGGCCCATCATGCCTAGACTGCCCATAATCCTACATTTATTCTACTTCCAAGAGGACCACAACCTTGTCATCGTTTGGAGGTTTGCATGCCTCAATGACCCAGAGGGCTACAGTATGTCGGCTGGAGTCAGGGCTCTTTGCATTGGCTCTTGGTAGGGTCACCCATGCCAAACACATCAAAGGGTAGAGGCCACATTCAAGGGTGGCCCATCAATCCTCTAGATTTGGGGGTTCAGCTCAGGGCTAACAACCCTAACAGGTAAAAACAAAATTATTACGGAAACAGCAATGAAGTATCCTACACCTGAGTATGATGGTATTCTGAATCTCCACCTGGGACTTGCATGACTGACAGTAGTGAAAACTGAGAGGAAACTATTGACACGATGAAGGAAGCCCTGAACACTGCCAGAGATGGAAGAATTTCATTGCTGCCCTAAGTGCCAGTGACGTTACAGACAGTAAGTAAGGAAGGAAAATTTATGCTAATCCTGCACTAATCACACTTTATTTTCCCTCTATTACCATCAAACCTTGCCAGATTCTGATAGCTACTTAAAAACTGGGGGCACATCACAGTGAACAATTAACCTTCTCACCCACACCTTCTGGGGGTGTGGAAGGACACACACACACACACACACACACACACACACACACACACACACACACACACACACACACACAGTCACAGGGAAAACCTGAAACCTCCACGCAGACAGCATCTGAGGTAGGACTGAACCAGAGTCTCTGGGAGAACCGTATCCCCTAGACCTCTCTAAAGGCAGATTAGGTCCAATTGAAATTACCACCTGGTACAGTAACAATTTACATGCCTGTGGCAGTTTTAGTGAAAAGTATACCTGCCTTCATACAGTCAGGCCAGTGACAAGTGACAATTGAGGTTTATTGTCATTTAACTACATGCATGTTTATAACGTATATGGAAACAATACAACGTTTCTTGAGACCAGAGTGTAAAGGTGGAGGATTACAAATACCTGGGGATACGAATTGAGAATAAACTGGACTGGTCAAAGAACACTGAGACTGTCTACAAGAAGGTTCAGAGCCGGCTCTATTTCCTGAGGAGACTTAGGTCCTTTAACATCTGCCAGACAATGCTGAGGATGTTCTACGAGTCTGTGGTGGCCAGTGCGATCATGTTTGCTGTTGTGTGCTGGGGCAGCAGGCTGAGGGTAGCAGACACCAACAGAATCAACAAACTCATTTGTAAGGCCAGTGATGTTGTGGGGATGGAACTGGACTCTCTGACGGTGGTGTCTGAAAAGAGGATGCTGTCCAGGTTGCATGCCATCTTGGACAATGTCTCCCATCCACTACATAATGTACTGGTTGGGCACAGGAGTACATTCAGCCAGAGACTCATTCCACCGAGATGCAACACAGAGCGTCATAGGAAGTCATTCCTGCCTGTGGCCATCAAACTTTACAACTCCTCCCTTGGAGGGTCAGACACCCTGAGCCAATAGGCTGGTCCTGGACTTATTTCCTGGCATAATTTACATATTACTATTTAACTATTTATGGTTTTATTACCATTTAATTATTTATGGTGCAACTGTAATGAAAACCAATTTCCCCCGGGACCAATAAAGTATGACTATGACTATGACTATGACTAAAGTACGTGACACATGATAATTTATGAAAGTAAGGATAAAATCTACAGATAAATACCAAACTAAAGTGCAGAAATTAAATAATGCAAGGTACGGAACTGATTAACCAGTGACACTCCGAAGGCGATGTGGCAGGGAATTCAGAAGCCTAATGGCCTGGGGGAAGAACTGTTTCTCATTCTGACCATTCCTGTTTATATGCATCCGAGTCTCCTGCCTGATGGTAGAAAGCTGGATTGGTGGGTGGGATCCTTAATAATACTGAGGGCCCTGCAAATGCAGCACTCCTGATAAATGTCCCCGATAGGGAGACCCCTATGATCCTCTCAGTTGTTCTCACAGACCTCTGTAGGGAGTTCTGGTCCAATGCTCGACTGCTCCCATACCAGATGGAGATGCAGCTTGTCAGGATACTCTCAGTGCTGCTCCTGTAAAATTCAGTGTAAGATGGGGAGGTGGGAGGTGGGAGGTGGGGGGGTGGGAGCCTTGCTTGCCTCACTCTTCGTAGGAAGTGGAGGCGCTGCTATGCCTTCTTGTTCAGGAAGGCAATATTAAGGGACCAGGTGAGGCCATCCATGATGTGAACTCCCAGGAACTTGGTGCTCTTTGCTCTCTCTACGGAGGGGCCATGTATTCACAGAGGGGGATAGTTCATTTGCACCTTCCTGAGGTCCACAATGACTTCCTTTGCCTTCTTCACATTCAGGTTTAGGTTGTTCTTCTCACACCAATCCACCAACCGCTCCACTTCCACTCTATACTCCGTCTCATCATCGTTCTTGATGAGGACAACCACTGTTGTGTCATCAACAAACTTGATGTCACGGTTTGAGTTGGATCCCGTGACACAGTCATGCATCAGTAGTGTGAACAGCAGCCGGCTAAGCACACAGCCTTGGGGACCGCCAGTGCTCAGCATAATGGGATGAGAGATGTTGCTGCCACCTGGACTGCCTGTGGTCTTAAGGCTGATTTATATTTATGCGTCAACTCAACGCCATAGCCTACGCAAGTGACCTACGTGTGTTGTGAGCATTTATACTTGTGCGTTGGTGTGTCTGCGTCGCTCTGCAATTTGCACACGTCATGCATGCGCACACACCTGCCCGTGCAAGGTTTCATGGCCATGGTAGTCTTTCTCGGGGTAAACAAGAAGCGAGCATCTTTTTTCGTAAAAGCGAAATGTGTCCTCCATAATTTCGGAGGTCTGTAAAGCTTATGGGAAGCATTACAGCCAGAGTTCCTTCCCTGCCCTTCAGTCGCCCAATGGGAAGCTATTGCAGCGTAGGAGGAAATGCGATGCTACCAAGCGGACCAATCACAGCTGTTGCGGTCTGCGTTGCTGCGACGTGTAATTACATTTTGGGAGAGGTGCGCGTCAGGCTACAGTGTAGGGATCTACGTTGGCTCTGGGTAGGGTTTGCGGCGATGCAGTACTTACGGCGTTGAGTTGACGCAGAAGCATAAATCAGGCTTTACTGTTAGGAACCCATTATCCAATTGCAGAGGTGGGTGTTGAGACCCAGCAAGGACAGTTTCACCACCAGTTTCTGGCGTACGATGGTGTTGAACGCTGATCTGAAGTCTATAAGTAGCAGCCTGGCATATGAGACCCCATTTTCCAGATGGGACAGGGCAGAGTGGAGGGCAGAGGCTATTGCATCGTCAGTGGATCGATTTGAGCGATAAGCAAACTGGAAAGGGTCCAGTGTCGCCAGGAGAAAAGCTTTAATGTATATCACAACAACAACAACTTACATTGCTATAGCCCTTTTAATGAAGGAAGATGCAGCCAGATGTTTTCCATGAACATTATCAAATAAAATTCACACAGGAGGGGCTTATTGATATAAATGACCAACATTTTGAAGAATGGAGCATCTGTGAGCTACAGGAAGCTTGACGGAGGGGACCCAGGAGCTGAGGGCACAGCAGACAGTGGGGAAGCAGTTGTAAGAAGCCAGAATTAGAGCAAAGAGGGTTCTCAGGCGTTCCTATTGGGTTATTCAAGTGGCCACTTACTTAATTATTGTCAACCATCAATCAACACAGAGGAAATAAAACACTCACAACGAGAAAGACATAAACAGCTGCAAAGCCTACTTTGTCCACAAACATCTTATTAAGAAATGGAGAAAAATAGCTGCATACTCTGTGTGAACAGGAGAAGTGAAACCACACAATCTTTGCAGCCTCCGATGTGGTTGAATCCTATACCCAGTGTTGTACCACAGGAATTTCTGCTGGGACCCTTGCTGCTTACACATACACTAATATTTGGGAGGTATGATTTGAAAGCTTGCTGATGACATAAAATCTGCTGGTGTTATTGACTGAGTGATATTGACCAGCTGGCAAGCTGAGCAAGGCAATGGAAAATGAAATTTAATTTTGGTGAGTGAGTTAATTTTGATACCTTTTATTTGGTGATGGTGGAGGAGGGGATGTGCTCCAATAATAATAGGACATGTACTAAGAATGGTAGAACACTAGAGAATATTGAGGAACTAAAGGACTTTGTGGTACAAGTTCGAGGATCCTTGAAAGTAGAAGCATAGATAGGACGTTGAAAATGGCACATGGAATGCTTGCCTTCATTAGCAGGGCATAGAATATAAATACAAGAAGGTTTTATATAATTCCACAAAACATTGGTTAGGCCACATTTGGAATGGTACATGCAGTTCTGGTCACTATGGGAAGGATGTGATTGCAGTGGAGAGGATGCAGGGGAGATTCAGCAGGTCGTTTCCTGTGGTGAAATGTTTAAATTATGAGGAGAGGCGGGAAAGGCTGGACTCACAGACATCAGGCCTCCAACTTTCCCAGTGGACTTGCAGACTCATGGACCCAGGGCTTTGGCCACAGCGCTTACCAGTCCAACATCCATCCATGGATGCCCTTCATCCATGTTGCTGCTGGCCTTATAACAATTACAGCATGGAAACAGGCCATCTCAGCCCTTCTAGTCCGTGCCGAAAACAAGGAGCAGAGGTCTTGACTCCACGATGCATTTGATGGCAAGAAACCATTCGATTTCCCCTTGACAGAGTTGTCTAAGGCCAAAGCTAATGAACAAGAGGTTTAGAGCATCTGGATGAACACTTGCATCAACAAGGGAAATACAGTAGGCTGTAGTCCAAATGCTTGTAATGGGATTAGTGTAAACAGGTACTTGGTAAACAGTGTGGGTGTGATGGATATAAGGGTCTGTTTTACTGTATGATTCTATATCTGCAATCTCCACTCCACTACACAAAATTCAGGGAAGATGTTTTCCTAGTTGAGGACCAAGAAGAGGACTTTCAGAACACAGGTTAGGCCATTCAAGGTGAAATGAAAATAAATTTCCTCAGAGTTTAGTGATTCACTGCCACAGAGTACAACAAGGCCTAGTTATTGCATTTATTCAAAAGGAAGATTGCTTTATCTCTGACATTAAGGGAATCGGAGTTTGTGAGACTGATGCTGGTAAAGAGCATCGGGATGGATTGGCCATGATTATAACAAATGGCAGAGCAGGCTTTAAGGTCCAGATGGGGAGAAGATTTAGGACGGAGATGAGGAGAAACTGTTTTTCCCAGAGAGCCGTGAATCTGTGGAATTCTCTGCCCAGGGATGCAGTTGAGGCTTCTTCACTAAATATATTTAAGAAACAGTTAGATAGGTTTTTACATAGTAGGGGAATTAATGGTTATGGAGAAAAGGCAGGTAGATGGAGCTGAGTTTACGGACAGATCAGCCATGATCTTATTGAATGGCGGATCAGGCTCGATGGGCCGGATGGCCTACTCCTGCTCCTATTTTTTATGTTCTTATTATGTTCTTATGACCGTCTCCTGTTTGTTCTTAAACAAAAAATAATCTGCAGATGCTGGGGTCAAAGGAACACTCACAACACGCTGGAGGAACTCAGCAGGTTGGGCAGCATCCGTGGAAACGATCAATCGAAGTTTCGGGCCGGAACCCTTCGTCAGGGCTGTAGGGGGAAGGGGCAGAGGCCCTATAAAGAAGATGGGGGGAGGGTGGGAAGGAGAAGTCAATTCAATTCAATCCAATGTGTAAATCCTCAGCAGAGGCCATAGTGCCATGGTGGTATCGCAGTTAGCATGATGCCATAATAGCTGGGGTGTCAGAGTTCAGAGTTCAATTACAGCACTGTCTGTGACTGCATGGGTTCCTTCGGGTGCTCCTGTTTCCTCCCACAATCCAAGGGTATACCAGTAGTAGTATCACTACTGAGTAGGAGGTTAATTGTTCACTGTAAATTGTCCTGTGATTAGGCTAGTGTTAAATAGCTGGGTTGCTGGGCTGTGTGGCTCGTTAGGCCAGAGGGGCCTGTTCCGTACTGTACGTCTAAATAAAAGATAAAAGGGCTAAAAGAATTAGCAACATGTTGCTAATATTGTTAAGTATTGGCTTGCTTGTCAGTGGGATCCGCTCAGTGAAATTGAAAGCACCACCAGCAGTTCCCACATATCTCTAATTCTTGCACCTTTCCAACATTCCTTCTTGACAACCATTGCCTTTAATGTGATCCAGACATTTACCAGAAAACGCACGTTGACCTCCGGAGTGCTCAAAGGAAGAATGTCCAGCTCACAGAAGTGAAATGGGTTGCAGTACTGCTCAGCTCTTTGTGACAGAATTAGCAACGCATTTGACTTTGTTAAGTGACATTTTTAATTAATTCAAACTCTACTAAAGCACATAATGGTTAACGACTCTTGTGAACAATAATTACTGTTTATTGTTTGCACCTTCAGAAAATCACATTTATCGCTGCATTTTCCTGTTTCTAGTGACACAATATTAGGTGATCAAATGTCAAAATCACAGAATGGTAGAGACAGAGAATGTGGAAACAGCCCACAGAATCCATCCTGATCATTACACTACTCCTATATTAATCTCATTTTCATCCCCCTGAACTCTAATTCAAACCTCCCCACGTTCTCTCAACTCACTTCTACACTAGGGGTCATCCATAAAGGCCTATTAACCAACTACCACTCACATTTTTACAATGGGAAGGAAAATGAAAAACCCGGGGGAAACTCAGATGGTCACAAGGAGATTGTACGAACTCCACCCAAGGTCAGGATTAACTTGGAGTCTTTGGCACTGTGAGGCTACGGCTCTGACTAGTTGCACCACTCACTGGGGAAGAAGGATTTTGATAGGAGAGGATAGTGAACCATAGGAGAAAGGTTCTACAGATGTACAGTTGAGACTGTCCTGACTGGTTGCATCACAGTGTGGTGCAGAATTGGAGCGCTGACAAAAAGCAGTGGATGTAGCCCAGTTCATCACAAGAGAAACCCTCTCCACCGTTAAGCACATCTACAAAGAGCACTGCCATAAGAAAGCAGTGTTCATTATCAAGGACCCTACCATCCGGGCTGTGCTCTTTTCTCGCTGCCAGCACCAGGAAGGATGTACAGGAGCCTCAGGTCCCATACCATCAGATTCAGGAACAATTACTACCCCACCACCATCGGTTCCTGAACCAGAGAGGACAGCTTCATTCATCTCAACATTCCATAACCAATGGACTAACTTTCTCTACAGCTCATGTTCTCAGTATTATTATATTTAGTGTGTTAGTTTCTCCCCAAACAGCAGGAATAAACAGAGGCCTGACAGCCTCACCCTAAGTGTCCTTGGTGGTTCCAATTTCAACTTGTTTGCAAAACTCCCAAATAGACTAATAAAATGACACAACCATATACAAAGCAAAGGTCGTCCCTGTCTTATCAAATTGTGACTGGATGCAATGAAGACACAAAACTTTGCAAATGAAAATGCCTAATAAGGCATTTAACCAAGTCCCTCGTGGTAGGCTGGTCCAGAATAGTAAGGCACAGGGCATCCAAGGCGAGCTGGCTTGTTGAATCCAAAATTGGCTTGGTGACAGGGAGGCAGAGAGAGATGGTGAAGGGTGTTCTTGTGATTAGTACACTGTGACTCGTGTTCAACAGCAGAAATTGGCACTGGAGCTTTGTTGCTTGTGATGTATTTTCATGACCAGGAAGTGAATGTCGGGAGGATGATTAATAAGTTTGCAAACGACATGAAAGTTGGAGATGTTGTGGACAGCGGTGAAGGTTGTCTAAGTCTACAGCAAGATGTTGAGTTGTAAAGTTAAACAGAGCATTGGCAAATGAAATTTAATTCCCACAAGTGTGAGGTGTTGCATTTTGGGAAGTTAAATGGGGAGGACGTTCAGAGTAAGTAATAGGGCATGAAGGAACGGTGATAAAAAGAGAGACTTTGGGGTCCAAGGCCATACTTTTCAGAAAGCGGCAACACAGGAAGAGGGAGGAATATTTTTGGGCTCCTTATTTTAGAAAGGATACACTGACATTGGAGATGGTTCAGAGAAGATTCACAAGAATGATTCCAGAAATGAAAGGGTTACCGTATGAGGAAAGTCTGGCAGCTCTTGGGCTGTATTCCCTGGAGCTCAGGAGAATGAGGGGGGAGCTCATAGAAACATTCTGAATGTTAAAAGGCCTGAACAGATTAGATATGGAAAAGTTATTTCCCATGGTAGGGGATTCTAGGACAAGAGGGCAGGACTTCAGAATTGAAAGATGTCTTTTTAGGACTGAGATGCGGAGAAATTACTTTAGTCAGAGGGTGGTAAATCTGTGGAATTTGTTGCCACGAGCGGCTGTAGAGGCCAAGTCATTGGGTGTATTTAAGGCAGAGATAGATAGGTTCTTGATTAGCCAGAGCATCAAAAGGGTATGGGGTGAAAGCAGGGGAGTGGGGATGAATGGATGAAGTGGATCAGCCCATGATTGAATGGTGGAGCAGACTCAGTGGGCTGAATGGACTTTTTCTGCTCCTAAATCTTATGATCTTATGATGTTATGGTCTTATGGGATCTTGGGGAAGGGTAAAGTTATTACTCTTGGTAAACACACATCTGTAAACTATAGGAATTTTCTGCATGTTATTTACAATAAAATTATCCTCTTCTTAGAGTCATAGAGTAATACAACACAGATACAAGCTGTTTGGCCCATCTAGTCCATACCAATCATGTGCCCTCCCCAGTTAGTCCCGATTTCCTGTATTCGGTCATTATCCCTCTAACCTCTACCCCTCCATGTACCTGTCCAAGTGATTCTCAAATGAAATGATACTATTGTACCTGTCTTAACACTTCTCGCAGCTCATTCCACATATTCAACTCCTTCTCTGTGTAAAAGTTACCCCTTGGGTTCATTTTCAATCTTTCTCATCTCACCCCATATCTATGCTCCCTAGCTTTGGACTCCCTAGGTATACATTTTATCTATGTATCCCATAATTTTAAACATTTCTATGATGTCACCCTTTATTCTTCCACTTTCTAAGAAATAAAGATCTAGCCTGGTCAAGCTCTCCCTATAACTCAGGCCCTTTAGTCCTGGCAATATTCTCATAAATCTTTTCTGCACTCTTTCCAGCTTAGTCAATCTTTCCCATGACAGGGTGACAAAAACTGTACCCAGTATTCCAAGTGCGGCCTCTCCAGCGTCCAATCTCCTATACTTGCTCTGACTCTTGAAGGCCAGTGTACAAATGCCCCTTTCACCACCCTGCCTACCTGTGATGCCACTTTAATCAGCTGTGCACTTGAACTCTAAGTCCCACTGTTTCATTATGCTCCTTACTGCACAACTATTTATTGGACAAGTCGTACACTGGTTTGACTTTCCAAAATACATCACCTCACACGTATCTCAATTGAATTCCATTTGCCACTCCTTGGCCCACTGACTAACTGATCCAGATCTACTTGTAGTCTATGATAGGCCTCTTCATTATCAATCACAACTCCTAATTTCATGTAACTCGCAAACTTTACTGATCAAGCCTTGCGCATTCACATGCGAATCATTTATATAAGTAGCAAAGGTCCCAACTGAGAAGTAGAATAATTGAACAAATCTGGAATAAAAAGCTAACTGCCAGCAAAACTCACAAAATGCAGGTCATTATATAAGGGCAGCCCTCTGTACTATCTTGATGCTCGAGGGGCTTCCGCACTTGATTCAGCTCCTCCGTATCCTGTTGTGGAAGGAGGCTAGCCTGTGGTGCTTTCCCATAGAGCCTTTGTGTTGGGCTACACCAAACTTTGATACATCCCTCAGCACGTACACCTGCAGTCTGGAAAGTTCCATTCAATAGAATCCTCTTCCAGACTTCTCACAGTGCTGGAGGTCCAAAAAGCTTCAGGCAGATCGAAGGGTGTCTTTCACTGTGATAATAGTCATAGTCATAGTCCTACTCATACTCATACTTCATTAATCCTGGGGGAAATTGGTTTTCGTTACAGTTGCTCCATAAATAATAAATAGTAATAGAACCATAAATAGTTAATAGTAATATGTAATTTATGCCAGTAAGTTATGAAATAAGTCCAGGACCAGCCTATTGGCTCAGGGTGTCTGACCCTCCAAGGAAAGAGTTGTAAAGTTTGATGGCCACAGGCAGGAATGACTTCCTATGACGCTCAGTGCTGCATCTCGGTGGAATGAGTCTCTGGCTGAATGTACACCTGTGCCCACCCAGTACATTATGTAGTGGATGGGAGACATTGACCAAGATGGCATGCAACTTGGACAGCATCCTCTTTTCAGACACCACCGTCAGAGAGTCCAGTTCCATCCCCACAACATCACTGGCCTTACGAATGAGTTTGTTGATTCTGTTGGTGTCTGCTACCCTCAGCCTGCTGCCCCAGCACACAACAGCAAACATGATAGCACTGGCCACCACAGACTTGTAGAACATCCTCAGCAATGTCTGGCAGATGTTAAAGGACCTCAGTCTCCTCAGGAAATAGAGATGGCTCTGACCCTTCTTGTAGACAGCCTCAGTGTTCTTTGACCAGTCCAGTTTATTGTCAATTCGTATCCCCAGGTATTTGTAATCCTCCACCATGTCCACACTGACCCCCTGGATGGAAACAGGGGTCACCGGTACCTTAGCTCTCCTTAGGTCTACCACCAGCTCCTTAGTCTTTTTCACATTAGGTTACAGATAATTCTGCTCACACCATGTGACAAAGTTTCCTATCATAGCCCTGTACTCAGCCTCATCTCCCTTGCTGATGCATCCAACTATGGCAGAGTCATCCGAAAACTTCTGAAGATGACAAGACTCTGTGTAGTAGTTGAAGTCCGAGGTGTAAATGGTGAAGAGAAGCGGAGACAAGACAGTCCCCTGTGGAGCCCCAGTGCTGCTGATCACTCTGCCGGACACACAGTGTTGCAAGCACACGTGCTGTGGTCTGCCAGTCAGGTAATCAAGAATCCATGATACCAGGGAAGCATCCACCTGCATCGCTGTCAGCTTCTCCCCCAGCAGAGCAGGGCGGATGGTGTTGAATGCACTGGAGAAGTCAGAAAACATGACCCTCACAGTGCTCGCTGGCTTGTCCAGGTGGGCGTAGACACAGTTCAGCAGGAAGACGATGGAATCCTCAACTCCTAGTCGGGGCTGGTAGGCGAACTGGAGGGGATTTACGTGTGGCCTGACTATAGGCCGGAGCAGCTCCAGAACAAGTCTCTCCAGGGTCTTCATGATGTGGGAGGTCAATGCCACCGGTCTGTAGTCATTGAGGCCGCTGGGGTGCGGCGGCTTCGGCACAGGGACGAGGCAGGACGTCTTCCACAATACAGGAACCCTCCGGAGTCTCAGGCTCAGGTTGAATACATGGCGAAGTACTCCACACAGCTGAGGGGCACAGGCTTTGAGCACCCTGGTACTGACACCATCCGGTCCTGCAGCCTTGCTTGGGTTGAGACGTTTCAGCTGTCTTCTCACCTGTAGAACTGTGAAGCCCACCGTGGTGGTTTTGTGTGGGGAAGGGATCCTTGAGAGGCACTTGATATCTGTCTTGGTGTTTGCCCCTAGGTCGGAGAATCCTCCGTTATACGGCTTCTGGGGATGAACCGAGACAAGGACCCTTGCATCCTTCTTCAAACCCCCTTAGCAAATCCACCACCTGCAAAGGGGTGGCTAGGCCATGATATTTCAATTAATGCCTTGCCGTGCCAGCACAAATTTGCTCAGTCTGATTCACTGCAGATTCATTCTGCAGCTATGATGTGTTTCAAATGCTGTCTTGAGTTTGAATCAGAAACAGAATATAAAAAATAGCTATCTAGTGCAAAATGAAAGCAAGATATTGAGGTAACGTTTGTGAGTTCAGAACTTTGATTCCGAGGGGGAAAAGCTGTTGCTAAAACGGTGAGTGTGTGCCTTCAGGCTCCTGTACTTCGTCCCTGAGGGTAGCAAGGAGGGAATGTTCTGGGCGATGAGGGTCCTTAATGATGACGCCTCCTTCCTGAGGCATCACCTTTAAGTATGTCCCCAGTGGTGGGGAGGCTAATGTCCATGATGGAACTTTGGAGGGAAAGATATCCACTGTTGCTTTGGAAGCTGAAGTGGCCAAATAATATGGTAAAAATGTATCTAGTTGCAGTGTCCTCTGGGCTGCAATTCTGCAGATTTAAAGACTCCTCATTAGGAATGTTACCGCCCGTAATCCAGTAAAGCAGGAAAAATGCCAGACTTGAATATAAGTGATTTGTTAGATAGTAATATTAATTGTCTTTGTAACAGAATTTAGAGATAAGTAGATTAGTTAGTTAGTTTAACATTGATATAATTCGAGGTAGGAATGTTGGGTAATTAATTGCCATCTTTATTGTCCTTTGGTGATCACATGTGGTTCGTCATTAGTCTGCTGTTCTCATTGTTGAGGTAAACAGATCTACACTATTAACCTATGAGTGTCCTTTAACATCAATCTACAAGTGCAACTTAAACGTAAAGCTGCTATCAATTTTCAAGTGAATTTATTCAATAAAAGCTATTGCTAAAACTAACATACGTTCAAATATTTTTAAGAATTGCTCATATATTGCTGAATTAAATATTACTTTGGGCTTAAAGTTTTGTAAAACGGTACCTATACTAAACAAAGAGCTATTTATAAAATTGTTTTATCTGCAGAGATTACTGAACACAAGAGACTCTGCAGATGCTGAAAATCCAGGAATTCTGTCTTCGTTCCTCCTTCCTTTGCAGTACTGCTAGAGAGCCTCGGCCCAAAACGTCCACTGTTTGTTCACTTCAATAGTTGCTGCCTGGCCTGCTGAGTTCCCGCAGCATTTTGTGTGTGTTACTTTACTAATTGCCTTTACAGCTTAATTATCCACCAACACAAGTTAAGAACCCGCTGTAAAGAAAACATGCATAAGCCAGAAAGCAAACTGCTGAAACCTGGTTGGGAGGATGTTAATTCAGCATTTCACAAAATTCAATTCCAGAAAATGTACAACATCCTCAGCTCACTGCTGGGGTTTGTATCTGTAGCTTAGCTTCAGCGCTGACCAAGTCATTTGCAGTTAATGGTTCGAAATCATTAATATCCAACAGGACGAATTTGAGTTTTCTCTTTTGCGCGCAAATTGTCAGCAGTGTGAAATTTGGTGTCTGTTCAGCGGGTGTTTTACAATGTAAGTGCGTCAATCCAAGTGGTTATGTATGACGCACAATGAGACCACATGGAACACCTAACGACTGATGGAGAAAAGCTTTCTACAGAAGTCTGGTAATCCTTAGTGGATACAATTTCTATAACGTCCAAGAAGTGTAAGCCATCAAAGGGGACTTCAAAATCATTATCCGAAAGATCTTTGCTTCAGTGTCTCATTTCTCAGTTAGTTCACCAAGTTTTTAAAGCTATTATCATCACCTCTTCCTTGTGTAACCTATACTCAACCCTTTCGTACTTGCTCATCCCCTTCTGCCCATTGCACGTTCCTGTCTTTCTATTTATCACTGTGCTGAATCACTGCGCTCATCTGCTTCACTATTTCAAAGTTCAATGTTCAAAGCTCAAAGTAACTTTATCAGCAGAGCTTCTGTCTCTGTATTTTTGAGATTCCTTTTCTCACAGTCATTCACTAAAAACAGAAACACAATAGAAACAATGAAAAATTAGACACAAAGACGGAGAGACAACCAATGAAGACAATCTGCACAAACATAAAAATAAATAAAAGGGTGAACAATACTGAGTTGTAGAGTCCGTGAAAATAAGTCCATAGGTTGTGGAATCTTGTTAGGTTTGAGGTGGGTGAAATAATCCAATCTGGTTCAGGAGCCTGATAGTTGAAGGGTAACAACTGTTTCTGAAACTGGTGGTGTGGGACCTAAGGGACATCCTGCCCAACGCTAGCTGTGAGAAGGAAGCATGTCCTCTTCAAAATCATCTTTGATGATGCATGCTGCTTTCTTCTGGCAGCGCTCCTTGTAGATGTGCTCAACGATGGGGATGGATTTTCCTGTGATTCAACCTCTGTAGTTCAGCTCCAGCCCTGCTCCAATACCAGATATAGTTTTGGCCAAGTCACTTGCAGTAAAGTTTAAACCATAACCAGAGTAACATGTATTTTAAAAGAAGGGTCTGATGTTCACAAATACATCATTTTCTTCATTAACTGCAGTCTTATATCTTACTTTCTTGATCACTACAATATTATAATTAAAAGTAGTTCTGTAATTTCAACAGTTTCTTAAGAATGTCATTGTGGGGGTGGTAATGGAGACACCTAATACTGGTGTGTGCTTCAAAAGCCTCTGACAACCAAGTCCAGCTCCTGGCCTTCATTTGTGGTTCAGCTACTAAGCCCGGTGGAACCGTTTCTACAGACAGGAGGAGGGGCAAAGGGGGGGTTACTGGTTCCTTACAACCAGTGGCATTAGGCAGATGAGGCTCATTAGCCATGGTTGGCAGCTCATCTAGAAAAAAGAAAATGCTAATCTCAAACCTCCAAGGACTTGTGGCTACACCCATTTATGGGGAAGGCTTAGGGAGTAAATCCCATGGAAAATTCTGGAGCTGGAGTCCCTCAGGTAGTCCTATGTCAAGTTCAATGCTGCCGGGCAACTCCTGCCTTCCTGCTGGTGCCAAACTGCATCCATCTCTGCCGTTCCCTTGGGTTTGTCAGGTGTGTGAAGAGGGGGAGCTTGCTACACGGCCAACAGCTCGCTCTCCATATTCTACTGCCCTGGCTTGCGTATCTAGACAGCAATATCCATGGTCGACCCTGACCGACGGAAGCCTCAAATTTCAACCAACAGTCGACATTTCAGGCCAGGACCGGTCCTGAAGAAGCATCTCAGCCTGAAACATCAACTGTTCATTTCCATGGTGCTACCTAACCTACTGAGTTCCTCCAGCATGGTGTGTGTGTTGCTCTGGATTTCCAGCATTTGCAGAATCACTTGTGTTTCTGTAATTTCAAAGCTCTAAAGAAATTGTTGCTATAATCACATATATTTTCTCTTTTTTTCTCATAAGCACTGATATATTCTGTGACTATTCACGATTTAGAAAATGAACTCTGTGACTAGTTACAGAATACATCAGATCTATGATTGTTACATTCACTTTACCATGTATTGGTTACCATTCTCCTGACCTTTCCTTTCAAAGCTAAGTGAATTCACTAAAATTCAGTACATTCAAAACATACGCTGTCAGAAATCCCTTTACTTAAAATACTGTTTTTGCTGCATTTGCAAAATAAAATTTATCATCTTTCAAAATCCAATGACTTGTTTTAAATGGATGAAAGTATTTACTGAAATAAGAGAAGAATGTCAAATTGTGTAGATGAGTAGATTCTATTCAGATTATGATCAGAGATTAAAGGAGCTAGGGCTTTACTCTTTGGAGAGAAGGAGGATGAGAGGAGACATGATAGAGGTGTACAAGATAATAAGAGGAATAGATAGAGTGGATAGCCAGCGCCTCTTCCCCAGGGCACCACTGCTCAATACAAGAGGACATGGCTTTAAAGTAAGGGGTGGGAAGTTCAAGGGGGATATTAGAGGAAGGTTTTTTACTCAGAGAGTGGTTGGTGCATGGAATGCACTGCCTGAGTCAGTGGTGGAGGCAGATACACTAGTGAAGTTTAAGAGACTACTAGACAGGTACATGGAGGAATTTAAGGTGGGGGGTTATATGGGAGGCAGGGTTTGAGGGTCGGCACAACATTGTGGGCCAAAGGGGCTGTACTGTGCTGTACTCTTCTATGTTCTATATTCCAGTGGTTGTTCATCTTCAAAAAATACACAAGATTTATCACAGGAAAATTGTTTTGTAGATAACAAGTTGGCTTTAAAAATGTTCTATGTTTTCACTTTGTAGAAGTTTGCCTTTCTTTAATTAAAGTCCAAAGTAAATTTATTCACAAAGTACATTTACGTCACCCTATACAGCCCTGAGATTCATTTTCTTGCAGGCATACTCAATAAATCTATCGAGGAATAACCATAACAAAATGAATGAACCTCTAAGGGACTGCCGCCTTGTTATGGTTTGGAGGCTTGCGTGCCTCAATAACCCACAGAGCTATGCTGGCTGGAGTCAGGGCCTTATGCTTTGGCTCTTGGTAGGGTCAGACCCATGCCAAACAGGTCAGTGGGTCTGAGGCCAGACTAAGAGTGGCCCACCAGTCCTCCAGGTTTGAGGGTTTCAGCTCGAGGCTAACAAACCTGACTGGTCAAACAGAACTGTACAGAAATAGCAGTAAGGAATCCTACATCCGGATGACCAAGGACAGACAATAATGGAGGACCTTCAGTGTTGCCCTAAAACCAGTGGCATAGCGGCAGGAAGTAAGTCAGAGCCAAGGAAAGGCTGCGCAAATATGAAAAATGAACTGTTACAACTATTGAACTATTTTCAGAATTGACATAGCTGAAATTGCCTGCTTGACATCATACAGGTGATTCTGAACTGGTATGTGTGAGAGAAGGAAAGATTGATTGCACATCAATGACATTGTTGGATAACGAAAATAGAGAAGCATTGTCAGAATAAACTCAGGCACAGACTGTGCAAGTACAGTTATGGAAAATGCAGTCTCTGCACAGAAAATGACAATTGTGTACTTTTGATTTTATTTATTACAGCAGTACAGCAAAGAAAATCTTCCACATTTCGTAAACTTTTTCTAGCTGCATCGACTTCCAGCTGCATGGCAACAAAGGGTATGTGCGTGGGAACATTTCAGTCACCGTGCAGCTTAGAGGGAGAAGGGCACTGTTGTAAAGTGTGGTTATTTGAGTTATTGCCACCTTCCTGTCTGCTTGAACCAGTCTGGCCATTCTCCTCTGACTTCTCTCATTATCAAGGCCCACAGAACCGCCGTTCACTGGATTTTCTTTTTGTGTTTTGCACCATTCTCTGCAAAGTCTAGAGACTGCTGCGTGTGAAAATCCCAGGAGTTCAGCAGTTTCTGAGATACTCAGACCATCCTGGTTCCTTCAATTTACATCTTACTGATGTTTTAATTAGTATATTAAAAGGAGTGCATTAACATAGGTTAATGGTCAATATGTACTGGAAACTTTTCTTAGGCAAAAATGATCACAGAATCTGTTAGCTTGCTTTATATCTGCAATGATTTCAGAGGGATTTGGTTTAAGAAAAGCAGGGCAATATAGGCTCCACAACCCTTGACTACTCTTCAGTGCTGAGTCATTGGAGTGAGAGAAAACAACACAGAAACAGGACCTTACTGTCCACATTGTCCATGTCAACCAGGATGCCTGTCGACAGTATTTAAATATGTCTGCATTAGACCTATATCCCTCTTCCCTATCCAAGTATCGATTGACATGCCTTACGAGCATACTATCTGCCATCATTACATCCTCTGGAAGTTTGTTCAAAATCTGCACCAGTCTCTGTGTGAAAAGCCAACCTCTTAGATCTCCATAGTATAATTGTAATCAATATCATTATAACCAGTATAAATATAATCAATGTGAAACAAATTTTTAAAAATCAATTGCTCAACTTCTTGGCACGGTTAAACACCTTTCTGCCCTTTGAGTGCTTATGAATACTTTGGTATAAATACAATTCAGGAACAGCTTCTTCCCTTCGACCGTGAGATTTCTGAATGGACATTGGATTTTCAGCATTTGCAGATTTTCTCTTGTCGGTGATATATAATTCACAGGTTTTTTAAAATTTATGTATTGCAATGTACCTCTGTTGCAAAAGCAACAAATTTCACAACATATGACGGTGATATCAATCCTGATTATGAGGTTGAGTACCTCTTACCTGAAATTCAAAAAATCCGAAAATCTCCAAAATCCTAATTTTTGGAGAGCTGACATGGCACCACAAACGGAAAATTCCACAGGGCGCTGGGAAGGTTCCCAGGTAACGTGCAGGTCTCTGTACACTGCAGACAGTTCTGAGAAGTGACCTCACATTTGTAATGAATAGAAGTGAATGAAAAATAGAAAAATACTGCATAAAGCAGAAAAAGGAAGATCTTGATTGTATATTGAAAGAGTGGATTCAAAGTTCAAAGTACAATATAAGATTAATTATCAGAGTACATACGAGGGGTGATTGATAAGTTCGTGGTCTAAGGTAAAAGGAGTCAATTTTAGAAAACCTAGCATATTTATTTTTCCTACATTTACACACTTAATCCAATGGTTGTGGAGCATACAGATCCCTTTGTAGAAATCGGCATCTTGGAGCTCCAGAGGTGGTCCACAGCAGGGGTGATTGATAAGTTTGTGGCCTAAAGTAGAAGGAGATGATGAGAAACTTCAAACTTTCTGCATTTTCACTCAAAGAGTTGAACTGTATGTGCATGTAACGAGAGCTGTATAACTCATCTCCTTCTACCTTAGACAAACTTATCAATCACCCCTGCTGTGGACCATCTGGAGGTCCAAGATGCTCTCGTTACATGCATGTGCAGTTCAACTCTGAGTGATAATGCAGAAAGTTTGAAGTTGATAACTGATCTCCTTCTACCTTAGGCCACAAACTTATCACTCATCCCTGTTGTGGACCACTTCTACAAAGAAGGGATCCGTATGCTCCACGACCGCTGGACTAAGTGTGTATGTGCAGGAGGGGACTATGTTGAAAAATAAATGTGCCAGGTTTTCTAAAATTGACTCCTTCTACCTTAGGCCACGAACTTATCAATCACCCCTCGTACATGTCACCACATACAACCCTAAGAATCTTTTACCTGTGGGCATACTTAGCAAAAATATAGAACAGTAAATATAAACAGGATCAATTAACATCAAACTATGTAAATGCAAATATAAATACGTAGCAATAATTAATGAGTATGAAGTAGCATGAATTGGAAGAGCATCAAATTAGAAGATAGAGAGTCCTTAAAGTGAGACCATTGGTTGTGGGAACACCAGAAATAGTTGCCCCTTTTGTTCAAGAGCCTGATGGCTGAGGGGTAGTAATTGTTCTTGAACCTGGTGGTGCGAGTCCTGAGGCACCTGTACCTTCTACCTGACGGCAGCAGTGAGAAACGAGCATGGCCTGGGTGGTGAGGATCTCTGATGATGGATGCTCTTTCTCTACTGCAACGTTTCATGTAGATATGCTCAATGGTTGGGAGGGATTTACCTGTGATGTACTGGGCTGAATCCGCTAATTTTTGTAGGATCATCAGCGTTGGAGTGAACATATGGCACTTAACTGTATGATGATCATGAAACAAGCAATGATCTATCACAGCAAACTGAAAATTGAAGATAACTGTGATTATTCAGCAGGCTGCTTGCAGAAATTTTAAAAAAGGCATGGCATTAAATTTTTGAAGATTTGTAGTGATAAAGAGTCTGCTGATCATGAAGCAGCAGAGAAATTCATTGGCGAGTTTGCCAAGATCGTCACTGATGAAATTCTAACACACTGAACAGCTGCATCCGTACCTACGTGAGATGAACAAGTGTGAGGCAAAGATTGCTTGCTGGTAGTACATAAATTCAGAGTCCGAAATAATGGAGATCCAAAGCTATCTCATTACATATTCCAAAATCCAATAAAATCCCAAAACCTGAAACACTTCCAGCCGCAAGCATTTCAGATAAGGGGTATCGAACCTGTGGGTCTTGAGCAGTTATCTTTATGGGCTGAATGGCCTAATTCTGTTCCTATGTGCCAATGTCTTATTAAACCACTCTTCCTCCTTTAAGAAACCTCTGTCTTCTTGCATTCTTGAATGAATGAAATAATACAATTTCATTTTACAACGCTGCATAATTATCACAGGGCAATTCCACACACCTACTTTCTACGTCTTGACACAAAAGCGACAGTTTAGCGAATACCTTCACCGACAAATTAACCTTCCAATCACAAGCCATCCCAACGTCGCAATTTATCACTGCTGCCAGGTCACAATTATTTTATTATTTTATTATTTAGAGACAGGACAGAACAGCCAAAGAGCCACACCGCACAGCAACTAACCATTTTAACACTAACGTAGTCACAGGACAATTTACAGTGACCAATTAACCTATTAACCTATAACGCCTTTGGACAGGGGAAGGAAACCAGAGCACCTAGAGGAATCCCACGTGGTCACGGAGAGAACGATCAGACTCCTTACAGAGGGTGCCAGGTTTGAACTCTGAACTCCAGAAAGTCCTGAACTGTAATAACGTTGTGCTAACTGCCACACTACTGTTGTACCTGGAATGCAAGCACCCATACCTTAAAGTGGGAGTACTTTTACCTTTGAGACTGCAACGAATTGGCCTGAGGAGTGTCAGGTTCAATACAGGGCACAGCATGGTAGTGTAGCAGGGCAGAACGGTGCCATTGCAGTTTGCATAATGCTTTGCAGTGCCAGCAATCAGGGTTCAATTCCTGCCACTGTTTGTAAGGAGTTTGTGCTTTCTCCAAGTGACCACATGTTAAAAGTTAGAGTTCAAGTCTGTCCCGAGCCTTATAGCTTATGCAGGTTTCCGTGGCGTGAAGCGACTGAAAGTATGAGACTCTCCCCCCCCCCCCAGATAGGACGCCAGTCTATCGCGAGGTTAACCCCCAGCATTTTGCCGGTACCCATTTTCAGCTGGGTGGACCAGAGCAGTGTGTGGTTAAGTGCCCTTGCTCGAGGAAGCTCGAATTCACGGCCTTCAGATCACTAGTCCAACGCCTTAGCCACTTGGCCGCGCGCCACAGGGAGTCTCCTGGGTGGTCCGGTTTCATCCCACATTCCAAAGACGCATGGATTAGGGTTAGGTCCTGACGAAGGGTCTCGGCCTGAAACGTCAACTGCACCTCTTTCTAGAGATGCTGCCTGGCCTGCTGCGTTCACCAGCAACTTTTATGTGTGTTAGGGTTAGTAAGTTGTGTACACGCTGTGTTGGTGCCAGAAGCATGCCAACCCTTAAAGGCTGGCCCCAGCACATCCACGGACTGTGTTGGTCATCGGCGCAGAATACTTTATACTTTATACTTTATTGTTGCCAAACAGTTGATACTAGAGCGTACAATCATCACAGCGATATTTGATTCTGCGCTTCCCACTCCCTGGAGTACAAATTGATAGTAAATATTAAAAATTTAAATTATAAATCATAAACAGAAAATAGAAAATGGAAAGTAAGGTAGTGCAAAAATAAACCGAGAGGCAGGTCCGGACATTTGGAGGGTATGGCCCTGATCCGGGTCAGGATCCGTTCAGCAGTCTTATCACAGTTGGAAAGAAGCTGTTCCCAAATCTGACCGTATGAGTCTTCAAACTCCTGAGCCTTCTCCCAGAGGGAAGGGGGACAAAAAGTGCGTTGGTTGGGTGGGTCATGTCCTTGATTATCCTGGCAGCACTGCTCCGACAGTGTGCGGTGTAAGGTGAGTCCAAGGACGGAAGATTGGTTTGTGTGATGTGCTGCGCCATGTTCATGATCTTCTGCAGCTTCTTCCGGTCTTGGACAGGACAACTTCCACACCAGGTTGTGATGCACCCTAGAAGAATGCTTTCTACGGTGAATCTATAAAAATTAGTGAGGGTTTTAGGGGACGGGCCAAATTTCTTCAGTTTCCTCAGGAAGTAAAGGCACTGGTGGGCCTTCTTGGCAGTGGACTCTGCTTGGCTGGACCAAGTCAGGTCATTTGTGATATTGACCCCGAGGAACTTAAAGCTTTTGACCTGTTCCACTTGCACACCACCGATGTAAATTGGGTCGTGCGGTCTGCTACTCCTTCTGAAGTCAACAATCAATTCCTTCATCTTGCTGACATTCAGGGATAGGTTATTGTCTTCACACCATGGCACCAGGTTCTTAATTTCCTCTCTGTACTCAAACTCATCATTACCCGAGATACAGCCTACAATTGTTGTGTCATCAGCAAGCTTACATATTGAGTTTGATGGAAACTTGGCTACACAATCATGGGTGTGTAGTGAGTACAGCAGGGGGCTGAGTACACAGCCTTGTGGGGCACCGGTGCTCAGAGTGATTGTAGAGGAGAGCATGTCCCCTATTTTTACAGCCTGGGTCCTGTCTATGAGTAAGTTAAAGATCCAGCTGCAGATCTGAGTGCTAAGGCCCAGAATGATGTACATGCCACAAATAAAGCTAATCTTTAAAAAGAACATTTAAGTGAGGGTACTTTTACCTCAACGACTGCATCAAACTTACAAATAGCCAGACAAAAAAGTGAGCAATTTATTACAATATGTTGTTGTTCCTTTCCACGCCTTGTGGCACAAGGGAGGGGGGGCAACCTTGCCATTTCTTGAGCATTTGTCTGTATTTTTTACGAGGTGCTCAACCCAGCACGGACAGGAAGCACACAAGGGGCCGGCTGGATTTGAACCCAGGACCACTCATCTTGAAGTCTGGTGTGGATGCCACTACACCACCGGCCAGCTAACATTACAATGTAACCACATTCAATTCAGAACTTGAGAGATGTGTTTCTGTTTGTAAATTCCAAATATTCAGAGATTATATATTTAATATAAGAGAATATTCCCCAATAAATCCTGTGTGGCAGCAGATCTGGAAGTTTAGGTTCCATGGAATCCAGGGCGAGCTAGTTAGGTCGATTCAAAATTGACTCAGGTAGGAAACCATGTGCGGTGGTTGAAGGTTGATTTTCAGAAAACCACTGGTGTGCTACAGGGTTGCAGTTAGGACCATAATTATTCATTATTTATACCAACGATTTGGATGCAAATGGACTAGGTTTGATCAGTAAGTCAATACAGTTCAAAGTTCAAAAGTTCAAAGTAAATTTGTTATCGAAATACACACAGTGCATGTCACCATATTCAACCCTGAGATTCATTTTCTTGTGGGCATACACAATAAATCCATAATAGAGTAATAACCATAATGGAATCAACGAAAGACTGTGCCAACTTGGGCGTTCAACCAGTTTGCAAAAGACAACAAATTTTGCAAATACAAAAAGAAATAATAATAATAAGTAAAAAGCATTAAATATCAAGAACATGAGATGAAGAGCCCACAGGTTGTGGGAACATTTCAGTGATGGAGCAAGTGAAGTTGAGTGGAGTTATCCCCTTTGGTTCAAAAGCCTGAGAGGTAATAACTGTTCCCGAACCTGGTGATGTGAGCCCTGATGCTCCTGTACCTTCTTCTTGATGGCAGCAGTGAGAAGAGAGCATGACCTGGGTGCTGGGGGTCCCTGATGATAAATGATGCTTTCATCAGGGAAAGTGTGACGTAATTCATTTACTATAATGAATGATAGGGCACTAGGGAGAGGCAAAGGCAGGTAGAAGTGATTGTGGTCTGGGCAGCATGGTAGCATAGCAGTTCGTGCAACACTATACAGTTCACCAGCTGTAAAACCGGGGTTCGATTCCCATTGTCTCATGCCAAAACCCTTCCAGAAATTTCTTGACTGTTCATACCCTTCTGTAGATGCTGCCTGATTTGTCAATTGCCCCATCAGTTTGTGTGTATTTCTCAAGCTGTCCAGCATTCATAGAATCTTTTGTGTTTATGATGTCCCTGAAAAGATGCAACATTCCCACTGAGTGGTAGGAATCCCTGATCTATGAGTGGTCAAAATGAAGGCGGGGAAATTGGGTCAATATTGACAGCCTTGAGTTCATTTGTCAAAAGTCCAAAGTCAATGATGGAATCACCTGCACTACCAATCAGCCATGTCCTGCCCTGCCTGTGGTTCCAATATTGGCATCATGTGTCACCTCAAAACATGTACAACAGGATGGCATGGTAGATTAGCAGTTAGCACAACTTCTCCGCGGATTGTCACCTTGTCGCAGTGGAGAAGCTTGTGTGGTCCCGTGATCCCGAGAGCAATGCCGTCTGGAGCTATGCTCCTGGTAGGGTCACCCATGGCGGTAAGGTCGAGGGTGAGGTCCCTGACAAAGAACAACCCAACCAAGACCTCAACGGTGGAACAGGCGGACGAATCTCGACCCAGAAGGACTGTCTGAGAAAAAGAAGATAAAAATACTTTTATCCAGAAGTAAAATGTGCTACCTACTGAAAATTTATAAAGGCCTTCTAATTATTTTGAAAAGCTAGAAGAAAGGCTTATTATGGTTACAATTTGACAACTTGATATGGCTACTATTTGTTTTAAAAGATCGATCAAGTTTAAATTGAAAGCATTTTAAGATTGATGTGTATAAGATAGAGTGGATAGTCAGCACCTTTTTCCCTGGGCAAAAATGGCTATTATGAGGGGGCGTAACTTGAAAGTGATTATAGGAAAGTGCAGGTGGATGTCTGAAGTATGTTTTTTATTCAGAGCATGAAACAACATGGGTGCTGGTAGAGGCAGATACACTTGAGAGAGTTAAGAGACTCTAAGACAGGAAGATTATGTCAGAGGCAAGGGTTAGATTGATTTCAGAGTAGGTTAAAAGGTCAGCACAACATTCTGGGCTGAAGGGGCTGTACTGTTCTGTGTTCTAATGGTTGTTCTCTGGACACTGTTGTCTTCAGTGGGATTAAAATGTGAGCAGCATAGACCTTGACATATTATCTCATGAAAGCAAAATAGCCACTGTTACAAAATCCAGTTACTGTGTTGCTTCTGGTGTTGCAGACTTGGAGTGTTTTGTATCAAATTAGACCTCAATTCCTTGCATACTTGAGAATAAATTCTGCACTTTTGTTTCCATATCTCAAGGTTGAGAATGGCCATGCAAACATAATGAGCCTATTATTGAGAGAGTAATATTCTTTGAGAAAATTGTAAATGTTTAAAGATAGGATAGTTCACAAGAAAGTACATTTTTTTTTTGCAGATGCAAGTAAAAAGCAGGTACCAGTAAAATATTACTCAATGGCCCCTGGAAATAAAATCCATCAGCAATTTAAACATTCAATCTATTTATATAATTTAAATATGCTAAATGCTTATATTAATTAATGAGCCTTAAATACAATGTTACTGTGCACAATTTAAATAAGGAAATTAGTAAATTGCTTGCTTATGTTATCTATCAGCAGCACCTATTTTAAGAAATGTATGAACTAAGATCTAACTCAGAGCACAGATTATTGCTGACATTACATAATTAGATAGTTACAAAATTAATTCTAATTAAACTCTTTGCCTGGGCATAAAGATTCTACTATCTGCTCCAATTTCCCAGGCTTTCAGGAGCTCTCCTTACCTAACCCAATATTCTGAAGAAAGGTCATTCACTGACACCCAGGACCTTAAGTTACTTACACTCAGTGGCCATTTTATTAGGTATACTTGTACACCTGCTTCTTAATGCAAATATCTAATCAGCCGATCATGTGGAGGCAACTCAATGCAAAAAAGCCTGCAGGCATGGTCAAGAGGTTCAGTTGTTGTTCAGACTGAACATCAGAATGGGGAAGAAATGTGATTCAAGTGACCTTGACTGTGGAATGATTGATAATTTGAGTATCCAGAAACTTCTGATCTCCTGGGATTTTCACACAGAGCAGTCTCTAAAACTTATAGAGAACGGTGAGAAAAACAATAAAATAACCCAATGTATGACAGTTCTGTGGGTGAAAATGCCTTGTTAATGAGAAGTCAGAGGAGGATGGCCAGACTGGTTCAAACTGACAGGAAGGCGAGAATAACTCAAGTAACCATGTGTCACAACAGTGCGTGCAGAAGAGCATCTCTGAATGGACAACATGTCATACATTGAAGTGGATGGACTACACCAGCAGAGGTCTATAAACATACACGCAGCGGCCATTTTATTAGGTACAGGGGGCACAGGCCTCTGAGTCCCCCACCCTGCTCTCATGACTACACCCTTTCCCCACACGAACCCACCACGGTGGGCATCACAGCTGAACAGGTGAGCAGACAGCTGAAACGTCTCAACACAAGCAAGGCTGCAGGACTGGATGGTGTCAGTACCAGGGTGCTCAAAGCCTGTGCCCCTCAGCTATGTGGAGTACTTCGCCATGTATTCAACCTGAGCCTGAGGCTCCGGAGGGTTCTTGTGCTGTGGAAGATGTCCTGCCTCGTCCCTGTGCCGAAGCCGCCGCGCCCCAGCGGCCTCAATGACTACAGACCGGTGGCATTGACCTCCCACATCATGAAGACCCTGGAGAGACTTGTTCTGGAGCTGCTCCAGCCTATGGTCAGGCCACACTTAGATCCCCTCCAGTCTGCCCCTCCAGCCCCAACTAGGAGTTGAGGATGCCATCATCTACCTGCTGAACCATGTCTACGCCCACCTGGACAAGCCAGCGAGCACTGTGAGGGTCATGTTTTTTAACTTCTCCAGTGTGTTCAACACCATCTGCCCTGCTCTGCTGAGGGAGAAGCTGACAGCGATGCAGGTGGATGCTTTCCTGGTATCATGGATTCTTGATTACCTGACTGGCAGACCACAGTACGTGTGCTTGCAACATTGTGTGTCCGACAGAGTGATCAGCAGCACTGGGGCTCCACAGGGGACCGTCTTGACTCCCTTTCTCTTCACCATTTGCTCCTCGGACTTCAACTACTGCACAGAGTCTTGTCATCTTCAGAAGTTTTCGGATGACTCTGCCATAGTTGGATGCATCAGCAAGGGAGATGAGGCTGAGTACAGGGCTACGGTAGGAAACTTTGTCACATGGTGTGAGCAGAATTATCTGCAGCTTAATGTGAAAAAGACTAAGGAGCTGGTGTAGAGCTGAGGAGAGCTAAGGCACCAGTGACCCCTGTTTCCATCCAGGGGGTCAGTGTAGACATGGTGGAGGATTACAAATACCTGGGGATATGAATTGACAATAAACTGGACTGGTCAAAGAACACTGAGGCTGTCTACAAGAAAGGTCAGGTCAAAGGTCTCTATTTCCTGAGGAGACTGAGGTCCTTTAACATCTGTCGGATGATGCTGAGGATGTTCTATGAGTCTGTGGTGGCCAGTGTGATCATGTTTGCTGTTGTGTGCTGGGGCAGCAGGCTGAGGGTAGCAGACACCAACGGAATCAACAAACTCATTCGTAAGGCCAGTGATGTTGTGGGGATGGAACTGGACTCTCTGACGGTGGTGTCTGAAAAGAGGATGCTGTCCAAGTTGCATGCCATCTTGGACGATGTCTCCCATCCACTACATAATGTACTGGTTGGGCACAGGAGTACATTCAGCCAGAGACTCATTCCACCGAGATGCAACACAGAGCGTCATAGGAAGTCATTCCTGTCTGTGGCCATCAAACTTGACAGCTCCTCCCTTGGAGGGTCAGACACCCTGAGCCAATAGGCTGGTCCTGGACTTATTTCCTGGCATCAATTATATATTACTATTTAATTCTTTATGGTTTTATTACTATTTAATTATTTATGGTGCAACTGTAACAAAAAACAATTTCCCTCGGGATCAATAAAGTACGACTATGACTATGAGTATTCGGGGATTGGAAGGGAGGGTTGAGCTTGCATGCTAGAATCCTGGAAGTGCATTTGTCTGTCATAACATTTTAACTAAAGGCATTGCATTCATGTATCTTTACTGGATATTTTAATGGAATAGTGAAAGCAAGGGTCAATTCCAGCGCTGTTTATTTGATAGGCATTGGGATTGGAAGCACCTTAGAAAGTGCTGACAGAAATAAGGCTCTGCACCTAGGGCAGTGAAAGCCCATTTTTCCCCAGCGCGATGTAACTAGGAAGATGTGATTGGATCTAAGGTCAGTAGCTCAGGATAGCCCCGTCCATGGATGGGATGGTCACCAGCACTGAGGGCATCAATCACAGCAAGAAAACATCGAGTCATAGAAAAGGTACAGCACAGGGACTGGCCCTTCGTCCCATCTAGTCAGTGCAGAACCACTCGTGGCCTGCAATGTGTGAACGGCAATGCGCATTAAAAACCTGAGACTAGTTGCCTTGGTCATCACTGATCTGGAGCAGCTGTCATTGGTGCAGGAGGGATACGCCTGGGAGTATGTTGAAAGGGGGCTGTGAATCTTCTAGAAAGACCTCCCATTCCTCTCCCTCAGCATGTTGACTCCTGTTCCTGTAGGTGGGAGGGACTAAGGTGGAAGCTGCAATGGAGGGGCAGACTGAGACAGGCAGTGAAGGGAAGGAATGTGGAGAGAGGGACTCTGAGGAGAGGAGAATTGAGTGTGGAAGCAATCAGGGTTGTGGGCTCCGAGGGGAGAGTGTGTACAGGATCATGTGCCTTTCCCTATGTGAGTGTGTGTGTGTGCACGCATGTGAGTTCGTGTGCTGTGGGAACTTGTGTGTCTGTCGTCCCTACGTGCGCATGCTTGTGTATGTAATCGTGGGCACCAGTTTGTGTGTGATGTGTGTGGGGTAAAAGGTCACAATGCATCTGCGTGCACATATAAGAATGTGCTTGTTCTGTTCATTACAGCCTGCTCTGCGGCCACCTTGGACCATGGCAACATCACTCCAAAACCTCACTCTAGGACCATAAGACACAGGAGCAGAATTAGGTTATTTGGCCCATTGAATCTACTCTGCCATTGCATCATGGCTGATTTATTATTCTTCTCAACCCTATTCTCCTGCCTTCTCCCCATAACTTTTAACTCTCTTACAATCAAGAGTTTATCAGCCGCTGCTTTAATTATACCAAATGACTTGGAAATGAATTCCACAGATTCACCACCCTCCGACTAAAGAAATGTCTTCTCATCTCTGTTCTAATGGGGTGTCCTTCCATTCTGAGGCTGTACCTTCTGCTTTCAGACTCCCCCACTGTAGGAAACATCCCCTCCATGTCCATGCTGTGTAGGCCTTTCAATATTTGATAGGTTTCAATGTGATCCCTACTCTTTCTTCTAAAATCTAGCAAGTACAGACCCAGAGCCATCAAATTCTAAAGCTGTGTCATAGTTGTATAATTGTCACCTCAAACTGAAATATTTCACACACATGAACTGCCCAACACAAGAGTGATAACAAGCCATCCTGAACCCCTGCCTAAATGTGCCTGAGTAAGTTTGCCTGAGAAGGGAGACGGTTCTTTAAATGGATCAATGATCTCCTGCATTTTGCATTGTAGCATAGGCAATGTGGAAACCAGATCCCTTTGCTCTTCAACTACTCAAGAAGTCCGTAATCCCTCCAAATTCTCAGTTGCTACTTGGATTGTCTGAAGGTGGCAAATGAACGTGTTGTTATTACTGAAATTCACAGTTACAATGCATAAGATTAATTTGGACTGTTGGTTGAGCCGAGTGACCAACCATTCATTTTCCACAAATAAACACAATCTGTTTTGCCCTGCATTTTGTACCAGGAACATGTACCTCTTGACTGTTATATAAAAAAAGCATTTATCAAGAAGTAAGCACACTAATGTAACTTAATGGGTTCTCTAAGATGTCTGCAATCCCATAATGTTTTGTTGACAGGAAGTTATATGTGAATATCCCAGGAAGTTACAGAGAAACATGACTAATGTCACTTACTTATGTCATAATTGCCTGGATGAGTTTATTGCAAATTAGGTCATGAAATATAACTGTGGTGTACAACAATGCAAATCTCCAGTTAATTCTAGTTTTAGAATGAAAAAGATGTGTATTGCTAACATGGAGGGGAAACTAATGAATGATTGAATTTCCTAAAATCTTTAAGTAGCCATTATATTTACCCTATTTCTGAAAAAGAGTAATGAGATTACAACAGACCTGTTAGTAAGGTTCCTGATTAGGTTACAACTTGTGACTTGCAATATTGGCCTTTGTTCTTAATCTTCCCACACCTTTTGTCTGCCTTTTCTTTACTGTTTAATCTTGTTCCTTGGAACACAAAACAATGACAACAAAGTAATGCCTAAACCAGACAACAATTTTAAAGAAGAGTTTTTTGTATTCCTGATAGGATGTCACTGATACCTAGATTTATCAGATGGGAATGTTCTTAGTCAAAGGATTCAGAGAGATATAATAAATATTACTGAATTTTTGTCTTAAACAATCTTGCATTGTCTTATGAATCAAGGGCTATGTGATTACAGGTGATTTAGTATTTAATATCTTGCATTAAAATATAGAAATTGTTTCTTGTTTTTAAATTTCCCACATTATAATAAGGACTAAACTTGAAAAATACTTCATTGAATAGCAAATATTTTTGGATATTCTGAGACTGTAGAAATTTGGTATAAATGTAAGTTTTCAGTCTATTTCTACTGAACAACCAAAACAGATTAATTATCAGACTGCAAGAGAACTGACTTACGAAGATTGGGCAGGGAAATGGTTGTTGAAGCCAAAGATCAAATCAACTATAATCTGATTAAATAGTGGAGCATGATTGAGGAAATGTATTGACCTTTTCCTGCCGTTATTTTGTAGAGGCACAGAGTTTTAGAACACTACAGCACAGAAACAGCCCTTTGACCCATCCAGTCTGGACAGAACTATTTAAAGTTGTGTGTTTTTACTAAATTATCAAAGAAACATCACATGGTTACACATATCTAAGATAGTATGATGCCATGCTTCAATACTTCAAATTTTTAATTTTATTTAATTTAAATTTAAAGTCTTTAAATTATGCTATCATGTGACATTCTTATCATTTTCACTGACATAAGTTCAGTCCTTTTCTGCATTTATTTACAGATTTCTAATACAAGTTAAAATATCAGAGGTATGTTTTGCTCAGCTGGGGTGTGAAGTGCAAGCATTGTGGTAGAAAATCAGTTCTACCCTGGGAAGAATAATGTTGGATTGTAGGAAAAGAATTATGTAACGCTTGTGGAATGGTGAAGGAAATCACTGTCTGAATGGAGAACACAGAAGATTTACTTTGGTAGATTTTCAACCTCATGTCAGTGTTAATATTTTGCAAATGGGCAAACCTCTGAGAGGGTCCTGCCTTCTCCCCTTAAAGAAGCGTAAACACAAAATACTCTGCAGATGCTGGGGTCAAAGCAACACTCACAACACGCTGGAGGAACTCAGCAGGTCGGGCAGCATCCGTGGAAATGATCAGTCAACGTTTTGGGCCGGACAAGGCCTGAAACGTTGGCTGATCGTTTCCACGGATGCTGTCCGACCTGCTGATTTCCTCCAGCGTGTTGTGAGTGTTCCCTTAAAGAAGCTGAAGGGGGTTGTAAATTTAGTGTCCTCCATCTTGGGTAATAGCCTACAAAGTTCCCAGACATCTTCGAGGAACAGTATCTCAGAAAGCCAGCGTCCATTATTAAGCAACAAGCGCAAAAACTGCTGGTGAACGCAGCAGGCCAGGCAGCATCTCTAGTAGGAAGAGGTGCAGTCGATGTTTCAGACCAGGACCCTTCGTCAGGACTAACTGAGAGAAGAGCTAGTAAGAGATTTGAAAGCGGGAGGGGGAGGGGGGATCAGAAATGATAGGAGAAGACAGGAGGGGGAGGGGTGGAGCTAAGAGCCGGAAAAATCATGGGAAGGGAAGCCTGGGGAGAGAGAAAAGGAGGGAGGGGAGCCCGGAGGATGGAGAGCGGGCAAGGACTTATAGTGAGAGGGACATAGGGAGAAAAAAGAGAGAAAAAAAAGGGGAGGGGAATATATTTAAATAAATAAGGGATGGGGTACAAGGGGGAGGTGGGGCATTAACAGAAGTTAGAGAAGTCAATATTCATACCATCAGGTTGGAGGCTACCCAGATGGAATATAAGGTGTTGTTCCTCCAACCTGAGTGTGGCTTCATCTTTACAGTAGAGGAGGCCGTGGATAGACATGTCAGAATGGGAATGGGATGTGGAATTAAAATGTGTGGCCACTAGGAGATCTTGCTTTCTCTGGTGGACAGAGTGTAGGTGTTCAGCGAAAGAAGGCCACATCGGGAGCACTGGACGCAGTATATCATCCCAGCCGACTCACAGGTGAAGTGTCGCCTCACCTGGAAGGACTGTCTGGGGCACTGAATGGTGGTGAGGGAGGAAGTGTAAGGGCATGTGTAACACTTGTTCCGGTTACAAGGATAAGTGCCAGGAGGGAGATCAGTGGGGAGGGATGAGGGGGACGAATGGACAAGGGAGTCACATAGGGAGCGATCCCTGCGGAAAGCAAGGGGGGGGGGAGGGAAAGATGTGCTTAGTGGTGGGATCCCATTGGAGGTGGCGGAAGTTACGGAGAATAATATGTTGAACCCGGAGGTTGGTGGGGTGGTAGGTGAGGACCAGGGGAACTCTATTCCTAGTGGGGTGGCGGGGGGATGGGGTGAGAGCAGGTGTGCGTGAAATGGGAGAGATCCGTTTGAGAGCACAGTTGATGGTGGAGGAAGGGAAGCCCCTTTCTTTAAAAAAGGAAGACATCTCCTTCGCCCTGGAATGAAAAGTCTCATCCTGAGAGTAGTTGCGGCAGACGGAGGAATTGCGAGAAGGGGATGGCATTTTTGCAAGAGACAGGGTGGGAAGAGGAATAGTCCAGGTAGCTGTGAGAGTCAGTAGGCTTATAGTAGACATCAGTGGATAAGCTGTCTCTAGAGACAGAGACAGAAAGATCTAGAAAGGGGAGGGAGGTGTCAGAAATGGACCAGGTAAACTTGAGGGCAGAGTGAAAGTTGGAGGCAAAGTTAATGAAGTCAACAAGCTCAGCATGCGTGCAGGAAAAAGCTCCAATGCAGTCGTCGATGTAGCGAAGGAAAAGTGGGGGACAGATACCAGTGTAGACTTGGAACATGGATTGTTCCACAAAGCCAACAAAAAGGCAGGCAGGTCCATTATTAAGGACCTCCAGCACCTAGGGCATGCCCCTTTCTCACTGTTACCATCAGGTAGGAGATACAGAAGCCTGAAGACACACACTCAGAGATTCAGGAACAGCTTCTTCCACTCTGCCATCCATTTCCTAAATGGACATTGAACCCATGAGCACTACCTCACTTTTTTAATATACAATTATTTCTGTTCAATACAGATATATGGTAAATCAATTAATTAATTTTATTATTATTATTATTATTTTCTTCTTCTTTATATTATGTATTGCATTGAACTGCTGCTGCTAAGTTAACAAATTTCACGACACATGCCAGTGATAATAGACCTGATTCTGATTATCATCGAGTAGAAGAAAAGTGGGGGAGTTCTGTAATATCCTAGCATCTTTCTCACTGTGATCAGGCTATTTATTTTGCTCTTGCATGCATTGTAAGCGAAGGGATGGCATTCATGGCATACAGGCTCTCTGTCGAATTTGGTCAATATGCTATGGTATGGTTGGCACCATAACTGATGTACCAGGCTCCCCTAAGTTCACCCAACAATGTCAACAAGCTGCACAGCTGCCAAGAAGAATGAAGAGCGGTGGGCGAAATATCAGTGAAACCTATAGAATATTGTAAGGCCTAGATACAGTGGATAAGAAGTAGCTGTTTCATATAATAGCAGAGTCCAGGACTAGAGGGCAGAGCCTCAGATTACAGGAACATCCCTTTACCACAGAAATGAGGACAGGAATTTCAAGTTCAAGGTCAGTTTATTGTCATACAAATGTACACATTTATGCTGTCAAATGAAACGACATTCTTCTGGGCCAAGATGCATAGCATGGTGTAACTCACAGTGGGGCGGCATGGCAGTGTAATGGTTAGCACCAGTACAGGTGACCCGGGTTCAATTCCTGGAAGGAGTTTGTACGTTCTCCTCGTGACCACACGGGTTTCCGCTGGGTGCTCCGGTTTCTTCCCACAGTCCAAATACATACCGGTTGGTAGGTTAATTGATCAATGTAAATTGTCGCATGATTAGCCTAGGATTAAAGTGGCGGATTTCTGACAGTGTGACTCGATGTTCCGGCCTATCTCATGCTGTATCTGAATTATATTACCACAAATAAATTAACAAATAATAAGGTGCATTTCTGATACACGTTAAAAAGTAAACAGTATAACAGTACTGGCACTTCATACGCGATGAGACCTGGGTAGTGGTAGGGAGTTCAGTAGATTTATGACCTGGGGGAAGAAGCTGTTTCCTGTCCTAACAGTTCTTGTCCTAATGCTACCGTACCTCATGCCAGATGGTAGGGGAGTCAAAAAGATTGCTGGATGCATGGGAGGGATCATTAACAATGCTAAGGCCCCGACATATGCAGCACTCCTTCTAAATATCTCTAATGGTAAGATGAGGGAACACAAACCAATCCTCATCGAGGAATCAGAGGTGAAGAGAGTAGCAATTTAAGTTCCTGGGTGTCAATATCTCTAAGGATCTAACCTGGTCCTAACATATTGATACAGCTATAAAGAAGGCAAGACAGCGGCTATATTTCATTTGAAGAGGCAAACACGAGGAATTCTGCAGATGCTAGAATTTCAAGTAACACACATGAAAGTTGCTGGTGAGCACAGCAGGCCAGGCAGCATCTCTAGGAAGAGGTGCAGTCGACGTTTTGGCCCGAGACCCTTCGTCAGGACTAACTGAAAGAAGAGTTAGCAAGAGATTTGAAAGTGGGAGGGGGAGGAGGAGATCCAAAATGATAGGAGAAGACAGGAGGGGGAGGGATGGAGCCAAGAGCTGGACAGGTGATTGGCAAAAGTGATATGAGAGGATCATGGGACAGGAGGCCTAGGGAGAAAGAAAGGGGAAGGGGGGAAGCCCAGAGGATGGGCAAGGGGTATAGTGAGAGGGACAGAGGGAGAAAAAGGAGAGAGAGAAAAAGAATGTGTGCAAGTAAATAAATAACGGATGGGGTACGAAGGGGAGGTGGGGCATTAGCAGAAGTTTGAGAAGTCAATGTTCATGCCATCAGGTTGGAGGCTACCCAAACGGAATATAAGGTGTTGTTCCTCCAACCTGAGTGTGGCTTCATCTTGACAGTAGATGAAGCCATGGATAGACATGAAGGAAATGTCCTCCTTTTTTAAAGAAAGGGGCTTCCCTTCCTCCACCATCAACTCTGCTCTCAAACGCATCTCTCCCATTTCATGCACATCTGCTCTCACCCCATTCTCCCGCAACTCCACTAGGAATAGGGTTCTCCTTGTCCTTGCCTACCACTCCACCAGCCTCCGGGTCCAACATATTATACTCTGTAACTTCCGTCACCTCCAACAGGATCCCACAACTAAGCACATCTTTCCCTCCCCCCCCCTCCCCCCCCCAGATTTCTGCAGGGATCACTCCCTACGCAACTCCCTTGTCCATTCATCCCCACCATCCCTTCCCACCAATTTCCCTCCCAGCACTTATCCTTGTAAGCGGAACAAGTGCTACACATGCCCTTACACTTCCTCCCTCTCCACCATTCTGGGCCCCCGACAGTCCTTCCAGGTGAGGTGACACTTCACCTGTGAGTCGACTGGAGTGATATACTGCGTCCGGTGCTCCCAATACGGCCTTCTATATATTGGTGAGACCCGACGCAGACTGGGAGACTGTTTTGCTGAACACCTACGCTCTGTCCGCCAGAGAAAGCAGGATCTCCCAGTGGCCACACATTTTAATTCCACATCCCATTCCTATTCTGATATGTCTATCCACGGCCTCCTCTACTATCAAGATGAAGCCACACTCAGGTTGGAGGAAAAACACCTTATATTCCGTCTGGGTAGCCTCCAACCTGATGGCATGAACATTGACTTCTCTAACTTCCATTAATGCCCCACCTCCCCCTCGTACCCCATCTGTTATTTATTTATCTTTTATTATTATTAATAATTTTTTTTCTCTCTCTGTCCCACTCACTATACTCCTTGCCCACCCTCTGGGCTTCCCCCCCCCTTTCTTTCTCCCTAGGCCTCCCGTCCGTCCCATGATCTTCTCATATCCCTTTTGCCAATCAACTGTCCAACTCTTGGCTCCATCCCTCCCCCTCCTGTCTTCTCCTATCATTTCGGATCCCCCCTCCCCCTCCCACTTTCAAATCTCTTACTAACCCTTCTTTCAGTTAGTCCTGACGAAGGGTCTCGGCCTGAAACGTCGACTGTACCTCTTCCTATAGATGCTGCCTGGCCTGCTACATTCACCAGCAATTTTTATGTGCGCAGCCTGAAAGGTGACCTGTTTATTCCTCTCCACGAAGGCTGTGTGACCTGCTGGGTTCCTCCAGCATTTTGTGTGTGCGGGCAGATGGTGCAGGCCTACATACCTAACATACATATCACGCACCTCCTGCCTCACTTGTGGCAGAGTCTGCAGGTCTCTACAGCCACCTCAAAACGGGATTGGAACCAAATGATCCTTGACCCACAGGAGTCAATCATGGTTGATAGCTGATGCCAGATACACAGCTGCAGTTAGAATTTTCACCTCTATTTTATAGAATATTTTAAGATCGTCCAGCTATAGGAAGAATGTCATTAAGCTGGAAAGGGTGCAGAAAAAAATCACGAAGATGTTAGTCGGACTGAAGGGCTTGGGTTATGAGGAGAGTCTGGGTAGACTGGCACTTCTTCCCCTGGACCATTAGAGGCTCAGTGGTGAATTTTCCCCAGTATGAAGGACTCTTACACTCGGGGGCATAGTTTAAAGTGAGAGGGTTGAACTTTAAAAGGGACTTGAGGGGATTTTTTAAAATCAAGTGATTATGGTGGGTATATGGAATGAGTTGCCAGAGGAAGCTATAGAAGATGGTACAATTAAAATGTTCAAAATATACTTATACAGGTTGAATCACCAACAAGAGGTTTCTCAAACTTCTGGTAATTGCCTATTCCCTTCTCCTTCGCCATTCCCCATTCCCATTTCCCTCTCTCTCCTTATCTCCTTCCCTGCCCATCACCTCCCTCTGGTGCTCCTCCCCATTCCCCTTCTTCCATGGCCTTCTGTCTTCTCGTATCAGATTCCCCCTTCCCCACACCTTTACCTCTTTCACCAATCAACCTCCCAGCTCTTTACTTCACCCCTCCCCCTCTCCCAGCTTCACCTATCACCTACTATCTTTTGCTTCTCCCTTTCCTCTCCCACCTTCTTACTTTGACTTCTCATCACTTTCTCTCCAGTCCTGAGGAAGGGCCTTGGTCTGAAACGTTGACTGTTTACTCTTTTCCGCAGACGCTGCCTGACCTGCTGTGTTCCTCCAGCATTTTGTGTGCATACTTATACAGGTGCATGGATAAGAAAGGTTGAGAGGGATATGGGCCAAATCCATCAACTGAAATAGAGTGGATAGACATCTTGGTCCAAAGGGCCTGTTTCCATGCAGTACTGTTTATAAGACTCTATAATTCTAAGATCGTTCATTGCCTAATTAAGAAAATGTAGTCTACTTATTGTTTAACAAAAACACCATTATGCTATTGTGCTTAACTCGATTGTAGTAGATCTACAATTAACTCGAGTACTTACTAAGATTATTGTGTTAAAAACATTTAAAGCTCTGTGCTTAAATAATTCAAACAAATGCACCTGAAGCCATAAATTACGACTCTTCACCTAAGACGGAAACTTTAAATAAAGATCCATGTTAATGGCTTGGCTACCTACAGACAGGTGAAAACCCAAAGCAGACACTGGGCTGATGAACAGGCCTTCAGATGCTCTGTTAAAGATTATCCAGCGTCGAATGCTGCTGCCCACATTCTCCCAAACCTTGGCAGCCAGGTTCTAATGACTCAATTTAATTCAAGCTAACTTGACTTCATTGAAATCTCTACATAACCATCTCCCCTACCAGTTTCTTAGCAACAAAAGAATGAATTGGAGACAAAATTAAACTTTGCACTTTAACAACCATGTCCACTTTGAAATATTTCAATCGTCATATCAACATCATGTGGACATTAATCATAAGTTAAAATCCAACCTGCACACCTCTTCCCTTCTCCAATTCCTGTATAATTCCATTTCATCATCATGTACTGTAACTTTGAACTCTGAGATCATCAGTTCATCTTTAGCCTTCAGAGTCACTATCTTCATGCAGCTTGTATAAAAAGGACAAGGAGGGAACTCTTACAAATATGTACTGTGTTTATACTTAGTGTTCAAAATCCTTTAAGCAATTCACTCTTGGAAAATGAGTAGCTCGGGTATTTGAGTTGTTCTCAGAGCTTGGCAGTTTACTTGTAAACGTTTCGTCACCTTGCGAGAAGACATCATCAGTGCTCTGTTAATTGTGGTGTGTCCTCCAAATGCTTGGCCTTTATGTTCCTACAATGTAGTCGTTTCCTCCCTACATCACAACTGAGTTTCCATAATAGTGAGCAATTGGTAAGTACATAGAGGCCAAGCCTTCAGAAGACACATTACAATTAACTTCACAATGTCTCCTTGTATGGTGATGAAACATTTGGAAGGAAATTGCCAAGATCGGAGCACAACTCAACCCAACCAATTCACTCAGCTTTAGAACCATAGAACACTACAGCACAGAAATCAGGTCGTTTGGCCCTTCTAGTCTGTGCTGAAACATAATTCTGCTAGTCCCATTGACCTGCATCCAGTCCATAACCCTCCAGACCTCTCCCATCCATGTACCTATCCAATTTATTCTTAAAACTTGAGTGTGAGCTCACATTTACCACATCAGATGGCTGCTCGTTCCACACTCCCACCACTCTCTGAGTGAAGTTCCCCCTAAACCTTTCCCCTTTCACCCTAAAGCCACGTCCTCTTGTATTTATCTCTCCTAATCTAAGTGGAAGGAGCCTATTCACATTTATTCTGTCTATACCCCTCATAATTTTGTAAACTATCGAATCTTCCCTCATTTTTCTATGCTCCAAGGAATAAAGTCCTAACCTGTTCATTCTTTCCCTGTAACTCAACTCCTGAGGACCAGGCAAAATCCTAGTAAATCTTCTCTGCACTCTTTCAATCTTACTAATATCCTTCCTATGGTTAGGTGACCAGAACTGTACACAGTACTCCAAATTTGGCCTCACCAATGTCTTAAACAAGCTCCCCATAACATCCCAAGATGTTAGAGTTAGCTTTATGTAAAACATTATTCAATTCTGGACGATATAGACCCTCCCATCCCAGACATGCCCTTTTCTCATTGCTGCCGTCAGAGAGGAGGTACACAGTCTGGAGCTACACACTCAACATTTTAGGAACTGCTTCTTTGTCTCCACCATCAGATTTCTGAACGGTCCATGAACATTTCCTCACTATTTTACTATCTTTTTGCACTATGTTTCTTTGTACTGTTTATTGTAACTTACAGAATTTTTTATATTGCACTGTACTGCAGCCTCCAAACAAAATATTTCACGACTTATGTCAGTGATAATAAATCTGATTCTGACTTGTTAACAATCATTTACTGATAAATTTTTGTGTATAGATTCTCTACATAAAAAAAATTGAAACAGAGCCATTCCATGGCCTGGCCTCCTCTAGTGCCAAGATGAATAGTGCTCAGAGTGAAGGAGCAGCACTTTATATTCCATCTGGGTAGCCTCCAACCTGATGGCTTGAATATTGATTTCTCCTTCTGATAAAAAATGTATTCCCTCCCACTCCCCTGTTCTTCTATTCCCACCTCGGCCTTTCACCTCTCTTTGCCTGCTTATCACTTCCCCCGGGTCCCCTCCTCCTTCCCTTTCTCCCATGGTCCACTCTCCTCTCCTATCAGATTCCTTCTTCTCCAGCCCTTTACCTTTCCCATCCACCTGGCTTCACCTGCCACTTGCTGGCTATCCTCCTTCCCCTCCCCCCACCTTTTCATTCCGGCGTCTTCCCCTTCCATTTCAGTCCTGAAGAAGGATCTCGGCCCAAAAGGTCTACAGTTTATTCATTTCCATAGATGCTGCCTGACCTGCTGAGTTCCTCCAGCATTTTGTGTGTGTGTGTTGCTGTGGTCCATCTGGCCCCATGTACCTGATCTATCACTCAATAAAGTCATTGCTGATCTTTCCTGCACTAATTTCATTTTCCTTGATTGCCTTAATATCTAAATTTTATTCTCTTGAATATACTTATTACTGTAGCCTTCACAAATCTTTTGTGTAGAGAATTTGAAAGATTGAAGTGAAGGAGTTCTGTTTGTTTCTGACCTGAATACTCAACCCTTTATTTTCATTCTAAACACTGCAGCCAGGGGATATATCAAGTCCCCATGTATCTTGTCAAGCCCTGTAAGAATTGTGTAGGTTTCAGTGAGATCCCTTCTATACCCCTTGACCTGTATATTTTTCCTTAGCTAGGGTGACCTAGACCAGGACACTATATTCCAAATGTACTGCAATAAGAACTCTCGTCGTTAGGTCACATCTGGAATTTCCAGTTGGCGGATGATTTCCCTCCACACCGCTCTGTCCCGACACTTGTCCACAACATCTCTAGTCTTATCCAGCTTGGTCCAATCCTTGATGTTATCCAGCCACATTGTTCTTTGCCTTTCTCTTCTTTTCTTTCCCTCCACCTTTCCATATAGCAAGTCTGACAAGATGTTATCTCTCTGTGTAATGTGTCCACAATAAGCAACTTTTAACTTCATAATCTTCTCCAGCAGTATCCGTGGTCTATCAACTTCGGACAAAACCCTCTCATTTGAAACTTTCTCTACCCAGCTGATCTTCAACATTCGTCGATAGCACCACATTTCAAAAGCATTAATTCATTTCATGTCACCCTTCTTCAAGGTCCTTGTATCTGATCCATACCTCAGTACAGACGATGCGAAACACTCGAGGAAGCGGATTCTACCTTGGATGTCTACCTTCCGATTGCATAGTAGATCTTTTAGCTTCATGAACTGGGTCTTAGCCATACCTTTTCCCCTTCTGATCTCAACTTCACATCTCCCGTCATCTGTCAGACAACTGCCAAGATATTCAAACTTCTGCACCTGTTCAATGTCTTGTCCATTTACTTGTAACAGTACCATCATGAATGAGTCTTTAGTGTTTATTTTGCTTACCACCATCAATTTTGTTTTCTGAGGGTTGATTTTAAATCTGTAGTCCAGGCTTTTCTCACTCACTTTATTCAGCATAATTTGCAGTTCGCATTCGTTGTCAGCTAATAACGCGGTGTCGTCTGCATACCTGATGTTATCCACCTCCGTAGAGGTTGAACAAATCCGGCGATCCAACAAAGCCTTGCCTTACGTCTCGTTTAATGCATGCCCATGGTGATAGCTCATCTTCTACCCTGACCGCCACTTTCTGCTTCCCAGCCTCCGACCTCCTAACTTCTCCCTGTATCCCTTCATGCTCTGACTAACCTAGAACCTATCAACCTCTGCCTTAAATATACCCAATGATTTGGCCTCCATAGCCGCCTGTGGCAATGAATTCCTCAGATTCACCATTTTACGGCTAAAGAAATCCTTCTCTGTTCTAAATTGATGTCCCTCTATTCTGAGGCTGTGTCCTTTGATATTAGGAAACATCCTCTCCACATCCACTCTATCAAGGCCTTTCAACATTTGATAGGTTTCAATGAGATCCCCCCCACCTCATTCTTTTGAATTTCAGTGAGCCATCAAACACTTCTCATATGATAAGCCTTTCAATCTCAGAATAATTTTCATGAACCTCCTTTAACCCCTCTCCAGTGTCAACATCTTCTTTCTTAGATAAGGGGCCCAAAACTGCTCTCAATACTCCCAAATGACTCACAATTTTTGTAAGTATATCCAGAAAGACATACTTACTGTATAGAATAGAGAATAGAATGAAGATGCTGGAATATGGAGTGAAAAACAAGCTCATGGAGAGCTCAGCAGGTGAGTTCAAATGGACTCTTTTTAAGGCTAGGTTCTTCCAGTTGTGTTGTGCAGGGTCTCAACACAAATGTCCATTTCACTCTACGGATGCTACCTGAACCACTGCGTTCATTCAGCAAGTTGTATTTTGCTTCACAGAAGCCTTATGGGCTGGATCATCGAGACCCCATTGGTGTCAGAGTTTCATGTAGCTGGTTCAGGTCAGAATTAGCCCCATCTATAAAATAGCTGACAATGTATTTGACAACTAGGTAATGTTATAAATCTTTTCCTTGACATTCAGCACAAATCAAAAAGCAACTAAAAATTAAAGTAAAAGTGAGAAATAAAGTCAAATTTTAAAATAGTATTTTAAATCTTTTTAAGTAAATTAAACAAAAACTACGGCAGAAAATTAATTAAAAAGAAACGTAACTTCCTTGCAGCCATAAAGAGAATGGACTCACTGATCTGACACCAGGTCAGGCAAAAACCTACAAACAGGTTCTCCACCTTAAATGTAAGGAAAACTTCACAAGCTTTTTTCCCCACAGGGACAAATCCTTCCGTAAGTGTGCTGACAGATTTGATGTCTGCAGTTGGTCAGTAAGTTCAGGACTTCCATGTTCAATCTCTATCATACACAAATTTTCTGGCACTTAAAGTAAATGCCAGCCATTTGCTAGAAAACTACTGGTAAAAGGTAACAAAGTTGAATGGTAGTAATATACTTCGACGTTAGTTTACTAGCTTAAAATAAAGCTGTATCTGTTGGGTCTGAATGTGCTATCTCCTTAAGTGTTCTGTGAAAAGGGAAAAGGGTGAGAAATAATTGACAATAGCAGAGCAGTGTTTAATCATGTTAATTATCTTTAATTGCAACGTGTTTAAAACTTATGGGTGAATGTTCATTAAGTTTAAACTTCCCCATAGCCATAATGCTTCACAAGAGGAGAAAGTTGAATTCCTTATTAGTATACTGCTACGTTCAGGTTGGGTTTTGAAAACGATATGCTGATAACATCTTCTTACCAATTTTCTTTCCAGTTTTTTTTAGGAATTATAGGGGAAGGACACAGAGATACACAGAGACACAGAGACAGGGTGGCACGGTAGCGTAGTAGTTAGGTCAATGCTTTACAGTAACACTGCTGCCTGTAAGGAGTTTCTACGTTCTCCCTGTGACCGCATGGGTATCCTCCGAGTGCTCTGGTTTCCTCCCACAGTCCAAGGACGTACCGGCTGGTAGGTTAATTGGTCAATGTAAATTGTCCTGTGATTAGGTGAGGGTTAAATTAGGGGATTGCTTGGCAGTGTGGCTTGAAGGGCCAGAAGGGCCTATTCTGAGCTGTGTGACAATAAATGGAGTTTTAAAAACTTTCATGCCTCCTTTGTCGTTGTTCCACAGTAGTCTGCTTTAAAATTTTTTACAACAGTTTAGAATTCCACCCAATATCTGGTCTGAAGCCGTAGCAGAGGTCATCGTTAACATGATGCTAGTGCAGCTCGAGGTGTTCCAGAGTTTGGAATTCAATTCTGGTGCCGTTCTGTAAGGATGTCCTACCACGGCGTGCTTGGCTTTTGTCCAGGTCCTCCGGTTTCCTCACATAATCCAAGGACAGACCTGGTAGGTTGATTGGTCATTGTAAATTGTACCAGGATTAGCTTTGGGTTAATTAGGTTTGTCGGGGGTTTCTGGGGTGGCATGGCTGTACGAATAAATAAATAATTAACTCTCAAGAGTTTTGTTTCATAAAAATTTGGAATCTTCAACTCCCAACAATGAAACTGCCAGGGAAATGTCTGAGGCCTCCCTAATTTAGTCTTCAGAACAGTGAATAGCGTGCTTGATAGTCATGAACACTAAGTATTCCTGTTACTTGATAGAGTGACAGGAAACTGAAGCCATTAAGCATGAAAATAAGTTCTGAGAATTGTTCGAAACTTCCACAATATAAAATTTTAAAATGCAGAGCACTGAGAATATGGGATGATTCTTAGCTACATTTGTAACATTGCAAATTCTTAACAATATGTTTGAGAATGGGGAACTTGCTTGATTAAGTGCAGGATTCTCCTTTCTTTTTGTAATATTTGCAAAATGCTTGATAGAGCCCTGTGAACAAACAACTCGATTTTGTAGAAAAATGTCATATTTTCCCACATAAATCCATAAATATTAGCATTTCCCCAAATAAATGTCAACTTTAAGTAATTCCATACAAAAGCAGAAATCCATAATCTGTTGTTAACTTTTGGAGGTTTTTCCTTCAAATGTACCTTGATGCCATACTCTTTGTGGAATCCAGCGACAGAGCACAAATACGCGGTGGGGGTCCACCGCCACTTAAGTTGATGAGTCCGTGCCGCATCCACTACCAGGTAGATCTGGTGAAGGGATATTTAGAGGTAGACATAGAGAAAGCCCACCAGACCTGCCAGCCCACAATATGGGCCAACATTTTAATTTACTTCAAAATCAATCTAACCCTTCCCTTTTACAAAACCTTCCATTTTTCTATCATCCATGTACCTATCTAAGAGCTCCTAATGTAGGGGTTCCCAGACTGGAATCGACAGACCCCTCGGTTAATGGCAAGGCTCCATGGCATAAAAGAAGCTGGGAACCCCTGGTCTAAAGTATCTGCCTCCACCACCTACAATACTTAACTCTGACATCCCTGCTACATTTTCCTCAAATTACCTGAGATTATGCCCGCTTGCTTTGGAAAAGAAAATTCTCAGGCTATCCCTCTATCTATGCTATGGAGGGGAATGGCTGTAAAGGCCAAGTAGACTGAGTTTTTGGACGAGGTGATGAGGGTGATTGATGAAAGTAGAGCTGTGGATATTGCCTACATGGATTTCAGTGAAGCGTTTGAATGGGTCCCTCATGGGAGGCTCATCCAAAAGAAAGATTAAGATGCAAAGGATCAATGATGAATTAGCCATTTGGAGGGGAGCAGAAGATGGCGACGCGACGCAGTGTGCGCCGCCGCTCTGAAATGATATTGTATTTGTAAGTAGGTACTGTGCACAATCCTGATTTGATGGAGACAGACGTGAGAAGCACGGAGGAACATCTGGAGAAACTTCTGAAATGCCCGCTTCGCTGCCGCTGCTACTGTGAGATCGAGAATCACTGGAGGGGAAGGCCCCAAATCCTCGGCTTTGCCTATTGCCGGGGCTGGGGTTGAAACGCTCGGCAGAGATGGTGCTCGGTGCTCGGTGCTCGGTGTCAGAGGGCTGGTCGGAGGCTCGAAGTTTTCGGATGGACCCAAGAGTCGGCTGTGGTCGGGTGCTTCCAGGATGCTGCATTGGCAAGTTTGTGGCACTGGAAGCTCATGGCAGGAAGAGTTTTTCTTCCTTCTACCATCTGCATGAGATGATGGGACTTTCGAGAGACTCTGAGACTTTTTTTTTACCATGCTCATGGTCTGTTTTTTATCAAGTTACAGTATTGCTTTGCACTGTTGTAACTATATGTTATAATTATGTGGTTTTGTCAGATTTTTTTAGTCTTGGTTTGTCTTGTATTTCAGTGATATCACTCTGGAGGAACATTGTATCATTTCTTAATGCATGCATTACTAAATGACAATAAAAGAGGACTGCGTGTCCTCATAATCTAATCTAAAAATCTAATCTAATTTGGATTCAGAACTGGTTTATCCATAGAAGAGAGAGGCAATGGTCAATGGAAGGTCTGTGGATTAATGGTGTTCTCCAGTGATCTGTGCTGGGACCTCTGTTGTTTGTGATGTATATAAGTGACCTGGATGAACGCATAAATTGGTGGTGCTGTGGATAGCAAAGAATACAGCAGGATATAGATCAGTTGCAGGTATGGGTTTAGAAATGGCAGATGGACAAATGTGAAGTGTTGCATCTTGGTAGGTCAAATGTAAAGAGGTTGATACTTAACAGTGTAGATGAGCAGAGGGATCTTGCAATATAAAGTCATAGCTGCCTGAAAGTGGCTACACAGGTTGATAGGGTGGTTAGTAAAGCATATGACATGCTTGTCTTTATTAGTCAACACACTGAGTTCAAGAGTCAGGAAGATATGTTGCAGCTTTATCAAACTACATGGGCTGCATCTGGAGTATTGCTTATAATTCTGGTCACTCCATTATAGGAAGGATGTCAAGGCTTTGGAGATGGTGCAGAAGAGGTTATGAGAGGTTGGATAAGCTTGGATTGCTTTCTCTGGAGTGGGGGATGCTGAGGGGAGATCTGATAGAGGCTTGTAAGATTATGAGAGGCATAGATAGAGTAGAAAGTACCTTTTTCCCCCAGGTTGAAATGTCTAACAACAAAGGGCATGCTTTTAAGATGAGAAGGGGTAATTTTAAAGGAGATGTTAGAGGCAAGTTTATTACATAGAGTGGTGAGTGCCTGAAATGCTCTGCCTGGGGTGATGGTAGAGGCAGATACAGAACATTAGGGACTTTTAAAAAATGTTTAGATAGGCACTTCACTGTACGTAATACCAAAGCATGTGAGTATTGTTCATTCGCTCTTGTTAGTGAGCAGCAGGTGGAGGGAGCATGGATTCTGTGAAGATTGTAGACTTCTCAACGGTGGAGGGCAATGCTAACTTAGTTTTTCCACACACAATGTTTAAACTTGGCGTCGCTACTGTCCAGGATTCCATGCCTCCAATATCCAGCCGATCCATAACGCACTGTACCAATCAATATTCAGTATCCTGATAATGGTGATGATGTCATCATTCTGTGTCAGGTGACCGTGACATTTCTGTTGCAGCCACCATGACAAACCAGTCGGTGGTCATTGGGCAAAAACAGCCATCCAGTTATGGTTCAGCTGTTGACTTTTAGCACAGAACATAGACTAAAACAACATAGTCAAGAATTTTCAACCCATACTGTTGTGCTGGCTTTTTAAACTACTCCAAGACTGAACTTTTAAAGATCAAAGATTAGTTTTATTTGTCACATGTGCATCAAAACAGCAAAATATGCAGTGAAAAGTAATATTTGCATCAATGACAACATTCGAGGGGACAGCCAGCTCGTGTCGGCACACTTCCAACACCAATGTAGCGTGTCCACAACTTACTAACTGTAACTCAGATGTCTTTGGAATGTGGGAGGAAACTGCTGCTCCAGGAGGAAAACCACATGGTCACGGAGAGAATGTAAAAATTTACAGACAATGGCTGGAATGAACCTGGGTTAGCATTATGCTAACCCAAAGCTCCTTTCCCCTGTAACCCTCTATTTTTCTTCCACCCATTAACACCGCATATTCGAACACAACATAGGCACTGTGGGTGTACCCACACCTCAGGGACTGCAGCAGTTCACGAAGACACCTCATCACCACCTTCTCAAGGGCGACTAAGGATGGCTTAACAGGTGATGGCCACATCCCGTAAATGAATACATTTTTTAAAAGAGTGAGTTCAGTAAATGCATACCATGGTATCATGCAAAGTGCAAAACAGCATACAATTGATGTGTTCAAGCAATGATTTTGTTACTTGGACTCTTTCAGAGGTGCCCTGAGATATTTACTAGAACACCATGTGAACTCCTGCCAAGCCAACATGTTAACCAAGAAAGTGGTTGATGCTGCTATGACAGTGATATCATTATAATGAGCAGATGCACAAATTTGGTGGTCTGCCTGCATTGAGTTAATTGTATATTCTAATTCTCAAAACTGTTTCTGGGACGTTTCAAATTTGTTCCCCATGATGTTTGAAGTAGGTGTTTAAAAAAACATGACTGGAAGGTGGAAAATCACAGCTGAAAGTTAAGGCAAATGACCTAAATTTGTGGCCAAGCTACCATTATTAATAACGCAAAATTCTCTGCGGATGCTGGGGTCAAAGCAACACACACAACACGCTGGAGGAACTCAGCAGGTCAGGCAGCATCCATGGAAACGAGTTCGTTTCCACGGATGCTACCTGACCTGCTGAGTTCCACCACCATTATTATTTTCTGGTATTTTGGTTTTGGACTGTTAAAGAAAGCTCACAAATTACACTAAGCAACAGTCAATGTTTCGGGCCAAGACTCTTCAGCAGGACTCATTGTACATTTTTCCACAGATGCTGCCTGGCCTGTGGCGATCCTCCAGCATTTTGTGTGTGCTACTTGAATTTCCAGCATCTGCAGATTTTCTCTTGTTTGTGATTTAAATTACACAAAGGTTTTTTACCCAGGTACAAATGAAGATCTTTAATCCAGATTTCTTAGGACCAGGCAGTATTTGATTAATTCAATTATAGGTAGCAATCCTTGTCACAGTTCAATAATTTTTGTTTGAAATTCTTAGTGCTGTTTTTAACATTATTTCATTTTGGTTTCATAAGTAAATAAATACCATGAAAATTAATAGGATTTTAAACAACATTTATTTTACTTAATAGACTTGTTGGCAATTATAAATAGTTCTTTAATGAGTATTTACTTTCCAAGGTTCATTTTCTCCTTGATTGGTTTCCCTGGGTTACAGTAAGCACCTGGAATGAACACTATCATTCCTGTCAGGGTTGTGTTTCTTACAATAGCTTGTACCTGTGTCCCAGCAAGTGCTGTGTACGTAGAGAGGATAAGTCTTTTCTTAGCTTGCTTGTTCATCTCTGCATAATTTTAAGGTGATTGGAGCAATGTATGGGAGGAGGGGGATCTAGAATGTAATTTTTTTTCAGGAAGAGTGATGGGTGCATGAAACACCCTTCCAGGAGTCGTGGAAGAACCTCTTTTAAGAACCTGTTAAATAGGCAAATGGACGATAGAAACAATAGCGGGTTATGTAGGAGGGAAGGGTTAGATTGACTCTAGAGCAGGATAAAAGGCTGTCACAACATTGTGGGCCAAAGGCCTGTACTGTGCTGTAGTGTTCTGAGACCGTAAAACATAGGAATAGAATTAAGCCATTCAGCCCATCGAGTCCGCTCCACCATTTCATCGTGGCTGACCTCAGGTCCCATTTAACCCCATACACCATATGCCTTATCACCATATCCCTTGATGCCCCAGCCAATCAGGAATTTATCACCTTCTGCTTTAAATATACCCAAGGACTTGGCCTCCTCCACAGTCTGTGGTAGAGCATTCCACATATTCAGCACTCTTTGGCTAAAAGAAATCTTCTTTCTTCTGTTCTGAAAGGTCGCCCCTTAATTTTGAGGCTGTGCCCTCTAGTTCTGGATACCCCTACCAGAGGAAACATCCTCTCCACATTCACCTTACCTAGTCCTTTCAACATTCGGTAGCTTTCAATGAGATCCCCCACCACCTGCATTCTTCTAAATTCTAGTGAGTACAGGCCCAAAGCTGCCAAACACTCCTCATATGTTAGCTCCTTCATTCATGGAATCATCCTTGTGAACCTCCTCTGGACTCTCTGCAATGACAATACATCCTTTCTGAGATAAGGGGCCCAAATCTGTTGACAATACTCCAAGTGCATCCTGACTAGTGTCTTATAGAATTCTGGCATTATCTCTTTGCTTTTATATTCTATTCCCTTTGAACTAAATATCAACACTGCATGTGCCTTCTTTACCACAGACTCAGCCTATGAATTAACCTTCTGGGAGTCTTGCACAAGGACTTCTAAGTCCCTTTTTACTTCTGATGTTTGAATTTTCTCCCCATTTAGATAATAGTTTGCACTATTGTTCTTTTTACCAAAATGCATTATCATACATTTCCCAACACTGTATTCCATCTGCCACTTTTTTGCCCATTTTTCCAATTTGTCTAAGTCCTGCTGCAATCGCATTGCTTCCTCAGCACTACCTACCCCTCCACTATCTTTTTATCATCCACAAACTTTGCCACAAAGCCATCAGTTCCACTATCTAAACAACAGGAATTCTGCAGATGCTGGAAATTCAAGCAACAGACATAAAAGTTGCTGGTGAACGCAGCAGGCCAGGCAGCATCTCTAGGAAAAGGTGCAGTCGACGTTTCAGGCCGAGACCCTCCGCCAGGACTAACTGAAGGAAGTGTCCAACTTTCAAATCCCTTACTCACTCTTCCTTCAGTTAGTCCTGATGAAGGGTCTCGGCCTGAAACGTCGACTGTACCTCTTCCTAGAGATGCTGCCTGGCCTGCTGCGTTCACCAGCAACTTTTATGTGAGTTCCACTATCTAAATCATGGACAAACAATGTGAAAAGTACTGCTCCCAATACTGACATCTATGGATCACCACTAGTCTCTGGCAGCCAACCAGAAAAGGGCCCCTTTATTCCCACTCACTGTCTCCTGTCTGTTAGCCATTCCTCTATCCACGCCAGTATCTTTCCTGTAACACCATAGGATTTTATCTTGTTAAGTAGCCTCATGTGTGGCACCTTATCAAATGCCTTCTGAAAATCCGAGTAAATGACATCCAATGCCTCTCCTTTGTCCACCCTGCTTGTTACTTCCTTGAAGAAAACTGGCAGTCAACCAGAAAAGGGCCCCTTTATTCCCACTCGCTGCCTCCTGTCTGTCAATACTATTCTATGTTCTATGTATATGTTGTTTGGAATGTAATGAAAGGAGAACACTGTGATTACATAAATAATTTGTTCAACTCTAATAAATGGATGTAATTATTTGTGGCATCTTTCTCTATGGACACTCTCTCATCTCTCACATTTATGAAAAAGGTGCCTTGGTTTTGCTTACATTTTCAGCCATCCTGTCATAAAGCACTAACTCGGAACTCAAATACAGTGGATTCCAGTTCATTGAGACACATCAGGACCAGTATGTTTTGGCCCAGTTAAGTGGCCCCAATTAGCTGAAGTTTCATGGAAATAATTTTTAAAATATAACAAAGACAAACCATTTAACTGAATAACAAATCATATATTTAAATGAACGCTACCAATGGCCAACATGAGGGGTATAGTTTTAAGGTGCTTGGAAATAGATACCAAGGGGATGTCAGGGGTAAGTTTTTCACACAGAGAGTGGTGGGTGTGTGGGATGCACTGCCAGTGGCAGCGGTGGAAGCGGATACAATAGGGTCTTTTAAGAGCCTCTTAGATAGGTACATGGAGCTTAGGAAAATAGAGGGCTATGCACTAGGGAAATTCTAAACAGTTTCTAGAGTAGGTTACATGGTCGGCACAACATCGTGGGCCGAAGGGCCTGTAGTGTGCTGTAGATTTCTATGTTCTATGTTCAGTACTATTACAGTACTATAAAACTGTATATTTGTTCCCAATCGTTATCAACAAAGGAATTCATCCAGTGTGCCCAGCTGTATTCTTTTGACTGACTGTGAATGAACAAAATCAATAATGCAAACACCAAGTGCAGATAATGGACGACCTTCATACAATGCTTTCGACGATTGCAGCGTCCAAATCTTCATTTTCATAAGAATATTCAAGATGATTGTCGATACCTTCAAATTCTTTGTAGTTCCAAAATCATTTCATTTTCTCTTTTGGCCTTTTCTGGCATCTCCAAACCTGAATGCTTGAAACTGTGGTGAGCTAAACAGTTCTCTATTATCTTACTGCTTATTTCCTGCCAACTATCAGTGACAAAAATTGCTATATTTTTAATGCAATCACATGCTAGTGATGCTATTTAAAAATTGCTCTAAGTGCGGTGTAGTATCTAACGACAACACAGGTGCACACGACCGATGCTATCTCCTGTCCCAATTAAGCAGCATGGTGTCCCAAATAAATAAAGGGAGTCCTGGCTAATTTCTTGATTAGTTTTTGTTCTTTAACAGTTGTCCCAAATAAGCAGCTTCCCATATTAACCAATGGCCCAATTAACTGGAATCAACTGTATATGCATCATTCTTAGAATAAAATTCTTAATTGCTCCTGTGCCTTGTATTATCAACACCAAAACTCCCCTCAGGTTGCACATTATTTTTTTGTGGAATTAGTATATTTCAGTTTTTTGCATAATTATGCCCATGACGAGTATTCTCTTTCGATCATTGCAGTCAGCAGCATTGCTTGGACACTTCATAAACACAAGTGTCACAAATTTAATATGGTAGCACATGAAAAAGCTTCGTCGGGAAGACATAATTCACTACAGTGGGAATCCTAAATATATTTGGATTTTATGCTTTCAAACAGCAGATATTGTGACTGGTGTTTTATATTGTATCGATTGTACTGTATATTATCGTATTTTGTATTGTGTTGTATAAGCATCATTGATCAATTTTATTTTCATTGATCTAGTCTTCATCTCTGAAGTAAAACTCTTTATGATGCAATTAAATTACAGTATTCCTCATGTTATGGCTTTTCTTGGAAAGTTATGGAGAAACCCAGTTGTTTTTCCTGTGCATTTCCAGGAATCCAACATAATACTGATAAGAGGCCGTAGGCTGCCACAGTTAATCTGCAGAAATCCCTAGACTTGCACTTGTTTCAAACTTTGGGTGAAAGTCCTTTTTAAACATATTGGCAGCTCAGATTTTAAAGTGATGAGAAATCCCCGTTATGGGGGGGGGGGAGACAGGGGGTGCGGGTATCGATTCCTCCATCATTTTGTGTGTGTTGCTCAAGATTTCCAGCATCTGCAGGATCTCTTGTGTTCAAATATGGTGGATGCTTGCAGGCATTTTTCTCTGTAGGTTTCATGAGATGAGAAAATTGAAATCTTTTAGGATGAAAATTGAAATCTTTAAGGGGAATGTGAGGGGAAGCATCATCACTAAGAGGGTGGTGTGAGGGTGGAATGAGCTGACAGATGCTGGCTAAGTTGTGACGTCAAGAGGACTTTGGATAGGTACATGGATGGGAGGGGTTTGCAGGAACGTGGTCCATCTACAGATAGATTGGACTAGGCGGAAGATCAGGTCGGCATAAATTAGATGTGCCTGAGGGCTTGTTTCCTTGTTGCAGTGACTCTAAAACCCTTGCTTGACATAGTTTGAATTGGGATTAGGTCTGTGGCAGATCTGTTGATAAGAATCACAGTTTGCATGTTATCATGAGTAACATATACAAAATGCTGGAGGAATTTAGCAGCTCAGGCAACATCCATAGAAAGAATAAACAGTCAACATTTTGGGCTGAGATGCTTCATCACCATTATTCGTAAATTACAACTGACATAGAGTCATAGAAAAGTACAGCACAGACAGGCCTTTTGGCCCAACTAGGCCTAGCCAAAACCATTTAAACTGCCTACTCCCATCAACCTACACCAGGACCATAGCCCTCCATATCCCTATCATCCATGTACCTATCCATACCTCTATCAAATCTCCTCTTAATCTTCTTTTTCCAGGGAATAAAGTCCTAACCTATTCTCTGTACTCTTTCAATCACATTTACATCTTTCTTGTAGGTAGGTGACCAAAACTGCACACAATACTCCAAATTAGGTCTCATCAATACCTTATACAACTTCAACATAACATTCTGTACTAAATGCTTTCATTTATGCAGGCCAATGTGCCAGAAATTTTCTTTATGACCCTACCTACCTGTGACACCACTTTCAATGAATTTTGGACCTGTATTCCCAGATCCCTTTGTTTTTCCATACCCCTCAGTGCCCTGCCATTCACTGTGTAAGATCTACCCCGGTTGGTCCGCCTGAAGTGCAACACCTCCCACCCATCCACATTAAATTCCATCTGCCATTTTTCCAGCTGATCCAGATCCCACTGCAAGCCTTGACAGTTCTCCTCACCAATCCTAGTGTCATCTGCAAATCCGCTGTCCAGCCCACCACACCACCATCCAGATCACTGACATGGATGGCAGACAACAACAGATTTAGCAATGATCTCTGCGGCTCTCCAGCAGTCACAGGCCTCCAGACATAATGGCACCCATCTGCCACCACTCTCTGGCCTCAACCACAAAGCCAATGACCAGTCCAATCCAATACCCAGTGTTGAATGGTGAGTGATTGAATCTTCTTGAACAACCTTTGATGCAGACCCAGTCAAATGCCTCACTAATGTCTGACTTCACCAACCCTCCCGGTAACCTCCCGAAAATACTCCGCGGGGTTGGTTAGACGTGACCTACCACGCACAAAGCCATGTTGCCTATCCATAATCAGTCTATGTCTATCCAAATACTCATATATAGGGTCCCTTAGAACAGTGGTCCCCAACCACCGGGCCGCAGACCGGTACCAGGCTGCAAAGCATTTGCTACCGGGCCGCGAGGAAACGATATTGTTTGGCGATAGGAGTCAGCTGCACCTTTCCTCATTCCCTGTCACGCCCACTGTTGAGCTTGAACACACGGGAGGTCATTACGCACACGTCATCCATGTCAGCGCGGGAAGGAGATCAACTCCTGGAGCTTGCAGATGACGGCGGGCTGAAAAGCATGTTTGACATAACATCTCCGCCGGCATTCTGGATCAAAGTCAAGGCTAAATATCCTGAGATAGCCATGAAAGCACTGAAAACGTTGCTTCCATTTCCAACATATCTCTGCAATGAATGCAATGAAAACTAAGTTGCAGAATAGACTGGACATAAGGAACCCCCTTCGAGTATCGCTGTCTCCCATCACCCCTCGATGGGACCGTCTTGTTGCAGGGAAACAAGCCCAGGGCTCCCACTGATTCAGCAATATTGGTGTGTTGCAATGATCTTATATGTTCATACGAGGAAAATATACGGAAACAGGCCATCTCGGCCCTTCTAGTCCGTGCCGAACGCTACTCTCACCTAGTCCCACCGACCTGCACTCAGCCCATAACCCTCCATTCCTTTCCTGTCTATATAGCTATCCAATTTTTCTTTAAATGATAATACCGAACCTGCCTCTACCACTTCTACTGGAAGTTCGTTCAACACTTACTTCAAGCTCCCTTGATAATTGACTTATCGCTATATTCATGCAAGGAAAATATGCGCTGTGTGTTTAATATTAAATTCATTAGATAAACCCTTTTAGAAATGAAATTGAGTGTATTAGCCACTCATCACCTATATTGCGTTCGTGATTAACACCCCCCCGAACAGAATCGCCAAAAACGATTTATAGAAAAAATTTGGCAGCGTACACGCATGCGCACTGGTGCCCGTGCAAGGCTTCATGGTCATTGTAGTCTTTCTCGGGGTCAACCCAACGTATTTGACAGCTACTCTTGTTCGTTGGCAACCCTACCACTCCACCCCCCCACCGGTCTGCCGGTCCACAAGAATATTGTCAATATGAAATCGGTCCGCAGTGCGAGAAAGGTTGGGGACCCCTGCCTTAGAATACCTTCCAATATCTTTACCATTATTGACGTCAGATTTCGTGGCTTATAATTTCCTGTTTCATTGTTAGAGCCCTTCTCTAACAGCAGAACAACATTGGCTATCCTCCAATCCTCTGGTACCTCACCTGTCACGAAGGATGATTTAAGTATTTCTGCCAGGGCCCTGGCAATTTCTGCACTTGCCTCCCACAAGGTCTGAGGGAAAACCTTGTCAGGCCCTGGGGGTTTATCCACCCTAATGTGAGTTTGATGCTAAGACACTGATTTTCGTACAAGATGTCATATCTGAAGAGGGAGTGAAGCCTTGCCCAAGAAAGAAGTCAGCCATTGAAATCACGGAGAGGCCCCCAAACAAAGCAGAGGTGACACATTTCTTGGGGATGGTGACTTGTCTGGTTAAGTTCATCCCTCGACTGTGAGCTGTGTCAGCACAGAGGTCACTCCTTGAGCAGAAATGTGCTTCGAGGACAACCACATTTGAAAACAATTTTCTATATTCCCACTGAGTTGATGGATTTTGTGAAGCTTAGCAGGGCTGGTGGCTGGCGCATCTCTTTGTATTTCTCACGGAACTGGTGTGTGGTGAATTGGCTGGTTTCTTTTAAGATGTTCCCATTGCAGGTATTACTAAGGTTCCTGGCATTTCTCCACTTCACAGATGAACCATTTGCACAGTTTTTAATGTCATCTATGCTCTTGCTCTTTCATCGATCCTGTTTACAGTTACTATTCTACAGGTTTACTAAGTATGCCCCCAGGAAAAATAATCTCAGGGTTGTATGTGCCGACATGTATGTCCTCTGAAAGTAAATTTTACTTTGAGACAGATGAGGTCATGACCAGTAAGTTCTCAGCTGTGTTTTAGTAGTTGCCTGACTATGGACCAGAAGAGATCTAAATATCTTTGTGAACAGGTCTCACCTGTTCTATAAAATTATGTAATAAAATCCTGATCTGCTGTGTTTTGCAACTTTCACTTATGTTTTATATTTTCAGCATCTTCAGTTCTTGATTATTTTTCTTTGTTGATCACGTAACTGAGATGGATGACTTCACTTGCCCCATCACTGAAATGTTCCTGCAACCTATACGCTCACTTTCATGGACTCTTTATTTCATGTTCTTGCTACTTATTGCTTATTTATTTATTATTATTATTTCTTTCTTTTTATATCTGCACAGTTTGCTGTCTTTTGCACACTGGTTGAATGCCAGTGTAGCCTTTCATTGATGTTATAATGGTTATTATTCTGTACTGGATTTACTGCAAGAAAATGAATCTCTGGGTTGTATCTAGTGACATATATGCAGCTTGATAATAAAGTTACTTTGAACTTTGATTTGTTTAAAATGACACAGGGCTCCAATTTACAAATTTAATCAAACCTCTCCGCTCTTTGGTTAGGTGGAGACAATGTCTTCTTACAGACATGCTTAAAAATTGCTGTGGCCAAGAATTAAAACATTAAATGGGGATCTAAGGTGTCTGCCTCACTCCCAGTTTTTCAGTTACAAGCTACTTATTTTCCAAGTGACAATTAGGTGAAAATGGGCTGCAGAGTTCCCAAATAGCCATCAAATATCAGTTGCTATTAATTCTGGGAGTCCATTCAGGAAACTTCAGTCACTCCACATTACACACAAGGTGAGACGAGGTTTCTCTACAAAGGCATGAGATACAGAAAGCTACCATGCCCTCTTTGACAGGATGCTTTAGAGAGAATGCAAAGGAGATTTACCAGGAAGCTGCCTGAATTGGAAAGGATGTCTTATGAGGATAGGTTGAGTGAGGTAGGGCTAAGATAAGGATGAAAGGTGCCTTGATAGGTTTACAAGATGATAAGAGGCATAGAATGAATGGCCAGCCAGAGACTGAATGGAGGAAAGAACGGGGGTGGGTGGGGGGTGGGGAGAGTCACTTAGAAGTACAGCACAGAAACAGGCCCTTTGGCCCATCTACCCCATGCTGAAACCACTTAAACTGCCTATTCCCATCAACCTGCCCTGAGACCATAGCCCTGCATACCCCTACTATCCATGTGCCTACCCAATCCTCTCTTAAGCATTGAAATTGAGCTTGCATGCACCGCCCCCCCCCACCACCACCCATGCTGGCAGCTCATTACAGAGGAGTCAAAGGTACATTTTTCACAGAGTGGTGTGTGCATGATACACGCTGCCGGGGTGGTGGTGGATGCAGATATATTAGGGACATTTAAGATACTCTTAGATAAGCACATGGATGGTAGAAAAGATGGAGGGTTATGTGGGAGTGAAGAGTTAGATTTATCTACGAATGTTAAAAATATGGTACAAACAGGATTGTGGGGCAAAGGACCTCCACTGTGCTGTAATGTTCTATGTTTTATGTAGAACAATTCAGTAATTCTACACGTCAGGGGAACTCCATTTTATTTTAAGTAGAACAATACAGAGAGCAATTCAGAGCAGTGCACACTCTATTCAATGCAGAATTCACCAACACCTCTGCTTTCTGAGGAGGCTGAAGAGAGCTGGACATTACTCATGTCATTCTACAGAAGCACTGTAGGGAGCATCCTAACGTACTGTGTCACTGCATGGTACGGAAACTGCACTGGAGCGGATAAAAAGGCTCTACAACGGGTCGTCAAAATGCATCATTGGCACCAGCTTTACCCACCATCATGACATACAGACAGAAAGATGCTGGAAAATGGCCAGCAATATCATGAAGGATCCCACCGTGGACTGTTGGTCCTTCGCTATTTAGCCTCCTCCCTGATGGGAGAGGGACCACCAGAGTCAAAACCAGGTACTTTCCCCAAGCAGTAAGGCTGATCAAAACCTCCATCACGACTTCATCATTTCCTGTCAGAGTCACCTTGCGTTTAGATGCTCCTGTGCCTAGTGTCACTTTATGTACATACAGTCAGTCTATGTATATAAACTAATCTTTGGTCTTTATATTTATTGTGTTCTTAGGAATTGACAGTTTTGTGGCCAAGTTTGCGGACAGTACAAAGATAGGTGGAAGGGCAAGTAGTGCTGAGGAAGCAGGAAGCCTTCAGAAGGGTTTAGACAGATTAGGAGGACGGGCAAAGAAGAGGCAGATGAAATATAGTGTCGGGAAGTGTATGGTCATGCACTTTAATAGAAGGAATAAAAATGTAGACTGTTTTCTAATTGGAGAGAAAATTCAAAAATCCAAGGTGCAAGATTCCCTGAAGGCTAACTTGCAGGCTGAGTCGGTGGTGAGGAAGGCAAATGCAATGATAGCATTTATCTCAAGAGAACTAGAATATAAAAGCAAGGATGGGATGGTGAGGCTTTATAAGGCATTGGTGAGGCCTCACTTGGAGTATTGTGAGCAGTTTTGGGCCCCTTGTCGATGAAAGGATGGACTGACATTGGAGAGGGTTCAAAGGAGGTTCACAGAAATGATTCGGGGACTGAACAGCTTCCCTTATGAGGAGTGTTTGATGACTCTGGGCCTGTACTCACTGGAATTTAGAAGCATGAGGATCTCATTAAAACCTATGGACTCTTGGAAGTCCAAGATAGAGTGGATGTGGAGAGAATATTTTCTGTAATGGAGGAGTCTAGGACCAAGGGGCACAACTGCAGAACAGAGGGGCGTCCTTTTTGAATTGAGATGAGGAGGAGTTTCTTTAACTAGAGGGCGTGAATCTGTGGAATTCATTGCCAAAGGCAGCTGTAGCTGTGGAGGCCAGGTCATTGAGTGTATTTAAGGAGGAGTTTGATAGATTCTTGATAAGTCAGGGTGTGAAAGGTTACAGGGAGAAGGTAGGAGAATGGGGTTGAGAGGGAAATGGACCAGCCATGATGAAATGTCAGAACAGACTCTATGGGTCAAATGGCCTAATTCTGCTCCAATGTCTTGTTGTCTTTCTCCTACTGTGTATTTTGTTTTGCTGCATTGGATCTGGGGTTGCAATCATTTCATTCTCATTTACACTTGTGTACTGAAGACAGACAATAAACAATCTTGAATCTTGAGTCTTGAATTCCTGAAGGTTAGAATACAGAATGTGTATCTCAGAAAGTTTTGCAACAGCCGGGCCTTGCTCAAACCTTTTGGATATCTGTCTGAGTTCTTATCCACAAGGTATCCAGACAATGTGTACAAACAACTGCCAGTGGATTCAGTTTGATGCTTTGTCTAGTAACTAAACAAAGGTGAGAGACGATCAGTTGCCACTAGCAAAATAGAACACTTTCACGATTCGTTTGAACATTGGTTTCAAGCCATTGTCTCACAATATATAATAATTCTCAAATTATTGTTGATATCAATTCTGCCTGCGGCACGTGTACCACAGTCTATTGTTTTAATGAAGACATGAACCCACTTAAAGTAAGTGGTAAACTGGATTATGAACAAATGCAGTGGTCAGCCGACAACGCTGCCTGCAGCAGTTCGTAGGTCATTGTGATCTCCTCAGCTGTGAGAGGACATGATTACGTGGTCTGAAATGACACTGTGTGAAATTACAGCATCGGAAAGCCACGGGAAGAATGTGCAAATTCTTCACAGACATGTGCTACCTGAAAAATAATGGAACTACTGTACCGCAACACCAGGCAGAATCATCATAGAGCATGATATTGTAATTACATATTACAAAATTTATGGATGATAGATTATTTGACTTGGCCTGGTCTTCCCTTCAGGGATCATCTGAGGCAGGGTTACCAAAGGTTCTCTCTGATACAGAATGGGCACATTTGAAGGAAAACACAGCTGTTCCTTATGGTGTTGTGGGGATGGGGCAGGGAGCGAGGACAGCCAAATCCAGTCAGAAGTGCAGTGAAGGCTGGGGGTGCCATCCACAGGCAGGACATGACTCCCCCAATCCCTAACCAGTCTGGATTTCACACAGTACTGGCTCCAGTGCTGGAGTCCCAACAGTTGTAAGTTTGTTCACCCAAAACTGGATCTAAAACTTCATTTGTCACAGGCACTCTGAAACATGGTGAAATGCATCACCTGAGTCAAATCAAATCAACAATGAGCAATTACCAAAGGATCTCTCTGGTTCAGAACTTGCATATTTGAAGGAAAACACAGCCGTTCCACATGGTATTGTGGGGGTGGGGTTGGGAATGAGGACAGCCAAAGCTAGTCAGAAGTGCAGTGAAGCAACCAGGCAGCCTGCAATTGTTGCCGTACTTCCACCACCAGCAAAGCATGCCCACAGGTTACTAACCACCTAATCGTATGTCTTTGGAATGTGGGAGGAATTCACAGCTCCTGGGGGAAACCAAGACCTCTTCTGCTCTGACCTGTGGAAGGTACACAGACTGATCAGTATCTCTGACCAGTTTGAACTAGGTCCAGGGGACCAGAGTCAATCACAGCAAGACCGGGGCCAAGTTCTTTGGCAAATGGCCCAACTAATGCTCTGTTCCGTTCACCATCCAGTCCAAATAAACAAAGGCGCTGGGTGTCTGGTTTGGGGGCGGAGCCAGAGCACATAGCCAAGGTGAACAACACACTGGAAATGTGGCCGCAGTGAGCAGGGCGTGTGGGAGACAAGTACCCAACCACCAGGTGTGAGGGCTTTTAGTATTGTTGGACGTGACACAAGTGTGGCCCACACCTTGTTCCTGCAAATGTGCTCCATCCATCCAAGTCACCATCTGTTGCATTTCGAGGTCGTGTTGGTTAGGTTGCGATGTACAAATCTCCAGAGAAGATAGGAAATTGGTACCTACTGTATTATAGCCCCCAACTTCATGGCCTCCTTTGTGTGACTGTTTCAATTTGTACGTAGAGCCAGAGTATGCAAACACCAAACGTCACTACCTGTTGAGGTTCCAGTTATGCTTGTCGGTGACCACCACGTCCTGAAAATTAATTAAATTAGATGGGAGCCGGATGGGTTTGGTTTTACTTAAATCATGTTGGGAAGCACTGAATTTTAATTCTTTTATTTGCTGGATTACATAATGGTAAATTGTGTCATCTGAATTGAAGGTCTATTCATAACTATTGGTCTACAAGTTCACCAGCTGACTGCAAAATAAAGCAAATTACTAGTGTCTAACAACAATCTTCATAATTCAGCTTTGGAAAAAGTGGTAACATCATGCAATCTGGCTTCACATCACAAGAGATGTTCTGGGGTGCCTAGGCGCGACTTGAGTAGCAGCAGTACTCTCAATGGATAGGATTAGATATTGCCATTTCAGCCTGATACAGCTAAAGAGCACAACTGCTTAGGTCAGTACAGTCAACAAAGATGTTTTAATGCATTTAAATGAACTATCGCTGCTTAAAACCGACAGAAACAACACCAATAGTGGTCAGAAGTGCCCTTGGAGGACACCTCAGAGGAAGCGCAGGTGTAGATCAGGGTTACAAGTTCACTTAAGGAAATCTGGTATGATTTGCAGAGAGCTATTTCAAGGGTGAAGAGACAATTTCGAATGAGTTTGGAGGTGACATCGGATGCGCGGCAACTCTGGCAGGGTCTGCGAGACATTGCTTCCTACAAAGCGAAACCCGATAGCATGAATGGCAGCGATGCTTCACTACCAGATGAACTCATCGTCTTCTATGCACGCTTTGCAAGGGAGACACCTGCTACACCTGATGACCCTGTGGTCTCCATCTCAGAGGCCGATGTTAGGCTGTCTTTAAAGAGAGTGAACCTCGCAAGGCGGAAAGGCCCCTTAGAGTACCTGGTAAGGCTCTGAAAATCTGTGCCAACTAACTAGTGGGAGTATGAGTGGAAGTTCCCACTTGCTTCAAAAAGGCAACAATTCTACTGGTGCCGAAGAAGAATAATGTGGGCTGCCTTAATGACTACTCACATCGACAGTGATGAAATGCTTTGAGAGGTTGGTCATGACTAGACTGAACTCCTGCCTCAGCTAAGACCTGGACCCATTGCAATTTGCCTATCGCCACAGTAGGTCGACGGCAGACGCAATCTCCATGGCTCTCCACATGGCTTTAGACCACCTAGACAACACAAACACCTACGTCAGGATGCTGTTCATCGACTATAGCTCAGCATTTAATACCATCATTCCCATAATCCTGATTGAGAAGCTGCAGAACCTGGGCCTCTGTACCTCTCTCTGCAATTGGATCCTTGACTTCCTAACCAGGAGACCACAATCTGTGCGGATTGGTGATAACATCTCCTCCTCGTTGATGATCTACACTGGCGCACCTCAGGGGTGTGTGCTTAGCCCACTGCTCTACTCTCTATATACCCATGACTGTGTGGTTGGGCATTGCTCAAATACCATCTATAAATTTGCTGATGATACAACAATTGTTCGTATAATCTCAGGTGGCGACGAGAAGGCATACAGGAGTGAGATATGCCAACTGAATAAGGGTACAGAAGGGATAAGTGGAGCGGCCATTGTCGGGAGTAGGCCGGTGGAGAGAGTAGAAGCGACTGGCTTTGGCTCATTCAGGGCTTGGTGAAAGCAGGCTTTGGCGAGGTAAGTGTGTAGGTGGACTTCATTTTTGGTTTTTCTTTGGATTTTTTTGAGGAATAGAGAATGTGTCAGTAGGGTTAGTATTTTGCTCTGGGTGTCGGATGTGGGAATCCTGGGAATTTTCCAGCCTCCCAGATAGCCACATCTGTGCCAGGTGCACCAAGATGCAGCTCCTGAGAGACCGTGTTAGGGATCTGGAGCTGCGACTCGATGACTTACAGCTTATTATGGAGAGTGAACAGGAGATAGATAGGAGCTACAGGGAGTTAGTCACCCGGAGGCTGCAGGAGTTAGATAAGTGGGTGACTGTCAGGGAAGGAGTGGGAAGGGAAGAGCTCAGATTGTAGAGAGCACTCCTGTGGCCAACCCCTTCAGTAATCATTATCTCATTTTGGATGCTGTTGAGGGGGATGACCTGACAGAGGACGACCATGGCGATCGGGTCTCTGAGACTCCTCAAATTAGACACTGACACCACTTACAGAAATGACTAACAACATAGTATCTGGAAGAATATCTACTTTAAGATCCAAATTTTTAACATAAGAAATTTCCACACAAAAATAAACATGAAACAAATGTTAATATATTTTGAGCAATTTCTGGCTTCCAAGCTATGTAATTATACTGTAGATTGATACATTATTTGGGTGAATGCCCTTATAAATGTTGCAACAGACTATTATAATGGAAAGATTAATACAAGATTAATCCTGCCAAAGGGTTTTGACCCAAAACGTCGACTGTACTTTTTTCCATAGATGCTGCCTGGACTGCTGAGTTCCTCCAGCACTTTGTGTGTGTTAATACAAGATTAATGATATTTTGTGAACTGGAAAGTGCTTAAAGAATATTTTTTCATAAAATTGAGACAATTTTTTCTATGTTAACGAGGTGTTCAATAGTAATTTTACATACCTGCACATATATACAGGAGACACAATTCCAGCTCAAAACTTGGGCGTTCCAACTTGTACAGTTAAGAAAGGATGTAAGAAATGGGTTTTTACTAGAACTTCATAATGTTTAACAAAATAATTTCTGAACTAATAATAAAGCAATGCCAGCATCAGCAAGACTGTATAAACAACTGGTCATAAAGATAAGGCTTCGAATCATGTTGAGATGCTTGCCAACAACATTTAAAGAAAGGATTGAACTTTTCAGAAAGTAACTTTTAGAAAAGAACTCTTACATGCTGCATTATGAGAATATATATTATGAAGAGTGCAGTAAATACTTCCCCTTCATCAAATCTCCCCATTCTGTCACTTCTAAAATATCAAACATCATTTAACAAATTTTAGAAACACTACAGCCTGTGAGAGTCACAAAACAGAAAGAAAGCTTCAGCAACTTGCGGGCAACCAAGCAGAAATTTTTAAGACAATCAAATAAATGTCAAGAAACTTGGGTGTTAATTTACCACCTCCGTTCTCTTAGGAACTCTCCTTTAAAGAATTGTAGCAACTTTATCCTGAATATATATGTCGGCATATCGTCTCTCAAAAAAAAATTAACAATATTATGTGACTGTCGAAGTTACTTATTCTGCAAAATAATTGCACTGGTTGATTGAAATAAAAATTGTGAAGTAACATAAAATGTTTGTATCTATTTCCATAACTTCACTTTTATTAACATTTGAACTTCATCCTTGAGTAAGTTATAGCTGTGGATAATAGAACAGATATTAAAATAATATAAATTAAAAACAACAGGAACTAATAAAAAGCTTCTTGAGACATTTTTATCATTCACATAAGCAAACAAAAACAATAATATGCAGAGTATAAAAAGTACATTTAATATTTGGGAATGACTAAGGGCAGTTTAGAGGTGCATTATCAAACAAATTTTAACACTAAGTACATATGCCCGAACACATATAGGCTGAAATTGATATTCAAAGATTTGAACAGTAAGACAATCCCTGAGGATTATCTTTTGGGAAACTGACAGTTAAAGAGGTTGAAAAGTTTACTAGGAATATTTATTACTTAGAGATACAGTGCAATCAGGCCCTTCCAGCTCATCGAGCTGTGCCGTCCAGCAACCTACTGATTTAACCCTTGCCTAATCACAGGACAATTTACAATGACCAATTAACCTACTAAATGGTATGCCTTTGGAGTGTCAGAGGAAACCAGAGCACCTGGATGAAACCTACACAAACACAGAGGTTGCCGGGATTGAACTCTGAACTCCAATGACCCAGAGCCGTAACAGCGTCGCACTCGCCACGGCACTATTGTGGCGCCTATCTTAGGGGCCTAGAAACTAAAGGCCTGAGGTCAAAATTGGAACAATTGAAAATATGTCTATATAAGAGCGAAGAATTAAGTGAATGCACAGACATGGGAGGATTGAAAGGGAGGAATTAATTAATGGGATTAACAGAGGATAAAGCCAGAATCAGGTTTATATTTACTGACATACATCGTGAAGTTTGTGTTTTTTTTCAGCTGCTGTGCAATGCAATATATAAAATATACTGCAAGTTATAATAAGAAATATATTTTAAAAATTAAATAGGTGATGCAAAAAATAGTGAGATGGTGTTCATGGATTCATTCAACACACAAAACGCTGGAGGAACTCAGCAGGCCAGGCAGCATCTATGGAAAAGAGTGCAGTCGACGCTTCGGGCCGAGACCCTTCAGCAGGACTTACAGAAGCCTGAAGGCACACACTCAGTGATTCAGGAACAGCTTCTTCCCCTCTGCCAACCAATTTCACCAACATGTCCATTCATTATCCACTTAGAAATCTAATGGCAGAAGGGAAGAAGCTGTTCCTAAAATATTGAATGTGTGCCTTCAGGCTTTTGTACCTCATTTCTGATGGTAATAATGAAAAGAGAGCAAGTCCAGGGTGGTGGGGGTCCATAATGATCGATGCCTTCTTTTGAGGCATCACCATTGGCTGCTTTAATGATAAGGATAGGGAATCCAAAGTCAAGGTAATGCTGGGGCAAGTCAGTGAATATATGCTGACAATAGATGGGTGAGATTATGTGTGAGTAAAAGTACAAGCAATAAGGTTTTGTCTGAGTTTAAATTTACAGATCACTGATAGTACAACGCGGGTTGAGAGAAGTTTGGGAAAGATGTGTGTGTAAAGGCAGGGGCAATGATGAGGAATTAGCAGTGGCTGGGTAAAGGATAGAACATGGATAAAGTTGAAATTGCATCCCAGAGTTAACTGGAATGATAAATTTGTGAACAGCTTTATTAAATCAGAGATGAAAAACAACTTGAATTTGCAAGTTTATCCGTCCAATGCTGACCTAATTGTTATTTTCTCATTGACATATCACCAATATTGGAAACATGCTATACAACAATACTGATAGTGATCCTATTTTCATAATGTGAAAGGTGAAATCATTACTTGTTTAATTTTCATAACCAACAAAAGAAAATCAAATTCTTTCCTTTTTATCAGGTAAGATGATCATTTCTCAAATTTGTCAATAATGCACTTGAAAGGATTTATCTCATGTACCCTGTTTTTACATTATTCTTTAACTCAATGACCACAGTCTGAGAGCAGAATAAACTAATCTGATAAATTCGAGTATGTCTGTTTCTAGTGCTTGTAAGGAATCTGAATGAAATGAGTTTACGGACACATACTAAACACCCACCACATTCTGCTACTTAATTTTCACTTTGGCTAAGTGACACAATCAGGAAAGAAAAACCTTATTCTTCTACTGAGATTCACCCCTAACACTGGAAGTATTTATATTGCAATGTCTTTTACCCAATCTGGAAATGTGTTTATAAACGCTTTTTTTGACTCTTTCTCTCAGAATAAAATATTATTTAATTTTACCATGTATAAAAATTCATACTAAACCAAAGATAATTAGAAGAAAGCAATCATATCATTTTGATCTGTTGTGATCTGGTGCAACAATTTCATAAATAATTTCAGTACAGTATTCATTATTATAAATATTTACCACTCTGCTTTTATCAAATTAAAGATCTTTTGGCCAAAACCAAACATTAACACTGTCCCAATAAAGGGTTGCTGATCAAACACACTGACTGCTTCTCTTTTCACAGATGCAGCCAGACCTGCTGGGTTTTTCCAATGTTTCCTGTTTTTGTTTCAGATTGTCAGCATTTCCATTTTTTAAATTTTTTATCAAACTTACAGCTTTATGAATTTAGTACCTAAGAAAACTAAGTAAACTATGGTATATACATTTTATGAATTTTTAGTACTCGGTGGCATAAGCATGCAACATTCAACTTAATGAAAATATGCTACCTCAGCACCAAAACAAAAATAACCATGGTTTACCATTTTTTATTTGTTCTTACGTACAGGAAGCACAATGTCAGATGTGTCCAATGGAAAATAATGTAGGGATTGAGTCTGGAAAAACATATACCCTGTCTGAGCAAAACTATTTCAGCTAAATAAACCACCTGTATTGCCTCATCTAAGTAAAACAAAATCCAAAATTGTCAACCAATCATAAAACGGAACAGTTATCTGACCTTACTTTAGCTTTAACGTTGTTATTGTTTTCTAGGTTAAATATCACCCCCACAGGCAAGACAGTGATCTATTTTTTGTAAATTATATCTTTATTTGCTTAGTGGCTGTGTTGAAGAAGTCAATGATTGAACGACGAATTCTTGTCTCTGTATTTCGGCCTACTAGTTAGACTACAAGTTTTCATGTGACCTATGCTCAGTGCCCACTTTGTTAAGTACACCTGTACACCTGCTCGTTAATACAAATATCTAATCAGCCTATCAGCATCTCATGCAGACATGTTTAAGACACCCATTTGTAGTTCAGACCAAACATCAGAATGTGGAAAAATTGTGATACAAGTGACTTTGACCATGGAGTGAATATTGGTGCCAGATGGGGTGGTTTGAGTATCTCAGGAACTTCTGATCTCCTGGGATTTTCATGCACAACTTTCTCTAGAGTTTACAATGAATGGTGTGGAAAAAAACCCAAAAAAAAACATCCAGTGAGCAGCAGTTCTGTGGGTAAAAACACCTTGTTAATGAGGTAAGTCAGAGGAGAATGGTCAGACTGGTTCAAGATGACAAGAAGGTGACAGTAACTCAAACAACCATGTGTTACAACAGTGGTGTGCTGAAGAGCATCCCTGAATGCACAACATGGTAAACCTTGAAGTGGATGGGCGACAGCAGCAGAAAACCGCGAACATACACCCAGTGGCCAGGAGGTACTGAATGTACTTTGACCAGGCAGGATAAAGTTAAATGTGAAGAGGCTTGTGTGAAGTATGAACATCTGCAAAATCTGTTCACCCAAATAGTCTGTTTCGGTGCTCCAAATTCTATGAACGTCAAATTGCCTTTGGGTTAAATGTTCCTCCATGGATACAAAATAACAATGTAAGTACAAATTAGACCAGATGTGGAGTCCCAGAATATGACAGTTTACATGTAAGTGTGTTTACAACTAACTATTGTATCTATCTTAGAGTGGGAGATTTGGTGTGGAGGTAATTACCACTAGATCAGTAATCCAGAGTCCAGTTCTATGCTGGGGACATGAGTTCAAATTCCACCATGGCAGATGGTGAATTTGAATTCAATAAAAATATTTGATAACCATGAAACCAGTCAATTGTGGTAAAAACCCATCTGATTCATAATGTCATTTAGGGGAGGAATCCTGTCACCATTACCTGATCTGGCCTATATGTGACTCCAGACCCACAGAAATGTGGTTGACTCTTAAAGTGCCCTATAAAATGGCCTAGCAAGTTGTAGCCAACCACTAAAAAAAAATATCGAGCCAATCATTGTGACTTTAACTGAAGGAGAATGGTTGAGAGTTCTTAAGTACTCAACTGGGAGAATAGACACCCAATCCTGCATTACCATAATTCATAGCAAACTAACAATGTAAACGATATGTACAAATATTTAGTTTTGAATTGGTCTCTCTTGCTAGACAACCTGGATGTAATTCTGATCTTGTGGGCTTCTGCCTCAAGACATGTTCTTCTAATCCAAAAAGGAAATATGACTATGGTATGAAATGCTTATGAATTTTTAGTGCTTTGCAGGATAAGCATGGAACAATTAAATCATATTGAAAACAAAACTATTCTCTATCTTGCATAAAAATAACCAGGCTTAGCAAATTCCCTTAGTTTGCTTGTCCAACAAAAAGATAAAGGATGGACAGATGGGGACTGAGGCCAGAAAAACATACATCCCGTTTGAGCAAAATCACAAACAATTGGATTTTGTTGCGCATATTACGTGATCCAAACACCAATTATTAATCTGGCATATTATGAACTTAAAGTTACATATTATGAAGCTCACCGATAAATAAAAGTAGTTAAATATTTAATGCAAAACTTCACTTCGCACAAATGGTTGGAAAACAAATTGTAGTGTAGACAGGTAAGATGGAGTAAAAGTCTTTAACAAATCTCTCACTGCTTGCTGAATTGCAATATGATTGTAATAGTTGCTAAACTGTAATACATTAGGGATATTTAAGGGACTCCTAGATAGGCATATGAATGAAGGAAAAATGGAGGGCTATGTGCAAGGGAAGGGAGTAGATTAAAAGGTTGACACAGCATCATAGTCTGAAAGACCTGTACTGTGCTGTAGTGTCTTATGTTCAGTAATTTAAAGTTTGAAATCTTCATTCTTGAATTGCATGAATATGAAATTGGTGTTACTGCAGAAAGTACATGTCTATCAGAGGAGGCAGGAATGTAGAAAGTTTCTCCATCTGTACCATGCGTATTGTTTCAGTTCTCAATTCCCAGCTAAAATATTGATAATGAATTCCTGATTATTATTACAGTGGTAGAAAAGGTGCACTGAACACTTGTTTACTTGCATTTTTAAGAACTCAGGATCTGAAGTAGCTCTGATCAATGCCACTGCATATTTATCACACGCTTACAGGAGAATTCAATTTTGCCAATTGATAGAAATGTTAAATACTATTAAACACTATCTAAGGTTTCATATTAACTGGCATCAATAATGAGACATCTTTGATGATTAATATTACTTAGCAACATTGGGTAGAACGACGACTAGAGGTCATAGGTTAAGGGTGAAAAGTTTAAGGGGAATATGAGGGGAAACTTCTTCGCCCAGAGGGTAGTGAGAATGTGGAACGAGCTGCCAGTGCAAGTGGTGTATGCAAGCTAGATTTCAACATTTAAGAGAAGTTTGGATGGAAATATGGATGGTAGGGGTAGGGAGGGCTATGGTACCAGTGCTGGTCAATGGGAATAGGTAATTTAAATGTTTTGGCATGGACTAGCTGGCATGAAGTGCCTATTTCTGTGCTGTACTTTTCCATGACTCTAACAGAGCACTATTGGTTATTAGTATCAAATAGATGACAGCTCTCCACATACCATACATTATTTTACTACAACTACTAACTTAAAATTTTTGGCTTGTGGCAAGTAGATAAATTTAATTGCAGAGAAATGACCAATGTTCAGAATTACTTATATCCATCCTTAAGGATTATATACATTCTGTGGGATATCTGTAAACATCAGGTCAATAGTTTATTGCTTTAGCTCCAGACAGTAAACAATATTTGTGTTATTGACTCCAATTCACATGATCCGATTCTAAAACAAGAAACATTTGACAATACCCCGACAATGAAGCACAGGAAATGTTAACAAATTGGGATTTTCCTTCCACCCAGAATTTGGTCATCCTGTAGAACAACTATACACGTCGGAGGTCACAACTATCAGTTACACAGTGACTATTTTGTTTTACACAGGGACCTGACGAAAAAAAGCAGAACACTTTCTGACTACAGAGCAGAAAGGCTGACTTTCTGTAAGTCAGATAGGAATGTACTTAGCGAAAAATTGAGACACGGGATCAAAAGAGAGGTCCGTTTAAAGGATTATTTTGCAAGAAAGAAGAAAGGACTAGCTGTTTGGTTTATATCTGGATTGGGAATAATGGAAAGATAAGATGACCTATGACAGTACTAGCGCCAACTCTATCTTTGTTCACTCGCCTTGTTTACCTTCCGTAGAACATGGGAAGATACGATATTCCGTTTACTTGTATATATTTGGATTTAGTCAAAATCTGCGCATTATATGACATCTAAAGATGAAGAGCAGATTTAAACAATAGGACCCTATACCACCTACACACTTAGAGACAATATCAGTTCAAAACCCCGTGACCAAACAACGATTAACGGGCTGTGGAAAATCGGTCGAAAGTTTAACGGGATGTAACCATTTTACAAAATATACTTCACGGCTTTTCAGCCTGTCTGCAGTGTTTCGAAATGGACTTGCCAATTTCTTTTCATTGTGATTGACCAATTAAATTTAACTACTTCATTCATATTTCAACAACAGAGGGCTGCCATATAATGATGTCTTTAAAAAAAACACACCTGTACTTAATTTATTCCTCGTATTCTCGCCAAACGATGATATAATATGTTTCAATTTTTTTTTGTTTTGGAATCGAAGAGTAGGTAACTTTCACAGTTTTTTTAAGCAACGGAATTCTGGTACCTGCTGGAATGATTAGATACTACAGATAGTTATTACGCGTTGATAACAAAATACAATTTCTTCCACTTGCGGCAATACTGTTCCTCTTTGATACACCCGGTCAAAAATAGTAAAAATGTACAGATTTAACGAATCTATATTAAATTTACTGGACTGCTGCAAAAATAACATATACTTGTGTATATATTAGTATTTGTGACCTGCTGCTATGATTATTCTAATGTAAGTAGGCAATAGTTTGAACAATTCTGTATGGTGTACAGTAGTAGTAGTAGTGTATAGTGAGAAATAACTTCACTGAACTTCACTTGCCCATCACAGAAATGTTCTCAAAGATTCATCTTCAAGGGCATTTCATCTCATGTTCTCGATATTTATGGTTTATCTACCTGTCTATCTATCTGTCTGTGTATCTATCTATCTGTTTACGTACTTGATAATAATAATAATAATTTATTCTTTCTTTTTATATTTGCTCCGTGTATTGTTTACAGACTGTAACTTGGTGCGGTCTTTCATTGTTTCTTATTATTCGATGTTTCCATAGATAGTTATTACTCTATTATAGATTTATTGAGTATGCCCGCAAGAAAATGAATCACGGGGTTGTAGATGGTGACACATATGTATTTTGATAATAATTTTACTTTGAATTCGCTCCGAACTTTGAATAGCTCATAAAAATGACCTGCGTAAAACGCTTTCAAGGAAGCAGTATAGACAATTAGTTGCAATTGAATATTTTTTTCTGTATTTGGTTTCATTAAATGTATCAGGTAAAAATAACTATCCATAGTTAGTCTCTCAATTTTCCAATTAAGTACTCATTAGCACGTCTTTCTCAGTGACAGATAGCAGCGGAATTTAACAAATTTTACTGGATCTAATAGTTGAATTACAGAAATGTAGAGATTCCAGAAAAATGGAGGGTGGGAGTGTGTCCATAAAAAAGGCTAAAAAAAAAGATGTTTCCTTATTTTTCTTAAAAGACCAGCACCTCTCATCACTCATAGAAGGAAAATCGCTTGTTATACCACAGGGGCGCCCAACAGAACCACGTGATTTTCGCAGTTGGGTGAATCCATAACGGGACCGGAGATCCACACAAATCTCAGATTCAGTCTTGCAAAGTAGATGTTAATGCACCATTCGATGCGCTGAATAGTAATAAATTATTTTCACCTTGACGATATTAAAATTGAGTTAGGATATCAAACTCAAGATGGAACCGAAGAGCAATTTCAATGAATGGAAGATCCTCTGTTACAGAATCCGCCATGCCTCTTCTGATGAAGGGTCTCAGCCTGAAACGTCGGCTCTTTATCTCTCTCCATAGACGCTGCCCGAATTCCTGCCGCATTTAGTATCTGTTACTCTGCATTTCCAGCATCTGCAAAATCTTTTATGTTTATGATTCCAAATTTACTTGGTATTGAATAAATGACCAGCGTTGATGTGCTCAACTCTTTACAGATTCACAGTGAGCCTTTCAGAAAGTGGCGTGTCTCTCCCGTATTTTGATGTTCATCTATTACACGGTGTTGCGCTGGGCCAAGATTTTACTAGTTGATGGTTTTTTTGGATGCATTTCTGATCAAGGAAAAGGAATATACCAAAGTGTGAATGGTATGTCAACACGTTTCTGTAGTGGTGGATGCGGGTATGATTTCAACATTTAAGAGAGATTTGGATAGAGTCATGGATGGGAGGGGTATAGAAAGCTATGCCATGTGGAGCTATGGAGAGACTGGTGCAGGTTAATTGTTCACCACGGACTAGATGGGCCGCAAGGCGCGATTCTATACTGTGGTGTTCCATGCATCTATGACATTAAATAACCTGCATTTGATGCCATTTCAGCACCAAACATATCACGTAGACAATAGCTGATTTATTTCTACACTTTGCACCCCTCTATAATTTCGAAAGGAAGTCGCCATTATTCATCTGAAAATTTAGCCAGTATCTTCTCTTCGCTGCTGGGAAGTATTGGTACAGACTTTATGTGATCGGGTTTTCTCTGAAAGGGTCAAGACGATAATTTACTTTCCCAATCATGCTGTCTTACCTCGAAGTTCGCTAGTTGGGCTTTAGCACAATTCAATCCACCTAAATATTTTTAAAATTGTTTTATTTGGTTCGCAGGCTTCTCATTACGTGCCTTAACATCACTCATTCGGGGAACTCTACCTCGCATCTACTATCTTGCACCATATTAATCCGGATTAATTAAAAAAACAAGTGTTGCTCTTAATATATAACGTTTTGAACACAAAATTATGCGTTTCCTTGGATATATGGCAGGGCAGCGACATTTTTCCGATGTAAAGTAGCAAACTAGAAAAGTGGAGCAGTCCTCACACACAGTGACAGCCGCGCACATTACCACTAGTAAAATTCTGAGCAAACGTAAACCGACGTGAATTGCTAATCTAAAATTCGATAAAACATTCGCTTTCACTAGTTTTAATTATAATGACGAGTTTTTATTTCAAAACGTAAACTCCTTTCAATCACCAGGAATATTTAGAAATGGTTTCCTGGTAATTCTTAATGGAAATATTTCATTATTCAGTATCGGCTGCCCCATAGGATAATTCAAACAACGTACATTAGCTATATGACAATTCGGTTTAAAACCGATTTATCACCTGATAGTGCCGTAGCCTGTAATGACGATTGGGTGAATCGTAAGTGTGTTGCAAACGCATTCTCAATATTCAAAAATCATATTAAAATGCGCGTTACAATCGAATCTTCGTCTGCCTCCTATCGAATAAGCAAAGCATGAAGAATCATATTTATTTTAATAATTTAAGTTGAAGGAATGAGAACATTCTTCATTACAAAATATGTCAAAATATCTAATTTGGTATTGTATGCAAGACGCGCTAATGAGGAGCCTGCGGACAAAGAAAGGCAATAAAGAATATTCTGTGAATAAATAGGTGGTCTGAATTATGCCAAAGTCCAACTGTAAATGATTGTGGGAATGCGAGTGCGTTGATGTTATTTTCCTTTCTTCCCTGTAGCCTGTAAAACTGCGAGAGAGCTCTCGGATGGGGAGACAGTACGGCGTCCAGCATTCATTCCTGTGCGCCATGCTGTAACACTGCTATCAGAGGGGAACACACACAGCATGTTCTGTTTAGTTCAGCCACCTCATCACTCTTCTGCTGACCGCCGCCTCACTCGCTGCCGTCCGCCGCTGCAGGATAGAGCCAGTCAATCAGCTCAGTGCAAATTCTCGGCCTTCCTCTTTCGTGCAAAAAAAAATAACCAACCATCTTCTAAACCCGAGAAAATACTTTCAAACATCGACCACCAGAATAAAACCGACACCAACTTCACACCATTCGGCAAAAAAAATCGCAATCCCACTTGCGAAATCATGCAATCATTTCACACAATCACGCAGAGTCTTTTAGCATTGAAAGAATTTCACATTTAGAAAAAAATAGTTTAATACCAGGAACTATATTAGAAGACAAGTTATTCAGGAAAAGAATCACGAGAAATTAATTCTTTAAAAGCTTGAAAGTACAAACCGCAGGGGTATTCCACACAGCTATTTTAACGATGCTACATCAATGCTCTAGATGCGTTATCTCTGTGACAAGCCGCCCAACCACAAACTATTCACTAAATGAACACACAAAATAGACTTTCATGCAAGTCAAGTGCACTGTCGAGGCATTTAGAATCAACTGATTGATTGCAGAACATACAAACTATGATTGTAAATACATAATACAATATGTATGTATAATATATGTACAATAGGCGCAATTCATGCAAATATTAATATATAGTTCCAACGCATGTACTTAATCATTCTTAACAACGCAATCTGGGCTATTTTCTGAACACATCTTTCGCTGAGTTCAGTTTTTCTAAGCTGAAATGATGACCCGAATTATACCTGTAAAATGTAAAATTCTGTGATATCTATAATGCTACAGGCCATAAACATGTTGGAAAGATCTGCTCTATTTTCATTCGCACCAAGGAAAAACAAAGCAGCTTCGTTATACTGCCATCCCTCAGTTTAAGACGTTTATTTAGTCACTATGGTGATTATTTGACTAATTGTTTATTTCAATTTGCACTTTGTCCGTTGTGCGGTTTAGGTAATGAATCCGGGGAGTAAATTATCACTTACTTTTAAAGTTCAAAGAAGGATCCCCGGCAAGTTAGTGGAAGGTGTCAGGCCTCTGACGCCGAGATGGTTTAGCTAAACCGATAGACTTTTACAAATGATTCGAGTCCAATCGCAGACAAATTAACAGGACAGACTATTAATTAATAAGCTCTTCTTATGCAACAAACTGCGATACAAAAAGAATTTCCCTCGCAGGACTGTACGTAAGGAATTTTCAAAACTGATAACGAAATCAAAAGCATGTCTCTGCTGTTGGACAATGATAAGCGCATTGCAAACCACTTAAGTGTCAGAATTAAAGACCCACAGTGCCAGAGATATGGTGGCGCTCGAATATTGATATTTCTCGAAGAGTAACGGTAGTATCGATCGGCTTGTGTGTGGGATATGCCAGAGGGAAATGTAGATAGCGGCATTGATACTTTAATAAGCGAGCGTTGCTGCGAGAGGGAAGCGCGGAGACAGAAAGTTCTCGCAGAATGAAATAAAGAATGTTTGGTATGTTTGTAATAAAATTTGGGGGATACATGCATTCTGAAACTATGCATTGCATTTATGTCATTGTTGTGCTTGTTCGCCAGCTGTTCCATGCCCACGTCTGCACTTTATGAAGTCAAAAGGGTGACAGCTTTTTTTCTCTCTCTCTCAAAGGGATCCTTCATTGCCTCCAATCACTGCCTACCCTATTTCTACACAAACGTTCACCTGGGTAAAATAAATCGAAAACGTGGTTATCTCTTCTCGTGGAAGTACGGGAACCGTACTTAATTGTGCGCTTTGATTTTAATCTTTGAATTTATAGTCTCTTATGCGGCGAATGTCGCTAGAAACATGGACTCTACTGCCGGGTTGGCTAAGATTAATGAAAGAAATTTGAACAGCGCACCTGACTTCGGAACATCAAGTTTTTCTTTTTAAAAAAAGGGCAATATTTCTCCCCTTAATGCGGGAAGCTGGTCGCTCCTACAAGACAATGCAGGAAAAATAGTGCTGAGGCTGTTGCCCGCCTAACCTTGCATACCATGCCTGCAAGTTTCGTCGTTCCAAAAAATTCGCTCCTAAACTAACTGAAATAGTCACAAGACAGGTGCAGTGAATGTTTATCAGCCTTGTCTCGTTGATTTTCCTGTATGTACGCTTTTAATTTTAAAATGTCTACGAGTTTAAAGTCGGTGTCAAATTCCTTTCCTTGAAAGTTAAACGGTTGTGCTTTTAGTTAGAGGCTTTAACGCCGGAGTTCAAAGGCTTTGCTGTACCCTCTCCACTCAATCATTTTCACATTCTATTCCCTCAGTTATCTCTCTGTATCTGGCACCCTGTCTCTGATTGCTTCAGTCCTCCCGTCTCTACCTATCTGTGAGACTAGAGATATAAACGAGACGCGCAGAGAGCTTCAGTCTTTCTGCGGACCAGTTTTGCTGGGGTCATGTTGTATGTTAGGATCGACGCCGCTGTGGAGGCGCTGCGGAGCCCGTGTTTAAGTCAGCACTGTGTGAATCCAATCAGGATCTCCAGTTTCCCAGTGAATTGTGCTCAAGGCGCTGCCTCCTCTCAAATAGCTCAGCAGAGAGCAGAGACACGCACTCTACCGCCCAGAACCTAGACAAACTGGTCTTAAGACACACTGGACTTCTACAAACACCTGACTGATGGCAAACTACCATTAGGTCGGCATCTTACTTTCCACACTCTTTTCAGATGTTCGACGGCCTGGTTCAAGTGTAGCATGCCTGCTGTGATAGTACTGGATGATTTTGTGGTTATTTATCGTGCCTTTAGCTCTTATCTATTATATTTCTTATCTCGGAATTATCTTACTCTAGTCTGGCGTAACTAAGGCATATTACTTACTGTTCTTTTTGGGCCTATCTATATCGATGTGTGGTTTCTGTAATTTCTGGCCAACTTATCTTTTGATACCTCAGCGTTTTCGCTACTTTGGAAATCTAATTACTTTCCAGTTTGCAAGTTGTCGATATGTCTTGGCCAGTTCTGTAGGGGCATGTGGTTATTACCGGGATTCTAAGTGCAAGACATTTGTATCTGGATGTAGTCAGCGCGTTAATGTCATTTTATATATTGAGGTCTTCAAATGGCGCAGCGTTGGGGGGAAGTCTTTACACGCCAGAGCCGAGGCTGCAGCATGTTTCGTCACACGCTTGCCTTGCGAACTCGTTTCGGGAGGAATGCTAAAGGTCTTCCAAACCCGACATTTAAAGACAGAGCTCGCGATGGCTCGGATTGGTATCGTATAGAAACCTGTGCCGGTAAACCAGGTTGGTAAACGGCAAAGCATGTAGACTCTATGTGGGTACGTTGTCCATTGATTGACCCCCCCCCCTTCCTCATTCACGCACTCTCCGTTACATTTGCGGGATGTTGAACTTTTCACTGTTGAATTTTAAAGTCTCCTAACTTCCCTCAGAAGAGATTGGGAGGGGGGGGGCGATGTTGATAGTCGGTTTGTAAGGAATTTTATGGCGGCGGGTAGTTTTGTGACTGCGCAGCAGTTTCGTTCTTACTTTGACCGGTAGCGAATGCTCACCCGGGGCAGTTTAAAAGGCCGCGAGTAACTATTTCATGGTCAATATACGAACGAAAATTTTAGAGAAATTGATTTTCATTGAAGAGACCACGCACTTTAAAGTGATGTACTGGTAGGATCTTCCCACCGAACACGCGTGGAACAATCTGCCAAAAGAGATGGACCCCAGGGGAGATGGACTCCAGCAAATACACTTGAAAGATCAGTCGTAAATGATTCTTCGACCGTTTAACTATTTTATCAAATTGCTTTGTACTTTAAAAGAACACCTAGAATTGTTCAGGGGGTTTGTTTTGAAAGAGGTATTTAAGAGCGATACAATTGTTCCGTTTGTCTAGTGGGCGACAGAACGATAAAAGGAGATTCGAGCTAATTTAATTAACAACGAACTCGAGAACTGGCTTTCTTACTGTGTGTGTGTATCTCTCTCTCTCTCTCTCTCTCTCTCTCTCTCTCTCTCTCTCTCTCTCTCTCTTTCTCTCTCTCTCTCTGTCATTGATTTTTACACTTACAGACTATTTGTTTTGGACCATTCTCCAGGACCGCACTTCGGCGTTTGGACTTCTCGGAACCTGGATGGACCCGAATGAACCTGACTGGTCAAACGTGGCAAAGCACTTCGCCCCAAACGGTTTCAGCTCACCGCCTGACCAGGGTTACTTAAAGTTTGCTGGTCGCCACCACAGTGGAGGTGAGGGCAGCTCAGGGTCGGAAGAAAGCCTGAGGTTGGCGGAATCCTCGGTTCCCACTCTGGACACGAATAGGAACCATCTCCTGCAGCGGAGGCCAGTTGACGCCTGCCTTCCCTTTGGACACACTTCACAAGAGCACGCCACCTTCATGACGGATCTGGATCAGTCAGGCAAACTGTTTCTGCCCAGAGGGATTAAAAGGGAATATGTGACACATCCATCGATTGATATGTACCAAAGTTTGCCTGTGGCATCCGTGCAGGGTCCGAGTACCTACCCACACGATGTTCCTAACAACTTCATGCACTCCAGTACAAGTTCACCCGTCTATGTTCCCACTACCAGGGTTAGCTCCATGATCCAGACCATCCCCTATCTCCAAGGTAGCGGATCGAGCCAGCAGAGCCACCCCGTTACTAACCACTCGGTCTGGACTCAACCTGCCTCGGAAAGCTCAACCTACAGCTCCAGCAGACCTCACGAAATGGTTTCCAGCAGATTCTCCTTCTCTCCCAGTCCGCCCATTTCAAACGGAGCTTCTCGAGATTCTGGTTACCATAACAGTCTGAATGGCAGAGATCAGTACACTGGTGCTTTGGCCAGGCCTCTTAATGGATCTTATCCCAGCCCTTACACTTCTTACGTTGGGCCGCAGTTGGCTTCGGCTTGGACTGCAGCAAGTTCCTTTGAAAGCCCAATGCTGCAGAGCTTGCAAAGCAGACCTGCAAACATACCAGTGCGGGGACCCAATGGAGGTAAGTCACCCCCATGTGCGTCAGACACTTGTGTTAAGACCGACAATCGTTAGCTTGTTATCCCTTATTCTCCCTCTGATATAGTCGTACCTGATCTACGTGGTGGGACTGTTCCATCCTTAAACTGGGAACATTTTTAACTGCAAAAAAAATATTGTGAGCGTTGTAGTTTATTGTACTGCTGCTGCATGTGATACCGAACATTTTGAACTGCAGATTCCCAGCCTCGCATTACATTCTTGGATTCGTCAGGAGTGTTTATCATTAAGGAACTTCTGGCTTCTGTTTAATAGTAGCGAACGAAATCCTGCACGGGTATTTTCGTTTTGTTACTAAAACAGGGATAGGAGAGGATGAAAGCGGGTGATCTACAGTATGTGACTGTAGATTAGTCATGGCGCATCCAAATATGGCATAGTGTACAAAGCATCATTAATTTCACCAAAAATTATGCGAATCAAAATAATCCGACCACAATTCGTGTGTAGAGTTTTGAGATCAGTTTATTTACATACATTCGATCAGTGAGAATATTTTAAGCATATCATAAACAGCATAATTACTACATATGACAAACTTTGCTAATATCGGAGCACATTCAAAAAGCGCATGACTAAACACCATTGTTAAATCTGCGAGTACACCAAAATCGGAGGACGTGAGATGAAAAATAAAACACCAGGTTATATTTCCTGGACACATCCAAAAATTTTAAAATATACATTCTAAAAAAAACTCCTACAGTAATTGTGTTAGCAGTCGATTAGACTGGTAACTTTACATGTCACAAACAATTTCGTGTTGCCTAATAAACGAGAACGACAACCGCCACATAATTGTGTGAACTGCACAATTATTTCCTTTTCGATAAATCCACACTGATATATTCTGTTTCACAGTTCTCATTCAACGACAGTTTACAGCCATTGAAATAGGCCCATTTTGGTAAATAGATTATACTGTAATAATAATCACAAGAACTTAATGTCTTTTACTCAGCGCGGAACAATATTCGCGCATTCCGCAAACGTTTGTATTACCTGTACACCTCAGTCATAATTTCATGATTCCTTACCTCATTATATCTTACTGTACAGAAGGAGGCCGGTAGGCTCATTAACTTTATTCCGGGTCTCACCTGCCACAGTCCCTTTTCCCACTTATTCTCTCTCAAATATTCATGTCAATCCTTGATCTTAATCATTAGTGTATCGTATTCTGGAGATGACGCTAAATTAAAATGCCACTTATTGTTATTACATTATTGTCTATATTTTGGGAATATGGATGTTTTCTCCACGTCGAGAATCAATAAACGCCTATGTGTTAGAGGATCTATATGCAATGATTGCTGACACACAGGAGTCCATACAACATACACACACACACACACACACACACACACACACACACACACACACACACACACACACACACACACATCTCTTTTCTAGTCTAATTTAAGTAGCAAGCTAATCTGAAAATGTTACTGAATTAGTAGTAATAATATAATAAGGACTTTTTTAAAAAAATCCAAACACTGCCTAACTTTTCAGACAAGTCTGGCAAGATCGAACTATAGAGAAATTGTGAAATGAACTCCCACGGGGAGTAATTACGTTATTGACGTGTAACATCGGTGATATCGAACGCATTGCAGTTTATCGTAATCTCAGCTAGTATTACTCTCCTATTTATGAACAAAATAACAGATATTCGAATGAAAAGAATAAAGATTCGCCACCTTTGCCTAACAACTAACAGCTGAAAGTAAACTGAGAACCTTGAACAAGACTAGGTTTAGAAAAACAAAATGCTGGAGGAACTCAGCAGGCCAGGCAGCATCTATGGGAAAGAGTAAGCGGTCGACGTTTCGATCAGAGACCCTTTACTTCTCCTCTGACTTCCTTTCCAGTCCTGAGGAGGTTCTTGGCACGAAAAGTCGACTGTTTACTATTTTCCATAGAAGTTGCCTGGCCAGACATATGTGTGTTGCTTTGGATTTCCAGCATTTGCAGATTTTCTTGTGTTCGATTTTAGAAAACAGCCCTTATATTATTTATCTCTTTCCCTTGCATTCATCCTATAGACCGGCAGTTAATTTATTTGACTTGATAATTTTGTGAAATCCATTAAAGAGTTACCCCCCCCCCCAGAATAAGTTACCAAAAGTATCAACTTCCTTTCTCTGGACCATACGCTGGCCAGCCCTGAAACCCAACAGCACTGGTGACCATGTCCTGGTCTCACCTTATCCTGCCTCTGCGAACGCATTTATTTTAATCAGAGATTTTGTCCGTCGGTTCACGGTTAGCAATTTACACTGAAGGGACATGCAGTACAGGAAAACGGAAATTCCCCAGACCAAACGGATTTGAAAATATCAGCATTTGAAGTCGTTCTTCGGAAAAGGCGCGTTACATTAGTTAAAACATTTTCTATTTACACCCTAGTCTCAAATTTAGGTATAATTTTAATTAAAGTCATTCTAGTTAATGTTCTGCATTTAACATGCTGTGCATTTTTAAATTTAAGCTTTATCTAACCAATGTCAAAAAAAATGGTCTACAGTCTTCCCGAAAGTCAAATTGCCCAAACAACATAAACAATTCTTTAAATAAATCCGTAAAACGAAATTGTCATAATCCTGGCGAGCTGTTAATTTGCATATTCATGATATTGTAATATCGACCTCCCAGACCATAGGAACTGCAGATTGCCGCGCATGGGTGGTGCAAAAGGTTACCAGCAATCTTTACCGTAGGCGCTTTACACCGTTTACTGGTTCGGACCAGTAAAGATTTTTAAAAAGCCTTGCTGCAGAGGTCAAACCGCAAATCCGAAAATCGAGTTTAATTTCTTCCATATGCTCCTTTTAGTGACATTAGTCGTTCTTATCTTGTCTGACGAACTTTTAAGGGATAAAATGATTTCAAGAACAAGATGTCATTGCAGTTTGTATTAAAGACAAACACTTAACACAGTTGTACTAAATATAAACTTGGAAGTAATTAATTAAATATGTAAGTTGTCTTTAAGTATCACATAGATGTCCCTTTTGATAGCCCATAGCGATATGCCGCAGTGCGACCCCCAAGGCTTGTCCCGAGTTATCAGTACTTTGGAGTTCCGCCATGTTCGGAGTAAAAGTTATTGTTTATTCCAGTACCTGATTATATTGATAGAGGGTTTATTTCCTAACTGATGTGAACAAAGCCGTAGGAGTAAAATCAGGATCATAGGTAGCAACTCAATTCGGGTCGCAAATCGGAGTCTCAGGATGACAGTCAGATTCTCGGATCAGAACTAAATGCCACTCTTTATTCAATGTACTTCACAATCTAAAATCTGTAACAGCTAATTCTTACAATCAAACATAAAGGAACACTGCATTTTTTTTTGTAAAGCCAAGACTCGCAAATCTGCAGTTACATTTGCACGGTAGACCAGGTAAATCAAAACGAAACAAAAATTACTCCTCTGTACTGAGTTTTAAGTCTTTAGATGAAGTTAGCTGGTTGTTTTTACAATATTTCACATTGGATACTTGCACATATAATAGTGAATGGAATCTTTCAGTATGAAGTTTTATAAGATCACTGCGGATAGCGGAGTAAGTTATTTTACAATAAGTTACACGTCACGCAGATGGATCAATTTATTGAATCTCCACTGTGGCAGAAACAGTTTTTGGATCAACTGATGGAAAATATGAAATGAATTTTAGGAAATAGGATTTAGTTAAATTCACACAAAATGCTGGAGGAACTCAGCAACCCGGGCAACATCTATGGAAAAGAGTAAACGTCGACTTTTCGGGCCGAGATCCTTCATCATAAGTTCTGATGAAGGGTCTCGGCCTGAAACATCGACTGTATTCTTTTCCATAGATGCTGCCTGGCCTGCTGAGATCCTCCAGCATTTTGTGTGCATTGTTTGGATTTCCAGCATCTGCAGATTTTCTATTGTTTGTGTTGAAATAAATTTAGTCCTTATAATCAATACCATCAGTCCGAAACTTTTGAAACGTAACTATTTCGACCCGGACTGACAAACCCCATAGAAAATGGTACATAAAGTCTCGCTGTTTTTTTGGGTAATGTATTTGGATGCTATTTTTTGTACAGAGTTGAGGTTGCTGCAGACAATTTACATCCAATCAAACGTTTGTCTCTAGTCTCCCCGCATTTTGCCTTTGGAATGTGAACTTTTGTCGCTAAAAACAGGCATGGTCTGCGAGGTCCAAACACGCACTCCAAAGAAAACTCTGACAAGGGTTCCACTTCCTTCAACCAAAACAATATTGCATGGATTTTACGGAGTGCGTATATGCTGATGAATTGTAGAAACAATAATTTCAGCGATGGAATAGAAAGTGATACTCCAGTGCATTGAACCAGGCTTTCGGAAGAAGCCTGTCTTTTTGCCTGGGTCTCTCATTTTTTCTCCATGTTTCACACATTTACAATTTTCGGTGTTTTCTCCCTTGCATTTAGCACATTGTCGCTTTTAAGTCTAACCATCCTCACCGTTTCGTTACATAGAGCCGAGACGGCGATAATCACCTTTCAGTGCAAAACCACACCATTTGGCAATGGATCCAGACGTTAATCTACTTGCTCCCTTTGGAGCCACCATTGTTACATCTCTTCAGTTAGATATTAAAGCGCATTGTAAATGTAGAAACGATTGTGCTGAACCAATTAACGTTTAAACTACTCGCAAAGTAAACTGTTAGACTGTGGAAACACCTCAGCTTGTTTGAAGACAGCGTTTATACAGCAACTGCTGAGAATATGTTTATGAAGGATTAATTCTCTCCTTTCGCTGCTTTGATGTTTGTTGTTGGAGCGATCAATCTGGGAGACATTGTCTCGAGTAATTCTTTGTAGTGTAGGCTTGCAGGTTACCTATAAATCCTTCCAACATTTTTGCAGCAGCCCTTTACCAGGAAGTTACACCTCCCCATGTCCCCTTCAGTCATTTTCGTGGAAGAAATTACCAAGATTTCAAGAAGAGTTGTGCAATTAAAACCTAAAATGTTGAAATTACACGCGCTATTATAATAGTATAATATCTGTAGCAAGAAGTGTTTATTTTCTGAAATAAGATCATTTTGTTTATAAATCCCACGAGGATTCCCTATTCATTTATCATCATTATTAACTCGGACAATTATAGGAAGGTCCGGCCGTCCTATTTGGCGTTATAAAGGAATTGATTTATAGCCCGAGGCTGTAGGTCGAACGCTTTTATATGGTGGGAGAAAAGTGCGCAGAGCGCGTGTTGCTTTACTCGGAAAGTCCCCGATAAAAGTGGCCCAAGGTTGGAAAATAGGAGGGTGGTGAATTTTCGGGCAGGATGAGAGTTAATTAATTTGCAGCGGAGGGCTTTGCTTTAATCAACCGCTGTGTAAGGCGTTGACAATCTTGAAGTATTGTGGTTCTGTTACATTTAGTACCAAAATGTAGCAACTGTTAGCAATGAAGGACAGACCCGCTGTATTTGGGGCAGGAAAGAAGGTGGTTAATTATCCAGATGTTTACCACGTCAGAATCATATTTACACTATATATACAACGATGAAAAGATTAGAAAGATTGCCAGATTTGTAGTCAAGAAAGGTTTGTGCTTTTACAACGCATTAACATTTTAGAAACCGTATATACCAAGTGAGTATTCTCAGTCTGAAGAAGGCGGATATGCTGAAAGTTTCTACTTTAACATCTATGGGTTCTGGTTCCTTGTCTCTGATGTTTTCATGCCTATGAAATCAAAACAAATTACTGGAAATAATTAGAGGGTCAGGCAACTTGCTTTGAAAGAGGGGAAAAATCATCTCCAACGCCCGCCCTTCATGCTACATTGTATTTTTAGTAATCAATACGGAATAAGTAGTCGCAAAATAAAAACCTGCAGATGCTGGAAAGCTAAAATAAAAGCAGAGAACGCTGGGAACACTTCACAAGTCAGGGCGCGTCTGTAGACAGAGAAACAAAGTTAATGTTTTGGTCGGGAGAGCTTTGTTCTGAAAGTTAACTCACAGACACGGCCTGACAGGAATATTTCCAGCATTTTCTCTGTACGTTACAGTATACATGCAAATCCACTTCTTCATTGGTTATTTTTTCACTGTTACATTTTTCGTTTGACCTAATTTTTAGAATTATATTTTCTCCAATTTATACATCGCAGTGCAGGATTAACACAGAAGAGTTAATATTGAATTAAGCAACGAAGCTCTGCCAATCTGAATCTTTCTTCAAGATGAAAGTTTTGCATTTAACGAAATACACATAGCTTTGCGTCTTGATATGTTATATTACACTTGATTCACTACCCACACTCTGCTTGCAGTGACTGTATTGATTAGCTAAAATAAAGTTTCTGCTCAGCTTAGGACCGCTGATCTTCACCACAACCGATAGGGTAGGAAAAACAATAGATACGACTATCTATTAAAATAACAATAACCCACTGGACTTAAGAAGAATGATCTCAATGAATCCTACGGGATATTGAAATATATGGAGTCTGTGTTTCCCATATTGGAGGCTGGAAGACACAGCATCGGAATTGAAGAACGTCCCTTTAGAACAGAGATGAGAAGGAATTTCTTTAGCCAGCCGGTGGTGAATCTGGAATTCATTGCCACAGACGGCCAAGTCATTGGATATAGTTAAAGCGGAGGTTGTTAAGTTCTTGATTAGTAAGCATGACAAAGGATTCAGGAAGAAGGCAGGAGAATGGGTAGAGAGCGAAAAAAGTCAGCCATGATGGAATGGCGGAGCAGACTCGATAGGCCGAATGGTCTCATCCAACTCCTATATCTTATGGCCTAAGTCGACCCTTTTGTTTAAAATGTTTTGGATGAATGGAAGGCAGACCATTTGAGCAGACTTAGCATTTATCTAGGCGGTATTATTTAGTTGCAGCATTTCTGTATTTGGAAGCTGCTCAGTACAATGGGCGGCAGGTTTATTATTTAGATGATAAGAGCACAGGTTGGCAATTTAGCAATCAGTAAATCAGATATTCTTAGGTGTTTAGACTTGGAACTAGGTGAGCGTAACTCCAGTTAGCCGCTGGTCACGATTTGTGAAAAAAATAATTTCTCCAGTGAGCATGGATACTCATTGGGGAAATAATACATAAGGATTTATGTAATAAGCCAACCGATACCCATTTAACACGCGCAAAATCCTGGAGGAACTCACGACGTTTCCGGCCGAAACCCCTTCGGCAGGATCATTTACCCGTTTAATGCTTTCCTCTACCAATCCAACAGTAAAAAAAATCCGTTTAATTTCGGGACTAGTCACCTCATCTTAAAAACTAGAGTGAGAAAATTCAGACCAAGGCATATTTTTAAAAATGGCAACGAACCCAACTTTCACCCTAAACCAGGCCTTTGTTTTCAGTAAGTACGTTGTCACAGCAAATCAACTCCCTGTTGCAATGGCCGAACCACTTCCTTTAAAAATGGTTTTCACCCAAGGTTCTCGGAAAGGACCCGGCCTACAGCAGAACAATTGCACTAAAACAAAAATAAAATTTGAAACTCAAGGAGTCGGACATTAAAATCGTAATTCAATTCTTCTACAAACTGAGAACAAATATGAGAAGACATTCCTATTGGTAATGTTCAGCGTTACTATTAGAACTTAAAATGTAAGCAATATTGGAGCACATGATTTTTGAAAAAAATACACATTTTCAAAGATAATTTAAAACTCGGGAGTTAGTAAATACTGAGGTGGTCAAGAGGACAGGCTTGCTGTACAAAGGCATTCCAGGACCTACCAAAGTGCTTTATGGACAATGATACATTTTTGGACGGTAGTCATTATAATGACAGAATATTGATTCGTTGTAATTGTTTCACATAGTCTTGTTAGAAGATGATTAAGTGTATTATTTCAATAACTTTCTTTATGTTGGTGGACGGCAGAGCTGCTGGAGGAGCTGTCCGAAGCCCGCGAATGTGTCAATTGTGGCTCCATGTCCACTCCCCTGTGGCGACGCGACGGCACCGGCCATTACTTGTGCAACGCCTGCGGTTTGTACCATAAGATGAACGGACTCAGCCGACCTCTTATCAAACCTCAGAAGAGAATGGTAAGCGGCTTATGTAACCCCGCCAGTCCAATCCAGATGCAGCAGGTACTACCTTTAATATAAATGATCACTAGAGTCTGCAAGGTAGCAATACTTCTTAGAATATAATGCAAAGTTTGAGCTTCTGTTAATTAGAAAAAAAGACTGGCATTTTTAATGCAGTCCAGTAAAATTGTGTATTTCAATCCTTTAATTGACTTCGGTACTCTAAAGCCAGTACTTGAAACCATTTAGTGTCCAGTGTATCAGTAGATACACTCAGCAACTGTATATGTATTTTAGAAGATGGTGCTGTGATTGTAAAGGATCCACTATGATAATGATTACATTATTCACCCATACTGACCAGCTACGCTAAACATTTATTTATCAGTTAGGGTTTGCCCCAATGCAGGATTTTACAGGAATATATAGATGCATCCCAGAACTCATCTACACTTCCTATTAAATCACATTTTGGAAAAATTATAAAATAATACGGACGATGTTGAGAAATATTCACGATTCCTATAACATGCCGATCTAGTTTTGATTGGTGATTACTAAAATTTAAATTTGTCCACACCAACGTACAATTGAAGGAGCATCATATTGAGAATAGTTTAACGTAGAGAAGCCAACGACGTTCGGAATAAATCGAAAATGAAAACAGCATCTAAGTGGAAATGCACAACACTCCGTAGTTATGGCCGAATCTTCCCTATTAGGCAAAACAGACTTGTAACCAACTCCCCCAGATTTCTCCTAGCTCTCGTTTCATATGAAGTGAGACCAGTAAAACTGTGCGTTTTAATCCTTTAATCGACTATGGTAACCAATCTTCTGTACTCTATACTTGAAACGGGATTATTTTATTTTTAAACTATAAGCAGAATAACTATAGAAAAAGAGATGTAATTTTCACCGTCCGACCATGAAAGGGTTTATGTTCAATTTTTTTCCCCTCTTGCTGTGTGTGGAATCAAAAGAGTCTGGCGTTACGTGACAAAAATGTGTTGACATTCGCGTGCTACGTACTGTATAAAGCAGAAGTGGTGTTAAAGAAATACCTAAACGAGAAGATTTCTTCCTCCCAAATCTGACATCACATTTATTGCATCTGTTTACCAGCTTGATTAATAATAGTGTTAATCTCGTTAAGAGCCTCGATTAGTTTTTCCAATTACTACGCTATTCGCAATTGGCTGTTTTCTTTTTAAAAAGGGAATCACATCAACTACTGTGTTAAAAAGAGACTTTAAAAGGTCTTTTGTGGGAAAACATTGAACGCCCCCAGCCACTTAATTTAACGAGGCAAATGGTTACTGTGAGGTGAGATAAAGCGACAGGGAATATTCCGTAGCTTGCATTGCTGAGCTACAACAGCCCCCACTAAAATAAAGAGATAAAGGCAATCACAGTGGTGATTGTAGCGCTTTTTTTGGTCCACAATTAGGATTAGGTTTTGTTGTAGGAGTCCAGGTTATTTTTGGTCCCTAGTACTGCAAAAACAAGTTGGAATTTTCAGATTTATTGTAAGATAACTGACGGTTGGATCAAAAGAACAAGTCGATAATTAAGAAAAAAGTTAGCAGCAATTTAAAATGTTGAAACTTCACCTACAATTAAACGTATACCCACCCCGTTCTTCACAACTAAACTTTGAACTTCCACGCCAGGCTCTTGCTAATATGGTTTTTCCAGGTAATGATGGACCTGCAATGACGCAATTGGAGAGAAGTTAAGGCTGTGACTTGAACTTAGATGTATTTAATAATTTACCACAATCTTCAGTCAGCAGGCAAACATAAAGGAACATAGACTCTATTTGCAAGCTGTAAATGTACAGATTAATCTGCCTTCCTAGTTGTTGAAGGATGTGTTTATGGGTTCATTTGTGCACTATTCTTTGTAAATGTTCCCTGGGGATCAATTGGCTGAAGGTTTGCATCTGGGTCACAGATTAGTAGTTAAATTTCCCCCACAGAGAGGAAAGAGTCCTGGGAGATTCTCCACTGGAGAGCACCACTGTTTCGGACATTGTAGTAGGAGTTCTGATTTACTTTCCATGGTGGTTTGAAAGAAAGAAAAACTTTTGGCACTAAGTTTGAAGAACTACTGAGATTTCTTGGAGTTTTGACTAAGATATACACCTCAGTGAACGTCACTAAAACATATTATCTGCTGCCTTCAAATTGATTGACATTACAGCAGTGGACTGCATGTTAAAAGTACTTCACAGGCAGTGAGTCGCTTCCACATGTCATACAAGATGCTTTTTAAATGCAGGAAGAGTGAGATTTAAAAAAAATCAAAATTCCAACATGTTTCAAAATATCGTGGCATGGTAGCATAAGGCTTTACCATACCAGTGACCTGGGTTCAGTCCTGCTGGTATCTGTAAGGAGTATGTACTTTCTCCCTGTGAGACCACATGGGTTTCCTCCCACATTCCAAAGATGTATGCATTTGTAAGACTTAGTAAGTCATGTATGTTATTCTGGTGCCAATACCATATGCTATGTGGCACTGGAAGGCACGGCGGCACTTGCAGGCACACGTTATGGTATTGTATTGGTCGTTGACACAAATAATGCATTTCACTGTACGTTTCCATATTTTGATGTGCACGTGACAAGATAAAGCTAATCTCTCTGAATTATAACCAAGAAGGTCAGTAAGAAAATAATTTGTATAGTTCTTGGTTAAAAGGAATAAATTGATTATATCATTGACTTTATGATGGTTAATTTTTGGAGCTGCACCTTCCTATACTTTCCACCCCCTGCAATTGTTGCTTGGTACAGGGAAAACTTTGTTATATGTTCCCTGCACCCTCTATTTTGATGTTACATGTTTTCTCACTGTCTCCTAATTTCAAGAAGATGTGCGTCACCACCTTTCCAAGGCCATCCAGCGATATCCAATAAATGTTAAAATTTGCCAGTAGTGCCTGTATCCCACAAAAAAACACTGTTTAATCTCCTCCATAGCACATTTTATGCTTTTCTTTAATGTAGCCTGCAATCCTGAATTCCACCGTCCCCCGGGTTAATGGTAGGGATCCATGGCATGAAAAAGGTTGGGAACCCTTGTCTTAGAGCAAAGTCTAGGAACACTACATTAGGCTGTGGTTCTGCAGCATCCTGGAATACCTGTCTCAGGTCATTTCTGCAGAGGATGGAGGTCAGACAAACATACTTGCTTGGCATTGAGGCCATGAATTGAAGTGAGAGGGGCAATAAAGGTACTGGCTTCATAAGTTCACATTCATGATCTGCTTTTGAAAAGACTTGTAAGTAGCACTCCAGGAAAAAGATGAACAGTCGCAGGGCAAGAGTTCTCGTGCCAGCCACTTTAAGTTGGACTGCTTTGAAGCTGTCTGCCAGAGCTAATTTTATGCCCCTTTGCTAACCCCTTGTAATATTATTTTTGCGGTTCAAACCATTCTAATATCAAGGAATACCAGGGGATTTATTATGTGTTCTTAAACACAATGAAAGAGTTCCATAAAATGTTTTTGATAGGTTTATGGATTTTGGCCCAGAACCCACTGGATTTGGATATTTTAACTCTTTCTGATGATTATATGATTTTTGCACTGTAAAATCCAGTGTAATTGCAAGAAAGGGACATTTGGGAACTTGGGTTCATCGAGCTGTGTGATAGATTATTGATAATGACAATTTAAGGATAGAGAAAAAAACAAATGAAAGAGCAGCAGAATGATGTTGGGAGGGATAATAAATCACGATGGAATGGCGGAGTAGACTTGAATGGCTGAATGGCCTAATTATTCTCCTATGTCTTATGGTCTTATGATTAGTGAGGAATATTATTTCATTGTTCCATTCCTTGGACCTCAAGTTGAGTATTATGTTAGGCAGGAAGTAGCGAGTGGGAGTAAAGGGGGCCTTTTCTGGTTGGTTGCCAGTGACTAGTGGTGTTCCCCAGGGGTCAATATTGGGGCTGCTACTTTTCACATTGTGTGTCAATGATTTAGATAATGGAATTGATGGCTTTGTGGCAAAGTCTGCGGATGATACGAAGATAGGTGGAGGGGTAGGTAGTGCTGAGGAAGCAATGTGTTTGCAGCAGGGCTTAGGCAAATTGGAAGAATGGGCAAAAATGGGCAATACAGTGTTGGGAAATGTATGATAATGCATTTCGATAAAAGGAACAAAAGTGCGGACTATTATCTAAATGGGGAGAATATTCGAACATCAGAGGTGCAGAGGAACTTAGGAGTCCTCGTACAAGACACCCAGAAGGTTAATTTACAGGTTGAGTCTGTTGCTAAAGAAGGCAAATGCTATGTGGGCATTTATTTCAAGGGAAATAGAGCATAAAAGCAAAGAGATAATGCTGAGGCTTTGTAAGACACTAGTCAGGCTGCACTTGGAGTATTGTCAGCAGTTTTGGGCCCCATATCTCAGAAAGGATGTGTTGTCATTGGACAGAGTCCAGAGCAGATTTATGAGGACAATTCTAGAATGAAGGGGTTAACATATGAGGAGCAATTGGCAGCTTTGTGCCTGTAATCACTGGAATTTAGAAGAATGTGTGAGAATCTCATTGAAACCTACCGAATGTGGAAAGGACTAGATATGGTGGATGCGTAGAGAATATTTCCCATGGTGGGGTTATCCAGAACTAGAGGGCACAGCCTCAAAATTGAGGGGCAACCTTTTAGAACTGAAGTAAGAACAGAGGTAAGGAGGAGTATTTTTAGCCAGAGAGTAGCAAATCCGTGGAATGCTCTGCCACAGACTACGGTGGAGGCCAAGTTTGTGGGGATATTTAGTTTCTTTATTGATCAGGGCATCAAAGAAAATGGCAAGAAGGCAGGCATATGGGGTTGAGTGGGATCTATGATCAGCCATGATGGAATGGTGGAGCAGACTTGATGGGCTGAATGGCCCAATTCTGCACCTATGTCTTATGGTCCATAAAACATGTAATTTGAACAGGATCTGAAGACACAAGTTGTCAGCCCTAAAGGCTGCAATGAATTTCTTACACACTTATGGCTCAAATGAAGTCCACAAGGTGGAGTCTAAAAGCAAAATGACAATTAAAAAAGGTTCAGCAAGACTAATTGTAAAATTCTGCTCCTTGTCCAGCAAATAGTAAGAAAATAGAGCTTATTGCTGAGCTCACTACAAATCATAAAGAATTTTAATGCACTAATAGCACTGGCAGTAAGGTAAAATAGCCTTTAGATTTTTTCCCCTGAATCATAGAACCCTACAGCGGAGACACAACCCCTTTAGGCCACCTAGACTATGACAAACTCTCATCCTGCCCAGTCCCATTGCTCAGCACCCAGACCATAGCCCTTCATGTCCTTCCCATCCATGTACTTATCCAAATTTCTCTTAACTGTTGAAGTCAAACCTGCATCCACCACTCCAACTGGCAGCTTGTTCCACACTCTCACCACCTTCTGAGTGAAGAACCTGCCCCTCAGGTTCCTCTTAAACATTTCACCTTTCACCATGAGCTTCAGTTCTGGTCTCAGCCAACCTGGGGAGAAAATGCCTACTTGTATTTACCCTATCTATGTCCCTCATAATTTTGTATACCTAGTTTGCATCTGTATTATCTAGCTGTGAGTAACGTTGCTCCGAATTCTATCACAATCATCATAATTAAATACTGAACAGAATATAGCAACAGAAATGGGTATTTAATTCCTTATACCTGCTCTGCCACTTCATGGGATCTTGGCTGATTATAAACATAACTTTAGTGAGCCAAGTTTATCCACCTCAGATTTAAGATTGGCAATTGATCTAGCAATGCCTTTGGAAGAGATAATTCTAGATTTCTTCTTCCCAACTTCTAGAAATACAGCTTCTCTTTCTCTTAGGGTCCAGATAACATGTCTTGATCTGGACCCTGAAACGTTGACTCTTTAATCTTCTCCTTTGACATTGCCTGCTCCAGCACTTTGTGTGTGTTGCAATAGTTTTTTTCAGTGGTTTTTGAGCCACACAGATTGTGGAAACATATAAGTTTACACTTTGAAGTTTATCTTCACTCCTTGTTGAAGTTTACTGGAGTTGATGTGACAGGACGGCATATGGTGTGACTAATCTAGGAGGCTTCACATCTTGATTTGAAGCCTGCAATTGAACCTGTTCAGTTATAGTACATGTTTTATATGGCTGCAATTCCAGAGCAATGAAACAACTCTATAACTCCATAAAAATACATTGGTTGTAAATGGTTAAACATACACCTGGTTGAGGGTAAACTTCAATAATATTCCAAAGAACACAGCTATATTTTCTTCGTGAGTTCTTTTTGAATGTGACTGATGTAGGTATTTTTTCACTATGGAGTGGAACCTCACCCAGATACTAATTCGATACCATTTTCTAAATGTAATCTAATTTAATAGTTTCCCTGTGTTGGTCATAGAATTATAGAGAGGTACAGCACAGAAACAGGCCTTTTGGCCCATTTAGTCCATACCGAAACAATTTAAACTGCCTAACTCCAACGACCCTGCACCAGGATCATAGCCTTTCATATCCCTACTATCCATATACCTATCCAAACTTCTCTTAAACTTCAAAATCGAGCTTGTGTGCACCACTTGTGCTGGCAGCTCATTCCACACTCTTAACAACCCTCTGAGTGAAGAAGTTTCTCCTCATGTTCCCCTTAAACTTCTCAACTTTCACCCTTAACCCAAGCCCTCTGGTTGGAGTCCCACCCCAACCTCATTGGAAAAAGCCTGCTTGCACTTACCCTACCTATACCCCTCATAATTTTGTATATCTCTATCAAATCTCCTTGATCTTCTGCGTTCCAAAGAATACAGCCCTAACCTATTCAATCTTTCATGATAACTTGGGTCCTCCAGACCTGGCAACAACCTTGTAAACCGTGTACTCTTTCAACCTTGTTTACATCTTTCCAGCTTGGTAGGTGACCAAAACTGCACACAGTGTGCAGTTGTGTGCATTTAATCTGGAACCTCCCGCGAAAGAGCCCCGTACTGAAGCGAGACTGTAAAAAATTAAAATGAAAATATAATAGGCATTAAAATCAAAACATAATAGGCATCATGCCTATAAGGTTTTGTGCTATTCTGTCTCCCTTGGATTGAATGGAAACAATATGATATGCTGTCAACAAGAAGGTGAAAGGCTTATAAATGTATTCACTCGTATTGTCTACTGAGTCGCTCATTCTGTTTACAATTAACATTCAATATATTTGCATTTGTCCCTTTTTCGGGAGTTCTAATAAAATGCCTAAATTTTAGAAAGATTTACCAGGATGTTGCCAGGACTTGAGGACATGACTCATAGGGAAAGGTTGAATAGGTTAGGACTTTATTCCTTAGAGCATAGGAGAATTTGATAGAGATATACAAAATTTTGAGGGGCTTTTTCCACTGAGGTTGGGTGGGACTACAAGTAGAGGTCATTGGTTAAGTGTGAAAGGTGAAATGTTTAAGGGGAACACGAGAGGGAACTTCTTCACACGGGGGTTGGTGAGAGCATGGAACGAGCTGCTGACACAAGTGGTACATGTGAGGTCAATTTCAATGTTTAAGAGAAATTTTGATAGGTACATGGATGGGAGAGGCATGGAGGACTATGGTCCGGGTGCAGGTCGATGCGACTAGGCAGATTAATAATTCAGCATGGATTAGATGTGCGAAGGGGCTGTTTCTGTGTTGTGGTGTTCTACTATGCTCTGATTCTATAAATAATTTAGTTACATTATTAAAATGCCATGGGCAGGTACAAAAAACAATCTAAAGATGTACTAGCCTTTATAACTATAAGACTGTCATTCAGGAAGATAAAAATTATGCTATAGATCTGTAAGGTCCTGACAGGAGTAATACAGTCAGTTCCAGGTCCTGCAAGCTAGAAAGATGCATTGATTTTAACATTTAAGAATAAATTGGACAGATACATGGATGGGAGGTGTATGGAGGGATATGGTCCGTGTGCAGGTCAGTGGGACTAGGCAGAAAATGGTTCGGCACAGCCAAGAAGGGCCAAAAGGCCTGCTTCTGTGCTGTAGTTTTTCTATAGTTTCTATGGTTTCTATGTTAGAGTAGGTTGCAGTGTAGATTTATCCAGGAAGATCCCTGTTCTACGAAATTGGACAACATAGGTTCCAGTTCATGGAATTGATTCAATTAATTGATTGAAATATTCAGCCTATCACTAGTATTGCAGATAGAGATGGAAACTGCTTTCATTGGTTGAGGACTGCGTCCTTGGAGTCATGGTCTGAAAATGAAAGCCCATTAAATCAAAGACAAGGCAACAAAACTTTTCTGCATCCAAATTTTGGCAGAATGCTTTTCACAAGAGGTAGAGGGTGGTATTGGAATGATGTTCTTTCTGATTGGAAGTCTGTGACCAGTGTTGTACAACAGGGATTAATGTTGGAAACTTAGATGTTATGAAGTATGTTAACAACTTGGACGCGAATGTAGGAGGTATTGTTAGTAAGTTTGCAGATGATATGATAAAGTATAGTGTTCTGAATCATGATGAAGGTTGTCTAAGTGTATGGCATGATATAGATTGGTTGGAAAATTGGGTAGAGTATGGGCAGATGGAATTAATCCCAATAAGTACACAAGGTAGTGCATTTTCGGAAGTCAAATTTGGGTAGGATATATACAGTAAATGAAGAGCTACAGAGAAATAGTTATGAACAAAGATCTCAGGATCCTTGTCCATAGTTCCCTGAAAGTGCTCACATAGATAGATAGGGTGGCGGAGAAGGCACATGACATGCTTCTTTTCATAGGCTGTGTAATGGAATATAAGAGTCGGGTGCTATTTTGCAATGTGAAATTCGAGTTTTATGCCCAGTTGTGGTCACAGAATTGTAGGAAAGATGTGATTGTGCTGGTGAGAGTGCAGGTGAGCTTCTCCTGGGTGAAAGGACCTTAGTTATGGGGAAGGACCAAATAAGCTGGACTTCTTTTCCCTGGAGTGAAGGAGACTGAGGAGTGAAATGATAGAAATAAACATAATCATGAGAGACATTGGTGGGGATAGATAGCTTTATCATTGATAGCATCATCAAAAGCAAGAAGTTCTAAGGCAAGGTGTAAGAGTTCCAAAGGGGAACTGAGCAGTAAGTTTTTTACAGAAAGTCGTTGATATCCAGAATGTGTTGCCAGTGAAAATAAGGAATCAGATATAACAATGATATTTAAGCGTCAAGTATTTAAATATTTAAATAGGCAGGGCAGAAAAAGATACATATGGATAAATGTGGATAGGCTTCAAGGTTAGTTTAGATGTGATGGGTTGAAAGGCCTTATTCTTTGCTGTACAACTCTATGACTCTTATTTCATGGTGGCTTGATTGATAATTTTAAATTTGAGATTGAGAAATCCATTATAGTAAGGAATATTGGATGCAGACAGGTGGCTGGAGCTGGGTCGCAGGTCACTTAATGAGCCTTAAGCTTATTAAATGACGGCACAGGCTTGAGGAAAAAATGTCCCGCTCACATTCATAATTTATTTATTTCAGAATCAGAATCAGGTTTATTATCACCGGCATGTGACGTGAAACTTGTTAACAGCAGCAGCAGTTCAAAGCAATACATAATCTAGCAGAGAAAAATATATAATAATACACAAAATAATAATAATAATAAATAAGCAAGTAAATCAATTACATATATTGAATAGATTTTAAAAAGTGCAAAAACAGAAATACTGTATATTAAAAAGAAGTGAGGTAGTGTCGAAAGATTCAATGTCCATTTAGGAATCGGATGGCAGAAGGAAAGAAGCTGTTCCTGAATCATTGAAATTGTGTAAAATTGTGTAAAATTGTGTCGTTAGCAATTTTAGCTTTGTTTCAACATAGAACCACAGAACCATAGAACACTACAGCACAGAAAACAGGCCATTCGGCCCTTCACATCTGTGCCAAAACATTATTCCGCTAGTCCCATTGACCTGCATCCAGTTCATAATCCTCCAGACCTCTCCCATCCTTGTACCTTTCCAATTTATTCTTAAAACTTAAAGAGTGATCCTGCATTTACCACATCAGATGGCAGCTCGTTCCACACTCCCACCACTCTCTGAGTGAAGAAGTTCCCTCTAAGCCTTTCCCCTTTCACCCTAAAGCCATGTCCTCTCGTATTTATCTCTCCTAATCTAAATGGAAAGAGCCTATTCACATTTACTCTGTCAATACCCCTCATAATTTTGTAAACCTCTATCAAATCTCCCCTCATTCTTCTATGCTCCAAGGAATAAAGTCCTGACCTGTTCAATCTTTCCCTGTAACTCAACTCCTGAAGACCCAGTAACATCCTTGTAAATTTTCTCTGCACTCTTTCAATCTTACTGATATCCTTTCTATAGTTAGGTGACCAGAACTGTACACAATACTCCAAATTTGGCCTTGCCAATGTCTTATACAACCTCCCCATAACATCCCAACTCCTATACTCAATACTTTGATTTATGAATACCAGGATGCCAAAAGCCTTCTTTACAACCCTGTCTATCTGTGACGCTACTTTCAGGGAATTATGTGTCTGAACTCCCAAATCTCTTTGTTCCTCCGCACTCCTCAGTGCCTTACCATTTACTGTGTATGACCTACCCTGATTTGTCCTTTCAAAATGCAACACCTCACACTTGTCGGCATTAAATTCCATCTGCCATTTTCTAGCCCATTTTTCCAGTTGGTCCAGATCCCTCTGCAAGCTTTGAAAGCCTTCCTCGCTGTCCACAACCCCTCCAATCTTAGTGTCATCAGCAAACTTGCTGATGCAATTTACCACATTATTATCTAGATAATAATATAACAGATTGCATTTTGCAGCTATTTTCTGAACATTTTAAAAATACAAGATTACAGTATTAACAGAAAAAAAATGATTACAATAACAATAATTGTAACCTTTTATAATTTGTGCATCATGTCTAATAGTCTGGTTATTTGTGTGTTATTATCTTCCAGTCCTCCACCAGGCGAATTGGTTTGGCTTGTGCCAACTGTCATACAACTACTACCACTTTGTGGCGTAGGAACGCAGAAGGCGAGCCTGTCTGCAATGCTTGTGGACTTTACATGAAACTTCATGGGGTATGTCACTTTCTTCCATTAGCGACCAATTGGATATCAAAATTTTTCTGCATTGGGAGAATTTCAAGGAAGTAGTTGAAGATAACATTAATGGACAAGTAAATCTGTAATGACTGCAATGCATCTGTTCAGGAAAGACACACAAACGGACTTGTTTTGAGTATATTCATATCTGAATGGCATCAAAGGAAAATATATTTTAATCTTGCATTGTTTGGCTCCTGCTCATGCTTCAGCGAATATTAATTTCTATCCATAACACTAAGCAGTTTATAGATATTCCATTATATTTGATGGTGGTATGTAGTTATTTTACTAACATTAGGCTTTGAGAATTATGAATTTTCCAATGCGCCAAAATGAAAATTTTAAAGTCTAAAATGCTTAACTTAGTTGTTTCTCAGTTGGTTATTGCACAATCAGTTTTCATTTCACTAACATACTTCCCTTTATGTCCAAAGGTTCCAAGGCCACTGGCCATGAAGAAAGAAGGAATCCAGACGAGAAAAAGAAAACCTAAAAATTTAAGCAAGTCCAAGAGCACTTCAAGTGGGTCTGAGATTATTAATTGAAAGAATCTTAAGAGATAAGTATTATAACCACCTCCAACAACGTGCCTCATTGGCTTAAATAATATTTTGCAGGTACAAGCAATACAGTCACCATGACTCCATCTTCTTCATCGTCATCTACATCCAATCAGGAGGAGATACCCAGAGTGAAAAGTTGCTCACCCTCTAGCCAGACTACAGTTGCAGCTTCTGGGGTAATCTTTTCATTACGAACGTTCTAATCCAATCTTTACATTATTAAAAGCAATCATTATTTGTAGGTCATATATAGTCATAAACTCTCAAGTCATATAAACAAGTAAATAGATCTCTCAGTTAGAAATAATATGAAAAAAGAAAGTGGTTATCAAAATGAATTTTTTTCCCCAATGGAGTGGAAGTTTTAAGGTAATCATTCTGTAACAATAACATTGGGGAATTGTTAACTTTTTTTATTATGGGGAACGTGGAGGTACAGATTTGAAAACTTTGGTGATTATGTTGATTCAAGCCACTGCTCAAAGCTGAGGGATCAGAATTAACAAGGTAGTGAAGTGTCTCCCTTCTTCTTCAATTTAAAATATCTTATTCCATTGGACGTCCAGTCCGAAAGACAAAGAGCAATTAATTATCTTGCTGAATTGCTGGAACTTACATATAAATTGAAGTATGATGTACTCTGAGTATAGTCTACTCTATTCCTAAAATGTTGTTTTATTCCATTTAGTTAGATTACCAAAATCAAAAGAGATTAAATACAAAGATCTTGAAGATCTGAGAGGCAATCGGTTGCTGTGATTGGCAGCTTACAGCTCTATTCACATGGTGTAGTGGATGCCCTCCCTCACTGAAATGTTCTTTCAATTCCTTTAAGTGGGAAAGATTAGAAACCAAGTTTTTAGTGAAATCAAGTGGCTTTATAAAATGATTGAATAGTTCATCTCAGACTCGGGATATGCTGAAAGAAATCAGATAAATTGTGCAAATTTCAATGTTTGATCATAACAGTTAATTACCAGCCACAGAAAGGGCCTGGTTCAAGCTGTTACTCAAAAATTTTCTTTGGAAAATGTTTGAGAAAAGATTTTTTTATGTAAGGGCTGTTACTTTTAAACAACTGTACAGAGAGAACTAAATTAATGTCTTATCAAAAGTTGCCGGTAGTAAGGTGGTTTCTCACTTGCAGTGGCTTGAGGAGAGTTGGGTAAATGACATAACTGTTTAATTTTAGATTCACTTGCTTATTAAAATAAAAGTTTTATTTGAACGGCCCTTCACTTTGCTAACTGACTTTAGCATTTGTTTGGTTGTGTACTGTATGTCACTCAGTCAGATGCAATTTAAATGTTCTCTAATCTTTTTTTGTCTGGCCAATCTGAACAATGTCAGGCAAAGGAGAGAGCAGTGGTCCAGGAAATATTGTTCTTGCGTTTGTAAATCAACAATAGGGCTATGCAAGATCAAGTCACTTCATCTGAAATTTGTGTCTTATCAGTTAGTTTTGGTGGGGCACTATAATTCTAATTGACTCACCACCCTATTCTTATGTATATATTTGTAAATCATCCTGGGCTCAATATATTTCATATTTTTAGATGTTTCGTCAATTAAAAGTTCAAAAGTTCAAAATTCAAAGTAAATTTATTATTAAAGTATGTACTGTATATGGCACCATATACAATAGAATCAATGAAAAACTACACAGAAACTTTGGCAATCAACTAATGTGTCAAAGAAGACAATCTGTGCAAATGCAAAAAATAATAATAATAATAAATAAACAGTAAGTGAATAATGCTGAGAACATGAGTTGTAGAGTCCTTGAAAGTGAGTGCATAGGTTGTGGAATCAGGCTCAGAGCTGAGGTGAGTGAAGATATTATGTTTTTTCTATTGCCAAGGAGAAGGTTTGTTGCTAGTACTAAGGGGAACTACTTGAGAAGTCTGAAGGTAACTAAGTCACCTGGACCAGATGGACAATAACCCAGGGTTTTGAAAGAAGTAGCTGAAGAGATGTGAAGGCATTAGTAATGTTCTTTCAAGAGTCACGAGATCCTGGAATGGTTGGCGAGGACTGGACAATTGCAAATGTCACTCCACACTTTAAGAAGGCAGGGAGGCAGAAGAAAGGAAATTGCAGGCCAGTTAGACTGACTTCTGTGATTTGAAAGATGTTGTTTATTATTAAAGGTTTTGGGTTACTTGAAGGCAGGTGACAAAATAGGCCAAATTCAGCATGATTTTCTTGGAACTCTTGCCTGATGAATCTGTTGGAATTCTTTGACAAAATAACAGGCAGGATAGACAAATGAGAATTGGTGGATGTCTTTATTTGGATTGTCGGAAGACCTTTGACAGGGTGCCCCACAGGAGGCTGCTTAACTACAGGAAAGATACTAGCATGGATAGAAGATTGACTGACCGGCAGGAGGCAAAGAATTGGAATAAAGTGGGCCTTTTCTGGCTGGCTGCCAGTAATTTGTGTTGTTCCACAGGAGTTAGTGTTGGGACCACTCCTTTACATGTTATATGTCAAAGGTTATGGGGGAGAAGGGAGGAGAATGGGGTTAAGGGCATTAGTAAATCAGCCATGATGCAATGGTAGAGCAGACTCAATCAGCCAAACAGCCTAATTCTTCTTTTATGTCTTAGATTGATGTGGTCTCAGTTATACTCCTTGATTCAAGAGACTGATGGTTGAAGGGTAATATCTGTTGCGAAAATAATATTGGTAATATAAAAATGGAAAAATGAACACAAGCATTAAAAAGGCAAATATTCTAGTTTTTCCTAGTTTTGATTGGAAGAAGCACTTGCCAAAATTTCTCTTACTTGTTTCTTTCTACTGACTGCAACTTTGCAGGACTATCAACCCTTCCAGCAGGCAATGTGGACAGATGATGAACAGCTCCATGGAGTCAGATAACAGCAAATCTCTGAACATAACTTCCACCCTCTCTCCAAGGAAAGGCACATCCTCCAGCAGCCAGTAAAGCTGCCTGCTTATTTTGGATCCGTTTAGTTTTATTTAACAAAAAAAAAAGCTGTGATGAGTACTTTCAGAATATCGATGGACCAGATGCCAAAACTGATGCAAAGAAACAGCAGAGGAGTGTTCAGTACTGTAGTCAAGAGTAAACTGACATTACCTCACTTTCACTGGTGTGCTTGACGGAAGCAAACCTCCCACATTACTGTTTGTTCCTGCAATGATTCTGTATGGAAACAAGTTATTTTTGAAATGACAACTGACACTGAAGTTTAGTTAATGCAATGTGAATTCTGAAAGTTCCCATGTAGTCATTGACTTCACGGTGGTCAGTGTTTATGAAACAGGGTAACAAGCGGATGCATTCTTCTACATAATGAAAACTTCATTGTACAAAACAAAATGCAATTAGCATTGCAGTAATCAGTGTTAAATCAAAATGGTTCAAAATTAAACAACCTTCTTGTAATGAATGTAAACCTTCTAAGTTAATGGTACTTATGTAATTTAAAGAAAATAACTAATTCTGTATCTGTAACAGGATACTTCATTCATTTTCTGTCTTTTAAGAATCATCCGTGTAGTCTTTTTGGTAGTTTGGGAAAAGAAGCATTATGTTAAGAACAAATTTCCTCTCAGGTAAATTCGATGTTGTATTACCTTTTGTAAGTTTTGTAAAGAAAAACACGTCAATATCATCTGTCTATAGGTTAAATATATGCAAGACAAAATGAAATGCAAACTTTACTACCTATGTGATGAAGTGTAAATACTTTACTGAAACAGTTGTCTTGAGGATTGTTGGCTCTGATAATGCAAAGTGTATAGAAAGACAAACTGGTATTTAGGCCGGTCCATGCATTTTTATTGTCATTGCTTGTATTGTTATTTGTTCCTTGAAAACAGATTAAAAGGTGACATTTTTGAAAATATTTTTGGTCTCTTGTTGTTCCTTTCCTTTCTGTGCCTTTTGGCGCATCGTGCGGCAACCTAGCTGTTTCTTTTGCATTTTTGTCTATTTTTTTTATGGGGCCGAGTTGTTAGCTTGATGCTCAACCCAGCATGGATGGAAAGCGTGCAAGGAGCCGGCCGGATTTGAAACCGGGACCTCTGGTGTGGATGCCACTATGCCACCTGCTGGTAATGGTCCCTTGCCTATCCTTTATTGCTCTATCATTAGTTATTAGAGTTTTCAGTAAAAACACAAAATGATCTCAAAGTTCTGATTCAGGGACAAAAAATTCAGGGATTGTGAAGTATTCACTGGTGAGTGTAATTAGAAGACTGTTTTGACTTCCTTGTTTTAACTTATGTATATTCATTCAAATTTGTAGGAGTCACTTTTATTTGTTTAAAAAACACATAGTTATGGATGGTGGTTTCATCACATTTAGTAGCCTTTACTGACATTAGTACAGATGTCAGGGTGTATTTAACTGAAATGTTTGTCCGGTGGCCCAACATTTTAATTCCGATTCCCATTCGCATTCTGACATGTCGATCCATGGCCTCCTCTTGTGCCAAGAAGATGTTGCCCTCAGGGTGGGGGAGCATCACCTTATATTCCGTCTGGGAACCCTCCAACCTGGTGGCATGAACATCGATTCTCCTTCTGGTGAACAAATTCATCCCCACCTCGCCTCCCCCCACTCCATTCCCCCTCCTGCCTATTACTTCCCTCCAGGTCCTCTCTTCTTTCCCTTTATCTTTTTGTCCACTCTCTTCTCCTATCAGATCTTTTCCTCTCCAGCCATTGACCTTTCCCACTCATGGAACATGACTACGAGGATGTAGATTTGCTCCCTGAGCAATGACATCATAAATATTCTGTATAAACATGTTTAAAGTTTTGCTAAGTACTTCTTCATGAAGGAATATTCACCATTTTTCTGGGCAGAAGACAAATTCAGAATCAGAATCAGGTTTAATATCACCAGCATATGTTATGAAACTTTCCAAATCAGTGGCAGCAGTACAATGCAATACATAATACAGAAAAAGCAAATAAGTAAAGCTATTACAGTAAGTATATTAAATAGTTAAATTGTGCAAAAACAGAAATAATAAAAATGAGATATTGTTTATGGTTTCAATGTCCATTTAGAAATTGGATGCAGAGGGGAAGAAGCTGTTCCTGAATTGCAGAGTGTGTGTCTTCAGGCTTCTGCACCTCCTTCCTGAGGGTGATAGTGAGAAGAGGGCATGCCTTGGGTGGTGGCAGTCATTAATGATGGATACTATCTTTCTGAGGCAACGCTCCTTGAAGCTGTCTTGGAGGCTAGTGCCCAAGATGGAACTGACTAATTTTACAAGGTTATGTAGCTTCTTTCCATCCTGTGTGGTAGCCCCTCTTGCCACCCCCCGCCCCCAATACCAGATAGTGATGCAGCCTGTCAGAACTCCTGTAGAAGTTTTTGAATGTTTCAGGTGACAAACCAAATCTCCTCAAACTCCTAATGAAATACTAAAATCAAGTTTTGTAAAGACTTATACTTGATGGTTGTGGCTGCCATAACACAGGAAAGCTTTGGTAGAATGAGTGAAGATGCAAAGGCAAGTTATGAGGATATTGCCAACACTGAAAAAAATATTGCTAGGAAGAGCTATGGATGGGGTTTCCTTTGCAACTAAGATGACTGAAGGGAGATTTCGGAGCGATGTATGAATTCACAGAGCAGATTAAACAGTAAAATCTTTATTGAAGCTAATGAGCCCAAGACTTATTGATGATCTGGGAACAAATTATTTCCAGCAGTTAATGAAGTGGTTAGAAACTGGCTGAACAGGTAGTAGAGACAAAAACCATTACAGACAGTTGTGAGGACAACACTTGAGGCTCCATCTGCAGGGCAATACACCAACACTAGGAAGCGGCCTTCGCCTTAAGTCTAGTTTTAGTGGGCATATGCATGATGGACTGAATGGTCAGATTTGGTGTTTTAAGTTTCTACGATTTTAATTTCAATTTCATCCACAGAGTTAAAATATTTAACATCTAAGATCATAAGACCTAGCAGCAGAATTAGACTATTCAGCTCATTGAGTTTACCATCATGGCTGATTTATTATCCTTCTCACCCCTAATTCCCCTGCCTTCTCCACATAACATGTCAAGAGTTAAAATTGGCATGTCGCAAAGGTAATGCTACAGTTGTTATGGGGGACTTCAACATGCAGGTAGACTGGAGGAATCAGGTTGGTGCTGGACCCCAAGAAAGGGAGTTCGTGGAGTCCCTCCGAGATGGATTCTTAGAACAGCTTGAACTGGAGCCTACCAGAGAGAACGCAATTCTAGATTTAGTGTTGTGCAATGAACCAGATTTGATCAGGGACCTTGACGTAAAGGAACCATTAGGAGGTCGTGACCATAATATGATAAGTTTTAATCTATAATTTGAGAGGGAGAAGGGAAACTCGGAAGTGTCAGTATTACAGTTGAACAAAGGGAACTATGGTGCTATGAGGGAAGAGCTGGCCAAAGTTCAATGGAACAATACCCTAGCAGGGATGACAGTGGAACAGCAATGGCAAGTGTTTCTGGGAATAATGCGGAAGGTGCAGGGATCAGTTCGTTCCAAAGAGGAAGAAAGATCCTAAGGGGAGTAAGGGGAGGCTGTGGCTGACAAAGGAAGTAATGGACAGTATAAAAATAAAAGAGAAGAAGTATAACATAGCAAAGACGAGTGGGAAGCCGGAGGATTGGGAAACTTTTAAAGAGCAACAGAAGGTAACTAAAAAGGCAATACGCGGAGAAAAAATGAGGTACGAAGGTAAACTAGCTAAGAATGTAAAGGAGGATAGTAAAAGCTTCTTTAGGTATGTGAAAAGGAAAAAAATAGTTAAGACCAAAATTAGGCCCTTGAAGACAGAAGCGGGTGAATTTATTATGGGGAACAAGGAAATGGCAGACGAGTTGAACAGATACTTTGGATCTGTCTTCACTAGGGAAGACACAAACAATCTCCCAGGTATAATAGTGGCCAAAGGACCTAGGGAAATGGATGAACTGAAGGAAATTTATATTAGGCAGGTAACACGTCGAAGCTGCATCCTCTCTAACATGCTGGTAGAGAGAGTTTTATTTGGTTTTTTTTTAGCGCTGGAAATAGATACATCCTGACACGCGGGACAGAAGCAAGGTCGCATTGTGTATTCCAGGGACCAGCTAATGCTGGCCGGTTTAGCAAGCAGAGCGGCGGACACCCCTGCTGAAATCTGGAGGAAAACACACAGAGGATGCAGAGGAGGATCACAAAGCCGAGGAAAGAGGACCGGGTCGAGACAACAGAGACTTATGGAGAAGAGGAGTTCGGTGGGTAATACCGTTCCGGCTGACCGGAAGTGCACTGTGAACGGTAAGCGTAAAGAAGTTGGGTGCGTACTGATCTGGTTAAGAACAGATGGTGCAATCCGGGTCATATTACGATCGAGGAATGTGTTTGTAGACCGGATATTGAACTTTTTACTGTTGGACTTCGGCCACATTCCACCGTGATACAACACTGGGCGGCACGGGAGGACGTTCTTGCCTGTGGCTATCGAACGTGCAGCTCCTCCCATGGAGGGTCAGACACCCTGAGCCAACAGACTGGTCCTGGACTTATTTTCCATCTGGCATAGTTTGCATTTTGTTGTTGATTGTTTGTGGTTTTTGTATTGCTATATTTACGCTCTATTCTTGGCTGGTGCGGCTGTAACAAAACCAAATTTCCCTTGGGATTAATAAAGTATATCTATCTATCTAACTATCTATCTATCTAAATGGTGTTGGATAGACTGTTGGGTCTGAAGGCTGAAAAGTCCCTGGGACCTGATGGTCTGCATCCCAGGGTACTTAAGGAGGTGGTTTTATGTTCTATAGATTCAGGATCAGTTCCTATGGATTGGAGGGTGGCTAATGTTGTCCCTCTCTTCAAGAAGGGAGGAAGAGAGAAAACAGGGAATTATAGACCAGTTAGCCTGACGTTGGTGGTGGGAAAGATGCTGGAGTCAATTATAATTGATGAAATTACGACACATCTGGATAGCAGTAACAGGATCCGAGTCAGCATGGGTTTATGAAGGAGAAATCATGCTTGACCAATCTTCAGGAATTTTTTGAGGATGTAACTATGAAAATGGACAAGGGAGAGCCAGTGGATGTAGAGAACCTGAACTTTAAGAAAGCCTTTGATAAAGTCCCACGTAGGAGATTAGTGGGCAAAATTAGGGCACATGGTATTGGGGGCAGAGTACTGACATGGATTGAAAATTGGCTGGCTGAGAGTAGTGATTAATGGGTCCCTTTCGGAATGGCAGGCAGTGACCAGTGGGGTACCGCAGGGTTCAGTGCTGGGACCGCAGCTGTTTACAATATATATTAATGATTTAGATTATTCTAGGGAGTAATCCCTAGGGAATAATTTTAGGGAATTAAAAGTAACATTAACAAATTTGCCGATGACACAAAGCTGGGTGACAGTGTGAAATGTGAGGAGGATGTTATGAGAACGCAGGGTGACTTGGACAGGCTGGTTGAGTGGGCAGATGCATGGCAGATGCAGTTTAATGTGGATAAATATGAGGTTATCCACTTTGGTGGTAAGAACAGGAAGGCAGCTTATTATCTAAATGGAGTCAAGTTAGGAAAAGGGGAAGTACAACGAGATCTAGGTGTTCTTGTACGTCAGTCACTGAAAGCAAGCATGCAAGTACAGCAGGCAGTGAAGAAAGCTAATGGCATGCTGGCCTTCATAACAAGGGGAATTGAGTATAAGAGCAAAGAGGTCCTTCTGCAGCTGTACAGGGCCCTGGTGAGACCACACCTGGAGTACTGTGTGCAGTTTTGGTCTCCAAATTTGAGGAAGGACATTCTTGTTATTGAGGGAGTGCAGCGTAGGTTCACAAGGTTAATTCCCCGGATGGCGGGACTGTCATATGTCGAAAGATTGGAGCGACTGGGCTTGTATACACTGGAATTTAGAAGGCTGAGAGGGGATCTTATTGAAACATATAAGATTATTAAGGGATTGGACACCCTGGAGGCAGGAAGCATGTTCCCGCTGATGGGTGAGTCCAGAACCAAAGGCCACAGTTTAAGAATAAGAGGTAGGCCATTTAGAACGGAGTTGAGGAAAAACTTTTTCACCCAGAGAGTGGTGGATATATGGAATGCTCTGCCCCAGAAGGCTGTGGAGGCCAAGTCTCTGGATGCTTTCAAGAAAGAGATGGATAGTGCTCTTAAAGATAGCGGAATCAAAGGTTATGGGGATAAGGCAGGAACTGGTTATTGATTGTGGATGATCAGCCATGATCACAGTGAATGGCGGTGCTGGCTCGAAGGGCCGAATGGCCTACTCCTGCACCTATTGTATTTTGTCTATAACATTTAACACCCTTACTAATCAAGAACTATCAACCTCCACTTGAAATATACCCAATGACTTGCCCTCCAAAGCCATCCATGATAATGAATTCCACAGTGGGGAATTCCATTATCTGGCCAAAGAAATTACTCCTCATCTCTGTTCTAAAGGGATATCCTTGTATTTTGAGGCTGTGCCCTCTGGTTCTAGGCTTCCCCACTCTAGGAAATATCCTCTCAATATCCAATTTATCCAAGTTTTTCAATATTTGATAGGTTTCAGTGCAATCTGCTCTCATTCTTCGAGACTCCGGCAAGTACAGGCCTAGAGCCACCAAACTCTCATCATACATTAACCCTTTCATTCCTGGGATTACTCTTGCGAACCTACTCTGGACCCTTTCCAATGGGCCAGCTCATCATTTCTCAGATAAGGGGTCCAAGATGGCTCACAATACTCCAAGTGTGGTCTGACCAATTAAGTAGCTAAAATAAACTAGGCTGTTCATGTTTAAATCTTGTAAAAACAAATATCACCCTGTGTGACATATTCAGTAAAAAAAATCCTGTGCAAGAGATTAATAAGGATTAAGGAAATGTACTAAAAATTGCATTACATAACTGGCTTGACACATGTGTTCAGATAGCCACAGTGGTGCTTCACATAGAATTTCGGCATTTATTCACTCTTTCTTTGTTTTTTTTAATTTATCCATCTATTTATTTATTCTAGGGTACAGCATCGAATAGGCCCTTCGGGAGGCGTTGCCCAGCAATCCCCTGCTTTAACCCTTGCCTAATCACTGGACAATTTATACCGACTAGTTAACCTACCAACTGGTTTGTTTTTGGACTGTGGGAGGAAACCGGGGATTCCGGAGGAAACCCACATGGTCACGGGAAGAACGTACAAAACCCCTTATAGGCAGTGGCAGGAACAAGACCTGGGTCGCTGGTACTGTAAAGCGTTGTGCAAACCACTACACTACTGTGCCACAATACATAGGGATCTATCTCTTTTAGATAAGATTTGCTGCTGACTGAAAAGTTGAAATAGCAAATATGGTTCAAAATAGACAATACATAAAATGCAAAGTGCAAGCAAGCTTTAACTTTTCCCTAACTAGTTCATGTAAGATGTGCAGGAAGAGTTAATTTTTTTTTTCGCAGAGCCTTACGGGGCTGTTGATATGTTTTGGGTATTTCACAAATGCTCACACAAGTAAAGAACATTCGCTGTATTACATCAGATATTATTACTGTTCTGGGTTGGGGTTAGATGCATTTTGCTTGAGGGCAAAGAAATAAAGCAAAATATGTATGCAGAATGTACCCAATTTGTTTTCATCCATATTAAGAATATAGTCTTCATCATGTGCCATGTCATATGATGTGGGTGATCATGGTCTTTCCATGACCATGATCGTTCTTGGCAAATTTTTCTACAGAAGTGGTTTGCCATTACATTTCTCTGGGCAGTGTCTTTCCAAGATGGATGGCCCCAGCCATTATCAATACTCTTCAGAGATTGTCTGCCTGGTGTCAGTGGTCGCATAGCCAGGATTTGTGATGTGCACCAGCTGCTCATACGACCATCCACAACCAGGTCCCGTGGATTCATGTGACCCTGACCAGAGTTGGGGGTGGGGGAAGGGAGTAGTGCGAAGCAAGTACGGCACCCTGCCCGAGGTTGACCTGCAGGCTAGCGGAAGGAAAGAGCGCCTTGCACCTCCTTTCGAGAGTCATATCTCCACCCTACCACCCAAAGAATATAGTATCACTGATATTTCCTATCCTTATTTGACAGTGAAGGAAGTGGGGAGTACCCTTTAGCAGTCGTGTAGGCTGTATGTGAAAGTGCTCCTACAGAAATATCAGGGGTGGAGTTCCAAAATAACGACACAACAGCTACTAAGCAATGTGATATTCTGTATTTCAAAACAATACGGTGTGGAGGGGAATTAGCGATTTGTGAATTTCATGAACCTGCATCCTTTGTTCATTGTATGTGCTGTTGTGACAGTTTCAATTGCTACAGTCACCTACCTCTGTTAACATTAGGTATTTATTCAGGTAAGGTTACAGAATTACATATTGACAATGGCAGCTCATCCCAAGTAACAGAACCCCTTTGAGTTGTCATTGTTTAAAATTTCGGGATACAAGACAGTAACAGGCCATTCTGGCCCACGGACCAATGCTGCCCAATGTGACTAATTAACCTATGAACCCATATGTCTTTGGAATGTAGGAGGAAACCAGAGCACCTGGAGGAAACCCACCTGGACTAACAAACTCCTTACGGTCAGTAATGAGAATCAAAGCCAGGTCGCCTGCGCTACATTAATCATTGTGCTACCATGCCACCCAATACTATTCAGGCACCCGACAGATAGCCCTTTTGATACAGTGTTGAGAAACAGCTCCATGAATACACAACTAACCAGAAGGTTTAAGTGACAAAGTGGATCTATCCTGAACTGTGCCTTAAGTGACAGGGATACACCTTTTACAATACGCCAATAGCAGGAACATTCAAGTCTTTCCCTATGTAATTTCAATGGGACAGAATCAGAATGTCCCACCAACACATGATTGGGTTCACTAGCCACGAAGTATCTGTTGGAAGTTAAATTGTGTACAGGTTTTATTTCCTGAAGACTGGTTCTCCTTTTAGTTCATCAATAACTGTGCTATCCATAATTTTATTGTCCAAAATGATCCCCAACAGGTGCCATAGTTGCTGTTGAAGAAGTATTGGTGAGTTGCAGAGGTTATGTGATGGTTGGGTTCTATTTAAATGGCCTACCTCATCCTCAATGACCAACAACTTTGACAAACTTCTACAGATGCACAGTGGAGAGTATCCTGACTGGTTGCATCAAGGCCTGGTATGGAAACACCAAGGCCCAGGAATGGAAGAACGTACAAAAAACAATAGGTACGTCCCAATCTATCACGGGAAAAGACCTGAGCACATTGAGCACATCTACAAGGAGTGCTGGCGCAAGAAAACCATCAAACCATCAAACCATCCCAGCCATGCTCTCTCCTCGCTGCTGTCGGGAAGGAGGTACAGGAGCTTCAGCTCTCACACCACTAGGTTCAGGAACGGTTATCGTCCTTCAACTATCAGATTCCTGGGCCAGCATAGATAACTTCACTTATCTCAATGCTAAACTGATTCCACAACCTATGGTCTCACTTTTAAAGACTCTCCAACTCATGTTCTCAGTATTATTTATTTAAGTTTTATTTATTATTATTAATTTTTTTTGTATTTGAAGTTTACCTTCATTTGCACATTGGTTGTTTGTCAGTCTTTGTGTGTAGTTTTTCATTGATTCTATTGTATTTCTTTGTTCTACTGTGAATGCGCATAAGATAATGAATCTCTGGGTAGTATATGATGACATATATGTACTTCGAACTTTTGAACTTTAAACTTCTGTGCTGGAGCTGCACATCGAGTGAATTGGAGACTATTCTTTTAAGCTTCTGACATTTGCTTCATAGCTGTCAGGGGAAGTTTTTCAAAATACTTCAGCCCCTGAGGTGCTCTTGTAACCACCGTTTTCTTACGGCATTTCCAATTAATTGCAGGTTTGGAGCAAATGCCAGGTTGATAAAAATGGGAGATTCATCTCAGGTATAGTAAGTGAGATTATGATGTAATCTATAAAACTATTGGTACATATAATTTATTGTGCATATTCATGAAAGGAGCAGCAGCTTTAAAAGTGTTCATTATCGTGTCTGTGAGAGCCATTGTGTTATGAGATGTGCTTTTGACCCCACTATGTTACTGTTTGTCATAATGACGTCGTACACAAGTGGTGTGTTAATGTGCTCTGACATGATTGATGTCAATGCCACTTTTACTTGCTATGATACTGAAGGGCTGTCAAAGCCTTATATAACGAAAGAAAACATTTGGAAACAGCTTGTCAGACCTTAGTTAAAATCAAGTTACAAATGGCAAATTCTGGTAAACCAGACCACCAGGCTGTGCTCCTTCTCCCGGTATGCAAACAGAAGCTGAGATGTTTGATAGGTTCTTGATTAGTCAAGGTGTCAAAGTTATGGAGAGAAGGCAGGAGAATGGGTTTGAGATGGACACTAAATCAGACATGAAGGAATAGTAGAGCAGATTCAATGGGCCAAATGGCCTAATTCTGCTCCAGTTTTGGAGTCTTATATGAGGATTGAGTATAGAAAGTTGTTCAGTACTGGTATGAGGATATAGAGAAACTTCTACACGGTTGCTTAGAGATAGTAGGCTGGTCTACATTCAGAGGCTCAGCAGCCAGCCTAGATGAGTGTGTCACTACCATCACGGATTTTATCACCAAGTGCCTTGAGGACTGTATACCAAAGAGGTCAATCCAGGTGTTTCCAAACCGGAAGCATGGATGAATCGGGAGATCCACTGAAATGTAGGACTGCAGGGGATTCAAAACCAGGTGACCCCAACCCAAAATGAGAGAAATCGATGTTACTGCTGTCAGGTTGGAGACTACCAAAACAGAATATGAGGGGTTAAGTCCAATTTATACTTCTGCGTCAAATATACGCCGAAGGTACCGTGTGTCCTACGCGGTAGGGTGACGTGCACCTCCCCAAAAATGTAACTCACGTGACGCGGCAACGCAGACCGCAACAACTGTGATTGGTCCGCTTGGTAGCATCGCATTTCCTCCTACGCATTTCCGATTGCTGTTCTCTGCCACATCTGTACACTGATGCGAAATAAATCGTTGGAGACGATGAACCAAAATCGTCAAATCTACCTGCCGACATCTGAAAATACTTGAAATGCATTTCCTCGTGCATGTCTCTCACAAAGAAACTTAACACAGTGGCATAGAAACCCCACCGTCAACTAGCGTTTTGGCGGTGGATTGCAGAGCGATGCAGACACAACTACGCATGCTCGCTCCGGCGTAGGGCTACGCAAAAGTATAAATCAGGCCTACAGCTTGGGCTACAGCATAGCCCATACACACAAGTATAAATCAGCCTTTACTCCTCCAGTCTGTATCTGGTTCAATAGCAGAGGAGGCCGCAGACAGACATGTCAGCATGGGGGGTAGAATTCAAATGGCTGGCCACTGAGAGATAACTTAATTTCCCTAACTTCGGACAACCACTCCCCTTGTTTTCTCTTTGTCCTCTTGCCCTTTTGCTCCTTTTCTTTCTCCTCCCTCACCCTCATGACCTGCTCATCACCTACACCTACCCCCTTCTGGTTTCTCACCTCCTTCCTTTATTCCATGCTCCACTGTCCTCTCCTATCTGATTCCTTCTTCTTCAGTCCATTTCCTCTTCCAGCTGTCACCTCCCAGCTTCTCAGATCACACCCTTATACAACCCCTCCCACAACCTTCCAACCTCCCCCCTCTCACCTGGATTCACCTGTCGCCCATCAGCTCACACACCTTTCTGCTCCCTGCACACTTCTAGTCTGGCTTCTGCCCTCTTTCTTTCCAGCCCTGATGAAGGGTCTTTACCTGGGGCGTCGAATGTTCATTTCCCTCCTTAGATATTGCCTGGCCGGAGGAACTCCTCTAGTATTTTGTGCGTGTTAACCCAATAACACACAGGTTTTGTAGTCGTCAGTGAAGGAGTGGTGATTGATAGTCTCAAAACAAACAGTACCGTAAGTTTTAGCGGGCCAAAGATCATAGGCTGGCTTCCATCACATTAGGTGAAGTTTCCCCTCTAGTGGATTTCCAGCCTCTCAGATTAGTTCTTGTTTGAGGGGCTGAGATTCCACAGCAGTAAAATTATAGAAGGAATAAAATCAGGGAAACTTTTATCATTTTCCTTATTTATCAGATCGGGTCTACAATAAACCCGCAATGGAAGAAGTGTTGGCTTGTTGGTCTTGACTGCTGCTGAAATGCCTGAACTCCATCTGACTAACTTAAAAATGAAAGAAGTTCTGCAGATGCTGGAAATCCAAGCAACATGCACAAAATGCTGGAGTAACTCAGCAGGCCAGGCAGCATCAATGGGTAGGAATAAGCAGTCGAAGTTTCAGGCTGAGACCCTTCAGCAGGACTGGAGAAAAAAGATGATAAGTTAGGATAAGAAGTAGGGGGAGCAGAGGACGAAATATAAGGCAATAGGCAAAACTGGGAGAGAGGGAGGGATGAAGTAAAGAACTGAGCAGTAATTTGGTGAAAGATAAAGGGCTGAAGAAAGGGGAATCTGATAGGGGAAGATTGAAGGCCATGGAAGAAAGGGAAGGGGGAGGAGCCACCACAGGGTCGTGATGGACAGGTAAGGAGATAGGTTAGAGAGGGAAATGGAAATGGGGAATGGTAAAGGGGGATGGGGGGGGGTCCATTACTGGAAGTTTGAGAAGTCAATGTTCATGCCATCAGGTTGGAGGCTACCCAGACGGAATATAAGGTGTTGCTCCTCCAAGCTGAGTATTGCCTCATCATGGCAGTAGAAGAGGCCATGGACAGACATGTCAGAATGGGAATGGGAAGTAGAATTAAAATGGCTGGCGACTGGTCTCTGGTGGCCGGAGTGTAGGTGCTTGGCGAAGCGGTCTTCCAATCTACGTTAGGTCTCACTGATATACAGGAGGCCATACCAGGAGCACTGGATTTCCAGCGTCTACAGATTTTCTCTTGTTTGTGCCTCACCTGAAAGGATTGTTAGTGAGAGAGGAAGTGCAGGGGAACAAGTTCTACAGCTGCCCCTACACCTCTTCTTTCAGCCTTCCTCCTCTCCTGGATTCATCTATCAACTACCACGTTGTATTTCTTCCTCCCTTTCCCCCAACTTCTTATTCTGACTTCTCATCTTTTTTCACCAGTCTTGATGAAGCGTCTTGGCCTGAAAGGTCGACTGTTTGCTCTTTTCCATAGATGCTGCCTGGCCTGCTGAGTTCCTCTGCCTAACTTAGTATCTATTCATGTAATGCAATGAGTCACTGTACATACTTAGTTATCTTTCAAAAAAACCCGCATTAATTCAGCATCCTTAATGTTGTAAGGCATCTCAATGTTTAAGGGATCACAATGAGTTGTGTACAGTGTACAAATATTGTGTACAGTTTTGGTCACCGAATTATAGGAAAGATGTCAACAAAATTGAGAGAGTACAGAGAAGATCACTAGAATGTTACCTGGGTTTCATCTCCTAAGTTACAGAGAAAGGTTGAACAAGTTGGGTCTTTATTCTTTGGAGCGTAGAAGGCTGAGGGGGGACTTGATAGAGGTGTTTAAAATTATGAGGGGGATTGATAGAGTTGACGTGGATAGGCTTTTTCCATTGAGAGTGGGGGAGATTCAAACAAGAGGACATGAGTTGAGAGTTAAAGGGCAAAAGCTTAGGTGTAACATGAGGGGGAACTTCTTTACTCAGAGAGTGGTAGCTGTGTGGAACGAGCTTCCAGCAGAAGTGGTTGAGGCGGGTTCGATGTTGTCATTTAAAGTTAAATTGGACAGCTATATGGACAGGAAAGGAATGGAGGGTTATGGGCTGAGTGCAGGTCAGTGGGACTAGGTGAGAATAAGAGTTCGGCACGGACTAGAAGGGCCGAGATGGCCTGTTTCCGTGCTGTAATTGTTACATGGTTATATGGTTATGAGACTAACAATGCCTCTGAGGTAAAGAAAGTGAAGAGGCTGGATGAAACGGGAAGCTGTAAGTGGTATCTGAAAAGTGCCGAAGAGATGGATGGGAGATGAGAGGAAATTGGAGTATGCATGGAGGGAATACAGAGTTTCTGTCAGTTGTTGGATTGGGGGAAACTGCAGAGATAAGATGGTTCTTGGTAAGAGGGGCTTGAAAGCAAGTAGGGCAGCAGTGTAGAACTTAGCATGATGCTGTAGCAGCACGCGGCTTGCACGTTCTTCCCCTAAGCGCATGGGTTTCCTCTGGTGCTCCTGTTTCCTCCCACATTCCAGAGATGCACTGGTAGGTAGGTTAATTGGTCATTGTGGATTGTCCTGTGGTCAGGCTAGGGTTAAATAAATGGGTTGCTGCGCGGAGTGGGTCATTGAGCTGGAAGGGCCTGCTCCATGCTGATGACCGTAAGCGTCTTTGATCCTGAGCCGGGATTCCAACGTGCAGCAGTGGCTGGGGTCTGAACATGGGCTGGGTTTGTGTCTGCTTGGGTAGATCAGTTGCCGGAATTGGGGTACGGAATGTGTGCTTATGGTTCATTCTCTTCGGATCCACTGAACCCACTGGAAAATTATTAACCGCAAACAACAGGAATTCTGCAGATGCTGGAAATTCAAGCAACACACATCAAAGTTGCTGGTGAACGCAGCAGGCCAGGCAGCATCTGTAGGAAGAGGTGCAGTCGACGTTTCAGGCCGAGATCCTTCGTCAGGACTAACTTCCGCCACCTCCAATGGGATCCCACCACTAAGCACGTCTTTCCCTCCCCCCCCCTGCATTCCGCAGGGATTGCTCCCTACGCAACTCCCTTGTCCATTCGTCCCCCCCATCCCTCCCCACTGATCTCCCTCCTGGCACTTATCCGTGTAAGCGGAACAAGTGCTACACATGCCCTTACACTTCCTCCCTTACCACCATTCATGGCCCCAAACAGTCCTTCCAGGTGAGGCAACACTTCACCTGTGAGTCGACTGGGGTGATATACTGCGTCCGGTGCTCCTGATATGGCCTTTTATATATTGGCGAGACCGCTTTGCTGAACATCTACACTCTGTCCGCCAGAGAAAGCAGGATCTCCCAGTGGCCACACATTTTAATTCCACTTCCATTCCCATTCTGACATGTCTATCCACGGCCTCCTCTACTGTAAAGATGAAGCCACACTCAGGTTGGAGGAACAACACCTTATATTCCGTCTGGGTAGCCTCCAACCTGATGGCATGAACATCGACTTCTCTAACTTCCACTAAGGCCCCACCTCCCCCTCGTACCCCATCTGTCACTTATTTTTATGCACACATTCTTTCTCTCACTCTCTTTTTTCTCCCTCTGTCCCTCTGAATATACCTCTTGCCCATCCTCTGGGTCCCCCCCCACCGTCTTTCTTCCCAGACCTCCTGTCCCATGATCCTCTCGTATCCCCTTTTGCCTATCACCTGTCCAGCTCTTGGCTCTATCCCTCCCCCTCCTGTCTTCTCCTATCATTTCGGATCTCCCCCTCCCCCTCCAACTTTCAAATCCCTTACTCACTCTTCCTTCAGTTAGTCCTGACGAAGGGTCTCGGCCTGAAACGTCGACTGCACCTCTTCCTACAGATGCTGCCTGGCCTGCTGCGTTCACCAGCAACTTTGATGTGTGTTTCCTGGAAAATTATTAACTACGGTGTAACATTTTTAAAAAATACATTAAAGTACACTTGAGTATATAGAAGTGTGTGTGTGTGTGTGTGTGTGTGTGTGTAAATAAATAAAACATTCTGAAAAATCTGCTGTTCAGCTGCTGAGGAAGACAGATTATTGGAGATTTACTGATATTACTTGAACTGGAGTTACAAGTCTTGTACAAGAGTTTCACTGATTGGCCAATTAACACAGTTTCCTGAGGTATTGCAGTGCAAATTGATAGGGTTGTTAGCCTGCTATTGAGTTTAAGGGATGTTAGATTATGTTGCAGCTCTATAAAACTCTAGTCAGACCACTCTTGGAATACTGTGTTCAGCTCTGGTCACCTCATTATAGGAAGGATGGAGACATTTTAGAGAGGGTGCAGAGGAGATTCACCAGAATGCTGCCTGGATTAGAAAGCATGTTTTATGAAGATAGGTTGAGTGAGCTAGGGATTTTCCCTTTGGAGCAAAGGAAGATGATAGAGGTGTACAAGATGGTAAGAGGCATAGATAGCGAAGACAGCCAGAGACTTTCTGACAGGACATGGTTAATACAAGGGGGTATAAATTCAAGGTGTTTGAGAGAAAGTATAGGGGGGGATGTCAGAGGTAGCTTTTTACACAGAAAGTAGTGGGTGTGTAGAACCCACTGCCAGATGTGGTGGTAGAGGCTGATACATTACAGACATTTAAGACACTCTGAGATAGGCACATGAATGAAATAAAAATGGAGGGCTATGTGGGAGGGAAGGGTTAAGTTGATCTTGGAGCAGGTTAAAGATCTTGCACAGCATTGTGGACCTAAAATCCCCTACTGGGCTGTACTATTTGTAAGCTACCAAGCGTGAGGTAGCACTTTCTTCAGTAACCAGCAGGAACTAGCTGGAACCATTTTAGTTCATCAAGCAGAAGGGAGTTGGGCCTTTGGAACTTAGTCACTGCATTATTTTGCATATAATATACGATCAGTTATTCATTAACGCAATGTGAAACCATTCACATTGTAAAATTATGACACCATCATCTCTCAGTGATATCCTGAATATTAAAATAAAATTGAGTTTAGACTTAGAGGGAACAGGAAATACACAATCATTCTAATTCCTTCTCTTATACCACATTCAAAATAAGCAATGCTTTTGTCTTAGGTGATTTCTGTGTTCCTTATTTCGAACTGAAGTCTAAAAAAGTGTCTAATATTAATTTCGTGTGTATCCCTTCAATCTGACTGGGATCAAGGTGGCTTTTGAGCAGATATCCTTTAATGTTCCCTCAGATACGGAGAGAAAGCAAGCTTCTCAGGCAAGTTTTGTGTAGGTTTCTTTCAGGTGAAACAAAAGTGGTCATAAATTGTGCAACTGTGAGTGATTTGTCGGGGAGCAAAGTGCACAAGTCTAGATGTGTTTACCACACTGGAATTATGATAAAAATGAACTTCGGACTGTACACTGTTCTAACATGAGCTGCGATTAATCCTAGGGGAAAAGAAATCAATGTTTTGAGTTATTTTATTACAGTTTCAGCTTAGTAAACATGATAAATATCTATTGTAAACTTAATTCCACTAAATGTTTGCCTTTGCTAATGACTTATTTTTTAAAATAGAAAGAAATATCAAGTAGGTATTGTTATAAACCAAGGACCGATAGTATGCATTGAGTTCTGGATCTGCCCTTGACCATTTGTTACTATGCAAATGTGCATCAGTCATCACTGTTGCAAAATTACTGCTGGTGAATGCCAGTGCCTGCATATCAGTTTGGGGTAATGCAAAATTCTAATAAAAAGTTTTAGGTGCTTAAAAATGTGAGTAGTCCAAGGTTCCCTCATGCCTTTAATTTGTTTTACTCTTGCACTTCATTCACTCCAGCAGCTTTGCTTCTGTCTCTGGTCTATGGCACATTCATACTGCTGGACAGCTGAGACATTTTAGAATTTTAACATTTCTCACAGTTCACAAATCAATACAAAAAAGTGGGCAAGGAACGATAGGACAGTAACATCACTCTCCTAGTGAAGCAATTTTAATTCACTTCAGTAGAGGAATGTTTAACTCCATTATAGAGGTGTACTCTCTGGTTAGCCCTTATTTCTCGGTATGTCAGACATGCTTGGATTTTGCACATGTGCCAATTGTGCAGATTTGGGGAATGCCAGAATGATTAAAGGTAAATATGAAACTTTACTCATGGGTGTTTAGAGCTGCATTAAGGAGACAGGGTTGGGTCAGAGGTGTCCAATGATTATTACTTCTGGATCAGAAAGAAAGGAGATCTTCCAAAATGAAGCATAAAGAATCACTCCATCCAGTTTACCACAACCCCCGCCCCCCAGATACCATATCCAATATCTGGAAATGATCAATATTGTGCTTCACCTCAGGGAAAGTGGTTTTTAATTCAAGCATTTTGGGAGAAAAAACAATTAAAGTAATTTCAGACAATTGACTTTTAATGATGGAGTTTCAGAAAATGATTCATCTTGCACAAGGGACTTGACAAAATGAGGGTGGCCCTGCCCAAGGAATGTTCCTTGAGAGGAATTCTCACTACCCATAAATGTTTGAAGATGAGAAGACTGAAGAAAATTTCCCTTATAAGGACTGGGTATACCAAAGTGGAAAGGTCAATTGATTGTTTTGTAATGGTAGGGGATTCAATGTTATAATTGGTGGTCGGCTCAGGAGAAGACTGTTGACGTGACTTGTTCAGTCTCCCCTTGAGTGGGGAAACAAAAGTGCAATATCAATTATGGGCTGTCTCTGGGGAAGGGTTAGGTGACCATGGAAGGGCTGAACAATGGAAGCAATTAGTGGTCAGGTGATGCAATTGAATTGCGCAATGTGAGAGCAAGTATTTGAACCATTCAGTGTTAATATGGAGGACTTTCAGCAACTCATTCCCAACCAAAATCACCAATTCCACTGGACAACAAAGATTTTGCTTCTTGAATACTTTTGGGTGTATCTTATGGATTTTGGGCTGCTAATCATGAAAATCACCATAAAATTTACCTACCAAACATAATTTTTTTTTGAAATTGACTATATTTGTTACTTCAATTCACAATTTAAGTCAAATAAAATATTGCCCACAATTTAAGCTGGAAGTTTTCTATCTTGTCCAGGTATGCCTGGGCATGCTTAGGCACGGCAGATGCTGCATGGCAGGACAAGTTTTAGAAAGGCTATAAATTCCTGTGAAGGATTTTCATATTTGAGACAGATGTTACTCAGAATAAATGATACCAAGAGTAAGGAAGAATTTTTGTTCATCCACAAATCAAACAGGTAATCAATAACAAGCAATTCAAAGAACTTCTAGTGGGACCAGAGAAAATTGCATGGAAGGCATTCAAGGATGTTGTTGAAAATTTTCTTGACAACTACAAAGCACCAAACTATGTACAGCTGGCTGACAACATGCTGCAAACATACAAAAACGTGAAATGCAACATGTTGCCAAAGATTCATTTTCTGCATTTCCATTTAGATGTCTTCCCTGCAAACCTTGGCACTGCCAGTGCTGAGCATGGTGAAAGGTTTCACCAGGACATCGCAGTCTTGGAAAAACACGATCAGGGCAACTGGAATCGATTAATGCTGGCTTATTATTGTTGGACACTTAAGCAAGAAGCCTCAGACACTAAGTACAAATGAAAATCATCAGCAAACCATTTTTAGCCTAGTTGAACCATTGCAAAGCATCAGTACTGTTATGCAATTAAATGCATTAAATTCAATAAAAGTTAGTTTCTTGTTTCTCCAAATTCCTACATGATACAAGTAGTCTGAAATTGTGTTTCTCTTCAGCTTCAAGTGGTCCATCACAAACAAAAAAAAAATTCTGAGGAACCAACACTTCCAAAAAAATTTGTTGTCCAGTGTACTCAGTTATTGCATAAATCTCTGTGAAATTGAATGTTATAGGTGGAAGAATCTAGAAAACTGGGAGGTTTGATGATTCCACTATGGTACTATATAGACTGGTGCACTTAAACTTCTTTCTTGTTATCACACCAATGTGAACTTGACAGTCAATGGAAAGATGGAGAGTGAGGGAAACACTTTTAAATTCATGTGCTTGCATTCCCGGCAGACTTAAAGTCCATCCTGCATACATTCCAGTTTGACCTTCACAGTGTAAAAGAAATGCTCACTGAAAATACTCAGGGTTCAAGTATTTTAATTCATGTCAGTCCAATTTTAAACACATTCCTTTGGCTGCCTGTTTGAATTGAATTAATAGTTGAACTGCATGAAATGATTATTTACAAAAGGTTATTCTTAAAAAAACACAGGCAGCTACATTCCTTGTCATATCATTACACTTCCACAAGTTATGACACATTAAGCTGATTTAAAGCCTTTAGCATCCAACATTAAAGATCCTCACTATCCGGGACATGCCCTCTTCACATTACCGCCAGGCAGGAGGTACATAAGAACCATATTCAAAGTTCTAGGAGCAGCTTCTTCCCTTCTGCCATCATATTAGTGACTAGTCCTTGCACCCAATGAACACTACTTGTAATTCACCTTTTGCAATATTTAAAAAATTTTGTAACTTACAGTAATTTTTTATGTCTTGCTCTGTACTACTGCTGCAAAGCAACAAATTTCACAACATGTCGTTGATAATAAATTCAATGCTGATGCTGATTCAGTGTTGCTTTCGTGTGTTCGTTAAAGAATATATTTTCTGCTCCAAGTGGTCACTACAAAGTTGTTTGGAACTTAGGTGGTGGGAAAACTTTAACATTCATTGCCATAATACTGTGAAGCTGAGAACGACTTCAGAAATGCACAAATGAACAAGTAAGCATGAAAGTCTGGAATCTATTAGAACCATAGAATCATAGAACATTACAGCACAGAAACAGGCCTTTTGGCCCTTCTTGGCTGTGCCGAACCATCTTACTGCCTAGTCCCACTGACCTGCACCTGGACCATATTCCTCCATACACCTCTCATCCATGTACCTGTCCAAGTTTTTCTTAAATGTTAAAAGTGAGCCCGTATTTACCACCTCGTCTGGCAGCTCACTCCACACTCCCACCACTCTCTGTGTGAAGAAGCACCCCCCAATGTTCCCTTTAAACTTTTCCCCCCTCACAACCCATGTCCTCTGGTTTTTTTCTCCCCTTGCCTCAGTGGAAAAAGCCTGCTTGCATTCACCCTATCTATACCCACCATAATTTTATATACTTCTATCAAATCTCCCCTCATTCTTCTGCGCTCCAGGGAATAAAGTCCTAACCTATTCAACCTTTCTCTGTAACTCAGTTTCTCAAGTCCCGGCAACATCCTTGTAAACCTTCTCTGCACTCCTTCAACCTTATTAATATCCTGCCTGTAATTTGGCGACCAAAACTGAACACAGTACTCCAGATTCGGCCTCACCAATGCCTTATACAACCTCACCATAACATTCCAGCTCTTATACTCAATACTTGATTAATAAAGGCCAATGTACCAAAAGCTCTCTTTACGACCCTATCTACCTGTGATGCCATTTTTAGGGAATTTTGTATCTGTATTCCCAGATCCCTCTGTTCTACTGCACTCCTCAGTGCCCTACCATTTACCTTGTATGTTCTACCTTGGTTTGTCGTTCCAAAGTGCAATACCTCACACTTGTCTGTATTGAACTCCATCTGCCATTTTTCAGCCCATTTTTCCAGCTGGTCCAAATCCCTCTGCAGGCTCTGAAAACCTTCCTCACTGTCCACTACACCTCCAATCTTTGTATCATCAGCAAATTTGCTGATCCTATTTACCACATTATCATCCAGATCATTGATATAGATGACAAATAACAATGGACCCAGCACCGATCCCTGTGGCACACCACTAGTCACAGGTGTATTGTCTGAAACCCCTGTTCATTTACAAAATTGCAATTTTTTTAAACAGCTTTCTCCTGCATAAACCTCTCACTCTAAAATGTTCACAAAATTTTAAGTGTGTTACATGAGGTGTAAGATTTTATTGCATGCTTATATTTTCTTCTGATTTTGTCATGTCCTGAGGTAATTATTTCAGAATTGAAGGCAAAAGAGCTCAGAGCATTGAAATATAATACCAGAAAGCTGGACTGGAGAAGTATTTCTCTGAGCAGCATACAAAGACTATATTTCAAACTTTGCGGCTGCTCATGATAGGACAGACCTCTCACCCCAGGTATTAGCAGTAAAGGATCAGGAACAGTTAGCTTCTATGATGGGAAAAGGGAGAGGGTCTTGGGACCAGTTCCCATGACGGAGTTGCTTACCTCAAGGAACTGGGGCTGATCCTGCTCACAGATTGCTTTGGACAGACTGCACTGTTTTATCTATGTGGTCCGTCAGTCAGTGGAAATTCAGCAGCTGCCTTTCAAAACTGCAGCTCGGTGCCTGCAAGACAGGCAATTGAGTGAGAGCCAAAATTGCTTTTTGTGACCTTTTGCACAATCCCAGCTGTGACCACGCTCTCCAGGTAAAACAGGGATCATTGCTTCTGAGGCTGAAAGTGGACCTCCATGCTTTCCGCTCCTTGCTAGGGACCTTGAGCTCCTACAACTTCCTGTGTGTTCTTAGAAGTTCCATTTTAAATCTGGACTTTTGTGATTAGCTTGCTCAGCAGATCTGAAGCTGAATTTGGGCCTCTGCCAAATGCTTGCCTCTACTGTCCCATCACCCAGTATCTGTTGCTTTCTGCTGGTTCTGAACTCCTTTCTGCCTCAACATAAAATCTAAGAGCAATGCCCTTGTCTAAGACGGCCCCTAAGAGGCTGAAGTGCTTGCTGGGCGCACGAGCTGGAGGACAGACTTCTACAAGATGTCTTTCCCTGCAGGAAATTTGCTCATTGCTGCTAGTCTTCCTGGCAACACATTCCAAGCATGCACCACTTTCTGTGTAAAAAGCTTGGCCCGCACATCTCTTTTAAACTTACCTTCCTCTCACCTTAGTGTTAAATGATTTGTCTGTGGGAAAAATATACCAGCTGCCTACTATATCTATGCTTCATATAATTTTATAAACTTATGTCAGTTCTCTCCTCAACCTCCACCACTCCAAAGAAGGTAACCCAAGTTTTTCCAACCTCAAAAAAACAAGAGATTCTGCAGGTGATGGAATTCCAGAGTAACACACACACACACACAAGAATGCTGGAGGAACTCAGCAGGCCAGGCAGCATCTATGGAGAGGAATAAAGAGTCAACGTTTCGGGTGACAACCTTCATCAGACCATGATCCCTAAAAAGCATCCTTGCTTCATAACTTTCCTCTCCTCACCTGTTCCTCCCAACAATTTCTCCACATTTTGTTTGGCTTTGCATTCCTCACCACTCGCTTCTCATCCCTCCTGTTTTCTCCACACCCCTACAGTATGGATCAGGCAGGATGTCGGCAGGCTAACCCAGAAACACGGGAAATATATACTCCTGTACAAGAAGTACATTAGGAGAGCAAGCAGAATGTAGACACATATTATAAGAAAGGGTTCATCATCCTAATGAAGGGTCACGGGCTGAAACGTAGGCCATTTATTCCCCTCCATAGATGCTGCCTGATGTGTTGAGTTCACCAGAATTTTTTCTGCATTTGTCCAATCCCTTCTTATATCACATCCTGTCTACTCCAGGCAACATCCTGGACAATCTCATCTGCACCCACTTCACAGCTTTCACATCCTTCCTATAATTTGGTGACCAGAATTAAATGCAATACCATAAGACCATAAGACAAAAGAGCAGAAGTCGGCCCTTCGGCCCATCGAGTCTGCTCTGCCATTTTATCATGAGCTGATCCATTCTCCCATTTAGTCCCACTCCCCTGCCTTCTCACCATAACCTTTGATGCCCTGGCTACTCAGATACCTATCAATCTCTGCCTTAAATGCACCCAATGACTTGGCCTCCACTGCTGCCCATGGCAACAAATTCCATAGATTCACCACTCTCTGGCTAAAAAAATTTCTTCACATTTCTTTTGTGAATGGGTGCCCTTCAATCCTTAAGTCATGCCCTCTCGTACTAGACTCTCCCATCATGGGAAACAACTTTGCCACATCCACTCTGTCCAAGCCTTTCAACATTCGAAATGTTTCTATGAGATCTCCCCTCATTCTTCTAAACTCCAAGGAATACAGTCAAAGAGTGGACAAACATTCCTCATATGTTAACCCTCTCGTTCCCAGAATCATTCTAGTGAATCTTCTCTACCCTCTCCAAGGTCAGCACATCCTTTCTTAAATAAGGAGACCAAAACTGCCCACAGTACTCCAAGTGAGGTCTTACCAGCGCCTTATAGAGCCTCAACATCACATCCCTGCTCCTATACTCTATTCCTCTAGAAATGAATGCCAACATTGCATTTGCCTTCTTCACCACCGACTCAACCTGGAGGTTAACCTTAAGGGTATCCTGTACGAGGACTCCCATGTCCCGTTGCATCTCAGAACTTTGAATTATTTCCCCATTTAAATAATAGTCTGCCTGTTTATTTCTTTTGCCAAAGTGCATAACCATACACTTTCCAACATTGTATTTCATTTGCCACTTCTTTGCCCACTCTTCCAATCTATCCAAGTCTCTCTGCAGACTCTCTGTTTCCTCAGCACTACCGGCCCCTCTGCCTACCTTTGTATCGTCAGCAAACTTAGCCACAAAGCCACCTATTCCATAATCCAAATTGTTGATGTACAATGTAAAAAGAAGCGGCCCCAACACAGACCCCTGTGGAACACCACTGGTAACCGGCAGCCAACCGGAATAGGATCCCTTTATTCCCACTCTCTGTTTCCTGCCAATCAGCCAACGCTCTATCCACATATGTAACTTTCCCGTAATTCCATGGGCTCTTATGTTGTTAAGTAGCCTTATGTGTGGCACCTTGTCAAAGACCTTCTGAAAATCCAAATATACAACATCCACTGCATCTCCCTTGTCTAGCCTACTGGTAATTTCCTCAAAAAATTGTAATAGGTTTGTTAGGCAGGATTTTCCTTTAAGGAATCCATGCTGAGTTCTCCCTATCTTGTCATATGCCTCCAGGTACTCTGTAACCTCATCCTTGACAATCGACTCCAACAACTTCCCAACCACCAATGTCAAGCTAACAGGTCTATAATTTCCTTTTTTCTTCCTTGCCCCCTTCTTAAATTGCAGAGTGACATTTGCAATCTTCCAGTCCTCCAGAACCATGCCAGAATCTATCGACTTTTGAAAGATCATCGCTAATGCCTCCACAATCTCCACAGCTACTTCCTTCAGAACACAAGGGTGCATTCCATCTGGTCCGGGAGATTTATCTACCTTTAGACTATTCAGCTTCCTGAGTACTTTCTCAGTCGTACTTGTGACTGCGCACACTTCTCTTCCCTGCCACCCTTGAGTGTCCGGTATACTGCTGATGTCTTCCTCAGTGAAGACTGATGCAAAATGTTTGTTCAGTTCCTCTGCCATCTCCTTATCTCCCATTACAATTTCTCCAGCATCGTTTTCTATCGGTCCTATATCTACTATCACCTGTCTTTTACTCCTTATATACTTGAAAAAGCTTTTAGTATCCTCTTTGATATTGTTTGCTAGCTTCCTTTCATAATTAATCTTTTCCGTCTTAGTGACCTTCTTAGTTTCCTTTTGTAAACTTTTAAAAACTTCCCAATCCTCTGTCTTCCCACTAATTTTTGCTTCCTTGTATGCCCTCTCCTTTGCTTTAACTTTGGCTTTGACTTCTCTTGTCAGCCACTGTTGCATCCTTTTTCGATTCGAAAATTTCTTCTTTTTTGGAATATACCTGTCTTGCACCTTCCTCACTTCTCGCATAAACTCCAACCACTGCTGCTCTGCTTTCCTTCCCGCCAGTGTCCCTTTCCAGTCAACTTTGGCCAGTTCCTTTCTCACGCCACTGTACTTTCCTTTACTCCACTGAAATACCGACAAATCAGATTTCGGCTTCTCTTTTTCAAATTTCACAGTGAACTCAATCATGTTATGATCACTGTCTCCTAAGGGTTCCTTCACCTCAATCTCTCTAATCACCTCTGGTTCATTACACAATACCCAATCCAGTACAGCCGATCCCCTAGTGGGCTCAACAACAAGCTGTTCTAAGAAGCCATCTTGCAGACATTCTACAAATTCTCTCTCTTGAGATCCAGTGCCGACCTGATTTTCCCAATCCACTCGCATGTTAAAATCCCCCACAATTATCATAACACTGCCCTTCTGACAAGCCTTTTCTATTTCCTGTTGTAATTTTTAATCCACATCACTGCAGCTGTTTGGAGGCCTATAAATAACTGCCATCAGGGTCCTTTTACCCCTGCGATTTCTTAGCTCAACCCATAAAGATTCTGCACCTTCCAATCCTATATCACCTCTTTCTAATGATTTAATATCATTTCTTACCAATAAAGCCATGCCTCCCCCTCTGCCTACCTTCCTATCCTTCCGATACACTGTGTATCCTTGGACGTTCAGCTCCCAGAGACATGCATCCTTTAACCACGTCTCAGTGATGGCCACAATATCATACCTGCCAATCTGTAACTGTACGACAAGATCATCCACCTTATTCCTTATGCTGCGTGCATTTAAGTATAACAACTTAAGACCAGTATTTGGTACTTTTCGCTTTGATTTCACTGCAACTTTATTGCACTGCAATACACTAGGTGTGGGCTAACCAGAGCTTCATAAAGTTGCAACATAATGTCTTGAACTCAGTGCCTTAACTAATAAGGGCATAGAAGAAATATGAATCAGCTCCTTGAATCTGCTCCACTATCAAAGTTGCAGTTCCAGAATTTCATTTCCACTGTCTTTGCTCATCCTTGTATTCCTTAATAATCTTAATGTTCAAAGATCAATGACTCAGCACTCACTACGTTTTGGGGTAATGAATTCCAAAGATTTATAATTGCCAGAATAAAGACATTTCTCCCCATCTTAGTTTGATTGGCCCTTTATGACTATACTCTGTGTGTCAACTCTCTTCAATACCTCTTAGATCACTTACCATTAAAGACTACAAGACAGAAGAACCTAATTAGGCCATTCAGCCCATTGAGACTGCTCCACCATTCCATCATGGCTGATTTATTATCCCTCTCAACCCCATTCACTTGACTTCTCCCCGTAATCCTTGACACCCTTACTAATCAAGAACCTATCAACCTCCGCTTTAAATATACCGAATGGCAGCCTCTACAGCCATCTGTGACAATAAATTCCACAGAATATTTCCCTCTGGCTCAAGAAATTCCTCCTCATTTCCTTTCTAATGGGACATCCTTGTATTCTGAGGCTGTGCCCTTTGGTCGGAGACTCCCTACAATAGAAAACAACTTCTCCACATCCACTCTACCTAGGCCTTTCAATACTCAATAGGTTTCATTGAGATCCCCCCTCATTCTTCTAAACTACAATGAGTACAGGCCCAGAGCCATCAAGCAGTCCTCATATGTTAATCCTTTTATTCTCTGATCTTCTCCAATGCTAGTATATCTTTTCTTGGATAAAAAGCCCAAAACTGCTCACAACACTCCAATGCCTTATAACAGGGGTCCCCAACCTTTTTTACACCGTGGACCGGTTTAATATTGACAATATCCTTGTGGACTGGCCGACCGGGGGAGGGGTGGGGTGGGTGTTAATCACGACCGGAATATAGGTGATAAGTCAACTGTAAGTCACTTATAAGTGGCTAATACACTCTATTTTGTTTTTAAAAGAGTTTATCTAATGAATTTAATATTAAACAGCGCATATTTTCCTCGCATGAATATTAATAAGTCAATAAAAAGTCAATAGCATCATAGCATTTTAAGTAACGTTTGGATATTAAACACACAGCGCATATTTTCCTCGTATGAACGTATAAAATCATTGCAACACATCAATATCCTGAATCAGTGGGAGCCCTGGGCTTGTTTTCCTGCAACAAGACAGTGCCATTGAGAGGTGACGGGAGACAGCGATACTCAAAGGGGGTTCCTTATGTCCAGTCTATTCCGCAATTTAGTTTTCATTGCATTCATTGCAGAAAACTCCGCTTGGCAGCGATATGATGTTGGAAATGGAAGCTACGTTTGCAGTGCTTTTGTGGCTATCTCAGGATATTCAGCCTTGACTTTGATCCAGCATGCCAGCAGAGATGTTATGTCAAACATACTTTTCAGCCCACTGTCATTTGCAAGCTCGAGGAGTTGATCTTCTTCCCGTGCTGACATGGATGATTCACCAGAGACATTCACAAATGGGTCACGGACCCACTCCTTTGCGCGTCTTGGGTCACTGATGACCTTGTGTGTGTAATGACCTCGCGTGCGTTCAAGTTCAACAGCGCGTGACAGAGATTGAGGAAAGGTGCAGCTGACTCATATCGTTTCATATGGCCAAATTATATTCTTTTCTCACGGCCTGGTAGCACATGCTTTGTGGTCTGGTACCGGCCTGCCGCCCAGTGGTTGGGTACCACTGCCTTATAAAGCCTCAGTGTTACATCCTTGCTTCTAAACTACAGTGATTCGAGGCCAATATATCACCCTCCCCTAACCTTCTGAATCAACATGCTTAAAAAGAGGTCAAAATTCCAGAGTACATACCTCAGGTGTGATCTCATCAAAACTCTGTGCAATTACAAGACTTTCCTAATCTTGTAGTCAAGACTTGACTCAAACAGTTACCCACCTCTCTAGCCTTTTTATATGATACCATTCCCCCACCACTGCATGACCTGTCTTGTAAAATGTGTCTATGTTCTCCTAATTTACTTCTTGTACTCAAGCATTTCTTTTTTGGGTTTTCTGGTCCAGCACACCAAGATCCTTTAAGATCCACATTGTTGGTGTGTTAGTGATGGCATCCAAGACAGAAGCGATGAGAAGCAAGTGGCAAAGAATGCAAAGCCAAGAAAAACGTGGAGGCCGTGTAGATTGAGCTGGGGAGAGTACAAGGATGTAAAGAGAGGTTGGTTTCAGGGACTGGTCTAAAAGGAGAAGGTAAGGGAAGACAGAAGCATTGCATTTTCAGTGTGCTACTGTGCTTATAAGGTGATAGAGGAGCAAATATTGAAAGGGGTGTGGTGGGTCTGATAGGGGTGTTAGGTGCTGCTGAGGAAGCTGAAGAGGTGTAAACAAACTTGCTTCTCTGATTGAAGGCCCCAGTGGCACAATTGGTTAATGCACAGCACTTATCCAGTAGTGCAGGCAGTGAGCAATGCAAAGGATGTGAGTTCAAGCCCTACCTGGAGCACAGTTTATCAGGACAGCGTGGTGGTGTAATGGTTAATGTAATACTTTATGGTGCTAGTGATTAGCAATGGGGTCAATTCCCTCTGTTGTCCGTAAGGAGTTTGTACATTCTCCCCGTGACTGTGTGGGTTTCCTCCGGGTGCTCCAATTTCCTCCAACATTCCAAAGACGTACGAATTAGGGTTATGTGCAAATGTTGGTGCCAGAAGATTTCTCCCCCTGCCATCCGATTTTCAAATGGACATTGAGCCCATGAACACCAATTCACTCTTTTTTATTTCTGATCTTTTGCAGTACTTATTTTAACTTAACTATAGATGTATTTACATACTTAATGTAACTTGTTCTTTTTTCTGTATTTATTTATCATGTATTTCATTGGACCGTTGCTGTAAAGTTAACAAATTTCATGATATGCGCTGTTGATGTTAAATCTGACTCTGAGAAGCACGCTCAGCACATATTTGGACTGTGTTGGTTGTTGACACAAGTGATACATTTCACTGTGTATCTTTATTCACCCTTCAAAAGAAGTGACATAGGATCGGAAGATGTAGAATCCATGTGGATTGAGTTAAAAAAACTGCAAGGGTAAAAAGACCCTGATGGGAGTTATATTCAGGCCTCCGAACAGTAGCCAGGATGGGACTACATATTACAGCGGGAAATATGCCAACTCATGTCAAAAGGTCAATGTTACGTTAGTCATGAGGGATTTCAATACGCAGGTACATTGGGAAAATTAGGTTCGTGCTGGATCCCAAGGGAGAGAATTTGTAGAATGCCTACAAGATGGCTTTTTAGGACAGCTTATGGTTGAGCCCACTAAGAGAAAGGCTATTCTGGATTGGGTGTTGTGTAATGAACCTGATTTGATTTGGGAGCTTAAGGTAAAGGTATCATGGTCTGGTCCGTAAGTTCCACATTCTGGTTCACGGTCTGGTCCGTGGACTCAGGACGCCGGGTCTTCCAGCTGTCCCTTGTTTGAGTTAATCATAGGCACCTGATTCCCATCTTTGGGCTTGCAATATAAGTAGCCTTGGGATTGAGTATGGGCTGCTGGTTTGTCTTGTTAGTCCCCTTTGGAGCAACCTGCTGATGGAAGGCTAGCAAAACCATTTGTGATCTCTAGGCCTGGTTGGAGGACCACTGCTTCATGGAGCCTTGTTGCTACTCGTTGGAGTGGTCTTTGCGGCATGGATTCGGCTGTTTCCTGGGCCAGCTGAGTGGCTGCCAGCCTCTCTGAGCTAGGTAGGGATCTGGCTGTTTCTGTAGCCAGCTGAGGTTGCTGGCTGAACCGAGACTTGGAGCTACTCAGGAGCAGAGATGGAACTGTCTGTTGTACTTTGGTGTTTGTCTCTTCTTGTCCTTGCCTCCATGGGGTAAGCCAGGCTATTCTGCTGTTGCCCTGTAGGGGGATCTGCCTTGTCCTTGCCTCTGTGGGGTAAGCCAGGCTGTTTTGCTGTTGCCCACTGGGGGGCCCTGTCTTGTCTTGTCCTTGCCTCTGTTGGGTAAGTCTGGCTGTTCTGCTGTTACCTGACGGAGAGACCTGTCCCACCTTGGTGTGGAGATGAAGTTGAGTCCTGGCTTGTTGTAGGATAAGTCCTGGCTCTATGTCCATGTTCTGTCCTGTATCATCTTTGTGCTGTGTTAAAGATGAGTCCTGGCTTGTCGAAGGATAAGCCCTGGCTCCATGTTGATGTACAGTTCCCAGTCTGTCTCAGCTCTACTCTCCAAGTTATCAGCCTCTGCATTTCAAGATGAAGAGCCCAAGCCTCAAGGATCCCAAGCTGCTCCAAGGATCCCAAGCCAAACTCCAAGAACCCAAGCCTTGAGGATCCCAAGCCAAGCTCCAAGAACCCAAGCCAAGCTCCAAGAACCCAAGCCAAGCTCCAAGAACCCAAGCCAAGCTCCAAGAACCCAAGCCTCGAGGATCCCAAGCCAAGTTCCAAGAACCCAAGCCTCGAGGATCCCAAGCCAAGACCCAAGACCCAAGACCCCAAGCCCCGAGGATCCCAAGCCAAGCTCAAGACCCAAGACCCCAAGCCTCGAGGATCCCAAGCCAAGCTCAAGACCCAAGACCCCAAGCCTCAAGCTATGTCATGTCCTTGCCTGGTTCTGGGGTCCGAGCCCAAGGCAAGACCCAGGTTCTGGGTCCTTGTCCAGTCTCGGGCTTAGAGTCCAAGCCTTGTCTCCTAGCCCATGGTTCCTAGTCCTGGTCCCGCTCTCCCTAGCCGTACTCTGCGTTCTTGTCCCTGCCCCTTGCCTGAATCCTGTCACATCCCTACTCTAGTCAAGTCCTGTTCCTTGTACTTCGGTGTCTGTGTCTCGCATTTGGGTCCATTCCCAGCACCCCCTTGTGACAAAAGGAACCCCTAGGAGACAGTGATCATAATATGATATAATTAATCCTGCAACTTGAGAGGAAGATGCTAAATACAGGTGTATCAGTAATAAAGGGAAACATGGAGACATGACAGAGTAGATGGCCAAAGTTGATGGGAAGGGGCATTAGCAGGGATGATGGCAAACAACAATAGTTGAAGTTTCTGGGGGAATTTCAGACAGCACAGGATAGATACATTGCAAAGAAGAACAAGTATTCTAAAGGCAGGATGATGTGACAGTGGCTGACAAGGGAAGTAAAGAAACATAAAAGCAGAAGAAAGGGCATAAAATAGGGCAAACATTAGGGGGGAGTTAGAAGAAGAAGAAAGGGCATAAAATAGGGCAAACATTAGGGGGGGAAGCATTAAAAACTAACAGGAGGCAACTAAAAAGCCATAAGGAGGGAAAAGATGAAAAATGGTGATAAGCTACCCAATAATATAAAAGAGGATATCAAAAGATTTTTCAGATATATCAAGAGTAAAAGAGAGGTGAGAGTAGATGTCAAACCACTGGAAAATGATGCTGGAGAGGTAGTAATGGGGGGACAAAGAAATGGTGGATGAACTGAATAAGTATTTTACATTCGTCTTCACTGTGGAAGACATTAGCAGTATGCCAGAAGTTCGAGAGTGCCAGGAGGCAGAAGTGAGTGCAATTCTATTTCTAGGGAGAAGGTGCTTGGGAAGCTGAAAGGTCTGAAGGTAAATAAGTTACCTGGACCAGATGGACTACACTCCCCATTTCTGAAATAGGTAGCTGAAGAGATTATGGAGGCAAAGTAATGATGTTTCAAGAATCATTAGATTCTGGCATGGCCCCAGGGGACTGGAAAATTGCAAATGTCACTCCACTGTTTGAGAAGGATGGAGGCAGAAGAAAGGATATAGCTTGACCTCAGTGGTTGGAAGTTGTTGGAGTGAATTGTTAAGGATGAAGTTTCACGGTACTTGGAGGCACATGATAAAATAGGTCAAAGTCAGCATAGTTTCCTAAAGCGAAAATCTTGCATGACAAATCTTTGGAATTCCTTGAAGAAATAACAATCAGGATAGACAAAGGAGAATTAATTGATTTTTGGAAGGCCTTTGACAAGGTGCCACACATGAGGCTGCTTAACAAGTTAAGAGCCCATGCTATCACAGGAATGATACTAGCATGGATAGAGGATTGGCAGATTGAAGGCTGGGAGCCTTTTCTGTTTGGTTGCTGGTAACTAGTGATTTTTGAAAAGGGTTGGAGTTACTTTATATGTTAATGATTTGGATGATGGAATTGATGGCTTTGTGGCCACATTTGCAGACAGTATGAAGATAGATGGAGGGGCAGGTAGTGTTGAGGAAACAGGGAGTCTGCAGAAGGACCTAGATTGATTAGCAGAATGGCAAAGAAGTGAGTGTTTGGAAGTGTATTTTCATACACTTTATTACAAAGAATAGAAGTGTAGACTGTTTTCTAATTGGGCAGAAAATTAGAAACCTGAGGTTCAAGGGGACTTGAGTTCTTGTGCAGGATTCCCTAAAGGTTAGCTTGTAAGTTGAGTCAGTGGGAGCAAATGGAGTGTTAGCATTCATTTCAAGAGGACTAGAATGTAAAAGCAAAGATGTAATTTTCGTTGACTACATTGACTCCTTTTCATTGACTACAGCTCTGCCTTTAATACCATCATTCTAAATAAACTGATTCCTAAGCTCTGGAACCTGGGCCTTAGCACTCAGATCTGCAGCTGGATCTTCAACTTCCTCACAGACAGGACCCAGGCTGTAAAAATAGGGGACAAGCTCTCCTCTACAATCACTTTAAACACCGGTGCCCCACAAGTCTCTGTACTCAGCCCCCTGCTGTACTCACTGTACACACATGATTGTGTAGCTAAGTTTCCATCGAACTCAATATATAAGTTTGCTGATGACACAACAATTGTAGCCGTATCTCAGGTAATGATGAGTTTGAGTACAGAGAGGAAATTAAGAATCTGGTGGCATGGTGCGAAGACAATAACCTATCCCTCAACGTCAACAAGACGAAGGAATTGGTTGTTGACTTCAGAAGGAGTAGCGGACTGTACAACCCAATTTACATCGGTGGTGTGCAAGTGGAACAGGTCAAAAGCTTTAAGTTCCTTGGGGTCAATATCACAAATGACCTGACTTGGTCCAGCCAAGCAGAGTCCACTGCCAAGAAGGTCCACCAGTGCCTTTACTTCCTGAGAAAACTAAGGAAATTTGGCTTTTCCCCTAAAACCCTCACTAATTTTTATAGATGCACCGTAGAAAGCATTCTTCTAAGGTGCATCACAACCTTGTATGGAAGTTGTCCTGTCCAAGACCGGAAGAAGCTGCAGAAGATCGTGAACATGGTGCAGCACATCACACAAACCAATCTTCCGTCCTTGGACTCACTTTACACCGCACACTGTCGGAGCAGTGCTGCCAGGATAATCAAGGACACGACCCACCCAGCCAACACACTTTTCATCCCTCTTCCTTCCGGGAGAAGGCTCAGGAGTCATACGGCCAGATTTGGGAACAGCTTCTTTCCAACTGTGATAAGACTGCTGAATGGATCTTGACCCGGATCTGGGCCGTACCCTCCAAACCTCCAAATATCCGGACCTACATCTCGGTTTTTTTTTTGTACTACCTTACTTTCCATTTTTCTAATTTTTCTATTTGATTTATAATTTAAAATTTTAATATTTGCTATTGATTTGTAATCCAGGGAGCAGAAAGTGCAGAATCAAATAGTGCTACGATGATTGTACGTTCTAGTATCAATTGTTTGGTGACAATGAAGTATAAAGTAATACTGAGGCTTTATAAGGCATTGGTGAGGCCTCACTTAGAGTATTGTGAACAGTTTTGGGCCCCTTATCTAAGAAAGGATGTGCTGACATTAGAGAGAGTTCAGAGGAGGTTCATAAGAATGATTCCGGAATGAAAGAGTTATTGTATGAAGAGCACTTAGTAGCTCTGGGCTCATACTTACTGGAATTTAAAAGAATGAGGTGGGGGGGTGGATCTCATTGAAACCTATCAATTGTTGAAAGGCCAAGATAAGGTGGATGTGGAGAGGATGTTTCCTTTCATGGGGGAGCCTAGCACCGGAGGGCACAGATTCAGAGCAGAGGGGCACCCATTTAGAATGGAGATGAGGAAATTTCTTTAGCTAGAGGATGGTGAATCTGTGGAATTCATTGCCACAAGCAGCTGTGGAGGCACTGGGTGTACTTAAGGTGGAGGTTGATTGGTTCTTGATTAGTCTGGGCATCAAAGGTTATGGGGGGAAGGCAGGAAAACAGGGATGAGAGGGAAAATGGATCAGCTATGATGAAAGGGTGGAACAGACTTGATGGCCTAGTTCTGCTTCTATCTCTTATGGTCTTTGGTTTTATATAATCTGATGCATTTGTGAAAAATTAAAGCTAATCTTAAATCTTAGATTAGTGAACCTCTCTGTGTGAAGCCAGTTATCCGGGATAGGACTGCTGACAGTAACCCCATCATTCCTCTCTGTCCACACTTGTATAATGACTGTAAGGCCACAACTCATGCAGATGATCAATATGTTCCTCCATTTCTTATTTTATAAACTATCATCTTCAATGAGGAAACAAGAAACAATCGACGTCTCTATAACCGAGATATCCTCAAAAATACCACAGTGAAACTGCTGCAGTTGATACAACCTCATTTCAATGGTTGCATAAGCCTTGACATTTGTACTACATGATTCATGCAGCTGGTGTGGAGGCTGCCTGATTCCCAACGCAATCAGGAGAGGCACCAAAATGTACCACAAAAAATTATGCCAAGGTCAATTGGAAGTGATATCAGGAAACATACTTCCATTGGAAAGGACAGGGAAACCTTGGAATACTATCCCTCAAGGCTCAGCCAACTGAAAATTTCATAAGTAAGAGTGACAGGTTTTTTGTTAGTTAAAGACATGTGCAATCCAAGACAGGAAGATGAAAATGAAAAGCAGATCAGCTATGAGGGGTGTTGCCTGGACGTCACAGTATTGCTGTTCAGACAGAGGAATGTAGTGGACAGTCAGAGGTGGAATTGCATGATTAGGGATTAGAAAAAGGATTTAAGTGGATGCCGTAGTTAGGGCAGATGATAGTACTGCAATATTTGAAACACATATACAGTATACTGTAAATTTACAAAAATGATATGAAGTGAATTCTGTACAGTGGTTTATAAAGTGGGGTCTTGGACTCAGGTAAAAGCACGTCACTATTTCTGCTTCTTTAAGTAAATCCAAGTCCATATTGTGGGGAAAGTGTATTAATTAATGGACAACATGAATGAACCATTTGGACAGTGGATTGTCTCAAAAGGCACTGCTATCTGCCTTTTGAGGTCACTTTGCATGTCCAGCAGCTGGGCCTGTTGTCTGCAAAATTGGTCCACACTCTTCTAGTCAGTCTGGTAGGGATCTCTACATTTTGCCGTTGGGAACAAGATGGTGTTGAATGAGTGGGTTGTTCTGAATCTTTACATTAAATGTGAATGTTCACTGCATACTCCATTGTATATACTTGAGATACAGACTGCTTTCCCAGAGGATTCTTTTTCATCTTGAGTGCTCATGGGCTTGGGATTCTTGTAATTGGACAACATGATACATTTCTTGCAAGGAAGCTTTGAGATTGTCTTTGAAGTGTTTTCTTTGTTCTCCAGGAAATCTCTCCTTGTGGTGGAACCTAAACTTGTGTGTTTGGATCTGGAGGTCAGGTCAGGTATGCAGGAGATGTGGCCTAACCACTGAAGGTGGTTGAGCTGATCAGGCTCTCCATGTCATAGAAACATAGAAAATAGGTGCAGGAGTAGGCCATTCGGCCCTTCGAGCCTGCACCACCATTTATTATGATCATGGCTGATCATCCAACTCAGAACCCTGCACCAGCCTTCCCTCCATACCCCCTGATCCCCGTAGCCACAAGGGCCATATCTAACTCCCTCTTAAATATAGCCAATGAACTGGCCTCAACTGTTTCCTGTGGCAGAGAATTCCACAGATTCACCACTCTCTGTGTGAAGAAGTTTTTCCTAATCTCGGTCCTAAAAGGCTTCCCCTTTATCCTCAAACTGTGACCCCTTGTTCTGGACTTCCCCAACATCGGGAACAATCTTCCTGCATCTAGCCTGTCCAATCCCTTTAGGATTTTATACGTTTCAATCAGATCCCCCCTCAATCTTCTAAATTCCAACGAGTACAAGCCCAGTTCATCCAGTCTTTCTTCATATGAAAGTCCTGCCATCCCAGGAATCAATCTGGTGAACCTTCTTTGTACTCCCTCTATGGCAAGGATGTCTTTCCTCAGATTAGGGGACCAAAACTGCACACAATACTCCAGGTGTGGTCTCACCAAGGCCTTGTACAACTGCAGTAGTACCTCCCTGCTCCTGTACTCGAATCCTCTCGCTATAAATGCCAGCATACCATTCGCCTTTTTCACCGCCTGCTGTACCTGCATGCCCACTTTCAATGACTGGTGTATAATGACACCCAGGTCTCGTTGCACCTCCCCTTTTCCTAATCGGCCACCATTCAGATAATAATCTGTTTTCCTATTTTTGCCACCAAAGTGGATAACCTCACATTTAAACTGTTGGCCTCGGAGATGGCACTGATATTGATCTGCCTAATCTGTCAATGGATTTGGAGAGATTCCCTGGCATCAGTGTTGGATGTGTTGGACCAATGCTTTGAGATGCCAACCATAAGTTATCCATATATATATAACAGAGAGTGAGGTTAACGACTTCTCAATGAATTGAATGATTGGTGTTGGGTTTCTGGTCTTGAACTTCAAACACCCATGTCATCAGTAAAGTAAAGGTTGCACAGGCACACAAGGAGGATGAGGAGAGATCTCATAACACTCAACTTTGAACATACCTAATATATTAAAATTACACCAACCTACAGAGATTATAGAACTTAGAACATAGAAAACCACAGCACAGTACAGGCTCCATGGGCACCATTTTGTGCCGATCTTTTAACTTGCCCTAAGGTCAAGAGTGGGGCGCCAGAGGATTGGGAAATTTTTAAAGAGCAACAGAAGATAACTAAAAAGGCAATATGGGGAGAAAAGATGAGGTATGAAAGTAAGCTAGCCAAGAATATAGTAAAAGCTTCTTTAGGTATGTGAAGATGAAAAAATTAGTTAAGACCAAAGTTGGGCCCTTGAAGACAGAAATAGGTGAATTTATTATGGGGAACAAAAATGGCAGATGAGTTGAACAGGTACTTTGGATCTGTCTTCACTAGGGAAGACACAAACAATCCCCCAGATGTAATAGTGGCCAGAGGACCTCGGGTAACGGAGGAACTGAAGGAAATTCACATTAAGCAGCAAATGGTGTTGGATAGACTGATGGGACTGAAGGCTGATAGATCCCCAGGGCCTGATGGTCTGCAACCCAGGGCACTTAAGGAGGTGGCTCTAGAAATCGTGGATGCATTGGTAATCATTTTCCAATGTTCTGTAGATTCAGGATCAGTTCCTGTGGTTTAGAAGGTAGCTAATGTTATCCCCCTTTTTAAGAAAGGAGGGAGAGAGAAAACATGGAATTATAGACCAGTTAGCCTGACATCAGTGGTGGGGAAGGTGCTGGAGTCAATTATAAAAGATGAAACAGCGGCACATTTGGATAGCAGTAGCAGGATCAGTCCGAGTCAGCATGGATTTATGAAGGGGAAAACATGCTTGACTAATCTTCTGGAATTTTTTGAGGATGTAACTATGAAAAGGGACAAAGGAGAGTTAGTGGATGTAGTGCACCTGGACTTTCAGAAAGCCTTTGATAAGGTCCCACTTAGGAGATTAGTGGGCAAAATTGGAGAACCTGGTATTGGGGGTAGGGTACTGACATAGATAGAAAATTGGTTGGCAGACAGGAAACAAAGAGTAGGGATTAACGGGGTCCCTTTCAGAACGGCAGGCAGTGACTAGTGGGGTACCGCAAGGCTCGGTGCTGGGTCCGCAGCTATTTACAATGTACATTAATGATTTAGATGAAGAGATTAAAAGTAACATTAGCAAATTTGCAGATGACACAAAGTTGGGTGGCAGTGTGAAATGTGAGGAGGATGTTATAGGAATGCAGGGTGACTTGGACAGGTTGGGTGAGTGGGTAGATGCATAGCAGATGCAGTTTAATGTGGACAAATGTGAGGTTATCCATTTTGGTGGGAAAAACAGGAAGACAGATTACTATCTGAATCGTGTCAAGTTAGGAAAAGGGGAAGTACAACGAGATCTTGGTGTCCTTGTTCATCAGTCACTGAAAGTAAGCATACAGGTACAGCAAGTAGTGAAGAAAGCTAATGGCATGTTGGCCTTCATAACAAGGGGAGTTGAGTATAGGAACAAAGAGGTCCTTCTGCAGTTATACAGGGCCCTGGTGAGACAACATCTGGAGTATTGTGTGCAGTTTTGGTCTCCAAATTTGAGGAAGGCCATTCTTGCTATTGAGGGAGTGCAGCACAGGTTCACGAGGTTAATTCCTGGGATGGCGGGACTGTCATACGTTGGAAGATTGGAGCGACTGGGCTTGTATACACTGGAATTTAGAAGAAGGAGAGGGGATCTGATTGAAACATAAGATTATTAAGGGATTGGACATGCTAGAGGCAGGAAACATGTTCCCGATGTTAGGGGAGTCCAGAACCAGAGGCCACAGTTTAAGAATAAGAGGAAGGCCATTTAGAATGGAGTTGAGGAAAAAATTTTTCACCCAGAGAGTTGTGGATCTGTGGAATGCTGTGCCTCAGAAGGCAGTGGGGGCCAATTCTCTGGATGTTTTCAAGAAAGAGTTAGATAGAGCTCTTAAAGATAGTGGAGTCAAGGGATATGGGGAGAGGGTAGGAACGGGATACTGATTGTGGATGATCAGCCATGATCACAGTGAATGGCGGTGCTTGCTCGAAGGGCCGAATGGCCTATTCCTGCACCTATTGTCTATTGTCAATCTAATCTTTCCCTCCTACACAGTCCTCCTTTTTCCTATCATCCATGTGTCTATCTAAGAGTTCCTTAAATGCCTCTAATGTATCTGTCTCGCCCACTACCCCTGCAGGGTGTTGCACACACTCACCACTCTCTATGTAAATAACTTGCCTCTGACATTCTCCCCTTTACTTTCCTCCATTTACTTTAAAATATGCCCCTGGTATTAACTATTTCCACCTGGGAATAAGTCTCTGGCTGTGCACTCGTTTCATGTCTCTGATCATCTTGCACAGGTCTATCAAGTTATCTCTCCAAAGACAAAAGCCCTAGCTTGCACAATATATCTTCATTACTCATGCCCTCAAGTCCAGGCAGTATCTTGGTAAATCACCTCTGTATACCATCTAAAGCTTCTGCATCTTTCCTATAATAAGAAGACTAGAACTAAACTCAGTATTCCAGGTGTGGTCTAACTAGGGCTTTATAGAGCTGCAACGTTACCTCACAGCTCTTTGACTTAATCCCTGACTAATGAAGACAAATAACTTTATGCCTTCTTAACCACCCTATCAACTATAGTTACAACAGTGCAAAGAAATACCGTAATTTGATAAAGAGCAGACCATGGTCACGGTAAAAAAAAAAGTCTCAAAGTCCCAATAGCCCCAACGTCTCATGTAGAAGGAAGAAACTCTCCCTGCCGTGAGCTTCCAGTGCCGCAAACTTGCCGGTGCAGCATCCTGGAAGCACCCGACCACAGTCTGACTCTGAGTCCGTCCGAAAACTTCGAGCCTCCGACCAGCCCCCCCGACACCGAGCACCATCTCTGCTGAGTGCTTCGATCCCAGCCCCCGTTCGCCAAGCAACAGGCAAAGCCGAGGATTTGGGGCCTTCCCCACCGGAGGTTTTGGATCACACAGTAGCAGCGGCGGCGAAGCAAGCATTTCAGAAGTTTCACCAGATGTTCCTCCGTGCTCTCACGCCTGCCTCCATCAAATCAGAATTGTGCACGGCCCCCTACTTGACAGATTACAGATATTCATCACAGGAGAGTCTGCATCGCACCACCATCCTCTCCTCTTCCTATGAAGGCCAATGTGCCAAAAGCTTTTTTAAAAGACTCTATCTACCTGTGCCTCCACTTGCAATGAATTGTGGACCTGTATTTCCACCACATTTCTCAGAGCCCTACAGTTCACTGTGTAAGACCTACCCTTATTGGCCCTACTGAAGTGCAACACCTTGCGCTCCTCTACATTAAATTTCATCTGCCATTTCCCCAGCGGATCCAGATCCCACTGCAAGCTCAAGTAGCATTCTTCGCTGTCCACTATACCCTTGGTGTCATCCAGATCATTGAGATAGATGACAAACAACAATGAAATCAGCACTGATTCCTGAGGCACTCCACCAGTCAAAGGCCTCTATAAGATTAGCAGGACTTTTCCAAGCCATGCCGACTATTCCTAATCAGTCCATGTCTACCCAAATACTGATCCCTTAGAATACCTTCCAGTAACTTTCCCATTACTGATGTCAGGCTCTCCAGCCTATAATTTCCTGCTTTATTTTTAGAGCCTTTCTTCAACTGTGGAACAATGTTAGCTATCCTCCAATCCTCCAGTACCTCACCTGTCACTGAGGATGATTTAAGGGGCTAGGGCCCCTGCAATTCCTGCACATGCCTCCCGCAGAGCCCTTTGCCTTTGTAATTTAGCTACAACTGTGGTCACTGTTCAACACAACTCTGTTCATTCCCAATAGCTTTAAACAGACGATAATTTTCGATGATATTGTAATTTGTGCAGTACTGCTTCGGGAAGATAGAGGGTTTAAATTTGCTACCTCCATGGGGTTTCAGGGCAACACTTGTATATGAATCTAAATATTTTAAATGCAATAACTGGATGATTACATTTATTTAGAGTCATAGATTTATAGAGCACGACTGCACAGAAACAGTCCTTTCGGCCCATCTTCTCCAAGCCACACTATTATTTTGCCAAGTCCCATTGCCCTCCCAGCCATGTACTCATCAAAAACTTCTCTTAAAGGCTGAAACCAAATCCACATCCATCATCTCCGGTGGCAGAATTTGTATAATTCTACAATAATAACTGCATTACATATACAACCTTTTTTTTTTCAAATATGCACTCATTTTAAGGCAGCTATCACATTTTCCACATGCTGAAAATGATAAAGGATATTTAATGTCAGGACAGTCAGTCGATGTTGATGTTTCAAACCAATCATTTGTTGGCATGCGGATGAGCTGAATAAATGGACATTCATGTTTAAACATTGCAGCACTTAATGAATGCCAGTAACAACATTTCAGCGCAGTTATTAAATGGGCCTTCTCTAGGACCTTGTGAAAAATTTCCTGTGCTTATTTTACAAAAGGGGGAAAAAAAGTTTATGAAAGAGTTCACCGACAGCAAGAGTGATTTTCTGCAGATTCCAAATAATGTGTAGGAGAGGAGTCAGTCTGCACAGAGCATGCAGTAAAGCAATTTTACTGCTCAACAAGAGTAAATCATGCAAGGCAGCAAGGAGCCGAGCCTGATTTCATTCTCAGGTTAGAATTCAAGCCGTCTCATTTATTAAGACCAGTTTTGATACACATTTGCTTTGAACCTTTTTAATTCCCTTCAGCTTCAGAGTTTGTTTCTGTACAACTCTGTATATTTGTGATATTGTCACACATAATCATTTGGAGCACATTAGTTACAGCGAGACAGAGGCTGCAGTTCAGGTCAGTGTAACTTCTTGAGGTGGAATTACTCATGTTAATGCACATAAATAATGACTTTATAAATGAATAATGGTAATGTAATGTGTCCTCACCCCACACTTCCTTCAAAACATTGTACCAGACTGGAATGTATAGAAATCGTAATCCAGGAGCAAATTCATTGGAATTTAGTAACTGAACTAACAAATCAGTTAAAGGTGTGTGCTGTGGGTTGCTAAGTACCCCTAGACACACGGATCAGTGAAAAGACATTTCTAGATAGAATTTTGGAAATGATAAAACTAAGTGATCTAGTGATAAATGAACTTTGTAAAATATGACGAAGGGTCTCAGCCTGAAACGTCGACTGCACCTCTTCCTACAGATGCTGCCTGGCCTGCTGCGTTCACCAGCAACTTTGATGTGTGTTGTTTGTAAAATATAGTAGCTCTTTCAGGAAGTAAAATTCTTGTTTCTTTAGCGATACAGCATGGAACAAGACTTTTTGGCCTATTGAGCCGCACCGCCCAGCAACCCGCTTATTTAACGTTAGCCTACATTGTATCGGTTAGTAGGTTACGTAAGGGGGTTTCGTCTCTTATGTTACTGCGTAGGCTAATTAAAATGGCTTCTTTGTTATGTTATACTTGGGAATGCTTCTTTGTTATATTAAATGCTGAGAAAGTCCTCCCGCTAGCAGTTTGTTGAATCACGTTACTGATAAGAAGATGTTATGAACCAATTGGGATAGCTGTTATGTTTTTGGTGTATCTGTAAGATATTGTATGCGCGGGGTTTTGGGGGAGAAGGCGGGAGAAAGAGAGACAGAGGATGGACCGGGTGCTGTGATGTCCACTAACGGGATCGGACCCTGAGGAGGGCGTTCGGCAAGGAGACGGAGACAGACTCGTGTGGAGCGTCTGGTTGACCACTGACATTGGTCCCAGGCGGCCGGTCAAGGTGGGCAGAGGGGTCGCAGGGCGAAGAAGAGTCCTGAGCTCCAACTGTTTGTGCACGAAGAGATTGAACTTTGATAAGTGTGGCGCCTTTTATTTTCCTTTTATATTTTATTCTCTATTAATTATATAGTTCCAGTAATATCTATAAACTGTAAATCATTCAATTGTATCTGGTGTATTGTCTGTTATTTGGGCGGGGTGGGGTACATCACACAGCTTCCACACAAACTAATTACCCAGTTTGGTGGGGCCGAGGGCTGTTTCCCTAGATGACAGTGAGCCAAGCGACCCTGAGGTTGGCCAGGGCGCCTACAGTTAATTGGTCATTGTAAATTGTTACAGGACTTTGTTCTTGGACTTTGGGAGGAAACCGGAGGAAACCCACACATTCCATCCCTGCAAACTCCTTGCAGTCAGTGTCACAATTGAACTCTGAACTCTGATACCCTGAGCTGTAATGGCTTTGTGCTGACCGCTACGCTACTGTGACACCCTTATTAAATTGAGAGCTATGTTAAGCACAGCATAAGACACAGGAGCATGATTAGGCCATTCAGCCCATCGAGTCCTCCCACCATTTCATCATGGCTGATCCCAGATCCCATCCAACCCCATGCACCTGCCCTCTCACCATATCCCTTGATGCTGCAACCAATCAGAAATCTATCAACTTCCGCTTTAAATATACCCATGGACTTGGGCTCGATCACAGTCTGTGGCAGAGTATTCCACAGATTCACCACTCTTTGGCTAAAAAAATTCCTTCTTACTTCTGTTCTAAAAGGTCGACCCTCAATTTTGAGGCTGTGCCCTCTAGTTCTGGATACCCCCACCAGAGAAAGCATCCTCTCCTCATCCACCTTATCCAGTCCTTCTAACATTCGGTAGGTTTCAATGAGATCCCCACGCATTCTTCTAAATTTCAGTGAGTACAGGCCCAAAGCTGCCAGATGCTCCTTTTATGTTAACCTCTTCATTCTTGGAATCATCCTCATGAACCTCCTCTGGACTCTCTCCAATGACAACACTTCCTTTCTGAGATAAGGGGCCCAAAACTGTTGACAATACTCCAAATGCAGCCTGGCTAGTGTCTTATAGAATTCTGGCATTATCTCCTCATTTTTATATTCTATTCCCCTTGAAATAAATGCCAAAGTTGCATTTGCCTTCTTTACCACAGACTCAACCTGTGAATTAACCTTCTGAGAGTCTTGCACGTGGACTCCTAAGTCCCTCTGCACCTCTGATGCTTGAACCTTCTCCCCATTTAGATAATAGTCTGCACTATTGTCCTAACGCTGCATTCCATCTTCCACTTTTCTGCCCATCCTTCAAATTTGTCTAAGTCCTGCTGCGATCGCATTGCTTCCTCAGCACTACCTACCCCTCCACCTATCTTTGTATCATCCGCAAACTTTGCCACAAAGCCATCAATTCCATTATCTAAATCATTGACAAACAATGTGAAAAATAGCAGTCCCAATATTGACCCCTGGGGAACACCAGCCAATCAGAAAAGGACCTTATTCCCACTCACGGCCTCCTGCCTGTCAACCATTCTGCTACCCATGCCAGTATCTTTCCTGTAACACCATAGAATTTTATCTTGTTAAGCAGCCTCATGTGAGGCACCTTATCAAATGCCTTCTGAAAATCCGAGTAAATGACATCCAATGCCTCTCCTTTGTCCACCCTGCTTGTTACTTTCTCGGAGAATTCTAACAGATTTGTCAGGCAAGATTTCCCTTGACAGAAACCATGCTGACTTTGATTTATTTTATCATCTGTCTCCAAGTAACCCGAAACATTGTCCTTAATAATGGACTCCAGCACTTTCCCACCATTATGCTGGCCTGTGTCATTCTGGCTGCAGTGGAACTTTTAACTACTAAGGAGCTGTACAGAGGAACAAACGCAGAATGCTGGAAGAATTCAGCAGGTCATGTAGCATCTGTGGAGTGGAAGAAACAGTGATTGTTTCTGGCTGAGATCCTTCAACAGGACTGGAAAGAATAAGGGATGAAACCATAGATAAGAAGGCTTTTTTTAGCATGTCAACCAGACAGTCAGCTATTCTTGTCCGGCGTGTGGTGTCAGGTTTAGTCTCCTTTCGGATTAACCGGGTCACGATATGAATGTTCCTGACTCGACCCTTTTTTTTACGAGACCAAGTGGCTAGCTCGATGCTCAACCTGGCACGGATGGAAAGCGTGCTCAGTGGGGTGGCTCGATGTGGATTCAAGCTCGGGAGCCTTCGCTCCGGAGTCCGGCACTGATGCTATTGTGCTACCAGCTGGCCCGATAAGAAGGTGGGGGGAGGGGAAGTACAAGCTAGCAGGTGACAGCTGATCCAGGTGAGGGGGAAGATTGGTGGGTGGTTGATGTGAGAAACAGGGAGGTGATAGGTGGAAGAGGGAAAAGGCCAAGGAAGAAGGAATCTGATAGGAGAAGAGAGTGGAGCGTGGGAGAAAGGGAAGGTCGAGGGGCACCAGATGGGCAGGTGAGGAGAAGAGGAGGGGTAGGAGGGGAACCAAAATGGGGAATAGAAAAAGAGAGGAGGGGAAGCGGGGAGAAATCGATGTTCATGCTATCAGGCTGGAAGCTACCCAGGCAAAATATCAGGTGTTGCTCCCCTCGCAGTCCCTCAACCCCACGTTTGACTCTCAGATTACTTATCCGTAATGTAAATTCCAACACACAAGCCAGAGATCAAATAGGTCAAACCAGTTCTAAAGGTGGTGAAAACCTGGCCCGAGGGTGCAATCTCTGCCCTGCAGGACTGCTTTGATAATACAAACTGGAGAATGTTCTGGAGGCTGTTCCCGATGGAAACCATGCTAACATTGAGAAATACGTGGATCCTGCAACCAGCTACATGGAGAAGGGTACTGAGAATGTTACCATCACCCAACACATCCCGGGTGAGGGCAAATCAGAAGTCATGGCTTTCCGCAGAGGTCTGTGCATGGCTGAGGGATCGTGATACTGTCTTTAGATCGGGGGATGTGACAGCTCTCGGGAAAGCGTTTTCCAGCTCCATCACGAAGCTGAAATGGGAGCCTTCTCAGAGAATTTGCAGCCAACTCTGCAATAGCAGAGACATGAGGTTGAGTGTAGTAGGGAAATCAGAGAATTATAGACTACACATCTACCCTGCGTGTCAGTGACCAGGATGCTACACACCCTGCGTGGTTGAATGTCTTCTACACCCGGTTCGGTGCACAGAATAAAGTGCAGGTGAGGAAGGCACCCCTCCCCTAGGGGTGCAGACACTCCGCCAGTCCGAAGCTGAGGTGAGGAAGACCCTGGCCAGAATCAACCTATGCAAAGCTGCAGGGCCTGATAACATACCAGGTCAGGTTTTGAGAGACTACGCAGCCCTGCTGACGGAGGTGCTGATGGAAAAATTCAACATCTCTCTGGAACAATCCATTGTCCCCTCAGTTTTCAAGGCAGCAGCCATCATTCCAGTGCCAAAGAAGGTGATGGTAACCTGCCTAAATGACTATCTTTCAATTAAGTGCATCAGCTTCCTGGGACTTCACATCACGAACGACCTCACTTGGTCGCTTAATATCACCTCCCTGAGCAAGAAGGCACAGCAGCACCTCCACTTCCTAAGGAGACTGAGAAAAGTGAGGCTCCCCCTACCCTCATCTTAACTGCGTTTTACAGGAGCACCAGTGAATGTGTCCTGACAAGTTGCATCTTGATCTCGTATGGGAGCAGTCAAGCGTCAAACCAGAAGTCCCTCCAAAGGACTGTGAACAGCTGAGAGGATCATAGGAGTGTCCCTACCATCCATCGGGGACATTTATCAGGAGATCTGCGAACGCATGGCTCTTGGGATTATTAAAGATCCCATTCATCTATCCATCATCCTTGTTGACCCTCCACCATCAGGCAGGGGACTTTGATGCATAAAAAGGAAGAACGGTCAGGATGGGAAACAGTTTCTTTCCCCAAGCAATTAGGCTTCTGAACTCCCTGCCGCATTGTATTCGAAGTGTCACTGGTTAATCTGTTCCGTACTTTACAATATTTAACATTAATGTTTGCTATTTATGTGTGATTCAGCTGTAGATTTTATTCTTATCTTTCATGAGTTATTGCATGTCATGAGTACTACCGCGCTTTGGAGAAACATTGTCTCACTTCTATATACATTATATGGTTATATACATTATACATATATGTCATGAAACGGTTATAAACTTGACTTGACTTGGCTCCAGCCTGAACGTGGCCTCATTGTGATAGTGGAGGTTTGCTCCTCTAATCTGAGAGTGTGTACGTCATGGCACTAATAGTGGCCTTGCTAAAACCTTAAAAAATCCTTGAAAATAATTCTGCAACATTGCTCCCTGTGTTAAACATGAAGTGCTTTTATTTTATTTATGTACATTTTCTGCTCAAGGTTTATCACACTAGATAAATGATACGTAAAAGCTGAAATGAAGGATTATAAAGACAAGTATGAAAACAGTGACAGGAATCATACGTAGAGTCAGGAAGTGGGGTACAACTGAACTTTGAATATGAAAACTGGCTTGAGATGATATCATTTCAAAGTATGAATTTTGATTTGCAAATTTAGTTTCTAAATTATAATGGTTAAAACAATTCAGGACTAACATTTGGAAACATGGGTTGGGAATCTTAGTATCTTTCACCACAAACCAAGCCAAAACCTGGACAAGTCTTGAAGGGCATACTTAGCAAAATGGGTCTGCAGTAGTAATGAGGGGTAATCCTATTTGATTTCTGTGTCACTGATCTACTTGTTACAGATGCATCTACCTGTGATAGCATTGATGGGACTGACTATTAATCGTTCTTGTGGAGACATAACCCTGCCTTCACAAGAAACACACTGTCATGTTCTGTGGCACTGGAGCCATACGCTCAGAACAGATCAGGTTGTTCAAATCTGGGAATCCATGAGGCATTGTGGACTATCTGCAGCAGCAGAAATGTATCCTGAATGATATGTAACTTCACGTCTCATCTTAGACCAAAAGACACAGGAGCGGAATCAGGCCATTCAGCCCATCGAGTCTGCTCCGCCATTCCATCATGGCTGATTCCGGATCCCACTCAACCCCATACATCTGCCTTCTCACCATAACCTTTGATGCCCTGACCAAGCAGGAAACGATTAACTTCCGCCTTAGGTACACCCACGGACTTGAATTCCACTGCAGTCTGTGGCAGAGTGTTCCACAGATTCACTACTCTCTGGCTAAGAAAAATTCCTCCTTGCCTCTGTTCTAAGAGGTTGTCCCTCAATTTTGAGGCTGTGCCCTCTAGTTCTGGATACCGCACCATAGGCAACATCCTCTCCACATCCACTTATCTAGTCCTTTCAACACTCGGTAGGTTTCAATGAGATCCATCTGCATTCTTCTAAATCCCAGTGAGTACAGGAATTTATCTCTTATTTTACCATTACTGTCACACCAGTGCATCAATCCTGGTTCAGTATGGTGAACTGAACTGTAGCTGCCTTTATGGAATTTGTATGTTCTACATGTGAGCATGTGGGTTTCCTCCAGGTGCTCTGGTGTCCTCCCACGTTCCAAAGATGTACGGGTCAGGCTCAGTAAATTGTCGGCATGCTATGTTGGCTCTGTAAGTGTGGCGACACTTGCCAGCACAATCCTTGCTGCTTTTGTTTGATGCAAACGAGATTTCACCGTACGTTTTGATGCATATGTGGCAAATAAAAGTTAATCTTAGATCTTAATCTTATCGAAGAGCAGACCAAAAGCAGAAGGAGGCAGTTCAGAGAAAAAGAGGTGTCAGACTCAAAATGAGTTAACGCAGTTTCTTCCACGGTGGCATAATGGTGAGTACAACACTTCACAAGTACAGGCGACATAGGTTCAATTCCCACCGCTGCCTGTAAAGAGTTTGTATGTTTTCCCTGGGACTGTGTGGTTTTCCTCTGGGTGATCCATTTTCCAACTGCTTTCCAAAGACATGCCGGTTGGTGGGTTAATTGGTCATTGTAAATTGTCCTGTGATCAGGCTAGGGTTAAGTTGGAGTGGCACGGCTCAAGGGGCCAGAAAAGACTATTCCGTACTGTATTTCAATAAATAAATAAATAAACAAACAATGCCAAGTTGGCTATCTGACCAGTGATATGGCTGGCTGTCTCACTGGTCAGATCGCCAACTTGGCATGGAAGAATCTGAGTTACATGATCTCACAACCAGTGGAAAGATCTTGGTGCCACATCTTGGTGGTAGACATTTAAACATCCAAAAGATTCCCTCATTCTGATGGTGCCATTGGATTGCTGAAGCCAAGACTGAAGACTCTGCAGCTATGTTCAAGCAGAAGTGCTGAGTGGATGATCTTCTTGAGATCTCCCACAGAAGCTGGACCTCAAGGTGGCATTAAGAAACATAAATTCATAAAGCCAAACTGCACAGGCCAAACTGACCTTTTCCCACACTGCTGGATGGCCTTCAGAGATTTCTTTCTGCAATCAAAGATCTTGATTTTATCAACCTGGCCTTCAGCTCAAAGTCATTCTGTAGTGAGATCAGTTCTTCCTCCATCTTTACTGTTAATTCCTCTCTGTAAGTGCTCAGGAATGGATTTATCCCAAAGGTGGGAGGAGAAGATGGCGGCGCGACACAGCTCGCAGCGGCCACTCCGGTGGTGATGTCTGTTATTTGTCAAGTAGGGTGCCGTGCACAATCCTGATTTGATGGAGACGGACGTGAGAGCACTGAGGAACATCTGGTGAAACTTCTGAAATGCCTGCTTCGCTGCTGCTGCTACTGTGTGATCCAGAATCTCCAGAGGAGAAGGCCCCGAGTCCTTGGCTTTTGCTTGTTGCTCGGCGGCCGGGGCGGGGTCGAAGCGCTCAGCAGAGGATGGCGCTCGGAGTGGCTGCGTCCGAGGGGCTGGTCGGAAGCTCAAAGTTTTCGGACAGACTCAGAGTCCACTGCAGTCGGGTGCTTCCAATGGTGCTGCATCGGCAAGTTGGCGGCGCTTGGAGGGTCATGGTAGGGAGAGTTCCTCCCTTCTTACGCCTGCGTGAGATGATGATCCTATCGGGACTTTATAACTTTTTTTTATTGTGCCCATGGTCTGCTCTTTATCAAATTATGGTATTGCTTTGCACTGTTATAACTATATGTTATAATTATGTGGTTTTATCAGTTTTAGTCTTGGTTTGTCCTGTGTTTTCTTGTGAAATCATTCTGGAGGAACGTTGTGTCGTTTTTTTAATGCATGCATTTCTAAATGACAATAAATGAAGACTGAGTGTCCTCATAATCTAATCCAATCTAATTACCCAATCTGGAACTTGGATTGAGAGAAGATCCTGAAATTTCTCTGACATGTCTTTATGCAGCTCATCCAGGAGGCACAGTATACCTGAAGATCAGCATCTGGTATTCGTTCTTTCTCCCTCATCCAACTCAGAGAGGCTCAGAAATGAGAAAAGTTTGTGATGGCCAATGTTGAACTTAACTTGACTTTGATAAGATTCATATAATTTCCTTGCAGTTAAAGATTGTTTTTATTAAACTTTGCAAATAATTCTGACAAATAAGCAATGTCAAGCTTAATATTCTTGAGTTGATAACTGAATCAAGCATTTGAGTCTTCAACGAATTTTATCACAGTTTCAAAAAGTGTGTAAAAGCCTCTCAGGCAGTTTCCTTTTAAGAGCCATCTGACTTCTGTGTGGAACAGCAAGCTTTCAAACTGTTCATCATTCTCAACACAAAGCTCTTGCAATAGTCAAGAATTGAGAGCATGGGAGTTGATTTTATTTACCACTGTGATAACAGTATTTAATAATTTGTGCAATTAATCACTTGGGTTTTTTTGTGACAAGATGCTGTCTGTGAATTGCACTGTGAATGATAAATATGGTAGGTACTGCTTATTTCAAGAAAGTAATAATCCCCCGGTGGTGGCCCAGATGTTGCACAAGCAAGGATGTTGGTGAACAAAATGTCCGTCTCTTTGAAAAATTGGTCAACAACCTGAAATATTGACTCTCCCTTCATATCTGTTTCTAGTCCTCTTGTAAATAACAACTCTTGAATCATGCTTTCATCTTTTTTGAAGTGAACATGACCAAGAAGCAAAGATTCGCTGCCTGGCAAAGTTGATTCATCCAACTGAACAGCGAATTCTGTTGACCTAAGTATGTTGCACAATGTGTCTTCCACATTCTCAGACAGTTCAACTGTTTATCTTTTAACACCTTTTTCACTGGGTGGGATCATTTTAATTATTTGGTCTGGTGACTCATGCAAAACCTCCCTTAGTGCTAGCAGAATCAGTTCTTCTCCAATTGTATTGGACTTTCCAGGTTTAGCAATGAACAATGAAATGTTGTACGAAGCATGCAAACCGTTACTGTTTTGTTGTGAAGTGCTGGCAACCGTGTTTTGAAGTGTTTTCTGTTTCTGAAATCTTTCATGTAGTGACTGAAAAATAACTCAAGTTCTTGTTTGCTCTCTTCAAAAGTTATTCTTTTCAAGTGTTCATGGAGCCTGGACAATTTCATTGCCTCATTTGAAAACAAAACATTTTCACTCAACAGACACATTGCTGCTGTTGGCTCCTTGGTGCTGGTATAAATCCATTATTTCAGCTACTCCACACTGTACTGTCCACACCTCTTGGTCTACTTCTGCTATTTTTGTTATGGATTAATGACCATGGTCAGTCACCTGTTTTTTAAGCCCAAACTCAAGCACTGTGATCAATAAAGGGAATTGTTATGACATCATCATAACTCAACCAAAACTTGGCTCTCTGTCTGAAAGTACATAAAGTGGGACAGCGATATCTCAGTTGGGCTATGGGCTAGAGAAATGCAGTCAAGACCATTCAAAAGGACAGAATCTGAACCCTACCCCATTGAATGCAATACCATAATTCACAGGAATTATGTCACTGCGAAATTAGAGTATGGGAACTAAGACCATAAGACCATAAGATATAGGAGTAGAAGTAGGCTATTTGACCCATATAGTCTATTCTGCTATTCAATCATGGACTGATCCAATTCTTCCAGTCATCCTCACTCCCCTGCCTTCTCACCATACCCTTTGATGCCCTGGCTAATCAAGAACCTATCTATCTCTGCCTTAAATACACCAAATGACTTGGCCTCCACAGCCGCTTGCGGCAACAAATTCCACAGATTTACCACCCTCTGACTAAAGTAGTTTCTCTGCATCTTTGTTCTAAATAGATGTCTTTCAATCCTGATGTTGTGTCCTCTTGTCCTAGACTCCCCTACCATGGGAAATAACTTTGCCATATCTAATCTGTTCAGGCCTTTTAACATTCGGAATGTTTCTATGAGATCCCCCCTCATTCTCCTGAACTCCAGGGAATACAGCCCAAGAGTTGCCAGACATTCCTCATGTGGTAACCCTTTCATTTCTGGAATCATTCCTGTGAATCTTCTCTGAACTCTCTCCAATGTCAGTATATCCTTTCTAAAATAAGGAGCCCAAAACTGCACACAATACTCCAAGTGTGATAGAAACATAGAAACATAGAAAATAGGTGCAGGAGTAGGCCATTCGGCCCTTCGAGTCTGCACCGCCATTTATTATGATCATGGCTGATCATCCAACTCAGAACCCCGCCCCAGCCTTCCCTCCATACCCCCTGATCCCCGTAGCCACAAGGGCCATATCTAACTCCCTCTTAAATATAGCCAATGAACTGGCCTCAACTGTTTCCTGTGGCAGAGAATTCCACAGATTCACCACTCTCTGTCTGAAGAAGTTTTTCCTAATCTCGGTCCTAAAAGGCTTCCCCTTTATCCTCAAACTGTGACCCCTCGTTCTGGACTTCCCCAACATCGGGAACAATCTTCCTGCATCTAGCCTGTCCAATCCCTTTAGGATTTTATACGTTTCAATCAGATCCCCCCTCAATCTTCTAAAGTCCAATGAGTACAAGCCCAGTTCATCCAGTCTTTCTTCATATGAAAGTCCTGCCATCCCAGGAATCAATCTGGTGAACCTTCTTTGTACTCCCTCCATGGCAAGGATGTCTTTCCTCAGATTCGGGGACCAAAACTGCACACAATACTCCAGGTGTGGTCTCACCAAGGCCTTGTACAACTGCAGTAGTACCTCCCTGCTCCTGTACTCGAACCCTCTCGCTATAAATGCCAGCATACCATTTGCCTTTTTCACCGCCTGCTGTACCTGCATGCCCACTTTCAATGACTGGTGTATAATGACACCCAGGACTCGTTGCACCTCCCTTTTTCCTAATTGGCCACCATTCAAATAATAATCTGTTTTCCTATTTTTGCCACCAAAGTGGATAACTTCACATTTATCCGCATTAAATTGCATCTGCCATGAATTTGCCCACTTACCCAACCTATCCAAGTCACCCTGCATCCTCTTAGCATCCTCCTCACAGCTAACACTGCCGCCCAGCTTTGTGTCATCTGCAAACTTGGAGATGCTGCATTTAATTCCCTCATCCAAGTCATTAATATATATTGTAAACAACTGGGGTCCCAGCACCGAGCCTTGCGGTACCCCACTAGTCACTGCCTGCTATTTTGAAAAGGTCCCGTTTATTCCCACTCTTTGCTTCCTGTCTGCTAACCAATTCTCTATCCACATCAATACCTTACCCCCAATACCGTGTGCTTTAAGTTTGCACACTAATCTCCTGTGTGGGACCTTGTCAAGAGCCTTTTGAAAATCCAAATATACCACAACCACTGGTTCTCCCCTATCCACTCTACTAGTTACATCCTCAAAAAATTCTATGAGATTCGTCAGACATGATTTTCCTTTCACAAATCCATGCTGACTTTGTCCGATGATTTCACCGCTTTCCAAATGCGCTGTTATCACATCTTTGATAACTGACTCCAGCAGTTTCCCCATCACCGACGTTAGGCTAACCGGTCTATAATTCCCTGGTTTCTCTCTCCCTCCTTTTTTAAAAAGTGAGGTTACATTAGCCACCCTCCAATACTCAGGAACTAGTCCAGAATCTAACGAGTTTTGAAAAATTATCACTAATGCATCCACTATTTCTTGGGCTACTTCCTTAAGCACTCTGGGATGCAGACCATGTGGCCCTGGGGATTTATCTGCCTTTAATCCCTTCAATTTACCTAACACCACTTCCCTACTAACATGTATTTCACTCAGTTCCTCCATCTCACTGGACCCTCTGTCCCCTACTATTTCTGGAAGATTATTTATGTCCTCCTTAGTGAAGACAGAACCAAAGTAATTATTCAATTGGTCTGCCATGTCCTTGCTCCCCATAATCAATTCACCTGTTTCTGTCTGTAGGGGACCTACATTTGTCTTTACCAGTCTTTTCCTTTTTACATATCTATAAAAGCTTTTACAGTCAGTTTTTATGTTCCCTGCCAGTTTTCTCTCATAATCTTTTTTCCCCTTCCTAATTAAGCCCTTTGTCCTCCTCTGCTGAACTCTGAATTCTCCCAGTCCTCAGGTGAGCCACTTTTTCTGGCTAATTTGTATGTTTCTTCTTTGGAATTGATACTATCCCTAATTTCTCTTGTCAGCCACGGGTGCACTACCTTCCTTGATTTATTCTTTTGCCAAACTGGGATGAACAATTGTTGTAGTTCATCCATGCAATCCTTAAATGCTTGCCATTGCATATCCACCGTCAATCCTTTAAGTGTCATTTGCCAGTCTATCTTAGCTAATTCACGTCTCATACCTTCAAAGTTACCCCTCTTTAAGTTCAGAACCTTTGTTTCTGAATTAACTATGTCACTCTCCATCTTAATGAAGAATTCCACCATATTATGGTCACTCTTACCCAAGGGGCCTCTCACGACAAGATTGCTAATTAACCCTTCCTCATTGCTCAAAACCCAGTCCAGAATAGCCTGCTCTCTAGTTGATTCCTCGACATGTTGGTTCAAAAAACCATCCTGCATACATTCCAAGAAATCCTCTTCCTCAGTACCTTTACCAATTTGGTTCACCCAATCTACATGTAGATTGAAGTCACCCATTATAACTGCTGTTCCTTTATTGCACACATTTCTAATTTCCTGTTTAATACCATCTCCGACCTCACTACTACTGTTAGGTGGCCTGTACACAACTCCCACCAGCGTTTTCTGCCCCTTAGTGTTACACAGCTCTACCCATATCGATTCCACATCTTCCCAGCTTATGTCCTTCCTTTCTATTGCATTAATCTCATCTTTAACCAGCAACGCCACGCCACCTCCTTTTCTTTCATGTCTATCCCTCCTGAATATTGAATATCCCTGAACGTTGAGCTCCCATCCTTGGTCACCCTGGAGCCATGTCTCTGTGATCCCAACTATATCATAATCATTAATAACAATCTGCACTTTCAATTCATCCACCTTGTTACGAATGTTCCTTGCATTGACACACAAAGCCTTCAGGCGCTCTTTTACAACTCTCTTAGCCCTTATACAATTATGTTGAAAAGTGGCCCTTTTTGATGCTTGCCCTGGATTTGTCGGCCTGCCACTTTTACTTTTCTCCTTACTACTTTTTGCTTCTACCCTCACTTTACACCCCTCTGTCTCTCTGCACTGGTTCCCATCCCCCTGTTGTGAACTAACCTCCTCTCGCCTAGCCTCTTTAATTTGATTCCCACCCCCCCCAACCATTCTAGTTTAAAGTCACCTCAGTAGCCCTCACTAATCTCCCTGCCAGGATATTGGTCCCCCTAGGATTCAAGTGTAACCCGTCCTTTTTGTACAGGTCACGCCTGCGCCAAAAGAGGTCCTAATGATCCAAAAACTTGAATCCCTGCCTCCTGCTCCAATCCCTCAGCCACGCATTTATCCTCCACCTCATCGCATTCCTACTCTCACTGTCGCGTGGCACAGGCAGTAATCCCGAGATTACTACCTTTGCAGTCCTTTTTCTCAACTCCCTTCCTAGCTCCCTATATTCTCCTTGCAGAACCTCTTCCCTTTTCCTACCTATGTCATTGGTACCTATATGCACCACGACCTCTGGCTCCTCACCCTCCCACTTCAGGATATCTTGAACACGATCAGAAATATCCCGGACCCTGGCACCAGGGAGGCAAACTACCATCCGGGTCTCTGGACTGCGTCCACAGAATCGCCTATCTGACCCCCTTACTATCGAGTCTCCTATCACAACTGCCCTCCTCTTCCTTTCCCTACCCTTCTGAGCTACAGGGCCAGACTCTGTGCCGGAGGCACGGCCACTGTCGCTTCCCCCCGGGTAAGCTGTCCCCCCCAACAGTACTCAAACAGGAGTACCTATTGTTAAGGGGCACAGCCACCGGGGTACTCTCTATTACCTGACTCTTCCCCTTCCCCCTCCTAACCGTGACCCACTTGTCTGTCTCCCGTGGCCCCGGTGTGACCACCTGCCTGTAACTCCTCTCTATCAACTCCTCACTCTCCCTGACCAGACGAAGGTCATCGAGCTGCAGCTCCAGTTCCGTAACGCGGTCCCTTAGGAGCTGCATCTCGATGCACTTGGCGCAGATGTAGACGTCCGGGAGGCTTGGAGACTCCAGAGCCTCCCACATCCGACACCGAGAACAACAAATTGCTCTCACACTCATACCGCCCCTCTCCTCAAATAACAACAGAAAATGAATACCAAACCTTCCTTGCTTCGCCCGTTTCTGCCTAAGCCCGTTGAGCCGAAGCCCTTAAGCATTCACTCCGCTCCCGGCTCACTCCGCAGCCCGCAAACTACGCTGCCCGCTCTATGAGGCTCTGTTCCTTTTAAATCTGCCGTGCTGCACAGCCCGACGTCACACACCTGCGCAGTCCCGCCTCTCTGAACGCTGTTGGAGAAAAAAAACCCGAAAATTTCAAAAATGTCTCACGAGTGCCTTATAAAGCCGCAATATCACACCTACTCCTGTATTCTATACATCTAGAAATGAATGCCAATATTGCATTTGCCTTCTTCACCACCATCTCAACCTGGAGGTTAACCTGTAGGGTATCCTGAACAAGGACTCCCAAGTCACTTTGCATCTCTGCATTTTGAATTCTCTCCCCTTCTAAATAATAATCTGCCCGTTTATTTCTTCCACCAAAGTGCGTGACCATACACTTTCCAACATTGTATTTCATTTGCCATTTATTTGCCCATTCCCCTAAACTATCTAAATCTCTCTGCAGGCTCTCTGTTTCCTCAACACTACCCACTCCTCCACCTATCTTTGCATCATTGGCAAATTTAGTCACAAATCCATTAATCCCATAGACCAAATCATAAAAATACATCATAAAAATCAGCGGTCCCATCACCAACCCCTGTGGAACTCCACTGGTAACCAGCAGCCAGCCAGAATAGAATCCCTTTATTCCCACTCCCTGTTTTCTGCCAATCAGCCAATGCTCCACCCATACTGGTAATTTCTCTGTAATTCCATGGGCTCTTATCTTGCTAAGCAGCCTCATGTGCGGCACCTTGTCAAAGGCCTTTTGAAATCGAAGTACACCACATCTACTGCATCTCCTTTGTCTACCCCGGTTGTAATTTTCTCAAAAAATTTCAGTAGGTTAGTTAGGCTGGATTTTCCTTTCAGGAAACTATGCTGGCTTTGGCCTATCTTGTCATGTTCCTCCAGGTACTACGTAATCTCATCCCTAACAATCGATTCCAACAACTTCCCAACCACTGATGTCAGGCTAACAGGTCTATAGTTTTCCTTTCTGCTGCCGCCCACCTTTCTTATATAGTGGAGTAATATTTGCAATTTTCTAGTCATTGGGTACAATGCCAGAATCTATCGATTCTTGAAAAATCATTGTTAATGCCTTCGCAATCTCTCCAGCTACTTCCTTCAGAACCTGAGGCTGCATTCCATCAGGTCCAGGAGATTTATCCACCCTCAGACCATTAAGCTTCTCAGTTGTAATTTTCACTGCATAAACTTCACTTCCCTGACACGCTTGAATGTCCAGTATACTGCAAATGTCTTCCACTGTGAAGACTGATGCAAAATGCGCATCCGGTTCCTGTGCTGTCTCTGCGTCTCTCATCACAATATCTCCAATGTCCTTTTCTATTGGTCCTATATCTACCCTCGATTCTCTTTTACCCTTTATATACTTAAAAATGCTTTTAGGTCTTGGATGTCAGTCACCAGCTTCCTTTCATAATTCATCTTTTCCTTCCAAATGACCTTCTTAGTTTCATTCTGCAAGTTTTTATAAGCTTCCCAATCCTCACTAGCTTTGGCTTCCTTGTAGGCCCTCTCATTTGCTTTTACTTTGGCTTTGATTTCACTTGTCAGCCATAGTAGTATCCTTTTTCCATTCAAAAATTTCTTCTTACTTGGAATATATCTGTCTTGCTCTTCCCTCACTTTTTGCAGAAACTACAGCCATTGCTGCTCTGCTGTCCTTCCTGCTAGTGTCCCTGCAGTGTTCTCGTGCAGTGTGTTGAAACTCTGACTAAACACCAAGTTAAACCGGAGCCAATGAAGACAGAGTCGTAGTAAGTTTAACCATTTACTGTTCACTCTTCCACATTAACAGCGCATGGTGAAAACTGTTGATAAAAAAAATACAAACATATACAGCGTCTGTTTCATTGTGGAGACCACGCGTTCTCTCTTCTTTTAGCCAGTGTCTCCAGCCGCCCCGAGTTAGGAGAGAGGGGTCCCGTCAAACCGTCATCGGGCCCGAGCCCACCCCGCGTTTGAAATTGAAAAGCCAACACACGCACCACCCGAACCGCCACTTCCTTAACAGAAACCGCGTTAATATTTTTACTTTAAATACTTTCACAGGAACTTACGGTGTTGCTTCTATAATGTTTCCTTGTGGGTAGAAACAGGTCACGCTGCACACATGGCACCCACCTTTACACCTTCCCGAACCGGAGGTTACACATAAGACACGGCGAAACCGGAGGTGATGTCATCACATGCCGTGATATACCATAGACAATGAGTTTACCTTTGTTATACTGTAACATAATTATCAATCTTTAACTTTAACTAGAAAATAGTTACAAACAAATCATTTAAAACGTAGACCCAACAAAGTCAAATAAGTGCCTTGAGGGCAACACAGTCCCTTTCCTGTCAACTTTGGCCAATTCTTCTCTCATGCCATTGTAATTTCCTTTATTCCACTGAAATACCAACACATTGGATTTTAGTTACTCCGTTTCAAATTTCAAAGTGAACTCGATCATATTGTGATCACTGTTCCTGAAGGGGTTCCTTAACCTGAAGCTCTCTTATCACCTCTGGATCATTGCACAACACCCAATCCAGCACAACCAATACCCTAGTGGGCTCAACAACGAGCTGTTCTAAAGAGCCATCCCTTAGACATTCTACAAATTCTCTCTCTTGAGGTCCAGTACTGATCTGGTTTTCCCAATCCACTTTCATATTAAAATCCCCAATGACTATCATGACATTGCCCTTCTGACATGCCTTTTGTTTCTCCTGCTGTAATTTGTAATCCACATCCCAGCTGCTGTTTGGATGCAATTGCTATTAGTGTCCTTTTACCCTTGCCATTTCTTAACTCAACCCATGGAGACTCTACACCTTCCAATCCTATGTCATTCCTTTCTAACGATTTAATATTATTTCTTATACACAGGGCCACACCACCTCCTCTGCCTACTAACCTATCTTTCCAATACACCTTATATCCTTGGACGTTCAGCTCCCAATGTCAGCCATCCTTTAGCCAAGTTTCAGAGATGGCCACAACGCTATATTTGCCAATCTGTAGCTGAATTTCAAGATCGTCCCTTTATCTTCATCGTCCTCTTAGAATCTGCCACTGTCTCCAGGAGGGTGGGGACAATATTGTCTACTTTAAGAACCACTGGTTTAAACCAATGATCTGTCATTTTATGTACATCTGATGTTAGGGGTAAAAAGTCCCACAATCTACCTGATCTATGAACATAAGAGTTAGGAGCAGGTTCTGGCCTGAGAAACCTGCTCTGCCATTCAATAATTTCATGTCTGATCTGGTCAAGGACACAGCTCCATCTACATACCTGCCTTTTCCTTATAACCCTTAATTCTCCAAATATGCAAAAATCTATCCAACTGTCTTAAGTATTTTATCCTCTACTGCTTCCTTGGGCAGAGTATTCCGCATTGCTGGGAAAAGCTGTTCCTCCTTATTTCCATCCTAATTTTATTCTCCCGAATCTTTGAGACTATGTCCCCTAGTTTTAGTCTGCAGACTTTCAGCGTCCTCTGCACAATTTGCTTTTGCTCTTAATTTAGCGTCATCAGCAAACTCAGATGTGCTACGCTCTGTCTCTTCAGCTAATTGCTAAATTGAATCGTGAGTGTTTGTGGACCCAACACAGAACCCCACTCACCACTGGTTGCCATTCAGAAAAACATCTTTTTATCCCAGTTCTCTGCCTTCTATTGGTTAACCAATCCTCTAATCAAGCTAAAATATTACCCCATCTCCATGTATCCTATCTTATGGATAGGTCTTTTATGTGGCACCGTATCAAAAGCCTTCTGGAAAACCAAGTATACACCTCCAGCTGTTTCTCACCATCCACTGTGCCTGTTACATCCATTAAAAGCTCCAGTAAATTTGTCAAACAGGACTTGACCTTCTTGAACATACTATGTCTGCCTGACAGAACCATTTCTATCCAGATGTCTTGCTATTTTTTATCTTAATGATTAAATGCCTGAAGCATTTTCCGAAGTACAGACATTAAGATAACTGCCCTATCGTTACCTGAATTCCACCTACTTTCTTTTTTAAACAGTGACATAACATTTGCTGCCTTCCTGTCTGCTAAGACTTGCCCAGTGTCCGGAGAATTTTGATAACTGTTCACCCTTGCCTCTGCTAGAGAGGGAGGAGGGACGCTTACAGGTCTACTTTGAGTTGATGGACTAGACACTATTCAAGGATTCATCTTCAAATCTGAATGGACAACTTCATCAAGACCTGTGTGGATGAGTGGGTGACTTTGAGAACATACCGGACATACCCCAAACCAAAAATGATGGATGAACCAAGAGATTCATAGTCTCCTGAGAGCTAGATCTGTGGCATTCAAGACTTGTGATCCAGAACTATAGAAAAAGTCCAGGTACCACCTACAGGAGGCGAATTTTAAGAGCAAAAGTACAATTCTGACTGAAGTTAGAAACGGAATGGAAGCACATCAGCTGTGGCAGGGTTTACAGGCCATTACTTCCTACAAAGAGAAACCTACCATCATGGATGGCTGTGATGCTTCACACCAGATGAGCCCAAAGCCTTTTCTGCACACTTTGAAAGGGAGAATAAAACTACACCTGTGCAAATCCCTGCGGCATTTGGTGACCATGTGATCTCCGTCTCGGCGGCCAATGTCAGAACATCGTATAAGATGATGAGAGGCATTGATCGTGTGGATAGTCAGAGGCCTTTTCCCAGGGCTGAAATGGCTGACATGAGAGGGCACAGTTTTAAGGTGCTTAGAGGGGATGTCAGGGGTAAGTTTTTTACGCAGAGAGTGGTGAGTGTGTGGAGTGGGCTGCTGGCGACTGTGGTGGAGGTGGATATAACAGGGTCTTGTAAGAGACTCTTGGACAGGTACATGGAGCTTAGAAAAATAGAGGGCTATGGGTAACCCTAGGTAATTTCTAAAGTAAGTACATGTTTGGCACAGCATTGTGGGCTGAAGGGCCTGTACTGTGCTGTAGGTTTTCTTTGTTTCTATGTTTCTATGTAACATCTTACAAGAGGGTGAGCCGTCAGAAGATGTCAAGCCCGGATGGTGTATCTGTTCGGGCACTGGAAACCTGTGCCAAGCAGCTGGTGTGAGTGTTCAAGGACAGCTTCAATCTCTCTCAGCTGCAGTTGGAGATTCCTACTGGCTTCAAAAGGGTGACAACCATACCAGCGTCTAAGATGAACAGGGTGAGCTTCCTAAACGACTATAGCCAAGTAGCACTCACATCTATTGTGATGAAATGTTTTCAGAGGTTGGTCATGGGCAGAGTGAACTCCTGCCTAAGCAAGGACCTGGACCCACTGCAATGTGCCCATCAGCACAATAGGTCTGCAGCGGACTGTCTATCCACTCGGCTTTGGATCACCTGGACAACAGCAATACTTGCATCAAGCTGCTGTTTATTGATTATGGCTCAGTGTTCAACACCATCATCCCCCTCAGTACTGATCAATAAGCTTCAAAACCTGGGCCCCTGCACCTCCCTTTGCAACTGGATCCTTAATTTCCTAATTTGGGAGACCACAGCCAATGTGAATCAGAGATAACATCTCCTCCTTGCTGACGGTCAACACTGGCACACCTCAAGGATGCATGCTTAGCACTGCTCTAATCTTTGTACACCCGTGACTATGTGGCTAGGCACAGCTCAAATTCCATCTATTACTTTGCTAATGATACAAGTATTGTTGGCAGAATTTCAGATGGTTACGAAGAGACATACAAGAGCAAGGGGGATCAGTTGGTTGAGTGGTGTCACAATAACAACCTTGTTCTGAACATTAGTAAGGCCAAAGAATTGACTTTGGACTTCAGGAAGGGTAAGTCAAGAGAACACACTCCAGGCCCCATTGAGGATCAACAGTTGAAAGGGTGAGCAGTTTAAAATTCATGGATGTCAACATCTCTGAAGTCTATCCTATACTTAACATATTGATACAACTGCAAAGAAGGCATGATCGTGGCTATATTTCATCAGGAATTTGAGGGGATTTACCAATGACTCACGCAAATTTCTACAGATGTACCATGGAGATCATTCTAGCCGATTGCCTCATTGTCTGGTATGGAGGGGCCACTGCACAGGATTGGAAAAAACTGCGGAAATTTGCAGTGTTGGCCAGCTCCATCATGGGCACTGGCCTCGCCAGCATTGAGGACATTTTCAAAGGATGTAACCTCAAAAAGGAAGCATCCATCATTAATGACCCCCATCACCCAGGATATGATGTCTTCTCATCAAGTAGAAACATAGAAACATAAGAAACCTACAGCACAATACAGGCCCTTTTGCTGTGCCAAACATGTACTTACTTTAGAAATTACCAAGGGTTACCCAGAGCCCTCTATTTTTCTAAGCTCCATGTACCTATCCATGACTCTTTTAAAAGACCCTATAGTATCCGCCTCCACCACCGTCGCCAGCAGCCCATTCCATGCACTCACCACCCTCTGCGTAAAAAACTCACCCCTGACTTCTCCTCTGTACCCACTTCCAAGCACCTTAAACTGTGCCCTCTAGGAGGAGGAGGTCGAGCAGGAGATACAGGAGCCTGAAGATACACATCAGTGTTTTAGGAACAGCTTCTTCCCCTCCACCATCAGATTTCTGAATGGACGATGAACCCATGTACACTACCATACTAAGGGTTTTTTCTTTTCTAGATATCTTTTTGCACTTTTAATTTAATTTAATTTTAAAATATGTAATTCTTATTGTAATTTATAGTTTTTTATTATTATGTATTGCAGTGTACTGCTGCCTTAACACAACATATTTAATGACAAATGACATTGATATTAAACCTGATTCTGATAATTCATAATTGGCTCGGTACTAGGAAGCAGAGGATGATGGTCCAGGTTATTGTCTCATACCGGAGGCCTGAGTCTACAACAGGGGTTGATACTGGAACTTTGGTTGTTTGTAATTTATATACATGATTAGGATATGAAAATACAAAGCATAATTAGTATGTTTCTGAAAGACCTGGAGTTGTAGACAGTGTAGAAGGTTATGAAAATTGAAGGGGGATTTTGATTATCCAGCTATGTGGGTTGAAGATTAGCAAATGTCTTTCAATAGCGATAAATGTGATGTATTGCATTTTGGGAGATGAAACCAAGGTGGGTTGATGGTAGGGCCCTAGGGAGTGCTATGGAACAAAAGGACTTGGGAGTGCGTGTAGTAGTTTGCTGGAAGTGTCCACAGTGGTGAATAAGGCATTTGGCGCTTTATTGCCAGTATGTGAAACATACCAGAATTGATTGTCGCTTGGTATCAAGCATCAAACACAGGACAATACGATAACAGACAACAAAATAGCAACCAACAATTTACAAGACAATAGTGTAAAGAGCCATGAACAATCAAAAATTAGCAGAATGGTCACAAGTGCAAATGTCAATAATCAAACTTAAATAAATGTGAAGATATGAATGATACATATATTCAATAATTATCAACAGAACAGGGAGAGCAGGAAAGACCACTTAACGAACATTGTGCAGGGACATTTACGGTATTACACCCGAGTGAGTTTTACCAATGCCTAAGAAGAACGTAGTAACTTGCCTCAATGACCATGGTTCAGTAACACTTACATCCACTGTGTAGGTGCTACTGGTTGATAGTCATTGTAGCAGGTAATCAGTGAGGAAGTGTTTTGAGAGGCTGGTGATGAAAAATATCAGCCTCTGCCTGAGTGGCAACTTGGATCTGCTCCCATTTGTCGACTGGCACTACACGTCCACAGTAGATGCTATCTCATTGGCTCTTCACAAAACCCTGGAACAAAGATGTATACATCAGGATGCTCTTTATCGACTACAGCTTGACACTCAGTACTGTCATCCTCTCAAAACTAATCATAAGCTTCAAGGCCTTGGCCTCAATACCTCCCCGTGCATCTGGATCCTCAATTTCCTCACTTGCAGACCCCAGTCAGTCTGGACTGGCAACAACATCTCCTCCACAATCTCCTTCAACACAGATACACCACAAGACCGTGTGCTCCTGTGTGGCCAAGTACATCTCCAATGCCATATTCAAGTTTCCTGATGACACCACTGTCATAGGCCGAATCAAAGGTGGCGAGGAATCAGCGTCAACATGGCCTGCAAAATGCTTCCATCATTTTCTGTGCTTATTTCAGATTTCTAGTTTCCACTGTTTATTTTATTTTCATCCTTTTAAACCCACTGGGTTTAGGGTTGGTGGTCTGCTGTTCCGGTTTTTTATGCTGCGGGTAGTTCAGCTCTCTGGCCAGGAGAAAACTTGAATTTGAATTTGCTGACATTAGCTCTTGAAAAGTTGCCTTCAGTTTCAATGTTTCTGTGTGAAAATAGATTAATAATAACTGGCGATAGAAAGGGAAATGGTAACAATGATCTGTATCTCACACTGCTGGGCAAATGAAATACGAGTCCTCCAGTTAGCACATTCCAGACCTTGTCTAGATTTCCAAAAGGGAGAGGCAAGTCTGCCTCCTGGTAAAGCTTGATTTCTCTGTATTCATGAACTCGCAGGAGTCAAGGCCATGTGATGTCATTGATGTGTCAATATGCTTTCATAACCTTACCTTCCCATCAGTGTGACCTGCTGGCCTCATCCATTAGCACTCGAAGCTCTCAGACATTCACTTGCAATGCAATTTGAAGGGATACTTGGCTGATCTCATTTTATGCTTCATGGAACATTGAAACATTTTCATTCTATTGTTGTTCAATAAGTTTTCTTCACCAGCCGGTGGGAGATTTGCCTTTATCATTTAAAAAAGATTATCATTCGATATTAAATGCCCTGTGCTGTGAAGGGACTTCGGCCTGCAAATTGTTAGATTCATGAGGCACCTTTATGAATTTCAATTGGAGCACAACAGCAGAAGGAAGATAAAAGAAGCAGAATTATAATTGAATGCCTCATTTTTGCCTTTACCAATATAGTGGGCAGAATTCTGAGGCAAATATGATTGTGGCAATACCAAGATGCAAAGTCTTTGTTTTTTTAAGTCTTTTATATTTTTAACCTGATTTATGCACAGCCATAACAGTAAAAATAAACCTTTCAGTAACAATATGTTGTAACTAGAAATAAATGGTACTAGTTTGACATTTCCCAGTAGTTTTATGAAATTGGGGCCTATTGGTGCAGTTCTGGCTATTGTAAACCTGAGAAACAAAATGGAAACTCTTGTATGTCAGGTCTACTTTAATGTTACAGAGTACTTCAATCTGCTTTGGCCTGTGGAATATCCACACGAGAGGATGTCTGGTATTTGTATCGTTGTCTCTGTTTCACCAAAGTTCCTCTGCCATGTCTAAATAACAAAACATGGCTTGAAAGGTACATGTGCTTCTATTTCAGCTGTGAATGTTTCTAAAGCTTACTGTAAAACACTTACATTCACTTCTGATTCTTTACATCGAAAATGGTGGATAAATAAATCTAATTACTTTGTAAACTCACTTTGGTACCTAATGTGTTATAACATTCCTAACAACTTCATTTTTTGTCCATCAAGTGAAATTGAGCAAGTAATCATTAGTGGTAAAACTCCTAAAATGTTTTTTTAAAGGCCTCAGGGATCTATGATCCACCATATGTTTTATATTACTACTGATGTCAATCAATAAATATTATTTCAGTCTGTAGACTGCTAAATTTGTGAATCATATATCTTTCAGTTACAGACTATCCCCAAGCCAAATATTAGAAACACATATAAGAGCAAGATGAACCACTTAATAGATTAATCAATCTAAAGCTTCGCTGTCTGTGAAGTTTTTATGTATGGCATTCCTGAACATTTCTGTGACCTCCATTTTTCTGAGATGCAGAGGAGTGTTTTTAAAATTTCCTTACATTAAAATAGCTGCACAAAATGTTCTGCACCCTACATGAGCGGTTGTTGATTGATTGTATTCCTTGAAAAGAACATTAAAGTGCCTCACTGCATCTGTTTTGTGCAAGCAATCTTTGCATTTTTTAAAGAACATTTTCCTACTATGGAATCCATTTCTTAGCTGTATTATGGATGCAACTCAAAAATATCTTAGTTCAAAATGCAAGAGGGTTAAAGGATTCTCTTTGTGACTAAATCCTCAAAAATCTCTATCAGCTCCATGTCTATCTGATACATTTTATGCTTCAATCACTGAAACGTATTAATTTAATCTGTGGAAGCTTGTTCAATTGGAGCGTTTCGATAAAGGGAACATTAAAAGTACTGCTGGGTGTTGCTATCAGGGACTTTAATTGCACTATTAATTATGTTGTTTTACATGACATTATGCTATGGCAATATTTTTCCTGATAAAGTATGTGCCAATGCAAGATGTCAAAGTACTGTACCTTCATTGTAAAATAATTCTGACAAGGAGTAGGAAAGTTGAGACAGACTTCGATGTGCACTTTGACAGAAGGGAACTACTGGCTGAGCTTATCTTCAGTGGATGTCTGCTGAACAATCCTACAGGAAAAAGACAGGCAGATGGGGCTTGTCAGCTGTGGCTGGCAGCTCAACTAGGAGAAGGAAAACTCTGATTTCAACCCTCTGCTGCCCTGAGACTACACCCGGTCCTAAGGGGAGCCTTTGGGAGTAAACCCCAAGGGAACATCCAGAACTGGAGTCCCTCAGGCAGTCTGACATTGTGTTTAACACTAAGTGGTATTTCCTGTGATGCCCCTGTTGCCAAATTGTATCTGTCTCTGCCTTTCCTTTGGATTCAGTAGCTGCATGGAGAGGGGTAACCTGATGCATGGGCAACAGCTTGCTCTCCCTATTGGCTTGCGTATCACATAGACACATGGGACACAACATCCATGGTCAACCCTGAACAACGGAGGGCCTCAAAATCCTACAGTAGGCACTCTGATAACCTTATTGATTCCATCAGTACATTCTGTGACATTAAATAATGAAACCAGTGAAAGCCTAAAGGTTTTAACATCAAGCTATTTGTCATTCTTTATTTAAACAGTTTATGGTGGCAAATTTTGAGATAATCTCAATAATAAACTTACTTTGACCTTACTTTATCAACAGATATCAATGGAGTGAAAAACAAAGAATGCTGATATGTTGATTATTTAAATACCATAACCAATCCTCTATGAACGTACATGCAAACACGTGAAATGAAGGGTGAGGTAAGTCCACTGATCCGTTAAACCCAGTCCTTTGCATCATTGTACACTGTTTACACATCCTCTGCAACAACACAATTTGCTGGTAAAGGAGGAGAAAAGAAAAGGACTTCTTTATTCTCCCCTGACAACCAAACGCATTTCCGACACCAGCGCTGACATTGACACCACAATCACAAAGAGCTACCAAATTTGAAGGAAAGGTCCAAATGCATCTAAGAGGGTTTTTTGAAACAGTATGTGGGGAGTTGAACCACAAGAGACAACACACTGGACCTGGATTTGCAAAATGGAAAGGAGCCAGGCCAATGGACAAACTTGATAGTAGGTGGAACATTTTGAGAACGAGACTATTAGACCATAGGGTCAGAAGATATAGGAGCAGAATTAGGCCATTTCATCATGGCTGATCCATTTTCCCTCTCAGCCCGAACCTCCTGCCTTCTCCCTGTATCCCTTCACGCACTGACTAATCAAGAATCTATCAACCTCTGCCTTAAATAAAGTGACCACAACTCAATGTGTTCTGAGATAGTTATGAGTAAGGATAAAATTGGATCTTACAGGGAGGCACTAAATTAGGGGAGAGAAATTTGTGGCATTGATTGGAAGAAGCTGCTCTCAGACAAGTCCACGGCAGTTGTTTAAAGACCAGCCGATCTGGATTCTGTAAGGAATAAGGACAAGAATGGTAAGGTAAGGGAACTTTGGATGATGCAAGAGTTCCTAAACATTGTCAGAAAGAGAAAGGAAGCTTATGAAACTAATATCAGATTGAGCCCTTGTGGAATATCAAGGCTGCAGGAAAGTGTTCAAGCAGGCAACAGGAAGGCGAACAGAGTCCATGAAATGTCCTTGGTGCATAGGGTCAAGGAGAATCCCAAGGCCTTTTATACTTACATTAAGAAAAATAGAGGATAGCGAATGAGAGAGTAGGTCCACACAAGGGTGAATGAGGGAAAGTGACTTGGAGTCAGAGCAAGTGGCTGAGGTACTAAATGAGTACTTTGTGTCTGTATTTACTGAGTAGAAGGACTTTGAGGATAGTGAAGGCACAATGAGTTATGCTAATGTGGTGGGACATTCTGAGATTAAGTAGGAGGCAGAGCTGAGTCTTCTGAAAAGCACCAGGGTCTGATGGCATATATCCTCCCAAGTGAGAAGCTGGCTGGGGCATTGGCAAAAATCTTAGTGTCCTCACTTGGAAGAGGTGAGGTCCTAGAGGACAGGAGAGTAGAAAATATTGTGCTTTGGCTCAAGAAAGAAAATAGGGGTAACTGAGGTAATTATTGGCAATGAGACTCGCGTCAGTGGTAGGAAGCTACTGGAGAGGATGCTGGGGGAGGGGTAGGACTTACTTGCATTTGGAAAGGCATTGCCTTCTTAGGAATAGTCAGCATGGCTTTATGCAGGAAGATCATGCTTTATGAATTTGACTGAGCTTTTCGAGGAGATGACAAAGTAGAAGGCAGTGGATGTTACCTATATCGACTTTACTAAGCGATTTGAGAAGGTCCCTCATGGTAGGTTGATTCAGAATGTAAAGATGCGAGGGATCCAGGATGAATTGCAAGTTTGGAATCAGAACAGACTTGCCCATAGAAAACAAAGAGAGTAGGGTTGGAGTCCTGTTTTACTGGCCGAAGGGAATGGAGGGAAATGCCATACCGCCTCAGTGACCAATCATCAGTTAACCTACCATCTTTGGACGGTGGGAGGAAAGCAGAGCACCAGGGGAAAACCCACACATACCACGGGGTGGACGTACAGAGACTACTTACACAACGGCGCTGGAATTGAAACCCCCGGACTGTAGTAACACTGTGCTAACCTCCATGCTACCGTGGCACTTGTGTTCCAAGTAGAGCAAACTGTGAGATTGAATAAACTGGTCTGTTTTCCTTGAAGGATTGGCATGGGCTCTTTCAACAGCCACCAGCACACTCTGATAGGCTTCTGGTTGAGTGTCACCGCCGATAAGTAACATCTTATGCAGAATAGCACTTTCATAGTCATTACGTATAGTGCTAATGCAGGTTAAATTGTCACGGTCCCGACCGTTAATTCCCCATTTTCTCCTAATTTCCTTTGATGACGGCACACCTGGTTTTCATCAAGACCTGCAGCAAAAGGACCCCAGCTTTGCACCCATTAGTTGCCAGATCGTTGGTTTTGCCAGCGTGGTAATTAACGTTTCCTGGCCACCTAGGATTGTATATTCTAAGTTTTGCTTCAGTACTGAGATTTACCTGTGAAATTCAGTCTCACCGTGCCAAGATAAGTATTCTAAGTTTCACTTCAGCACTGAGGTTTACCTGTGTAACTCTGTCTCTCCGTGCTAAGAAAAGTTTTGTCTGCCGTTTTCCTCCCTACGCTCCCTGTTAAGGTAAATTCTGCCTGCCTTCTGCTTTCCTGCACTCCCTCCTGTTTGCTGTTCAACGCTCATGCCCGCGTCTGCATCCTAACTCAATCTCCGTGCCTGTGTCCTGTGCTTGGGTTCACCTTGTTCATTGCAACAGAACGATCTGGCCACCATGGACCCAGCGGACACAAATACCCCTCAACAAGTCCTTGCCAGCCAGAGTCCACTACCGGGTCTGCATGATCAACTCCTCTGGGAGGTCATGGAGAACCTCTGTTCCCTGTCTGCTTACGTCACGCAGACCGCTGACCAGGTGGACCACTCATTTTACCCTATCCACTCCTGGATCCCTGTCTAACCAGACCAGACAGCCTGTAGTGGCAACCCCCTACGTGCCAGCAACACCCTCGCCAAGAGACCCTCACGTACCTGAACCAGAACACTACGCTGGGGATTTGGGGAAGTGCCGGGCCTTCCTTCTTCAGTGCTCCTTGGTGTTCGAACAGCAGTCGTCCATGTACTCCACGTATAAGTCAAAGTTTGCTTACATCACGCGGCTGTTGCGGGGAAGTGCCTTAGCGCGAGCCACAGCTGTTTGGGATAACCAACCGGATATCTGCTCTTCTTTCGCCATCTTTATCGCGGAAATGAGAATGATCTTTGACCACACCGTCTGTGGTAAATACACCGCCAAGCGTTTACTCACTCTCCGCCAGGGCTCACGTACTGCTGCCGATTATTCCGTGGAGTTCCGGACATTAGCGGCCGACTTGGCGTGGAACGATGAGTCACTCCAGGGGGCTTTTTGGAATGGACTCAGCTACCTGGTGAAAGACGAGTTGGCGGCAAGAGACGACACCGACAGCCTGGATTCCCTGATCTCCATAGTCACCAGGTTGGACAATCGCCTCTGAGAACGCCATAGAGACAGAACTGGTCGTCCACCACCTTTGGCCACTTCTCGGCACTCATTACCGCCTCCTGCCAGAACAAGCCTCTCTCCTCCTTCTGCACCCTGAGTAGCTCCCAGCCCGGCCGTTTCCACCGCCCCGGGAAAGGAACCCACGCAGCTGGGACTGAACCGCCTTTCTCCCACTGAACGACTCCGGAGACTGAAAGCGGGTGAGTGTCTATATTGCAGCCAGTCCGGTGATTTCTTTACCACCTGCCCCCTTTGGCCAAAGGTGAAGGCTCACTAGTAGCAGGGGGGACCGTGGTGAGCCAGACAATATTCCCTTCCGTCCCCCGAATCCGGATGCAGCTTCAAGCTACTTTGCGTTACAACCCATGGTCCCTGCCTCTGTCAGCACTAGTGGACTCCGGTGCTGAGGGAAACCTTTTGGATGAAGACTTAGTTTTCCGGGCTGGAATTCCTTGTGAGGCATTGTGTACCCCCCTGGACTCCCGGGCACTGGACGGTAGACTACTGGCCTGAGCTACACACTGCACTGAACCCCTACCTCTCCTTCTCTCCGGAAACCATCGGGAACAGGTACGATTCAATTTAATTTCCTCTCCTCAAGCCCCTATAGTTCTTGGTTACCGCTGGTTAAGCCATGATAACCCCCACATCGACTGGTCCACCAGGAAGATAGTCAGCTGGAGTTCGTTCTGCCATTCCACTTGTCTGCAATCAGCCCTTTCCCCAGTGGAAGTCACCGTGACCTTGTCTGCCTCTGAATCCCCTGACTTATCCAAGGTTCCAGCAGAGTATCAAGATCTGGGAGAAGTGTTTAGCAAACAACGGGCTCTTTCGCTGCCTCCACACCGCCCTTACAATTGCGCAATTGACCTTCTCCCCAGAGCCCCTCTACCCACCAGTCCGCTGTACAACCTGTCTCGACCAGAAAGGGAAGCAATGGAGGCTTACCTGAATGACTCTCTGGCGGCTGGCATTATCCGACCCTCATCTTCCCCTGTAGGCACAGGTTTCTTCTTTGTGGGGAAGAAAGATGGCTCACTGTGCCCCTGCATTGACTACTGTGGCCTGAACAGCATCACCATAAAGAATAAGTATCCCCTGCCCCTAATTAACTCTGCTTTCGAGCCCCTTCATGGAGCCACAATTTTCCCTAAGTTGGACCTGCGGAGTGCCTATCACCTGGTCAGGATAAGGGAGGGAGACAAATGGAATACAGCTTTTAACATCTCCCTCGGTCATTTTGAATATCTGGTCATGTCATTCGGTCTCACCAATGCCCCTACCATCTTCCAAGCCCTGGTAAACGATGTCCTTAGGGATTTTATTAACCATTTTGTTTTCATTTATTTGGACGACATCCTAATCTTCTCCCGCAGTCTTCAGGAACACAGCCACCATGTCTGTCAGGTTCTTCAGAGGCTTTTGGAGAACAAGCTATTCGTTAAGGCAGAGAAGTGCGAGTTCCATGTCCCTTCTGTCAGTTTCCTGGGTTACATCATTGAGAGCAGACAGGTGAGGGCAGATCCCAAAAAGATCCGGGAAGTGGCGGAGTGGCCAAAACCCAGACCGCTCAAGCAACTCCAGCGATTTCTGGGGTTCGCAAACTACTACCGTCACTTCATCAGGGATTGCAGCTGGGTGGCAGAGCCCCTTACTCGACTCACCTCTCCTGCGACCCCTTTTCACTGGGACCTTGAAGCGGACTCAGCCTTTGCAGAGCTGAAGAGGCGTTTCACCTCCGCTCCCATCCTGGCCCAACCTGACTCCTCTTGCCAATTCATTGTGGAAGTTGATGCCTCTGACTCTGGGGTGGGAGCGGTCCTCTCCCAACGCTCCGTCCCAGACCAAAAGCTCCATCTCTACCCCTTCTTCTCTCGCCGTCTATCCCCCGCCGAACGGAACTACGACGTTGGGATATGGGAGTTACTGGCCATCAAACTAGCTTTGGAAGAGTGGAGGCACTGGCAGGAGGGAGCTGAACATCCATTCATCGTCTGGGTGGACCATAAGAACCTGGCATACATCCAAACCGCTAAACGCCTTAATTCCCGCCAAGCCCGTTGGGCATTATTTTTTGGCCATTTCAAATTCACCCTCACCTACCATCCTGGCTCCAAGAACAGGAAGCCAGATGCTCTCTCTTGTCAATACATCTCCAAGGGGGGTCTTCCCAACCCCGATACCATCCTTCCACCATCCTGTGTAGTGGCTGCCCTCACCTGGAGATCGAATCCATAGTCAAAGGGGCCCAACGGACTCAACCTGAACCAGGCAATGGACCCCCCCCCCCCAATCACCTCTTCGTGCCTGACTCAGTTCAGTCTCAGGTTCTGCAGCGGGGGCATACTTCTCGTTTCGCCTGCCATCCCAGAATCGATCGAACTCAGTCCCTCCTGAAGAGACATTTCTGGTGGCCCTCCATGGATGCTGACACTCGCTCTTTCGTCTCTGCCTGTTCTGTATGTGCCCACGGAAAAGCCTCCCAACGACCACCTGCTGGGTTGCTTCATCCCCTACCCATCCCTGGCTGCCCTTGGTCCCACATTGTTCTGGATTTTGTTACTGGACTACCCCCTTCACATGGTAACACTGCTGTACTCACCGTGGTGGACCGTTTCTTCAGAGCCGAGCACTTCATAGCCCATCCCAAACTTCCTACAGCCCGTGAAACAGCCGACCTCCTTGTCCATCACATCTTCCGCCTTCGTGGAATTCCCTTTGACATTGTTTCTGACCAGGGCCCCCAAGTCTGGAGATCCTTTTGTCAAGCCCTTGGAGCCTCAGTAAGTCTGCCTTCCGGCTTCCATCTGCAGACTAATAGTCAAACAGAACGAGCAAACCAGGATCTGGAAGCAGCACTGAGCTGCATATCTGCCAACAACCCGTCATCCTGGAGCACCCATCTCACTTGGGTGGAGTACGCCCACAACTCCCTGGTTAGCACCACCACCGGAATGTCTCCCTACGAATGCTCCCTCGGTTACCAACTCCGTCTGTTTCCTGCACGTGAGGACGACATTGCTGTGCCTTCTGTTCAGGCCCATCTCTGCTGGTGCCGCAAGATCTGGAAGGATGCACGCTCGGCTCTGCTCCGCTCAGCTCACCGCAATCAGAGGATTGCCGATCGCCGTCAAATTCTTGCCCCTAATTATCGGCCTGGTCAGAAGGTTTGGCTCTCTTTAAAAGACATCCCCCTCAAGAATGAACCCAAGAAACTCGCCCCTCATTACCTCGGACCATTTGAGATTGAGAGTATCATCGACCCCTCAATAGTCAGACTCAAACTGCCCAGATCCATGCACATTCATCCCACATTCCACGTATCTCAACTGAAACCCGTGTCTGACATCCCTTTGTGCCCTCCTACTGAACCTCCTCCATCCGCCCGGATCGTTGCCGATTACCCAGCTTACACCGTCCGGTGAATACTGGATGTGCGCCACCGAGGCAGGGGTCTCCAGTACCTGGTCCATTGGGAGGGATCCAGTCCTGAGGAACGCACCTGGATTCCCTGCTCCTTCATCCTGGACTCTTCCCTCATCCGAGATTTCCATCGAGACAACCAGGACAAGCCTGGTGGTTCGCCTGGAGAATCCCATTGGGGGGTACTGTCATGGTCCCGACCATTAATTCCCTATTTTCTACTAATTTCCTTTGATGGCGACACAGCTGGTTTTCATCAAGACCTGCAGCATAAGAAACCCGGCTTTGCACCCATTAGTTGCCAGATTGTTGGTTTTGTCAGTGCAGTAATTAACGTTTTCCGGCCGCTTAGGATTGTGTGTTCTAATTTTTGCTTCAGTACCAAGATTTACCTGTGAAACTCAGTCTCTCCATGTTAAGATAAGTAATCTAAGTTTTACTTCAGCACCGAGGTTTACCTGTGTAACTCCGTCTCTCCGTGCTAAGAAAAGTTTTGTCTGCCGCTTTCCTTTCTACACTGTGTCAAGATAAGTTCTGCCTGCCTCCTGCTTTCCTGCACTCCCTCCTGTTTGCCGTTCAACGCTCACGCCCACGTCTGCATCCTAACTCAATCTCCGTGCCTGTGTCCTGTGATTGGGTTCGTCCTGTTCATTACAACAGAAATTTCTGGTTGGCCTTGAATCCTTCTGAATGCAAGGTGACCACAGGAGTAGATGGAGGAAGCAACTACCTGCCTAAGAAGGGATTATATCAAAGTAAATTTGCAAGAAGCTTTGAATCATATTTCCATAGGACCTGTTTCTTGAAAGTACATGCATCTCAAGAAGACTACCAAGAGTTCCATGATTTGCTAAAGTTTTAGTCTTCATTCCCTGCACTTTCACCAAATGCCTCAGTAGCCTTCACCATGCATGGGAGTCAACTGGAAGTGGTACAAACACAAGAAAATCTGAGGATGCTGGAAATCCAAGCAACACACTCAAATGAGAGAACATCTGCAGATGCTGGAAATCAAAAGCAACACACATAACATGCTGGAGGAACTCAGCAGGTCAGGCAGCATCTATGGAAAAGAGTAAACAGTCGACGTTTCGGGTTTAGTCCCTTAATCACAACAGGCCCTGATGAAGGGTCTTGGCCCGAAACGTCGACTATTTACTCTTTTCCATAGATGCTGCCTGGTCTTCTGGGTTCCTCCAGCATTTTGTGAGTGGTTCAAATGTTAATACTCTGCATAAAGCTCTGCTGAAGTGTTGCCTCACAGTGCATTGCCCTTTAATGAAAATCTGAGTATTTTCTTCTTGATCTCAAACAAATAAATCATCATGGTAGTATTATTAAATAATGATCTATCATTTGTGGATCTATCATCTACCCTTCCTGATTGTGGACTTCAGGAAGGATATGACGAAGGAACACATACCAATTCTCATAGAGGGATCAGAAGTGGAGAGAGTGATCAGCTTCAAGTTCCTGTGTGTCAAGATCTCTGAGGATCTAACCTGGTCCCAGCATATTGATGTAGTTATAAAGAAGGCAAGACAGCAGCTATACTTCATTAGGAGTTTGAAGAGATTTGGCATGTCAACAAATATACTCAAAAACTTCTATATATTTACCGTGGAGAACATTCTGACAGGCTGCATCACTGTTTGGTATGGGGGGGGGCGCGCGGGTGCTATTGCAGAGGACCGAAAGAAGCTGCAGAAGGTTGTAAATCTAGTCAACTTCATCTTGGATACTAGCCTACAAAGTACCCAGGACATCTTCAGGGAGCGGTGTCTCAGAAAGGCAGTGTCCATTATTAAGGACCTCCAGCACCCAGGACATGCCCTTTTCTCATTATTACCATCAGGTAGGAAGTACAGAAGCCTGAAGACACACACTCAGCAATTCAGAAGCAGCCTCTTCCCCTCTGCATTCCGATTCCTAAATGGACATTGAACCTTTTTCGCTACCTCACTTTTTTTTTAATATACAGTATTTCTGTTTTTAGCACATTTTTTAATCTATTCAATATACATATACTGTAATTTATTTATTTATTATTATTTCATTTTATTTAGTATTATTATTTTTATTTTTTTCCTCTGCTAGATTATGTGTTGCATTGAACTGCTACTGCTAAGTTAACAAATTTCACGTCACATGCCGGTGATAGTAAACTTGATTCTGATTCTGAGTCTGATCATTTGAAAGTTTCTTATCATTAGCAAATAATTGTGTAGTTGAGATTGAAAGTCAGCTACTATGAGAATGCATTAAATTAATTATATTAATGGAATTGTCTGTTGTACCTTCCCTGCAACCTTCCTTCTACCAAAGAAATAAAAATAGTTGCATCCTCGTCTAAACATGGGGTTCACAGGCCCTTTGGTTAATGGTATAAAAATAGTTGGGATCCCCTGATCTAAATTAATGATGAAAATAGTGTAAGGTTTAAATCCATTGCAGTGCCTGCTACGATTTGCTTAATCAGGATTCAAATTGAATTAATTTCTTGTAACAATCTAGTAAACCAAACAAGATAACTGTCTTACAACTTCCTGAAATTTAACTTTTCCTAATAATTATTTTTGGAAGTTATATCATGTCAATAGGATTACCTTAACCCATTATTTTCATTACAATCCTCTCCAAAACAACATTTAGTCAAGTTAGTGAGTCTGTGCAGTGTTTATGAGACCATGTTGGACATCACGAATAATATTCCATATAAAAATATAATATATCCTGAATAATTCTTGCTGACAGCTTCAACAGTTGAGGTCAGATTCATGCATCTATAACCGCTATTGAAAGTTTTTCTCTTTCTTAAAATATTGGGACTGTCTCCATTCTTGGACTCCAACATGAATCTCGATGATTAGATAAACCAGAGACTCTCATAAAATATTTCCAGCTTACCTAAGTGCTCAGTGAAACAAGCATTGGCTAGAAAACAATGTCAATCTTAATTCCAATAATTTTCACTAAAATGTTGCAGTGGTAATTTCAAATAGAGTAATTACATTTAGGTATCCATTTGATATACAGACATTATTGCATTGCCTTCAGAACCAAATGCTGATACATTATTTAGATTATGACATGTAGTCCTCTTTTATTGTCATTTAGTAATGCATGCATTAAGAAATGATACAATATTCCTCCGGTGTGATATCACAAAACACAGGACAGACCAAGACTGAAAAAACTGACAAAACCACATAATTATAACATATAGTTACAACAGTGCAACAATACCATAACTTGATGAAGTCCATGAGCACAGTAAAGTTCAAAGTTTCTCAAATGTCCCACATCTCACGCAGATGGAAGAAGGAAGAAAAACTCTCCCTGCCATACCGACCACAATCCGACTCTGAGTCATCTGAAAACTTCGAGCTCTGGTCAGCTCTCCGACACCGGGTACTGAGCGCCATCTCTGTCCGAACGATTTGACCTCCTTCTTGGTCGCCAAAAGCAGGCAAGGCTGGGGATTTTGAGGCCTACCCTCCGAAAGATTCCCGACCACACAGTAACAACAGCAGCGAACGGGCGTTTCAGAAATTTCTCCAGATGTTCCTCTGTGCTTTCATGTCCATTCTCCATCAAATCAGAATTGTCCACGGCCCCTATTTAACAGATACAATATAATTTTTCATCGGAGGGCTGCGCACAGGTGGGCGCGCCGCCAAATTTATTTCTTTGATCTATTTTATTTAGAGATACGGCATGTTATCTCTAAGTAGAGAGAAAATTCAAAAAATCTGAAGCGCAAAGAGACTTGGGACTTCTTGTGTAGGATTCCCTAAAGGTTAATTTTCAGGTTGAGTCTGTGGTGAGGAAAGCAAATGTAATGTTGGCATTCATTTTGAGAGGACTAGAATATAAAAGCAAGGATGTAATGTTGAGGCTGTAAAAGGCACTGTGAGACCTCATGGAGTATTGTGAGCAGCATTGGGCTCCTTATCTAAGAAAGGATGAGCTGACATGCGGAGAGGGTTCAAAGGAGGCTCACAAAATGATTCCAGGATTGAAAGGTTTATCATATGCAGACCGTTTGACGGCTCTGGGCTCAGAGAATGGTGAATGTGTGGAATTAATTGCCACAGGTGACTTTAGAGGCCAAGTCATTGGATACATTTAAGGCAGAAGTTAATAGGTTCTTGATTAATCAGGGCATGAAGGGTCTGTGGAGAAGACAGGAGACTGGAGGTGAGAAGGAAAACAGATCAGCCATGATGAAATGGCAGATCAGGCTCGATAGACCAAATAGCCTAATTCTGTCCTATATCTTGTGGTCTTATGGTTACGGGCCCTTCTGGTCCAATGAACCCAAATTCAAATTCAAATTCAAAGTAAACTTATTATCAAAGTGGGTATATGTCAACATACCTGTATATTATGAGATTCAATTTCTTGAGGGTATTCTCAGAAGATACACAGAAGTATAAATGGAATTAATTAAAAACTTCACACAAAGACAAACAACCAATGTGCAAAATAAGACAAACTCTGTGATAAAATAAAAACACATACTATTAATACTCAATAAATAAGTAATAAATAATACTGAGATACAAGCTGGAGAGTGAGTCCTTAGGTTATGGAATCAATTCATTGCTGAGGTGATTGAAGTTATCCATATTGGTTCAGGAGCCTGATGGTTGAGAGGTAATAACTGTTCCTGAACCTGATGATGTGTGATGTAAGGTTCCTGTACCTCCCTCCCGAAGGCAGCAGCCAGAAGAGGGCATGGCCTGGATGGAGAGGGCCTTTGATGATACTGGCTGCTTCCTTGTGGCATCACTCTTTGTAGATGTTCCCACAGATAGGGAGGGCTTTTCCTGTAATGGAATGGGGTTATTCCCTACCTTTTGTAGGCTTTTCCTTTCGTAGGCATTGGTGTTTCCATACCTGGCTGTGATGCCCCCAGTCAGGATATTCTCCGCTGTGCATTTATAGAAGTTTGTCAAGTTTTTAGATGACATGCCAAATCTTTGCAAACTTTTAAGAAAGTAGAGGCGGTGCTGTGGCTTTGTAATACCTCTTAAGTGCTGGTCCCATGCCACCCAATGAACCTACCAGGCAATACGTCGTTTCGAACGTGGGAGGAAACTGGTACACCCAGAGGAAGCCACGTAGTCACAGGCAGAACATACAACTTATTGACCAACAGTGGTGGAATTAGAACTGGGTGCTTTGTTGGCGCTGAAAGTGTGGTGACACTAGTGCAATTCTTGGTGCTTTGATTTGATGCAATTAATGCAGTTCACTGTTAGCTTTGATGTTTCAATGTACACATGGCAAATAACACTGATCTTTATCTTTATCATAGTCATAGTCACAGTCATAGTCATAGTCATACTTTATTGATCCTGGGGGAAATTGGTTTTCATTACAGTTGCACCATAAATAATTAAATAGTAATAAAACCATAAATAATTAAATAGTAATATATAAATTATGCCAGGAAATAAGTCCAGAACCAGCCTATTGGCTCAGGGTGTCTGACCCTCCAAGGGAGGAGTTGTAAAGTTTGATGGCCACAGGCAGGAATGACTTCCTATGACGCTCTGTTTTGCATCTCGGTGGAATGAGTCTCTGGCTGAATGTACTCCTGTGCCCAACCAGTACATTATGTAGTGGATGGGAGACATTGTCCAAGATGGCATGCAACTTGGACAGCATCCTCTTTTCAGACATCACCGTCAGAGAGTCCAGTTCCATCCCCACAACATCACTGGCCTTATGGATGAGGCCCATCATAATCATAGAGTTACAGAGCATGGAAGTAGGCTCCTCAGCTCATCAAGACTACGTTAACAGCTATTTACACTAATCTTATTTTTATTCTCCCCACTCTTGCATCAACTTTTCCCAGAGGTCTGCCACTGACCTATATACTGGAGGCTATTCATAGTGGCCAGCTGGCCTACCTACCATGTTCTTATGAGAAGTGGGAGTGAACCAGAACACCCATAAATTCAGCGATAGATCTAGTCCAGCTGTGGATATCTTGATGTCCTTTGTTCCAAATAAGCACAATTGCTCCCGATAATCCAATCATATTTTCTTTTCCAATATTTTTTATTGATTCCTATATAGAAAAATAGAGTCCAAGAGAATATGTATTATAAAACAAAAGAAAAAATATAATAATACCAGATACAGTATATTGAATCACATTAACAAATTCCTTACTCTATATTCATATAGAATAGATTAATTCATATATTGGAATATAAACAATTTTATTAAAAAAAGAGATCTACACCCACTACCATAGTCGAAGCTGTTTGGGAAAAAAAACAAAAAAGCCTTATCAAATAATAAAATATGCTATTAACTAACTTCTGTACTTTAACAAGAAGTCAAAGATTATGAAAATAATTTAAAAATGATCCCCACAAATTTTGAAAATCTTGATTAGATTCAGAAATTGAACAATGAATCTTTTCTAAATTTAGGCATGTCATAACATCCCGTAACCACCCAACATGATCAGGTGGAACAGCATCCTTCCATTTAGACAAAAGCGCCCTCCCAGCCATAAGAGAGATAGAAGCCAGAAAGTGCAAATCAGATGTCTTCAAAATGATATCTTTCCTTCCAACAATACCAAATAGGGCAGTCAAAGGATTAGGCTTAAAATTTACTTTAAAGAATACAGAAAAAGTTTGGATTACTTCCTTCCAATATTTTCCAAGACTTGGACATGTCCAAAACATATGATTAAATGAAGCTTCTCCATTGTTACACGTATCACAGTAGGGAGATATATCCATATAAAAATGGGATAACTTATCCTTGGTTACATAAACCCTTTGAAGCACTTTAAATTGTAGGAGGGAATGACGAGTACATAACGATGAAGTATTAACCAATTTAAAATCTCATTCCAAGTTTCTTCAGAAATTGAGGTCTGTAAATCTTGTTCCCAAAGATATTTGATTTTGTCTAAAGAAACATTTCTCATTCCCAACAACATATCATAAATATCCAATCATGTTTTAAGCTATCATTTAATTCTTTAGCCACTCAAATGGATTCTACCCTTCCTGGAATTTTAATTAACCTCAGTAAAATTCCTTCATGAATACAAGTTTTCACATTTTACTCCTTTTTAAATTAACTGATTTCTAAAACCTGCAATTCTGTAATTCCTCTCCAACAAGCCGACATGACCTTTAATGATCCATTGATAATTAACGTCCTTCTCTTACTCTTAAAGTTGCCAACCATTTGCTCGTAATGCCGCTCTAATAGAGTTAGAAGTTTATGTGAAATATAATTTGTACAACTAAATAGAGCAGGGGCTCCTAACCTGGGATCCACGGATTCTTTGGTTAATGGTAGGGGTCCATGCTGTAAAAATGGTTGGGAACCCTGTTAAAGAGTATTCTTTATTTTTCCTTCTCGAAGAAGTTTAAAAATTTAAAACCAGTGGTCCTTTCTCTTCCCAGTGACTTAGCAGCCTAGCAGCATATAAAGGGAAGACATGTTCAAGCAACCTTTTTGGAGAAGCCACTTTGAAAGCAGCTACTGTGAGCTGGAAGTTTGCTTGTGGTGTAAGTATTGAGGCTTTGGCAAAGATATGGCAAAGATATGTGCGATCGAGAATCTCCAGAGGGGAAGGCCCCAAATCCTCGGCTTTGCCTATTGCCTGTTGCTGGGGTCGGGATCAAAGCGCTCGGCAGAGATGGTGCTCGGTGCTCGGTGTCAGAGAGCTGGTCGGAGGCTCGGAGTTTTCGGACGGACTCGGAGTTGGACTGTGGTCGGATGCTTCCAGTATGTTGCATCGGCAAGTTGGCGGCGCTGGAGGTTCACCGTCTGCGTGAGATGATGGGACTTTCGAGAGACTTTGAGTTATTCGACGATTTCATTATTTTCCAGACAAGACTTTGAGACTTTTACCGTGCCATGGTCTGTTCTTATCAAATTACGGTATTGCTTTGCACTGTTGTAACTATATGTTATAATTATGTGGTTTTTGTTAGTTTTTAAGTTGGTTTGTCATGTGTTCCTGTGATATCATTCTGGAAAAATATTGTATCATTTCTTAACGCATGCATTACTAAATGACAATAAAAGAGGACAGCGTGTCCTCATAATCTACTCTAATCTAATCTTTTACTTTCCCCTGTAGTTTTGGTGGTTTAGAGATGGCAGTCATGCTCCTCCTGTGAATGTGGGAAAGAAGAGAACCTTGCAGTGTCCATGGTATTTCAGATGAGAACAGTAGCAGCAGTCAGATCTGTGGCAAAATGACTGGCTCTGATGTACAGCAGGAAAGAGTGGAGGTAAAGAGAGCTGTAGTGAAAGGAGATTCAATAGAAACAGGGCCAGACGGGAGAACAAGACTTCAGGATCACATGTTGCTCCCTGGGCCCTCTGAGCAGTTGTAGAATAATCTCAGGGGGAAGAACGAACAGCTGGAGCTACTTTGGTACCAATGACAGAGGTAGAAGAAGGTATGAGGTCCTGCAGTGTAAACAAGGAGTTAGTCAGAAGGTTAAAGAGCGGTAATCTCTGGATAACTCCCAGTGCCACATGCTACTGAGGCAAGCCAAATAATGATAGGGTGATGAGTGTGTAGTTGAGGATCTGGTGCAGGATAAAGGATATGGATTAGAGGAACTTAACCAAAACTTTCTGCCCCCATAACCATCTATAACTCGAACCTTAGACTGAGTGTTAAATGTTTGCTCCCACAAAAGCTTAAACAACATCCTGAACTTTCAGCCCTCTGTCACACCTGGGAATTTCATAATCTGAGTGTAATAGCAATGGGTTCCACGTGAGCTTCAAGAGCTCGTAACTACTGATGGGGATTGTTGTGTTCTTTATATTCATACGTACCGTGGGTTACTAATAAAGAACCATCCGCTGTTTAAACTAGAACTTCTATTTAACAACAACCACAAAGTTTTTACAATACCATGTTTCTCGATCTTTCTACCATCCCTGCGCATGCTCAGAATTCTCTCCAATCATGTTCTTACACATCATATCACCACATCTTCCTTTCCTTAAAAAGAAAAACAGTTAGCAACATTGACCAGAGCAAATGCATAATTTAACATATGTCTATCAGTCTCTCTGGGGGGTTATGAACACAATTAGATCTTCTAAGTGGTTCACACAGTTCTTGCGTTTCATTGTTATTTCCACGTTTTGTCTGGTCCACATCAGTCAACTGAAACTCTGAAGTTGGCTCTTTCTTGAGGTCTTTGTGATTTCTTCTTAACACTGCTCCTTCTTCTGTTTGGACCATGTATGATCTGGGTTGTACTTCTTCAAGTTCTGTACCTTTCTGGTCCATATGTTCATTTTGTCTTGTATCCTTACTTCATCTCCTTGGTGCAGTTCAGGTAATGGATGAGAACATCTGTCAAAATATATTTTCTGCTTTCCTTTGTGTTCATCTTTCTATCTTTTCACTTGTTCACCTCCCTTTGTTCTCAGAAGGCTCTCATCAGTCGGCAGATTGGATCTCAAATAGCATCCCATCAAGAGCTGAGCAGGTGAAGATCCACATTCAAGTGGAGTACTGTGATAGGCTAACAAAGCTTTATAAAAATCACCTCCACTATGTTTTGCTTTGTGCATCAGTTTCTTGATAATTCCTACCTACTTATCAACTAATCCATTGGACTGAGGGAAAAATGGACTAGATGTTGTATGAACAAAGCCCCGTTCATGAGCAAAATGTCTCATGCATTCACCATTGAATTGTGGACCATTGTCTGTGAGATCTTCATCAGGTACACCATGTCTGGAAAAAACTGATTTCATGCATGTAATTATATTCTCTGCTGTTGTTCTGCTCAGATCACACACTTCAGGATACAATGAGTATTAATCTGTTATGAATAGATAATCTTTGTTGTCAGTTACAAAAAGATCAATGCCTACCTTCTGATAAGGTCTCTGAGGACTAGGATGTGGATGCAGTGGCTCCTTAGGGTTGCTAGGTTGGTATTTAAGGCATATTTGACAAGAAGACACCAATTCTGTAATTTCTTGATTCATCCTGGGCCAAAACATCACTTCCCGCGCCCTTCTCTTACACTTTTCAATACCTAGGTGGCCTTCATGAATTTTCCCAAACATTTCTTTTCAGAGACTTTTAGGAATCACAATTCTGCTACCTTTGTACAATATCTCATCCACAACAGAAATTTTTCATCTGTGGTTCCAATATTCTTGTACTTCTAAGGTACAGTCATGCTTATTATCTGGTCATCCATCCATCACCACTTGTATTACCCAACTGAGGATTTTGTCCTTCTGTCTCAAGACGCAGCAGTTCCAACTTTTCGGGAGCAACAGGAACAGTCTCTATGATCATATCAACAAATGCCTGAACATCAACAGCATCCCTGTGAATGCCTTTTGCTGTTGGATCCACACCTCTGGAAAGTGTGTCAGCCATGTACTTGAATTTTCCAGGTGTGTATGACACATTCAATACATATATTTGCAATTTAATCATCATTCGCAAAGGACAGTCACTTAAAGGTTTGTGAAACAATGCAATCAACGGCTTATGATAGGTTTCAACATCAATAGATTGCCTTGACACAAACTGATGAAATCTCTCGCAAGCAAACATAATGCTGAGCAATTCTTTTTCAATTTGGGCATACCTTGTTTCTGGATCAGATAATGAACAGGGTGCATATGCCACTGGTAGCCATTCCTGATCATATTTCTGGAGTAATACTGCCCTTAAGCCTGCTTGAGATGCATCACATGAGATTTTGATGGGTCTCTGAGCATCATAGAATTTCAACATAGGTTCTTTAGTGAGTACTTTCTTGAGATCTTGCCATACCTTCTCCTGTTCATGATTCCAGCTCCATTTGTTTTTATTTTTTGTTAGCTGCCTCAATGGAGCAAGTTGTTCCCAAAGATTGGGTATAAATTTTCCCATGTAGTTGACCATTCCCATGAACATTTGAACATCCTTTATACACTGCGGTCTTGGCATGTTCTCAATAGCAGAAACCTTCAGTGGATCAGGATGCACACCCTTATTGCTGATGATATCACCCACAAAGGTAAGTTCAGTCACTCCTAGCTGACATTTGTCCTTATTCAACTTCAGGTTTGCCTTGCATGTTGCCTCAAAGACTTGTCTGAGTTTGGCATCATGCTCTTGTTTGGATGATCCCCAAACAATAATATCGTCCATGGAAGTATCCACGCCCTCAATGTGGTCATATAGCATGTGAATGGTTTTATGGTATACTTCAGGAGCTGATGCTATTCCAAACGGAAGCTGCAGAAAACAATATCTGGCAAAAGGAGTGTTAACGTTACACAACTTTGAACTTGGTTCATCTAGTTTAAGTTGCCAGAAACCAGAGGATGCGCCTAATTTACTAAAGTACTTTGCATTAGCAAACTGTGACATAATTTCTTCACAAGTAGGCAATTTGAAATGCTCGCTTTTAATGGCTCGATTCAAGTCTCTTGGATCTAAGCAAATCCTCAGTTTTCCATTTTTCTTATCAACAATGACAAGTGCATTGATCCATTCAGCTGGTTCATCAATTTTTTTATGACTCCTAGCCGTTCCATTCTGTCAAGCTCTGTTTTCAGTTGATGACGTAATGCAAAAGGTACTTTTCTATATGGATGTACTACAGGTGGCACTGTGTTATCAATTTTAATCGAGTGCTCTCCTGGAAGACAACCAAACCCTTTGAACAAGTCCTCATACTCTTTCATCAAGTCACTGTATTCTGAATCTGTGTCACTGTCCAGGAATAATACTCTTTTCACCAAATTCAGTCTCTCACAGGCAGATAAATCCAGTAATGACTGTACATTCTTTGGCACCACCACAAATGAAAGTGTGTACACAACATTTTTGTGTGATACTTTGGCCACACATGTTCCTTTAACTGGAATGTCTGTACCTGAATACCCAGTCACTTTTATATTTGTCTTATGTAACTTTGGTCTTGGCTTTAATGCATTAAACTCAGATTCTGCAAGAACACTCATTTGTGCTCCAGTATCAAGATTAAACAGAATATTGTTTTGGTTCACTTGCAATGGAATAGTCCAGTCATTCTTACTTTGTTTGTTTTCTCGAAGCACATCTATATAAAACTCCTCAAGTTCATTTTCAAGCACTGCATTTACTTGTTTTATTTTCTTTCTACTTCTGCAACAGCATGAAAAATGATTACTCTTACTGCAGTCGTTGCACAATTTGCCATACGCTGGACACTGTTTTGGCCCACAGCAATCACAGAGCTTTTTTCTCTCAGATGACATCTTGCTCTCTGTCGGTTTTGTTATCGTTTTATTATTTTTTCTAACATGTTCACGCTTCCTCACAGCGTCTACGTTGCAGTTCTCAATGAAAAGTTCTTTAGCCTGTGACATGACGGTTTCTGAAGCTTTGCAGTGCAACAAAGTTTCTTCCAAGTCTAGGTCTTGTTCTCTTAACAGTCTTTCTCTCAGACCATTATCCTGAATACCACAAACAATTCTGTCTTTAATGAGAGAGTCTGTCAGTTCTCCAAACTCGCATATTTTACTCCATTGTCTCAACTCAGTAACATATTGATCAATAGTTTCACCAGCTCTCTGCGTACATGTAAAAAATCTATGCCACTTGTACGTCACATTACGCTTCAGTATACAAAATGCTTCAAATTTGTCCATTATTGATTTTAACTTTAAATTATCTCCATTTTCAAAAATAAAATGATTATATACCTCAACTGCATCGTCACCTATTACGTGGAGTAGAAGCACAGCTTTCGCTTCTTCCAGTTTTCGATCCACATTGATCATCAATAAATACAATTCAAAACGTTGCTTATATTTTCTTCAGTTCTCAGCTATATTCCCAGACAATTGAAGTGTTGATGGAGGCTGCAAACCTTCCATTTGTAAAACTGCTAGCAACACCAAAACAGTTCGAACTCTTTTTTTCAGAAAATTTTCTTCGATTCTCCCGTGTTAGGAGACATATTATTCTTCTAGACCGACTTCTGACACCATGTTGTGTTCTTTATATTCATACGTACCATGGGTTACTAATAAAGAACCATCATCTGTTTAAACTAGAACTTTTATTTAACAACAACCACAACGTTTTTACAATACCATGTTTCTTGATCTTGCTATAATCCCTGTGCATGCTCAGAACTCTCTCCAATCACATTCTTACACGTCATATCATCACAGGGATTGCTTCCTGTCAATTAATTCCAATCCAGCCATCTTCTTTATGATTTATTATAAATGGGCCGAGGGTGAAAGTGCTCACGATGTTTACTCAAAGAGGTCAAAGGGTCCTGAGGAAGGCTGTTGGTTTCTAGCATTATCACTGCTGGAATTGGGGAAGAGTGATCAGTATAAGGGGACTGCTGGCTGAAAGGGTGCGTGGTGGTGGGCAGACCAGTCTTAAAGCAGGCAAATAGCTGGCATGTGGAGGGAGAAAGTTGGACAGAGGACAAGGGAGAGCAGGGGAACTGAGGAGAAATGGAAAGGGGGAGACGAAGGGTGTCAACTAGTAAAAGGGGAACAATTAGGGAAAATGAGGGAAGTGGTCCAAAGATGGAGGGCACCAGGGAAGGAGGGAGCAAAGGAAGAAGGTGAGGAAAAGGGCATGGTCAACGTTCTGTGTCTGTGTCCATATCTCCCTGTTTCTATGTGCACATGAACACACAGTATGTATCTGTGTGTGTGTGTGTGTGTGTGTGTGCACATGCGCGCATGTGTGTTCCATGCACTTATGTATGTGTGCGTCTGTGTCCGTGTGTGTGTGCGCATTGGAAAGCTGGGCTTGTGTAGCAGAGCCTAGCCTCGAATTGCTCCGGATTCTTTGCCATTGGAACAAAACCTCACAGTGGCAAGTCCACATTACCATTGCTGTGGAAAGCACTCTGCCTGTTAAACATCTGCACACAGGTATCTTCCACTCTTCAAAACTGGAGTGGAAGGAAGCCACCCCAAGCTGAGAGGCTGTCTAAGAAAGAATGGAAGGCTGTTCATTTAAATGCATAAAGCCAACACTCAATTTAATGGTATGATGAGTACACTGGAATTTTGCTAGAATGAAATTCACACTCTTGGGATTCATTATAAAGTAAAGAAATAGAATAGAACCACTCTGAAGTTGATTTCTATATGAAGCTAATAGGAAATAGTTTCTAGCTTGTTATGGATATTGTATAGAAAACACAGTCTCAGAAATGGCTTTATTTGTGGGGCTTGACTCGTAACTAACTTGCAGCTATCAAACAGTAGTCTTACATTGTACATAATTGCTGAAGGTCTGTCCTACCCACTAATAGATCACAAAATCATATGATGTTAGGCAAACACCATTCACATTCATTAAGCATTGAAACGTGTCAGGGTAAGGAGACCCTGTGGCCTTTAGGGCTTTTAGTAATGTAAGCAGAATTTTCCCATGGCTGAGAGAGAGACAGGTGTTTGCTTTTTCTTTTCCACTCTGTTGGTACCAGGCGGTTGTATAGTACAGAGCCAGTTATTTCTATAAAGCCACACCAAGTTACATCAACATTAATTTGAATCTATCCATTCATTAACTAAAGCATTCTTTTATAATTTGTTCATTGAGTACATATAAGCAGTGTCATTTTTATAACCCAACAAGGTAAACTCCCTCTCCTTGGCTCTATTGGGATTATTATCACAATTGCTTTACTTTTCACTTATAATGATTCCACATGTATTTCCATTTTATATAACAAAATAGATTGTGTGATGAATAGACCCATTCATTCAAAGTCAAACATTATTGCTCAGACCAACAGAGGTATTTCACTGCATTTCCTTGGTTGTTCATGGCAGAGGTCTCTTAACAATCTTAAAGAAAATGTCTGAAGTCCAGGTATGGAAATTCAACTGACACACTTAGGAATTCATGGGAATCCAAGCATGCGGATTTGTACCAGGTAGCTCATGATCCATTATAATGAGAACTATGGTGAGACAGGTTCTGACAGGTTCCTGATGTACACTCAGTGGCCACTTTATTAGGTACACCTGCACACCTGCTCATTAAGGCAAATCTCTGATCAGCCAGCCATGTGGCTGTCATGGTCCGGATCAGGGTCTCTTTAAATTTACTTTGTTTATGTTACGATCTGGACCGTTGACTCCCTGTTTCCCTTTGGTTCCCTGTTTTCCCGTGTCCCTCGGCCTTGGTGATTAGAGGCAATTTACTCTCTGCTGAACTGGTAGTTTATAGTCTCTGGCTTTCAGCTGTTCGGCGTGAGAACGTCTGCAAAGTCACCAAAGGTACGGCGTACCAATGTCATCTGGCCGGAGCCAGCCTAGTCTCTGCCCAAAGTGAGTGCCGGTAATTCGCCTTTCCTCACCAGAACAACCCTGTCAAGTTACCTCGCCAAAGCGAGCCTGCAAAGTTTCCTCACCAAGGTGGGTCCGTCAGTTAACCCACCGGAGAGAATCAAGAGCTGCTGTCTACAGTTCCCGGGCTGAGTTGAGAGCTCGCCACTACCCGGAGGCTCCAAGTCAGGTCCCAGCTCCAGGGGCATTCAAGTACCAAGTCAAGTCCCGGTCCTGGCGGCATCCAAGTTCCGAGTCAAGTTCTGGCCCTGGCGGCTTCCAAGTTCCGAGTCAAATCCTGGCCCTGGCAGTCTATGATTCCTGTCCTACCCCCCTGTCTGAATCCCTTCTCTGCCCCTCTCACCTCTAGCCCTCGTCTGCAGTCCTCGCCTGCACTTCGGTCTAGTTCTATCGCCGGAGCTAGATAGGTACCGTCTGGTGTTCTTCCGTGTTGGTCTTGTCTTGTCCTCACCTCCGTGGGGTAAGTCAGACTGTTTTGCCGTTGCCCCGCGGGGGGTTATGAGTCCCGGCCCTATGTCCTGTACCCAAGGAGGGGTCCCGAACTCTGTGTTCTGTGTATGTGTTCATGGTTCCATGTACCTGCTCTCCCGAGACCGAGGCTCTGTGTTCCCATGTTCCTCCTCTCCCTAGCCCATGTCATGTCCATGCCTGGTTCTGGGGTCTGAGCCCGAGGCAACACCCAGGTACTGGGCCCTTACCCAGTCTCTGGCTTGGAGTCCATACCGTAGCCTCTTCATGTCGCCTCTAGTTCTGGGATCCTGTTCCGAGTCCTAGCCCAGACCCTTGTCCCAGCCTAGTCATAGTCCTGAGTCCTTGTCCAGTTCGCTATTCCTGCTTCTGCTTTGCTCTCCTGGTATCAAACAATAAACTGAATTTACTTAACCTCACAAGATGTGTCTTGCATTTGGGTCCACCCTTGCTCCCAATGCCCCCCCCACTGTGACAGTGGCAGCAACTCAATGCATAATGTATCGATGCAGTCAAGAGGTTCACTTGTTGTTCAGACCAAACATCAGAATGGGGAAGAAATGTGACTTAAGTGACTTTGACCATGGAATTGGTGCCAGATGAGGTGGCTTGAGTATCTCACAAACAAGTGATCTCTTGCACAACTCTCTCAATATATATGGCACAGATAAGGATAGAGTTTTCCATGATTACATTTGCCGAGGACTATATCCTGCTCAATATCTGCTTTATTAAACAGTAGGGCATGCTTGGACTGAAATTTTTTTCTTTAAACAGCTTCACCAGAAGTATGAATATTAGTTGCAATTCTTTTTAGCCTCTTGTACAATTGCCCATAAGTGGTACTTACCTATACCTTGCATACCTACCATTACTAGGGAATCCTCCTAATATTGTGATTTCAACAAGCATAATAATGCTACTCACAAAAAAGCACATTTCTGCTGAATATTAGTGTGTGTTAGACCCGGCTGGTGGCGTAGTGGCATCAGTGCCGGACTTCGGGACAAAAGGTCCCAGGTTCGAATCCAGCCGGCTCCCCTGCACGCTTTCCATCTGTGCAGGGTTACGAGTAGGTGATCTCTTTGGAAACTCACCTGGCAGAAGGCAATGGCAAACCACTGCCGTAACTTGCCTCGTACGCAGTTCCCCACTGCGTCAGAGAGGCGTGGAGGGAAATCGGCCGCTAACCGGAGAAACTCTGGATGCAACGTACCTTTCCTTTATTTGTGTGTGTGTGTGCATGTGTGTGCGTGTGCGTGCGTGTGTGTGTGTGTGTGTGTGTGTGTGTGTGTCTGTCTGTCTGTCTATACCTGTATGTATATGTTCATATGCCAAGGGGAATAGCACAGTAGTGTGGTAGTTAACACAATGTCTTACAGTACCAGCAACCCGGTTCAATTCACACGGATGCTGGTAAGGAGTTCTCCCCATGACTGTGCTGGTTTCCTCCGGGTGCTCCAGTCTCCTTCCACAGTCCAAAGACATACCAGTTGGTAGGTTAAGTGGTCATTGTAAATTGTCCTGTGCTTAGGCTAGAATTAAATCAGGGGTTGCCGGGTGGCGTGACTCGAAGGGCCGTATCTCGATAAATAAAAAGGTTACGGGGCACCATTCAGATAGAGATGTCAACAGTCCATCATTGCAAAGAGCTGGAGGTACGCAGAGGATCAAGCAGCCACTGGGCAATCATCAGACACGGCCAATGTCAGTGATGACAACATATCCCCACATGGCACTCAGATGGAAGACGATGTCCCACATTAGATAGGTGGAGGGGCCGGTAGTGCTGAGGAAACAGAGAGTCTGTGGAGAGACTTGGATAGATTGGAAGAGTGAGCAAAGAAGTGGCAAATGAAATACAATGTTGGAAAGTGTATGGTTATGCACTTTGGCAGAAGAAATAAACAGACCAACTATTATTTAAATGGGGAGAGAATTCAAAGTTCTGAGATGCAACGGGACTTGGGAGTCCTCGTGCAGGATACCCTTAAGGTTAACCCGCAGGCTGAGTCGGTGGTGAAGAAGGCAAATGCAATGTTGGCATTCATTTCTAGAGTAGTAGAGTATAGGAGCAGGGATGTGATGTTGGGAGGCTCTATAAGGCCCTGGTAAGACCTCACTTGGAGTATTGTGGGCAGTTTTGGGCTCCTTATTTAAGAAAGGATGTGCTGACGTTGGAGAGAGTACAGAGAAGATTCACTAGAATGATTCCAAGAATGAGAGGCTTAACATATGAGGAACGTTTGTCCGCTCTTGGACTGTATTCCTTGGAGTTTAGAAGAATAAGGGGGGACCTCATAGAAACATTTCGAATGTTGAAAGGCATGGACAGAGTGGATGTGGCAAAGTTGTTTCCCATGATGCGGGAGTCTAGTACGAGAGAGCATGACCTGGATTGAAGGGCGCCCATTCAGAACAGAGATGCGAAGACATTTTTTTAGCCAGAGGGTGGTGAATCTATGGAATTTGTTGCCACGGGTGGCAGTGGAGGCCAGTCATTGGGTGTATTTAAGGCAGAGATTGATAGGTATCTGAGCAGCCAGGGCATCAAAGGTTATGGTGAGAAGGTGGGGGAGTGGGACTAAATGGGAGAATGGATCAGCTCATGATAAAATAGCGGAGCAGACTCGATGGGCTGAATGACCGACTTCTGCTCCTTTGTCTTATGGTCTTATTAGAGGAACAGAAGCCAGCTCAGGAAAAAGATGAAAGAAGCCCAGTGAATGGAAGAAGGTATGGAGACACAGATGATGTACCACACAATGTACAGTGAGAACCACAAGAGACCATAACCGGTAAGGACAGATCAGGAAAAGCAGTCTGTCAAAACAAGCATCTAAAAATTAAAGGTCCACTTTTCTAAATTCCAGAAGTTCTTTTACTCTTTTTGCTTGTCTTTCATAGAAAGGGCACTGCAACAGATGTGTCTATAGTAAATCTGAAAGCAATAATGAAAATATCATGTGATTAAATGCTCTCTGTATGGTTGCTACAATATTCAGTATGAACATTCTAGAGATTACCTATGTGTGTGGAAGAACACCACTGTGGAAAGTGCTCTTCTGACACTGTAAACCCTTTTATTTATTTGTACCCTTATTAGCGGTTTTAATTACCAATAATTTGCAGTATTTTCAAGAAGGATACTTTAAGGCACTACAACTACATTATTCACAAGCATAACATACACTACTCTAACTTTATGTTTCTGTGAACAACCTCATTGTTCCTTGTTTCCCTGCATGTCTGTTGGGATTCATGAACAACAGCATAAACCAATGACTCTACAACTCATATCGTCAATCATTCTTTATGGGGTTTGTAAATGGCATGTCTGCTGTGAGGAAACTTGACCCTGAAATCAAAGGTGAAGCTCCTGAAGGTCAACCAGGATTTCCCAACAAATCCAGTATCTCTCGATCTCAGCTTTTCCTGCTGTTGAGTCAAACTGCTACCAGGCTTGGTGTGATTTCAGAGCCTACTTACTTAAAATACTGCATGAGTACAAAACTAATTTATCTTCTTTTGTGGAAAGTCAGCTTACATCGCTGCATGCATCCAGAATCCAGAATCTCAGAAGTCCACAAAGCTGCAAAATCAGAGTCAAAATCAGGTTTATTATCACTGACAAACAGTATGTCATGAGGTTTGTTGCTCTGCCGCAGTGGTTTAGTACAATACTTAGTTTATGAAGACACGCAGTCCCCTGTTATTGTCATTTAGTAATGCATGCATTAAGAAATGATACATTATTTCCTCCAGTGTGATATCACAAAACACAGGACAAACCAAGACTGAAAAAACTGACAAAACTACATAATTATACGTATAGTTACAAACAGTGCAACAATACCATAACTTGATGAAGAAGTCCGTGAGCACAGTAAAGTTCAAAGTTTCTCAAATGTCCCACATCTCACGCAGACGGGAGAAGGAAGAAAAACTCTCCCTGCCATGCCGACCACAATCCGACTCTGAGTCATCCGAAAACTTCAAGCTCTGATCAGCTCTCTGTCACCGAGTACTGAGCAGCATTTCTGTCCGAACGATTCGACCTCCTTCTCGGTTGCCAAAAGCAGGCAAGGCCGGGGATTTTGAGGCCTACCTTTCGAAAGATTCCCAACCACACAGTAATGACAGCAGTGAACGGGCGTTTCAGAAATTTCTCCAGATGTTCCTCTGTGCTTTCACATCCATTCTTCATCAAATCAGAATTGTCCACGGCCCCTATTTAACAGATACAACATCATTTTTCACCGGGGAGCTGCGCATGCGCAGGTGCGCCGCCATCTTCTCCTAATTTATAGTATAAATTACAATAAGAAAATATAAAATGTGTAAGTAAACAAATAGAGCAGAATGGGAGCAAAATAGTGTTGTAGTGTTCTTGGGGTTGTGGACCATTCAGAGATCAGTTGGCAGAGGGGAAGTAACTGTTCCAAAGATGTTGAGCATGTGTCTTCAGGCTCCTGTATCTCCTCTCTGATGGTAGTAATGAGAAGAGGGCATTTCACGGGTGGTGAGGGTCTTTCATAGTGCTTTCTTGATGCATTGCCTTTTGAAGATGTCCCTGATAGTGAGGAATCTAGTGCCCACGATGGAGCTGACTGCGTTTACAACCCTCTTCAGCTTTTTCTGATTCTGTGAATTGGCGCCTCCATACCAGATGGTGATGCAGCCAGTCCGATTGCCCTCCAAGGTACCACTGCAGAAATATTTTCATCTTTAGTGATATACCAAATCTTCTTAAACTCCTCGTGAAATATAATTACTGGCCTGCCTTCTTTGTAATAGCATAAATACGTTGGGCCCAGGATAGATCTTCAGAGATGTTGACACCCAGGAACTTGAAGCGGCTTAATTTCATCTGTGCTTCCACATCTCACGGAAACATGGACATGGATGTCAGCTGACAGTAGATCAAGTGGACATGGTAAACGACAGAATTCTGCATGATAGTTAAACCAGACATATTGGCTGATTGGTGTCACCACCAGTCAATATCTTCTTCTACATGGTAAATTGAATTGATTGAGGTGAAAATGCATGCTGAGCCCGTAAGGGGGATATTACGATAATAACTAAAATAGAGTATTTTTTTAAAGATGGATAGGGCAATTGCAGATGGTTTGGAAAGGGGATGGGGATATCCAGGACAGAAGGCAAAGGCTTGAAAATTAAAGGAAACATTTAAGCAAAAGGATGTGACTTTTCAACTTGTGGTATTAAGGCTGAGGGTGAAGATAGGACTAGCTAAATGGAATGTAAGAGCGATGACTTCTTTCAATAATTCACCTGCAGGTTCCATCCAGTTAGTGCTGAGAAAATCAGGGAAACATTGATTCAGGCAGAGAAATGCTAATTTCATGAATGGGTCAAACAGGCAGCACAGAGCCCATATGTATATACACTAAGTGGCCACATTTTTAGATACAGGCATGGAACCCGGTCTTCTGTTGCTGTAGCACATTCACTTTAAAGTTCAACGTGTTGTGCGTTCAGAGATGCTCTTCTGCACAACACTGTTGTAAAGTGTGGTTATTTGAATGACTGTCACTTTCCTGTCAGTTTGAATCAGCCTGGCCATTCTCCTCTGACCTCTCTCATTAACAAAGCATTTTCACCCACAGAACTGCCGCTCAGCAGATGTTTTTTTGTACTTTGCACCATTCTCTGTAAACTTTAGAGACTGCTGCATGTGAAAATCCCAGGAGATCAGCAGTGCCAGAGGTATTCAAATAATCTTGTCTGGCACCATCAATCATTCCAAGGTCAAAGTCACTTAGATCACATTTCTTCCCCATTCTGATGTTTGGTCTGAACAACAACTGAACCTCTTGACCACCTCTGCATGCTTTTATGCACTAAGTTGCTGCCACATGATTGGCTGATTAGATATTTGCATTAGCAAGCAGGTGTACAGGTGTACTTAATAAAATGGATATTGAGTGCATATCTACTGTTAATCCCTCCAAGGTAACAAACACCATCCTCTGACATCTGCTCAAGAACACTCAGTATAATTTTTAAACTGAAAACTTGCACATTTGTTCCTACAGCCATAGAGTCATAGAGCTCTACAGCACAGAAACAAACTCTTCAGAACCAGAATCAGGATTATTATCACCAGCATGTGATGTGAAATTTGTTAACTTAGCAGCAGCAGTTCAATGCAATACATAATCTAGCAGAGGGAAAAAAATGATAATAATAATAATAAATAAACAAGAAAATCAATTAGGGTATATATACATATTGAATAAATTAAAAACACGTGCAAAAACAGAAATACTGTATATTAAAAAAATAGTGAGGTAGTGTCCAAAGCTTCAATGTCCATTTAGGAATGAGATGGCAGAGGGGAAGAAGCTGTTCCTGAATCGCTCAGTGTGTGCCTTCAGGCTTCTGTATCTCCTACCTGATGGTAACAGTGAGAAAAGGGCATGCCCTGGGTGCTGGAGGTCCTTAATAATGGACGCTGCCTTTCTGAGACACCGCTCCCTAAGGATGTCCTGTGTACTTTGTACATTAGTACCCAAGAATATGCTGACTAGATTTACAACCTTCTGCTGCCCATGCTCATTTCGGTCCAGTGCAGTAGCCCCTCCATACCAGACAGTGATGCAGCCTGTCAGAATGCTCTCCACAGTACAACTACGGAAGTTTTTGAGTGTATACGTTGATATACCAAATCTCTTCAAACTCCTAATAAAGTATAGCCACTGTCTTTATAACTACATCGATATGTTGGGACCAACTTAGATCCTCAGAGATCTTGACACCCAGGAACTTGCAACTGTTCACTTTTTCCACTTTTGATCCCTCTATGAGGATTGGTATGTGTTCCTTCGTCTTACCCTTCCTGAAGTCCACAATCAGCTCTTTCATCTTACTGACGTTGAGTGCCAGGTTGTTGCTGCAGCACCATTCCACTAGTTGGCATATCCCATTCCTGTACACTCTCTCATCACCACCTGAGATTCTACCAACAATGGTTGTATCATCAGCAAATATATAGATGGTATTTGAGCTATGCCGAGCCACACAGTCATGGGTATTTAGAGAGTAGAGCAGTGGGCTAAGCACACACCCCTGAGGTGCACCAGTGTTGATCGTCAGCAAGGAGGAGATGTTAACACCGATCTGCACAGATTGTGGTCTTCCGGTTAAGGAGTTGAGGATCCAACTACAGAGGGAGGTACGGAGGCCCAGGTTCTGTAACTGCTCAATCAGGATTATGGGAATGACGGTACTAAATTCTGAGCTATAGTCGATGAACAGCATCCTGACGTAAGTGTTTGTGTTGTCCAGGTGATCTAAAGCCGTGTGGAGAGCCATGGAGATTGCATCTGTCATTGACCCATTGTGGCGATAGGCAAATTGCAATGGTCCTTGCTGAGGCAGGAGTTCAGACTAGTCAGCCCAACTAGTCTGTGTGGAACTGTTAGTCTGCCTGGTTCCATTGACCTGTACCTGGAACATAGGCAGTCATTTCTCTTCCATCCATTTACTTATCCAAACAAATCTTAAATGTTGAAATTAAATCAGCATCTACCATCCCCAGTGGCAGCTCAATCCAGTCTTGCACCATCTTCTGAGTGCAGAAGTTCAGATCAGAATCAGGCTTATTATTACTGACATTTTGAGGCAGCAATACTGAGAACTACATGAAAAATATGGTTATAAATGACAATATATATGTATATATTGTAAATAGGGAGATAGTGTTCATGGGTTCATGGACCATTCAGAAATTTGAGGGTGGACAGGAAGAAACGGTTCCTGAAACGTTAAGTGTGCATCTTCAGGCACCTGTATCTCCTCCCTAATGGTAGGGATGAGAAGAGGGCATGGCCATATTTTCCCCTTAGGTTTCCCTTAAATATTTCACTTTTCCCTTTCACGCTTCACTCATCTTCAATGGAAAAAGCCTGCTTGCATTTACACTATCTATTCCATCTGCGAAGACATTTAATCTTGCTGCTGTTCTGGATATCTCAGTCCTTAGTCTGTTTGCCTTCCACTGGGTTTGAAGTCAAGGATGCTGAAAAATTATTGTGCTTATTTATATTTAATTAAAATTATATGAGTGATTACAAATTCATTATAATTATATGAGTGTTATTCAGTAGACTTGAAATTCAAGATGTTGGGATCAAATCATGACTTAACTTGTAATCATAATTCAAAGTTCAAGGTACATTGATTATTAAAGTATGTATACTATGTTCAACATTGAAATTTGTCTTTTTAGAGGCGACCACAAAAACAGACAAACGCAATAGAACCCATTAAAAAAGACCATCAAACACCCAAAGTACAAAAAAGAAGGGATTGTACAAACAATGAAAAGTAAAGAATTACACTCAGAAGTAAACTTCAAAAAAGTGAGTCCGCAAGAATTAAGCTAGTTCATTGCTATAGCCAGTCCTGGAGCTCATTAATAGTCAGCCACAGCCTCGCTCCTGGGCCCGGGCCATGCTGCTTCAGATTGATTCCAAGTCCGCTCCAGCAATGGCCAAACATCAGCTCGTTCCTCGCTCTAGACCTGGGTCCCACCACCTCGATATGGCTGTGATTGCTGTGTATCGCTGGCGTCATCTTAAAATGGATTCAGAATAGGATTACAAAGACAATAGCTGTAATGAGACTGAAGTAAACATTACTATCCATCTTCCTGGAGCTTACGAAAACTGCATTAACTTAAGGAGAGATGTACCTTTTAAAGCACTCTGCAATCAGTTAGATATTTCATTGAGACATGGTCAGTCATTATGTTGTAAGATAAATGGCAGCAAATTTGCAGACAACAATATGGTAATCTGTTTCAGTATTATTGATTCAGGGATAATTATTGTCCAGGACACCAGAGGTACATTCACTATCTTTTGAAATTGTATAATGTGATCTTTTACAAACACTTGAAAAGCACTAGGGCATCAGTTTATTGGCTTGTCTGATAGATACAACATTCTCTTGGTGCCACATTGGAGAACCTCACCAGACTTTGGAACTCAATTGGTGAATGAGGCCTCCATCGGTCAGTGTCGACCACAGATATTACATCCTAGCTGCCTAGATACATAAGCCTGGGCCGTACGATGTGGAGAGCCCATGTAGCAAGCTCCCCCTCTTCACACATCTGACGCACCCAAGGGAACAACAGATCCCGATACAGTTTGGTATCTGCAGCATTGAGGAACTTCCTGAGGGACCCCAGCCCCAGAATTTTCTCTTGGGGTCTACTCCTGCAGCCTTCCCTAGGGGTGGGTATAGCCGCAAGGCAGCAGTGGTCTGAGATGCAATCAGAGTTTTCCTTCTCCTAGGTGAGCTGCCAACCATGGCTGATGAGCCCCGTCTACCTGAAATCTCACTTGGTAATTTTTTTATTATTGCCACTTGCATCAAGATACAGCAGAAAAACTTTGTTTTGCACGTCATTTCAAATCTGAAGTGCATTATGGTAGTACAGGAAAAAGAACGACAGAATGCGAAATGTCCTACAGTCGAAGTCACAGAGCAAGTGCAATGTAGGTAGACAATAGAGTGTGAGGCCTATGAAGAAGCAGGTGTGAGGTCAGCAGTTCACCTTTACCATTATGAGAAGTCTGTTCAATAGTCTTAGAGCAAAAGGTTAGAAGCTGTCCTTGAACCTGTCGGTACGTATTTTCAAGGGGCGATAAGGAAGAACGTCTGGTGTGGGAGTGGTCCCTAGAATGAAGCTTGAACTTCAAAACTTTGGACCCGAGGAAAGAATGCTTCAAGGATAATAATGTAATCAATTTGTGAGCCAGTAGTGATTGGAATGACAATGTCAGATCAGACTGTGATGATAATCCTATAATTATTATAGGACTCAGCAGGTCAGGCAGCATCTACGGAGGGGAATTAACAGTCGACATTTCGGTATTATAGTATAATACGATTGATAGGGTAAGACTGAGCTTCCCCGTTTTTGGACGCAAGTTTTGACTGGCAAAATGAGACCCATTTTCACAACATCAACACACACATTTGAGAGCAGCTTGTGATGTTCTGCCATCGCCTTGAACTAAAACTGCATCTGCATTTAAGAAATAGCCAGCAAGCCAGACAGCACACATGAAGAGGGAGGAAATGCGTTAAGACCATAAAGCCATAAAACCAAAAGACATGGGAGCAGCTATTTCACACAAAATGCTGGAGGAACTCAGCGGATCAGGCAGCATTTTTGGAGGGGAATAAACATTCGATATTTTGGGCTGAAATCCTACTTGAGTCTGGGTGAAGAATCTCGGCCTGAAATGTCGACTGTTAATTCCCCTCCATAGATGCTGCCTGACCTGCTGAGTCCATTCAGCATCTTGTGTGTGTTGCTCTGGATGTCCAGCAGCTGCAGAAAATGCTGCGTCCGCTAACAGCTCAGACCAATGGCTTTCCATTGGAAGCAGGAACAGCGATAAAGGGGCTTTAAGATAAACAGAGGAGAGAAGAAATGGAAAAGCATGGATGGAACATGTAAGAGGTAGGATGACAAAAGAAGTAACGATGTAAGGTGACAAAAGGAGAGAGGAAGTGAAAATATAGAATGCTTATCTGAAATCGCAGCTATGGGTCGGAATGAATGCTGGAACTCTGGAAGCAAAGTGCCAGAAAACTGACCATCAGAACCTGCGGAGGCCAGAAGGCTAAGGTGTTTCCTGTCAGAAAGTGAGTGCTGATCCTGAAGTTACAGTGAGGTGGGTGTAGGAGACAGAGGGTAGAAGGTGGGCTGCGAGTAAGAGGGAATAAAAGTTACAGGTAACTGTATGCTCGCACATGAGCTGATGTACTCAACAAAGGGGATACAGTATAAGATCTGTGTGTGGGCGTCTCCCCCCACCCCCGAAATAGGAGAGAACAATTTGTAGGCAATGACTACCCGGTAACGTATTGAAAGTAATTCAAACCAATCTCTCTTCACCTGGAAAGTGTAATTCAGCTTTGGATGGTGGAAGGACAGTAGATCAGACTTAGGATTGACTCCACACCCAAGAAGGAGACACTACTCAAATGACCAAAAAACTATTATGAAGAGGTTGGTTTAAGGAATGACTTACAGGAGGAGAGGTTTGAGTATAGGATTCCAGAAATTAGAACAGAGAACAGGACAGCACGGCTCCCTCGGCTCACAATGCTCTGTTGGCCTTTTAACCTACTCTAAGTTTAGTCTAACCCTTCCTTCCTACATTGCCCTAAAATATTCTATCATCCATGTGCGTACCTAGTAGGCCTTCTGTTGATCAGGGTCAACCAGGTCTCTACACAAGTCAGGGGAGACCAATCTGGAGAGCAAGCTGTTGCCTGTGTAGCAGGCCCCCCTCTCCACGCAGCTAATGGATCCAAAGGGACGGCAGAGACCAATACAGTTTGGCCCCAGCAGCATCGCAGGAGTTGCCAGCCAGTGTTGAACTTAATGTAGGACTGCCTTAAGGGTTTCAGCTCTGATTTTCCCTCAGGGTTTACTCCTGAAGTCTTCTCCATGAGTGGGTATAGCTGCAAGGCAGCAAAGGCTTGAAATCAGAGTTTTTCTTCTCCCAGATGAGCTGCCAACCACGGCTGATGAGCCCCATCTGCCTGAAGTTATTGATTTTAAGGTTCCTTCGCACCTTCTCCTGTCAGTAGAAACAGCTAAGCCACATATGAAGGCCAAGAGCTGGGCTTGGTTATCAGTGGCTATTTTAGACGCATGCTATTGGGAGCATTTAGTAGGTAGCTGGAGCTTATCCCCACTAACCCCCTGGCTATGACAACCTTTAAGAACTGTGCCTATTTAGGAGTTCCTTTAATGCCCCAAATGAATCTACCCCTACCACCACCCCTGGTAGTGAATTACACACACTCACCATTCTCTGCATAAATAACTTAATTCTGGCATCCTCCGTATACTTTCCTCCAAACACTTTAATATTATGCCCTCTTTTATTAACCATTTCTGCCCTGGGATAAGGTCTCTGCCTTTCCACTAGATCTAGGCATCTTATCATCTTGAAATCAAATCCCCTCATCCGCCTTCACTCCAGAATAAAAAGCCCTCGTGCACACCACCTTTCCTCATAAGACATGTTCTCATGGTACCGTCTCCTGGCAGTTCGCAGATGCACGCAATCCAGCCTGTCATCCACCGTTTGAACACAGAAGGGCAGCACCAGTGGGGGAGGCCAGCCTCCTGCAGCAGCAGGCAAGCCCGCAGCTTGAGGCCAAGTCCTCCCTGTAATCGAGGCTGCACAGCTTCCATGTCACCTGTTGCACCACCAGACAAGGATAGTGGGCCTATGGCAACTTACATTATCATTGTTCAACAGAGCCCTGTGATTGCAAGTGAACTATCCAAGACAATCAGCCATGGTTATACTGCACACAGCCTTCATGCACCAACTCCGATGTCTTCGAGTAACGGGCAGCAACATGGTCTGCAGCCAGGCAGCTCCTTCGAGCCCAAACCGGCTCCTTCCCCAACATCCCGGCCAGCCCCTTCGACACCTCGGCCGGCTTTGCTGCTGTCACCAGTCCAGCTACTCCCATCAACAATCAGCACACTGATGGGGTAGCTCTGCAGGGCTTGAGTTTTTGGAATAGAATTGTCTTTCCGTCGTAATAAAAACACATTTACCAAAGAGAAAAGCATCTTTGGTTGGCCCCTGAGAAGCTGCTGTGTGCAAATGGACTGCCATCTTAAGGGAAGATATTGATGCATCTACAAAGAAGGCACGACAGTGGCTATATTTCATTAGGAGTTTGAGGAGATTTGGAATGTTGCCAAAAGCACTCAAAAATTTCTACAGAGGTACTGTGGACGGCATTCTGTCTGGTTGTATCACAATCTGGTATGGGGGGGGGTGCGGGCGCTACTGCACAGGATGGAAGTAAGCTGCAGAGAGTTGTAAAATTAGTCAGCTCCTTCATGGGTACTAGCCTCCTTAGTACCCAGGACATCTTCAAGTAGTGGAGCCTCAAAAAGGTGGGGTCCATTGTTAAGGAACTCCACCAGCCAGGACATGCCCTTCTCTCACTGTTCCCATCAGTGCGGAGGTACAGGAGCCGGAAGGCACACACTCAACCATTCAGGAACAGCTCCTGTCCCTCTTGCATCCGCTTCCTAAATGGACATTGAACTCATGAACACTACCTCACTATATTTTTTTATTTATGCTTTTGCTCTACTTATTTGATTTAACTATTTGATATACATATATATATATATATTTCTGTAATTCACAGTTTTCTCCCTGTATTGCATTGTACTCCTGCTGCAAGTTAAACAAATTTTGCAACATACTCCGGTAGTATTAAACCAGATCCTGATTCTGATTTCTCTGATAATTAATATAATATTTTATGGCAGCCATCACTAGAATGTAATAAGCTATAATTAAAGTATGGTTTATTGTTTGATTAACCACTGTATATAATCACATTTGTAATTTACAGTAATATTAACAGGGTCAGAAACAACATTTATTTTTGTATATGTTGCAGAAGAATTCCTTCAAGACATTAACCACAGAGTGAACTTGAGGAAAACCAGCTTTCTCGCTGACTATCAGGTCCTGACATCACTGGTGCTGTTTAAATGGACAACTCTAAAAATATTCTCTGAAATTAGCTGGCAGAAGAATTTGCCCGTCTGGTTAAGTGGAAAATTTATTGTTGGTAATTTGTGGAGCAATTACTTGGAGACTTTCCTGCATTTGACCTATTCTTCTGGCAGATTTACATATGAGCTAATACAACGCGTTTTTATCCGAACTAAAGAAAAAAGACTGAGAAGCCATTCTGTTCACGATTCAGCCACTGGTGAGTTACACACTGAAACAACTTCTTTAGACAATCCATTATTCCTTACTATTCCCATTTTAGCAAATCTTTAATACCTTGCAATGCCTTTTTTCTTAGTCTCTATGAATTCTGACAAGCAATGCATTATTTATGCTTAAGCATTAAATTAATGCCTGAACAGTTCACTTCCTTCATACAGCCATAATTTGTGATTCATTCTCTGTCCAGATTTGCTACCCAGGACAGCAGGATTTCAGAACTGGACAAAACGGGGAAATGTACACAAACTTAGTTTCTCCCTGATCGTGACTACAGACTGTTTTGTTCAAAGTATTCTCAGTCTATTACAGTCAACATCAAGTAAAGTAATACTATTAAATTCAAGAATTAATTGTTCGATAAAATAATTAAAATAGGAAGATTATTTCAATTGGTAAAAGTGTCTCTTGGTATTAATTTCTGTAATTTATTCTATGAGTGAATGCGACCTGAAATTCACCCCTTCACTGCTGACATCACTCTCATTTATGTAATTAAGGTGATGTGGTGGGAATGCAGTTCTGTAGCCAGCATCAGTTACATCATTTATCCTTAGTTCTTGGCAACAGAGAAAAAAAAAGAATTTTGATTCAATAAGTAAGTGTTCTAATATTAAAAATAACTACTAAGGAGTTTTAAAGTTCAAAATTACAATTCATTGTTTGTGTACATGGACTTAACATTTCAGGCATTGTTAGGTTATTTGATGGTTAAAATGTCCATTATGAGCAGCAACAAAGCAGTTTCTTAAAATGCATATTATATTTGGATATCTTACTACAAAAAATCAGCTTAAAATTTCACACATGATTTTATAAAAGTAGGGATCCCATTCTTCTTCACTCTTGAATATTAAAGTTGTAATACTTCCCCTAAGCCGTCAGGCTGATCAACTCCTGTACTCACTAACCCACCCTACTTCATTCCCCCCCACCCTCCCACCACTACTTTATCATTTCCTGTCAGAGTCACCTTATGTATAGATACTCCTGTTCCTAGTGTCAGCTTATGGACGTACAGGCAATCTATGTATATATATGAGATATTTATATGTGTTGCGTTTTTCTAAAGTTTATTGCATTTTTTCTGCTGCATTGAACCTGGAGTAACTATCATTTCATTCTTCTTTACACTTGAGTACTGAGAAGTAACAACGAACAATTTTGAATTTAGATCTTGAACCTTGAATAATCTACTGCAAGTACTATTGGTGAAAGACAAAATCTGGCTGTTTTATTTGAGCTTTTTTATTAATGTGAAAGATTTAATTAAAAGGTGCCTTGATTAATTTTAAAGATAATTATCTGTTTGTTCCAGCCTTCATCGTGCTGTCAAATAATGAAACAGTGGAGATAATAAATACTAATACCTTCTATTATATGTTCTCTATTGTGTTCCAAAACACAATGAAAATGAAAAGTTTTGCTAACAAATTAACCTTTGCAGTGACTTTTCACATTGTCATCGTGAAATGACGCACCTAATCATTTATAAGGCATGTATTAGTAAGATGTGCTTTCGACTCAACAATTCCCTGTTTCTTGCTGGTATCGGTCCTCAGACTCCCAGTGGGTGGAATAAGCTCGAAGGTTATGTAGAGCCAGGCTCCCAGGGGTCATGTATGGGTTGCTGCGTCTGGGCTTGGTCACCTCCTCCTCTGTATAGTGCGTGGAACTTTGGGCTACTCCATCTATGTGGTATGTCTGTGTAAACATCATTAGCCCGTACAGGCCGACACACTGTAAATTTCATTTGAGGTTACAAATTACTGTTCTCAGTAACAAAAATAACATATTTTAAATACAGCACTCACTGCCAAAGGATGCATCTCTGATGTTTAATCTGAAGTCAGGGTTAGAAGGACCATTGTTTGGATTCCTCTGGTTAATCAATTAATTTTGACCAAAAAGTTTTGGAATAGTGAGAGAATTTAGGACAAGGAAAGATATTTTGAAGTTGAGTGTAATGTCAGTTCCATTTATTAAAGTGCAGTTTCATATGTTTTTACTAAAATATTTAGGTCCTGACCATCATCATTATCAATTTTGGCAATTAATAGAGGAGAAAATGACAGAACTATTTTAATTTTAAATGCATTTGGCCAGGCCTGCCTCATTTGTAAGTAAATGTCATGCCGTTACATACATGAACAATCAAGCAAGCATGTTTTCTGCCAAAGTTGTACAGCACTATCTCAGTGAAATCCCTTCCAGACGTACACTTCAGAGAAGCGTCTGGCGAAAAGCACTGACTCTCAGAGTGCTTCAGAACAGATATTTACTGGCACTTCAGAAACAGTAAGTGCATCCTCTATGCAACACAGTTCTATGTGAAAACTTGCATTCCATTAATTCATGTTCTTATTGCCAAGCAAATTCTAGATCAAGTATGCACTCGGACTTTATTCCTGTCTTATGAACTTCAATGTTATTACCCATCTGCAAACTTTCAGAATCAGAATCAGGTTTAATATCACTGGCATACATTGTGAAATTTGTAGACTTTGCATCAGCAGTACAATGCAATACACAATAATATAAAAAACGTGAATTACAGTACGTTGTAAATAGTTAAATTTACTGCGTAGTGCAAAAATAGAAATAAAAAAGTAGTGAGGTAGTGTTCATGGGTTAAATGTCCATTTAGAAATCAGATGGCAGAACTCTTCCTCAGTCACTGAGTTGTGCCTTCAGGCTCCTGTACCTTCTCCCTGATGGTAGCAATGAAAACAAGGCATGACCTGGGTGGTGGGGGTCCTTAATGATGGACACCACCTTTCTGGGGCATCGTTCCTTGAAGGTGTTCTGGATACTATGGAGCTAGTGCCCATGATGGAGCTGACTAAGTTTACAACTCTCTTCAGCTCTCTTAATGCTTGTTGTTGAAAAGGTCAAGTCCTTCAGAGATTAAATCTGATAAACTGTTGTCATTTGTTCCAATACTGGCACAAATAGTAACATTCCTATTTTCAAAGCCTTTGCTTTAAACAATAGAGTGGCAATTAATTTAAGCAACAGTTCTGAATTTCCTGTTTCATTATTCAATTAAGTAATGACTGCTTCACTCCAAGGAAAGGAAGTAACTAAAGTACAGTTCTCATTTTTATTACATTAACATAATATGTGCTTGAAGCAGATTGTGCTAAGTTATGGCAATGTGAAACTGAGCACTTTGATCAGAAGGAAATTATGTCTGTCATTTTTTCCTGTTTGAAAAGCAGTAATGTGGGAAATAAATCAGGCAAAAATCTTAAAGTGCCTGTCTCCACACTCGTCTGTTAGCGCCTACGTGCATTTCGAAATGTTCCAGTGAGATGGATAGGAGTGCGTGAATGACTATAAAAATGCACCTACATGCAGAATAAGTAAATGGTTCAACACTCACGAGCAAGATAACTGAACCGCTTCCTCCACTGAGTATCGTACTTCTAAATGTAAAAAATCGAGCTCTCTTTAACTGGGAATTCAGGAGGTTGATTTGACTATCTCAGAGTTATGGAATCATACAGCACAGAAATAGGTCCCATTGCTGTTAAATGGTGAGAGAATTTAGGCCAAGAAAAGCAATAATGCAATTGAGTGGGATTGAATGCTATGTTCATTCTTAAGTTTTAAATCTCACATGTTTTAGGATCTGGACATAGTTATTATTGATTTTGACAATTAATTCAGAAAGGGATGACAGAACAATTTAAAACATATTTGCCTAGCCTCTTATACCTCCAAGAGGACCACAACGTTGTCATAGGGTTTGGAGTCTTTCGTGCCTCAATGACCTGGAAAGCTATGCTGGCTGGAGTCAGGGCCTTATGCTTTGGCTCTTGGTAGGGTCACGTATGCCGAACAGGTTAAAAGGTAGAGGACAGACTAAGAGTGGCCCACCAGTCCTCCAGGTTTGGGGGTTCAGCTCAGAGCTAATAACCCTGACTGGTGAAATAAAATTGTCATTGAAACGGCAAAGAGGAATCCTTCTATATCTGTGTTAAACAGTATGGACAGACAGAGATGGAGGACCTTCATTACTGCCCTAAACACCCGTGGTATAACGGGCAATAAGTAAGACTCTGATAATGATGTTAATTAATGCCACACTGTTATTTTTCCATAGAATATTGCTTTCCATGGAAAGATCAACCTTTAATGTCCATCCATAATTACCCCAGATATGGAGAAATGTCTAAGAATCAGCTGTATTGGCAATTCTAGGATCACCAAAGGGCCAGACCAAATGAAAATGTCAGTTTTTCTTTCCTGTAAGACTTCAGTTAGCCAAATGGGTTTTGTAACAATCTAGTAGTTTCATTACCACCATAATATAACTGGGTAAATTTAAATACCCCTGCTGCAATAATGAAACTGGAATCATTTTTCAGATCAATGATCCAAGTGTTTAGACGGTACTTTAGGAAGCTAATCCTGAGGTGGTGTAACGGTTAGCACAATCACTTTACAGTGCCAGTGATTAGTAATCGGGGTTTGATTCTGGTTGCTGTCTGTAAAGAACTTTTTTGTTCTACCCGTGACCATGTCGGTTTCCAAAAAAGGTCAGTGAGCAGTGGCCATGCTATGTTGGTGTTGGAAGAATAGTGACACTTGCGGTTTGCATCGCATGCGATGCAGCAAATGATGCATTTCACTGTATGTTTTGATTTTTCAATGTACATATGACAAATTAAGTGTTCCCCTGATCCTGGGGCACACCCTTGGCTGTCCCAGCATAACCCCTCTGTGAACTGGAAGGAAGGGAGAATCAGTGCTTGGTCCACTTATTGTGAGAGGGTGTGTTTGCAGCGTGGTGTTCCAACCGCTGGACTCTCCCGAGACCAGCAACCAGCAAGGGGACACACTTCAGTGCAGGGGAACCTGAAGGGATCCAGCCGCTAGGTTCCACTGAAGGAAAGACTCCAAAACACAAACCCTTGGAGCCTGTAACTGGAGACACAGGCCCGCCCGTAACACTTCGTTGCCGTTGCCTACAGATATGAAGGATTCTGGTGAGACCTGGCGGTTGTCCGAACCACCCCTGCCACCTAAGGAGCTTCAAGAGTTGACCTTGAAGAAGAATTCAGGCTTTTGCAGAGCTTCATATCAGCTCACATCTTGGTTTCACCAAACATGGACCTTCCATTCCTTTTAGAGGTGGACACCTCAGACAGTGGAGTGGGCCCAGTGTTGCCTCAACGGTCACCTTTGGACAGTAAACAGCACTCGTGCACCTTCTTCTCCAGGCAGCTATCCTGGCAGAGGGAAACTATGATGCCCGGAATTGGGAGCTGCTCGCAGTTAAGTTGGCATTGGAGGAAGGGCGTCACTGGCTAGAGGGGGCCAACAACCCTTTTGTTCTCTCTACAGACCACAAGAACCTGGCTTATATTCAGGAGGCCAAGAAACTGAATTCCAGGCAGGCCAGATCATCTCTTTTCTTTAAACATTTAAACTTTGTCCTGACCTACTGTCTGGGGTCAAAGAATCAAAAACAAGATGCCTTGTCTGATCAGTTCAACAAATCCAAAGGAGAAGAACAGCTTACCACTGTTTTGCCCCAAGCTAAGGTGATAATGCCAATCCATTGTGGAATCAACAAGCTTGTTCGCAAGGCCCAGGCATGTGGGGAGACTCCTGAGGATGGTCCTCCAAGTCAGCTGTTCCTCCCAAACTCCATCATGTCACGGGTACTCCAGTGGAGACGATCCTCGACAATGACCTCTCACCCAGGGTTTGCCAGGACCTGCAAGTTCATCCAGAGAAGGTATTGGTGGCCTGGAATGTCAAAAGAGATTCGAAAATACATGCAGGCATGTGAGGTATGCATCAAGAACAAGGAGCCCTGTACCCAGTCTCCAGGGCTCCTGCATCTCCTACCTGTTCCAGACAGACCATGGGGGCACATCTCCGTGGAATTTGTCACCGGTCTTCCCCTTCCAAGGTGAAGAGCACCATCATGGTAATTGCCGATCAGTTTTCAAAGGCCTTGAACAAGCTACCATCTGTGGCAGAAAGGGCTGAAATTGACCTGGACCAGGTCTTCAAAATCTGTGGGTTTTTGGTGGATGTGGTCACAGATCGCAGTCCACAATTCGCATCACGTTTCTGGAGGGCATTGTGTAAACTGACTGGGGCAACAGTAAGTCTCTCCTCTGGGTTCCACCCACAGTCCAATGGCCAGACTTAGAATGGCCAGACTCAATCCAGATTTAGAATGAAACCTAAGATGTCTGGCCTTAGAAAGACCTGACGATGGTGCAACCATTAGATGGGGGCAGAGGTCGCCTGCAACACCTTACAGCATTTACTGCATGGGATGTCATCATTTGAGTACCAGTTTAGGTATTCTCCGCCACTCTTCTCGGAGCAGGAGGCCACCAGCTCTGTAAGTATCTCGTCCAAAACTGCAAGCAGAAATGGTCTAGGGCAAGGGAGCTTTTGCTGGCCTTTACCCAGAAGGTGGAAGCCAAACTAATTGAAGGAGAAGACGGGGATCTGCCTTGCATCTGGGTAACAGGTCCGGCTGTCTACTCAGGATTAGCCTTTCCGGATGAGTGTAGAAATTTGGTGCCCAAGTTCATCGGACCCCTTCTAGGTCCTCAAGAAAGCAAACCCGGTGGCTTACACCTTGCAGCTCCCCAATACCATGAAGATCAAACCCACTTTCCACATCTCTAAATTAAACCTGTCAGCACCGGTCCCTTAGCCCCAACACCTTCAGCCCCGCCGCCACCCAGGTTTATCGATAGGGACCAGGTCTTCGTGCTGAGAAGACTTTTGGAGTCACAAGCTGTTCATTGTGTTCGGCAACACCTCATAGACTGGGAAGAATTCAGACCCGAGGAGAGGCACCGGGTGTCTGAAAGAGACGTTTTGGATCCAGCTCTCATCCACGACTACCATCACGGTCTCGCCAAGCAACCAGGGCGGTCAGGAGTTGGCCGTGGAGGAGGGCGGTCCTATTACAGGACGCACCCAACCACGCCAGCTTCCGGGGTTTAGACTTTCTAACTCTTTGGAGTACAGATAGCTGACGCGGCCCCTTTAAGGGGTTGGGACGATCCCGCTAATTGGCAATCATGTTCTGGCACCAAGAATTCTGTATTTAAAGAGCACCTGAATGGAGCCTCAGTGTTCAATTGTAAACTCTACTTGGATTTTCATCTAGTGTCTTGTGAAGAAGTACTTACTTCAGTCTAGTATCTTGTCTCGATTCCTGCCTCGGATACTCCAGCCCTTGTATCCGAAGCATCCTCGTCACGGTCTCTCATCGCATTAAGCTAATCTTATGATAACTGATGAATACGTTAGGCAATAAATTAATTCCTCATTGAAAAGCAAGTCAGTTGTGGAACTGACATGCCTGTAAAAAGCAACATGGTGCTTGAACATTTTTCTCATTGCTACTTTTATTGCACATCTTATTGCAAAGTGTTAAAAACAAATAGCATATTTTAATTCAGGTCCAGACGTCACCAAATATGACCATAATTTTGTAGGCATTCACAATACAACAAGAAGTACAATAGGATTAATGAAAAACTAAACATAAACAAAGATTGACAACCAATGGGCAATGTGTCAAAACTCCTCCCCTCAATAATAAATAAGTAATATTGAGAACTTTAGTTGTAGAGTCCTTGAAAGTGATTCCATAGATTGTGTTCTGTGAACAGTTCATAGTGAAGTTGTCCACGCTGGTTCAGGAGCCTGGTGGCTGAGGGGCAATAACTGTTGCTGAACCTGGTGGTGTCGGGCCTAAGGCTCCTGTAGCTCCTTGGGGTGCACAGGAATCATAGGTACACCACAAGGCTGTGTGCTTAGTCTCCTGTTCTACTCACTTTACACTTATGACTGTGAGGCTAAACGCTTCTCCAATGCCGTATTCAAGTTTGCTGATGACACCATTGTCATAGGCTGGATCAAAGGTTGTGACGGATCAACATATAGGAGGGAGATTGAAAACCTGGTTGAGTGGTGCTACAACAACAACCTCTCACTCAATGTCAGCAAGACCAAGGAGCTGATTATTGACTTCAGGAGGAGGAAACTGGAGGTCCATGAGCCAGTCCTCATCAGGGAATCAGAGGTGGAGAGGCTCTGCAACTTTGAGTTCCTCATTGTTATCATTTCAGAGAACCTGTCCTGGGCCCTGCACTTAAGTGCATTTACCAGGAAAGGTTCGCAGTACCTCTACTTCCTTCAGAGTTTGCAAAGATTTGCCGTGACAACTAAGACATTGACAAACTTCTATAGATGTGTGGTTGAAGGTAGGGAAAGATCAATGCCCTTGAATAGAAAATCCTACAAAAAAGTAGTGGATATGGCCCAATCCATCACAGGTAAAGCCTTCTCCAGCATTGAGCATATCTCCATGGAAGCAGCATCCATCACTAGGGACACTGAATGCCCAGGGCATGCTCTCTTCTTGCTTCTGCCATCAGGAGGAAGGTACAGAAGGTTCAGGACCCACACCACCAGGTTCAGGAACATTCATTACCCCTCAATCATCAGGCTCCTGTTCCAGTAGGGACAACTTTGCTCAACTTCACTTCCCCTAACTCTGCAATACTCCCACAACCTATGGACTCACTTTCAAGGACTCTTCATCTCATTTTCTTGATATTTTCTGCTTAGTTATTATTATTACTATTACTTTTTTTCTCTCTCTCGTTTTCTCTATTTGCACGTTTTGTTGTCTTTTACACATTGGTTGAATGCCTATATGGTGCAGTTTTCATTGATTTCACTCTGGTGATTATTCGATTACGGATTTATTGAGTATTCCCGCAAGAAAATGAATCTCAGGATTGCATACGATGACACATAAGTACTTTGATAATAAATTTAATTTGAATTTCCCGATTGTAGCAGCAAGAAGAGAGCATGGCCTAGATGGCGGGGGACGGATGATGCTTTGCTGTGCCAGTGCTCTTTGTAGATGTGCTCAGTTGTGGTGAGGGCTTTTCTTGTAATGATTCTTGCATATTCTTTCTCAAACTAACAAGTACCCTAATCATAATTTAATGCAGATTGTTTTGAAATATATAATTTACATGCTTTCAGTAAAAATTCTTAATCCAATCACTTACTTAATTTAAAAATGTGTGAAATTAAAGTGGAAGTGAGAATTGTTCAAAACTCTGCTGAAGTCTCACTGTCTTTTTAATTTTAGGAGCAGAATTAGGCTGTTTGGCCCATCAAGTGTTTTCTGCCATTTCATCATGGCTGATCCATTTTTCCTCTCAGACCCAATCTCCTGCCTTCTCCCTGTATCTCTTCATGCCCTGACCAATCAAGAATCCATCAACCTCTGACTTAAATATTTGTAAACACTTGGCCTCTACAGCAGCCTGTGGCAATGAATTCCACAAATTCACCATTGGCTGAATAAATTCCGCCTCACCTCCATTCTAAAAGCACGCCCCTCCATTCTGTGTCCTCTGGTCTTTGACTCTCCCACCATTGGAAACATCCTCTCCACATCCACTCTATCATGTCCTTTCACCATTTGATAGATTTAAATTAGGTCACCCCTCATTCTTCTAATTCTAGTGAATACAGGCCCAGAGCCATCATACACTCTTCTTCTGACAAGCCGTTCAATCCTGGAATCATTTTCATGAACCTCCTTTGAACCCTCTCCAGTTTCAGCACATCCGTTCTATGATAAGGGGCCCAAAGCTGCTCACAATACCAAGTGAGGCCTCACCAGCGCTTTATAAAGTCTGAGCATTGCATCCTTGCTTTTATATTCCAGTCCTCTCAGAATGAATGCTAACATTGCATTTGTCTTCTTCACCACAGACTCAACCTGCAAGTTAACCTTTCAATAATCCTGCACATTTTACAAATGTCTCATTGGGAGACACGATCCGGTTAGCAATTCGGAAAGCAGCATGGTGACACATTCTAGGTGGAGTTTAGTATAAACTGAGAATGACTTCAGTACAATCTCTTGTCAGACTCAGGGAACCCTTTGTGCTTCTGTTGTTATCTTTCTTCCTTTGCCTATATTTTTTTTCCAGCAGTCCGCCTACTTTGGATGGCACTGCATGCGACCTCTCTGCTCTCTGGGTGTGTAGTGTAAAACTGTTAGCTGGAAAAACTGCAATCAATCAATTAAAACTTTTATCACTGGGTGCAAAAGTAGGAAATGTTTCCACTGTTATTATTGCTTGTATTAAAAAGCATGAAAAAAATAAATGTTTTCAAAGGCACAATATTTCATTCAGTTTACTTAGGGTAATATAATCTTACGGACTGCTTAGGAACCTTTTACAATATTTCATAGCTTTTCTGAGCAAACTTTTATGAAGTGCCAAAGCATCCAAATGAAGGGAACTAAAATAACTCAACAAGATAAGTGATGGTTGTATAAACTTATGCCAGCTACATGTACACTGAGGGAGATTAACTGGTACCATGGGTGAGGTTTTAATCTAAATTGGCAGGGGGAGGGGCAGGTGTTGGGGGGTGAAGCAGTAAGGGGATAATAAAAGGTGTATTGGGAAGTGGAAATAAAGTACAGCATTAGAATAAATAGTTCCAAAACAGATGGTATCAGGCAGGGAGAAATATGGCTGAGTAGCAATAGTGTTTCTTCTGAAATATGAGCACAATGAAAGCAGAGACCTGGTAGCGCAGCACAGAGTAGGTTAGAGCCATTAAGCCGATGTTGAACTCTACTGCATCTTTACTGTAATTCAGAATCAGGTTTAATATCACCGGCATGCGCTGTGAAATGTGTTAACTTTATGGCAGTAGTGGAATGAAATACATGATAGATAAATATATAGAGAAAAACAGAGTTACATTAAGTATATATATGTCTGTTAAATAGTTAAGTAGTGCAAAATCAAAACAGCAATAAAAAGTAGCGATGTAGTGATCATGGGTTCAATGCCCATTCAGAAATCTGATGGCAGAGGGGAAAAGGCTGTTCCTGAATCATTGAGTGTGTGTCTTCGGGCTCCTGTGCCCCTCTCCGATGGCTGCAATGAGAAGAGGGCATGTCCTTGGTGGTGAGCATCCTTAATGATGGACACCACCTTCCTAAGGCACCTCTTCTTGAAGACGTCTTGGATACTACGGAGGCTGGTACCCATGACAGAGCTGAATAATTTTACAAACTTCTGCAAGTTACTTCTATCTTGTGCAGCGGCCCCCCCCCGCCCCCATACCAGACGATGATGCAGCTAGTCTGTATTCACCATGGAGCATTCACCATTAATTCACCATACCATGCAGCAATAACATGGAGCAAATTAACGGTAAGTCACTAGTAATACACACACACCTGCGTACTTCAGTCTCCCAAATGACTAAGGTGCAAGTCACTTCAGCGGCTCTCCTCGGAGGCTTAGTGTTGGTGGTATCGAACTGAGCTTAAAAAAGATTTAGTTGATCTGGGAGAGAGGCAGCAACGTTGGAAACACCACTGCAATGAGCTTTGAAGTCTGCGATGGTGTGCAAGAACTTACTATAAGCTGTGTGTGTTGTTGGTGGAGAGTTGTGTTTGGATCCTGTCCCTGTATTGTCGTTTCACTGCTTCGATGGCTTTGCCCAGATCGTAGCTGCATTCCGTAAGCTCCTGCTGATTACCGGCAATGTAAGGTTTGTCTCGCACGATAAGTGCTGCTCGCACAAATCTGTTGATCCAGGGTTTCTGGTCTGGATAGACCCTGACCGATTTCTGGGGGACAACAATGTACTTCCCGATGAATCTCGTGACCCCTTCCGTGAACTCGGAGACATCCTCATCATCAAAGGCTTTCCAGTTGACATCATCAAAGCAGTCCTGTAGCATGGAGACCACCTGGTCGGACCAACAGTGGACGGTTTTAACTATAGCCACCTCTTGTTTCAGCTTCTGCCTGTACATCGGTAACAAGATGGAGGAGTGATCCGACTCTCCAAACGGCGGGCAGGGGAGTGCTTTGTAAGCATTGCAGAAGGGAGAGTAGCAGCGGTCTAATATGCTATCTCCTCATGTGCTCACCTGGATGTGTTGACAAAACTTTGGAGAGACTTTAGTCAGCGACACTATTAAAGTCACTGGCGACGATGAAGGCAGCCTCTGGGTGTGCAGTCTCCAGGGTGCTGATGGTCTCGTACAGTTCCTTGAGAGCCAGGTCAGTATCAGCCTAGGGCAGAATATACACAGCTGTGATAATAACAGCTGTGAGCTCCCTAGGCAGCCAGAAAGGTCTACACAGCAGCAGAAGGTACTCCAGATCCGGGGAACAAAAGGATTTGAGGGCATGCACATCCGGCGGGTCACACCAAGCATTACTGACCATGCAGCATACCCCACCTCCTTTACTCTTCCCAGAGAGGTCTTTTGACCTGAGTGCGCATGCGCCGGTCGTGCATGCAGCCTGTTACAGCCGTTCCGATCAGTATTCTTACTTTTTAACTTACGTTTTTTTTTCACGGTAACACATCGAAGCTGCACCCTCTCTAACATGCTGGTAGAGAGAGTTTTATTTGGGTCTTTAGCACTGGAAATAGTTACATTCCGACACGTCTAATTAGCGGGACAGAAGCATGGTGGCATTGTTTATTCCAGGGACCAGCTGCTTGCGCTTATGCTGGCCAGTTTAGTAAGCAGAGCGGCGGACACCCCTGCTGAAATCTGGAATCACAGAGGATGCGGAGGGGATCACAAAGTCGAGGAAAGAGGACTGGGTCGAGACAACAGAGACTTATGGAGAAGAGGAGTTTGGTGGGTAATAAAATGGACGAGTTCACGGCGCTAGCCAGGCGTCAGAGAACATTTCGGGAGAGCAGTGTTATGTGTTTCACTGAAATGGGGCTGCACGAGGACATACCCGATTAAAACTTTTCCGTGGACGGTTTCCAGACCATTCGGGCTGAGCGGAAGTGCACTGAGAGTGGTAAGCGTAAAGGAGTTGGGTGCTTACTGTTCTGGTTAACAACAGATGGTGCAATCCAGATCATATTATGATTGAGGAACATGTTTTGTGGACCGGATATTGAACTTGTTACTGTTGGACTTCAGCCATATTCCACCGAGATACAACACTGGGCAGCATGGGAGGTTGTTCCTGCCTGTGGCCATCAAACTTGCAGCTCCTCCCGTGGAGGGTCAGACACTCTGAGCCAATAGACAGGTCCTGGACTTATTTTCCATCTGGCATAGTTTGCATTTTATTGTTTGATTGTTTGTGGTTTTTGTATTGCTATATTTATGCTCTATTCTTGGTTGGTGCAGCTGTAACGAAACCCAATTTCCCTCGAGATCTATCTAACAGGGAGAACCCAGAGAGCCTGATGGTGTAATCCGGTATCTCCTCTATCAGCCAGGTCTCCACGATGCACAAAACATTACATACCTTTGTTTCCCGCTGATAGGAGATTCTAGCTCTCAGTTTGTGCAGCTTATTGTCCAGGGACTGAATGTCAGCTAGGTGTTTGCTAGGGAGTGGCGGCTGATTAGCACACTATGTCAACCTCACCAGGACGCCGGCCCTTCGCCCTCACCTCTGGCACTGTTTCCAAGGTAGCAGGGGTGTAATAGATGAGCCTCCCGTAGATTGCACAAGCAGGGGTTCCCAGTGTAGAAAAGGGTAAATGCCGTCTTCCCGATGATGGGAAGAGTCAGTCTGATGTGACTATCAGCTACTTGAACAAGAAATACAAAGGAAATTGCAGAAATTAGCAGTATACTATAAAGTTGGAACAGAGCTCACAACATGGCCGCTGCATGTGACACCATCTTGACGTAGACATAGATATTGGGGCAGTTAGTTCCATAGGATTACTGTGACAATAATCTTCTGTTACTCACACTTAACAAGGAATATAGTTAGTGTCAAATCCTAATTAGGTGAAGTTCTGAAGTTATTGGGGCAAATATAATAGATTGTATGTTACATTATTATTATTATGATTTTAAGGACACACAGTCCCCTTTTATCGTCATTTAGTAATGCATGCAGTAGGAAATGATAAAAATGTTTTTCCAGAATGATATCACGAAAACACATGACAAACCAACTTAAAAACTGACAAAAACCACATAATTATAACATATAGTTACAACAGTGCAAAGCAATACCGTAATTTGATAAGAACAGACCATGGTACAGTAAAAATCTCAGAGTCTCTCAAAGTCTCATCATCTCATGCAGATGATAAACCCCCAGCACCGCCACCTTGCCGATGCAGCATCCCGGAAGCATCCGACCACAATCCGACTCCGAGTCCGTCCGAAAAACTCCGAGCCTCCGACCACCTCCCGACACCGATGCACCGAGCACCATCTCTGCCGGGCGTTTCGACCCCGGCCCTGGCAACAGGCGATACGCAAAGCCGAGGATTTGGGGCATACATCTCCAGAGATTCTCAATCGCACAGTAGCAGCGGCAGCGAAGCAGGCATTTCAGAAGTTACTCCAGATGTTCCTCTTTGCTTTCACGGCTGTCCCCATCAAATCTGGATTGATGCACGGCCCCCAGTTACACATATCGATATTCATTCGGAACAGCCGTGCACGCTGCGTTGCGCCGCCATCTTCTCCTCCCCCTCCCATTAGCTGATGAATCTTGAGTTAGCAATAGTTGTAGCTGATTATTATTGTGGATGTTTCGGCCCTAAAATGTTGACTCTTCATTCCTCTTCACAGATGCTGCCTGACCTGCGGAGTTCCTCCAGCATTTTGTGTGCGTTACTCTGGATTCCCAGCATTTGCACAATCTCTTGTGTTTATAATTAGCAGTATATCTGAGCTTTGAAACTTTTTCCAACCTCTTCTGAGGACTCAGCTCATTTCTTGTTCCCTGCAGTTTCCTCATATTTGTTAACCAACCTTCAGTGGTCGCACCTCCAGCTGACAGGAGGCCACCCATTTAGTCCCACTCCCCTCCCTTCTCACCATAACCTTTGATGCCCTGGCTACTCAGATACCTATCAATTTCTGCCTTAAATACACCCAATGACTTGGTCTCCACTGCTGCCCGTGGCAACAAATTCCATAGATTCACCACCCTCTGACTAAAAAAATTTCTTCGCATTTCTGTTCCGAATGGGCGTCCTTCAATCCTTAATTCATGCCCTCTTGTACTAGACTCCCCCATCATGGGAAACAATTTGCCACATCCACTCTGTCCATGCCTTTCAACACTAATGTTCTGTATGTTGGTATTGGCAGAGTGGGGGTGGGGGGAGATGTGGATGGGGATGAGTGGGGTATGTGAAGAGTACAGAGGGTGTTGTAGTTCAAATACTTGTAATCCTTCATTCTTCTTTGAGAGTTGGGCCACTAATAATGATATTAGGAAGTTGAATTCTTTGAGTGCTTGTCCTCAGAATAATGGCAGAATTGGAATCAGAATCAGGTTTATTATCACTGACCTATGTTGTGAAATTTGTTCTGCTGTGCCAGCAGTATAGTGTAATATATCAAAAATGCTATAAGTTACAATAAGAAATATTAAAAAATTAAGTAATGCAAAAAGAGAGCAAATATTGGATTCTGTCTTCTTGAGCTATTGCCACAATGCCAAGTTAACTGATACTTACAAGGCAAGAATACATAGCGTTTAGTTGGGCTGGAGTGTCAAGGTATATGGATGAAAGACAGCAAGTATGGAGTTGAGAAAATGATCATTCATCAGCGAATTACAGAATGTGCCCGGGGGTGATTGTTCCACATAATTACTGAAATTTTGACTTTACCTTCCTCTCTCCCTCACCCCACACCTTTCAAATGGCTGTCATGGGAAGGAGGAGAAGATGGCGACGCGACGCATCACGCGCAGCCGTTCCGAATTGATAGCGATATGTGTTAACTAGGGGGCCGTGCACAATCCTGATTTGATGGAGACAGCCGTGAGAAGTGCAGAGGAACACCTGGAGAAACTTCTGAAATGCCCGCTTCGCTGCCGCTGCTACTGTGCGATCGAGAACCTTCGGAGGGGAAGGCCCCAGATCCTCGGCTTTGCCTTTTGCCTGTTGCTGGGGCCGGGGACGAAGCGCTCGGCAGAGATGGTGCTCGGTGCTCGATGTCGGAGGGCTGGTCGGAGGCTTGGAGTTTTCGGACGGACTTGGAGTCGGACTGTGGTCGGATGCTTCCAGGATGCTGCATCGGCAAGTTTGCGGCGCTGGAGGTTCACCGTCTGCGTGAGATGATGGGACTTTCGAGAGACTTTGAGACTTTACCATGCCCATGGTCTGTTCTTATCAAATTATGGTATTGCTTTGCACTGTTATAACTATATGTTATAATTATGTGGTTTTTGTCAGTTTTTAAGTAGGTTTGTCATGTGTTTTTTGTGATATCATTCTGGAAAAACATTGTATCATTTCTTAATGCATGCATTACTAAATGACAATAAAAGAGGACTGCATGTCCTCATAATCTAATCTAATCTAAAATCCAGGCTGTGGGGAGAGGGAAATTAAAACAGAGAACGACTCTTTCCACCCTAACCTGACAAGCTGTTTTTTCTACAAAGAGCTTTTCTACACCAACAGCTTTTTCTAAAAGGTAGTGGAGTCCTCTTTAACTAGACTAAGTATGCCTGATCTGGATTTCAACCAAAGACCTGAAGGATATCAATAAAGCATTATCAGTAAAAATGAGCTGAATATCGTGCATGCTGATCTGTTGGTGTGTGCTCTGCACTATCCCTCAATATCGAACACAACAGCAGTAAAGGCTTCTCTGCTAGACAAAACCCTCCAGGAAGGAGTTTGGAGGATGGAGAGGATAGAGTAAAATAAGGTGAAGATTTTGTTGGCCAGAATGAGTTCTTCTCCAGGGTTATCCCTTGCCTTTTGAACTCCCTCACCTGCCCATGATGACCTCCAGATTCCATTTGCCCACCATTAATCTGAATGCTGGCAACCAATTCTTTGGTTTCCTGGCAACAACTCCCTTCACAAATATTTAGACCATAAGACCATAAAAAATAAGAGTAGAATTTGGCCCATCAAGTCTTCCCCACCATTCAATCATGGCTGATCCATTTTTCTCCCTCCTCTGCCCCACTCCCCGGCCTTCTCCCCGTAATCTTTGATGCTATTTCCAATCAAGAACCTATCAAGCTCTGCCTTAAATACACCCAACGACCTGGCCTCCATAGCTGCCTGTGGTAATAAATTCCACAAATTCACCATCCTCTGGCTAAAGAAATTTCTTCACGCTCCTGTTTTAAATGGATGCCCCTCTATCCTGGCAAATATCCCCCACCATGGCAAATATCCTTTCCAAATTTACTCTGTCTAGACCTTTTAACATTCAAAAGGTTTCAATGAGATCTCCTCCCCCATATTTCTAAATTCTGGCAAGTACAGACCCAGAGCCATGAAACATTCCTTGTATGATAACCCTTTCATTCCTGGAATCATCCTTGTGAACCTCCTCTGAACCCTCTCCAATGCCAGCTCACCTTTTCTTAGATGAGGAGCCCAGAACTGTTCACAATACTCAAGGTGAGGCCTCACCAGTGCCTTATAAAGCCTCAGCATCACATTCCTGCTCTTATACTCTAGAGCTCTTGAAATGAATGCCAACATTGCATTTGCCTTCCTCACCACAAATTATACATGAAAGCTAACCTTCAGAGTGTTCTGCGCAAGGACTCCCAAGTCCTTTTGTATCTCATATTTTTGGATTTTCTCCCCATTTAGAAAATAGTCTGCACATTTATTTCTTCTACCAAAGTGCATGACCATGGATTCTCCAACATCGTATTTCATTTGCCACTTTCTTGCCCATTCTCCAGATCTGCCTAATTTCTTCTGCAACCTACCTGTTTCCTCAACACTACCTGCCCCTCCACGTATCATCTGCAAACTTGGCAACAAAGCTATCTATTCCATCATCTAAATCATTTATATACAGCATAAAAAGAAACGGTCCCAACACCGACCCCTGTGGAACACGACTAGTCACTGGCCGCCAACCAGAAAAGGATCTTTTTACTCCCGCTCACTGTCTCCTACCAATTAGCTAATGCTCTAACCATGCCAGTAACTTCCCTGTAATACCATGGGCTCTTAACTTGGTAAGCAATCTCATGAGTGGCACCTTGTCATAAGCTTTCTGAAAGTCTAAATATACAACATCCACTGCATCTCCTTTATCTATCCTATTTGTAATCTCTTCAAAGAATTCCAACAGATTTGTCAGGCAAGATTTTCCCTTAAGGAAGCCATACTGACTTTGTCCTATCTTGTCCTGCGTCACCAAGTACCTCATAACCTCATCCTTAGCAATTGACTCCAACATGTTTCTAACCACTGAATTCAGGCTAACTGGTCTATGATTTCCTTTCTGCTGCCTTCCTCCTTTCTTAAAGTGTGGAGTGACATTTGCAATTTTCCAGTCCTCTGGAACAATGCCAGAGTCTAATCATTTTTGAAAGATCATTACTAATGCCTCCAAAATCTCTACTGCTACCTCCTTCAGAACTCTAGGGTGCAGTTCATCTAGTCCGGGTGACTTATCTGCCCTCATTTTTGCTTTGTTTTTATGCCCTCTCTTTTGCTTTGACATTAGCTTTGACTTCCCTTGTCAGCCACAGTTGTACTATTTTACCATTTGAGTATTTATTTGTTTTTGGAATACAGCTATCCTGCATCTTCCTCATTTTCCCCAGAAACTCACGCCATTGCTGCTCTGCTGTCATCTCTGCCAGCATCTCCTTCCAATTTACTTTGGTCAACTCCTCTCTCATACCACTGTAATTTCCTTTACTCCACTGAAATACTGCAACATCAGGCTTTACCTTCTCCCTATCAAATTTCAAGTTGAACTCAATCATATTGTAATCACTGGCTCCTCAGGGCTCCTTTACCTTAAGCTCCCTAATCACCTCTATTTCATTACATAACACGCAACCCAGTCTAATGGATCCCCAGGAGGCTCAACGCCAAGCTGCTCTAAAAAGCCATCTTGTGGGCAATGGACAAACTCACTCTCTTGAGATCCATTACCCAAGCCAATTTTCCCAATTGACCTGCATGTTGAAATCTCCCATGACTATCATGATACACCTTTTCTATTTCTCATTGTAATCTGTCATCCACATCCCCGCTACTGTTGGGAGGCCTGTATATAACTGCAATCAGGGTCCTTTTACCCTAGCAGTTTCTTAACTCAACCCACAAGGATTCAACATCTTCCGATCCTATGTCACATCTTTCTACTAATTTGATGCCATTCTTTACCAGCAGAGCCACACCACCCCCTCTGCCTACCTTCGTCTCCCTCTGATAGGATGTCTAACCTTGGACATTCATCTCCCAACTTCCAAAATTTCTGCACTTGTGGTTTGGCAGTAGTTCCTGCTGAAGTTGCCTCAGTCCAAACCTAAATGCTTAGATGAGGTCAAGGCCTCAGCATAGGGGTGTTGCCTGCTCAGGCCCTTTGCAAGTAATCTGACTCTAACCCACTCTGATTTTGCACTTGAGATGAACCTAAATAAAACCTGAATTTTTAGCTAGACTTTCAAGTAGCACCCCCAGAATTTTTTTTAAACTGGGCTTGGATCTCTCTTGCATTTCTATCTCTCTAACTAGATGTCTCCTGCTCTCTCTTTCTAAAAACATTTGTTGCTAATAGATCCAGACACTCTGACAGATTATCACCACCTTAATGCTGAGCTCAACTCACTCTTTCTTATGCAGCTGATGACTCACTCATCTCTTGGAAAATGGTCTTTGATCAGAGATGATTCACCAAGCATACTTGTCATAGAATGTGGGAAAAAGGGTGATTAGAAATAAACCAGCATGCAAAATCAGGGTTTATTTTAGTATATCTAAAGGCATCTAATGGGGAGCATGCCTTACGAGAATAGGTTGAGTGAACTCGGCCTTTTCTCCTTGGAGCGACGGAGGATGAGAGGTGACCCAATAGAGGTGTATAAGATGATGAGAGGCATTGATCATGTAGATGGTCAGAGGTACTTCCCAGGGTAGAAGTATCTAGCATGAGAGGGCACAGGTTTAAGGTGCTTGGGAGTAGGTACAGAGGAGATGTCAGGGGTAAGTATTTTAAGCAAGAGTGGTGAGTGCGTGGAATGGGCTGCCAGCAGCGGTGGTGGAGGCAGAAGTGATAGAATCTTTTAAGAGACTCCTGGATAGGTACATGGAGCTTAGACAAATAGAGGGTTATGGGTAACCCTAGGTAATTTCTAAGGTAAGGATGTGTTCGGCACAGCTTTGTGGGCCGAAGGGCCTGTATTGTGCTGTAGGTTTTCTATGTTTCTATGTTTCTAAATGTTTCTGGGAACTGTTGATCAGTCCTGCACATTGGCCTGGAGCAATTTTAGGCCATTCCTCTTTGCAAAGTTGCTTCAACTCTGGGATGCTGGTGAGCCTCCTTGCATGAGCTGCTTGCTTCAGGTCCTTCCACAACGTTTCTATAGGATTAAGGTCAGGACTTTGGCTTGGCCAATCCAAAACACAGATTTTCTTCTTTTTAAACCATTCTGTTGATTCACTCTTTTCTCTTGGATCATTATCTTGTTGCATTATTCAACTTCCATTAAGCTTCAGGCGACAGACTGCTACCCTGATATTCTGATATTCTCCTGGAAAATGTTTTGACACAATTTTGATTTCATTTTTCCCCCAACAATTGCAATCTGTCCAGGCCCCGAGGCAGCAAAGAAGCCCCAAACCATGATGCTCCTAAAACCATGTTTCACGGTTGGGATGAGGTTTTGGTGTTGGAGTGCAGTACCCTTTTTCCTCCGAACATAGCAATGTGCATTTCTGCCATAAAGTTCAACTTTTGTCTCATCTGTCTACAGAACATTGCCCCAGAAGCATTTTAGAACATCCAGATGGTCTTTGCAAACCTGAGATGTGCTGCAATGTTTTCTTTGGAGAGCAGTGGTTTCCTCCATGGTGTTCTTCCATGAACACCATTCTTGTTCAGTGTTTTTCTTATAGGGGACACATGAACTAAGACTTTTGCAAGTTCTAGAAATTTCTGCAGGTCTTTTGTTGGTACCCTTGGGGTCTTTTTCACCTCCTTCAGCATTCCACATTGTGCTCTTGATGTGATCTTTGCAGAATGCCCACTCCTAGGGAGAGTAGCAACAGTACTGAGTTTCCTCCATTTGTAGACACTTTCTCTTGATGAACACTCAGGTCTTTAGGAATGCCTTTGTAGCCTTTTCCAGCTTCATGCATCTCTACAATTCTTCTTCTAAGGTCCTCTGAAAGTTTTGATCGCGGCATGGTGCACATAAACATATCTTTCTTGAGAAGAGCAGGCTCTGTCAGTAACCTGACTTTGTATGTCTTTTTTATAGGGCAGGTCACCTCTATAACCCACATCTCCAATCTCATCTCATTGATTGGAACACCTGACTCCAAACGGTTTTTGTGGAAGGCATTACCCCAGAGGTTCACATACATTTTCCAACAAATACTTAAGACCATAGACCATAAGACATAGGAGCAGAATTAGGCCATCTGGCCTGTCGAGTCTGCTCTGCCATTCAATCATGGATGATCCTTTTTTCCCTCCTCCTCAACCCCAGTTCCTGGCCTTTTCCCCATAACCTTTGATGCCATGTCCAATCAAGAACCTAACAATCTCTGCCTTAAATACACCCAACCACCTGGCCTCCACAGCTGCATGTGTCAACAAATTCACCACCCTTTAGCTAAAAAAATTTCTCCGCATCTCTGTTTTGAAAGGGCACTCCTCTATTCTGAGGTTGTGCCCTTTTGTCCTAGACTCTCCCACCATGGGAAACATCCTTTCCACATCATGTAATATTGGATCATTTTCTCAATAAATAAATAAACAAGTACAATGTTTTTGTGTTATTTGTTTAATTGGGTTCTCTTTATCTAGTTTATGACCTACATGAAGATCTGATCACATTTCAGGTCATATTTATGTAGAAATAAGGAAAATTCTATAGGGTTCACAAACTTTCTAGCACCACTGTATATGTGCTACATGTGCCTTGTGCTGTGTATGACTGTTGGTACTATATTTAGAACCATGACCCTGGAGGAACACTGCTTTGTTTGGTTGTATTTATGTATGGTTGAATGATACTGAACTTGAACTTTAACACAGTCTATTTGGCAACGTAAATTTGCACCAGGCAAGTCACTATTGCTCTATCATAGAACCATAGAAACTACAGCACAGAAACAGGCCTTTTGGCCCTTCTTGGCTGTGCCGAACCATTTTCTGCCTAGTCCCACTGACCTGCACACGGACCATATCCCTCCATACACCTCCCATCCATGTATCTGTCCAATTTATTCTTAAATGTTAAAAAAGAACCCACGTTTACCACCTCGTCTGGCAGCTCATTCCATACTCCCACCACTCTCTGTGTGAAGAAGCCTCCTCTAATGATCCCTTTAAACTTTTCCCCCCTCACCTTTAACCCATGTCCTCTGGTTTTTTTCTCCCCTTGCCTCAGTGGAAAAAGCCTGCTTGCATTCACTCTATCCATACCCATCATAATTTTATATACCTCTATCAAATCTCCCCTCATTCTTCTATGCTCCAGGGAATAAAGTCCTAACCTATTCAACCTTTCTCCGTAACTGAGTTTCTCAAGTCCTGGCAACAACTTTGTAAACCTTCTCTGCACTCTTTCAACCTTATTTATATCCTTCCTGTAATTTGGTGACCAAAACTGAACACGATACTCCAGATTTGGCCTCACCAATGCCTTATACAACCTCATCATAACATTCCAGCTCTTATACTCAATACTTCAATTAATAAAGGCCAATGTACCAAAAGCTCTCTTTACGACCCTATCTACCTGTGACGCCACTTCTAGGGAATTTTGTATCTGTATTCCCAGATCCCTCTGTTCCACTGCATTCCTCAGTGCCTTACCATTAACCCTGTATGTTCTACCTTGGTTTGTCCTTCCAACGTGCAATACCTCATACACAACAATTGCATTACATTTTCCAAAGAGGATGGTACTCAAAACAACAGCCATCGGGGATTAGAAGTCATAGTTAGTTTTCTTAGCAGGACTCATATGCACAACCTGGCAGACTCGACAGGCCAGATGGCCTAATTCTGCTCCTATGTCTTATGGTCTATGGTCTTAAGTAAAACACACCAAGTGACATCTGAAGCTGCTTTATTATTCATTAATGCACAATCTTCCCTTCCTCATGCTCACCATAGCTCCTGATTCCATTAAGTCTAAAATTCCATCTATCCCAGATTTGGATATACTCTCAGTGGTCATATTAATAGGTACACCTGTACACCTGCTTGCTAATGCAAATATCTAATCAGCTAACCATGTAGCAGCAATTCAACACATAAAAGCATGCAGACATGGTCAGGAGGTTCAATTACTGTCCAAACATCAGAATGGGGAAGAAATGTGATCTAAGTGACTTTGACTGTGGAATGATTTTTGATACCTAATAAGATGGTTTGAGTATCTCGAAATCTGCTGATCTGGGATTTTCATGCACAACAATCTTTTAGCGTTTACAGAGAACGGTGCGAAAAACGAAAATCATCAACTGAGTGGCAGCTCTGTGGTTGAAAATGCCTTGTTATTGAGAGAGGTCAGAGGAGAATGGTCGGACTTGCTCTAGCTGAAAGGAGGGCGACAATAACTCAAATAATCACGTGTTGCTACATTGGTGTGCAGAAGAGCATCTATAAACATGCAACGCGTAGAACCTGGAAGTGTATGGGCTACAGCAGCGGAAGACCATAAACACACACTCAGTGCCCACTTTATTAGGTACAGGAGGTGCCTAATATAGAGGCCACTGAGTGTATTCAATGGAGTAGAGAATTCCAAAATGTTAACAACTGCCTGAAAGAAGAAATTCTTCTAATCTCCGTCTTAATTTAATTGTTATTATCCTGAAACTCCACATCCTAGATCTAGATTCCAACACCAGTGGAACCATCTACACAGCAATTGCAATAAAAATAGGAGGCATACAGGAGCAAGATAGATCAGCTGGTTGAGTGGTCTTGCACTCAACATCAGCATGAGCGGAGAAATGATTGTGGACTTTATGAAGGGGAAGTCGAGGGAACGCACACCAGTCCTTGTTGAGGGATCAGTGGTATGAAGGGTGAGCAGTTTCAGGTTCCTGCGTGTCAACATCTCTGAAGCTTTATCCTGGGCCCAATATATTGATGCAATTACAAAGAAGACACAACAGCAGCTGCAATATATTTCCTCAGGAGTTTAAGGAGATTTGGTATGTCACCAAAGACTCTTGGAAATTTCTGCAGATGTCTCATGGAGAGCAGACTAACTGCCTTGCGTGGAGCGGCCCAGTGTACAGGATTGGAAAAAGGTGCAGAAAGTCGCAAACACAGTCAGGTCAATCATGGGCACAAACCACCACACCATCTTTAAAATGTGATGCCTCTTAAAATACAACAAACTTCTACAGAAGTGTGGTGAAGAGCAAACTGATTGGCTACATCACAGCCTGGTATGGAAACACCAATACCCTTGAACAGAATATCATACAAAAGGTAGTGGATACGGCGAAGTCCATTGCACATAAAGCTCTCCCCACCATTGAGCACATCTATACGGAGCATTGATATAGGCAAGCAGCATCCACCATCAGGGAGACCCACCACTTACATATATCATGATCTCTTCTCATTGATAAAAAGATCATGTTCACATGAAAACCCAGCATAAATTTTGAGGCAACTTTTTCACTTGGCATTTTTGTCCCATACTTTCACAAACAGGGTAAAAATACATTGGAAAACTTCCAAAACTTTCTCATGACAAGACAGCCAACCGCTTTTCAAAGCTTGGTGCCTGAACTCATTATCATTGTATCCTGAACTATCCCTACCATCACTATCTGCTCCTGCTTGCTCAAATCTTTTGTGTTTCCTTGGAAGAGATGTTCCAGTTGAGATGAAGGCCTTCTAGGAAGGTCCTAACAGGTACAAGGGTTACCCCTCTACTGATAAGTACCTTGATTTTTAATGTGAATTTTTTTTCAAAAGGTATTATTTATGTGGCTGTTACCAATACCTCCAGGCAGTTCCACCAAATCTGGAGACAATAATGTCCCTTAGAGTTTATATATTAAAAAAAAGAGTAGATATTGGAAATCTGAAATATAATTAGAAACTACTGGAAACACTCAACATGTCATTCAGCATCTGCAGAAAGACAAACTGCTAATGTTTCAGGTTTGACAGAATAAAGGGCATCAGATCTGAATTGTAAACTGTTCTTTCCACTATTATTAGGCCATAAGACAAAGGAGCAGAAGTCGGCCATTTGGCCCATCGAGTCTGCTCCGCCATTTTAGCATGAGCTGATCCATTCTCCCATTTAGTCCCACTCCTCTCCCTTCTCACCATAACCTTTGATACCCTGGCTACTCAGATACCTATCAATCTCTGTCTTAAATATACCCAATGACTCGACCTCCACTGCTGCCCGTGGCAACAAATTCCATAGATTTACCACACTCTGGCTAAAAAAATTTCTTCTCATTTCTGTTCTGAATGGGCATCCTTCAATCCTTAAGTCATGCTCTCTCGTACTAGACTCCCCCATCATGGGAAACAACTTTGCCACATCCACTCTGTCCATGCCTTTCAACATTCGAAATGTTTCTATGAGGTCCCCCCTCATTCTTCTAAACTCCAAGGAATACAGCCCAAGAGCGGACAAACGTTCCTCATATGTAAACCCTCTTATTCCCAGAATCATTCTAGTGTATCTTCTCTGTACCCTCTCCAATGTCAGCACATCCTTTCTTTTTTTAAAAAAATTTTTAATTCAATTTTCAAATTTAATTACGTCCTTTCTTAAATAAGGAGACCAAAACTGCCCACAGTACTCCAAGTGAGGTCTTACCAGGGCCTTATAGAGCCTCAACATCACATCCCTGCTCCTATACTCTATTCCTCTAGAAATGAATGCCAACATTGCATTCGCCTTCTTCACCACCGACTCAACCTGGAGGTTAACTTTAAGGGAATCCTGTACGAGGACTCCCAAGTCCCGTTGCATCTCAGAACTTTGAATTCTCTCCCCATTTAAATAAGTCTGCCCATTTATTTCTTCTGCCAAAGTGCATAACCATACACTTTCCAACATTCATTTGCCACTTCTTTGCCCATTCTTCCAATCTATCCAAATCGCTCTGCAGACTCTCTGTTTCCTCAGCACTACCGGCCCCTCCACCTATCTTTGTATCATCAGCAAATGTAGCCACAAAGCCATCTATTCCATAATCCAAATCGTTGATGTACAACGTAAAAAGAAGCAGCCCCAACCCCCAACACGGACCCCTGTGGAACACCACTGGTAACCAGCAGCCAACCAGAATAGGATCCCTTTATTCCCACTCTCTATTTCCTGCCAATCAGCCAACGCTCTATCCACGTATGTAACTTTCCCATAATTCCATGGGCTCTTATCTTGTTAAGCAGCCTCGTGTGTGGCACCTTGTCAAAGGCCTTCTGAAAATCCAAATATACAACATCCACTGCATCTCCCTTGTCTAGCCTACTTGTTATTTCCTCAAAAAATTGTGATAGGTTTGTCAGGCAGGATTTTCCTTTAAGGAATCCATGCTGAGTTCTGCCTATCTTGTCATATGCCTCCAGGTATTCCGTAACCTCATCCTTGACAATCAACTCGAACAACTTCCCAACCACCGCTGTCAAGCTAACAGGTCTATAATTTCCTTTTTGCTTCCTTGCCCCCTTCTTAAATAGCGGAGTGACATTTGCAATCTTCCAGTCCTCCGGAACCATGCCAGAATCTATTGACTTTTGAAAGATCATTGCTAATGCCTCCGCAATCTCCACAGCTACTTCCTTCAGAAGACGAGGGTGCATTCCATCTGGTCCGGGAGATTGTCTGACTATTGAGTGTTTCCAACATTTTCTGTTTTTATACCCTGGAGTTTCTTTTTGCTGAGTTTAAATCCTGGAATTTCCCACCTGTTGAATTTTCCACTTCTGTATGTTTAATTAGTGACAGTTGATAAATACCAGCTTTACTACCAATGACCACATCCGAGAATGAAATGGTTTCAAGGCATTCACAATTGCCTCAAGTCATTTTTGGCACTCTTCGCCAGGATGAATCATATTTTACTAACAAAGAACTTCAGGACCAGTAATGTTACCCAAACAAAATGATAATCAGCCCATGAGATCAGTGTGAAGAAAATGTATGATTAAATAGACCTGATAAAACTAATAAAAATCACAGAACAAATAACTTTAAAGGAGGCGGAGTGATGTAATATTCATGTGGTGGGTAAAGTACACTTCAGATATGCAGAGAGCCCAGTAGGGCCTCCAAGTTTATTCTGTTGCTGATGTCACATCTACTTTTGGCAGCAATCCCGCACTTCACAAATAGGAAGTGTGTTTTCACACCACTTAGTTCATAGTTTTGGTTGTTTCTACTCACCGATGTAATATTAGCTGAATTATTGCCATCATTTGTTATTGTCGGTGTGGGAATAACACTAGCTAGATGCAGGTATGATCAACGGAAAGGAAAATTGGCCTATACAGGGATTGAGCTATCAACTGTCACCCATCCTGTATCATTATTTAAGCTCCAATCAGTGTGAACTACCTACTAATCTGTCCTTGACGATGAGTATCAAAGTGGCGCTTTCACTAGGACAAGGTGAATTGTTCCATTTCACCAGGCTGCCTCTCTGTCAGACTGCCAGTGTAATGCTGAGGTGGATAAGACCACAGGACCAAAAGAATAGAAGCAGAATTAGGCCATTTGGCAATAGACTCTGTCCTGCCACTCGATCATGGCTGATTTATTTTCCCTCTCAACACCATGTCATAGGGCAGTGGCTGGGAACGGACGCAAGTGCAAGACACAGACACTGAAGGACTAGGGACAGGACTAGGATACAGGGCAATGGCAAGGATGTGGACAGGAAAACCAGGAACCTGGAACAGGACTGAAAAAGAGAGCTAGGAGCCCGGGCTTGGACTCCAAGCCAGAGACTGGACAAGGACCCAGTACCTGGGTCTTGCCTCTGGCTCAGACCCCAGAACTAGGCAAGGACGAGGCTTGGCAGGCAGGCAGGACGAGGCTGGAGTCTTCAGGTTTGAGGCTAGAGGTGAGGCTTGGCAGGAGGCAGGAGGGTGGAGTCCTCAGGCTTGAGGCTAGAGGCTAGAGACTTAGCTTGGCAGGATGCAGGAGGCTGGAGTCTTCCGGCTAGAGGCTAGGCAGGAGGCTGGAGTCTTCAGGCTTGAGGCTAGGCAGGCTCCTCCTGGGCAGGGCGTGGATCACCACCCGACGGAGGCATGGGACAGGAAGGAACAGAACCAACCCCAGGTAGCGGCAAGACGGCCTGGCTTACCTGGGCGGAGGCAAGGGACAGGAAGGGACAGAACCAACCGCAGTTAATGGCAAGATGGCCTGGCTTACCTGGGCGGAGGCAAGGGACAGGAAGGGAGCTAGGTACAGGGTGGCTCCAGGACAAGATTGCAGGCAAGACAAGGCAAGGCTTCAGGTAATGCAAGGCGAGACGAGAACTTCAGGTGAGGCGAGAGTTACCGGCAAGACAAGGCAAGGTTTCTGGCAAAGCAAGGCGAGACAAGAACTTCAGGCGAGGCGAGAGTTACTGGCAAGACAAGGCAAGGCTTCTGGCAAAACAAGGCGAGGCGAGAGTTACCGGCAAGACAAGGCAGGGCTTCAGGCGAGGGAACAAAAGGCAGAGGCAGGGATACAAGGAGTAAGGACAAGAACAATCCAGCAGCCGCACCCTGCTCTCTGAAGATATTTATGCAGCCAGCCCCAATGAGCATCAGCTGCCTCAATTAGAGCTAAACAAGAACAGAAACAGGGTAAACAGGAAAACCTGGAGCAAGGGTCGATGGACCGGACCGTGAACCGAAATACGGACTTCACGGACCAGACCATGACACACCATCCTCCTGCCTCCTCCATGTAACTTTTGACACCCTTGCTCATCAAGAACCCATCGGCCTCTGCTTTAAGTATACACATCACTTGGCCTAACATCCATCTGTGGCAATGAATTCCACAGATTCACCAACCTCTGGCTAAAGAAATTCTTTCTTATCTCTGTGTAGTCCGCAGCCAATTTTCCTTTCCATTGATCATATCTGCATCTAGCTAATATTCTGAGCTGCGACCTCCAATGAGGTTGAATCTTAAATGGCTGAGAGAATTCAAAGTTCAAAGTAAATTTAGTGTCAAAGTATGTATATTTTATACAACCCTGAGATTCATCCCCTTACAGGCAGCCACAAAACAAAGAAACCCAATAGGACTCATTAAGACAAAAGAAGACTATCGAATACCCAACGTGCAGAGAAAACAGACAGATCATGCAAACAATAAAAGTAAGAAAATATCATTCAGAACTGAAGTTCATTAAAGTGAGTCCATAAAAGCCCATTCGTTGCAGGTCCAAGCCTCAGGACAGTGCAGAGATGAAGAAACCTTGCAGAGGTGCAAGCTGAACCAGCCTGTCCCTTGCCTCTGGCCCTGACACTCTGACCTTTTCGATCTGGTCCGGCACTTAAATCAATCAAACTTTGGGTCTTTCCTCGTGCTTGGGCCTGGGAGCCGCCTTGACCTTGCCTCGCTTCTGCTTGCCTTACCTTGGTACTGTCACATTAAATTGCCTCCAAGTCTGCACCAGCAATGGCCAAACATTGGCTCACGTCCCGCTTTCGGGCCCGGGCACTGCCATCTTGATTCGGACGTTAACACTTCGCCGCAACTATCCTGCACCTTTGAGACTTCAGTTCACACCTCAAAAATGCCAGGTCATAGAGGTGGTTCAAAAGCTCAACTCCAACAGAGAAGTTGCAAGCTATTGCTTGCAATAATTGTTTACTGGAAAGAAAGTGTGTTTAGTAAACTATTTAGTTATCTTTTTGGTTGTATTTGCCACCAGCAAGCAGTTGCTGGACTAGAAATGTAGGCCTCTCCATCTTTAAAATAAACTGGTAAATTGGTTTACGATGGTTACATGTACCCAGGTTTATCTTACATGCCAACCATACAGATCATTTGATTACGACGGCACATTGAGGTGGTACAAGGGAAAGCAATAAAAGAATACAGAATAAAGTGTCACAATTACCAACTTACCAATCTTCCATGGTACTGTTGTGTGCCTTGTTGAGGGTGAAAATGTTCTGGAGAATGATGAGGTGAGGCATAGAAGACAGCTGCTGGGTCCACCTAGTTCTTACATAAGAACATAAGAAATAGGAGCAGGAGGAGGCCATCCGGCCCATCGAGCCTGCCCCACCATTCAATTAGATCATGGCTGATCTCATCTCCGCCTGCCTGCCTTTTCCCCATAACCCTTAATTTATCCTACTATGCAAAAATCTATCCAACCTTGTCTTAAATATATTTACTGTGGTAGCCTCCACTGCTTCATTGGGCAGAGAATTCCACAGATTCATCATCCTCTGGGAAAAGCAGTTCCTCCTCATCTCCATCCTAAACCTACTCCTCCAAATCTTGAGGATATATCCTCTAGTTCTAGTCTCATCTACCAGTGGAAACAACTTTCCTGCCTCTATCTTATCTATCCCTTCTATAATTTTATATGTTTCTATAAGATTTCCTCTCATTCTTCTGAATTCCAGTGAGTACAGTCCCAGGCGACTCAATCTCTCCACATGGTCTAACCTCCTCATCTCTGGAATCAACCTGGTGAATCTCCTCTGCACCACCTCCGGTGCCAATATATCCTTCGTCAAGTAAGGAGATCAGAACTGCACACAGTACTCCAGGTGCAGCCTCACTAATACCCAGTACAGCCGCAGCACAACCTCTCTGCTCTTAAATTCAATCCTTCTAGCAATAAAGGCCAACATTCCATTTGCCTTCTTAATAGCATACTGCACCTGAAAACCAATCTTTTGCGATTCATGCACAAGCCTTCCCAAGTATCTCTGCACAGCATTAGCCACAGTATTCAGATGATTTGTTCTTTAAGGACCCCACCTTGCTGGAGGCCGCCATGGTGTGGTAAATGTTAGTTGCCACTTAGAAGTTTGTATCAAAATGTTTCCAAGGTTTAACATAGGCATGGACTGCTTTGTCATCTCAGGAATAGCAAATGGAGTTTCAGTAAACACCACCTACTCCTGTACTAATGAAGGAGGGGATAATATTGATGAGAGAGGCAAGGACAATCAGGTTTATGACACTGATCCACAAAGGTTTTCAGGATCAAATGATTGGCTTCTACAATTGTAACTATTTTCCTTTGGGTTAACAGTGATTTCAACCATTGGTGTCACTCAGTCACTACGAGGCTCTGTTGGTATTCCGATGAAAAACTTCTTGTTCTGTTTCTTCCTGGGATCCGGGATCCTGCCATTCCTCCACACTTAGGTCCAGTCCTTTCTGAGTGGACCATGACAGGAGAAGATTTGAAGAACATAAGAAATAGGAGCAGGAATAGGCCATCCGGCCCATCGAGCCTGCCCCACCATTCGATAAGATCATGTGATCTGTCTGTAAACGTACCGCAGCATAAAAGCCAGGACCAACAGGCTCAGTGACAGCTTCTTTCCACCAGGCCATCAGACTGATTAACTGACGCGGATTTGAGTGTATTTCTAAGTTACATTGACTGTCTTATTTGTTATAAATTATTATAAGTTACTATGATTGCATATTGCACATTTAGATAGAGATGTAACGTAAGAATATAAGAACATAAGAAATAGGAGCAGGAGGAGGCCATCTGGCCCATCGAGCCTGTCCCACCATTCAATAAGATCATGGCTGATCTGTCTGTAAACTCAGCTCCGTCTACCTGCCTTTTCTCCATAACCCTTAGTTCCCTTACTATGTAAAAACCTATCTAACTGTTTCTTAAATATATTTAGTGAAGAAGCCTCAACTGCTTCCCTGGGCAGAGAATTCCACAGATTCACCACTCTCTGGGGAAAAGAGTTTCTCCTCATCTCCATCCTAAGTCTTCTCCCCTGAATCTTGAGGCAATGCCCCTAGTTCTAGTCTCACCTACCAATGGAAACAACTTTCCTATTTCTATCTTATCTATCCCTTTCAAAATTTTGTAGGTTTCTATATGATCCCCTCTCACTGTTCTGAATTCCAGAGAGTATAGTCCCAGGCGACTCAATTTCTCCTCATAGGTTAACCCCTTCATCCCTGGAATCAACCTGGTGAACCTCCTCTGCACTGCTTCTAAAGCCAGTATATTCTTCCTCAAGTATGGAGACCAGAACTGCACACAGTACTCCAGGTGCAGCCTCACCAGTACCCTGTATAGTTGCAGCATGACCCCCCTGCTCTTGAACTCAATCCCTCTAGCAATGAAGGCCAACATTCTGTTTGCCTTCTTAATAACCTGTTGTACCTGCAAGCCAACTTTTTGTGATTCATGCACAATCACTCCCAAGTCCCTCTGCACAACAGCATGTTGCAATCTTTTACCATTTAAATAATAATCTGCTCTTCTATTATTCCTTCCAAAGTGCATGATCTCGCATTTACCAACGTTGTATTCCATCTGCCAGACCTTGACCCACCACACTTAACCTATCTCTATCCCTCTGCAGACTCTCCGCATCCTCTGTACAATTTGCTTTTCCACTCAGTTTAGTGTGTCATCAGCAAATTCTGCTATGCTACACTCAGTCCCCTCTTCCAAATCATCAATGTAAATGGTAAACAGCTGCGGGCCCAGCACCGACCCCTGCAGCACCCCACTTACTACTGACTGCCAACTGGAGAAATGCCCATTTATACCAACTCTCTGCCTTCTATCGGTTAACCAATCCATTATCTATGTCAATACACTTCCTCTGACTCCATGCATCTGTATCTTATTTATAAGTCTCTTGTGCTGCACCTTATTGAATGCCTTCTGGAAATCCAAGTATACAACATCCACCTGTTCCCCCCTATCCACTGCACTCATTATGTCCTCAAAGAACTCTAGTAAGCTTGTCAAACAGAACCTGCCCTTTCTGGATCTATGCTGTGTAGGTCTAATGGAACCACTCCTTTCTAAATGCTTCGCTATTTCTTACTTAATGACAGCTTTAAGCATTTTCCCGACTACAGACGTTAAGCTGTCTGGCCGAAAGTTGTCCATCTTTTGTCTACGTCCTTTTTTAAAAAGTGTCATGATATTTGCTGTCCCAACCCGCCGGGACCTGCCCAGAGTCTAGAGAGTTCTGATAAATGATTACCAACGCGTCTACTATAACCTCCACCAATTCCTCCAGCAACCTGGGATGCATCCCTTCAGGACCAGGGGACTTATCTACCTTCAGGCCCTCTAGTTTGCTCATCACTATCTCTTTAGTGACAGTGATTTTATTGAGGTCCTCACCTCCCATTTCGTTCATAAAATCCTTCTTTGGCATATTAGACATGTCCTCCACTGTGAAAACAGACATTAAATAGTTGCTCAATGCCTCAGCCATTTCCTTATCACCCAATATCAATTTCCCCTTATTATCTTACAAGGGACCTACATTGACTTTAGCCACCCTCTTCCATTTTATAAATTTATAAAAACTTTTGCTGCCTGTTTTTATATTTTGTGCTAATTTACTTTCACACTCTATCTTCCCTTTCCCTATTTCTTGTTTATTTGTTCTCTGTTGCCTTTTAAAGTTTTCCCAATCCTCCAGTCTCCCACTACTCTTTGTGACTTTGTACACATGAGCTTTTAATTTGATACTGTCTTTTATTTCCTTAGTTATCCAAGGCTGGCTCTCCCCACACTTACTGTCCTTACTTTTGACTGGAATATACTTTTGTTGAGTACTGAAAAATCTTTTTGAGAGTACTCCACTGTTCCTCAACTGTTCTACCAAATAGCCCGTGCTCCTAATCCACATTAGCCAACTCCTCCCTCATCCTGTTGTAGTCTCCCTTGTTCAAGCATAATACACTAGTTTTAGATCTAACTATTTCATCCTCCATCTGAATGCAAAATTCAGTCATACTATGATCACTCTTTCCAAGAGGATCTCTGACTACAAGATCATTAATCTTACCTGTCTCATTGCACAGGACTAGATCTAAGATAACGTTTCGCCTTGTAGGTTCACTAACATGCTGCTCAAGAAAGCCATCACGGATGCATTCTATGAAGTCCTCCTCAAGACTTCCTTGACCAACCTGATTGACCCAATCTATGTGGAAGTTAAAATCCCCCATGCCAACTGCCATTCCGTTCTTACAAGCCTCAGTTATTTCTTGGTTAATCGCCTCTGCCACTGCAATATTTTTATTAGGCAGCCTATAGACAACACCCACCAGTGATTTTCTTCCTTTTACTATTCTTAATCTCTACCCAGATGGACTCAGCATTCCAAATGGCCTAATTCTACTCCTATGTCATATGGTCTCATCATCTTAATAGACCTGACCTGGTACAGCATCTGAATGGCAATTCCCTGAGGCAAGGCTGGGAATTCTCAACAATTGGAGCCCGTGTGGCAGTGCAAACAGGTAGAGACCTGTATGTCCTTCAGAATCTGACAGTAGATCCTGGACTGTGAGTGTATGGAAGTTGTTAGTTAAAAGCTAATGCCGGCACAGCGCCGTAGCATCGTGATTAGCATAATGCTATTACAGTGCCAGAGACTCAGGTTCAATTGTGCGGCTGGGCTGTAATGAGTTTGTATATGCTGCCCATGACCACATGTGTTTCCTCCAGGTCCTCCTGTTTCGATCCCCAATCCAAAAGCTTATGGGTTATTAGGTTAATTGGTCACATGGGTGCAACTGAGCGGCACAGGCTCGAAGGACCTGTTGCTCTTTGGTATCTCTAAATGAGAAAAAAGATCTGGTCCATTTACCGACGTGGTGTGCCTTCACGGATTGGGTGACAGCTGCAATAAAATTTGAACAAAAGTCAGAAATCATGAAAATCTTTATTTATCAGATTTTAGCTGATTAACATTTTTCCTTATTGTTTTGGGAGACGGCGACTCAATGAAATCACCTGAGGACAATTGTGGATATGTCTATCACCTCTGAATGATGGTTCAATCACTACTTGCCGCAAACATACTGAATGCAACACTCAGGGCAGCAAAGGCAAATTTCAGACCACACTGTGCATTATGGGTTTTGGATCTGTGAAAATGTCAAGACGCTCTTCTTGTGCTACCACAGGGTTGTGTTTGAGCTGCAAAATAGTTCCCACCTGTCAGGCAGTTGGTGTCTTCTAAGTAGGAGACTGATCAAGTCAAGTCAAGTCAAGTCACTTTTTATTGTCATTTCGACCATAACTGCTGGTACAGTACACAGTAAAAATGAGACAACGTTTTTCAGGACCATGATGTTACATGAAACAAGACAAAAACTACACAGAACTACGTAAAACAACACAAAAGCTACACTAGACTACAGACCTACCCAGGCCTGCATAAAGTGCACAAAACAGTGCAGGCATTACAGTAAATAATAAACAGTAGAGGGCAGTAGGTTGGTGTCAATCCAGGCTCTGGGTATTGAGGAGTCTGATGGCTTGGGGGAAGAAACTGTTACATAGTCTGGTCGTGAGAGCCCGAATGCTTCGGTGCCTTTTGCCAGATGGCAGAAGGGAGAAGAGTTTGTATGAGGGGTGCGTGGGGTCCTTCATAATGCTGTTTGCTTTACAGATGCAGCGTGTGGTATAAATGCCTGTAATGGCGGGAAAAGAGACCCCATTGATCTTCTCAGCTGATCTCATTATCCGCTGCAGGGTCTTGCGACCCGAGATGGTGCAATTTCCGAACCAGGCAGTGATGCAGCTGCTCAGGACGCTCTCAATACAACCTCTGTAGAATGTGGTGAGGATGGGGGTGGGAGATGGACTTTTCTCAGCCTTCGCAGAAAGTAGAGACACTGCTGGGCTTTCTTTACTATGGAGCTGGTGTTAAGGGACCAGGTGAGATTCTCCACCAGGTGAACACCAAGAAATTTGGTGCTCTTAACAATCTCTACCGATGAGTCGTTGATGTTCAGAGGAGAGTGGTCACTCTGTGTCCTCCTGAAGTCAACAACCATCTCTTTTGTTTTGTTCACATTCAGAGACAGATTGTTGGCTCTGCACCAGTCCGTTAGCTGCTGCACCTCCTCTCTGTATGCTGACTCATCGTTCTTGCTGATGAGACCTACCACGGTTGTGTCATCAGTGAACTTGATGATGTGGTTCGAGCTGTGTGTTGCAGCACAGTCGTGGGTCAGCAGAGTGAACAGCAGTGGACTGAACACACAGCCCTGGGGGGCCCCCATGCTCAGTGTGATGGTGTTGGAGATGCTGCTTCCGATCCGGACTGACTGAGGTCTCCCAGTCAGGAAGTCTGATGTGCTTCTGGCAGATGAGAGCCAAGAGCGAAAGACCAAGAAAAGCAATGGCTATCTCGTGTGTATCCTGTGCCTTGTAAAAACATTCAGCCCCCAACTATTTGCTCACATAAATGACTATTACAACCAGGGATTTTGATCAGTTTAACTGAGAACTTTGCTCATTTTTTTCACAGTAGAGACCAAGAAACAGGGGAAATTGTAAAGCATGAAAAACTATAAAGTATTCATCCCTTTTGCTCAGTACTTAGTTGAGCCACCTCTCACAGCTATTACAGACAGTAGTCTTTTGGAATAAGTCTCCATTAACTTTGTACAACGTGATTTGTGCTTCGCGATGATCATTTCCCTGACTTGTCTTGAATGCTCTTTTGTCTTCATTTTGGTCTGGTCTGTTGAAAATCTAGCTTACTGTTGGACCTTACGGAGCGAGGGGTTATTTATTCTTATGAATTAATTGAGAGAAACTGAATCTCAGAGCTGTATACGGTGACTATATATTTACTTTGAACTTTGGACTTTAAAAGCAATTGATCATCCTATTTTCTACACTGACAAATTGGGTGAGTTGGGAAGGTGATATACAGTATTGCACCTGAGGGAAGTTGGTGTAGTAAATACAAAAGGGATGAATACTTTTTCAGCCTCACAGATTTGGTTTTTAATTTTTAGTAAATTGTTGATTGATTTTGGATTTTTTGTTTTGATTTGACATGATGCACAATGCTTTGTCGAATAGCTTAAAAATCCTACCTCAATATATTTTAAATTTAGCAAATGAGACCATAAAATGTGAACATAGTTGTGGAGGCTGAATAAATTTCCAAGACACTATTTTGTTATGTGATTATTGCATTGACTGCATAAACCACAACATTACTGCTTTTATTTTGAGAGGTTTCTATAAAAGGCCGCACAGCTGGGACCTTTCTTTAGAAGAATGCAGGATGACTTTATCTTTAAGAATGTGAAAGAATTTGGTAGGATTGATGTCTAGAAAATGTTTAGCCACTGGTTCATTCGACTGAATATGAAGGAAAAACAAGCTCATGCATAGAGAGGCAGGCTTCATGGTGTGCTATAAAGTAATAGAGAAGTACAGCACAGAATCAGGCAATCCGGCCCATCTATTCTATGTCAAAACCATCTAAACTGCCTACTCCCATTGACCTGCATGCCCTCCATACTGCTACTATCCACGTACCTATCCAACCTCTAGTAATAACTACCGTTTCAAAAGTGATGGTTAACAATCTACAATTGTAACCAAGAGACCCGAGAAAAGTAATGAAAAAGAACAAATTGCTTCTCATGCTATTTCATTGACACAGTTAAAACCTTCTTTAATAAATCAGAATATTGTTATCTTGAAATTGTCAGTTTAGACTCCAACATAATGCAGCAATGCATTGATCTAGTCCCCGGAGAATCAGTTCAGGACAGAAATCTTGACTGAAGAAATGAATTAACTACAGACAGCACAGAGCACAGTTATTCTTCTATTAAAGCAGCTCAACTTATCGAGCTACCCCCTCCATAAAATGGTCATACAGTGATATCTGTGTGTCAAGGGACTGAACTACCAACAATGTTAAGGCAGTCTTTACCTCAGGACCCTCAGAATCTTGAAGAGAATCAGGCTGCCTAGCAGGCATTAGGAGGGAAGTAGAATAATAAAGATCATACGGATGTCAGTGGTTTGTGTGGAAATTGCACGTATTCATAGGACATGGCAAATTAATCACATTTGTTGCTGATGATATCATGGACATTAAGTTGATCATTCCAGCAGATCCTTTGAAGTGACTAATTGACACTGACTCCAGGAAGGAAGAACAAAGCAGAACCAAAAACAAATCAGCTGGAAGGTGGAAAGTTGTTGTTGGAAATATCAAATAAAAACAGAAAATGCTGGAAGCAGCATCTGTGGAAAGAGAAATAGCCAATGTTTCAGATCTGTGACCTTTAGTCAGAACTGAAATTGAAATACATGCACTGATTTAACAATGATTTAAACCTACACTCGGTGACCACTTAATGAGGTACCTGATAATGTGGGCACTGAATATACAGCGGTCTTCTGCTGCTGCAGTCCATTTACTTCAAGGTTCAATGTGCAGAGATGTTCTTTTGCACACCACCATTGTAATGCGTGGCTGTTTGAGTTGCTGTCAGCCTGAACCAGAATAGCCATTCTCCTCTGACATCTCTCCTTGACAAGATGTTTTTGCCCTCCGAACTGCTGCTCACAGAATGCTTTCTTGTTCTTTGCACCGTTTTCTTTAAAATCTGGAGGCTGTTACATGTGAAAATCCCAGGAGATCAGCAGTGTCTGAGATACTCAAACCACCCCATCTGGGACCAACAATCAAAGCAACTGAGATAGCATTTCTTCCCTGTTCCATGTTTGGTCTAAACAACGACTTAACCTCTTGACCATATCTGCATGCTTTCATGCATTGAGCTGTTGCCCCATGATTGGCTGATTAGATATTTGCATTAATGAGCAGATGTACAGTTGTACCTAAATAAAATGGCCACTGGCATGTATGATTTCATAGCTCCCCAGGTTTTTTTTATGAGGTCGAGTTGTTAGCTCGACGCTCAACCCAGGCAAGGATGGAGAGCGTGCAAGGGAGCTGACCGGATTTGAACTCAGGACCTCTCGCCCCGAAGTCCAGCACTGATGCCACTACGCCACCAGCAGGCCTAGGGCTATGGGTAACCTTAGGTAATTTCTAAGTAAGTACGTGTTTGGCACAGCATTGTGGGCCAAAGGGCCTGTATTGTGCTGTAGGTTATCTACATTTCTATGTTTTTGTCAGATGAGCAAGGGATTTAGCTGATGATCAGAAGGAGGTTTCCTTGCCTACGTTTGATTTTTGTGCTCTGAACTTCTTGTGACTGGAGACAAATCTTATAATTTCCAGGTCAGCTCTCACCTGACCATACACCAGCGTGTTGCCTGACCTGCAGAGTACATCCAGAATTTTCTGTTTTTACTTCAGATTTCCAGCATTTTTGTTCCTCTTTACTATTTTTGAGGTTTTCTGTGATTAAGAACTAACTTGTAGAAATCCCTGGGCAACACACACAAAATGCTGGAGGAACTCAGCAGGCCAGGCAGCATCTATGGAAAAGAGTAAACAGTCGATGTTTTGGGCCGAGACCCTTCATCAGGGTCACATGATGCCATGGGAGCAAGTTGCGGATGGTCGTATAAGCAACTAGTGCATATCATAAGTCCTGGTTATGCGACCACTGATGCCAGGCAGATAATCTCTGAAGGGTATTGATAATGGCTGAGGGGTCACTCGTCTTGTAAAGACACTGTCCAGAAGAAGGCAATGGCAAACCACTTTTGTAGAAAAATTTTCCACGAACTATCAAGGTCATGGAAAGACCATGATCACCAAAGTCATATGACATGTTACATAACAAATGAACGAATAATCTTTCTCGTATTTTAGTGTCTCCAGCAATAAATTTTTAAAAATCAATAGAAATAAATAAAGAACATAGAACATAGAGATTTACAGGACACTACAGGCCCTTCGGCCCACAATGTTGTGCCGACCATGTAACTTACTCTAGAAACTGCCTAGAATTTCCCTCGTGCAGAGCCCTCCATTTTTCTAAGCTCCATGTACCTATCTAAGAGGCTCTTAAAAGACCCTATTTTATCCGTTTCCACCGGCTGCTGCCAACAGTGCATTTCACATACTCATCACTCGCTGTGTGAAATCCCCTGACATCCCCTCAGTACCTATTTCCAAGTGCCTTAAAACTGTGCCCCCTTGTGTTAGCCATTTCAGCCCTGGGGGAAAAAAACCTCTGACTATCCACATGATCAATGCTCCTCATCATCTTATACACCTCTATCAGATCACCTCTCATCCTCCATCTCTCCAAGGAAAAAAGGCCAAATTCACTCAACCCATTCTTATAAGTTATGCCCTTGAATTCAGGCAACATCCCTGTAAATCTCCTCTGCACTCTCTCTATAGCATCCACATCTTTCCTGTAGTGAGGTGGCTAGAACTGAACACAGTACTCCAAGTGGGGTCTGACCAAGATCTTATATAGCTGTAACATTACCTCACGGCTTTTGAACTCAATCCCATTATTGGTGAATGCCAATACACCATATGCCTTCTTAACAACACTATCAACCTGCACAACAGCTTTGAATGTTCTATGGACATGGATCCCAAGATCTCACAGATCTTCCACGCTGCCATTAATATTATATTCTGTCTTCAAATTTGACCTACTAAGATAAACCACTTCACACTTGTCTGGGTTGAAGTCCATCTGCCCAGTTCTGCATCTTATCGATGTCGTGCTGTAACCTCTGACAACCCTCCAGACTACCCACAACACCCCCCACCTTTGTGTCATCAACAAACCTACTAACCCACCCTTCTACTTCTTCATCCAGGTCATTTGTAAAAATCACAAAGAGGAGGGGTCCCAGAACAGATCCCTGCAGAACACCATGGGCCACCGACCTCCATGCAGAATACGGATGGTCTAAAACCACCCTTTGCCTTCTGTGGGCAAGCCAATTCTGGATCCACAAAGCAAGGTCTCCTTGCATGGGGAACCTTATCCAATGCCTTACTGAAATCCACATACACTACATCATCACTCTACCATCATCAATGAGTTTTGTTACTTCTTCAAAGAATTCAATCAGGCTTGTAAGGCACAACCTACCATTAACAAAGCCATGCTGACTATCCCTAATCAGATTATGTCTCTCCAAATGCTCATAAATCCTTCCTCTCAGGATCTTCTCCAACAACTTACCCACAACTGAATTCAGACTCACTGGTCTATTTAAAATGTGTGGGGTGTGGAATACAAGTCATATTATTATTCCATACTGCGTAAACTCTGAAGTTGACATAGTCGAGCTTAATTGGGCAATAGCTGATACTGGACTTTGTAATGCTGCAGAAAATTGTGTAACTCAGATGTTGCTATAAATGTAATCAATTTTAATGAGCTGAAAGTGAAATGTATGCATATCAACATTTTGTTTCCTTGAGACAGACTGCTTAATCAGCAGAATATTGTTGGGAATTATGAGAGGTATACAAGATAATAAGAGGCATTGATTATGTGGATAGTCAGAGGCTTTTCCCCAGGGCTGAAATGGCTAGCTTGAGAGGGCATAGTTTCGTGGTGTTTGGAAGTAGGTACAGAGGAGATGTCAGGGGTAAGTTTTTTTTCGCAGAGAGTGGTGAGTGCGTGAAATGGGCTGCTGACGGTGGTGGTGGAGGCGGAAACGATAGGGTCTTTTAAGAGACTCCTGGATGGCTACATGGAGCTTAGAAAAATAGAGGGCTATGAGTAAAGCCTAGGCAGTTCTAAGGTAAGGACATGTTCGGCACAGCTTTGTGGGCCGAAGGACCTGTATTGTGCTGTATGATTTCTATGTTTCTATGTTTTCTATGTTTTAATTATAGACCAGTGAGTCTTACATCAGTTGTGGGCAAACTATTGGAGAGGATTCTTTGAGATAGGATTATGAGCATTTAGAGAAGCATAGTTTCTTGGGGATCTTCCAAGAGTACCACAACCTTGTTATGGTTTGGAGGCTTATATACCCCAATGACCTGGAGAGCTATGGCTTTAGGCTTTGGCTCTTGGTAGGGTTACCATGTCAAACAGGTCAAAGGGTGGAGGCCAGACCAAGAATGGTCCACTGGTCTTCCAGGTTTGGAGGTTTAGCTCAGGGCTAACATGCCTGAATGGTAAAACAAAATTGTTACCTAAACTGCAATGAAGAATTCTTCTACATCTGAGTGTGATGGTATTCCTGAGTCTCCACCTTGGACTTGCATGACTGACAGTAGTGAAAAAAGGTACTGACACGACAAAGGAAGCCCTGAACACTGCCAAAAATGGAGGACATTCATTGCTTCCCTAAATACCAGCAGTGTAATGGGCAGAAGAAGTCAACATAACTTTGTAAAGGACAGTTCATGAGCCTAAATGAGTTTTATGTGGATGAGACAAAACAACTTGCTGAAGGTAGAGTGGTGGATGTGGTGTATAGGGATTTTAGTAGGACCTTTGACAGGGTTTCCCACAGTAGCTCATGCATAAAGTCACAAGGCATGGGATCTGTGGAAACTTGGCTGTGTGCATTCAGAATTGGCTTGCCCACAGAGAGCAGAGCATGATAGTCGAAGGGGCATATTCTCGCTGGAGGCCGGTGACTGGTGGTGTTCAGCAGAGATCTGTACTAGAACCTTTACTCTTTGTAATTTTTATAAACGATTTGGAAAAGGAAATGGAGGGGGGTGGATTAGCAAGTTTACAGATGACATGGAGGTACTGTGGATAGTGTACAAATTTTAGTGTTATTTTACAACAGGATATAGCTAGGATACAGAGATGGGTGGTAAAAGAGTAGTGAAACACATTGCTCTTTTGATTGTTAAGAACGTAAAGGTGAAAGTATGATGTTTACAATGCTATAGAATATCACAAAACTGCAGCCAGATATTGCAGAAAATAGGAAGGAATCTAAGTCTAATTTTCAAATCATCCCCAAGATGCGGTGTTTTTGGGAAAGCCAGAATTTATTGCATATTAACTGGCTGCATCAGAAATGAGGATGGGGCTACCGTATATAAGCTGCAGAGAGATGCAAACATAGCACCATGGGCATTATCTTCCATAGTACCCAGGACATCTTCAAGGAGCGATGCCTCAAAGGCGACATCTATTATTATGGATCCCCATCACCCAGTTCATGCCTTGTTCTCATTGCGACCATCAGAAAGGAGGTACAGAAGCCTGAAGGCACACACTCAATGATACAGGAACAGCTTCTTCCCCTCTGCCATTCAATTTCTGAATGGGCATTGAACCCATGAAAACTACCTTGCTACCTTTTTATTTCTATTTTGCACTACATATATAATAGCTAAATTAAATATATGTTTACTGTAATTTACATTTTTTCTATTATTTATTGCATTCTAGGACAACAAATTTCACAATATACACTGGTGATATTCTGATTCTGATATTTATTTTATTGCTGCTGGTGAGTCTTCTACAAGTAAAACAGAATGATTTTTGAAGCAGCTAATACAATGTGTGCTTTTCATGGAATATAGACAGAGACATATAATAACCATACCATATCTATAGTCCTCGAAACAAACACGAAAGGAAATTATCCTTGATAATAAATATTGAATCAGTTATGACCTGACCAATACTGAAATTTCATATAGCACTTGATTATGGTAGATTAATGCACAAAACATAAAATTATGAAATATATTTATAGTTAATAGGAGAAAATCTTTTCTTTAGTTGAGGAAAGTTTATTAATTCAAAATTGTGTGGGACTTGTATTTATCCAGAGAGTTGTTGAACACTGGGCTGCTCTGTCACAAATTGAGTCAATAAGTATTTTTTTTAGAATAAAGTTAATACGTAGAAGTTAAAGGGTGTCTTCTTACACAGATGCTCATGATTGAGAATCTCTTGCTTCCCCAGTTCTGTAGATTCTGAGGCGACTGAAAAGACTGATATGAGAACACCTGCCTATCATAGATAGGCCAGGAGCAACTTGATGCTTTATGCATGCGGCAAGGTGGTATATGCATATATGCATTTGGATAAATGTATGGATAAGAGAAAACAAGCAACCAATATCATACCCATAAAACTTTTATGATTGTGATTGAATAATTACAAGTGAAGGGTGGGGGTGTAAAAACATGACTCCTCTTAAGTAATAACGTTTTAGCTTTTGAAAAAGTTGAACAAGGAGAGAATAATGTAGTTGTAAATAGTAAAAAAATTCTTTGTGGATCATGTCACACTGCTCACCTCGCTCCCTTCCTTCCAGTCTGTCTCACATCCACAAATCCCAATGAAAACCTGAACATGAAAGTGACTCCATGCCATGAAGAAAGACTCTGTCTTGTGTAGTAAAAATATTTCCCAGGAGTGACCCTTTAAGCTGCTGAAGCCACTTAACTCCCACAACGCGATCCCACCGTCCACACAGGAACGAAGCTTCAATCAAAGATGGGAAACGATGTAGATTAGTTAATTGAATGTGACCCTGCACATGTCACCAGTGTCAGCGTGGGCTCAGATGTGTGAGGCGCCTTGCCTCACTTCCAGGGGTGATCACGCCAGAGAGGAAAATCTACGTCTACAAAAAGTCTCCTTAACTTCCTCTCAATCTCTTACAACATCCGCCCATAGGAAGCCAAAGCCTGAACTTCTTTAGGGTTATAGCACTTGGTATCAGTTCATTGTCTTTTGAACTTGTGTTTCCATCTCTATGCTGCTTAGTAATCCCACACATTCACTCCTAAAGGGGAAGTGGTATTCAAGTCTTTTCTTCATCTGGGTGTATATGTTAACTGCAATTTTATCTTATTAGTGACTTTCTTTGAAACTATTATAAATATTCCCTCAGAACAGATATTCATTAATATCAAAACACATGGCAAAACAAGGTAAAGTTTTCAATACTTTCTGCTTGCTTTTCAATAAGACACAAAAACATCAGCAACATAATCCCAAAGGTGGATGGATCATAACTATCCTCTGCTACAGGGAGTGGCGCTGTACTGTAGCGGCGAGTGAAATGCTATTACAGTGCCATCGACCTACGTTCATGTTCTGCCACTGCCTGAAAGGAGCTTATACCTTTCCCTTCTGTATTCCGAAGGTGTAGGGTTGGTAGGTGAGTTGGTCATATGGGTGTAATTAGGCAGTACGGGCACATTGGACCAAAGGGCCTGTTACTGGGCTGTATCTCTCAATTTTTAAAGGAAGTATTTTTATCAGTAGGAAAGAGTTGATGGAATTCATTGCTACTGATTTTTCAAGACTGGTGTGCATATTCACAGTTAAGTGCTGGTCTATAGCACAGTTGAAAAGCAGGATCATTGGTTACTGAGAGGGAAGCTCTATTTTACAAATGTCTGCGCTGTTTGATGCTCGCTATAACTGCTGCTGAATTAAAAGAACCATTATGCATTGAAAGGATTCCTTAATAAATAGTTGCATTTATTATAACAATATACATGCTGCTAATTTAATGTGTGAAATTCGCTGCATTCATCATACCAGTTTACAGCTGGCTGCTTGAAATGCTGGTCCTTAACTGTCACAGCGACCTCTTTGATCAGTGGAGAATAGAGGGGTCTCTCTCTGATCAGGTTCCTCCCTAACTAAATCATCCCAAACACTTCAGAAACCTTCGACAGCTGCTTACATAAACACTGTACCATACATATATATTTAACAGCTTCAGCCCTATGAAACTTTACTGCAATCTTCTGTGCAAGTTGTCAATGGGACAAATTGTTGAACCGTACAACAAAAGAAGTTAAGTTTGTGCTATAGTAAAACAAATCTTAACCCATATACACATATAAAAAATCCATTTGAAATTTAACATAACTATTTCAAATGCCTCTAGGGTCTTGCCCTGACACTATCTCTACAAACTCCTCCAGCCCTACAATCCTCCAAGGTATCTGAGCTCTTTTTATTTTGGACACTTGATCATGTCAAACTTTAATTATTCCAACAATGGAGGCTTTATCTAAAGCTGCCAAGATGCCAGATTCCAAAATTCCCTCCCTAAAGCTCTGTGTGTGTCTCTCTCCTTCTTCTCTTTAAAAAGTATTTCTTTTCAAAGGTTTGGTTATCTGCCCTCGCATCCTCATGTGGCAAGCTGCTAAACTTTGACAATGATCCTGCAAAACATCTTGGACTACTTGAATATATTAAACAATTATGTAAATCTTAAATGGGATGCTGACATGTGTATACGAGTTAAGATCAATTTACTATAGCACAATTTTGAACTTCTCTCATTGTGATCTTAAATTGTTAATGCCGTGGACAGCTTATACAATGCAAGCACAAGTTATTACTCCACGACTATCATGATCCTGAACCAGAGAGGATAACTTCACTCATCTTCACTTGCCCCGTCACTGAACTGTTCCCAGACCCTATGGACTTATTTTCAAGTATTCTTCATCTCATGTTCTTAATATTTAGTGCTTATTTATATATTTATTATTATCATCATTGTGTGGGCACGTGGCCAAGTGGTTAAGGCATTGGACTAGCGACCTGAAGGTCGTGAGTTCGAGCCCCAGCCGAGGCAGCATGTTGTGTCCTTGAGCAAGGCACTTAACCACACATTGCTCTGCGACGACACCGGTGCCCACCGTATGGGTCCTAATGCCCTTCCCTTGGACAACATTGGTGTTGTGGAGAGGGGAGACTTACAGCATGGGCAACTGCTGGTCTTCCATACAACCTTGCCCAGGCCTGCGCCATGGCGAGCGAAGACTTTCCAGGTGTAGATCCATGGTCTCGCAAGACTAATGGATGCCGTTAAATTATTATCACTATTTCTTTTACTGTCTTTTTTATTGTCCTTTGTACACTGGTTGTACAAACACTAAACTAAGCATGACAACCCACCTCAGAGTACTGAAACAACAGGAATTCTGCAGATGCTGGAAATTCAAGCAACACACATCAAAGTTGCTGGTGAACGCAGCAGGCCAGGCAGCATCTGTAGGAAGAGGTGCAGTCGACGTTTCAGGCCGAGACCCTTCGTCAGGGCTAACTGAAGGAAGAGTGAGTAAGGGATTTGAAAGTTGGAGGGGGAGGGCGAGATCCAAAATGATAGGAGAAGACAGGAGGGGGAGGGATAGAGCCAAGAGCTGGACAGGTGATAGGCAAAAGGGGATACGAGAGGATCATGGGACAGGAGGTCCGGGAAGAAAGACGGGGGGTGGGGGGACCCAGAGGATGGGCAAGAGGTATATTCAGAGGGACAGAGGGAGAAAAAGGAGAGTGAGAGAAAGAATGTGTGCATAAAAATGAGTAACAGATGGGGTACGAGGGGGAGGTGGGGCCTTAGCGGAAGTTAGAGAAGTCGATGTTCATGCCATCAGGTTGGAGGCTACCCAGACGGAATATAAGGTGTTGTTCCTCCAACCTGAGTGTGGCTTCATCTTTACAGTAGAGGAGGCCGTGGATGGACATGTCAGAATGGGAATGGGATGTGGAATTAAAATGTGTGGCCACTGGGAGATCCTGCTTTCTCTGGCGGACAGAGCGTAGATGTTCAGCAAAGCGATCTCCCAGTCTGCGTCGGGTCTCGCCAATATATAAAAGGCCACATCGGGAGCACCGGACGCAGTATATCACCCCAGCCAACTCACAGGTGAAGTGTTGCCTCACCTGGAAGGACTGTTTGGGGCCCTGAATGGTGGTAAGGGAGGAAGTGTAAGGGCATGTGTAGCACTTGTTTCGCTTACACGGATAAATGCCAGGAGGGAGATCAGTGGGGAGGGATGGGGGGGACGAATGGACAAGGGAGTTGTGTAGGGAGCGATCCCTGCGGAATGCAGAGAGAGGGGGGGAGGGAAAGATGTGCTTAGTGGTGGGATCCCGTTGGAGGTGGCGGAAGTTACGGAGAATAATATGTTGGACCCGGAGGCTGGTGGGGTGGTAGGTGAGGACCAGGGGAACCCTATTCCTAGTGGGGTGATGAGAGGATGGAGTGAGAGCAGATGTACGTGAAATGGGGGAGATGCGTTTAAGAGCAGAGTTGATAGTGGAGGAAGGGAAGCCCCTTTCTTTAAAAAAGGAAGACATCTACCTCGTCCTAGAATGAAAAACCTCATCCTGAGAGCAGATGCGGCGGAGACGGAGGAATTGCGAGAAGGGGATGGCGTTTTTGCAAGAGACAGGGTGAGAAGAGGAATAGTCCAGATAGCTGTGAGAGTCAGTAGGCTTATAGTAGACATCAGTGGATAAGCTGTCTCCAGAGACAGAGACAGAAAGATCTAGAAAGGGGAGGGAGGTGTCGGAAATGGACCAGGTAAACTTGAGGGCAGGGTGAAAGTTGGAGGCAAAGTTAATAAAGTCAACGAGTTCTGCATGCGTGCAGGAAGCAGCGCCAATGCAGCCATGATGTAGCGAAGGAAAAGTGGGGGACAGATACCAGAATAGGCACGGAACATAGATTGTTCCACAAACCCAACAAAAAGGCAGGCATAGCTAGGACCCATACGGGTGCCCATAGCTACACCTTTAGTTTGGAGGAAGTGGGAGGAGCCAAAGGAGAAATTATTAAGAGTAAGGACTAATTCCGCTAGACGGAGCAGAGTGGTGGTAGGGGGGAACTGATTAGGTCTGGAATCCAAAAAGAAGCGTAGAGCTTTAAGACCTTCCTGATGGGGGATGGAAGTATATAAGGACTGGACATCCATCGTGAAAATAAAGCGGTAGGGGCCAGGGAACTTAAAATCATCGAAAAGAGTACTGAAATGTCACATTTATCCAGTTATGTTATATGGCTCAGAATGTTGGACAATATCTAGTAACATGAGGAAATGAATTGAAGCAGCAGAGCTGTGGTTTTTGAGGACAATGCAAAGAATATCATGGATGAAACAAATATCCAATGAGGATATCATGAACAGAGCAAACACAAAAAGAGAAATAATGTATGAGATCATGAAAAGGCAACATAACTTCATTGGACATGTGATTAGGAAAGAAGAGTTAGAATGCACGGTAATTATAGGAAAGATTGAAGGGAAGAAAGCAAGAGGAAGACAAAGACAAATGATGACGGAGACAGCAGCCAGACAACTGGAAATGAATGCCAATGAATTGATCCACTTGACCCGGAACAGGAGTGTGTGGGCCATGGCAGTCAACGCTCAAACTGGGCATGGCACCTGATGATGATGATGACAGTGGTTGTGCACCCTGTTGGTGTGGTCTTTCATTGATTCTGCTGTGGTTAATGGATTTTTTGAGTATGCCCGCTAGAAAATGAATCTCAGGATAGTATATGGTGACATATATGTACTTTGATAATAAATTTACTTTGGAGTTTGAACTTTGAAGATTCAGTTGTTGTAAATCGGGATTTCATATTTTGGGCTTAATTTGGAATAACTCTTTAACTCATAATGAGATATGCTATACTTGTTTCTCAAATGTTCCATAATTCTATTTTTTGTGTGAAGTTTTAATGAAATAATCAGTACTTACTCATTATAGAGAAGAATTTTCAACTCTAGTGTTGTAACAACTAATTTGAATTTTTTCAAATCAGATTTCAGATTGGGATTTGCATAGATATTAGGTGTTTTCAAATAAATTAAGCATAACAACCAGCAAACTGCCCAATAAAAAATGACGCAATACCTGATCAGAACAGAAGGCCATAGAACATTTCACATGGAGACAGATCACTAATGATGTGAAATTTGCAGATTATGAATACAAGTAAACACTGATTATTTGCACGCTTTCTTTCCAGTGAGGCCACACATCTGCTGTCACCTTTCAATACTAAGTTATTTCAGTATTAGGTAACAGAATTCTCAGTACAGTAAATAATTTAAATTGAATTTAAAACTGGAGTGAATATTAAATAAATTCACAGAAATCTTCTAATTAATTACAAAATGTTACCTGAATGCTTTAAGCGCTAGAAGTTCAAAGTTCAACGTAAATTTATTATCAAAGTACATATATGCCACCATATACCACCCTGAGATTCTTTTTTGTGAGCATATTCTATAGAAAGAATAACGATTTATAGAATAATAACCAAAACAGAATCAACAAAAGACTGCCCAACTGGGGCTTTCAACCAAGTGCAGAAGAAAACAAGCAACACACATCAAAGTTGCTGGTGAACGCAGCAGGCCAGGCAGCATGTATAGGAAGAGGTACGGTCGACGTTTCGGGCCGAGACCCTTCGTCAGGACTAACTGAAAGAAGAGATAGAAAGAGATTTTAAAGTTGTGGGGGGGAGATCTGAAATGATAGGAGAAGACAGGAGGGGAGGGGTGGAGCTAAGAACAGGAAAGTTGATTGGCAAAAGGGATACAAGGCTGGAGAAGGGAGAGGATCATGTGACGGGAGGCCTAGGGAGAAAGAAAGGGGGAGGGGAGCCCAGAGAATGAGCAAGGAGTTATAGTGAGAGGGACCGAGGGAGAAAAAAAAGGGAGGGAGAAATAAATAAATCAATCAATCAATCAATCAATCAATCAATAAGGGATGGGGTACAAAGGAGAGGTGGGGCATTAACAGAAGTTAGAGAAGTCAATGTTCATGCCATCAGGTTGGAGGCTACCCAGATGGAATATAAGGTGTTGTTCCTCCAACCTGAGTGTGGCTTCATCTTTACAGTAGAGGAGGCCATGGATAGACATATCAGAATGGGAATGGAACGTGGAATTAAAATGTGTGGCCACTGGGAGGTCCTGCTTTCTCTGGCGGACAGAGCGTAGGTGTTCAGCGAAACGGTCTCCCAGCCTGAGTCAGGTCTCGCCGATGTATAGCAGCCCGCATCCGGAGCACCAGATGCAGTATATCACCCCAGCCGACTCTCAGGTGAAGTGTCACCTCACCTGGAAGGGCTGTCTGGGGCCCTGAATGGTGGTGAGGGAGGAAGTGTAAGGGCACTTGTTCCGCTCACAAGGATAAGTGCCGGGAGGGAGATCGGTGGGAAGGGATGGGGGAGACGAATGGACAAGGGAGTCTCGTAGGGAGCAATCCCTGTGGAAAGCAGAAAGAGTGGGGGAGGGAAAAATGTGCTTAGTGGTGGGATCCCATTGGAGGTGGCGGAAATTACGGAGAATTATATGTTGGACCTGGAGGCTGGTGGGGTGGTAGGTGAGGACAAGGGGAACTGTATTCCTAGTGTTGATGGTAGTGAGGATGGGGTGAGAGCAGATGTGCGTGAAATGGGAGAGATGTATTTGAAAGCAGAGTTGATGGTGGAGGAAGGGAAGCCCCTTTCTTTAAAAAAGGAGGACATCTCCCTCATGCTGGAATGAAAAGCCTCATCCTGAGAGCAGATGCAGCGGAGATGGAGGAATTGCGAGAAGGGGATGGCATTTTTGCAAGAGACAGGGTGGAAAGATGAATAGTCCAGGTAGCTGTGAGAGTCCATAGGCTTATAGTAGACATCAGTAGATAAGCTGTCTCCAGAGACAGAGACAGAAAGATCAAGAAAGGGGAGGGAGGTGTCGGAAATGGACCAGGTAAACTTGAGGGCAGGGTGAAAGTTGGAGGCAAAGTTAATGAAGTCAACGAGCTCAGCACGCGTGCAGGAAGCAGCACCAATGCAGTCATCAATGTAGCGAAGGAGAAGTGGGGGACAGATACCAGAATAGGCTTGGAACATGGATTGTTCCACAAAGCCAACAAAAAGGCAGGCATAGCTGGGACCCTTACGAGTGCCCATGGCTACACCTTTAGTTTGGAGGAAGTGGGAGGAGCCAAAGGAGAAATTATTAAGAGTACCTCTTCCTATAGGTGCTGCCTGGCCTGCTGCGTTCACCTGCATTTTTATGTGTGTTGCTTGAATTTCCAGCATCTGCAGATTTACTGGTGTTTGTGGAAGAAAATAAACTGTGCAAATAGAAAAGAAGAAATAATCATTATAAATAAATAAACAATAAATATAGAGAACATAAGATGGGGAGTCCTTGAAAGCGAATCCATTGGTTATGGGAACATTTCAATGATGGGGCTAGTAAAGTTGAGTGAAGTTATTCCCATATTAACTCATTCAGACCCATCAATGTCATTGCAAACTGAATGTGTTAAATAAATAAATAAATAAATACATAGAAATTTAAAACAAAAACCCATAGAATCGATGCTCTTACAGCTCTTACAACTCCGCTGTTCGGAGTTCAGTTCTAGCGCTGTTCTGTAAGGAGTTTGTACATCTGTCCTGTGGAATGTGTGGGTTTCCCCAGGTGTTCTGGTTTTCTCCCAAAATCCAAACACTTACCAGATAGGTTGATAGGTCATTGTAAATTGTCCCGTGATCAAATTAGGTTAATCGGGGCTATCGAGTATTGCTAGGCCGCGTGGCCTTAAAATAAAATAAACCTGCATAATTTGATCAACACACACAAAGTGCTGGAGGAACTCAGCAGGCTGGGCAGAATCTATGGAAAAATATGCAGTCGACATTTTGGGCCAAGGGCCCTCCGGCAGGACAGGAGGAAAAAAAACTGAGGAGTGGATTTAAAATGTGGGGGGAGGGGAGAGAGAAATTCCAGGCCATAGGTGAAAATTGGAGGGGATAATCTGCATAATTTGAATCCTATTAACCATAATATGATTCTAGGGGTTAAAAGAAATATGAAGCTGGAAATAAAAGGAACAAGTGGTTTATGCCAACACTACTCTCACTTAGTACCCTTGGAGCAAAAATTATCTAGTATTCTGTCAGAATCTTTAATTGTCTGAAACTTAAGTTTATGTCCTTTTAACAAGAGTCTAACCATACTGTGAAATTCATTCTTATTGATTCAGAAACCACATTTCATTGAACTAAGACTTTTCCAAGTGTTTCATCTGGCTTAACAAAATAGTAGGTTGGAAAGATGTGAACGGCAGGGATAAAAGATCACAGGGTTCAACATATACAATATAAGGTAACCCTTCCAATACTCTGACATGGTAAAGCCCCTTCAATATACACAGAGGATTCATTTTTAATATTCCCTATCGACTGTTCCTGTATCTACCTCTTGCTATAGCTGGCTGATATGAGATCATTCTTAGTTTCAAACCATGGTTTTGGTGACTTAAACTTAGATTTTATAATACTGTAATCGTAAAGCAATGCAATAAGATGATGAAGGCTGGAAGTCTATAACTACCATTTGATATTAGCACAGGCTTATTGAAGTATTTGTCTTCAATTCCTAATGCAGGAAATAATCTCTTAAAATAGTTTTCATTTTGACATTGACATCAATAGATTAATATATTTAATTACATAAGTACATGTTAGTAATATCCCAGAATGCAATTTTCGTCTCTTGAAGATCTCACACTGACAACTACGTCTCTTTATTGAAGTTATGCCTGCAATGGTTTTTGCAATTAACAGTGAACAAATGTGGCTTGCATCAAATGTCTATAGTACATGCATCATTTTTTCGTCATTCGTACAAATCAGTACCTGACTGGTGTCCTACAGCAGCAGAGCAGAAGCCCTTCCACTCACCTCAGACAAAATGCTTCATTCATGAATCAAGGATGCTCTGTATTTGCTTCTGAGAGCCTTATGTGCAGACTTGATCTCATAGCTTCACACTGCTTGGCTCATTTTAATTTATCGCCTCTTTTCCTCTGCCTCTCAGCTTTGCAAAGAAATGGCTGAAATTATATTTTTAATTTCCTAAAGTCTCTTAAACTATTCTTGCCTTAGTTATGTTTGCTAGGATGCCTTCACATTTCAATTCCTTGTTCAATGCACCAAAGTTAAAGTCAATGACAAATGAGAAAATCTATTGGAGAAAACCAGGGTGCTGTCAAGATAGTTCACTCAAATGTACTGAACTGCACTTTGTAGTGGCCAGCATATCCACCCTATAATATCTAGATTCTATGAATATTCCTGCCCAATCTCATCACATTTCTTAATCTTCAGTAATGCCACCTAGCTTTATGCAGTTACAGTATGTCATATCTATTTATTAAAATGTTAGTAACATGAACATGCACATAGGAAATAGTTCATGTTCAAGTTCTCGTCTATTGACATTCAACCACACACATGTATACAGCTAAATGAAACAGTTTTCCTCTGGGATCAAGGTGAAAAACACAGTACAGATACTCAGTGACCACTTTGTTAGGCACACCAGTGCACCTGCTCGTTTATGCAAATATCCAGTTAACCAATCATGTGTCAGCAACTCAATGCACAAAAGCATGGAGACACGGTCAAGAGGTTCAGTTGTTGTTTAGATGGGGTAGAAATGCGATCTAAGTGATGTTTGCCGTGGGATAAATTTTGATGCCAGACAGGGTGGTCTGAGTAGCTCAGAAACTGCTGATTTCCTAGAATTTTCATGCACAACAGTCTCTAGTGTTTACAGAGAATGGTGTGAAAACTAAAAAAAAGCATCCAGATCAGGTCTTCTGAGAGAGATCAGAGGACCATAAGACATATTAGCAGAATGGCCTATCAAGACTGCTCCACCAATCCATCATAGCTGACATTATCCCACTCAACAATATTTCCTGACTTCTCCCCATAACCTTCAATGACCTAAATAATCAAGAACTTACCCACTTCCACTTTAAATATACTCAATGACTTTGCCTCCACAGCCACTTTAGGCAGTGTATTCCACAGATTCACTACACTCCAGCTTATGAAGTTCCTCTTCATCTCAGTTCTAAATGGACGTCCCTCCTTTCTGAGGCTGTGTCCTCTGGTCTTTGACTCCCCCTCTATATGAAACAAGCTCTTTGCAACCACTCTGTCTGGGCCTTTCAATGTTCAATGGGTTTCAATGAGAGCCCCTCTCATTTTTCTAAATTCCAGCACAGTCAATGGGCTGAATGGCTGGAACCAAACTGCAACCATACCTTATTTCCCAGGCATATTGTTGTTTTTCTGATGCAAAAAATCAAACGTAAAGGACTGTCTACATTTTTGAGGCAGATGAGAAATATAAACAGGCTGAACTAAAAAGTAATCATTAATTCTTATTAATTTTCTTATGACTAATTTAAAATCCTTTATTTAATACCCGATTTAATACTGTGAGGACCCACCACAGAAAAAATTGTCCAGAAATTTTTTATCACCTGGAAAGGTATGTTTCACCATCAGTAAATATTTGGACAGTGAATAATTTTTCCTAGGACCCACCACAGCAAAATTCTGTATCAGCCAATGTCCAATGTATCCTTTCACCATTAAGATGCTGAGAGACATCCACATTTTGTGTAGTGGTGGGGAAGTTTCATCAGGTGTTGGCTTGTAGTTGAATCCATGATTGGTGTGAAGGCACTGAGGACACACAGGTCTTTAACTTGAAGAGGATGCAGCTGAGACAAGTTCCACGCACCAGACTGCAAGGTCTGCAACTTTGTTCAGACAAACTTGCTTTATGTCACAGTGAGTCAGACCATACAGCACTGTGAAAAACTGTGCACCCACTCCACCCCATGCCACCCCAGCTCCTGGCACTCCTCTTCTGCCACCTGTCCAACACCCCTCCCACGATGCTCCACCCTCGCCATTCCCAACATTCTTTGCTCCCACCAGATTTACAGACTTGCCCTCTGCTCCACGTTGACAAATACAGCACTGTGCAAACACCTTAGGCACCCTATGTGTGTGCCTAAGCACGTTACCTACTGCGTGCTTCTCCGTGAATCGTTGGGGTTTCTGTGGTTTACACATGCATCTACAAAATCAGAGAAGTGCTTTTCAGTTGTGCAATGCACTTCTGTACATGAATGCATCTGACACAATGAGGACCAGGTAAGGTATGACAGACATTGTGATGTACTTGGTAATCTAGCTGTTTCACATCCATTCACTAGGTGGGAGGAGAAGATGGCGGTGCGACGCAGTGCGCGCAGCTCTCCGGTGAAATGATATCGTATTTGTAAGTAGGATGTCGTGCACAATTCTGATTTGATGGACACAGATGTGAGAAGCAGAGGAACATCTGGAGAAATTTCTGAAATGCCCGGTTCACTGCCGCTGCTACTGTGCGATCGAGAATCTCTGGAGGGAAGGCCCCAAAGTCCCTGGCTTTGCCTGCTGCTGGCGACCGAGCCTGAGGTCGAAGCGTTTGGATAGAGATGGTGCTTGGTACTCGGTGTCAGACTGCTGATCAGAGCTCGAAGTTTTCGGACGACTCAGAGTCGGACTGTGGTCGGTCATGGCAAGGGAAGTTTTCTTCCTTCTCCCATCTGTGTGAGATGTGGGACTCGCAAGAGACTTTGAACTTTTTTACTGTGCCATGGCCTGTTCTTCATCAAGTTATGGTATTGTTGCACTGTTGTAACTATATGTTGTAATTATGTGGTTTTTGTTAGTTTTTCAGTCTTGGTCTGTCCTGTGTTTCTGTGATATCACACCGGAGGAATATTGTATCATTTCTTAATGCATGCATTACTAAATGACAATAAAAGAGGATTGTGTGTCCTCATAATCTAATCTAATCTAATCAAATCTATTACGGTTTAAGATGGCGTTGGTGAAACACAGTGATGCCTTACCGGCAGCAAACAAATCCACTAACTACTCCATTAATCACAACCTTTCTGGACAATGATTACTGCAGTAAATAGCCCGTAATTTCCATTTTGGAGTCAAGCTTTTGCAAAGCCTGGGCCACCTGACATTTTTGTGGTGTGAACTGAAGCCTTGAAGGTGCAGTGTGGTTGTGACATGGTGCGTGTGGGCCAAATTGAGGCAGGGAGGAACAAGCCAGAGTCTGGCTATTGTTGAAGTTGACCTGTCAAAGTGACAGATCTGAGGTGAGACGAGGCAGAGCTGAGGTGGTGGTGGAGCCTATGCCCAAAAGCAAGGAACAAGCCGAGGTTTAGGCCATTTCAATGCTGGGCCACATTGAAAAGGCTAGAGTGTTGGGGCTGGAGACGAGGGACGAGCTGGTGTTCAGCTTGCTGTTCTGTGAGGTTTACTTGTCTCTGCACTGAAATGAGGCTGTGAGCTACAATTAACAGCCTCCTGCAGCTGCTGCAGTGCTGACTGGCTTTGTGGCAATGGTCTCATTTTCGTGAACTTTAGTTCCAAATGATATTTTTATGGTTTGCATGATCTGTCAATTATCTTGCACATTGGGTGTTCGGTGATCTTTTTTAATGGGTTTTATTGGGTTTCTTGTTTTGTGACTGACTGTTAGGAGACAAATCTCAAGGGTATATATAGTATACATTCTTTGATAATAAATATACTTTGACCTTTGAACTTTTGAACTATTTTCTGCTGCAATACCATCACATAACATCCTGAGCACAGTGGTATATGATGTACTTCGAGTATTTATTGAGTGTTTATTGTTTATACTCAATTGCCTTGGAGATGTTCATGAGTTTCTTCTTGGAACTGCCACAGCACTTCTGATGAAAGTCCTCCCACAATTCTTAGGAGGGTATTCCTGGTTCTGGATCTGATGACAATGGAGGGACAAATTGTTGAGTTACTTCTGAATCATGACGGTATGCTTAAGGGGCAACATGTGGATGATTCATACACCTTTTGGTGTTACACACTGCAGATTTGGGGAATGACTTGAAACACTAGCCTAGGCGGATAACTTGCAGATGGAATACCCTGTGGCCACAGTGCAGTAGCAGTGGAGAGAATGAGTAGTTTACATGGCTGCTGGGGCAAGAGTTAAGCAGGTGGCTTTGTCTTGGTTGGTGTCGAGCTTTGTGAGTGTTGCTTGAGCTGCACCTTTCAAGACAAGTGAAAGATATTTCACCATATTTCAGTTTTATGCCTTGCTGATGGTGTTAGGTCTTTGGGAAACCAGCAGTTGAGTAATTTATTGAAGGATACCCAACCTTGGACAGTGTTTATGTAGATGGTCCAGTTCAGTTTCTAGTCAAGGATTACCACTTGAGTGTCTGCTGTGAGTGTTTTTGGGGTTGGGTGGAAGAGGTGAAGAATGGCACCTCCTAGAACTTTAAGGCAATAGCGTTACTTGTGATTTATCAATTTATGCCAAAATAAAGTCTGGATCTTGCTACATGCAGGCATGAGCTACTTCTTTTGCTGAAGGCTTTCAAATAGCATTGAATTTGAACAATTATTAGTGAACATAACTACTTTTGACCTTCCTGAATCTGATCTTCAACAACCACATCATCTCTAGTGTAAGATCTGGCACTAACTATTTGTATCACGAGTCCTGTAGTGAGTCGTAAAGCGTTGGGTTTCTAGGATTCTGAAGCACCCGTATTTACTAATTGTCTTAACTAGAGTTGTTAAGCTCTTGTGCTTTCTGTTTAATCTTGTCAAGTAAATTGTGATGGCCGCAGGTTTTCCGCATTCTATGATTGTTTAAAGTGGACTCCTGTTTAGTGCTCATTACAGGGGCCTTTATGTTCAGAATGATTTGCCTTGCAGTGTTGCTCGATCGTGCCACGGATGTCTGTTTGAATTCCTATGCATAACTCTTGTTTCCATTTCTACATGGGAGTCTGCTGATCCTCTGCACCTTGGTTCAGTCATTGCCAGAGCTCACTGTGACAAAGTGAGGTTTTTTTCTCCCCTTGATTTCAGTTTTAGCAAGATTGAGCCTCTTTTAATCAATATCAGGAGGGTCAGGCAGTGGACACTGGATACAGCGAGTCTTATTGGTGATGGTCACAGCAAAATGTGAGGCACTGTCCTCCCAAAGGCAGAAAAAGGTGTGTTACGAATAGTTTTTAAAAATTTTGCAACCAATTTGGAGACGTCGAGAATGGCTTCTTCGGCAGTGAAATCTAGGCCGGGAACAATTTGTTGCAGTGGGGCCCGCTTCCTAGTGTGAGGTTCGGACAACTTAAATACCAGCTCAGATAGACTGGGGCCTTCTCACTCTGTGAGATTGCTCCCAGCTGCCGTGCTTCAAGTCTGCGAACTTTGTGGCGATATGCCCTGCTAATATGATGAACTGAATATTGAAGGCTTGGGGCCTGCTCCGAGCTGTTCAAGGGATTCGGATCTAAGGACTCAATTTGGTTTAGAATGCTATTGTTGTTGCTCGCTTCTGTTGTTTGCATGATTTGTTTTTTTTTTTCTCTTTCTCTGTGTGCACTGGGGTTGGTCATTTTTTAAAAATTGGTTCTTTCAGGTTCCTTGCTTTGCGACTGCCTGTAAGCAAACAAATCTCAAGGTTGTATATGTTTATACATACTTTGATAATAAATGCCCTTTGATTCTTGATTTTTATGGCGCACCTTTGAAAAACTCTATTCATTTTTTCATTGCTATCTCTGGTCTATCTAAATTCACAGTAGCATCTTTTTTGACATGGTCGTTTCAAACAAATTGAGAAACTGAATGAATGAGGATAAACAGAAATCTAATTTGTTCCAGACTGCTTGCAGCTAACGTCCTCACTAATTTTCTACCAACGACTTGAGGTCCGGTCCTATTCAAAAAAAAACCTTGCAAATCATAAAACCATCTGTAAAACATAATAATTAAGTGCTCCCTTTGAAAGGAGTGATCTGGAGGAGCTGAATTGCCAACTTCCTGATCAAAGGACCAGAATTCAAATCATGGTTTTAGTTCAGACAGCCAGACTTGGCTCAAGTTTTTACATTTGGATGAGTTTTGTTAGTCTTTTGCCAGGACCTTCAGCTGGAGAGCTCAGCAGAGCGTAGTAAGACAATTTATGTGAGCATCTTTATCGTGCTCTTCACATGCAGGAAGATATTGGAAGATGCTTTACACCAAGTAATCTCTGAGCAGGACTTGGAAGTAGAGAGAGGGGTTTGTTTAGATTGCATATGCACCACACTGCAGATCCATATCTCTTACGATGGAAAGCAAAGTAACAGTAAAAGTAAAACATCAGACGTGACAGGAAGAAATGCAGAAGCAGGAGCCGAGGTCCTCCAAACTCAAAAAAAAATCATTGCAAGGAATTTAATTCCAAAAGTAACAGAACTTTGTGGTTTGGAAAGTGAAGCTTTTATCATGTTAGCATGTTTTGACTCCGAAGTAAAATCCCCTTTGCCAGCATACTCTGGTTTTGATCATTCCGTAAGTCTTTCCGTCTCAGTGGTTTTGACTGCCTTTGCTCTAAAACCAAATTGCAGAATTATTACAAGTTTTCACATACAGAAATTATGCATCGCAAATGTTTTATATGTCACTGAACTTCAAAGTACATTTACTATCATTATACATTATTCGACTTTGAAATTCGTCCCCTTACGGGCAGCCACAAAACAGGAACCGATTCAGAAAAAATGAGCAACACAGATCCAATACACGGAGAGAGAAACAAAACACAACATATAATGCAACCGGTAAAAACAAGAGTGAAGTACTTAGAGTGAAACTGAGTCCACAGACACGAAGCCCGGAGCAGCTGGATCAGGCTCATATCCTCAGCCTCAGTTCATCTCACAGCAGAGCAGAATGCATTGGAGCTCACAGACACAGGGCCTGGAGCAGCCGAAAAAGGCCTGCTGCAAAGAATCTGTACAGCATGGAAAAGCCCTCCTGGCCCTTCAAACCACACCACCCAGCAATCTCCCGACTTAATTCTAGCCTAATCACAGGACAATTTAGAATGACCAATTACCCTACCAACTGGTACGTCTTTAGACTGTGGGAGGAAACTGGAGCATCTGGAGGAAGCCCATGGGGAGGACGCCCGAACTCCTTAAGGCCAGTGCCTGGAATTGAACCCAGGTCGCCTGTACTGTAAAGCGCTGTTCTAACCACTGCACCACGCTACCATGTCACGCCAAATCTCGTGTGTAGTACTTTGAGTGGCTTTTCTTTACTTACCTATAAACCTGGGACCAATACTTAACCTAAAAGAAAAAAAAACTAGTACACACTCAAACTGTTTATCTGGAGAGAAGTAATTCAACGTCACACATACTAGGTAATTGGCAAATTTTGCAACATTCATTAGCCAGCAGTCTTTGACAGCTCTATTCACATAGAGGATTGATTATTGGAACAGTGGCAGTGTGAGTGGGTCAAGTGCATGTAAAATATAGTCTAGAAAGCCAAATGTCAAATTTGTGTATTGCTTTGTACCAGCTCCACTTTACAGTTCTACTCCTGCAACATGCAAGACTTGTAACCCCTAGCAAGGCAGTGGAATGGTAATGATCTTTACTTTTCTCCTGTAATGCTCTGTGATTGCCATCTCAGGAAATTTTAATTGTTATTTCTACTTGCAAGCTGCCTCTATTCAGGATTGCTCGTCAAGGCAAACTGTCAAAATCCACAAAGTTAAACAGATTTGGAAAAATAACCCAGGATGGAAACACTAACTAGAAAAGCACAGAAAATTTCACACGGACAGAGCCTTGATGCTTTAAAAGCATTATTCCTTGAAGAATAGTTTATTTAAAGGTAGATAACATAATAGAATTGTGAGATTAATAAATGAAGGACACAGGGTGCAATAATAAAATAATAACACAATGTTTCAGATGAATGGTTAGATCATAGGACCGTAAGACATTAGATTAGATTATTATTAGATTATGAGGACACGCAGTCCACTTTTATTGTCATTTAGTAATGCATGTGTTAAGAAATGATACAATATTCCTCCGGTGTGAAATCGCAGAAACACAGGACAGACCAAGACTGAAAAACTAACAAAAACCACATAATTATAACATACAGTTGCAACAGTGCAACAATACCATAACTTGATGAAGAACAGGCCATGGGCACAGTAAAAAAGTTCAAAGTCTCTCGAAAGTCCCACATCTCAGGCAGACGGGAGAAGGAAGAAAACTCTCCCTGCCATGCCCGACCACAGTCCGACTCGGAGTCGTCCGAAAACTTCGAGCCTCCGATCAGCCCTCCGACACTGAGTACCGAGCACCATCTCTGCCGAACGCTTCGACCCCAGCCTCGGTCGCCAGCAGCAGGCAAAGCCGGGGATTTGGGGGCCTTCCCTCCGGAGATTCTCAATCGCACAGTGGCTACGGAAGCAAACCGGGCATTTCAGAAGTTTCCCCAGATGTTCCACAGGAGCAGAATTAGGCCATTCCCTCATGGCTGATTTATTAACCCTCTCAACCCCATTCTTCAATCTTCACCCCATAACCTTTGATGCCCCTACTAATCAAATACGTATCAACCTCCACTTTAATAATACCCAATGACTTGGCCTCCACAGCCGCTTGTGGCAAAGAATTCCACAGATTCAACACCTCTGGCTAAAATAATTCCTCCTCATCTCTGTTCTAAAGGGATTTCTTCGTGTTCTGGTCTTAGAATCTCCCACTATTGGAAACATCCTCTCCAAGTTCACTAGGCCTTTCAATATTCGATTGGTTTCAATGAGCTGTCCCTTCGTTCTTCTGAACGCCAACAAGCACAGGCCAGGTTAGATGACAGAGGGTGTGTGTAACAAAAATACATGCCTCTCTCTGTATTTTGTTCTGAGCCTGATGGTGATATGACCAAAACTGGCAGTATCAGTTAAGTTCTGTACATTTAAGTACATATATTAAGGGTTTGTACCCAACAGATGAGGAGATCAAAATTCCGCAATAAATACCTAATCAGGAAGAGGAGCAGGGATTTAAGGTTAAAATGGTAAAATGGTTCATAAGGGTATGCGGAATCTTGAAAACTGATCTTGAAGTGTCATCATCGGAGCATACTGGGTTTTCATTAGATGGGACAGCTTCTTGTTCCTTCTGCGGATTCAAGAGAATTCAAAGATTCAAAGCACATTTATAGCAACACACGCAAAATACTGGAAGAACCCAGCAAGTCAAACAGTGTCTATTGAAAAGAGTAAATAGCTGACAGTTCGAGCACTGACCCTTCATCAGGACTGAGATTATCGAAGTATCTCTGCTGAATACAGCTCTGAGATTTCTCTTCCCACAGGCAGCCATGAAACAAAGAAACTCCATGGAACCCATACAAAGAAACAAACAAGCAACTAACGTGCAACAAAAAGAACAAATTGTGCAAATAGCGAAAGGCAAGTGAACAACACATCGAATATCACCATCAAACCAGGAGTCCAGGAGTATTCAGTTTAGTTCAGTTCAGGTTTTGTTAATTCTCAAGCATTCGTGATAGGATTTAATTCACATTTTTAGATTTATTTGTCCAATTTCTTACTGAAGCTACTTCACTATCCAAAAGGCCGACAGAAAATACAGAGACTACTCAGCGAGACAGACAACTGGAGGACTGTTTGGATAAGTAATGAAATCAAACCGTAAATGGTCCTGTCCCCAGCCAATCCAAACTTAATTTGGTTTGAGGATTCTGAATTCCCTTCTTCCTGGCAAGACCCATATTCATACACACACAGTCAGGCACTACACCAAAGAGAAAGGGTGTGTACTTTATGTCCTGTTTACCTGACATCCCAGCCCAGATCCCACTTCATGCCGAATGGTTCAGCTCTCTCAAGGTACGTCTGCTCTGACTATTGCTCCTCATTAACCCAATTTTACGTCCACAGCCAAAATGTCATTCTAAGACCCTTTGTGACAGAATTATCTGCCATCTTATCAGACCATATATTAATTAATCTCCAAGAGGACTGCAAACTTGTCATGGGATTTAGAGGCTCGTGTGAGCTTTGTTGGTTGGAGTCAGGGCTTTGTGTTTTGACTCTGGTAGTATCACCCATGCCAAAGAGGTCAAAGAGCAGAGGCCAGACTAAGAGTCCTCCAAGTTTGGGGGTTCAGCTCAGAGCTATCAACCCTGACTGGTAAAAAAATTGTTACAGAAACAGCGAAGAGAGATCTTCATTGTTGCCCTAAAATGCCAGTTGTATGATAAGCAGAAAGGAAGCAATATATTAATTAAGACTATTACTCTTTCATGAATACTCGTGAGATTTTCATGTTTAAAGAAACCCTTCTAAATGCCAGCTCACCATGCCCATAACAGGTACTGTTTAGTTTTTGCTTCATGAATTTAGCACTTGAATTTTCTGTCACCAGTGTCAATGTCGGTCTGACCAGTTAACTTGGAACCGTACAATTCAGAAACATTTCACATGCAAATGATAGCTTGGGAATGGCTAACTTCTTTGAAGGAAGTGAAGCTGGGATGGGGGTGTCTATGAGAGGGTGATCCCTGTATGGCCATAAACCTACACAAGATGTTCAGTAAAACCATGCACTGAGAAATAGGAATGGCTTCCTGTGTTACATTCACTAACCTGGTGACCCCTTCCAGACATTTGGCCCTGTCACAGAGCATTTATATAAAGAAAGCTGACCTAGTCTGATCCAATAGAGCCCAAAACATGTGTTGCTCGTTCTGTGTTAGGCTGTCAGCCTCTAAACATCACTGATGAGTAATTACAGTGTTTTCTATTCTCCGTTTGGATTTCCATCACGTTTTTTGTGTATTTAACCCTTTGTGGAATGGAAAAACAAAAAAAAATCTGCAGATGTTGGAAATCTGAAATAAAGTAAGTGTGTGCAACACACACAAAATGCTAAGGGTCTCGGCCAGAAACATCGACTGTACTCTTTTCCATAGATGCTGGTTGGCCTGCTGAGTTCCTTAGCATGTTGTGTGTGTTGCAGATTTTCTCTTGTTTGTAAAGGCAGTTTCTCATGATTCTATTGTGTTCCTGTGCATTCACTGTGAATGCCCGCAAGAAAGTGAATGTCGGCGTAGTATATGGTGACAAAAATGTGCTTTAATAATAAGTCTACTTTGAACTTTGAAACACAGTGGGTCAGGCAGCATCTGTAGAAAGGAAAAGCGATTAGCATTTCAGGTGCAGCACCCTTCGTTCCAGCACTTGCTGTTTCTGTTTCAAAATGTTTTGTGTTGCAGGATAAAACAGGTAAGTACAAAGAAGGTCAAAGAAATAAAATGTGAAGCAATCTAGTATTTTGAAGGTGTTACTACGGGAAATAAACAAAGTTGAAATGCTAAATATCCATGCAAAGGAAACAATTCTGTCTGGAGCTTTTTAAGATGCTGAAGGTGACAGTACATTAAACAGGTGATAAAAGCTGAAAGAAGTGCTTGATTTCTTTTGCTGAAGCTCAGGTGATGAGAGATGGAAATATTGCTGAATTGTACAACCATAGGCTTTTCAATTCTTTTTACAAGCTTACTGTCAATGACACCAAACATATTTATGCCTAGATGAATTAAAAAGTGAAGCTATATGTATAATACATAACCTAAAAAGGAAACCGTTAAATGCCTTGCAAGCTGGTTGACCTGATAATATCTTTCTCCAATAATGATGAGTGCAGTCTCACACAGCAAATGTCTGATCAGGAACACTTTGATAACCTGCACAAAGATAAACATAGATCGTTACATCCTAGTTTAAGATATTTTGGTATTTGGCTTTTAAAGCATTGGGCATGATGCCAACACACACCAGGGATGCATAAACAGAAAGTTTACTTTTCAGGACATTATGGATCTGTTAGTGAACATGTGACAATTTTTATTGATTGAATTTCCTTAAACAAAGTGCTCAGAGCTTATATACATACACACCATTTTTTAGGTTACCAGATGTCATTTTGTGTTTGGTACCTTCTTTTGCCAATAGAGTCACCAAAACAAGGTTTCTCCTGATATTTCAAGGACCCCCACCATTCAGGCTGTTCTCACTTCACTCTACTACCATCGGGCAGGAAGTACAGGAGCGTTTGGTCTGATGTAACCAGGTTCAGGTATAGGTATTACCCTACAACCATCCTGAAGTGGTGTGGATAACTTCACACACCTCAACTCTGAACTGATTCCACAACTTACAGATTCAGTTACGAGGACTCTCATATTCACAGTAAGGGTGTATGGGGTGTCAGGGAGGGGTAGCACCTCTGGTGGGGGAACATGTCACGTCATTTTCAGGGCGGTTAGTCCACCTTTGGTCCCCACCTGGCACTCAGCTCTCACCTGTGGCTCCCCGTCACTGTTTGCATGCAACCGCGGCCACACCCCGGGCAACGGCTTCGACAAGCCGGCTAAACCAGGTGAGGGTAGCCGACGGGTCTCAAATGCTCGGTGAGATAGGGAGTTGTCTATCCCAGCACGTGAAGACAGGCTCCGGCGGATTGAGCGGACGAAACCAATGGAAGGTCCAACGGTCAAGAAGGCGGTCTCTGCAAGCGTCGTGGAACGTGTAGAGCAGGACAAGACACAGAAGACGTCCTGGTCATCCACTGCGCCTAGTCCCATCTCCAGCCGTCTAGACTCTGTCTTGCCACTGGACCCAGATGGGAATTGGGAAGAGAGAGTGAGGCTGACGCTGCGCAACTCTCCCTCACTTAAATCCAAATCACGCGCTAGTCTCGACACCATCATAATGGTGTCGAGGTCCTCATCGACGTCAACGATGGACGAACAACCATTCACAGTATCATTTTTCCCTTTTTGCACTAATTGTCTTCTTTTCAACATTTATTGTTTGTCAGTCTTTGTTTATGTATAGTTTTTCAACAATTCTGTTGTATTTCTTTATTTTCCTATAAATGCCTGCAAGAAAATGATTCTCAGGGCTGTATATAGTGGCATATACATACTTACTTAGTAGGTACACAGGAGATCTATTGTACAATTAACTGATGTTGGGAGTGATTAGATGTGAGCCAAATTCCCAAAACCCTACCAACTATTTGTCAATTATTTTCTTTTTTGGGTGACATTGTCTTTTAAAGACTCTACAACTCATGTTCTCAGCCGAATTTATTAACTATTAATTATTATTATTTGTTTTTTTTTGTATCTACACAGCTCGTCTTCTACTAAGAATATATGGGATTGTGGAATTCAGGTTACAGATCAGAGAAGCTATGATTTTAATGAATACTGTTGCACAGCTGGATGGGAGTTGAGGGAGGAGGAGGCAATTGGTTTAAACTTGCTCCAATTTCACAAAATGTGTCAGTGATAATAAATTTGACTTATTCTGATTCAAATTGTATTTTGTTAATTGGCTCAACAAGATAGTTTTTGCAAAACGTATGTAGAGAAAAAGCTGGAAAGGCAGTGAAGTTCATGGAGGGATTTCAAAGCATTCAAAGGACACATTTCCTGTAATATTTCCCATTCCAGTTTTCCTTTCCATTTCTCTGATCTTCTTGATTTGCAGTTTTCTTGTGAGCCTGGTATTTATCTGTGTCAAACTTTAATTCCTTTTCCTGCTGAAGTACTGCAATCACTCCTTCAGACATTTTCAGGCCCGCTGTTGGTTGGAGTCAACTATGGATGTTGCACCCCAGCTGTCTGCACGATAAGCAAGCCAGTACACAAGCAGGCCAGTATGATGTGGCGAGCAAACTGTCACCTATATAGCAGGCTCCCCCTCTCCATACAGCTGATGAATCCAAAGGAATGGCAGGGACTAGTACAGTTGGACACCAGCGACATTGCAGGAGTTGCCAGTCTGTGCTGAACTCGAAGTAGGGCTGCGTTAGGGACTCCAACTCTGGATTTTTCCTCTGGACTGACTCGTGAAGCCTTCCCACAAGTGGGAGGTTTGAGATCATAGATTTCTTCTCCGAGATAAGCCACCAACGACGGCTGATGAGCCCCATCTGCCCGTTTTAAGGTGCCATAACCTTCCTTTGCCCCTTCTCCTGTCAGTAGAAATGGTTCCGCCTGGTTTGGTAGTTAAGCCACACATAAAGGCCAGGAGCTGGGCTTGGTTGTCAGAGGGCATTTGAGACACACATCATTAGGACCTTATCTCTTCTACCACCCCTGGCTATACTAACCTTAAGGAACTTCTCAACATTTTGTACAGAAAATTACTACACAGAGGCAGTAACAGGAAGCTCAGGAAAAACTCATCAGGGCAGGAAAGAGAAACACTAGGCATTTCGGGTTAAAGGCACTTCATCACCTTTAGAACCAGTTTTAAGACTGTAATCCTTGGTTTTAGAATACTATCAGTGGAAATAATTCATCATCCAAACCGTCAAGCTTCTTAACCACTATCCAGTTAGAATGACGCAGGCATGAGGCATGATTAAGATGACGGGAAGATTCCCAATGTGTTCTGGTCATGTTGTGACTGAGAAAAGATACAGGAGGATTGCTTGTTTCAAGAGAAGGATGTCATTAAAAGGTTATACCCCACTGATCTCATAGGCATTGAAATGAAGGAGCCCATCATCCAATGAGACCTACAAAAATCTGCCAAAGGATGTGGTGGTGACTGAGCTATTCCTGAGCTCTCAGGCTGGGAAGAGTGTCCAATGAACCTATAGCAACACACACAAAATGCTGGAGGAACTCAGCAGGCCAGGCAGCATCTATGGAAAAGAGTACACAGTCAATGTTTTGGGCTGAGACCCTTCAGCAGGACTTAACTGTTTATTCTTTTTTGTTCAAAAACAGTAGTAGGTATAGTCTGGGTAATTATAGACCAGTGAGCCTTACGTCTGTGGTGGGAAAGCTGTTGGAAAAAAATTCTTAGAGATAGGATCTATGGGCATTTAGAGAATCATGGTCTTATCAGGGACAGTCAGCATGGCTTTGTGAAGGGCAGATCATGTCTAACAAACTTGATAGAGTTCTTTATGTGACCAGGCACATAGATGAGGGAAGTGCAGTGGATGTGATCTACATGGATTTTAGTAAGGCATCTGACAAGGTTCCACACGGTAGGCTTATTCAGAAAGTCAGAAGGCATGGGATCCAGGGAAGTTTGGCCAGGTGAATTCAGAATTGGCTTGCCTGCAGAAAGCAGAGGGTCGTGGTGGAGGGAGTACATTCGGATTGGAGGGTTGTGACTAGTGATGTCCCACAAGGATCTGTTCTGGGACCTCTACTTTTCGTGATTTTTATTAACGACCTGGATGTGAGGGTAGAAGGGGGGGTTGGCAAGTTTGCAGACCACACAAAGGTTGGTGGTGTTGTAGATAGAGTAGAGGATTGTCGAAGATTGCAGAGAGACATTGATAGGATACTGAAGTAGGCTGAGAAGTGACAGATGGAGTTCAACCCGGAGAAGTGTGAGGTGGTACACTTTGAAAGGACAAACTCCAAGGCAGAGTACAAAGTAAATGGCAGGATACTTGGTAGTGTGGAGGAGCAGAGGGATCTGAGGGTACATGTCCACAGATCCCTGAAAGTTGCCTCACAGGTAGATAGGGTAACTAAGAAAGCTTATGGGGTGTTAGCTTTTGTAAGTCGAGGGATAGAGTTTAAAAGTCTCGGGGTATTGATGCAGCTCTATAAAACTCTGGTTAGGCCACACTTGGAGTACTGTGTCCAGTTCTGGTCGCCTCACTATAAGAAGGATGTGAAAGCTTTGGAAAGGGTACAGATTTACCAGGATGCTGCCTGGTTTAGAGAGTATGCATTGTGATCAGAGATTAGGGGAGCTAGGACTTTACTCTTTGGAGAGAAGGAGGATAAGAAGAGATATGATAGAGGTATACAAGATATTAAGAGGAATAGATAGATAGCCAGCCAGCGCCTCTTCCCCAGGGCACCACTGCTCAGAACAAGAGGACATGGCTTTAAGGTAAGGGGAGGGAAGTTCAAGGGGGATATTAGAAGAAGGATTTTTACCCAGTGAGTGGTTGGTGCATGGAATTCACTGCCTGAGTCAGTGGTGGAGGCAGATACACTAGTGAAATTTAAGAGACTACTAGACAGGTATATGGAGGAATTTAAGGTGGGGGTTATATGGGAGGTAGGGTTTAAGGGTTGGCACAACATTGTGGGCCGAAGGGCCTGTACTGTGCTGTACTATTCTATGTTCAATGTTCCAGCAAATCTTTGAACTTCAAAGATTTTCACAAGCATTTATTTAAAGTGAAAACTGATAACTGAATGCCTGGGATGGGGGTCCCACGGGATGCCAAAGTTGTTCTGTCTGGACAGTCAGTGGGTTACATATTTTTTTAAAAAAGATTAGCTTTATTTGTCGCATGTGCATCGAACATACAGTACGTTGAAATAATTCAATTGCACCAGCGACGGTCTGAATATGAACTGAGGAGCAGCCCGCAAGGGTCACCATGCTTCCTGCACCAGCATTGCCTGCCCATGCTACATTTAAGAGGGAGTTAGATATGGCCCTTGTGGCTACGGGGATCAGGGGGTATGGAGGGAAGGCTGGGGCGGGGTTCTGAGTTGGATGATCAGCCATGATCATAATAAATGGCGGTGCAGGCTCGAAGGGCCGAATGGCCTACTCCTGCACCTATTTTCTATGTTTTTATGTTTCTATAACTTACTAACCCAAGCCCTTGTACATCATTGGAATGTGGAAGGAAACTGGAGCACCCGGAGGAAACCCACGTGGCCATGGAGAGAAGATACAATCTCCTTACGGGAACTTACACAAATGCCCTTGCAAACCTACTTCAGCACATCATCCCTTACATAAAAGTGCCTTGTAGCTGCATCCATTCAGTGACTACTTGTACACTTTGTACTGTACAGCTACTGTATAATATGGGACTACTTTATGTTGTAGGGACACGTCGTTGCATGCGCTATTAGGCATGCATTGATCTGTACATGTGTGTTCAGGTCGGTTTCAGTCAGTAAAGAACCCTGTTAACTTAGCTCCTGTCTCCAGCATTTTTATTGATAACTTTGTTGTGTAACCCGGCCACAATCACAACACACTTGGATGAGAACAGGGCTGATTTTAATATTTAAGTCCTTTGCTTTCATCCATTTTCTGCCATTCAGGGATGTCCATGTACAAAATGTGTATTAATCCATGCTGGCTTGCTTTTGCTTACAGTGTGCCTTGGTGGAGGATCTCTTGACAAACTGACAAGCCTTGCAATCTTCTACTATGAGTGTTGGCAGGGAATATCTCTCTACATTTTGCAAAGCTGTTCCAAGATTATGCATTGTCTATTTTCATTTCCAGAGAGCTTTCTTTTGCTCCCAGTTGGCACTAGCTATACTGAAGCAGTTGCTTAGCACATTTTTAACTAAAGGGTGATATTTTGCCTCCTGTGGCACCTTTACATAGGGGCTGTAAACAGGGTTTCGTTAATTCACCTTCTCCAAGGATCGTCACCTTGTTGTGGTGAAGAGGCTTCTGAGTTCCTGAGATGCCAAGAACGAAACCTCCTGGAGCTTAGCTCCTGGTGGGTTCTCCCAAGGCAGTGAGGTCAAAGGGGAGGATCCAGGCAAAGAATGATCAAAGTGGTGGAGGTGGAGAAAGATGATGACACAGTGGAGGCAGGGGAAGGGTCCCCAGTCATCTTGCATACCCTGGCTTCAATCTGTCAAGGACCGTGTGGTGGCTTCCCATGCACCAGCCTCCTCACGTTAAACTAAGTCACATAGGGACATCCTCCATTAACGGAATAATCCAGGGTCAAATTTCAAACGCAATTTCAGTGATCGCACTATTCCTTTGTTAACTTATACAATAACACCCTCAGGGTCTTGGACGAAAGATGTGTTTTCTTGCGTGACTATGTTCTTTTTTTTCCCACCTAGCTATTTTGCACGCGTGTGTATGTTTTGTACCTTGGTCCCAATGGAATGTTGTCTTGTTTGGCTATATTCATGTATGGTTTGAATGATAATTAAACTTGATTTAATTTCACAATAAATCCAATTGAAAACAAACCTTTTTGTGGATTTTATCTGACTTTTGTAATACTACTATATTTTTTTAAACAATTCTCCCTTTTAATTCTTTAATCAGATTGGTGGTACATTACTTAATGGGTGTTTTATTTTCAGTAGTAGATTTTATTCCAAAGTATCAGGGCACAACTGTTTTTGAGGAAATGGTGGCTCCAACAGGTCTTTGCCTGTGTGCCGGAGCTGCACAATCTCTGTGTAATAGTCAGGGAAGCATAACTTGTCATCATTTGTCCTTTTATCAGCTGGACCTGGTCAGTGTCCTGCTATAGAAGGCCATGTTAATTTATGTCCAGGCTGTGTACATTTACTTATCTGCAGTGCGACTGGCTGTGGTGCTCAGTCAGACTGGCTCCTCCACAGGCTGCTAGACTCTTCCTGCCTGTAGGAATAAGTGGAAGCTAACTGTTCTTCTCCTGCCAAGTTGCTAAGTCATAATAATAACAACCGCAAAGGGAGCACCAAAGGCATTGATTGTCTCAGCAGTCTTGGACTCGAAGCAAGCGCTTGCGTCTTCAATCATGCATGCTCGTTTTCTGTAAAGAGCACCTTCATTCAAATAAGGTGAAATTAAGGACAATTATTGCCCAATATTTGTTTGAATATTTGTTAGTGTTGGGCACGTGGCCAAGTGGTTAAGGCGCTTGTCTAGTGATTTGAAGGTCACTAGTTCGAGCCTCAGCTGTGGCAGCGTGTTTATGTCCCTGAGCAAGGCACTTAATCACACATTGCTCTAGTCTGTGCGAGGAGTGGCACCCCACACAGACTTCCAATCTGCGCCTTGTAAGGCACGAAAATGCCTGACGCAGGCCTCTCATGGTCTGAGTCGACGTTCCCTCCTCTCCCTTTGTTTGAAACTCAACCAGAATCAGAACCAAGTTTATTATTGCTGTCATATGTTTTGAAACTTGATGTTTCAGCAGTACAGTGCAGTATTAATAAACCTGATTCTGGTTCTGTAAGCTGCAATAAAAAGTTCAGTATATAAAATGAGTATAAAAATAATGCAAAGACTGAACAAAATCGTGTGATAGTTTCATGGGTTCATGGTCCGTTGAGATATCTGATGGTGGAGGGGAAGAAGCTCTTCTTAAAACATTGAGCATGCATCTTCAGGCTCCTGTACCTCCTCCCTGATAGAAGCAATGAGGAGAGGCTGTGTCCTTGATGGTGATCATGCTTCATAATGGATGCCATTATTTCAGTCTGAATTTCTATTGTATTCTTCCAAATACTGAAATTAATGCAGTGGCTAAATTGCTCAGCTCTTGGGGTTACTTTAATGGATTAATATGTTTACTGTGGTTCATTGACTGCATCTTGTAGAAGGCCACACAGTACCTTTTCCTCGGTGTGAGATACAGGTATTCACATTACTGGGCAGATTAAAGGCTAAAGGCAGGTTTCAGACTCATTGAGAGCTAACATGTTTCCTGTCAATTTTCCTTCCACCTTCTGCAGTAGTAATGTTGCATTATTTTATTTTGGGCACAGTGCATAATGTTCCTCATGTTGATTTCTTCCTGTGTTAAATAAGGATAACTGTATGAATAGTAAAATCTGACAGGACATGGAATGTGATTGAAACGTGCCCCATCCACAATCAGAACTGATTAAGGGAATTCTATTAACTTAGAACAATGAAATATATACTGAAATACTGATTCGCCTTCCTGATGGAATAGTCTTTGGTTAATCTTAAAGTCAGTCATCGAAAGTCTATCAGTCATCTAAAGAGCCTGTAGTTCCATATGCAATAATAGACAAGTAAACACAATAATTTACTTCCTCTTATGGTCTAAAAGGAACTCAGAAATATGCTATAACAATTACTTTGCCTTGAATTAAACGAGTCCATTCTGTAGATTTATCAGAAAGATATTCCAGCCAATCATCAAAAGCATTTTCAAAGCAATTTTATGCTTTTAAAAAAGTGAAAAGTTTGATGTGTTTCCAGTAAAATAAGCTAACCATACAGTATTTCATTTTCCATGTGGCAGATAAACATATCACCATTATGTGTTGTGTTGTATGACATGAGTGATCACAGACTTCCATCTGTCCATGACACATAAAATGCTGGAGGAATCTTGTGTGTGTTGCTTGGATTTCCAGCATCTGCAGACTTCCTTTTGTTTATGACTATGGCTGTTCTTGGCAATTTTTTCTACAGAATTGGTTGGCCATTGCCTCCTTCTGGGTAGTGTCTTTACAAGACGGGTGACCCCAGACATTATCAATGCTCTTCAGGGATCACAAGCCTGGCGTCAGTGGTCACATAACCAGGACTTGTGATACGCACCAGCTACTCCTACGACTGTCCACCACCTGCACCCATGGCTTCACGTGACCCTGATCGGGGGGACTAAGCAGTTACTACCCTTTGCACCTTACACCTCCTTTGGTAGAGATGTATCTCCACCCCACCACCCAATTATAACCATATAATTATTCTAATTTCATTATAGTGTAGGAGAAAGAGTTCAGAGAGTGTAAGTTCCCACAAGGTTTGGTGTCATCCAGCAGCTAATATTATTAAAGCAACACTTTCAGTACGCTGGATGAAATCAGCAGGTCGGGCAGCATCAGTTAGAAATGATGAGTTGACGTTTCGGGCCAGAACCCTTCGTCAGGACTGAAGAACGAAAGATGGAGAAGGATTTGAAGAATGCTTGTAGCTTCAGTTGAAAGACCAGTAATTTGAAAGACAAAGGGGTGGGGGAGGGGAAGCATCGACGTCATAGGCAGGAAAACAATGGGTAGTAGAAGAAGGAGGCGGAACCATGAGGGAGCTGGGGGAGGGGGTAGAGTGAAATAGGGATAGAAGAAGGGAGGGGGAGGGAATTACTGGAAGCTGGAGAATTCTATGTTCATACCAAGGGGCTGGAGACTACCTAGACGGTATATGAGGTGTTGCTCCTCCAACCTGAGTTTAGCCTCATCATGGCAGTAGAGGAGGCCACGTATGGACATATCTGAATGGGAGTGGGAAGCAGAGTTGAAGTGGGTGGCTACCAGGAGACCCTGTCTGTTGTGGCAGACGGAGTGGAGGTGCTCGTCGAAGCGTCTACCGTTTGTAAACAACATCAAACTGCCTGAAGGACCCCGACTCCAGATTTCTTCCTCGCGATTTATTCCCGAAGCTTTTCCCAAGACCGCAAAGCTGATGAGCCCCACTTGCATAGATTACATGTCCGTAAAGTGACGCTAGGCACAAGAGTGTCTGTACCTAATGTGACTGACGGGAAATAATAAAATTGTGGTGGTTGGTGGCGTGAAAGGGTGTGTTAGTGGGAGGGGGCCTTACTGGTTGGAGAAAGAAACTGTGGTCCTCGTATGGATGCTCCATAGCCTCGTCCCTGATGGGAGTGGCACAAACAGTCTATGAGCAGGTTGGCTGGGATCCTTCATGATGTTACTTGTACTTTTCCTGCACCTTTCTGTATATACTTCCTTGATGGCAGATAAGCTGGTACCGGTAATGATTTGGGCAGTTTGACCAGCGGTTGTAGATGCAGCATGTTAGCGTGCTCTCTATTGTACATGTGTAGAATGGCGTGTGTAGATGAGCATTGTCCCACTCTCTTCAGCCTCCTCAGAAATTAGGGGCATTGGTGATCTTTCCTGATTGAGGACTGAGAAGTTGTGTGAGATGTGCACTCCCAGGAGTTTGAAATTGCTCGCAGTTTCCACTGCTGTGCCGCCAAAGACGTGTGTGAGTGGTATGAGTTATCCTGAAGTCGATAGGCATGTCCTTTGTTTTGTTGACATTGAGGAAGAGGTTGCAGATTATCTTGAGTTAACATTATCAATCCAAGCAAAGGATAACACATTAGCATGTGAAGTTTTCACTTTTCCCTGCCATGTGCTATAAGGGAAAAAGATGAACTGATTGCAAAACTTCGGTAAAAATAGTTGAAGATTTATTGAAGAGTAAAAATGAAAACAATTGAGTGACAAAATATTTTTAAACATTGCAAAGGAATATCTGTGATGTGTACATGAAAATTAAAGTAATGATGCATTTTTTAAATGAAGATAGTGCTACTTTAGGCAAAGAAAATGCATAGTTTCAAATTTCAAAATCTCCACAGTCAAGTTATTTATCAAGCAAGGAGATGATGTCTTATTTTGAGATATTAAAGAACAGACAGATGAAGTCATCCAATTATCAGAAAAATGTTTCTGACACTAACAAAAAGTAGCTGCTATGATTTGAATGCATTGGCTATGCATCTGCAGCTAGAGAACCAAAATTCTCAGCTCTTGATCCTTTTACCTTATAGAAATGATAGCAAGTTCCAACGTGTGTTTAGAAGTTGCTGGTATTGAAGCCTTGTTCCCTCCACAACATAGTTATTATAGCCATACAATAATAGGTGGTCATTCCGGTGGCTGCAGATATGCCTGGAATCTCATCTCAGACTCAAAACTCACTGAAGATTGTGAACAGTTGTGTTCACCCTCAGCAAGTGGAATTAGTAAAATAATATAAATACAGAGAATGATGGAAATGCTCAGGAAATCCATCACAAATCATGGAAAGAGAAAGAACATGATTTGTATTGTATTCCATTTTCCAAGCAGATGTTGCCTGTTTCCAGTAATTACAATTTTTTTAATGTCAGATTTCTAGCATCTGCTGGTTTTTAAATTTTCAGCTACCGAAAATAATAACTGTGCTTTGAAAAAGAGAACTGTGCAATTTTTTCTTTGGTCAATGGTGGATGTTGGAAAAGCAGCATTTCAAATGTGAATTTGGGATCGCTTATTGCATCCGGTGCTGTTGGTGCAGTCTCCTCCGCATTGATGAGACCTGTCACAGACTGAGGAACTGCTTCGTTGAGCACATTCGCTCCATGTGCCGTAACAGCCGGGACCACCTGGTAGCCTGCCATTTTAACTCCGCTTACACTGGCATGCTTGTACAGAGCCCCCTCACTGCCATGATGAGCCCACAAACAAATTCAAGGAACAATGTATCATAGTCTGACCTGGTCGTCTCTGAACCGATTGATTTCCCTAACTTCGGGAAACCACTCCCCTCTGCCTTCCAAAACCCCCCACCTCGCACCCAACCTTACCTCTCTGGCCCTTTTTCCCTCCCCCACCCCTTGCTTCCTCTGGTTCCCCTTTACTATCCTCTCCCATCAGATTCCACTGTTGTCAGCCCTCTGCCTCTTCCACTTATCATCTCCCAGCTTCTCATATCGTCCCACTTTCCTTTCTTCCCTCCTACCTGCCTTCCCCCCTCACCTGGATTCACCTTTCACCTCCTTGTGCTCCTCCTACTCCTTCTCATCCTTTTATCCTGCCTTCTGAACTCCTCCTTTCCAGTCCTGGTGGAAGGACTGAGCGCAAATGTTGTCTGTTCATTTCCTTCCACGGTTGCTGCCTGACCGTTGAGCTCCTCCAACGTTTTGCTTGTTGCTAGACTGAATTACTAACTACTTTCCTGTTTCTCAGGGAGTGAAACAGGAAACTAGTGAGACTTAGTGTCAGAACAGTTATTTATTCAGATAAATTGCAATAGTGAACACCTGGAATGATTTCTTTTTTCCAATTGAGATATCACATGGACATGTACTGACAGGCAGAGACCTGTCTGATTCATTGAACATGGGACAAATAATTCACTTGATTTCAAGCAATGATTCATTTAAAAATTGAGTTGCTGAAGAGAAGAATTTGTGTTACACTAAATCCTTGTTATCTGTAAAGAAAATAAGACCATGAGATACTCTAGGAAGAGGTAAATTGACGTTTCAGGCCGAGGCCCTTCGTCAGGACTAACTGAAAGAGCTAGTAAGAGATTTGAAAGTGATCTCCTAGAGATGCTGCCTGCTGCGTTCACCAGCAACTTTTATGTGTTTTGTTTGAAATCCCAGCATCTGCAGATTTCCTTGTGTTTGCGTTTTTAAAGACTGTGAGATATAGGAGCAGAATTAGGCCATTTGGCCCATTGCGTGTGCTCCACAATTTCATCATGGCTGATCCATTTTCCTTCTCAGCCCCAGTCTCCTGCCTTCTCCCTATATCCTTTCATGCCCTGACTAATCAAGAATCAATCAACCTCTGCCTTAAATGTACATAAAGACTTGGCTCCAGAGCTGTTTATGACAACAAAATCCACAGATTCACCACTCTCTGGCTAAAATTAAAAGCCTCCTCATCTCCGTTCTAAAAGGACACCCCTCCATTCTGAGGCTGTGTCTTCTGGTCCTAGACTCCCCCATAATAGGAAACATCCTTTTCACATCCACTCAATCACGGCCCTCGGGAAAACGGGAAAAGACTTCCGCTAATACCAAACACACATACTACTAAAAATCTCAAATTTGTACCCAATACACCTTTTCAAATGAACATAAATTTGCTTTAAAATATTATAAATGCATTAATACACATTAATAAGCAGAGTAAAATAATTAAATACCTTTTTAGGTATTTTCTGATAAACTACTTTGCATTTGAAAGGTATGAAATTAGAAGGGGTGTAGCCACATAAACAAAAAACACTCTCTATTCAAGCAGTGAACAGCAGGGACCTATTTGACATAAGTGGTCTGGAAACTTATCAGCATATTTATACAGACAGAAAAGACAGAACATACAGCATAGGAACAAGCCCTTTGGCCAAGATGTCTGCACCGATCATCATGCCAAATAAAACTAGACTTTGTCCGCCTGCACATGATCCATATCCCTCCATGTCCTGGATATTTATCTGTGTCAAAAAGAGCCTCTTTGTATCTGCCTCACCACTGCTCATAGTAGCAGGATTGCAGGCACCTACCAAAGTTCAAAATTCAAAGAAACTTTGAACCTTACCACTCTCTGTGTAAAAATAAACTAGCGCCTCACATCTCCCAGAAAACTTTCCCCCAGATTCTCAATACACTCACAACTGCATGGCCAGCTTCTGCTCTAACTGCATCTGCAAGATTGCAGATGATACCACCGGGCTACATTCTCAAGTAACAATGAGACAGAGTACAGGAAGGAGAAAGGGAGCTTAGTTGCATGATGTCATGATAGCTATTCCTTCAATGTCAGTGAAACAGGAGAGCTGATCATTGACTTTGGGAAATGGGAGGGGGCAGTGCACATGCTCTTGTTTCTACCAATGGTGCTAAGGTTGAGAGGTTGAAAGCTTCTGTTCCTAGGAGTGAGCATCACCAATATGCCGTCCTAGTCCAACCACATAGAAGCCAGAGCCAATAAAGCTCGCCAGCACCTCCAGTTCCTCAGGAAGCCAAAGAAACTTGGCATCTCTTCTTTGTCCCTTACTAATTTTTATCAATGCACTTTAGAAAGCATCTCATCAGGATGTACCGTGGCTTGGTACGGCCACCGCTCTGCCCGTGACCGCAAGAAACCGCAGAGAGCTGTGGACACAACTCAGCACATCACAGAGACCAGCCTCCCCTCCAGGAACTCAGTCTACAGTACTTGCTGCCTCAGTAAAGCATCCAGCATAATAAAACACCCCAGCCACGCCAGACATACCCCCTTCTCCCCCCACCTCCTCGCCCCATCAGGCAAATGATAGAGAAGCCTTGAAAGCATATGTCTCCAGACTCAGGAACATCTTCAACCCATTATTCTGAGATTATTGACTGGTTCCCTAGTACGATAAGACACACTCCTGACCACACAATTAATGACCTTCCCCTTCTTGCCCACCCGCACTGCACTCTCTCTGTAAGTGTAACACTTGATTCTATTGTTTTAGCTTGTACTACTGATGCACAGATTCCAGAGGCCCAATCAGCGGTGGGAACAGAGCACTTTAAGGAGGTCACTTGCAGGTCGACGAACAGTTGCAGCAGTGCGTACTATCTACAAGATGCACTGCAGCAACACACCAAAGCTCCTAAGGCAGCACCTCCCAGACACACAACCGCTACCATCCAGAAGGATGAGAACAGCAGGTACCTGGGAACACCATCACTTGGAAATCCCTCTCCTAGTCACTCACCACCCTGACTTGGAAACATATCGCTGTTCCTTCATTGTCACTGGGTCAAAATCACAGAATTCCCTCCCTAACAGCACTGTGGGTGTACCCACACCTCAGAGACTGCAGCGGTTCAAGAAGGCAGCTCATCACCACCTTCTCAAGGGCAACTAGGGATGGGCAATAGATGCTGGCTTAGCTGGCGATGCCCACATCCTATAAGTGAGTGAATGAATAAATAAGTAAACAGGGGCAGTGAAGCCTGTATAAAAGGAGAACTTCGCGGGCACTTGGAGATTCTGGAGGCCCAGTCAGCGGTGGGAACAGAGCACTGTGAAGTAAATAAAAGCACAGAAGGGACTTGCAGGGCAGCCATTGATGGGAGTGGGAGTGTCGGGCTTTGACTCAAGAATCATTCCCATCAGGTCCTGGGAACATGTCCACCTTAATGCTCTTCAGATGACACATCTCCTTGATCTCAAATTGTGCTAGCACGTTGCTATGCTCCATAATGCTCTCACTATCTTCCATATCCCTGGTGAATACCTATGCAAAGCCATCCTTTAGTATCTCGCCCACATCCTCTGACTCCAAACATAAATTCTACTTTTTTTTTAATCCGTGAATGGTTTTGCCTTCTCCTTAGTCATTCTGGCGGCCCAGTCAGCAACGGGAGCGGCGCAAAGAGGAGGTTTCTCGCAGTCTGGTGGCAGTCGTTTAAAAGGAGAGCTGCGCGGGCACTCTGTGTCATCCTGGCGGCCCAATCAGTGGCAGGAGAAGTGCAGAGAGGTTAAAATAAAAGCACAGAAGGGACAAGTGGGGCGGCCATTGTTGGGAGTGGGCCAGCAGTGAGAGTGGAGAGTCAGGCTTTGGCTTAAAGGAGGCTCCGGCCCGGATCTCCCAAGGAACTACATCTGTGTGAAGTGCATCTGGCTGCAACTCCTTGAAGATCATGTTAGGAATCTGGAGCAGCAACTGGATGATCTTCGGCTTGTACGGGAGATTGAGGAGATCATTGATTGGAGTTAGAGCATAAGAGCATAAGACGTAGGAGCAGAATTAGGCCATCTGGCCCATCAAGTCTGCTCTGCCATTCAGTCATGGCTGATCCTTTCTTTTTATCTCCTCCTCAACCCCATCTCCCAGCCTTCTCCCCGTAACCTTTTGATGCCATGTCCATTCAAGAACCTGTCAATCTCTGCCTTAAATACAGCCAGCAGCCTGGCCTCCACAGCTGCGCGTGGCATAAAGTTCCACAAATTCACCACCCTTCGGCTAAAGAAATTTCTCCACATCTCTGTTTTGAAAGGGCGCCCCCCTCTATCCCAAGGCCGCGTGAGTTACGGGGAAGTAGTCACCTCTAAGCTGCAGGAGGCAGGTAGCTCAGTGACTGTCAGGAAAACGCCTGGAACTGTGAATAGGCAGTTAGCGCAGAGCACCCCATGGCCATAACCCTCAATAATAAGTATACTTTTCTGGATACTGTTGTGAGGGATGACTTCCCAGGAAAATGCCATGGAGACCGGGTTACTTGCACTGAGCATGGGTCAAAAGTGTAGAAGGGAAAGAGGGAGAAGTGGGGGAGCAGAAGTGATAGGGGACTCAATAGTCAGACAGGAGATTCCATGGATTTGAACTGGACATCCGGATAGCATGTTGTCTCCCAGATGCCAGGGTCAGGGATGTCTTGGATCGTGTCCACAGCATTTTGGAGAGGGAGGGGGAGCAGCCAGGTGTCTTGATACATGTTGGTACCAATGACATCAAAAGAAAAAGCAAAGGGGCCCTGAAGAAAGGATTATTTGGCAGATAAATGCGTAGTTACGAAGCTGGTGCAGGGGGCAAGGCTTCAGGTTCTTGGATCATTGGGATCTTTTCTGGGGCGGTATGACCTGTACAAGAGGGATGGGTTGCACCTGAATCCAAGGGTACCAATATTCTCAGGGGCAGGTTTGTTAGAGCTTTTGGGAAGGGTTTAAACTAATATAGCAGAGGGATGGAAAACAGAGTGAATGGACTCAGGACAGGACGGAATGTCAAAAAGCAAAGATAGCATGCAGTCAGACTGTCAGGAAGGGCAGGCAGATGATAAGACAAAATTGCAGGCAGCTGAGTAAGTATCAGTCCATTAGGGATGCATAATCAAAATGGGTAGCAAATATGGTACTCAAAGTGTTACATCTCAATGCACAGAGTATAAGAAATAAGGTGCATGATCTTGTTGCACACAGATTGTCAGGTATGATGTTGTGGCCATCACTGAATCATGGCAAAAGGATGGCCGTAGTTGGTAGCTGAATGTCCAAGATTACATGTTGTATCAGAGGGATAGGAAGGTAGGCAGATGGGGAAAACGAGGAAGGTGCAGGATAGATGCATTCCTAAAACAAGGAAACACTCAAATGGCAAAATAGTACAACTGTGGCTGATATGGGAAGTCAAGGCTAATATAAAGGCAAAAGGGAGGGCATACAACAAAGCAAAAATTAGTGGGAAGATACAGGATTAGGAAGCTTTTAAAAACCTACAGAAATCAACTAAAAGAATCACTAGGAGGGAAAAGATGAAATATGAAAGCAAGTTAGCAAACAATATCAAAGTGGATAGTAAAAGTTTTTTCAAGTATGTAAAAGATAGAGAGATGAGAGTGGATATAGGGCTGCTTGAAAATGAGACTGGAGAAATAATAATGGGGAACAAGGAAACAGCAAATGAACTAAACGAGTATTTTGCATCAGTCTTCGCTGTGAAAGACACTAGCAGTATGCCAGGTGTAGAAGCGAGTGAGTGAAGAGTAGTGAGTGCAGTTGCTATTACAGGGAGAAAGTGCTCAAAAAACTGAAAAACCTAAAAGTGTATAAGTCACCTGGAGCAGATGAAGGCAGCAGAAAGGAAATTATCGACCAGTTAGCTGGACCTTAGTCGTTGGGAAGATGTTGCAGCTAATGGTTAAGGATGAGGTTATGGAGTACTTGGTGACACAGGACAAGATATGACAATATCAGCATGGATTCCTTAAGGGAAAACTTGCCTGATGAACCTTTTCAGGTTGGCTGCCAGTGACTAGTGGTGTTCCGTAGGGTTTGGTGTTGGGACCGCTTCTCTTTATGCTGTATATCAATGATTTAGATAATGGAATAGATGACTTTGTTGCCAAGTTTGCAGATGATATGAAGATTGGTGGAAAGGCAGGTAGTGTTGAGGACACAGACAGGCTGGTGAAGCATATAGTCAGATTAGGAGAATGGACAAGAAAGTGGCAAATGAAATACAATGCTGGAAAATGCATGGTCATGCACTTTAGTAGAAGAAATAAATGTGTAGGGTGTTTTCTAAACGGGGAGAAAATCCCAAAATCTGAGATGCAAAGGGACTTGGGAGTCCTTGTGCAGAACAGCCTTAAAGGTTAGCATGCAGGTTGAGTCAGAGGTGAGGAAGGCACATGCAATGTTAGCATTCATTTGAAGAGGTCTAGAATACAAGAGCAGGGATGTAATGCTGAGGATTTATAAGGCACTGGTGAGGCCTCACCTTGAGTGTTGTGAACAGTTTTGGGGCCCACAGATAAGGAAAGATGTGCTGGTATTGGAGAGGGTTCAGAGGAGGTTCATAGAATGATTCCAGGAATGAAAGGGTTATCATACGAGGAATGTTTGATGGCTCTGAGTCTGTACTCGCTGGAATTTAGAAGGATGAGGGGAGATCTCATTGACACCTTTCGAATGTTTGAAGGCCTAGAAAGAGTAGATATGGAAAGGATGTTCCTCATGGTGGGGCAGTCTAGGACAAGAGGGTTAGAGGGGCGTCCATTTAAATCAGAGATGCAGAAAATTTTCGTTAGCCAGAGGGTGGTGAATTTGTGGAATTTTTTATCACAAGCAGCTGGAGAGATCAGGTCGTTTGGTGTACTTAAGGCAGAGGTTGATTGGCCATGGCATCAAATGTAACGGAGAAGGCCGGAGAGCGGGGTTGAGGATGGGAAATAAAGATCAACCGTGGCTGAATGGCAGAGCTGATTCAGTGGTCCTAATGGCCTAATCCTTCTCCTATGTCTTATGGTATTATGGTCTTACTGTTTTTGAGACAATATACTTTTGGATTCTCTTTAATCCTGCTTGCCAGGGATATTCCAAAGTCATTTTTGGCCTTCCTAATCTCATGCTTAACCCTTTCCTTGCTAAGTTTATATTCTTCAAGGACCATGTCTAATTTTAGCTTCCAAAACCTCCCTTTGCCTTTTCAACTAAACTTATAACCTTGCTCCACATTAATGTTCCCTTCCATTGCTATTCTTATCTTTCTTTCTTACTAGAACATTAGGCAGTCCTTAACTCCAATCAGGTGACCTGTAAGCAACTCCAACATATCATATGTGGACTGGCCTAATATCAGCTGCTCCTAATTAACTCTCCCTAGCTTCTGTCTAATAATATCAGAATTGCCTTCCCCCAATGCAGTACTTTCCCACAAGATCCAGATTTTTGCTTCATCATAAATATCCTAAAATTTATGGAGCGGCCATTACTGTTCCAAAATGCTCTCCCGCTGAAAGACTGGGCTCATTTCTCAAAATGAGATCCAATATGTTCCCTCCTCTAGTTGAAATATTCATGTATTTTTTTCAAGAAACCTTCTTAGATGCACTAAAGAAATTCTGTCTTCTGTCCCATCTAAGCCTCTTGCACTAAGGAAGTCCCAGTCAGTATTAGTGAAGTTAAAGTCACCCACTATGACATCCCTTTTACATCTTTCTCTACTCTATCGGCCTATCTATTCCATTCAGACAACGGCTGTCTTGTCAATATATTGATTTTTTTTTAACTATTGAAATAAGTCCTGGAGATGAACTCACAGTATAAGAAGAGAAGGAAAACAATTACCTACTGTTGAATTTATAATCAGATTGGTTCCCTCGTTCAAGTGGAAGAGGTCACACTAATTCTGGCGTGAAGCTGAATAGCCCAATACCAGGAACACTCCAGATCTCAACTCAGCTCTGCTGAGATCAGAAGTGGAGTGAGAGTTCAGGTATCCCAGCATCAACTGAGCAATGTAGAGGCCAGCAGCATTTGTGAATTGAACAGGTCGCACTGACATAGTCAGATGTTCCAGCATTACAATCTTGACTTCTGAGTTACAATGTTCAGGTGCAGAAATCAAGAACGTGTTGATCTGTGCATTGTTTTTAGCTGGTGATTCTCATGGGAACCAACAAATGAAATTCAGTCATGCCCTTTGTGTTGGACAGTAACACTGGTTCCACTGAATATGGAACTAATATAGGAATAAAGGAGAAGAGGTGGGCTTGCGTGTCATCTATTGCGCTCCCTTTATGATGATCAGCAGGAGGCATGACTAACTTTGACAGCTTAATCATGTTTACTTTTAACCAAGATTCCAAGTTAATGGTGCTACATGTAGACCGTCCTCAGTACAGACAGCAGAAATACAGTTGGGATCTTCTTTTAAGGACTTTAAGAAGGACAGATCTGTGTGGTGTGAGTGAAACAGAGCAACAGGGTCTTAAAATGTGGGATTTTTTTCTACACTGGCAAGGACTTGGATCTGGAAGCTTCCTTGGACAAAGTAAGATGTGAGTAGCTAATTGCAGCTGTGGATCCCAAGCACTGCTAAAAATGGGCACCTACTGGATTATATTGTCTCTGGTTTGTGAACTGTAGTGAAGAACTGTCAATGGCACCTTGGTGGATGTGTGAACGATGATACTGGAAACTTGGATTTCCATATATTATTGAGGTCCCTGCCTGTTACCAGAAACCACCCGGTTCAGACCTATGCCATTTATTGAGTTATTATAGTAACACGTTTGAAATATTACAGAGAACTCTAGATCTAGATTTGAAAGACCTCCGCCTAATCAGAAATCTGTACTAGGAACAAACTGCTGCTGTAAGAATAGATGGAGAAGTGAGTCAGTTTACAAAAATCAAGAGAGACGTTAGACAAGGGTGTGTTTTCTCCCCTGATTCATTTAATGTGTACAGTGAAACAATATTACAAAAAATAAGAGACATCTTGGGAATCAAAGTTGGTGGTGAAAACGTCAATAATTTCAGAAATGCAGATGACACTGTGTTAATTGCAAGTATGGAGGAAGAACTACAAAACTTAATTGATATAATTGTTGAAGAAAGTGCAAAAATGGGTCTATCTATCAATTTCAAAAAGACAGAATGTATGGTGATATCCAAAAAGAAGGAGAATCCGATCTGCAGGCTTAGAATAAATGGGGAAGACATAAAACAAATAAAGAACTTTTGCTACTTAAGAAGCTGGGTGACATCAGATGGTAGGTGCGACTTGGACATCAAAAGAAGAATAGGGATGGCAAAAGACACCTTTACGAGAATGAATAGTATACTGACCAATACTAAACTAGGCATGATAACCCGCCTCAGAGTACTGAAATGTTATGTTTATCCAGTTAAGTTATATGGCTCAGAATGTTGGACAATATCTAGTAACATGAGGAAACGAATTGTAGCAGCAGGAATGTGGTTTTTGAGGAGGATGCAAAGAAAATCATGGACGAAACGAATATCTAACGAGGATGTCGTGAACAGAACAAACACAAACTGAGAAATAATGTATGAGATCATGAAAAGGCAACGTAACTTCATTGGACATGTGATTAGGAAAGAGGAGTTAGAATGCACGGTAATTATGGGAAAGATTGAAGGGAAGAAAGCAAGAGGAAGACAAAGACAAATAATGATGGAGACAGCAGCCAGAGAACTAGAAATGAATACCATTGAATTGATCCACTTGACTCGAAACAGGAGTGTGTGGGCCATGGCAGTCAAAGTTCAAACTGGGCATGGTACATGATGATAATGATGACAGTAACACGTGCAATCAAATTAAGTTTCACAATTGGCTTTCAAGTCTCCAAAAGGTGGAGAAAATCATCAAGGTTTTGCACTCTTGATTGCCATCTGACACTTGTTGAAGTGCCATATTGGTGACATCAGATATGTGCAGGATTAGTCTCAACTATCCCGCGAAGGGTCTCGGCCCGAAATGTCGACTGTACTCTTTTCCATAGATGCTGCCTGGCCTGCTGAGCTCCTCCAGCATTTTGTGTGTGTTGCTCGGATTTCCAGCATCTGCAGATTTTCCCTTGCTTGTGATTAGTCTCAACTATGATTCTGAATCAAATTACAACCTCAGTCATTGCTGAGGCTTAAATCATAAGAGGTAGCTGGCAAGGTACATGAAAATGTTTATTGCTAGAGAATCTACTCAAGTACTGATGGCTGGTACACTGTTGAATTGTGAACCCTCACAGTTCATGAACATCATAGGAATATGCGCAGGAACCTAGAAAATCAAGTAGGTGGTATCCATAAGCACCTGGCCAATTTTGATGATGCATAACAATTTCTGAAGAATTTCTTTAGCCGGCCCTCCAGAGCACCAGGAGTTCTCTGAGTTAAATAACACATTCTACTCTAGGAACACACACAAAATGCTGGAGGAACTCAGAAGGTCAGGCAGCATCCATGGAAGGGATTAAGCAGTCAATATTTTGGACTGAGACCCTTCATCAGGAATGGAGAAGAATTGTGAGGACGCCAGAATAAGAGGGTGGGAGGGGGGCAAAGCATATAAACTGGCAGGTGATAGGTGAAACCAGGTGTGAGGAATGGTGGGTGGGGGAAGAGGGGGGGTGAAGTAAGTAGCTGGGAGATGATAGATGGAAGAGGTACAGGCCTGACAAAGAAGGAATCTAATAGGAGAGGTGAGTGAACTATAGGGGAAAGGGAAGGAAGAGGTGGGTGATGATCAGGTGAGGAGAAGGGAAGGGATGAGAGGAGAACCAGAATGGGGAATGGAAGAAGTCAGAAGGAGGAATTGGGATGACTACTTCTCCTAGAGAATTTAATGTTCATGCCATCAGGTTGGAGGCTACCCAGGCAGAAAACAAGATGTTCCTCCTCCAAATCCTCATTATGGCAGTAGAAATGGCCATGTCGGAATGGGAATGGGAAGTCAAATTGAAAAGGTGGCTTTTGTGGTGAATGGAGCAATGGTACATTTTATTTTATTATTTATGCATTATGAATTGATTGTGATCATAGCCTTTGGCCTTTACTTTTCCACACAAAATTATGAGGCACTTTTAAAATCAGAATGTAAAGCCCCAACATAAGATGGTTTCCTTCTGGATGCTTCTGGGCACCTGAGTCAGGGTGCGTAAGTCCCACCATTTCAAAACGGAATATCATATAGTTCTAATACCAACCAAATAAATTAAAGCTGATTTCACAAAATAACAATGGCTAACGCGAGGGGGCATAGTCTTCAGGTGCTTGGAAATAGGTACCGAGGGGATGTCAGAGGTAAGTTTTTCCACACAGAGAGTGGTGAGTGCGTGGAATGCACTGTCAGTGGCAGTGGTGGAAGCAGATACAATAGGGTCTTTTAAGAGCCTCTTAGATGGGTACATGGAGCTTAGAAAAATAGAGGGCAATGTGCTAGGGAAATTCTAAGCAGTTTCTGGAGTAGGTTACATGGTCGGCACAACATTGTGGGCTGAAGGGCCTGTAGTGTGCTGTAGATTTCTATGTTCTAAATAATTTTCAATTATCGATGTCAGAGTACACAAGAGCAAACTTCTTAAAATATAAATTTTCACAAAAAAATTACTCTTTTGAAGCACCATTTCCAGAAACGTGAGTATTGTTTTTAATCACGCAAAATTATAACAAGACCCTCCTTTAAGGAGACACTTCCCTTTACCCTGAATCTTATTCACCTTGACTTTCTTCGCCCATTTTACATTTAATGCAAAGGTACTGAAAGAAAATGGCTGTGTAAAAGCAATCAGGAACTTGGTAATGTGGATATTGAGTTGATCGTCCATTTGCAGCTCCATTCTGCACCAACGTCATGTAATCCAATTTTAGCAATTTTTTTTCTGTTTATCAGAAACATGGATGTCAGTATTGATGATTGAACTATTTAGGATGCCCAGTTAGGTCAAATGCTGTAATTAAATAACCTGACCTTGACCTCAGAAGAGGACCCTTAGAAACCACACTGAAATTTCCATTTCCTGCACTAACCATTGTTGTAGATAGTCCAGTTCTGCCTTTATGTTGCTCTTTCCTTTGTAATATATTCAGCATTTATCCAAAGTTCATTTATGATGCCAAAAATCAGAGACAGGCAAATCATCATACTAACTTATGTAAATACATAAATGGAATTTGATACATAAGGAGCTTTGACTGCCAAGATTCTTTTCTAATTAATAAGTTCATGATTTAATAAGTAAAAAAGGAAAGGCAGTTCATGACTCCCACTGAATGTTAACTTTAAAAAGAAATGAATCATTAGTGAGCTTCCCAGTGGTGATGTTTAGGCTGTTGCCAACACAAAAACAATCTGATACATGGGAACCACCAGCAATGGCAGATTTTTATTCAAGATTACATCAAGACAAAAATCTCAACATGGCACCAAAATAATACTGAATTAAAGGCTTTAACACACATTCAACAGGAAATAAGCTGAAGACAAACTCATTTGCTGCTGAAATCTTCACAGCTAGCTGAGAGAGAAAAGAAGTTTAAATCCCACCAATCTGGTCTAGGTTCAAAGTTCGAAGTAAATTTATTGTCAAAGTATGTAAGACTCGAAGGAGTTTTGATCATAAGCGGGCTGAAACTCCTGAAGACAGGTGGCAGATCAACTGATGATCCCACTGGTGATAGCACAGGACAGTTAACATCTTAGTCCACGTGTATTTTCAATTCATAGGTTCCCTTGATAATGTAAGATGCCCCAGGCCTAGTTCCCTTTTTTGTTGGGTCGACAGACAATGAGGCAGCAGCGTGCCCTCAGTTGTAGCAAGGACTAGGCCTCAAGCCACCTGCTCGCCTTCTGCTGCAACCCAGGGAGGATATACCAGAGGCAGTGTAGCGTGGGGTCCATTCTTGGTTGGGGGCTGGCTTCTCCTATCAGTGCTGCCCTCCAGTGTTCGATTGGTGAAATGACAGGCTGGATTGCAGGACATTTCACTCAGGGTCTTGGACTATATAGGAACATAGAAACATAGAAAATAGGTGCAGGAGTAGGTCATTCAGCCCTTCGAGCCTGCACCACCATTCAGTATGATCATGGCTGATCATCCAACTCAGAACCCTGTACCTGCCTTCTCTCCATACCCCCGATCCCTTTTGCCACAAGGGCCATATCTAACTCCCTCTTAAATATAGCCAATGAACTGGCCTCAACTGTTTCCTGTGGCAGAGAATTCCACAGATTCACCACTCTCTGTGTGAAGAAGTTTTTCCTAATCTCGGTCCTAAAAGGCTTCCCCTTTATCCTAAAACTGTGACCCCTCATTCTGGACTTCCCCAACATCTGGAACAATCTTCCTGCATCTAGCCTGTCCAATCCTTTTAGGATTTTATACATTTCAATAAGATCCCCCCTCAGTCTTCTAAATTTCAGCGAGTATAAGCCTAGTCGATCCAGTCTTTCATCATATGAAAGTCCTGCCATCTCAGGAATCAATCTGGTGAACCTTCTTTGTACTCCCTCTATGGCAAAAATATCCTTCCTCAGATTAGGGGACCAAAACTGCACACAGTACTCCAGGTGTGGTCTCACCAAGGCCTTGTACAACTGCAGTAGTACCTCCTTGCTCCTGTACTCGAATCCTCTTGCTATGAATGCCAGCATACCATTCGCCTTTTTCACCGCCTGCTGTACCTGCATGCCCACTTTCAATGACTGGTGTACAATGACACCTAGGTCTCGTTGCACCTCCCCTTTTCCTAATCAGCCACCATTCATATAACCATATAACCATATAACAATTACAGCATGGAAACAGGCCATCTCAGCCCTTCTAGTCCGTGCCAAACTCTTACCCTATCCTATTCCCACCAACCTGCACTCAGCCCATAACCCTCCATACCTTTCCTGTCCATATATCTATCCAATTTAACTTTAAATGATAACATAGAACCTGCCTCAACCACTTCTGCTGGAAGCTCATTCCACACAGCTACCACTCTCTGAGTAAAGAAGTTCCCCCTCATGTTACCCCTAAACTTTTGTCCTCTAATTCTCAACCCATGCCCTCTTGTTTGAATCTTCCCCGCTCTCAATGGAAAAAGTCTAACCACGTCAACTCTATCAATCCCCCTCATAATTTTAAACACCTCTATCAAGTCTCCCCTCAACCTTCTACGCTCCAAAGAATAAAGACCTAACTTGTTCAACCTTTCTCTGTAACTTAGGAGATGAAACCCAGGCAACATTTTAGTAAACCTCATCTGTACTCTCTCAATTTTATTGACATCTTTCCTATAATTTGGTGACCAGAACTGTACACAATACTCCAGATTTAGCCTTACCAATGCCTTATACAAATTCAGCATTACATCCCAACTCCTATACTCAATGCTCTGATTAATAAAGGCCAGCAAACCAAAAGCTTTCTTCACCACCCTATCCACATGAGATTCCATCTTTAGGGAACTATGCACCGTTATTCCTAGATCCCTCTGTTCTAAAGCATTCTTTAATGCCCTACCATTTACCATTCAGATAATAATCTGTTTTCCTGTTTTTGCCAACAAAGTGGATAACCTCACATTTATCCACATTAAATGTATATGTTTTCTTCCATGCCTATGTTTTTTTTCTTGCTATTTTGAATGTGCTGTGTATGTTTTGCACCTTGGCCACAGAGGAATGCTGTCTCGTTTGGCTGCATTCATGTAAATTTGATTTGATTTGCTTTGATTTGTACTGCATATGTCAGCATATACTACCTTGAGGTTCATTTTCTTGCAAGCATTCACAGCAGAAAGAGAAGTATAATAAAATCAGTGAAAAATTACTCAGAAAGACTGACAAATAATCAATGTGCACAAGAAGAGAACCTGTGCAAAAAACAGAAACAGTAAATAAGTAACACGTCCACAATAAGATTCAATCCCAAAATGAATACTCCTATTCAATAATTCACTCAGTAGCTAAGAAAGTTACCTTTAGCAGTGAGGTCAGGGTGATAAGTTTCAGATTAAAAGGGGTGACTATAAAGAATCTTGCTCCAAACTGCATTTCATGTTGATGGCAATTTAGAAAAAAAAAGGTCTGCCCGACAGACAAGTACAACCAATAATTTCCAAAAATTCTGTTACCCTTAAAACCCTAACTGTACTTATTTCCCGGTGACCACAGAAAAACACATGATGGCATCATTATTATAATATGTCCATTAGTATTCTAAAACAAAACAAAACTGAGAACGCCAGGCTTTTATATTGAAAAACAAGTCACTTCAGCCAGAAATAATATTGAAATGTGTGAACTCGCCAGTGCTTTAGAAAAACAATATAGTCCTACAGCAACCTAATTTGGCAATTCTCCACTGAGAGTAAAAATCCAAGGTTCATTTTTCTGTGGAGTTACTTTTCCCTTCTTCCTCTGATTAATTAAGTTGTGGATAGGAATTTTCTTAGTATAGTTCATCTGCTTTGGGAAGTACCAAGAAATGCATAATAGGTGTTAAAATTCCCTATTATGATTATTCATTTATTTATTTATTTTACTGTGGCGAATTTGCAGAATAGGCCAATGCGGCTCTTCAAGCTGCACCACCCAGAAATCCGCTGATTTATGTAGCTTAGTCATGAAACGGCTTCAAGAGGACCACAACCTTGTCATGGTTTGGAGGCTTGCGCGGCTCAATGACCCGCAGAGCGATGCTGGCTGGAGTCAGGGCTTCACGCTTTGGCTCTTGGCAGGGTCGCCCATGCCAAACAGGTCAAAGGGTAGAGGCCAGACTAAGAGAGGTCCACCGGCCCTCCAGGTTCGGGGGTAGAGCTCGGGGCCAACAACCCCAACTGGTAGGACAAAATTGTTCTGGAAACAGCAATGAAGAATCCTTCTATATCTGAGTGTGACGATATTCCTGAGTCTCTTGCATGACTGACAGCGGCGAAAACTGAGAGCAAGCTACTGACATGATGAAGGAAGCCAGAGATGAAGGGCCTTCATTACCGCCTGAATACCAACAGCGTAATAGGCAGTAAATAAGTAAGTAATCACAGTACAGTTTACAATGACCAACTAACCTACCAACCTGTACATCCTTGGGCTGTGGGAGGAAAACAGAGCATCCTGAGGAAACCCACATGGTCTCGGGGAGAACTTTTAACCCTTTACAGATATGAACCCATGCTGCTGGTACTGTCAAGCATCTTATGTAGAATAACTCAATTACGTTTTTAACGAGACAATTTACGTATCCTAAAATAAGCATTAAACCTCACAGGTGTGATAACACTAATGCTGTCAGGCATTTAATTGGGAAAATAAACAGAACATGTGGGAAATACTCAGCGGGTCAGGTAGCATCTGTGGAGGGAGTCAATGTATCTGTTCAATAACATTTCATCAGGAATACTAAGACAGAAAGATGCATGTTTAAGATGCAGAGAGGTGGAGGCAGCAGAAGTAATGTCCATCACAGAATGGGAATCAAGAGACACTGATGTGGAAGCAAAGCTGACTGGAAGGGGATGCTGAAGGTTTGTCAAAGCACCTGGTCTGTCTGGGAGAGGGAGAATTTGAGGGAAGTTAGAAAAGAGCAGAAAGAGAAAAGAAAATGCCGGGGACCATGAGGTACAGAACGCAGCAAGTGATGGAAATCTGGGCATTCACCCAATCTGCGTTTGGTTTCTCCTTTGTAGTGAGACCATGTCAAGAATACCGAAACCAGTACACTGAACTGGAATAAACACAAGCTGCTTCACCCGGAAGGAGAGTTTAAGTCTTTGGGGGTGGAAGGGGAAGATGTGAAAGAGCAGGAATTGCATGGGAGAGTGCTGTGAGTCAGAAAAAAGGCTGCTGGGGGAGATGGAATTGTAAACCAGGGAGTCGAAGAGGGAGTGGTCCCTTCAGAATGTGGAAAGGGGGAGACATGCATCTGGAGGGTCTTGGCTCAAAATGTCGACTGCTTATTGATTTCCATAGATGCTGCCTGACCTGCTGAGTTCCTTCAGCATTTTGTGTGTGTTGCATCTGTTTCTGACAACTCGTTGAAGGTGGTGAGAAATGAGTCGAATAACCGTTGAATGTGAAGGCTGGTGGGGTGGAAGGGGAACTCCATTTCTGCTTTTGGAGTGAAGGCATTGGGAGCAGATGGACACGAATAGAACAGACACCACTGTAAGCTCTTTTAGTTATGCTGAATGGGCAGGCACACTTAAGGAAAATGAAAGGCACATCAAATGCACTGGTATAAGAAATGTTAGCGCATGAAGAAGCAAAGAACAATTCCACACCCTAATCCGGCATTTCCTTCAGAATACTGGAATGGTTGGGAAGAAAGGAAGATGTGATTGGTGGTGGGATCCCATTGTGGGTTGAGAAAATGACGGAGAAATTACGGAGGAGGATCCATTCAAATTTGGGGCTTATGCAATGGAAGGACGGCAATACGCCTAGACTGAGGATGAATTCCTGTTGATCTTTCCAGCCCGTTTGATGCTAACCACTGGTGCATATCTAATGTTTTCAGTTTTTCCTTAATACATTTATTCACTGTAACAGAAACCTCAGCAACACCTGCATTTACCTTCTTTCACAGGTGGGCGACCTCATTTAAATGAAAGAAACCAGCAGTCCTTCGTCCGTCCATGTCGGCACAAGGATAAGGGACCAGCCGTAACGTCCTTCCATCCCTTCTCCCCGGAGCACCTATGGCGAGCCCAGTGGCAGCTTTGATTCTCCAACTTCCGACCTTCAGGTCATCTCTGACTTCCATGTTTGGCCAAGCATGTACAAAATTCTAAAAGAAGCTGAGCGCTGTTTGTGGATTTGGCTCAATGTTCCTCACGCAGAGCACTATTTAGGTCATCCTGCATTTCACTGCATTAATGCCCTGAAGGCTTTTGCAAATACAGGCTCAGAGTGTTTATATAATATGATCAAAGGATGCAGAGATGCATTCACTGTAAGTAAAAATTAGCATTATTCATCATATATACATTAAAATACATTGTCAGCCCACAAGAATCACCAACATAGTATGCCCACAACTTACTAACTTTTATCATCTTTGGACTGTGGGAGGAAATTGAATCACCTGGAGGAAACCCATGCAGTCATGGGGAGAATGCATAAGCTTCTTGCAAACAATTGAACCTGGATCACTGGCGTTGCAAACTTTTCTCTGACATGTCGGATATGTACTGTACATCTAGCTATTTCCCTTTTATATTAAACCTGAAGTGTTTAGTTAAAATGTAGGTGAATAAATTCTCTATCTAATTATCCATATAATTTTGAGGCACGAATACTGAGGCATCCTGACTTTCAGCTTTGTCATTTTAAAGGTTCATACCTGCTTTGGGACATCACTTTTTATGAGAAACCCAGAACAGTTACAAAGTCTATACAAATACTGTTCCCTTTGCTTCATTATACCATGAAGGATGTGTGTGAATAGCACCATATTACAGCAAAGACCTTGACCTTTGAACTCCGCTTTGTTAACAGGGTTGTTTAATCATTTGAAAGCAAGTTCTTTTCTTGCCTCAGTTAAAATTTCATGCATTTGATAAAAAGACATTTTGTGTATTGTGTATGACAAGAAGGTTGGTTAAACTGTTCACGTTATAATCGCAATTAACTTCCATAGCCAATCAGGGCAAAATTATAACAAAAAATCACAGAGTCATAGAGTCATAGAAATGTACAGCACAGAAACAGGCCCTTTGGCCCATCTAGTGATATTAAACATAGGAGCATACTTAATAGCAGCTTAATAGGGTGATGAATCAAAAATGAAATTTTATAAAAGATCATTGCATCTGATTTCAGCAGAATTGTATATTGTATAATATGCCTTTGGAAAGGGATTTAAGAAAGTTGTCTCATGATTGATGCATTTTCTTTCAGTGTAAAGCTAACTCACTTCAACATCATTCTTTTGTCAATTATGTTACTTGCCATCACATCAAAGTGCACGAATGATGCCAAAGTATTTGTACTTTTGGATCCGGATGCTGTATAATCTAGCAATTGAACAGTTAAGTATGGCTGAGTACAGCTGCAACGGACTAGTTAGTACTGACGCAGATGAAGGTCATGGCGTAGATTTTGGTCTGTCCTTGAATCCCTTATCAAGAAAGTGCTTTGAATGACTGCTGCCAAGTTTTTTTTGCTTATGTATAAATAGACCTTTGTTAAACTTAAAACTTCTATGGCACAAATTAGGATTCACTGTCTACTCCAATATAACTTTTACAATTATAAGAACATAAATGTAAACAGCAACTCCTTTGCATGTCTAACTGTCTTTGCATGTTCTGTGCTCTATCATTCTTTCCCTGCATTTATGCAGGAACAGGACAATAGTCGTTAAAGAATGGCGTAAGCAATCATTAAAGTAAGAATGGAATAATTAAGAGGTAAATGGAAATATAAAACTTATTTGTTTCTGACTAATGGCATTACTATTCCAGGAAATTGACTTCAGTTTGAATGATTAAATACTCACTTGGACACTACACACTGTTTGAAGTAGCAATTAAATTGACTCTCACTTCAAACATAATAGGTGCAATGGGTGACAACAAATAATTAATGAGGTGTGAGCCGAGTACAGTGGAAACATTATTCTCCATTGCTTGAGCATCAAAGGCTAGGTTCAGGGTTGCCACCAGTTAGATCAAGTTAATCAGGATAAACCTTAAGTTTCTTTGCCATAAAAGGTGCTTATTTTATCAAAACTGTTTGGGAAGATATTCATCGTAAAAGTATATTTGCACAGTCAAAATGTATGCTATATATAAATATATTTTATATATCCTTGAACTTGATCCTTGAATGTAGACTCCATGGCAACTTTATTAGGTATACCTGTACACCTGCTCATTATACTTTATACTTTATTGCCGCCAAACAATTGATACTAGAACGTACGATCATCACAGCGATATTTGATTCTGCACTTCCCGCTCCCTGGATTACAAATCGATAGTAAATATTAAAAATTTAAATTATAAATCATAAATAGAAGATAGAAAAGGAAAAGTAAGGTAGTGCAAAAAAACCAAGAGGCAGGTCCGGATATTTGGAGGATTCGGCCCAGATCCGGGTCAGGATCCATTCAGCAGTCTTATCACAGTTGGAAAGAAGCTGTTCCCAAATCTGGCCGTATGAATCTTCAAGCTCCTGAGCCTTCTCCCAGAGGGAAGAGGGACGAAAGGTGTGTTGGCTGGGTGAGTCGTGTCCTTGATTACCCTGGCAGCACTGCTCCGACAGCATGCAGTGTAAAGTGAGTCCACGGACGGAAGATTGGTTTGTGTGATGTGCTGCGCCGTGTTCACGATCTTCTGCAGCTTCTTCCGGTCTTGGACAGGACAACTTCCATACCAGGTTGTGATGCACCCTAGAAGAATGCTTTCTACGGTGAATCTATAAAAATTAGTGAGGGTTTTAGGGGACAGGCCAAATTTCTTCAGTTTCCTCAAGAAGTAAAGGTGCTGATGGGCCTTCTTGGCAGTGAACTCTGCTTGGTTGGACCAAGTCAGGTCATTTGTGATATTGACCCCGAGGAACTTAAAGCTTTTGACCTGTTCCACTTGCGCACCACCAATGTAAATTGGGTCGTGCGGTCCGCTACCCCTTCTGAAGTCAACAACCAATTCCTTCGTCTTGCTGACATTGAGGGATAGATTATTATCTTCGCACCATGCCACCAGGTTCTTAATTTCCTCTCTGTACTCAAACTCATCATTACCTGAGATACGGCCTACAATTGTGGTGTCATCAGCAAACTTATATACTGAGTTCAATGGAAACTTGGCTACACAATCATGGGTGTACAGTGAGTACAGCAGGGGGCTGAGTACACAGCCTTGTGGGGCACCGGTGCTCAGAGTGATTGTAGAGGAGAGCTTGTCCCCTATTTTTACAGCCTGGGTCCTGTCTGTGAGGAAGTTGAAGATCCAGCTGCAGATCTGAGTGCTAAGGCCCAGGTTCTGGAGCTTAGGAATCAGTTTATTTGGAATGATGGTATTAAAGGCAGAGCTGCAGTCAATGAAAAGGAGCCTTATGTATGCGTCTTTATTCTCCAGGTGTTCTAAGGAGGAATGTAGGGCCAGAGAGATGGCATCTGCCGTTGACCTGTTGCTCCGGTAGGCGAATTGCAAAGCGTCGAGGTTGACCGGTAGGCTGTGGTTGATGTGTGCCATAACCAATCGCTCGAAGCACTTCATAGCAATTGATGTCAGAGCCACAGGTCAATAGTCATTCAGGCATGCCACCTTGCTCTTCTTCAGCACTGGGATTATCGTTGCCTTCTTAAAACATGAGGGGATCTTAGACTGAAGCAGTTGAAGATCTCAGCAAACACTCCAGCTAGCTCGCTTGCACAGGCCCGGAGAACCCGTCCTGGGACGCCATCTGGGCCCGTCGCCTTCCTTGGATCGATCTTCAAGAAGGCTCTTCTAACGTCCTCCTCGGTGATGATGAATCACGACGCCAACAGGTCCAGTTCATCCGGAGGGAGTGGGACACTCTTCTTCTGTTCGAATCTTGCGTAGAACACGTTAAGTTGGTCAGGAAGAGAAGCACCACAGTTATTGATATTCCCAGCCTTTTCTTTATGCCCAGTGATCTCATTTAGACCCTGCCATAGTCTACTGGCATCCCCCTGGTTAGCCTGGGCTTCCAACTTGGCTCAATATTGCCTCTTGGCGCCCTTAATGGCTTTCCAGAGTTCACGACTGGATTCCGTGTAGCGACTGGTATCCCCGGACCTAAAAACCACAGCTCTAGCCTTCAAAAGGGACTTGACCTCATAATTCATCCAAGGTTTTCGGTTAGGAATACCCGGATCATCTTGCGAGACACACAGTCCTCCATGCATTTCCAAATAAAGTCCGTGACAGCTGAGACATACTCATTGAGGTAAGCTGCCGAGTCCTTGAATACTAACCAGTCCACCGATTCAAAGCAGTCACGGAGGACCTCATCCGTTTCCTCCATCCAACGTGACACTACTTTTGACACCGTGACCTCCCGCTTCAGTTTCTGTTTGTAAGCCGGGAGGAGGAGTATGGCCTGATGGTCCGATTTTCCAAAGTGAGGTCGTGGGACGGAACGGTAGGCATCCTTGACTGCTGTGTAGCTGTGGTCAAGTATATTCGGGCCTCTAGTGGGGCAGGAGACATGTTGGTATAACTTTGGCAGCGCCTTTCTGAGGTTGGCCTAGTTGAAGACCCCGGCTGTAATGAGCAAAGCCTCCGGATACCTGGTCTCAAGTTCACTGATGTTGGCATACATTATGTTTAGAACACACTCCATGTCCGCCTGGGGGGGAATGTAGACCGCTGTCAGTATGACCAAGGTGAATTCCCGTGGCAGATAGTAGGGACGACACTTGTCCGACAGGTGTTCCAGGTCCGGGCTGCAGGAGCTTGTCATTGCCACTGTGTCCAAGCACCACCCAGTGTTGATCAGTAGGCAGACACCACCTCCCCTCGTCTTGCCCGAAGACGCTGTGCGGTCCATCCAATGGATCGAAAATCCCTCTGGTCGGATGGCACAGTCGGGGGTGGTAGGGGAGAGCCAGGTCTCGGTGAAACAGAATACACAGCAGTTCTGCATCTCCTTGCAGTAAGTGAGTCTCCCTTTAAGATCATCCACCTTGTTCTCTATGGCTTGCACATTAGAAACATAGAAACATAGAAAATAGGTGCAGGAGTAGGCCATTCAGCCCTTTGAGCCTGCACCGCCATTTATTATGACCATGGCTGATCATCCAACTCAGAACCCCGCCCCAGCCTTCCCTCCATACCCCCTAACCCCCGTAGCCACAAGGGCCATATCTAACTCCCTCTTAAATATAGCCAATGAACTGGCCTCAACTGTTTCCTGTGGCAGAGAATTCCACAGATTCACCACTCTCTGTGTGAAGAAGTTTTTCCTAATCTCGGTCCTAAAAGGCTTCCCCTCTATCCTCAAACTGTGACCCCTCGTTCTGGACTTCCCCAACATCGGGAACAATCTTCCTGCATCTAGCCTGTCCAATCCCTTTAGGATCTTATACGTTTCAATCAGATCCCCCTTCAATCTTCTAAATTCCAATGAGTACAAGCCCAGTTCATCCAGTCTTTCTTCATATGAAAGTCCTGCCATCCCAGGAATCAATCTGGTGAACCTTCTCTGTACTCCCTCTATGGCAAGGATGTCTTTCCTCAGATTAGGGGACCAAAACTGCACACAATACTCCAGGTGTGGTCTCACCAAGGCCTTGTACAACTGCAGTAGTACCTCCCTGCTCCTGTACTCGAATCCTCTCGCTATAAATGCCAGCATACCATTCGCCTTTTTCACCGCCTGCTGTACCTGCATGCCCACTTTCAATGACTGGTGTATAATGACACCCAGGTCACGTTGCACCTCCCCTTTTCCTAATCGGCCACCATTCAGATAATAATCTGTTTTCCTATTTTTGCCACCAAAGTGGATAACTTCACATTTATCCACATTAAATTGCATCTGCCATGAATTTACCCACTCACCCAACCTATCCAAGTCACCCTGCATCCTCTTAGGATCCTCCTCACAGCTAACACTGCCACCCAGCTTCGTGTCATCCGCAAACTTGGAGATGCTGCATTTAATTCTCTCATCCAAGTCATTAATATATATTGTAAACAACTGGGGTCCCAGCACTGAGCCTTGCGGTACCCCACTAGTCACCGCCTGCCATTCTGAAAAGGTCCCGTTTATTCCCACTCTTTGCTTCCTGTCTGCTAACCAATTCTCCACCCATACCAATACCTTACCCCCAATACCGTGTGCTTCAAGTTTGCACACTAATCTCCTGTGCGGGACCTTGTCAAAAGCCTTCTGAAAATCCAAATATACCACATCCACTGGTTCTCCCCTATCCACTCTACTAGTTACATCCTCAAAAAATTCTATGAGATTCGTCAGACATGATTTTCCTTTCACAAATCCATGCTGACTTTGTCCGATCATTTCACCGCTTTCCAAATGTGCTGTTATCACATCCTTGATAACTGACTCCAGCAGTTTCCCCACCACCGACGTTAGGCTAACCGGTCTATAATTCCCCGGTTTCTCTCTCCCTCCTTTTTTAAAAAGTGGAGTTACATTAGCCACCCTCCAATCCTCAGGAACTAGTCCAGAATCTAACGAGTTTTGAAAAATTATCACTAATGCATCCACTATTTCTTGGGCTACTTCCTTAAGCACCCTGGGATGCAGACCATCTGGCCCTGGGGATTTATCTGCCTTCAATCCCTTCAATTTACCTAACACCACTTCCCTACTAACATGTATTTTGCTCAGTTCCTCCATCTCACTGGACCCTCTGTCCCCTACTATTTCTGGAAGATTATTTATGTCCTCCTTAGTGAAGACAGAACCAAAGTAATTATTCAATTGGTCTGCTATGTCCTTGCTCCCCATAATCAATTCACCTGTTTCTGTCTGCAGGGGACCTACATTTATTTTTACCAGTCTTTTCCTTTTTACATATCTATAAAAGCTTTTACATTCCGTTTTAATGTTGCCTGCCAGTTTTCTCTCATAATCTTTTTTCCCCTTCCTAATTAAGCCCTTTGCCCTCCTCTGCTGAACTCTGAATTTCTCCCAGTCCTCAGGTGAGCCACTTTCTCCGGCTAATTTGTATACTTCTTCTTTGGAATTGATACTATCCCTAATTTCTCTTGTCAGCCACGGGTGCACTACCTTCCTTGATTTATTCTTTTGCCAAACTGGGATGAACATTTGTTGCAGTTCATCCATGCAACCTTTAAATGCTTGCCGTTGCATATCCACCGTCAATCCTTTAAGTGTCATTTGCCAGTCTATCTTAGCTAATTCACGTCTCATACCTTCAAAGTTATCCCTCTTTAAGTTCAGAACCTTTGTTTCTGAATTAACTATGTCACTCTCCATCTTAATGAAGAATTCCACCATATTATGGTCACTCTTACCCAAGGGGCCTCTCATGACAAGATTGCTAATTAACCCTTCCTCATTGCTCAAAACCCAGTCCAGAATAGCCTGCTCTCTAGTCGGTTCCTCGACATGTTGGTTCAAAAAACCATCCCGCATACATTCCAAGAAATCCTCTTCCTCAGCACCTTTACCAATTTGGTTCACCCAATCTACATGTAGATTGAAGTCACCCATTATAACTGCTGTTCCTTTATTGCACACATTTCTAATTTCCTGTTTAATACCATCTCCGACCTCACTACTACTGTTAGGTGGCCTGTACACAACTCCCACCAGCGTCTTCTGCCCCTTAGTGTTACGCAGCTCTACCCATATCGATTCCACATCTTCCCGGCTTATGTCCTTCCTTTCTATTGTGTTAATCTCTTCTTTGACTAGCAATGCCACCCCACCTCCCCTTCCTTCATGTCTATCCCTCCTGAATATTGAATATCCCTGAACGTTGAGCTCCTATCCCTGGTCACCCTGGAGCCATGTCTCTGTGATCCCAACTATATCATAATCGTTAATAACAATCTGCACTTTCAATTCATCCACCTTATTACGAATGCTCCTTGCATTGACACACAAAGCCTTCAGGCGCTCTTTTACAACTCTCTTAGCCCTTATACAATTATGCTGAAAAGTGGCCCTTTTTAATGCTTGCCCTGGATTTGTCGGCCTGCCACTTTTACTTTTCTCCATAGTACTTTTTGTTTCTACCCTCACTTTACACCCCTCTGCCTCTCTGCACTGGTTCCCATCCCCCTGTAGTGAACTAACCTCCTCACGCCTAGGCTCTTTAATATGATTCCCACCCCCCAACCATTCTAGTTTAAAGTCACCTCAGTAGCCCCCGCTAATCTCCCTGCCAGGATATTGGTCCCCCTAGGATTCAAGTGCAACCCGTCCTTTTTGTACAGGTCACGCCTGCGCCAAAAGAGGTCCCAATGATCCAAAAACTTGAATCCCTGCCCCCTGCTCCAATCCCTCGGCCACGCATTTATCCTCCACCTCATCGCATTCCTACTCTCACTGTCGCGTGGCACAGGCAGTAATCCCGAGATTACTACCTTTGCGGTCCTTTTTCTCAACTCCCTTCCTAGCTCCCTATATTCTCCTTTCAGGACCTCATCCCTTTTCCTACCTATGTCATTGGTACCTATATGTACCACGACCTCTGGCTCCTCACCCTCCCACTTCAGGATATCTTGGACACGATCAGAAATATCCCGGACCCTGGCACCAGGGAGGCAAACTACCATCCGGGTCTCTGGACTGCGTCCACAGAATCGCCTATCTGACCCCCTTACTATCGAGTCCCCTATCACAACTGCCCTCCTCTTCCTTGCCCTACTAGTAGTATGGTGGGCATAGAGACCCCGAAGCCCCTCAGCTTCAATTTGACCAGCAGCCCAGCTCTTTTCACACGCTTCCTCGGTAAATAGTGCATCTTTCCAGGCTTCCATCGACGCAGTGTGTTGTTGTCAGCTCTTTGAGGTTGGTGGACGCGTCCCGCGGGGATCGATCGGCGAGTCGCGTCGTCGGGCACTCCGGGTCGGGCCGAGTGACAGGGGAGGCTCCACTGCCACTTCCAGCTGCCGGGGGCCCAGGCTGTCGATTGGGCCAGGCTCCTGGCTGAAACAAGTCCGTAGGCCGAGTCACAGTTGCGGAGGCCTCCGCTCCAGCCGAGCCTCGGCCTCGATTTCTGAGGTCGGTGACGGAGGCCTTACTTTTGGCAGTTGTGGATGGCCACCAACGGGGCTTTACAGTGGTTGCTCTGAGGAAGCGTCTGGGGCACCTTGAGGTCTCCGCCATCACTTTTGTGTGGTCGTCTGCTCCAGAGAGGTGCTGGTCGGAATGGGCCGTGTCTCCAAGCGCTCTGGCATGGTAGCAGGCTGCGGGTCTCCAGGAACATGGTGGGCCTCGGACCAGGCCTCGCTGGTTGGGTCCAGTTGCGGTCCGGAGTTTAAGAAGCAATTCTGGCGTGGTGGTCTCCAGCTGGGTCAATAGCTTTGCCAGGGTGTTGTTGATCTTGCTAGATGTAGCAGTTTGGAGGTTTAGAAGGGTTTCTCGAGTATAGGATAGTGTAGATAGCAGTTTGCTCGGGAGTGCACACGCAGAGTCGCCAGTTACCGGCACCATCTTAATGAAAAAAACATTAATGCAAGTATCTAATCAGCCAATCATGTAGCACCAGCTGAATGTATGAAGGCATGCAGACATGGTCAAGAAGTTCAATTACAAACTTGAGAAAGTCTGCAGATGCTGGAAATCGAAAGCAACGCACACGCAAACAAAATGCTGAAGGAACTCAGTAGGTCAGGTGGCATTTATGGAAAGGAATAAACAGTCAATGTTTCAGGCCAAGATCCCTTCTTCAGGATTGAGAAGGAGGAAGATGCCAGAGTAAAGAAGATAGTGGGGGGGGAGGGGAAGGAGGCTAGTTGGAAGGTAATAGGTGAAGGCAGGTGGGTGGGAAAGAACATAGAACATAGAATAGTACAGCACAGTACAGGCCCTTTGGCCCACAATGTTGCACCGACCCTCAAACCCTGCCTCCCATATAAGCCCCTAACTTAAATTCCTCCATATACGGGATAGGGTGGTTAAGAAAGCTTATGGGGTGTTAGCTTTCATAAGTCGAGGGATAGAGTTTAAGAGCCGCGATGTAATGATGCAGCTCTATAAAACTCTGGTTAGGCCACACTTGGAGTACTGTGTCCAGTTCTGGCACCTCACTATAGGAAGGATGTGGAAGCATTGGAAAGTAGTCTCTTAAACTTCACTAGTGTATCTGCCTCCACCACTGACTCAGGCAGTGCATTCCACGCACCAACCACTCTCTGAGTAAAAAACCTTCCTCTAATATCCCCCTTGAACTTCCCACCCCTTACCTTAAAGCCATGTCCTCTTGTATTGAGCAGTGGTGCCCTGGGGAAGAGGCGCTGGCTATCCACTCTATCTATTCCTCTTACTATCTTGTATACCTCTATCACGTCTCCTCTCATCCTCCTTCTCTCCAAAGAGTAAAGCCCTAGCTCCCTTCATCTCTGATCATAATGCATACTCTCTAAACCAGGCAGCATCCTGGTAAATCTCCTCTGTTCCCTTTCCAATGCTTCCACATCCTTCCTATAGTGAGGTGCCAGAACTGGACACAGTACTCCAAGTGTGGCCTAACCAGAGTTTTATAGAGCTGCATCATTACATCGCGGCTCTTAAACTCTATCCCTCGACTTATGAAAGCTAACACCCCATAAGCTTTCTTAACCACCCTATCCACCTGTGAGGCAACTTTCAGGGATCTGTGGACATGTAACCTCAGATCCCTCTGCTCCTCCACACTACCAAGTATCCTGCCATTTACTTTGTACTCTGCCTTGGAGTTTGTCCTTCCAAAGTTCAAGTGCTGGAGAAGATAAGAAAGAATCTGATAAGAAAGAAGAGTGGACCATCGGAGAACAGGAAGGAGGAGGGGACCCGGGGGAAGTAATAGGCAGGTGGGAAGAAGTGAAAGGTTTACTGGAAAGAGAAATTAATGTTCATACCATCAGGTTGGAGGATACCCAGATGGAATATAAAGTATTGTTCCTCTACCCTGAGAGTGGCCTTATCTGGGCACATCTAAATGACTTTGCACATGGAGTGATTGTTGGTGCCTGAGGTGGTGGTTTGAAAACCTCAGAAACTGCTGATCATTTGAGGTTTTCACATGTAAGTCTCTAGAATTTACAGAGAATAGTGTGTAAAATGAAAAAAAGGCCATCCAGTGAACAGCATTTCTGTTGGCAAAAATGCTTTGTTAATGAGAGAGGTCAGAGGAGAATGGCCAGACTGGTTCAAGCTGACAGGAAGGCAGCAGTGACTCAAATAACCTTGTGTTACAGCTGTGGTGTGCAGAACAGCATCTCTGAATGCACAACACGCTGAACCTTGAAACGGATGGGCGACAGCAGCGGGAGACCATGAACATACTCTCATTGCTCACTTTATTAGGTGCAGGAGCAGATGCTGGTATGATCTTCTGCTGCTGGTTCATAATCTGATACTTAAAGGGAGGTAAGTCCCTGAACCTGTTGGTGTGGGACCTAATGCTCCTTTATGTTATTTCCAACAGCGGCAGTGAGAAGAGAGCAGGGTCAGGCTGTTGAGGGGCCTTGAAGGTGGATTCTGCTTTCTTGCGACAGCATTCCTCGTAGATGTGCTCGGCAGTGGGGAGGACTGGGCTGAATCCACCATTTTTTGTAGTCTTTGGTGTTTCCATTCTAGGCTGTGATGCATCCATTCGGGATACTCTCCACTGTGCATCCTGTCAAAGTTTTAGATGGCAAGCCAAAACTGCGCAAACCTTTAAGGAAGTAAAGGCAGTACCATGCCTACCTTGTAATGGCACTTAAGTGCAGGTCCCAGAAAGATCTTCTGAAATGATACCACAAAGGAATTTAAAGTTACTGATGCTCTCCACCTCCAATCCCCTAATGTGGGCTGGTTCATGGACCCCCAGTTTCTTCCTCCTGTAGTCAAAAATCAGCTCTTTGATTTTTGCTGATGTTGAGTGAGAGGTTGTTGTGCATGGATGGAAAGCGGCACTTTCTCAAGGCAACAGATTAGATTAGATTATGAGGACTCGCAGTCCTCTTTTATTGTCATTTAGTAATGCATGCATTAAGAAATGATACAACTTGTTCCTCCAGAATGATACCACAGAAACACAATACAAACCAAGACTAAAAAAAAACTGACAAAAACCACATAATTATAACATATAGTTACAACAGTGCAAAGCAATACTGTAATTTGATGAAGAACAGACCATGGGCATGGTAAAAAAAAGTCTCAAAGTCTCTCGAAAGTCCTATCATCTCACGCAGATCCCTGCCATGAGCTTTCAGCACCGCAAACTTGCCGATGCAGCATCCTGGAAACACCCGACCACAGTCCGACTCTGAGTCCGTCCAAAAACTTCGAGCCTCCGAACAGCCCTCCGACACCGAGCACCGAGCACCATCTCTGCCGAGCGCTTCGTCCCCGGCCCTGGCAACAGGCAATAGGCAAAGCCGAGGATTTGGGGCCTTCCCCTCCAGAGATTCTCGATCGCACAGTAGCTGCGGCAGCGAAGCGGGCATTTCAGAAGTTTCTCCAAATGTTCCTCCATGCTTCTCACGCCCGTCTCCATCAAATCAGGATTGTGCATGGCCCCTATTTAACAAATACGATATCAATTTGGAGCGGCTGCGCACGCTGCGTCATGCCGCCATCTTCTTCTCCCCTCTGACTTGCTTTTTGCTGTGTGAAACACCAATCTAAAGGAGAAACAAAAATGATATTAATCTAAACAACACCACTATGTCATGAAATTGATAATTTAGCAGTAGCAGTACAAGTATAAAAACAAAACTGAATTACGGTAAGTATATATATATATATTAAATAGTTCAGTTGAAATAAGTAGTGCAAAAAAACCAGAAATTTAAAAGGTGAGGTTGTGTATATGGTTTCAATGTCCATTTAGGAATTGGACACCAGAGGAGGAGAAGAAGCTGTTCCTGAATTGCCAAGTGTGTGCCTTTAGGCTTCTGTACCTCCTTCCTGATGGTAGCAATGAGAAGAGGGTATGTCCTGGGTGATCGGGTACTTAATAATGGACACCACCCTTTCTGAGGCATTGCTCCTTGAAAATGTCTTGGATACTACTTAGGCTAATACCCATGATGGAGCTGACTAATTTTATAACTTTCTGTAGCTTTTTACGATCCTGCGCAATAGCCCCCTCAGACCAGACAGTGATCCAGCCTGTCAGAATGTTCTCCATGGTATATCTTGTAGAAGTGTTTGAGTATTTTAGTTGACGAACCAAATCTCTTCAAACTCCTAATGAAATGCAGCTGCTGTGTTGCCTTCTTTATAGCTGCATTGATATGTTGGGACCAGGTTAGGTCCTCAGAGATCTCGACACCCAGGAACTTGAAATTGCTCACTCTCTCCACTTCTGATCCCTCTATGAGGATTGGTTCATGTTCCCTCATCTTACCTTTTCTGAAGTCCACAATCATCTCTTTGGTCTTACTGACATTGAGTGCAAGGTTGTTGCTATGACACCACTCAGCTAGTTGATATCTTGCTCCTGTACACCCTCTCATTTCCATCTGAGATTCTGCTAACAGTGGTTTTATCATCAGCAAAGTTTTAGATGGTATTTAAGCTATACTTAGTCACACAGTCATGGGTATAGAGAGAGTAGAACAGTGGGCTAAGCACACACCCCTGAAGTGTGCCAGTGTTGATTGTCATCAAGGAGAAGATGTTATTACCAGTCTGCACAGATGGTGGTCTTCCGGTTATGAAGTCAAAATCCAATTGCAGAGGTAGGTACTGATGTCTCCCACTGTAGCTTTTCAATCAGGACTGCAGGAATGATGGTGTTAAATGCTGAGCTACAGTCAATGAACATAGGTGTTTGTGTTGTCCAGGTGATCTAAGGCTGTTTGAAGAGCCAATAGGATTGCATCTGCCGTTGACCTATTGTAGTGACAGGCAAATTGCAGTGGGTCCAGGTCCTTGCTGAGGCAGGAATTCATTCTAGCCATGACTAACATCTCAAAGCATTTCATCATCACTGTAGAGGTGCGTGCTACTGTGCAATAGTCATTAAGGCAGCTCACACGACTCTTCTTGGGTACTGGTATAGTTGTTGCCCTTTTGACCGTAGCAGTGAGAAGTTGAAAATATCTTTAACTACACTGGCCATGAGCTTTCAGAGCCTTACCAGGTACTCCATTGGGGCCGACCGCCTTGCGAGGGTTCACCCTCCTGAAAGACAGCCTGACATTGGCCTCCGAGGCACCAGGTGCAGCAGGGATCTTTACAGCTGTAGCTATATTCTCCAAAGCAGGCATAAAAGGCATTGAGCTCATCCGGTAGTGAAGCATTTCTGCCATTCATGATGTTGGGTTTTGCTTTGAAGGAAGTAATGTCCTGCAAACCCTGACAGAGCATTTGACCTCGCCTCCAACCTCACTCGGAACTATTTGTTCACTCTTGAAATAGCTCTCCACAAGTCATACTTGGTTTTGTTGTGCTGACTTGGGTCGCCAGACTTAAAAGCCACAGATCTGGCCCTCAGCAGACAATGAACCTCTTGGTTCATTCAAGGCTTTTGGTTTGGTACAGCAAGTTTTCATAGGCACACACTCATCCCCACAGGTTCTAATGAAATCGATAACAAATGCGGCATACTCATCCAGATTCGATGATGAATTCCCTAAATACAGTCCATTCCACTGATTCAAAGCAGTTCTGTAAGCGCGCCTGTGCTTCCCTTGTCTGTACCTCCTTGGTCCTCACTGCTGGTGCTGTAGTCTTCAGTCTCTGCCTATACTCAGGAAGAAGATGTACAGACAGGTGATCAGACTTTCTGAAATGTGGGCGTGGAATAGCATGATAGACATTCTTGCTGGTAGTGTAACAGTGGTCCAGTGTGTTGCTTCCTCTGGTATTACAAGTGATCTGTTAATGATAATTATTTAGTGACATTTTCAAGCTGGCCTGGTTAAAATCCCCCATACTGATGGGGAAGGTGTCAGGGTGTGCTGTTTCATATCTGCTGATCACAACGCTCAGATCACCTGTTTGACGTCGGCCTGAGGTGGCATGTACACTGCTATCAAAATGATCGCTGAAATCTCCCAAGGCAGGTAAGCTGGGCAACATTTCATTGCAAGATACTCTATGTCTGGTGAGCAGAATTGGGACATCACTGACATGTTTGTGCACCGATAGGAGTTGATCACGAGGCATACACCTCCACCTCTGCTTTTGAGAGACTCGACAGTCCTATCTTGACGTCAGGATAGTGAATTGGTCAATTGGAATCTGATAATTTGCCAAATTCTAGTGTGTTCTAGGCTAATTGACCAACCTCTCCTCAAACGACTCTTCTACCATCCCTGGAATCAGTTTGGTGAACATTTTTATGGTAAGGATGCATACAATACTCCAGTCATGATTTTACTAAGGCTCAATATAATGTAGACAGATAAGCTTACAGTTCTGTGGTAAATCAAGATTCCTTTCAGTATGTCATTGTTTCTTAATCTATTATTACTTAAATGATAATTTTCAATTCTGTTCTCCCTGTCAAAGTAGATAATTTCATATTTACCCAGCATGGCAATGTAGCAGTTAGCATAATGCTCTACAGCACCAGCAATTTAAAGATTGGGGTTCAAATCCTACCATTGTCCCTAAGGAGTCTGTATGTTCTCCCTGTTATTATATAGGTTTCCCCCAGGGTTCTCCAGTGTCCCCTCACATACCAAAGACATATGGGTCAGGGTTAGTAAGTTGTGGGCATGCTGTGTTGATTTCTGGTCAAAATGGTCGACATCTTCTGAATAGATCAGGAAACCATCTTTTTCACTTCTTTTATGTCTTTTATGTTTGTTTCTCTTCTTGAATGTGATTCTCGAACTGCTGGAGTCCATGTTTTGCTGCTTGGAAATCATTTGGGTGTTCCAGTGCTCTGCAGTCTCCAAGAGGATTCTAGGAGGAAGATCCAGCGTGCATGAACCTCGTAGCAGGTGAGCTGTGGGAGGAGGCGCAAGCTGATCTTTGGCTCCATTTCGCTGATTAAAGCTGCCATTGTTCACCAATTAAAGCGATGAGCGAGACTGAAGCATTAAAGCAAGTGCAGAGGGTGAGCGCTGGCTGCCTGCCTCTTGATCAGTTGCTCTGAACCGGAGAGGGGAGAGCCTGCTGTTGCGCCCAGTACAGAGTTAACTAGGTTTTTTTCTGTGTTTTGGATGTGGACTTTGGACTATAGACTCTATTTTTCAGTTTTATAGTTTTTATATTCTGTGTTTTTTTTTTGCCCGATCTTCTTGATTTTTTTGGAGAAGGGGATTTGGGGGTTGATGTGCCTGTTCCGTTATGGTTCTTTTTATTTGAGGGGAGGTGTGATTTGGGATTGATGATCATGCCACCTTTCTTTTATTTCTTTGTTTCATGACTAGCAGGAGAATTGAAGAATTTCAGAGTTGTACACTTTGATAATAAATAAACCTTTGAAACTTTGAACCTTTGCAAAGCATGGTGGCATTTGCCATCTGCCCCCAGTACATCCTCGGACTGTGTTGGCCGTTGATGCAAACAACATATTCCACTTTTTTTTTGATGTTTTGATGCACATATGACAAATAAAACTAATTTTTAACAATTTGATTGTTAAGATTGAGTCTTTACTCATGTAATATTGCATCTGCCATATAACTGCCCACTTACTCAGTTTGTCTAAATTGACAAACTTTTACCAAAGCTAGCCTCTTGTAGGTTTAATGAATTATGTTGTTGTGATATTTTGTTTTCCTCTGTTTTTCTGTATAAGAGAAGAGTAACTTGGCCTTTAGAACATAGAACATAGAACATAGAATAGTACAGCACAGTACAGGCCCTTCGGCCCACAATGTTGTGCGACCCTCAAACCCTGCCTCCCATATAATCCCCCACCTTAAATTCCTCCATATACCTGTCGAGTAGTTTAGGCAAAAACTTCTGCTAGAAAACTGATGTGTATGGATAGGGGTGGGTTGAGCTGCAGTGACTCTTGTTGTCAAGTAACCCACCAACATTCAAGAGAGCTGATTTTAATACAGATGGGTAGTGGACCCTAGACCATTGCAAGGTCCGGGGACACAAGAGATTCTGCAAGTGCTGGAAACCTTGAGCAACACATACAGGATGCTGGAGGAACTCAGCAGGTAAGACAGCATCTATAAAGGGAAATAGGCAGTCCATGTTTCTGGCCGAGACTATACATCAGGATGAAGGGTCAAGGGTCAGTCCTTGACTACATTCGATCATGCAGGTACCCAATTATTCTCAAATGGGAGACAACTCCTGCAAAATTTAGAACTTAAGGGGAGAAAGAGGCAACTGGCAGTGTGAACCTTGGACTGACTAGCAGCAGGTAAATAACTCTTTTTGAACAAGGACGCTGTTGGCCTGGGCTCAAGCTGAAAGGAAATGAATATTTCTCAGCTCATTTTCTGAAAGGATTCATGTTGCCCAATGCAGATAGACTGTGCACCTCAAGATTAACCCATCCTGATCATAAGACTCCTGCCAGGATTTATCAGGGCCAGGAATATTTATTACCCTGTGACCAATTTTCCCTGTAATTTTTAGTAGTCAGTGTGCGCAAAAATCTAATGTTGTGCAAATTTTTTTTCCTGTGACAAAAGTATGTGCGCACTGAATGCATACATGGCTCAGTTTACGTAGGTTTACAAAATATTTGACATAACACTGCACAGAATAATAACGAAATAACATACATATTTAAGCCACTCTGTTATTTTTTCTCTCTCCTGTCTTTGGCATTTATCCATTCTTTGTAGACTCTATCTAGATTAATAGAATTATTAATTACTACATTATTTTAGGTAACTAACCTTCTGTGTGCACATTAACTTCCTTTGTGCGCTGGCTGAAAAACGTGTGTGCGCGCGCACACGCCCACAGCTTAGGGGGAACATAGCCTGTGACCAACGTTTATAACTTCGCACACCGCAATTCCGAGTTGATTCCACAACCTATAGACTCACTTTTAAGGTCTCTGCAATTCCCGTTCTCAGTGTTATTTATTTTTCATTTGCATAGTTTGCCTTCTTTTGCACATTGATTGTTTCTCAGTGTTTGTTAATGTAGAGTTTTTTGTAAGTTCCATTTATTTCTTTATTTTTCTGTAAATACCTGGAAGAAAATGAACCTCAAGATAGTATATGGTAACATATAAATAATTTGATAATAAATTTACTTTGAATTTTGACTTTGAGGATTCTGTTGAATCTCAACTCCTTTTAAAAGCTAGATATTAAAGTCACCTGCGTAAGGACCTCACCTCAGGTTTCCACACTCGGAGTAAGTATGGGAAGTAAGAGATCTGTACTTTAATGACTTTCCCATTTAGACCAGGCGGAGATTTAAAAATTCACCTCCTGACATAATGGTGAAAGTTAGTGATGATGGACAAGAAGGCTGAAGCCATTGGTACCTTGGAATGGGTCAAAAATTTCATGATGGAAGAGGTGAAAGGAAGAAGAATGGACATTGTATACAAATTATAAAGTAATACATTGCATAATGATTTTAATAATTGTTTTAAATTAAATAAGAACTGGGCAAACCATTCTGTAATGACAATGTTGTCTTAGCCAAATCACAGTATAATTTGCCCAATCACAGTATTTGATATTTGCTGTTCAAACAGACTTCCATATTATCTACCTGCAGTAGTCATACAAATTCTGCTGATTGTTTTGACAATGTCATTCCTATCTAATGTAAACCATGGTTGTCATTCTGATTAGCTAAATTAATCTATATTAATTGCACTAAATACACTATCTGTATAAATACATTACCCAATCAAGGCATGGCTGTTAAGCAATCTACAGGTGGCTTGCACAAACCTGAATAGATCAGATCAGACAGGAAGAATTTTGCACCTAATCATCTTCCTTATGACTACAGTTAATTGCGTTTTAGCTCTTTCCATTTCCAACACCAACTGTATCACCTCAATAGAATAATGGATATTGACTGACTTACATGCACCAAGTTTACAAAATGAACTTCATCAAATGCTTTATAAAATACTAAGAACATATAGGGTAAGATAACATATAGGGTAACACTAAGAACATATAGGGTAACACCAATAACATTGGGTAAGATAACATATAGGGTAACACTAAGAGCATATAGGGTAGGATAACATATAGGGTAACACTAAGAACATATAGGGTAAGATAACATATAGGGTAACACCAAGAATATATAGGGTAAGATAACATATAGGGTAACACTAAGAACATATAGGGTAAGATGCTGAGATACATCCTAAGATGAACTGGGCCACATCATCAGTGATGTAACCTGGGGTCATTGGGTGTTTCAGGTTTTTCAACATCAGACAGCTTCACCCAGGCAACCCAGCTGTTGGCTAGAAGAAACTGCAGTCTGATCAAGGACGGGAGAAGCAGACAAGTTACTTTGTTTCCCCCATTTTGTGGGCTCTGAACAGTTTCTTGCTCTTGGATAGTCTAATCAGAGCAACTGAACATGGACATAGGAAGCTTCAGGTAATGACCTGCTAAACCTGAGACCATCTTCAAACAAATAGCTATTTGTTACGTAAAGGACATGGACTCTGAAATGATCCTTGCTCCGGGACAATCTAATCAGAGCAATATCCCTGAGACCATTCTCAGAGTAGCTACTTGTTTTGTAAAATGCCAGACCTGCAATCGGTAATCTTGTTAGACTCGGTCTGGGTTGCCTCATTTAACTGGGTTGGACCAGTCAGAGTGTAAAGACACAAATACACAAGGCTGGGGTGGGCAGAGCCATGGAACAATGTTGGCTGTAGCCCTGGGCAATGACCAGTAAGAAGGTGACCCAGGTAGGTCAGGTGATCTTGAGCCAATGGAGCGGAGATCCAATGGTTCAATTGTATAAGAGTCAGGAGCTCCAAATTCACAGGGGCGATAACTCTCCGCAGCCAGAGACCAACCACCGCGGATAAGGAGGACCCCGCGGACACGTGGAGATCGGGACCACGAGGAACGCCTAGCCGGCATAGATTCCTTTCCTGGGTAATATCCTTTTCTCTTCACTGACTGTTCATGGACTGTCAGGGAATTCTAACACAGAGACAGTTCGTGAACCCACGTACTTTTAGTTGAAACAATAAAAGTTACTTGCTGGTAACTACAGATTCTCTGTGCCTCATTATTACAAGGGGTGATTCTTGAAACACAGCCATGGTTGATCAGGCCTCAGCTTGTGTCCCAGAAGCAGTGATCCACAGGTCACACCTCTTAATCCATAGCTATCCGGAGGCTCGCTCAGCAGTCTCTGTGATGGTCCTGATGCCTCCGCCCCTGTTATGCCAAGGAGAGAGTAGGTTCTGGAGAGCGAGCAGGCTGCAGAACCTACATATCCCACCTCTAAAGGCTCACAATGTGCCCTTCACCCCTGTCTCTGCACTGTTCTGCCAGTTCCTATTTTACAAAATCACCTTTATCAAGTGTGTTATAACATCAATAACATTTAGGATATGAAGAATTATTACAACCAAGTACAACTTGCCCTAAAAGAGCACAGCTGCCACTGGACATTTAGATCAGGTGCAACTGATAGTGAACCGACTATACCAGCTTGGTCAGGTAGCTTACTGACAGTGCCAACATGCAAATATGAATGTCTGTTGCAATTTGCAATGAGAGGCTAGAGAAATAACTTAAATAAAGATTCATAGTACCTTTATTATCAAAGTATGCATGCTGTATACAACCCTGAGATTTGTCTTCCCACAGACAGCCACGAAACAAAGAAAACCATGGAACTTCAAAGAGAAACTTCTAACCCCCAACGCACAAAAAAAACTGAGCGAGATACATAGAATACAAAACACCAAATCAGAAAGTAATCGAAGGAGTCCTGGCATATTCGGTTCAGTTCAATCCAGCGCTGTGTCGCTTGCTATCTGCATGCCGCAGTGCAAGTCCACCATGATCAAAATCACTCCTAAACAGCAACAAAAACAAGGAGTGACCAGAAACTCACTTTACACCACACGCTGTCGGAGCAGTGCTGCCAGGATAATCAAGGACACGACTCACCCAGCCAACACACTTTTCATTCCTCTTCGCTCCGGGAGAAGGCTCAGGAGCTTGAAGACTTGTATGGCCAGATTTGGGAACAGCTTCTTTCCAACTGTGATAAGACTGCTGAACAGATCCTGACCCGGATCTGGGCCGTACCCTCCAAATATCCGGACCTGCCTCTCGGTTTTTTTGCACTACCTTACTTTCCCTTTTCTATTTTCTATTTATGATTTATAATTTAAAATTTTAATATTTACTATCAATTTGTACTCCTGGGAGCACGGAGAGCAGAATCAAATATCGCTGTGATGATTGTACGCTCTAGTATCAATTGTTTGCCAACAATAAAGTATAAAGTAAACCAGAAACACATCATAATGTGAACTACAGAGTCGAATCCACACACAGAGATAGAGAGAGATTCACTTAATCCTATGGTTGACTAATAACATAATGAGTTGATAAAGTACATTTCACTTGCCTAACTGTAAGACAGTTACATACAGTAAACTGGGGCAGCACAGAAGCATAACGGTTAGCGTAAAGCTATTGCAGAGCCAGTGACTGGGGTTCGATTTCTGCTGCTGTCTGCAAGGTGTTTGTATGTTCTCCAACGAGGTGCACGGGCTTGTAGATTAATTAGTCCCATGGGAGTAACAGAGTGGCGTGGGCCCGTTGGAAGGGGCTGTTACTCTGTTGTATCCCTACATAAAATAAAACAATCTGGAAAGTAATGTTAACATACTGAGGTGGAAAATAACTTTTGAAATTGGACGGCAAATGTCGCTCTACTTAGTAGTATCTTGGTCTCACTATATGAATTAACTGATGGGGCAATGTAGATCACCAGTCTGAGTTTTGGCTGTAGATTAGGTAGCTACTGCAACGGTTCATGATTTAGAATCATTTTAATTTGTCCCAAGAGGTGACTTGAGTGAAGTTCTATGAATCATGTTACTTAAAAATAGCTGTTTTGTTTCGATTGTCCTCTAGATAAATAGGAGTCTTCTTGGCCATCGTCACCTCAGCATCATACTCTTTTAAAGGTAATCGCTTCACGTTAACGTCTATAGTAATATCATACCTCTTTAGATCCTGTTCAACTAGTTTTGAATTTTGTTTTCATTTGACAAATATTTTACTTTCTCTTCCATGGGTGATGTTTCCTTGCTAATGACTTAATGAACTGTTAATCCTGAATAATTTCTTGTACAAATAGTGATGTGAACTTGTATCATCTGCCAAGGGGTATGTTTGCACTGGCAAGTGATTAGGAGATGGAATCCTTCAAAGTAAAATCACAGGGTGAAATAAAAGATTGCACCGACGTTCACTACAGTGAGAATAACAATGCTTGAGAAGTCAAAAGCAATTTCTATTCATCTGAGCCTGCTTACTTAAATAGATTTTTCCCCATCACTCGCAGAACCACGCTGATGATGAATGTAGCTATTCAGTTTAACAATGATTAATATGTCTTGGCTCATATTGGTAATGTTATGGTGATCCTTAAGGATATGAAAAGGATAACCATTATGGTTATGTTATTCTGTGGAGTTGTAATAGCAGAAAAGGAGTGCTACTTCCAGCTGATTAAAAAAAAGTTTCAGTAAAATTCGCATTATGTTCCAGTGAGGTAGCTCCAATTTGAAGGCATGAATATTGATTTCTCCTTCTGGTAAAAGAAAATTGTCCCTTCCCTTCCCCTTTTCTTCTATTCCCCACCTCTTCTCAACTGCCTATCATCTCCCCATAGTGCCCCTCTTCCTTCCCTTGCCCCTATGCTCCACCCTCCTCTCCTATCAGATTCCTTCCTCACCAGCTCAAAGTTTCCTCTAAGGTGTGTATGTGTACACGTCTTTTATTTCAAGCACACAAAGGAATTTAAACTGTGAACAAAAGGTTATCGCCCTCTACCTCATTGACATGTTAAGTATATTTCACAATTGGACACAATCACATTTCCTTTTCCAGTTTCTGATACAGATGGTGTTGACAACATAGAGTTTGTGGTAATTTGTCTGCAGATTTTAGAAATGGCTTGTTGAAGAAATTATTCAGTGTGCACATGATGCCGTCACTGGGCAAAAAAATTGCACAGCACAAGATTTTTGCGCACACTAGTCATTACAGATTAGCGGGAACATTGCTCCAGCCCCTTACTTTTCCCTGATCTCACCTATTACCTTCTAGCTATCTTTCTTTCCCCCCCTGCCTTTTTATTCTGGCATCTTCCCCCTTCCTTTCCAGGCTTGAAGAAGGGTCTTGGCCCAAAATGTCAAATGTTTGTTCAGTTCCAGGATGCTGCCTGACCTGCTGATTTCCTTCAGTATTTTGTGTTTGTTGCTTTGGATCTCCAGCATCTGCAAAATCTCTTGTGAGTAGGTTCAGTAAACAAATCTTTTACATCACACAAACTGAAAAGATTTCATGCATCAGCTAGAGAAATTACATCTATGTGATAAACTAAATTCTCACTGTAGACATCTGCTGTTGAGGCTCAGAGTCACAGAGTATTACACCATGGAAACTTCGGTGATGGACAAATGGGACAAGTTTAGTTGGGAATCTTGGTTGGCATTGTCCTTCAGTCTGCCTGGACCATGTCAACCAAAGTTCCCATCTAAGCTAGTCCCATTTGCCTATGTTTGGCCCATATCCTACTAAGCTTTTCCTATCCATGTATCCGTCCAAGTCCCCTTTAAAAGTTGTTAACGTATCGGCCTCAACTATTTCTTCGGCAGCACTTTCTGTGTATAGACCACCGGCTGGGTGAAAAAGTTGCCCCTCAAATTCCTATTAAACCTCTCCTTTCTCAACTTAAATCTACGCCCTCGAGTTCTTGATTTCCCAATCCTGGGAAAAAGGCTGTGAACAATGACCCTCATGAGTTTAAACAACTCAAATATCATTCCTCATGTTCCAGTGATAGAAATCCTAGTCTGCTCAGCCACTCTCCACAACTCAGTCCCTTGAGTCCCAGTGGCAACCTTGTAAATTTCTGCCTGCTCTCCAGCCTAGTGGCAATTTTCCTATAGCAGGGTGGCGATAACTGAAACTGGAACATAACATCTTAATTTCTATACTGATGACAGTCAGCATACCAAAAGCTTTCTTCACATGGACTTGTGCCCTTAGGTCCCTCTGTTCTACAACATTCCCCAGGGTCCTACTGTTCACAGTGAAAATCCTTTCCTCATTTGTCTTCCTAAAATGTAACCCGTTATACTTGTCCAAATTAAACTCCATTTGCCATTCCTTGGCCCATTTACTCTGCTGATCATGATCCCTCTGCAATTCCTGATAACTATCTTCACTGTCTATAGCACCACATATTTCTGTAAAATTTGCAAATTTACTAACCATGCCTTGTACGTTTTCATCCAAATGTAAGGGGTTTCTTCTTTCATGTTACTGCTTAGGTTAAGCAAAATGGCTTCTTTGTTATGTTATAATTAAAATAGTTTCTTTGTTATGTTAAATGCTGAGAAAATTCTTTTGCTGCAGCTTGTTTGGGTTATATTATTGATAAGAGAGAAAATGAACTAATGGGTGTCCATGTTATACTTTTTTGGGGTGATATTCTGTCTCATATGGCTGGGAAACAATGTTTTTGGCGGGCTTTTGGAGGAGAGACTGTGAGTAAGACGGGCGTGCTGGGAGCGCTCTGATCAACCTCCTTGGGTGGTCCCGAGTTGCGAGTCGAGGGGGTCGGAGTGGATCGCAGGGTGAAGAGAGACGGTCCCGAGCTCCAACTGTATGCACAAAGAAATTGAACTTTGATAAGTCTGGTGCCTTTTTCTTTTCCTTTTATATTGTATCTCTATTAATTTCATAGTCCTAGTAAGATCTATAAATTGTAATCTGTAAAATGTACATTGTGTGTTGTCTGATGATTGATGTTTGAGGTTGAATCAGGTGGCATTGCACAGCAACTGAGGCAAACGGGAGACATGGTTGGGCGGCGGACGGGGTTTCCCCTAGATAAATACGAGCCGATATAGCTGAGTGTTACACAAATAATTGACATAGGTGACAAACAGCAATGGGTCTAGAACAGAGCCCTGGGAAACACCATCATCTTGAGCTTTCTACCATCAAGACATTGCTTACTCTTCTTGGATCCCATGTAACTGATTTTTCCATAGCAGCTTACCATTCAGAATCTTATCAAAGCTCTTTCTAAGGTCCATATAGACCAAGGGTTCCTAACCTTTTTTATGCCATGGATCCATCCCTTCCAATAACCAAGTGATCTGTGAATGCCAGGTTGAGAACTCCAGATGTATACCATGTCTACTGTCCATCTGTCATCAATCTCCTTGGTTACTTCTTCAAAGAAAAACTATAATGGATATGAAATAGAAAAGCAGCCAGTATCTGTCTGTAGAGGTATGAAATTCAATTGATGTTGATTGGTCAGTCGAGGAGTTGAGTTGAGGGTTGACTGCTGGCCTTGAACATACGAGGATTGTGAAGGACGGTCATTTGTCAGGAGCAACAGGTGAGGTTTGCAAATCAGTGGATGAAGAGATACTCAGAAGGGGATATAGTGAGGGTATTAGGACTGAATGTCTTTAAGGGAACCTTTTTGAGATGAATTACCTGCATTATGGTCAGACAAGTCCCCTTTAAGAAATACTGTTACAGGCCAGTTGTACTTGAAGGTGCAGTTGAAGACTGCTTCCTCACAAATGGTCTGCAGACAATAAGGATCATAATGCATCAATAGAAACTGTATAAGTGTGTGTTTAGGTCAGGATTACAGAGAGAAAAACTGAGTGTAGATCCTCACTTTTTTGAAACATTTACTTTTAACTGAGCCTTGTAAAGTGCAAAACTATGGTACTGGACATTGTGAATTTTCCTCACATATGTTTATCGTTACGGGTTAGTAAATAATTTGATCTTGCTTTTGTACTTTAGATGCTTGAAAGATGAATATAGTATAATAAGAATTTGTTCCTGCACCTTAGCTTGTTACAGTCTTTATTAATTGCTTAGACAAAGAGACCTGGTTTAATGGATTCAGGTTTCCAGTGATACAGAGTTGGATGGGAAAAGTCTGAAAAGGAAGCTTCCAGAATTCTGAAAAGGGACTTGGGCAGATTAAATAGTGAGACAGGAATTTGCTGCAATGTGGGGAAGTGCAAGATTCATCACTTGTATGAAGTACTGCAAAATAGAATGAGCTTGAAATTTGGTAGTGTGGAATTGTGTTTTAAAACAAAAGTATTTTGCAATGGTAACTTTTATCACAGTCTTCCTTGGGTGTAATGTTATTGAATGTGAAGGCTATAGGGTACGGTTGGTGCATATTGCATGATTTAAAGCTTTTTATCTCAAATACATGCCCATAAAATGGAGTGGGTCTCAAAACATGCAGCTGCAGACTACAAGGCTGTTTCACACCTCATCTGGAGCAATCTGCTCCAATCTGTGCTAATGTTGGGATCATTCCAGTGAAGCAACACTTGGAACAGTCACTTTCAGCCCTGCTGTCTTCTGTATTTCTTCAAGAGAAAACCCACAGTGATTAGATGCCTAAATCTGGTAACACAAAATTCCGCTGGAGATGTGTGCTGCTGTCCACTTTAGATGAATCAAATATCGGAAGCAAGTACGACATTCATGAATGTACCCCTTACCCCTTCTCTTCTCCTCACCTGCCTATCACCGCCCTCTGGTGCCCCCCTGCCTTCCCTTCACCCGTGGTCCTCGCTCCTCTCCTATCAGATCCCTTCTTCTTCAGCACTTTACCTTCAGCACCTATCACTTCTCAGCGTCTAACTTCATGCCCCCTTCTCCATCTATCTAACCTCCCTCCCCCTCACCTGGCTTCACCTATCGCCTCCCAACTTGTCCTCCTCCTCCCTCCAGCCATCTTATTCTGCCTTCCTTTCCAATCCTGATGATGGGTCTTGGCCTGAAACATTGACTCTTACTGAATTCCTCCTGCATTTTCAACATGTTGCTCTGGATTTTCAGCATCTACAGAATCTCTTATCCTTTTATCAACACCCAACATTAACTTTTTTTCTCTGTAAACTGCCACCTGACTTATTGCATATTTATGGCATTCTTTATTTTTATTTATAATAAACTTGTTTATTTAATATGCAAGTCCACAAAGAACTGAAGACTTGCCCAGGGATTATAGCACTTAGTAGCACACAAATTATAGCCACTTGTGGTGTCAAACACATATTTCATATACGTTTCAGACAAATCATTCTATCCACGCAGAACCACTTAGCACAAATGTCTTTTATTAACTATAAAAGCTAAATGCTTCAGAACAGACTCATCAGTGGCTGCCAATGGCTTTTTCTTCAGTCAGTCCTACATTAACAGGACTCCGACAGTCCCCTCTTTGATAACACGGTGAACTGTCTGGGCATTTAGTCTCACATCCATTGACATTTTGATGGTAACAAGTTTCAGATGCTGTGGCTGGAAATGGGGAAGAATAAAATGGTCCACTTCAGCAATTTGGCCACACAGTCTCCACACAGTATAATACTCTACAGGCATGCGGCTCGAGTCAGAAGGGTAAAGGGAAGATAGCTGGCTGTAAATCAGACTTTAGAGAGCATCAACTGTTGGCTGCATGATGAGGGAAAGGGAATTGCACTCGACTTAAACAACTGCAACTATTGAAAGAGCTCTGCCACAGGATCTCAATCATGTTACTTACAAACACACTGATAAGGCTATCTGTAGTTTTATGTCTTAATGTGCTGTCCTGACTTAAGTGGTTAATTATCATCTTTGAATAACATTGAGCAAAGAAGCTTCTTTCACCTCTGATTTTAACCTCAGCCTTGTTTTTTAAAAAAGAAACTCAAGTGCTTGTTGAGGGTAATGTCATTTTGAAGCCAGAGAAGGCTGGACAAAGTCCCTAGATTTCTATACACAGCCAAACAGTGCAGTGGAAATCCTCTGAGACTTAAAGCTACCGAACAAAAATATGAAAGCAGACCAAGAACATACGTCAAAATAAACATACAGTTTAATGTTTCATAACTTTTATGAAATATGATTATGTGCATTTGGAGAATAATGTCAGTTTAGCAAGCTTGGTGGAGTTTTTGATCCCAGGCCAAGCTGAACATAAAGCTAGAGGTTCAAAGTTCAAAGTAAATTTATTATCAAAGTACTTATATGTCACCATATACAACCCTCAGATTTATTTTCTTGCAGGCATTCTCAGTAGAACAAAGAAATGCAACAAAATCATTCTTGGGCGCCTAGGCGTGACTCGAGTAGCAGCAGTACTCTCAACAGATACGATTAAATATTCCCGTTTCAGCCTGCTACAGCTAAAAAGCACAACTGCTTAGGTCAGTACAGTCAGCAAAGATGTCTTATTGCATTTAAACAAACTATTGCTACTTAAAACTGATGGAAACAACACCAATTGTGGTCGGAAGGGCCCACGGAGGACACCAGGGAGGTCGCGCAGGCATAGATCAGGGTTACAAGCTTGTTTAAGGAAACGGGGTTTTAATCTTCCTATACAGACCAACTTGCTGGCGAACGTGCAGTCTCTGGTGAATAAAATCGATGATCTCAGAGCTAGGGTGCTGAGTCAGAGGGACACTAGGACCACATGTGTCCTTTGTTTCACGGAATCCTGGATAACCCCTTCCATACCAGATGCAGCGATCCAGATCAACGGGTTTACTATACATCGTCAGCATAGATCTATAGAGTTATTCAAAAGCAGAAGTGGAGAAGTATGCCTCATGATCAACTCTTCTTGGTGCACAAATATATCTGTGCTGTCCCAATTCTACTCACCAGACCTGGAATATCTAGCAGTAAAGTGCCGTACTTTTTACCTATCACAGGAGTTCTCTGGGGTCATTTTGGTAGCAGTTTACATTCCACCTCAGGCCAATGTCAATCAGGGTTTAGATGATCTGAGTAATGGGATCAACATGCACGAAACAGTGCTTACCCTAACACCTTCACCATTGTTTTGGGAGATTTTAACTAGGCCAGTCTGAAAAAAATCACTAAGCAATTACCATCGACAGATCACTTGCAATACGAGGGGGAACATCACACTGGACCATTGCTACACCACCATCAAGAATGCATACTGTGCTATTCCATGCCCTCACTTTGGGAAGTCTGATCACCTGGCTGTACTTCTACTCCCTGAGTATAGGCAGAGACTGAAGACTGCAGCACCAGCAGTGAGGACCAAGAAGATATGAACAAGGGAAGCACAGGAGCGCCTACAGGACTGCTTTGAATCGGTGGACTGGACTATATTCAGGCATTCATCTTTGAACCTGGATGAGTATGCTGCAGTTGTTACCGACTTCATTAAAACCTGTGTGGATGAGAATGTCACAAAGTCTTACTGCACATTCCCAAACCAAAAGCCGTGGGTGACCCAGGAGGTACGTCATCTGCTCAAGGCTAAATCTGTGGCATTCAAGTCTGGCAACCCAGGCCTGTACCAGAAAACCAGGTATGATTTGCAGAGGGCTATTTCAAGGGTGAAGAGACAATTTTAAATGAGGTTGGAAGCGTCATTGGATGCACGGCAACTCTGGCAGGGTCAGCAAGACATTACTTCCTACAAAGTGAAACTCAATAGCATGAATGGCAGCGATGCTTCACTACCAGATGAACTCAACGCCTTCTATGCACACTTTGAAAGGGAGAACAGAACTACAGTTGTGAAGATCCCTGCTGCACCTGATGACCCTGTGATCGCTGTCTCAAAGGCCATGTTAGGCTGTCTTTAAAGAGAGTGAACCCTCGCAAGGCATAAGGTCCCAATGGAGTACCTGGTAAGGCTCTGAAAACCTGTGCCAACCAACTAGCGAAAGTATTCAAGGATACTTTCAACCTCTCACTGCCACAGGCAGAAGTTTCCACTTGCTTCAAAAAGGCAATAATTCTACCGGTGCCTAAGAAGAATAACGTGGGCTGCCTTAATGACTATCGCCCGGTAGCACTCACATCGACAGTGATGAAATACTTTGTGAGGTTGGTCATGACTAGTCTGAACTCCTGCCTCAGCAAGGACCTGGACCCATTGCAATTTGCCTATCACCACAATAGGTCAATGGCAGATGCAATCTCAGAGGCTCTCCACATGGCTTCAGACCACCTGGGCAATACAAACACCTACGTCAGGATGCTGTTCCTCAACTATAACTCAGCATTTAATACCATCATTCCCACAATCCTGATTGAGAAGTTGCAGAACCTGGGCATCTGTACCTCCCTCTGCAGTTGGGTCCTCGACTTCCTAACTGGAAGACCGCAATCTGTGTAGATTGGTGATAACATCTCCTCCTCGCTGACGATCAATTTTGGTGCACCTCATGGGTGTGTGCTTAGCCCACTGCTTTACTCTCTGTATACACATGGCTGTGTGGTTATGCATAGCTCAAATACTACCTACAAACTTGCTGACAATACAACTATTGTTGGTAGAATGTCAGGTGGTGACGAGAGGGCATACAAGAGTGAGATATGCCAACCAGTGGAGTGGTGCCGTAGCAACAACATGGCACTCAATGTCAGTAAGACAAAAGAGCTGATTGTGGACTTCAGGAAGGGTAAGATGAAGGAACACATACCAATCCTCATAGAGGGATCAGAAGTGGGAAGAGTGAACAGCTTCAAGTTCCTGGGTGTCAAGATCTCTGAGGATCTAATCTGGTCCCAACATATTGATGTAGTTATAAAGGAGGCAAGACAGCAGCTATACTTTATTAGGAGTTTGAAGAGATTTGGCATGTCAACAAATATACTCAAAAAATTCTATGGTTGTACCGTGGAGAACATTCTGACAGGCTTCATCACTGTCTGGTATGGAGGGGCTACCACTCTGAAAGAAGCTGCAGAAGGCTGTAAATCTAGTCAGCTCCATCTTGGGAGCCTACAAAGTACCCAGGACAACTTTAAGGAGCTGTGTCTCAGAAAGGCCTCTAGCACCCAGGACATGCCCTTTTCTCACTGTTACCATCAGGCAGGAGGTACAGAAGCCTGAAGGCACACACTCAGTGATTCAGGAACAGCTTCTTCCCCTCTGCCATCCGATTCCTAAATGGACATCGAATCTTTGGACACTACCTCACTTTTTAAAAAAATATACAGTATTTCTGTTTTTGCACATTTGAAAAAATCTATGCAATATATGCAATGGATTTACTTGTTTATTTATTATTATTATTTTGTTTATTATTTTATTTTTTTCTCTGCTAAATTATGTATTGCTTTGAACTGCTGCTGCTAAGTTAACAAATTTCACGTCACATGCCGGTGATAATAAACCTGATTCTGATTCTGATTCTGAAAAAATACACACAAAAACTGACAAACAACCAATGTGCAAAGGAATACAAACTGTGCAAATACAAGATAATAATAATAAAATAATAAATAGATAGATAGATAAACAATAATAACACTATGAATTGTAGAGTGCTTGAAAGTGAGTCTGGGCAGGCTGTGTTCAGTGATCAGGTCAATCTTGTCAATGATATCTGAACCAGTTCAACTTCTCAGCCATCTCAAAGACCAAAAACATACATTAATTGGCACCTACAATAACAAAATGTGATGAGTTTTAATTAAACTGCAGAAAATAAAAGCATTCTGGGCAATTGTGAGAGAACTCACCAGTTATCCGGAAGGCACCAACACTTTCACAAAGGACCCTGTGGATCAGTCTACATAACGAGGATGATTAAGAGGAAAGAAAAGTTTTCCTTAGCAGAGCGGAATAACTTTTATATAAAACCAACCTGTCAGGTCTAGTGATTCATTCAGAACCAGTCATAATTCTAGCTTGCTTCAGGTTACAGGTCTCCAAATTTCACGCGAACTGTCAAGGCAAGTCTTTATTTGTATTTCATTTAGAGATACAGCACAGTAACAAGCCCTTCTGACCCATGAGCCTCTGCTGCCCATGTGACTAATTAACCTTCTAACCCCTATGTCTTTGGAATGTGGGAGGAATCCAGAGCACCCGGAGGAAACCCACGCAGTCATGGGGAGAATGTGTGAACTCCTTATGGACAGTGGAGTGAATTGAACCCAGACTGCTAGTATTGTAATGGTGTTACACTAACCACTATGCTACCGTGCTGTCCCACACACTGAGCAAGCTCCGTGGGGCTATTTACGCATTTTCTTTATTTCTATTTTCAGTTATCGCTTTTGTTTTTTTAAAATTATAAAGCTCCAAAACCTTCTTGGTGGGAGATACATATATACACATATTTTGGACTACAGCTTGAAATCCTGCATGCTTTCTCAAATTCATCATCTTTAAAAGGCACACAGTCTAAAAGGAAAACAGAGTGATTTTATTTCCCTAAAGGGAGTGACACTGTATCATCAGAAACCATCCTAACAAATCTTATAGCAAAGAAAAAACAGAAATCATTGTTATGGTTGGCAGTTGTAATAGTTCTTGAGTTTATGACTAAAGTGATAAATAACATGTGGTTTAAAGCATACATGGGCAATCTACTAATTACAGACTAATGGCATAGCCTTCACTGTATTTTTTGTCTTGCCATGAAGTTGCAGATTTATGTATTGCCAGGTTATACCACCAAGAGGTAACTTTCCAAAAATAACAATTCACGGCCCGAAGATCAACTCTATTTGCCATTTACATTTACATGTATTAGGAATTTGCCGTGGTGTGTTGGCGTGACATGCAACAACAAAAAAAAACAATCAATAATTATGAAGAATTGTATAAAAAAAATAAAGTTACAGGTTAATTGTCACATTATGGAGTAAAAGTATTTTATCATAGCTAACTAAACTGTAAAACATAGAAAACAGAACAGTACAGCACAGGAACAGGCTCTTTAGTCCAGAATGTTGCACCAAGCTAATTAAACTAGCAATTAAATGCCAAGTTAAACTAATCTCTTTAGTCAACATAATGTCCATATCTCTCCATGTACCTATCAAGTGGATCTGAATTGCCTGTCGCATTTGCCTCCAGTACCATGCCCGGCAGCCCATTTCACCAAACACACCACACTTTGCATAAAAAAGCTGCTCCTCACACCTCCTTTGAGGTGTTGCTAAGGTGTTGCTAAGGTGTTGCTTGAGGTGTTGAACTGCTGCTGCTAAGTTAACAAGTTTCACGTCACATATGCCAGTGATAATAAACCTGATTCTGATTCTGATTCTCAAAAAGTACACACAAAAACTGACAAACAACCAATGTGCAAAGGAAGACAAACTGTGCAAATACAAGATAATAATAATAAAATAATAAATAGATAGATAGATAAACAATAATAATACTATGAATTGTAGAGTGCTTGAAAGTGAGTCTGGGCAGGCTGTGTTCAGTGATCAGGTCAGTCTTGTCAATGATATCTGAACCAGTTCAACTTCTCAGCCATCTCACCAAAACTGCATATGCTTAAAATAATATATAATCTCAGCGTTTCACCCAGTTACCAGTAAAATCTGAATCATTTGGAAGATCCCTGAATGAGTAATTTCTTTCAACGTCATACTTTTTTATTAGTTTACTTCTGACCTTTCGAGTTGCACCGCCCAACAAACCCCGATTTAACGCTATCCTAATCACTGGACAATCTACAATGAACAATTAACTTACCAACTGGTACATCTTTGAGCTGCAGGAGGAAACTGAAGCATGGGGAGAACGTACAAACTCAATGCATTCAGCGGCGGAAACTGAACCCAGGTTACCTGTACTGTCAAATGTTGTGGTACCGTGCCACCCAGCACTTGTTGCTTTTAATGATTTTTTTTGACAAATTTCTTCCTTTCTTAAACATGTCCCAGCCAGCCCTCTATTGTTGTCTCTTCATAAAAATGAGCTAATCCAAAGTTCTGCTTCAATTATTCTAAAGTATATTGGGACCAGTTTGCACACCAATGCTAAACCAAATTGCTGCAGATTCTGGAAATCTGAAGTAAAACCAGAAAATGCAGAATTTCTCGGCAGGTTCAGGCAACATCTATGGAGAGGGAAATAAATTATAAACACAAGAGACTCTGCAGATGCTGGAAAGATGCACACAAAGAGCAGAATAAACCCTACAACCCCATCAAGTCTGCTCTGCCATTCCATCATGACTGATTTATTATCCTTCTCAACTCCATTCTCCTGCTTTCTCCCCATAACCTTTGGCACACTGATTAATCTTCTATGATATTATTGGCTATCTTACCTTCATATTTTATCTTTTCTCTCTTTATGGCTTTTTAGTTGCCTCCTGTTGGTTTATAAAAGCTTCCCAATCTGCTACTGTCTCACAAATTTTTTGCTACATTATATGCACTTTCTTTTCCTTTTATGCTGTCTTTGACTTCCCTTGTCAGCTAAGGCTACCTCATTCTGCCCTTAGAATACTTATTCATCTTTGAGATGTATCTTTTCTGCACGTGGCCAAGTGGTTAAGGCGTTCGTCTAGATATCTCAAGATCGCTAGTTCGAGCCTCAGCTGTGGCAGCGTGTTTGTGCCCTTGAGCAAGGCTCTTAATCACACATTGCTCTAGTCTGTGCAAGGAGTGGTGCCACATAGACTTCCAATCTGCGCCTTGTAAGGCATGAAAATGCCCGACGCAGGCCTCTCATGGTCTGAGTCGACGTTCCCTTTTCTGCACCTTCCAAATTTCACCCAGAACACCTGCCTGCACTCACTACTGCACTCTTCTTCTCCCCTCTTCTGTTCTGAGCCACAGAACCAGACTCAGTGCCAGAGATCTGTTTGCTGCAGCTTCCCACTGCTATGTTGCTTCCCCGCCAACAGTTTCCAAATGACATGCTTATTTCTGAGGGGCTTGGCCATAGGGGTACTCTGCAGTAGCTGTCTGTTACTTTTCCCTCTCCGGATAGTCACCCAGGGACCTGTTTCCTGAAAGTTCAGGGTGACTATTTCCCTGTTGCTCCTATCTATCTCTTCCTTGTTATCCTGTGTGAGACACAGGTCACAAAGCTGCAGCTCCAGTTCCTCAGCACAGTCTCTAAGGAGCCATACCTTGGTGCCCTTTCTGCAGGTGTAGTTACCAGGGAAACTAGAGGTCTCCCAATGTACCCATATCTCACACAAGGAACATGCCAGTAACTCTGAATCATTCTCAGCACACTAGCTATGTACTAACAAAAAAAACTTAATGGAAATTTACTTAGGACCTCTGCCCGTGGTCACCCAAGCCTGTTGAACCAAAACCCAGACCGCTCTAACACTGGCCCACTCCAACAATGGCTGCTTCGCTTACACCTTGTTTCTTTTAATTGGCCCCTGCTGATTACCACCCACCACAAAAACAGCCGAAGGCACTGGAGCTCTTTGTAAACCCAGAGCTGTGACACCAATGAACGAATTTCCATGCTGATTGCCGTCCACTGAGAAAAAAGCTTAAAGACCTGAGCTCTTTTTAAACCTCACATTACATCATCAGTGAATAACCTCTTGACCTCTAGGAACTCAGAAGATAAAGCAGCATCTATAGAGCTGAATAAACAGTTGACGTTTTGGGCAAGGCTCTTCATCAGGACTGGAGCAGAAGTTGAAGAAGCCAGAATAAGAAGGTGAGGGAAGGGGAAGGTGTAGAAGCTGGAAACCAGTTAAGTGGGGGAAGGTGGGTGGGTGGGGGAAGGGGTGTTAAGGTAAACCCTGATATCCCCCTTCCCTACACAAAAAAGAGAGAAAAATTGGGTGAAAAACACAGAATAGTCCAAAACCATATCTATATCCATATCTAAAACACAAAAAACCTCAGTTACATTTTCTGGCCACAGCAGGAGGTCACACATTCTCCTCTCTCTGATAGCAAAGCGATCCCAACAGTGATCAGAAGGCAGTCAGTCAGTGTTCACCTTCCACATTTGCCTCGATGTTTCAATCTCCCTCATTGCTTTAATCTGTGAACAAAAATTGATATTCATGCCATCAGGCTGGAGTTTACCCAGATGGAATATAGATAGATAGATAGATATACTTTATTAATCCCGAGGGAAATTTGGTTTTGTTACAGCCGCACCAACCAAGAATAGAGCATAAATATAGCAATACAAAAAACCCCAACAATCAAACAACAAAAAGCAAACTATGTCAGATGGAAAATAAGTCCAGGACCAGTCTATTGTCTCAGGGTGTCTGACCCTCCCCGGGAGGAGCTGCACGTTCGATGGCCACAGGCAGGAATGACCTCCCGTGCCGTCAAGTGTTGTATCACGGTGGAATGTGGCCGAAGTCCAACAGTAAAAAGTTCAATATCCAGTCTGCAAATACGTTCCTTGATTGTAATATATCCCAGATTGCACCATCCGTTGCTAGCCAGAACAGCAAGCACCCAACTCCTTTACGCTTACCGCTCTCAGTCAGGCGGAACGGTATTACCTACCGAACTCCTCTTCTCCAAAAGTCTCTGTTGTCCAGACCCGGTCCCCTTTCCTCGGCTTTGTGATCCCCCTCTGCATCCTCTGTGTGTTTTCCTCCGGATTTCAGCAGGGGTGTCCGTCGCTCTGTTCGCTAAGCTGGCCGGTATTTGCTGGTCCATGGAATACACAATGCGACCTTGCTTCTGTCCCACGTGTTGGGATGTAACCATTTCCAGCGCTAAAGAAAACCCAAATAAAGTTTGAGAGAGACAAAGCTGACAAGACCAATTTCAGAACTGGAAAGATATTGAGATAAACAGATCCCAAGCAAGTGCAGACAAGGAGAGGAAGAAAAATCAGAAGGAAAATCTGTATCTGTAGGAATGCAGATAAATTAAATAGCAAAGAAATTATAATTTTTAAAAAAAGAGGATGTTAAAGGGGCTATCAATGAAATGAAATAAGGGTCTGGAGGAGATGGCAACAGCAGACTCACTAAAAGCAGTTTCAGTCCAAACAAGATGAACCTGGTATCTGAGATCTGAAGCTATCAGCTTCCTTGTTCAATTCTGTAGACTCTTCAGAAATCTCCTACCACAGCAGTTGCAACATCCTTTCCCCCTCCAAATTCCAAAGAGCTTCTCTCTCCCAAACTCATGCACATGAAACTCCATGTCGGAATCACTCCATTTGGATTTCTGCCTTTGCCACAGCATCTGCAAGTGGAAGTGAGATTATCTATGCTGCACCTGCAGTGAAATACCGTCCCCCTGCATCCGCCTCACACTGCATTCCTCTGGACCTCTGCATGGGTTTTATCCTGATTGATCACACTGTGCTCTTACAATCCTTCCTGCTGTCACGCTGCCGTGAGGAAGCTGCCCCCACTTTTCTCACCTTTCCAAGAGTTAATAGAGAAGCACTTACAGTGTTCCTGCTCCCCAAGGCATTATTGCTGTCTCCTCTGACTTCTTCTTATCTACATACTGTCTCTGCCTTCAGCAAAACTGAGGGTTATACTGTAAACTGTTGGCACTCCCCCTCCTCTCTCTCTCATTCCTAATTCTTTGTCTGCTTGCTTATATCAGAATGAGCAAAAAATTCCTACAGTTAAATATTGGGAATACCAAAGTTAGTATTTTCATCCCCAAAGCCCATTCAAAATCAAAGTCAATGTAAAATTTATTATCAATGTGTATATATGTTTTCATATGCTACCTTGAGAGTCATTTACGGGAAAATAAAGAAATACATTAGTGTTTACGAACACTGTACATAAACAAAGCCTGAAACACAAACAATTGCATAAGAAGACAACATACAAATACATATAAAAGCTAATAATGAGAACGTGAAATGTAGTGTCCTTGAAAGTAATCCTTGTAGGTTCTTTGTAGATTGTAGAATTAATTCAGAATTGTGGTGAATGAAATTATCCACACAGGTTCAGTACCTGATATTTGAAGGAAAATAACTTCTCTCTCTCTCTCTCTCTCTCTCTCCACTGCCAATGGAAGGGTGATCCAGGAGCCACAGAACTCACACAACCAGGTTCAGGAACAGTTATTACCCCTCCACTATCAGAGTCCTAAACCAGAGAGCCCATGGTATTACAGGAAAGGTACTAACATGGAGTGTGGGCACGTGGCCAAGTGGTTAAGGCATTGGACTAGTGATCTGAAGGTCGTGAGTTCGAGCCCCAACCAAGGCAACGAGTTGTGTCCTTGAGCAAGGCACTTAATCACACATTACTGTGCGACGACACTGGCAGCCAAGCTGTATGGGTCCTGATGCCCTTCCCTTGGACAACATTGGTGTCGTGGTGTCGTCCAGGCGCAGTTCCATGGTCTCGCAAGCCTTTACTAGCGTGGATAGAAGACTGGCTGACTGGCCAAGAGTGGGAATAAAGAGGGCCTTTTCAGGATAGATCCTGGTGACCAGTGGTGAGCCACAGGGTTTGGTGTTGGGACTATTTCTTTTCACATTACATGTCAATGCTTGCATGCAAGAATTGATGGTTTTGTGGCCAAGTTTGCAGATGATACGAAGATAAGAGGAAGGGTAGGTGCAGTGCCTTGAAAACTATTCAGCCCCTAGCTCTTTTTTCACATAAATGAGCATTATGACTAGGGATTTTGATCAATTTAAGTGTGAATTTTTATTTATGGAACACATGACCCTTTTATTTTGCACAGTGGAAGCCAAAAAACATTATGTAAAGCATAAAAGACCAAATATTCAAAAACTGAAATGTCAGCAGTTCAAAGGTATTCATCCGCCTTTGCTCAGTACTCATTTGAACCACCCCTCATGGCTATTACAGTCAGTAGTCTTTGTGGATAAGTCTCTGTTGGCTTTGCACAATGTGATGGAGCAAGATTTACCCATTCTCCTTTGCAAATTGTCAAGCTGTTCCAGGTCAGTTGGAGGCTGGTGTGTTCCAGGTTAGTCGAAGGGTGGTAGTGGACAGAAATCTAGAGGTCTTGCCAGAGATGTTCGATTGGGCTAAGGCCAGGACTCTGACCAGACCAGTCAAGGTCATCAATTTTGTTCATTTGAAGCCACTTTGTGGTTGCTATGGCAGTGTCGCCGTGCTTCTGGCACCAACATAGCATGCCCACAACTCACTAATCCTAACTATGCATAGAAACATAGAAACATAGAAAATAGGTGCAGGAGTAGGCCATTCGGCCCTTCGAGCCTGCACCGCCATTTATTATGATCATGGCTGATCATCCAACTCAGAACCCCGCCCCAGCCTTCCCTCCATACCCCCTAACCCCCGTAGCCACAAGGGCCATATCTAACTCCCTCTTAAATATAGCCAATGAACTGGCCTCAACTGTTTCCTGTGGCAGAGAATTCCACAGATTCACCACTCTCTGTGTGAAGAACTTTTTCCTAATCTCGGTCCTAAAAGGCTTCCCCTCTATCCTCAAACTGTGACCCCTCGTTCTGGACTTCCCCAACATCGGGAACAATCTTCCTGCATCTAGCCTGTCCAATCCCTTTAGGATCTTATACGTTTCAATAAGATCCCCCCTCAATCTTCTAAATTCCAACGAGTACAAGCCCAGTTCATCCAGTCTTTCTTCATATGAAAGTCCTGCCATCCCAGGAATCAATCTGGTGAACCTTCTCTGTACTCCCTCTATGGCAAGGATGTCTTTCCTCAGATTAGGGGACCAAAACTGCACACAATACTCCAGGTGTGGTCTCACCAAGGCCTTGTACAACTGCAGTAGTACCTCCCTGCTCCTGTACTCGAATCCTCTTGCTATAAATGCCAGCATACCATTCTCCTTTTTCACCGTCTGCTGTACCTGCATGCCCACTTTCAATGACTGGTGTATAATGACACCCAGGTCACGTTGCACCTCCCCTTTTCCTAATCGGCCACCATTCAGATAATAATCTGTTTTCCTATTTTTGCCACCAAAGTGGATAACTTCACATTTATCCACATTAAATTGCATCTGCCATGAATTTGCCCACTCACCCAACCTATCCAAGTCACCCTGCATCCTCTTAGCATCCTCTTAGCATCCTCCTCACAGCTAACACTGCCACCCAGCTTCGTGTCATCCGCAAACTTGGGGATGCTGCATTTAATTCTCTCATCCAAGTCATTAACATATATTGTAAACAACTGGGGTCCCAGCACTGAGCCTTGCGGTACCCCACTAGTCACCGCCTGCCATTCTGAAAAGGTCCCGTTTATTCCCACTCTTTGCTTCCTGTCTGCTAACCAACTCTCCACCCACACCAATACCTTACCCCCAATACCGTGTGCTTTAAGTTTGCACACTAATCTCCTGTGTGGGACCTTGTCAAAAGCCTTCTGAAAATCCAAATATACCACATCCACTGGTTCTCCCCTATCCACTCTACTAGTTACATCCTCAAAAAATTCTATGAGATTCGTCAGACATGATTTTCCTTTCACAAATCCATGCTGACTTTGTCCGATCATTTCACCGCTTTCCAAATGTGCTGTTATCACATCCTTGATAACTGACTCCAGCAGTTTCCCCACCACCGACGTTAGGCTAACCGGTCTATAATTCCCCGGTTTCTCTCTTCCTCCTTTTTTAAAAAGTGGAGTTACATTAGCCACCCTCCAATCCTCAGGAACTAGTCCAGAATCTAACGAGTTTTGAAAAATTATCACTAATGCATCCACTATTTCTTGGGCTACTTCCTTAAGCACCCTGGGATGCAGACCATCTGGCCCTGGGGATTTATCTGCCTTCAATGTGGGTGGAATCTGGGAACACCAGGAGGAAACCCATGTGGCCATGCGTGGGCTGGTGGGGGACGGGGGTGGGAATGGTGGGAGAACATTCAAACTCCTTGAAGACAGCAACAGGAATTGAGCCTCAATCTTACAGAGGGTGCTGTAATAATGTTGCACTAACCGAAGAGAAGTGTTAGATTGGTCACAGAGTAGGATTACATGGGGGCCTGTACTGTGCTGTAGTGTTCAATGTTCTCGACAGGTAATCAGTTAGAGAAGATTACCTTGATCAAACGAAGCCAAGGTGACGTAGACAAACTTATTGGAGTTCTTTAAGGAAGATGGCAAATGGAATCGATATAGGCAAAGCTGCAGCTGTAATTAATTTCAGCCTTTAGAAGGCTGAAAAGGTGCTACATGAAAAGCAAGGTAAGGTAAGACACCAGGGACAGTGTGGTGAAGTAGACACTAGACAGGAAGTTAGAAGAGACTGCTCTTCATAAATGTACAGAATATTGCAAGAAGCAACTTGATAATGGGCTTGCATTACGGTATTTCAGTGAGTTTCAGGAAGTTTCCTTCTCGTTCCAATATTCAGCCCTTGAAGACATTGAACATGCAGAAAATTACTTAAATTACATTAGGAATAAGTAAGGAAGTTGCTTAGTAAGGAAAACTGTATTAGGTGAGGGACAAGTAGAAACATCATCATTTTTCTTGTTTCCATCCATTAAAGTTATAGATTCCTCCACTGCCAAGCATTATGGTTTTGGCAAAACCAGCTTTGAGATACAGAACGACCGCAATTCGGGCATTCCTATGCAACCTCTATAAAGCTATTGAAGTAGATCGTGCAATTAATATATAATGTAATATATTTTTTAAATTATTATGTTTTGCATTGTACTGCTGCTGCAAAGACAACAAATTTCATGATGTATGCCAGTGATATTAAATCTGATTCTGATGACCAATTAAATCACTCAAAAAATGCTAAGGTACTTTTTTCCTGTATTCTTATGCTCTCACACTTCGATATGAATACATACATACCTTGGCTTTTACATTCAACCATCAAATTTCTTTGAAGTCAGATAATAACTTTTACTGTAATAAGTACCTAGTGCTTTCCCGACAATTACGATCAATGAGCTCTTCTTGGGCTTTCAGCCAGGTCCAGGTATCAATTATAACCAATGTTATGATGACAGCTCTGTCATCTTCATCAGGGATGATGCTAGGCACTTCTAGTCCCGTGGTACTTATGCCCACATAATCTATCCCTCCTGATTGGTTAGTCCTCATCCAATCAGGTTTCCACTCTCCCATCTTGCCCACAGTCAGATTCTAGTTGTTCCTCCGAGCGATATATAAGATTTTGCAGCGTATATCAGCCAGACAGGATGCACAGTGGAAACCGGTGTCAAGGAGCACAGGAGGTGTATCTGTTCGGGTTACCAGGAGAAATTGGCTGTAGCAGAACACTGCATTCACAATGACCATAGGATTGACTTCTATAGCACAAAACCACTGTGCCGCGTCAGTGGCTTTTGGGACCGCGTGGTAAAGGAAGCCATTGAAATAATACTAGAGGAAAAGAATTTTAACAAAGATGAAGGTCTTACTCTAAGTAAGACTCACAACATGCTGGAGGAACTCAGCAGGTCGGACAGCATCCGTGGAAGCGTTGACTGATTGTTTCCACAGATGCTGCCCGACCTGCTGAGTTCCTCTAGCGTGTTGTGGGTCTTGCTTTGACACCAGCATCTGCAGATTATTTTGTGTTTACTCTAAGTAAGGACTGGAATTTGATTGTAAGTGAGGTGGGAGAGTGGAAATCTGATTGGATGAGGACTAACCAATCAGGAAAGATGGACAACGGCAGTATAAATACCATTGGACTAAACATGCCCAGGCATCATCCCTGATGAAGATGGCAGAGTTTGTCGTCATAATGTTGGTTATAATCGATATATGTACCCAGCTGGAGGCCCAAGAATAGTTGATTCATTTTACTGCGATATTTGCTGACATTGATATTCTATTACTTTACCATCCATTCTTTTGGATGCCAAGTGCAGAACTGTGTTTAATTGCCATGATAGACAAGTGAAATATCCATTAGGGGCACATTATGCAAAGGACAGTATCTAAGCTTTGAGATCAGACCATGGTTAACAGGGCAGCAAATTTAAGTTGAGAGAATGCTATATTATTATAAAATCATGAAACTCAAGTTTAAAAAATCATATTTATTTTCCTTTTCCTAACTATACCATGTTGTTCCTACTTACAGCTGTGGGAATAAAGAGGACTGAATCAACTTACATCTATATTCTTCAGCTGACTGGCAAAAAATTTCCATTGCGAGCAAATGATATTCTTCCTAGTGAAGCGTAGATACTCCTTTTCTCAGTGAGCGATACAGATGAAAACTGAGTCATCATCAGAGCTTAATGCAGCTCATCATTTAGTTCTTTGATGTTCCAACACACAATGAGGTTGGTGGTGGCGCCATTAACATTCCATATGAATGGGAGGGGCCTGAGTGATTGTAGTCTTAAAATAGACTACCATCAGTTAGATGCACTTTGGGAATGTTCTGTATTCGAATAGAAATAGAATAACCTCCACATGGCACTGCAAAAGTAGCACAATTTATTTTCCCAAATAAAATATTTGGACTGGGTTCAAACCTTAGAGCCGAAATACCATTTGTCAGTAATATGCAGAACATGGGTGAAATACTTAAAAAAATGCATTCTGAGATGTAAAGACTTATCATTAATTATAATAAAAAGACTCTTATCTGTATCTTTTAATTAAATGGTCAATCAAATCTAATGATAAACGTCTCAGTGGTTCCTGAACTTTATTTTTCTCATCAAATCAGGAGGTGAGTCACACATTCCTGCTGCCGTCAGTTACGGACCAGTACGGACACATAACTGATCAAGCATTCCTTATGACTGAGAAACATCTGGTTTGTGAGCCGGGAATCAATTTTGCAAAGAGGTACACAATGTTGAAAGAGTAACATTGAATTTTAGACCATTTATCCTCTTACCATACAATTCCATGGATGTATCTTCTAACTGCAAATGATGGCTATATTTTTAAAAAATGCATCCGTTAGTCTTGCAAGATGATGGATCTGTGCCTGGAAAGTCTTCACTCTCCAGGGTGCAGGCCTGGACAAGTTTGTATGGAAGACCAGCAGTTGCCCATGCTGCAAGTCTCCCCTCTCCACGACACCAATGTTGTCCAAGGGAAGGGCATCAGGACCCATACAGCTTGGCACCAGTGTCGTCGCAGAGCAATGTGTGATTAAGTGCCTTGCTCAAGGACATAACACGTTCCCTCAGCTATATTATTTACCTACTATAGTCATATGCTTTACTGCTGTGAGGTGAATGCTCGCTCGTCTCCCGATCGATTGGGATCATCTGTCCGTGCAAGCAAGAGGTACGAGGGCTGGTCAGTCAGCAAGCCCGAGTTCAAACCTGGAGTTTGCAGTTTCGTCATTGGCTAGATTGGAGGTCAATACCGAAGGTTGATCAGAAGTCCGTAAGCTGATGCCCAATGGCTGAAACCTGAAGTCAGGTGGCTGGAGGCCCGAAGGCCTGACCCGGAGTTGGGAGACTCTCCAGGTGTACGGGTGGATGAGGGGGACAGGGAGGGAGGGAAGTGCCTTACTTTGCTGCTGCTGTTCTGTTGCTTGCGTTCTGTGAGTTTTGCAGGCATGCTATGTTGGCAGCGGGATGTGTGGCTGTCCCCAGAATAACATTAGGTGTATTGATTCTTCATGCAAGTAACACATTTCGCTGTCAAAATCACTGATCAATCTGAATCTGAATCTATTTGGTCGGCAGCAGCAAACTGTAGTAGTACTATTTTCAATTCAACTCAAGTTTAATTGTCATTTAACAATATATAATTATAACCAAACAAGAGAGTGTGGTTATGGGGCTGTAACAATATTTAGTCTCCACTCTTTCTTTGACTGGTTTATTAGATGACACAAACTGCGTGATTGTTACACATTTGCTCTGTAATGAGCAGAAATGAGGGGCATTTTGGAGTAACTTGGCATACTTTTCCATTGTGATTACAGAGCTGCCACAGCTTACAACGGTGAGCCTAATTCTCCACAATCAATATCAAAGGCATCAAACATTATTGGAGTGGATAGCGTTGTAGCAGTTCAACAAAATAGGCACACCAGGAATGATGGGAGGTGATGCATTTCAAAATCTATTAGAGCTTCCCGTTTCTGCAATCTCTTACCTATTAATCCCTCACTTACCGGATTTCAGTCAACAGGAGTGATAGTTTGAGCATTTGTTAAGAACTAGCGATATGCAATTGATCATTTTAATGTAAATTATGGACATTTGGACAACTGCAGAAGATTAATCATTCACATACATTCAAAGTACATTTATTATCAAAGAATGTATAAATTATACAGCCTTGGGATTCATCTGCTTACAGTCAGCCACAGAACAAGAAACCTGAAAGTACTGAATTAAAAGGAAGGAAGACAAACACCCAATGCGGGGCGAAAGAGAGAAAAAACACAAATCATGCAGACAATAGAAGCAGGTACAGGAATCTGAACCAAATTGAGTCCTTAGATCTGAATCCCCAGAGCAGCCCAAAGGTAGGCCCAAAGCTCTCAGTTTCAGTTCACCACGCAGCGGGGCCAACGGCCGCAAAGCTCGTAGACACGAAGCACATAGCAACCGCAGTACCGGGAGGAGTAATTGTTGTGGAGCAGCGAGCGGAATCAGCCCCATCCTCACCTCCGGTCCCAACACCCTGCCTTTCAGTCTATCTAGGTCGGCAATTAAATGATCCAAACACCCCAGCTTGGGGCCCGCTGCAGCGACGCACTCTGGATTGGGATAGGGTAAGGTTCTATATGCATCTTGACAAGCACCTATATTGTTTTCAGGGGAGTGCTAGGAAGCACGAGGCACGTTAAGCTCTGTGCAGAAGGTGAAGCTCGGTGACTATAGGTGGCTGTTACTAGTTGAAGGATTAAAAGGTAAACCACTTCCTAGTTCTGCTGGCATGTTTCCTCTGTAGACACACTAATAGCTATTTCTTCCTTTGTTGGACAGGGCTTCTATTTTGTGTGAAAACAATAGCATTTCTAATCACAAAAACAACGTGATAAATGCCTTTTATGCTTACTAAAAGATGAATGGATAAAATTCTCCAGATTATTTCAGGTCAGAGGGGTTGTATTAGAAATCTAAAAAAAAATACCTGGAAAAATATTAGCAGGCTGCTGACTGTTGTGACTTAAGTATATTTATTTTATATTTATAATATGTCTGCAAATGATTATCTACATATACCTTGGCATTTTCAAACAGGAGCATTCATTAAGATCATAAATCAGAAACAAATCCCAAACTTTTTCCCACCCATCAATTCTAGTGTAGATGAAACAACACTATTCCTGTAGAGTTTAAAATAAGCTTTTAAGATCGACTTCTATTATTTTTCATTGATAAATACATTTCTATTTTCTTATTATTGAATATTTCAATTGTCTAACTTTTTTTTCTGTTGCCCTCAACACTGATATAATTTTTAGAGTTAATATCCTTGGAAATATCTGCTCTATGTTATATCACTGATAGTTTTCAAAAGTTCTTAGAAGAGCTTACAAATTTGTATTTTATCTGCTGACACCTATCCAGCTTTGACTATTACCTACAATGCACAAAATGGCAGCTGAAGGCATTATTTTAAGTCTATGTCTCCTGATGTCTCAATGTGCCTTTTCAGTGAATACAAACAGCTGCAATCCCAGTCTGTTCTGGGTTGGATAGAGTAGTGGTTGCAGAGCTGTTGTGATGAGCCTAATGTGGTAGCGTAGTGGGTAGTGCCTGTCGCTCTCGCTTTCACCTTCCACCGCTGGCTAGCAGTCTCACGAGAAGGAAAGCTGAATGCGTAGGTCTCTCCCTGTCAGTACATAGCCTCTCCAACAGCAAGCGTCATGTAGTGCCTCCTTGCTGGTGACACACGGAAACTGAACTCCTTTCGAGCTCAGGCTGAACTACAGAGGATGGGAAGGAGGTCTGGCACTTGCGCACGTAGCATACAGGCCCATCGGTGTGTGGACACACCCTGGTGCTCGTGAACCTATGGGTAAATAGTTCCACTGCCTTGTGGGCAGCCTCAGGAGAGATGAATGCTACGGGAGTAAACCCAGATGGCAAATCTAGAGTGAAGCCCTTAAGGTGGCTGGTCATCATTGAACATCCTTCTGGCAGCCCCTGCAGCCAAGCTAGTGCCAGGTGTATTGCTTTATAAGCTTCCCTTTGGATTACACTGGCGAAGCCGAGAGGGGGGTCTTGATGACGGGGCATCTCAGGATCTCCATACTGTCTGCCCAGGCTCGTGATGATGACCATCATCACCCATTGTCCTTTGACACGGACAGATGCCAACCAACCAATCGCATTCTCCTACCTTCTCCCCGTGACCTTTGACACCCTTGCTAATCAAGAACCTATCAACCTCCGCTTTAAATATACCCAGTGGCTTGGCCTCCTCAGCTGTCTGTGGCAATGAATTCCACAGATTCACCACTATCTGGCTAAAGTTATTTCCCAGGATAGTAAGCTAAAAACTCAAATTCAAATGACAGTGTTATGTAACAATACATAAAATGCTGGAGAAAATCAGCAGGTCAAGCAACATCGATGGAGGTCAACATTTCAGATTGAGCCCCTTCATCTGGACCAGAAGGAAAGAGTGGAGATTGTATAGGAAGGTGGGTGGAAGTGGCGGAGTGAGAACTGGCAGGAGGTAGGTGGGTCAAGTTGAAGTCAAGTAGCAATAGATGGACGTGACAAAGGGCTGAAGGAGATGGAATCTGATTCGAAAGGTTAAGGGCAGAACTGAGTTAATACAATGCCACTATGATTGAAAATCTTAACATTGACTGTCCAGTCTCAAAGCAGACACAAGATCTTGTCATTTGGATAGGATGTCAAGGCTGACCAGTGGCAAAGGCGCTGCAAGTTAGGACCAACTTCTGTAGGGCGTACCACGGAGAGCATTCTAACTGGTTGCATCGCAGTCTGGTATGGAGAGGATAATGCGCAGGATTGCAAAAAGCTGCAGACAGTTGTAATATCAGACAGCTTCATCTCGGGCTGTCCCAGTGTACCCAGTGTTAAGCCGATTCCTTAAACAAGAAGCAGCCATCATTAAAGACCCCATCACACAGGATATACACTCTTCTCATTACTACCGTCAGGGAGGAGGCTCAGAAACCTGAAGACACACACTCAACATTTTAGGAACAGCTTCTTTGCCTGTGCCATCAGATTTCTAAATTTCACTTTACTCCTTTAGTTCTGTTTTTTTGCTCTGCGTACACACAAATATGTATATATGTTTGAGTATGTGTGCATATATGTTTCATATTGTAAGTTATAGTATATTTTATGTATTGCACTGCGCTGCTGCCACAAAACATCACATTTCACAACATACGCCACTGATAATAAACCCGACTCTGATTCTAATTCCAGCCAAGGTTTTCAGCAGAGGAACCAAGAGGAGCAATTCAGTGTTGGAAATAAATGGGAAAGCAACAGAAAGCACATTTGGCCCGGAGTCAACCAAGAAACACGTGCTTTTGCATTTGCACCTCCAAGGCAACCTGTCAGATAAAAACAAAGTTATAATTTGCATTTACATTTCACCATCATCTCCTCAGGGCACCGCAAAACGCTTCACAATGAATTAATTACTGAAAGGCTGCGGCCAGGCACGAAGGAATAAATATCCCAAATTAGAATGTGTATTAACAAATAGGTTTAGTTACATTTGGTGCTGTTGGCTGAGACAGAAATGTTGACCAGGACAGTGGGAGAAGTCCCTGCTTTCCTTCAAATGTCATGTAGCCATTTACAGTATATCCAAGTGACTTGCAGAATGCTTATGTACGGCCTCCGTTTAAAACCGCATTTAAATCGGGCACTGATAATGTCAGCAATGCATTACAGCCACGGAACAGCATGTTGAGATCCCTTTAATCTTAATGCAGCCATCCCTAAATCAGAGGTTTCGTGTCAAAAAACAGAATTAGAGAAAAGCACATTACCAAATGAAGCAAGCTGACACAACAAAAGTATGTTGTGTATCAAAATGTTATTTACTTTGGAGAAAACGCACTGGAAAGATCGTGCCCCCACAGAAATACTTATAGCATTACCAATGTTAAGTTCACTGGAAAAGTTATCAGTCACTTTTCAATGTTTTTGCTGCTCATGCTTTCATCTTTGATGACATTCCCATAGCCTTTAGGCCGATCCTGCTGTCAGTTCTTGGAGATAGACCTGAGAGATTTAAAATTACATGCGTCTGGCAAGCCGGGGGGGCTGGACAGTTGTCACTCACATTGGCCCCACACGTTAGCAAAGGGTTTCGGTGTAAGTATTATGTATTTCAACTCTATTTCCAGGATTTGTAAGGACTGTGAGTTAACTTAAAGGGCACAACTATAAATGTTTTGGGGGACTTCAGATTCTTGGGAGGTTTCATGACAGTTCAAAGAAAAGCTTTTTTTCCTCCTTTTTTTCGTCACCAAAATTTTTTCAACCTTTAAAACAAAGTTTTTTTTTCTTGAGACATTGTAAGAGTTGCCTACTTCGATGTACTCTTGTTAGTTTTGGATAATAATAACAAAAAGATTTGAAAAGATTGTTCAGTGGATCCATTTCTTCCTCACTAGCACCCTAAATACTCCGTGAGAATCAACCGGCTCGGCTGTTCGACGGAAGACTGAGAGATGCTAAACTCAACAACATACCCCAGAGATATGCTGGCCCCTCCTACCAGTCTCTGCACTGATGCATTCGTGGAATGAGGTACACACAGTCCCTTTCTCTAAAGGAACGTTATCACTGTAAGCTGAGTAGCTAAGTTAAGTTTGTGTAAGCACAAGTAACCATATGCTGATTGGTGCTGTATATACAGCCTGATCTGAGAATATCACATATTAAAGTCACTGTATTAGTGCGCTGAAAACAGCACGTCAGTTCATGGCCCCCTCTACTGCTATGATGAAGCACTCTCAGGTTGGAGGAGCAACATCTCATATTCCATCTGGGTAGCCTTCAACCTGATGGCATGAATGCAAACACCAGGAATTCTACAGATGCTGGAATTTCAAGGGAGACACATCAAAGTTGCTGGTGAACACAGCAGGCCAGGCAGCATCTCTAGGAAGAGGTACAGTCGACGTTTCGGGCCGAGACCCTTCGTCAGGACTAACTGTTAACGTTAGTCCTGATGAAGGGTCTCGGCCCGAAACGTCGACTGTACCTCTTCCTAGAGATGCTGCCTGGCCTGCTGTGTTCACCAGCAACTTTTATGTGTGTTGATGGATTGAACATTTATTTCTCTAACTTCCCATAATTTTTCGTCCTTCCCATTCCCTCTTCATCCATTTCCCATTCTGGCTACCCTCTTACCTCTTCTCCGCTCACTTGCCTATCAGTTCCCTCTGGTTGCCCTCCTCCTTCCTCCTTTCTCTCATGGTCTGCTCTCCCCTTCTATCAGATTCCTTCTTCTTCAGCCTTTACCTTTTCCACTTATCATATCCCAGCTTCTCACTTCATCCCCCCCCCCACCACCTACCTACCTTCCGCACCATTTTGCTTCACCTATCACCTGCTAGCTTCTGCTCCATCTCCTCCCCTCACATTCATATTCTGACTTTTTCCCCTTTCCTTTCCAGTCCCTATGAAGGGCCAGGGCCTGAAACATTGACTGTTCTTCCTTTTCCCAGATGCTACCTGACCTGCTGAGTTCCTCCAGCATTTTCTAAGTGTTACTCTGGATTGCCAGCATCTGCTGAATCTCTTGTGTTTATTGAAAATAGCATAACTGGGATAGTCTCATCTACTGTGACAGAATCATGGATCTGAGCAACACAGAACTGACTATTCCAGCCAATTAGTTCATGATTCACAAGAACCTGCTTCCACTTCAACATATCAGTACTTCTTACTGTTCCTCATGAGATAAAGGTCTCATTATCATTCTGCTGGGATAAAATGTGAATCAAAATTAACTTCTTTTCCCAAGCTAACATTCTTAGCATTGAAATCCTTCTTATATCCCATCCGCATTGATGGGCAGGCCTTGGCAAATGTGTGCCTGATACTAGCCTCCCAGAAGCTGGTTCTCTGTTCCAGCCTCTATCATGGGAGATTGCCAGATAGACGGAAGAAAAGATTCAAGAAAAACACAACCTCCCCTTTGACTCCCTGGAGTTCCAGGCTCAAGCTAACTTGGAGGGGAAAAGGAGCATTTGGAATGGCACTCAGAACCTCAAGCCCATTCACTGACAGCACGTGGAAGCCCAGTACAAGCGCTGGAAAAGGAGTTCTAACAACTGTCTTGTCAGGCACTTCTTGTCCTTTCAATGACATGGTCTATGGGTCCCACACCTCAGAACATAAGAAATAGGAGCAGGAGTCAGCCATCTGCACCGTCGAGCCTGCTCTGCCATTCAGTAAGATCATGGCTGATCTGGCCATGGACTCATCTCCAGCTACCTGCCTTTTCCCCACAACGCTTAATTCCCCTTCTGTGCAAAAACCTATCCAACCTTATCTTAAATATACATATTTACTGAGGCAGCCTCCACTGCTTCATCGGGCAAAGAATTCCCCAGATTCACCACTCTCTGGGAAAAGCTGTTCCTCCTCACCTCTGCCCTAAATCTACTCCCCTGAACCTTGAGGCTATGTCCCCTCGTTCTAGTCTCACCTACCAGTGGAAACAACTTTCCTGCTAATCCCAGAACGCTGGAACGTAAGCAAGTCGTCCTCAATGCCAAAGAAGAAGAAAGGTGATTGTGCAAGTTGTGGCATAAATGAGCAAATTGCACATTCTCGTCACTACTTCACTTGCTGTATGAATTACTGGATTAGACTTATAGTCCCTGATATCGTGTGACACAGGAAGTGTAATCGGAATAACTGGCCCAGTCTGTTTAGATCTCCAAAACTGCATTCATCGCTGGTCGGTGAATCGTCCCCAACATCATACTGATGAAGGTACTCGCCCAAACCTAGCAGATCATTGATGCCACGTTATTGTAACAACAAGGCTGCTACTTTAGAACATAGAACATAGAACAGTACAGCACATTACAGGCCATTCGGCCCACAATATTGTGCCGACCCTCAAACCCTGCCTCCCATATAAACCCCCAACTTAAATTCCTCCATATACCTGTCTAGTAGTCTCTTAAACTTCACTAGTGTATCTGCCTCCACCACTGACTCAGGCAGTGCATTCCACGCACCAACCACTCTCTGAGTAAAAAACCTTCCTCTAATATCCCCCTTGAACTTCCTACCCCTTACCTTAAAGCCATGTCCTCTTGTATTGAGCAGTGGTGTCCTGGGGAAGAGGTGCTGGCTATCCACTCTATCTATTCCTCTTATTATCTTGTACACCTTTATCATGTCTCCTCTCATCCTCCTTCTTTCCAAAGAGTAAAGCCCTAGCTCCCTTAATCTCTGATCATAATGCATACTCTCTAAACCAGGCAGCATCCTGGTAAGTCTCCTGTGTACCCTTTCCAATGCTTCCACATCCTTCCTATAGTGAGGCAACCAGAAATGGACACAGTACTCCAAGTGTGGCCTAACCAGTGATTTATAGAGCTGCATCATTACCTCGCGACTCTTAAACTCTATCCCTCGACTTATGAAAGTTAACACCCTATAAGCTTTCTTAACTACCCTATCCACCTGTGAGACAACTTTCAGGGATCTGTGGACATGTACCCCCAGATCCCTCTGCTCCTCCACATTACCAAGTATCCTGCCATTTACTTCGTATTCTGCCTTGGAGTTTGTCTTTCCAAAGTGTACCACCTCACACTTCTCTGGGTTGAACTCCATTTGTCACTTCTCAGTCCTCTTCTGCATCCTATCAATGTCTCTCTGCAATCTTCAACAATCCTCTACACTATCTACAACACCACCAACCTTTGTGTCGTCTGCAAACTTGCCAACCCATCCTTCTACCCCCACATCCAGGTCATTTGGAGCTGACTGCTCCAGGTCGCACCCTCACAAGCATGAGCATCTCCGCACTGCTCTTCCGCTTCTCATAGACATAGACATGTAGTACAGAGAGAGAGAGAGAGCCTGTTAGTCCTCACGTTGTTGGGGTGCTTGGAAAAGTGTAACATGGGAACAATGAGCTGCTGGTCTCCACTCCCATGGTTGCAGGAGCGACTTCTCCCTGCCTCATTGAGAGAGAGAGAACCCATCTGAGATACCAAAGTGATGGCCTGTGGACTGTAGTTTTGATGGACTCTAGATCAAGGAGGATTCTTTCTGCCTTGAGCTGTTGCTTGCATGGTGTGGGAAGGGTATCAATCCTTTTGCTGCTGCATGTGTGAAAGGGGGGGGGTAGTTTTGGGCCTTTGATGATTCTATCATTGATTCTATGGGGTTTCTTGATTTGTGGATATCTGTGAAAAGTACGGATTTCAGGTTGTATTCCCTGATGTTAAATGAACCTTTGAGTGTTTGAACACACTGCTGGAAGACAGAGGAGAGGGAGGAGAATTGGGCTCTGCACAGAAGGTGAGGTCCATGCAGGAAGTTCAAGGAGCATTCCTCTCACCAGGAAAGTTGTGCAAGACCCATCTGACTTCAATAATGATGCTGTTTGCTGCAGCAACAGAGCAGGGCAATGACCTGGCTGTCAGTGGCTGTAAAGGTAACTACAGCAGTGAACATTTATGTAATGGTGTCCTTTCAGTCTGAAACTGGACGTACTTGCAACATCCAACAGTGCGTTGTGCAAGAGAGGTCACTGAGGTTTCCAGTTCAAAGCCAGCCAATGAGATTCCACTCTTTTTTTTCTGCTATAACTTTTGCGACATCCTGCACACCCTCTTTGAACATTAAAGTCTACCGCCGTGATGGCAGCAATCTGGCTTTGACTGGTGCCTGTCAGTTATTAAGAGGCTGGACAATGTCCCTTGCTGCCATATTGATCAGCAGGTGACAGTGCACGGGTGGGGCAGCAGGCTTAACAATGGAGTTGGCCACTATTTCCATACTAAATCAAATAAGCTACAACGTCTAAAGAAACTTTGGTGCCAAATTACTGTCAGAATTTGCTATGTTCCTTAGTATTGCGCACAAACATTTTTGGAAGGTTTCCAACTGCACCAAACTTCTTGCAACTGCTCAATTATTCCTCACGTGAGCACGCTGTGGGAGATATTTTGCCTGCCCTTGCTCTCTCAAAAGTGGCTTCCCTTTCTCACTGAAAACCAAAACGTACTGCAGAGGATTCAAATGTGGAGTATTCAAACAAAACAGGGGAGAGACTTAGCAGGTCAGGCAGCATCAGACGAAAGGGTCTTCTGTTTGAAACATTGACCCTTTCACAACACACACAAAATGCTGGAGGAACTCAACAGGCCGGGCAGCGTCTATGGGAAGGAATAAACGGTTGACATTTCAGGCCGAGGCCCTTCATCAGGACTGGAAAGGAAGAGGGAAAAAGGATGGGGTAGGGAAGGAGTACACGCTGGAAGGCGAAAGGTGACTCTAGATGAGGGGGAGGTAAGTGGGTGGTGGGGGGGGGGAGGTTGAAGTGAGAAGCTGGGAGGTGATAGGTGGAAAAGGTAAAGGGCAGAGGAAGAAGGAATCTGATTGGAGAGGAGAGTGGACCATGGGAGATAGAGAAGGAGGAAGGGCACTGGGGATGGTGGTAGGGGAATGGAAAAAGAGAGAGGGTGAAAATTAGAGTTCAATATTGACTGACCTGGTGAGTGTGTCCAGTATTTTCCGTGGTCATTACCATTCCTTCTGTCCTAGGCAAATGTGCCACATGCTGATAATTTGCTTGTTGATGGGAGGTGAGCTGTGAGGATAATGTCACCTCACTTGGCTTCAGCCCAGTTCTGACCATTCCCTGAACTAAAGACATTCCAGTATTGGCCAGCACCATCCTCCGCGATGGAGGCCAAGTCTGTGGGTATATTTAAGGTGGAAGTTGATAGTTTCCTTATTGGTCAGGGCATTAAAAGATATGGTGAGAAGGCAGGTGTATGGTATTGAGTGGGATCCGGGATCAGCCATGTTGGAATGGTGGAACAGACTTGATGGGACAAATAGCCTAATTCTCATCCTATATTTTATGGTCTTATTGACTCCAGCGCAACATAGACAGCTGAGCCTGCAGTGCATCACCCCCTCACTGATCAGGCTCTCCCTTGCTGACCGCTCACTGCAAGCAACCTTCACCTGTAAGCAAGACTGAAGTGCGTCAGTGTGTGCTGTGCAGAGTAGGCTTTTGTAAATAAAATGGCAGAGGCATTTTAAGTTTAAGGGAAAACCTAACAACTGGTTGTTGCCAAAACTTCACATGATTACATTATCAAGTCAGACCAGCCTCTTAAAGTGAACCTCAACTCAGTTGTGAATTATGCATCTTTCCTCCCATTACATTACCCTCCTTAGGCTCAAATTCTGGCAGTGTGTGTGCAGACATTGAGTTGTGGACGTGTAGGTGTGTGATTTGCTGCAGTATTAGCTGTATGAGCATGTGGTGCCATGTATGAGAGATAGGCTAAAGTCCTGATTGACTGTAATTACTGGGAGGTGAGTGATAAAGGATAGAGAGAACTTGACACTATCTGGGCTAATGTTGCAATAGATATGATATGAAGCTACAGAAAGTTGTAAAATTACTTGGCTCCATCACGGGTACCAGCCTCCGTAGTATCCAAGACATCTTCAAGGAGTGGTGCCTCAGAAAGTCAGCATCCATTGTTAAGGACCCTCGTCACCCAAGACATACCCTTCTCTCATTGATACCATCAGGAAGGAGTACAGAAGCCTGAAGGCACACACTCAGTGATTCAAGGACAGCTTCTTTCCCTCTGCCATCCGATTCCTAAATGGATATTGAACCCATGAATGCTACCTCACTGTTTTTGCACTATTTTAAATTTAATGATTGAATATACATTTATAAACTTACTGTAATTGATTTATTTTTTCTCTGTTATCATGTATTGCATGTACAGCTGCCGCTAAATTAACAAATTTCACGACATTTGCCAATGATATTAAATCTAATTCTGATTCTGATATGATGTACCACTGGAAAGAACTTTATCTGATCTGTACTATTATGTGAGAACATTGAACATCTTGTGGTAATGCATCAGGGTTCTCTGTGTTTGACTCCTGTAATAACCCATAAACATGAATGTATTTTTGATGCATTGTTGCTATTTTCTTAATGTCAGACAAAACCATTATAGATTAAAGATAGAATAACCCCGCAAATATTTATTTTCCTGGTGAATGAAAATTTATTGTTCTCACTCCAATATCAGTTACTAGTCATTTAAATCTGAAATTATTGCTTTAATCAATAGAAATGTACCATGGAGAAAATTCTCTGTGTTGACTCCATGTGTACTGGTTTCTATAATCTCTTGTCAAACATACGGCAAGGCATGACGTTGCCATTGCAACAACATGCAAGATAATCCCTTGCTAAAGACAGCCATTTCAAGGACTGCTTTTCATCAGTCTGTAAAAGTGGCCACATATATATATATAAGCTCTATGTCTCAGCATTTATTTCAATATTAATTCTCAATATTAATCCGACAAAAGGTAGTGGATTCAGCCCAGCGTATCATGAGTAAAACCCTCCCAACCATTGAACACATCTACATGCAATGTTCTCATAAAAAAGCAGCATCCATCATCAAAGATCCTCACCATTCTTTTCTCACTGCTGCCATCAGGTAGAAGGTACAAGTGCCTCAGGACTCACGCATTATCAGATTCAAGAAAAGTTACTACCCCTCAGCCATCAGGCTCTTGAAAAAAAGGGATAACCACACTCATTTAAGGACTCTTTTATTTTGTTATTTCAGGCTCATTTTTTATGGCTACTTATTTATATCTGCATTTGCAGTTTGTTGTCCATTGATCCTGTTTACAGTTACTGTTCTGTAGATTTGCTAAGTATGCCCACAGAAAGAAAAAGAATCTCAGGGTTGTGTTTGGTGACATGTATCTACTCTGATAATAAAGTTTACTTTGAACAACATTCATGGAAAACGAGCCGTCTCATCTACAGCTTCATTCACAACATCCGTTTCTCTCCTGTGACTGATATACTTCACTGAAAGTTCAGTTGAACTAAGTTCTCAACTTTGAAAGCAAAAACATTGCAAAGGCGATGGATATTCAGAAACTGGTCCTGCAGCACTCATCTTTGATGTAAAGTTTACCTAAGGGACAGCAAATTGTCTCACATAGTTAATTCCATTCTCAGTGAGTGCTGAGTACTAATTAAAGCAAGCACTAGATCTATCCATCTGTAAATCAGTAGGCAAGTACTTAGGTTAGGACTCCAAATACATATGTTGTGCTCCACCTATGTTTTGAATCCTCTGGTATTTCTTCCAAGTTATCAACAGTGTGTTTAGTATTGGCTTTAAGCCAGCATCATTGAAATGAAAATGAAGGCACAGCAGCACCTCTACTTCCTTAGAAATTTTGCACAGATTTGGCATGTTATATAACACTTCGACAAACTTCTATAGGTACACGTTGGAGAGCATGCTCAATGGTTGCACCATGGCCTGGTATGGAAACACTGATGCCCAGAAATGGGAAAGCCTACAAAAAGTGATGGATATGGTCAGCCCATCACAGGCAGATCCCTCAACCAACTTAGAACATCTATAAGACATATTGCCACAAGAAAGCAGCATCTGTCATCAAGGACCCCACCATCCGGGCTATGTTCTCTTTGCACTGCTGCCATTGGGCAGGAAGCACAGGGGTCTTAGGTCCCATACCAGCTGGTTCAGGAGCTGGGACTTAATTGGGACGGACCCCAATTAAGGAATTTTAACCATTCCCATCCATTTTTATAGCTATTTTAAAATTAACAGAAATTATGGTCACTGGTCCCAAAATACATCCCCCACTGACGCGTCTATCACTTGCCCTGGCCACATTTTTGAATAGGAGGTTCAGTGTTGTGCCCCCTTTTATAGAGCCATCTAATCCTTTAGCACTGTGGTAGCCGCAATCAATATCAGGGAAGACAAAATCACCCCGTACAGCAGTCCTATTTGCAATCTCCCTAGATAGTACACATAATAATTCTTACACACTGTATACGGAATAAGGCAGACGATCTTGTAGCACAGTTAGAGATTGGCTGGTATGACGTTGTAGGCATCATAAAGTCCTGGCTGAAAGATCACAGTTGCTAAGGACAGGCAGGCAGGCAAAGGGGATGGGGAGGCTCGGTTGGTAAAAGATGAAATCAGATCCTTAGAAAGAGGTGAGATAGGATCAGAAGATGTAGGATCCTTATTGGCAGAGTTAATAAACTGCAAGTGTAAAAAGACACTGATGGGAGTTATATGCAGGTTTCTGAACAGTAGCCAGGATGTGGGCTACAAATTATACCAGGAGATAGAAAATGCTTGCCAGACGGGCAATGTTACAATAGTCATGGGTGATTTCAACATGTAGGTTGATTGGGAAAATCAGGTTGGCCCTGGATCCTAAGAAGGAAAATTTGTAGAATGCCTATGAGATGGCTTTTTAGAGCAGCTCATGTTTGAGCACACCAGGGAAAGCCGATTCTGGATTATGAGTTGTGTAATGAACCAGATTTGATTAGGGAAGCTAAGGTAAAGAAGTCATTTTGAGGCAGTGATCATAATATGATAGAATTCACTCTGCAATTTGAGAGGGAGAATATAAAGTCAGATGTGTCAGTATTACAGTGGAGTAAGGAAAACTACAGAGGCATGAGAAAGGAACTGACCGAAGTTGATTGGAAGGAGTCACTATTAGCCATGACAGCAGAACATCAGTGGCTGGAGTTTCTGAGAGTAATTCGGAAGGTGCAGGATAGATACATCCCAAAGATGAAGAAGTATTCAAAAGGGAGGATAAACAACAGTGGTTGATGAGGGAAGTCAAAGACAACATCAAAGAAAAAGAGAGGGCGTATAGCATAGCAAATATTAGTGGGAAATTAGAGGATTGGGAAGCTTTTAAAAACATACAGAATGCAACTAAAAAGCCAGAAGGCGTGAAAAGATGAAATATGTTTGTCAGCTAGCCAATAATATAAAATAGAATACAAAATAATTTTCAGAAACACAAAGAGTGAAAGAGATGTGAGAGTGGACATCGGACCACTGGAAAACGACACTGGAGAGGTAGCAAGGGGGGGTCAAAGAAATTGCTGATGCACTTAATAAGTATTTCGTGTCAGTCTTCACTGTGAAAGACACTAGCAGCATGCCAGAAATGTGAGAGTATCAGGGGGCAGAAGTGACTATAGTTGGTGTTACTAAGAGAAGCTGCTTGGGAAGCTGAAATGTCTGAAAGTAGACCAGCTGGACTACACACTAGAGTTCTGAAAGAGCTATCTGAAGAGATTGTAGAGGCATTAGTAATGATCTTCAAAGGATCACTAGATTCGGGAATGGTTCTGGAGGACAGAAAATTGCAAATGTCACTCTACTCTTTAAAAGGAGAGGGAAGTAGAAGAAAGGAAGTAGGCCAGTTAGCCTGACTTCAGTGCTTCGGAAGATGTTGGGGCTCACTATTAAGGATGAGGTTTACTTGGATGATAAACTAGGTCAAAATCAGCACAGTTTTCTCAAGGGGAAATCTTGCCCGACAAATCTGCTGGAACTCTTTAAGGAAATAGCAGGCAGGATAGACAAAGAAGAGTCAGTGGATGTTATTTACTTGGATTTTAAGAAGGCCTTTAGCATGGTGCCGCACATGAGGCTGCTCAACAAGAGAACAGCCAATGGTATTATAAGAAAGATACTAACATGGATAGGAGATTGACTGTCTGGCAGGAGGCAGGGGTTGGAATAAAGGGGTCCATTCTGGTTGGCTGTCAGTGACAAGTGTTGTTCCAAAAGGGATGGTATTGTGACTGTTTCTTTTCACATCATATGTCAATTTTGGAATTAATAGCTTTGTGGCCAAGTTTACGGATGATACAAAGATAAGTGGAGGGACAGGTAGTATTTAGGAAGCAGGGAGGATGAAAAATGACCTATACAGAATAGGAGAACAGGCAAAGAAGTGACAAATAGAGTACAATGTAGGGAAGTGTATGGTCATGCACTTTCGTAGAAGGAATAAAGGCATAGCCTATTTTCTAACCAGGAAGAAAATTCAAAAACTTGGTAGTCCCTGTGCAGGTTTCCCTAAAGGCGAACTAGCAGTCTGAGTTGGTGGTGAGGAAAGCAAATGCAATGTCAGCATTCATTTGAAGAGGGCTGGAACATAAAAGCAACGATGTAATACTGAAGCTCTATAAGGCATTGGTCAGACCGCATCTGGAGTATTGTGAACGGTTTGGGGCTGCTTATCTAAGAAAAGATTTGCTGGCATTGGAGAGAGTTCAGAGCAAGTTCATAAGGATGATTCCAGGTATGAAAAGGTTAACATATGAGGAGCGTTTTATGGCTCTGGGTCTGTACTTGCTGGAGTTCAGAAGAAAGGGAGGGATCCCATTGAAACCTATCGAATATTGAAAGACTTAGAGGTCTGATTGTGGAGAGGATGTTTGCTGTAGTGAGGGTGTCTCGGGCCAGAGGGCACAGCCTCAGAATAGAGGGACATCCATTTAGAACAGAGATGAGGAGGAATTTCTTTAACCAGAGTGTGGAATTCTTTGCTGCAGACGCTTGTGCAGGCCAAATCATTATGTATATTTAAAGCAGACATTGATAGGCTCTAGATTAGTCAGGATGGCCAAAGTTACGGAGAGAAGGCAAAAGAATGGGGTTGAGATGGAAATTAATCAGCCATGATGGAATGGCAGAGCAGACTTGATGGGCTGAATGGCCTAATTCTGCTCGATGCCTTACAGTCTGAAAGTCTATACTTGTTGCTGAAATTCCTGCTGACTATGGGAGTACAAGGGTACAATCCCAGGAAAGTGTGTACCCCTTTCTTATTTCTAAATTACACCCAAATAGTCTCACTGGATGATCCCCCAAGAATATCCTCTCGGTGTTCTGCCATAATCTTCTCTATAATCAAAATTGAAACTCTTGCTCCTCTCTTACCTGCATCTACCAGGATCAGCCATGAATGAATGGTGGAGCAGACTCGATGGGCCAGATGGCCTAATTCTGCTCCTATGTCTTATGGTTTTATGGTGCTTACTCTGAGAGTAAAAACACCTCATCTATGCCTTGAAAGGATAATGCCCTTATTTTAAATAATGATTGCAACTTCAAGATGACTAGGAACATTTACTTGCCACCCTCTTCCACCCATGTCAAAACTCTTTGAGATATTTCATACTTTATAATTTTCTAAACTCTAGCAGACAGAAGTCCAACCCATTCAAACTTTTCTCATGAGAAAAACTCATCCATTCCACATCTCAGTCTTCTTAACTTTCTCTCAAACTCTTCCAATATGTTTTCATTCTCCTTACATCAAGAAGCAAAAAAATCTATAGTCCTCCAGATATAGGCTCACAAATGTCCTATAGAAATGAAAAATAACATCTCTAATTTTATATTTAATTCCTTTGGCAGTAAACAATAATGTTCTATTCACGCTCATAAGTACTTGTATCTACATTTGGTAAATTGGTAAATTGGAAAATTGATTTATAATTGTCACCTGTACCAATTTACAGTGAAAAAATTTCCTTATAAAATATTCATACAGATCAATTAATTACTACAGTGCATTGAGATAGTCCAAGGTAAAACAATGAAAGCAGTATAAAGTGTTACAATTACAACAAAAGTGAGATACAGGTAGGCATTGAGGTGCAAGATCATAATGTGGTAGATTATGAGGTCAAGAGTCTAAATGATCATACAAGGAAACCATTCAATAGTCTTATAATAGTGGGGTAAACTTGTACTTGAGCATGGTATATGCGATTTCAGGCTTTTTCACCTTCTGCCTGCTGGAAGAGGAGAGAAGAGATGATGTCCATTGTAGATGGGGTCATTGTTTGTGCTGCCTGATTTGCTAACACAGTGATAAGTGTAGACAGAGGGGAGAGGAGGCTGGTTTTCCATGAGTACTATATCATCATCAAATCACTTTGTGATGATTTTTCAAAATCACCATTTTGTGAATCATCACTAGGATCTTTAGGGCTCTTTGTATCTCAGAGCTTTGCATTCTCTTATCAGTTAGATAATATACTTCTGTTCTATCTTCCCTGTCAAAGTGGACAATTTCACAATTTGCCACATTATATTCCATTTGCCGGACTTTTTGGTCACTTTACCAATCTATATCCCTTGTGACTCTTCCTAATCTTGCTTCCTACCTATCTAAGTAGAAATACAGAGCCTTTATCCCAGAGTAGAAATACCAAAAATAGAAGATATAGCTTTAAGGTGATGGTGGAAATTTTAAAGAAATGTGTGGGTCGAGTTTTTTTTTACACAGAGCTTAGTAAAGTGTGTGGAACATGCTGCCAAGGGGACCAGTGGAAGCCAACATGATGGTGGCATTTAGATACATGAACATGCAGTGAATGGGGAGATATGGATCAAATGCAGACAGAAGGATTTAGTTTAATTTGGCATCACTGTCAGCACAAACATTGTAGGCCAGAGGGACTGTTTCTGTGCTGTATTCTCTTGTCTATGCTACTCACTGTTTCCCCCTATCCAGCCAATCTTCTACTCTTGTCAGTCTTATCTTCTACACCAGGATCTTTTATTTTCCTTAAGAACATTTGTTGCAGCATCTTTATCAAATGCCTTCTGGACGTCTAACCATAGTGGGTCCATCACTTTCCCTTTCCCCACCGCATATTGCTTTTGGCCAGCTGATTATATTGCTAATGGAGAGTTTCCAATTGTGTCACCTCTAAAGCACCGATGGGATGAGTATCCCAACAGCTAAATGCTATTGGCTTAAGCGCAATCTATGAACTTCGCAGTACTTGCAGTCAGTTTCACAGCTTCCCAATTGCTCTCCCACTGTCATCAATGTGCTTCTTTAACTGCACCAAAGAAGCAAGATTTGTTTTGTGATCATACATCTGCTGCTCAATAACTCTCACTAATGCCAGGAAAAGAGATAAACCTACCCTGCCTGATATACAATTTGCACATAACAAGCAAATGTTGATGTGTCTAGACTCAGGTGTAAAAAAGGCCCTCTCTTTTGATGGAGAGTGAGAACATGCCGGTCCTTGAGATGGTGGGGTGGGTGGGGTGTTGGGCTTGAAGAAGCAACAGGGATGATTGCAACATTGGAACAGTGAGGTTCTGGTCTCCACTGGTGTTGTTGCAGGAGCGATCCGGTAATGGACTGTAGTTTTGATGGACCCCAGATCAAGGTCCCTTTGGAGGCTGTTGCTGTTGTTTGCATGGTGAATGTGGGGAGTGTTGGTGCTTTTGCTAGCACGAGTTGGGGGGAGAGGGAGTTTGATGTCTTTGTTGCTGCTTCTGTGAAGGGTGTGGGAATGGAGTTTACGGGCTTCAATATTCTATCATTCATTCTATGGGGTCTCCTGTTTCATGGATGTCTGTGAAGAGTACAAATTTCAGGTTGTATACTGTAATCATTCTCTAATATTAACGGACTCAAAATCTAAAAAATCTGGTTTCTTGGAGGGGTTATTGGAAACGATTGAAAGAAAGGTGTTATCCATAATGTGGATTAGGAAGATAGCTTTTACTGACTCCTCAACGATATTTTTGCAAAGTTCTCACATAAGTGCTGAGCTGACTGCTTTAAGAAGGCCACATCCTGTAGATGATTTTTTGAAACCCGTTGGCATCCAGACATCACCAGTGTCAATGCCCAATTTCAAGTTCACCCTCCTTGTAATACAAAATCAAGTGATTCAAAAAGAACTATTCTGATCACTGAGTTTAAGCAAATATCTGATAGAGCAATTCCTTCACTCCCATTTGCTTTCTCTTTCTCTTCACCCAGCAGATTACAGTTCCTCAAGTGCATTACCAATTCCTTTTAGAAGTCACTGATTGGATGCAATGTTCCCTCTAATTTGTAATGACCAGTGTGTACAAAAATCTTTTGCGGTGCAATAGTTTTGCCCAATGACAACACCATGTGTGCACTGAATAATCTCTTCAATAAAAACATTATAAATAAGCCAGTTCTAAAATCGGCCGAAAAATCATTGCAAATTCCATTTTGCCAACACTGTCCGCATCAGTAATTTACATATTACTATTTAACTATTTATGGTTCTATTACTATTTATTATTTATGGTGCAACTGTAACGTAAACCAATTTCCCCTGGGATCAATAAAGTATGACTATGACTATGACTAATAACTGGAAAAGGAAATGTGATTGCATATGATTATGAAATATATTTAATATGCCAACGAGGTAGACGGTGACAACCTTTCGTGCGCAGTTTAAATGTGCTAGTAGAAAAAGATGTGCGTGCACGCACACGCGAACACCTTAGAGAGAACATTGATTGGATGTGTCCATCAGCATTACAGGCAAGTTCCAGATTGTACCAGCACTCATCTTTTTTCTCATAATTTTTCTCACTCACCCCTGGTAACTTTTAAAGGAAAGTGTACATCTGTGTCCTTTAGTCCAGTGGTCCCCAACCTCCAGGCCGTGGACTGATACTGGGCTGTGAAGCATACAGGGGTGCAGTGGTAGCCGGAGCGCACCCAGCACATCTGCAAGAAAAAAGCCGAAATAAACAAGCTAATTAATTAGGTGCCACCCAGAAGCCAGTCTTCATTAGAGGAACTGAGGTGGAGAAGGTCAATAACTTTAAATTCTTCGGCATTAAGGATTGATGTTTCTCTCTGAAAAGTGTCAGAGGATCTGTCCTGGGACCAGCAGGTAACGGTCATTACAAGGAAAGCACAGCAGTGCCTATACTTTATTAGACGTTTGTGTAGATTCAACATGTCACCTCGATTCTGACAGCCTTGTCTTTTCAGCCTGTCTGGGCTGGCGTTTAAATTGACCAAACAATGGAACAGCTAAAGGCTCCAGCGTGCTGGAAAGAGGAATGAACATCGCGTAGAGCAAGTGAAATCGGCAATCACCTCTGATCTGGGCCAATGTTTACGTGCCGGGCGGCACCTAATTAATTAGCTTGTTTACTTCAGCTTTTTTAAAGCTGTGCTGGGTGCACTCCGGCTACCGCTGCACCCCTGCATGCTTCGCGGCCCGGTATCGGTCCGCAGCCCAGAGGTTGGGGACCACTGCTTTAGGCCTTTAACCATTCGCTAATCAGCTCATTTACCATCATCTTACTCTCTTTGAGCCGCCTATCTTCTGTATCTTTACTCAATCTCCTTTCTTCTTTTCTCCAAGGAGAATGATCATGCCTCTCCAAATAACCACGGAGCTGAAATCTCTCATTCATAGTCTTACAGTCATAAGACACGGAAGCAAGCTCTTCGCCCCATCTTATCCATACTGATTTTGTAGTCCAGTGAGCTAGTCCCATCTAGCTGTGTCTGGCCCATAATGCTCTGACCCACTCCTAACCATGTACTATCTAAAGGGCTTTTAACCTGCGTCAATCACCACTTTGGCAGCACATTCCAAAGCACTGCCCTTTGTGTGAAGAAGCTTTGCCTGCCATGGTTGCAGAACTGTTAGTATGATGCTATTACAACTAGGGTCATCGGGGTTTGGAGTTTAATCCTGGTGACCTCTGTAAGGAGTTTGTGTGTCCTCCCCGTGGAATGCGTGGGTTTCCTCCGGGTGCTCCAGTTTCCTCCCACAGTCCAAGACGTACTGGATAGTATGTTAATTGGTCATTGTAAATTATCCCATGATTAGGCTAGGGTTAAATCAGGGGTTGCTGGTAGCACAGCTTGAGGGGCCGGAAGGGCCTATTCCGTTCTGTATCCCTAAATAAATAAATAAAATAGAACTGCCTCTGATGTCCCTTTACATCTTTCGGTTCTGATCTTAAATCGACAGCTTCTCATTTTTAGCATCCCCTCCCTGTGAAAAAGACCGTGTCCTTTCACCCTGTTCCTGCTCTTCATGATCTGTACCCCTATCTGACCACTCCTCAACTGGAACAATTCATTTTGATTGCATCTGATTAGGACCTCACAAAAGTGAGAAGTTCAGAACTAAATGCAATGCTCCAATATTTCCATAATCAGAATTTCAACAGCTTCAACATAGCCTCTTTGTTTTTGAAATTGTGCCTTTATTTACAATCCCAGTATTCCAGATGCTTTATGAGCCGCTCTTAAAGATTTATAGCCATAGACCATCATGTCCCTCTAATCCCGACCACTGTTGAAAAGCATGCCTGACATCAGTCAATGTTGTGTCCTCTGGTTCTTGTTGTCACAAGCTGTCATCACACTTGTGTGTTTAAATCCATCTGCTCTTTCTGCCAGCCTATCTATGACCTCATGCAGTCTGTAACTATCCTCCTCAAATATTTTCCACAATTTTAAGCTTTGAATCTTCCAATTTTTTAAAATTTTACTTGCAAACTAATATCTGACCTTCACATTTATTAGAAGCAAAAACAGTGACCTCCACACTACCCTTGGGAAGACACCTCTGTGTACCATACTCTGGTCTGTAAAAGAATTGTTTATCAGTTATTTCCAACATCTGCCTTTAAGCCGACTTGCTGTTTGCCAGTTTTCACCACAAGCAAATTTCCTGACTGGTGTTTCATTTTTATTAAGGATTATATACAGAGAAAGGCTGAACAAGTTGGGTCTTTATTCTTTGGAGTGTAGAAGGTTGAGGGGGGACTTGATAGAGGTGTTTAAAATTATGAGGGGGATAGATAGAGTTGATGTGGATAGGCTTTTTCCATTGAGAATGGGGGAGAACTCCTCTTCTTGTACTACTTCATCTCGCAAAGCACTCCTTGTATTAAACTCTTCCCTTCGGATGGGATCTTTCAGGCGACTTCCATGTTTCTTTCCTCCCCAAAGACCACAAACGGGACTACTGTCCGCCAGAAATCTCTCTCTGCCCGGCCCTCTCTAGAACCTTCTCTCCATCCCACCATCCTGATTGGCTGACACAACATTCCTAAGTTGGACAACATGGCGCCTTTAGCCGAAACAAAAACATTTTCTCCAGCAGGATGTACTGCTTTTACAGAAAACTGTTGGAATGAAATACCTCATAGCATAGCAGTAGAAATCGTACCCAGGGCATTACACATGTTATAAGGAACTGCAAACTCTTCATTATCACAATCTGTCACCTTTTGATCGACATTCTGCTTTCCCTTGCCTCTGACCAAGTTTGCCGATAACACTTAATTAGGGGATCTGGTTGGTAGTGCAACAGTTTACAATGAATTCCAAAGCGATCTTATGGCGATGGACTGAGGAACGTGAAGTGGATTTCAGCTTGGATAAGTATGAGGGGATGCATTTTGGACATTCAAACCAAAATAGGACATATACAGGGCATTGACAAGTGTTGTGGAACACAGTGATCAGACAGGTCAAGGCTCACTTCACTAAAAGCAGCCATGCAAGTAGACAGTGGTGAAGGAGGCTTCATCAGTAAAGGCATCGAGTTTCGGAGTGGGGGCATTATGTTGCCGCAAAATAAGTCATTGATGAGGCCACAGTTGGAGTATTGTGTAAAGCTTTTGTTATAGGAAATACATCATCAAGGAGAGTGTGCAGAAAAGATTTTATGAAGATGCTGCCTGGACAAGAGGACTTGAGTTATAGGGAGAGGCTGGCCACACTCTTATTCCTGAGATTCATTTTCTTGCAGACGTTCACAGCAGAACAAAAAAATACAACAGAATCAATGAAAAATGCCATATAAACAAAGATTGACAATTGATTGATGGCGTCTGTCTATCATGAAGGACAATAAATAGCAACACTGGACTGACCTCTCCAGGGCACAAGCCTGAGCGGAAGGTATGACGATCCTGGGATGCCAAACTCTGAGGGAAATTGTGTCAATGTTTCAACATTTTCATTTTAATTATTTGGAAATTCAATTGTACAACACTTTCCCTTCAATATTATTGAACTAAAACTCTTTGCTCTTGCGTGCTTGTCTTTCAATCACTGGAGGTGTAAGTACAAAAAAAGGTATTGAGCAAATTGCTACACATTAAATCCCACGTCAGTTCCTTCAATTAACAATCTCTTTTACACATTGGTCAAACTGATGGCTTCATGCACTTATTCCAAAAACACTGAGTTATAATAATTTAAAACCAGAATATTGTTTCGTCGTTCAACTTGTTCTGCCTGAGAAATGGTGCAAGAGTTAGAAGTGCGGAGCGAGGCTGGTAGGAATTTGTGCTGTATTTTTAATAATTCTTTCACAGTGTGCACATGTTGCTGACAAAGCTAACAACCCTTGAGCTGTTTCTGAGAGTTTCTGATTAGGCCATTTTTAAGGGCTATTAGGAGAAAGATAAACTGATAGACCTGTGGCTTACTAATAGGCCAGAAAGCATATTCATGAACCAAATGTCTCTGTGCTGTTATTAATTCTGTACTGTCTCCCTGACATGCCTGTCAATTCAGTGGTGTAGAATATTCAGAAGAACAATGCCAGTGAAATGATAGCAAATGTTGATGGAAGAAGTATTCTTGAAGACCACGTCAATGAATATAGGTAATTTTACTCGCTCATGTTGGAGATGGTTATCATCTAGCACCTTTGTAGCATAATCTTACTTGACCATGTTTGCATGTTGTCTATGCCTTAATGCATGCAAGCAGTGTCTGCTCAGAACATAGAAAATAGATCAGTACAATACACGAACAGGACCTTCGTCTAACAATGTTGTGCTGACCTTTGTCCAACGATGTTGTGCCAAACCAATTAAACTAGTAAGCAAATATCTAACTAAAGTGATCTGTTCTGTCTACACAATGTCCATATCCTTCTATTTTCCTCATGTTCACGTGTCTATCTAAACATCTCTTAGAAGTCTAATGTATTTGCCTCTACCACCACCCCAGAAAGTGCATTCCAGGTACCCACCTCTCTCTCTCTGTAAAAAACCTACCCCTCCTTTGAAATTACCCCCTCTCACCTTAAGTGCATGCCATCTAGTATTAGACATTTCAATTCTTAGCAAAGGATATTTTGTGTCTACTCAGTGATGGTGACATGGAAAACCGAGAATGTTGTCTTAGACAAGGCACCTTCCAAACCTGACGCCACTCCACAGGCCCAGAGGCACAATCCTGAAAGAAACAGAGCAGCACCCAAAAGACTGAACCTTTACAACTGTGGATTTAGTTAAGGACTGTTATTGTGAAAGCATGCTTATTTGGAATATGGGTTTATGAAAGGGAAATTGAATGTTCCGTACATATACAATGTTATGTTGCCTTAATCTAAAGGGGGAGGAAGTGCAATGTGTAGATTTATTTCTTTTACAGCAATGTCCCCTCCCTCCTTAGCACTATGAAGTGATCAGTTGTCTGCGCATATGCTGTTGTCTACGGATGAGCATTGTTCTCTCTCCTTTTCTCTTTTTCCCTCATTGCAACGCGAACACACCAGTTAAAGCCATCTCCTGCGTGTGTGCTTTTATTTTATTGGTCTGTAGTTGCGTATAGGCACAACACAACCTATGCCTCTCATAATCTTATAAACCTCTATCAGACCTCCCTTCAGCATCCGCCACTCCAGAGAAAACCACCCAGCTTCATCCAACCACTCGTTATAGCACCATGCAGGCAGCATCATCGTAAACCTTTTCTGCACCTTCTCGACATCCTTCCTATAGTGAGGCGACTAGAACCGTATGCAAAACTCCAGATGCAGCCTAAATATAGTTTTAGAAAGCTGCAATATAACTTACTGACTTTTGAACTCAATGTTTCAACTAATAAAGGCAAGTATGCCATCTGCCTTCCTAACCACCCTGTCAGCCTGTGCAGTCACCTTCAGGGAGCTATGAACTTGGACACCAAGATCCCCCTGCTCATCAATCTTACTCTAAACAGTGTGCTGTCTCCTTGCATTTGACCTGCTAACATGCAACACTTCACATTTGGCCGGGTTAAGCTCTATTTGCCATTTCTCCATCCATATCTGCAACTGATCTATATCCTGTTGTATTCTTTGCCAGTCTTCTATGCCATGTACCAGAACACCAATCTTCGCAACATCTGCTAATTTACTGGTTCCCTTCTTGAATAATGGAATAACATTAGCTACCTACCAGTCCTCCAGGACCTCACCTGCAACTAGGGAGGACACAGAGATATTTGCCAATGTGCCAGCCATATCTTCTGTTGTTTCTCTCAATAAGCTGAGGTACATCCCATCGAGTCCTGGATATCCACAGGCCATTTATGAATAAGTGCTGCTTGATGGTAAAGTCCACTCTACCTTCCATAACTTTACTAGCAGTTGCAAGTCCATCAGTGGGGCTGATATTTTCCGGATTGACTTTTACTTGCTTTTGTGGGCAAGACACACCAGAGTGGCAGGCAGACACTGTTACTTTTACTTGCTGGAGAAGTTCAGTTGGAAGAGAGCCTGACATTGGAGTACAAGTCTTCAGTCATGTCACAATCAGAATCAGGTTTAATAGCCCTGGCACACATTGTGAAATTTGTTGTTTTGCGGCAGCAGCACATTGCAATCTTATTTCTTCTTAAACCCATCACCCCTACATGGGCTTAGGCCGCCAACAGCAGCTTGCTAGAGTCCTCTGTTCTGGGCCGGTTTTTCAAATTGTCTCCAGGTGTAGCCCATCATTGAAGATCCTTCTCCTGACGACGAGGCCTTTGAGGTTTCTGTAGCACTGGAATTTTATGGGATGCGGTTGCTAGGCCCATACCCAATCCTCCTCCTTTCACAGCTGGGCCTTGAACTGTCCATGGCAGAGTAGTACATTCCAATACGTAATAATAAAAACAGCCTGGATGCTGTCTGGTCCCACAGCTTTTCTGTATCCATTGCTCTCAGCCAATTTATGATATCATAGGAACTCAACTAGATTGGCTGAGATTGATTCCTGTGTTGCTGGGAACCTCCAGTCAAACCCAAGATGAATCATTCACTTGGCACTTTGGGCTGATCTGAATGCAAATGATCCAGTTTTGACTTTATACTCAAATGCCGCCACACATGACTACAAAGAAGTATTTGCAACTAAATCCGTAAGAAGTGCTCAAGTGAATAGACATGTACTCAGAGTCTCTGCCTTGCACTAGGTGAATAATTGTCCACCGTCATTCTTTGCTAGACTGATGAGCTCTGTTCCGGTCCATTGGTTGTGAAGTTGTTTAGCACTTTCCAGTTTACTACTTTTGCTACTTGCCGTGTTGTAGTTTTACCAAGTGTGGGCGTGCGGCCAAGTAGTTAAGGCATTGGACTAGCGACCTGAAGGTCGTGAGTTCGAGCCCCAGCCGAGCAATGTGTTGTGTCCTTGAGCAAGGCACCTAATCACACATTGCTCTGCAACGACACTGGTGCCAAGCTGTGTGGGTCCTAATGCCCTTCCCTTGGACAACATTGGTGTCGTGGAGAGGGGAGACTTGCAGCATGGTCTTCCATACAACCTTGCCCAGGCCTGCGCCCTGGAGAGTGAAGACTTTCCAGGCGCAGATCCATGGTCTCGCAAGACCAACAGATGCCTTATAGTTTTACCAGGGAGGCACCTTTATCTGGTGATGTTCCCTGCCCTTTTGCACTGGTTGATCCCCTGGTTGATCCACTGGTTGATCCCTTGATTCTCCTGGAAATAATGGTAGAGTGAGGTGTACACTAATCCATGAAGTTTCAGGTTGTGGAATACAGTATGTCTCACCATAATGCCACAAGATGAAGTGGAGAGGTCTAAAACTCACAGAGGATGGTGCCAGAGTCTTGGGACTTGGGCGAGGTTTAATCAATGTGGTCTGTGGATTGGACTCTGCAGTTCATGTTATAATATGTTCATAGTTTCCTTTTTCCTTGCTATTTTGTGCTATTTTAATTGGGTTGGACTCGCTCTGCAGCCTGGAGCCAACGAACGACACAGCACTAAACTGAATTGAACTGGACATTCCTAGGCTGTTTCAATGTGTTTTGGTGTTTTATATTCCGTGTGTTTTTTGCTCATTCTTTGCCGTTTGGGAGATTTGTGGTTTTTTTTTGCATGTTGGGAGTTTGATATTTTCTTTGAGCAGGTTCCATGGTATTTCTTTGTTCCGTGACTGTCTGTGGGGAAGATGAATCTCAGGGTTGTACACTGCATACATACTTTGATGGTAAATGTACTTTGAATCTTTCACTTTGAGTCAGAGAGACAGAGTCATAGAACACCAGAGCACAAAACAGGCCCTGTAGTCTGTGCCGAACTATTATTCTGCCTAGTCCCATTCACTGGCACCTGAAACATAGACCTCCATACCCTTCTCATCCAGGTACTCATTCACACTTCTCCTAAATATTGAAGTCAATCCTGCATCCACTACTTCTGCTGCAGCTCGTTCCACAGTCTCACTACCCTCTGAGTGAAAATGTTCCCCTTAAATAGTTCACCTTTCACCCTTAACCTATGACCTCTAGTTCTAGTTCCACCCAACCTCAGTTGAAAACTAGTTTGCTTGCATTTACCCTGCCTACATCACTCATGATTTTGTATACTTTTATCAAATCTCCCCTCATTCTCCTCATTATTGTAAACACTGGCATGTTTATTGGACTGAATAGCCTGTTTCTGTGTTGTAAAATAGAGTAAAATTAATGCTCCCCTGCTACTGGAGATGAGATGTATGTGTAGTGAAAGAATCTGAGAAGTCTCTGGACATTTTGTGGTAAACTATGAAGAGTACATTTGCCAAAAGCCTTTTCTTCTCTGTATCCGTCGTGCGCAATACTTAGAAGCTATTTTGATACGAGTGTGAGTTGGACTTGGAGTCATAGAGCCACAGAGCAGGCCCTTTGGTCCATCTAGTCTGTGCCAGCCTGGTGCTACCTACCTGCACTCTGACCATAGCTCCCTGTACTCCACTCATCCATGCACTATCCAAACCTCTCTTATTTGTTACACTTGAACTTCCATCTACCACTTGCACTGGTAGCTCATTCCATGCTCATGCTCCCTCTGAGGGAAGAAGATACCCCTCAGATCCCCCTAAAATATTTCACCTTCCACCCTTAAACCTGTGACCTCTAGCTCCAGACTCACCCAGCTTGAAGGGAACAAGTCTCGAAGCTTAATATGTTCCCGAGAGATTCATAATGGAAACTGGATGCACACTGGCAGATGCAACACTGAATTCAACGGAGACACGGCGGGGTTTTGTGGACATAATCTGCGGTAAGTTCATTCAGCTCAGAAGAGGTTGTAAGTGGCCAGCCAAAAGCTGTAAAGGAATCAGAATCAGAATTGTGATTTTATATATTCCACCGATTCCACCAATGTGTGCCACTGAACGCCACAGGAGTTCCTTTCCCCCTGTGGCTATAAGCCTCTATAACTCCTCCTCCTTAAGTATATAGGTACATAGTTGCAGTACACATCTGTATTTTGCACTATTACTTCTTAATGCATATTTTATATTCTCTTTCGCACCTCCATGTTTGCATTTTGTATTTTAAAGTAGATATTTCTGACCGAGTAACCTGACACCAATAATTTCCTTTGGGTAAATAAAGGTACATCTTACCTTAAACAGGAACATGTTGTGATTTCAAACACAAAAGATTCTGCAGGTAATGGCAATCCAGAGTAACACATACAGAATGCTGGAGGAACTCAGCAGGCCAGGTAGCATCTATGGAGGGGAATAAACAGTCAACAGTTTGGACGGAGATCCTTCATCAGCAATCATTTGATGATTCCCCTTCGAACAGTACCAATAGAATCATTATTTTCTGGCACTATCTGCAATTCCTATTTAGATTGCTGTTCTCTGAATTCACACTCAAATGTGGTGTAGTTGAGGTCAAATGAATGCACTTTTGTGAAGATTCCCTAAGGTAAAGAGGCTGCTGATGCTCATTATCTACCTACTCACAAAAAAATGGTGAATTACTGGAGGTCTATTGGCTCTGGAGGACTCAAAGGTGAGTTTACCATTTTGAAAGGAGTACAGAGAAATAGAGGGAAAATATCTCTGCAAGGAGAGGATAGGTCCTTTAGAAATATTTGCAGATTCTTATGAAAGCAAAATGAGTATTTTCCTTTTACTGTAATGCCATTTTCATAAACCAATGCATTGAGGTTCCCCGTTCATGTAGATCTAGGGTTTGCAACCTGGGATCCATGGTTAATGGTCAGGGTCCATGGCATAAAAAGAGGTTGGGAACCCCTGATGTAGAATGATATGGCCACGCAGGTGTGAACTGTGAGTAAACATTTTAACCCACAATTTGTGCGTGAGAAATATAATAATTGTACAAGGGTATGTCACCACCTGTTTTCCAACCTGCCTAGAGTAATTCATTTTGTTTACCCTCACCCACCTTCTCCAGTCTCAGGAGCCTGAAAAAAATACTTTTATTATTTGCAATCTGCACACAGAGGTAGTCATTAAGGTTGATGCGTAGTTTATTGTTGCTAGTCTAGCTGCCTACCCCAACAGGTGCCAGGCACCCTCCTGTAAAATATTGACCCTGAGTTATGTGCACAGGCAATGACGAATTCTGTTTACATGTACGACTGCTTTCCTTTGCACCCAGCTTGTACTGGTAATAAAAGTTTATAACTATATGTTACCTTCAGATTCATTCCTATCCTCCCACCTTGGCTAATAATCTAAAGGTTTATTTAGTTAAATTAGGTTAGGTATTGTGAATTGGATCACTGCTGGTAAATTAAATGCAGCCTCGAAACCCAGCTATTTATTAAAAGAATGAATTGGCCAAGTGCCCAGTTTTGGGAATGTGTTTCTCATACTCTCTGCAAACCTTGGACATTGGCAAACAAATGTTTCTGAAATGTTTTTTTTCTTTTTCTAAGCTGAAAGTGTCACGCAGCCTTGAAAATAAAATAAATGAAATATTTAGACCAGCTGAAAATGATAACACATGAATGTGTTTTATTCTGCAAAAAAAAGCAGTTGAGATAAATGTAATTGGTCGACAATTTTGTTTTTGAGCGAAAATGCGAGCACAGAAACCATGGAAGATTGCGCAAGCGCTGGAGGGGAGGAGAATGGCTCGGGAAGAGGAGGAGGGTTTTAGTCTTGTTTGATGCAGTTCAGTTGAACAAAGGTTGGAAAAAAATGTTAGACGGAGTCAGAACAGCATTGAGGGGAAAACAACATGTCCTGTTGATCCTTTCAGCTTTCCCATCTATGCAATAGTAAGAAAATTATTGGTGATGCTCAGCATTCTGTTGCTCCTTGTAGTTCAGTGGATCAGTCTACTGCTCAGGAACAGGAACTTATCCTGAGACCTTTTAGAATGCAGGTTTATTCTTCCGATATCAGCCACACCTGAAAACTTGAGGTCATGCGCAGAGGATGAAGTACTTGGAGGTCTGATAATTCTCATAAATTAGCAGAAAGTCCTGGTCTGACACTTATATGCCAGCATGGCATTGGGTCATGCAGACCAGAATGGCCTAGATCTTTGGCTGTGATCATACCAGGAACCTTATGGCTGGCCTCAACATCCTGAGCCCGCAGCAACAGAATCATTGCCCTTGCTCCTGGTCACTTTCAATGACCTTAGGTGGAAAGTGCTTGCTCATGCTGGGTGAAACAGGATCAAGATCATTGATAAAACTCAGTCCATATCTGATACCTACAGAACACAATACAACATGTAGTTAATATGTTTTGCGAAGAGGACTATAAATACGGCACGTTGGCGACTGGGTGGAAGAAGAAAAGAACAAAATAGTTTTTAAAATATTTTTGTATAATCATAGATTAATAAGAACAAAGGAGGCCAGGAGCCAATTGTGCTCATGCCAATCTCTACAAAGAGCTCTTCAATCCACTACTCCTGACATGGCATTATGTAATTCTTTTTCTGCTTCAGGTACATGGCAAATTTTGCTTTGAAAGCTATCATTGAATCTGTTTTAACCAGCCTTTCAGACTGTGCTGCTTACTGTGGTTTTGGTTTTAAATGGATATCCATGTCTAAATATCACATAGGTGTTTTTAAACTTGGACCAGGACCTGGATTCCTATCACTTGCTGGAGATTTGCAAATCCAGAGCGAACTAGCAGTAAAATTGCTGGAATTTACCAACATTAACAGCACATGGCCCACTTGTTAAGAGCTTGCATCTCCAAATGGGCTTATAAATTTGTGATGACCATGTTATTTCATTTCTGGTGAAATACTGGGTCATAGAACATTGAGTCGTACAACATAGCCACAGGCTCTTCAGCCCAGTGAATACATTCTAATCATTGTGTCCAGACAGTCGGCCCCAGTTTACTCTCTTTAGCCCGTATCCCTCTCAGCACTGTCCCTCCATATACTGATCCAGGTGCTTCTTAAGTGGTACTGTTATACTCACCTCAACCACTTCCTCTGGCAGTTCGCTCCATATACTCACCACCCACAGCAGTAAAAATTTGCCCCCAGGTACCTATTAAATGGAGGGCTATGGTCCCAGTGCAGGTCGATGGGAGTAGGCAGTTTAAACGGTTTGGCATGGACTAGATCACCCGTAGGTCCTGTGTCAGTGCTGTTCTTTTCTATGACTCCACTACTCTAAATCTATGCCCCCTAGTTTTGGACTCCCCTACCTGGAGAGAAAATATTCTTACCACCTACCTTATCTATGGCCCCAATAATTTTAAACATTAATATCAGGTCACGCCCTCATTAACCCATGTTTCAAGGAATAAAGGTTTAGCCTCTGCCTGGGACCCAAACCCTCTAGTCCTGGCAACATCCTTGTAGATATTTCCTGCACTCCTTCCAGTTTAACCATATCTTTCCTGTAACAGGGTGGCCAAAACAACACAGTGCTTCAAGCGTGGCCTCACCAACAAGTTACGTAGCGCCAGCATAAAGTCCCAACTCTTACACTGCCTTTGACACAGTAGACCACAACATTCTCCTGAATCACTGTAAGAACTGGGTTGGTCTCTGCAATAGTGCCCTTAATTGGTTTTGTTCATACATCATAGAGAGAAAATTTTTTGTCTGTCTTGGAGACCAGTTTTCTAAGAATTACAATGTGCTGCTCAGGGAAGCTGAAAGGGCAAGTAACATTATGAAGCTTCCCACCCACTCTGTCCAGGGAACACTTGTCCTACTTCCATCACCTCTAGAAGGCTATGTAGCATCCACACCAGGACAACCAGATTCAGAAATTGTTAATTAAAGGCATCTGTTAGTCTTGCAAGACCATGGATCTGCGCCTGGAAAGTCTTCGCTCTCCAGGGCGCAGGCCTGAGCAAGGTTGTATGGAAGATCAGCAGTTGCCCATGCTGCAAGTCTCCCCTCTCCACAACACCAATGTTGTCCAAGGGAAGGGCATTAGGACCCATACAGCTTGGCACCAGTGTCGTCGCAGAGCAGTGTGTGATTAAGTGCCTTGCTCAAGGACACAACACGTTTCCCCGGCTGGGGCTCGAACTCACGACCTTCAGGTCGCTAGTCCAATGCCTTAACCACTTGGCCACATGCCCACAATTGAAATTGTTACTCTTCCTCCAAGCAGTGAGGCTGATCAACATCTTCAGCCACTAAGTCACCCCTCCACACTCCCAACCACCACTACTTTATCATTTCCTGTCAGTTACCACATGTATGGACACTCCTGTGCCTAGTATTACTTTATGGACATACAATCAATCTGTGTTTATAAGCTATCTTCAGTATTTATATTTATTTTGGTTTTTTTAAAATCACAATTGTGCTCCTTATCTTATAAAGGATATTTCTGAGCTGTATTGGATCTGCAGCAACAATTATTTCATTCTCCTTTACACTTGTGTACTGCAAATGACATTAACTAATCTTAAATCGTGAATCTTGAATCTTGGCCCCCTGCTCTTCTCGTTACACATGCACCCCTTAGCAGACCTCATTAGAGAGCATAAACTTCATTTCTAGAGTTCTGCAGATGCCACACGATTGTATATTTCTGTTGAGCCTGATGATGATAACACCCTCTCTCTCTGACTTCTGGCATGGCTGCAATATACAAATGGATGAGCAATGATTTCCTAAAACTAAACAAAAATAAAACTGATATACTTTTGGTCGGTCCCAAAGCAGAAAGAGGTAAACTTCTTGATAAACTTGAAAACTTGGCTCGGCTTGTAAAATCAGAAGTAACAAGCCTGGGTGTTCTTGATTCAGATTTGAATTTTAAATCCCACATAAAGAAAGTGACCAGAGCAGAATTTCTACACTTAAGAAATATTGCAAAGGTGCAGTATGTCCATTCCTGTCACATGGTGATGCTAAAAAACCAACTCACACCTTTATATCAAATAGACTAGATTACTGCAATGCACTTTTTACTGGCCTTCTAAAGCAACCTATTGACAGACTTTAACTCATTCAGAATACTGCGGCTGGACTTTTAACTAAAACCAGGTTGTTGAAGCATATCTCTCCCATATTAGCCACTCTGCATTGGCTTCCTCTGTCTTTTAGAATTGATTTTAAAGTTCTCTTACCTTTTTGAAAGCTCTCAATGGTGTGGGACCAGAGAACATCACAGAATCGCTTTTGTTCTATAATCCTCCCTGAGCTCTCAGTCTTCTTCTGCCGGTCTCTTAAGTTTAAACAATCTCCCTCAAAAGATAATTGGCAGGTCAGTATCCCAAACATTGGAACTCAATACCTAAAACTAAAAGGGATGCAGACTCAGCTGACGCTTTCAAGTACCAGCTCAAAACCTATTTATATAATCTTTCTGGTGAATGCAGCAGGCCAGGCACTATTTCAGGCCGAGATCCTTCGTCAGGACTAACTGAAAGAAGAGCTAGTAGCTCTTTTATGTGTGTTGCTTGAAAGTCCAGCATCTGCAGATTTTCTTGTGTTTGCGTTGTATAATCTTTCGTTTAACTCACGTCATTTTGTCTTCAATTTTTATGTTTGCACTTTATCCCATTGTAAAGCACTTTGAACTACATCACTCATATGAAAAGTGCTCTGTAAATAAGATAATATTATTATTGCAGTCAATTTTTTGACTGATAAACACTATTTTCATCACCCTCTTTACCTGTGATGCCCATTTCAATGATCTGTGTAGTTGTACTTCCAGATTTCTCTGTTCCATTTCCTCCCTATTGCCCTACTATTCGTAGCATAAGTCCTCTGCTGGTTTGATTTTCCGAAATGCATCACCTCACGCCTACCTGTATTGAAATCCATTTTCCACTCCTCTCCTCACTTCCTTCACCGATTAAAATTCTGTTTATTTATTTATTTCGAGGTACAGAGCGGAATAGGCTCTTATGGCCCTTCGAACTGCATCTGCCAGAAACCCACTGATTTAACCCTGGCCCAGTCATGGCACAATTTAAGTGACCATGTAACCTACTAACTGGTACATCTCCGCCTGTGGGAGGAAACCTGGAGCACCCAGAGGAAACCCATACTCACATGGGAAGGAACGTACAAAATTGCTTAGAGAGGACCCCAGAATTGAGCTCCGAACCCCAATGCCCCAGGCTGTGATAGTGTTGTACTAACCGCTGCACTGCTGTAGTACCCCAAGATCCCCCTGTAGTTAAGATAACCTGCTTCATTATTAACAACTTGTCTCCATTTCATGTTGTCTACAAATTTATCGTTCAAGCCTTGTGTATTTACATCCAAATCATTGGTATAAATAACCAATACAAACAGTCCCTGTGGCATACCAATTGTCGTCAACCTCCACTCCAAGAAACAAGTTTCAACCACCATGCTCTACTTTCTATCTCGGATCCATCTAGCTATTTAGCCCAGAACATAGAACAGTACAGGACAGGAACAGGTCCTTGAGCCCACAGTGTTGTGCCAGACCCGCTAAAAAGCAAATCAAAAACATCCAAATACTAATCCCTCCTATCTACACAATGTCCATATTCCTCCATCTTCCTCCCAATCACGTGCCTATCTAAATGTCTCTTAAAAGCCTCTGATGTATTTGCCTCTACCACCACATCAGGCAGCATGTTCCAGGCTTCCACCTCACTCTGAGTAAAAAACCAAACCCTCACATTCCCTTTGAACCTACCCCCTCTTATCCCCAATGCATGCCCTCTGGTATTAGACATTTCTACCCTGGGAAACAGATGCTCCGTCTCTAATCTATCTATGCCACTCATAAACTTATAAACCTCTATCAGATCTCCCCTCAGCTGTTGCCGTTCCAGAGAAAACAACCTACGTTTATCCAACCTCTCATGATAGCACGTGCTCTCTAAATCAGGCAGCGTCCCGGTAAAATGTCTTCTGCACCCTCTCCAGAGCCTCAACATCCTACGTATAGTGGGGTGACCAGAACTGTATGCAATGCTACAGATGTGGCCAACCCAGAGCTTTACAGAGTTGCAACAGAACCTCTTGACTTTTGAACGCAATGCCTTGACTATAAAAGCAATAATTCCACCCTATCTTAACCACCCTATTGACCTGTGTAACCACTTTCAAGCAGCAATGACCTTGGATCCCAAGAACTCTGCTCAGCAACACTGTTAAAGATCTTGCCCTTAACAATGTACTGTCTCCTTGCATTTACCCTATCAAGTTGCAACACCTCACATTTAACTGGGTTAAACTCCATCTGCCATTTCTTTGCCCATAGCTGCAACTGGTCTATATCATGCTGTATTCTTTGCCAGTCAACTACACTACCCATAACTCAACCAATCTTGCATCATCTGCAAACTTACTAACCACGCAAATACATTTTCATCCAGGTCATTTACATACATCACAAACAGCAGAGGTCCCAGCACAGATCTCTGTAGAACATTAATTACAGACCTCCTGCTCGAATAGGTCCCTTCAACCACTATCTTCTGTCTTCTATGTGCAAGCCAGCTTGAATCCAAACAGCCAATTCACCATGGACCCCATGCATCTTAATCTTCTGGATGAGCCTCCCATGAGGGACTTAGAAAATGCCTCACTGAAATCCATATAGACAACATCTACTGCCCTATCTTCATCATTCTCTCTAGTCACCTTGTCAAAAAACTCAATCAACTTGGTGAGACATGACCTGTCCTGCACAAACAAGAGAAAACCTGCGGGTGCTGGAAAACCGAGCAACACGCCCAAAATGCTGAGTTCTGCCAGCATTTTGCATGTGCTGCCCACACAAAATCATGTTGACTCTCCCTAATTAGGCCATGGGTTTCCAAATGCTTATTTATCCTATCCCTGAGAAGTTCTCCAGCAATTTCCCTACAGCCAACATGAGACTCACAGGTGTATTGCCCCAGGATTTTCCTTGTTCCCTTCTTAAATAGAGATATAATATTAGCCACTTGCCAGTCCTCTGGGACCTCACCTGTGGCTAGAGAGGACAAGAAGATACTGGTCAAGGCAGCACCAATCTCGTTTCTTGCCTTCTTCAATAATCTGGGGGAAATCCCATCAGGCTTTAGGGACTTAGCTCCCTTAATACTTATTAGGAGGCCCAACACTTCCTCGTCCTTGACCTCTAAATGCACTAACATATTTATACACTCAGTACTGATCTCCATGTCCTTGAGTACTCATTAAGTACCCCATGTACATTCTCTGTATCCAGACAAATGTTTCCCCCTTTATCCTTGAGTGGTCCTACCCTCTCCCAAGTTATCCTCTTGCTCTTAATGTATGTATAGAATGCATTGGGATTCACCTTAATCCTACTTGCCAAGAACTGTTCATGGGCCCTCCTGGCTTTCCCAGTTTCCTTCTTTAGTTCTTCTCTGGCTTCTTTATACTCTACATGTGCTTCATTTGATCTTAACTTCTGAGGCTTAACATACTTTTCCCTTTTCTTCTGGACTAAAGTCATCACCTCTCTGGACATCTGAGGTTCTCAGTTTTCCATCTCTGCCCTTCCTTCTAACAGGAACATACTTCTCCTGTGCTCTGTGCAATTGCTCTTTAATCACCCTCCTGTCTGATGTGGACTTGCCAGAAAAAAGGTGTTCCCAATTAACTCTTCTTAGTTCCTGCCTAATGCCCTACTCCAATTTAAAACTCTTCCACAAGGACCATACCTATCCTTATCTATAGCTATCCTGGAAGTTAAGGAGTTGTGGCCATTGTTCCCAAACTGTTCACCTGGCCAGGCTCATTATCCAACAACAGGTCCAGTACAGCCCCTCCTCCTATTGGACTAACCACATGTTGATTTAAGGAACCCTCCTGGATAGACTTAACAAATTCTGCCTCATTTAAACCCCTTCCAATAAGAAGATCCTAGTTTATATTAGGGAAGTTGACAACAGCCCTGTTCTTTTTACACAATTCTGAACTCTGATGGCATATTTGTTCCTCAGCGTCCCAGTGGATATTGCGGGGCGGGGGGGGGGGGCGGGGTGGTGGTACAGTACAATCCTATCAATGTGATTGCACCCTTCCTAACCCTGAGTTCCAGCCAAGTGGACTCAGTGTCTGACCCCTCCATTATGTCTCCCATGAGCACAGCTCTGATATTGTCCCTGTGAAATTATTAGTAGTGGAACTCCCAGCCCCCAGCCCCTTACCTCCTTCTCTATCTTTTCTAAAACTTCGAAAACCTTGTACATCCCTCTCTCAGCCAGGTTTTAGTACAACATCATAGTTCCACGTACTGATCGATGCTCTAAGTTCATTACCCTTACCCAGAATATTCCTAGTGTTAAAATACACACCCGTCAAACTATCTGACTCATCATAGCTGTTAGTTCAACTTTGCTTTTCAATTCTTTCCCTGACATTTACCTTCCAGTCTGAGCCTTCCCTTATTGACCTGGGGTTCCGGTTCCCAGGCCCCTGCAAAACTAGCTGAAACTCTCCCGACAAGCATCAGCAAACCTCCCAGCCGGGATACTGGTTCCCCTCCAGTTCAGATGTATCTTCTCCCTCTTGTACAGTTCACCCCTTCCCCAGAAAAGGTTCCAATGATCCAAGAACTTGAAACTCCTGTCCCCTCATCTCCACGTCATTCTTATTCATCCATGCTACCACCCCATTGCTACCTGGACGAGCCCTTGATACTGGGAGTTATCCGATGATTACTACCTTGGAGGTCCTTCTCTTCAGCCTTTTTCCTAACTATATACTTACTCTGTAGGACCTCTTCCCCTTTCCTGTCTCTGTTGTTGGTGCCAAACTGCACCACGACCTCTGGCAGTTCACCCTCCCCCTTGGGAATATCCTGCAACCACTCTGATACGTCTTACACCTTCTGGGAGGTAACACACCACCTTGATGTCTGTCTTGCAGCCACAGAATCTGCTTTCTGTCCCCTTAACTACAACAGTGCAACAATACCATAACTTGATGAAGAACAGGCCATGGCACAGTAAAAAAGTTCAAAGTCTCTTGAATGTTCCACATCTCACGCAGTCGGGAGAAGAGAAGAAAACTCTCCCTGCCATGCCCGACCACAGTCCGACTCTGAGTCGTCCAATCAGCCCTCCGACACCGAGTACCGAGCACCATCTCTATCCGAACGTTTCGACCTCAGCCTCAGTCACCAGCAGCAGGCAAAGCCAAGGATTTTGGGGCCTTCCCTCCGGAAGACTCTCAATCGCACAGTAACAGCGGCAGCAAACCGGCATTTCAGACATTTCTCCAGATGTTCCTCTGTGCTTTCACGTCTGACTCCATCAAATCAGAATTGTCCACGGCCCCTATTTAACAGATACGATATCATTTCACCGGAGAGCTGCGTGCGCTGCGTCGCGCTGCCATCTTCTCCTCCCATACCCCTCATTCTCTGCATTTTCATGTGCCTATCTAGGAGTCTGTTAAATCTCTCTATCTTATCTGTCCACCCTCACCACTGGTAGCACATTTGAGGCAGCTGTCACCCTTCTATGTTAAAAATCTTCCTGCATACATGTCCTTTGAGCCTTCTAACCTTAAATACATGCTGTAGTTAAGTCTATGATATTTGCTGTTGTGATGTATGGCTGTGAGAGCTGGACTATTAGTAAAACTGAACACAAAAGAATCAACGCCTTTGAACACAGATGCTGGCGGAAAGTGTTAAGCATTCAATGAACAGCAAGAAGATCCAACAAGTCAATACTTGAAGAAATTCAGACAGACTGCTCACTAGGAGGCTTGATTATGAGGCTAAAGCTCAAATATTTTGGCCACATTATGAGAAAAGAGGATTCCTTGGAGAAGATTCTCATGTTAGGTAAAACAGAAGGTAAAAGAAGGAGAGAACGACAGATAATGGATAGATAATATTACTCAGACAATGCGTATGACCTTGGGGGAGTCTTAGGGAGACAGCTTCAAACAAGAAAGCTTGGTGTGCAAGAGTCCATGAGGTCACTTAACGACTGAACAACAACAAAAGTATTAGAAAACAAAATATCGTATTTAAGATGTTGTCCTTTGCACACTGGTTGCCCGCCCTATTGGTGCAGCCGTTATAGTTATTGGATTTAGTGAGTGAAGTGGGACTGGCTCAGATGGGAAGCTTAGTTGTCGTGGACTGCCTGGGCGGGAGAGCCCATTTTCATGCTGTATGAATCTGTGGCCCCATCCCGGCCGTGCTTGCTGCTCACCGCTGCCATCAGGGGGTAAGTACAGGAACTTCAGGAACCACGCCACACCAACAGCTATTACCTCTCAACCATCAGGCTCCTGAACCAAAGGGGTAACTTCACTTCACTCTCCCCATCATTGGAATGTAATAATTATTTCTTCTTTTCTTTCTTTTTGTATTTGCACAGTTTGTTGCCTTTTGTACGTTGTTTTTTTTTTGTCCTTTCTTTTGGGTGAAGTCCTTCATTGGTTCTGCTGTGTTTCTTGTATTTACTGTGATTGTCTGCATGAAAACAAGTCTCAAGGTTGTATATCGTGAATTATATGTACTTTGATAATAAATTTACTTTGAACTTTGAAGCTGGAAATCTAGGAAGTGTAAATTCAGATTTATTTATTTCATGTATCATCAAAGCTTGTCACAGCAGACAGCCAGCCACTCTAGTGTAGTTTGGTTGACATTGAGCAGGTCAATGTCAGCTAAATCAGGTGAGGGTGGGCAGTTGCGCAGAACGTGTTCAATGTTCTGCACCCTTTCGCCACACTAACAGGATTCGCTGGTCTTTAAACCCCACTTCACCATATTGTCTCCTGTCCTACAAACTCCCGCTCTCTCTCTGTCGAGAGTGCACCACTTCCGTCTGTCAAGCGGTGCCTCGTCTGGTAACATTTCTGTGGGGTCTTGCACTGTATTGTTTGGTGGGGTTCTGGCTTCTGTTTGTTTCACGTACATTGGAATATACAGTAAGATGTGTTTACATTAATGACCAACACACTCAGGGGGCACAGCCAACGTGTCACCACACATACCTGCACCAGCATAGCGTGTCCAAAGTATCCAGTAAAACTGAACGGTGGCAGACAGGAAGGCTCTACAACAGGTAGTCAAAACTGCCCAACGCATCACCAGCACCGTCCCACCTTCCACCATGACATATATACAGAAAGCAACCAGTAACATCATGAAGGATCCCACCCACCCTGCTCACGGACTGTTCGTACTGCTCCCATCAAGGAGGAGGCTACGTAGCATCAACGCCAGGACCACCAGATTCAAAACCAGCTACTTTCCCCAAGCAATAAGTCTGATCAACACCTGCACCCAATGACCCACCCATCCACACCGCCAGCCACCATTACTTTGTCAATTCCTGTCAGTCACCTTACGTACAGATGTTTCTGTACTTAGCATCACTGACAAACTATATATATAAGCTATCTCATGTACTTATATTTATTGTGTTTTATTACCATTGTGTTCCTTATCTCATTGTGTTTTGTTGTGCTACATCAGATCTGGAGTAACAATTATTTCTTTCTCCTTTACATCTCTGTACTGGAATTGACATTAATCAATCTTGAATCTATATATGCACTGTAAAATAATATAATTTAGAAATATTTCAAACTTGACTTCCTTAACTCTTTCTGATTCGCATTTATATTTAGTGTTGTAATAGACTAGTACAATGCAATAGAAAAAATAGAAAGGAATTTATCTTAATAAAAAAAACAAGTTAAATATTGTACAGCAAGAGCAGAAGTGGGAGAGCAAGTGATTTATGACAACTTAAAACACTCCTTTTGTGATCTGGAACAACCGGAGCTGAATTTGCAATGAGACCACTTCATAAATCAAATCTGCATTATATTGTCTATTGATAGCAATCATCAAATTGGAAGCAAATACTTAGAAAAATAGTTTGCTCTCCTTTTGACAAATGACAAAGAAAATTCCTTACACGCAGGCAGAAGTAATATTGTTGAGTTGTGAAATCAGCTCTTTCATGAGAAATAAGTAATGTATATTGCATTAAACTGCATATTAAGGTGCAAAACAAAGGGTCAAGGCACCTCCACAATAGACTTTTAAGATTAAAGAAGTCCCCTACACTTACTAAGATACAGATGGGTGGTGGAGAGTATATTAAGTGGCTGCATTATAGCCTGGAATGGAAACACCAATCCCCTTGACCAGAAAATCCTACAAAAAGTAGTGGATACAGCCCAGTCCTACATGGGTAAGCCCTCCCCGGCACTGATCACATTTACAGGAAGCATTGTCACATGAAAGCAGCATCCACCACCCAGGCCATGCTCTTTTCTCACTGCTGCCATCAGGAAGACGGAACAGGAGCCTCTAGATTCATACCAGCAGGTTCAGGAATAAGGGGTTAACTTCACTCAACTTTACTTGCCCCATCATTGAAATGTTCCCACAATCTATGGATACACTTTCAAAGACTCTTTCTCTCGTGTTCTCTATATTTATTGTTTATTTATTTATTTACTATTCTTATTTCTTTCTTTTTGTATTTGCATAGGCACATGAATGTGAAGATTCTTTTGCATAGTGGTTGAACACGCAAGTCGGTGCCGTCTTTCATTGATGCTATTATTGTTATTATTCTAATAAGGATTTATTGAGAATGCCTGCAAGAAAATGAATCTCGGGGTTGTATATGGTGATAGACATATACTTTAATAATAAACTTTCTTTGAGATAGGTCATTTGTAATGATGAGAAAGTGGCTGAAGATTATAACAAATTTCTATCCCTTTATTGCAAGAGATTACATTGATGTCTTTGAGGATAACTTTAGTTTCTGGTAATAAAGTAAAATGAATGTCACCCCTGCTGGCTTTCTTGTAGAACATAGAACAGGGACAAGCCCTTTGACCCACAATGTTGTGCTGAGCCAATTAAATAAATAAGCTAATAGCTAACTAAACTAACCCGTTCTGCCTAGACATTGTGCATATCCTTCCATTCATGTGCCTATTTAAACATCTCTTAAATGTCCCTAATGTATCTGCTTCTTCCACCACCCCAGCAGCACATTCCAGCCAACGACTACTCTTTGTGTTAATCCTTTCCCCCAAATCTCCTTTTAAATTAACCCCTCTCACCTTAAATAAAGACGCATACATAAGGCTCCTTTTCATTGACGACAGCTCTGCCTTTAATACCATCATTCCAAATAAACTGATTCTTAAGCTCCAGAACCTGGGCCTTAGCACTCAGATCTGCAGCTGGATCTTCAGCTTCCTCACAGACAGGACCTAGTCTGTAAAAATAGGGGACAAGCTCTCCTCTACAATCACTCTGAGCACCGGTGCCCCACAAGGCTGTGTACTCAGCCCCCTGCTGTACTCACTGTACACCCATGATTGTGTAGCCAAGTTTCCATCGAACTCAATATATAAGTTTGCTGATGACACAACAATTGTAGGCCATACCTCGGGTAATGATGAGTTTGAGTACAGAGAGGAAATTAAGAACCTGGCAGCATGGTGCGAAGACAATAACCTATCCCTCAACGTCAGCAAGATGAAGGAATTGGTTGTTGACTTCAGAAGGAGTAGCGGACCGCACGACCCAATTTACATCGGTGGTGCGCAAGTGGAACAGGTCAAAACTTTAAGTTCCTTGGGGTCAATATCACAAATAACCTGACTTGGACTAACCAAGCAGAGTCCACTGCCAAGAAGGCCCACCAGTGCCTTTACTTCCTAAGAAAACCAAAGAAATTTGGCCTGTCCCCTAAACCCTCACTAATTTTTATAGATGCACCGTAGAAAGCATTCTTCTAGGGTGCATCACAACCTGGTATGGAATTTGTCCTGTCCAAGACCAGAAGAAGCTGCAGAAGATCGTGAACACGGCGCAGCACATCACACAAACCAATCTTCCGTCCTTGGACTCACTTTAAATCGCACGCTGTCGGAGCAGTGCTGCCAGGATAATCAAGGACACGACCCACCCAGCCAACACACTTTTCGTCCCTCTTCCCTCCGGGAGAAGCCTCAGGAGCTTGAAGATTCATACGGCCAGATTTGGTAACAGCTTCTTTCCAACTGTGATAAGACTGCTGAACGGATCCTGACCCGGATCTGGGCCGAAACCTCCAAATATCCGGACCTGCCTCTCGGTTTTTTTGCACTACCTTACTTTCCATTTCCTATTTTCTATTTATAATTTATAATTTAAATTTTTAATATTTACTATCGATTTGTACTCCAGGGAGCAGGAAGCGCAGAATCAAATATTGCTACAATGATTGTACGTTCTCCAGAACGAGGGGTCACAGTTTGAGGATAAAGGGGAAGCCTTTTAGGACCGAGATGAGGAAAATCTTCTTCACACAGAGAGTGGTGAATCTGTGGAATTCTCTGCCACAGGAAACAGTTGAGGCCAGTTCATTGGCTATATTTAAGAGGGAGTTAGATATGGTCCTTGTGGCTAAAGGGATCAGGGGGTATGGAGAGAAGGCAAGTACAGGGTTCTGAGTTGGATGATCAGCCATGATCATACTGAATGGTGGTGCAGGCTCGAAGGGCCGAATGGTCTACTTCTGCACCTATTTTCAATGTTTCTATGTTCTAGTATCAATTGTTTGGCGATAATAAAGTATAAAGTAAAGTATAAATGCATGCCCTTTTATATTAGACATTTCAACCTTGGGAAAATATACTGTCTACTCTATATATGCTTCTTATAATCTTATAAATCTCTATGAGATCTCGCCTCAGCCTCTGCCACTCCAGAGAAAACAACCCAAGTTTTTCCAAACTCTCGGTATAGCACATGCCCTCTAATCCAGTTGACATCCTGGTAAAACCTCTTCTGCATCCTCTTCAAAGACTCACCATCCTTCCTATAATGGGGTGACCAATACTCCAGATGCAGCCTAACGAGAGTTTTATAAAGCTGCAACATAACCTGCTGCCTTTTGAACTCGATGCCTTGATTAATAAAGGCAAGCATGCCATATGACTTTCAAGGAGCAATAAACTTGAGCCACGAGATCGCTCTGCTCATCAAAAGTGTTAAGGATCCTGCTCTTAACAGTGTACTGTCTTCTTGCATTTGACCTACCAATGTGCAACTCCTTACATTTGGCTGGGTGAAACTCCATTTGCCATTTCTCGACCCATATCAACAACTGATCTATATCCCATTGTATCCTCTGCCAGTCCTTTACACTGTCCACAATGCTACCAATCTTCATTTGCCAAGTTCCTAACCAACCCATCTACATTTTAATTCAGGTCATTTATATACATCACAAACAGCAGAGGTCCCAGTACAGATCCTTGTGGAACATTTAACGCTGATCTCCCTATCTCCCAGCACAAAATAATCTACAGATGCTAGGGTCAAAGCAACACTCACAACACATTGGAGGAACTCAGCAGGTCGGGCAGCATCCGTGGAAAAGATCGGTCGACGTTTCGGGCCGGAACCTGACTGATGTAAAATACTCATTAAGGACCTCACTCTCATCCTCCTTTACCCCTGAGTGCTCCTCCCCTCTCCCTAAGTGTCCTCTTGTTCTTGCTATATGTATGGAATGCCTTGGGATTCTCTTTAATCCTGTTTACCAAGGACTTTTCATGGCTCCTCCTGTCTTTCCTAATTTCCTTAAGTTCTTTTCTGGCCTACTTATAATCCTGAAGAGCACTGTTTGATTCTAGTTTTCTAAGCTTTGCATACTTTTCCCCATTTGACTCTTGATTAAATTCATCATCTCTATTAGCAGCTAAGGTTCTCTTACCTTTACATCCCTCTTCTTCCCTCTGACTGGAACATACCTGTCCTGTACTGTCTGCTTAAGTATCTGGAGGTACTTAAATATCCTCCGCATGTCAGATGTCGACTTGTTTATAAACAGCTATTCCCAATTAACTCTCCCTAGTTCCTGCCAAATACTCTTGTAATTTGCCCTGCTCCAATTTAATACTTCTCCACAAGGGATATATTTAACCTTATCTATAGCTACCTTAAAATTTAAGGAGTTGTAGTCATTGTTCCCTCTCTAACCCATTGGCCAGGCTCATTAGTCAACACCATGTCCAGTACAGCTTCTCCTCTTGTTGGACTATCTACATATTGATTTAAGAAATCCTCCTGGATACACCGAACGAATTCTGCCCCATTTAAACCTCTTCCACTAAGAAGACCCATGTTTATGCGAGAAAGTTAAGTCCCTCAATGTCAACAAACCTATTGTTTTACACCTTTACTAAATCTGCCTGCATATCTGTTCCTCAGTGTCCAGGTGTCTATTGGGAAGTTTGTAGTACAATCCCATCAGAGTGCTTGCAAACTTTCTATTTTGAGTTCTGGCTACATAGACATCCTTCGTTGCTTACATAATTCATTTTAGGTTATATGTAAAAATACATGAATTGCATATATCACGACGTTCCCATGTGATACACGTGCGATCCAGTTGAAGTAATGGACGAGCTCTCCATTATGTCCCCTCTGATTACAGCTTTGGTACTGTCTCTGTTTAGTAGTGTAACTCCACCAGCTCTTATACCTCCCTCTCTATCTTTTCTAAAACTTCAAAACCCCTGGGATATTAAGCACCTATTCCTGTCCCTCTCTCAACCACCTCTGTAATAGAAACATAGAAAACCTACAGCACATTACAGTGAACAACATTATGCCGACCATGTAACCTACTCTAGAAGCTGCCTAAAATTTCCCTACCGCAAAACCCTCTATTTTTCTAAGCTCCGTGTACCTAAGAGTCTTTTAAAAGACCCTATTGTATCCGCCTCTACCACCTTCACTGGCAATGCACGCCACGCACCCACCACTCTCAGTGTGAAAAACGTACCTCTGACATCCCCCCTTGTTCCTACTTCCAGGCACCTTAAAATGATGCCCCCCCATGTTAGCCATTTCAGCCCTGGGAAAAAGCCTCTGACTATCCACACTGTCAATGCCTCTCATTATCTTGTACACCTCCATCAGGTCACCTCTCATCCTCCATCACTCCAAGGAGAAAAGGCCAAATTCCCTCAACCTATTCTCACAAGGCATGCTCTCCAATCCAGGCAAAATCCTTGTAAACCTCCACTGCACTCTTTCTATAGTATCCACATCCTTCCTGTAATGAGGTGACTAGAACTGAACACAGTACTCCAAGTGGGCTCTAACTAAGGTCTTATATAGCTTTGAGTGTCCTATGGACATGGACCCCAAGATCTCACTGATCCTCCACACTGCTAAGAGTCTTACCATTAATATTATATTCTGTCTTCAAATTTGACCTACTAAAATGAACCACTTCACACTTATATGGGTTGTACTCCATCTGCCAATTCACAGCCTTGTTCTACATCCTATCGATGCCCTGCTGTAACCACTGATAACCCTCCAGACTATCCACAACACCCCCAAACTTTTGTGGCATCAGCAAACTTACTAATCCACCCTTCTATTTCCTCATCCGGTCATTTATAAAAATCACCAAAAGAAGGGGTTCCAGAACAGATCCCTGAGGCACACCATTGGTCACCATCCTCCATGCAGAATACGAACCATCAACAACCACCCTTTGCCTTCTGTGGTCAAGCCAGTTCTGGATCCTCAAAACGAGATCTCCTTGGATCCCATATCTTATTACTTTATGAACGAGCCTCACATGGGAACCCTATCAAATGCCTTACTGAATCCACATATACTACATCCACTGCTCTACCTTCATCAAAGTGTTTTATCACATCCTCAAAGAATTCATTCAGGTTCATAAGGCATGACCTGCCCTTGGCAAAGCCATGTTGACTATCCTTAATCAAATTATGTTTCTCCAAATGCTCATAAATCTTGCCTCTCAGGATCTTCTCCAACAACACCAGTGAGTATAGGAATAGAGTGAGGTGGAGGATAAATGTGTGGCTGGGGGATTGGATGGCTCAGGGGCAGGAATGGTTACTTAGAGTGCCAGGCCTTAGATGTTTCAGAAAGGACAGGGAGGGAGGCAAAAGAGGTGTGGGGTGTGGCATAGTTGATCAGAGATAGTGTCATGGCTGCAAAAATGGAGAACGACATAGAGGGATTGTCTATGAAATCTCTGTGGGTGGAAGTTTGGAACAGGAAGGGGTCAATAACTCTACTGGGTGTTTTTTTATAGACCACCCAATAGTAACAGGGACATCAAGGAACAGATAGGGAGTCAGATTCTGGAAAGGTGTAATAATAACAGGATTGTCGTGGTGGGAGATTTTAATTTCCCAAATATCAATTGGCATGTCTCTAGAGCAAGGGGTTTAGATGGGGTAGAGTTTGTTCGGTGTGTTCAGGAAGATTTCTTGACACAATTTATAGATAAGCCTACAGGAGGAGAGGCTGTACTTCATCTGGTATTGAGAAATGAACCTGGTCAGGTGTCAGATCTCTCAGTGGGAGAGCATTTTGGAGATAGTGATCACAATTCTATCTCCTTTACCATAGCATTGGAGAGGGATAGGAACAGACATGTTAGGAAAATGTTTAATTGGAGTAAGGGGAAATATAAGGCTATCAGGCAGGAACTTGGAAGCATAAGCTGGGAACAGATGTTCTCAGGGAAATGTATGGAAGAGATGTGGCAAATGTTCAGGGGATATTTGCATGGAGTTCTGCATAGGTACGTTCCAATGAGACAGGGAAAGGATGGTAGGGTACAGGAACCATGGTGTAGAAAGGCTGTTGTAAATCTAGTCAAGAAGAAAAGAAGAACATATGAAAGGTTCAAAGAAACTAGGTAATGATAGAGATCTAGAAGATTATAAGGCTAGCAGGAAGGAGCTTCAGAAAGAAATTAGGAGAGCTAGAAGGGGCCATGAGAAGGCCTTGGCGGTCAGGATTAAGGAAAACTCCAAGGCATTCTACAAGTAATTGAAGAGCAAGATGATAAGACATAAGAGAATAGGACCAATCAAGTGTGAAAATGTGTATGGAACTGGAGGAGATAGCAGAGGTACTTAATGAGTACTTTGTTTCATTATTCACTACGGAAAAGGATCTTGTCAATTATAGGGATGACTTACAGAGGACTTGAAAGCTTGAGCATGTAGATATTAAGAAAGAGGATGTGCTGGAGCTTTTGGAAAGCATCAAGTTGAGTAAGTCACCAGGACCGGACAAGATGTATCCCTGGTTACTGTGGGAGGCGAGGGAGGAGATTGCTGAGTCTCTGGTGACGATCTTGACATCATTAATGGGGTTGGGGGAGGTTCCAGAGGATTGGAGGGTTGTGGATGTTGTTCCCTTGTTCAAGAAAGGGAGTAGGGATAGCCCAGGAAATTATAGACCCGTGAGTCTTATTTCAGTAGTTGGTAAGTTGATGGAGAAGATCCCAAGAGGCAGGATTTATGAATATTTGGAAAGGCATAATATAATTAGGAATAGTCAGCATGGCTTTGTCAAAGGCATGTTGTGCTTCACGAGCCTGATTAAATTTTTTGAGGATGTGACTAAACACTTTGATGAAAGTAGAGCAGTAGATGTAGTGTATATGCATTTCAGCAAGGCATTTGACAAGGTACCCCATGCAAGGCTTATTGAGAAAGTAAGGAGGCATGAGATCCAAGGGGACATTGATTTGTGGATCTAGAACTGGCTTGCCCACAGAAGGTAAAGAGTGGTTGTAGATTGGTCATATTCTGCATGGAGGTCGGTCACCAGTGGTGTGCCTCAGGGATCTGTTCTAGGACCACTACCCTTTGTGTTTCATATAAATGATCTGGATGTGGAAGCGGAGGGATGGGTGAGTAAATTTGCTGATGACACAAAGGTTGGGGGTGTTGTGGATAGTGTGGAGGGCTGTCAGAGACATTGATAGGATGCAAAACTGGGCTGAGATGTGGCAGATGGAGTTCCACCCAGATAAGTGTGAGGTGGTTCATTTTGGTAGGTCAAATATGATGGAAGAATATAGTATTAATGGTAAGATTCCTGACAGTGTGGCGGATAAGAGGGATCTTGGGGTCCAAGTCCATAGAACACTCAAAGCTGCTGCGCAAGTTGACTCTGTGGTTAAGAAGGCATACGGTGCATTGGCCTTCATCAATCGTGGGATTGAGTTTAGGAGCTGAGAGGTAATGTTGCAGCTATATAGGACCCTGGTCAGACCACACTTGGAGTGCTGTGCTCAGTTCTGGTCGCCTCATTATAGGAAGGATGTGGAAACCATAGAAAGGGTTCAGAAGAGACTTACAAAGATGTTGCCTGGAATGAGGAGCATGCCTTATGAGAACAGGTTGAGTGAACTTCGCCTTTTTCCTTGGAGCAATGGAGTATGAGAGGTGACCTGATGGAGGTGTATAAGATGATGAGAGGCATTGATTGTGTGGATTGTCAGAGGCCTTTTTCAAGGGCTGAAATGACTAGCACGAAAGGGCACAGTTTTAAGTTTGTTGGAAGTAGGTAAGAGGAAGAGGAGTAAGTTTTTTACACAGAGAGTGGTGAGCTCGTGGAATGGACTGCTGGCGACGGTGGTGGAGGTGGAACGATAGGGTCTTTTAAGAGCCTCCTGGATAGTTACATGGAGCTCAGAAAAACAGAGGGCTGTGGGTAACCCTAGGTAATTTCTAAAGTTAAGGACATGTTCAGCACAGCTTTGTGGGCCGATGGGCCTGTATTGTGCTGTAGGTTTTCCATGTTTTTAATTTGCCCACCACTGAAGTAAGACTCAATGGTCCATACTTTCCTGGGTTATCTGTATTCACTTTCTTGAACAAATAAATGTTCTTGAACATTGTTTCTTGAACAACATCGAAGTTCCATGTACTAAATTCATCACTTTTACCCATAATACTCTTAGCATTAAAATATGCACACACTTCATATTAGTTGTTTCTATTTCTTTACTCCTGTCTGTTTTTACTGGCCCTGACATCTACCTTCCTCTTCACCCCTTCACTCTCTAATCTGGTGCTCTGGTTCCCATCCCCTTCCAAGCTAGTTTAAACCCTCCTGAGCAGCAGTGGCAAACCTCCCAGCCAGGATATTGTTTCCTCTTCAGTTTAGGTGCAACGTGTCTCTCTTGTCACCCCTGCCCCAGGAAAGTTTCCAATTATACAAGAAGCTGAAACCCTGCCCTCTGCACCAGTTCCTCAGCCACTCATTCATCTGTACTACCATCCCATTCCTACCTTGACCGGCATGTGGCACTGGGAGTAATCCAGAGATGACTATCTTGGAGATCTTTCACTTCAGCCTCTTCCCCAACTCCCTATACTCACTGTACAAGACCTCTTTCCCATTTCAACCTCTGGCATTGATGCCAATATGCACCACAACCTCCCCCTTGAGAATATCCTACATCCGCTCTGAGACATCTTTGACCCTAGCACCTGCCAGGCAATGCACTGTCCTGGCATCTCTTTCACAGCCACAGAATCGCCTGTCTGTCCCATAGCTATTGAGCCTCCTATCACTATCACTATTACTCTGTCTGGCTTTACCCTTCCCTGCTGAGCCTCAGCTGGCCACATGGTCACTGGCCCGGCTGCTGCTGTCGTGCCCCATCAGCATTCTCCAAAGGGTTATACTTGTTGTTGAGCGAATAGCCCTGGGGGATCCCAGCACTGCCTGCTTACTTCCTTTATTTTCCCTGGTGGTTGCCCATCCACTATCTCTGCACTCTGGGTGTGATCACCTCAGGAAATGTCTCATCTATGAGTTTTTCAGCTTCCCGGGATGTCCTGAGTACATCCAGCACCAGCTCCAGTTCCTTGACCTTGTCTGAGCTTGGGTGCACTTCCTGCAAATGTGGTCATGAGCGAGACCGTTAGGTACTCTGCAGTCCCACATCTTACCGGAGGAGCATTCTGCTAGCATTCCTGCCTACATTTGTTACACCTTTGGCTCTGACTTCTCAAGCTTAGGTTGTACCATCAAATAAATGACTCCAATAGACTCAGCACCCTTAGCCTCTGTCTGTCCTCACTGAAGCCATTTTAGCCAAAGCCTGACAATGGCTCTCTCCAACAATGGCTGCTCCAAAACCTAATTTCCTTTTACTGGCACTTGTTAGGTTATTAATAACCCAAGAAATCTCCGCTCCACAAACAAGTCCCGACAGGCACCACTCACTTTTTAAAATTGGTTTTCCTTTCTGATCTGATAGCACCTTGGTTAAAAATTCCATTTACTCTTGTCGGCCAGTGGATTTAATACCTTTAATGTCCAGGAAATATCACTCATAATTTTGAAACAAAATTGAAATGTAAAATTGAGATTATTTCAAATGATATATGTAATACACGTAGTGCTGTGCAAATGACATCAGTAAACTACAGTTTGTCCTCCTCCTGAATAAATTGAATTTAGGTCTGAAGTGAAATTGATTTGGGGTTAAATAGTTTTTCGTTTTAGTCTATTTCTACATATATGCATCTTCACTTTGATCTCCGAAAATGATTTACGGTAAAATCACCAAGTAAGTCTTCACTTTCACTTTATTTTGGTATCAACTTGTTTACTTTTGTAATGTGTTACGACTTTATTTGAAGGTCCGATAATCGGTAAGCAACACTGATTCAGATTGCATGCTTCGTGTTGATATGTAACCTGTGTGCATGATTCTTTGAATATGAAATCTTTGATTCCAATTGAATCACAAAACAGAGTTATCAAATAGAAATTAAACATTTCCCAACAGGAAGAAATAAAAAAGACTTAAGACCAAAAACTCTGCGTATGGATTGAAAGCGAGATAACTCCGCTTTGCAACAGCATTTTAGTTCCCACTTTGGCTTAAGGGGAAAGGAATAAACATTGACAAGTTATCAGTTTGAACAACAGCTCACAGGTAAGCAAGCTCTGAATGAAGACCTGCAATAGAGAGCAGTAACTCAACAGAGAATAAAGAGGTGAGGGGTGTTTTCTCAAAAATAGGGTGCAAACTCCAGTACATTATTGCTCTGCCATCTTGTTTACAAACTGCTCCATGTGTCAAACAAGTGAACAGCATGTTGGGCAGAGGATTCGTGCAGTAAGGCTGACTGATAATAATTTTCTTCTGTAAATTCTTCCAAAGATGCATAGTGAAGAGTATCCTGACTGGTTGCATTATGGTCCGGTACGGAAACACCAACACCCAAGAACTGAAAACCAAGGTGCACTACTGCAGGAAAGCAGCATCCATCTTTAAGGACACCCACCATCCAGGCCTTACTGTCTTCTCGCTGCTGCCATCAGAATACTGGTACAGGAGCCCTTGGTCCCACACCCCCAGGTTCAGGAACAGTTACTACCCTTCAATCATCAGGCTCCTGATCCAGTGTGGATAATTTCACTCACCTCAGCACTGAACCAACCTATGGACTCACCTTCAGGGACTCTATAACTCATGTTCTCAGTATTATTTATTTATTCATTCATTTACTATTATTTGATTTTTTTGTTTTTGCACTTTGATTGATTGTTGGTTGCCTTGCATAGTTTTTCATTGATTCTATTGTCCTACTGTGAATACCTGCAAGAAAATTAATCTCAGGGTAGTATATGATGGTGTACAGTGTAAGCACATAGATAATAAATTTATTTTGAATATTGAACTTTGACCTTCCCCCCCTCTATCCAGTAGGATATCTGGCACATTTTGTGAAAAGCTGCCTTGAGCAATTCATTAAGGGTATACAGATAATACAGCAAAGGTAATGAGTCTAACAGGCTGATATTCTCATACCAAATCCATTGAGCTCTGTTACACTTGATTTAAGCGGTTAGATTGCTGCTCGCAGGTAAATGGAATAAATGCGCATGTATAAATTAACTGATGTATGTAAGACTACTGCTCAGTTGGGCAAGGTGGTTCTGTAGGACATATTCTGGAATTAGAGTACATAGCAAATATTTACTTTAGCAACTAATCTTGAGATCTGCAGATTAAATTTAAAATGTAGTCCTGGACAATAGCTTCCAGGAGCCGTGAATACCAGTTAATTGAAAACCAGGCAATGCTGATTAACATTATTTTGGTGTCTGCAGTGTAGGTGCGAAGAAGGAGGTGTGAACATTATATGTAATTCAGAGGAAGCATTGTAGGTACATTATAACTATAGAATTGTCCTGTTGCTACCTTTGATCTTTAGCATATAATATGGGATCACACAGATCTCTTCCTCCAAGAGTGTCTCATTTTGTTGAATCCACTCTGTATCCACTAGCTTCAATGTCTCTCTGGTGATGTTGCTCATGTTGAGCTGCACCCTAGGGTTCTGAAGGAGATGGTGATAGAGATTGTGGGTTCATTAGTAATGATCTTTTAAAAATCATTGGACTCCAGCATGTTGCCAGAGGACTTGAAAATTACAATTGTCACTCTACTCTTTAAGAGAGGAGGAAGGAAGCAGAAAGGAAATTATCAACCAGTTAGCCTGACCTCAGTGTTTGGGAAGACATTGGAGTCAATTGTTAAGGATGAAGTTATGTAGTACTTGGTGACACAGTACGAGATAGGACAAAGTCCGGCATCATTTTCTTAAGGGAAAATCTTGCGTGACAAACCTGTTGGAATTCTTAAAGGAGATTACACGTAGGATAGATAAAGGGGATGAAGTAGATATTGCATATTTGGATTTTCAGAAGGCCTTTGACAAGGTGCCATACATGAGGCTGCTTACTAATTTAAGAGCCCATGGTATTACAGGAAAGTACCTGGCATCGTTAGAGAATTGGCTGATTGGTAGGAAGCAGCAAGTGGGAATAAAATTATACTTTTGTGGTTGGCTGCCAGTGACTAGTAGTGTTCTACAGGGTTTGGTGTTGGGATTGCATCTTTTTTATGCTGTATATAAGTGATTTAGATGATGGAATAGATGGCTTTGTTGCCAAGTTTGCAGGTGGTACAAAGATTGGTGGAGGGTCGGGTAGTATTGAGGAAGCCGAAAAGCTGCAGAAGGACTTAGACAGATTAGGAGAAAGGGCAAGAAAGTAGCAAACAAAATACGGTGTTGGTAAATGCACGGTCATGCACTTTGGGAGAAGAAATAAATGTGCAGACTATTTCTTAAATGGGGAGAAAATCCAAAAATCTGAGATGCAAAGGGACTTGGGAGGCCTTGTACAGAACACCTTAAAGGTTAACTTGCAGGTAGATTCGGTGATGAGGAAGGCAAATGCAATGTCAGCATTCATTTCAAGAGGTCCAGAATACAAGATCAAAGATGTGATGCTGAGGCTTTACAAGGCACTGGTGAGGCCTCACTTTGAGTATTGTGAACAATATCGGGCTCCTCATCTTAGAAAAGATGTGCTGGCATAGGAGAGGGTCCAGAGGAGGTTCACAAGGATGATTCCAGGAATGAAAGAGTTGTTTTGAGGAAGGTTTGATCGCTCTGGGTCTCTACTTGATGGAATCTAGAATGGATCTCATTGAACCCTTTCGTACGTTGAAAGGCCTAAAGAGAGTAGATATGGAAAGGATGTTTCCCATGGTGGGAGAGTCTAGGACAAGAGGGCACAGCCTCAGGATAGAGGTGCATCCATTTAAAACAGAGGTGCAGAGAAGTTTCTTTAGCCAAAGAGTGGTGAATTTGTGGAATTTGTTGCAGCTGTGGAGGCCAGGTAATTGGGTGTATTGAAGTCAGAGATTGATAGGTTCTTGATTGGATATAGCATCAAAGGTTATGGGGAGAAGGCTGGGCTGAGGAGCGGAGAAAAAAGATCAGCAATGATTGAATAGAGGAGCAGACTCGATGGGCCCAATGGCCTAATTCTATCCCTATGTCTTATGGTCTTATGGTCTCTGCTACAGCAGTTCATCGCATATGAGATGGGATGATCAGCCAGTTTCCATATGATAAATTCCATGTATGATATAATGTAGGAATCAATATCATGTAAAAAAGATTTGAAAATACATATTATAACTTATATGGTTATTTTAGAGAGTGCTGTTTATGGCTTTAAATCCTGAAACAATGAGATCCTGACTTTGTGGCCCATTGAAGGCAAAATCATTTTGATTTCTCTTCAAATTCACATCTGTTGATTTCCGTGGGATTTTATGGACATGGATTTTTTTAGAACTTGGGATGTATACAAATTAATTTATTACCTTCTTTCAACTTATATGGAACTTGATGTGTGGTATATGCCAATGCAGCCTATGAAGACAAAAGCTTCGGAACCTCTTCTTTGTAATTTGTACTTCATCTTCTTCCGTACATATCCATAGCATAGTACTTTCCTCATACAATTGTAACGTAAATGATAATTTCAATAGCAACTTGCTTTATACCTATGACGGTGCCACTGAGAACAGCTATTCAAGTTTGCGGACACCACTGCTATTAGACCTATGGACTCACTTTCAAGGACTCCACAACTCATTTTTGCAGTTTTGTTTGTTTGTTTGTTTATTTATTTATTTAAGCTGTTCCTTTTGTATTTGCACAGCTTGTCTTTCCCTCATCGGTTGTTTGTCGGTCTTTGCTTGTGTGTTGTTTTTCATTGTTTCTATTCTATTTCTCTGTTGTAATGTGAATGCCTGCAAGAAAAATGAATCTCAGGGTAGTATGTGGTGACATATGTGTACTTCTATAATAAATTTACTTTGAACTTTGAACTTTTAACGCTACGATTCCTAGTACTATTTTGCTGGTATGAAACATAAGAGAGCAGTATTGAAATTTGGACTATGAATGACTCTGGAAGCATATGCTCCCTAAATGTTACTTACATAGCAGCATACTGCATGATACATTGTCATCCTGATGCATATGTCCATACAACAGTAGTCTGAAATGAGAGAAATGTTTCATTTCCCTAACTTTTTTTGAAGAAGTATTACATTCCAAAAGTTATTTAGGACATTGTAAACTAAAGTTATTTAGGACATTGTAAACAAAAGTTATTTAGGACATTGTAAACTAAAGTTATTTAGGACATTGTAAACAAAAGTTATTTAGGACATTGTAAAATAGACCATAAGAAAACAATTGACATTTGATCAGTAATTGACTGCCATGGGTAACAAGATATTGACACAAGATCTTTGGGTCAATTGGTCTTGTTGCACTTTTTTTTAGATACGGTGACTTATTATAAACAAAATGGGGGTAATTTTAATTTAATTGTTGTGTGAAAATAGTAATGAACATAACATCTACCTGTAAATATGACAGATTCTTGCTGGGATATGAATTCAGTTTGCCGGCTTGATCATCTGTATCCAAAGTCAAAGTCGGAGTAAATTCAAAGTTCAAAGTACATTAAACATCAAAGTATGTATGCAGTTTTCAACCCTGAGATTCGTCTTCTCCTCAGACAACCACGAAGCAAAGAAAACCATGGAACTCGTTTAAAGAAACACATCATTGACCCAAATGGCAACAAAAAAGAGTGAAAAACACAGAATATAGAACACAAAATCGAAAGAGTCCAGGCATATTTAGTTCAGCTCAGTGTTCACTGTCTGCTGGCCACCCCGATTAGCATTGGCCAATATAACAACAAAAAAAGGAGCTACCAGAAACCAGAAACACATCATTAAGTGAACTGCAGAGGCCATTCCTCAAACTGTGTTGATCAAACTTTGCCCAAGACCCAGGACTCCAACACCATTCTCCAACAGAATTGAAGGAGAGAAAGACCATTGGAACGCAGGGACCTTCCTCCGGAAAGAGAGAGAGACTGTCACATGCAAACTCCTTCCTTCGGCAGCAGTTACAGCGATGCTGATAGATGGTGCAGAGCACCCGCCCACCTTCCGCACTCACCTCCATGATTTTAATCTTCCTTGGCACTTTAACCAATGAGATCAGCGAGAAGTGGAGCCAATCATGGGCTTGCTCCCTGTCTCCAGACTTCTTGGCCTCAAGGTCACACACCTCACAGAATCCTTTCGGAGACAGCAACATGCCAGATCACTCAACCAGCCTGAAAAAACACCATCAAAATGTAGATTGCAGGCTCCCAGAACCACATCTGAAAGAAAAAGAAGACGAGAAAGAAGTGAAAGAAGCCGTTTTGTGAACCATCTGGAGGAAGTCACCTTTAGCCAAGTTGGTCACTGGCGCCATCTTCTTCTGTACTGACCAAAGTACGTACATGTTACCATATGCGACTTCGAGATTCATTTCCTTTCAGGCATTTATGGGAGAATACAGAAATACAATAGATTTTATGGAAAAAAGACGCATCAGCGTATGTCTACTACGCAAATAAAAAAATATATACGCAAACAAGAACGCGAATTGTAGAGACCTTGAAAGAGAGCATATAAGCTTGCAGAATCAGTTCAGAGTCGAGGTGAGTGAAGTTATCCATGCTGCTTCAAGAGCCTGATGGTTGTAGTGTAATAACTGTTCCTGAACCTGGTGGTGTGGGCCTGATGGTAGCAACAAGAAGAGAGCATGGCCTGGATGGCGGGAGGCCCGGATGCTGTTTTTTTATTGCCAGAACTCTTGTGTAAATATGCTGAATGGAGCTGAGGGTGTTGCCTGTGACAGACTGGGCTGTATCCACTTTTTACTGTAGGGTGCACCAGCTCTCCTCTCCATTATCCAGGCCCCAGTCGGCTTAACTAGGTATTCATTAGAAGCACATTGCTCATCTTCCAATCCTCTAAAGTCAAATTAATTAGGCTTAATCTCCCTTGATTAAGATGTTTTTATTTGCTCTTTACAGAGCAAATGTGATTTTTCATTTAACGCTGATAAACAAATACACAAGGCCAACGTTACACTCAGAGGCCTACATAAATACATCCAGTCAACGAGCCTGATTAATCTTTCTCTTCCTGGAATCAAAAAGCCATTCCTTACAGGTATGTAAAAACTTCAGTTGGGACATTTGCCCTAAATTCTGACCTTGCATTTGCAGCGTGTTCAACCACAAAATCACAAAGCGTCAGTTCAAAGAAAAAAAATGGATTTCATTTTCTGCAGGCCTCCACACTCAGCAGAGAGCACAGTGATTTCTTCTTTGACCCTCTGCTACCATGGTGTAATTGGCAGTTTAAACAGTAATTGGCCTTAAATCATTGATCATATTGTTGACACGTTGTTTGATGTGGCTAGCCAGGTATGTGGGTGGGCTGGAAGTGGTCTGTTTCAGTTGGCACTCACTTCACCCATAATCCCAGAAATCTTTCGGTAAACAGGTGATTCAAAGTAAGGTTATCAAAGGTCATCAAAACTGAAATGTACCTCTAGAAGAACAGGCTCAAGAAAATGCAATTTAGAGATTCATAGCTGCAAAATGAATTAATCAGCAGAAGCTGAAATTTGGTAAGTCCATTAAAGCTTGTTTTAAATTTATACAAGTTTGAACATTTTTTTTCAAATATTGATATAATAAGCAAATATTCAAGAAAATTTCATTAATAAACACTATTTGCAAATTAAATTTATAGAGTTATTCAGAGATGAGGCTCAGGAACAGGCCTTTTAGCCCTCCAAGGCTGCACTAATCATCAACTATCTATTCATCTGTTGATCCGAAATCCAAGTACGACCTACAGAAGGTTGCTTGAAGGGCAAAGAAACAATTCTGATTGAGGTCAGAGACAGAATTGGATGCACGTCAGCTGTGGCTGGGATTGCAGGCCATTACCTCCAACAAGGCGGTCACTGAGTGAGTGGGCCTGTGTTGGAGAGGGGAGTTGAGAGGCTTTGGTGAGGAGAGACGTAGGCCATAGGTGGAGTTCTCCTTTGTTATTTATTGTTTGGTTCTTATTGCACATTTAGGGCAGTGGAGATGGCATAAAGGAGTAAAGGATAGTGGAATGTAGGAAGTTGTCCAGTGCCCCTGACGATTACACCTGCAAGAAGTACATCCTGCTGCGGCTTCTAGCCGACTGTGTTAAGGAGTTGGAACTGGAACTTGATCATTCGGGAGGCTGAGGGGTTGATAGACAGGACAGCCAGAGAGATAGTTACACCCAAGGTACACGACACAGGTAACTGGGTGGCCGTCAGGGAGGGGAGAAAGGGGATAGGCAGCCAGAGCAGAGTACCCCTGTGGGGTTCCTTTCAACATCAGGTGTACCAATTTGTAAACTGTTGGGAGGATGACCAGTTTGAGTAAAATCAGAGTTGTCATGTCTCTGGCATGGAGTCTGATTCTGTGGCTCAGAAGAGAAGAGAGAAGAATAGACGAACCGTGGAGATAGGGGATTCATTGCTTAGGAGAACAGAAAGGAGGCTCTGTGGATGACAGCAGGATTCCCAGATGGTATGTTGCCTCCCAGGTGCCAGGGTCAGATTGAGTCCACAGCATTCCTCAGTGGAGGGTGAGCAGCTAGAGACCTTGGTCCATATCAGTACCAATGACATGGGTAGAATGGGTAATGAGGTTCTGCAAAGTGAGTTCAGGGAGTTTGGTGCTATATTAAAGGACGGGACCTCCAGAAATGTGATCTTCGGACTGCTACCAGTGCCATGTGCTAGGAAGGCGAGAAATTGGGAGAGCTCCTGAACAGAGAGTGGAGCTGTTGTGGAGAAATATGCCGTTAAGCCTACATACGAAGTCAGGAATCAAGAAATCAAGCATGGTGGGACTCATATTCTGAGCTCCATATATTTCAATGTAAGGAGTATTGTAGGAAAGGCGGATGAGCTTAGGGCATGGATCAGAATGTGGAATTATGACGTTGTAGCCATTAGTGAGATTTGGTTGCAGAAGGGGCAGGGCTGGCAGTTCCACGTTCCAGGGTTTCATTGTTTTAGACGTGTTAGAGCACGAGGGATTAAAAGGGTGGCATTAGTAGTCAGGGAAAGTGTCATGACAGAGCTCAATCCGGACAGAATGGAGACCTCGCCCACTGAGACTTTATGGGCAGAACTGAGGAATAAGAAAGGTATAACCACGTTAATGGGATTATATTGTTGACCACCCAACAGTCTGCAGAATTTAGAGGTACAAATTTGTAGAAATATCGCAGACTGTGGCAAGAAACATAAGGTAGGTGATTTTTGCTTTCCAATTATAGGACTCCCAAACTGTAAAAGGGCTGGATGGGAAAGAGTGTGTCAAATATGTATTGATAAGTTTCCTTAATCAATACATAGAAATTCCAATTCAAGAGAGTGTGATACCACATCTACTATTAAGGAATGAGGCAGGGCATATAACAGAAGGTTGTGTAGGGCAGGGGTCCCCAACCTTATTTGCACCGCAGACCGATTTAATGTTGTCAATTTTCTTGCTGGTGTTAATCATGACCGGAATATAGGTGAAACTATAAGTCACTTATAAATGGCTAATAATCTACTCAATTTTGTTTCTAAAAGGGTTTATCTAACAAATTTAATATTAAACACACAGCACATATTTTCCCTGTGTGAACATATAAAATCATTGCAACACACCAATATTGCTGAATCAGTGGGAGCCCTGGGCTTGTTTCCCTGCAACAAGACGGTCCCATCGAGGGGTGATGGGAGACAATGATACTAAAAGGGGGTTCCTTATGTCCAGTCTATTCCGCAATTTAGTTTTCATTGCACTCATTGCAGAAAATCCCGCTTCGCAGAGATATGACGTTGGAAATGGAAGAAACATTTTCAGTGCTTTCGTGGCTATCTCGGAATATTCAGCCTTGACTTTGATCCAGAATGCTGGCAGAGATGTTATGTCAAACATACTTTTCAGCCCACCATCATTTGCAAGCTCGAGGAGTTGATCTTCTTCCCGCGCTGACATGGATGATTCACCGGGGACATTCACAAATGGGTCACGGACCCACTCCTTTGCACGTCTTGGGTCATTTGCGGTTGGGAAGTAACGCTCAAATTCTGTCGAGGGTGAAGTTGGGTGTTCGAGCACCAGCTGTGAGAAAGACGGTGCAGCCTCAGTCTCTCCCAAAATCCCAGCTAATGTTGGGGACATGTCAAGTATGCCCCTGTCCACTCGCCGTCCCCACATTTCCAGTTTGGCTTTGAAAGCAGACACTTTATCTGCCAACTTGAAGACAGTTTTCATTCTCCCCTGAAGTGACATATTGAGTTCATTGAGCAGGTTGAAGATGTCACACAGATAAGCGAGTTTTGCTATCCACTCCTTGTCACTGAAGTGTGCTGCCAGTGGTGACTTTTTTCCTGAAAGAAACCTCTGTAGCGATTAGACAGCTATCACACATATATCACACACAGGGGGCTTGGAGCGTGCGAGTCACCAGTTGCAATAAAGCCATATTTTATGAACAACTCGTCGTATTTTCTGTTGAAGGAAGCTTTGTTTTTTTTTTGCAGTGTCTGCCTGAGCTGTCTCTGTGTTATCACCATCGTAGGCCTTTTATGTCCCCTACCACCTCTTCCAAAGAAACTCTCAAGCGACGTTTGTTTTTTACTCATACCGACTGATGGCCTGGCGTGGGTAATGACCTCACGTGCGTAATGACCTCGCGTGCGCTCAAGCTCAACAGTGGGCGTGACAGGGAATGAGGAAAGGTGCAGCTGACCCATATCGCTGCATATCGCCAAATCATATCGTTTTCTCGCGGCCCGGTAGCATATGCTTTGCGGCCCGGTGGTTGGGGACTGCTGGTGTAGGGGAACACTTTGCATTTTGCGATCTTAATGAAAAAAGATAGGTCTGGTCCTCAGGTTGAGATTCTAAACGGGAAAAAAAGCCTATTTTGATGGTAGTAGAAAGGGTTGAGCAAGCGTAGATTGGGACAGGTGTGTTCTGGAAAATGATTTACTTGGTAAGTGGGAGGCCTTTAAAAATGAAATTCTGGGAGTATAGAGTATGTATGTTTCTGTCAGAATAAAAGACAAGGATAACAGGTTTAGGGAGCCTAGGTTTTTGAAAGATATTGAGACATGGTTTTAGGAAAGAAAAGGAGGTGCATAGCAGGTATAGGCAGGTATGAACAAATGAGGCACCTGTGAAGTATAAGAAATGCAAGAGAACACAAGAAGGAAACGAGGAGTGCTAAAGAACGTATGAGCTTGATCTAGCAGACATGTTAAAGCAGAATCCTAAGGGCTTCTACAGATATACTAAGAGCAAAAGGATATCAAAGGAAAATATTGATCCTCTGGAAGATCAGAGTGGGCATCTATGCGTAGAGCCAAAAGAAGTGGGGAAGATCTTAAATGGATTTTTTGAATCTGTTTTTACTCAGATGACAGATACAGAGCATAGAGATGTGAGGCAAAGCAGCAGCAAGGTCATGGACCCTATAGAGATTACAGAGAAGGAATTGTTTGCTGTCTTGAGGCAAAGGGAGGGGAGGAGAAGATGGCAGCGCGATGCAGTGCGCGCAGCCACTCCGAAATGATGTCATATTTGTAAGTAGGTACCGTGCACAATCCTGATTTGATGGATACAGACGTGAGAAGCACGGAGGAACATCTGGAGAAACTTCTGAAATGCCTGCTTCACTGCCGCTGCTACTGTGCGATCAAGAATCTCCAGAGGGGAAGGCCCCAAATCCTCGGCTTTGCCGATTGCCTGTTCCTGAGGCTGGGGTCGAAGCGCTCGGCAGAGATGGTGTTCGGTGCTCGGTGTCAGAGGGCTGGTCGGAGGCTCGAAGTTCTCGGAGGGACTCAAGAGTCAGCTGTGATCGGGTGCTTCCAGGGTGCTGCATCGGCAAGTTTGCGGTGCTGGAAGCTCATGGCAGGGAGAATTTTTCTTCCTTCTACCGTCTGTGTGAGATGATGGGACTTTTGAGAGACTTTGAGACTTTTTTTTTACCATGTCCATGGTCTGTTCTTTATCAAATTACGGTATTGCTTTGCACTGTTGTAACTATATGTTATAATTACGTGGTTTTTGTCAGTTTTTCGGTCTTGGTTTGTCTTGTGTTTCTGTGATATCATTCTGGAGGAACATTGTATCATTTCTTAATGCAGGCATTACTAAATGACAATAAAAGAGGACTGCGTGTCCTCATAATCTAAAAAAAATCTAATTAGAGTAGATAGATCCCCAGGTCTTGACAATGTGTTCCCTCAGGCCCTGTGGGGGTTAGTGGAGGAATTTGTAGAGGCTCTAGTGGAGATATTTAAAATACTTTAGCCACGGGTGAAGTGCCAGAGGAGTGGAGGATAGTTAATGTTGTTCTGTTGTTTAAGGAAGGCTGAAGAATAAGGCAGGAAATTATAGGCCAGTGAGCCTGACATCAGTAGCAGGAAAGTTATTGGAAGGGAATTCTAAGGGATATATTGCATAAGTACATGGATAAATCAAAGTATATTTATTATTAAAGTATGTGTACATTATACAACCTTGAGATTCGTCTCCTTCCAGGCAGCCACAGAGCAAATAAAACCCAACAGAACCCATTAAAAATGAAGACAATTAACCACCCAATGTGCATCAAAATAAAACCAAATCGTGCAAACAATAAAAAGCATGCAAATTGCATTCCGAACCAGAGTTCACGAAAGTGAGTTCACAACCACGAAGCCAGTCACAGCCGATCCAGCAGCCTTTTAGTAGCAGGCCACAGTTTCAGTTTAGTGCAGAGATGAGTAAACCTCATGGAGCAGTGAGTTGAGCACCGGCCGTCTCTTGCCTCTGGCCCCGACACACTTACCTTCTCAGTCTGGCCCAGCGCTTAAATCGGCCAAACATCAGCTTGTTCCTCACTCTCAGGCCTGGGTTCTGCTGCATCGACTCTGCCTCACCTCGGTTCTTCCACTTTGAATTGGCTCCAAGTCCACTCCAGCAATGGCCAAAAGTTGCCTTGTTCCCCACTCTCGGGCCTGGGCCCCGATGCCTCGACTCTGGTGGTTCAAAAGTTCAACTCCAAAAGAGAAGTTACAGGCTATAGATTGCAGTGATTGTTTTCCAGGAAAAGTGTGATTAATAAAGTAGTTATTAGTTAACAGGTCATCACTACATTTCACCAGCACAATCTTAAATTGGATAGACAAGGGAGAGTCAACATGGGCTTTGTGCGTGATAAGTTGTAACTAATCAGTCTAATGGAGAAAGTTCCCAGGAAAGTTGATGAAGGCAAGGCTGGAGATGTTGTCTACATGGACTTTAGCAAGGCCTTTGACAAGGTCCCACAAGGGAGTTTGTTCAGGAAAATTCAGCTGCTTGTCATTCAAAAGAAAAAAAAGTTAAAGTCTGTCCCGAGCCTTGTGGCCCATCAGGCCGGTGCTTATGCCAGTTTCTGTGGTGTGAAGCGACTGAGAGTCCAAGACTCCCTCTCGGATAGGGCGCCAGTCTATCGCGAGGTTAACCCCCAGCATTTGCCAGTACCTATTTTCAGCTGGGTGGACTGGAGCAGTGTGTGGTTAAGTGCCTTGCTCAAGGACACAACATGTTGCCTTGGCCGAGACTCGAACCCACAACCTTCAGATCGTGAGCCCAATGCCCTAACCACTTGGCCACGCGGTAGTAAATTTAATTAGACATTGGCTTTGCAGAAGAAGCCAGAGAGTGGTAGTAAATGGTTGCCTCTCCGACTGGAGGCCTGTGACCAGTGATATGCTGCATGGATTGGTGCTGGGTCTGTTGTCATTTGTCATCTATATCAATGATCTGGATGATAATGTGGTTAACTGGATCAGCAAATTTGCAGATGACACTAATATGGTGAGTAGAGTGGACTGTGAGGAAGACTATCAATGCTTGCAGCAGGATCTGGACCAGCTGTAAAAATGGTTTGAAAAATGGCAGATGGGATTTAGTGCAAACAAGTGCAAGGTGTTGCACTTTGGAAGGACCAACCAGGGTATGTCTTACACTGTGAGCGGTAGTGCGGTTGGAGTGCTGTTGAACAGGGAATACAGATCCATAATTCCTTGAGAGTAGCATCACACGTAGATAGTGTTGTTAAAAAAAAGCTTTTGGCACATTGGCCTTCACAAATCTATGTATTGAGTACAGGAGATGGGATTCCCAAAGAAAGGGGCTTCCCTTCCTTCACCATCAACACTGTCCTCAACAGCATATCTTCCTCATCTACAACCTCATCAGCCCCGCATCCAGCACGTAACTCTTCTTCACTTCCACCATCTCCAATGGGATCCCACCACCCAGAACATCTTTTCCTCCCCCCCAACTTTCTGCTTTCCACAGGGGATCACTTCCTACACGACTCCCTTGTCCATTCATTCCTCCCCACTGATCTCCCTCCTGACATTTATCCTTGCAAGCGGAACAAGTGCTACACCTGCCCCTACACTTCCTCCCTCACTACCATTCAGGGCCCCAAACAGTCCTTCCAGGTGAGGTGACAGCACCCCTCCCCCTTCCCAGTTTCACCTATAACCTACTACCTTGTATTTCTTTCTCCCCTCCCCCCACCTTCTTACTCTGACCTCTCATCTTTTTACTGTCCTGATGAGGGGTCTCAGACCGAACCCTTCAGCAGGACTGCAGAAGAGAAGATGAAGAGGAGAGTTCAAAGATGGGGGAGGAGAAGGAGAAACACAAGGTGATAGGTGAAACCGGGAGGGGGAGGGATGAAGCTAAGATTTAAGAAGTTAATTGGTGAAAGCAATACAGGGTAGGAGAAAGGGAATCTATTAAGAAAGGCCGTGGAAGAAAGAAAACAGGGAGGAACTCCTGAAGGAGGCGATGAACAGGCAAGCAGATAAGCTGAGAGAGGGAAAAAGGGATGGGGACTTGTGAAGGAGAGAGGATAGGGCATTACCAGAAGTTCGAGAAATTGATGTTTATGCCATCAGGTTGGAGGCTACCCAGATAGAATATGAAGTGTTATTCCTCCAACCTGAGTGTAGCCTCATCGAGCCAGTAGTGGAGGCCGTGGATAGACATATCAGAATGGGAGTGGGAAGTGGAAATAAAATGGGTGGCCACTGGGAGATCCCACTTCTTCCAGTGCTTGTGAAGCAGCCTCCCAATCTACGTCAGGTCTCACGCGCGTACAGGAGGTCACACCAGGAACACCCTATCCCCTCTCCTTCACAGTATATGACCCCAACAGACTCACAAGTGAAGTGTCTGGAAGGACTGTTTGGGGCCCTGAATGGTAGTGAGGGAGGAAGTGTAGGGGCAGGTGTAGCACTTGTACCGCTTGCAAGGATAAGTGCCAGGAGGGAGATCAGTGGAGGGGAAGAATGGACAAGGGAGTTGCATAGGGAACGATCCCTGTGGAAAGTAGAAAGTTAGGGGGAGGGGAAGATGTGCTTGGCGGTGGGATCCAGTTCGAGATGGCGGAAATATGTGCTGGATGTGGAGGCTGGTGGGGTGGTACGTGAGGACAAGAGGAATCCTATCCTTGGTAGGGTGGCGGGAAATGGAAGAGATGCATTTGAGGGCAGTGTTAATTGTGGAGGAAGGGAAACACCTTTCTTTGTTCCATTTCTTTGCCCCATTTGGACAAATTCTCAAAGGGACAGGGAGCGCTCTGCCCGAAATCAACATTAATTTATTATTCTCACCACCTCCACCACCTCACTCCAGATATTGTTGCACAGTCATTGAAAAATTCTATTTCAAGTTTTCAGTGGTGTAATTATCAATCTCAAGTGAAGAAGGAGAGCTAGCTGAAGTATACTTCAATAAGATAGATCAGAACTTTGATTTGCAGCCTCTCATACTAAACTTGTGTCATTATGTGGTCTGATGTCATTTATGTTGATTGCTTAAAAGGACAACCTCAAAACAGCAATGAAGTAAGCAATTTCTTTCAATACTCAAGCCAAGAATTACGTCTCCATCTGAAAAAGTATCAGCATTGTTGAATTAAATGGATGCATTGTGTTTTAATGAGGGTGATATATAGTCCCGTTCTATGCCATGAAGAGGCTAATTTCCTCCACTGCATTACAATTGGCAAATTGTGCCCTGGGAGGTTTAGAAAATGAAGTCCTTTTTTAGCATTGGCAAGTTGTTAGACTGGAAGCATGAGCTGGACTTGAGGGCTTTTGGGGGATGGTTACAGTTGCTCTCCAATCCGACATGAATGAATATGTCACTGAAGAGCAGCTCATTCCGTGGTCAGATTTCTATCCTGCTCCTCACTGGAGCAATAGTGAGTTTGCACAGCAAGAAAAGAGAGGGTGAGGCTTGGTGAAAAATTCAGCTCCAGGGCCCATTCATCTTACACCTAATCTCCCATTTGGACAAGTTCTCAAAGGGACAGGGAGCACTCTGCTCGAAACAGACCACCATATTATTGTAAGTCAGAGCCAGAGGTAGGCCCCAGTGCAAAAGTCAAAGTAAATTTATTATCAAAACACAAATGTGTCCCCATATACTACCTTGAGATTCATTTTCAGAAAGAAAATGAAGAAATACAATAGAATTTATGAAGAATTATACATAAATAAACACTGCAAAATAAGAAAAATTGTGCAAATAAGGAAATAAGCAAGTAACATTGTGAAGGTGAGTTGCAGAGTCCTTGAAAATGTAGGTTGTGGAATCAATTCAGTGTTGAGAGATGAGTGAAGTTATCCACGCGGTTCAGGAGCCTGATGGTTTTAGGGAGTTACAAACTGGTCCTGATAGGTATATCATACAGCTGTAATGGTATTGCAAACGATTCACAAATTAATGTTGGTGGATCTCAACAGGTATCTACAAAACACAGGAAGTTGTATCTTTCTAGAGCCATTGCCACAGACAGCTTTGGAGGCCAAGTCATTGGGTATATTAGTTAGGGCTTCAAAAATTACAAGGAGAAGGCAGGGGTTGAGAGAGATTATAACTCAGCCATGCTGGAGTGACAGAGCAGATTGGATGGGCCAAATAGCCTAATTCTGCTCCTATGTCTTATGGTCTTATGGTCTTATGTTATGATTCCATGTACATACTGAAACTCAGAATTAGTGATACAACAGAGGAAGCTTATATTCGTTATAATTAGGAAGCAGATCTAGATCAACATGTGATGGAAAGTCCATAAAGAGACTCACACTATGACTAATGACAGCAAAATGTATTGTTAACTCTGAATATGAATCAGATTTATTGTCACTGATGTTTGTCATTTTGTCGTTTTCTAGCAGCAGAAGTACAGAGTAAGCATAACCAAATATTACAAGTTACAAACAAAAAATCAATAAATAATGCAAAAGAGTAGCATCCATAGGTTTGTTGACTGCTGAGAATTCTGATAGCAGAAGGGAAGAACTTGTTACTGAAATGTTGAGTGTGGGTCTTCTTGCTCCTCTCCTCCTCCCTGATAGTAGTAATGAGTAAAGGCCCCCTCGTGCTCATCACACTGAGCACGGGGGCCCCCCAGGGCTGTGTGCTCAGTCCACTGCTGTTCACTCTGCTGACCCACGACTGTGCTGCAACACACAGCTTGAATCACATCACCAAGTTCGCCAATGACACAACCGTGGTGGGTCTCATCAGCAAGAACGATGAGTCAGCATGCAGAGAGGAGGTGCAGCGGCTAACGGACTAGTGCAGAGCCAACAACCTGTCTCTGAATGTGAACAAAACAAAAGAGATGGTTGTTGACTTCAGGAGAACATGAAGCGACCACTCTCCACTGAACATTGATGTCTCCTCCGTTGAGATCATTAAGAGCACCAAATTTGTTGGTGTTCACCTGGTGGAGAATCTCACCTGGTCCCTCAACACCAGCTCCATAGCCAAGAAAGCCCAGCAGCGTCTCTACTTTCTGCGAAGGCTGAGAAAAGCCCACCTTCTACCATCCCATCCTCACCACATTCTACACAGGATGTATCGAGAGCATCCTGAGCAGCTGCATCACTGCCTGGTTTGGGAATTGCACCGTCTCGGATCGCAAGACCCTGCCAAGGATAGTGAGGTCAGCTGAGAAGATCATCGGGGTCTCTCTTCCCGCCATTACAGACATTTACACTACACGCTGCACCCATAAAGCCAACAGCATTGTGAAGGACCCCACGCACCCCTCATACAAACTCTTCTCCCTCCTGCCATCTGGAAAAAGGTACCGAAGCATTCGAGCTCTCATGACCAGACTGTGCAACAATTCTTCCCCCAAGCCATCAGACTCCTCAATACCCGGAGATTAGACTAACATCCACATCATTTATTATTATATTGTAATTTGTCCTCTACTGTGCCTATTGTCTTGTTTATTATTTATTGTACTGCCCTGCACTGTTTTGTGCACTTTATGTAGTCCTGGGTAGATCTATAGTCTCGTGTAGTTTTTGTGTTGTTTTACGTAGTCTAGTGTAGCCTTGTGCTGTCTCACTTAGTCTAGTGTAGTTTTGTGTTGTTTCATGTAGCACCATGGTCCTGGAGGAACGTTGTTTCGTTTTTACTGTGTACTGTACCAGCAGCTTATGGTCGAAATGACAATAAAAAGCCGCTTGACTTGACTTGACTTGACTTTTCCCAGATGGTGAGGGTCCTTATGTCAACTTCCTGGGGCACCGACTTTTGAAGATTTTCTTGATGGTGGGGAGGTCTATATCCATGGTGGAGTTGGCCAAGTCTACAACCTTCTGAAGGCCCTTGCTATTGTTTGCATTGGCAACTCCATTCCTGATGATGATGCAACCAGTCAGAAAGCTCTCTACTGTACATCTGTAGAAATTTGCTAGTCTTCGGTGACATATCAAATCTGCAGATGAAGTGTAGCCACTGGCATGTCTTCATTGTCATTGCATCAATATGTTGATCTCAGCTTCGATCATCTGAGATGTTGACACCCAGGAACTTGAAGCTGTTCCACTGTTGACCCTTCAATGAGTTCCAGGGTATGTTTTCATTATATCTCCTTCCTGAAGTCCACAATCATTTCTTTGGGCTCGCTGATGCTGGGTGCGAGGTTGTTGTGACACTAATCAACAGCTGCCAGGAGAAAAATGGTACATCCTCTTACTTGCACATGACCTCCATGTGTGCTGTGAGCGAAGAGACAGGATCTGATGTCACCTGTTGATTGGTTCTTTATACAGAAGATCTTAGCAAGCAACAATTTGAGTTGATAAAGGCACTATTTTACTGCTGACAGATGAATCAAACACAAGGAAGCTCAATGGCACTAGGCAAAATAATAGTTCAGCACAAACTGGATGGGCTGATTGGCCTTTCTCTGTTCTGTAGTTTTCTGTGACTTGGATAAGGAAAAGTGCTGCCTCAAGGAAGGTGGATACTTCAAAAGAAAATTGCATTAAAAGCATCAATGGTGAGTAAGGTTTTTGCTTTCTCTAGATGATAGAGAAAATATCTAGATATTTTCTGCCGTCATCAAGAGGAAGGTACAGGAGCCTTAGGACTCACACCACCAGGTTCAGGAATAGTTACTACCCCTCAACCATTAAGCTCTTGAACCAAAGGGTATAACTTCACTCAACTTCACTTGCCCCTTCATTGAAATTTTCCTACAAACAGTGGACTCACTTTCTGGGTCCCTGGCTCATGTTCTCGATACTTATTGCTAATTTATTTACTATTATTGTTTCTTCTTTTGCATTTGTACAGTTATCTGTCTTCTGCACTCTGTTTGAACAGCCTAGTTGAGTGGTCTTTCAGTAGTTCTGTTATAGTTAATATTCTGTAGATTTGTTAGAAAATGAAGCTTGGGGTTATATTTGGTCACATATATGTACTTTGATAATAAGATTTACTTTGAACTTTGATTGCAACCAAACGTTTGTTCAGCCACCATCAACGGAGAAAATAAAACAAAAAAAAAGAAAACGCTGGCAAAACTCAGTAGGTCAGGCTACACCTGTAGGGTGAGAAACAGAGTCAATGTTTCAGGTCAGAGACTGGGACGGGAACAGAAGAAAATTGATAAGGGAAGGGTGGGGTAGAGATGTGCCTCTGATGGGATGAAACCAAAGTGACTATGGCAATATGTTCTGGCAGGTCATCTGGTCAATCTGGATGCAGTGAGAAAATGAGACTATTGACACAAGAACTAAGACAAAAGAACAAGGGATCTGCAAAATGCAGAGCCTGTAATGTATCTGCATCTACCACCACCACTGACAGGGATTTCCATGGACCTTTCACTCTGTGTACAGAGAACTTGACATCTGACATCTCCCCAATACTTTCCTCCATTAACCTTAAAATTTGCCCCTTCTATTAGCCATTTTTGCTCTAGGGAAAAGTCTCTGGCTATCCACTGTATCGGTGTCTTTTATCATCACGTATACGTCTATCAAGTTACCTCTCAGTCTCGATCACTCCAAAGAGAAAAGCCCTAACTAGCTCAACCTGTCTTCATAAGGCATACCTCTAGTCCAGGTAACATCTGGAAAGTCTGTTCTGCACCCTCTTTAAAGCTTCCACATCCTTCTGGTAATGAGGAAGTGTGTAGAATGGAGTGGCCTAACCAGCTGCAACATTACCTCGTGGCTCTTGAATTCAATCCACTGACTAATGAAGACCGTTACACCATACACCTGCTTAGCCAGTCCTCACCAGTATCTGTATAACTGTACTAATACCTCCCTGTTTCTAAACTTCAACCATTTTGCAATCAAGGGAAATATGCCAATTGCCTCCCTCCCCACATGCTGTACCTGCCTCTAACTTTGTGTAATTCATACTGAGAACACCCAGGTCTCTCTGTGCCTTGCTCTTTTGCAATCTTTCTCTATTTAACTAATAGCCTGAATTACATTCCTCTTTCCAAAGTGCACAATCTCACATTCCTGCATTGAAGTCCATTTGCCAAGTTTTCACCCATTCATCCAGTCTGGCCATATCCTCTTACAGAGTCCAATTATTCTCAACACCCCCTTGAATATTAAAAAACAAATCTATCAGACTCTTAAGTATTTTCAGAACCTGAGTCTCCAGTGCCCCCTTGACAATACAATTCCAAAGATCGGACTAGGAAACGTAACAGATGCAGTCTGCTTAATCCTTCCTCCTGCTGTTTCAGGAATCAATCTTACTTTATCCTTACCTTCATAAGTTACCGTGTGTTATGTGTACTACTGTGATTTACATCCTGGTTCTGAGAAGTGTTATCTCATCTCTATATACATTATATATATGTATATAGTTAAATGACAATAAATGACTTGATTTGACTTTGCTTCAATATCTGAGGAATCATGAGTGGAGATGAACATTGGGAAACACCCATGAGTAGCCTCATTCCTGGTATTGTAATAGGGGTGTGTTGTTAATGAGTTAGTTAAAGATAATTTTCCCTTCATCATATTTTTTGCATTGATTATCACAGCCCTTATCCTTCTCAATCCAGGCAGGAAAAGCCAAGTTTATGCAACCTGATCTCTTCACTTAGTCTCTAAGCTCTGATATATATTGGACTCCCTTCAAGGCCATAAGACTATAAGATATAGGAGCATAATTAGGTATTTCAGACCTTCAGACCTATTAGTTTCCCAAGTACCTTCTCCCTAGTAATGGCAACTCCCCACACTTCTTCCCCCTGACATTCTCGAACTTCCAACGTACTGCTAGTGTCTTCCACTGTGAAGACTGATGCAAAATATTTATCCAGTTCATCCGCCATTTCCTTGACCCCACATTACTACCTTTCCAGCAGTCCAATATCTACTCTCGCCTCTTTTATACTTTATGTATCTGAAGAAATTTTTGGTATCATCTTTAATATTATTGGTTCGCTTTATGACTCTTTAGTTGCCTTCTGTTGGTTTTTAAAAGCTTCCCAATCCTCGAACTTCCTACTAATTTTTGCTCCATTATATGCCCTCTTTTTAGCTTTTTTGTTGGCTTTGACTTCTCTTATTAGTCACAGTTGTGTCATCTTTCCTTTAGAATGCTTCCTCCTCTTTGGGATGTACGAGGGGTGATTGATAAGTTTGTGGCCTAAGGTAGAAGGAGTCAATTTTAGAAAACCTAGCACATTTATTGTTCCTATGTTTACACATTAGTCCAGCGGTCATGGAGCATATGGATCCCTTCTTTGTAGAAGTTGGCGTCTTGGACCTCCAGAAGTGGGTCACAGCCGGGGTGATTGATAAGTTTGTGGCCTAAAGTAGACGGAGATGAGGAGAAATTTCAAAATTTCTGCATTTTCACTCAAAGAGTTGAACTGCATGTGCATGTAACAAGAGCTGTATAACTCATCTCCTTCTTCCTTAGGCCACAAACTTATCAATCACCCCTCATATATATCCTATGCCTTCTGAATTGCTCACAGAAATTCCAGTCATTGCTACTCTGCTGTCATTCCTGCCAGTGTTCTTTTCCAATTAATTCTGGCCAACTCCTCTCTCATGCATCTGTAATTACCTTTAATCCACTGTAATACTGATACATCTGACTTCAGCTTCCCTTTCTCAAATTGCAGGATGAATTTGATCATGTTGTGATCACTTTCCCCTAAGGGTTCTTTTACCTTAAGCTCCCTAATCAATACTGGTTCATTACAGAATAGCTGATCTCCTAGTGGGCTCAACCATGAGCTGCCCCAAAAAGTCATATCATGGGCACTCTTGAAATTTCTCCTCTTGGGGATCCAGCACCAGCCTCATTTTCCCAATCTTCCTGAATATTGAAATTCCCCATGACTATTGTAATATCGCCCTTTTGGCATGCATTTTCAATATCACATTGTAACTTGTAGACCACATCCTTACGACTGTTTGGGGGTCTGTATATAACGCCCATCAAGGTCTTTTTGCTCTTGCAGTTCCTTAACGCTACCCACAGCTATTCAACATCTTCTACAACTCTAAGTCACCTCTTTCTAATGATTTGATTTCATTTTTACCAACAGAGCCATGCCACACCCTCTGCCTACCTGCCTGTCCTTTTGATACAATGTCTATCCTTGGACATTTAGCTCCCAGCTATAATATTCTTTCAGCCATGACTCAGTGACTCATACAACCTATCGATGCATAGACAGTGAGAGCTTTGCTCAGGCTGGGGAGAAAAGTTAGAAAAAGGAGCATTTCCCGAGGCTTGATGCATTAGCGGCGGACCAATCAATTCGAAGAGAGAGAGAGCTTTGCACAGGTCAGGGAGAAGAGTTTTTAAAAAGGAGCGTTTGGCGGAGCCCGGCACATTAGAATAGTGGGTATAACTGTGAGGCCCGTTCTCTGTTCTGGGTGTCAGATGTGGGATGTCCAGGAGACTTCCAGCCTCCCTGATGGCTACATCTGCACCAGATGCATCAAGCTGCGGCTCCTTAGGGACCGAGTTAGGGAGGTGGAGGCTGCAGTTCGATGACCTTCAGCTTTTTAGGGAGATTGAGGAGTTGATAGACAGGAGCTATAGGCAGGTAGTCACTCTGGGGCCAGAGGAGACAGATAAGTGGGTGAATGTCAGGAGAGGGAAGGGAGGGTGTCAGGTAGTGGAGAGTACCCCTGTGGCTGTCCCCCTTAACAATAAGTACTGTTTGAGTGCTGTTGGGGGGGGTGCGGGGACTGCCTGGGGGAAGCAACAGTGGCACTGAGTCTGGCCCTGTGGCTCAGAAGGGTAGGGAACAGAAGACGAGGGCAGTGGTAATAGGGAACTCTATAGTTAGGGAGACAGATAGGCAATTCTGTGGGCGCGAAAAAGAAAGAAGGATGTTTGTTTGCCTCCCAGGTGCCAGAGTTTGTGATGTTTCATATCCTGAAATGGGAGGGTGAGCAGCCAGAGGTCGTGGTACATATTGGTACCTACCAACGACATAGGTAGAAAAAGGGTGGAGGTCCTGAAAGCAGAGTACAGGGAGTTAGGAAGGAAGGTGAGAAGCAGGACCTCAAACATAGTAATCTTGTGATTGCTGCCTGTGCCACACAACAGAGAGTATAGGAATAGAATGAGGTGGAGGATAAATGCGTGGCTGAAGGATTGGAGTAGGGGGCAGGGATTCAGGATTTTGGATCATTGGGACCTCTTCTGGGGCAAGTGTGACCTGTACAAACAGGACGGTTTGCACTTGAATCCAAGGCGGACCAATATCCTTGCGGGCAGGTTTGGTAAGGCTATTGGAGAGGGTTTAAACTAGATTTTCAGGGAAATGGGAACCAAAGTAAAGAGGCAGAGGATGGGGAGGTTGGAGCTCAAGTAGAGACAGCTTGTAGAGAGCTTGTGAGGAAGGATAGGCAGATGTTGGCGCAAAGATGCACTTAGCCTGATGGTTTGAAATGGGTCTATTTTAATGCAAGGAGTATCATAAACAAGGCGGATGGACTTAGAGCATGGACTTATACATGAAACTGTGACGTTGCTGCCATTACAGAGACTTGGATGTCTCAGGAGCAGAAATGGCCACTGAGTGTGCCAGGCTTCAGATGTTTCAAAAAGAACAGGGAGGGAGGCAAAAGAGGTGGGGGCGTGGCATTGCTAATTAGTGATAGTGTCACGGCTGCAGAAAAGGAGGAAGTCATGGAGGGATTGTCTACTGAGCCAGTGTGGATGGAAATCAGAAACAGGAAAGGGGCAATAACTCCACTGGGTGTTTTTTAAAGACCCCCCCAATAGTAACAGGGACATTGAGGAGCAGATAGGGAGGCAGATTCTGGAACGGTACAATAATGATAGGGTTGTTATGATGGGAGATTTTAACTTTTCTAATACTGATTGGCTTCTCCTTAACACAAGGGGTTTAGATGGGGTGGACCTTGTTAGGTGTGTTCAAGAAAGTTTCCTGACACATTATATAGATAAGCCAAGTAGAGGAAAGGCTGTACTTGAAATGAACCTGGTCTGGTGTGAGATCTCTTGGTGGGAGAACATTTTGGAGGTAGTAACCACAACTCTATCTCCTTCGCCATAGCGCTGGAGAGGATAGGAGCAGATAATCTGGGAAAACATTTAATTGGGGTGGAGGAAATATGATGCTATTAGGCAGGAACTTGGGAGCATAAACTTGGGAGCATAAATTTCTCAGGGAAATCCATGGCAGAAATGTGGCAAATGTTCGGGGAACATTTACATGGAGTTCTGCATAGATATGTTCCATTCAGACCGGCAAAGGATGGTAGAGTTAAAGAACCATGGTGTACAAAGTATGTAGAAAATCTAGTTAAGAAGAAAAGAAAAGCTTACGAAAGGTTAAAGAAACTAGGCGCTGTTAGAGCTCTAGAAAATTACAAGGTTGCTGAGAGTGAGCTTAAGAATGGAAATAGGAGAGCCAGAAGGGGCCATGAGAAGGCCTTGAGGAAAACCCCAAGGCACTCTACAAGTATGTGAAGAGCAAGAGGATGAGCCATATGAGAATAGGACCAATCAGGTGTGAGAGTGGAAACATTTGCGTGGAGTTGGAGGAAGTAGCGGAGGTAATTAATGAATACTTTGCTTCAGTGTTCACCGGGGAAAAAGACCTTAGCAATTGTGGGGACGACCTACAGCGGACTGAAATGCTTGAGCATATAGACATTAAGAAACGGGATGTACTGGAGCTTTTGAAAAGCATTAAGCTAGATAAGTCACCAGGACCAGATGAGATATATCCCAGGCTACTGTGGGAATTGAGGGAGAAGATTGCTGAGCCTCTTGCGATGATCATTGCATCATCAATAGGGAAAGGAGAAGTACACGAGGATTGGAGGCTTGCAAATGTTTTTCCCTTGTTCAAGAAAGGGAGTAGAGATAACCCAGGAAATTATAGACCAGTGAGTCTGCCTTCAGTGGAGGGCAAGTTGTCGGAAAAGATCCAGAGAGGCAGGATTTATGAGGACTTGGGGAGACATAATCTGATTAGAGATAGACAGCATAGCTTTGTCAAGGGCAGTTCGTGCCTTACGAGCCTGATTGAATTCTTTGAGGAAGTAACAAAACGCACTGATGAAGGTAGAGCAGTGGATGTAGTGTATATGGACCTCAGTAATGCATTTGATAAGGTTCCCCATGCAAGGCTCCTTCAGAAAGTAAGGAGGCATGAGATCCAAGGAGACCTTGCTTTGTGGATCCAGAATTGGCTTGCTCAGAGAAAGAAGAATGTGGTTGTAGATGTTGCATGGCAGTCAGTGACCAGTGGTATCTGTTGTGGGACCCTCCCTCTTTGTGAGTTTTATAAATGACTGGATGAAGAAGTAGAAGGGTGGGTTAGTAAGTTTGCTGATGACATAAAAGTTCGGGGTGTCAGAGGGTCTGGAGGGTTGTCAGAGGTTACAGCAGGACATCGATAGGATGCAGAACTAGGCTGAGAAGTGGAAGATGAACCTCAACCCAGATAAAAGTGAAGTGGTCCATTTTGGTAGGTCCAGTTTGAAGACAGAATATAATATAAATGGTAAGACTCTTGGCAGTGTAGAGGACGTGAGAAATCTTGGGGTCCGCGTCGATAGGACACTCAAAGCTGCGTCGCAGGTTGACAGTGTTGTTAAGAAGGCATGTGGTGTGTTGGCATTCATCAACCATGGGATTAAGTTCAAAATCCATGAGGTAATGTTACAACTATATAAGACCTTGGTCAGACCCCACTTGGAATACTGTGTTTAGTTCTGGCCACCTCACTACAGGAATGATGTGGATACTATAGAGAGAGTGCAAAGGAGATTTTCAAGGATGTTGCCTGGATTGGAGGGTGTACCTTATGAGAATAGGTTGAGTGTACTTGGCCTTTTCTCCTTGAAGCGATGGAAGGATGAGAGGTGACCTGACAGAGATGTATAAGATGATGAGAGGCATTGACCATGTGGATAGCCAGAGGCTTTTTCCCAGGGCTGAAAAAGCTAGTATGAGGGGGCACAGTTTTAAGGTGCTTGGAAACAGGTCAGGTGTGAGTTTTTCACACAGAGAGTGGTGGGTGTGTGGAATGCACTGCCAGTGGCAGTGGTAGAAGCAGATACAGTATGGTCTTTTAAGAGGCTTTTAGATAGGTACATGGAGCTTAGTAAAATAGAGGGCTTTCCACTAGGGAAATTCTAAGCAGTCTCCAGGGTAGGTTACATGGTCGGCACAACATTGTGGGTCGAAGGGCCTGTCATGTGCTGTAAATTCGTTTGATCTATGTTAGACATGCCAATCTGTAACTGTACTAAAAGTTCATCTACCTTATTCCATATACTGCAACCATTCAAATATAACACTGTTAGTCCTGTATTCACTGCTTTTGATTTTGTCTGCCTTTTACACTGCAATTCATCCTGTTGACGGCAATCTTTCCCTGTCTTCAGTCTCCTTGCTAGCATTCTCACTACACCCTGCCTCTGTTTGTAAACCAACTACCTCATCCTCAAAACTACCACTCTGGTTCCCAATGCCCTGCCAATACATCTTTCCTGAGATCCTATTCCCAAACCCAAACCAATGTGCTGTGCTTCACAAACTCTGACAAACAAGAGAAAACCTGCAGATGTTGGAAATCCAAGCAACACACACAAAATGCTGGAAGAACTCAGCAGGCCAGGCATCATCTATGGAAAGGAATAAACGATTTAGATTTCATACCAAGATCTTTATACTGACTCTCAGGCCTAAATGACAACTATTTATTCTTCCCATAGATGCTGCCTGACCATCTGAGTTCCTCCAGCTCTTTGTATGTGTTACATTGGATTTGCAGCATTTGCTGAATCTCTTGTGTTTATAAATCACTCTGTTTTACTTTTCAAACTCTCTTCAAATAAAGGCCAACTCTCCACTGGACTTTTTTGATTACTTTTTGGGTCTGCACACTAAATTTTCAGCAATTTGTGCACTCGAATACCTAAATCTTTTGCCCTTAAACTGCTTCTAATCTTCATCATTGTATCCAGTGCTTTGTGCTCTGATTCACAGTGGATGATCTCACAGTTCCTTCATCATAGTTTACTTTTCCTTACACAGAGTCTATCTATATATGTCCCTATGTCTAGCTATGTCTCTTTGTCATTTCCTGTATGGATCCAAGTACAGTATAATTTCTAACTGGTTATTTTGGGATGTGAATTCAAATCGTGCATCATTAGCCCAGTGTCTCAAGCACTACAATACCCTTTCCTTTGACCTTGCTTGATCTGAAGAGGGGATAATTCATGGCAATAGTCAAGGTCAGTCTGGACCTATTGAATAGGTTGGTATGATCCTTTCCTTACAGAGCTATGCAAACTGGTTGAACTTTTACAAGCATGCTCTTCAGGATTTACAGAATTCACTGTCTTGCTACAACTGGATTTATGTCTCAGCTTCTGAAATGCCTTATTCTCAGACATCCCACCTCACCCGGAAGTTCCGGGAGTCTCCCGCATATTAGTAGTAGTTCCCTGATGCCTGCAAATTATATACAATGTCCTGGAAACCAATTTTTTTGAGAGAGAGCGAGCGAGAGAAAGCAAGAGGGAGCGCGAGAGCGACCACGAGAGAGAGAGTGAAAGAAAGCAAGCGAGAGCGCGAGAGAGCACACGAGCGACCATGAGAGAGAGAGCGCGAGAGAGAGAGAGAGAGAGAGCTAGAGCGCGCCATGGCAAAGTGTTCCAAAAAAAAGAAAATATAAAACGTATGTCACCCCAGACTACACTAAAGTGTACCCCTGCCTAATAGGGGTCAAAATAATGACAGTGTTGCTCGCTGCACTGTTTGCAACAGTGACTTTTCTATTGCCCATGGTGGGATAAGACTGTAAAAGACATGGTGAGGTAAGTTTAACAGGTGTCATTCATTCACTAGCATAGCTAACGTTATTTAAACTAGCTGGCTAGCTGCTAAGGAGCTACTCTATCGCAGACATCCCACCTCTCCCGGAAGTTCCAGGAGCCTCCCGCAAATTGATGGTGCTACCTCCGTGAAATGAGTTTTGCAGGGTGGGATGTCTGTATTCTGTACCACAGTCACCAAGCTATCATGCCTGGTGTTGTTCTCTGTAAATTCTGAGTTCTCTTTGTAGAACAATAGCCTACTTTTATACAGTACATTGCAGTAGCGGTATTAGCAATGAGGATAGTGTAGCGGTTAGTGCAGTGCCCTACAGCACCAGCTATAGGACTGGGGTTCGATTCCCAGTGCTGTCAGTAGTGGGTTTGTACTATATGTCCTCCCTTTGACCTCATGGATTACCTCTGGGTGCTCCAGTTTCCACCAATGTCCCAAAAACGTACAGCTAGTGTTAGTGAGTTGTGGATAGCACCGGAAGCATGGCGACACAGCACAGGCAGAGCTCAGCACTGATTCGATTTGATGCAAATGAGTGAATGTGGCAAAGTTGTTTCCCATGATGGGGGACTCTAGTACGAGAGGGCATGACTTAAGGATCGAAGGGCGCCCATTCAGAACAGAAATGCGAAGAAATTTTTTTAGTCAGAGGGTGGTGAATCTATGGAATTCGTTGCCACGGGCAGCAGTGGAGGCCAAGTCATTGGGTGTATTTAAGGCAGAGATTGATAGGTATCTGAGTAGCCAGGGCATCAAAGGTTATGGTGAGAAGGCAGGGGAGTGGGACTAAATGGGAGAATGGATCAGCTCATGATAAAATGGCGGAGCAGACTCAATGGGCCGAATGGCCGACTTCTGCTCCTTTGTCTTATGGTCTTATGGTCAAATCACACATTTCATTGTATGTTTCAATATACATGTGAAGTTTAAAGTTAAGCTTTAATCTTTAAAATACACCAAAGTGTTCCAGGAAACAAAATTTAACAACAAAAGCAGAAAACGTTAGAAGAATAGAGTTCATCCAGCATTTTGGTTTTCCGTGTCACATTCCAGTGTTAGCAGTTTTATTTATTATCCAAAATTTGACACGGAACCACATAATTAAGTCCAGTTTATTGTCATATGCATAAGTACAGTAAGATATAGGTAGAACAAAAAAAGAACAGGAATATACTGTAGATTCAGAACATGCACATACCTGTGATGCCGTTGCAAATTTTTCATTGTACCTGTATCTCATTGCACAAATGAATAAACTCAAATTGACTTGGCTTATACATGAACTGACTGACACTGGTTTATAATTGCCCAGGTTTGCGGCTGACCTCCAAATGAAATACCTCATCCAGAAGCCAAATCCATTTCTGACATTCAAACACATTCAGAAAAACATTCAAACCCTGTTAACCTTATTAGAAACTTCCAAAAAACATGACATTTGTAAAAAAAAATTAAAGAAATAAATCCAAATAGATGAAACATAGATGTAGTTAAACACAATAAAATATTAAGTAATCTAAGTAATCCTTATCTTGATCCCTTGAAGCTGTTCACCTCAATTGATAAAAGTTATGAGGCAGTTCCTGCGTCAGGAAGTTCAGGCAACTTCCAACAGATCAAGGAAGCCTAGTCAGAAAAAAAAACAGCTGTAAACCATTGACTCCAACCTCATGACTTGTGTTTGCATCTGTAAACCCCAGTGTTCCACACAGTTATGCAGGGAATGGTTGGCATGTATACAAATGAACATAAAGCATTTGAAAACAAGGTTGGGGGTTTTAAATCTGAGAACCATTGGACCAGGGAGTAACGTGGATGAGAGAGCAATGTGCAATGAGTGAATGGGACGAATAGAATATGACCAAATTTTTTGATATCAAAATATTTTGGACTTATATGATATTGGTGATAACCTTAAGGCACCCCCCAGGTGCTTTTCAGCTACCAATGTAGGTTTTGTAGTATATTCTGGTGGAAGAGGGAGGTCCAAATGTAAAGAGGATGGATGAAAGTTTAGGGATTGAAGATAGAAGCAGACTTTTCTTGTGATGGAGTGGATAAGGAGGAGGGAGGAGAAGATGGCGGCACAACGCAGCGCGCGCGGCCATTCCGAACGAATATCATATGTGTAACTAGGGGGCTGTGCACAATCCTGATTTGATGGAGACAGCTGTGAGAAGCACGGAGGAACTTCTGAAATACCTGCTTCGTTGCCGCTGCTACTATGTGATCGAGAATCTCCGGAGACGAAGGCCCCAAATCCTCGGCTTTGCCTTTTGCCTGTTGCCGGGGCCGGGGTCGAAGCGCTCAGCAGAGATGGTGCTCGGTGTTGGAGAGCTGGTCAGAGGCTTGGAGTTTTTGGACGGACTCGGAGTCGGACTGTGGTCGGATGCTTCCAGGATGCTGCAAGTTGGCGGCGCTGGAGGTTCACCATCTGCGTGAGATGATGGGACTTTCGAGAGACTTTATGACTTTTTATCGTGCTATGGTCTGTTCTTCATCAAATTACGGTATTGCTTTGCACTGTTGTAACTATATGTTATAATTATGTGGTTTTTGTTAGTTTTTAAGTCGGTTTGTCATGTGTTTCTGTGATATCATTCTGGAAAAACATTGTATCATTTCTTAATGCATGCATTACTAAATGACAATAAAAGAGGACTGCATGTCCTCATAATCATAATCATAATCATAATGTAGTTTGGAAAGCCAGCTTGATCAAATGCAACATCATGTTTATGATTTAGATTCAGAAAGCTGACAGAGAGAGAAAGAAAAGGCATGGTCAGGTATTGTGTTTCTGTGGAGTGGGATAATGATTTCACACTTCCTCCTATTTAGTTGGAGAGAATTTCTATCATACAGGACCAGAAGTCAGTGTGACAAATTGCGTGGGGAGGAATGGCCATGTGGTTGAACATCAAGCATCTGCTTCAGACAGTTATCATTGTGTTTTTCGGAAATGAGATTTCTCAAATTATTTTCCCACTTTCCCCTTTTGGGCAGCACTTATATGAATCATGATTTTTTTTTTCCCCTCTGAGACTGTGAGGCTACATGTGAATGAGAAATGGAAGATGTGTCCTGAGGATATAGAAAATGATGGGGGTGATAGTGAGATGGTGATTTGAGTGGAGGTGAGATGAGGTGGGGGGTTGTTGAGGGGCGGTGGACATGAATTGAGTATCAGAGAAAAGAGGTGTGGGAATTGAAAGGGAGGTTGTTGTCAGAGATTTGCTGGCTTCCAGGTGGTGGATTAGAATAGAAGATCAACACAGCAAGACTGCAGAAAACAGCATTTGGAGTGGATGGTTTGCTGTCAAAGCCTGCTTATCGTTGCCACAGTCTCATGAGGCTTCACAAGAGGCTTTTTTGTTTTGGTAGCTGAACAGAAACTTGATTGGAGCATTCAGACACGGATTTCCTGGAGAACCGACACATGTTTGGGATGGGACTCAATGCTGAATGATGTTCCAGAGAAAGGGGAGGTTGGAGTTTGAATACCAGGCTGTAAGGACAGAGGATTTAACAGAATTTTTTTGGTGGGGGGATCATGACTGCCAAGAGACTTGAAGCAAAAGGAGCAGAATGGAAAAGAGAAAGAAAGGAATAACATCTGTGGCTTTTGGAAATCTAGCTTCATAGAAATAAATATGTTGCATAGATTCAGCATGTTATTGGAGGGAGGAGAAGATGGCGGCGCAACGCAGCGCACGTGGCCATTCCAAATGATATTGTATGTGTAACTAGGGGCAGTGCACAATCCGGATTTGATGGAGACAGCCGTGAGAAGCACAGAGGAACATCTGGAGTAACTTCTGAAATGCCTGCTTCGCTGCTGCTGCTACTGCGCGATCGAGAATCTCCGGAGACGAAGGCCCCAAATCCTCGGCTTTGCCTTTTGTCTGTTGCCGGGGCCGGGGTCAAAGCACTCGGCAGAGATGGTGCTCGGTGCATCGGTGTCGGAGAGCTGGTCGGAGGCTCGGAGTTTTCGGACGGACTTGGAGTCGGACTGTGGTCGGATGCTTCCAGGATGCTGCATCGGCAAGTTGGCGGCGCTGGAGGTTCACCGTCTGCGTGAGATGATGGGACTTTTGAGAGACTTTGAGATTTTTACTGTGCTATGGTCTGTTCTTATCAAATTACTTTGCACTGTTGTAACTATATGTTATAACTATGTGCTTTTTGTTAGTTTTTAAGTTAGTTTGTCATGTGTTTTTTGTGATATCAATCTGGAAAAACATTTTATCATTTCTTAATGCATGCATTACTAAGTGACAATAAAAGGGGACTGCGTGTCCTCATAATCATAATCATAATCATTTCAAATGTTGAAACTTCTATACGATGGAGAGTATACTGACTGGTTGTATCACGGTCTGGTAGGGAAGTACCAATACCTAGGGATGGAAAAATCTATAAAAGGTGGTAGGAAACAGCCCAGTCCATCACAGGAAAAGCCCTCCCTACCATTGAGAATACCTACAAGAAGCACTGCCCCAAGAAAGCAGCACCCCTATCAAAGGCAGCCATCATTCAGGCCATGCCCTTCTGTTGCTGTTACCATCAGGCTGGTGGTGTAAACGCCTTAGTTCCCACACGATCTGGTTCAAGAACAGTTATAGTCCTTTAACCAGCAGACTCCTGAACCAATGTGGTTAACTTCAACACAACCTATAGACAGATTTTCAAAGACTCAACTTGATCTCAGATATTGAACTTCCTTTTTATTATATTTATCATCCGCAACTTGTCTTCATTTGCACATTGTTTGTCAGTTTTTGTTTTTGTATATTTTTTCATGAATTCTATTGTATTTCCTTATTTTCCTGTAAATATCTGCACAAAGGTTAAACTCAAGGCAGTATATGGTGATGTATGTATACTTTGATAATAAATTTATTTTGATTTCAACTTGAAAAGATGCTTGACATTCTGCAAGGAGTGAAAAGTCCTTGCTGAAATAAAACAAAATGCTTACTTACATGTTATTTTGTGAATGCTGTTCTTATTATTAACTCAGCAAGTTCACAAGACAACATCATGATGAATAATGACCTGGCAAAGTTAGTTGAGGAAGGTGTGTTCACCAGAACACTGGGAGAGATCTCCACTTACCTTTGTATTGGAATGAGGTCCGTTAACCTCTTGCTGAACTAAAGATTAGGCAGCAAGCTTGATAACTCATCCAAAAGATGGCTGTTTCACAGATGCAGTTCTTCCCCAGTATCACACTATAATATCCACCCAGATTATTTGGTCGTCTTATACTGCAGCTTCAATTGAGGCAAAAGTAGATTGGTAAAATTCATGACATGACTGTACACACAGTAGTTATACAAGAGTTTTAAACATGCTTATCAATATCTGCGCTTTGTTCCTTCTACCTACAAAGAATGACTTCTTCTCAGGCAGTTCGTCAGGATTGAAGGTGACTTGTTTTCCCTACAGTTTTGAAGCGGCTAATGAGGCCAATGCAGGAAAAGAAATCCCTTCTTCAAATGGGGCAGGAGTATTAGCTTATTATGCACCAAGGTACAGTGAGAAGTTTGCCTTGCATACCGTTCATACAGATTGTGTCATTACACAGTGCATTGAGCTAGAATAGCTTAAAACAATAACAATGTAGAATCAGGTGGGAGTGAGCGAGTGAGGCCTCCATTGGCCAGGGTCGACCATGGACGCTGCATCCTAGCTATCTAGATCTTTATGTATCCACAGGCAAGAGATAGGAATCTGAAGTTTCAAGACATGTAATACCCACTCAGCAACACACATAAAATGCTGGAGGAACTCAGCTAGTCAAAGTTCAAAGTTCAAAATAAATTTATTAACAACGTGCATATACCGGTATGTTTCTGCAATTCATTTCCTTGCAGAGGAACAAAGAAATACAATAGAATCAATGAAAACTACACACAAAGACTGACAACCAACCAATGTGCAAAAAAAGAAACTGCAAATGCAAAAAGTAAATAAGTAAATAATATTACCATAAAATGTGACCGAGGAGGATGGTCAGGGTTTATCGTCGAAATGTTGCAATCAGTATCGGTAAGCATGTGACTGTTAAGGCCAAAGGATAGTATGGATAGATCTGATAACCAATCACAAAGCTTCCATAGTCAAATAATATTGACAATGTGAGTTATAGATTCCTTGAAAGTTACAGCTGTATCTATCGAGGGCAATTGAAATGTCGACTGTTCATTCCCTTCCATAGATGCTGCCAGGCCCTCTGAGCTCTTCCAGCACTTTGTGTGTGTGTGTTGTTCAAAATTTTCAGCATCTCCAGAATCTCTTGCGTTTATACATTCAACCCTTTCTCTAACTGACAGAAGCATCAAAATTATTTTTCTTAAGGTTTGTCAGCAAAGTTCACTAATGCAGCATCTTCCAAATATGATCATCTTTGTTTGTTTCTCAGTGTTTTTGTATGGTTAAGTTCTAAACAACAGGAGAATAATCCAAAGCAAGATGCGCAAAATGCTGGAAGAACTCAGCAGGTCAGGCAGCATCTATGGAGAGGAATAAACAGTTGACGTTTTGGGCTGAGACCCTACTTCAGGACTGAGAAGGAATGGGAGAATAACAGATTGAGGGGAGGGGAATGAGGCTAGCTGGAAGGTGATAGGTGAAGCCAGGTGGGTGGGAAAGGCCAAGGACTGGGGAAGAAAGAATCTGATAGGAGAGAAGAGTGGACCATAGGAGAAAGGGAAGGAGGAGGGGACCCAGGGGGGAGGTGATAGGCAGGTGAGAAGAAGCAAAAGGTCAGAGTGGGAAATAGAGGAGGGTGGAGAAATTTGTTAACCAAAAGGAGAGGAGAAATTGATATTCATGAGAGTAATTCATCCTTTCTTGGTTAAAAGCTACATAAATGCCACTACAAGGAATTGACAGTAACACCATCAAGAAAATTGTAATGCTTGTGTAAGAGCTTAAATTACTAACTTGCCTGGCCCACCATCAGCTTTGGCACTGATCAAGCCAATTCATCAAAACAGATCAAACAGATATAATAATATTAAGATTTATTAGTGCAGGATTTATGTTAATGGAACCCTTAACTCATGACCCTATCAATTTCCAGCAGCCTATAAAAGATATTCTCATTAAAATATTCCTATGCACCTCCAGGAAAACTGCAAAGCTGCAAAAACAAACAGACTTACATAGAGACATATAAATTAGGCACAGGAATAGGCGGCCATTTGCCCCCTCAGCCCTGCTCTGTCATTTAATAAGATCATGGGTGATCTGATTGTAACCTCGATACTGCATTCCTGTTGAAAGTCAGATCCCTTACACCCCTCACCTACCAAGTCTCTAATCATTTCAGTTCAGATCAACACTTTCCCATTGTAGGGAATTGGCCTCATCTCCTCCTCATTTAATTACAGCAAACTCCTTTCTTTCTGTGGAAGGTTTAGTTTCCAGTGAGGAAATGGGGAAAAATATTCTACAATGTTTAATGTTTTCAGTATCGTAGGTGAAATGTTAAAACTAATTTTTGCTATAGGCATATGTATTCGTTCGTTATGTGGCTTGCCGTATGACCATGATTATTCTTGGCAAATTTTTCTACAGATGTACTTTGCCACTGCCTTCTTTTGGGCAGTGTCTTTACAAGAAAGGTGACCCCAGCCATTATCAATACTCTTCAGAGATTGTCTGCCTGGCATCTGTAGTCGCATAACCAGGACTTGTGACTTGCACCAGCGGCTCATACAACCATCCACTACCTGCTCCTGTGGCTTTGCGTGACCATGCCTGTTTGGGGTGGGCTGGGGTGAGGGTGCTAAGCAGGTTCTACACCTTGCCCAGGCGAGCGGAGGGTAAGGGTGCTTTACACCTTCTTTGATAGAGATGTAGCTCCACCCCGCCAGCCAAGTCAAGTGGATACAGGGTACAAATCTCATGATAATTGGCTATTTTACAGCAACAACACTGTACATTTCAACATAAAATTTATATGTGAAATTGTGAAACATGATAAATAAGCACAACACTAGTGCTGGATTGGTCGGGAGAATCTTAATATAGCCTGAGGTTGTACAAAGGGAAAAATTAGCCTGAGGTATGGACCCTCCTGAAGAAAGGGTTTCACTAGTCTTTGTCAATGAAATGGAGAAAAGTGAGAGAGCATGTTGTGATGAAGAAATTATGATTATGCAACAGAATATAGATAGACAGAGTGACTGGACTAAAATCTGGCAAATGGAGTTTAATGCAAGGGAGTGTGAGATCATAGCAAGAGGAATCTAAAGGTGGATTGTACTTGTAATGGAGAGAAAACTGCAAGTGAGTAAAGTTCAGAGGGATCTATGTGTTGGTGCATGAATCACAAGAGGTTAGTAAGCAGGTACAACAATTAGTTCAGAAGGCAAATGCCAAATTGTTCTTTATTGTGAAGGTTGGAGTTTAAGAATTGGGAAGTTTTGTTCCCATTGTGTAAAGTTTTGGTGAGACAGCACCTGGGAAATTATGCAGTTTTGGTCCCCTTACCTATAAAAGGATGTAGTGGCTCTGAAAGCAGAATAACTCCTGGGATGAGAGAATTGTCCTACTAGGAGAGGCTAGTTTGAGTTTGTATCCTTTGGAATTTGGAAGAACGAGGGATGACCTTATTCGAATAGATAAGATTAACTGGATAGATGATGAGATGTTTTCACTGGTGGGAAAGACACAAACAAGGGGATTTATAATTTATATTAGTGACCTGGAGGAGAGACAGAAAGCAAGGTTCCCAGGTTTGTCAATAGCACGAATATAGATGAAATGGTATGTTGCAATGAAGTCATTTGGACTCTGCATTACAGTGTAGATAAGGTGGTGAAAGGCTGAGAAATTTGCAGGTGGAGTTTTATGTGGGGAAAATATGAGACGATGTCCTTCAGTAAGAGGAATTTAAAGGCCAATGAATATACAAGTGGAATAAGGTCATTGCTGAGTGCAGTACAAAAGGATCTAGATGCCCTTGTGTATGAATTGCAGAAAGTTAGCGAGCAGGTACAGGAAGTGGTTAAGAAGTCAGGGGCACGTTGGACTTTGTGGTTAGAAAGTTGGAATTTAGAAATTGGCAAGTATTGTTACAGTTGTATGGAGTACTGGTGAAGTCACACCTAGAATAGGGTGCATAGTTTGGTCCCCCTTATTTAAGAAAGGATACATTGCATTGAAAGCAGTCCAGAGGAGATTCACTAGATGAATTGACTGCAGTGAGAGGATTGACCTAACACCAGCAGTGAAAGATATTAGAAAATAGATTTTTTGCTGTATAGAAGAATGACTATAAGACCAAAATGTATTGGAGCCTAATTAGGCCATTCAGCCCATTGAGTCTACTTCGCCATTCCATCATGGCTAATTTATTATCATTCTCAACCCCATTCTCGCCGTAACCTTTGACACACTTACTAGTGGAGAATCTATCAACCACCACTTTGGGGCAGCATGGTAGTGTGTAGTGGTTAGCACAGTGCTTTGCAGCACCAGCAGCTCAGGTTCAATTCCCGCCACTGCCTGTAAGGCATTTGTACGTTCTCCCAGTGACTGCGTGCGTTTCCTCCGGATGCATCAGTTTCCTCCCGCAGTCCAAAGTCGATAGGTTAATTGGTCATTGTAAATTGTCCCGTGATTAGGCTAGGGTTAAATTGGGGTATTGCTGGGTGGCGTGGTTCAAAGGGCAGGAAGGGCCTATTCCATACTGTATGTCAATAAATAAACATACCCAGTGACTTTGCCCGTGGCAGTCGTCTGTGGCAATGAATCATAAATCTCCTCCTCATCTCTGTTCTGAAGGGGCGTCCTTGCATTCTGAGGTTGTGCCCACTGGGTCTAGGCTCACCCATATCCTCTCCACACCCAGTCTGTCCAGACTTTGCAATATTCAATGAGATCCCCCCTCATTCATCCAAACTCCAGTGAGTACAGGCCCAGAGACAGCAAAAGTTCCTCACATATTATCTCTTTCATTCCTAGGATCATTCTTGTGAACCACCAGTGGACCCTCTCTAACGTTAACACATCCATTCTTAGATAAGAGACCAAAAACTGCTCACAATAGTCTAAGTGCGGTTTGACCAATGCCTTATAAAGACTCAGAATTACATACTTGCTGAGAGATGAAACATAGATCATTCAGGAGCATTACTAGGTAGTTGTTGAGTTGTTTCCATAAATGGAAGAAGATTGGACCAAGAAATATGGTTACAAAATTAGGAAGCAAACATTTAAAACTGAGATTCATGGGAATTTCTTCTTGCAAAAGATTAGATTAGATTCAAATTTATTGTCATTGTGCCGAGTACAGATACAAAGCCAATGAAATGCAATTAGCATCTGACCAGAAGTGCAAAATAATAGTATTATTTACAAAATAACTCCGAATAAAAAGTAAGTGCTACGGCATACAAATATAAAAGTACTGAGACAGTCCAATATGGGTACAATACTGCTTAGCGCTGTGATATAAGGTTCAGCAGGGTCATAGCCTCAGGGAAGAAGCTCTTCCTGTGCCTGCTGGTGCGGGAGCGGAGGCTCCTGTAGTGCCTACCAGATGGGAGGAGAGTAAAAAGCCCAGGGTTAAGGTGAGATGCATCCTTGATAATGCGTTTTACCCTGCCCAGGCAGTGTTTATGGTAGATGTTCTTAATGGTGGGCAATTGGGTGCTGACAATCTGCTGGGCCGTTTTCACCACCCGCTGGAGTGCTTTGCGGTCCGATACAGGACAATTGCCATACCACACTGAGATGCTGTTGGTGAGTATGCTCTCAATGGTACAGCAGTAAAAGTCTGACAGTATCCTGGGACAGAGGTGAGCTTTCTTGATGCTCCGCAGGAAATAAAGGCGCTGTTGTGCCTTTTTGATCAGGATGGAGGAGTTCGGGGCCAGGTGAGATCCTCGGAAATGTGGACACCAAGGAATTTGAAGCTTGATACGTGCTCCACTACAGCTCCGTTGATGTGGATGGGGACATGAGTGTGGCTCCTAACATGCCTGAAGTCCACAATAATCTCTTTGGTCTTCTGGGTGTTAAGGGCCAGGTTGTTATCGGCACACCACGCGGCCAGGTGCTGGACCTTGTCCCTATAGGCCATCTCTGATCAGGCCAACCACCATGGTGTCATTTGCGAACTTGATTATGGAGTTAGAAACGTGTACAGGAATGCAGTCATAGGTGAAAAGGGAGTACGGAAGAGGGCTTAGCGCACAGCTTTGAGGCACACCGGTATTCAGGGTGAGAATGGAGGGGAAGAGGTTGTCTAACTTAACAGATTGGGGTCTGTTAGTCAGAAGGTCCAAGGTCCAATTGCAGAAGGATGAGCTGATACCAAGCTGGCGAAGTTTGGCGATCAACATGGAGGGGATCACAGTATTGAATGCCGAACTAAAGTCAATGAACAGCATTCTGATGTAAGAATTGGGTCTGTCCAGGTGGGTCAGGGCAGAATGAAGTGCCGTGGAGATGGCATCCTCTGTTGATCTGTTGGTGTGCTAGGCAAATTGATGGGGGTCCAGGGTAGTGGGCAGACAGGATTTCAGATGTTATAGAACCAGTCTCTCAAAGCACTTTGCAATGATGGGGGTGAGTGCAACTGGACGGAAGTCATTCAGGCCCGTGGCAGTGGAATGCTTTGGCACTGGCACGATGGTGGCAACCTTGAAGCTTGTGGGGACAACTGCCTGTGCCAGGTACAGATTGAAAATGTCTTTGAAGACCCCAGCCAACTGCCCTGCACAGACTCTGAGCACATGGCCAGGTATTCCATCCGGACCAGCTGCCTTTCATACATTCACCCTGCTCAGGGTGGCGCGAACATCAGAGGTGGAAAGTGAGTGAGGCAGTTCACCAGGTGGGAGATCCGCTTTGAAGGTGACCTCCTTGTTCCCTCGGTCAAAGCGAGCGTAGAAGTAATTGAGCTCATCAGGGAGGGAAGCAGAACTGGAAGGGGGCACAGTACTAGATGGTTTGAAGTCTGTAATGACCTGTATGCCATGCCACATGCGGGGGTCTGAGGAGTTGAAATGCTCCTCGATTCTCTGTTTGTATATGTGTTTAGCCTGAGCGATTTCCCTCCTCAGGTTGGCCCTGGCTGAGCTGTAAGCCTCCCGGTCTCCGGACCTGAAGACTGAATCTCTGGCTTTGAGCAGGAGGTGAACTTCTCTGTTCGTCCATGGTTTCTGATTGGGAAAAACTTTTATGTGCTTTTGTGATGTCACTCTATCTGCACACTTGTTGATGTGCTCAAGGACAGAGTTGGTATATAAATCAATGTTAATCTGAGAGTCTGTGGTGACATGGGCAGCAAACGTGCTCCAGTCTGTGTGCTGGAATTGGTGCTGAAGAGCAGAGTCAGCACCCTCCAGCCAGATCTTCATAGTCTTCATTGTGGGTTTCACATGTTTAATGACTGGGCTGTACTTGGGAAGCAGGAACAATGAAAGATAGTCAGACTGACTCAGGTGGGGGAGGGTTAGATTAGATTAGATTATGAAGTCACGCAGTCCTCTTTTATTGTCATTTAGTAATGCATGCATTAAGAAATGATACAAAGTTCCTCCGGTGTGATATCACAAAACACAGGGCAGACCAAGACTGAAAAAACTAATAAAACCACATAATTATAACATATAGTTACAACAGTGCAACAATACCATAACCTGATGAAGAGCAGTCCATGGCACAGTAAAAAGTTCAAAGTCTCTCAAATGTCCCACATCTCACGCAGACGGGAGAAGGAAGAAAAACTCTCCCTGCCATGCCCGACCACAGTCCGACTCTGAGTCGTCCGAGAACTTCGAGCCTCCGATCAGCTCTCCGACACCGAGTACCAAGCACCATCTCTATCCGAACAATTCGACCTCAGTCTCGGTCGCCAGCAGCAGGCAAAGCCGGGGATTTGGGGGACTTCCCTCGGAAGATTCTCGATCGCACAGTAACAGCAGCAGCGAACCCGCGTTTCAGAAATTTCTCCAGATGTTCCTCTGTGCTTTCACGTCTGTCTTCATCAAATCAGAATTGTCCACGGCCCCTATTTAACGGATACAATATCATTTTCACCCGGGTGGCTTTATAAGCATCAGCCACATTTGTGTAGACATGATCTAAGGTTTTATTTCCCCTTGTGGTGCCTGACTCATTGAGGTAAAATCTTGGAAGGATGGTACGTAGGTTACAATGACTGAAGTCCACAGCGATAATAAAGGCTCCGTCTGGATGCAATGTCTGCAGCTTGCTAATAGTGACACTGAGGTCTTTCATAGCTACTTTAGCATTAGCATCCGGTGGAACATAAACTGCAACAGCAATGATGCATGTAAACTCTCGTGGTTGATAAAAATCTCTACACTTAATAATCAGGTATTCCAGATCAGCAGAGCAATAAGTGTCAGCAATGGTAGAGTTAGTGCACCGTGATCAATTCATGTAGATGCATAAACCACCTCTCCGACTTTTACCTGTCGCTGTTGCAGCTCTGTCAGCCCTGAAGACCGTGCGCCCTTCCAGTTCCACCAGATTGTTTGGGACATCACTGTTTAGCCATGTTTCCGTAAAAAACATGACGTTGCAATCCATAAGCCTTCTTTGTATGAGGGTCCAAGTCCTTAGCTCATCCAGCTTGTTCGTCAGAGACCGAACCTTGGCAAGGAAGATGCTAGGTAGTGCTGGCCAGTGTGGATTTAGCCTTAGCCTAGCACACAGACCTCCACGCTTCCCCCGTTTCGTTTACGGTCTTGGCGCCAGCACCAGGCCCTTCCAGACGGAGTGAGTTGAATGCGAGTCCACGGTGTCCTTACTAACTCCGGAGGTAGTTGGTCGAAGTTGAATGGATAATCCAAAACTGTGTTGATGCATCGATAGTTAATGACCAAAAGTGGCCATTTGCTGTAAGTGTAGTTCGCATAGCCGAATCGAGCGAGCATGCAGGAAACAAGCAGAAAAATTAACACTTTTTTTGAAAATAGTGTTAATTATTTGCTTGACATCTCTAACATGGAAGGTTGTGAAGGATAGATCACAGGGGTACCTAAAAATAAATCTGATAAATAGTTCCAAGACAACGGAATTGTGGATTATGTGGAACATGCCCTCTTCTGGTTACCATCATTGCCACCATCAAGGAGAACATACTGGAGCCTGAAGAACCACACTTAATATTTTAGGAACAGCTTCTTTCCATCCACCATCAGAATTCTGAACAGCCCATCACCATTAACTCATTATTCTTCTTTTACACTATTTATCAAGCTCCTCCTGCTGCTGTTTTCCTATGTTCCTATCTCTCCAGTCTAGCGGATACTCCAGCACACTTCCCTAAACCAGTCCCAGCTTGCCCCAGGCTACACTGTCCCTTTCTAGCAACACACATCAAAGTTGCTGGTGAACGCAGCAGGCCAGGGAGCATCTCTAGGAAGAGGTACAGTCAACATTTTGGGCTGAGACCCTTTGTCAGGACTAACTGAAGGAAGAGCTAGTAAGAGATTTGAAAGTGGGAGGGGGAGGGGGAGATCCAAAATGATAGGAGAAGACAGGAGGGGGAGGGATGGAGCCAAGAGCTGGACAGGTGATTGGCAAAAGGGATATGAGAGGATCATGGGACAGGAGGCCCAGGGAGAAGGAAAGGGGAAGGGGGGGGGAACCCCAGAGGATGGACAAGGGGTATAGTGAGAGGGACAGAGGGAGAAAAAGGAGAGAGAGAGAGAAAGAATGTGTGTATATAAATAAATAACGGATGGGGTACGAGGAGGAGGTGGGGCATTAGCGGAAGTTAGAGAAGTCAATGTTCATGCCATCAGGTTGGAGGCTACCGAGACGGAATATAAGGTGTTGTTCCTCCAACCTGAGTGTAGCTTCATTTTTGCAGTAGAGGAGGCCGTGGATAGACATGTCCGAATGGGAATGGGATGTGGAATTAAAATGTGTGGGCACTGGGAGATCCTGCTTTCTCTGGTGGACAGAGCGTAGGTGTTCAGCAAAACGATCTCCCAGTCTGCGTCGGGTCTCACTAATATATAGAAGACCACATCGGGGGCACCGGACGCAGTATGTCACCCCAGCCAACTCACAGGTGAAATGTCGCCTCACCTGGAAGGACTGTCTGGGGCCCTGAATGGTGGTAAGGGAGGAAGTGTAAGGGCATGTGTAACACTTGTTCTGCTTACAAGGATAAGTGCCAGGAGGGAGATCAGTGGGGAGGGATGGGGGGGACGAATGGACAAGGGAGTCGCGTAGGGAGCGATCCCTGCGGAAAGCAGATAGATGGAGGAAGGGAAAGATGTGCTTAGTGGTGGGATCCCGTTGGAGGTGGCGTAAGTCACGGAGAATAATATGTTGGACCCGGAGGCTGGTGGGGTGGTAGGTGAGGACCAGGGGAACTCTATTCCTAGTGGAGTGACGGGAGGATGGAGTGAGAGCAGATGTGCGTGAAATGGGGGAGATGCGTTTGAGAGCAGAGTTGCGTGAAATGGGGGAGATGCAGCCTAGAATCACACAATTCAGCCTGACCCTGTGTAATGCATGGTCTGCCTCGGCAAAGATAGGCAGCTCACCCTGACAGAACCACGTTGACAACTACTGTGACTCTACCCCCTCCATAAACCTTTTCCTCTCAAGAAAGGCCATCAGTATTTCAGGACCTTTGAATGTTTCGCTACATTTCTGACATTTGCAAACATTCAGAAACACTTGGAGCATGTAAAAAAAGTAGAAACTAAAATTCAAACACGAGGAATTCTGCAGATGCTGGAAATTCAAGCAACACACATCACAGTTGCTGGTGAATGCAGCAGGCCAGGCAGCATCTCTAGGAAGAGATACCCGTCAGGTCTCGGCCTGAAACGTCGACTGTACCTCTTCCTAGAGATGCTGCCTGGCCTGCTGCGTTCACCAGCAACTTTGATGTGTGTTGCTAGAAACTAAAATTACTATTTTTACATTTCAGGCACCATATCTGCACACTAAAATATAATTTAAATCATGACTAAAATAAATAAACAATATAAAACATTAACCAATATGCAGGTAGATTGGGACGATCAGATTGGTGCTGATCACAAGAAATGGAATTTGTAGAATGCCTACATGATGGCTTTTTAGATAGCTTATGGCTGAGGCCACTAGGGGAAAGGCAATTCTGAGTCGGGCATTGTGTACTGAGCTGAACTTCATTAGGGAGCTTAAGGTAAAAGAATCCCTTGGGAGGCAGTGATCATAATATAATAGAATTCACCCTGCAGTTTGAGAGGTAGACGAGAAAGCCAGCTGTATCAGTATTACTGTGGAGTAAAGGGAATTGCAGAGACATGAGAAAGGATCTGGCCAAAGTTGTTCGGAAGGGGACACTAGCAGGGATGGTGGCAGAACAGCAACGGCTGGTGTTTATGGTGGAAGTTTGGAAGGCCTTGCCTGCCTTGCCTTATGCCTTACAAGGCGTGAAACGAAAGACTGTGTGGTGGGCCACACCTCACACAGACAGTAGGTAGCCGTTGACTCACAAAGAGTTCATCTGCCCTTTAACAGGTTTTGTTTTTAGTCCTGTTGGGTGCCTGCACACCCTCCTCCCTGGTTAACCGCAATGCACCGGGGGTGTGACGGTTGAGTCGCCGACAACCCAACCCGAGACAGGCAGTACTGGGCTACGTGGTACCAGTAGCAAGGCAAGGCCCTGACCTGACACCGGCCCCCTAGGCCTGAGTCGACGTAGTAGCAGTAGTTTGGAAGGAGCAGGATTGATACACTCCAAAGATGAAGGAGTGTTCTGAAGAGAGGATGAGGCAACCATGAGTGACCAGGGAAACAAAGGCAGCATAAAAGCAATAGCAAGGGAGCAAAATTATTTGTGGGAAGTTAGAGGATTGGGAAGCTTTTTTAAATACCAACAGAAGACAACTAAAAAAAACATAAGGAGAGAAAAGATGAAATATGAGGGTAAGCTAGCAAAAAATATCAAAGAGGATGCCAAAAGACTTTTCAAATATTTAAAGTGTAAAAGGGAGGTGCGAATGGATATTGGGCTGCTGGAAAATGACACTGGAGTGGTAGTAATTGGAAACAATTTAATAAGTATTTTAGCCTCAACAACACCTTATATTCCATCTGGGTAGCCTCCAACCTGATGGCATGTAACAACACCTTATATTCCGTCTGGGTAGCCTCCAACCTGATGGCATGAACATCAACTTCTCTAACTTCCACTAATGCCCCACCTCCCCCTCGTACCCCATGCGTTATTTATTTATATACACACATTCTTTCTCTCACTCTCCTTTTTCTCCCTCTGTCCCTCTCACTATACCCCTTGCCTATCCTCTGGGTTCCCCTCCCCCATTGTCCTTCTCCCCGGACCTCCTGTCCCATGATCCTCTCATATCCCCTTTGCCAATCACCTGTCCAGCTCTTGGCTCCATCCCTCCCCCTCCTGTCTTCTCCTATCATTTTGGATCTCCCCCACCCCCTCCCACTTTCAAATCTCTTACTAGCTCTTCTTTCAGTTAGTCCTGACGAAGGGTCTCGGCCTGAAACGTCGACTGTACCTCTTCCTAGAGATGCTGCCTGGCCTGCTGCATTCACCAGCAACTTTGATGTGTGTTGGTTGAATAAGTATTTTGTCTCATTTTTCACTCTGGAGGACAACTGCAGTATGCCAGATATTCAAGAGTGCCAGGGGGCAGAAGTGAGTATAGTTGCTATTACTAAGGAGAAGGTGCTTGGCAAGCTGAAAGTTCTGAAGGTAGATAAGTCACCTGGATCAGAGAGACTAAACCCCAGGGTTCTGAAAGAGGGAGCTGAAGTTAATATGTGGAGGCATTACAAATGGTCTTTCAAGAATCAGTAGGTACTGGAATGGTTCTGGAGGACTGGAAATTTGCAAATGTTACTCCACTCTTTAAGTAGGGAGGGAGGCAGAAGAAAGGAAATTATAGGACAGTTAGCGTGACTTCAGTGGTTCAGTGGTTGGGAAGGTATTGGAGCCCATTATTATGGATGAGGTTTGGGGTACTTGGATTCACGTGATAAAGTAGGCCAAAATCAACGTGGTTTCCTTAAGGGGAAATTTTGCCTGACAAGTCTGTTGGAATTGTTTGAGGAAATAGAAGGTGGATAGACAGGACAGCCGATGGATGTTGTTTACTTGGATTTTCCAAAGGTGTTTGACAAGTGCCTCAATGAGGCTGCTTAACAAGATGAGAGCCCGTGGTATTAGAGGAAAGATACTAGAATGGACAGAAGATTGGCTGACTGGCAGCAATCATACAGACGGAATAAATGGAGCCTATTCTGGTTGGCTGTCGGTGACCTTTGGTTTTCCGTAGGGTTCGGTATTGGAAGCATTTCTTTTCACGCTATATCAAACAATCTGGATGACAGAATTGATTGTTTTGTGGCCAAGTTTGCCAATAATATAAAGATAGGTGGAGGGGCAGGTAATATTGAAGAAGCAGAGTCTACAGAAGGATGAAGACTGATTGGGAAAATGGGCAAAGACGTGTAGGGAAGTATACGGTCATGCACTTTGGTAGAAAGAATAAAGGCATTATCTATTTTCTAAGTGGGACAAAAATTCAAAATTCAGGGGTGCAAAGGGATTTGGGAGACTTTATGCAGGAGTCCCTAAAGGTTAATTTGCTGGTTGAGTCAATGGTAAGAAAAAAGCAAATGCAATGTTAGCTTTAATTTCAAGAGGACTAGAATGTAAGAATAAGAATTTGATGCTGACAATTTATAAGGCATTGGTCAGATTGCACTTAGAATATTGTGTGCAGATTTGGGCCCCTTATTTAAGAATTGAGGCTCCAGTATTGGAGAGAGTCCAGAGGAGGTCAACGAGAATTATTCTGGAAATGAAAGGGTTAATGTATAAGGAGTGCTTCATGGCTCTGGACCCATACTCGCAGGATTTTAATAGAATGGGAGGGGGTCTCATTGAAACCCATTGAATATCAAAAGGATTCAACAGAGTGGATGTGGAGAGGATGTTTCCTATAGTGAGTCTAGGTTCAAAGGCCTCAGAATAGAGGGACGTCGATTTAGAACAGAGATGAGAAGGAATTTCTTTAGTCAGATGGTGGTGAATTTGTGGAATTCATTGCCACAGATGACTGTGTAGCCTGTTGTGTGTTTAATATTTCAGTAATAATTAAATAATATTGTAAATATATTGTTTGGTTAAGCATTCTTTAATTGTTTAAATAATGCATTAATGTGCTATACAGTATGTAAAGGTATGTAAATGGCATACGTTATTATGCCACCAATTTACTTTTGAGCACCTCACCAGATAAAACTAAGAGCAGACCTGTTTCCCAGCATCCAGGTTTTTCTTTCAATTTGTTTCTGGAGTTACAAGACATAACAGAGGCCAAGTCATTGAGTATATTTAAAGCAGAGGTTGATGGGCTCTTGTTTAGTTAGTGTGTCAAAAGTTATTTGGAGAAACCATGAGAATGGGTTTGACAGGGATAATAAATCAGCCATGATGGAATGGTGGAGCAGCTTGAGAGGCAGAATGGCCAATTCTGCTCCAACGTCTTATAGTCTACTTCAGCTGTGATCAAGTGGCAGGGTGAGATGGCCTAATTTTGTTCCTCTATTTGATGGTCTATAAATTAACAGTTAACGTACTTTGTGGATAGATTACTGTGCAATATTCTGTATTTCCTCAGTACTTCTCTGTCATGTTAAATTAGATTTTACATTTCAAGTGTCCAAACAGGGGATTAACCCTATAATCTTAGATATAGTTCCACTGAGCCAAGCTGACACCCTACAAGAAGACAAGAGAGTTAAATATGCAGCCTGAGAAATGGCATCAATTTCGGATTTTAATGAGGTCCATGTGACAAATGAGGGATTGCACAGTGACGGATTGGCTAGTTCCTAGGCAAAGCTGGGACTAAAGTCTTCAGCTCGCACAATAACTCATACTGAAGGAGGGTTTTAAAACAACATGATGGGGAAAGGGATCAGATAAAATGAGGCAATAGATGGGAAATCCTCAGTGGTCAGAAGTGTAGAAAAGATAACAGCAGAAACTCAGGAAGTAATAAAGTATTGATCAGAGGGTATAATTGTCCAAACTGATGGACAAATTGCAATGGGATAAGGTATACAAATCTCAAAAATACATTATTAATAGAAGTGGTGCCAGAGTCTACCAGACTGTTTGTCAAGTAGCATAATGTATGCAAAATTCTCAGATCACACACCTTTCACTGTGACTGAGTAGCCTGGATAAGTTTCAGGATTGAGTCTCATTAGTATTAACTTGACGAGTTGAAGTTACAAAAGGGCTGCAAAAGATAAAAATCAAGCGGGCAGTTTAGTTAGGGTCTGTTAAAGGAGCCGAGTGGGCACTCTGTCAAGTCAGAATAGATTGTTGGTGTGCCTTTAAGGGTGTGTTGATCCTCACTTCACTGGGTCCACGTAAACATTGAGCTAAACACAGTGCATTTTACCTTTTGCAAAAAATGTCTGTTTGTTGCTCTGAGGACTAATGATATGCTTTCTGACAACATGTGCTACGCAAAGTTCCCTTACTCTCTCCTGAACACATCACTGAAGTTTGACACCTTTCACCGAACCTGTTTCGTGCATTTAGTTGCCTCTTCCTGTTTTGGACGGGTACGCTGGTTGCCCCTTTATGAGACTGCAAACAGGCATGGTCGTGTAACGGTCATCGCTTCACTTTTCCCGCTCGTGATCAATGGTCAGGGTTCAATTCCTGTCACTGCTTGTTAAGAGTTTGTACTTTCTCCCTGTGACTGTATGGGTTTCCTCCGGGTGCTCTGGTTTCCTCCCACATTCCAAAGATGCACACACTCAAAATGCGGGAGGAACTCAGCAGGTCAGGCAGCGTCTATAGAGAGGAATAAAAAGCCGGCCTGATGAAAGGTCTCAACCTGCTTTTTATTCCTCTCCATAGACGCTGCCTGACCTGCTGAATTCCTCCAGCATTTTGTGTATCTTACTCTGGATTTGCAGCATCTGCAGAATCTCATATGTGTTTCCAGGTTAGGGTTAGTAAGTTGTGCAAATGCGAGGTTGGCACTGGAAGCGTGATGAGGGCTACCCAGCACAGTCCTCACTGATTTGATACCAATGACACAATTGACTGTATGTTTCAGTATTTTGATGTATGTGAGAAGTAAAGCTAATATTGTTTCTTTAAAAATCAATTACCTGTCACACTTTTTCTGGACAGGAAGTAACTGAGGGTTAAGTAAGAGGTGCAAAGTCAAATAGAAAGGGCACAGATAAAGGAAGGCATGTCGAATAAACATTCTAGTTTATAAAATAAAAGACAGAATTAATCATAGGTTGCATTGTAGGTTTGAAAAGTAAAGATGTTAGAAGAGACGTGCAAATTCCCAAACAAATATGATAGAGGAAGTAAATAAGAACTGTGACTCTATTGGGAATTTAATATAAATATCAAACAGTAAAGGTATGATGGTATGATGTGAGAAGAAATATTGATGATGCAAAACTATGATGATGGATTACATTATTTATTTGAAGTTAGACGGGTTAAAAGTATCATTACAAAGGTCAGGCATGCCTATAAAGTATTCAGGTTTTCTAAGTCAATTGAAGGGAAAGTCATCATGGGGAGGAGAGGAGTGATGTTTTCAAAACTGAAATGGTGATCTATTTTTCTGGGTGGTGGGGTGGAGGTGCGTCTCTACCAAAGGAGCTGCCAAAGGCACTCTTTCCCTCTCCTAGCCTGCAGATCACCCTTGGTCAAGGTGTAGTACCTGCTTAGCCTCCCAATCAGGGTCACGTGAAGCCAGGGGAGCAGGTGGTCGATGGTCGTATGAGCAGCTGGTGCACATCACGAGTCCTGGTTTTGCGACCACTGATGCCAGGCAGACAATCTCTGAAGAGTATTGATAATGGCTGGTATCACCTGCCTTGTGAAGTCACTGCCCAGAAGAAGGCAATGGCAAACCACTTCTGTAGAAAAATATGCCAAGAACAGTCATGGTCATAGAAAGACCATGATCGCCTATGTCATATGGCACGGCACATAATGAACACTCAATCTATTTTTCACTCAATCTTTTTCATTCCAGGTAGTAGGAACAGAGCTGGGAGACCATGATGCCATCAATTTGGCAAAAAGCCAATTTATCAAAGAAAAGATTGATTTCACCATGTGCCACGTACAAAGGACTGGAGGAGCTCAGCAGGTCAGGCAGCATCTATGGAGGGAAATGGGCAATCGATGTTTAGGTTGTGACCCTTCATCAGGACTGGAAAGGAAGTACGGAGATAGTCAATATAAAAAAGGCATGGGGGAGGGATGGAGCAGAGTTGGTGGGTGCTAAGGGGACACAGCTGAGGGGGAGTGTGATAGGTAGATGAAGGATGGAGGGAATGGGAATAATGTAGGAATCTTGGAGGCAATAGGTGGATGTGACAAAGGGATGAAGAATCTGATAGGATAGGAAGGATGAGTCAGGGGAACCAGCAGGAAGAATGTGTGAGTAATGGGCAGATGAAGAAGTTGGAGGATAGGGTGATAGAAGTCAGTGGGATCAGGAGTGAAAAGGGGAGCAGGAGGGAAGGGCTAAAGGTGAGTAGTTACTGGAAGTTGGAGGAGTTAAAGGATAAGATATTCATACCACCAGGTTGGAGACTATCAAAGTGGAATATGAGGTGTTGTTTCTACTGGGTTTGTTCAGCTCCTTTTTGTGTAACTCCAGATTTCCAACATCGGCAGTCTCCTATGTCTCCTGATTTCACCATAAGCATGGGTTCAGTCCAAGCTTTGCAACACATTGCCCCGATCTACCTACCGGACGTAAAATCAGATAACCTGCTGATGGAGGGAAGCATCCAAATGGATGTGAAGAAGTGTGAATTGTATGTGCAAGCTGGTCTGAAATGAGCAAGAGAGCATTACGTGTTAGGAGGCTAATTTGATTAAAATGTAAGACGGATAGGAGCTAGAAAAGGCATGATGGGCTGAATGGCCACCTGCTGTTGCCATAACTGTAGTAGCGTGATGACTCACACCAAGTAGGTTGTTCTCCTAAGGGGTTGTCTGACAGATTTTCCCTTCATAGAGAATGCCTGTGCGTGACTTTGTTTAACCTGGGGAGGCTGAATCATTGGCCGTCTCCACGTGGTTCTTGATAAACTAGGGTCTAAACTTGTGTGGAATGCAAGATGACTAGGGGCCCTTCACTGCCGGTGGTGGTGTGTCTCTATCTTCTGCCAGCTACACCACTGAGGTATCTTTGTCTGCCTCCTCCTCCGTAACCTTACCTCCATGGATAATCCTACCAGGAATTAAGCGTCAAATGGCTACAATTCCGACAGCATCTCTCTCAGGATCTGACAAGCCTCTCCGTCACGACAAGTTGACGATTCCCCGGAGAAGTGATTAATTCCATAAGGAATAAGAAAAGAGTAATGTACAAAAACAAATCAGCATGGTAAATCGATTTAGTTCATCAGTTGTGTTTGAACTGACCATAAAACCATAAGACAAAGGAGCAGAATTAGGCTATTTGGCCCATCAAGTCTGCTCTGCCATTTCATCATGGCTGATCATTTCCCTCTTAACTCCACCTCCTGCCTGCTCCCTGTAACCTTTCACGCTCTGACTAATCAAGAACCTATCGACGTCTGACTTAAATGCACCTAATGACCTGGCTTCCACAATTGACCATGGCAATGAATTCCACAGATGCACCACCGTCTCGCTAGAGAAATTCCTCCTCAACTCTGTTCTAAGTGGACGTCCCTCTATTGTGCCCAAAAACTGCAGAAGTGTTTTTTAAGGAAGGAGATAGAGTAGTGAAGGGACGGTTTATCCCTCTCTATAGATGCAGCCTGCTTCATTTTGTGTGCGTTGCATAGCGATGAGATCCACTGGAACTTCACATCCGCTTGGACGTTTCCCTCCATCACCAGATTATCCCGTCGACATTTTGTGCTGAGACTTATGTCCTTCTATAGAGGCACTGGTGCATTTTGTTCTTTCTTACACCTTGATTGTTGGTCCATCCTATTGGCTGAGGTCTTTCATTGGTTCTATTGTTTTTCTTGGATTTACCGTGTATGCCTGCAAGAAATTGAATCTCAGGTTGTGTATGGTGATATGAATGTTCTTCGATAATAAATTTACTTTGAACTTTGATCTTCGATCTACTGAAGTCCGTCACACATTTTGAGTGAGTTGCTCAGCATTTCCAGCAGCTGCAGGATCTTTTGTGTGTCTACAACTCTGGAAATTCATCTCCTTTATATTTTCTAGTTCAGTGTAGATACAGAGATGAAGTGGGGGAGGGAATCTATCTTTTCCCCAAGTTGGATAAATGAGAATCAGTATTAGGTTGGTTATCTCTGACATATGTCGTCCACCATTGACATCAGAGATATCTTCCTTCTTCAAGGAATGGGGTTTCCCTTCCTCCACCATTGATTCCTTCATCCCTGCTGCATCTGTTCCTAGGATGAGGTTCTTCTTTCCACCACGACATTAGAGATGCCCTCCTACTTCAAAGAACGAGGTTCCCTTTCCTCCACTATTGATGCTGCCCTCACCCACAGTTCCTCCATTTCCCAGACTATCGCACTCACGCCATCTTCCCTTCACCTTAACAGGGATAGGCTTCCTCTTGTCCTCATCTACCACCCCCTGAGACTCTGCACCCAACATATCATTCTCCGCAACTTCCGCCATATTCAACAGGATCCTACCACCAAACACATCTTTACCTCCCCCACCCCACTCTCCACTCTCCGCAGGGATTTCTCACTCCATGATTCCCTTGTTATTTGTCCCTCCCCACTAATCTCCCTCCTGCCACTTATCCCTGCTAGTGGCAGAACTAGTACACCTGCCCATTCACCTCCACCATTACTTGCATTCAGGACATGAAACAGTCCTTCCAGGTGAGGCAACATTTCACCTGTGAACTTGTTGTGGTCACCTTCTGTATCCAGTGCTCCTGATGCTGCCTCCTCTACATTGGTGAGACCTGGCGTAGATTGGGGAATTGCTTTGTCGAGCACCCCAGCTCCATCTGCAGAAAGCAAAATTACCTGTTTTATCCAACCATTTTAATCTCTATCCCCAGTCCCAGACTAACATGTTGATTGATGGCCTCTTTTACTGCCATGATGAAGCCACTCTCAGGGTGGCATAACAACACCTAATATTTCATTTAGGTAGCCTCCAAAAAGATGGCACAAACATTGATCTGTTCAACTTCTGGTAACTTATCCCCCTCCCTCCATTCCCACTTCTTCAATTCCCCACTCTCACCTCTTACTTTTTCTCACTTCCCTCCAATGCTTCTCTTCCTTCCCTTTCACTCATGGTCCACTCTCTTCTCCTATAAGACTCCTTCTTCTCCAAGCCTTTACCCTTTTCATCTATCACCACCCTGCTTCTTTCTTCATCACCCCTCCCCACCCACCTGGCTTTACCTACCACCTTCTAGCTTGACCTCCTTCTGCTCCCCCCACCCTCTTATTCTGGCATTTCCCCCTCCCCCTCCCCTTCCTTTCCAGTCCCGAGGAAAGGTCTCGGCCCAAAACATTAATGCTGAGTTCCTTCAGCATTTTGTGTGTATTGGCCTGGATTTCCAACATCAGCAGGATCTCTTGTGTCATGAAGTTTGTTGTTAAGCAGAAGCGGTGCACTGCAACATATAAAATACACTAAGAAAAATATGTTAAAAAATTAGTAGTGCAAAACGAGAGTAAAAATAGTGAGGTAGTGTTCATGGACCATTCAAAAGTCTGATTGCAGAGGGAAAGAAGCTGTTCTTAAAACATCCAGTGTGTGCTTTTAGGCTCCTGTACTTCTTTCTTGATGGTAATAATGAGAAGAGGACATGTCCTAGATGTTAGGGTCCTTGTTGGGGCACTGCCTTTTGAAGATGTCCCAGATGGTAGGGATGCTAGTGCTCATGATAGAACTGGCAGAGTTTGCAACCCTCTGCAGCTTTTTCTGATTCTGTGCATTGGCCTCTCCATACCAGATGGTGATGCAACCAGTCAGATTGCTCTCCTCAGTTCGTCTGTGGAAATTTGCAAGAGTCTTTGGTGCATACCAAATCTCCTCAAACCTGTCATGAGATATAGCCACTGGTGTGCCTTCTTTATAATTACATTAATATGTTGGGCCCAGCATAGATCTTCAGAGATGTTGGCACCCTGGAACTTAAAGCCCTTTCCACTGCTGATCCCTCAATGAAGACTGCTGTGTGTTTTCTCAACATCTCCTTCCTGAAGTCCGGGATCAATTCCTTCATCTCTCTGACGTTGTTGGGACACCGTTCAACCTACTGATCTATGTCACTCTTATATGCCTCCTCGTCACCATCTGAGTTTCTAAGGAAATTTTAAAGGGTGAAGGGAAGAGGGATGAGCCATCTGTATATTCATTCAAAGCGGGCGTACATCCATTGAATCTGCTTTAGAAACCTGGACCACAGTTCTGCTTCTGGAAATGCAAAGTATCAGGACAACAGGCCTCTTTTATATTGATGCAACATGCAGGATGCTGAATTATATTGATACTATCCCTACACCATGGATGACAATCAGTTGGTACATGTTCCGGCAGAACATCAACAGGCCTAGGAAGCCAGGGAAGAATATACAATTGAAACCCCTTTTTACTGGGCATCTCTAGAGATGCAGCTTGTTTGCCCCTCGCTAACAGCCACTGGATTCAGCGGCAAAAAAAACACCTTTCTCGGACTCTGCAGGTCGAGGGTCAATATGACTTGGGTCCCACCGAGCCCAGGAGGTTGGGATGTCTTGCCAACCCGAACCCCAATCTGTGTGAATACTGTGCAAGTGCTGCCCCCATGTAATTGCCTACCGGCAAAAAATAGCTGACCATACACAATATACAATTATAAAGAAAGTATATTTATTAATGTTACCTTAACCAAATCGTTCTTAAGGAATAAATTTTAAAAAAACAAAAGGATCCATCATAATTAAAATTGTCAAATGTGCATAGGTTGGAGCTCAAATCTTCCAGAAGCTGATGTGTCTGATGTACTCACGGTGCCAACACCTATTTACCAATCACCAGTAGGATTTCCTCTCTTGGACTCCATCGGATCACGCATTCCCTTTGGATCGAATCCTACAGCTGGTTGTCTCAAGCTTCTTCTCTCTCCATCTGCTGCCGAAAAGACCTTGAACCACCCTGTCACAAAACCTCTCCGCCCAGTATTCTCTAGGACTTTCACCCAATTCCACCATCCTGATTGGATGACACTACATTCCTAAGCATGAATGTCACAGCACCTTATCTTTAATGGCAACCCAAACACTACCAGCAGAATACACTGCTTCTACAGAGGACTATTGAATGAAATACCCTACAACATTAGCAGTAAAATCTTAAGCAGGGCATTACACAGAAAAAAAGAGTTTTCCAAAAGCCCAGTACAGGACTAGCTCTCAAGAGACATGACACACTGTGGTTCTTTCAGGTGTTACACTGGACTGAAATTTCTGAGTGCCTCCAGAACATTGCCAGAGGCACAAAGGAAGTTTCATTCAGACAAAAAGGAGTAGGTTGACGTTCCAGTTACCTTTAATTCCCATAGGAGTTCAGAATGATGTGGGCAACTGGTGGACCTGAACATTTCAAAGTACAAAGTCCAAAGTAGAAAATTAATGTATTATTAAAGTACATACTGTATATGTCACCATATGCTACCCTGAGATTTATTTTCATGTAGGCATTCACAGTAGAACAAAGAAAGACAATCAAATCAATGAAAAACTACACACAAAGACCGACAAATAACCAATGTGAAAAAGAGGACCAACTGGGTAAATACAATAAGTAAGCAAAGAAACAATAAATAAATATAAGTTAGAGGATGACTTCTTTGAGCTCATCTACGAAAACAGCTTAATTTCTTCCCTTTAATGTCTCTCTTTCCCTTTTCAAGGTGGATGGGGTTCTGTCAGAGTCTGTGATCTACAGCCGCACTCAAGCTGTGGTTCTTTATGGTGATGGTTTCTGCTCCTGGGGCTCACCATCCGGCCGTTTTTCAATATCCCGAGGACGTGGACTGGAAGACATGCGCGCCTTTGGGGCGAGGTACTGCGACCCTGCGGACGGGCCAATTCCATGCCAACGTTGCCGACTGAGGCGTTGCGGAAGAAACAGAACATCGCGAACAGCGGATCCGCCGTCGGAGGCCTTTCTACTCAGACGATTGCTCTCTCCTCCTTTTCCTCTCGATGGTGGCGGAGAGTTTGCTGCTGATTCTCAAGTCGAAGAGCTCGGAATAAAAACAGCATGGCAGACTTTAACATGGTAATCAGCAAGTTATTTTGTTTTGTTGGTCTCCCCTCTCTCTGTGGTAACACATCTCTGTCCCATTATAACAGAGAAAGAGAGCTTGTGGCATAATGAATTGTCAGGTGAACAGGTAGTTTTTGCTGCCGATCACGGTCTTTAATAGGGGCTTTGCTTTTGCTTTCTTGGTAGGGGCTAATGTTTTCTGCTGAAATAAGTGGGTTTGTGGGAAGGGGGAAGGTTGATGTTTTGCTGCTGCTTGTGTGTGGGAGAGGGGAGGGGGGCTTTGTGGTTCTAATGTTTTATTGTCATTCATTCTTTGGGGTACTCTTCCGTTTTTCACGGACGTCTGTGAAGAGCAAGAATTTCAGGTTGTATACTGTATACATTCTCTGATACTAAATTGAGCCATTGAACCACTGCTGCGAGTAGGAGTTGTAGGATCCCTGATAGTGAGTCCATAGACAGTGGAATCATTTCAGAGGTGAGATGAGTGAAGTTACCCACACTGGTTCTGGAGCCTGATGGCTGAAGGGTAATAACAGTTCCTGAGCCTTGGTGTGTGGAACCTAAGGCCCGGGTATCTCCTTCATGATGGCAGCAGCGAGAAGACAGCATGGCCTGTATGGTAGGGTCCAAAATGATGGATGTTGCTTTTTGAGTGGTGGTTGTCGTGGCCATCCGTCAAGGTCGAGGATAATGGTCTTCATTCCGTTGATCTATTTACAGGCTCTCAAGTGGCTTATGAGTCGAATCTTGACCAACAGAGTGAAGATGCCTGTGCGTGCTCTTGTTTAATGTGCACTTGATGCTGCACTCCAAGAAGCACACAATACTTCACAAATCAACCAACTGATTCCAATGGCATGGAAACTACAACGGTTGGAGCTGATGGATTTGTTGCAGCCTTCAACCGCCTTCACAGCCATTCAGTTCGAAGTAACTTCATCCGCCTGTTCCACCGTTGAGGTCTTGGATGGATTGTTCTTTGTCAGGGACCTCAACCTCGACCTTACCGCCATGGGTGACCCTAACAGGAGCATAGCTCCAGACAGCATCGCTCTCGGGATCTCAGGACTACACAAGCTTCTCCACCATGACAAGGTGACAATCCACGGAGAAGTGTGTGGTAGTATTCATTCTAGATGTGTCCATTGACGAGGAGGTCTTTGCTTGTGAAGGAGTGGGCTGTATCCATTACCTTTTTCCTTAATTCCTGCATAGGAAATCTCCTACTGGCGAAGATGCTGGTGGAACTCAGCAAGTCAGGTAGCTGATAAACCCTACTACTGATACACCCTCCACATTTCTTCGAGTTTAGCCCCAGTCACTCCACAAATCTACATTTAGCATAGTTTTGTTTTCCTTTATGAAACATTTGGAAAAGAGCAAACTATCAACAAACAAAAAGATTGTTATTGAAATAAAGTCACAGATGCTTTGTGTTCCAATGTAAAGCTACGACTTCCTTTAAATTTAATTACTAATTTTGCTAAGACTTGGCAAAGGGAATAATAGCAAAGCTTTATTCAGTTGCACACCTGGAGCCAGATGTACATAAAAATGCATAAAAATATCATAATATTTAGAAATATACAAATAGATGTTGAATGGAAAAATAAATGATGAAAAGAACTGTTTGAAATATGTTTTTCAAACATCAGATTATATTCTTGCACAATGACCCTGTCTTTAAAACCAAAAGTAAACACTTAAGCAATTTTACCAATAGGCCTGCAGTCAATATTTGCTTTTGTACACTCTTGGGCTTCGATCACTTGCCTGTTTACCAGTACGAACATGAGTTACATGTATGGTTCCTGGGGATACCTCAGAAGCCGTTAGTCCAAGCTCTTTAGTTTAGGTAAGTCTGATCCGCTTTTTTTACCCTCTAACCTAAAATGGTGCCCTTTGACAAACAGATTGCTTCCAAAGATGTGAATATAATCCGGGAACAATTTGGGTTTGATCACAATTACACAAAATTAAACATCTTTATGACTTTAATCTAAATTACCTGCCACGATATTTTAATCATCTTTCCAGTGCATCCTAAACATGCGCTGAACACTCCTCCATGCTTTAAGCCATTAAGGAATTCTTCAAAAATGGAAGGCTAGCGATGCTTCCAGTATAATGCAATACTGTTGTGTATTATGTGAAAGCACCTCATCTAAAATCCAGCGGCCTGATCAGGTCTTTTGTGTGCAAAACCTGCTTAGTGTATTAATTCTGGGGTCCTTGGTGTCTGTGATGTGTTTGAGGATGCTTGACATTCACAGTGGTATCAGGCTATAATTTGATGTAATACATCTCAGATTCAGATTCAGATTCACTATTTATCGCATATACGTCGAAACATTGCATAAAATGCATCATTTGCGTTAACAACTACACATCTGAAGGATGTAACTCACACAAAATGCTGGAGGAACTCAGCAAGTTAGGCAGTGTCTATGGAAAAGAATAAACAGACAATGTTTTGGGCCAAGACCATTCATCAGGACTGAAGGGTTTCGGCATGAAACGTTGACTGTTTACTCTTTTCCACAGATGCTGCCTGACCTACTGAGTTCCTCCAGTATTTGGTGTGTGTGGCTTTGGATTTCCAGCATTTACAGATTTTCTCTTGTTTGCTCATGCTAAGGATGTGCTGGGGGCAGATATTCCAGCTCCGACAATGCATGCCCGCAGAACACAGAAGGTAGCACAACAAGCAACAACAAAACAAGCCCGCTCTATCCACCACCCACCTAAATATCCATCGATACACACAGATATCCCATTTGGCATAACCATACATTTCATGCTCAAGTCCTGCGTCTACACTCAGTGGCCGCTTTATCAGGAACTCTTGTACACAGCTTGTTCATGAAAATATGTAATCAGCCAATCATTAGGCAGCAATTTAATGCATAAAAGCATGCAGACTTGGTCAAGAGGTTCAGTTGTTGTTCAGACCAAACATCAGAATGGGGAAGAAATGTGGTTTAACTGTCTTTGACCGTGGAATGATAGTTGATGCCAGACGGGGTGGTTTGAGGGTCTCAGAAGCTGCTGATCTACTGGGATTTTTACACACAACAGTCTCTAGCGTTTACAGAGAAAGGTACAAAAAAACAGTGAGCAGTAGTTCTGTGGGTGAAAACGCGCTTTTATTGAGAGAGGTCAGAGGAGAATGGCCAGACTGGTTCAGGCTGACAGGAAGGCAACAGTAACTCAAATAACCATGCATTACAACAGTGACGTGCAGAAGAGCATCTCTGAATGCACAACATGTTGAACTCTGAAGTGGATGGGCTGCAGCAGCAGAAGACTACTATGCATTCAGTGCCCATTTTAGTAGGTCCAAGAGGTACCTCATATAGTGACTACTAAGTGTATACAGTGTATTCAAGAAGGTAACCAACGTTCCTGCCCCAACCCATCATAAATACCCTCTGACCCAACACTGTCGTTCTCTGCTGCTTCAATTCCACAGGCTCTTCTCAACTTCTCTGATGCCTCCGCAGACCTTTCTGAATTAATACCCATGATCCACAGCCTGTAACCCAGTCTGACAATTAGTGAGTACATTTCTATTGTGTACAGCGTCTTAGACCTGGAGGTCTATGGAATATCTCTGCGGGAGTGGCAATACATAACTTCCCGCTTATCGCCGGCTTAATGTTCCTTTGGAGGCGTGGTGAATTTCTCGGTCACCATGTCCACTGAACACATTGAAACTGTCACAGAGACGTACAATGCCTAGAGCTCTACTATATCCCAGTATTTGTCACTTTTAAAGGAGGAACCTAATTACATCATTGCATGAGTAAAATAAATGGAAGAAAAACAAGGTAATGTATTTTTTAATGCCTTGTCGATGTCTACATAGTTTACCCCTTCCAACACTGAGGCATGCAAGGGACTCTGTGTTAATCTGTGAGATCCCATTAAAACCATGAAGCAATGCAGTTGCTGTCAAGATACCTTTTGAAAGCTAATGTCTCATAAACACTTGGCAGATTTTGAAACATGTATCAAGCTTGTATCAGCCTGTGCTTGGTTCTAACAAGAGACTGACTCACTTTAGTCTGATTGTGAATGGGAAGGGAGTGTTGTGTGGTTCACCATGGAAAGGGTTTGGCTGCCTCGCCTGCAAACAGCAGTAGCTATCAGGCATGCACAGGGCCGGCTGCATTGTAGTCACTGTGGTCCTAAGCTCACAATGCATGTGGAAATTAAGCTATTAACAATGGGACGTTAATGTGTGTGGTGACTGCCACCCTCTTTCTATCCAGCGGGGATTTTGAGGCTGGGAAATTAACCCATGCGACTGTATGATGAGCTGCAGGAAACAAATTCACAGAAAGGACATTGTTCTGTCATAGCTGCAACAGATGTCAATCTTTATTTTAAATGCAAGTGGCAGATGATGTCTTTCTGAGGTAAAGTATCCTGCTGGTCGCACCACTGCCTGGCACAGAGGCTCCAATGCACGGGATCAAAAGAGGCTGCAGAGGGGTGCGGTCTCGACCAGCTCCGGCACATGCACAACCCTCCCCACCATTCAGGACATCATTTCCAGATGGAGGCATCCATTGTTGAAGTTCCCGTCCATCTGGGACATGGTCTCTTCTCATTACTACCATTGGGAATGAAGTACTGGAGGCTGAAGACCAATACACAACATTTTAACATCAGCTCCTTCCCCTCCACCAGCAGATTTCTGAATGGTCCATCTACACTAATGCACTATTCATTTTTTGCAGTATTTATCCATCTCTATTTATTTAGCTTTTTTAAAACTATTTATTGATTTATTATTCACTTATTGATTGTAATTTAAAGTAATTTTTTATCTATTACAATCTACTGCTGCCACAAAACAACAAATTTCACAACATACTGTATGTCAGTGATAATAAGTCTGATTCTAATTTCTCATTCATCAAACATCACTCGACATCAAAGATTTTGCTTCCTGAATACCTTTAGGTGTATCTTATGAATTTTGGGCTACTGATCATGAAAATCACCATGAAATTTCCCTATCACACACCGTTTTTAAAATAAACTTATGTTTATTATTTCAATTCATAATTCAAGTCAATTAAAATGTTGCCTACAATGTAAACTGGAAAGTTTCCTATCTTGTCCAGGCATGCTTAGGCAGCGCGGCTGTAGAATGGCAGGACAGGTTTCAATAATAATTATTGAGTTCAGGACTGTTAGAATGGAATTTGCTATCACCAGGCACAAAATTTCTATGAAGTATTTTGAAATTTGAGACAGATGCTTCTCAGAATAACTAATGCCAAGATTAAGGAAAACATTTCTGTTAGTCCACAAATCAAACAGGTCATCAATGACAGGCAATTTGAAGAATTTCTAGTGGGACCGGAGAAAATCACATGGAAGGCATTCAAGGAAGTTGTTGAAATTGTTCTCGGCATCTACAGAGCACCAAACTCCATGCAGCTGGTTGAAAGCATGTTTCAAGCATATAAAACCATGAAATACAACATGTCACTAAAGATTCATTTTCTGCATTCCCATTTAGACTTCTTCCCTGCAAATCTTGGTGCTGTTAGTGACGAACATGGTGAAAGGTTTCACCAGGACATTGCGGACATGGAGAAAAGATACCAGGGCAACGGGAATCCATCAATGCTGGCGAATTATTGTTGAACACTTAAGCGAGAAGCCTCGCACTGAGTACAAATGAAAATCATTAACAAAATACTTTTAACTTAGTTGAACTATTGCAAAACATCAGCACCATTATGCAATTAAACACATTATAGTCAATAAAAGTTAATTTGTTGCTTCTCCAAATTCCTATGTGATACAAGTAGTCTGAAATTATATTTGTGTTCATCTTCAAGCAGTCTATCATAAACAAAAAAAAATTCTGAGGAAGCAACACTTTTGTAAAAATTTATTGTCCAGTGTATTTAATCCCTGAACCAATTAACTCAGCACCAAACTCTCTCCCAGTTTACCTCTTATCTCATGGCCCTGTTTCTGAGCCTAATCGTTATTTTTTCACCGAGGTCATAGGCTGAATCCAAACTAAAACCCCAACCTGACATTTCTCACTAAAGAGATGCTGCAACCCTGCAAGATAACAGCATAAAAATACCTACGGGCCTTTTCTTAAATATCAGTCACACCCAGTAATGATTCATGTCCAAAACTGCCTGAGGCTCACTTTGCTTGGTCCAAGTGAATCCGCTTTGTCATGTAGTTATGTCATTCTTCTGCTATTTTGACCGTTCATTGCCTAACTATCTAATCATACATCAGTTGAATGGCCATTGCAGGATTGTGCATTTACAACTTTGTTTTTGAAGTGCTTTGCAATATTAATAATGTCAAAGGTAAAATATTTCTCTCAACGTTCCAGAGCTAATTTTGTTGATAAATGAAATAAATGAACTCCAATTCCAAAACCTTGTATTACAATTTTTAAATTTAAGAAATTGGACCAAAGGCCAGCACAGGGGATAGCATAAAGATTGAAAAATGCAGGAAATAAGACATAATAAATTAAAATGGAGTGGTTAGATGTTGCCACATCTTCTCCTAAAAGTGTTTGATAAATTGAAACATCAGATTTTGGACAAAAACATGTGTTTATTTGCTATTGAGTTGGTCTTGCTCCTAACAGTAAAAAGGATACTTTGTCTTCCGGCTACATGCTTTCTTTCTGCATGAAATCTAGACGCCCGTTTGCGTGGATGGTCCTCTGTGATATGGTGAAGTGAAAATGGACAGAATAGACCCAGCTCTTCAGATCTGTGAGATAAGTGTTTTAATGAGCACTTCAGATAAGTGCATCTTAGGTACTTCATCTTTTTAAATGTAAACATCTTCAGCAGATTAATTGGACTTAACATTTGCAAGTTCTCTGAGCAGACTGGCTCATGTCTAAGTGAAAGTGATGATTGCTTACCATCAAGTAAATTATGTCAAAACATTGTAACGACTATGTGGAAAGTACTATAATCACAGGGCCTCCTTTTCTTCTTTATTTGAAAAGTCTGTGTCTATACATATATAATGGCACTTGTCAGAGGGGCTCTGTGTCATTGACTTTGCTTGCACCTAGAATTTCCAATGATTTGTTTCAGACCAGCTTGTACTGGACTGGTGATATAAGTTCACATCACCCATATGCTCTATGTTCTACTACAGGATTATAGTTGACAGGAAAAAAAAGAAATTATTGCTGATAACACTTGGAGATCTGATGCTTCTCAGAAATTCTCTGGTCTTCCAGTGGCCAATCATTTTAATTCCAATACCCATTCCTGTTCTGAATGTCAGTCCATGGCCTCCTCTTGTGCCATGATGATGCCACTCTCAGGGTGGAGGAGCAACACTTTATATTCTGTCTGGGTGGCCTCCAACCTGATGGTATGAATGTCGATTTCTCCTTCCACCTCCCCTCTTCTTCTATTCCCCACTCTGGCCTCATACCTCTTTGCACCTGCTTATCACACGCTCCCCCTGTGTCCCCTCACCCTTCCCTTTCTCCTATGGTCCACTCTCCTCTCCCATCGGATTTCTTCCTCTCCAGCCCTTTACCTTTCCTACCCACCTGGTTTCACCTATCACCTTCTAGCTCTCCTCCTTCCCGTCCCCCCCATCTTTTTATTCTGGTGCCTTCTCCATTCCTCTCCAGTCGTGAAGAAGGGTCTCGGCTGGAAACGGTAGCTGAATATTCATTTCCATAAATGCTGCCTGACCTGCTGAGTTCCTCAGCATTTTGTATGTGTTACTTTGGATTTCCAGTATCTGCAGAATTTCTTGTATTTATGATTTACTTTTCAAAAGTTGTTTCCTTGTAATTTTGTGAAGAATCTACCTACCAAAATTGATATTTTAAAAGTACATTGACTTGTCATTGCTTGATGCAGAAGGACGCTGCAAGAGAAAAAGGATCTAATGTTTTCCCAGCATGTATGATGAATAAAGTCTACTCAGGCTTCCAGCCGGGTACAAGTATCATTTTTAATAGACATTTCAGTGACAAACTCCTCCATCTTCATCAGGGATGATACCTGGGCATGTCTAGTCCCGTGGTGTACATATATATATATATATATATATATATGTGTGTGTATATATATATATATATATATATATATATATATATATATATATACCCCCATAGTCCGTCCCTCCTGATTGGTTAGTTCTCATCCAATCAGGTTTCATCTTTGGTCTCACTCTAAGTAAGAACTGGAAATCAATGTGTACAAGATGGGACAGTGGAAACCTGAATGGATGTGGACTAACCAACCAGAGGGATGGATGATGGGGCTATAAATACCAAGCATTATTCCTGATGAAGATGGCAGAGTTTGTCATTGAAACATCGGTTAAAATCAATACTTGTACCCAGTTGGAAGCCTGATAAGAATCTATTCATTGATAGAAACATAGAAACATAGAAAATAGGTGCAGGAGTAGGCCATTCGGCCCTTCGATCCTGCACCGTCATTTATTATGATCATGGCTGATCATCCAACTCAGAACCCCGCCCCAGCCTTCCCTCCATAGCCCCTGACCCCCGTAGCCACAAGGGCCATATCTAACTCCCTCTTAAATACAGCCAATGAACTGGCCTCAACTGTTTCCTGTGGCAGAGAATTCCACAGATTCACCACTCTCTGTGTGAAGAAGTTTTTCCTAATCTCGGTCCTAAAAGGCTTTCCCTCTATCCTCAAACTGTGGCCCCTCGTTCTGGACTTCCCCAACATCGGAAACAATCTTCCTGCACCTAGCCTGTCCAATCCCTTTAGGATCTTATACGTTTCAATCAGATCCCCCCTCAATCTTCTAAATTCCAACGAGTACAAGCCCAGTTCATCCAGTCTTTCTTCATATGAAAGTCCTGCCATCCCAGGAATCAATCTGGTGAACCTTCTTTGTACTCCCTCTATGGCAAAGATGTCTTTCCTCAGATTAGGGGACCAAAACTGCACACAATACTCCAGGTGTGGTCTCACCAAGGCCTTGTACAACTGCAGTAGTACCTCCCTGCTCCTGTACTCGAATCCTCTCGCTATAAGTGCCAGCATACCATTCGCCTTTTTCACCGCCTGCTGTACCTGCATGCCCACTTTCAATGACTGGTGTATAATGACACCCAGGTCTCGTTTCACCTCCCCTTTCCCTAATCGGCCACCATTCAGATAATAATGTGTTTTCCTATTTTTGCCACCAAAGTGGACAACTTCACATTTATCCACATTAAATTGCATCTGCCATGAATTTGCCCACTCACCCAACCTATCCAAGTCACCCTGCATCCTCTTAGCATCCTCCTCACAGCTAACACTGCCACCCAGCTTCGTGTCATCCGCAAACTGGGAGATGCTGCATTTAATTCCCTCATCCAAGTCATTAATATATATTGTAAACAACTGGGGTCCCAGCACTGAGCCTTGCGGTACCCCACTAGTCACCGCCTGCCATTCTGAAAAGGTCCCGTTTATTCCCACTCTTTGCTTCCTGTCTGCTAACCAATTCTCCACCCACACCAATACCTTACACCCAATACCATGTGCTTTAAGTTTGCACACTAATCTCCTGTGTGGGACCTTGTCAAAAGCCTTTTGAAAATCCAAATATACCACATCCACTGGTTCTCCCCTATCCACTCTACTAGTTACATCCTCAAAAAATTCTATGAGATTCGTCAGACATGATTTTCCTTTCACAAATCCATGCTGACTTTGTCCGATCATTTCACCGCTTTCCAAATGTGCTGTTATCACATCCTTGATAACTGACTCCAACAGTTTCCCCACCACCGACGTTAGGCTAACCGGTCTATAATTCCCCGGTTTCTCTCTCCCTCCTTTTTTAAAAAGTGGAGTTACATTAGCCACCCTCCAATCCTCAGGAACTAGTCCAGAGTCTAACGAGTTTTGAAAAATTATCACTAATGCATCCACTATTTCTTGGGCTACTTCCTTAAGCACTCTGGGATACAGACCATCTGGCCCTGGGGATTTATCTGCCTTCAATCCCTTCAATTTACCTAACACCACTTCCCTACTAACATGTATTTCGCTCAGTTCCTCCATCTCACTGGACCCTCTGTCCCCTACTATTTCTGGAAGATTATTTATGTCCTCCTTAGTGAAGACAGAACCAAAGTAATTATTCAATTGGTCTGCCATGTCCTTGCTCCCCATAATCAATTCACCTGTTTCTGTCTGTAGGGGACCTACATTTGTCTTTACCAGTCTTTTCCTTTTTACATATCTATAAAAGCTTTTACAGTCAGTTTTTATGTTCCCTGCCAGTTTTCTCTCATAATCTTTTTTCCCCTTCCTAATTAAGCCCTTTGTCCTCCTCTGCTGAACTCTGAATTTCTCCCAGTCCTCAGGTGAGCCACTTTCTCTGGCTAACTTGTATGCTTCTTCTTTGGAATTGATACTATCCCTAATTTCTCTTGTCAGCCACGGGTGCACTACCTTCCTTGATTTATTCTTTTGCCAAACTGGGATGAACAATTGTTGTAGTTCATCCATGCAATCTTTAAATGCTTGCCATTGCATATCCACCGTCAATCCTTTAAGTGTCATTTGCCAGTCTATCTTATCTAATTCACGTCTCATACCTTCAAAGTTACCTCTCTTTAAGTTCAGAACCTTTGTTTCTGAATTAACTATGTCACTCTCCATCTTAATGAAGAATTCCAACATATTATGGTCACTCTTACCCAAGGGGCCTCTCATGACAAGATTGCTAATTAACCCTTCCTCATTGCTCAAAACCCAGTCCAGAATAGCCTGCTCTCTAGTTGGTTCCTCGACATGTTGGTTCAAAAAACCATCCTGCATACATTCCAAGAAATCCTCTTCCTCAGCACCTTTACCAATTTGGTTCACCCAATCTACATGTAGATTGAAGTCACCCATTATAACTGCTGTTCCTTTATTGCACACATTTCTAATTTCCTGTTTAATACCATCTCCGACCTCACTACTACTGTTAGGTGGCCTGTACACAACTCCCACCAGCGTCTTCTGCCCCTTAGTGTTACGCAGCTCTACCCATATTGATTCCACATCTTCCCGGCTTATGTCCTTCCTTTCTATTGCGTTAATCTCTTCTTTAACCAGCAACGCCACCCCACCTCCCCTTCCTTCATGTCTATCCCTCCTGAATATTGAGTATCCCTGAACGTTGAGCTCCCATCCCTGGTCACCCTGGTGCCATGTCTCTGTGATCCCAACTATATCATAATCATTAATAACAATCTGCACTTTCAATTCATCCACCTTATTACGAATGCAAAAGTTTGTGTCACTGCTGTATGTGCCATCTTTTTAATAGCAGTATTGTGAAAGATTATGAGTGGATGCCAGGCACTTGCAAAAGAGAGAGATTATTAAAACTAGACCAGCCATTGCTATCATGTGTCACTTACCCTACCCTCCTCTCTTCCTAGTTCAATTTCCCTCCCTACCAGGTTCCACCACTCACCTACCATATATTGGTAATCTATTTTGTAACCTCTCAGTCCTGATGTAGGGACTTACACCTCACACCTCTCACCTCTGCAGCTGCTGCTTGACCTGCTGTGTGTTTCCAGCATTCTGCTTTTGATCTAGATTCCAGTATCTGCAGTGTTGTTTGTCTTCAATCATTACCATTTCCACACTACAGCCAAGGATGGTAGAAATAAGAATGGGAATAAGCCTCTTGATTTTTGACCACTTGCCAACAACAGATGGGTAAAAGGACAACAAAAATAGCAAAAGGGCATGAAATGACAATACAATTTAATTACATAATATATTGTGATATGTTTAGTTTTGGATGGCGGGGCAGAGCTACGTCACCACCAAAGGGGGTGTAAGGCACTCCAAGGTGCTCCTTCCCTCTGCCAGACTGCAGGTCACCCTGGGGCAAGGTGTAGCACCTGCTGATCAGGGTCACCTGAAACCATTGGAGCAGGTGGAGGAAGGCCGTATGAGCAGCCGGTGCACATCACAAGTCCTGGTGAGGCCACTGACGCCAGGCAGACAACCTCAGGAGAATATTGATAATGGCTGGAGTGGCCCATCTTGTAAGGACACTGCCCAGAAGAAAGCAATGGCAAAATTTGGCAAGAGGAATCATAGTCAAAAGACCATGATCACCTACCATATGGCACAGCACATAATTATGATGATATGTATTTCAATGATAAGCTATTTTATTGATTTAATTACATATTGTGTAAAACTGTCGTGGTCATAAGCATAACAAAGTGCAATTTATGAATTTTAATCAGATCATTATAAAACAATATACAGGTACCATTAATTTCTTCAGGGTGCTCTGGTTGTTCCCCCATTCCAAAAAACCTTCTGGGTTGTTGGGTTAGTTGCCATGGTAATGATCCTGTAGTATGTTGATTAGTGGTAGAATACGAGGAACGGGAGTGGGGAATGATTTGATGGAAATGTGGATCAGGGTAGGCCTAGTGTAAAACTGAGAGTTTGACGTCAGCTTCTAGCATTGGACCGAGCGGCCCGTTTCAGTGCTGATTCTCTGTATATGAATTTTAAATGATTTTCTGGTTAATAGTTTGAATGGTTCAAGTTTCACTGTGAAGATGAACTGCAAAATGGGATTATTGCACTAGAATATACTCCCAGAACAAATGCAAAAGTATGGTTAAATTTTAAATTCACTTGTGTCCTGTCATAAGATAAACATAAGCTTCTGGCACTTATCAAATGTTACGTGTTGTACTCCCCTCTTAGACAGAACATTGCAAAAACTGCTGCAAAAACTGCAGGACATAATCCAAGCTGACATTTTAGTTCAGGGTTGAGGAGAATTTAAAGTTAAAGATTAGTTGTATTTCTTGCATGTACAGTGTATCAAAGTAGACAGCGAACTGCATCATTTGTGCCAAATCAAATCAGTGAGGATTGTGTTGGATGCCTCACAAGTGTCACCAAGTTTCCGGTGCTCACAACCTACTAACCCTAACTGGTACGTCTTTGGAATGTGGGAGGAAACCGAAGCACCCGGAGGAAACCCAGGTGGTTACGGGGAGAACATACAAACTTCTTCCAGACAGCCACGGGAATGGAACCCCGACTGGCGATTGTTGGTGCTGTAATGTGATTGCTCTAACTGCTGAACTGGAGAGTTGTTATCCTGTTACTCAAAATGGTAACTGTTAAAATGTCCACTCTTGAACTAATGTCATCAAAATTGTCATGTAGTCATCATCATTTTTCTGTTTGAGGAATCTCCTGAAAAAGGTTGCTGCACTTCATTAAAAAGTTTTTAAACTTATAAAGCAATTAAATACTTGTAAATCTGCATAGAAAATTGCTGTCTTTAAAGCTTTATTATTTTCAATTTGGAACTTAACAATTAGAATTGTCTTTCACTGACATCAGTTATAAAGGAATATGAACTAAAAATAACTGGGGTTTGGTTCTGTGTATTCCATTTCAAATCCTTTTTGCAGTTGTTATAGATGACATTATTGCAATCACAGGTAACATAAGATCAATAAAATGTATCAGAATATCATATTTACAAAAACAATACAACAGTTAAAGAGGAATAAAATTAAAAAGTAAGACTTGTATCAGTGACTTATTTACTCTTAATGTGAACTTTGTATGTCTATATCTGTTGACAATGATCAAGACCAAATGATGAAAAGGCATTCCAGGCTCCAGACTAGTCAATTGTGTAATACCTCACACAGTCAAAAGAAGCAATACTTTAAAACATGGTGTCAGTATCCTATATCATGTCTGTAATATGAATGACTAGGTGTTCTGTTCAACACATCATAGAGGTAAGACTTTTGGTGTTGAACGTTTCTGCCCTGGAATGAGAAATTATGGAAAACCAGCAGGATTCTGAGCTTAACTGTGGACCAGAAAGAGACGTTGTTATTGGCCTCCTCTGGCAGAAGAAAAGTTCAAAGTTCAAAGTAAATTTATTATCAAAGTACCTATATGTCAACCCTGAGAGTTATTTTCTTGCAGGCAATGACAGTAAATCCAAAAAACACAATAGAATCAGTGAAAGACTGCAACCAGCAGAATGGACAAACAACCAATGTGCAAAAGACAAAATAAAAGTGCAAATACAAAGGAAAAACATTTTTATAAATAAATAAGCAACAACGATTGAGAACGTGAAATGAAGAGTTCTTGAAAGTGAATCGATAGGTTATGGGATAGTGATGGGGCGACTGAAATTGAGTGAAGTCATCCCCGCTCCACAAGAGCCTGAGCGTTGAGGGGCAGTAACTGTTCCTGATCCTGGGAGTGCGAGTCCTGAGGCTCCTGCATCTTCTTCCTGATGGCAGCAATGAGAAGAGAGCATAGCCTGGACGGTGAGGGTGTTCGGTGATAGATGCTGCTTTCCTGCAACACTGCTCTGTGTAGATGTGCTCAATATTAACTTTGTGTATGCCAATTCATTTCAAGCATAAGTCCGAAAGATGTCATCAATCCAAGTTAAATTTACAATAAGTTAACATCATTTCAGGGGATAACCTCGTGGATAATGCGGAATGTTACCTCAACATATCAATGCAGCTACAAAGAAGGCACGACAGAAGCTATGTTTCATTAGCAGTTTGAGATTTGGTAGGTCACCAAAGACACTTGAAAATTTCTACAGATATACCATGGAGAGCATTTTAACTGGCTGCATCACTGTCTGGTATGGGGTGGAGGAGGGGTTTACTGCCTAGGGTTGAAATAAGCCACAGAGAGTCGTAAACTCAGTCAGCTCCATCATGGGCACAAGCCTCCATCGTATACACAAAATATCTGCAGATGCTGTTGTCAAAGGAACACTCACAATGCACTGGAGGAACTCAGCAGGTCAGTCAGCATCAGTTGAAAAGATCTTTTCAACTGGTGCTGACTGACCTGCTGAGTTCCTCCAGCGCATTGTGAGTGAGCCTCCATAGTATCCAGGACTGATGTCTCAAAAAGGTAGCGTCCATCATTAAGGACCCCCATCACCTAGGTCAAGCCTTGTTCTCATTACTACCATCAGGAAGGAGTACAGAAGCTTGAAGACACACACTCAGCAATTGAGGAACAGCTTCTAACCCTCTGTCATTCAATTTCTGAATGGACATTGAACCCATAAACTCTAGCTCACTCTCATTACTGTTATATTTCTATTTTCCACAACTTACTTAAATTAGTTATTATACATATAACTGTAGTTCAGTTTCTTTCTATTATTATGTACTTCATTGTACTGTAGCCACAAAGACAACAAATTTCACAACATATGCCAGTGATATTAAACCTGATTCTGATTCTATGGTTTTTTATTAACTAGGGTTATGTAGTTCCAACATATAAATCTTCCCAGGAGCAATCCAAACGATCTATTCTGCTATACTTATCTCTGGATATCATCTCAGTGAGTGCATGTCAGACATGTAATGAAAGAGTTAAATTATCAGAAAACTTTGTGCTGCCTGGAGTTCAGAGGCTGGGGAATGATTACAAACTTCTGGAAAAATTTCTACAGATGCACAGTGGAGAGTATCCAGGCTGATTGCATCACTACCCGATATGGAAAGACCAGCGCTCAGGAATGGAGAAGTCAGCAGAATGTGGTCGGTGCAGCCCCGTGCATTACATGGAAAGCCCTGTCCACCTCTGAGCACGTCTACTCTTCTCGCTTCTATCGTGGCACTGGAGTTACAGGAGCCTTGGATCCCACATCACCAGGTTCAGGAACCATTATTACCCTGCAACCATCACGCTGCTGAACCAGCATGAATTACTTCAGTCTCCTCCACTCTGAACTGATCCCACTCAAGATGCTGGAGGAACTCATCAGGCCAGGCAACGTCCATAGAAAAGTGTTTCCTTCAGCATTTTGTGTGTGTTGCTTGGATTTCCAACATCTGCAGACTTTCTCTTGTTTGTGACCGGACCACAACCTGCAGACTCACTTTCAAGGACGCGACAATTCACTTTCTCAGTATTATTTATTTACTGAGGTTTTATTTGCACCATCTGTCTTCTTTTGCACATTCATTGCTTGTCATTTTATAGTTCTCGTAAACTCTATTGTATTTCTTTATTTTCCTGTTAGTGCCTGCAAGAAAATGAATCTCAAGCTAAATGACGAGTCCTGATGCAGGGTCTGAGCCGGAAACAGCAGCTGTTATTCCTTTCCATAGATGCCGCCTGGCTTTCTGAGTTCCTCCAGCATTGTGTGTGTGTTGCAGAGTAAAATCTTCAGCCCTAACAAAGTCAGCTGCAGAAAATACAGACTTATATTCACCAGACACAGGAAGCCAAATCAAAATATACATGATTTATTCAACGGCTCTTCACCGACTACTCTGGAACAGCCCATCAACATTGTTATAGAGAGCAGTTATTGACATCACCCTCTTTAACCCATCAACATGGCTTAAAGAGGTGACAGTCGTGAATAACACTTGTCACAGCCCATATTATATTTTCAATTCTCTTCCCTCTCTGTTTTGAATAAAAGATAAGTAAATTGATTTTGCCACTTTTATGAATTTTACAAAGTTATCGATTGATTCACCAATTTTCGATGGTTCAATTTAATATCAGTGAATGTATACCTGAAAGCCTTACTCTTCACAGGCATTCATGAAACAGAGAGTTAAAAAAAACAAAGAATGAGTGACAGAGAAACATTAGAACCCCAAAGCACCTCTCTCCACTTCCATGCACAAGCGGCGGCAAAAGCATCAACCCTCCTCCCTCCTCCCTCTTCCCTCCTCCCTCTTCCCTCTCCCTCCCCCAGCAGGATGCAGCAGTCCACACCCACCACCCATCATGCCAGCAATAGCAGATCCTCCAAAGAGACCGTGATGTAGAGTCCACCAAAAAGCTACCGTCCATCCCAACACTTTGACGACTCAAACAGTTGCCACACTAGCAAGGGAGAAAGAGATGTTGCTCCTGCCACAGCGAGAGGGGAGGACAACAGCTCGCTGTTTCGATGTTACAATCTGTGGCGTCACTTATTTCAATTCTCCCGGCTCAGAACCCTGCAGAATGGGAGGGAGAGAGAGAAAAGTCGCTTGAGTGCAGAAACCCCCAACAGCTGCATCAGCTGTCTCCATGTTCCGATCTCCCACAATGCTTCAGTTGGTAACAACGACAAGGAATTGGGTTATTCACAGGGCTTCACCCTAAAGGCACAAGTCTTCCAAGCAGCCTCTGGAGATACCAAAATGCTAGGCCGTTCAGCAAATCCTGAGAGTAGGAACCGATCACCCAAGAAGAACGTAGTTTGAGCGCATTTGTAGATCACAGACTCCAACAGGACCCCAGCCACGTTGAAAAGGAAAGAAAAGACAGGAGGTTTAAACTGTTTTGCGGACTAATGGAAAAAAGTCACCCAGGTCTGCAGAAACCTTTAGCACCAGCTTTAGCTCCTCCCACTCCTCACCGAAACAGTTTTCTGTGGTCTTCCAGACAGTTTTGATGGATTTTGGCAGACTGCTGATCAACTATCCATCTCAGAACTGTGGCTCTCATTAGAAGTTTGATCTTGCAGCCATCTTCACTGTTCTCCCAGATACCATGTGCTAAGCATTCAAGACTCTAAACTCGAGAATTTTTATTGTCATTCTTCACTACGCTAGTGTAAAAGAGAGTGAAATGATTGTTGCACCAGATCTGAGGTAGCATTAAAAAAATCACAGTAAGGATATAGAGACATAGAAACATAGAAAATAGGTGCAGGAGTAGGCCATTCGGCCCTTTGAGCCTGCACCACCATTTATTATGATCATGGCTGATCATCCAACTCAGAACCCTGCACCAGCCTTCCCTCCATACCCCCTGATCCCCGTAGCCACAAGGGCCATATCTAACTCCCTCTTAAATATAGCCAATGAACTGGCCTCAACTGTTTCCTGTGGCAGAGAATTCCACAGATTCACCACTCTCTGTGTGAAGAAGTTTTTCCTAATCTCGGTCCTAAAAGGCTTCCCCTCTATCCTCAAACTGTGACCCCTCATTCTGGACTTCCCCAACATCGGGAACAATTTTTCTGCATTTAGCCTGTCCAACCCCTTTAGGATTTTATACGTTTCAATCAGATCCCTCCTCAATCTTCTAAATTCCAACGAGTACAAGCCCAGTTCATCCAGTCTTTCTTCATATGAAAGTCCTGCCATCCCAGGAATCAATCTGGTGAACCTTCTTTGTACTCCCTCTATGGCAAGAATGTCTTTCCTCAGATTAGGGGACCAAAACTGCACACAATACTCCAGGTGTGGTCTCACCAAGGCCTTGTACAACTGCAGTAGTACCTCCCTGCTCCTGTACTCGAATCCTCTCGCTATAAATGCCAGCATACCAATCACCTTTTTCACCGCCTGCTGTACCTGCATGCCCACTTTCAATGACTGGTGTATAATGACACCCAGGTCCCGTTGCACCTCCCCTTTTCCTAATCGGCCACCATTCAGATAATAATCTGTTTTCCTATTTTGCCACCAAAGTGGATAACTTCACATTTATCCACATTAAATTGCATCTGCCATGAATTTGCCCACTCACCCAACCTATCCAAGTCATTCTGCATCCTCTTAGCATCCTCCTCACAGCTAACACTGCCACCCAGCTTCGTGTCATCTGCAAATTTGGAGATGCTGCATTTAATTCCCTCATCCAAGTCATTAATATATATTGTAAACAACTGGGGTCCCAGCACTGAGCCTTGCGGTACCCCACTAGTCACCGCCTGCCATTCTGAAAAGGTCCCGTTTATTCCCACTCTTTGCTTCCTATCTGCTAACCAATTCTCTATCCACATCAATACCTTACCCCCAATACCGTGTGCTTTAAGTTTACACACTAATCTCCTGTGTGGGACCTTGTCAAAAGCCTTTTGAAAATCCAAATATACCACATCCACTGGTTCTCCCCTATCCACTCTACTAGTTACATCCTCAAAAAATTCTATGAGATTCGTCAGACATGATTTTCCTTTCACAGATCCATGCTGACTGTGTCCGATCATTTCACCGCTTTCCAAATGCGCTGTTATCACATCTTTGATAACTGACTCCAGCAGTTTCCCCATCACTGACGTTAGGCTAACCGGTCTATAATTCCCCAGTTTCTCTCTCCCTCCTTTTTTAAAAAGTGGGGTTACATTAGCCACACTCCAATCCTCAGGAACTAGTCCAGAATCTAACGAGTTTTGAAAAATTATCACTAATGCATCCACTATTTCTTGGGCTACTTCCTTAAGCACTCTGGGATGCAGACCATCTGGCCCTGGGGATTTATCTGCCTTCAATCCCTTCAATTTACCTAACACCACTTCCCTACTAACATGTATTTCGCTCAGTTCCTCCATCTCACTGGACCCTCTGTCCCCTACTATTTCTGGAAGATTATTTATGTCCTCCTTAGTGAAGACAGAACCAAAGTAATTATTCAATTGGTCTGCCATGTTCTTGCTCCCCATAATCAATTCACCTGTTTCTGTCTGTAGGGGACCTACATTTGTCTTTACCAGTCTTTTCCTTTTTACATATCTATAAAAGCTTTTACAGTCAGTTTTTATGTTCCCTGCCAGTTATCTCTCATAATCTTTTTTCCCCTTCCTTATTAAGCCCTTTGTCCTCCTCTGCTGAACTCTGAATTTCTCCCAGTCCTCAGGTGAGCCACTTTCTCTGGCTAACTTGTATGCTTCTTCTTTGGAATTGATAATATCCCTAATTTCTCTTGTCAGCCACAGGTGCACTACCTTCCTTGATTTATTCTTTTGCCAAACTGGGATGAACAATTGTTGTAGTTCATCCATGCAATCTTTAAATGCTTGCCATTGCATATCCACCGTCAATCCTTTAAGTGTCATTTGCCAGTCTATCTTATCTAATTCACATCTCATACCTTCAAAGTTACCCCTCTTTAAGTTCAGAACCTTTGTTTCTGAATTAACTATGTCACTCTCCATCTTAATGAAGAATTCCACCATATTATGGTCACTCTTACCCAAGGGGCCTCTCATGACAAGATTGCTAATTAACCCTTCCTCATTGCTCAATACCCAGTCTAGAATAGCCTGCTCTCTAGTTGGTTCCTCGACATGTTGGTTCAAAAAACCATCCCGCATACATTCCAAGAAATCCTCTTCCTCAGCACCTTTACCAATTTGGTTCACCCAATCTACATGTAGATTGAAGTCACCCATTATAACTGCTGTTCCTTTATTGCACACATTTCTAATTTCCTGTTTAATACCATCTCCGACCTCACTACTACTGTTAGGTGGCCTGTACACAACTCCCACCAGCGTCTTCTGCCCCTTAGTGTTACGCAGCTCTACCCATATCGATTCCACATCTTCCCGGCTTATGTCCTTCCTTTCTATTGCGTTAATCTCTTCTTTAACCAGCAACGCCACCCCACCTCCTTTTCTTTCATGTCTATCCCTCCTGAATATTGAATATCCCTGAACGTTGAGCCCCCATCCTTGGTCACCCTGGAGCCATGTCTCTGTGATCCCAACTATATCATAATCATTAATAACAATCTGCACTTTCAATTCATCCACCTTGTTACGAATGCTCCTTGCATTGACACACAAGGCCTTCAGGTGCTCTTTTACAACTCTCTTAGCCCTTATACAATTATGTTGAAAAGTGGTCCTTTTTAATGCTTGCCCTGGATTTGTCGGCCTGCCACTTTTACTTTTCTCCTTACTACTTTTTGCTTCTACCCTCACTTTACACCCCTCTGTCTCTCTGCACTCTTTCCCATCCCCCTGTTGTGAACTAACCTCCTCTCGCCTAGCCTCTTTAATTTGATTCCCACCCCCCAACCATTCTAGTTTAAAGTCACCTCAGTAGCCCTCGCAAATCTCCCTGCCAGGATATTGGTCCCCCTAGGATTCAAGTGTAACCCGTCCTTTTTGTACAGGTCACGCCTGCGCCAAAAGAGGTCCCAATGATCCAAAAACTTGAATCCCTGCCCCCTGCTCCAATTAGAGCATAAGGACAAACACAATAAATATAGTTATATAAGACTTAGTTTATATACCCTACATAAACTGATTGCATGTACATAAAGTGATGGTTTATATTGAAACATACAGTGAAATGCGCCTTTTGCTTTAACAACCAATACATCTGAGGGTGTGAGGGAGGCAGCCTGCAAATGTTGCCGTACACTCCAGCTGCAAAATAGCATGCCTACAATGTTCAGCAGAATAACACAGAACACAGCAAGCAACAAAACAACAACAGCAAAGCAAGCTCTGTTTCTCCCTCCCACTCTAGCGCATACACAATTCTTTAACCCCAGGGCAGACCATCTTCTTTGGCCTCCAGCCGCCAGCTGTCTCAGACTCAGACTCAGATTTGGATTTATGCCTGCAGACATTGGGCTTTTACTTCCTGACTTCCGATTCAGCTCCCGAGCCTCCATCTTCAGCATCAATCCCAGGACAAGCTGATTAAAGAACGCCAGACCCAAACTCCAGACTCGCAATGTTGGCGCCCCAAAAACTAGGTCTCAGACTCTGGTCTCACCGATTTGCTATCACCGATCTTCACACCAGCCTCAACACGGGACCAGAAATAAATTCTGACTGTGATGTTATCACCTTCCTCAGCAGTTCATTTTCATTCATTGTGCTCTCTGTAGGAAGTGGCATTATAATTCTCCAGGAATTAACTACTAACCTTTATGAAGTCTGCATCCTAAAAATTAACCGGACAGTTTTTCCGTCTAAGTGAAATAAGTCTGACCTCACTTTCTCCTGGGAACTCTCTGGAACTGGATGAAAGTGAAGTTCGCCCTTGATTGGTTTCTTTCTGAAGATTACTTGTTTGATATTTCTATATATAGAGCAGACCTGCCCACACATCCCTGGCAAGCACATTCTTTCGTTAGCTCTGATGAATGGTCACCCACTGATCTCCGAATATCTGGTTACTGAATGCCCAGTTCATCTCTCATGTGGATGTGGGTTCTGAGAACAAGTTTATCTTTACTCTGTGTCTCATTCCATCCTGACTGAATCACACTCTGCATTGACTCATCTTGTCTGGAAACTTCTTCAATCCCTTGCATTAATAGCTGAGAGAATGGAATGTCATTTGTCATATTGATTAGTTAAGCTCAGCATCTTTGTGCATCTCCTTCTATTGAATCCTTATGCTAGATGCCCTCATCCTCACTTGGATTCTCTATAACGTTTTTGCAACTCTTTGGAGAGGCTAAAAAAAACCAGCAATCTCAAGTGGCTTCTGACTGCTTTCAGTTCTCACATACATATACTGGTGAAACTTCTTCAATTCAAAGAGTTGATAGAATATTGAAACAGGAATATTTAACTCCAAGCCCAGCTGCAAACGGAGGAGGGTTGGGCCTGGGGCCCAGGGCTAGCCACCCCATCCTATGAAAACCCAGAGCTGCAGAAGCTCTAGAGGCCTCATCCCTGGGAGAGGAGGGATACACCAAGAAGATGGGCCACACCCAGAAACGATGTGAAAGAATGCCCCGGGACAGAGGGCACTGGCGAGCTACTGTTGGCGGCCTGTGCCCCAGCAGGGGTGATAGGCTTAAGAAGAAGGTGTACAGTTCTGCTTGCAATTTTATAGAAAGGACGTGATTACGCTAGACTGGGTGCAGAGAAGTTTCGCAAGGATGTTGCTGAGACTGAAGGAACTGAGTTATAAGGAGAAATTTGGTACGGTGAGAGTGCATTCCATGAAACAAACATTAACTTAGTAGAATTTTATCAAACCATGAGGAGCACAGGTAAGGATGGTCTCAGTCTTTTTCCCATGGTAGGGGAACTAGAATTAGGCTAAGGCTGAAGGGTGAAACATTTAAGACGGGATCTGAGGGGGATCCTCTTCACTCATAGAGTGTGGAATAATCTGCCAGTGGAAGTGGTGGACACGGGTTCGATTGCAACATCTAAGAGAAACTTGGATCGTTACATGGATGGGAGGGGTTTGGATGGCTATGGTCCAGGTGTGAGTCAATGGTACCAGGCAGAAATACAGTCTGGCACAGACTAGATGGGCAGAAGGGTCTGGTCTGTGCTATAATGCTGTTTGACTCTATAAAACTAGACAGCATTGATCTGAGGTGAGAGGGAAAAGCAAGATGAGAGGCAGGTTCTCACACAGCTGGATGAATGGAACAAGTGGCTAGAGCAAGTGGCAGAGACAGGTACCACTGCAATGAACAGACATTTGGACAGGTTCATGAAGAGGAACACCTTAAAGGGATATTTGCGACATGCAGGTGAAAGGCTCCAGCTCAGGAAGGCACCCTAGCTTGCATGGAAAGCCGAGGTGAAGGGCCTTTTACATGTTGTATAATCCTATGTCCCCATGACTCTATCACAGCAACTGGCCCCTTTGCAAAAGCCTTAGACACATCTATATAGCTAGGGTCATAGATTCATAGAAACAGGCCCTTTGCCCATCTAGTCCATCGATCTGCGCTGGGACCATAGTCCTCCATACCGCTATCATTCTTGTAGCTACCCAAACTTCTCTTAAATGTTAACATCAAATTCGAAATCTAGGGTGCCCAACATTTTTGCACAGGGCTATATGTACTTTGATAACAAATTTACATTGAATGGTTTGGTGGTTCCGAGAATTAATTCCAACATCTAAGGCACTGATAAACCATTGCAGAGCAATGTAAAGAATCAATTGTGTCACGTCTTATACAATTTTCTCCCTTTATGATCATTTGATACATTGGTCACAACAGAAGAATTTTGCACCCTCCGGTAAAGCCCCTCGAGGCCCAGAGATTCTGAAGAATGTATTAGATCTATTAAAATAATGTACCAAGTGTCCTAAAAATTAGATTGTATATTATACGTAAAGAGTGGGCCAACTCGACCATTCAATTAACATTGTAACTGTTCCGACTGTTAACTGCTGACTGTTGCTAGATTTTTACATACATTCAGGAACAGAGAAGATAGAGCTTGATAGAGCTAAAAACTGAGTTGGAGAAATTGACTTAAGAAGAAATAATCGTACATGTACACCCGCTCTTGAAAATCCAGCTTGATGTGTGTTCAGAAATAAAGTAACAAACTGAGGGAATGAATCTCAATCTGCTGATGGCTCATTGATGAGAGTCACTATTTAATAAAGATTTTTAAAGATCCTTAAAGATAAAATTGCCTATATTTGTCACATGTATATCAAAATATACTATACAGTGAAATGAATGCAACATACACAAAATGTTGGAGAAACTCAGAGGGTCAGGCAGCATCTATGGAAAAGAGTAAACAGTCGATGTTTCTGGCCAAGACCCTTCATCAGGACTGGAAAAAAAAGATGAGGTCAGAGTAAGAAGCTGGGTGGAGGGGAAGAAGGAGTACAAGGTAGTAGGTAGTAGGTGAAACCGGGGGGAGGGGAGGGGTGAAGTAAAGAGCTGGGAAGTCAATTGAGGAAGGAGACAAAAGGGACGGAGAAAGAGGAATCTGATAGGAGAGGACAGAAGACCATGGAAGAAAGGGAAGGGGGAAGAGCACCAGAGGGAGGTATTGAGCAGGTAAGGAGGGAAGATGAGAGAGGGAAATTGAAATGGGGAATGGTGAAGCGGAGGGGGCGGTCAAATGAGATGTGCAATTGTGTCAACAGCCAACACAGTCCAAGGATATGCTGGTGGCAGTCTGCAAGTGCCACCATCCTTCTGGCACCAACATAGCAAGCCCAGAATTTACCAACTTGTAAGCCTTTGAAAAGTAGGAGGAAGCTGAAGCACCCGGTGGTCATGAGGAGAACTTACAAACGCCTTACAGACAGCAGTGGGAACGGAACAGCGTTCGCTGGTACAATAAGGCATTACGCTAACCACTACGCTATTGTGCCCCTCTGTAAGTCAATAGGAAATGTTTTGGTAGTTCTGAGATGATTGAAAAGGTTCAGAGTACAAGAAAAGAATTCTGACATGGGAGCTTGCTCACGCTTAATGTATTCCAGCACAACATCTGGACAATGTTACTTGGAATCAGAGGAATTTCAGAAATGACCGAGTGTTGCATTTGAAGCTCTCAGCAGGGCAAATTCCAAGTGACATATGGGTACTTGCAGAAGGAGAAACACTGGAAGTGTCACAGTTAGGCCATGAATAGTGGTTGCGAACCTCCAGCTGATGCAGGGAGAAAGAACCGAAGCCAAACGAAAAGAAGGTGAATGGGTCACATGATCACCAGCGATGATCTGAAGGCGGATCAAGTCAAAGTTGTGGCAAGTAAGGAGAAGCGAAGCCCTAAAATTTCTGGCGCTTGTCAACTCTCTGAGCAAATCCTTGCCCCATCCGAGGACGGTGTGTGATTTTGCCAGCTGCCTTGCAGGGGATGTGGACAAGTGTTGGCCAGGTGATCGTAGTCATGCAGTCAAATCAATAATCAATAAGTCATACAGTCAAATCAATAATTAAGGAGACAATCAAATACAAACTATCTTCTAATGCTTTGGTGATAATATGGAGTTACTACCACAGGCAGATACATCAGCAGTCTTGCGGGAGGGTCAGTTGATAACATATACAAGTAGAGTTCCAATGAACATTGAGGCTGTGCAAAAGGTTTACACACACACACACACACACACACACACACACACACACACAAATATATAGCTCGGGTGCCTAAGGCTTTTGCACAGAACTGTAGTAATTTTATGTATTGCACTATTATTCCCGCCACAATAAAAAACAGATTTCATCAAAGCAGTATGCACCTATATTGTACTGTCTCAGTACTTTTATATTTGTGTGCTGTAGCACTTAATTTTTATTTGTAGTTATTTTGTAAATAACGCTATTCTTTGCATTTCTGGTTAGATGCTAATTGCATTTCATTGGCTTTGTATCTGTACTCGGCACAATGACAATAAAGTTGAATCTAATCTAATGTGTGAGTGATGATAAACCTGATTCTGATATGGGTTTCTATTGGGTTTGGAGAGTGGGAAGGGGGCAGGGAGAGGGGAATCGTGGTTGGAAAAGGGGTAAAGGAGAGGGGAAGGAGCAGGAAACACCAGAGAGACATTCTGTAATGATCAATAAACCAATTGTTTGGAACATAATGACCTTGCCTGGTGTCTCAGGGCTGGGTGTGTCTGCACCCCCACCATCCCAGCCCCAGTACTCCTTCTCTGCCATCTTTCCCACACCCCTCCTGCACTGCACCACTCTCACCATTCCCAACATCCTTTGCTCCTGCCAGATTTACAGACTCACTCTCTGCTCCACATTGACATATACAGTACTGTGCAAAATGTACATATGTGCCTAAGACTTTTACACAGTACATCATACCTGTAAAAACAAACTTTAATAAACTACTGAATGGAAGTACTCTTTGTTAACCTGCACAGACAGCCACTGTTGTAGCAGTGTGGGTAGAATTCTGTATGGCCCGATGTTCTGTGCACAAATGGACCCAGTGTCTGCACTCGTAGGAAATTCCTCACAAAGAGAGGAAATGCAACTCTTTCTTGGGAGAAACGAGTGTTTAAGCTACTTCACTCTCTGCACTGATGCCCAGGAGAGATAAAACATGAGAAAAGACCTCCAGTTCCTCTTCTACATTGTTGTTCTTTGTGGTTTGCCCTCATCCTGAGTCTCTGTTCACAGCTACGGTGCTGGCTCTATCAGTGCAGCAGATGAGATTAAAATACAAACAAGTTCACACATGTTTACAATAGAAAATGTTACCATGTGTTTGAAACATGCATATATTTTTCACTTTAGTGTATCTGGAGCCTGTGCATTCTGTCTGTGAACACAAAGCGAGCGGGGAAACTGTGAAAAAAACTCATTATTATTCAACATAGTCAGGGCACATCAATCAGCCACTGTGAAAATAGAATCAGAAAGGGAAGCATACTTATAGCAAATCATAAATAAAATTGCTTTTAAATCATTGAAATTTCAAACACTGGAGTACTAAACATCCTATTGAATATATTTTCCTTAATTCATCAAGCAGGAAATGCCCATCTTGCCAAATAATTAATGTTTGGAAGGATTGTGGAATGTGGGATTGTTGTTCCATAGCAGCCTTTCAACAGGTCCTGCAACACACTGATTTTTTTATTAAAACTGAAAATAAAGTGAATAAAATTATTATTATAAACATAGCTTTTTTCTTCAAATTGAAAATAAAGGCTGTTTCTTTAGTGTAAGGTTTGTATAATCCTGCTGCTTTCACCTGATTGGATAGTTACATGAAGCATGACGGTTGCAGCTTTAGAAGCAGTGAATGTGAACAAATTACACATAAGTGATATAATTTTATGCTTCCATTGTCCTTATTTAAATTCTGGTTCCCATCTGATTCTCTGCGATGGAAGACGCTGAGGTGTTAATGGATCACGGATCAGTTAAACGTACCTCATGGAAATCAAAAATCAGAAACAGAAACTACGTAGCAGGTCAGGATGCATCTGTGGGAAGAGAAGCAGATTTAATGTTTCAGGAAAGACTTTAAGATTCAGATTCATGTTTACTATCACCGGCATATGACGTGAAATTTGTTAACTTAGCTGTAGCAGTTCAGTGCAATACATAATATAGAAGAAAAAAATAAAAATAATAATAATAATAAATAAATCAATTACAGTATACATATATCACACAGATTAAAAAACATGCAAAAACAGAAATACTGCATATTAAAAAAAAATGACGTAGTGCATTAACAACCAACACACACAAGAATATGTTAAGGGCAGCCCGCAAGTTTCACCACATGTCCCAGGGCCAACAATGGCCACAAGTTCAGTAGAACTACAGTAAAACAAACCTCTTGCTCACCCTCCCTCAACCCACCACCACACTCAGCTACCTGACTTGCACAGACCTCCGACCCCATTGACCCAGGCTCCCCTGACCCCTTTGGGCCTCTAGCTTCAGTCTTTGACCTCCAGGCTTCTGCCTCTGTTTCATTAATGCTGTTACATTAACTCCTTCTTCTCCCACAATCATGCCTCATAATTGTTCATCAATTCCTTTGTAGGGGAGACAATTACAATATGACAATCAAAAAACTGCAGACGTGGAAAATCTGAAATAAAATCAAAAATGTTGGAAAAGCTTAGTAAGTCAGGCAGTATCTGTGGAAATTGAAACAGAGTTAACATTTCAATTTGAAGTGTCTTCAAATTATCTTGTCACAGGTGCTGCCTGACCTGCTGAGTGTTTCAATATTTACCGTTTTATAACAAAGACTAAAGGCCTGAATTCCTCATTTTCTCTCCACTAATGTGCCTTCGTTAACCAGGATTCCCATCCCACAACTTGATTTCATCCATTCACTCTGCAGTGGATAGATGAGTGGATGACTCCCTTTCAAGGACTATTCATCTCATGTTCTCAAAAGTCAATGTTTCTTTATTTATTTTTGCATTTTCATAGTTTGTTGTCTTTTACATATTGGTTGAATGGCCAAGTTGGTGTGGTCTTTCTTTGATGCTGTTATAGTTATTATCATATGAATTTATTGAACATGCCTGAAGGAAATAACTCTCAGGGTTGTATATATATGTACTTGGATAATAAATTTACTTTGTACTTTGAGGAGCCTGGGTGAGCAGAAAATTTGCATGGCCTATTCTACTCTGCAGACAGCTTTGAGCTTTCCACACAATTGAATTTTGTGTAAGGGGCAGGAATCATGCACAAAACATGTCATTTAATGGGTGCAAACTTTCTACTGATTACCCACCACCGTGCTAGCTCTATGTGAATCCAATGCTTCCTGACCCCGAGGGGCAGTGTAAAATCTCCAACTGGAAAGAGAAAGCCGTCAGCTCCAGGTCCCAGTTTTCCTTGCTCATCAATCTCGCTCAGAGGAAAAGTGTAATGGGACCGGCGTGAGTCTGCAACAAAAGCAGGCAAAAGAAGCCTGGAAACAAATGATACAAAATTACCCAGAAAGTAGCCTGAAGTTCTCTTGTAAAGCACAGTGATGCCGTGTGTTTCCCAGAGGAACTTTATTAAAAATTTGATTGCTCAGTTCAATTAGATCGTAAGACTGTAAGACATAGGAGCAGAATTAGGCCATTCAGCCCATCGAGTCTCCTCCACCATTTGATCATGGCTGATTGATTCTCCTTCTCGACCCCGTTCTTCTGCCTCCTTCCATGTCCTTTGATGCCCTGACTAATTAAGAAACTAAATATACTCAAAGACTTGGCCACCACAGCCATCCACGGCAATGAATCCCATAGAATCAACCACCCTCTACAATAAGCAGACACAAAACGCTGGAGGAAGTCAGCAGGCCAGGCAGCACCAATGGAACAGAGTAAACAGTCGACATTTCGGGCTGAGAGCCTTTGGCAGGACTGGGGAAAAAAAAGCTGAGGAGTAGATTTAAAATGTGGGGGGGGGAGGGGAGAGAGGAACACAAGGTGGTAGGTGAAACCTGGAGGGGGAGGGATGAAGTAAAGAGCTGGGAGTGATTGGTGAAAGAGACACAGGGCTGGAGAAGGGGGAATCTGATAGAAGAGGACAGAAGGCCATGGAAGAAAGAGAAGGGGGGAGGAGCACCCGAAGGAGGTGATGGGCAGGCAGGGAGATAAGGAGACAGAGGGAAAAGGTGATGGGGAAAGGTGAAGGAGGGAGGGGGAAGGGCATTACTAGAAGTTCAAGAAATCGATGTTCATGCCATTCCTACACAGACGGAATATAAGATGTTGTTGCACCAACCTGAGTGTGGCCTCTTCACGACAGTGGAGGAGGCCATGCATAGACATATCGGAATGGGAATGGGAAGTGGAATTAAAATGGGTGTCCACTGCGAGATTCCACATTTTCTGGTAAGTGCTTGGCGAATCGGTCGCCCAATCTACATCAGGACTCACCGATATACAGGAGGCCACACCGGGAGCACCAGGCACAGTATATGACCCCAACAGACTCACAGGTGAAGTGCCTGGAAGGACTGTTTGGGGACCTGAATGAGGAAGGAGATGTAAGGGCACCTTAAAAAACCCTTAATCTTGTTATTTCATGCTCTTGTTATTAATAGCTATTTACTTATGTTAGCATTTGCAGAGTTTGTTGTCCTGTGCACTCTGGTTGATCTTTCATTGATTCTGTTATCTTTACTATTCTGTAGATTCGCTGAGTGTTTCCACAGAAAAAGGAATCTCAGGGTTGTATATGCTGACGTGTATATACTCTGATAACCTTGGGGAACTCTGCAAGGTGAAAGGATAGCTGTATTCAAAACAAGAGTGAGAATTTTTTTTTAAAATCCAGATGCCAGAAATCTTAGATCAGAAACAGAAAATGCCAGAAGTACTTCCGGTTTGGTCACTGGCTGCTCGACCATGGCTTTCGGTCAGGCGCCGGACACTCGGAGAGATTCGGCCGGGGGGGGGGGTGGCGGGTGCCCGGCGCTCTGCTGGGGGCCGTGGTCGAGTGGTCAGCGACTTGGCCGGCTCCCCCACCGGACTTAGTCTGGTGAGGAGGGTGTGAGGACACCCAGCAGGACTGAGAAAACAAGACCTGACAAAGGGTGGATGAGCTCCTTGTGAGCCAACGGCCATCTTCCGTGGAAGAGATTAAAGCCTCATCACGTATCTACGAATCGTATGCTATGCACCTAGTTAGAAGAGACATGGTGAACTTGGGCGCTGCACCGTGTGCCTGGACCTGCCCAAGGCCTCCGCCTAAGGAAGGGCCAAGCTCGAAGAAGCGGCCGTGGCTGGAGGCTGACGCGGCCTCGGGCTCGAGTTCGGTGGGGGCGGCAGTGGGCAGTGCCAAGGTGGCCAGCAAGAACAAACTGGAGGAGATGCTGTACTCGGTGCTGTCGCAAGATCGAAGAAGATGGAGGTGCATAGCTGCCAACCTGCCAACCCCGGATTCAGGACAGCACCCACTGACTGACTGACTGACTCAGGTCACATCAGTGGGAAGATGGGAAGAATTAAATTTTCAAGTGCCGGCGAACAGCATCGATGCTGCCCATCGTGGTCAATATTTCCAATGTGTTTTTATTAGAATGACAGCAATCCATCTCTGGGTGGCAACGTTAATTCGTTACACTTGTGGACAGAATATAGTGTTAATGGGAAGACTCTTGGCAGTGTGGAGGATCAGAGAGATCTTGGCATCCGTGTCGATAGGACACTCAAAGCTGCTGCACAGGTTGACAGTGTTGTTAAGAAGGCATACGGTGTGCTGATATTCATCAACCATGGGATTGAGTTCAAGAGCTGTGAGGTAATGTTACAGCTATATAAGACCTTAGTTAGACCCCACTTGGAGTACTGTGTTCTGGTCACCTCACTACAGGAAGGATGTGGATACTATAGAAAGAGCGCAGAGGAGATTTACAAGGATGCTAGTAACACACATCAAAGTTGCTGGTGAATGCAGCAGGCCAGGCAGCATCTCTAGGAAGAGGTACAGTCGACGTTTCAGGCCGAGACCCTTTGTCAGGACTAACTGAAGGGAGAGCCAGTAAGAGATTTGAAAGTGGGAGGGAGAGGGGGAGATCCAAAATGATAGGAGAAGACAGGAGGGGGAGGGATGGAGCCAAGAGCTGGACAGATGATAGGCAAAAGGGATATGAGAGGATCATGGGACAAGAGGCCCAGGGAGAAGGAAAAGAGGGAGGGGGGAAAAAAAACCCAGAGGATGGGCAAGGGGTATAGTCGGAGGGACAGAGGGAGAAAAAGGAGAGAGAGAGAAAGAATGTGTGTATATAAATAAATAACGGATGGGGTACGAGGGGGAGGTGGGGCATTAGCGGAAGTTAGAGAAGTCAATGTTTATATAAATAAATAACGTGTTTGCGTTTACAAGGATGCTGCCTGGATTGGGGAGCATCCCTTATGAGAATAGGTTGAGTGAACCTGGCCTTTTCTCCTTGGAGCGACGAAGGATGAGCAGTGACCTGATAGAGTGTATAAGTGATGAGAGGCATTGATCATGTGGATAGTCAGAGGCTTTTTTCCCAGGACTGAAATAGCTAACACAAGAGGTCACAGGTTTAAGGTGCTTGGAAGTAGCTACAGAGGAGATGTCAGGGTTAAGTTTTTTACACAGAGAGTGGTGAGTGCGTGGAATACACTGCCAGCAACAGTGCTGGAGGCAGATACAATAGGGTCTTTTGAGAGCCTCTTAGGTAGGTACAAGGAGCTTAGAGGGCAAAGTGGTAGGGTAATTCTGGGTAGATTCTAGAGTACATGGTCGGCACAACTTTGTGGGCCAAAGAGCCTGTAATGCGCTGTAGATTTCTATATTCTATGTATTATGGTAATTGTAACAAATTAATCATTATCTGTGGTATATTAGAACTGACTAATTGTAGATCTTTAGGCAGGTAAGAAACACTGGCTGATTTCTCATGCCACTGATGAGCGATAGTCTAAGTTGGAACATAGTGGCAACTCTTAGCAATAGGAAGCTGCTGCTTAGATACCAATGTGGATGTGAACTCCAGAAGTCAGTTAGACAGAAGAATATCATTACAGGCCAACCGCTGGCAATGAAGGGGTACTGATTTAACCAAAGTCCATAAGTCAGTTAGTTTCCATTAATTCACAAAATACTCAAAAATCACTTGATTCGGCAACTGTACCACCACAGAATTGTAGCGAATGGCATCAAAAGCACATAAGATTGATGAGAAAGAAACAACAAGTAGAGAGAAAGAGGAAACTAGTTCTGGCATTGTTGGAATGTTCAGACTTCAGAGTTTGGGAACTGATTTGTATGTACGAGTGTCCACAATCTGGACATTTGTAATCTAGCGATGCTGTGAATTGGAACCTGATTAGTGAAGCAATCTTTGTTGTTTTCTCATCATCACAAAAAAAACATAATAGAAATTTCTTGGCCTGGATGTATGAGTTTTGACCCAAGCAGGTCATGATATTTGAAGTGCCAATTATCGTGTCTCCAACAACAGTGAATATCCATATTCATCTGAGGAATGACTCCAACAATTATTTCTGTTTGGATTTCTGAGCTTATTCCAGATGTGTAGTCAAGATAAAACTAAGCTTATGGGCTGTAGTATACGTATGTGCTACTGGAAGTCCAGACTTATTTCACCATGCCAGTGTCATTCAGTTCATTAAAACTGGAACAGAAAGCTAGTAATAGCAACTTAGAAGCAATAATAGTGACCATGGAAAATGTCATGAAACCAGCCTGCTTCACAATTGGATGCTGGGGAAGAAGATCTTCTCTATGGATTACATGTGACTCCAAAGATTCAAAGATTCAAAAAAGGTTCAAAAGTTCAAAGGTTCATTTGTTTTCAAAGTATGTATCTATGTACAACTCTGAGCTACATCTTCTCCAGATAGCCGCGAAACAAAAAAAGTCATTCAGAGAGAAACCTCAAACCCACACCCCGCACAGAAATGAACAATAAATGTGTACCCTCTTGCATCTGGAAGGGTTTCTCTTTTTATCTCTCTCACTCTCGCGTGCTTCAATATGTTTAGAACGCAGAAGAGTACAGCACAATACAGGCTCTTCAGCCCATAATGTTCTGCTGACCTTTTAACTCTACTCCAAGATTAATCTTACCATTCCCTTTGGCATAGCCTCCTTCATAGAGTATACCTCTCTCCCCAATTGAGCATAACTCATTTCCTATTTTTCCAAAAATATACCTACTTCCTCTTTAAAAAAATCTCTCTCTATATATTTACTTATCTCTCTCTCCCTCCATCCCTCTGAACCAGCGATACATTCTGTTCAGAGGGAATGAACTCTAAGTGAACTTCCTTGCCTTGAAAACCCCATTTGTTTCGCTGATACATTGGTGAGCAAGAACACACTGTAGAACCTCACTGTGGAAGACACTAGCAGTGTGCAAAGTGTTGAAGGGTGTGAGGGAAGAGAAGTGGGTGCAGTTACTATTACAGGGGAGAAGGTGCTGAAAAAGCTGAAAGACAAGGGTACAGCACACACACAAAATGCTGGAGGAACTCAGCAGGGCAGGCAGCATCTACGGAAAAGTGTACAGTCGACTCTTTTCCTAGGTGCTTGAGTTCTTCCAGCATTTTGTGTGTGTTGCTCAGATTTCCATCATCTGCAGATTTTCTCTTGTTTGAGATGTAAGGGGACATAAGTCACCTGGGCGAGATGAACTGCACGCTAGGGTTTTGAAAGAGGTAGCGGTAGGGATTGTGGAGGCATTAGTAATGATCTTGCAAAAGTCATTGGACCCTAGCATTGGTGCCAGAGACCTGGAAAATTACATATGTCACTCTACTCTTTAAGAAAGGAGGAAGGCAGCAGAAAGGAAATTATAGACCGGTTAGCCTGACCTCAGTGGTGGGGACGATGTTGGAGTCAGTTGTTAAGGATGAGGCTATGGAGTACTTGGTGACACAGGACAAGATAGGACAAAGTCTGCATGGTATCCTTAAGATAAAATCTTGCCTGACAAACCAGCTGGAATTATTTGAGGAGATTACGAGAAGGATAAATGAAGAGGATGCAATGAATGTTGTATATTTGGATTTTCAGAAGGCCTTTTGATAGGGTGCCGCACATGAGGACGCTTACCAAGTTAAGAACTCGTGGTATTACAGGGAAGTTACTGGCATGGTTCAGCATTGGCTGATTGGTAGGAGGCAGCGAGTGGAAATAAAAGGATCCTTTTTCCGGTTGGCTGCCGGTGACTAGTGGTGTTCCGCAGGGCTCAGTGTTGGGACCTCTACTTTTTATGCTGTATAAAAATGATTTAGATGATGGAATAGATGGCTTTGTTGCCAGATTTGCAGATGATACAAAGATTGGTGAAGGGGCAGGTAGTGTTGAGGAAACAGGAAGGCTGCAGAAGAACTCAGACAGATTAGGAGGATGGGCAAGAAAATGGCAAATGAAGTATAATGTTGGAAAATGTATGGTCTGGTCATGCACTTTGTTAGAAGAAATAAGTGTGTGGACTATTTTCTAAACAAGATGAAAATCCTAAAATCTGAGATGCAAAGGGACTTGCAAGTCCTTGTGCAGAATACCCTAAGGTTTATTTGCAGGTTGAGTTGGTGGTTAGGAAGGCAAATGCAATGTTAGCATTCATTTCAAGAGGTCTAGCGTATTACAGCAGGGATGTGATGCTGAGGCTTTATAAGGCACTGGTGAGGCCTCACCTTGAGGATTATGAACAGTTTTGGGCTCTTTAACTAAGAAACGATGTGCTGGCATTGGAGAGGGTTGAGAGGAGGTTCACAAAGATGATTCCAGAATGAAAGGGTTATCATATGAGGAATGTTTGATGGCTCTGGGTCCGTACTCGCTGGAATTCAGAAGGATGAGGTGGGATCTCATTGACACCTTTTGAATTTTGAAAGGTCTAGACAGAGTAGATATGGAAAGGATGTTTCCCATGGTGGGAGAGTCTAGGACAAGAGGGCACAGCCTCAGGATAGAGGGGCATCCATTTAAACAGAGATGCAGAGGAATTTCTTTAGCCAGAGGGTGGTGAATTTGTGGAATTTGTTACCACAGGCAGCTGCAGAGGCCAGGTCGTAGGGTATAGTTAAGGCAGAGATTGAGAGGCTCTTCACAGGACATGGCATCAAAGGTTACGGGAAGAAGGTGGGGGACCGGAACAGAGGAGGGGTAAAAAAGGATCAGCCATGATTGAATGGTGGAGCAGACGGTGGGTCAAATTGCCTAAATTCTACCCCTATGCCTTTCGATCTTATATTACTGATCCCATTCACTATACTGTGGTGTCCATGTCATAAAAATTAAAAGCTACATTGTTTTGATACCCACAGGGAATGTTTGAGTGGTAGTCACATATGTAAAATACATCCGAAACAATCCCTTCTGACTGCTAGAATATTGGGATGCCCAGCCTTCCAGGCAAAAGTGGAAGGAGGAGTGGGTTGAACTGAGTGTGCAACAGTGCAGCTGACTTGCTAAGTTCAGGAAATCTTTTCTACTATTTAAAGCGGCTCAAACATAGAATGAAAACAGCAGACGCAATATTTCTCCACCTAGTAGTGCCCCAAAGCAGCAAATTTCCTTTTTTAGTGCTGGTTTGCACGTTGTAAATATCAACTGTTTGTACATCAGATCAGTAAGGGTGAACATCATGCTGGTGAGCAAAATAGTGCACTGCACTATTACCTGTAACACCTAAGCAGAGTTTTACCACCAGAACAAAAGCTTCTAGCACTAACAAAAATCCTACTGGAAAGACAGGGCATAGTTCCTGTAGGGCAAAAAGAAGCCCAGAATTAGGTACACCATTGCCTTACTGCAGTTTAGGCCAATTTTCAGCTATACAATCTTGATTCCTTTTAGAGTTTTTCAAAGAAACTTCTAGGCCAGTGTGAAATGTACAAGGGTAGACTAAATATGAGAGGTGAGAGAACACAGGGAGCTGACAATGGACACAAGACGGGATAATTGACTGGACAAGAAAGTGGCCAAGGACAATATAATGTCAGAGGACGTGATGTTTACCACTTGGGTAGGGAAAGTAGGGGAATAGGTTTTGTTGAGTAACTCATTGATTGCAAGTGCTTGTTAATGAAATGCAGAAAATAGATTTTCAGGTACAGAAATCAAATAGAAATGCAGTTCTATGTTGTCCTTTATTGCTTGGGGGTTGGAGTACAAGTGCAATGGGGTCTTCTGCAGTTGATCTGGGCTTCAGTGAGATCAAAACTGAGTGTGATTTTGATTGTTGTGTTTGAGAAATCATATATAGGCAGTCCATATGTTACTTAAGGTTTAGTTCCTGAGAACTATCCATAATCTAATTTCTCCATATCAGAAATGTCTACTTCCTTTAATAAGCCATATCGTTTTATTCTACATGCATACTCTTCAGGTCAAGTCAAGTTTATTGTCATTTAACTATATACTTGTATATAGCACATATAATTATATAATGTACAGTATATAAAAATAAGACATTTCTCCAAACCAGGGTGTAAAGCACAGTGGTGTGTATAACATCATCATCAGTGATCACTCGTAGTTGAGAATGATTCTTCTCCTGGTGGTTGGTCTGGTCACTTGTGGGTCTTGAGATGACTGAAGAGACTGATGCATGATCCACGAGTCCTATTGCAGTGATGGCAAGTGCAGGTCATTAAGGTGGTGGTGGGTATAGCTGGTTGGGCCTCTCCCAGTCTCTCCTTAGTCTCAGTGGCAGGGTGGAGGTATTGTTCGAGCTGTGCAGTCTCCTCACTGACAGTCCTTTTCCGCTTTCCCTATCCTGTGATAATTCCTGCCATCCATTCAGGCTGATGTGGCAGTTCCTCAGGTAGGCCTTTATATTGTCTTTGAACCACTTTTTCTGCCCTCCAGGAGTGCGCATTGCATCTTTGAGTTGACTGAACAGGAGATGTTTGGGGAGGTGGGAGTCAGGCGTACAGGATGATGTGGCCGACCCATCGCAATTGGTGTTCAGTCACTATTGTGGCTATGGAGTTAATGTTAGCTTCTTCCACAATGCTGGAGTAGGTACGCCTGTTCTTCCAGCTAAGTTTCAGAATCTTTCAGAGGCATCTTTGATGGTAAGTTTCTGGGGATTTTATGTGCCTACTGTATGTTATAATAATAATAATAATAAGTACTTTATTGATATCAAGTAGGAAATTCTTCCATTACAGCAGCAACATTTATAAACATACATAGCAGAGTATGTTTATAAATAGAGCCCCCCATCTGACTTATAGAGAATCTGGACTCCTTGTGGGAAGTCTTGGCCTCTGAGGCAAAGAATGGCTGCAGTGAAGACAGCAGACAGAGTTGGGGCAATGATGCACCCCTTTTTGATACCGGTCTCAACCTTGAAAGGTGATGTTTCAGAGCTGCTGTGCTGATGACTGTTACACTCATATCATTGTGTAAGAGCTGCGAAATCTTGAGGTATTTCTCTGGGCATCCTATTTTGGACAGTACCTGCCAAAGGGCAGGACGATTTACAGAGTCAAATACTTTTGTAAGGTCTATGAAGGCTATATAAAGTGGGAATTTTTATTCCTGGGCTTTCTCCTGCAATTGACGTGCTGTAAAAATCGTGTCAGATATTCCTCTGGCTGGACGGAAGCCACACTGAGACTCAGGCGGGAGATCTTCTGCTAGGGGTGAAAGCTGGTCAAGGGAGCATTTTCGATGAGTTTACAGACTGGAATGGATCAGCACGTTGACATCGTGTGGAGGCTTGTGTGCTTCAAGGACTCCGTCAGGCGATGCCAGCTCAGGGCCACCCTTGTTGGCACGGCTGTGCACGAGATGTCAGATGAAGATTGATCCATCCCTGGCTCCTGAACAGACAAGCTCACGTCTGCCCACCCGGGCCACACTTCATCATCAGTTGGTGGTAAGGACGGCAAATGCATAGTTAGCACTTATTTCAAGAGGGCTAGAATACAAAAGCAAGGATGTAATGCTAAGGCTTTACAAGGCTTTGGTCAGGTCACACTTGGAGTTTTGTGAACAGTTTTGGTTCCCTTATCTAAGAAAGAATGTTCTGGCATTGGAGAGGGTCCAGACGGTTCATGAGAATGATTCCGGGAATGGGAAGTGAAAGGGTTAATGTATATGGAGCATTTGATGGCTCTGGGCTTGTACTCGCTGGAGTTTAGAAGAATAGGGGTGGGGGGATTTCACTGAAACTTATCAAATATTGAAAAGCCTAGAAAGAGAGGATGTGGCGGGGATGCTTCCAATAGTGGGGGAGTCTAGGACCAGAGAGCGCAGCCTCAGAATTGAGGGAAGTCTACTTACAAAAGAGATGAGAAAAATTTTCTTTAGCCAGAGGGTGGTGAATCTGTGTAATTCATTGCCACAGACTCTGCCAGCTAAATCATTGGGTATACTTAAGGCAAAGGTTGATGGGTTCTTGATTAATCAGAGTGTTAAAGGCTATGGGAGAAGGTAGAAGAATGCGGTTGAGAAGGATAATAAGTTAGCCATGATGGAATGGTGGAGCAGACTCGATGGGCTGAAGGGCCTCATTCTGCTCTTATGTCTTACAGTCTCTTCTGGTCTTATAACACATTGTTCTCTAATAGTGATGCTGGTGCATTAAAAAGTGCAGTTGCTGCTGTTTATACCATATCTCATGTTCAATTTAAAGTACCTTTCAAAGCATCATCTGGAAGACTGGAAAGATAATTGGCATTAAGTGGAGAGTCAAGTGGATGATACTTATCAGCATTGTACACAACATCTGGCTAACTCTCCTGTAATCTATTATCCAGGTTCAAGGTATTGCAGTGAGACATGACAATGTCACAGTTTTGTTCCGTGTTTCTGGGGCTGTCAGAGTGGTAGGGATTGGAAAATTATTATTTCATTACATATTCTATAGATGGCCGATTGTTTCTCTGAAGTTGTCCACTTCAATCTGAAAGAAACTCCATAGCTTTTCAGATTCACTGCAAGTTCTCTAGCATGTGGACCAAAGTTGAAGCTATATCGGAACTCCCAATGCCTCAGGAATAATGTAACACTGAACTGTGCTAACTGTGGCGATCCCGCGTTTTGCGACCATCACTCAAATTATTGAGTTGCGCTATCACGCTGTTTTCTTTGCAATGTTGTCTTTAGGTCAGATGGTAGGAGTCTGAGGGGTAGCTCATATGATTTTCTCATTTGTAATCGTCTTCAGCAGATCTTGATTCTTAACCTCTGATTAAGATTACTACAAATCATCTTAGAAACGTATAAAATCCTAAAGGGATTGGACAGGCTAGATGCAGGAAGATTGTTCCCGATGTTGGGGAAGTCCAGAACGAGGGGCCACAGTTTGAGGATAAAGGGGAAGCCTTTTAGGACCGAGATGAGGAAAAACTTCTTCACACAGAGAGTGGTGAATCTGTGGAATTCTCTGCCACGGGAAACAGTTGAGGCCAGTTCATTGGCTATATTTAAGAGGGAGTTAGATATGGCCCTTGTGGCTACGGGGATCAGTGGGTATGGAGGGAAGACTGGTGCAGGGTTCTGAGTTGGATGATCAGCCATGATCATAATAAATGGCGGTGCAGGCTCGAAGGGCTGAATGGCCTACTCCTGCACCTATTTTCTATGTTTCTATGTGAAGGAGCATTCTATCTCAATCAACATTTTAGTTTAATAAAATTGTGAAATCTTGCAAGTTTCATATTATCAGGTAAAAATAAAAGCATTGAATTCATGAACCCATCAACGATACAGATATTCCCACATCTGTATTTTAATTTATCCTGATTAAATTAAAAATTAATTATGAACATTGATTTCTCTTCCAGTGTTTTAAAAGACCACCCACAGAGACAATCTTTTCCAAAGGACAGCCGTTAACTGGTAAAGCGGTTACAGCGCAGACAAATGCCATTCAGCCCTTTGAATCCATGCTAGCCATCCGAGATATCTCCACCCTTCACCCACTTGCAACTCTTGGGTTGTATCACATCAGATACCCATCATTCTGTTTTATTATGACAATGGTGTGTCATAATGACTTCTAGATTGAAGTCTTTATAACACACCACTACAGTCAGGTAGTGTCTTCTAAAGCTCCACTTTCCTTTAGGTGAAAATTTTCTTCTCAAACCGTCTCTTACCTTTCTCTCAATTGCTTTTATTTTCTATCAGTTAAATATTGAAAGAAACCAAAGCAATTAATTTCAGTTCAAGTCACAAACGTCATTCCCTATAAACAGACTCGTCTCTGGCTCCCTCCACTTGCTCCACACTGTGGCAACTAATTGTATTTGAACATAATTTTCACAACAATGCTGGTTTGGGATTTGAATCATCTACCAGCAGCCTCATGTACAAAGCACTATATCAAAGACCTGCTGAAAATCCAAGTAAACAACATCCTCTAACACTCCCTTGTCTATCCTGCCTATTAGTTCCTCAAAGAATTCCAACAGATTGGTCAGGCAATATTTCTGCTTAAGAAAACAATGCTGACTTTGGCCTATTTTATCATGTGCCTCCAAGTACCCCAAAACCTCATCTTTAATAACAGACAACACCTTTCCGACCATTGAAATCAGTCTAACTGGCCTATAATTTCCTTTCTACTTCCTCCTTTCTTTCTTAAAGAGTGGAATGACATTTGCAATTTTCCAGTCCTCCAGAACCATTCCCGAATCCAATGATTCTTGAAAGACCATTACTTTAGATCAGGAGACAGGGAGGAATTGCAACCTGTGCAGAGGAAGCTAAAGGAGAAGATCAGGGTGGCTAAAGGGGAATACAGGAGAGATCCGGAGGGAAAGCTTGGCCAGAGAAGCACACAGGAGGTATGGGGAAGCATGAAGAATATCACTGGCTCCAATCAGCCTCAGAATGCAGCCGTGAATGGGTCAATGAGTTAAACCAATTCTTCAATAGGTTTGACAATTGCCCTCCTGTTCACACCCCTCTCAGCACACCAGTCCAGGTGCCGAGGCACCCATTGGTCCCTCAGAACCAACGCCTCCCCTCCTCCCTCCTCCCCCCTCCAGTTCAACACGTGGATGAACAACACAGGCTACCACTGTCTACATCCCCTCCTTGCCCTGCACCTTCACATACCAACTGCTATTGTCCCAATCTTCACCTCCAACAGCCCCCACCTTCCACCAACTCCCCAGTCATTATGGACTCACCTTCACTACTGAGCAGGAGAGAAGGTCTCTGGGGAAACTCAGATACGGCAAAGCATTGGGATCAGATGGTGTGAATCCCAAGGTCCTGAAGGTGTGTGCTGAGCAACTGTGTGGAGCTCTCCAGCAATCTGAGTCTCAGCCTGGAAAGGGTCCCAGCTGTGTGGAGAACATCATGTGTGCTCTAGCACCCAGGAAGGGCCAACTGAAAGTCTTGATTGACTACCATCCAGTGGCCCTGACCTCACACATCATGAAGACCCTGGAGAGGATGGCCCTGGCTCACTTCCGACTCCTGGTCAGATCAGCCCTCAATCCACAACATTTGCCTACCAGGAACACATTGGAGTCGACGATGCTGTCATCTACCTGCTGAACAAAGCCTACTCCCATTTGGATAAACAGGGCAGCACTGTGAGGATCATGTTTTTTCAATTTTTCAGGTGCCTTCCATATCATACAGCCCTCATTGCTTGGGGGAAAGCTCCATTCAATGCAAGGTGGCAATTCCATTGTATCCTGGATAATGGACACCTAACTGCGGCTTCAGAGCTGTGTGTCAGACATGGCCATAAGTAGCACTGAGGCCCCACAGGAAAATGTGTTTGCTCTCTTCCTGCTTACCCTGTATACTTCAGACTTTAGGTACAGTCTGAATGAGTCATGTCATCTGCAGAAATTCTCTGATGACTCAGCAATAGTTGGGTGTATAAAGGGCGTTCGGGAGGATGAATGCAGGGCCCTGGTGGAGGACTTTGCCAAATGGTGCAAGCTGAATCATCTGCGGCTCAACATCAGTAAGACGAATGAGATGGTGATGAAATTTAGGAAGGCTAAAACTGCATTGCTCCCTGTTACTATTGATGGTGAGGACCTACAAGTACCTGGGAGTGCACCTGGATGACAGACTTGACTGGAGCACCAACACATAAGTTGTGTACAAAAAAGGCCATGTTCTCCTCTACCTCCTGAGGAGACTGAGGTCCTTTGGTGTATGTAGGCCTCTTCTTTACATGTTCTACCAGCCTGTTGTTGCCAGTACAATCTTCTATGCGGTGGTGTGCTGGTGCAATGGCATCAACACAGGTGATACCAACAGGCTCAATAAACTGATTAGAAAGGCTGGGCCTGTTACAGGAGTCAAACTGAACACATTGGAGGCTGTGGCAGAACAAAGGACCCTATGGAAAATCCTGGCAATTCTGGACAATGTTTCTCACCCTCTGCATGCCACCTTGGCTAAACAGAAGAGCACTTTTAGTAATAGACATTTAGGCAACTGTGCTGCTCCAAAGAGGACTAAATAAGGCCATTCTTACCCTCGGCCTTTGGGTTCTATAATGAGTCAACCTATAGCCAGGGAAGTGATGACCCCCTCCTGTTAGACTGTTCTAGGTAACTTAGTTTTTATTCTTTCTTACTTCTTTTCTAATATTTGTCTATTCGTATATCTGTGCACTTGTAATGCTATTGTGACTCTGTAATTTCCTTTGGGATCAATACAGTATCTATCTATCTATCTATCTACTAATACAATCTCTTCAGTTCCCTTTTTCAGAACCCTGGGGTGTAGTCCATCTGGTCCAGGTGACTTATCTACCTTCAGACCTTTCAGCTCCCCAAGCACCTTCTCCTTCATAATAGCAACTACACTCATTTCTGCCCCCTGACACTGTTAAATTTATGGCCTACTGCTGGAGTTTTCCACAGTGAAGACTGATGAAAAATACTTATTAAGTTCATCCACCATTTCTTTGTTCCTCATTTCTACCCAGCCAGCATCATTTTCCAGCCATCCAATATCCACTCTTGTCTCTGTTTTATTCTTTATATATCTGAACAAACTTTTGGTATCTTTTGATATTATTGGCTAGCTTCATATTTCACCTTTTCTCTCTCTCTATGGCTTTTTGAGGTTCCTTCTGTTGGTTTTTAAAAGCTTCCCAATCTTCTAACCTTCCACTAGTTTTTGCCATGTTACATGCCCTGCCTTTTGCTTTTATGCTGTCTTTGACCTCCCTTGTCAGCAACAGTTGCCTCATCCTCCTTTCAGAATACTTCTTCTATGTTGTTCATTTTCGTGCATTGTGGCACAATGAGTGACACTTTTGCTGTTGCAGTAGCATTTGACTGTTTTTTTACGAGGATGAATGGCCAGTTTGATGCTCAACCTATCAAGGATGGAAAACGTGCAAGCAGTTGGCCAGATTCAAATTCAGGACCATTCACCTCAAAGTCCAGTGCTAATGACACCACATCACCTGCTGGCACTTCTTCTTTGGGATGTACCTATCCTGCACCTTCTGAATTCCCACTGAGAAACTCCAGCCATTGTTGTCCTGCTAGTGTTCCCTTCCAAAATCTTTGGCTAGCTCCTCTCTCACGCCTCTGTAATTCTCTTTACTCCACTGTAATACTGATACAACTCTCCAAGGTTTCTGCAATTCTACATTGTGACTGGTCAAGAAAAATTAGTGAAGTCTTTCCACCACTCCTCTGAACACAACTGAAATGAAATAAATCCTTTTTATTGCGCAGGTGATTAAACAATATTTATTGGAACCTGTTGATTTTTGGAACATTATGTTGAAGTGAAAAAGGATACATGAATGCAGAATACAGAAATTGTATGTTATACATTGCTGAAGATAATGCCTTTTTTCTTCTAGTTCTAACCTTTCCTTGCCACCAAGTTCAAGAACAAAACTTACCTTCAACCAACACACATCAAAGTTGCTGGTGAACGCAGCAGGCCAGGCAGCATCTCTAGGAAGAGGTACAGTCAATGTTTTAGGCCAAGACCCTTCGTCAGGACTAACTGAAGGAAAAGTTAGTAAGAGATTTGAAAGTGGGACAGGGAGAGGGAGTTCCAAAATGATAGGAGATGATAGGAGGGGGAGGGATGGAGCCAAGAGCTGGACAGGTGATAGGCAAAGGGGATATGAGAGGATCATGGGACAGGAGATCCGGGAAGAAAGACAAGGGAGGGGGGGAACCCAGAGGATGGGCAAGGGGTATAGTCAGAGGGACAGAGGGAGAAAAAGGAGAGTGAGAGAAAGAAAGTGTGTATAAAAATAAATAACAGATGGGGTACGAGGGGGAGGTGGGGCATTAGCGGAAGTTAGAGAAGTCGATGTTCATGCCATCAGGTTGGATGCTACCCAGAAGGAATATAAGGTGTTGTTCCTCTAACCTGAGTGTGGCTTCATCTTTACAGTAGAGGAGACCGTGGATAGACATGTCAGAATGGGAATGGGATGTGGAATTAAAATGTATGGCCACTGGGAGATCCTGCTTTCTCTGGCAGACAGAGCATAGTCGTTCAGCAAGGCGGTCTCCCAGTCTACGTCAGGTCTCGCCAATATATAGAAGGCCACATCGGGAGCACCGGACGCAGTATATCACCCCAGCCGACTCACAGGTGAAGTGTTGCCTCACCTGGAAGGACTGTCTGGGGCCCTGAATGGTGGTAAGGGAGGAAGTGTAAGGGCATGTTCCACTTACAAGGATAAGTGCCAGGAGGGAGATCAGTGGGGAGGGATGGGGGGGACGAATGGACAAGGGAGTCGCAAAGGGAGCGATCCCTGCAGAAAGCGGGGGGGGGGGGGGGGAGGGAAAGATGTGCTTAGTGGTGGGATCCCGTTGGAGGTGGCAGAAGTTACGGAGAATAATATTTTGGACCCCGGGGCTGGTGGGGTGGTAGGTGAGGACCAGGGGAACCCTATTCCTAGTGGGGTGGCGGGAGGATGGAGTGAGAGCAGATGTGCATGAAATGGGGGAGATGCATTTGAGAGCAGAGTTGATGGTGGAAGAAGGGAAGTCCCTTTCTTTAAAAAAGGAGGACATCTCCCTCATCCTAGAATGAAAAGCCTCATCCTGACAGCAGATGCGGCGGAGACGGAGGAATTGCGAGAAGGGGATGGCATTTTTTGCAAGAGACAGGGTGGGAAGAGGAATAGTCCAGGTAGCTGTGAGAGTCCATAGGCTTATAGTAGACATCAGTAGATAAGCTGTCTCCAGAGACAGAGACAGAAAGATCTAGAAAGGGGAGGGAGGTGTTGGAAATGGACCAGGTAAACTTGAGGGCAGGGTGAAAGTTGGAGGCAAAGTTAATGAAGTCAACGAGCTCAGCATGCGTGTAGGAAGCAGCACCAATGCAGTCATTGATGTAGCGAAGAAAAAGTGGGGGACAGATACCAGAATAGGTACGGAACATAGATTGTTCCACAAAGCCAACAAAAAGGCAGGCATAGCTAGGACCCATACGGGTGCCCATAGCTACACCTTTAGTTTGGAGGAAGTGGGAGGAGCCAAAGGAGAAATTATTAAGAGTAAGGACTAATTCCTCTAGACGGAGCAGAGTGGTGGTAGAGGGGAACTGATTAGGTCTGGAATCCAAAAAGAAGCGGAGAGCTTTGAGACCTTCCTGATGGGGGATGGAAGTATATAGGGACTGGACATCCATGGTGAAAATAAAGCGGTGGGGGCCAGGGAACTTAAAATCATCGAAAAGTTTAAGAGCGTGAGAAGTGTCAAGAACATAAGTAGGAAGGGATTGAACAAGGGGGGGGTAAAACCGTGTCAAGGTATGCAGAAACGAGTTCGATGGGGCAGGAGCAAGCTGAGACAATGGGTCGGCCAGGAGAGGCAGGTTTGTGGATCTTGGGTAGGAGGCAGAAATGGGAAGTGCGAGGTGTGGGAACTGTAAGGTTGGCAGCAGTGGATGGGAGATCCCCTGAGTGGATACACTGAACCAACCTGAATAGTCCTAATCACAACTGAGCAACACTGAGAACATTGACCACTTTGCACTGGAATGGAGTTTATCTTTTTTTATTTTAGTTATGTTCTTTCTTGTATAACTTGCGTTTAGTTTATGTTCTCCTGGGTCTCTGATGGTGTGTACCTGAAATGCTGTGGCACGTAAGCTTTTCACTGCACCTGTACAGGTACTTGTGGCAGATGACAATAAATTCAATTTTGACTTCTTGAAAGCTGAGACAGATCTATCCATCGCTTGGTGTTGAAACATTGAGGAGAGAATCTGCTCTAATGCGTGTGAACGCCTGGTAATCAAGTTATATCAAAGTACAGAGCATTAAACAAAAACAGAATGATGATGTGTAATTATATCACAAACATTGTTGTAACAATTACTGAACAATAACATCAGAACAGAACGTTTAGCTCTTTGTGAATTGCTAGCTGGCTTGATTACAATTGACAGCTGCAGTAGCAGCAGTTTATATTATATACAGGATACTCTTCAGCAATCAGCAATGCTTCAAGCAGACTTCAATTATATTGGTGCCTAAGAAGAATGTGGTAACCTGCCTCCGACTTGGATCAGCTCCAATTTGCCCACCAGAGAAATAGGTCCAGAGCAGATGCCATCTCATTGGCTCTTCTCTCAACCCAAGAACATCTGGACAGCGAAGGTGCATAGATCACTATGCTCTTTATCAACTACAGCTCAGCATTCAACACTATCATCCCCTCAAAACTAATTAACAAGCTTCAAAGCTTTGGCCTCGATAACTTCTTCTGCAACTGGATCCTTGATTTCCTCACTTATAGTCAGTTTGGATTGGCAACCAGCATCTACTCCAAAATCTCCTTCAGCACAAGCGCACCACAAGGCTGTGTGCTTAGCCCCCTACTCTACTCGCTTTACACTTTTTTTTCATTTTCATTTTTAAATCTTTTTTATTAATTATTATTGAAGATCAACAAAAAATACATTAAAGTAATCAAGTCAACATGTCAATATGTACAGTAAATTAAACTATCAAATAGCTGATTAACAAGGCTAAACAATATATCAATAATAATAAGAAAAAATAAAATGTTAGAACTATTTTTTTTGCAAAAAAGAAAGAAAAAAGAACCCCTACTAACTAAAACAAAAAAACCCTACTAACAAAAAAAATGAAAAAAAAACTCATTGGGAGCACAACCCCGGAGCTATACGCCGTACAAGCTTCCATAAAAGAAAAACATCAATCCGCTAACTCAAATCTATTTAAACAAGAGTTGAAAGGGAACCATCTTAATTAACTCGAATCAAATGATAGTAGCGAGCAAAAGAACCCCACCTTTCCTCAAAGTCAAATCGAGGATCGAAAGTTCGACTTCTGATTTTCTCCAAACTAAGACATAGCATCACCTGAGAGAACCATTGTATCAAAGTGGGAGCAGAGACATCTTTCCATTTCAATAAAATAGCCCTTCCGGCCAATAATGTAACAAATACAATTACATGTTGGTCTGATACAGAAATACCATGAATATATTGAGGGATTATACCAAACAAAACTGTCAATTTATTAGGTTGTAAATTAATTTTTAAAGCTTTAGAAATTGTAGAGAAAATAAATTTCCAAAACTGTTTCAATACAGAACACGACCAAGGCATATGTGTCAATATAGCTGTCTCAGTTTTACATCTATCATACTGACTATCAACATTCGGAAATATTTTAGACAGTCTCTCCTTTGTCAAATAGTAACGATGTACAATTTTAAATTGAATTAAAGAATGACTGGCACAAATGGAAGAAGAGTTAACCAACTTCAAAATTCGCAACCAATCCTTTGTTATCAAGGTCATGTTAAGCTCTCTTTCCCAATCTTGCTTAATCTTAAGTAAAAGATAATTGTACTGTTGTGATAGTAAATTATAAATTTTCCCAATAAAACCTTTCACTAAAGGATTCATTTTTAAAATAATGTCTAACAGGTCAGAATCTTGTACATATGGAAAATTACTTAAATATTATTGTAAGAAATGTCTGACCTGAAGATATTGCAAGAAATGTGAGTACAAGAGAAAGTATTTAGTTACTAATTTCTCAAAAGACATCAATCCGCCTTCTTGGAACAGATCCATAAAGGAATAGGCTCCTTTATTCCTCCAAAGAAAAAAAGTAGGATCACTTAGTGAAGGTTTAAATAAATAATTTTGATAAATTAAACTAAGAAGGTTAAATTTTTTTAGATTAAAAAATTACGAAACTGGTACCAAATTCGTAATGTCTGCTTAACCATAGGATATAAATTTAGATTAGAAATTTTGGCCAGTTGTACAGGTAAAGAAGCTCCTAATAACGAAGTTAAGTAAAATTGTTTCACAGCTTTCAATTCCAAATCAACCCAATTTGGTCATTCATTTTTATCAGTCCAATATAACCAAGAACACATATAACGTATATTAACAGCCCAATAATACATTCTTAAATTAGGCAAAGCAAGACTTCCATCCTTTTATAATTTTTGTAAATGATATTTTTCAATTCTTGGTCTTCTATTATTCCAAACAAAAGATGAAATAATAGAATCAACCTGATCAAAAAACTTCATAGTTAAAAAAATAAGAATATTTTGAAATACATATAAAAATTTTGGTAAAATCATCATTTTATCCGCATGAATTCGGCCAGCTAACGAAAGTGTAAGAGGATTCCATCTACAAAATAATTGCTTCATAAAATCCACTCAAGGAACCAAATTAGCTCTATAAAGGTTTCTGTAATTTTTAGTGATGATAATGCCTAAATATTTAAAAGAGTCCGTAACTTTAAAAGGAATGTCATCATATTTAGACGAAATAATTCACTTATGACTGTGTGGCTAAGCACAGCTCCATTGTCATATTTAAGTTTGCTGACATTGGCCAAGTCAAAGGTGGTGATGAATCAGCATATTGGCGGGAGATTGAAAATCCGGCTGAGTGGTGCCATAACAACAATCTCTTACTCAATGTCAGCAAGACCAAGGAGCTGATTATTGACTTCAGGAGGAGGAAACTGGTAGTCCATGAGCCAGTTGTCATCTGGTGATCAGAAGTGGAGAGGGTCAGCGACTGTAAATTCCTTCAGAGGGCCAGTCCTAGGCCAAGTACACAAGTGCAATTATGACGACAGCACAGCAGAACCTCTAATTTCTTAGAAGCTGGTAAAGATTTGGGATGACATTTAAAACTTCGACAAACTTCTATAGTTATGTGGTGGAGAGTATATTAACTGGTTGTATCACAGCCTGGAATGGAAACACCAATGCCCTTGAATGGAAAATCCTACAAAAGTAGTGAATACGGCCCAATCCATCACGGGTAAAGTCCTCGCCACCATTGAGAACATCTACGTTAAACGCTATCGCAGGAAAGCAGCATCTATCAGCAGCGACCCCCACTACCCGTGTTCTCTCTCACTGCTGCCATCAGGAAGAAGGTACAAGATGTGCTATTATGTGCGTAATAAAGAACTTCATTTCCCAGTGGGCAATGCAAGGAGTTCACCCGGAACCGGAAACTATGATGGTGACACACCCACAGGGTTGAGCAGCAGTTCAGTAATAAAATGTTCTAACATAAACCAACACCAAGTTTGTCTTTATTAAGATCAAACATAAGAAGAGCCTCAGGACTCACACCGGCAGGTTCAGGAATTGTTATTACACTTCAACCAACTAGTGGGATAGGTACATGGAGCTGAGAGAAATAGAGGGCTATGGGTAACCCTAGGTAATTTCTAAGATAAGGACATGTCTGGCACAGCTTTGTGGGCTGAAGGGCCTGTATTGTACTGTAGGTTTTCTATGTTTCTATGTTTCTAACTTCATTCACCTTCCTTTGCCCCATCATTAAACTGTTCCCCAAGCCTATGGACTCATATTCAAGTGCTCTTCATCTCATGTTCTCAATATTTATTGCTTATTTATTTATTATTATTAATTATTCCTTCTTTTGTCTTTGCATACTTGTTGTCTTTTGCAGATTGGTTGTTTGCCCGCCCTGTTGGTTGCGGTGTTTTATTGATTCTATTTTGGTTCTTGGATTTACTGACTGTGCCCAAAGAAAGTGAATCTTTGGGTTGTTTACGGTGACATATATGTACTTCGATAATAAATTTACCTTGAACTTTGAACTCAATGAGGCTATGAGAATGCACCTTCCAAGTGCAAGACCAGCTTGAAGAACAAGAGCAGCAAAATCAGGGAAAGGCCAGGGAAGTTGCATCCTAACTTGGAAATATTTTGTCATTTCTTCACCATCACTCAATCAAAATCCATGCACTCCCTAATGGTATTGTGAGTATATCCACTCCTCAAGCACCTGATGGGCCAAGTGACCTAATCTTGCACCTATGTCTCCTGGTTTTATAGAAACTACAATGGTTCAAGAAGACACCTTGCACCTTGTCAAGGGCAATTAAGGATCGGTAACCAGATGTTGGCTCACCTATGAAGCACACATCCCTCAAACAAATATTTTAAACATGATGATAGTTGGGAATGAGAATCAGGTTTTACCACACTAAATGCTCTATACAACTGCAAAGGCTATTCTTTCTCCATATTTTAATATTTGAAAGAGAGGAATTAGATTACTGCTGAAGTGGTACTGTTGTGAAGTAGTCCAATGAGTCATTGGGGGTAGATGTCAATACTGTAAGCATTGTCTTTATTTTTTAGATGTAAAATAGGGCAAACACTCACCAACATATCAGCAGAGTAGTCTGCATTGTTTTAAGTGTCTTGGGTGTCTCCTTAAATATGTAGAAATATAGAAAACATACAGCACAATACAGGCCCTTCGGACCACAAAGTTGTGCCAAACGTGTCCCTACCTTAGAAATTAGTAGGGTTACCCATAGCCCTCTACCTTTCTAAGTTCCATGCACCTATCCAAAAGTCTCTCAAAAGACTCCATCGTATCTGCCTCCACCACTGTTGCCGGCAGCCCATTCCACGCATTCACCACTCCCCGCTTAAAAAAACTTACCCCTGACATCTCCTCCGCACCTACTCCCCAGCACCTTACAGCTGTGCCCTCTCGTGGCAGCCATTTTAGCCCTTGGAAAAAGCATCTGACTATCCATGCGATCAATGCCTCTCACCATCCTATACACATCTATCAGGTCACTTCTCATCCTCCGTCGCTCCAAGGAGAAAAGGCTGAGTTCACTCAACCTGTTTTCATAAGGCAAGCTCCCCAGTCCAGGCAACATCCCGCAAATCTCTTCTGCACCCCCTTCACAGTTTCCACATACTTCCTATAGAGAGGCGACCAAAACTGAGCACAGCACTCCAAGCTGGATCCGACCAGGGCTGCAACACAACCTCTCGGCTCCAAAATTCAATTCAACGACTAATGAAGGCCAATACACTGTACACCTTCTTAACCACAGAGTCAACTCGCGCAGCTTCCCTGAGCGTCCCATGGACTCGGACCCCAAGATCCCTCTGATCCTCCACACTGCCAAGAGTCCCACCATTAATACTATATTCTGCCATCATAATTGAGCTACCAAAATGAACCACCTCACACTTAACTGGGCTGAACGCCATCTGCCACTTCTCAGCCCAGTTTTGCATCCTATCAATGTCCCACTGTAACCTCTGACAGCCCTCCACACTATCCACAACATCCCCAACCTTTGTGTCATTAGCAAACTTACTAACCCATCCCTCCACTTCCTCATCCAGGTCATTTATAAAAATCATGAAGAGTAAGGGTCCCAGAACAGATCCCTGAGTCACACCACTGGTCACCGACCTCCATGTAGAACACGACCAGTCCACAACCGCTCCTTGCCCTCCATGGGCAAGCCAGGGACTTGAAATTATGTATGTTCAAGATTGAGGTGAAGCAGGAGTGCTTTGACTTTGGTTGAAAATCAAAGTCAAAGTAAAATTTATTTTCAAAATTGAATTGAATTGACTTTATTTTTTACATCCTTCCATACATGAGGAGTAAAAATCTTTGCGTTACGTCTCCATCTAAATGTGCAATGTGCAATCATAGTAATTTATAATAACTTATAATAAATAGAACAGTCAATGTAATATAGAGTACATTCAAATCAGCATGAGTTAATCAGTCTGATGGCCTGGTGGAAGAAGCTGACCCGGAACCTGTTGGTCCTGGCTTCTATGCTGAGGTACTGTCTCCTGGATGGTAGCAGCTGGAACAGTTTGTGGTTAGGGTGACTCAGGTCCCCAGTGATCCTTCCGGTCCTTTTTTCACACCTGTCTTTGTATATGTCCTGAATCATGGGAAGTTCACAACTACAGATGCACTAGGCTGTCCACACCACTCTCTGCAGAATCCTGCGATTAAGGGACGTACAGTTCTCATATCAGGTATTGATGCAGCCAGTCAGGATGCTCTCAATTGTGCCCCTGCAAAAAGTTCTTAGGATTTGGGGGCCCATACCAAACTTCCTCAACTGTCTGAGGTGAAAGAGGTGCTGTTGTGCCTTTTTCACCACACAGCTGGTCTGTACAGGCCACGTGAGGTCCTTGGTGACGTGGATGCCGAGGAACTTGAAGCTGTTTACCCTCTCAACCCCAGATCCATTGATGTCAATAGGGGTTAGCCTGTCTCCATCCTCCTGTAATCCACAACCAGCTCCTTTGTTTTTGCGACATTGAGGGGGAGGTTGTTTTCTTGACACAACACCACTGTGTCAGAGAAATGACTTCTTCCCTGTAGGCCAATCAATGCACTGTCTTCGGCAAATTTAATTAGCAGATTATAGCTGTGGATGGCAACACGGTCATAGGTATACAGGGAGTAAAGGAGGGGACTCAGTACACAGTCCTGAGGGGCTCCTGTATTGAGAGTCAGAGGGGTGGAGGTGAGGGAGCCCACTCTTACAACCTGCTGGCAATCTGACAGGAAGTCCAGGATCCAGCTGCTCAAGACAGGGTCAAAGCCGAGTTCTCTGAGCTTCCTGTCGAGCCTGGTTGGAACTATGGTGTTGAAATGCTGATTTGTAGTCCAAGAACAGCATTCCCACATAAGAATCCAAATGTGTAAGGACGATATGTAGATCACTGGCTATTGCATCGTCTGTCGATCGGTTGTGTCAATAAGCAAATTGTAGGGGTCCAGTGTGGGCGGTAGCATGCTGCAGATGTAGCCCTTGATCGGCCTCTTAAAGCATTGAGGTGAGAGCTACAGGACGCCAGTCGTTCATGCATGTTACCATGGTCTTTTTTGGTACAGGGACAATGGTGTACATATGTCACCACATACTACCTGGAAATTCATTTTATTGCAAGCAGGCGTTTACAGGCAGATAAAGAAATACAATAGATAGTTTTTATGGGAAACTAGATATGGACAAAGGCTGACAAACAACCAACGTGCAAAGGAAGACAAATTGTGTAAATAAAAGAAAATAAATGAGATCATGAGTTATAGCATCTATAAAAGTGAGTCTGTAGATCATAGGCTCAGTACTGGTGCATGAGTTATCCAGATGAGGCTGATGGTTGAAGGGTAATAGCTTCCTGGACTTGGTGGTGTGGGAACCAAGGCTCCTGTACCTCCTGCCTGATGATTGTAGTGAGAAGAGATCATGGCCTAAGTGGTGGGGCTCCTTGATGATGGAGGCTGCTTTCCTGAGCCAGAGCTCCATGTAAATGTACTCAGTGGTGGACTGGGCTGATTGATTAATATTTTCCTATACCTCTCTGAACTAGCCCGTGAGTAAAACCTGAAAATAATTACTAGGAAGGCCAAATTGAAAAGGTCGATGTGTCGGGGCTCCAAGGCAAGTTCAGCTCGCTGCTCTGCACTGCACTGGACAAAGGCCCTGTGGACGGACTGTCTTTGTGGACTTCAGATCAAAACGCTTTTTGCCTGCATTTATTGTTGCATAACTCGCCTTTTCTCTCTCTGACGGTGTTCATTTTTTTAACGGGTTCTTTTTGTCACAATCACGGATTCGGCAGTGCAGTAGATATGGCAATTGCGCTTGTGAGTTTGCACGTGTCAGCTAATTATTATTTAATCGTGATAGTATTTAACTCCATACCTGTCGCCATAGTGCTTGTCCAGACTTGGACAGAGCACAGCAACGCTTCGCTGCCTGTTTGCTTTCAGCCTTCCCTGAGAGATTGGACTTTTGAGTCAACTGACTTTGAAGACTAGCAGTATTCGTTTAATGTTTAGATTTTCTTTTCAGCCGCAGTGTGGGCTTCGTCTCCCGTTTGAGAGTTTCAGTTAACGGCCCTATTTTGGCCTAGTGTTTATTTTCCCTTTAACACTGTTCACAATAATGTTTTGTGGACTATCGACCTGCTTCAGTGTCTCTCACTCTGCATTTGGGCCATGTTCGAACCTGGTAACAGCGAGTCTCGAACACAAAGATGGACTCAGCAGACAGAGAGCAGCTGACCTTGGCCATGAGATTCTTTGGTCAGGTCGGAGACAAGCTACAGGCAATGGAGTCTGTTCTCAGTGAAGCTACGGAGGCAATGAGGCAAAAAACCTCGTGCCGACAAGCCCAGTCTCACTTGGAGGAACGGGTATCGTCCCTAGCCGCAACTGTTCAACAGCTCACCACAAACAATCGGACTCAGGTGTCTGCGATGTCCACACTCATGGCCACCGTGCACGACCTTACTGTGAACAGCCAGCATCAGCTGACAGCCATTAATGTTCTCACCAATTCAGCAGCTTCAGGCCGCCTCAGCCCCACTCCCAGCATTTCGCAGGTCCTCCTTTTCTGCTGCCCCGACAATCTCTGCTACTAATGCCCCCACTCCCGCGCCCGGACCAGAGCCGACACCCGTGACCATACAGGAACCAAGTACTCCACCTCCTGGAAGATATTCTGGTGATCCCAATGGTTGCAGGAATTTTATTACCCAATACGAGCTGACATTCCAAGCCCAGCCTGGTCGTTTTGGTGATGATGCGCGAAAATTGCCGTACATGGTCAATCTTCTTGATGGACCTCCACTCAGCTTATTCAACGCTTTACAGGAACAAGGATAACCCGCAGCCTAGTCGTTCCGACACTTCATGGCAGAGTTAAGAAGGATTTTTGCTCTTCCAGTATGGGGTCAGGAGGCTGCCCATCAACTCCTGGACCTGCGCCGTACCCTTGCAGTAGAGACGGGATGGAATGAAACATCTCTCATCACTGCCTTCCAACGTGGACTGAACGCAGGGGTCCAGCATGAGATCACTGTCCAGGACGAGGCGGATAGTCTGGATGACCTGATTCATCTGGCTATTCGAGATGACGACCAGGTAACTGAGTAGCGCAGGGAAAGAATATTTCAAACTTTCTACGCGCCACCTGATCACCGTCTTTCCTCGCCCTCTTCCCCCTCCTTCACCACCCAGCACCCAGCCCACGGACGAGCCTATGCAAGTGGGGTGCATGTGACTGTCTCAGCAGGAACGAGAGTGGCGCTGGAGAACAGGTTTCTGCCTCTATTGTGGTGATCCAGGACACTTCCGGGCGGCATGTTCCAAGCATCCAGTAAAAGAGAATACCCGTCAGCAGGGAGGGGAATCCTGATGGGTCGGTTCTCTCTTCAGTCAGCTTCCTCTAATTCTGTAATGCTCGCAGCTCCCTTCTCGTGGAGGTCTCAGACCCATGAACTTAACGCGCATATTGTCTCCAGTACAGCCGGGAATCTTATGGACATCTCTCTTACTCAAAGATGCAGAGTTCCAACTCAGGAATTAAGAGAATCAATCAACGTCAAGGCACTGGACAGTCGACCACTGGGTACCGACCAGATCCACCTTTCCACCCAACCCTTCCAACTGGTGTTCAAAGGCAACCATCGTGAAGAAGTATCTTTCTATCTGGTTAATTCACCTGAACTACCACTGGTACTTGGTCTCCCCTGGTTATCCCCACATAACCCATGGATTGATTGGTCTCTGAAGGTACTCCAAGAGTGGGGACCGGCATGCCCCTCTACCTGTCTGGGTCCAGCTCAAGCTTCATTCCATGAACCCCTCCTGTGTCAGCTAAGGATGTGGACCTGTCTGGGATTCTGGCTGAATATGCGGATCTCCTTGAGGTTTTCAGTAAAAGAAAGGCCACTACCCTGCCCCCACACTGGCCATACAACTGTTCCATAGACCTCCTACCTGGCACTAGTCCTCCCCAGGACCGGCTCTTTTCCCTCTCTCATCCTGAAATGGTGGCCATGGGGGAATACATCAAGGAGGCATTGAGCATGGGGTTTATCCGTCCGTCAACCTTGATGACAGGAGTGGGCTTCTTTTTTGTGAGCAAGAATGATGGCAAGCTCTGTCCCTGCATTGATTATCAGCCCCTGAAGAACATCACTGTGAAGAACTGCGACCCTCCTCCCTTGCTGGTGTCTCTGTTTGAACATCTCCAGGGTGCAACTGTATTTTTCTTTTTTTTTAATTTTATTTTTATTTGGATAAGGAATTCACAAATATCATGTACTTTTTTCACACATAACCTTTTCCATTTTTTTATATGTATAAAACTACAATTATTTATACATTCTTAAGTACAGATTGAGATGATATAAAAGGAAAATAAACATTTAAATAGATAATTATGTACTGTGGTAAATCTAACCTATTAGGCTAAGTAATGGAATTAGTTGTTAAGAAAAATGGTAATAATAGTTTCCATATAACCCTTCTGGACCATTTCCACTGGTCCAAAATGTTGTATATAACCCTATGTATCAACCATTGTAGGTGTTAATATCCTAATTTGTTCATGCTTGCTCCTGCCCGCAGACATAATTATCCAATCTTTCAAAACTGATCTGTGCAATGCTTATAATCTGATTCGCATAAGAGAAGTGGATGAGTGGAAAATGGCTTTCAACACCTCTAATGGCCACTAAGAGTACCTGGTGATGCCTTTTGGTCTGGCCAACACCCCCACTGTATTCCAGGTCTTGGTTAACGAGGTGCTCAGGAACATATTGAACCAGTTTGTGTTTGTGTATTTAGGTGACCACTTTATCTATTCCCAATCTTATCAGGAGCACATCCAGCATGTCCGGAGAGTACTCAGATGCCTTCTTGAAAATAATCTGTACGCCAAGCCTGAAAAATGTGAATTCCATAAAGATCAGGTGTCGTTTTTAGGCTACATACTTACCGCATCCAGTGTTCAAATGAACCCTAGTAAAGTTCAGGCAGTTACAGAGTGGCCCAAGCCATCTACAGTCAAACAGGTATGGCACTTCATGGGGTTTGCGAACTTTTATTGCCTCTTCATCCGGAATTTTGGCCCTTTTGGGGCTCCAATTAATGCACTCACCAAGAAGACCTCGGCACGATTCCATTGAACGGACGAAGCCAACCAAACATTTTCAGAGCTAAAGTGATGTTTCACCACTGCCCCACTGCTGCAACACCCAGACCCATCTCAGCCATTCATTGTCGAGGTGGATGCATCCGACGTAGGCATTGGAGCTGTCCTCTCTCAGCGCTCGTCTGCGGATAGCCGGCTGCACCCTTGTGCCTTTCTTTCCCGTCGCTTGATTCTGGTCGAGAGGAATTACGACGTTGGGAACCAGGAGCTTCTGGCTGTCAAGGAGGCCCTTGAGGAATGGCGACACTGGCTAGAGGGGGCACAGCATCTATTGGTCTGGACAGATCACAAGAACCTCTCCTATATTCAGGATGCTAAGAGACTCAACTCTTGTCAAGCCCGGTGGGCTCTCTTCTTCACACGGTTCAATTTCGTCCTCGCTTATCGTCCCGGCCTTCTCAACAGCCGATGCTCTCTCCCGGCAGTTCGACGGATCTGAGGACAATGTCGATCCAGAGCCCATTCTTCCTTGCTCGTGTATCGCTGCTCCGGTGATCTGGAGAATAGAGGCAGAGGTGAGGGCCGCCCAACAATCAGATCCAGGCCTGGCCGGGGGGCCTCCCAACTGGTTGTTTGTCGCTGCTGCAGTGCATTCCAAAGTGTTGGAATGGGGTCACTCCTCCCGTCTGGCCAGACATCCTGGAATTTAATGGACTGAGGAGTTTATAAAGAGACAATTCTGGTGGCCACCTATGTCCCAGGATGTCCACAACTTTGTATCTGCCTGTCCCACCTGCACTCAGAACAAGACATCACGCCAGCGTCCTGCGGGTCTGTTATGGCCACTGCCTGTGCCCCACCGCCCCTGGTCCCACCTCTCAGTAGATTTCATCATTGGTCTGCCCCTGTCTAATGGAAACACCACCACTTTGGTTGTTGTGGATGGATTTTCCAAGGCTGCTCTCTTCATTGCTCTGCCCAAGCTCCCATCCGCTCGTGAGACTGCCACACTGATGGTTCAACATGTGTTCAGACTCCACGTCTTTCCTCAAGACAGAGTGTCTGATCGTAGACCACAGTTCACTTCCCGCTCTTGGAAGGCTTTCTGCTGTCTTGTAGAAGCCACGGCCAGCCTCTCGCCTGGCTTCCACCCCCAACCTGATGGCCAGACTAAGAGAGTCTGGAGAGTCCAGGAGTTGGAGACAACCCTGCACCGTCTTGCCCCATGTCCCGGAGCTCCCAATTGGTTTGGTCAGAGATCGCCCACTATAACCTCCAGTCATCCTCCACCGGCATGTCTCCTTTTGAATGTCAGAAGGGATTCCAGCCCCCGCTCTACCCTGATCAGGAGATCGACGTAGGAGTTCCTGCCGCTGAACAGCTGATCCAAAGCTACAACTGCACCTGGAGACGAGCCAGGGCTTCTGTACCGCGCGCTTAGAAACAGCATTCCCGGCGGGCTGATCGGCTCCATCGACAGGTAAGGCCATTCAAGCCAGGAGAGGAGGTCCGGTTGGCATCAAGGGATCTTCCCCTGAGAGTCAAGAACTGAAAATTGGCACTGTGCTACGTGGGATCGTTGTGGAAAAGGGTGTCAACAAGGTGTCCTGTAGATTGTGTCTACCAGCCGGCTTGAGCTGTTTCCCAGCTCAAGTCGGTTACGACCTCTCCCCTGGCCCCAGTCACCCCACCCGCCCTTCCTCCCCACCTGGTAGATGGTTACCGTGTCTATACTGTTTGGTACCTCCTGGCATCTTGCCGGGTACGTGGTAAGGTCCAGTACCTTGTGGACTGGGAGGGGTATGGCTTGGAAGAACGTACTTGGATCCCGGTGAAGGACATCTCAGACAAGTTGCTGATCCGGGATTTCCAGCGGACACAGGTCTGTGGCGCCTCAGGGGCTGCATCTAGAGAGGAGAGCCCTGTCACAACCACGGATTCGGCAGCGCAGTAGATACAGCAATTGCGCTTGTGAATTTGCACGTGTCAGCTAATGATTATTTAATCATGATAGTATTTATCTCCATACTTGTCGTCGTAGTGCTTGTCGAGACTTGGACAGAGCACAGCAATGCTTCGTTGCCTGTTTGCTTTCAGCCTTCCCCGAGAGATTGGACTTTTGAGTCAACTGACTTTGAAGACTAGCGGTATTCACTTAATGTTTAGATTTTATTTTCAGCCGCAGTATAGGTTTCATTTCCCATTTGAGAGTTTTAGTTAACGGCCCTATTTTGGCCTAGCGTTTGTTGTTTGTTTACTTTAACACTGTTCACAATAAAGTTTTGTGAACTATCGATCTGCTTCAGTGTCTTTTACTCCGCACTTGGGCCATATCCGAATCTGAATAACACTTTTGGGTTTTTTTGTTTTGTGTCTGCCTGTTAGGAGACGAATCTCAAGGTCATATAATGTATGCATACTCTGATAATAAAGAACTTTGAACTTTGAACTTAGACCCAGCCTAAATTTGGTGCCTGCAGGGTCTGAGCTGCCTATGGACGTATGATGGCATCCAAGTACGCATCTGTACCCTGAGTTCACCTCTGTACACTTGGCTGAGTGGTGCCCCTCCTTAATTGTACATTTCTTCAATCAGATGTCACCCTGAGCAGCATGACCAATCTTGACCGCCAAGAAACAAAACGGTTTTGAGATAATGAATACTGTGCAGAGAACAGCTACGGTATAGATCCCATTGTCAGGGGCCTGAGATACAAGGAAGCTATGCAGATGTTCAATCATTTCTCTGTAAAAAGCCTCTGAGAGACATTCTTACATAAATGTTTTGGAGCATTTTAACCTACAATATTAATTTGCGAGGAATTCTTGAGCAGACAGCAAAAATTCTTGAATCTTGAAAAATATTTGTGTGGGATGATTGAAGAGAGGAGGGAGTGTGAAGTTTTCTGGTTCATGGCTCCAAAGTCTTTTTTCAAGATTTTGGCACTTTGTGAAAATGAAAATTTATTTTTTTAAAGAAGAAAATAAACTGTAGCTTTTACTAATCTTTGATGTGACGTGTCAATGCTATTTTTTCATCTTCTTAATATGGACGAAAATAAACATGACATTAATTAATCCACATACTTTGAAAATTGATGGCATTTTTTCAAATTTATTTTTGACTGTTTGAAATTTGAAATCTTTTGATCAGGATCTAAACTTCCAAAATTGGATTGAAAATATATCTATAGGTTACAGTGGAAGTCTCCCAGCTAATCAGAAAATGTGTATGAATACAGAATTTTTTAAAATTAAATTTGTTTCTGTAGTAAGCAGTTTAACTTTGATGTCAGTATACCATGGTGTTAAACTCCAGAGGTAAGCTAAATACCAGAGGTGAGTTGAGAGTGATAGCCCTTGACATCAAGGCAGCATTTGACCATCAAGGTGCCCTAGTTAAAATGGAGTCAATGGGAATTAGGGGGAAAACCTTCCAGTGGTTGGAATCATACCTGACACAAAGGAAGATGGTTGTGTGGTTGGAGGTCAATCATCTCATCATCAGGACATCACTGCAGGAGTTCCTCAGGGAAGTGTCCTAGGACCAACCATCTTCAGCTGCTTCATCAATGACCTTCCTTCCGTCATAAGGTCGGAAGTGGGTCCTTCATTGTCACTGGGTCCAACTCATGGAATTCCCTCCCTAACAGCACTGTGGGTGTACCTACACCTCAGGGACTGCTGTGGTCCAAGAAGGCAGCTCATCACCACCTTCTCAAGGGCAACTAGGTATGGGCAATAATGATGGCTTAGTTGGCGATGCCCACATCCCGTAAATGAATAAATAAATAAAAAACGTACAGTCGATGTTTCAGACCAAGACCCTTTGACAGTCCTGCAGAAGGGTCTCGGCCCGAAACTTTTTCCATAGATGCTGCCCGCCCTACTGAGATCCCCCAGCATTTGAGTATGTTGATAAGATCGAACTAGCTAGATAGACAGAAAATTATTTCCACAGGTAGGTGAGATTGAACTAGTGGACATAGTCTCAAGATTCAGGGGAATAGATTTTGGAACTGCTTTTCACAAAAATCTTTCACTTTTCTCAGTGAATCTGAGGACTCCTCTGCCCAGGGAAACAGTACAGGATACCTCAGTAAGTATATTTAAAACTCAAATACATTTTTGGGGAGTTCAGGGTTATAGGGAAAAAGTAGGAAAATGGAGCTGAGTCCAAAGCCAGATCAGCCAGGATTTTATTGAATGGGAGAACAGGCTTGACAGGCTTGACGGCTTACTCTTTTTCATATTTCTTATGCTCTTATGTCCTTTAAAATGTATAATATTTAAATTTCAAACAATAATTTTGACCACTGTGTTTTCTTTCAAGGGAAAGAAGCAATAAGAATCAAAATGATAATTATTACTTTTCACTGTATCTCAGTACATGTGCCAGTAATAAGCCAATACCAATATCAAATATTGTCCAATCAAAGATCTATATATACTGCCATTAAAGAAAAAAAGTTTTAAAGATTGGCTTTATTTATCATATGCTCATCAAAATATCAAAACATACAGTGAAAATGTGTCATTTCCATCAAATCAAACCAGTGAGGATCACACTGGGCGGGTTGCAAGTCTGCCCACAACTTGCTAATCCTAACGGTTTTGGAATGTGGGAGAAAACCAGGGCACCCATGTGTTCATGAGGAGAAAGTACAAACTCCTAACAGGGAGCAGCAGGATCTGAACCCCGATCGATGATCGCAAGCACTTTGAAGCAATGCACCAACCGCTACACAACTGTGCCCGTTCGCTGGTTTCCTTGGGCTGCATAAGTCGAGGGAATTCACACTCCAGTCTCACCGAACCCTGAGATTGAGACGACTCTCTCACCCCAAATGCCGGTTTGTGTGGATACTGTGTACAATCTGTTACAACTTGGTGCCAAGACATAACAGACAGCACACTGCATATGATTAAAGGAAGTATATTTATGAATCTTAACTTAACTAAAGAGTTAGTAAAGAAAAGAAAGAAAAAAGAACAAAAAGGGCCCATTATAATTAAACAGTCAAATATGCACAAGGTGGAGCTCAATTCTTCCAAAAGTTATATTCACCAAACCTCAGTAGACTCCGGCACCCTGCTCCATCGAATCACGGTCCCCCACCGGGTCGAATACTACGACTAGTTCTGTCCAGTGTCTTCTCCCTCATTTCCCGCCAAACAAACCACCCCAGCTCACACCACTGTCAGGCGCACAACACTAAAACCCACTCCCCTGATTGGATGGCTCACATTCCAAAGCATCCGTTATCTCTAACCATTGGTCTAACCAAACACTGCTTCTACAGAAAGACCATTTTGTTGGCAGTGAAACCTTTCCCAGGGTGTTACACAAGTAATCCTCTTTATTGGAAATACAAAAAAGCCCCTTAAATCATTATCATTGTTGACTGTTCAACAGTTGGTAGTCTACTTGTTTCTCAGTCAGAAGGTTGTTAGTTCAAGTCTTACTTCAAAGACAAGAGCATAAAGTTCAAGAATTATACTCCTAAACAGAGACCAGCTAGGCTGGGGTTGTTCTCTATGTAGCTAAGCAGGGATTGGTATTAAATAATAAGAGGCCTTGACCGAGAAAACAGGAAGAATATATTTCTCTTGGCAGTAGGGTCTCAAATTTAACTATGGAAGGATTAGAGGAGAGTAGAGGCACATGTTTTACACTCATAGAGTAATCAAATGGTGTCCAGAGGTCACTTTATGAAAGGCAGAATGTATTACAGACTGGTACTGTAAAGTCGGCTAAATAACTCCATTATTGGCCAGCTTGAGCATCGTGGACAAAGTTCAAATTTCAAAGTAAATTTATCAACAAATTTATTTTCTTGTGGGCATTCACAGTGGAATAAAGAAATGCAATATAATCAAGTAAAATCTCCATACAACGACAGCCAAACAAACAGTGTGCGAAGTGCAATTTGCTGTGCTGCACGTGTTTGTGGTACCTCACTCCAGTGCAAAACTGAGGGAGCACTGCATTGCTGGAGACCTTTTGGGTAAAGTACTGAACCAAGGCCCCATGCACTCTCTGAAATGAGCACAAGAGATTCAACAGCTGCTTTGGAAAAAAAACAATACATGTTCTCATGTGCAATACGTATTCTTAACCCAAAATCATTGCAACACCCTGCAGAGTATTGCCACATGCATTGGTGGTTCAGTGGGAGAATTCTCACCAGCTGTGCAGGAGGTCTGCAACTGATTCCCGGCTAATGCAGTCATATGCGTGGTGGGGCACAGCAGTGGAGTGGTTATCCAAATGCTTTATAGAGCCAGCTGTAAATCGAGGTTCAGTTCCTGCTGCTGTCAGTAAGGAGCTTGTATGTTTACCTTGTGAGGGCACGGGCTTCCAAAGACATACAAGATAGTTGTGGGGACTATATGACGGCATCAGAAGCACGGTAGCGTTCGTAGGCTGCCCCCAGCATATCCTCGACGCAAATGATGCATTTCACTGCACTTTTCAATGTAAATGATAAATAAAGCTAACCTTTTCTCTATCTTTATGTGTGTTTCTGGAGCCTTGTTTAGTGCAAGTTGAAGTGTTCCTAAATTTTAAAGATTACTTAATGGACTTTTTGCGATGAGCTGAGTTATAAAGGCCATCATATAAATTGGAAACCTGAATTGGAACTTTGAGGGTCTTTTTAATACTTCTTGTTGGGAAAAGCAGAAGCCCAAATACACCACCCTCCACCCCCCCCACCAAAAAAAGGGGCATTTCAGTCTTTCAGTCCAGGAGTGCTTCTTTCCTTAGTTACCAGCAGATGTGACATGGTCATGCTAAAAACTGAAGATAATCAGTCAATTGGAGTGATTATATATTGGTGACAGGTCAGGAAATCCTGATTGCAAATCAGATATGTCGTTCCTTCTGGAAGTGCTTCACCTACGTTTACATTCCTGGTTCACAACAAGAATTCAGCTTGCTCACAGCCAGAAGTCCAATATTTATAAGTCGCCCAGCATTAATTATTTTGCACTTTCTTGTTTACTGCTTAGTGAAAAACATTGTCTCAGAATTTCTAAATACTTTATCAAACTTGTTCAGACCTAACCCTCCCACCTTAAATCAATAGAGATTTCATGTGACTTATTTCGAAAACAATAGGTAACTATAATCTGATGACTATCCAATGGAAATGTCTCAGGCTGTATATTTTTCAAACATTTTTCCTTTTATCTTGACTGTGTGAAGTATAACAAAGGCATAGTCATCTGGTTTACACTTCAGGTACCTTGATGAAACATTTTCAACTGGAAGAGGTCTGAACACCAGACATTAAATGAAATATTTGCAATTTTTTGAAAAAGTCCTTTGATTAAAGCGTTTTGTGCATGGCTCTGAGTACAATACTCATAGCAAGGTATCTCTACAGCAAGGTAGCTAAGATATTTGCAGACTTCTGTATTTGTCAGAGTGAAGCAGTTTGTAAATCTGACGGGAGCAAAGGGTGCTGGGAGTGGTGAGGGTGGAGCATTGCGGGAGGGGTGTGGACCTGGTGATAGGAGAGTGCCAGGGCAGGGCGTGGCGCAGGTGCAAACATACCAAGCCCTGAGACACCAGGCAAGGTCATTTGATTTCAAACAATTGGTTGATTGATCATTACAGGATGTCTCTCTGGTGCTTCCCAGTTCCTCCCCTCTCCCTGCTCTCTTCCCACTCCCAGTCCCCAACAGAAACCAGTATCAAAATCAGGCTTATCGTTACTCACATATGTTCAGATATTTTTTACAGCAGCAGTACAGTACAATACATAAAATTACTACAGTACTGTGCAAAAGTCATAGGCACCCTAGCTATATATATGAAACTATATCTAGCTACATATATATAAGACTTTTGCACACCACTGTAGAAAAAAGTTAACGAGATAGTTCACAGAATAATCTTCATAGCTGATAAACTTTTGAAGCTCTGTGTTAGTAGTGTTGCAGTGCCGCCTGGTGGAATCCAGTTGTATAAATTGATTTCCAAATACTACTTGCTCAGTCAGCACTGTACAGTCAAAAACTGAACATTTACTGAGAATTGGATCACAACTGCAAGTTGTTTTCAATGTGATATGAAATCAATTTTCCATGGAATTAGTGATTATTTTGGGGAGAAAGCTTGGCGGTTGAGAAACTGTACTTTGCCCTTCTGGCAAAGATCCACATCAGTGAGTTTGAACTTGTCCTAGTAGCAGATGCATATCTAACGATGGAGGTAATCAAACTACACTGTTTCTATCCCTACAAACCCCAACTTCAGCACAAAGCTCCAGAAAGACAAAGTTCAAAGTAAATTTATTATCGAAGTACATTATGCCGCTATATAAAGCCCTGAGATTCAATTTTTGTGGGCATATTCAATAAACCTAAAGAATAATAACCATAACAGAATCAATGAAAGACCACCCAACTAGGGCGTTCAACCAGAGTGCAGAAGCCAACGAACTGCGCAAAGAGAAAAAGAAGAAATAATAATAATAATAATGAATAAATAAGCAATAAATGTCAAGAACATGAGATGAAGAGTCATTGAAAGTAAGTCCATATGTTGTGGGAACATTTCAGTGATGGCGCAAGTGAAGTTGAGTGAAGTTAACTCCTTTGGTTCAAGAGCCTGATACTTGAGAGGTAGTAATTGTACCTGGACCTGGCAGCATGAGTACCTTCTTCCTGATGACAGGAGCGAGAAGAATGGTGCTGGGTGGTGGGGGTCTCTGGTGATGGGAGCTGCTCTTCAGTGATAGCGTTTCATGTAGTGGTGCTCAGCGGCGGGGAGGGCTTTACCCGTGATGGTCTGGGCAGTACCCACTACTTTTTGCAGGTTTTCCCATTAAAAGGCATTGGTGTTTCCATACCAGGCTGTGATGCAGCCAGTCAATATACCCTCCACTGCTATAGAAGTTTGTCAAAGTTTTAGATGTCAAGCCAACTCTCCGCAAACTGCTAAGGGAGTAGAGGTGGTACCGTGCTTTCTTCGTGATCGCACATGCGTGCTGAGCCCAGCCCATTGATTGTCATTGGAATAACAAGTGCAATGTGTGCTGTTCTTCATTTAGTCACAGTTGGGAGCAGTCTACAGGCCCCAACATCTGACTCACAATAGGAGGCTGGAGCATAAATGGGGAAAAACTAAAGCACGTTTGAAGGGGATTTCCGTTGTCATGGGGGAATTTTAAGACTAACTGAAAAAAATCAGTCTGGTAAAATTATTGTGGAAGAAGAATTTGTGGAGTGTGTCAGAGACTCCAGAAAGTGGTGGATACAACCCGGTCTATCTCAGGCAAAGCCCTCCCTATGAAATAAAGCTAGATTAGCTTTATTTGTCACATGTACATTGAAATATTGCAACATACAGTGAAATGCGTCATTTTGTGTTAATGACCAACACAGTCTCTGAGTTGGGAGAGGAGGGTGGGTGGGAGCTTGTACTTTCCATGCAACATCATATGCCCAAAACTCATGCCCACTGAGCACGTCTGCATGGGGCACTGCCACAAGAAAGCAGCAACCAGCATCAAAGACCCCACCATCCAGGGAGGGAGATAAAGAAGTGTAAAGTCCCATATCACCGGGTTCAAGAACAATTATTACTCCACAACCACAAGGCTCCTGAACCAGATTGGATAACTTCACCCACCACTCCTCTGAACTGATTACACAACCTTCGGGACTATTTACAAATCATGTTTTCAATATTTTATTATTTATACAATCTGTCTTTTTTTTGCACTTTGGTTGCTTGCCAGTTTTTGTTTATGTATAGATTTTTAAAATCATAAATTCTATTTTATTTGTTTATTTTCCTGTAACTACCTGCAAGGTAACGAATCTCAAGGTGGCGTATGGTAACATGTATGTACAAACGTACTTTGATAATAAATTTTACTTTGAGTTTTTAACTTTGAGATCTTAAAGTCAAAAGATCCGCTAGGAGGCGGTAATTACAATGTAATACAACTCCAGATGCAGTCTGCGGGCATACACAACAGGACCAAAGCCATCGTTTTTAACTTCAGCAAAGAGAATTTTCAAGGCATGGAGGTGAAGTTGTTTGTAAACTGAGAAAATAAAGAAAGAAAGGACTGAGATGCAGAGTGACAGATAGTTATTGATTGATTTATTTATTCAGAGATACAGTGCAGGGCAGGACCTTCTGGCCCAGTGATTCAACTATTTAACCTCAGCCTAATTACAGGGCAATTTACAAAACCAATCAACCCGCTAACCGGTATGAGTTTGGAAAATGAGAGGAAACCGGTTGCATGTGCATTCATGCAGCTGGTCCCTGAAACTCAGCATGGATCCATCCCAGTTAGAAAGTGGGAGTTGATGAGAAAAGCATCATCTGCTGGATGGTTAGCAAAGGAAGTCAAGGATAATATACATAGCATAGCACTAGAGAGGGAAAGGAACAGACAAGTTAGGAAAGTGCTTCATTGGAGTAAGGGGAAATATGAGGCTATCAGGCAGGAACTTGGAAGCATAAATTGGAAACAGATGTTCTCAGGGGAACATACGGAAGAAATGTAGCAAATGTTCAGGGGATATTTGCATGGAGTTCTGCATAGGTACATTCCAATGAAACAGGGAAATGATGGTAGGGCGGAGGAACCATGGTGTACAAAGGCTGTTGTAAATCTAGTCAAGAAGTAAAGAAGAGCTTACAAAAGGTTCAAAAAACTAGGTAATGATAGAGATCTACAAGATTATAAGGTTAGCAGGAAGGAGCTTAAGGAAGAAATTAGGACAGCCAGAAGGGGACATAAGAAGGCCTTGACAGACAGGATTAAGGAAAACCCCAAGGCATTCTACAAGTATGTGAAGAGCAAGAGGATAAGACATGAGAGAATAGGACCAATCAAGTCTGAGAGTGGAAAAGTGTGTATGGAACAGGAGGAGATAGCAAAGGTACTTAATGAGTACTTTGCTTCAATATTCACTACGGAAAGAGATCTTGGCGACTGTAGGAATGACTTACAGTGGATTGGAAAGCTTGAGCATGTAGTATTAAGAAAGAGGATGTGCTGGAGCTTTTGGAAAGCATCAAGTTGGATAAGTCACCGGGACTGGACGAGATATACCCCAGGCTACTGTGGGAGTTGAGGGAGGAGATTGCTGAGCCTCTGGCGATGATCTTGGCATCATCAATGGGGATGGGAGAGGTTCTGGAGGATTGGAGGATTGAGGATGTTGTTCCATTATTCAAGAAAGTGAGTAGAGTTAGCCCAGGAAATTATAGACCAGTGAGTCCTACTTCAGTGGTTGGTAAGTTGATGGAGAAGATCGTGAGAGGCAGGATTTATGAACATTTGGAGAGGCATAATATGATTAGAAATAGTCAGCATGGCTTTGTGAAAGGCAGGTCATGCCTTACAAGCCTGATTAAATTTTTTGAGGATGTGACCAAACACATTGATGAAGGTAGAGCAGTAGATATAGTGTATATGGATTTCAGCAAGGCATTTGATAAAGTACCCCATGCAAGGCTTATTGAGAAAGTAAGAAGGCATGGGATCCAAGAGGACATTGCTTTGTGGATCCAGAACTGGCTTGCCCACAGAAGGCAAAGAGTGGTTGTAGATGGGTCATTTTCTGCATGGAGGTTGGTGACCAGTGGTGTGCCTCAGGGATCTGTTCTGGGATCCCTTCTCTTCGTGATTTTTATAAATGACCTGGATGAGGAAGTGAAGGGATGGTTTAGTCAATTTGCTGACAACTCAAAGGTTGGGGGTGTTGTGGATAGTGTGGAAGGCTGTCAAAAGTTACAGTGGAACATTGATAGGATGCAAAACTGGGCTGAGATGCGGCAGATGGAGTTTAACCGGGATAAGTGTGAGGTGGTCATTTTGGTAGGTCAAATATGATGGTAGAAAATAGTATTAATAGTAAGATGCTTGGCAGTGTGGAGATCAGAGGGATCTTGGGATCTGAGTCCATAGGACACTCAAAGCTGCTGCACAGGTTGACTCTCTGGTTAAGAAAAGCATATGGTGCATTGGCCTTCATCACTCGTGGGATTGAGTTTTGGAGCCGAGAGGTAATGTGGTAGCTATATCAGACCCCGGTCAGACCCCACTTGGAGTACTGTGCTCAGTTCTGGTCACCTCACTACAGGAAGGATGTGGAAACCATAGAAAGGGTGCAGAGGAGATTAACAAGAACGTTGCCTGGATTGGGGAGCATGCCTTATGAGAAAAGGTTGAGTGAACTCAGCCTTTTTTTCCTTGGAGTGACGAAGAATGAGAGGTGACGTGATAGAGGTTTATAAGATGATGAGAGGCATTGATCGTGTGGATAATCCGAGGCTTTTTCCCAGGGCTGAAATGGTTATCACAAGAGGACGCTGTGTTAAGGTGCTTGGAAGTAGGTACAGAGGAGATGTCAGGGGTATGTTTTTTACGCATAGAGTGGTGAGTACATAGAATGGGCTGCCGGCAGCGGTGGTTGAGGTGGATACAATAGGGTCTTTTGACAGACTCCTGGACAGCTACATAGAGCTCAGAAAAATAGAGGGCTATGGGTAACCCTAGGTAATTTCTAAGGTAAGGACATATTCAGCACAGCTTTGTGGGCCAAAGGGCCTGTATTATGTTGTAGGTTTTCTATGTTTCTATAATGTTCAATCAAAAAGTCATCATTATGTGCAGTGTCCTATGAAAAGAGCAATCAGGGTCTTCCATCTGTCCATGACCATGAATGTTCTTGCCAAATTTTTCTACAGAAAAATGTGGTTTGCCATTGCCTTCTTCTGGGCAGTGGCTTTACAAGACAGGTGACCCCAGCTATTGTCAATACTTTCCAGAGATTATTTGCCTGGTGTCAGTGGTCACATAACCAGGACTTGTGCTATGCACCAGCTGCTAATATGACCATCCACCACCTGCTCCTGTGGTTTCATGTGACCCTGATCGGGGTCTAAGGACATGCTACACCTTGGCCAGGCTAGTGGAGGGAAGGAGCGCCTTACACTTCCTTCGGTAGAGAGCCCCCCACCCAAAATTGAAGAGTAGGGTGTACAGAGAGGGAAAGGGTCATGTTTTGCTGACGGAGGGTCTCGGCCTGAAACATCGACTGTACCTCCTCCTAGAGATGCTGCCTGGCCTGCTGCGTTCACCAGCAACTTTGATGTGTGTTGCTTGGATTTCCAGCATCTGCAGAATTCCTGTTGTTTATATTTTGCTGTTGTTTTGTGATGTGATGCTGAAGCTGTTGATGCGGCTTGTGTTGATCTGCTGAACATTATGAGCATGCTGGAATGTGTGCAGCCCTAGATGTGTTGGTTAAGTGCAAAGGACACGTTTCGATATTCATGCGACAAATAATTCTGAATCTGAATCTAAATTAAGGGCGCCTGTAAAAACAGAACCCATTTATCACTCAGAGTCGGCCTGTACTACAACTCTTTCCCTCCTACATCATCTGTGATTTCCTTATATACTTGGGGAGCAAAAACCAAAGAAGACCCCCAACAGGGAAACAGGAAATAACAAATGACCAAGTCCCTATCCCAGACATAGACTTGGCCAGGACTGTAAAAACTTAAATCTATTAAAAACACAGAGTGACATTGAAATATTCAAATTTTTAAAAAGTTTTCAATTAGAAATCTAAAACACTTATAAAACATTTCCAGACATTATGCATCTTTAGTACATCAAGAAAACTGATTTAGCGTTACTAGAGATGTTTATAAAAACTCTTGAAAAGATTTTAAAGGGCAATTTTAACTGATACTTTATCTGAAGGTCTTTGCAAGCTATCAGATTCTGACCAAGTTTCCCAAAGCAGTGGGCTTCTAGCAAAATGTTCTAGCAAGTTAGTGTTTGTGGATCCTCAGGACCAGTGCAATATTCCCCGCACGTTATAGGTGGAGCAGCCAACTCCAATTCTCACTGCCTGGGTGAACTCTTTGATAAGCAGATGGCAGAGTGAAGCATTTGAATAGGCATGTTTGGAAGTCATAACTTTTCTATAATTTTACTTGGCATTGAAACCAATTGCTTTTACCAATTGTCAACATTACCCCACAATATTCACAGCACTAGCTTCAGACGTGAGAAAAGAAACGGATCTTCATTCCTGGCCATCTAGAAGAGAGAGAGATGACCTCATTGAAGTACAGAGATTTTGAAGGGATTTGGCAGAATGACTTCCAAGAGAATGTTTCCCTTGGCTAGAGAGCTTGGGACTTCGCTAGGATAACATTTAAGGCTGAGATCAGGAAGAATTTCTTCATTCCAAGAACTCTTTGGAATTCTCAATCCCAGAGAGTAGCGGATGCTCAGACATTGAGTATTTTGTTGCCTCAGAGTGATAGATATTGGAATTCACAAGAAACCAGGGACATGTAGGTCATCATGGAAGATGATGTTGAAATACTGTAAAAAAAAGTCATGATCTTATCGAATGGTAGAGAACATTCAAGAATTCCGATGGTTGTCTCTTGCTCCTATTATTTTTATGTCTTTATAAATCCTGGAAGCATCTCCATCCAAATTCAATCCACTTACAGCACACCTTAATTTGTAAAATAAGTTATACCTTTCCTGTCTCATTCAATGAAGAATGGTTAGTGTTAATATACACAAAATCTCAATGACCAAAACATTTCCATTCCATTCTCAAAACAGAATTACTCACTTACTTACTACCCGTTACACCGCTGGTGTTTGGGGCAGCAATGAAGGTCCTCCATCTCATCGTGTCAGTAGAATCCTTTCAGTTTTCACTATTGTCAGTCATGCAAGTCCTGGGTGGAGACACAGGAATATAATCACACTCAGATGTAGAAGGATTCTTCATTGCTGTGTCCATAGCATTTTTTCCGACCAGTCAGGGTTGTTAGCCCTGAGATGAACCCCCAAAACTAGAGGACCAGTGGACCTCTCTTAGTCTGGCCTCTACTCTTTGACCTGTTTTCCATCATTAACCCCACTGAAATCCAAAGCATAAAACCCTGACTCCAGCCCAATATAGCCCTCTGGGTCATTGAGGTACGCAAGCCTCCAAACCCTACAACAAGGTTGTTGTCTTCCTGGAGGTCAACACAGAATATCATTGTGTAATTAAGTTTCTGTGCAGCAATATCCTTCCAAACCATCTCCAGGGATATCTACCAGATAAATAAAGCTGCAGTTTCTAATTGTACAGGACAAGACACTGACATTCAGGGGGAAAGACCTTAATGTCAATGAAAAATAAACTAGATGATGTGTCTCAACCCAAAATGTCAACTGTTGATTACCCTCAGCAGATGCTGCTGGGCTCATCCAGTGGCTCATTTTTGGCTCCAGGTTCCAGCACCTGGAGACTTCTGCCATCTCCGATTAAGATGGTGCCTGTATTTTACAGTTTGGCACACTTCCCAGGAACACCATCTGATTCACCTTCGGAAGTGTCTACTTAGTTTCCGCTCTTAAAGTAATCAAGCAGGTAAACCTCTAATATTCAAGGAGCAGATGTAATATTTTTTATTGCACAGCTTTCTACAGTGACTTCATTGTCTGAGGATTCAAAGTCGACCATTGTGAAAAGGCAGTCCCAGTCTATTACAGGTTAAATTTATTACATGCGAGTGCAGATCGTGGCAATGTGGAGGGCAACAGAAGGGAGGGGGGAGGAGATACAGGAGTGATAGCACAGTCAAACCCACTGTGAGCATATGATTTTATAAATTATTAATCAGTAGAGGATCACTTGTTCATTTCTTTTTAGTTTAGGGCAGCATGGTAGTATCGGCAGTTAGTGTAACGGGTCCAGCGACCTGGGTTCAATTCTGCCGCTGTCTGTCAGTGTTTGTACATTCTCCCCGTGTTTGTGTAGGTTTCCTCTGGGAGCTCTGGTTTCCTCCCACATAGACAGATGGTGGGTTAAATGGTCACATGGGTGTAATTGGGCAGCCTGGACTCAGAGAACCAGAAAGGCCTGTAACCATGCTGTATCTTTAAGTAAAAAATAATAATTTCCGTCGCTAAGCGAAATACACTGACAGCTGCACTGGGTGGGATGAGTTAAGTTACTCCAGAGATAATGGATAAGATCTGGGATTTTCCTCGTTAATATCACTAGTTGCATAGGCATTCTTCCTTTTACGGACTCAGCCATTTATGTCCAGACTTGTTAGTTTTCTGAGTCATGGATCCAATGGAAACTGACTCAATAACAGGCACTGTATACGTGTTGTGGAGAAATCTTGGCCGGGCGCAGTACAATATATTGCAAACAAGTTGTGTCCACCAGGCAGAACAAGTTGTCCAGAGCCTGCTCGTACATGGAAATTGGAAAATTATTACTTTTAATAAAGTGTGGTCTCCATTCAACTGTTAAATGCATTCCACAAGGCTGAGCTTGAAAGTCTAGTAGCCAAAATTAGATGCACTGGAGTCTGGAATCGAGAGGAAGGGAGGGTGGGAATAAAAACACTAGTAATTGTGTGTACTGGTGTCAGGGGAACTGCAGGAGAAGATGGCAGCATTTCTAGAGGAGAGCAGAATCAGATCTATTATATATCGCGAAATTTGTTTTGCACAGCAGTACAGTGCAATACATAAAATATACTATAAATTATAATGATATACAGTATATATATATATAGAGAACATAGAACATAGAATAGTACAGCACAGTACAGGCCCTTTGGCCCACAATGTGCCGACCCTCAAACCCTGCCTCCCATATAAGCCCCCACCTTAAATTCCTCCATATACCTGTCTAGTAGTCTCTTAAACTTCATTAGTGTATCTGCCTCCACCACTGACTCAGGCAGTGCATTCCAAGCACCAACCACTCTCTGAGTAAAAAACCTTCCTCTAATATCCCCCTTGAACTTCCCACCCCTTACCTTAAAGCCATGTCCTCTTGTATTGAGCAGTGGTGCCCTGGGGAAGAAGCGCTGGCTATCCACTCTATCTATTCCTCTTATTATCTTGTACACCTCTATCATGTCTCCTCTCACCCTCCTTCTCTCCAAAGAATAAAGCCCTAGCTCCCTTAACCAGGCAGCATCCTGGTAAATCTCCTCTGTACCCTTTCCAATGCTTCCACATCCTTCCTATAGTGAGGCGACCAGAACTGGACACAGTTTTATATATATATATATATAGTATATATAAATGCTGTAGGAAAATAAATATTGGAAAATTAGTGAGGAAACATTCATGGGCTAATTGTTCATTCAGAAATCTGATTGCGACAGTTGGGGTAATTGCATTGGTTGATGGGGTTGGGGCAAGAGAGGAAGCTGAGATGAAGAGTGTATAATGTATATCATTCTTCACATAATGTATATCATCAGAAAGCCAGAAGGTAAAGCCATTAAGGTCTTTCCCCCCGAATGTCAGTGTCTTGTCCTGTACAATTAGAAACTGCAGCTTTATTTATATCATCATGAACTCTGCAGGTAAATCTGAACCATATTCTCTCAACATAAATTCCAAGAAGATTCAAATCTGCAAAAATATGGGCCATTGAAAGTGTGAAGAATATCATAGAAAGGCAATGGAATCTAAATTGAACAATTTTGAAGTGGGTGCAAGGGCAGAGGTCCTGGGTGATCTTGCAGTTATGTTTGGCTTTGTAAGAGTGTGTGTGTGTGTGTGGGGGGGGGGGAGGGCGGCGGGTGAGCAGGTGGAACTAAAGGGAGGTACTGGGCAGGTAAAGAGAAGAGAAGGGGTAAAAGGAGAGACAGAATGGGGAATTGGAAAAAGTGAGAAGAGCAAGGAGGAGAAACAACTTGAAGTTGAAGTTGGAGAAATCGATGTTCAGGCCGTCAATTTGGAGGTGGTCGAAGGAATATGAGATGTTTCTCCCCAAACTTGACAATGGCCTCATCGTGGCCATGGGTGGACATATTGGAATGGGAGTGAGAAGTAGAATAAAAACGATGACCTTTGGTGGTGGATGGAGCAAAGAAATGGATAAAGTCACTTACAAAGCTCTCTCAGGACTCCGATAGAGCACTCGATATGGTTCTGGGAACTGCACTTTAGGAACACATCGTAGACTTGGTAAGTTCCCAGTTCAGGACAGTACTGGGAATGAGGTATTCCAAGTATGTGTACAGATCAGAAAAACAGCAATAGTTTACATTGGAACAGATAAGTCTGAGGGGAGAACTAATGGAGGTAAACAAAATAATCAGAAGCTATAATATATACTGTCAGGAGAAATTGTTTCTTCTGATAAATGGATTGGTAAATAGAGTTCATATGAAATACTGTACTGTGCGAAAGCCTTAGGCACATATACCAGCTAGGGTGCCTAAGACATTTGCACAGTACTGTAGTGCAGTAATTTTATGTATTGCACTGTACTGCCGTCGCAAAAAAAAAAACAACTTTCATGACATATGTGAGTGAAGAGAAACCTGATTCTGACATGGGTCCTTATTGTGGGCTGAGAGTGGAAAGGGGTCAGGGAACAGTTGGGAAAAGGGAAGGGAGAGGGGGGCTGTAATGATCAATAAACTAATTGTTTGGAATCAAATGACCTTGCCTAATGTCTCAGGACTGTTTCTGCCTGCACCCGTGCCGCTCCCCACCCCTGGCGCTCTTTGCCACCTATCCCACGGCTCTCCCTCCCCACTCTCAACATCCTTTGCTCCCGCCGGATTTACAAACTCACTCTCCACTCTATGTTGACAAATACTGTACTGTGCAAAAGTCTTTGTCACTCTAGCTATATTCTGTACGTGCAAAAAGAATGAAAGGATAATAAGGAAAAACATTTTCATGTGGAGGCTTGGTAAGATGTAGGGTTTGCTATGCAGAAAGTTGGTGGAAATGGATCTGATAAGGTCATTGAAAATATAATTGGTCATGTATGGTAAGATAATTAATTAGAAGCATACAATGGAAAATGAAGGGGCGCGGAACAGGATTGTACTGCTCTTTCGTAGTTGGCTGAATGAAAACAACATTAAATAAATAACTTGTGCTGTCTTCATGATAATAAAAATATTATGAGAACAGAAAAAGTAAACGACTTAGAAAAGAAGGATCCCTGGAGAGATTGATGTATTCCAGGGATCTAATTGTTTATATCCTAGAGGCCTGAATGCTGACTTCAGGGGCAATGGGTGCATGGGACTTCACTTTCAGGATTCTGTAGGTTTAAGAATAGTCCAAGTAGATCGGAAGATAGCAAGTATAATTCCGCTGTTAAAGAAAGGGGGAAGGAGATAAAGCAGATAGGATTTGGGAAGATGATCCCCAAAGTTTCCATTATTTTCATTGCCAATTCATTCAAAATGAATTGATCTTTGGGTCTTTCAGATTTACGTATCACTTTTCAAGCTTACTAGTACAATTTCTTTAATAATACTACATTTTTATAATCATTTGCTCTTGAACCTTGGGCCTCCAGTACTTCTGGAAGGCCTGTGTTACCTGGCCAAATTATTGGTTAATTCCTCTGCAATTTTCTTATTAACAATTCTACTTCCCTCCATCTCTGAACATAAGGGACCCTAATTTTTCCTCACTGACCTGATCTTCATATATATCTACAGAGGCTCTTACAGACAGTTTTTATGGTTCTTCCCAGTTTACCCTCATTTTCTACCATATGTTCAACGTCTTGGTCAACATTTTCTCCCTGCAACACATTGCCAGATTCCTGATCCCCGAGACCCCATCCAGAGGGGTCCCATTTTCAATATTGACTCCAAGAATCCCAACTATGGACGACACTCATGTCCATAAATTCCAAAAGCTGAAATCTTGGTTCTAATGGAACCAATGTATGAAACTCTCACCACCAGGTTCAAGAACAGTTACTACCCCTCAACCATCAGGCTCTTGAAGAGAAGCGGATAGGTACACTCATTCTATTTCTGATGTTCCCACAATCAGTGATTTCACTTTAAGGACTTGTTATCTTGTTATTTCATGCTCTTGTTATTTATTACTGTTATTAATGTTTTCATTTGCAGCTTGTTTTTCATTGATCCTGTTTGCGTTACTGTTCTATAGATTTGCTGAGTGTGCCTGCAGGAAAAAGAACCTCAGGGTCGTATGGGTTTATACCCTGATAATAAATTTTACATTGAACTTTGAACTTTGAATTCATTATGCCAATCCAAACCTCAGTATCTAAGTTCCCTAAGAGCCAAAACATTCTCATGATAAGGTTCCCATTGTGGACAAAACATTCCTGGCTTGTGTGTGGGGACAGAGCTCAGTACTGCTGAGGCATGACATTCATTTTCAGTGGATTCCAGTTAATTGGGACATTGGTTAATCAGGGCAGCTACTTATTTGGGACAACTGTTAAAGAACAAAAACTAATCAAGAAAATAGCTTGGATTCCCTTTGTTTATCTGGGACATCCAAGCAACTTAATTGGGACAGGACTCTGTTGTGGAACAGTTTCTAACTAGCAACAATCACATGCACTTGCGTGGCCATTAGAAACCATACTGAGCTTAAAGGGAACAGTTTTTAAATAGTGTCTCATGTGTGTGTTTGTGTTCAAAGAGCGATGGTTTTTGTCACTGATAGTTGGCGAAAAACATGCAAGAAGACAATGCAGAACTATTTTGCTCACTGTGGCTTCAAACATTCAGGCTTGGAGAGGCCATAATCACCCGGGTGTAAAAATAAAATAATTTCAATACTTCGACAAGTTAGGAACTATGAAGAATGTGAAGGTATCAGCAATAATCTTAATTGTTACAATAAAAATAAATACTTGGAAAATGCTATTATTGAAAGCATTGTATGGTGGCAGTCCATTATAGGAGTCTGCAATGATTTTGTTCATTTACAGTCAATTAAAAGAACATATCAGCATACACTGGATGAATTCCTCTGTCGATAACTATTAAGAACGGATACACAATTTTAAAGTGCTCTACTAGTGTAGGTAATGTTCCAATATGTTCTGTATTACATTTAAATACATAACTTGTTATTGACTTAAATGGTAGTTTGTCTTTTTTCTACCTTCTTAACTGTTTCCAAGAAGCTTTGGTTAACTGGGGCAGCCACTCAATAGGCCAAAATGTATTGGTCCCAATGTGTCCCAATTAACCAGAATTTGGCTCAAAAACTATAGCCTAACTATTGCTGGCATCTCTGGCCTGGCCCCTTCATTTGATCTGGGTGGAAAGGTAAAAGGAGGAAATTGACTTCTGTTTATTCAGAGTCAGAATCACATTTATTGTCACCGACGTACGTCATGAAATTTGTTGTTTTGTGGCAGCAGTTCAGTGCAAGTTGAAAAAGGTGATGAATACGGGACTGAATGTGTTATATTTGAATGGATGCATTAGACAGAATAAGATAGATTATCTTGTAGCACAGTTAGGGATTCGTACGTAGATATGACGCTATGGGCATCACGGAGTCATGACTGAAATAAGAACATGGTTGGGAGCTCGGCAGCCAAGGATACACATTATATTGAAAGGACAGGCAGGATGGCAGCTTGTACTGGAGCTTATCAGGGAGGAGGAAATTCTGGATCTAGTGTTGTGTAATGAACCGGATTTGATAAGAGCCATTAGGAGATAGTGACCATAATATAAGTTTTAATCTACAATTTGAGAGGGAGAAGGGAAAATCGGAAGTGTCAGTTTTACAGTTCAACAAAGGGGACTATGGAGCCATGAGGGAGGAGCTGGCCAAAGTTGACTGGAAAGATACCATAGCAGGGATGACAGTGGAACAACAATGGCAGGTATTTCTGGGAATAATACAGAAGGTGCAGGATCAGTTCATTCCAAAGAGGAAGAAACATTCTAAGGGGAGTAAGGGGTGACCGTGGCTGACAAGGGAAGTCAAGGACAGTATAAAAATAAAAGAGAAGAAATATAACATAGCAAAAATGAGCAGGATGCCAGAGGATTGGGAAACTTTTAAAGAGCAACAGAAGATAACTAAAAAGGCAATACGGGGAGAAAAGATGAGGTACAAAGGTAAGCTAGCCAAGAGTAAAAAGGAGGATAGTAAAAGCTTCTTTAGGTATGTGTGAGGAAAAAATTAGTTAAGACCGAAGTTGGGCCCTTGAAGACAGAAACGGGTGAATTTATTATGGGGAACAAAGAAATGGCAGACGAGTTGAACAGGTAATTCGAATCGGTCTTCACTAGGGAAGACACAAACAATCTCCCAGATGTAATAGTGGCCAGAGGACCTAGGGTAACAGAGGAACTGAAGGGGATTCACATTAGGCAGGAAATGGTGTTGGATAGACTGATGACACTGAAGGCTGATAAATCCCCAGGGCCTGATAGTCTGCATCCCAGGGTACTTAAGGAGGTAGCTCTAGAAATCGTGGACACATTGGTAATCATTTTCCAGGGTTCTATAGATTCAGGATCAGTTCCTGTGGATTGGAGGGTAGCTAATGATACCCCACTTTTTAAGAAAGGAGGGAGAGAGAAAACAGGGAATTATAGACCAGTTAGCCTGACATCAGTGGTGGGGAAGATAATGGAGTCAATTATAAAAGATGAAATCGCGGCACATTTGGATAGCAGTAACAGGATCAGTCCAAGTCAGCATGGATTTACGAAGGGGAAATCATGCTTGACTAATCTTCTGGAATTTTTTGAGGATGTAACTATGAAAATGGATAAGGGAAGCCAGTGGATGTAGTGTACCTGGACTTTCAGAAAGCCTTTGATAAGGTCCCACATAGGAGATTAGTGGGCAAAATTGGAGCACATGGTATTGGGGTACTGACATGGATAGAAAATTGGTTGGCAGACAGGAAACAAAGAGCAGGGATTAACGGGTCCTTTTCAGAATGGCAGGCAGTGACTAGTGAGGTACCGCAATGCTCAGTGTTGGGACCGCAACTATTTACAATATACATTAATGATTTAGATGAAGGGATTAAAAATAACATTAGCAAATTTGAAGATGACACAAAGCTGGGTGGCAGTGTGAAATGTGAGGAGGATGTTATGAGAATGCAGGGTGACTTGGACAGGTTGGGTGAGTGGGCAGATACAGCTTAATGTGGAGAGGAGAAGGTGGTGGCGCGACGCAGCACGCGCAGCCACTCCAGTGATGAATATCTGTTATTTGTCAAGTAGGGTGCCGTACACAACCCTAATTTGATGGAGACAGACGTGAGAAGCACGGAGGAACATCTGGTGAAACTTCTGAAATGCCTATTTCGCTGTTGCTGCTACTGTGTGATCCGAAATCTCCAGAGGGGAAGGCCCCGAATCCATGGCTTTGCCTATTGCCTGTTGCCAGGGCCAGGGTCGAAACGCTCAGCGGAGACAGTGCTTGGTGCTCGGTGTCGGAGGGCTGGTCGGAGGCTCAAAGTTTTCGGACGGACTCAGAGTCGGACTGTGGTCGGGTGCTTCCAGGATGCTGCATCGGCAAGTTTGCAGCGCTGGAGGCACATGGCAGGGAGAGTTTCTCCCTTTTACCGTCTGCATGAGATGTTGAGGCTATTGGGACTTTGAGACTATTTTTTTGCCGTGCCCATGGTCTGCTCTTATCAAATTATGGTATTGCTTTGCACTATTGTAACTATATGTATTAATTATGTGTTTTTTGTCAGTTTTAGTCTTGGTCTGTCCTGTGTTTCTGTGATATCATACTGGAGGAACATTGTATCATTTTTTAATGCATGCATTTCTAAATGACAATAAATGAGGACTGGGTGTCCTCATAATCCAACCTAAATATGAGGTTATCCACTTTGGTGGCAAGAACAGGAAGGCAGATTACTATCTGAACGGTGTCAATTTAGGAAAAAGGGAAGTACAACGAGATCTAGGTATCCTTGTTCATCAGTCACTGAAAGTAAGCATGCAGGTACAGCAGGCAGTGAAGAAAGCTCATGGTATATTAGCCTTCATAACAAGGGGAGTTGAGTATAGGAGCAAAGAGGTCCTTCTGCAGTTGTACAGGGCCCTGGTGAGACCACACCTGGAGTATTGTGTGCAGTTTTGGTCTCCAAATTTGAGGAAGGACGTGCTTGCTATTGAGGGAGTGCAGCGTAGGTTCACAAGCTTAATTCCCGGGATGGCAGGACTGTCATATGTTGAAAGATTGGAGCGACTGGGCTTGTATACACTGGAATTTAGAAGGATGAGAGGGGATCTGATTGAAACATATAAGATTATTAAGGGATTGGACATGCTGGAGGCAGGAAGCATGTTCCCGATGTTGGGGGAGTCCAGAACCAGAGGCCACAGTTTAAGAATAAGGGGTAGGCCATTTAGAACGGAGTTGAGGAAAAACTTTTTCACCCAGAGGGTTGTGGATCTGTGGAATGCTCTGCCTCAGAAGGCAATGGAGACCAATTCTTTGGATGCTTTCAAGAAAGAGTTAGATAGAGCTCTTAAAGATAGTGGAGTCAAGGGATATGGGGAGAAGGCAGGAACGGAGTACTGATTGTGCACGATCAGCCACGATCACAGTGAATGATGGTGCTGGCTCGAAGGGCCGAATGGTCTACTCCTGCACCTATTGTCTTTTATCTATCTTTCATGTAGTTAAGTGACCAAAACTGCACACAATATTCCAAATTAGGCCTCACCAGTATCTTATACTATTTCAACAGAATGTCCCATTAATCCCAATAATAATAATAATAATGACAATAATAATTTATTTATATAACTCTTGTCATACAGATGATGCAATTACTGTAGGATAAAGTGCAAAAATGAAAATAAAAATAAATATAAAAATAAAACACAAAATGATGTTAGTTAAAAACAAGGTTGAATAAGTAGGTTTTGGACTGGTGCTTAAAAGTGTCAAGTGAGTCTGCATCACTTATAGTTTTAGGTATTGGGTTTCATAGTTTAGGAGCATAGTTCAAAAAAGCTGAACTGCCAATTATGTTTTGAGGGAGGTTGTTTAAATTTAAAAGTCCGGTGGAAGATTATTTAAATTTTGAAGTCTGGAGGCCAAGCAGGATTATAAAACAAAGGTGATTCTGTGATGTTTTTCGGTTCCCAAACCATTCAGAGCTTTAAAAACAAGTAAGAGAACTTCAAAATCAATGCTGAAAGCCAATAGAAAGTAGTTAGGACAGGAGTGATATGCTCCCTCATTCTGTTTTTAGTTAAAATCAGTGGTATTCATACTGAGTTGAAGCTTGTCAATAGATTGCTTTGGAAGGCTAGTAAAAACGTATATTGCAGTAATCCAGTCAATTCGATATAAAGACATGAATTCGTTTTTCAGCATCAGTATGTGACAGAAACAAATATACCGTTGCAATATTTCTGAAGTTTAGGAATCCTGCCCTGGTCACTTACTTTATGCGGGATTTAAAATTCAAATCTGAATCAAGGATAACACCCAGGCTTCTTACTTCTGATTTTACAAGGGGAACCAACTCCCAAAGTTTAGCAAGAAGTTTATCTCTTTTGGCTTTGGAACCAGCGTAAAGTATTTCTTTGTTATCTTCATTTGTTTTTAGATAAGTATTGCTCATCGATTTGTTTATTGCAGCCATTCTAGAAGTCAGAGAAGATGGAGTATCCAGCATCAGGCTCATCTGAGATATATAATTGTGTGTCATCAGCGTTACTGTGGAAATCAAGTTTATGCTCTCTGATGATGTCTGCTAAAGTGTTATCATTAGATAACACTTAAATATTCCAATATGTTAAATCTACATGCTTACTAAATTTAATCTAAAAATATCAGAAAATGCCAGAAACTCTCTGCAAGTCAGGCAGCATCCGTGGAAAGAGAAACAGTTAATATTTCAGTCCCAACACTTTACATCAGAATGGAAGATCTCAGATCCAACGTTATTTACATTTTATATCTCCATCAATTAAATTCTGGATTCAAGTATGTGAATGTACTGTATATCTGAAAATTACTATAGTGTTCCTGCCATTGTTTGGTCCATTAAATGCCATATTTAATCTGCAGTGTCCCCTTACTGAAATACTTAAGAATTCTGGCAGAATTATCTATTCTGGGGCAATGTGGATGCCCTAAACTTACTCCCAACAGTGCAGGTACCCTGGCAACAAACACAAAATGCTGGAGGAACTCAGCAGGCCAGGCAGCATCTATGGAAAAAAGTACAGTCAACATTTTGGGCTGAGACCCTTCGGCAGGCCTGCTGAGTTACTTCAGCATTTTGAATGCGTTGCTTGGATGTCCAGTATCTGCAGGTTTTCTCTTGTTTGTGAGTTTAGGTACCCCGTGGTCATCCTACAGTAAGGTCTTCAAGCCAATGACTTTGAAAGATTAAGTCCTGGATCTGCTGAGCTCCAACTGGATTGGCACATGTTTCTTGACACTTGTACGCAGATGCTGAGTGCTGATAAGAAGCAAGACCTCAACCAGAAGCCATGGATGACCGCGGAGATGTGTGCGCTGCTGAAGACCTGTGACTCCGCCTTCAGAGCAGGCGACAAGGCAGCCCTAACAACAGCGAGGGCCAAACTGTTCCGGGCCATCAGAGAGGCAAAGCGTGCACACGCCCAGCAAATCCACAGCCACTTCCAGGACAGTGGCGACACGCAACGCATGTGGAAGGGCATTCAGGACATCACCAACTACAGGACAACATCACCTGCCTGTGCTGGTGATGCCTCCCTCCCAGATGCGTTGAATAACTTCGACGCTCGTTTCGAGGCGGAAAATGACGTGGTGGCGAGGAAGACCACTCCTCCTCCAAACGACCAAGTGCTGTGTCTTACCGTGGCCAATGTGAGGAGAACCCTGTGTAGGGTCAACCCACGGAAGGCTGCTGGACCAGACAATATTCCTGGCAGAGTGCTCAGAGGATGTGCAGACCAGTTAGCTGAGATTCTCACTGACATCTTCAACATCTCCCTGAGCAGCGCCATCGTTGCTACGTGCTTCAAGGCCGCAACCATCGTCCACAAGCCGGAGAAGTCTTCAGTGTCCTGCCTCAACGACTACCGTCCTGTCGCACTCACATTCATCCTCATGAAGTGTTTCGAGAGGCTCATCATGAGGCACATCGAGACCCTGCTGCCCTCCTCACTGGACCCCCTGCAGTTCATATATCGCCCCAACCGTTCAACAGACGATGCCATTGGCAGCACCCTCCACCTGGCCCTCACCCACCTGGACAAAAAAGACACATATGTTCGATTGCTGTTCATAGACTTCAGTTCAGCATTCAACACAATCATTCCTCAGAATCTGATTGGAAAGCTGAGCCTACTGGGCCTGAACACCTCCCTCTGCAACTGGATTCTAGACTTCCTGACATGGGAGACCCCAGTCAGTCCAGATTGGGAGCAGCATCTCCAACACCATCACACTGAGCACGGGGGCCCCCCAGGGCTGTGTGCTCAGTCCACTGCTGTTCACTCTGCTGACCCACGACTGTGCTGCAACACACAGCTCAAATCACATCATCAAGTTCGCCGATGACACGACCATGGTGGGTCTCATCAGCAAGAACGATGAGTCAGCATACAGAGAGGAGGTGCAGCGGCTAACGGACTGGTGCAGAGCCAACAACCTGTCTCTGAATGTGAACAAAACAAAAGAGATGGTTGTTGACTTCAGGAGAGCACGGAACGACCACTTCTCCACTGAACATTGACAGCTCCTCCGTTGAGATCATTAAGAGCACCAAATTACTTGGTGTTCACCTGGTGGAGAATCTCACCTGGTCCCTCAACACCAGCTCGATAGCCAAGAAAGCACAGCAGCGTCTCTACTTTCTGTGAAGGCTGAGAAAAGTCCATCTCCCATCCCCCAACCTCACCACATTCTACAGAGGTTGTATTGAGAGCATCCTGAGCAGCTGCATCACTGCCTGGTTCGGAAATTGCACCATCTCGGATATCAAGACCCTGCAGCGGATAGTGAGGTCAGCTGAGAAGATCATCAGGGTCTCTCTTCCTGCCTTTACAGACATTTGCACCACTCGCTGTACCCATAAAGCCAACAGCGTTGTGAAGGACCCCACACACCCCTCATACAAACTCTTCTCCCTCCTGCCATCTGGCAAAAGGCACAGAAGCATTCGGGCTCTCACGACCAGACTGTGCAACAGTTTCTTCCCCAAGCCATCAGAATCTTTAATACCTAGAGTCTAGACTGACATCTACATCATTTATTATTATATTGTAATTTGTCCTCTACTGTGCCTATTGTCTTGTTTATTAATTATTGGACTGCCCTGCACTGTCTTGTGCACTTTATGTAGTCCTGGGTAGGTCTGTAGTCTAGTGCAGTTTTTGTGTTATTTTACGTAGTCTAGTACAGCCTTGTGCTGTCTCACTTAGTCTAGTGTAGTTTTGTGTTGTTTCATGTAGCACCATGGTCCTGGAGGAACATTGTTTCATTTTTACTGTGTACTGTACCAGCAGCTTATGGTCGAAATGACGATAAAAAGCGACTTGACTTGAGAATGACCGTTCGTTTATCTCCCCACCATCCATTTCCTTTCTAATTGTGACCTCTAGTGGCAGAAAGAGGGACTTCATGGGACCATTTTGGAAACATTGAGGCCCTGTCTTAACCCAAAGTACATCGATCTCAAACTGTTGGAGTCCATTCTGAATGAACCCTACTGGACATGCATTGGAGTCTTCTAGCACAACTATGCAATTTCAGTGCCACATTTGTGAATGTTATTCACTTTCTCTAATGAAATATCTCTGAGAAGAGAATCGGGACTACACTGAATATAGAGTTGACCATCCACCAGGCAATCATCTAGCATTCAACTATCAAGGACATCTTGAGAGGGCGGCATCCATCATTAAAGACACTCATCTTCAAGGCCATGTCCTCTTCTCATTACTACTGTGAGGGAGGACATACCTTATTTCAGGGATGAAGTGAAAAGTTTGTTTCTATTATTATATCTTTCAAATAAGTACAGTGAGCTTAAATGAAGCAAGTTCTGATCACCTATATTGACTTGTTAATGGAGACTTGATTTTAAAACGGCCTTTATGATCTACATTCGAGAACCATTTTATACCTGTTTCTAAAGTTCAATGCCCAACACAAATTGTGCACTATTGCATGGAGCATCTTTGCTCTACCCACCGCAAAAGGCAGAATCTCCTGGTGGAAACTCATTTTGATTTGACTTCCCATTCCCATTCTGACATGCCTGTCCATGGCCTTCTCTATTGCCACGATGAGGCCAAGCTCAGGTTGGAGGAGCAATACCTCATCTGGGTAGCCTCAAACCTGATGGTATGAACATGGATTTCTCAAACCTCCAGTAATTTCTCCTCCTCCCTTCTGTCTTTTTCCATAACACATTCTGGTTACCCTCTCACTCTTTCTCTTCTCCTCTTGCCGAACACTTCCCTCAGGTTTCCCACCTCCTTCCCTTTATTCCATGGTCTATTGCCCTCTTCTGTTTGATTCCTCTTTCTTCAGCCCTTTACGTCTTCAGTCTGTCAACTCCCAGCTTCTTACATCCCTCTTACCCCCACCTTCCTCTCCCACCTACCCACCTGCCAGCTTCTACTTCTTCCACTTCCCCCGCCTTCTTATCCTGGCTCTCTTTCCCTTCCCTTTCTAGACCTCTTGAAGAGTCTTGGCTTAAAATGTTGAGGCCTCCTCCATAGATGTGGCCTGATCTGTTGAGTCCCACCCCCAGTGTGTTGCTGCTACGAAACTAAGATCATCCATGATCCCTCTTGTGGTCTAAGGCCCTGGTTCATCTCCTCGCACTAGCACACTGGAGCCCCAGTTCTGGCATTCCCGTTAAGCTCAGCAGGATCATGGTTCCAGGTTTCCCTTTAAACGCACCTGGTTTTGCCCCACTGTGCTCCTTTGTAACGTCTTTTTTTTTAAAGAGTGAATTAAAAATGTACTGGAATGTTAATCAAAATAACATCCCATTGCACAGAACACAGAGATGAGGAGGAAATTGAACCAAAGGATGGGGAATGTTAATCAAAATAACATCCCATTGCACAGAGCACAGAGATGAGAAGGAATTTGAACCAAAGGATGGGGAATCTATGGAATTCATTTCTACAGAGACCAAGTGATCGGGTATATTTAGAGCAGAGGGTGAAGGGTGTTAAAGGTTATAGGGAGAGGGCAGGAGAATGAGGTTGAGAGGGAAAATAAATTAGCCATGATGGAACAACAGAGCAGAATCGATGGGCCGAATGGCCTAATTCTGCTCTTATGTCTTATTGATTTTCTGGTTTTGTGGTATCCACATGGTCATGGAGATAAGGAGCAAATTCTGCATAAACAGCACTGAAGATCAGCAGTTGAACTCTCGTACCTGGTGTTATGAAGCATCAGGACTAACTGCTGCGTTACTTAACTTCAAACACTTTTTGTGTGAGGCTGAATGTCAGGGCCATTGAATAAGTGAACAGCCTAATATTGCAAAGCTGGGATAGCAGCTTTACTTAAACGGTGGAGCAGATCCAATGAAACTAATGGCATAATTCTGCTCCTATGTTTTAAGGCCTTATGATCTTAATGGAGTTTTTACTGTGGTAGGTAGATATGTTGATACTTTTTTAACCACATGCGTGGATGAATGAACAATTACTTCCTGTAGGGCAGACCAGCATGTGAAATACTCAACCAGCCAGGAGCCTGGCAAGGGAGCAAACAGGAAGCCCCACTGTTGCTACCACAATCTCAAACTTGCAACCCATTGCTGATGCCTGAGATATAAAGCAAGCCAACTTCCTGCAGTGTAGACTCTGGTTTTTAAATAGTCCCTACGTTTGTGTGTGAGAAAGAATAAGAGAGACCACAATTGAAAAAAAACAACGATGAGAAAAGGGAACTGGGCAGGAAAAGGAAAGAAAGGAAAAGAGGGGAATGTGAGAGGACAAAATTGGAGAACTTAACCACATTCTTCTTCTTCTAAAGGCATCACCCCTACTAGGCCACTGACGGCAACGCCAGAGTCTTCTGCCTTGGACCAGTCTTTCAAATTGTCCCCAGACGTGGCCCCTCTCCGAAGATCCTTCCTCTCCGAGCGATGAGGTCTTTGGAGCTCTGTTGGTGTTTCTATAGCTCTGGGTTTATGCAGGATGGGGTTACTAGCCCCATGCCCGGCCCTCCCCCTTTTGCAGTCGGCTTGGGACTGCCCATGGCTGAGTTAATTTAACCACATGATCAGATTGAAATAAAACATGATTGCAACCATATTGATAAGCTAATCTTCGAAGTTCGTTAAAAAGTAACTGGAAGCGCAGTAATAATAAGTGACCATCTAATATTCTTCGCCAGCAGTCCATCAACTTGGCTGGTAATCTGTCTGACCGAGTGGCTACATGCCATCCCTCACCAAGCACGTTTCTGACCAAAGGCACTTCTATAATATCGCTCTCCAACACTGCTGCTGAAACCTCTGTCTATACCCCTCTTGCATCCAAACCTGTTCACTACAATCTTTCTTGTTAGCCTACATCCTCTTCTCTCCATTAACTCCAATTAAATCAAAATAGTTTTAGTTCAATTTTCTCCTGTCTTTACAGATTTGCATCATTTCCGATTTAACAATGTTCAACGTCAAACTTAATGTCCTGACTTTGATTTTCAAATCCCTTTCTGACCTTAGCTCAATCTCTCTCTAGCGCAGGGGTTCTCAATCCACGGGCCCCTTGCTTAATGGCATTGGTTTATGATATAAAAAGGCTGGGACCCCTGCTCTAGCTTTTAATCCCGCATTATTGAGTTTACCAACCATGTCCCCCTGTGTTAATCGATTTCTCCAACTCTGCTTGACTTCATTAGGAACAGACAAATTAGGGAAGTGTTTAATTGGAGTAAGGGGAAATATGAGAAAAGAAAAGCTTACGAAAGGTTCAAAACACTAGGTAATGATAGAGATCTAGAAGATTCTAAGGCTAGCAGGAAGGAGCTTAAGAATGAAATTAGGAGAGCCAGAAGGGGCCATGAGGAGGCCTTGACAGACAGGATGAAGGAAAACCCCAAGGCATTTTACAAGCATGAGAAGAGCAAGAAGGTAAGACGTAAGAGAATAGGACCAATCAAGTGTGACAGTGGAGAAGTGTGTATGGAACCGGAGGAGATGGCAGAGATACTTAATGAGTATGTTGCTTCAGTATTCACTATAGAAAGGATCTTGGCAATTCTAGGGATGACTTACAGCCTACTGAAAAGCTTGAGCATGTAGATATTTAGAAAGAGGATGTGCTAGAACTTTTGGAAAGCATCAAGTTGGATAAGTCAGTGGGACTGGACGAGATGTGCCCCAGGCTACTGTGGGAGTCAAGGGAGGAGATTGCTGAGAGTCTGGTGATGATCTTTGCATCATCAATGGGGATAGGAGAGGTTCCGGTGGATTGGAGGGTTGCCAATGTTGATTTCTTATTCAAGAAAGGGAGCAGAGATAGCCCAGAAAATTATGGGCCAGTGAATCTTACTTCAGTGGTTGGTAAGTTGATGGAAAAGATCCTGAGAGACAGGATTTATGAACATTTGGAGAGGCATAATATGATTAGGAATTGTCAGCATGGCTTTGTCAAAGGTAGGTCGTGCCTTACAAGCTGATTTGAATTTTTTGAGGATATGACTAAACACATTGATGAAGGAAGAGCAGTAGATGTAGTGTATATGCATTTCAGCAAGGCATTTGATAAGGTACCCCATGCAAGGCTTATTGAGAAAGTAAGGAGGCATGGGATCCAAGGGGACATTGCTTTATTGATCCAGAACTGGCTTGCCCACAGAAGGCAAAGAGTGGTTGTAGACAGGTCATATTCTGCATGGAGGTCAGTGACCAGTGGTTTGCTTCAGGAATCTGTTCTGGGACCCCTACTCTTCGTGATTTTTATAAATGACCTAGATGAGGTTACAGGGGGACATTGATATGCTGGGCTGAGAAGTGGCAGCTGGCATTCAACCCAGATAAGTGTAAGGTGGTTCATTTTGGTAGGTCAAATATGATGGCAGAACACAGTACTAATGGTAAGACTCTTGGCAGTGTGGAGGACCAGAGAGCTCTTAGGAACCAAGAGGTAATGTCGCAGCTATAGAGGACCCTGGTCAGACTCCACTTGGCGTACTGTGCTCAGTTCTGATCGCCTCACTACAGGAAGGATATGGAAACCATAGAAAGGGTGCAGAGGAGATTTACAAGGATGTTGCCCGGATTGGGAGCATGCCTTATGAGAATAGGTTGAGCGAACTTGGCCTTTTCTCCCTGGAGTGACAGAGGATGAGAGGTGACCTGATAGAGGTGTATAAGATGATGAAAGGTGTTGATCATGTGGATAGTCAGAGGCTTTTTCCCAGGCTGAGATGGTTAACACAAAAGGGCACAGTTTTAAAGTCCTTGGAAGTAGGTACAGAGGAGATGTCAGGGGTACGTTTTTACACAGAGAGTGGTGAGTGCGTGGAATGGGCTGACAGGATCGGTGGGGGAGGCAGATACGATAGGGTCTTTGAAGAGACTCCTGAATACGTACATGGAGCTTAGAAAAATACAGGGCCATGGGCAAACCTAGGTAATTTCTAAAGTAAGGACATGTTCAACACAGCAATGTGGGCTGAAGAGTCTGTGTTGTGCTGTAGATTTTCTCTGCTTCTATGTTTCTATGTTTCATTCTTCTGACCCATCTTACACATCCACTCCCTTGCATCTGAGCATTTAAATTCCAGCTTTCCAACCAAGCTTTCAATTACTTCTTGGTTTTGACAACATAATGTAGAATGTACCCCTTCCATTGGTAAAGAACTTTAATGTGTATTTTTTAAAAAGAGAAATCTGTTTCTTTAAGTATGTTGAATATCCCTAGATTCTGGAACCTGTCACGTGTGAAGTTAACATGTGCACCATTACAATTAGGGAAAGAGGAAATGGGGATCATACCCTCAGTTCTAATCAGCAAGCTCCAAAACCTGGGCCTCTGTACCTCCCTCTGCAACTGGATCCTTGACTTCCTCATTGGGAGACCATGGTCTGTGTGGATCAGAAATAAAATCTCCTCCTCACTGACAATCAACAGTGGTACACCTCAAGGATGCATGCTTAGCCCACTGCTCTAATCTCTCTACACACACGACTTTGTGGCTAGGCACAGCTCAAATGCCATCTATAACTTTGCTGACGTCACAACTATTGTTGGCAGAATGGTGACTAGAAGGCGTACAGGCGCAAGATAGATCAGCTGGTTGAGTGAATTCGCAGCAACAACCCTGCACTCAATGTCGGTAAGGCCAAAGAATTGGTTGTGGATTTCAGAAAGAGTAAGATAAGGGCAGACTCACCAGTCTTCATCAAGGGATCAGAAGTGGAAAGAGTGAGCAATTTGAAGTTCCTGGGTGTCAATACCTCTGAGGATCTGTTCAGGACCCAGCGTATTGATGCAATGACAGCTATATTTCATTAGATGTTTGAGGAGATTTGGTACGTCACCAAAGACACTCGCAAATTTCTACAAGTGTACTGTGGAGAGCATTCCAATTGGTTGCAACACGGTCTGGTATGGAGGGGCCACTGCACAGGATTGAGAAAGCTGCAGGAAGTTGTAAACTCAGTCAGCTCCATCATGAGCTCTACCCACCCCAGCCTTTTGAAGGAGACTATCTCCCAAGACAGGCCCTCTTCCCATTGCTATCAAGGAGGAGGTACACACACTCAACATTTCAAGACCAGCTTCTTCCCCTCCTCCATCAGATTTCTGAATGGACAATGAACCCATGAACACTTCCTCTGTATTTTTCCCTCTCTTTTAGCACTGCTGATTTAATTTTTTTAACATATACTTTTATTGTAATTTATAGTTTTATTTCAATGTATTGCAAAGGACTGATGCCATGAAACAACAATTTCCACAACATCTGCTGATGATATTAAACCTGATTCTGATTCTAAATAACTCTTTCTGAACCTGACGGCGAGGGACCTTGGGCTTCTGTACATCCTGCTCGAAAGTAGTGGTGAGAAGAGGGTATGGCCTGGATGGTGGATGTATCAAGATTTTCAAAATAGAGTAAGGGCTAGAGGTGAATTGATTGAAGAGTGATCGATAGTGGAAAGAACTACAGGGTTATTTTCACAGGTCAGTAAACACTACTGGTGGGATCCCACACAGATCAGTACAGAGCTTTTAGCTTTTTACATTTTATATCAATGATGGAAGAAAAACAATCTAACTATTCACATCATTACACAACTAGATTGACAAGTGAACTGTGAGAAAAAAACTAGAAGTCCGCCGAGGAACATCATTCAATAAGGAACACTAAGGAACGTATAAGGAACTAGAGGAACATATAAGGAACTAGAAGTCCACTGAGGAACATCATTCAATAAGGAACACTAAGGAACAACGTTCATTATGTGCCTTGTCGTATCAATAGACAATAGGTGCAGGAGTAGGCCATTCAGCCTTCGAGCCAGCATCGCCATGCACTGTGATCATGGCTGATCATCCACAATCAGTATCCAGTTCCTGCCTTATCCCCATAACCTTTGATTCTGCTATCTTTAAGAGCTCCATCCATCTCTTTCTTGAAAACATCCAGAGACTTGGCCTCCACTGCCTTTTGGGGTAGAGAATTCCACATATCCACCACTCTCTGGGTGAAAAAGGTTTTCCTCAACTCCATTCTAAATGGCCTACCCCTTATTCTTAAACTGTGGCCTCTGGTTCTGGATTCACCCATCAGCGGGAACATGCTTCCTGCCTCCAGCGTGTCCAATCCCTTAATAATCTTATATGTTTCAATCAGATCCCCTCTCATCCTTCTAAATTCCAGAGTATACAAGCCCAGTCGCTCCAATCTTTTGACATATGACAGTCCCGCCATCCCGGGAATTAACCTTGTGAACCTACGCTGCACTCCCTCAATAGCAAGCATGTCCTTCCTCAAATTTGGAGACCAAAACTGCACACAGTACTCCAGGTGTGTTCTCACCAGGGCCCTGTACAGCTGCCGAAGGACCTCTTTGCTCCTATACTCAACTCTCCTTATTATGAAGGCCAGCATGCCATTAGTTTTCTTCACTGCCTGCTGTACTTGCATGCTTGCTTTCAGTGACTGATGTACAAGATGTATCATCAGGTTGATCCTGGTCTTTCCATGTCCATGGATGTTATTGGCAAATTTTTCTTCAGAGATGGTTTGCCATTGCCTTCTTCCATTCAATAACCTCAGCCATTATCAATACTTTTCAGAGATTGTCTGCCTGGCGTCAGTGGTCGCATACCCAGGGCTTTTAATATGCACCAGCAGCTTGCCCCTGCGGCACATGACGATGATTTGGTGGGAGGAGGGAGGGAGAGAGGGAGGTGGTGCTAAGTAGATACTATACCTTCCCAAGGGTGACCTGCAAATAGCGGAGGGAAAGAGCACCTTACGCCTCCTTTGGTAGAAACATATCTCCTCCCCGCCACCCCATCCAAGGAGCATAGCTAGGTTAAATAAGAGGACAAGAAGAGTATAGCTGAGGTGTTAATAAGTACTTAAGAAATAATAGCAATGGCAGAAGGTGGCCAGTTTTCTGCTGTAACTACATTATCCCGCCCCATCCGATATCCCTTGAATTTTCTATTGGTTGAAGATCTACTAGCTTCAGTTTTGAATGCAATCAATGACTGGGTGCCATCCAGGGTGGCGAATTCCCAAAGTTCACCATCTTTAGAGTTCAGAGATGTTCTCTCAATTAGGAACTAAGTTGCTTGTCTCTTACTTAGAGACAAGCCCTTGGTCCTGGGCTTCAGCTAAGGAAGCAACCTCCTGGTATACAAACTGTCAAGGCTTTTAAATGTAAGGTGATCATTTTGAAAGGAACATCTTGAAAAAGACTAGAAGTTAGAATTCACTCTTTTGTGTGTGTGTGTGTGTGTGTGTGTGTGTGTGTGTGTGTGTCTGAGAGAGAGAAAGAGAAATGGGCATTTTGCCCTAATCCTAGATCAATGGTAATCAGTAAAAATGATAAACTTGGGCCACTTAATAAGTCACCTTGGCAGGTTTCCCCCTTTAGGGGTAGTAGAACCCAGCTTACATGCTACCGGAGAGAAGCTCTTCATAGTATTAGGGCGAATCATAACATGGTGTCCCCAGTCTACAGAGGTTGCTTCTGAGATATGGGGTAAGCAAGATGGAGAGCGGGGAGAATGTAGGAAAAGGGTTAAATAGGAAAGTGTGCTGTGATCGGTCAGCCCACAAGTTGGAACCCTCTGAGTGAACCCTGCAACACAATCAGGTCACTACCACACCCTGTGTGTCTCGATCAGTGCTGTCTGTTTGAAAGCTGAGGTAACCCTGTATTTATAATAACCATCCCATATCACGCACTGTGTGATTCCTGACTTACTGTGGGGTTTGCTCTTTGATAAATCTGCAAGCATGCAGCAAGTATAAAAGATCACGAAAGTTTGACCCAGTTTCAGTCACAAGATGAGAAGCTTACATAGTCACGTTATTAGCACAAGCAAACAATACCAGGGTTATACTGAATCAGCAGTAAGCCCCTGGTTCAGCTTCCTAATAGGCAGGAAATGTGTGTAAAATAATCAGTAAATTGCTTTCTTATGCAGAGTTTGTGTACAAGTATCAGGCGCATTTTTTTTCAACAGTTCAAAGGTTTAATATCAGAGAATGTATACAGTATACAACCTGAAGTCCTTTCTCTTTGCGGGTATCCACGAAAAAGAAAGGAAAAAAACCCAAAGAATGAATGACAGAAAACATTAGAACCCCAAAGCACTCCTCCCATGCAAACACAGCGTCAACCCTCCCCCACCATTTGTTCCAGCAGCTTCCACCACCCATCATGCAAGCAATAACAAAACCCCCAGAGACCATGACCTAGAGTCCGTCAAAAACTACTGTCCATCCCACACTTCGTCATCTCAGCCAGGCCCTTTCTCTCACTCGCGAGGGAGACAGAGGTATCACTGCTGCCACTGTGAGAGGTGAGATAAGCAGCTCACTGTTTCGATGTTACAATCTGCCTCGTTGCATGAACAAACTCCCTCAACTCGAGGACCAGCAGCCTCCAATCCAATTTCTCAGTTGCTGCACATTTTTTTTTTTTACGAAGTGTGAAACTAATAAATACTGGTAATCAGCAGGCAATTGACATGCAAATCCATGAAATGGAGAAGTGCTGAGGAAACCAGAACTCTCGGTGGCTGGACAGTCAGCACCAGAGGTCAGGATTGAACCAAAATCAGTGGGACTGTGAAGAAACAAATCTACTAGTCGCACCATGTCACCTCCAAGTTAGTCTGAAACTTACAGCTATTTATGAATACCAAGGGAATTTACACAGGTATAATCATTGGGCAAGAGAGTGACAAGTAGTGTCAGTCCTGAACTTATTGAAGGTTGGAACAGACTTTAGAAGCTGCACAAATTATTCTTGCCTTTACTTCTTAACAATATTTTTGTAATAATCAGTGCTAATCCCAATCAATTCTGAAAAGAGTTTTTGAGATTATAGTAGTTTTTGTGTTTGTACTACATAATTATTGAAGATATGGTTGGGCTGAGTTGTCCTCTGAACTTGGCAATTTACTGGCTAAATTTTTGTCATCCTGTGAGGAGACATCCTCTGGGCACTGTTGATTATGGTGTGTCCTTCAAATGCCTGGCCTTTATATAATTTTCAATCAGCTGATTGGGTGTAATTTTGGAAAGTCGATTGTGATGTGGGGAGGAAATCTCGTCGCTGATTGGTTGTGTGGCAAACTTAGTGCGTTGTGATCTGGAATTTTGCCCACATCGGCTGGTAAATAGGATCAAGGCCCACGTGCTTCTTACAGAATTTTTCACGGAAAATCATGCTTCTAGGAATTCCTTTGCATGCCGTGTGTTGGCTTGCGCCGTGACTTTCACTGATGCACCAGTTGAATTTGTAAGCCCCTTGATCTTCATGAGTGGAGACTAGGGAGGGTTGCTTATGCTGTTATACAGCCAGATGATGGTCATGGATCCTTGTGGATCATTTTCTCCCATCTTGGCCAATGTAATGCTTACTGCAGTCCCCACATTGGATTTTTAAAACCATATTGGTCTTGTCTAATAACTTGGTTCATTCTTTTGACCTGCAAGTACTCTCCTCAATGCTGCTATTGGCTTATGCACGATAGAATTCAATGTTCTTGGAGCAGTTGGGCTGTCCTTTCCAAGATATTTCAAATGCATGGAAGGCAACCCGTTTGGTCGCTTCTTGGTTGGTGTGTTGTTGACCTCGAAAGCAACTTTGTATGAAGCTCTGTGGGCATCCATTTAGTGTGAATACTTTAAAGAAATGTTTCTCCTCTTTATCTTCAAGTTCCACTGTGCTGCAGCAAGTCCCGCTTTTTGGAGTTTTGATACAGCTCATCTTGTGTGTATTTGGTGGCTGCTATGATAATTTAGGACCTGATCTGCATGTGTTCCCTTATGAAGTTACCAAAGTGTCATCTGTGTTTCTACTGACAAACACATCCAAGAATGCTAGCTTCATCTCAATTCTGTTTCCATTGTGAACTTAATATTGTCGTATACATCATTGATTCATTTATAAGTTCTTTCAATTTTGCTGCATTTTACTATGACCCAAATTTTAGGAATTATAATTGGCAACACTACCTTTTGCATGATGGTCCTTATGAACCCGGAGATGAGCAAATCCATTGGTGTCCCTTTTAGCAGTTTGTAAAGCATGCTATTAAATTCAAAGTAGGAGCATAAGCAGAATTCTGCCAGTTTGCATATGCTATCTTTACTTAATCTCCCTTTGTTTGGTCTTTCTTTGGGGAGCAGTTCAACTACAGCTTCTTTGGTTAGGCTAAGATCGAAGAAGGTGAACAGAGATGTGACATCAAACAAGATCATTGTTTCATCCTCGTCTATGCAGATGTTGTTCAGTTTGTCCAAGAACTGTTGTACATTATTTATTGAGTATTCATTTCCTGCTATTAGATATTGAAGCCAATGCCACATTTCCCACGCTAAGTTGTTGGTGGGGGATCCCAGTAATGGTATAATCGGGCACAGGTGTGTTCCTGTTTTATGGACCTTGGGAAGGCTGTAGAATTGTGCAATGGTAGCATCATTTGCCTTCATTCTTCAACACTCGTCTTTCATGACTTGTTGCAGGCTCTGAAGCTGTTTCAACTAACTGTGTATTTTGTTGGCTGGTCAGGTCACTCGTCTGAGTGCTACTGGTACCATGTAACCCAGTACTACCTGTTGCATGGTCGGGTGGTTGGCGACTAAACTGGCTCCCCCACCAGGCTTGCCTGCTGAGGAGGGTGGCTAGACACCCTGCAGGACGAAAAACAAGACCGGTCAAAGGGCAGATGAACCCTCTCATTGGGTCAACGGCCATCTAGCAAACACGTGCCGTGAAGCGCAGAAAGGGCATCCCCTGCATAGAAGCTTGGTCTGGCTATTCACTGCAACAGAACTTTCCCCAGCTGTCCTGGACCCCACCATGCCACTGGATCCGGGAGGGGATGTTGAGAGGGTGGGTCTGGATCTGTGCAACCCCCTACTCACCTGAAATCTATTCACGCACATGCTGTTCCTTTCTGTGGAACCATCATCATCCTATGGGATGGATAGCCAGAGAGATTTTGTTGGCTAACTTGGTACAAGCGCTTCATAGACAAAGCGGGAATCAAACGGCTATTGGTGATAGCTGACACTGCAACATGATTGCGTGAAACACTGAGCAACTGTGTATGCATCTCATTGTGACCATGTGAAATTCCAGGTGTTCTACTTACCCCCACGTTCCACATATCGTTAATGGGCTCCTCATTTTGTCATCATATGGGAGAAGCAAAATAATAATAATAGGCATCAATTAGTCTCATGAGACCATGGATTTGCGCCTTGGAAGGTTTCCAGGGCGCAGACCTGGGCAAGGTTGTATGGAAGACTGGCAGTTGCCCATGCTGCAAGTCTCCTCTCTCCACGCCACTGATGTTGTCCAAGGGAAGGGCATTAGGACCCATACAGCTTGGCACCGGTGTCATCGCAGAGCAATGTGTAGTTAAGTGTCTTGCTCAAGGACACACATTGCCTCAGCCAAGGCTCGAACTAGCAACCTTCAAATCACTAGATGAACGCCTTAACCATTTGGCCACGCACAAAATAATCAAAAGAAAATTGATGGAAACATAACCCATCAATAAGTTCATAACCCAAGCAATAAGTTGTAGGGGCTGTGGCTGTAGACTCATTTTCAATGACTCTGCCACTCATGTTCTGTGTATTATTTGTTTACTTTTTTTAATTGTTTTCATGGTTTATTCTTTTTTTGCACATTGGATATTTGATGGACTTTGTTGTGCGGCTTTTATTGTGTTTCTTTATTTTGTGGCCTCCTGCAAGAAGATGAACCACAGGGTATACATACTTTGATAATAAATGTACTTTGAACTTTGAACTTTGATGTGAGTATTTATTTTCAAGTGTTTATCTCTTGGAAATAAGAGTCAAATCTCTGTTCTGTCACTACCATCTCTTCATGCTCAATACTTTATGGACCAGCACAATTGACCTACTTTTTGAGTTAGCCAGCATTTATAAAATGCCGTTATAGATATAGATATCTTTTTATAAATTCAGTGAAATGGATACAAATTTGATCAAGCATCCAAAAAAAATGCATCTGTATTTGACACCCCATGAATCTAATGTTATCTCTTCTCTGAGGCGCAGGTAAACAAATCTGCTACATTGTTTTTTCTTAAATAGCAACACCTTGAATATATCCATGGAATATCCTTTACAAGACTCAAAAACTGGATACGTTTGAAATTTAATAATGAGCAGCATGAAAAATAGCTTCCAATCATCATCATTATCACCATTGTATCAAGACAAGTAACCCCAGCCATTATCAACACTCTTCAGAGATTTTCTGCCTGGAGTCAGGGGTCATATAACCAGGACCCGTGATATGCACCAGCTACTCATATGGCCATTTACCACCTCCTCCCATGGCTTCACATGACCCTGATCAAGTGGGTGTGGGGGCTAGGCAGGTGCTACACCTTGGCCGAGGATGACCTACAGGCTAGCAGAGGTAGAGACGTATCTCCACCCGCCACCCAAACTACCAATATACTTTCAAACTAAGGAAAAGTAAAATTGCTTATTAGAGAAGAAATGTAACTTCGTTTTCTGGCTTGGTTCCAAAAGATTTTCAAAGGCTTAGTGAATGCCACACATTAGCAGAGATGTTTTATTTCATTGGATTAACACATGAAACTGATGTTTTGTATTAATATGATAGAAATAACTAGGAACAAGAGTAAGCCATTCATCAGGATCATGTCTGATTTTCCACTTCAGCACCACTTACCAGCATAACATTTGTCCTGATGAAGGATCTCCAAACTGTTTATTCCTTTCCACAGATGCTGCCTGACCTGCTGTGTTCTTCCAGCATTTTGTCTGTGTTACTCTGGATTTCCAGCCACTGCAGAATCTCTTGTGTTTGTATCTGTTCATTCCATCAACGCCCAGAAATGTACCCATTTCTGTTTTGATAGAATCCAAGAGAGCTTCTATAGCTGTTCAAGATAGATAATTCCAAAGGAGGTTAAGAAGAATAGGATCACATATGTACTGCCAGACTTCTGCCATAATTTAATTCCAGGCATGTGCTTTACCTCTGATAGCAAAGCCCCATAAGCTCCTCATACTCCTTTGGAGGAAAGGATGACTCAGATGAAAGTTAAAAGAAATGTCAACTTTAGTGGCAGTGGGTGAGCAAGTAAATAAACCTCTTGGGATGGAGGAAACACAAGATTGAGACCAGGAGTATAGGAGCCATGTATTCTGGCTGCACATTTATTACATGTATTGTGGTAACTAGTCATATCAGTGGGGACGTGGTAAAAGTGAAGGGGATAAGATGTATCTATTCTTATTTTGGGGCAGTTTGTAGCTTGGGACTGCAAAGGTCATATCTTTGTTGACCGCTGAGCTAGCACTCAATAATACTTAATTGTAAAGGTTCAGAATAGTGAATTGGAATCTTTGATGCAAACATTAGAGCTGTGAGCGTGTCACCCAACTAGAGCAACTCCATGGGGGTCACAGGCTGGCAGCAATTGTTTTGTTTTGATTTTGGATCAATTTTTTGCTGCTACAAGGAGGGTGTGGTAGGGCAGACAAGCGAAGGAGTCAAGATGAGGCATCTGAGAATAGACAGAAGAAATGCCAAAAATTTGAGTTATGAGAAGTATGAGAGAGATAGGAGAAAAATGCACAGTAGAATCAGAATCAGAATCAGGTTGTCATAGGGCGGTGGCTGGGAACGGACCCAAGTGCAAGACACAGACACTGGAGTACTAGGGACAGGACTAGGATACAGGCTGAGGGCAAGGACATGGACACGAAAACCGGGAACCCGGAACAGGTCTGGACAAGAGAGCTAGGAGCCTTGGCTTGGACTTCGAGCCAGAGACTGGACAAGGACCCAGTACCTGGCTCTTGCCTCTGGCTCAGACCTCAGAACTAGGCAAGGACGAGGCTTGGCAGGCAGGCAGGATGAGGCTGGAGTCTTCAGGCTTGAGGCTCGGCAGGAGGCTGGAGCCTTCAGGCTGGAGGCTCGGCAGGAGGCTGGAGCCTTCAGGCTTGAGGCTAGGCAGGCTCCTCCTGGACAGGGAGCGGTTCTCCTGGGCAGGGCGCAGATCACCGCCCGACGGAGGCAAGGGACAGGAAGGGACAGAACCAACTGTAGGTAACCGCAAGACGGCCTGGCTTACCCGACTGAGGCAAGGGACAGGAAGGGACAGAACCAACCGCAGTTAACGGCAAGATGGCCTGGCTTACCTGGGCAGAGGCAAGGGACAGGAAGGGAGCTAGGTACAGGGTGGCTCCAGGACAAGACTGCAGGTGAGACGAGGCGAGAGTTACCAGCAAGACAAGGCAAGACTTCAGGCAATGCAAGGCGAGACGAGAACTTCAGGTGAGGCGAGAGTTACCAGCAAGACAAGGCAGGGCTTCAGGCGAGGAAACAGGAGGCAGAGAAAGGGATACAAGGAGTAAGGACAAGAACAATCTAGCAGCCACACCCTGGTCTCTGAAGGCATTTATGCAGCCAGCCCCAACGAGCATCAGCTGCCTCAATTAGAGCTCAACAAGAACAGGAACAGGATAGACAGGAAAACCTGGAGCAAGGGCCGATTTACTGGACCGTGAACCAGAATACGGACTTCACGGACTGGACCATGACACAGGTTTAATATCACCGGCATACCTTATGAAATTTGTTGTCCTAGCAGCAAAGAATACTACAGTAAACTACAGTGTAACTACAGTAAATAAGTAGTGCAAAAATTAAAATTAAACACTAGTGAAGTATTGTTCATGAATTCAATGTCCATTCAGAAATTGGATGACAGATGGGAAGAGGCTGTTCCTGAATCATTTAGTGTGTGCTTTCAGACTTCTGTACCTCCTTCCCGATGGCAGCAATGAGAACAAGGCATGACCTGGGTGATGAGGATCCAGAATAATGGGCACCATCTTTTTAAGACTGCGATCCTTGGAGTAGTCCTGGATACTATGAAGGCTAATGTCCATGATGAAGATGACTAAGTTTATAACTCTCTGCAGCTTATTTCAATCGTGTGCAATAGCGCATCCCTCCCCCCCCCCCCCCAAACCCAGACAGTGATGCAGCTAGTTATAATACTCTTCATGGTAGATCTATAGAAATTTGGAGGTGTCTTTGGTAATATATCAAATTTCCTCAAACTCCTAATGAAATATTGCTGCTTTTGTGCCTTCTTTGTAGCTGCATCGATATGAAGGACCCAGGATAGATCTCTGAAATATTGACACCCAGGAACATGAAGTTGCTCACTTTTTCCACTTCCGATCCCTCTAAGAGGACTGATGTGTGTTCCCTTGTCTTACCCTTTCTGAAAGCCACAATCAGTTCTTTGGTCTTACTGATGTTGAATGCAAGATTGTTGTTATTTCGCTGCTCAACTAGTTGATATATCTCACTCCTGTAGGCCCTCTCGTCACCATCTGAAATTCTGTCAACAGTAGCTGTATAGTCAGCAAGTTTATAGATAACATTTGAGCTGTGCCTGGCCACACAGACAATGGTGTAGAGAGCAGAGCAGTGGGCTAAGCACACATCCCTGCGGTGCACCACTGTTCATTGTCAACGAGGTGGAGATGTTATTTCTAATCCACACAGATTGTGGTCCTCCGGTTAGGAAGTCGAGGGTCCAGTTGCAAAGGGAGGTATAGGGGGCCAGATTTTGGTGCTTTTCGATCAGAACTGTAGGAATGTAGAAAACCCATAGAACTGGGAAACAGCTTTATATCATGACCTTTAAATGATCAAGATGTAAATGGATCAGAAGAACAATTAAGAAATGGCAAAGTTATTTCCCATGATAGGGGAGTCTAGGACAAGCGGGCACAACTTCAGGATTGAAGGACGTCCATTTAGAACTGAGATGTGGAGAAGTTACTTTAGCCAGAGGGTGATAAATCTATGGAATTTGTTGCCATGAGCGGCTGTGGAGGCCAAGTCATTCAGTGCATTTAAGGTAGAGGTAGATATGTTCTTGATTAGCCAGGGCATCAAAAGGTATGGGAAGGCAGGGGAGTTAGCATGACTGGAAGAATTGGATCAGCCCATGATTGAATGGCGGAGCAGACTTGATGGGCCGAATGGCCTACTTATGCTCCTATATCTTATGGTCTGAAGATGGAAGGCAGCTGGGAGTAAAAGCATAGGAGCTCACCACATTTTCTCCCAATGGTCTGAATTTAAAACCGTCCTACATCAGGTGTGAAATGTAATTGCTTACATGATAAGTATCGAAATAAAAGTGTGTTCACGTAAGTTCAGAAATAGGCTGTAGTGCAAGTAACAGCCATTCTACGTATATGGATGATAATGAATCAACTGGTCATTTCAGTTTGTCTAGTTTTTTTTACATTGCCTTCCAATACTGCCCAAAGCAAATTCTTTTTGCAAGATTGAGTATTATTGATGGCTCTTAAATTTTACATTCCTTTTATTGAAAAGTCAAATAGTCTATGAAAATATTTTGTGCTCAAGAAGTCAGAGTAACTTAAAGTAAGAGCTCATTGCTGCCACATTTTTAATTACTAGTTTTGGTTGTATGTTCTTTGATACTTATTAAAATTATGCTACGTCTATTTACTTTTAGTATAATACATTAGATTCATATTTCTAGCTAGATGTACACTCACTCTGAATACTTAAGGTAAAATAACCATTTTTATTCCATTCCAAAATTATTTTTTATCTTCACATTTCACTGGAGCCACATAGACCAATCATGTAGTTTGAAGGCATTTTCTATGTTTGATGAATGCAGTGAAAGGCATTTGAAAAATAATGTTTTGTTATTTAGTGAGAACTAACATTTCAGGTCATTTTTTTCCTATTGAATAGAAATCTGGTAATCTCCAAAACTGAGCCTAGAACTTAGCTGTTTTCTGTGGGAGGAATGTTCGATTGGCATGTTATTATTTTTCAAGGACTGTCTCACTCGGCATAATTTACTCATTTTAAAATATTCTGTATTGCTTTACATTATATTAAAATATGAAAGTTTGTCAGGGCCAAGAACTTCCCAGCATGTATTAGGTTCCTGATATTCCTGGTTTTTACAATTATCAACTACAAAACTCAATAGTTGACTAATTAACTTTGAATGATAACGATTCCTTTATTTGTCACATACATCAAACCATACAGTGAACTGCATCATTTGTATCAAATCAAATCAGGGAGGGTTGTGCTGGGCAGTCCACAAATGTCACTGCACTTCTGGCACCAACGTAACATGCCCACAACTCACTAACCCTGACCCATACATCTTTAGAATGTGGGAGGAAACCAGAGCACCCGGAAGAAACTTACGTGGTCGTAGGAAAATGAACAAACTCCTTACAGGCATCAGCAGGAATTGAACCAGGGTGGTGATCTCTGGCGCTCTAATAGCAGTACGCTAACTACTACAGTACCATGCCACCCATAAGCTTAAACCGCTGTTACGTGCCTGATATTTTGTTAGTGTGCAGATAGGGAGACATGCATTTATGCAGCTATTAGATTTCTTCAGAATTTGACACTTGCACAAGGATAACATCACCTCGTGAGAATGCCTGAGTAGCACCAATTGAACTTAACATCACACGAAGAGATTAATGACTGATGCATCTACCATATTCAAATATAATAAGAAAACAGAATAGTTTAAAGTGAAAGATATTGAGCATGTTCTTCTTAAAAGGTTGAACTGTAATAAAGAGCAGACCCAGCATTACTCCCACTGACAACAGGATAGAGTCTAAGCCAAATTTGGGAGGATCTTGTCAGATTCTCATGAAAAACAAAACTACAATTTTTAAAAATCTGTGTTTTATCTAACAATTATGATTATGAAGACACGCAGTCCTCTTTTATTGTCATTTAGTAATATGCATTAAGAAATGATACAATATTTCCTCCGGTGTGATATCACAAAACACAAGATAGACCAAGACTGAAAAAACTGACAAAACCACATAATTATAACATATTGTTACAACAGTGCAACAATACCATAACTTGACGAAGAAGTCCATGAACACAGTAAAAGTTCAAAGTCTCTCAAACGTCCCACATCTCATGCAGATGGGAGAAGGAAGAACTCTCCCTGCCATGCCCGACCACAGTCTGACTCTGAGTCATCCGAAAACTTCAAGCCCTGATCAGCTCTCCAACACCAAGTACTGAGCGCCATCTCTGTCCGAACGATTCGACCTCAATCTCGGTCGCCAATAGCAGGCAAAGCCGGAGATTTTGAGGCCTACCCTCCAAAAGATTCCCGACCACGCAGTAATGACAGCAGCGAACGAGTGTTTCAGAAATTTCTCCAGATGTTCCTCTGTGCTTTCACGTCCCTCTCCATTAAATCAGAATTGTCCATGGCCCCTATTTAATGGATACAATATCATTTTTCATCGGAGGGCTGTGCACGCGTGGTGCGCTGTTCTCTCTCCTCCCACCAATTATTGCAAAAAACAAGTTCTTGACTTTCTTCATTATCCTTCACCGATATCTCTGATATCTAGTGTGGAAAACGCAAGCATTTCTTCATGTTCTAAACTGATATTGTTTATTGTGATATCTCCACATTCCTCTGGCTCTCCCCCTCAGTCACCACCTTTCCTACCTGCCATTTTCCTGATGCCATCCACACCTCGTACACAAAATTGAAAGAGCTAATGCCTTAGGTATATGGATGTTGTGAAGGTTTACTCATTCAGTTGCAAGTTTCAAGATATTTATATATGTTGGGTCACAATTACGTGATGAAAAGAGAAGTGATTTTGCAACTTGTTGCACCATAAATTACATGCCACGTCAGATAAGTTCAAAGTTCAAAAGTTCAATGTTCAAAGTAAATTTATTATCAAGGTACATATATGACACCATATACTACTCTGAGATCATTTTTCTGGAGGCATTCACAGTAGAACAAAGAAATACACTAGAATCATAGGAAAACTACAAAGACTGGCAATCAATGTACAAAAGAAGTCAAGCTGCAACTACAAAAAAAGAAACAAATAATAATAACAATAAGTAAGTAAGAGAGGAGAGTTAAAAGCTATAAATGTAAAGGTACCTAGTGAAATACATTTTATATGTGACTACAGAGAACGTGAATCCAAGGTACATGAAGGTGGACTTGCTGGGACTAAAATGGCAATCAGCACTGTATGCAGGGCTGATTGTGGAAGGTGTTCGTGCAGAGGAGTAAGGCCACAAAAAGGTCCAGAGTCCAGATTTTTCCAGAGCAAGAATTAGATCAGAGTTCACAAAATGGAGCGAAACAAAGACAATTGGTTTGTCTGCTTCCCCTGTCCTTGATTCATCAAATCCATTAACTGGAGATTGTAATTCTTTTTGTCAACCTCCATTGTCCTTGATTCACTTGAATTCACTAATTTGTAAACTGTACTTCTTTCGGGCCAACAAAATGATATTAATTAAGTGTACAAAGAAAAGGAAAATGTAATAAGAATGGGTATCTGCCATTCACACCTCTTTGTGTCCTAATCTTTGGGGCTTTGCTCTTCAGCCTTTGCCTGTATGCAGGAAGGAGAAGGATAGCCAAGTGATCAGATTTCCCAAACTGTGGTCTGGGCACACTGATTGAATGCCCAAGTTTGGTTCAGTCTTCCATTGATTCTATTGTGGTCATTATTCTATAACGGATTTATTGAGTATTCCCACAAGAAAATGAATCTCAAGATCGTATATGGTGATATATATGTACTTTGATAATAAATTTACTGTAAACTTTGAACATTGATCACATTCCTGAAATTTGTCCTTTAAATTAGAAAAAAAAATATCTCAGGCGTTTGAAAATAAACACATTTGCTTCAAAATACAAGATTCTTACACTTCAGTCTTGAAGGACAAATATTCACGACTGCTATAATTCAGGAAGCTGGCCTCAGTTCTGCCTGCCCTGCCCACAATAACCACTGTGTTGAGCAGTATCAGCTTTATCTGGGAATCCCTCAAGTTCATGTGCATGTGGGTCTTACAACAGTAAATACAACAAACACAACAGAATCAATAAAAGACCACACCCAACAGGATGGACAAACAACCAGTGTGCAAAAGCCAACAAGCTGTGCAAATACAAAAATAAAGAAAAAAGAAAATACTACTACTACTAACTAATAATAATAATAATAATAATAATAATAATAAAAAATAAGCGATAAATATCAAGAACATGAGAAGAAGAGTCCTTGAAAGCAAGTCTACAGGTTGTGGGAACATGTCAGTGATGGGGAAAATGAAGTTGAGTGAAGTTATCCACACTGGTTCAAGAGCCTGTGTAATAGCTGTTCCTAAACCTGGTGTGTGGGTCCTGAAGTTTCTGTACTTTACCCCTGATGGCAGGAGTGAGCAACGAGCATGGCCGGGATGGGGCCGCAGATTCATACAGCATGGAAATGGACTCCTCAGCCCGGGTGGTCCACGACAGCTGAGCCTCCCGTCTGAGCCAGTCCCCTTTCTCCCGCATTTGGTCCATTTCTCTCTAACCCTCTCCAATCTATGTAGCTTTCCAAGTACCTTTTAAAAGTCAATGTACCAGCCTAAGTCCCCTCCTAAGGTAACTCCCTCCATATACTGACCACACTCAGTGAGACAGGTCTACAGGTTGTGGGAACATGTCAGTGATGGGGAAAATGAAGTTGAGTGAAGTTATCCACACTGGTTCAAGAGCCTGTGTAATAGCTGTTCCTAAACCTGGTGTGTGGGTCCTGAAGTTTCTGTACTTTACCCCTGATGGCAGGAGTGAGCAACGAGCATGGCCGGGATGGGGCCGCAGATTCATACAGCATGGAAATGGACTCCTCAGCCCGGGTGGTCCACGACAGCTAAGCCTCCCGTCTGAGCCAGTCCCCTTTCTCCCGCATTTGGTCCATTTCTCTCTAACCCTCTCCAATCTATGTAGCTTTCCAAGTACCTTTTAAAAGTCAATGTACCAGCCTAAGTCCCCTCCTAAGGTAACTCCCTCCATATACTGACCACACTCAGTGAGACAGTTGCCCCTCTGATTCCGATTCAATCTCTTTCTTCTCATCTTAAACCATGGATATTGAATCCATAAACACAACCTCACTACTTTTTATTTTTATTTTTGCTCTAATAATTAAATTAAATTAAAAGACTGTGCACATTGTCTCCATCTACAGTATCACCCCTCAATATTTTATACTCCTCTATAACATCACCCTTCATTCAACACCATCCGCCCTGCTCTGCTGGGGGAGAAGCTGACAGCAATGCAGGTGGATGCTCCCCTGGTGTCATGGATTCTTGATTACCTGACTGGCAGACCACAGTACGTGTGCTTGCAACACTGTGTGTCCAACAGAGTGATCAGCAGCACTGGGGCTCCACAGGGGACTGTCTTGTCTCCCTTTCTCTTCACCATTTACACCTCGGACTTCAACTACTGCACAGAGGCTTGTCATCTTCAGAAGTTTTCTGATGACTCTGCCATAGTTGGATGCATCAGCAAGGGAGATGAGGCTGAGTACAGGGCTACGGTAGGAAACTTTGTCACATGGTGTGAGCAGAATTTTCTGCAGCTTAATGTGAAAAAGACTAAGGAGCTGGTGGTAGACCTGAGGAGAGCTAAGGTACCGGTGACCCCTGTTTCCATCCAGGGGGTCAGTGTGGACATGGTGGAAGATTGCAAATATCTGGGGATACGAACTGACAATAAACTGGACTGGTCAAAGAACACTAAGGCTGTCTACAAGAAGGGACAGAGCCATCCCTATTTCCTGAGGAGACTGAGGCCCTTTAACATCGGCCGGATGATGCTGAGGATGTTCTACGAGTCTGTGGTGGCCAGTGCTATCATGTTTGCTGTTGTGTGCTGTGGCAGCAGGCTGAGGGTAGCAGACGCCAACAGAATCAACAAGCTCACTTGTAAGGCCAGCGATGTTGTGGGGATGGAACTGGACTCTCTCACGGTGGTGTCTGAAAAGAGGATGCTGTCCAAGTTGCATGCCATCTTGGTCAATGTCTCCCATCCACTACATAATGTACTGGGTGGGCACAGGAGTACATTCAGCCAGAGACTCATTCCACCGAGATGCAGCACAGAACGTCATAGGAAGTCATTCCTGCCTGTGGCCATCAAACTTTACAACTCCTCCCTCGGAGGGTCAGACACCCTGAGCCAATAGGCTGGTCCTGGACTTATTTCATAATTTACTGGCATAATTTACGTATTACTATTTAACTATTTATGGTTCTATTACTATTTATTATTTATGGTGCAACTGTAACGAAAACCAATTTCCCCCGGGATCAATGAAGTATGACTATGACTATGACTATGAGTATTCTTCTATGTTCCAATGAAAAATTAGCCTACCTGCTTAACCTGTCTCCGTAACTCAGCCCTTTGAGTCCCGGTGATGTCCTTGTCAATCTTCTCCGCACTCTCTCCACCTTAATGGCATCAATTGTTGACATATCTCAACTGTTTTTTCTGCCCTATCCTCTGCATGGAAATAAGCCAAGAAACAGATATGAGGTAATTCATAGGTTGTGAGAGGCTGAGAATTCAGATGTCACAAAGGTTGTGGTTTGGAGAATGTGGCTTTGCTGAGCCCATTTATAGAAGCAACCTATCTTTTCCCTTAAGATCTATTTGAATTTCCTCTGTATTTAGATTACTTGGAAAAAAATAGAACTGTAAGAAGGAAATAATCGTTGTTGAAAATGCCAGATTTGGGAGAAGATTCCGTAACTCATCTTCATTACTCAGCAAAGCACACAGAACACACTGCACAGTCCTTTGTTTAAGTGGTGATTGATCTTCAGAATGCATTGTGCGTAAATGCAGGTGACATGGCAGGAAACAATGTTATATAATACCGGATTGTCTATCACCACATCCAGATCAAACATTGCAATGCCTGTTGCAATAAATGCAGTTTGAACATTCTTATCCTAGGCTATCTCTGGGGATATCAGTAATAATCACTGAACCTGTTGTTGATTGAAGTATTACTTAGATAAACTTCTTTGCAAGAGTCAGTACACCTGAAATGGAACCAAAAGTAGGCTACTTAGCCCCAGGAGCCTATTGTTCTTTTCAAGAACATTCAACTAACTTCTATTTCGCATTCCTACATACCTCTGCCAACCTTCACCCTCTTGCTTATGAAGCACTTGCATTTCTAGGCCTTAAAATAATTCAAAGACTCTGCTTCCATTGTATTTGAAAAAAATAAATCTGCTCTGACAGATAAGAAGAATGCTTATCTCTGTCTATATTGGGTAACTCCTTATTTTTAAATAGTGACCCCAGTTCTAGATTCTTCCACAAGAGGAAATATCCTCTCGCATCCACCCTCTCATGATCACTCACTTAGGAAACATTAAGCAAATTGTTTCCTCCATCATCTCTGTTGTAGCAGAGTTAGGACTTCATCTGTTTAATCCGATACAATGTCCTTTGGGATGAAATGGGGTTTTGAAATACACCACGTAAATATAGTCAGTCTTTCTTTCCCTTTTACCTCATTTGCATTAAAATTGGAATAAAATCCTATGGCATTGCAGAAAATATACTGGCATCGATAGAGGAATGGCTGACAGGCAGGAGGCAGCAAGTGGGAATAAAGGGGGTCTTTTCTGGTTGGCTGCCGGTGACTAGTAGTGTTCCTCAAGGCAAGATACACAAAATGCTGGAGGAACTCAGCAGGCCAGGCAGCATCAATGGAAAAAAAGCACAGTCAATGTCTCGGGGCCGAAACCTTTAGGTGGAACCGGAGAAAGAAAGCTGAGAAGGTTTGAAGGGTGGGGGAGGGGAGAGTGAAACTTGGAGGAGGAGGGACGAAGCAAAGAGCTAGGAAGTGATTGGTGAAAAGAGACAGAAGACCTTGGAAGAAAGAAGAAAGGAGGGGAGGAGCTCAGAAGGAGGCGATGGGCAGGAAAGGAGATAACATGAGTGATGGAAAAAGGGATGGGGAATGGTGAAGGAGAGGGGGAGTGGGAGGCACTACCAGAAGTTTGAGGAATCAATGTTCATGCCATCAAGTTGGAGGCTACCCAGGTGGAATATAAGGTGTTGTTCCTCAAGTATGAGTGTAGCCTCAATGTGACAGCAAAGGAGGCCATGGATTGATATATCAGAATGGGAATGGGAAGTGGAATTAAAATGGGTGACCACTGGGAGATCCTGATCCTCTGATGAATGGAGCATAGGTGCTTGGCAAAACGGTCTCCCAATCTACGTCGGGTCTCAACAATATACAGGAGGCTACACTGGGGGTAGTGGGCACAGTATATGACTGCAACAGACTCACCTGGAAGGATTGTCTGGAGTCCTAAATGGTAGTGAGGGAGGAGGTGTAGGGACAGGTGTAGCACTTGTTCCACTCGCAAGGATAAGTGCCAGGAGGGGGATCAGTGGGGAGGGATGAATGGACTGGGAGGTCGTGTAGGGAGTGATCTTTGAGGAAAGCAGAAAGTGGGGGGAAAGAAAGATGTGCTTGGTGGTGGGATCCCGTTGGAGATGGTGGAGGTTACGGAGAATTATGTGCTGGATGCAAAGATTGGTGAGGTGGTAGATGAAGACGAGAGGAACCCTATCCCTGGCAGGGTGGAGGGAGGATGGGGAGAGGGCAGACGTGCATGAAATGAAAGAGATGCGGTTGAGGGCAGCGTTGATAGTGGAGGAAGGGAAGCTTCCTTCTTTGAAAGAGGACACCTCCTTCGTTCTGGAATGAAAAGCCTCATCGCAAGAGCAGATGTGGTGGAGGCGAAGGAATTGAGAGAAGGGCATGGCATTTTTACAAGTAACAGGGTGAGAAGAGATATAGTCCAGGTAGCTGTGAGAGTCCGTGGGTTTATAACAGACATCAGTAGATAAGCTGTCTCCAGAGAGGTCAAGAAAGGGAAGGAAGGTGTTGGAAATGGACCATGCAAAATTTAAGGGCAGGGTGTAAGTTGGAGGCAAAGTTGATGAAGTTATCGAGCTCCACATGCGTGCAGGAAGCAGGACCAATGTAGTCATCGATGTAGCATGGGAAAAGTGGGGGACAGACACAAGTGTAGGCTTGGAGCATAGACTGTTCCAAGGAGCCAACAAACAGGCAGGCATAGCTGGGACCCATGCAAGTGCTACCCCTTTTGTTTGAAGAAAGTGGAAGGAGCCAAAAGAGAAATTATTAAGTGTGAGGATAAGTTCCGGTAGACAGAGGAGAGTGGTGGTGGACCTGGTTGGGCCTGGTGTCCAGAAAGAAACGGAGAGCTTTGAAGCCTTCCTGGTGGGGGATGAAGGCATATAAGGACTAGACATCCATAGTGAAAATAAGATGATGGACACCAGGGAACTTGAAAACATTGAAAAGATCCAGAGTATGTGAAGTGCCACGGATCTAAAAATGCCATCCCCTTCTCTCAATCCGTCCGTCTCTGCTGCAGCTGCTCTCGTGGACTGAAAGGGAGGGGGAAGACACCAGAATAAAAAGGTGGGGGGAAGTGAATGAGGCTAGCTAGAAGGTGATAGGTGAAGCCAATTGGATGGGAAAGTTAGAAGACTGGAGAAGAAGAATTTGATAGGAAAGGAGAATGGACCATAGGAGAAAGGGAAGAAAGAAGGGAGCTGGGGTGGGGGTTGGAGTGAGAGGCAGCTGAGAAGAACCAAAAGGCCAGAGTGGGAATAGAAGTAGAGGGGAGGGGGGCAGGAAGGAGGAATCATATTCAGGTTGAAGGCTACCTAGATGGAAAGTAAGATGTTGCTCCTTCATCCTGAGTGTAGCCTCATCTTGATGTTACAATATTCTGTTTGGATATTTCTAGCATACCATCTGTCCACTTTCAATACTGTTGCTCAATTAACATTACGTCGTGTTCAATCTGCTGTCAACTGGACACATGTCTTTAAAACTACTTGTCTCTATGATGCCAGAGGAAGACTGAGTATTTGTGAGCCGTACTTCACGAAGGTAGCCTTCACCATCTAGGACTTCTCACCATCTTCTCATGACTACCATCAGAGAGAAGGCATACGAGCCTGAAGACACACACTCAAAGTTTCATTTCACCACCATCAGATTTCTAAACAGTCCATGGCCCTGGCTCATTATTTTTCTCCCTTTTTGCACTATTTGTACTTTAATATTTTTTTTGTTTTTGTAATTTATAGTAATTTTTTATATATTGCACTGTATTGCAAAACAACAAATTTCATGACATAGGTGAGTGATAGTAAATCTGATTCCGATTCTGATCCCATGAATTACCTCATTTCAGATATTTCATAGATAACTTAATTCATAACTTCATACATCTACACTGAACTGATTCTACAGCCTACGTACTCACTTTCAAAGTGCTTATACAACTCATGTTAACATTATTAGTTACATTTGCACAGTTTGTCTTCTTTTGCACATTGGTTGTTTGTAAGCACAAAACTGTCACTTATCCCTGTAAGCGCCACACGTCCCTCCCCACGGATCTCCCACCTGGCACTTATCCCTGTAAGCGCAAGTGCTACACCTGTCCCTACACCTCTTCTCTTGCCACCATTCAGGGCCCCAAACAGCACTTCCAAGTGAGGCGACACTTCACTTGTGAGTCTGTTGGGGTCATCTATTGCATCCGGTGCTCCCGGTGCGGCCTCCTCTACATCGGTGAAACCCGACACAGATTGGGGGACCGCTTTGTCGAGCACCTCCGCTCCGTCCGCCAAAACGGACAGGATCTCCCAGTAGCCACCCACTTCAACTCTGTTTCCCACTCCCATTCAGATTTGTCCATACATGGCCTCCTCTACTGCCATGATGAGGCTAAACTCAGGTTGGAGGAGCAACACCTCATATACCGTCTAGGTAGTCTCCAGCCCCTTGGTATGAAGATGGAATTCTCCAACTTCCAGTAATTCCCTCCCCGTCCCTTCCCCCATCCCTATTTCACTCTGCCCCCTCCCCCAGCTGCCTACTACCGTTGATGATGAATTTATTTTGAAATTTGAAACCTTTTCCGCACCTTTCCAAGCATCCACATCCCAGAGCTACACACTTCTTTCCAATGACCACAACCCCCTATCAGCCAACTTTTTCCCTTCTTCCGTCAACAACTACTCATCTCACACACACACACACACACACACACACACACACTTTCTACTCTGTCTCCAATCCCGTCTCCGACTCTTCCCATCAGACTCGCACTCTCCTCTATTGCTATCTCCATCATCTCCTCCCACACCTGACACTATCAACCAATCAACTTCTCCTCACTTACAGTTTGTCCATCATAGCAGACATTCAAAAATGAAATCTTGAGAGTACAAAGCTTGTATTTGCCTGTCAGAATACAAGGCAAGGATAACAGGGTTAGCGATTTAGGAGAGATATTGAGGCTCTGGTTAAGGAAAAAAAGGGTGATGCATTGCAGGTATAGGCAGGTAGGAACAAATGAGGTACTTGAGGAGTATAAGAAATGCAAGAGAACATTTAAGAAAACAATCGGGAGGGTTAAAAGAAGACATGAGGTTGCTCTAGCAGAGAAGATGAAGGAGAATCCTAAGGGCTTTTACAGATTTGTTAAGAGCAAAAAGATTGCAAGGGACAAAATTGGTCCTCTGGAAGATCAGAACGGTAATCTATGTGTGGAGCCAAAAAAGATTGGGGGGGGGAGATCTTAAGTGGATTTTTTGCATTGGGAGATGAACACAGAGTCTTTTTAACTGAGGCAAAGCAGCAGTGAGGTCATAGACCCTATACAGACTACAGAGGAGGAGGTGTTTCTTGTCTTGAGGGTGGATAAATCCACAGGGCCTGACAAAGTTTCCCTCAGACCCTGTGGGATGCAAATGCAGAAATTGCAGGGGCCCTAACAGAGACATTTAAATCATCCTCAGCAACAGCTAGATACCAGAAAACTGGAGAATAGCTAATGTTGCCCTGCTGTTTTAAGAAATGCTGTAAGAATAAAGCAGGAAATTATAGGCCGGCGAGCCTGACATCAGTAATGGGAAAGTTATTGGAAGGTATTCTAAAGGTCTGGATGTATATTTGGATAGACAGGGATTGATTATGGATAATCAGAATGTATTTGCATGTGATACAACCAAGTTTTCAAAGAAGTTAGCAGGAAAGTTGATGAAGGTGAGACAATGGATATTGTCTACATGGACAAGTTATTTGACAAGGTCCCACATGGGAGGTTGGTCAAAAAGTTCCAGTCACTTGGCATTCAAGATGAGATAGTAAATTGGATTACCCATTGGCTTTGTGGGAGATACCAGAGAGTGGTAGTCGATAGTTGCCTCTCCGACTGGAGGCTATGACTAGTGCAGTGCCGCAGAGATCGGTGCTGGGTCCATTGTTGTTGGTCATCTAATCCGATTAACTGGATCAGCAAATTTGTCAATGATACCAAGATAGGGGGTGTAGTGGACAGTGAGGAAGACTATCAAAGCTTGCAGAGGGATCTGGAACAGCTGAGAAAATGGGCTGAAAGATGGCAGATGGAATTTAATGCAGGCAAGTGTGAAGCGTTGCACTTTGGGAGGACCAACAAGAGAAGGTCTTACACAGTGAGTGTTGAGCACTGAGAAGTGCGGTACAACAAAGGGATCTGGGAATACAGCTACATAATTCAGTGAAAGTGGCTTCACGGGTAGACAGTGTCATAAAGAAAGCATTTGGCACATTGGCCTTCATAGATCAAAGTACTGAGTACAGGAGATGGGATGCTGTATTAAAGTTGTGTAAGACATTGGTGAGGTCCAGTTTTGAGTATAGCATGCAGTTTTGATCACCTCCCTACAGGAAAGATGTAAATAAGTGTACAGAGAAAATTTACAAGGATGTTGATGGGACTGGAGGACCTGAGTTAAAAGGAAATATTAAATAGGTTAGAACTGAATTGAATTGACTTTATTTCTTACATCCTTCACATACACGAGGAGTAAAAATCTTTACGTTATGTCTCTGTCTAAATGTGCAATGTGCAATCATAGTAATTTATAATAATTTATAATAAATAGAACAGTAAATGTGACGTAGAAATACACTCAAATCAGCATGAGTTAATCAGTCTGCTGGCCTGGTGGATGAAACTGTCCTGGAGCCTGTGGGTCCTGGCTTTTATGTGCGGTACCGTTTCCTGGATGGTAGCAGCTGGAACAGTTTGTGGTTGGGGTGACTCGGGTCCCCAGTGATCTTTCAGGCCATTTTTTCCACACCTGTCTTTGTAAATGTCCTGAATCATGGGAAGTTCACAACTACAGATGCGCTGGGCTGTCCACACCACTCTCTGTAGAGTCCTGCGATTAAGGGACGTACAGTTCCCATACCAGGCAGTAATGCATCCAGTCAGGATGCTCTCAATAGCGCCCCTGTAGAAAGTTCTTAGGATTTGGGGGCCCATACCAAACTTCCTCAACTGTCTGAGGTGAAAGAGGTGCTGTTGTGCCTTTTTCACTACACAGCTGGTGTGTACAGACCATGTGAGGTCCTCGGTGATGTGGATACCGAGGAACTTGAAGCTGTTTACCCTCTAAAGCCCAGATCCATTAATGTCAATAGGGGTTAGCCTGTCTCCATTCCTCCTGTAATCCATGACCAGCTCCTCTGTTTTTGCGACATTGAGGGAGAGGTTGTTTTCTTGACACCACTGTGTCAGGGTGATGACTTCTTCTCTGTAGGACACCTCGTTATTGTTTGAGATAAAGCCAATCAATGTAGTGCTGTCGGCAAATTAAATTAGCAGATTAGAGCTGTAGAGAATAGAGCTTTATTCTCTAGAATGTGGAAGATTGAGGGGAGACTTGATAGTGGTATATTGAGGGCTAGATATACAGTAAATGCAAGCAGGCTCTTTCAACTGTGGTTGGGTGGGACTACACCTAGAGGTCATGGGTTAAGGATGACCAAGTTGCTCGTACTAACCACTATGCTACAGTGTTGATCAGTCTTACTGCTTGGAGAAAGTAACTGTTGTTGAGTCTAGTGTTCCTGGTGTGGATGGTATATAGCCTCCTCCCCGATGGGAGAGGGACTCACGGTCCATGAGCAGGGTGCGTAGGATCCTTCATAGTGTTACTGGTTCTTTTCTAGCTTCTTTTTGTATATATATCCTTGATGGTGGGAAGGCTGGTGCTGGTGATGCATTGGGCAGTTTTGACTACCCGTTGTAGAGCATTCCTGTCTGCTGCAGTGCTGTTTCCACACCAAGCTTGTCAGGATGTTCTCTACTGTGCTTCTGCAGCAGACACGAGTATGGATGTACAAAGTCCAGCTCTCTTAACCTCCTCAGAAAGTAGAGGTGTTGGCGAGCTTTCTTGACTGCGTCAGATGTGTTCTGGGACCATGAGAGGTTGCGTGAGATGTACACTCCCAGGAGTTTGAAACTGCTCGCAGTTTCCACTGCTGTGCCGCCAATGTAAGAAGGGGTGTGAGTGATGTAAGTTATCAGCCCATTTTCTCAGCTGGTCCAGATCCTGCTGCAAGCTTTGGTAGTCTTTCTCACTGTCCACTACACCCCCTATCTTGGTATCATCGACAAATTTGCAACTTAACAATCTCCTTTGTCTTGTTAACATTGAGTAAGAGGTTATTTGTTTGGGCACCAGGCTTCAAGCTCTTTCAGCTCCTCTCTGGGGGCCATCTCATCATTTTTGGAGATGAGCCCCACCATTGTCATGTCATTGACAAACTTGATGATGTGATTGCTTGGCTGTATGGCTATGCAGTCAAGTGAGAGCACACAGCCCGGGCGTTTGGGGGGGGGGGCGGTGGTGTTACCTGTGTTGTGGATGATGGGGAGGGAGGAGCAGTTGTACATCCTGTCTACCTGAGGTCTGTTGGTTAGGAAGCTCAAATATGCATGCTAGCATATTTAGACCAAGGAGTATGAGTTTATTCACCAAGCTTTGTGGGACAATAATGTCGAATGCCAAACTGAAATACAGAATCATCATTCTGACATAAGTGTCCTTGTTCTCTGGATGTGTCAGGGCTAAGTGCATGACGGAAGTTATAGTATCTGTCATAGAATGGTTTTGTCAATAAGCGTTTTGGTGAGTGTTCAATGTGGTAGGAGTGGAGTTTTTGATATGTGCCATTACCAGCCATTTAAAGAACTTCATGGTGTTTGGCGTCAGTGGCACTGGGTAGTAGTCATTAATTGCTGAAGCTGTAGAGTTTGAGCGAAGTGTTGTACAGTAGATGTCTGTGAAGACATCAGTGAGCACACTCCTTGAGTACTTGGCCTGGGATGTTGCTGCCCAGCCACCTTACGGGTGTTGACTCTCTGCAGAGTCTCCCTTTTGTCTGCTGCTGTTACAGTGACTGTTCACCTGGGGAGGGGGTTGGTGACTATCGTGGTCTGGCATTGTGCTGCATGTCTTGAAGCATGCATAAACGTTGAGCGTCAGGGAGGGAGGTGTCACTGATGTAGTCAACGCTGTTTTCCCTTGCATAGTCAGTAATGCCTTTAATGCCCAGCCACATGCGCCAGAGACTGCTATCAGACAGGTATTCCTGAATTTTTTGTGCATAGTTGGCCTTTGCTCCCTTGATGACTAAGATGAGGTTTCTCCTGGGTGTTCTGTCATTGGCTGGCAGTGTCCTGGGCTTTTGGTAAGGAGGGAATGGTGAGCTGTCTCTTTAAATATGATGAAAGCAACTTGAAAGTTTTAATACTTAGAGTTCTAGGAACCAGGCAATTGAATAATGACTCAATTCCAAGTCAAGTTCCTTTTCCTGTAGAGACTGCAGATTTGGGAGTTGTTTTTGGAGTTGCCCTGGGGAGTCACTATAGCAACACACGTCAAAGTTGCTGGTGAACGCAGCAGGCCAGGCAGCATCTCTAGGAAGAGGTACAGTCGACATTTCAGGCCGAGACCCTTCGTCAGGACTAACTGAAGGAAGAGTTAGTAAGAGACTTGAAAGTGGGAGGGGGAGGGGGAGATCCAAAATGATAGGAGAAGACAGGAGGGGGAGGGATGGAGCCAAGAGCTGGACAGGCGATTGGCAAAGGGGATACGAAAGGATCATGGGACAGGAGGCCCAGGGAGAAAGACAAGGCGGGGGGGAACCCAGAAGATGGGCAAGGGGTAGAGCCAGAGGGACAGAGGGAGAAAAAGGAGAGTGAGAGAAAGAAAGTGTGTATAAAAATAAATAACAGATGGGGTACGAGGGGGAGGTGGGGCATTAGCGGAAGTTAGAGAAGTCGATGTTCATGCCATCAGGTTGGAGGCTACCCAGACGGAATATAAGATGTTGTTCCTCCAACCTGAGTGTGGCTTCATCTTTACAGTAGAGGAGGCCGTGGATAGACATGTCAGAATGGGAATGGGATGTGGAATTAAAATGTGTGGCCACTGGGAGATCCTACTTTCTCTGGTGAACAGAGCGTAGGTGTTCAGCAAAGCGGTCTCCCAGTCTGCGTCGGGTCTCGCCAATATATAGAAGGCCACATCGGGAGCACCGGACGCAGTATATCACCCCAGCCGACTCACAGGTGAAGTGTTGCCTCACCTGGAAGGACTGTCTGGGGCCCTGAATGGTGGTAAGGGAGGAAGTGTAAGGGCATGTGTAACACTTGTTCCGCTTACAAGGATAAGTTCCAGGAGGGAGATCAGTGGGGAGGGATGGGGGGGACGAATGGACAAGGGAGTCACGTAGGGAGCGATCCCTGCGGAAAGCTGGGGGGGGGTGAGGGAAAGATGTGCTTAGTGGTGGGATCCCATTGGAGGTGGCGGAAGTTACGGAGAATAATATGTTGGACCCGGAGGCTGGTTGGGTGGTAGGTGAGGACCAGGTGAACCCTATTCCTAGTGGGGTGGGCGGGAGGATGGAGTGAGAGCAGATGTATGTGAAATGGGGGAGACGTGTTTGAGAGCAGAGTTGATAGTGGAGGAAGGGAAGCCCCTTTCTTTAAAAAGGGAGGATGCTCTGTTATTTATTTTTATACACACTTTCTTTCTCTCACTCTCCTTTTTCTCCCTCTGTTCCTCTGACTATACCCCTTGCCCATCCTCTGGGTTCCCCCCTGCCTTGTCTTTCTCCCTGGGCCTCCTGTCCCATGATCCTCTCGTATCCCCTTTGCCAATCGCCTGTCCAGCTCTTGGCTCCATCCCTCCCCCTCCTGTCTTCTCCTATCATTTTGGATCTCCCCCTTCCCCTCCCACTTTCAAATCTCTTACTAACCCTTCCTTCAGTTAGTCCTGACGAAGGGTCTCGGCCTGAAACATCGACTGTACCTCTTCCTAGAGGTGCTGCCTGGCCTGCTGCGTTTACCAGCAACTTTGATGTGCGTTGCTTAAATTTCCGGCGTCTGCAGAATTCCTGTTGTTTGAGTCACTATAGCATTCTCTTTTTAGTACAAACTGCAGCCAGAGTTACTGGTACCGAGGGAATCAAGATTTAAGGAAGTGAATAGAATATGAATCAAGCAGACTTTTCTCTTGGATGGTGCTGAGCTTTTTTGGTATTAGAAATGCACTCATTCAGACAAGCAGAGGGGATTTGATTGCACTTTGGATTTGTATGTTATAGATGGTAGAACGTTTTTGGAGCAACAAGATATACTGCCTCTGGCTTGTTACTAAAGCCACAATACTTGTTTAACTGGTCAAATGAGTTTCTGGTGATCTCGAGATAGTCATCACATGTCCATCCAAACATACGGTGAAATGCGCCATATTACACCAATCACCAACACAATCTGAGGAATGTGCTGAGGGCAGCCCACAAAGGTCACCACACTTCCGCTGACAATAGAGCATGGCTACGACTCACTAACCCCAACTCTAACCACGCATCTTTGGAATGTAGAGGGAAACCACAATGCCGGTGGTGGAGTTGGTGAACTTCAAATGTAGACTGTTAGACTTTCCTGTTGGAGATGTTCATTGACTGAGGCTTTAGATGTGTTGGCATTGGAAAGGGTCCAGAGTACGTTCGCGAGGATAACCTCGTGCATGAAAGGATTAACATTTGAGGAGCTTCTGATGGCTCTGGGCCTGTACTCACTGGAGTTAAGAAGTATGTGTGTAATATCATTGAATATTGAAAGGCTTAGATAACGTGGATGAGGAGAAATGCTTCCTACTGTGGATGAGTCCAGACCAGAGCGGACAACCTCAGAATGGAGAGACATCCATTTGGAACTGGAATGAGGATGAATTATTTAAAGCAGAGATTGATAGGCTCTTGATTAGCAAGGACATCAAAGGTTATGGAGAAAAGGCAGGAGAAAGGGGTTGAGAGGGATAATAAGTCAGCCATGATTGAGTAGCAGACCAGAGTCAATGGGCTGAAGAAGCTAATTCTTCTCCTATGTCTTATGATCTTATGGTCTTATGATTTACGTGACATTACTTGCCATTTGTCAGCCAATGCCTGAATGAGGTTTTGGTTTTGCTAAAGATATCCATGGTTTATTTCAATATCTGAGGATTTATTTCTTGCATATCAATAATTTGAAGCTTATGGATTTTGGAGAATGGTTGTTTACAGAGTAGTTCACCTTTGAAATTTGCATCTTTGACCAAACTTTTGATATCACCTTTTAGGAGAGGAAAAGAGGCTTATAGAAGGTGTTTCAATATGTACAATTTTCTTTATTCAATGGTATTTTTCACCCAAAAGAAAGGCAGATTTGGAGAGGAGTATTATGTATACTCTTCACAACATTATTATCTCACAACATTATTTTCACAAGATAGGGGATATTCCTTTACTCAGGACATATTGAGTATGGTGCTAATGTGTTGGATAGTTGAGACTAGACACATTTAATGAGAAGCTAGATAAGACAGGGAGAAGGCAGGAGATTGGGGCTGAGAGGGAACATGGATTAGCCGTGATGAAATGGCAAGGACTTGATGGGCCAAGTGGCCCAATTCTGCTATTATATCTTATGGTCTAAGAATGTGAGGAAGAAAGAAATAGAAAGATGTTAGACAAAGAAGAGTTAAAAGCTGGCAGTCCGGTCACATGTACGCTGCAAGTATTGGCCAGTGGAGCAAAGTGGCCTGTCTCTGAGTTATATGTGATAACAAAAACTTTTGACATTAGATCATCATTGTACTGAGGGCAAATGCAGCAAAACATGAAAAATGTTGAGGAAAAATGTCATTTAGTGTAATTTAATGATGTTGGCTGAAGGATAAATTTTATCTGAGGTGCATTGGAAACTCTCCAGTTTCTTAAACACAATATTAGGATCTACAATCTCTAACTGAAAGGGTCAGCAAGTCTCAGGCTTAACATCTCCTAAAAAGGACACTTTTGATGTAGCAGAATTAAGTCCTGGCCTAGGGTTGAACCTCAAGCCTTCATTTTTAAGCAGGAACCTACCGCAGAGTCGTGACTAATATGTGGTTTCTTTGGCAGATAAAATTTGGACTCTGATAGTCAGAGGCTTTTTCCCAGGGCTGAAATGCTTGCCACAAGAGGACACAGGTTTAAGGTGCTGGTGAGTAGGTACAGAGGAGATGTCGGGGGTAAGTTTTTTTACGCAGAGAGTGGTCAATGCGTGGAATGGGCTGCCGGCAACAGTGGTGGAGGCGGATATGATAGGGTCTTTTAAGAGACCTTTGGATAAGTACATGGAGCTTAGAAAAATAGAGAGCTATGGGTAAGCCAAGTAATTTCTAAGGTAGGGACATGTTCGGCACAACTTTGTGGGCCAAAGGGCCTGTATTGTGCTGTAGGTTTTCAATGTTCTATGTTCTATGTTCTCTGTGTAAATTCCAGGAAGTACAGCACTGGGATTTGCTTCATGAGTATCTATATCCAAATGTAAATGATGTGTGCCTGATAAGCGACGTCTGTCATCAAAGATCCTCACCAACTAGGCCATGCTCTTCTCTCATTGCTGCCATCTGGCAAAAGGTACATGTGCCTCGAGACTTGCACTGAGAAGTTCAAGAACAATAACCACCCTTCAAACATCAGGCTCTTAAACAAAAGAGGATAATTACTCTCAGCTATTGAGATATTCCCACAACTAATGATCTCACTTTAAAGGTTCATCATGTTATGTTGTCATCATTTATTGCTATTCATTTATGGTTGTATTTCAACAGTTTGTTGTCTTCTATGTTCTTGCTCTTTCATTGATCCTGTTTACAGTTACCATTCTATAGATTTGCTGAGTATATGTGCAGGAAAAAGAATTGTATTTGGTAACATGTATGTACTCTGATAATAAATTTTACTTTGAACTTGGTGCATTCGTGTCTGTGAATACACGGTGCTGGAGCTTACTAAGCCTAATAGAGTTTCCCAGCATTTCAGCTAAGGACTGAAGAAGGGTCTCGGCCCGAAGTGTTGACTGTTTATTCTTTTCTATTGCAGGACAGGCGGCATCTGACTTCCCTCAGCATTTTGTATGTGTCCGTCTGTGTGCAGATCTTGTTCCAGGTTGATTTCAATGCAGATTTTATGGTTTGTGTGAGAGAGAAAAAATAACAACAAATCTGCACTCAGCATCAACAAGACCAAGGACTTTAGGAAGGAGAAGGCAGGAAAACACGTGCCAGTCATCATTGAGGGGTCAGTGCTGGAAAGGAATTGTCCCCAAATCTCCTGTGAGTTTCTATAGTTGTACGTAGAGAGCATTCTGAGTGGTTTCACCACAGCCCGGTGTGGAGGCTCTGGTAACAGGATTGCAAAAGTTGCTGCCGAGAGGGTAGACTTACCCAGCTCCATCACGGACAACGTCCTCCCCGCCGCCAAGGACACCTCCAAGAGTTCGTGCCTCAAGAATGCAGCATCTGTCACCAAGGTCTGTCACCGTCCAGGACATGCCCTCTTCTCCTAACTATCACCGTCAGGAAGGAGCTACAGGAACCCGAAGACTCTCAAGCAGTTAATTACGAACAGCTTCTTAGCCTCTGCCATCAGATTTCTGAACGGACCACGAACATATGTACTGTATACTACTTTGTTTTTCCTTTCTTCGCACTTCAATTTTTAATTTACAGTAATTTTTTGTTTTTTCACTGTATTTCTACCATAAAACAACAAATTTCATGACACTTGTCAATGATTCTAAACCTGATTCCGATTCAGAAAAAAAGAAGAGAGGCTTCATTTTCTTAATTTGCTGCAATGAAATATATTTTAAACATTTTGGATAATTGTTAAATTTCAGAATATTTTTAGCCGCTGTATACTTATAATGACACAGATCAGGCCCCAGGAGAGTAATTGTATTAATTCCATATCCCTCTCTCTGTATTCTTGCAACTTAATCTCTTTCTCTCTCATTCACATATGTCATCATCTTATTCTGTTTTGTATTAACACTACGAGATATAGGAGCAGAATTAGGCCATTTAGCCCATTGACTCTGTTCCATCATTTCATCATGGCTGATCAATTTCCTTCTCAGCCCAAGCCTCCTGCCTTCTACCCGTATCCCTTCTATGGTCTGACTAATCAAGAATTTATCAACCCTTGCCATAAATACACCCAATGGCTTGGCCTCCACAGCCACCTGTGGCAATGAATTCCATAGATTCACCCCTCTCTGGCTAAAGAAATTCCTCCTCGTCTCCGTTCTAAATGGTCACCCTCTATTCTGAGGCAGTCCTCGACCACAGGAAACATTTCCACTCTATCGAGACCATTCAACATTTGGTAGGCTTCAACGAGATCCAACCCCGCCTCATTCTTTCGAATTCCAGACCCAGAGCCATCAAACGCTTCTCATCTGATATGATTTCAATCATGGAATCATTTTCGTGAATATTCTTTGAACCCTCTCCAATGTCAGCATATTCTTTCTTAGATAAGGGGCCCAAAACTGCTCCCAATACTCCAAGTGAGGCCTCACCAGTGCTTTACAAGGGGCTCAGCATTACATCCGTGCTTTTATATTCTCATCCATTAAGTGGCACCCTGGGCTCTTGGAGTAGCAAATTAACCTACCTGGACATCTCTGAGATTCGGAAGATAATTAGATCAGCCAATAGGCACAGTACAATAGTGCTTCGAGTTGAGCTGCTATCTCACTGCTTCAGTGACACAGATTCAGTCCTGGGGAGGAGCTAAAATGGTGCCAGAAGGCAACTCCTTCAAGCTCATCTGTGAAGCAGCTTAAATTCTGTGAAGCCTATAATACGGGAGGAGTAGATGGCAGTGTGTTGCACGTCCGCAGCTCTCCGGTGAAAAATGATGTCGTATCTGTTAAATAGGGGCCGTGGACAATTCTGATTTGATGGAGAATGGACGTGAAATCACAGAGGAACATCTAGAGAAATTTCTGAAATGCCCGTCTGCTGCTGTCGTTACTGTGTGGTCGGGAATCTTTCGGAGGGTAGGCTTCAAAATCCTCGGCCTTGCCTGCTTTTGGTGACCGAGAAAGAGGTCGAATCGCTCAGACAGAGATGGCGCTCAGTACTCGGTGTCGGAGAGCTGATCAGAGCTCGAAGGTTTCGGATGACTCAGAGTTTTGGATTGTGGTCGGCATGGCAGGGGGAGTTTTTCTTCCTTCTCCCGTCTGCGTGAGATGTGGGACATTTGAGAAACTTTGAACTTTACTGTGCTCACGGACTTCTTCATCAAATTATGGTATTGTGCACTGTTGTAACTATATGTATAATTATGTGGTTTTGTTAGTTTTTCAGTCTTGGTTTGTCCTGTGTTTTGTGATATCACACCGGAGGAAATAATGTATCATTTCTTAATGCATGCATTACTAAATGACAATAAAAGGGGACTACGTGTCTTCATAATCTAATCTAAAAAAAATTCCTCTCTTTGAAGTCTCCTCTTTCCTTTTCAGGGTGGCTGGGGTTCTGTCGGAGTCAGTGGTCGACCACTGCACCCATGCTGTGGTGGGTTAAAGCTCTTGGAGCTCACCGAGCAGCTGTACTTTCAACATCTCCAGGAGCCGCCTGGGAGATGTGCGGCCTCAGGCAGCCCCTGCGGATGTTCGGTTCCTCGCCAGTGTTGCCGACTGATGCGTCGCGGGAGATCAGAACCTCGAGACGATGGGTGCGGCTGCTGGAGGTGTCTGCTCTTCAGCAATTGTTTCTCAGTGGTGGGCGGGGGGAAGAGTCTGTTGGTTCTCCAGTCAGGTGGGCTCGAATAAGCAACACTGCGGACCGTAACATTGAAACAGCGGGTTCTTAGTCTCCCCTCTCACTGCCTTGTGAGTGAGAGGGAGAGAGAGAGAGCCTGTGGCAGGCTGAAGTGCTGGGTTACAGACAGTGGTTTTTGAACTCTGGATCATGGTGTCTTTAGCGGCTTTGCTATTGCTTACATGGTGATTGGTGGAGGGGGGCTGGAATAAGCGGGGGGTGGGAAGGAGGAGGATTGAGGCTTTGCTGCTGCTTGTGTGTGGGAAGGGGGAGGGTGGCTTTGGGGTTCGAACATTTTTCTGTCATTCACTCTTTGGGGTGTTTCTGTTTTGTGAACGTCTGTGAAGAGTAAGAATTTCAGGTTGTATACTGTACACATTCTCTGCTACTAAATTGAACCACTGAACCAGTGGTGTGGTCTGTGCAGAGTCTGCCTGTTCTCACCATCCTCTGTTGCATGGATTTCCTCTGGCTGCTTCAGTTTACTCCCACTTCCCCGGAAACTGCGGTGTGGGAGGTTGATTGGCCACCTCAAATTTTCCCTTCTCCTGTAGAATTATGGGGTTTATGGGAATGTGTAAAGAATAAAATGGGATTAGTCTAGAATTAGAACAAAAGTGTACATAGCTGGCATGGACTTGATGGGCTGAAAGGCCTGCTTCCGTGCTGTATAGCTCAATGCCTCCGTGCTACCAGATAGTCATGCAAACTCTGCATAATCAGCACTGAAGACCAGGAGTTCAATCCTCATCTCTGGAGCCAGGGACTACCTGCTTTGTTGTTTACTTCAAGCACTTTTTGAGTGATGCTGAATGTCAGGGCTATTGCATAAGCAACAAGTTTAATAAGGCAAAGCTGGGATAGTGGCTTTGTTGCCTGTCAAACATTGCTTATCAATGCTTCAATCGAGGCTTATTACAGCCTGTCCATCTCAACTGTTGTGCAAAATTGTCTCCCTGCACCAGACCTGAATAAACCCCAGAAGGTTTTCCTCCATTCACATTCTGGACATAGCTCAGCTATATGGGTGATACGCCCATATTTCTGAGCAGTGTCACGTGATCGGCAACAATGAATATATCGAGTCAGAATTTATAAACAAACAAACATTTTTTAAACCCTGATAAACAATGAAAAAAAATGAAAACCCTAACCGGAAGTAAACGGCTATGCGGCCATTCAGTAAACCGCTACTCAGTACTAGTTCTTAAAGTGATAAATGCGAAACCAGTTCTTAAAGTGATAAATTCAAACGCAGTTCTTCGAATGGTAAATTTTAAAGTCCAAGAGATTTATGTAGTCAATTAGGAGAGACTTTCATGAAGTAACGAATTCCTCGAAGACATGACGTCACTGCCACTCCTAGTCGGATTCTGCCTCGTCCACAGGATTCACGACAACGGAAATAGAATGGTTTTAAAGGCACTGACCTTCTTCCTCCATAGAATAGATGCTGCACAGCCTTTCTGCCACTTTTAGTGGAGACTGTCTCATGCAGATCACTTTCTTGAATGAATTCAATAATGGTCGATCCTTTCCAAACCCGTCGAATGTCTCCTTCAGGGTCCCGTCTTCACTCTCCAGTGTTACTGAAAAGATACATTAACAAACCTGGCAGTGATTGTCAAACTGCCAGCTCAAGATTTCTGTACCTTACATTAGAACATAAAACTCCATTTAAAATCAAAACTGCGTCATAATGCAAATAAGCAGCGGAAAGGAGTATCTCATTGACGTTCTAACTGGAAAACTAACTGTGTCACCAGGGGTCTTCCCTTCTATACCCGTGGTGAACATGTCATCATGTGACCTCACATCAGCCGGAAACTTACATCAGGTGACCTCCAAAAGACCATTACGTCATTCTCACAAGGAAGTCACAAGATCTCCTTGAGGTATGTAACAGCAGTGAATGTGGCCGTCTGAGCAGATATGGACATGGAATTTTCATCCGAATGTCCCAAGCTCTTCCTCTGTTGTACTAGAGATAGCATTCTACAATGCTTAATTCATGTGGAAAATAATACTCTGATTCGCTTTTTTTAATGTAAGGTCTGTAACACCAGTTCTCCTTCTGTCACTGCAGATGCTGCCTGAGTTTCCAGCATATTTCCAATGTTTTCTGTTTTAGTACAGATGTTACTTTCTTGCGCACAGGAGATTTTGCAGAAGCTGGAAATCCAGGACTGGAGAAGGGTCTCAGCCCAAAACATCGACATTCATTTCTATGGATGTTGCCTGACCTGCGACCCTTCAGCAGTTTTATTTTATTTAGCGATAGAGTGCAGAGTAGGCCCTTCCGGCCCTTCGAGCCACGTTGTCGTAGCAACCCCCAACAGACCGCTGTGTACATACATCTATTGATGCTTCTGGACACATCTTCAGTGATGTTCCTGGAATCATCCGGTGTTTCGGGTCTTTCAACATCATACACCCTCCTCCAGGTGACCCAGCCGGGGCTGATCAGACCCCAGCTTGTGTACAGATGGCTAGCTACTTATGACTCCATGGCTCCCCTCTTTTGAGCTACAGCCATCTTGAGGCCCTCTCTGCTGCATCAGTGATACTGCGGATGGCTCTCCTCTTCCTCTCTCCCTCGATGCCCAAAATGCTGAAGGCTCTAACTAAGGAACGGGCTAAGAATCCCCTACAACCAACCGCCACCGGGAGACACCTCGCTCTCCATCCAGCCTGCTGACAGTTGCCGCAGTCCTGTGTACTTGGAGAGCTTCCTTTCAAAGGCCTCTTCCAAGCTATCTTCCCATCGGACTGTCAGCTCCAGCATCACCACTTGTTTAGTAGACTCAGACACTAGGACAATGTCTGGTCGCAGGCTGATGGCTGTGATATGGTTGGGGAACTTCAGCTGCCCTTCGAGGTCCACCGACAGCTGCCAGTCCCTTGCAGAGGTCAGGATGCCTGCAGGTGTTCTTTTGTCAGGTATTGGCTGCTCCCCAGCTCTGACAAAGGCAATGGTCTGCTTGGAGGGCCGGGACCGCTTCGCCCACTCAACTCCTGCACTGACTTCAGCGATGGTCTTCAGGACCTGATCATGCCTCCACCTGTACCGTCCCTCACCAAGTGCCCTTGCACAGCCACTGAGGATGTGCTCCAGAGTTCCTCACTTGGAGCACAGTGGGCACGCTGATGACTCTGCCTTGCCCCATGTGTGCAGGTTTGATGGGCTTGGAAGCACATCGTACACTGCCTGGATGAGAAATTGGATGCCGTGTGGTTTGGCTTTCCAAAGATCAGCCCAGGTCACTTTCCTCTCAACCGCCTGATTAACCCTAACCTAATCATAGAGCACTTTGCAATGATCAATTGACCTACCTGATATGTCTTTAGACCTTTTTCTTGCTACCTTTGTTTATTGGCTGTGCCCTCTACAAAGGGAGGTGTCAACATATCAAAGGATCTACCATGGGCCTGACATATTGATGCAATCACCCACTATTTCATTAGGAGTTTGAGGAGATTTTGTGTGTCTCCAGGGAGTCCTGCTACTTTCTACGTGTGTACGATGGAGAGCATTTTGACTGGTCTATCACAGACTGGTAGGAAGCATCTAATACACAGGATTAGAAGAGGCTTCTGAGGACTGTAGACTCAATCAGCTCCGTCATTCCCATCTTCCCACCATCGAGCAACAAGAGAAAATCTGCGGATGCTGGAAATCCAAGCAACACACAAAATGTTGGAGGAACTCAGCAGGCTAGCTAGCATCTAGGAAAAGAGTACAGTTGATGTTTCAGGCCGAAACCCTTCAGCAGACTGTAGGAAAAAAGCTGAGGAGTAGATTTAAAAGATGGGGGAGGGGACAGAGAACCACAAGGTGATAGGTGCAAACGGGAGGGGTCGGGGGGGGGGATGAAGTAAAGAGATGGGAAGTAAATTGGTGAAAGAAACAAAAGGCCATGGAGGAAAGAAAAAGGTGGAGGAGCACCAGAGGGAGGCGATGGGCGGGCAAGGAGATAAGGTGAGAGAGGGAAAAGGGGCTGGGAAATGGTAAAGGAGAGGAGGGCTGGGGGCATTACCGGAAATCGATGTTCATGTGATGGCCTCCCACCTAAGTGTGGCCGTATCACAACAGCGGAAGAGGCCATGAATAGATATATTGGAATGAGAATGGGAAGTGGAATTAAAATGCAAGTGGAATCTACCATTCAGGGCCCTAAACAACCCTTCCGGGTGAGGCAACACTTCATCTGTGAGTCTGTTGGTGTCACATACTGTGTCCAGTGCTCTCAGCATGGCCTTCTGTATAACGGTGAGCCCTGACATAAATTGGGAGTCCACTTTGCCGGGCACCTACGCTCCATCTGCCAAAAAGAGTGGGATCTCCCAGTGGCCACCTATTTTAATTCCACTTCCCATTCCCATTCCGATATATCCATCCATAGACTCCTTACCTGCCCATCACTTCTCTCTGGCACTCTTTTCTCCCTTTTCTTTCCTCCATGGCCTTCTGTCTCTTTCACCAATTTACTTCCCAGCTCTTTAGTTTATCCCCTCCCCCTTCAGGTGTTAACTAGTGTTTCTCTCTCCCCTCCCCCACCACACCTTTTAAATCTACTCCTCAGCTTTTTTTTCACCAGTCCTGCCGATGGGTTTCAACCCAAAACGTTGACTGTTTACTCTTTTCTTAGGCTACGTCCAACACTAGACCCGATAAATCCGTAACCGAAGCTTTTTCTCTTTGTTTTGACCCTCCGTCCACACTGAAACAGCGTTTTCCTCCCCCAAAAACAGAGCTTTTCTAAAACACTCTCCAGAGTGTTTAAATCTGAAAACGCCAGTTGGCTGTTGTAGTGTGAACGGGGTAACCGGATAATTTTAAAAACGCTGTCATGACGTGCCGGAACAAATGGTGGCGGCAGTGCGGCATTTCATTGTTTTCTTAAACACAACTTCCAGCACCACAACAGCAATATCTCACAATAGATGTGTAACAGCCTAATGATTGTATGGAAATACAAGATAACACTGGTGCAGACATGTTTTATACAGTTAACAAGGTGCTTTATTAATGTATTGCTTGTGCAAACATTCAATAGATGCAATTGTCACTTTTGCCCAGTAATTCATTTTATTGCACATGTTAAATACAGCAAAATAATACTGTATATAAAGACATGGCAAAAGTAAAGGCAAACAAATGAGGTACAGCAAATTTCACTTTTGCCCAGTAACAAACCTTATTGCATTTAGTTGTAGCTGTCGTCCCTTTCATCAGTGAAGAGCCTACGGCTCTAGGAAATGTTTCTGGACAAACGTGCACCAAGTCTACCGTTTCCTCTTCTCTTGTTTTCTGTGTGTCCTGCGCATGCCCAGTAGGAGGAGATTCGCCCAAATACCCATTTTAATGTGGACGGAGGTATTTTCAAAAACGCCTGGTGTGGACGCCTATCGTTTTTATGCGAAACCGGCGTTTTCAAAATTATATGGACTAGTGTGGATATAGCCTTAGATGCTGCCAGGCCTGCTGAGTTCCTCCAGTATTTTGTGTGTGTGTTTCCCACCATCGCGGGAGTCTTCAAGACGCAGTTCCTCATGAGGGCAGTATCCATCACTAAGGGCCCTCACCACATGGATTTGTACCACCTGGGAGGAGGTACAGCAGCCTGAAGACCTACACTGAACATTTTCGAAACAACTTTTTTCCCCTATGCCACCCGATTTCTGAACCGTCCGTACACCCATGAACATTTGTCCTTTGCATTTACTTATTTTGCAAGCGAGCTAGCTGGAGTGTTTGCTGACATCTTCAACTGCTCCTTGCTTCAGTCTAAGATCCCCTCGTGTTTTAAGAAGGCAACGATAATCCCAGTGCCGAAGAAGAGCGAGGTGGCATGCCTGAATGACTATCGAACTGTGGCTCTGACATCAATTGCTATGAAGTGCTTCGAGAGATTGGTTATGACACACATCAACCACAGCCTCAATGCTCCAAATATCCGGACCTGCCTCTCGGTTTTTTTGCACTACCTTACTTCCCATTTTTCTATTTTCTATTTATAATTTATAATTTAAATTTTTAATATTTACTAATTTTTACTATTTTTAATATTTAATATTTATAATCCAGGGAGCGGAAAGCGCAGAATCAAATATCGCTGTGATGATTGTACGTTCTAGTATCAATTGTTTGGCGACAATAAAGTATAAAGTATTTATTTTTGTAACTTACAGCCATTTTTTAAAAAAATCTCTTGCACTGTACTGCTGCTGTAAAAGCACAAATTTCACGGCACCTGTCAGTGATAATAAACCTGATTCTGGTTGTGTTAGGTTTATTTTGGGAGGAGTTCTACAGTAAGTCCAATTAGTTAGAGCTGAGCCTTGGGCTGCCAACCCTGCCCTACACTAGCGCCAAGCCTGCGAGCGGCCGGAACACCATTCGTTTCCTATTGGCTGCGGTTCCAGTCAATCATCGAACCGCGCCCCCGTCTTCGTGACGCAATTTCCGGTTGCCACGCTTGCCGCCTTCGTTCGAAGTTTGTTCTCGACTTGGAGCGACCGGCGATTCAATCCTTGAAACCCCTTCAAGGGCGGAGGTAAGAAAAGCGGGGCGAGGGGGGGCAGAGGTACTTAGCGGAAAATAGGGAGTGTGAAAATAAGACGGGACAAAGTAGAGAGAACAACTGCGGAGACGCGGGATGCAGTTGCCGTGGTCTGAGGCAGGAGCTGACCGCCTGAGGAGCTGGGCAGTGTACCTGCGGCCGGAGGAGCCGCCGGACGAGAGCATGCAGCCGCTGTCCCTCTCCTTTCACAGATGCTGCTCGACTCATTGGGGGTTTGTTGTTGTATTGTGAAGGCTGCAAGTCCAGGGAGATTATAGAGAAAATGCAGGTACAGAATTGGGAGTTCAGCTGTGTGCAGAAAGCATAGAATGCTACAGCACAGGAGTAGGCTCTTCGGCCCATTGTGTCTGTGCCAGCGCGACCTCTGTACTGCCACGATGTCAGTGTAAACTAAACCTATCTGCCTGTATATGGTCTCTATCCCCTGCCTGTTCAAGTGCCTGTCTCAATGCTTCTACCCCGGCACTTATCATTCTATGCAAATACAAATTGCCTTGTGAGCCTCCTTTAAACTTTCCCTCTCTCATCTTAAAGCTATGTTTCCACCCTGGGGAAAAGACTGACTATTTTTATCTCATTTTATTTACAGACCATCTCCAGGTGATGAATGGGTTCTGTTTTTACAGGGGCCCTTAAATCAACTTTGCCCATAAATTGGAAAATGCATGAAAATCATCCCATGGTAACTAAACCTCCATAGTATTGTAATAAATGACATCAAAAACACAATACTGATAAGAAAGAACAATTATTAAAAGAAAGGAAACTAGTTCTGCCATTCATCGGAATTAATATATGTAAATAATGTTGGACTTTTGAATTTTGTACATATTGGTAACACAAAATGCTGGAGGAACTCAGCAAGCCACACAGCATCTATGGAAAAGAGTAAATAGTTGACTTTTCAAGCCAAGATCCTTTACTTCTCTGACTTCTCTTCCTTTCCAGTCCCCCCACTTCTTACTCTGACTTCTCATCTTTTTTTCTCCCATTCATTGAAGGGTCTCAGCCCAAATGATTATCTGTTTACTCTTATCCATAGATGCTGCCTGGCCTGCTGAGTTCCTCCAGCATTTTGTGTGTGGTGCTTGGATTTCCAGCATCTGCAGATTTTCTCTTGTTTGTACGTAGCGGTGTCATTTGTAATCTGGGGATGGCCTGTACTTCTATTGACCCTCCAGCGAAACCAATCCAAGTTTGTCCAGTCTCCCTGTATTTCTAATATTCTCCAATCCAGACAACATCCTCATACACTTATGCACCTTTATCAAAGCACCATCCTTTGGGTAATGTGCAAACCAGAATGTTGCAAGGACTTGGCAGTCTCCTAACTGATGAAGACAATTATGCTGTATGCCTGCTTTACTGTATCAATGCTACAGTAGTCCTGTCATTTATCATATAATTTGCTCATGATTTTACCCCCTAGAATGTCCAATCTCATACTTGCCAGGACAAATCCATTTATTGTTTCTCTGCCCATATTTCCATCTGATCTGTTGCCATCTGTAACTTTTGACAGCCTTTCTCACAATGCTCAAAACACTAATTTGTATGTCACCTGCAGTCTTAGTAATTAGCTTAACCACATTTTCATTGAAATTGTTATACATACAATAACAGAGGTCTCAGCACTGATTCTTGTGGAACGAGGAGGTAAAATCATGAACAAGTTATACAGTAAACGGCAGGACCCTTGTAGCATTGATGTAGAAGAATCGAAGAGCAAGTTTATAGTTTACTGAAAGTTGCAACACAAGTGAACAGAGCAGTACAGCAGGCATACGGCATAGTTGCCTTCATCAGTCAGGGAACTGGCAAGTCACATTTTAGCTGGTTAGGCATATTTGGCATATTGTGCAACACTCTGTTGCATTACACATTACAAATCTCTGGTCAGAATAATATTCCTTCAGCATTACCCTTGGTCTTCTATGACTAAGTCAATTTTAAATAATTACCAACTTTTCATGGATCCCATGCATCTGGATCAATCTACCACGAGGGATCTTGTTGAAAGCTTTACTAATGTTAATCACCTTCATCAGCACCTCAAAAAAAAACTGGAGTTAGTCCTCCCCCTCAGAAGTCCATTCTTTTCTGGATGTGAATAAATTCAATACTTAGGAAACTTCTCCAGTAGTTTCCCTACTACTGATGGAAGACTCACTAGCCTGTAATTTCCTGGTTTGTCCCTTTTGCTCTTAAAAGAAAGGGGCAACGTTGGCTGGTCCTCTGGGATATTGTCCTAAAGAAGATACAAATAACTTTTGTGAAGGCCACAGCAATCTCTTGACTCCCTCAATAATTTAGGATAGATCCCAACAGGCCCAGGGAATTTATTCGCCTTAATGTTATGCAAGAGAAACAAATCAACACCTCCTTGGTATATGTATGCCCTAGGATAGCAGCATTCTTCTTCTTGATCTTACTGTCCTCCATGTCCTCCTTGGTGAATACATATGTGATTAGTACCTGCCCACGTTCTCTGGCTCCAGGCATAAATTCCTTCCTTTGTCTTTGAATGATCCTATCCTCTCTTGAGTTAAAGCTCTCTTGTTTTAAATGTATGTATAAAATGCATCAGGTTGTCCTTAATGCTACTCTCCAATGACATTTAATGGCACCTTTTAGCGCTCCTTATTCTCTGTTAGGTTATTTCCTGTATCTTTTGATATTCTTTGAGGGCCCTGTCCAGTCTCAGCTTCCTAAACCTCACATATGAGGTCTTTAAATGAAACCCACATATCAGATGTGGACTTGTTCAACGACGGCTGCTCCCAATCTGGTCTCTCCGGCTCCTGCCCGATAGTGTTATAATTAGCCTTTCCCCGATTTAGTACTTCTCTCTGAGGTTCAGTGGTATCCACAATTATCTTAAAACTTGATACTGGTGAGTTGACCATCTGTACTGTCCATGTCTTCTGAACCGACCAGACTTGATAATCAAACAGTAAACTTCAGAAGAGTTTGCAGTTTGTCCACTTTGTTGGGGGGCTTTGATTAGGCCAGATGATGTGGTGAAAGATTTGAGATTAGTTCTGTGGCTAAGCATTTAGATCTGCATCGAGTCTCAGTTAGTGAAGTGCGAGTGCTATGTTAGAGGGTTAAAGCTTGATAACTTGAGGCACTATCCGTGGAAGGAAATGAGCAGCTGAAATTTCAGGTCAAGACCCTTCATCTAGACTGGAAAGAAGGAAGAGAGATAGTTCATATTTTTAAAAAAAGGGAGGGAAGGGATGGAGCAGGAGTAGGCAGGTTATAGGTAAGGTGGGGTAGCAGGTAGATGAGGGATGAAGAGAATTGGAATTATCAAGTCTGGTCAGTTCAGAAGCTGGGAGGTGATAGTTAGAAGTGATAAAGGACTGAAGATGATGGCATGTTAGAACTATAACATATTCAGGCCTCAACTAGTGTATAATTCTGAACATGATACTGTAAGTGAGATCTGATTGTATTAGAGTACAGAAGAAAGTTAAGATTTTCAGGGCTGAAATCTTGGCTGTGAGGAAAGATTGGATAAATGATGTTGGGATGAGGTTTTGAGAAGATTTATTTCTTGGCAGAAAGGTAGGTCATTGTGTCTTAAAATAATTGACAGGGTGTGATTAGAGGGCAGATGAGTTATTTTTAGCCCAACTTGAGAATGGTGGAGGTCTGGATTTCAGTGTTGGAGTGTGGGATATTGGAGACAAAGACTCATTATTTAAACAAATACTGCGTATGCATGTAAATCTGTGAGCCACTGAGTTCAAGTCCAAGAGCTACAACAGAGGATTAAGCTGGATTTCTTTTCTAGAGCTAATTGGATGAAGTGTGTCATTCACTTTCATTCTGTTTATCCTGTGCTCTTGCCATTGAACTAGAAAAATGCTTTTCACGGGTTGACAGGATTTGATCCAAACTTTGTGGGCTGTCTGCCTGGACTTTGTATGTTTTACCTGCGACCACTTGGGATCCCAACAGGTACTCAGTCCAGTTTTCTCCCCTTTCCCCAAGATGTGCTAGCTGGTTGATTGGCTACTCTGAACTACCAACAGGAGAAAGTCTGCAGATGCTGGAAATCCAAAGCACACCCGCAAAGTGCTGCAGCATCCATGGAAATGAATAGAATACTCTAAATTTTTCCCTCAGTGTGGCTATGTCATGTGAAGTTGCGGGATCCAGGGAAGTAAGGTGATGCTGGGAGCCATTGTGCACCCAAAGGATGAATAGTCTTTTGCATTGTACTGTATTAAGTAAGTAATTTGTCGTTTAAGGTGTCTATGTATCCAATAAGCCCACTAGAATATTAATCTTATTTGTCATGACCAAAACAAAATGCAAATCAAAGGAGGCTTTGCTGAAACTGCAGGTTCTCCCCTGTTTATGAACACCCAACTTGTGTGCCTTGCGTTTGAATAAGCATTTGGAAGACTGGCAGGGTAGATTTGCTGACAGTTACCATGTGAGATTTTTATTTTGGACACCATTTCTGACTTACAAACTATTTGGGTTGTGAGCAGTTCACAGGCCAGGAACCTGTTGTAACCCAGGGGGACCTGTGCAATATTCAACAAAACCATCCTTGAGTTTGCTTCAAGTTTTGATCTCAGAAGTGTAAAGGAGTTATTATAGCATTTGAGCCACTGCAGAGTGTAGCTTCTTGTAACTAATGAGAATGAAGAAATATTAGTTTTAAAAAGTTGAAAAGATGTGTCTGTGAGGTGATGGAATTTCAGTGTGAGTCTGTAAGAAATGGGAGCTGAAGTGGGTCATTTGGTCTTTCAACCCTCGTCTGCCAGTCACCAAGATCATGATTCATTTTATATTAGTGTTACTTTCCATCACTATCACCATATCTCTTTTATTATTTTATTACCTGGAAATCTATCAGTCTCTATTTTGAATGAGCTTAATAACCGAACCTTTACAATCCTTGAAGGTAAGAACATTCTAAATCAGGGATGGCCAACCTATGGCGCATGCGCCAAAAGTGACGCATTGGATGATCAGAAGTGGTGTATTGCATAATAAAAAAGTAAGCCTACTCATGCAAAAAGTATTAACCAAAAACTGATTTGTAGAAAAAAAATCTATAACAGAAATTCAAGTAGCTTAGAGCTAGAAATGGGTTTTACTGAAAATAAATGTAAAACTTAGCAATTATTTTTAGCGATTATATTATTTCGTGCACATCTTTTGGCGAATGTTATCTTCTTTCACATTAATCTATTTTCAATTTAAAAAAAAATTCAATGAGTCAAACTAGGAAAGAAGGACTTTTGTTCTGTAGTCGTTCCATAACAGTTCAATACACGTCTGAGATTTGTTTGATCCTGAGGCGCCAGGCGTCTTCACCAGCGGTGCGTTGCAGGTTTTTGCCAGTCAGTTTACAATTGACACTCGTGTGCTACATAGTTGTGCTTTGTTCGTCCTTTCAGAACATTTGCAGTTTTGTACTTTTTCGAAAATTAAGCCTTGTTTTTACATTCAGTTACCCATCACAGTGCAAAAGAAAATGAGCAAAAGAAAAGCAGAAAGTGATAGTAAGCGTGAATTCAATGAACAGTGGGAAAATGAGTTCTTATTTATAGCGGGTCCATCAGGAAAACGGTTGTGCATTGTTTGTGAAAACACTTTCTCACATAATAGAAGACATAATCTTAATAGACACTATAAAACACAACATCAGACTGAAATAGAAGGAAAACTGAAGCTAGCGCTTGGGTTTGAGTTACGAAAAGAATATGTGATTAAGAAAAAGGAAATCAAAAGAAGACAAAATATATTTGTTAAGAGAAGTCTCATTAAGGTAAGTAATGTTTATCTTGTTTTTATATTAAATCAATATGTCATGTAAAAATGCTAAATATGTCTATATTAACATTTTTACAAGAATTGAATGGGGGGTACAAGAATTGTATGGCGCATTTGAACTCGTGCGTGAAAAAATTGATGCATGGAATGTAAAAGGTTGGCCACCCCTGTTCTAAATGTTCATTGTAGTCTGAGTGAAGACATTTTTTCTCATGTCAGTTCTAAATAATTTAACCCTGATTCTCAAATGGTGTCCGCCATTCCAAGACTCCTTAGCCAGGAATAGCACCCGCTGTATATCCAGTTTGTCAAGTCCTTTTGAGGGGGTTGGGGCGTGGCAGTGAAAACTGGTTGAGATCTCTCTCATTTGTCTAAGCACTAAAGAATACAGTTTGAGTCTGCTGAATTTCTAGCCATCCATGGAACTAGTTTAGTGAATCTTTTCTGCACTGCTTCCATGAGGTGTGTATCTTTTCAGGGTATGGTGAGCAAAACAGTACACAATACTCTTGGTGTAGAATTATCAAGGACCTGCACATTTGCAATTACCATTCCTTACTCTAATCAAATTGTCTTATTACAAAGGCTTAACCTGTCATTGGACATCAGGTGTGCTGCACCTGATTTTTATCTTTGTTCACTTGTGTATGGACACGCCCATCTTCTTTTGAACATCATCACTACCCATTCACTCACCAGTTGACATTCTTTGTATATCTGGTGTCCACCAACATGGGTGACCTCACCTTTTCCATATTATATTCTATCTACCGTATTCTTGTCTATTCAGTCAGTTTGTCCCAGTCCACTTGAAGCCCCTTTATATCTTCTTAAATACTTAGAAATTGATATTGTTCCCCTCAACCCCTTGGGTTATTTTGGGTTGAAAGTAGCTGGAGCCCAATAGTCACAGTCTGTGAACAGTTTGTTTGTTTTCACTCTTTGCTTTCTACTCAGTAACATTTCTATGTTTTGTCAGAAGATTACCCCTGATTAAATGCATTCGGACCTTGTGGAACTTTCAAAAATCTTCCAACCATACAAGTGCGCCAGAGTTGCTAGTTCCTATTTAGTTGTAGTATGAAATACCACTTGAAAATGAATGGCAGGGCTACATTATTACCAGGTTCAAAATAGGTCATTGCACAGTGGACCTGCTGTTTATCTGTGTTACTTATAAAACTGTATAAAATAGTACTTCCTTAGTGTGCAACTACATAGTTGGTGTGATCCTGGATCCTTTGTGTCAATGGGATCCAGGAACTAGCTATCTACCGGATGCAAAGTTATTACAGTAAAAGATACTTAGATAACCATTTCGTCTGTGTTAGCCTACAGGGCAATGGTCAGAAGAAAGAAGTAGGATTGAAAAGGAGAGATTTTTACCTGTATACTTGGTGATTTATTTATTTAGAGATGTCTGTCTGTCTGTCTGTATCTTGTTTTACGGTGGTTGGCATCCAGCTTAATGGTGCATTACCGCCACCCTCTGCTCCAGAATGTGCACTAGACATACATTCTAAACCCCTTCACCCAATCGCACACGCGTATACACACACACACACACACACACACACACACACACACACACAAACCTACACTTCACCCTCCCATCTTTGACCATCCTAGTATCCTATTCCTGTTTATTCGTCATATTCTATAAAAAACCCCTGTACCCCTTAAAAACGCTAAAAATACCCAGACGTGCTCTGTCACCCATGCCCAGCAACCCTTTTAATGTGAATTCCTGCATCCTCAACTCCCTTAATTTATTTCTCGCTCTCTGTATCCCATACTTCCTGCAACTCAGAACTACATGTTCTACTGACTTCTCTTCCTGACATTCCTCACACAATCCTGTCTGGTGTTTCCCTATCATTTTCAATGTTTTGTTTAATGCACAATGCCCCAGCCTTAACCTAGTCCACACAATTTCCTCTCTCTTCTGTTTCCATTACCTACCCTAGTAACTGCAACACTCTTTTGTATTTGATATAAATGCCTCCCTTTCCCCTCCCTGTCCCATCTTTCTTGCCACATTCGGTTGACTTTTTCCCAGATTACACACTTAACCTCTGCTTTACTGATACTAATGTGCATTTCCACATTTTCTTTCTTTAACGCCCTCTTTGCCAACTCATCCACCCTCTCATTCCCCTTCACCCCTACATGTGCTGGAACCCATAGAAATTTTACCTGACCTCCCTGATTTGCAATTCTTGTAACTAACTGAAGGACTTCATAAAGTACATCTTGCCGACTGTTTGTGTGAAAAGACGTTAAACTTGCTAGAACTGAGGATGAATCTGAACATATCAATGCTTTGGCTTGTCTGGCTTTCTGCACCCATTGCAACGCAACCAAAACTGCCAGCATCTCCACTGTAAACACCCCTAACTTATTAGATGTTTTTCTGCTGATTCCAATTTCTTTTGATGGTATTACCACCTCAAACCCTGTCACTCCTGTTTCAGGTTCCTTCGCACCATCCGTATAAATGTGAGTATAATCACTATACTTTTCCATCACATGACAGTTAAATGCATTTACCAAATCTGTTTTATATCTTTCTTTCCTTTTTACCTCTAACAAATGCCAGTCTATGTCAGGCCATACAAGCTTCCGTGGAGCTACAACCGGATAAACTACTGAAGGACTTATCCTCAGATCAAATACTCCACATTCTTTCGCGATATCATTCCCTACCCGACTAAAGGTATCCCTCTGAAACCTCCCATTTTCCCAGCACTCCTGCAACATTCCTTTAGTAGGGTGAAAATCATTGTGCCCCTGCAAGTTAGCCCAGTAGTTTGCCATCAGTTGCATCCTTCTTAGTTCCAAAGGCATTATTCCCATTTCTACCTGTAGGGCTGACACTGGTGACGTTTTAAAAGCCCCACTGCACACTCTCAAGGCCTGAGCCTGAATCACATCCAGTTTCCTTATAAGAGACCTAGCTGCTGATCCATATACTATATTTCCATAATCCAATACAGATCTCACTAGAGCCACATACATTCTCTTCAAAGCTGAACAACTTGCTCCCGATTCCCTACCAGTCAAACATCTCATCACATTTATTACTTTTTTACATTTCTCCTCAACTTTCCTGATATGGTCTGCCCATGTTAATCGTGAATCAAATATAACTCCCAGAAATTTAAATGATGCAACCCTTTCTAATTCAACCCCATACATTCTTAACTTCTTCCCGACCTCAACCCTTTTCCTGGTAAAAAAAAATACAGTTTGAGTTTTATCTACGAAAATCTACATCCCCAATCATAACCCCACTCCACCACTTCATCAATTGCTTCTTGTAGTTTCCTGATTATATGGTCCATGTTCCTGCCTCTTTTCCACAAGGCCCCATCATCCACAAACAGTGACCTACCTATATCCACTGGTACCTTTGTGAAGACATCATTGATCATAATGATGAAAAGTAACGGGCTAATCGCACTACCTCGAGGTGTGCCATTTTCCACTATGTACTGTTTTGATAATTCTGATCCAATCCGAACTTGAATTTTTCTACCAAACAAAAAATCTTTAATCCAATTAAAAACTCTCCCACCAACCCCCATCTTGTGCAGTTTAATTAATAATCCTTCCTTCCACATCATATCATAGGCTTTTTCAATGTCAAAGAACACTGCCACAACTGACTCTATTTGCCTGGGCCTTCCTTATTTCAGTCTCTAACATAATCACTGAGTCCATGGAATTCCTTCCCTTTCTAAAACCACTCAGATAACTTGCCAGCATTCCCCTTTTCTCAAGCTCATATGATAACCTTTCTGTTATCATCCTTTCCATTATCTTACATATACTTGATGTTAATGCAATTGGTCTGTAGCTAGTGGGTTTTGACAGATCCTTGCCAGGCTTCCTTATTGGAATTACTACTGCTTCTTTCCATGCACTTGGTAATCTTCCCTCCTCCCACACTCTGTTATAAAAATGCGGCAACTTCAAGAGCGCTCCTTCTCCTAGATTTTTTAGCATCACAGAGCATATCAGATCTTTCCCTGGGGAGGTTGGTCTCGATCTCTATTTAGAGATGTCGTATGGAATGGGCCCTTTTGAACCAGCGAGTCACACTGGCCAGCAGCCCACCTATTTAACCCTAGTCTAATCATAGGGCAATTTATAATGACCAATTAACCTACTTGGCGGTTAATTTTCCACCTGTGGTTGTTAGTAACTCATGTTAAATCTGTGGCATCTGCAAAGCAACAGCCCAGTCCATCACAGGCAGAGCCCTTCCCACCAATCAGCATGTCTACAATGCGCACTGCCACAGGAAAGCAGCATCCATCATCAAGAACTACCACTGTCTAGGCCAGCGGTCCCCAACCACCGGGCCGCATAGCATGCGCTACTGGACCGCGAGGAAATGATATGATTTGGTGATAGGAGTCAGCTGCACCTTTCCTCATTCCCTGTTGCTCCCGCTGTTGAGCTTGAATGCGCGCGAGGTCATTACGCACACGTCATCCATATCAGCGCGGGAAGGAGATCAGCTCCTCGGGCTTGCAAATGACGATGGGCTGAAAAGCATATTTGACATAACATCTCTGCCGGCATTCTGGATCAAAGTTAAGGCTAAATATCTTGAGATAGCCACAAAAGCGCTGAAAACGTTGCTTCCATTTCCAACATATCTCTGCAATGAAGCAACGAAAACTAAATTGCGGAATAGACTGGACATAAGGAACCCCCTTCGAGTATCACTGTCTCCCATCACCCCTCGATAGGACCGTCTTGTTGCAGGGAAACAAGCCCAGGGCTCCCACTGATTCAGTGATATTGGTGTGTTGCAATGATTTTATATGTTCATACGGGGAAAATATGTGCTGTGTGTTTAATATCCAAGACTTAAAATGTTATGATGCTATTGACTTATATAACCATATAACAATTACAGCACGGAAACAGGCGATCTCTGTCGTTCTAGTCCGTGCCGAACACTACTCTCACCTAGTCCCACCGACCTGCACTCAGCCCATAACCCTGCATTCCTTTCCTGTCGATATACCTATCCAATTTTTCTTTAAATGATAATACCGAACCTGCATCTACCACTTCTACTGGAAGTTCGTTCAACATTTACTTCAAGCTCCCCTGTCCTCCCCTGATAATTGACTTATTGTTATATTCATGCGAGGAAAATATGCGCTGTGTGTTTAATATTAAATTCGTTAGATAAACCCTTTTAGAAACGAAATTGAGTGTATTAGCTACATATCACCTATATTGCGTTCTTGATTAACACCCACCCCCCTGAACAGAATCGCCAAAAACGATTTGTAGAAAAAAATTGGCACGTACACCTATGCGCAAATCACGCATGCGCACTGGTGCCCGCGCAAGGCTTCATGTTCATTGTAGTCTTTCTCGGGGTAAACCCAACGTATTTGACTGCTACTCTTGCTCATTGGCAACCCTACCCCCACCCCCACCCCCGGTCAGTCGGTCCGCAAGAATATTGTCAATATGAAACCGGTCCGTAGTGCGAAAAAGGTTGGGGACCCCTGACTGCTGCCATCGGCAAGGAGGTATAGGAGCCTTAGGTCCCACACCATCAGGTTTAGGAGCAGTTTTACCCTTCAATCATCAGGCTCCTGAACCAGTGTGGATAACTTCACTCACCTCAACACTGAACTGATCCCACAACCTGCGGACTCAGTTTCAAGGACTCTACAACTCATGTTCTCAGTTTTATTTGTTTGTTTGTTTATAAGATTTTCTTCTTGAGCACATTGGTTGTCAGACTTTGTGTGTACTTTTTTATTGTTTCTATTGTGTTTCTTTGTTCTGCTGTGAATATCTGCAAAAAATGATTCTCGGGGTAGTATATCGTGACAGATACCTACTTTGATAATAAATTTACTTTGCACTTTGAAGACCAAAGTAAATTTTATTATCAGAGTACATAAATATCACCGCAACAATCCTGAGACACACTTTCTGCGGGCATACTTAACAAATCTATAGAACAGTAACTGTAAACAGGATCTGTAAACCTGGTGAAGGGTCTCGGCCGGAAACGTCGACTGTACTCTTTTTCATTGATGCTGCCTGACCTGCTGAGTTCTTCTAGCATTTTGTATGTGTTGCTCTGTAAACATCAGGAACTGTAATCTGTAAATAAGTTGTGCAAATGCAGATAATAAATAATAGCAATGAATAACAAGCATAAAATTATAAGATTCTTAAATGAGTGTAGTTATCCCTTTTTGTTCAAGAGCCTGATAGTTGACCATTCTTGAACCTGGTAGTGTGAGTCCTGAGGTACTCATATTTAATTTGACTTTAATCTAGATATTTTTGTAGATGCTAGCGTATGAGGATCTGAGTGAAATTTGAGAATCAGTTAAATTGAAGAGCTCATTTTGGTTTGCAGAGTTACTTATTTGGAATCAAGATATTGCAATATGAAAAGGAAACAGTTTCATGTGTTTAAATGACTGTGAGATGTGATATACATTATCAAAATCAGAACACTCAGTCCAAAATCTAAAGACCAATGTTGAAATGTAACAAAATAATATGTGTATAAATCAAACTCAGTTGATCCTTTAGAGATTATTTTTGCATTATTTGTTGCAGAGGGGTTTGCTGGCTACATTCAAGACCTGAGAGGCAATTTTTTTCTGCAAGTGGGTGTTGGTTTCAATTGAGAGTTTTAACAGGTTTGCGCGCTTAACTTAGGGATTTCAAATTGACTTCACTGTAGGTGGATTACTAATTTATATAAAATTTATTCCAAATTATTTTTTCACAAGTGTTGTGTGATATTTAAAACAAAACTTGTTAGGAGTCAGTTAAAAAGGTCAGAAATAAGTACCAAATTTCCAATTCATCAGGATTCTAATTAAAACAGGACAATGGAAAAATACAATTGCTGCCACAGACCACCAGATTTTCGGGCTTTTAGAAACTACGTGGAAAACAAGTGTTCAAATTCTCTTGAACAGCTTTTTTGATGGCTCTTGGCCTGTATTCACTGGAATTCAGAAGAATGAGGGGTGACCTCATTGAAGCTATCGAATAGTGAAAGGCCTCCATTGAGTGGATGTGGCGAGGATGTTTCCTATGGTGGGAGTGTGAAGGACTAGAGAACACAGCCTCAGGATAGAGGGGTGTTCTTTTAGAATGGAGATGGAGGAATTTCTTTAGCCAAGGAATGGTGAATCTGTGGAATTCGTTGCCACAGGCAGCTGTGGAGGCCAATTTATTTTCATATTTAAGGCAGAGATTGATAGATTCTTGATTATTCAGGGCTTGAAGGGATACAGGGGGAAGGCAGGAGATTGGGGCTTGGAGGGAAAATAGTTCAGCCATGAAGAAGTGTTGGAGCAGACTCAATGGGCCGAGTGGCCTAATTCTGGTCCAGTGTCTTATGGAAAGGTGCTGGATTTTAACAGAAGAGAGGTTTTTCATTGTTAGGTATTTGATCATGTATACTGACTGTGGATACAAATAAACTGGGTTGGCTGAAATTTTTCAGATTAACGTCGTCATAACTTTTAGAATCAACTCCTGAAGCAGTAGGAGAGAAATGATTTTCATCCAACATTTACCCAAGTGACTTATGGGGCTACTATGAAGATTTTAGATGTGTGTTTTATTGTGAAGGTTTTACTTTAACATGAATTGACCAGGTCCTGACAGTTTCTTACAATCTACTGAAATTTTAATCCTCTAGCCCCAAATGCAATGGCTGACCTCAGTGAAGATTCAGGCTTTTAATAAAGAATATAATCCGAAGAACTATTGTTTAATGTGTTTTATCATAAAATGTTGGCGCATGGCCAAGTGGTTAAGGCATTCGTCTAGTGATTTGAAGGTCACTAGTTCGAACCTTGGCTGAGGCAGCATGTGTACAAAAAATACACAAAAACCACAACAAATAAAAAATTGTTCTGCAACGACACTGGTGCCAAGCTGTATGGGTCCTAATGCCCTTCCCTTGGACAACATCGGTGGCATGGAGAGGGGAGACTTGCAGCATGAGTAACTGCTGGTCTTCCATACAACCTTGCCCAGGGAGGCCTGAGCCATGGAAACCTTCCAAGGCGCAAATCCATGATCTCACGAGACTAACGGATGCCTATAAAAAAATCATAAAACTGTTTAAAATATTGTTAAGCCCTGTACTAACTCAGAATTTTTAAAAGAAAATTTACCATAAACTCCATCTTATTTTTGTCTAAAATTTATGGGGCCATTCTGATACTAAGTGGTTTTACAGAGGGATCTGAGAGGGGCTGTGGGATGCTGGTATACAAGCTAGTTTGTGAGTAAACTATTAAGCTCAAGGATATCTCATCTAAATAACTTAATACAGCATACATAAATGAAGAAATAACAATAATCTTAATTAAAAAAAACTAGGTGTTGTTCTTCAGGAGGCAATAACTGAATGACATGCGAGGTGGTAGTGGGGCAAGGACTGAGTGGAGAGCCAGACTTTTTCCCTGGGTGGAAATAGCTAAATTGATAGGGCATAATTTGAAGTGATTGGAGAAAAGTACAGGGAGGATGTTAGCGGTAAGGTTTTTTTACACCAAGAGTGGGGTGGGTGTGTATGTGTATGTGTGGAGCATGCTGCCAGGGGTGGTAGAAATGTCAGATACATTAGGGACACTTCAGAGACTCTTCGGCACGTGGATGAGAGGAAAACAGGAATATGTAGGAGGGAAGGGTTAGGCTGATGTTAGAGTAGTTTAAAGGGTCTGCATAACTGCCTGGGCGAAAGGGGTTGTGCTGTGCTGTAATGTTCTATGTGTGTTCTAAGATGGGTGACAAAGTCTTATTTAAAACCTCATGATTGAAGATTTTTTTTTTACAACATATGAACCTTCAACCATTGGAATCATTTCTTCAAAGACTATAGTACATAATATTGCTGCAGTGTTTCTTAATCTTCACCTAATATGATTTTGAAAGGAAGAATTGTTTCAGTGGAAAGACTCGATGGAAATCTAATTGTTATTTGAATCCCGAGAATGTTGCCATGGGCCTGGAAAATTAAGTGGATTTTCTAAGAAATAGCAAGCTTCCCAAAACTTGTATATTGATGGGATTTTTCTTTTGTAACATTTTGTTTTAAAATTAAAACTAAATCTTTATGATGGCCATTGGGGGGTGCTGTGCAGTCATTGACAGCATTATGCGTATAGGAATAGAGCGAAACCAATTTATTAACAAGCAAGCTCCTAACTAGATAATTTGTTTTAGTGAAAGATATTAGTGAGGTTTCTGAGAATAAGTCCTGTCCTCATTAATTGTGCAATAGGACCACAAGAACAGACAGGGTCTCATTTTAAAGTCTCTAAAATGCCAGACCTGTGAAGGAGCAGAGCTGGTTTGGTACAGCACTGGAGTTTAAGTTTAGCTTTTTTGTATGACCTGTTGTGGGGGACTTAAATTCCCTTCTGAACCACAATTGAAGCTGAAGAGTAGAATCTATATATTTATTTAAAAAAGAAATAAGGAGTGTATTACTGGACTGTCATATTGAATAATTTGTATGAAAAAACATCACAATAACTAACTAGAATTTATTGACCCCAAGCAGCATTACAGCAGTGATTAATGATTTAGGAACTCTTATTTTAGAGGTTCATAGATTGTATCTAGATGTGAGGTGCTGTTTTTAAAAATATATGCATGGTATTAAAAATAATTTATGGTTTATAGCCTTAGTAGCCTTGCACATAACATTTTGTTGCAGATCATTCCATTGAACCCTAACGGGGTCTGACAGTACTTATTGTCCATTGGCATCTCTTTACAGCTGCTAAAATGGGGGAAAAAAAAAGGTAAAATTGGTTTGTTCTTGTCATGTATACCCAGATGCAATGAGAAATTGTTGTGCATACCATTCATACAGATCATTTCATTAGGTCAGGTCAGGACAGCTCATTCTTTTGTCTAATCACAAACAAGAGAAAATCTGCAGATGCTGGAAATCCAAGCCACGCACACAAAATGCTGGAGGAACTCGGCAGGCCAGGCAGCATCTACAGAAAAGAGTATAGTCTATGTTTTGGGCTGAGACCCTTCAGCAGGACTCTTGTCTTTCTTTTGTCTATGCTTGTTTGCTCTGATTCCATTCCTTTTCTCAGCCAGTGCAAGTCCTATGTGCAGAAAAGAACTGAACTCTAAGCCATGTCCTCTTATCTAGCATGGGCTTAAGGGGTGAATAGTGCAAGTTGGTAATTTTTGCAATTTTGCAATTTGTAATTGGCTACACAAGGAATTTAATGTGAGGGCAAAGTCAGGACTTCTGTGCATGTTTATATGGGAATTTTGAATGGTGGATGTGGGGAAATGCAATTAACTTCTTGTCATAGTCTGCATTGCCCTTATTTTAGGTGTGCCACACTAAAATGTATACAGTCCTGCCCTGTGTAATTTGCATGGTCAATGGCTATTTTCAAACCTGCTATTCAACATTGTTTTATTTCCTTCCATCATGCTAATGTTTATTTTGAAATAGTTTCTTTGCAGAGCATAGTGGAACCTTTGCAAGTATACCAGAAGGGATTATTTTTTAAAGTGAGACAGAAATCACTTAGTCTTGTCTTGATCCAATGCAGATGCAGAGGGGAGAAGAGAGAATGTCTGGGGTGGGTAGGGTCTTTGATTATCATATCTGTGTCCACAATTTGCTGCAATTTCTTGTGGTCACGTGCAGAGCAGTTGTCAGACCAAACAGTTGTGCATTCAGATAGGATGCCTTTTGTAATGTTTCAATATAAATTGGTAAGGGTCGACAGGGACATGCCAGATTATTTGTTTCCTTCTCATGTTGCCCAGCCATTTGCAATGTAGTATATATATATATATATATATATATAACCCAAGATCTCTCCATTGTACTGCTTTTGGAATCCAGTATCCAGTTGTGAGTTTGGGATGGCAGTGTGCTGATTGGTTAGGGTGCCATGGTAGTGTTGCAGCTAGTGCAATGCTATTGCAGATCGTGGCGTCGGACTTCAAGTTCAACTCCAGTCCTGTCTGAGAGGAGTTTGTACATTTTTCCCATGACCACATTGGTTTTCTCCAGCTTCCTCCCACAGTAAATTGTCCCTTGATTAGGCTAGGGTTAAATAGGTGGGTTGCTGGGCAGCTCAGCTTATTGGGGCAGAAGGGCCTGTTCTGCACTGAATCTCCAAATAAATAATGGCTATGTCAAGTTATCAATCAATTTGTATGATTAAATACATGGGAAAAATTTCAAGTTGCAAGTCTGATTTTTAAAAAATGGATGACATTTAAGGATATCAGCACATTTTTGGGTTATTACAAAGTTTGCTTTCTTAAAGTCTGAAGCATTTATTATCAAGTTCAAATGCTGTTTATGGTTTTAATACTTCGCCTATTTACAAAGTATTTAACAGATGATCATGAATATTCTTGCAGATTCCGATTCTTTATCTCATTATTTTACCAATAAATTACAGAAGTAAATATTAAAATTAGATGGCCAATGGGTGAAAGAAAATTTTTTATTCTAACTTGGTTCATTGAATTAGTCTCCTTTGCCTCCAACATTGAAGTATAATTTTTATTTCTTAGGAGCTGGATCTGGGTGGAATGTTCAGAACGTTATCCTAACAGTATTGGTTGTAGTTGGGTGTTACCATCTCTCATTTGTATTCTATAATTTGTCTATGTTCTTCAATTAGTCTTTGATTGCTTTGCCATGGTTGGACATGTTTAGATTTGAGAACACTTTTCAACTTTATCTCTTGCTGATTCATATTTGTGCTTAACTAAGTCATTAGTTAATTTTGGGGAACTTTGGTGATGGACGATTGTTCAAATGTACCTCAGTGCCTATCAGGAGAAAATAGCTCACTGCTGTACTCTGTCTACACCCATAACTGTGTGGCTAGGCACAGCTCAAATGCCATCTATAAATTTGCCAATGACACAACTATTGTTGGCAAAACTTTAGATGGTGACAAGGAGGCGTACAGGAGTGAGATCGATCCGCTGGTTGCCTGGTATTGCAGCAATCACCTTGCACTCAACATCAGTAAGACCAAGGACTTTAGTAAGATTGGGGACTTCAGGAAGGGTCAATCAAGGGAACACACACCAGTCCTCACAGAGGGATCAGAAGTGGAAAGGGTGAGCAGTTTCAAGTTCCTGGGTGTCAACATCTCTGAGGATCTATCCTGTGCGCAAAATATTGATGCAGTTACAAAGAAGGCAGGATGGTGGCTATATTTCATTAGGAATTTGAAGAGAATTTGTATGTCACCCAAGACACCCACAAATTTCTATGTGGTGAGCATTCTAACTGGTTGCACCAACACCAGGGGGACTGCACAGGATCAGAAAAAGTTGCAGGAAATTGGAAACTCAGCCAGCTCCATCATTGGCACTAGCCTCCCCAGCATCGAAGACATCTTCAAAAGGCAGCATCCATCATTATCACCCAGGACATGCCCTCTTCTCATTGCCACCTTCAAGGAAGAGGTACAGGAGTGTGAAGACACGCACTCGAAGTTTCAGGAGCAGCTTTCCTACTGCCATCAGATTTCTGAATGGACAATGAACCAATTCAGTCTTTTTTCTCTCTTTTTGCATAACATTTAATTTATTTTTTTATATATGCTAGTTTTTATTACTGTGTATTGATTGTACTGCTGCTGCAAAACAACATGTTTCACGACATATGCCAGAGATATTAAATCTGATTTGAAAAAAGCAATATAGCATGCTGTCCACCATCCATCATCTATCGGGTACCAGTTGCATGAGTGTTGCATGAGAATTGCACAGAAAATAGTTGTACTTCACATACTTGCATTCTGAGCACAAGTTTATAACAGAATTACCCAATGATGTCAGCCTGTTAACATTTTAAATTAACAGTAAAATTCTATATTGTTAATGTCAAACACAGGCAACTCCACATTATTTCTACTTGGGTTACAGAAATTTACTCTTCCAGTGAATTAAAAATAAATGCAAAAGAAACAACAGATTTAGTCAGTTTTTATTTTCATTCAATAATGTTGGGGCAATAAGATTTGAATGTGATGTCACCCCATTGATCGGTTTGTCATTCACAGCTGAGTCCTTCCTTTGCTATACTTTCCTCAGTCCAAGGACAAGACATGTGTGAACAGATATCTTGGACTGCTGTGCTCTTCATCTATGAGTCATTTTCTCTGATGCGCTGCATTGTGGGGTGCCATAGAGTCAGAATCGGGTTTATTATCTCTGACATGTGCCACGATATTTGTTGTTTTGCAACATAATCCCCTTGAATTCTTTCTATGCCTTCTATATATTACTTAGTATAAGTGATAGTACATTATGTATTGCACTATACAACTTTGCCCAGGCCTGCGCCCTGGAAACCTTCCAAGGTGCAAATCCATGGTTTCATGAGACTAATGGATGCCTAAAAATACTGCTGCCACAAAACAACTTTCACAACATATTTTAGTGATAATAAGCCTGATTCTGAATCTCTTGAGGTGATGTCTGATCATAGCCCATGTGAAACATGGTTTCAAAGGTGAAACCCATGTCCTGGGTAATAGAAACGGAGCACAAATTAGCTTTCCACACAAAATGCTGGAGCATTGCTCCCCTCCCTCAGCATGACTAGATTTGTAATGTTACTAAAACAACCTTGGCTTTGTTGTTGCTGTAACCTGGCAGCCAAACTGCCCAGACTGTTGTCAGTCATGCCAAATAGTGCAGTTAAAAGTGTACCTAGATGCACAGCTACTTAAGGTCATCCTGTACAGCTATCTCTACTGAAATCAGTAGGTTTTTACCTGCCAGGTCACAGCCACTGGTGGCAGGATTATTCTGCCTATTTCTGTTACATCAGGCATAGAAGTACAGACATAGCCTACCAAGCTGACTAATGTTTGTGTGCAATGCCTTGTGATTCATTTTATAAATATTTATTAAATTATGTGGTGAATTGTAGCTAAAATAAGGTGATATCATCATAATCATAGTAAAATGGATTTTGGTGAACAGGGTACTAAGTGTGTATTGATAGCACTGTCAGGTGAGCTCCTTACCAAAATGAGCAGCCCAGATTATATTCTTCTCAATTCCTAGCTTTGTGTTGGTGAGGTTGTGCCTTAATGGCTTAGGCATGTTCTGCCCTTTAACATTGATTTGCAGCTGTTGAAATGAATAGGCTACAGACAAAGTAGAGCTGGGAGAGGTAGGTACAATATATTAGCATGGACGTGACAGGGTGAGGGGTTTCTTTCTGATGTTTATTACAAGGAAATGTGAAGCCAGTTTAAACCAGTACACACAGATACATACAGACACACACACATGCATACACATATCCATACACATACATGCACAGACACAAAATGTTGGAGGAACTCAGCAAGTCAGGCAGCATCTATGAAGGGGAGTAAAAGGTCGATGTTTCGGGCAGAGATGCTTCATCAGGTAGCATTTTGTTTGTGTTACTCAAGATTTGCAGCATCTACAGAATCTATTGAGTTCGAACCAGTGCTTTTGGTATTTCAGTACATGGACTAGAACATATTTAATTTGTGTTTTGGTAAATTATTAAAGTAACCTCCTTTTTCATATTCAAATGGAAACTGACCATTTACTAACACACTGACATTTTTGTGTCATTTGAGTGTAGTTCCTGTGTTGATTTTATTCACAGGATGGTTATGAGCCAAACATGGGCAGATGGGACTAGCTCACTAGACAACATGGTCAGCATGGATGAGTTGGTCTGAAGGGCTTATCTCCATTATGTATAATTCTAGGAGTGATCAAAATTTGACAGCCAACGAAGGATTGTGGCTGGTGCCCTGAAGCTTAGTTTTGAATGCTGTAAAGGAGGGAAAAAACTGGATGAAATTCCATAGTTTTGGATATAGCCATCTGCAAGTGCAATTGCCAGTAGGCTCCCCAGGAAATAAGAATTGGAGGCTTGTAGTACTTGAGAAATTCACAAACATGGGAGTACTGAGGCTGAAGAATAACGAGGGTCTTGAAAACGAGAATGAGAATTTTTAAAAAATATATGTGGAAGCTGTTGAGCAGGAAAGAGTTGGGAACTAAACCCAATTTATTCTGGGGGCAGGAGGCCATATTGTCACCAGGTTTGCTTAAGAAAAAAACTGTGATAATATTCACAGAAGTGAAGCATTGTAAATGACGAGTAAATTAAAATAATTTATCATCAGGGAAAGTCAGATAACCCACATAAGATATTGTATATAGTCATATAAGATAATCCTGTAAAACCAAGGAATTGACTGTGTACTCCAGGGTGGGGTAGTCAAGGGAACAGACAGCAGTCCTCTTCGAGGGATCAGCAGTAGAAAGGGCGAGCAGTTCCCAGCTCCAGAGTGTCAACATCTCTGAAAATCTGTCCTGGCCCAACATATTGATACAATTGCAAAGAAGGCATGGCAACAGGTATATTTTATTGCATGGCACCAAAGACTCTAGCAAATTTCTACATATAAACTGTGGAGAGCATTCTTAAAAATTGCTGGTGAATGCAGCAGGGCAGGCAGCATCTATAGGAAGAGGTACAGTCCACGCCTCGGCCCGAAACGTCGACTATACCTCTTCCTATAGATGTTGCCTGGCCTGCTGCGTTCACCAGCAATTCTTATGTGTGTTGAAATTCCAGCATCTGCAGATTTCCTTGTGGAGAGCATTCTAACTGGTTGCATTAGCGTAGGGCATGGAGGGGCTACAGCACACAATTCTTGTACATATTTATTACAAATATTTTTACTTGTGTAGGTGAAGGATGTAAGTAATAAAATTTGATTGGCAAGAGCTGCAGAGGATTGCAAACTCAGTTAGTTCCATCATGGGCTCTAGCCTCCCTAGCATTAAGACCATTTTCAAAAGAAGGTGGCATTGAGAACCCCCATCACCCGGATGTTCTCTGTTCTCTTTACCGTCAGGGAGGAGGTACAGGAGCCAGAAGACATTGAACATTTTAGGGACAGCTTCTTCCCCTCCACCATCAGATTTCAACATATTTCATGACATATGCCATTGATATTAAACCTGATCCTGAAATAAGGAAATTGTGCTAATTGATGTGAATGAATATTGTTACAACTGCTGCATATCTTACTTTAAAATTGACTAATTCATATCAAGCCATATTATGATTAGTGTTAACTCAGTCACCCATTAGGGAAATTTGTGCAAATTTCAATGATCTGTTGCATGGATGACTATCACCTCATTATACAAGTAAACCTGTTTTAAAATATTGTTTACAATGCATCTTATCCCTGGTTGAAAATAAATAGCCTTGGAAATGTAGGTAAACTTCTTGCGAACAAAGCAGTGCCTGTCCCTTTTTGCAAAAGAAGCTTGTGATTTGTAAATACTGAATAAGACTATTCATGATGATCTGATTTGTATCCCATTTACAAAGTACTATGTCTTGGGGCATCTGTGCATCATTATGTTTCAGGAAAATGTTTGAGATTCATGTTAAACATGTATTTCTAAGTTACATTAGCTTTACTTGTCTCATCTGCATTGAAACATACAGTTCAATGTGGCGTTTGTATCAAATCGGCTAGGATTGTGCTGAGCAGCTGGCAAATGTTACCATGCTTTCAGTGCCATCGTAGCATGCCCACAATTTACTAACCCTAACTGGCATGCCTTTGGAATGTGGGAGGAAACTGGAGCACCTGGAGGAAAGCCTCATGGTTACAGGGAGAATGTGTAAACTCCCTGCAGGCAGTGGTGGGAATCAAAACCCTATCTCACAGCAGACGCTGTGCTGACTAACTAACTGCTCTGCTACCGTGTAAAAGGCGAACTGACCTGTGTAGGTCAGCATTGAGCAACTATTTTCAGATAATCATACAACAGGGTGGCCTTGATCTGTGAGAAAGTGAATGTACTGTATGGCTGAATCCATTATATTTAAGATTGACATGGATATAAACAGGTCAAGTTTTTGTTGAAATTTATGCAGCTGCAAGAGCACTCTTAACAGTTTAAATATCTGTAGGCTAAAAGAAAGGAAAACAGACGACATGATTCTTTTATTAATTTAGAGTAAGCCCCAGCAAAATTGCAGGTGCAACCATTTGAGGAACAGTGTTAGGCAACAGTTTTAATGTAACTTCTACTGTCATTTTACATTGTACTACATTTAAATCTTTAAATCTAATTTATGGTTTAATCTTTGGGAGCAATTTGGGTTGGGGCTACTAGCAGAATGAACAGAATAAATTAGATTACTATTATTAAGTTAGACTAATGAAAAAAAAAGTAATAAATTTGCAATATATAGAATTACAACCACCCTGTATTATGTACAAGTAGATGTAACAATGTGGCGTATAATTAATAGAGAACACAAGAGATTCTGCAGATGCTGGAAATCCAAAGCAACATACACAAAATACTGGAGGAAGTCAGCAGGTCAGGGAGCATCCATGCAAGTGAACAGACAGTCGACCCTTCTTCAGGACTTCATAATTAATATGCTGGCAACATGAGCAAGTTAGTGTTTGGTTGTTCCCTGATGAATACTTCTGCCCTGACCATAAAACCAACCTACCCTGTATTCCATCATAGTAGATTCTGGTTAAGAACACCAAAGCATGGCACCATTAAATGCTTGATAGAGCAGCTTTTTTGTCCTTGGCATTCATCCTATCTGCCACATATAGAATACACCACAGTTAGTTGCCTACTTGATCAGTTCCTCTCAAATCTTTGACATTTACTGCAAAGAATGGTGCAGCCATATTACAGGTGTCCCCTGCTTTTCGAACGTTCGCTTTACAAAACCTCACTGTTACAAAAGACCTACATTAGTACCCTGTTTTCGCTTTCAGAAGGTGTTTTCACAGTTACGAAAAAAAAGCAGGCGTGATAAAAAATCAAAGCGCGAAAAAATCAGCGCGCGATAAAAGGCAGCGCGCTGCGCGCCCCGAGCAGCCGTTCTCCCCGGATTCTCGCCGGCATTGCTTAAACACGTGCTTGTCAGCAGCCGTTTGCAAGATGTGTTCTAAGGTATCGGAAAAGCCTGAAAGAGCTTGTAAGGGTGTTACACTTAGTGTAAAACTAGACATAATTAAGCGTTTCGATCATGGTGAACGAAGTAAGGACAACGTGAGTTTGGCTTGTGGAAGCTGATGAACATGATGTTGAAGAGGTTTTGGCATCCCATGACCGAGACCTGACAGATGGAGAGCTGATGCAATTGGAAGAAAAAAGGATAACAATCAAAACCGAATGAGTAATGATAAAGTGTGACTTTAATTTTGAAAGGGTACGTCGGTTTAGGAGATATTTGCAGGATGGTTTGAGTCCTTACAAACAACTGTATGATAGAAAAATGCGCGAGGCTCAGCAGTCAAGTAAGGCTTCCACATCAGCCACAGCAGACGACGAACCTCGACCTTCAACCTCGAGGTGGGCAGTCGTGGGAGAAGATGAGCTGCCTGCTCTAATGGAAACAGACGACGAGATGACAAGCAACACACATAAAAGTTGCTGGTGAACGCAGCAGGCCAGGCAGCATCTCTAGGAAGAGGTGCAGTCGACGTTTCAGGCCGAGACCCTTCGTCAGGACGAGATGACACCCCAGTGTCCCACCACCCCAACACCCAGGCAGCGGACAGATACTGTACCGATTCGCGGAGAATGCAGCAGTAGCCAGGAGGCACACAGCACATCTTTAAGAAAAAAGCCAAAATAAACACGCTAATTAATTAGGTGGCCGCTGACACGTAATTGTTGGCCCAGATCAGAGGCGACGCAATTGGAAATCGGCACTGATCTGGGCCGTCAACTATGTGTCAGGCAGCACCTAATTAATTAGCATGTTTGTTTCGGCTTTTTTCTTAAAAGATGTGCCGTGTGCCTCCCGGCTACTGCTGCATTCCTGCATGCTTCGTGGCAATGTATCGCTCGGCGGTCTGGAGGGTGGGGGCCACTGCACCATCCCAACCTGCGACGACTCAGTCTAACACACCATCATCAGTGTGCTCGGTGCTGTCTTCCCAATTCTGATAAGTGATACCACACTGTACATACATTATTTCTACTTTATATAGGCTGTGTATTTTTACGTGTTATTTGGTATGATTTGGCAGCTTCATAGCTTAAAGGTTACTGGAGAGAGTGTTTTTGCCAACAGCACTTGCGTGAGATTTTCTGCTGACGGCGCTTGCGTGAGATTTTTGCTACGGAAAACAGGTCAGTAATGATTGTGGATAAGTATTTCTACTTTATATAGGCTGTGTATTCATCATATCATTCCTGCTTTTACTATATGTTACTGTTATTTTAGGTTTTATGTGTTATTTGACATGATTTGGTAGGTTATTTTTGGGTCTGCGAACACTCACAAAATTTTCCCATATAAATAAATGGTAATTGCGTCTTCGCTTTATGACATTTCGGCTTACAAACCGTTTCATAGGAATGCTCTACCTTCGGATGGCGGGGGAAACCTGTACTTGCATGTTCCTCTACAAGTTGCATGCAGTGCTAGCCTGGTATTCATGTTCAGTTTTGAGCATTTTGGCATGAATATGAAGCACACATTTTCAGATATCTCTGCCACCCCTCTCCCTTCTCCCAGGCACTTTTCCATCTTACTAAACTCGGAAGATTTCTCTTTATCTTGGTCATAGCTTTTCTCATGTCTTTCTCACTGCTGTCTGCAACACCTTTTATATGAAGTTTACCTCCAGCAATGCTCGTGCTAGATGATTGCCTGTCTGCCTCCACCCCACCACCATTCATGTTAATTGATATGGCTAAGTTTTCCCTCTCCCTGGGTACAATCCATTTCTCTTTCAAATCTGCCATTGTCACCCTTTTAGGAAAGTAATTCATTAAGTTTCCATCTTGGAAACTATCCTCACTAACAGCCATCATTCTCTACACCTTCTCCCAACACATTCTTATTCCTATTCTGTCCTTCATCATCACCGTCCAAAAACTCAGTTTAAATTTTCACATGTACGCTGATTGCACCAGCTCTTCCTCATTGCATCCTTTGGTTTGCCATTCATCCTGACGTCCAATAATAGATCAATTGAAGCTTCCTCCAACCAGGAAGGCTGAGGTTATTGTTGTGAGTTTCCTGCTCCTTTCCAACACCCCTTCAAAAGTAAAACGCAAAACCAAGCCACCAATTCCTGTGTTCTCAAAGTACAAAATAAATTTATTATCAGAGTATGTATAGATCACCATATACAACCCCGAGATTCGTTTTCTTGCGGGCAGACTGTAAATCCAGGAAGCACAATAGAATCAATGAAAGACCACACCAGCAGTATGGACAAACGACCAATGTGCAAAGGAAAACAAACGGTGCAAATTCAAGAGATTTTAAAAAAAGAAATACTATGTGAGCTATAATAAATGAGCAATAAATATCAAAGACATGAGATGATGCGTCATTGAAAGTGAGTCCATAGGTTGTGGGAATAGTTCATTGATGGGGTGAGTGAAGTTACCCCTCTGGTTCAAGAGCGCAATGTCTGAGGGGCAATAACTGTTCCTGAACCTGGTGTTGTGGGAACTGAGGCTCCTGTACCACCTTCTTAAAGGCAGCAGTGAGAAGAGAGCACAACTTGGGTAGTGGGGTTGAATGTTGCTTTCCTACGACAGCGTTTCATGTAGGTGTGCTCAATGGTAGGGAGGGCGTTACCAAGGTTGTGTCCACTACTTTTTGTAGGATTTTCTGTTCAAGGGCATTGGTGTTTCCATACCAGGCTGTGATGCAACCAGTCAATAAACTCTCCACCACTCATCTATAGGAGCTTGTCAAAGATTTTGATGTCATACCAAATCTTCACAAATTCCCAAGGAAGTAAAGCTGCTGCTGTGCTTTCTTCATGATTGCACTTATGTGCTGAGCCCAGGACAGATCCCCTGAAATGATAACACTGAAGAATTTAAAGTTGCTGACCCTTATGATTCCCCTGATGAGACTTTGTCATGAACCTCCATTTTCCTCCTGAATCAGCTCCTTGGTCTTGCTGTCATTGAGTAAGAGGCTGTTGTAGTAGCACTCAGCCAGATTTTCAATCTCCCTCCTATATGATGATTTGCAACCACCTTTGGTTTGACTAATGACAGTGTTATTATCAGCAAACTTAAGTATGGCATTAGAACTGTGCTTAGCCTCTCGGTCATAAGTATAAAGTGAGTAGAGCAGGAGGCTAAGCGCACATTCTTGTGATGCACCTGTGCTGATGGAGATCGTGGAGGAGGTGTTGTTGCCAATCTGAACTGAGTGGGGTTTTGTTATTGTTCAGGTCAATCTGGTTATAGGAGCTGTACAGTACTTGATCTGGAGGTGGGATTTGATCTTCAGATCTGTACTGTTAAGACAGCCTGTTTCCACCTTTTTGTATCACTCGCTATGTCTCAGCCCATTTACTGTTAGGAAAACCTTGCACATCTATTACTTCCTGAAGTTGACAAGCCAACACTGTTCTGTCCAGCCTCTCTTGTTCTATGTGCTTAAAGTCATCAAATTCTGCTATCTGTGATTGTACTGGCACCAAAATCAAAACAGAAATTGCTCAGCAAGTCAGGTCATATCTATGAGAAAAGAATTCCCTTGTCAGAATAAGTCTGACTTGAAACATTAACAATGTTTCTCTTCACACAGGCACAGCCTAACTGACCCTGTGAGTGGTTTCATCATCTTCTGTTTTTATTTTGGATGTTGAATGTCTGCAAGTTTTTTGATTTTGACCTATTCTTCTTTAACCTAGTCAACTTTTATGACCAAGTTTTGACATGCATCTCTTTTTGTAAATGTATCAACACTTAACACCATTTTAATATACCTCTGTATGTTCTGCTCGTGTTAAAATATTTAATGAATTTTGTCACAGAGAAACAATTCGCATAGAATTAAATATAAATCGCAGTGCAGATGCATATTTTGGTTTTAATGTGGTTTTAATATTTGTGCGGATGCATATTCCATATGTCTGGAATTCATGTCTGCTTTGTTTCCATGTTTTTGTCCCTCTCCTTTTAGCCACCTATCTACTCTCCATGTGGCAATAAATTCCAGAGCTCCACTGACTCAGTTCATTATTTACATGGAATATATTCTCTATTCTAACCTACATGTCAAATTGTAATATTCCCTGTGCTGGAAGTATCAATTACTGGAGACAGACAGCCAATATCTATCCTCTCCCATTTCATAATTTTAAAATCCTCTAAAAATTTCTCCTCATCAGCCCCTTTAAGATTGATTCCTTACAGTTGTAATCAAACTTGTCATGATCTTTGGTAGCTTGACATAGAGCGTAATCAAGGACGATTGTAAAGATGTAGGGTGCCAGAGTGTCTCCTTGCAACACACCAGCTAGGAGCTCGAACACTGCTGTTTCTCTGTCTGGTGATACAACTTCGCCATGGTTTTGCTATTGCTCTCAGTAGACGGTGTGACGAAAAACCAAGTTATCAGAAGATTGATGCTAATGAGAGAGATAAGTGAGACAGTGGAGCAGCATTCTGAAATGTTAATGAGAGACGAGAGAGATTAACGAAAAGAGACACAGTTCCGAGTATTGTCAGACCGGTTGCTTTGAACCTGAACTGTTTGAAGTTTGATGGACAGGCGATACCCCAGCAGGGGGATAAAAGGAACAGGTTCACAAAGGCAAGACAGACACCACGAGATCACGAGATAACAAGACCCTGGAAGTGCGGTGTGCCCCCACAAGTTGGTGGGAGATTTGGAGGTCTGGTCGCGGGACTGACCATAGATGCACAGGGTGAAAAGGTACGATCGGCGGGAACCTGGTGTGTGTGTCGGCCCTTGCCTGGGTGCCGGGTTCGCCGCGGAAGAACGATCATATCCGGAACGGAGGGGTCACAGTCGGTGACCTCAGAGGACAGTAAAAGGGCTTGCCTGAAAGCTAACTGTGAGGAACATCAAAGGTCTGTGAATCAAAATTTGCATATTCGCTCTCTCTCTCTCCAACGGCACGACAGCGATTGCTGCGAACTGTACTCAGCTGAACTGAACTCTGCGTCACTTGAGACTGATCATTTTACCCTAGACTGCGATAGAGCTTGATTGATTCCTATTATCCTAGTTCTGTGTACATGCGTGTTTTATCATTGCTAACCTGTTGCATTTATAACCTTACGATTAGAGTACTGTGTTACTTATTTCCTTAATAAAACTTCCTTAGTTCCAGTAATCCGGACTCCAACTGAGTGGTCCATTTCTGCTGGTTTGGCAACCCAGTTACGGGGTACGTAACAACGGTCTGGCACTCCGTAAACTTTCAGGATCTTCAGCATTTTACCTCGGTGAATGGAGTCAAAAGCTTTGCGAAAATCGATGAAAGTAAGCACGGCTGGTAGGTTATTCTTGACTTCGTCGATGATTCTACGGAGAACAAGTATTTGCATTACTGTTGTGCGCTTCTGCCAAAAACCTTTCTGATTGAATCTTAGCTAAAGGTCAGTGGCGGTGCAAATTCTGTTCAACATCATCTGATTGTGTAGCTTTGCTAAGATGCAGGTCAAGCTGATACCGCGATAGTTATCTGTCTTCGTGAGGAATCCAGACTTGAGGACTTTTTGAGAGTGACCACTGTTCTGGTTTGTCACCTTTCATCAGTGCCATATTACATATGTCCAGCAAGATGTCGTCCAGTTCGCAGTCCTTCATGATATCTGGTGGTATCCCATCTGGTCCAGCACTCCTGCCCTGTTTGAGTGCATATTTGGCCGTCTTCAGTTCCTCAATGGTGAATGGGCCGTCATCGATGTTGACTTGCGTTAGTATCGTGGGTATGTCCTCTTCTTCCATGATTGTTGGAGGGCTTCCCAGCAGGTTCTTAAAGTGGGTAAACCATATCTGGACATGGTCCTCTGCTGTTTTACCACTTATTTGACCTGATGGAGACTTCTTCCGTCTGCTGATCTCGTTGACTAGGTGCCATGCTTCTCCATGCTGCATGTCATTAACAGCCTATACCTCTCTAATCCTCTCAGCTAGTTCCTCTTCCTTCAGTCGGTTGTAAGTGACAAGGAGATTCTTCTTTGCTGTCTTGAACTTGTCTCTTAGCTCTTCTGTTTCGCTCCTTCTAAGTTCAGCTTGACAAGCATTGACCACACTTCTTGCTGCGACGACGTCAGGATGTTTCGAGATCTGGCTCTTCTTGATTAGCTTCACGGTAGGCAAACACTTTGTTACATCTGTGTGTGCGTCTATGAGCCGTTGATAGCAGTCGGTGGCAGTCTCTTCCTCCTCCCTTTCCAGTGGGCCGAAGCAATTTCTCACCCCCATTGTGTACTGGGCTTGAAGAATAGGTTGTGAGGAGAATGCCTTCCAGTCCACCTTCTCCTTGGGACCTGTGGCTTTGGGTTGCCGCAGGCTCAGTCTCACTTGCATTGACACTACTCTGTGGTCAGAACTGACTGAGTTGAAGGTGCTGTAGGCTTCTGTGTTGATCACACAATTACGCCATTTTGTTCTTACAAGGATGTAGTCGAGCTGTTTCCTGTAGATGGAGGCTCTGTTTTTGTATGTCCACGGTTTACCAGCTCTCTTCTTGAATTGTGTGTTGGCAGCAGTGAGCTACCAAAGATCATGACAAGCCTGGTTTTACCATAAAACGAGGACAAACCAATAGGGTCAGACCAGTTACGCTCACAGACCTCGATTTTTGTAGCTGACGTAGTCCTGCTCTCTGACCAGATGGAGGAAGTACAGCAGCTACTGACAAAAGTGGAAATTGAGGGCAATAAAGTTGGACTTCACCTAAACGCTAAAAAGACAGAGTACATGGCGTTTAACTGCGACGAAGGTACAGGTTTCCCTCGCCATCCAAAGGTAGAGCGTTCCTATGAAACGGTTTGTAAGCCAAAATGTCATAAAGTGAAGAAGCAATTACCATTTATTTATATGGGAAAAATTTGTGAGTGTTCGCAGACCCAAAAATAACCTACCAAATCATACCAAATAACACATAAAATCTACAATAACAGTAACATATAGTAAAAGCAGGAATGATGTGACAAATACACAGCCTATATGAAGTAGAATTACTTTTCCACAATCATTGCCTGAACTGTTCTCCCTATCGAAAATCTCACGCAAGCACCGTCGGCAAGAACACGGCGCAAGTGCTCTCCAGTAACCTTTAAGCTATGAAGCTGTCAAATCATACCAAATAACACGTAAAAATACACAGCTGATATAAAGTAGAAATAATGTATGTACAGTGCAGTATCACTTACCGGAATTGGGAAAGCGTGGAGCACACTGATGGTGGTGTGTTAGGCTGAGTCGTCGGAGTTTGGGTGGTGCAGTGGCCCCCACCCTCCAGGCGACCAATACCGATCCGCAAAGCATGCAGGGGTGCAGCGGTAGCCGGGAGGCGCACAGCACATCTTTAAGAAAAAAGCCGAAATAAACATGCTAATTAATTAGGTGCCGCCTGGCACGTAATTGTCGGCCCAGGTCAGTGCCGATTTCCGATTGCATCGTCTCTGATCTGGGCCGACAATTACGTGTCGGGTGGCACCTGATTAATTAGCATGTTTATTTTGGCTTTTTTCTTCAAGATGTGCTGTGTGCGTCCTGGCTACCGCTGCATTCTCCGCGAATTGCGGGGAGGTGGGGACACTGGGGTGTCATCTCGTCGTCTGTTTCCATTAGGGCAGGCAGCTCATCTTCTATGACTGCCTGCCTCGATGTCGAAGGTTGAGGTTCATCGTCTACTGTGGCTGATGTGGAAGGCTTGCTTGACTGCTGAGCCTCGCGTATTTTTAGATCATACAGTTCTTTGTAAGGACTCAAACCATCCTGCAAATATCCCCTAAACCTACGTACCCTTTCAAAATTAAAGTTGTACTTTATCATTGTAACGAAAATCTCACGCAGTTGCTTCACGTTCAGATCGCTACTGCATTCGGTTTCAATTGTTATCCTTTCTTCTTCCAATTGCATCAGCTCTTCATCTATCAGTTCTTGGTCATGGGATGCCAAAACCTCTTCAACATCATGTTTGTCAGCTTCCACAAGCCAAACTCACTTTGTTCTGACTTCGTTCACCACGATCGAAACGCTTTGTTGTGTCTAGTTTTACGCTAAGTGTAACACCGTTACGAGCTTTTAGAACTCATCTTGCAAACAGCTGCTCACAGGCACGTGCTTAAGCAATGCCGGCGAGAATGCTGTTACGAATCCGGGGGAGAGCAGCTGCTCGGGGTGCATGCAGCTTTTTATCGCGCGCTGATTTTCCCCGCATGCTGCTTTTTTTTCATAACAGTGAAATCATCTTCTGTTAATGAAAACAGGGTACTAATATAGGTCTTTCGTAACAGTGAGGTTTCGTAAAGCGAAAATTCGAAAAGCCGGGGTCACCTGTACTCTCAAGACCGTAAAGAATGACACCATTAAGAAAGTCTTTAACTTCAAGTACCTCAGGTCAAGAATGATGAGTTCGGAGAAGGATATAAAGATACAGAAGGCACTGGCGTGGAGGGCTATGAACAACATGAAGGAAATCTGGAAGATGAACCTGACCAGAGGGCTTAAAAAGAGGATCTTCATAGCAGTAGTAGAGTCCATTCTCACGTACGGATGCGAGACGTGGTCACTCACCAAGACAATGCGAAAGTCTCTAGATGGTTGCTATACACGAATGCATCTGCATTAATAGATGCACCAATGTACGCATCTGCACAATGCATCAGTACTCTGCATCCCAGGGTATTTAAGGAGGTGGCTGTACATATCGTGGACGCATTGGTAATCATTTTCCAATGTTCTATAGATTCAGGATCAGTTCCTGCGGATTGGAGGATAGCTAATGTTATCCCACTTTTTAAGAAAGGAGGGAGAGAGAAAACAGGCAATTATAGACCAGCAAGTCCGACATCAGTAGTGGGAAAGATGCTGGAATCAATTATAAAAGATGAAATAGCGGCATATTTGGATAGCAGTAGCAGGATAGGTCCGAGTCAGCATGGATTTACGAAGGGGAAATCATGCTTGACTAATCTTCTGGAATTTTTTGAGAATGTAACTATGAAAATGGACATGGGAAAGCCAGTGGATGTAGTGTACCTGGACTTTCAGAAAGCCTTTGATAAGGTCCCACATAGGAGGTTAGTGGGCCAAATTAGAGCAAATGGTATTGGGGTAGGGTGCTGACATGGGTAGAAAATTGGTTGGCAGACAGGAAACAAAGAGTAGGGGTTAACAGGTCCTTTTCAGAATGGCAGGCAGTGACTAGTGGGGTGCCGCAAGGCTCGGTGCTGGGACCGCAGCTATTTACAATATACATTAATGATTTAGATGAAGGGATTAAAAGTAACATTAGCAAATTTGCAGATGACACAAAGCTGGGTGGCAGTGTGAAATGTGAGGAGGGTGTTATGAGAATGCAGGGTGACTTGGACAGGTTGGATGAGTGGGCGGATGCAGTTTAATATGGATAAATGTGAGGTTATCCACTTTGGTGGCAAGAACAGGAAGGCAGATTACTATCTGAATGGTGTCAAGTTAGAAGAAGGGGAAGTACAATGAGATCTAAGTACCCTTGTCCATCAGTCACTGAAAGTAAGCATGCAGGTACAGCAGGCAGTGAAGAAAGCTAATGGCGTGTTGGCCTTCATACCAAGGGGAGTTGAGTATATGAGCAAAGAGGTCCTTCTGCAGTTGTACAGGGCCCTGGTGAGACCACACCTGGAGTATTGTGTACAGTTTTGGTCTCCAAATTTGAGGAAGGACATTCTAGCTATTGAGCGAGCGCAGCGTAGGTTCACAAGGTTAATTCCCGGGGTGGCGGGATTGTCATGTGTTGAAACATTGGAGCAACTGGGCTTGTATACACTGGAATTTAGAAGGATGAGAGAGGATCTGATTGAAACATATAAGATTATTAAGGGATTGGACACGCTAGAGGCAGGAAACATGTTCCCGATGTTGGGGGAATCCAGAACCAGAGGCCACAGTTTAAGAATAAGGGGTAGGCCATTTAGAACAGAGTTGAGGAAAGACTTTTTCACACAGAGGGTTGTGGTTCTGTGGAGTGCTCTGCCTCAGAAGGCAGTGGAGGCCAATTCTCTGGATTCTTTCAAGAAAGAGTTAGATAGAGCTCTTAAAGATAGCGGAGTCAAGGGATATGGGGAGAAGGCGGGAAAAGGGTACTGATTGTGGATGATCAGCCATGATCACAGTGAATGGCGGTGCTGGCTCGAAGGGCTGAATGGCCTATTCCTGCACCTATTGTCTATTGCTCCGGATGGCTCTTGACATGAGTTGGTAACAGCACATGACGAACGTCGAGCTCTATGACGACCTACCGATGCTCACCACTAAAATCGAAGCAAGAAGACTGCAACTAGCGGGGCACTGTCTACGCCACCCCGAGCTACCTGCCAGCCTAGTCATCATATGGGAGCCCAAGCACGGGAGGATGAACCCTGGGCACCCTCCCAAGGCTATGGTCAATACGCTCCTAGAAGACAGCGGTGTGGCTAATGTAGATGAACTGAACACACTGATGAGGGAGAGGGAGAAGTGGAGAGTCTGTCATCGTGCCCGACGCTGGCCCCCTAGGCTTGAGTCGACGTAGTAGTGGTACTTACAGTTGTCATAGCCCAGGGATTTTGTGGGGATAAGCTCTCACTTCCTATTAAATGCTCCCTTTTACGCACATCTCAAATAGCCTCCGACAGCCAAGTCCAGCTCCTGCTTTTGTGTGTGGTTTAGCTTCTAGGCCTGGCAGAGCCATTTCTACTGACAGGAGAAGGGGAAAAGACAGATTACTGGTGCCTCAAAATCAGTTGCTTTGGGCAAATGGGGCTTGTCAGCCATAGTTGGGAGCTCATCAAGGAGAAGGAAAACTCTGGTCTCAAACTTCCGCTGCCTTGCAGCTATACCCACTCGGGGAAGGCTTTTGGGAGTAAATCCTGAGGAAAATCTGGAGCTGGGATCCCTGAGGCAGTTCTACAATAAGTTCAGGGCGGGCTGGCATCTCCTGTGATGTTGCTGGTGCTAAACTGTGCCAGTCTCTGCCATTCCTTTGGATTCCATCAGCTGTGTAGAGAGAGGGAGCCTGCTGCATGGGCAACAGCTTGCTCTCCATATTGTACTGGTCTGGCTTGCGTGTTATGTAGACAGCTAGGACACAACATCTATGGTCGACCCCGACCAATGGAGGGCATGATGACACTTGTCCCAATTTTCAAGACTTTCTTTCAATATATTGTATTTCATAGACTCACGTAGTATGGAAATGGACTCTTTTGCTCAACTGTCTTTGCTGACTGAGATTCCCCTCTTGTCCCATTTGCCTGCTTTGGCCTATTTCCCTCTAAAGTTTTCCTATCAATTTATTTGGCCAAGTACCTTTTTAAATGTTATTAATGCATCTATCTCTAACACTTCCTCTGGTATCTCATTCCACATACTGACCACCCTCCGGATGAAAAAGTTACATCTCAGGTTCCTATTAAATCTCTTCTCTCCCCCCCCCCCCGCCCCCCACTTAAAACACATGCCGTCTAGTTCTTGATTCCTCAACTCTAGGAAAAAAACTGTATGTATTGACCCTATCTATACACTTGTTTTTATGGACCTCCATAGTATCACTCCTTATCCACCTATGGTCCAATGATGAAGCTCCCAGCTTCCTCAACCTTTCTCCATAACTTAGTCCTTCAAGGATGTTGCTTGGACTCATAATATTTGCCTTTTTTCCCCCACCATAATGATATCCTTCCTATAACAAGATGACCAAAACTGAATGCGATATTCCAAACTTGGCCTCACCAACATTTTGCAGCATAACATCCCAACTTCAATCCTCAATTTCCTGAGTAATGAACGTCAGTTTACCAAAGTCCTTTGACACCTCTTTCAGGTAACTATGTATTTGTACTCTCATGCCTCTGTACAACATTCCCCAGGGTGCCACTATGAAAATTTGACCCTGAATTGTCTTCATAAAATGCAAAACTTTGCACTTAACCAAGTTAACCTCCATTTGCCATTCCTCCCAGCGGATCAAGATCCATTTATCACTACTAAGAACCATCTTTGCTCTCAAAGGCAGCGCCACTTAGTGTCGTCTGCAAACTTACTAACCATGCCTTGTTCATTTTCATCTGGATCTTTGATATAGATGACAAATAGTGATAGCATTGAGCCCTGGAGAAAACCACTAGTCAGGGGCCTGCAATCCAAAAAAAAAAACAACCATCCACCATCACCATTGCTTCCTACTAAGTCAATTGTGTATCCAGTTGGCTTGCTCTGGATTCCATGGAGTCTAACTTTACATAGCAGCTTACCATGTGGTACTTTATCAGTGGTCTTACTAAAGTCCATATAGTCCATGTTTCTTTTTCTATGAATCATTAGAACTTTTACCAAGTGTGCTGCATTTAGTGTTTAAATGCATCTAATGCAAGTTTTCTCACTTCATCTTATTTATACGCTCTTGTATTATTTAATACTATATGTAGATCTCTGCATATTTGGATTCTGCTCAATCTATTTCATTTTGTACAGCTTCTTTGACCATATCAGGACCTCCCAGAAAGCACTGCATTCATTTAAATTTAGCAGTTCATGGAGGGGATGTGCAGCATTTGCCAATTTGTGCACAACAAGATCCTGCATTTTTTTTCCAAACTGTTGATTGAAAGATAAACATTTACCAGAACTCCAGGTTGCTTCATGAGACCAATAGCCAAGAAACTTTAACATTGAGTTACACAGAAAAGTCAAAAGCTTCCTTGCAAAAGTGGTTCTTAAGGGTATTCTTTGTTTGGTGAAAGAGAGAAAGAAGGGCTGAGAGGTTTATGATGGTAGATGAGGGAGCCAAAGATTTGTCTTTAAATAGTTTGACAGAGCTCTACCAGAAAAGCAGTAGGAGCTTCAGTTTACCTCTTTTCCCAAAAAATAACACTCTCAACACATGAGTGTGCCACTGCACTGAAGTTTTACCCAAGTTTTTGAAATGGGGGATGAATCTATGTAACCTGAGTAAGGGTAAGCATGTTATGTGTTGAGTTATAACTACATAGAAGTGCCGGAAAAAATTATGTCGGTTAATGACTCTTGTTTTCTACTTTCTTGAATAAGTCTTTCAACTTTGTGTCTTTCACAACTTTTGTTGAAAGTGTCAGTGCAAGTATTTATAAATGGAAATTAATTATACTGATTATTAAAATAAAAACAAGGATTCTACAACCATCCACCATCACTATTTAACTGAAATAAATTTACATTTTGATAAGTAGGACTAGTGTTCTTGAAATTCTTAGTAATTTACTTCTGTACCTCCTTCTGTTTATTTCTCCAAATGTACCCAGCTGATCAAAACTGTCTAACAACCATTTTTGCTACCAACAGCATCACCAATTAAAGTGTCACCTGCAAACTTACTAACCATGTCTTTTACATTCTAATCCTGATCAATGATATTGATGACAGATAGTAATGAGCCTAGGTCCGAGCTTTGGCAATGCCATTAGCCATGGGTCTCCAGTCCAAGAAATCTGCCTTCTGCCTTAACCATTGTTTCCTACCAAGTCAATTGTGCATCCAATGAGCTAGCTCTCCCTGGGTTCCATGTAGTTTTAACTTTCCATGGCAGCTTTATCATTGGCCTTACTGAAGTCCACGTAGTCAATTTACTTAAGTGCACGTAGTCTATTTACTCAAGTTTACTTGAATCTAAAAGAATTTGGCTATTCTTCCCCTCTGCTTGTATATAAACCATCAAGGCCCCAATAACTTTGATCATAGCACAACAAAGTCAGTGTTTACTTTTGGCACTTAGTAGAACATGTTTTGGCCTGATTATTGGGGGAGGGGGAAGAAACTTAACTTGCAAGTCATGCTGAGTAATGCTCTATTCTGGTAAATTCTGGGCCAGCATGTCTACGATAATTTCAGGGGACTGTGATTGAAACTGTGACTGGATATCTCTCACAATATAAAATTTGATGATGCTGGTCAAAGTTGTCACCTCCTGTTTTTACCTGGGAACTTTCTCTGACTTCTACCTGGTACATTTTAATTTTCCCTTCTGTATTATATCTTGTTTGATGCTCTTTTGTTGATTTTATTTGTCTTCTATTTCTTTCTCATTTCTGTTTTACCAAAATGACTGTCTGCTCAGATGTAGCTCACCTCAGCCTTCAGGGAATATCTCCTACTGCTCTGTAAAACAGAGTAAATAATGCCTACTTCCAGCAATACATTTCTTCCTTTACACAAGCCTTTTGAATGAATATATATTTCTTCTATTTTGTGCTTGCCTATCTGCTTTTTTTTACAGGAACAAAATCATATTTCTGAATTAAATGGGAGTACTTTTTTATTGCATCTATTTTCTTTTGTGCCCATGTCCCTTCATTGCCCTTGAGAGGTTACAAAAAATTCATTATTTTCATGGTTTCCATGATGGGCTGGCAAGATCTGTAAATACCGTTTAATTCTGCTACAAGTACCTACATGCCTTCAACTGATATATGAGATCTTTTAAGAGGTTTAATGTAAAACATAGTTTTAGAATTTCACTAATAAGGTTAGGGTATATTTAACACTTCTAAACTTTTTTTAAAACAGCAAACTAGTAAAGATGTATCCAGAGAATGTACTTTACATGTTGAACTATGTACTCAACTGGCCTCGACATGTTGTGGATGTTAGCTAATGCACAATCTATCACAGCTGTTGCCACTAACCTGTGGCAGCTTTTTATTAAAGAAAGGAAGATTAGAAAAGAGTTAGCAATTGTTTGGAATTGTACATCAAAACCAGATGGTGGTATAATCATTTAAATTGAGTACCTTGATTCGCATACTGATCAATATGCATTTTGCGTACGGACTTAAAATATGGGGCAGTGTTGAACTAAGTGAATATTTGGCAATAGTTGCTTTACCTGGTTCAGAGATCCACAAACAATGATAATCGTGCTAAGGATTGCAGTGTCCTTCCTGATACTGATCAATAACAATAGTACACAAAAAAAAGTCATAAGGAAGGATAGAGTATTGGCTGATAGGCCAGAGGCAAAGAGTGGGAATAAAGGGAGCCTTTTCTGGTTGGTTGCCAGTGATTAGTGGTGTTCTACAGGGGTCTGTGTTGGGACTGCTTTTTATGTTATATGTCTTTCCGGTTAAAGTGGCACTTCAGAAGGTGTACAACAGCCTTCTGGTAGTCAAAAGGCTAAGAAATTCAATTAAAAACATAACTAAAAATGTCTTTTTCTGAGGTAAATTGTGTTAATTATCACCACAATCAGAGAAACAGAGTGATGGCGAGGTGAGTTTGGGGGAAGAGCTCAGCTGGTGTGTTGAAAAATCATTGCAGATGGAGTTCTGAGCACCAAAAGGAGAAGTCAGGGCCCAGGCAGAGGATATTCCATGCCCGTACAACTGGCCCAAGTGAGAGGTTGGATTACTCTGGCCACTGAGCTGATTTGAAAAGCTTGAGAGCTGCTTCAGGCTGGGCGACAACATCTGGGCCTGGAGCCTTTTGCAGCAGCAGTTCTTGGGTCCTAGTGCAAGGTACGATATGCTATTTAGATAGTTTTAATGCTGGCCCAGTTTAGAGGTGAGAGCCGATTTCACTTGCTCTGTGCAATGTTCTCTCCTCTCTCCAGGACACCAGAGCCTTTTGCTTTTCCGTTGTTTCATCAATTTAAGTGCCAGCCCAGATGGACTGAAAAGACAGGGTGTTGTGATCCAGTGTGAGAGCCGATTTTGCTCATTTTCCATGATAGTCGCTCTGCTGTCTATGGCGCAGAGGCTAAGATGGCTGCCCTGGTTGCAGTGCTCTGTGCCTGCTAATATGATGAACGAGGCTTTGGGTCTGCTCCAGGGTTCAGATCTGAGGGCTCAATTTTTGGTTCGAATTATATCTTTATTTTTATTCTTATTTGGTTCTTTTGGGTTTCTTGCTTTGTGGCTATCTTTGAGCAAACAAATCTCAAAGTTGTATAATTTATACATTCTTTGATAATAAATGTGTTTTGAACTTTGATTTGGGTGATGGAATTGATGGCTTTGTGGCCAAGTTTGCAGGTGATGCAAAGATAGATGGAGGGCTCGGTTGTTTTGGGGAAGTAGAGAAGGTACAGAAGGACTTAGGCAGATTAGGAGAATGGGCAAAGAAGTGGCTGATAGAGTACAGTGTCAGAAAGTGTATGGTCGTGCACTTTGGTAGAAGAAATTAAAGTGTAGACTATTTTCTAAATGGAGAGAAAATTCAAAAAATCTGAGGTGCAAAAGGACTTTGAAGACTTTGCGGGATTCCCTCAAGGTTAATTTGCAGGTTGAGTCGGCAGTGAGAAAGGCAAATAAGATGTTAGCATTCATAGAAACATAGAAAACCTACAGCACAATACAGGCCCTTCGGCCCATAATGCTGTGCCGAACATGTACTTACTTCAGAAATTACCTGGTGTTACCCATAGCCCTCTATTTTTCTAAGCTTCATGTACCTATCCAGGAGTCTCTGAAAAGACACTATCGTGTCTGCCACCACCACCATCGCTGGCAGCCTATTTCAAGCACTCACCAGTCTCTGAGTAAAAATCCTACCCCTGACATCTCCTCTGTACCTACTTCCAAGCACCTTAAAACTGTGCCCTCCCGTGTGAGCTATTTCAGCCGTGGGAAAAAGCCTCTATCAGAGAGGGACCGGATGAGAGGTACTCCAGGCTACTGTGGGAGGTGAGGGAGGAAATTGCTGAGCCTCTGGTGATGATCTTTGCATCATCAATGGTGACGGGAGAGTTTCCGTAGGATTGGAGTGTTGCGGATGTTGTTCCATTATTCAAGACCTAGGAAATTATAGACCGGTGAGTCGGTAAGTTGATGGAGAAGATCCCGAGAGGCAGGATTTACGAACATTTGGAGAGGCATAATATGATTAGGAATAGTCAGCATGGCTTTGTCAAAGGCAGGTCGAGACTTATGAGCCTGATTGAATTTTTTAAGGATGTGACTAAACACAGTAGATGTAGTGTATATGGATTTCAGCAAAGCATTTGATAAGGTACCCCATGCAAGGCTTATAGATCCAAGGGGACATTGCTTTGTGGATCCAGAACTGGCTTGCCTACAGAAGGCAAAGAGTGGTTGTAGACAGGTCATATTCTGCATGGAGGTTGGTCACCAATGGTGTGCCTCAGGGATCTGTTCTGGGACTCCTACTCTTCGTGTTTTTTATAAATGACCTGGATGAAGAAGTGGAGGGATGTGTTAGTACATTTGCTGATGACACAAAAGTTGGAGGTGTGTGGATAGTGTGGAAGGCTGTCAGAGGTTACAGCGGGACATTGATAGGATGCAAAACTGGGCTGAGAAGTGCAGATGGAGTTCAATCCAGATAAGTGTGGTGTGGTTCATTTTGGTAGGTCAAATATGATGACAGAATATAGTATTAATGGTAAGACTCTTGGCAGTGTGGAGGATCAGGGGGATCTTGAGGTCTGAGTCCATAGGACACACAAAGCTGCTCTGCAGGTTGACTCTGTGGTTAAGAAAGCATACGGTGCATTGGCCTTCATCAATCATGGGATTGAGTTTAGGAGCTGAGAGGTAATGTTTCAGCTATATATGACCCTGGTCTGACCCCACTTGGAGTACTGTGCATAGTTCTGGTTGCCTCACTACAGGAAGGATGTGGAAACCAAAGAAAGAGTGCAGAGGAGATTTACAAGGATGTTGCCTGGATTGGGGTGCATGCCTTATGAGAATAGGTTGAGTGAACTCGGCCTTTTCTCCTTGGAGTGGTGGAGGATGAGAGGTGACCTGATAGAGGTGTACAGAATGATGAGAGGCATTGATCGTGTCAATAGTAAGAGGTTTTTTCCCAGGTCTGAAATAGCTAGCATGAGAGGGCACAGTTTTACCGTGCTTCGAAGTAAGTACAGAGGAGATGTCGGGGTAAGCTTTTTACGCAGAGTGGTGAGTACATGGAATGGGCTGCTGGTGACGGTGGTGGAGGTGGATACGATAGGGACAGGTATATGGAGCTCAGAAAAATAGAGGGCTATGGGTAACCTCAGATAAGGACATGTTCAGCACAGCTTTGTGGGCTGAAGGGCCTGTATTGTGCTGTAGGTTTTCTAGGTTTCTATCCACACGATCAATGCCTCTCATCATCTTATACACCCATAATCACCTATAGTGAATTACCTAGTACTTGGTAATTTGAGGATTAGAATATAACAGCAAGGATGTAATGTTGAAGCTCTATAAAGCGCTGGTGAGACCTCACTTAGAGTATTGAGAGCAGTTTTGGGCCCCTTATCTAAGAAAGAATGTGCTGACATTGGAGAAGGTTTAAAGGAAATTCACGAAAATGATTCCAGAATTGAAGGGCTTATCATATGAGGAGTGTTTGATGATGCTGGCCACTACTCACTGGAATTCAGAAGAATGAGGCGTGACCCCATTGAAATCTATCGAATGGTGAAAGGGCTCGATAGAGTGGATGTGGAGAGAATGTTTCCTATGTTGTGGGAGTCTGAGACATGAGGGCACAGCCTCAGAATAGAGTGATATCCTTTTAGAATGGAGATAAGGAGGAATTTCTTTAACCAAAGAGTGGTTTTTTTGCCACAGCTGGCTGTGGAGGTCAAGTTATTTGGTATATTTAAGGCAGAGGCTGATAGAGTCTTGATTAGTCACGACATGAAATGATGCGGGGAAAAGGTAGGATATTGGGGCTGAGGGAAAATAGATCAGCCATGATGCAATGGTGGGACAGACTCGATGGGCCAAATGGCCTAATTCTGCTCCTATATCTTTGATTATATGGTCTAATTTATTCTTAAAATTTATAACATACAGGTCAATTATGTGACAATCCCAAAATACTTCCACTATTCAATTATTTGCATACAGTATGTGGAATTCCACTAAAAGTTCAAATTGCTTTTGCATTTATATTAACATGATATTGACCATTCTGTGGTAGGAACAGTATGAGTAGTTTTACACTGGTTACTTCCCTATGATGAGCAACAAACTTTGGGCTCTTATCTACTGAATCACTGCAGAGGCTGCAGGAAGATTCAGCTTTGTCCTCCTCCTCAGAACGTTCAATATATCTGTGTCCTGGATCATGGAATGTGTATCCTGAAGGCAGTCTCTTGTTATTAACAATGAACTGTTTATAACTTTATTTCTAAATAATCAATTTAAATACTTAGCTAGGTGAATGTGTGTTTAATTATTGGGATGAAATTCTAACAAGTCTCTTTTGTAGTCCTGTCCTAATTGCTTTGGACGACTGATTGCAAAATTACTCCAATAGAAATATCATCCCAAAATGTTACTGTTAATTGACTCTGCCTCTTTATGAATATTTAGTATATTCATAGCCTAACTTTGATAACTTGGTTTTTGTAGTTGTATAGCTATACCACCCAATGCTGAAATAAGTGTGCACAGCTTGTCCCTACCTGCTCTATTAGGCCTAGCAGCATGCTAAAAGATCAAGGGAAAACAATAGTATTTTTCTCTTTTGGAGTTCAGTGAAATGTTTATTTGAAGAATGTTCTCAAGATCCAAATCAGCGGGTCTAAATCAGTTTTGTAAGGGAGAGCAGGGGCCAGCTCTGGCAAAGAACTTTGAGATTACTTGGCCACTCTATGGTGGAATATTTCTGCTAGTGGTAAATTGATTGTTTTAATCAGTCAGAGCACTGAGCAAGCTGTTGTTCTTTGTATGATCAACTTAGAAATACAAATTTAAGGGGTTGGGTCAAGGAATTTGGTTGCTTTAACTTTCAAAATGCATCATGCTCCTTGACTTTGACAGACTGAATGTTTTTTATGATCAGTGAAGGTGTGGAAATGACACCAAATGCCCAAAAACCTAATAATGTAACATATGAATGATTGCTTTATTTCAGTTCTTTTGACAGCTGGAAGTTGGTAGTTGGAGTTGACTGCAAAGCAAAACCAGGGAAAGAACATTGTTTTTGAAAGTAATGGATATACTTGAATAAGGGGGATAATAAGGAAATTGCTTGAGATTGAGGATGCGTTACTCCTTCTGTGGGTTTTGTGGTCTCTGACCTGGCCTTGGCCAGTTAAGGAACTTCAGACGTGTTTCTGGAGGGGCCAGAGGGGTGCCTAATAAGATGGGGTGGCTGGATGGTTGTACTACTTCCGCCATTTACACGAGGCTTCAGTGTACTCCTTGAACATATTCTTCTAAACAACGTCACTGTGTTTCCCCTTCACTTCATGCAGTAACAGGTTCCCAGGAGTCAGTGTAGGTAAAGCATGTTTTTTTTTCCTTTACTCTTGAGTCTTTTCTATTGTCCATCTGCTAATCTCTTTTTATGATAGCTAGTAATAAAGTATCCTTTTCAAGAATCTGGTGTTGAGTTTACAAACGACAAAGGTTTCCTTATGGAGCTGACTAAGGGAACAAAAACCTCAATACTAGGGGTGTTGGCCTGAGAGAATACATTTGTTATATTTCTTGTCTTTTTAAGTACCTTGTGGAGAATGATTGGTCATACAGTACCAACTTAGATCGAGTGCCAACTTGGGTGGTTCCAATCTTAATGGCCAGCAGTGATCCATGCCATTACATCAGGTTGCACTAGGTCCGAGGTCTTCATTTTAAAATACTTCTACAGCAGCTCATCTCTTCCCGATGAACAAAATGCAATCTACACAGGCTTTGAACATGAGAGGATTGGAATGTCACTACCTGCCACAAGAGCCTTAAGTGCACCTGAACCTATAGTCAACAATGCAGAAGTAAGATCACTTTTGCAGAGAGTGAACCCATGGTCCAGATCGTGTTCCTGGCTTTTCGGGTTTGAAGGTGACACCACCAAGCTTGTTTGTGCCCTTAATTCCTGTGCAGAACATCTGGCAGGGTAATTTGCAGCCATTTTTAACCTCTCCCTACTTCAATCTGAGGTTCCCACCTGCTTTGATCTGTGGCTTTAACATCCACCATCATAAAGTGCTTTAAAAATTGGTCATGGAGCTTCTATTAATGCCACTCCCCAGAAACCTCGACCCACTACAATCCAACTACCATGAGAAGAAATCTGTGGCAGATGTTATTTACCTAGACCTACATTCACCCCTGAAGCATCTGGACAGTAAAGACACCTATGTTAGATTGTTGTTTATCAACTAGAGCTTCATCTTAAATACTATCATTTCAAGCAAACTCATCTCCAAACTTCTAGACTTGGGACTCAATGTGTCCCTTTGTAACTGGATCCTTGACTTCCTGATCAACAGATCAGTATCAGTAAGGATATGCAGCAACACATCCACCACAGTTATTCTCAACAATAGTGCCCTACAAGGCTGGGTCCTCAGACCCCTATTCTACTCCTTTTACTCAGAATTGTGTGTCCATATTCGGCTTTAATTCCATCTTCAGGTTTGCACATGATACCACCAATCTGTCCTCTTATTAGGGTTGATGAACCACTTCAGCGCTCTCTCTAAAGCGTTGACATTCTTCCTGTAGTGGGACAACCAGAACCGAATGCAATACTCCAGATGCAGGACAACTAGAGTTATAAAGCATCAACATAGCTTCCCAATGCTTGAACTCAATTTCTTGACTAATAAAGGTAAGAATGCCATAAACCACCTTTACCACACTATCAACCTGTGTAGATACTTTCAAGGAACTATGAACCTGGACCTCAGGATCTCTCTGTACATCAGCGCTGTTAAGGGTCTTTTTACATTTGATCTTCAAATGTGCAGCACTTAACATTTGGCTGGGTTAAAATCCATCTGCCATTTCTCTGCTCATATCTGCAACTGATCTATATCCTTTGCCAGTTTTCTATGCTATCCATTGCCCCACCAATCTTCATATCTTCTCAAAACTTACTAAATACCACACCCCCCATTCAGTCTACATTTTCGTCCATGTCATTTATATATACAGTATCATGAACAGCGGATGTCCCAGTGCAGATCCATAAGATGCAGGATCAAAATTAGGCCATTTGGCCGATTGAGTATGCTCCACAATTTTACCATCGCTGATTTATTATCCCCTTCAACCCCATTCTCCTCCCTTTTTCCCATAACTTTTGACAACCTTACTAATCAAGAATCAATTAACCTCCACTTTAAATATACCAAATGACTTGGCCTCTACAACCATCTGTGGCAATGAATTCCAAAGATTCACCACACCCACACTAAATAAATTCCTCTTTGTCTCCGGTCTAAAGGGACATCCTTGTATTCTGAGGCTATGCCCTCGGGTCTGAGACTCTCCCACTATAGGGAATGTTCTTCATGTCCACTCTTCCCAGGCTTTTCAATATTCTGTAGGTTTCAATGTGATTTCCCCCACTCATTCTTCTAAACTCCAGCGAGTATAAGCCTAGAGCCATGAAATGCTCCTCATACTTTAACCCTTTCATTCCTGAGATCATACTTGTAACTGTTCTCTGGACCCTCTCCAATGCCAGCATATCCTTTCTTAGATAAGAGGCCCAAAACTGCTCCAATTGCAATCTGACCAAAACCTTATAAAGCCTCAGCATTATGTGCTTGCTTTTATATTCTCGTCCTCTTGAAATGAATGTCAACTTTGCATTGCCTTTCTTACTACCAACTCAACCTGCAAGTTAACCTTTAGGGACTGCCAACCAGAGTAAGTTCCATCAACCACTACCTTCAGTCTTCTATGGGTAAGCCAATTCTGAATCCAACCAACCAATTCACCATGGATCCCATGCATCTTAATCTTCTGGCTGAGCCTCCCAAGAGGCATCTTGTCAAACACGTTACTAAAATCCATGTAGATAACATCCACAGTTTTACCTTCTTCAATCACCTTCGTAAAACTCAATCAACCTTAGTACGATGTGACTTGCCCGACACAGCTATACTTACCGTCCTAAATTAGACCATGGGTTTCCAAATGCCTGTTTCTTTTAAAATGGGATAACTATCATGCTGGCTTGCTAGAAGTCTTTATCTCAGCCCAGTGCAAGGGGAAAGCAAGATAACTGGAGTCTGGACTCTCGGTGCAAAGGTAATAATGTTTGTATGAGTGGGCACAAGTGTAGGTGCCACCTGACATGTATGAATTTGTTGTCTCACACGTGGGCACAGGCACGAGAACATCTGTCCACTGCCTCCATTCTCACTCTCACCATGCTGTTCTATCTACACTTCAGTCTTGGACTCCTTTCTCTGACTGTACACTTGGCCCACATTCCCCCCAGTTTTGGACACTCACTGTGATGAAAATAGGAAGATTTTAATGAAGTTCTTACAAGCATCATCCTCAGTTTAAGGGTGGGAAGCTATTCATTATAAGACCATAGGACATAGGAGCAAAATTAGGATATTCAGCCCTTGAGTCTGCTCGACCATTGCATCATGGCTGATTTATTACTTTTTTCAGCCCTATTCTCCTGCATTCTCCCCATAACCTTTGATTATCTGACTAATCAGGAACCTATCAACCTCCACTTTAAATATTCATGGCAATTAATTCCACAGATAACTACTCTCAAGCTAGAGAAATTCCTTCTCATCTCTGTCCTAAATTGGATGCCCCTCTGTTCCGACACTGTGCCCTCTGGTCCTAGACTCATTCACTATAGAGAACAGCTTCTCCACATCCACTCTATCTAGCCCTTTCAATATTCAGTAGGTTTCAGTGAGATTCCCCCCCCCATTCTTCGAAACTCCAGTGAGTATAGCCCTAGAGCCATGAAACGCTCCTCATACTTTAACTCTTTCATACCTGAAAATGAAAGGATTAGCGGATGAGGAGTGCTTGATGGCTCTGGGCCCGTAACTGTCCAGAGTTTAGAAGATTGAGTGGAGGGGAGCGCAATTTTCAATCTGCCAGCTCCCACAGAGCAATGTATTAATGATCAGTTCATCTGTTTCTGTGGGAGAAAAAGTCTTTTGGAAGGCCACTGAAAGTCTGCCATACGATCTTTACATCTGATCAAAGGAAATTATGGGATATGTTTATCAAATGGCACCACCTCTGGTGTGACATTGCGCCACACTGAACTGGAACACCAGGGGATAACCCTAAATCTTGTGCTTCATTCGTGAATGAGACTTGTACCCACACTTTCTTATTTTAGCTGTTGGAAATCTTGGTTGAATATGCTGAAACCCTGCAATGGAACTTATTACTTTGCACCAGAAGTTCATTATTGCTGAGGCTACAAAATCCTTGTGTCAAAATCAGTTGAACAGGTGGAGTCATGAGCCACAGGTAAGTTTCGAACTCAAAGCGTAACCCAGCACTATTTGTCGTTAGAGAAAATGCTTGAAAAACAAAATAAATTGAAAAGGTGAGAGCTGAGTCTATATGCCTAGAATACTTCACAATTGAATAAAGATACTATATCACTGTAAAACAGACCCAAAGATCCAAGGCAAAAGTTGAAGTTTGATTCATGTTGATAAGACTCCCTTTGAAGTGAACTCAAGTGCAGAAAGTGAACTATGACAATGGATCAATGTACTCAGGTTCTTTTTAAAAGATAGCTTACATGGATAGTTTTTATACCCTAGGGCAGTGTTTGGGTAAATGTTGAGTAAACAAAGCAGAATCATGCAATCGGTATTAAAGTGGTATCTGCATATTTACAAAGCAGTTACATCTGAGCCAAGGCACTAACAGCGTGTATCTCCTCCATAACATCTGCTCTAAAAGTCATATTTCTGAGGAAATAGTGGATTTTAAAGGCTTACAAAGAATAAAAAGTCTTTTGGTTTTATTATATAATAGTTCACTTTGTGTTTCTCAGGTGAGGGATGAGAATAACTGAGTAAGCATGTTTCATATTCAGTATGAGTGAGTAGTTCAACCTCATCAGCTTACATGCATTGTATTTGAGTGACAAACCAACCTATGTGGAAACAGTGAATGGAAACAGTATTCTGAGCCATAAAGGATATTATGTGGGTCTGTACCTTAACACCATGTATGTGCCAATAAATTCTAAGGCTGTCCTGATGATTCCATTGATTAAAATCATAATATGGAAGAACAGTTAAACTTCTAAATTAGGAGACACAGGACTGCACTGCCCGGGAAACAGGGCTGAGGAGGAGAAAAAAAGGATCAGTCATGATTAAATGACTAATGGCCTAATTCTGCTCCTATGTCTTATGGTCTTATGGACTGCATATTGCTGGAAATCTGGAGCAACACACAAAAAGCTAGAGGTACTCAACAGCATGAGAGGGAAAGAGGAAAAAAATAGGGAAGGGTCTGAGGGGAGTGGTTACCAGAAGGTAAAGAAATTGATGTTCAACATGTCAAGTTGGAGACTACCAATGTGGAATATGTGGTGCTACGTCCTGCGTGGATCTTTGATAACCAGTGCTGTTTGCAGGCATCTATTCTGGATGACCCCTGCTCTTTGTGATTTTATAAATGACTTGGATGAGGAAGTGGAAGGGTGAGTTAGTAAGTTTGCAAATGATTATGAAGTTTGGTGGAGTTGTAGAAGATTGTCATGGGCTCAGGTAGACTTAGGCTGGATGTGAAGTGGCAGATAGAGTTCAATCTGGAAAAGTGTGAAGTAATACACTTTGGAAGGTTGAATTTGAAAGCAGAATACAGGGATAATGGCAGGATTCTTAGCAGTGTGGAGGAACGGGGGAAATTTGGAGTCCACATCCATAGATCTCGCTATAGTAAGGACGTGGAAGCTCTAGAGAGGATGCAGAGGAGATTTCCCAAGATGCTGCCTAGGTTAGAAAACATGTTGCATGAAAATAGATTGAGTAAGCTAGGGCTTTTCTCTTTGGAGTGAAGGAGGATGAGAGACAACTTGATAGAGGTGTAGAAGATGATAAAAAGGCACAGATTGAATAGATAGCCAGAGATATTTTCCCAGGACATTTATAGGTAATAAAAGGGCATAACTTTGAGGTGACTGGAGGAAAGTATAAGGGGATATGTCAGAGGTAAGTTTTTTTTTAAACGCAGAGTACTGAGTGCATGGAACGTGAGGCAGATAGACTGGGGTATTTAGGAAACTCTTAGGTAGGCACATCGATGATAGAAAAATTGTGGGCATATAAGATTTGATTGATCTTCGAGTAGGTGAGTAGGTTAAATGTTTGGCACAGTATCTTGGGCTGAAGCCCTGAACTGTACTATCATGTTCTATGTTCTATATCTACCAGCCCTCTTAATCATTTCTCTTTCCCCTCTCCACTGACACATTCTTCATGCTGGTCCTCCCCCAAACTCCCCATCTTCTTCCCTTTCATCATTGTGTCCTCTCCTATTAGATCAGATTCCATTTTCTTCAGCATTTTATCACTTTCACCTATCACCTCCTAGATTCTTACATCACTCAACTTTACTCCCTTCACTCCCCCCACCTCACCTGCCTATTAACTCCCACCTATCACTCACAGCTCTTGCTCCTTTTTATACTGACTGTCTGCCCTCTTTCTTGTCCTGAAAGAGGGGGGAGAAGATGGTGACGCAACGACAGTGCACGCAACCATATCTGTTACCTTTCAAGTAGGGGACCGTGCACAATCCTGATTTGATGGAGACAGATGTAAGAGCACAGCGGAACATCTGGAAAACTTCTGAAATGTCTGCTTTGCTGCGGCTGCTACTGTGCGGTAACTGGAATCTCCGGAGCTGAAGGCCCCGAAATCCTCGGCTTTGCGTGTTTCAGCGGCCGGGGAGAGGTCGAAGGCGCTCGGCAGAGGATGGCGCTCGGGAGGCTGTATCGGAGAGGCTGGTCGGAAGCTTGGAGTTTTTGGACGGATGGACTCGGGGTCGGCTGGGGTCGGCTGCTTCCAAGGTATCAGCAAATTGACAGTGCCTGGAGGTTTATGGCAGGGAGCTTCTCCCTTTTGCCGCCGCTATTGGGGACTCGGGAGTTGATCGACTTGGGACTTTCGAGACTTTTTTTTTACTGTGCCTATGGTCTGTTCTTTATCAAATTATGGTATTGCTTTGCACTGCTGTAACTATATGTTATAATTATGTGGTTCTGTCAGTGTTAGTCTGTTCTGTTTTCTGTGATATCACTCCGGAGAAACATTGTATCATTTCCTAATGCATGTATGCATTTCTAAATGACAATAAAAGAGGACTGAGTGTTCTCATAATCTAAACTTTGACTGTTCATTTCCCTCCATGACAACTGCCTGATCTGTTCAATTTACAGAATCAGTTAAACTGATAAATTAATTAATAAATTGGTTTATTATTGTCACATATGTCTAGATACAGTGGAAAAACTTGCCTTCCTTTCTGTTCATACAGATAAATTCATTATAACAGTGCAGTGAGTTGTACAAGGTAAAACAATAACGGAGTGCAGAATAAGGTGTTATGGATACAGAAAACATGCAGTGCAGGTAGACAAGAAGGTGAAGGTTCATAACAATTTAGTTTGTGAAGTCATGCTTGTTACTCGGGAGGATATCTTTCTGAACTTGTACTGTGCATAACCATTTGATTAGCATCTACTCCAACACCCTAATCGTTCTTTTGCTCAATTTACAAGTGAATTAGAGCTGCAGTATATAGTTTACCAAGTTTCATTTATTGTCATTTAGAAATGCATACATTAAAAAATGATACAATGTTCCTCCAGAATGATATCACAAGAATACACAGGTGAAACCAAGACTAAAACTGACAAAACCACATAATTATAACATATAGTTACAACAGTGCAAAGCAATACCATAATTTGATAAAGAGCAGACCATGGGCACGGTAAAAAAAAGTCTCAAAGTCCCGATAGACTCATCATCCCACACAGGCGGCAGAAGGGAGGAACTCTCCCCGCCATGAACCTCCCAAGTGCCAACAACGCACTGATGCAGCACCTGACCGCAGCGGACTCTGAGTCTGTCCGCAAACTTATAGCCTTGGGCACAGCCTCTCCGAGCACAATCCTCTGCCGAGCGCTTCGTCCTCACCCCGGCCGCCGAGCAACAAGCAAAGCCGAGGACTCGGGGCCTTCTCCTCCGTAGATTCTGGACCATACAGTAGCAGCAGCAGCGAAGCAGGCATTTCAGAAGTTTCACCAGATGTTCCTCTGTGCTCTCACATCCATCTCCAGGATTGTGCACGGCACCCCACTTGACAAATAACAGGCATCACCACCAGAGTGGCTGCTGCGAGCTGTGTCGTGCTGCCATCTTTCATCAAGGCGGAATATAAGCTACCACTCAGGTCATTTACAAAGACAGGTGTGTAAAAAGGGCCCAAAGGATCATTGGTGACCCGAGTCACCCCAACCACAAACTGTTCCAGCTGCTACCATCCAGGAACTGGTACAGCAGCATAAAAGCCAGGACCAACAGGCTCTGGGAGAGCTTCTTCCACCAGGCCATCAGACTGATTTATTCATGCTGATACAGTACAATTGTACTTCTATGATATATTGACTGTCCTGTTGTACATAATATTATAAATTACTATAAATTGCACATTTAGACAGAGACATAACGTAAAGATTTTTACTCCGCATGTATATGAAGGATGTAAGTAATAAAGTCAATTCAATTCAATTCATTTCAAGCTTCCTTGCAGTTACTTAGTTTCCTCTGGCAGAATTTCCCAAACCCACAACCTTTAGCTGCAAAAACATCAGAACTCTCCATCCTGCATCCCCAACAATCTTGACTGAAAAAATATATTTCATCTCAGCAGGATCTACAAACGTTTGTATATCCTAGAATTCTGTACCTGACTGCATTATTGAATTACTGTCATCAAAAGGAATGCAGCAGTTCAAGAAGGTGGGTTACCACTACTTTTGGAAAATGTACTGACTGTGGTGACCCACTTTCTACGCAGGCGAACCGGCTCACAAAGTGGCGCATGCGTCGACAGAGAGGCCAGCCCCAAAATGACGCTGGGCCTTCTTCACCAGCAAGGGGAGAAAGCTCACGCATGGGGAGAGACTTTTGTAATGCACCTCTGATGCCATTTCTACCCGGAGAGGGCGGGAACGGAACTGCGTAAAAGCCAGTGCTGCGAAGTTTGAATAAACTAGTCTCGAGTGCAACTTACAGACTGTGTGTCGTTATTTCTAGCTCTGTTTGTAGCACGTAGCTACATTGGTGACCTCGACGGTCCAAACGGGATTTGGACCAAAGATGATCGACTCTTCATCTGTTTACGCAGTTTCACTAAAACTGCCAACTTTCTGGACGCTGCGACTACGTGTGTGGTTTGACCAAGTAGAGGCCCAGTTCCAAATTCGGCAGATGTCTTCTGATTTCACGCGTTACTATTACGTGGTGAGCTCCCTTGACCAGGAGACAGCCGCCCGGGTTGAGGATTTCATACAGTCACCCCTGGAAGAAGGCAAATATGCAGCATTCAAAGCGCTGCCTATAGGGACCTTTGGCCTCTCGCGGCGTGAATGAGGTGCCCGCTTGCTGCACCTGGATGGTTTGGGAGCCAGGCCACCGTCAGCATTAATGAACGAGATGCTGGCCCTGGCTGAAGGACACAAGCCCTGCCTCATGTTTGAGCAGGCGTTCCTAGAGCAACTGCCTGAAGACATACATCTGCTGCTGGCGGATGCAGATTTTAGTGACCCCCGGAAGGTGGCGGCCCAGGCAGACGTGCTATGGAAAGCCAGGAGGGAGAGCGGGGTATCCATCGGACAGATTACCAAGCTGCGCGCCCAACAGCGGGCCAGACCAGGCCCGGCAACGGAGCGCACACAACCCAGAGGCAGGAGTGAGGAGGCCAATGAACAGTGGTGTTTCTACCACCAGTGGTGGGGCACAGAAGCCCGCTATTGTCGCCCGTCCTGCAAGTTCCCGGGAAACGCCAGGGCCAGCCGCCGCTAATGGCTACGGCGGCTGGCCACCAGGACAGCCTCCTGTACATCTGGGACAAACAGTCGGGGTGCCGCTTCTTGGTCGACACCGGAGCGGAGATCAGCGTCTTACCCCTGACGGGGTATGACACCCACAACAGGGTGCCGGGACCCACCCTGAGGGCCGCAAACGGCAGCATGATACGGACCTACAGCACCCGCACAGTGCAGCTGCAGTTCGGCGCCAGCTGGTTCACGTGGGACTTCACACTGGCCACCATGGCCCAACCACTCCTTGGGGCGGACTTCTTGCGAGCTCTCCGTCTGCTGGTCGACTTGCAAGGGAAATGACTGGTCCATGTTGAGACTTTCCAGACGTTCTCCCTGGGTGAAGCCAAGTTGCCGGCCCCACACCTGCACTCCATCACGCTGTCTGACAACGAATTCACCAGAATCCTGGCGGACTTTCCATCGGTTCTAGCACCGCAGTTCACGGCAGCCATGCCCAGACACGGAGTACAGCACCACATTCCCACCTAGGGACCACCCCTCCATAGCCGCACACGAAGGCTCCCCCCGGACAAGCTCCGCCTGGCGAAGGAGGAGTCCAAGAGGATGGAGGAATTGGGGATTGTACGGCGGTCCAGCAGCCCATGGGCCTCCCCCCTGCACATGGTGCCCAAAGCAGCCAGGGGCTGGAGACCATGCGGCGACTACCGCAGACTGAACGAGGCTACGACTCCAGACCGCTACCCCATGCCGCACATACAGGACTTTGCAGCAAACCTGCATGGGGCAAGCATCTTTTCCAAAGTAGACCTCGTCCGGGGGTACCATCAAATTCCGGTACACCCTGAAGACATCCCCAAAACAGCACTCATCACCCCATTCGGCCTGTTCAAGTTCCTCCGAATGCTGTTCGGCCTGAAGAATGCTGCACAGACTTTCCAGTGGCTAATCGATGCAGTGGGTGCGACCTGGACTTTGCGTTCATCTATTTGGACAACATTCTCATAGCTAGCAGTAGTTGTCAGGTGCCTCCGCCAGCTCTACTTCCGCCTGAGTGATTTCGGCCTCACAATCAACCTGGCCAAATGCCAGTTCGGACTCGACACCATTGACTTCCTGGGCCACAGGATTACCAAAGGCAGGGCAACACCTCTGTCCGCCAAGGTAGACGCGGTCTGCCACTTCGCCCGGCCCAACACAGTCAAAGGCCTGCAGGAGTTCGTTGGTATGGTGAACTTCTACCACCGCTTCCTCCCCTCAGCAGCCCGTATCATGCGCCCTTTGTTCACCCTGATGTCAGGCAAAGGCAAGGACATTACTTGGGACGAAGACGCCGTGGCCGCTTTTGTTAAAGCCAAGGAAGCCTTGGCAGATGCCGTGATGCTGGTGCACCCCAGAACGGATGTTCTAACTGCCCTCACAGTGGGCGCATCCAACACAGCAGTCGGTGGGGTGCTGGAGCAACTCATCGAGAGGCGCTGGCATCCCCTGGCGTTCTTCAGCAGGCACCCACGGCCACCCGAACTCAAGTACAGTGCTTTCAACTGGGAGCTGTTAGCACTATATCTGGCAATCCGGCATTTCAGGTACTTCTTAGAAGGCAGGCCGTTCACCACGTTCACGGACCACAAACCGTTGACCTTCGCATTCATGAAGGTGTCTGATCCCTGGTCGGCCCACCAGCAGCGACATCTGTCCTACATCTCCGAGTACATGACAGACATCCAGCATGTCTTGGGAAAGGACAACGCCGTGGCGGACGCACTCTCCAGACCAGCTATCCAGGCCCTGTCCCAGGGGGTGGACTATGCAGCACTGGCAGAGGCACAGCAGGCAGACGACGAGATGCCCAGATACAGGACTGCAGTCTCGGGTTTGCAGCTGCAAGACTTCCTCGTAGGCCCAGGTGAGAGGACCCTCCTGTGTGACGTGGCTACCGGCCAACCTCGCCCCACCGTCCCGGCAGCCTGGCGGTGGCAAGTTTTCAACTCCATACATGGCTTGGCGCACCCATCTATCAGGACAACCGTCCGGATGGTCTCCAGCAAATTCGTGTGGCACGGACTTCGCAAACAGGTCAGCGAATGGGCCAAAACATGCACTCAGTGCCAAACAGCCAAGGTGCAGCGGCACACCAAAGCGCCGCCGCAGCAGTTCGAACCCACCTGCCGGAGGTTCGACCACATTCATGTGGATATCGTGGGGCCCCTACCAGTGTCGTGAGGGGCGCGGTACCTCCTAACTATGGTAGACCGGTACACAACATGGCCAGAGGCAGTCCTGCTCACCGACACCACTGCCGATTCCTGCCCCCGAGCGCTGATTGCAACCTGGGTAGCACACTTCGGGATACTGGCCCACATTACCTCCGACAGAGGTGCCCAGTTCACCTCCAGCCTGTGGTCAGCTGTGGCCAGCCTGTTGGGAACACAGCTACACCACACGACTGCCTACCACCCACAGTCGAACAGACTAGTGGAACGCTTCCACCGTCACTTGAAGTCGGCTCTCATGGCCCGCCTGAAAGGGCCTAACTGGATGTACGAGCTTCCCTGGGTCCTGCTTGGAATCTGCACAGCACCCAAAGAGGATCTGCACACCTCGTCAGCCGAGCTGGTGAACGGCGCACCCCTGGTCGTCGCAGGAGAGTTCATACCAACCCCAAGGGGGCAAGAGGAAGAACCCGCAGCAGTTCTGGACAGACTACGCGAAAGGCTTGGCAACCTGGCCCCCGTACCATCTTCACAGCACCGACAGATCCTGACCTGCATACCTAAAGACCTGCAGAACTGTAATTTTGTATTTGTACGAAGGGGCACACACTGGGCACTGTTACAGCGGCCATACGAGGGGCCATTCAAGGTGATCAGGAACAACGGGTCCACGTACATTCTGGACATTGGGGGGAAAGAGGATGTTTTCACGGTGGACCGACTCAAACCGGCCCATGTGGACTTGGCGCAGCCAGTCGAGGTTCAAACAGGGACTGATCCAGACTGTGGACATTGGGTGGTGTATTGCCAGTTCGGGGGGGGGGGGGCGGTTATGTGGCGACCCACTTTCTACGCAGGTGAACTGGCTCACAAAATGGCGTGCACGTTGACAAAGAGGCCAGCCCCAAAATGGCGCTGAGCCACCGCCTTCACCAGCAAGGGGAGAAAGCCCGCGTGCTGGGTGAGACTTTTGTAGTGCACCTCTGATGTCATTTCTGCCCGGAGAGGGCGGGAACGGAAGTGCGTAAAAGCCAAAGCCGCGAAGTTTGAACAAACTAGTCTCGAGTGCAACTTACAGACTGCGTGTCATTATTTCTAGCTCTGTGTGTAGCACATCACTACATGACCATGCCAACAAAAACAAAGGAATAAAAGTTGTCCAACACAGGGCAAAAAGGTACCCCCTAATCAAGAGATCCTGTTTGTCGGCAATCTGGTAAATCAGAGCAGCACAGTAGTATAGCTAGTAGGACTGCTGCATCTCAGTGCCAGAGGTTTGGGTTCAATCCGGACCTTGGGTTCTGTATGCATTGAGTTTACCTGTTCTCCCTTTGACAGAGAAAGTCTGTCAAACTGACAGTGAGTTTCATCCCAACCACCAGAGATGTGCAGGTCAGTAAGTTAATGGATCACAGCAAATTTCCTTGGTGTGTAGGTAATGCTAAGGGAGGGGTTTGATAGAATGTAGGGAGAATGGGATTAGTGGAAATGGGTGGTTGATTGCCAGCTTGGTCTCGTAGATTTGAAGGGCCAATGCTGCACCTTTCTCTGACTTACTGCAGATCCCATTGCAAACCAAATGTCCTTCTACATTCCAATCTAAACATCAGAATGATAGACTAGAATCACTAGAAGAGTTCAACTAATTTCTGACAGGTCCACCTGGATTAATTATAGCATGATTGAATTCCCGATCTATTTAACTAAATGGCTTGTTTATTTCTTGTGGTGTGGAAGCTCACTTGAGGGAATCTTACCTGTGCACAGAACATTCTTGTTAAGAGCAATGCATATCAGTTTTTCTCTATCAGATTGGAATGTATTAGGCATAGTGAGTTGGAAAACACATTAAGGGGTTAACTTCTGAAAAGAGCGAAGTCTGCACTTGCTCAAGAATTAAAAGACTCCAGTGAAACTCAGAGTTCAGTTCATGTTTTTAGACATTGTACGAATTATCATTGCATACCAATCATTTCAAGGTAGACAACTGGAAAAACTTGACAACACATGTACCCTACTTCACTCTGTTCATAACAATTGGATATTATCTCTGTGTCTTACTTTCATGTGCTATCTGTCAGTGTTTTCAATTTGTTTTGGAGAACAGGCAATGTAAAGATGTTTTATCTTGTCACATTTGAGTCCCTTTTTCAGAGGTGCCATTATAGGTACAGACCAAGCAAGAGGGGAGAGCCTTGAGATCAGAATCAACTTAACATTGGAAGTAGTGTAAACACTATCAAAGCAACAAAGTATCTGTTGTAGCAGTTATAATAGTTCATGATCATGTGCATTGCTGCCAGGTCATTTTTGTTGGGAAAGTATCCCTTAGTGTTTTGCAGCAGTTGTTTGCCTAATACATTGACATAAATTGCCAAACATAGAGTTACCTGGTGATACTTTGTAGAGGATGCACAATCCGAGTAGCTTCCGTAGCATTGTGATTCATCTTTGCATGTTTTATGATACTGTGTTCCTTGATGGAGAATGTTAATGACTTGAGAATAGACCATGACAAGGCAAAAACCAAACAACATGAAAACAAGATGAAGTCCTGCTGAAAGGTCTTGGCCCGAAATGTCGACTGTACTCTTCTTATTCTTCTCCATAGATGCTGCCTGGCCTGCTGAGTTCCTCCAGAATTTTGTGTGTGTTGCTTGGATTTCCAGCATCTGCAGATTTTCTCCAGTTTGTGAAGACAAATGTTTTGGTTTTCTGTTTATCGTATTAATCATCCCAGTGCCTTTCATATTTGATAATGCAAGTTTCAGTGTCCCAGCTGTGTCGCTTGTATGGTTAAGGGAAAGATGCTGTGGAAATTACCTCGTAACCCAAGTGAGGCCCATATCCATGAAGTAATGAAGAGTAGGATCCAGGGATGACAAGGAAGTCAAACTCTTTATGTGAAGCTATTAGAATGGAGATCTGAGCATTGGAGACCAATAAGGTGGGCTTGGGAGTACATGGTTTTTGGGGGCTTTGGAAGATGGGGATGGAAGTAGTGGAGTGAAGTGCTCATTAATGAGGGATAGTGCAGAAAGCACACACCAGGAGCCCAGCTTGCTGGATATTGAACCGGACTTTATTGCTAATTCTACTCCTATAATATGTGAACTCCTCCCTTGTGGGAGTGGCTAACTGATTGGCATATAATTAACCCAGTTAACTAATGCAACATTTCCTCTTCTTGAATAACAAGAAATGCTAGGTATGCCCTTCATGTCTATAGAACTACATTGAAATTATAGTCACTGAAATTGCTTGATTCAGTTCACTTTACCCATAGCACGTTACTTATGCTCCTTACATAAACATAAAAAAGAATTGCCAACATTATAACTTTCTTTCCATTTGTTGTTAACTGTCTCAGTCTTCGTTTTCCTCCTTTTTTCACCAATTCCTTTTTCAATTAAGGAAAGGTTGAAAGCTGGAATTAATGCTCCCTGTTTGTGCCAATAGTGTGTGAGTGAAGGATGTCAGGATCTGGTAGTATTGGTATCAGTCTGGAATTACCTTGAAGGATGTGGTGGATTTTAAGAGTAGCAAATTGACTGGGACTCTTTAACATCGGATGTGGGGATGTTGGGTTAAGACAGGACCTCTCTGGGACAATAGATTAATGCTGAGACATCACCGTACAAGTATGTATACAATGAAATCCTGGAAGGCATAATGTGGAAATTTCACTTTAGTTGATTGAAGCGCTTAATGTACTGTTTTTCCTCAGATGTATTTATAGTCTTGGAGTGCATAATAGGGTATGAATAATTAATAGGAACTTTTTCTCACAGAATAAAATGAGGATGAGATGGTAGAGGCCAGAGGCACTGAATGTGATGAGACTGAATGGCTAGAATTGTTTGTCAGTGAATTATACCAAATGGTCCGAAGATGCTAATGACATATGGAATTCAAGAGCTGGGTTATGTTGGCTACTGTAAGGTGGTTGTGCAGGAACCCAATAAATTGGAGTATGACCCAGCCTTGGAAAAACATTTTGTTTCAGTGTGTATCCAAAGTTCAAAGTAAATTTATTATCAAAGTATGTAATGTCACAATAAATTGCCCTGACATTCATTTCCTTGCAAGCATTCACAGTAGAACAAAGAAATATAATAGAATCAATGAAAAACTACACACAGAGAAAGACTGACAAACCAATGTGCAAAGGAAGATAAGCTGGAAAACAAAAGAAACAAATAATAAACAAGCTAGTAAGTTGGTTGGGGTCAATCGTGGATTTTGTGTCCTAGCTGTCTGCATCAAAGTCGATGCACAAGCCAGGGCAGTACGATATGGAGAGCAAACTATTGCCCATGTAGTAGACTACTGCTCTCCAAACAGCTGATGAATCCAAAGGAGCGGCTGAGTCTAATACAGTTTGGCACCAGCGGCGTCGCAGGACTGGCAGTCAAGGGATGCTGACGATTTTTCCTTAGGGCTTACTCCCAAAGCCTTTCCCATAGCTGCAAGGCAGTGGAGGTTTGAGATCAGTGTTTTCCTTCTAAACGAGCTGCCAACCACAGCTGGCGAGCTCCATTTGCCAAAAGTGACTGGTTTTAAGGTGCCAGTGACCCACTTTCCCCCTCAATCAGTAAAAATCGTTCTGCCGGGCTGGTAACTAAGCCTGGGTGAAAGTAGGAGCTGGTCTTGGTTGCCAGAGGCTATTTGAGACACATGCCATTGGGAGCCTTTAATAGGTAGTGGGAGCTTATCCCCACTAACACCCCTCCCCCTCCCCAGCGATGAGAACCTGAGCAATCAAATAAACAAACAAATAATAGATAAATAAAACTGAGAACTTGGGTTGTAGAGTCATTGAAAGTAAGTGGATAAGTTGTGTAATCAGTTTAGTGCTGAGGTGAGTGTAAGTTATCCACGCTGGTTCAGGAGCCTGATGATTGAAGGGTAACATCTGTTCCTGAAGCTGGTGGTGTGGGACCTGATGCTCTTGTACCACCTCCCCCACTGCTATCCGTGTTTCCTAGTATCTTCACTTCAAGTCAACTTGTTGCATAGCAATGAGAAGTGGAAACCTTGGTTCATTTTGTTGTTTCTTACTTAGCTGGGTTCCTTGCTTCTCCTTGCCTCGGGGCTATTGAGATTTGTTATTGTACCTTGACCATGATTAGCTAACTCGGCAGCTTGGGAATTGTACTTCTATGTGGTGTAATATTTCAAGCCCACACTATTGAGAGAGCTAAGTTTATGTCCCTGTGGGACATATTGTGATAATCATTCTGTTAGTTTTCTGAGTGTATCATCCTTTAAGTATATACTCATTTGGCTTTCAGCTTTACGTGAATTCATTTGTCCAATAGGAAAGAGAGTTATATTATCAAATTCAGATGATCCATTCTCTTTTTCTAAATGACCTACCATGTAAATGTCACCAACTATATACTAACACACGAATTTTTAAAGCCCTTTTACCAAGATATGGTCACTGATGTCATTGTGTAACAGACTGGGCAACAAAAGAGGTACATCCCTCGCGATCGGATTTCTTCCTGGTGCATTAAGTTGAATAGCTGCAGTAGAATGAATAGAGCAGAGTAACATAATCCTTTCGATTTTCTGATTAGTGACAGCTACAGTAGCTTTGGTAGGCAGGTTTGATTTATTGAAATCTAGGCACCATCCCGTAAAACAGTACTGGATCTTGCTGCATTTAAAAAAAATCCAGTGCTGCTGTAAAATTTCTTCAGAACAAAAGTCTTGTCAAAAAGCAAGTTTATGAATTTTATTTGGAGAATAGATCTCCACTTCATTGGCTTTTTAACAGACACCGAAGAAGGAATATTAAAGTGCCATTTAAATTGTACTCATTAGTAGCAATGATTTTGGAAATCAGTAGCCATCGTAGCCCCCCCGGCCAGCCTCAGGGTCGCTTGGCTCGCTGTCATCTAGGGAAACAGCCCTTGGCCCCGCCAAACTGGGGAATCAGTTTGTGTGGATGCTGTGTGATGTACTCCACCCCGCCCAAATAACAGACAATACACCAGATACGATTAAATGGTTTACAGTTTATAGATATTACTGGAACTATATAATAGAGAATAAAATATAAAAGGAAAATAAAAGGCGCCACACTTACCAAAGTTCAATCTCTTCGTGCACAAACAGTTGGAGCTCAGGACCCTTCTTCTTCACCCTGCGACCCCTCGGACCACCTCGACCGGCCACCTGGGACCAACAACGGTGGTCGACCAGACGCTCCACATGAGTCCGTCTCTGTCTCCTCGCCGAACGCCCTCCTTGGGGTCCGACCCCGTTAGCGGACTCACAGCACCTGGTCCATCCTCTGTCTCTCTCTCCTGCCTTCTGCCTCCAAAACCCCGCACATACAAATCTTCCAGATACACCAAAATCATAACAACTATCCCAATTGGTTCTTAACATTTTCTTATCACTGCCTAACCCAAAACAAGCTGCTAGCTCAAAAAACTTACTCAGCGTTTAACATAAGAGGAGCATTCCCAAGTATAACACAACAAAGAAGCCATTTTAATTAGCCTACGCAGTAACATAAGAGACAAAACCCCCTACACTATGATTTTAAAATACAGAAGATTTATTTTTCTCCATTTTTAGTAAGTGAAGTTTTCAATAATTAGAAGGAAAATTCTGTTGACTAAGAATTTATTGAAGTCACTGAATTTATAGCGCACCCTTTATGATGTAATGAATACGGTATTACTTATTTTAACTTGACATATAAGCTGTTAATCATGTTTCTTTGAGAAGTATTGATCCATTCATGTAAAGTGCCTTTGGATATTGGTGACTTTCTTGCTTTGCTCATAGATACCATCAACTCAACTGTTTCTGGAATAATAATGCAGAAAATGTTAAATAATTCAGTCCTTGGAAATATACAGTTTCTTTGCCATTTTTTTTGTGATTGTTTGTTTCTCTTTTGACCAGTCTTTTATCAGACAAGTAGCAAAGTGCAACAACATAAACACGGTATTGGCAACATCAGCTTTGTTTATTTTCTGAAACAATGTTTGTACCGGTGCCATTGGGCATAGCAATTTCCCCATTCCACCACAGGCTACACCAACAGTACAATATATCTCATGTCTAGGCTGTGAAATTGTGCCAAAACACTGGGTTCCTATTTTAGAAGTCATACAGTGTTATTCTTATCTGTTTGTTTCTTTCTTAGACTCAAATTTTCAGGTAACTGCCAAACCCTAGGAACTTTCTGCAAAAGGCCATTGGTCAAGATGGGTGTTCCAAACACACTGCTTCATCAACCCAGTGCACTGAAATTCAAAGTAAATTTATTATCCAAGTACACATAGATCTTCATATACAACCCTGAGATTCACTTTCTTGTGGGTATACTCAGCAGATTCATAGAATAACAGGATCAGTGAAAGATCAACCAGAATGCTGAAGACAATAAACTGTGCAAATGCAAATATAATGGTAATAAATACCAAGAGCATGTGATAATGTGACTTAAAAAGTCCTTAAAAGTGAGATCATTGGTTGTGGGAACATTTCAATCAAGAAAGTGTAGTTATCCCCTTTTATTCAAGTTCCTGATAGTTGAGGGGTAGTAGCTGTTCTTGAATCTTGCAGTGTGAGCCTTGTGGGTTGTGTACCTTCTACCTGATGGGAGCAGCGAGAAGAGAATGGTGGTAGGAATCTCTGATGATGGATGCTGCATTCTTGTAATAGCATTTCATGTAGGTGTGCTCAGTGCTTGAGAGGGCTTTACCCACAATGTACTGGGCCAAATCCACTACCTTCTGTGGAATTCAAAGGTATTTTGCTGAGCAGGGAAAAAAAAATTGTGACAATGAATTGGAGAACTTTGGTGATACCTATAGTGTCCATAAATGGTTAATGTGTGTTGCTTGTTAAACTACTATAGAATTAAACATTTTTCAGTGATTAAAAACCAGGTTCTCTTACAATTGTTCTCCAAGCAATGCTGCATATCTGAATTAAAATGATCCACAAATGTATTCTTTATAAGCACATAAGGAACTGACCAAACAGAATGGTGAGCCTGCTCTGATATTTAATTAGCCTGGAAATAGACATCAATTGAGCATTTGTTTCCTTTTAGATATAGAATTCCAGTCCATCAGCAATAGAAGTATCTGCTCATTGGTGCAAATCTCGAGACTCTGCTCTGATTATAAATCACCCATGCAAGGAGAGAGCACCTCAGTTTGCTACTCTCTCTTAGGACATATGCTTATATGAATCAGAAAAAGTAGTAGTCCACCATTTGATGAGGTCATGGTTAATTTAACTATAACCTCGAACAAGTCTACTTTTGCTCTTTAGCCTCTGTCTGTATGCAGGTAGGAAGAGATCCAAGTGATCAGATTTACCAAAGTGTGGTCTGGGCATGAAATGATAGGTACGCCCCTTAAAACTAATCAATAAGCTTCAAGACCTTGGCCTCAAAACCTCCTTGTGCAATTGGATATGGGATTTCCTCACTTGCAGAACCCAGTCAGTTTGGGTTAGCAATGACATCTCCTCCTCCATCTCCATCAGCACAGGTGCGCCACAAGACTGTGTGCTTAAACCCCCGCTCTACTTGCTTTACACTTATGACTGACTGTGTGGCTAAGCACAGCTCATGCCATATTCAGATTTGCTGATGACCACTGTCATAGGCCGAGCCAAAGGTAGTGACGAATCAGCATATAGGAGGAAGATTAAAAATCTGGCTGAATGGTGCCACAACAACAACTTCTTACTCAATGTCAGCAAAACCAAGGAGTTGGTTATTGACTTCAGAAGGAGGTCAATAAGCCAGACCTCCTCAGAGGTAGAGAGGATCAGCAACTTTACTTTTCTTGGTGTTGTTATTTGGGAGGACCTGTCCTGCGCAATTATGAAGAAAGCATGGCAGCGCTTCTACTTCCTTTGGAGCTTGCATCGAATCGTATGATGTGTAAAACTTTGACGAACTTCACTCATCTTCACTTGTTTCATCATTTAGATGTCCCCACAACATATGGACTCACTTTCAAGGACTCTTCATCTCATATTTTCATTATTTATTGCTTTTTTTTATATTATTATTTCTTTCTTTTTGTAGTGCACACTGGTTGAAAGCCCAAGTTGGTGTGGTCTTTCATTGATTCTCATGGCTATTATTCTATTATTGATTTATTGCGTATGCCTGCAAATAAATCTCAAGGTTGTACATGTACATTGTTAATAAACTTACTTTGAACCTTGAATCTATTCCGGTCAACCAGCAGTTATATTCCCCTCCACCGGCTTGACACACAAGTACCTATTGAACGCTACTTTAAAAATACTGAAAGCCCTTTCAGGAAGAGGGTTCCAAAGACATGATCACCAAGACAAAAATGTTGCTTCATCTCTATATTAAATGATTAATCTATATTAAACATTATTTTTAAACAAATATTGCAACTTCTTGATTCTCCCACCTTGCCAATAGTCCTTGATTCCTTTTGTTTCAATTCCCTCCTCACACTTATAAGCTCCAATAAACTCAAGTCTAGCCTGTTCAACCGTTCTGCATAAGGTGATCCATGCTATTTCCACCAGCATTTTGTGTGTGTTGCTTGAATTTACAGCATCTGCAGATTTCCTCATGTTTGCCATGCTATTTCTTATTCTCATTTCCTCTTAAATGCAATGAGTTGTACATTTTAGCTACATCATTTAGTGGCACATTTCAAAATCGGGCTGTGGATTAAATACATGATTTCTGAATTGCTTACATCTGTATCTTATGTTTCTGACCTTTACCTTTTCCTTCAAAGACATGGAAGCATCTTTGCTTGGAATTTCACCTCCAGTCCACGGTGTCTAACATGCTACATAGTAGCAATTGTATGCTTTATTTTTTTTTACTTCTGAAGCCCTCTACTACCAATGGATTCATTTCTGGGCATGTCTACAGTACATCTTTGTCTGTCCCCCTTTGTATTCCCTTCCATAACAAAAGGGGCTCCAGAATGTAAGCAACACACATCAAAGTTGCTGGCGAATGCAGCAGGCCAGGCAGCATCTCTAGGAAGAGGTACAGTCGACGTTTCGGGCCGAGACCCTTCGTCAGGACTAACTGAAAGAAGAGCTAGTAAGAGATATGAAAGTGGGAGGGGGAGGGGGAGATCCGAAATGATAGGAGAAGACAGGAGGGGGAGGGATGGAGCCAAGAGCTGGACAGGTGATTGGCAAAAGGGATATGAGAGGATCATGGGACAGGAGGCTCAGGGAGAAGGAAAAAGTGGGGGGGGGGGAACCCAGGGACAAGGGGTATAGTCAGAGTGACAGAGGGAGAAAAAGGAGAGAGAGAAAAAGAATGTGTGTATATAAATAAATAACGGATGGGGTACGAGGGGGAGTTGGGGCATTAGCGGAAGTTAGAGAAGTCACTGTTCATGCCATCAGGTTGGAGGCTACCCAGGCGGAATATAAGGTGTTGTTCCTCCAACCTGAGTGTGGCTTCATCTTTACAGTAGAGGAGGCCGTGGATAGACATGTCAGAATGGGAATGGGATGTGGAATTAAAATGTGTGGCCACTGGGAGATCCTGCTTTCTCTGGCGGACAGAGCGTAGGTGTACAGCAAAACGATCTCCCAGTCTGCGTCGGGTCTCACCAATATATAGAAGGCCACATCGGGAGCACCGGACGCAGTATATCACCCCAGCCGACTCACAGGTGAAGTGTCGCCTCACTTGGAAGGACTGTCTGGGTCCCTGAATGGTGGTAAGGGAGGAAGTGTAAGGACATGTGTAGTACTTGTTCTGCTTACAAGGATAAGTGCCAGGAGGGAGATCAGTGGGGAGAGATGGGTGTGACCAATGGACGAGGGAGTCGCGTAGGGAGCGATCCCTGCGGAAAGCAGAGAGAGTGGGGAGGGAAAGATGTGCTTAGTGGTGGGATCCCGTTGGAGGTGGCGGAAGTTATGGAGAATAGTATGTTGGACCCGGAGGCTGGTTGGGTGGTAGGTGAGGACCAGGGGAACCCTATTCCTAGTGGGGTGGCGGGAGGATGGAGTGAGAGCAGATGTGCGTGAAATGGGGGAGATGCGTTTGAGAGCAGAGTTGATGGTGGAGGAAGGGAAGCCTCTTTCTTTAAAAAAGGAGGACACCTCCCTCGTCCTGGAATGAAAAGCCTCATCCTGAGAGCAGATGCGGCGGAGACGGAGGAATTGCGAGAAGGGGATAGCATTTTTGCAAGAGACAGGGTGAGAAGAGGAATAGTCCAGATAGCTGTGAGAGTCAGTAGGCTTATAGAAGACATCAGTAGATAAGCTGTCTCTAGAGATAGAGACAGAAAGATCACGAAAGGGGAGGGAGGTGTCGGAAATGGCCCAGGTAAACTTGAGGGCAGGGTGAAAGTTGGAGGCAAAGTTAATGAAGTCAATGAGCTCAGCATGCGTGCAGGAAGCAGCGCCAATGCAGTCGTCAATGTAGCAAAGGAAAAGAGGGGGACAGATACCAGAATAGGTTTGGAACATAGATTGTTCCACAAAGCCAACAAAAAGCCAGAATGTTCGGGCTTCCTTCATAATTAAACTTTACAGTGTTGACATCATTTTATTGTTATCTTCCCTAATAACTTTTCTGTTATCTTCCCTGATATGTTTTAAATAGGTGAAAATGTCATGTCCATCTACTTTTTAAACCTGGACAACAGATTTCTTTCACGTAGATTGTTACATTCATAGTTTTTTTAGGTTGTGGAAGAAAATGAGTTTGGGCAGTTTCAATGGGCTCCTTATTGGCCGCAAGAGATTACTGGAATTAAGAAATGCGTTACTGCTGTAGAAGGTTTCTCCCAGCCCAGTACTTGTCATCTTAAAAAATTTTTTAAGGGGTAGGCTTGGCTTGAAGTAATTAAAGTAATCAAAACAGCTTGTTACTTTTATGTCTCCTGGTTTGGGCTAATGTCCTGGTAGTTTACCGCTTTCAATTGAACTTTGCAGCATCTGTTTTTATAGTATTATTACAGGTGTCCCCCGCTTTTCAAACGTTCGCGTTACGAAACCTCACTGTAACGAAAGACCTACATTAGTACCCTGTTTTCGCTAACAGAAGGTGTTTTCACTGTTACGAAAAAAGCAGCACGCGCCCCGAGCAGCCGCTCTCCCCCGGATTCGGAACTGCATTCTCACGGGCATTGCTTAAACACGTGCCTGTGAGCAGCCGTTTGCAAGGTGAGTTCTAAGGTATCGGAAAAGCCTGAAAGAGCTCGTAAGGGTGTTACACTTAGCGTAAAACCAGGCATAATTAAGCGTTTCAGTCGTGGTGAACAAAGTAAGGACTTAGTGAGTTTGGCTTGTGGAAGCTGACAAACATGATGTTGAAGAGGTTTTGGCATCCCATGACCAAGAACTGATAGATGAAGAGCTGATGCAATTTGAAGAGGAAAGGATAACAATCGAAACCGACTGAGTAATGATAAAGTACGACTTTAATTTTGAAAGGGTACGTCGGTTTAGGGGATATTTGCAGAATGGTTTGAGTGCTTACAAAGAACTGTATGATAGAAAAATGTGCGAGGCTAAGCAGTCAAGCAAGCCTTCCACATCAGCCCCAGCAGACGATGAACCTCGACCTTCGACACTGAGGCGGGCAGTCATGGGAGAAGATGAGCTGCCTGCTCTAATGGAAACAGACGATGAGATGACACCCCAGTGTCCCACCACCCCAACACCCAGGCCGCGGACAGACACCGATTCGCAGAGAATGCAGCAGTAGCCGGGAGACACACGGCACACCTTTAAGAAAAAAGCCGAAATAAACATGCTAATTAATTAGGTACTGCCCGACATGTAATTGTCGGCCCAGATCAGAGGCGATGCAATTGGCAATCGGCTCTGATCTGGGCCGAAAGTTACGTGCCGGGCGGCACCTAATTAATTAGCATGTTTATTTCGGCTTTTTTCTTTAAGATGTGCTGTGTGCCTCCCGGCTACCGCTGTACCATTGCGTGCTTCGCGGCAATGTATCGGGTCGCTGCCCGGAGGGTGGGGACCACTGCACCACCCCAATCTGCGACGACTCAGTCTAACACACCACTATCAGTGTGCTCCGCGCTTTCCCAATTCCAGTAAGTGATACTACACTGTACATACGTTATTTCTACTTTATATCGGCTGTGTATTTTTACGTGTTATTTGGTATGATTTGGCAGCTTCACAGCTTAAAGGTTACTGGAGAGCGCTTGTGTAAGATTTTTTGCTGACGGCGCTTATGTAAGATTTCCACTATGGAGAACAGTTCAGGCAATGATTGTGGAAAAGTACTTCTACTTTATATAAGCTGTGTATTTGTCATATCATTCCTGCTTTTACTATATGTTACTGTAATTTTAGATTTTATGTGTTTTGGGTCTGCGAACGCTCACAAAATTTTCCCATATAAATAAATGGTAATCACTTCTTTGCTTTACGACATTCCGGCTTACGAACCGTTTCATAGGAACGCTCTACCTTCGGATGGCGGGGGAAACCTGTATACGATTTATCGTATAGTATAGATTTTAAGTGGAGACTATTCCTCAAACACCAAAGGCATCTGCAGCAATCTGCTTTACAACCTTTGTTATATATCCTTTGCTTACTGCTGAATTGTTTAACACTTGTTTGACCGGTCAGATAGTTATTTGAATAAAATAATTTGTTCAGTCCCCATATATTCAGTTTTTCTTATCACTATGCTGTGTTTATAAAAGTTCAGTTTCCTGTGAAGAGTACAGGTAACAAGTTTCTCTATTTCAAAAACATTTCATGACTAATCCTATTGCCTATTCCTCCTGTAACTTCACAATGGTATGTTTATTCATGTCTGTTTTTGCATCTGTATAGATGTCTTTGCTAAAGACAATGTTATTATCTTCCTGTAGTTCAGATTCACTGTGCATGAAAGTATTTCTCTTATTCTGTTTGTGACTTCTGTTACCAGAGATGCTGCTTGAAGAGACGTCATTTTTTCAGTTGATCATGTGCCTTAAGGTTGTTATAGCTGGGGGTGGTAATGGGACAAGTTCTCACTACCTGTTAAATGCTTCCATGGTGTGTGCCTTAAATAGCCTCTGACAACCAAGTCCAGCATCTGCCTTATGTGTGACTTAGCTTCTAAGCCTGGCAGAACTGTTTCTACTGACAGGAGAAGGGGCAAAGCAGGTTACTGGCGCCTTAAAACCAGTCACTTCAGGCAGATGGGGCTCTTCAGCCGTAGTTGGCAGCTCCTCAAGGAGAAGGAAAATTGATCTCAAACCTCCACTGCTTCGCGTCTATACCTACTCATGGTGAAGGCTTTGGGAGTAAACCGCAAGGGAACAATCCGGAGCTGGAGACCCTAAGACAATCGTACATTGAGTTCAATGCTGACTCGCAACTCCTGCGATGTTGCTGGTTCCAATCTGTGTCGGTCTCTGCTGTTCCTTTGGATTCATCAGATGCATGAAGATGGGGAGCTTGCTACATTGGTAACAGCTTGCTCTCCATATTGTACTATCCAGGCTTGTGTATCTAGGCAGCCAGGATGCAACATCCATGGTCAACCCTGACTGACAGAGGCCTCACTCACTCACGTGCCAGTATTCTGTACACTATAGCGCATCACATCCGTTAGTCTTGCAGGACCATGGATCTGCGCCTGGAAAGTCTTGCTTCAGTCTGTGTTGGTAGAGCAGCGTCTGTTGTGGCTGTAGAGGCCCACACAGGAGTGATAGTCTCATCTGCAGTGACTGCACTTGAAGGCGCTGTCCTCCAGTGTTGTCTTGGTGCTGTTTTTTCGGCAAGTGTGCTTTTCTTTAGCATCAAGCCTCAGCTTCTCTTCTCTTTTTAGCCCTCCGCGTAGTTCCAGCCTCCAGCAAGAGCAATCGCTTGCAATGTCCTCCCACCTCGCGACGTTCATGTTCAGTGACTTCATGTCTCTCTTGCAGACATCTTTGAAACGAAGATGGGGCTGCCCTTGTGCTCTCTGGCTGGAGGCCAGTTCCCTGTACAGCAGGTCTTTGGGGATCCTCCTGTCTGACATGCAGTGTACGTGGCCCAGCCAGCGGAGACGGCGTTGTTGGAGCAGGGTGAAGAGGCTGAGTATCTGGGTGCGGGCCAGGACCTCGTTGGTGACTCGGTCAGTCCACTTGATGTCCAGAGTGCACCTCAGGCTGCAAAGGTGGAAGGCGTTGAGACGCTGCTCTTGTTTGGAGTAGAGGCTCCAGGTCTCGCTGCCGTAAATCAGTGTGCTGAGGACGCAGACCCTGTGGACTGCAACCTTGGTGTGCGTCATCAGCTTTCTATTCTCCCAGACTCTCTTTGTCAGCCTGGCGAATGTTGAGGCTGCTGGTCCGATCCGTCTGTTGATTTCAGGGTCTAGGGAGAGGCTATCCGTGATGGTGGAGACCAGGTATGTAAACTCGTGAACTACCTCCAGCTCGTAGTTGTTGATGGTAATGGCAGGGGGGTGCTCAACGCCTTGGCCCAACACGTTGGTCTTCTTCAGGCTGATGGTCAAGCTGAAGTCCTGGCAGGCTCTTGAGAAGCTGTCCATGAGGCGTTGCAGTTGCTCTTCAGAGTGTGTTGCCAATGCCACGTCGTCTGCAAACAACATGTCCCCGATGAGTACTTCACGAACCTTGGTTTTCGCCCTCAGCTGGGACAGACTGAACAGCCTCCCATCAAATCTGGTGTGGAGGTAGACACCATCAGTTGATGTTCCGAAGGCGTGCTTCAGCATGACTGCAAAGAAGATGCCGAACAGGGCGGGGGCAAGCACACAGCCCTGCTTCACACTGCTGCGGATGTTGAAGGCCTCCGAAGAAGAGCTGTCAAGAGCTGCCCTTCATGTCTGTGTGGAATGACTGAACTATCCTGAGGAGCCTGGGGGGACAACCAATCCTGGCGAGGATTTTGAACAGGCCGTCTCTGCTCATGAGGTTGAAGGTCTTCGTGAGGTCAATGAAAACAACGTACAGTGGTTGTATTTGCTCTTTGCATTTCTCTTGTAGCTGTCGAAGGGAGAAGATCGTGTCAATTGTGGAGCGTTCTGACCTGAAACCACACTGAGACTCGGGATATACCTTTTCGGCTATTTTCTGCAGTCTGTTCAGGACCACGCGGGTGAAGGCCTTCCCAACGATGCTCAGCAAGGAGATTCCCCTGTAGTTGTTACAGTCGCTTCTGTCGCCTTTGTTCTTATATAGGGTGACAATGTTGCAGTCTCTCATGTCTTGTGGCATTGCTCCCTCTATCCAGCACTGGCACAGTAGTTCGTGCAGGTTGTTTAGCAGGACGCCCTTTGCGCACTTGATGGCCCCAGTGGGCAGGCTGTCGATGGCTTTACTCAGCTGTTCGGCAGTCGGTAATGCATCCAGTTCCTCCATGACAGGCAGGCATTCCACGGCGTCTAGCGCGCTGACTGAGATGCTGCCTTCTCTAAAGAAGAGTTCAGAGTAATGCTCCACCCATCTGTCCATCTGCTTGCCTTTGTCTTTGATGGTCTCACCTGTTATGGTTTTCAGTGGTGCAGTCTTGCTCTGGGTTGGACCGATGGCTTTCTTGATCCCCTCGTGCACTCCACGGATGTTGCCGGTGTCAAATGATAACGAAAGCCTCCACATAGTTGCAGCTAGTAGTCATTTGCACAGCGTCTGGCTGTTTCCTGAGCCTTGCTTCTTGCTGCCCTTAGCGCTTGCAGTGTTGCCTGGGTGGGGTGGCGTTTGTGCTCTAGTAGTGCATCATGCTTTACCTCAATGACAGCGGTGAGCTTACAGTCCTGTGTCTTGCCCCGTTTTTTCCCGAAGGCCTTGAGTGCAGTGCTGTGGATAGTGTCCCTGAGAGAGTCCCATCTCTGCTGAGCATCTCCTTCTGGTGGGTCTGCAAGGAGAGCATCCTCCAGTGACTTGATGAACTCCTCCGCTTTGTCTGGGTGTTGTGTCTTATTGGCATCGATGCACTGCTTGCCTGGAGGCTTGGCGTAGTGCATTTTCTTTGGCCAAAGTCTGATCTTGCAGCAAACCAGAGAGTGATCTGTGTCACAGTTGGCACTCTGAAAGGAGCGAGTCATGAGCACGTTTCTCAGGTGACGGTGTCTTGTGATTATCAGGTCTAGCTGGTGCCAGTGTTTGGAGCGGGGATGTCGCCAAGACACTTTGTGCTGAGCTTTGGTCTGGAAGTAGGTGTTGATGACACACGATTCGTGGAGCATGCAAAGCTTGAGCAGTCATTGCCTGTTGTCATTCATGCTGCCAATCCCATGCCGCCACAGGCTGCTTGGCCAGGAGTTGTGGTCAGCACCCACTCTGGCATTGAAGTCGCCAAGTAGCAGCAACTGTTCCTGACTTGTATCATCATTGAGAGCTGGTCATAGAACTTGTCCTTTGCATCTTGTGTAGAGTAGAGGGTTGGGGCGTAGATGCTGACAAGGTTGACAGGCCCGTCGGATGTGTGGAGTCGAAGCGAGAAAATCCGCTCCGTCCCTTTCTCACTAGGCTCTACCATCTTCAGTAGCGAGTTCCTCACGGCAAAGCCGATACCATGCTCTCTGGTCTCGTCTGAGCCCTTCTCCTGCCAGAAGAAGGTATAGTCTGTCACGTAGGGTTTCCGATTCTGCGAGACGTGTCACTTGGAGCGTTGCGATGTCCACTTGGAGTCTCAACAGTTCATTGTTAATCACTGCTGTCTTGGGTGTGTCGCTGATCTCCCGAAGGTCATCTGATACACCAGTGGTCATAGTCCGTATATTCCAGCATCCTAGTCTGAGTGCTGGCTCCTTTCTTTGTCTTCTTGTGCCTGGTGCAGTGTTTACAGTCCGCAGTTCGGGCTACTTGTATCCCTAAGCTCCACGCACCCAGTGGAGCGGGTGGACTGTGGCAGGACAGCACCGAATTGGCAGGGGGCTGCCCAGCTTGAAGCGGGCGGTAGCTGTCCAGTGAGACGCGATGGTCCCTCCCTCTGTCGAAGGCAACCCCTGGCACCTTGCTCTACACCAAACGAGCACAGGCTTATAACCGGTAGACTGCTGCTTTCCGTGTTGTGCCGTTGTGGTAAGGCAACACAACACTGGAGTGTCCTCTCCAGGGCGCAGGCCTGGGCAAGGTTGTATGGAAGACCGGCAGTTGCCCACGCAGCAAGTCTCCCCTCTCCACGACACCGATGTTGTCCAAGGGAAGGGCAAGGGCCAATACAGCTTGGCACCAGTGTTGTTGCAGGAGTTGCCAGAACGAGGATGAAGGCAATGTCGGACTGCCTTAGGGACTCCAGCTCTGGATTTGTCCTCAGGGTTTACTCCTGAAGCTTTTCCCATGAGTGGGTATGGCCGCAAATCGAGTTTTCCCTCTCTCAGATGGACTGCCTTCCCAGGCTGACGAGCTCCATCTACCCGAAGCACTGGTTTTAAGGCACCAGGACCCGCCTTCACCCCTTCTGTCAGTAGAAACAGTTCCACCGACTTAGAGGCTAAGCCACATGAAGAGGCCAGGAGTTGGACTTGGTTGTCAGAGGCTATTTGAGGCGCATGCTGTGAGGAGCACTTTTAGGTAGTGGGAGCTTGTCCCCACTACCACTCCTTGGCTTGACAACCTTAGGAACCCGCATGCCGAACTTTAGGAACCCGCAACCATTCCTAAGGTTGTCAAGCTGGGGAGTGGTAGTGGGGACAAGCTCCCACTACCTAAAAGTGCTCCTCACACTATAGTAGAATGCTGCTAAAATGTAAGGGTATATTTTGTATTGTGTTTTCTTATTTCGTTTTTCAGATCCACAGGAAGATGTGATCTGATTAGTCAACCTTTGCCATTTTTCTATGTCAGTTGAACTCCACCCCCCCCCCCAGTTGGTTTCTTTTAAATTAATATTAGCCTTGTATAGTGTCTGGGTGAGAGGGGTACCAGAAAGATGTGGGAATTTAAAATAAGCCATCTGTAGACATGTAAGTGATACACATGCTATAAATTGAGCAAGCTGAACAAATTCCAATTTAGATAGGTTATCTGCCAGTAATATTGGCTGTAGCAAATTACATTTGGCATTTTTGGAATTAAATTACTTTTGTAAAGATATTGATTATATTTGGAAAAGACATACGTCCACCTGGAACTTGATTAAATAACCTGGCTAAGAACAAATTGAAGCCTTTTTGGATTTTGAGTTGAGCCGATTTTGGGCCATTTGACTGTGGTTTTGAAAATAGTGATTTTGAATATAAAATGTTCTTATATTAAAAACAATAGTTTAAAAAGTTTTCAAATTGTAGGGTTCATCAAGAATTGAAGTAGTGCTGGTAAGGACTTGAGTATTCATTATCACTACCAGGTTTTGAAACAGAAGGCTGATTTTAGTGATATTGAGCTAAGTTGATGGTGTACTGTACTACATACAGAAATGAGCTTCAGCAAACTGACACATTTTGTACTTTTTCTGAAAGTGCTATCCAATGACAATAGAAAATAATGAGCATGTTTAAACAAACCCGTGCTCCATTAACATTTTTCCATGATACTGGTGAAGAGTGGGTTATGATGCAAATATCTGATTCTTGTTCGAAAATATTTAGGCTTGTGTCTAACAGCTGCAAAAACAAGTATGTACTCGCATCTTATGAAGATTGAGTTATTTTAAAAAGCACATTGTCAACTTTTTCAAAATGTCATTTTAACATTTAGCAAGCTCCTGTTGAATATGATTGTCAGTTGATGTTTATTTTTCAAAAGGAACAAAGAAACTGTCTTAGTATTTCAAAAAGAGTTCACATATTTTAAAACCGAAGCTGTAAGACATCTGGCTTGTTGAAGCAAGTACTGATCAGGAAATTCTTGTTTGAAACTTGTAAACTGTTTTTGTTTGAAGTGCTCATCAGGTCAGGCAGCAAAGGGGGAGAGTGAAACATCAAATGTTTTAAATTGATGACCTTTCAAGCCTTATTGTACCTTCGTGCCTGGACTAGCTTTCAGAAAGATATATCCAGTTTCTTGTCCTGTTCTTTCATGATGGACTTCAAAAATTTTTCTGTTTCAAATATGCAACTGACTACTACTGCCACAGTAGTGTAGCGGTTAGTGTGATGCTCTTACTGCTAGGGGCGATGGAGTTTGTAGTTTAATTCTGACATCATCCAAAGTAGTCTGCATGTCTTCTTCGTGAATGTGTGGGTTTCTCCCAGTCCTTCAGTTTCCTCACACAGTGCAAAGACGTTTTTGTTAGTAGGTTAATTGGTTATTGTAAAGTGTTCAGTGATTAGGCTATGGTTAAGTCGGGGTTGCCGGGCAGTGTGGTTCAAAGGGCGGGAAGGACCTATTCTGTAATCCCTAAATAAAATAAAAAAATAAATATTTTGCACCTCAAAGTTTTTGCAAAATGTTTGGAAAATTACACCATCTGGGTGATCTTATTTTCTCCCCAAAGCTAACTGTTCTCATACAGTAATCAGAAGAATGTGGAGCAGTCCAGTGTTACGCCGTAATAGATATGTGCTCACCACTAATGTATCTGTTGTTGGTGACAGACCTGTGCCCACTACTGTTGTACACATCTTTTATTGTGATGGACTCATTCCCACCTACACTGCAGGGTTGATTAGAACTGAATTTCTGGGATTCAGAATAGTTTTGATCCCTGCTGCCACTTCTTTTGAGGACTTGCAGCTGCAGTGGGAGTTCAGAGAATGGTTAGCAAGTCCTGAATGTGGGAGAATAGGCATGGTAAACAGCTAGACAGAGCTGGAGAGGGGCTGAGGAGATGGATGCAAACTCGCTTTGCAAAACATATGAATTTTGACAGACTGTTCATGTACATCAAGCTGCTTCAAGGACTAATGGAAATAAAAACTTGTATATGTAGGGAGGGAATAAATATTGATACTCCATTTGATAAAACTTTTTTTTTAAATTGAGTATATCTCTTTTACCTGTTTGAGTCCATGCAGGGCTGCTGCATTGTTGCATTTGGCAAGGCCTTTGTTTGCAAAATGCTCCTTTGGCAACTTTATGAATGCTGCCCCTCAATGGCTGAAAAAATATCAGTTGTTTCTTTAGTTGCTCTGTATGTGTGCCTTTCTCACTGGTGGGTGTAGATTTGTCAACGGGCAACAGGCCTTCAGAAAGCAGTGTGGTCACAACACAGCATGTTTCATTGTTATTTCATTGTTACCCCTCTCTCTACCCAGTTATATATCTAAGGCTCTTCATCAGCTTTTTTAATCTATTAGAGGGATATTTATTTTTCTCCTTTTAGTGCTATTATTTCTGTTGAATTTGGTCATCATGTCATCCATTTTTTTCAACATAAATATGCAAGATCACATAATTATCTAGTTTGGGTATAAACACCACACAAAAACAAAACAGCCATCAAGTTGATGAGATTTTGAACCCGACCTTTGAGTCAACAGCCCAACCTTTTACTGTTATTCTGTAGGTCTTTTGTATACTGTGCGTCTGGTTCTTCTAAATTCAGTGCGACATTTCAGTCTTATGTTTAAAGTTGTATGTTGTCTTATTGTACAAGAACTGTATTCACGCCTTTATCTTGAAAACAAGGAACCTTAACCAAACCAAACTTCTGCTTGGATTTGACAGCAGCCTGGCTTGTTTCTGCAGATCAGTTTTATTCCTCAATAACCTCTTTATGTTGAACTCTCCTTTGATGGAGACTGGTTGAACCAGTTTCCAGTTGACTGTAAAACCAGTCTGACCGGCCTGTTGTGCCAACAAATTCTGGTATGATTCCCAGTCCCAGAGAATGTTCAGACCTGCTCAACCAGTTGTGAAAAGCATATTAGGTTATCCATTGCATTTGTACATATGCCTTTGCAGAATCAGACAGGCAGAGCTGAGAAGCAGCTTTCACTGTGATCAACTGTGGTCCATGTGCGTTGCCTTCTGCAATTCACTTGTAAGAGCGTAACTTCTGACAAGAACAAGATCAAATATTCATGATTACTCAGATTTTAAGTTTAAAGGTATGTGACATAATGCTTGATGTATTTTCACTTCACTTTCAATATTAAATGTGCTTGTTTGTGGTCTGAAAGATATTTTTTGGGAAGTAGAAGTAAAGGTTCTTTCTGTAAGTCTTCAAAAGGACTCATAGCTTGGTTGTGTAAAAAATATTACTTTTATCAAGAAAAGGTAATCTGTTAAGTTTCTACTTTTTTAGGATTTTTAATTTGTTACATTTACTGTGAAACATTTTGTTGAAAGTGTCTACGTAAGACACATACTCCTGAAACTCAGAAAACAAGAGTACTTCTAGCTTTTATTTGGTAATTGATTAACCAGCTGTCCAATAGCATGTGAGAAGCAGAACAGAAAGGAATGGGGGCATGTTTTGTCATGTCTAACAATACTGGAAATCTCAGCATTTTAAGTAAATTACGTCTTCTGTACTGTCGCAGAGCTCCAGTTCTGCTTCATTCAATATCTGTGGTTGTAGAACACCATTGCAGTCCATGTTGTTGTGGAGATGGCAGTGACCACATTAGTTAGACCAAGTCTTCAGGTTAATTCATTATAATTGAGCACAGGAATTGCTGGCGATGAGATTTAAGCTCTAACATATTCATTTTATTTTACTTATTTGCATGATACAGCTGACCCTGCTGACCAATCATAATGTTAATTTGATATCAGATTGTCTTTGGCAGAAGAATGCACACTGCATCTGCAAATGTTGTCTCTCCACTAATATTCTAGAATTTTATCTTGAAAGAGATTGATCTAATTTCCATACAGTGGACTGGTTTGTGTCTCCATAAAATGCAGTTTCATATCGATGGCATAAGATTGGCAAGTTTGTTCACCATAACATTCCTCCCCTTCTGGGTACCTTACCAGGTCTCTCATAACATCATGAAACCTCATTCAATTGCTGACTCAAGATGGGCTCAGATTAAAGATGACATGAGTTTGAACTTTTAACACTGACTTTGCAACATTTTCTTTTTCCCTGTTTCTTTCCGACAATTGGCAAAAACCCCAGGATTTTCCCACCTCCAGCATTCTCCTTTCTGGAATTACAAACTCCAGTTCACCTAAGATTGTTCTGGCATCTGTCAGTCTCCAGCTGCTGCTCACACAAGTTTTTAACTGCTTTCTTTACAGTGGTAAACTTTTCCATCCTTGGCCCCTGTACTCAAGGAATAATTCCAAGTCCTTTCCTTAGCCTTCCTAAAGTCTTATTTCACTTTCTCAATCTAGGAATTGCCCCATAAGTATTTAGTTTACAGATGTGATGAGCAGTTTGGGTAGCTTTGGAGAGAGTTTGCAGCTTGGGTATTTAAAAAAATAAAATATTGCGCTCAGTTATTTCTTGGAATGTTTGAGGTTGTATTTGTTCCTTTACTTGAAAGCATCCATTCATTCACCTGCAGAAGGGAGGACATTGGTGGTGGGCACTGGGAAAACATTTTCTTTTAATCTCTAAAGTATTTTTATCTCATCTGTTTGGCAGGTGAAGATTGATTTAGGTGGATGTTATTCTAACTGCAGTATGTAGCTTTGAAGATCTACATACAAACTACCATGAACAGCTCCAGCGTGAGTTGTGGGAGTCCAAGCACTGGGAGCACAACTGACACTACTGTAGATTTATTTAAGGATGTTTGGACCAAACTGAAAGAATGCCATGACAACGAAGTGCAAGGTGACTATTTCAGCTCAATTAGCATCATGCTTACTTTAAATTTCCTTGAGCAAGGTGGTCTTTATAAGGGTTTTGCTTACAATGTATTAGAAAATAATGAAATAGCAAGAGGAACTTGCTCCCTGCCCCCTTGCTCATTCCCTGTATCCCTTGCGTGCACTTTTTAACCCCTAACACCTCCCCATAATAGTAAAGGTTATCCTGTTAATTTTCGTAATTCATCAGTATTTTATCTTAAAGCCATTTTATTTTTGGGGTACTTTTTTCAATTTATGCAATTATTTCATAAATGTAATAAATAATGCTCCCTCAATTCTTTTCAATTTGCTGCCTCTAGTCTTTACACTTCTTGAAATTTTGCTTAAATTGTTTTTAAGGATTGCATATCTTTTCTAGATCAAGGAATTACTACACAGTATTATTCTTGCTGTGGCTTTGTCCACAATAAGGAATTTTTATTTATACATAAAGCAAATATCACAAGATCAGAACCAGCCATTTGGTACAATTTCTAAAGTACCAGCCAATATAGTCTGGGCCGTAGGTTTCACGGATTAATCACTGTTTATAATTGCAAACAGTTGCTGGAAATCCAAGTAGCATATACACACAATGTTGGAGGAATTCAGCATCTATGGAAAAGAGAGTTTATAATTATGGTGTTTACATATGCCTTGGGTGGTGCTGGTGCTTACACTGAATGAAAATGTTTGTTCTTTCCTTTACGGTTTGGGGAGGAATAGCAATGGAGTTAGTATTGGGATAGATTTCCAGGGAATTTCACTGTTTAAACACGGTAACCATATACTGTAAACATATACTGTGTGACATCATTTTGCAGTGTTCCTAAGGGTCTTCCTTTGCACTTTCTCAAATGAATTGGAGAATGCACACAAAAGGGTTGGGTGAGACCAGAACTAGTGGTCATGGGTTAAAGGTGAAAGATGAAGTGTTTAAGGGGAACTTCACTCAGAGGGTGGGTGAGAGTGGGGAGTGAGCTGTGGGTTCGATTTCAACATTTAAGAGAGATTTCAGTAGGTACATGGATGGGAGGGATTTGGAGGCTCGTGGTCCAGGTGTGGGTTGATGTGACTTGGCAGGATAATAGTTCGGCACAGACCTGATGATCTGATGGTCCTGTTTCTGTGCAGTCGTGTCCCATGACTCTATAAAATCTTGCTTTGTCTGTGGTCTTCAGTTTCTTCAAATAGTCCCTCAAAATAAGTAAGATGATCTTCGTTGAAGGAGATTCCAGTGGCTCGGAGCGGACTTGCTTGCTATTTTAGCATGAACAAGTTAAGTTCTTACCTCAACGTGCCTTATAGAATGCTGCTTAGGTCAAATTACGCAGTGCTGGTGAAACCATATATCACTGTGTTAAGGTATGGAACCTCATGCTTTCCCTAACCTATTGCACATCAGAATCAGGTTTATTATCGTTGTCTTTTATGATCTGAAAATTGTACAGAACAAAGACATAAATTTACTATAAATTACAAAATAAAAAGTGCTAAAAGGGAATGTGGCATGGGCCATTCAGAAATCCGATGGCAGAGATGAAGAAACACACATCAAAGTTGCTGGTGAATGCAGCAAGCCAGGCAGCATCTCTAGGAAGAGGTACAGTCGATGTTTCAGGCCGAGACCCTTCAGTCAGTCCTGATGAAGGGTCTCGGCCTGAAACATCGACTGTACCTCTTCCTAGAGATGCTGCCTGGCCTCCTGCGTTCACCAGCAACTTTGATGTGTGTTGCTTGAATTTCTAGCATCTGCAGAATTCCTGTTGTTGACAGAGATGAAGAAGCTGATTCTGAATGATTTAGCAATCCATACCAACTTACTGATGTATCTGATTTTGGCAAAATGTAATGAGGCTAAAATCTCTGTAGAGTACCTTTAAGGCAGTAATAATTATGGCTGGATGTTTGGGATATAGTGTGCATTCACTGTGTCTACAACACATTCTTGGCTTCTGTTATCTAAGCATGACTCTGAGCCAGGTGTTGAGCCAGGAATTTACTGCTGATTTCGAAAGATATCTACCCTTCTGAAATTTCTGTAGTCAGGAACTTCAGAAAAGAAATCATCTGCTGATTCTGCTCTAATACTATTACTCAAAGTGGTTTGAATCCAAAGACCAGAGGTTGGACTAGAGCCATGGTCCAATACCATTAAGAAAGTGGTTTGTGGACCCCAGGTTGAGAAACCCTGCCCTAAACTGATAATACTTGTAGAAAGCCAGATTCCACTTTTGCAACTGCATCTGTGAAGTCAGTAGATTTCTGGGATTTGATACTTCAAGAAGCTTTTTGTTGGTGCTTTATATTACCACCAATAGGACAGGGTCTGTATCTTGCCTGGCTGTGTCATCATGGAGTCTTTACAAAATGGATCTTCATCATCCAATGAAATGACAATGGTCATGAAACAGAAATGTGATCTGCTTAAAGAAGATGAAAGCCTTTCGTTAATTATTGCATAGAGTAGTTTAGAATTTGAATGTTATAACCCCAAAACTTTTCCTCTGTCTTCTACCTTTAAAGATGTTTCACAATAGTTTTTTTCCTATAACAATTCTTTAAATCACCAGAGCATACTATACAGATCACTTTTAATCAACCTGCATGTTTTATGAAATTGCTAAATATGTGTAATAATATTATGTTGAAAATTAGCATTACCACTTAATTGTATTTTCTTTAAGCAAGGCAATTCATGAATGAATACACTTTTTCGGGCTTCCAGCCGGGTAAAGATTGTAACCAATGTTTAGATGACAAATTCTGCAATCGTCATGAGAGATGATGCCTAGGCATATCCGGTGTTATTTATACCCCCATAGTCTGTCCCTCCTGACTGGTTAGTCCTCATTCAATCAGGTTTCTGCTCTCCCACCTTGTTTGCAATCGAATTCCAGTTCTTACTTAGAGTGAGACCTTTATTTTAATGGCTTCCTTTATCAGGCGGTCCCAAAAGCCATTGGCATGGCACAGTGGTTTTGTGCCATCAAAGTCAATCCTATTGCCATTGCAAATCCAATGTTCTGTTACTGTCGATTTCTCCAGATAACCCAAATGGATACACCTCCCTGATGCGGGTTTCTACTGTGTGTCCCATCTGACCGATGTATGCTGCTCTGATTTCACAGGGAATCCTGTAAACACCAACTGACCTGAGTCCCAAGTCCTCTTTGACCTGCATAAGCTGTGATTTGAACTTCCTTGCTACTACTCATTTCTCCATCCTTCAATGTAGTTGAGTGAAGTGATTGAGTGAAAAGAGGGAACATAACTGCATAAAATATTTTGCCCATTCACAGCATGAAATGGCTACACTTAATGTTTCTTAATGTTAGTTAAGGTGAAAAGCAGTTTGTCATCTGGTACATTTGTTAATGAGGTTGAGTGAAGCATTTAAACGTTTGTTAAAATCCTTTCTCATTCATCAAGTATACATCTTAAGGGTGTGGTATTAGGGTAGATGCATTTTCAGCCGTTGGGCAAGCATTTTTAAAATCTTAAACAGTGGTTAAGTTCTGTGCCAAAGCTTTTAATTTTCCCATTGCTAATATCAAATTCAGGTGCAGCCAAACTACTAAAACAAAATTATATATTGAAATCCAAAAAAATACAGATGCTGGAAATTTGAAAACATAAAATGTTGAAAACACCTAGCAGGTCAGAGGTTAATTCTGTTTCTTTTTTTGATTATTTGCAAAATTTTATTATTTTATCCATTTTAATACTGTATATGGCTTTTGAAGTCTTTGTGCATATCATTGTACTAGTGCAGGTGTTAAGTATAAAATGGCTTGCTTAAATGTGCTACAAGCCATTTGGCTGTACTACAATGTAGTCTGTTGTGAAATTATGACTAACTGCATTTCTTTTGAGAGCTGGCCAAGATGATGTAATCTATTCATGTAATGTTTACAGCAGATAACTTGATTAGATCAATACTGACCATGACCAGGTACAATTTTAATACTAGATTCAGGCCGAAGGGACAGTTTCCTGTAATGCTAAAAATATGAAAATTGTAATGAATTTACATAATTTCCTACTTAGGAACTTAAAATTTCATTTGCTATGGCTCAGTTTGCAGCTAGTCTCTCGCTTTTTACTTTAGAGATTTATCACCACCTTTGAGGAAAATTGACATTAGCTCTGGTATATCTGGGCCATAAGTATCTGCATAATGTGATAACTTTAATATTACTTTGGGGTCAGATCCTGCTCTCTGCTGTTTAAAAACATTTGCAGACATATTTTAAATAGGTCATAAGAGCTTATCAGAAATTCCTAGTAAACTTGTTGGAATTTATTTGTCTTAATATTTTCTTTAAAAAGTTACTTCTTAGTGGAAGAAATTTCATAAAATATAAAGCTAACAGGCGGAGGCTGCATGAGAACGCATGTTTGTATAAGCTACTTGAAAGATCTACCATATTTGAAATCACAACCATGTGATTGTTGGAATCATTTAATTTGGAAAGCATTTTGTTGGAAATCATGTAACTCCCTTTTCATCTCCCTCTTACCATTAATAGAAATTGGTAAGCATGTTTTAAGGTCGAGGGCTCCATATTTAGTTAATTGCTTGAAGGGGCAAGTACTATGTTTCTAATATTTTATGATTTTGTGTATTGTCTTATTGATACGAGCCTTTGTTCTGTACTCGGGAGGAAGTGGGAGTTTTTCAGCTGCCAAGGCTACAGAGAGAGCAGGCCTGGAACCACATCCATGGCAGTGACTGTCTTGCGCTTAGGGTGTTCAGTGTAGGTGACCGCATCCCGGATCACATTCCCTATGAAGTTGGTCAACAGCAATTTTCTGCTCACTGCTGTTATTTACCTTCCACCTCTCTAATCACATTGCAGCTCTTTTTCTGTATCTTCTGGTACCCCTTCCCTGCCCATTTAGTTAAAATCCTCATCAAGATTGTTTCCCATCAGCTAATTCCAGATGCTGATGTAATTAAGGTATGGTCACAAATTATGGTAAGTCTTTAGGTGCATTTTGTATTAATGGCACTATGTTTGTTTCTAATACTTAGATTTCTTAAATAAGTTCTCTTTTTTTAAAGCATGTTGAAGCTTGACTTATCTTACTCATGGATCTAATCACTTTTAGGTTACTTACTAAAAGTAACCTAACTTTTAGGCTACAGCCTATTAAATTTTAGGTTATAATAGACAACTTCAGTTTTAAATTAAGGTAGTGTTGTTTGGCTCTGTAGGCTTCTGATAAAATTTGCAGATAGGAAAAAAATGTTGCATTAATTACCATTTTTGAGGTGACCTTGTTCGTGTTAACCCTACTGCTGCAATTTGACATTGAGTGAAGGCAGTGCCAAATATGCAGAGTGAGTGAATGTGTGAGAGAGAGAGGTGGGAGGGTAGGCAGTGGATGAGAGGTGACACCTTTTTACTTTTTTAAATAACTGTTCCAACTAATTTTGGCACAGAGGGACAATTTAATGTAATGCATGGTCCAAATACGCCTGGAAAAACTAAAAACATGTACAAGTTACGAATCCTCTTACTAATCCCAATATTGGTTTTGTTTTCATGTAAGGAATATTGTTGTAATTTGTATGTCAGAGTGCCTTCTTGAGCTTGCTGACTTTCTTTCTGGCTACATGTGTAGCCTTTTTTTTTCTTGCACTAGTACAAGAGTTACACTTCTTGACCAAAGGTCCTGTTGTCTTATCGTTAATCTTGCATCTAAATATTTTTCTTGTGCTAGCACCTCTATGAATATGAATAGTTCTACTGCATTTCTGCCCTTACAACAAGCTCCCATTAAGCCAGAAGGGAGATGAGCAGTCTCCCTGAAAATTGCTAAGTGGCTGTTTTAGAGGAAGACTGCTTTTATTTATTCAGCTTCCAGTGAAGACTCTCAGCTTTAGCATACATTTCTAGTATCCACCACACTAATCACCCACACTGTGCTGGATGTGAAACATTAGCTTCCTAGCAGCTTTAGAATCCCTGAAGTTTTAATGTTGGGAGAAAGGCCTCTATTTTAATTATTTAATTTGTTTCGATTTGATAGGAGTTTGGGTTTGAATTACATGTTGTGCAGTACTCGACTGAGTTATTCCTCTTGTTGGAGGCTCAGATTGCGCTTGTTTCAATTTGGAATGCTTTGTTAAGTGGAATGCCTGTTCATACAGGAGCTGTATTGTTGGGAAGTCTCATACCTTTAGGTGGGTGTGGACCAGGATTAAAGTTCATATCAAATGGTTTTAATTGCAGTTACCTGTTTGATAGAGCAGTTGAAAGGCTTTCTTTCCACTCCCTTCTATTTAATTATCGATTCACAAAATGGAACGAACGCATACGTACACACAGACGCGCGCACACACACAACACATCTACAAGTGCTGAAAGTTTATAAAAGACTTGCTTTAAAAAGCTGCAAGCATGTTTTTATCCCATTTTTCAAAAAATAGAATGAAGACCATAAGATGTAGGAGCAGAATTAGACCATTCACCCCATTGAGACTGCTCTGCCACTCCATCATGGCTGATGTATTATCAGTGTGGTGGAGATGCGTCTCTACCAAAGGAGGTGTAAAGTGTTCCCTCTGACCTTCAGTTCACCCTTGGGCAAGGTGTAGCACCTCCTGGATCAGGGTCACGTGAAGTCATGGAAGCAGGTGGGGGCTGGTCGTATGAGTAGCTAGCGTAGGGCTGTGCAACCACTGATGCCAGGCAGACAATCTCTGATAATGGCTGGGGTCACCTGTCTTGTAAAGGCACTTTCCAGAAGAAGGCAAGAGCAAACTATTTCTGTAGAAAATTTGCCAAGAATAATCACGGTTGTGAGACCATGGTTGTCTACATCATACAACATGGTGCATAATGATGATGATCAATTTTCTCTCTCAGCCCCATTCTTCTGCATTCTCTACATAACCATTGATACTCTTACTACTCGAGAACCTATCAACCTCTACTTTGAATAAACCCTCCACAGCTGTCTGTTGCAACGAATTCCACAGATTCACCACCCTCTGGCTAAAAATATTCCTCCCAATCTCTGTTCTAAAGAGACATCCTTGTATTTTGAGATTGTGCCCTCTGGTCTGAGACTCACCCACTGTTGGAAACAACCTCTCCGTGCCCACTCTATCTAGACGTTTCAATATTCAGTAAGTAAACTAGTGATTATCTAATAAAATATGCATGTTTTTAGATTGAACAATTAATCATTGATATTATAAGATTTAAAAAAAAATATTTTTCTTTACTTATTGGAATACAGCGTGGAATGGGCACTTCTGGCTCTTCAAGCTGTGCCTCCCAGCAGTCCCCGAATTTAAGCCTAGCCTAATCACAGGGCAATTTACAATGACCAATTAGCCTACCAACTGGTACAACTTTTGGACTGTGGGAGGAAGGAAACTGGAGCACCTGGAGGAAATCCACGTGGTCACAGGAAGAACATACAAACTCCTCACATATAGCGGCAGAAACATGGCTAACCACTATGCTACCATGTTGCCCTTTTTACTCTATAAAGTAATTGATTCACATCTAGGTTTTGCTTTGAGATAACATGCAGAACTTGATATTGTTCCTGTTGCAGGGATGTATAGGAGGCATATATTTCAATTCAGGTTTCACAGCTCTGCTGGCAACAAGATCCATTTAGCAAGCAGAACCAAATCTGTTTTGATTCAAACATGTAAGCATTTAAGCAAGTTGTGCAGAGGAGTAGGGTATCTCATGAATAACTATTATTCATTAAATATCCTCAGTTAAGTGTGTTGCTTTTTATAGAAAAGAGCGTCATCGCAGCTTACAAGTAATTTGATTTATAATTACACAGAAACAGAATAAATGCAGTAGAGTGAACATCAATAGACAAATTTCAGCACTGTAAATTGAAGATCATGTGCCTGAACTTATACTATTTTACTGAATCTTGGAGCTGTCAACTAGGTCTTGCCAGAAGCTATAAAAGTCACACTTGCTGTCAAGAAAGGTCTAAGTTTGCACTTGTGCAGAGAGATGCTGTAGGAGAAGTACTCATTTGAGAGTGTGGGCAAGACCCACTGATATAAGCCACTCACTTGACATTATATTTTAAAAATCAATCCAAGCACTAATGATATAAACAAACCACCCACTTTACATCATTCCTTTTACTCATTCGTGAGATGTGAATTATATAAAGTGACAAGGTTATTTAATCTTGCTGCGTAAGCCATTATCTGAGGAGATGTGAATGTACAAATCACTACAGCTAGCAGTAAATGTCTCGGACTTTATGCCTGTATTGTGAAACATCTGCAGGAGATTGGTAATATGGCTGAGAAATTCCTGTGGAGTTATACTGGGATTAGATGAGTAATCTCTCATAATAAATTTCTCTTTTGTTAGGCCTGTCCTCAGCCAGTGAAGCATTTTCTCATTGAATTCAATTTGCCAGGGTTTCCTGTGGTCAGCAAGGTCAAATGTTGTTTTGGGGTTAAGAATGGCCATATTCGTCTCTTCTGGAATTAAGCTATTTCACTTGAGTTTGAAATCGGGTTGGAAAGAGAAAGTGGACCAATGTGGTCTTGTAGTCTCAATCAATCACTGGTGAGCAGGTTATCAGAAAGTACTCTCTGATTGCAATATTAATGATGCCTTCTAACTAATGGTAATTAACCAGATTGTATTAATCCTGATTTAGTTAGTCAGGAAACACACATCAAAGTTGCTGGTGAACGCAGCAGGCCAAGCAGCATCTGTAGGAAGTTTTGATCTGACCTGTTAGCTGATTATAGTGTTTACCACAAATGCCATTGTTATGTTATAACTGCTCCAGATTGGCATTTTCTCTATGGCCACTTCTTTTATTTTCTTAACACATCATGAAACCTGATTGGTTCCCTAGTTTGGAAGAGAAAGTAGTCTCATGTTTCAGGAAGTAATATGTAAGGGAGCTGTTTGAATTCTTGGTCTGAACTGGGGGACTTGGCTGAATCAATCTTATTTTAGTGCAGACATGGTGCCCTCTACAAATGGGATGATATCCATGAGTAATGTGACTTATATGAATCAAAATTTAATCTGGTAGTTTACTCCGCTCTTGTTTATTTTGTTGCCACACCATAGATGTTGTGTGATAGCTGTATCATTCAGGACTTGGTCAGTGATGGTACTACCAAGCCAATCTTGATGGACACTAAAGTATCCAACCAGTTTACTTACTATGCCCTACTTTCTTTCATGCTTCTTGTAAGTATTGCTCCACACTGAGCAGTCTGATTTTATCATTAGTCGGAAGATGGTAGGAGGTAATCTGTAGGGTTTCTTCATCTGTGTGAAGAACTGATACTCTGGGCTTAAAGTTTAATGATTTGTTTTTGAGGACTCCCAGGGTCACTCCTTCTTGCCTGTAATCCACTGGCGTATCCAGGGATGATGTAATTCGGGATATTGGCTACACTGTGTGATTCTGAGAGTCTGATTGCATCAGACTTCCGGTTTGGTCTGTGTACCTGGTTTCTCAATTTAGACATGTCTGTAGATGTTAAAGGTTTATTATATCATTGACAGGGCTGGGTGAGGCTGTTGACTCCAATATCCAGGTCAAAAACAGGTGGGCTGCCTTATTTTATCTTTGCTATTACGTGGATATCATTACTAAGATTAATCAACCTTTTCAAATATCCCTAACCACTCTGAATAGAGTGAGTGGAGAGATCCAGTTACAAAGATCCCAAGGATCTTAAGTATATGATCATCTACTAAATTACTCTTTGAACTTAAATCAATATTTGAATTTCTTTCTTGTAAAAAAAAATAATACTTCATTATGTAGAGAACTAGATGCAGGAGTTAAGTACGTGGGATTTAACTGGTTGTTATTCATCTGGAGTAGACCCCTTTCAAAACAGGGTCATATATATGAAAGTTCTAAGTGCAGATTATCTACTGCTGTAACTAGTTTTTCAGGTTATTTGCATTCAACTGTACAATTTACTATCCTGCTTCAACCTAGGTGTGTAGCAATCTAAAAGCGACTACTGTACAGTAATAATCACATAGCGAAGTATTAAAATATTGTAGCTTTTGAATTATCCACTTTAATAGCTAATCAAACAATGTTAATCACCCCTTAGAGAGGCAAACAGGTCAGTCAGTCTTATTGGAGGCAACAGACAACGGTAATACTTGTGAGTCTACTTGTCAGAACTGCTCTTGGAAGAGCCAAAGTATTAACTTGTTTGTTCTTGCCACAAATACCAACTGACCTGCTTCATTCCAAAATTGTTTTCTGATTTTGTTCAACATTTCCAACATCTGTAGCATTTTACATTTATGATTTCACACAATGAATGCTTCCTCTCTTCCCCCCCCCCACCCCCCCACACTTAATGAAGTAGAGGGATGTAATTTTAGCTAACTGCAAAATATTTCTGCATCCTATCTGTTTATTTGCCTGGTTGTAATTGTAATAATTCTTGTTGTATCTTTCTGAAATGTAATTTTATTTTTAATCACAGTGCTGCAAGTAAAAGTAACCAAACTAAAGAAGGAGAGATGTTTGTAAGTATCTTAAATTTATTCTGAAACATTGTTTAATGATACACTGAATATAAGTTAAAGCTGCCCTTTCAGTGGCTTAGAAGTTAGGCCAGGAAAATTTAATGTTTATTGCCACTAAATACTGACAGACTATGTAAAACAGCCAATGTATGATGTTGGATTTTCTGTTATCATACTTTGTTTAATTTAGAAAGGTAATTAGAGAATCATTGAAGCAAATGAGTCTATTTAGCTTCTTCCAGGTTAGTCTATTCAACCCCATTTCCTTGCTCTTTTACCACAGCCCTATAAGTTATGATGCTCTATTTGATAGGCTCTGTTTCCTGACAGTGAATTCCAGATCATAACCACTGTTCTATAAAGGAATTGTAGTTTGATTCCCTTGCCTCTGAAATACAAATGCTGACATTACATAACTATACTGATGTGCAAATATGAAATGGAGATAGTAGAGCATTTTACTTCTGAAAAATACAGATTTTAACATTGACGTTACTATTGCTAACTGTCTCTGACATTTGATTGTGTGATTACTTTTTTTATATTAACTTTATAATACTATGAGTAGACCACAAATAGAGAAAAGCACAGTTGTATTTTGCCCCTTCATTTTGCATTGGTGTCCATGAGCCCTTGGACCTGCTCATGTTTTTGATTTAGTGATCCATATTTAAAAAAAATACTACTTATTTAACCTATCTATATAAACCAGTCTTGACTTTGTACATCCCCACTAAATCTTCTTCCAATATAAATTGCTCCAAGGTGAATAACTCAAGTTTTCAGCCTAGCCTAAAGGTAAAATCTCTCAGACCTGGAATCATTCATCTCTTGCGCAGTATCTCTGTGACCTTAGTCTCTAAAACTGTGGTGACCAGAACTGGTTGGTTCTGTTATGGCTTGGCCAGAGTTTTATAAAGTTATGATTAACATAACAATTGAAGCTATTAACAATAAAGTCATAGAGTCATAAGAAAGTACAGCACAGAAACAGACTACTCAGCCCATTAGTTGCATGCCAAACCTTTTAAACTGCCTACTCCTGCACCAAAACCTTAGCTCTCCATACTCCTACCATCCATGTACCTATCAATGTTAAAATGTGTATCTTCAGAAGAATAAAAGTGATTATGCTTTTTTGCCAATTCATATCTGAGCGCTTAGGTAACTGGAACCGAATGTTTAGGAATTTGTTAATATTTCAGTTTTACTGTCCGTCATGAGTTATTTTACTTAATCATATCATTTGACATGCATATGCTTACTCCGGTTATTTTGATCAGTATCATTTTAACATTGGTTTGGTAAAGATATATTAATATCTATTCAATTACAATCTACCAACTGAAAGCATTCAATAGTGGAAAGTCAAGATTGGAAATATTAAAAACAGAATTGGGCCACTCAGCCCCTTTAGGATCATGGCTGATCCAACATTCCCCAAGTTCACTTTACTACACTCTCACCCTAACACTTACTGGCCAGTGGTATAGTGGCTCCCGCACCGGATTTCGTCTGAACTGCTTACAAGTTCCTTGCTACTCAACTTCAGACCCCAGCCATTTTTATGCCATCTGTAAATTTAGCTACTGTATATTTTTTTCCTTTCCCAACCATTATTATTAAGTAGTTGTGTTCCTGTGCTGTCCCAATTGCTGCAAGTTGCCAATCTGAGTGATCCTCTTTCCACTGTTTACTGTTTGTTAGTCAATATTCATAAAATTGTACAATGCAGAAACGGGCCCTTTTAGCCCGCATCGTCTCCGTTGATTATAATACTTATCTATGCCTATCCCATTTGCCTATGTTAAGGCTGTATTCTCTTAAAATTTCCCCATTCAAGTACGTACCCAAACGCCTTTTATACATGGTGCCTTCATCACTTCCTCTAGAAGTTATTTCCAAATATTCACCACCCTCTGTGGAAGAACTTGTCCCTCATATCACCCTTAAATTTCCCCTTTACCTCAAAGAGTTTTGCTCTCTAATTCTTGACTCAGCTGCCACTCATCATTTTATAAACTTCCTTTAAAGTTACCCCTCACTTCCCTGTGTTCTTGTGAAAATAAGCCAATCCTATCCAATCTGCCCATATAACTACAGCCCTTTATTCCAGGCAACATCCTGGTGAATCCCTTCTGCATTCTGTGGCTACCACATCCTGTAGTGTGGAGACAGAACTGCACACGATACTGCAGTGGTCTAACCAATGTTTTGTACAGCAGCAACGTGACATCCCATTTTTTATAATAAATGCCTTGTCTTATGAAAGCAAACATATATACCTTTTCCCTACCATCCATCTGTGTTAACATTTTCATGGAACAGTGGTCTTGCACTTCAGGGTCTCTCCATACATCAACAATCCCAAGGTGTCTGCCATTTACTCTGTATGTCCTATCAGAATTTGACTTTCCAAATTGCATTACCTTACACTTGCTTGCGTTAAATTCTGTTTGCCATTTCTCCATCAAACTTTTCAGCTAATCTGTGCCATGCTTAGACAATCTTCCTGACTCCACCAATTTTTGTGTCATCTGCAGACTAATTAATGAAATCACCTATGTTCCTATCCAAGTCATTTATACACATTACAAACAACAAAGTTCCCCAGCGCCAATTCCTAGGGTACATATGTTGTGGACTCCCAATCAGGAAAAACACATTCACAATTTTCCTCCTCCACGTTCTGTCACCAGGTTAATAATAGAACATATAGTACAGCACAGTACAGGCCCTTCGGCCCACAATGTTGTGCCGACCCTCAAACCCTGCCTCCCATATAAGCCCCCACCTTGGATATTGGATCCAGTTTGCTAGCATATCCCTTGTGTCTTAATTTTCTGGCCCAGCCTACCTTGACAAATGTCTTACTTGGCTCCGTGTAAATTGTGTCTACTGCCTGAAATAAAGGAATGATGTAAATATATAACATATCAGACACCGTTTGTTAATGTTACAGGTTGTTTTTTTATCATTCTTCAGAAATGTCCATTTCAGTTATGAACAATGAAGGCTGGTTATCTGAAACTGTCATATTCAAAGTTCAGATCTAAAGGCTTGTAAGAAGATGAAATATTACTCCTTGTGCTTAAGTTGGGCATTGTTGGGGCTGTGCAAGGGGCTATCCATTGAGATCAGATTGAGGTGGGGAATTGAAGGGACAAGTGACTGGACTTTCAGAGCGATATTTGTACTGAATGGAAATCACAGTCTGATTTCCCCAAATACAAAGGTAGCACACCCAGAGCATAGAATGCAAAGGTTGAATTGGAGAAGGTGAGAGTGAATTGTTAAAAAGGAATGCAACACATACCTATTCTCACAGGTTACTTTTCTCTTGTTTTCTTCATCTTTCCTATCCTCTTCCCATCCCCTTCCTGTTCCCCCACTTGCCGCTCACACTAACCATTATCTGTTTCCACCTATCATCTACTAGCCTTTGTTGCAACATGTTACACCACCAGGCTTCATCTGATGCAGCTTGATTTGTTGATTTCATCCAGCAGTTTATTCTTTGCACCAGATTCCAGCATCCAGTCTCGTGTGTTGTCAGGTGAATTTCTTCACCTGTTTGGGTCCTTCATTTTTGAAAGTGGATGAGTGTTGCATCTCCCTAAGTTAAATGAGAAGGGATCTAAATATTGGTGGAGCTGGAAGAGTGAATCAGGGGTGCTTCAGAGGACCAACAGTTCCTTTGTAATGCTTAAAATGGAGGGAAAATGTCTGATGGTGACATCGCATTTGTGTAAAATCTAGCAGGGAGTTGCTGTGATGTGACAGGCATCAACTGAACGGAACCTTTTATATACAGAATACAACTGTGGAATTTGTGTGTGAGAGAGGTGAAGCTGGGGAACGGTGAATATGAAGGGAAAGCTTCTCTCAGGGAAATATTGCTTCCACAATTGGCATATTCTGGCCCTGTCCCTGACTAAAAAAAGACACTTGTATCTTAAAAGTGTAAGAATTCAGTAGTCCCACTGAATATGGTCTGTGTTAAACCTCCAAACTAATCTGCAGGCTTGAGACAGCCAAACAGTCAAGTGGACCATAATTCTGAAATGTCAATTGATCTCCCACAGATGACTTATGAAGTACATATTTTCACTTACAGGAAGTTGAAATCAGAATCGAAAATTGCACTCAATTACCAGTGTTATTAAAGGACAGGTCAATATAAAAACCAGTTCTGCAATATAGGATCCAACCCCATGGCACAAAGTCATAATTAACTATATAATAATGGAGAACCTTCGAAACTCTCTTAAGAAGTCATTGTCAATCTGTGGAAGCACTGCTTTTATGACATGCTCTGGTATCAGGAATCAGTAAGCCACAGGTCAGGACAGAGTGTTAAATGGTTATTACAGACAATTTAGCCTCCTGCAGCTTTTCAGCACGTGAAGTATCCAGCCCCTCCCCAATCCACAACTTCAACAAGATAATCAGTATAATATTTCTTTACCAACCAACCCGCACCCGAACACCTGCACAGCTGTCGGAAGGTGCAGGCTGTGTGAAGCAGGAATTCAGATGATCAGTTTGATCATTAGATAAACCTCCAAGGCATCAGCACATACAAAATGTATTGCTGTCCTCATTCCAGAGTGTGGTTCCGTACTCTTATACTTTGTCTGCATGTCTTTAACCAGTTTAGCTGCTATGACTTGTTCCTTTACTACAGGCAGAGGATGCTCTTGACAAGGAATTCATTCTATTCATTTAACTATTAATCTGTATTCAGATTTTAATGAGACATATTGCCAAAGGTGTCAGCTTTCAGTGTAGAAGGAAAATATGTGAAGCAGAAATTCTGTATAACACTATGCCTACTCTTTCCAAGTGAAGCAAACCGTTTTTTCTGCCAGGTTGATCTTTAAATGCTACCTCCATAAGAAGTTACTGCCTTTGGAGGTTTGCAATACATTGACTCCTACAATTTCAGTGTTTAAAATAAGTTTGGATAGGTACATGGATGACAGGGCTATGGAGGACTAAGGTCCCAGTGCAGGTCAATGGGGAGTAGGCAGTTTAAATGGTTTGGCACAGACTAGATGGGTTGAAGGGCCTGTTTCTGTGCTGTACTTCTCTATGATTCTGTTTGCCTGGAAAAGAAGACTGGTTATGATACAGATGAATAAAATGCTGTGCCTTCTGCCATTGTGTATAATAAGGATTACACAGAATTGGCCTTAACTATCTTAAATTGAAAATGATGACATACTCTGCAGACCAGATAGCATCTATAGAAAAAGGGCAGCATTTATTTTTCTTTTACCTCTTACAGAACAGCCATCATTTACCTTTGTGTCCTTGCAAACTATTGCCAATTTCCAACAACCCATTTCGTTCTGTAAACTTGCCAACATTGGGAAGACAATACTTTGTATAAATCTATCAGCCCACCCCACCATTAAGCACATTAACAAAGAGTACTGTCGCAGGAAAGCAGTGTCCATTATTAAGGACCCTCACCATCCAGGCCATTCTGTTCTCACTGCTGCAATCAGGAAGGAGGTACAGGAGCCTCAAGTCCCTCGCCACCAGGTTTAGGAACAGTTATTATCCCTCAACCATTAGGCTCTTGAACCAGAGGGGATAACTTCACTCACCTCAACACTGAACTGATTCCACGAACTATGGACTCACTTTTAAGGTCTCCACAACTTGTGTTTTCGATATTTATTGCTTATTTATTTAAGATGGTGATTATTGTTTGCTTTTTTTGTATTTTCAGTTTGTTGTCTTTTGCATACTGGTTTCCTATTTGAATCTGTCGCCTGAGGTTTTTCATTGATTTATTTGTGCTTTTTTCTATTTACTGTGAATGGCCCCAAGAAAATGAATCTCAGGGTGATATATGATGACATACATGTACTTTGTTAATAGATTTACTTCGACTTTTGAACTTCGGTGCCTTGATTTTTATAGGCAGAATTTTTAAACTATGGAAGTAACACTATTCAAAACATGAGATTTAAAAATCTAATTGGCAAAATATAAGCTTTCATTAATTTTTCAATTTTGGTATGAAGTTTGATTTATTGCGGTAGAGGGTTTCCTCTTACCAAAACTCAGTACAGGCATAAGTAGTCAAATGCAGCTCACACTGGCTTTTAGGAGTGTTTCAGGCCCGTTCTTAAAATTGTTTGCTAATTTCAAAAAAAATAATAATCACTCATTTCATTTGCTATTCAACGATCAGTAGTTGGCTATAGAGTTCAAAATCTGCATGTTTGTACTGAGGTGGTTCTCAATTTTTAATTGTTGCTAAACTTTCAACTTTGGAAACCCTGTGCAAAGGGAGCCATCTTATTAGATTTTACATTGCTCTGGTGGCCTCCCTTAGGTGAGAGTTAAAGAAATACTCCCCTTTATTTTGACTTTATTCTTTGAATGATAAGCAAGCCTTTTAGTTTTATGTCATCATACCTTTAAACCTTGCAAACATTATTTAATTCTACCTTATGGTTCATTAGGAATTTTAATAAGAGCTTGGTTTAAGCCAATTTCACATTTCCTTCAGAATGTCAGTAGGAAGTCGTGTGCAACAGTAAATCATGGTGGGGTCAAAAAAATATTGTGGAATTTCTTTGGATCAACAAAGTCTACAAAATGTATTTGTTGGATAAGGATACTGATGTAATATTTCAATGAGGAATATTTGATAAGAATCTCTATTTCTCTGTCAGAATTCAAAGAACCAGAACAATTTTTTTGTTTTAACTGGAGGTGAATTTAAGGTTTTCTTTATGGTTCACAAATGTAGGTATCTAGCAGATGAGTAAATAGTCTGTGGTGATTCTTTGCATATCTTGCAACACGGCTGGCCTTTATACAAATATCTCATTGTGATCACAATGGTCCTTAACAAGAGTCATTGTTACTGACTCTCCCAAATTCCTGAAGTTTAATATTTCAGTACAGATAACCACAACAATGGAGCTCTTGTGTAGGATTTTGCAGAACATTGCAACTAATGATTCTATAGACTCTGGGTCAAAGGCCATAACTAAGTCTGGACTTCATATTGCTGATAGTGTCAGTCACGACTAGCAAATGGGTCTAACTTCCCTTTGCTCCTGCTGTTTTATTGTTAATTTACTTTTGTACTTTCCTCTTTTTTATATCAGTTTTGGATTTTTTGAGAACGTTATCAGTATAATTTGAGCAGATGATGAAATTGATAAGCATTGAAGGAATCCTTTTAAGCCTGCCCCAAATTTTTTACTGGCTGCAAAGATTGAACTTCTAGCCTGAAAACATTCTCAAGTAACAAGTGCAGCAATGAACAGTTTTGCAAATTAATAACTGAATTTTTCTGAACACTTCGTCTTCAACTAATATAAGATTAAATCGGTTTGTTTCAAAATTTGAATGCATACTCTTTATCTGCAGAGTTCAATGCATTATAGCTCAAAAGTTCAAAGTAAATTTATTATCGAAGTACATACGTGTCACCATATACAACACATTCATTTTCTTGCAGGCATATTCAATAATGGGTGCCAGGGTGGAGATACGTCCCTACCAAAGGGAAGTGTAAGGTGCTCCTTCCTTCTGTAAGCCTGCAGGTCACCCTAGGACAAGGTGTAGCACCTGCTTAGACCCTGAACAGGGTCACATGAAGCCTTAGGATCAGGTGGTGGATGGTAGTAATAGCAGCTGGTTCATATTACAAGTCCTGGCCATGAGACCACTGATGCCAGGCAAACAATCTCTGAAGAGAATTGATAATGGCTGGGGCCACCCGTCTTGTAAAGACACTGCCCAGAGGAAGGCAATGGCAAACACTTCTGTAGAAAAAAATTGTCAAGAACAATCATGGTCATTGAAAGTCCATGATCACCCATGTTGTACAATATGACATATATCAAATGAACAATACGCAATAAATCCTAGAACCATCATAGAATCAGTGAAAGACCACATCAATATGGCAAAAGACAACAAACAGTGTAAATACAAAAAGAAAGGAAGAAGGTAAAAAAAAATAATAAATAAACAAACAAGCAAGCAATGAGTATTGAGAACATGAGATGAAGAGTCCTTGAAAATGAGTCCATAGGTTGTGGGAACAAGTCACTGATAAGATGAGTGCAGTTATCCCTTCTGCTTCAAGAGCTTGATGACAAAGGGGTAATAACTGTTCCTGAATCTAGTGGTGTGAGTCTTGGGCTCCTGTATCACCTTTCTGATGGCAAGAGAGTATGACCCAGGTAGTGGGAGACGCTGATACCCGTTCTGTAGAGATATGCTCAATGGTCATTACTTGTGATGAACTGGGCCATATTCATTGCTTTTGTTAGTTTTTCCATTCAAGGTGTTGGTGTATCCATGCCAGGCTGTGATGCCGCTGGTCAATATTCTCTTCACCTATAGAAGTTTGTCAAAGTGTTAGACGTCATGCCAAATCTTCACAAACTCCTGAGAAAGTATAAATGCTACAATGCTTTCCCATAATTGCACTTATGTGCTGGGCCCAGGGCAGATCCTCTGAAATGATAACACTGAGGAATTTAAAGTTGCAGACCCTCTCCACCTCTGATCCCCCACTGAGGACTGGCTCATGGACCTCTGGTTTCCTCCTCCTAAAGTCAATAATCAGCTCCTTGGTCTTGCTGACATTGAGTGGTTGTTGTTGTGGCACCACTCAGCCAGATTTTCAGTCTCTCTTCTATATGTTGATTCGTCACTACTGCTGATTTAGCCTATGATTGTGGTGTCGTCAGCAAACTTAAATATGGCATTGGAGCTGTGCTTAGCCTCACAGTTATAAGTGTAAAGTGAATAGAGCAGTGGGCTAAGCACACAACCTTGTGGTGATGGAGATTGTGAAGGAAATGTTGCCAATCTGAACTGGTGTCTGTAAGTGAAGAATTTGAGGATCCAATTGCACAAGGAACTATTAAGGTCAAGGTCTTGAGGATTATTGATTTGTTTTGAGGGGATGATGGTACTAAATGCTGAGTTGTAGTCAATAAAGCACTTCCTCATGTTGAGTAAAGAGACAATGAAATGGCATCTGCCTGTTGTGCTGTTAGGCTAATTGGAGCAGATCCAAGTTGTTTCTCAGGCAGTAGTTGATATGCTTCATTACCAATCTCTCAAAACACTTCATCACTGTGGATGTAAGTGCTATTGGATAGTAGTCATAGAGGCAGAATACCACATTCTTCTTTGGCACCGGTATAACTGAAGCTTACTTGAAGCAGCTGGGTACCTTAGACTGCCAAAACAAGAGGTTAAAGATCTCAGTGAACACGCCAGCCAGTTGATTAGCATGGGTCTTCATTACTTGGCTAGTTACCCTGTCTGGGCCAGATGCTTCAAACAGAAGGCAAGTTGAGATAGAATCAGAAAACACTGCTGGTAGAATAGTTTGTTTTATGATGAATTTTTTTATTGGAATAATATTTATTTCATAAATAACAGATAAATGATCTTATTGTAGCAAGTGTGGCTGAGAAATATCTGAGAAGCTGCCTAGCTAAATAACACAGGAAATGGTGATAAAGGGTGAATTAGTTAATCCCAGTTTTTCATTTGGGCAAAAAAAAAAGCACAAAAGAATTGTTGCCTGTTTCCTTTTTAATGTGTATTCTTGAACTTTCACTCAGGTTACAGCAAGTAAATTCCACAAGTTTGCATTTGTCATGACATGCCAAACAGCTACCAGACAAATATTTCCACTTGTAAATCACTGGGAGCTTAATGTCGAATTCACATAATCATTTGACATTTATTCAATAGACTGTCACAAGACTGATTCTGAAAAATGTAATATCTTGCGTGTATGATATGTAATCTCTTTCCAGAGATGCTCAAAGACTTGAAGAGTACTACAATAAAAACCAACAGTTAAGGGAGCAACAAAAAGCGTTGCATGACAACATTAAAGCTTTGGAAGACAGGTGAGATTTTAAATTATGTTGTAAGAATTGAATAAAGCTTCACTAGAGGTCAATTTTGATGTTTTTGAGCTTTACTTTTAATCAATCGTCAGTGTTAAGATGTTGCTAGGATTAAGTGTTAAGATCTACATACTAGCTGGAAGCTGCATTTTCATACGACATCTTCAAAAGCATTGAAGGTCACTAAGGCATCATGAAAGCCAATGAGGACTAAATTTAAACACAACTGCTTGGCGATATAATTAATTCTGCAGTTAATGCTTCTCCCACTATCCGATGTACTTACCTGGAATCAAACCTGTGACAAATATGACACAGGCTAGGTTGAAAAATGCTTTGCTTTGCGATCCTTACTGATGAGGACAAGCAGGAGTGTTTCTTACTTCGACTCCTAAGCCGTATTTTTTATTCTTGCCTAACAATTCTGACCTAACACTTGCTAGTTTTTAAAGAGACACTGTCATGGATCACTTAAATGAATCTCGGGAGTTGTGCAAGGATACCTATGGGGCAGAGGAGGTGCTGATGGTTTTGAGGCACATAAAAGTAGAATCACTGGGGCCTGATCAAGTTTACCCTAGGATGTTGGAAGAAGCAAGGGGCCATGCCAGAGATTTTTCTTCCTTCTTTAGTACTAGAAGACTAGAGAGTTGTTAATATTGTGCTTTTATTTGCAAAGGACTGTATTACAGTGCCAGGGAATTGTGGGCACAGAGCTTTACATCTGGCAAGGGAAAGTTACTGCAAGGGATTTGGAGAGGTGGGGCTATGGCATTTGGATTAGCCAGAACTGATTACATCTCAGGGCATTAAGAGTTTGGATTCAATCCCAGCATCCTCTGTAAGGAGCTTGTACATTCTCCCTGTGGAATGCGTGAGTTTCCTCCAGGTGCTCCGGTTTCCTCCCACAGTCCAAAGATGTACCTGTTAGTAGGATAATTGGTCATTGTAACTTGTCCCGTGATTAGGCTAGAGTTAAATCGGTGGGCTGCTGGTGATGCTGGATAGGCCTATTCTGCACTGTATCTCTAATCAAAAAAACAATATGGTGAAGGGGGCCAACCGCCTTCATTGGATGTGGATTTGGGGTTGAGAGGGTGAACAGCTTTAAGTTCCTCGGCAAAAACATCACCCAGGATCTCGTGGTCTGTACATACCAGCTGCACCTTTTTCACCTCAGAAGGTTGAAGAAGTTTGGTATGGACCCCCAAATCCAAAGAACTTTCTATAGGGGCACAATTGAGAGCACCCTGACTGGCTGCATCACTGCCTGGTATGGGAACTGTACCTCCCTTAATCACAGGACTCTGCAGAGAGTGGTGTGGACAGCCCAGCACATCTGTAGATGTGAACTTCCACTATTCAGGACATTTACAAAGACAGGTGTGTAAAAAGGGCCCACAGGATCACTGGGGACCCGAATCACCCCAACCACAAACGTACTGCAACATAAAAGCCAGGACACCAGGCTCCAGGACAGCTTCTTCCACCAGGCCATCAGACTGCTTAATTCATACTGATACAACTGTATTTCTATGCTATATTGACTGCCCTGTTGTACATACTGTTTATTACAAATTGCACATTTAGACAGAGACAAAACGTAAAGATCTTTACTCCTTGTGTATATGAAGGATGTAGGTAATAAAGTCAGTTCAATTTAATTCAATATTGAGTGCAAAATTTGGGACACCGTGTTATAGATGTACAATATGCTAGAGAAACCACATTCAGAGTATTGTGTGAATTTCTGGTTGCCTTACTATAGCAAAAATTAAGTTGGAAGGTAAAAAAGAATTCCAAAGAATGGTGCTGGGATTGGAGGGCTTGAGTTCTAATGAGAGACTGTAAAAGCTGTGACCATTTCCCCTGGCCTAAATGAGATCAATGAGTGACATTGTAGATTTTATAAAATCATGAAGGATATCGATGTCATAGATTGTCATAGTCCTTTTTGCAGGATCGGAGAGTCTAAAACTGGAGGATATAGGTGTCAGGTGAGAGAGGGAAAACTTAGCAGGGACCTGAGGGAGAAGTTTTTCACAGGAAGGTGGGTATATAGAATGAGCAGCTAGAAGAAGTGGTAGAGTTGAGTACAATTACAGTGTTTAAAAGACATTTGAACAGTTATATGAATAGGAAAGGTTTAGAGAGATATGGGCCAAATGCAGGCAAGTAGCACAAACTCAGACGGACACTTTGGTCAATATGGACAAGTTGGGACAAAGGGCCTGTTTTAGTGCTGTAAAACTCTGAATCTCCTCTTCCCTCTGTTGCTATTGTGTGCTGAAGCCTCAACATCGGAAGTTTGCACTAGAGGCCCTTTATTAATCATTGAACCATCTCCAATGCATATAGAGCACAGACACATTGCACAGGCCCTTCGACCCACCATGTTGTGCTGACCTTTTAACCAAGATCGATCAATGCTTTCCTCCCACATTGGCCTCCATTTGTCTTTCATCCATGTGTCTAAGATTCTGTTAAATCTCCCTAATGTATCCACCTCTACCAGCACCCATGGCAGTGTGTTTCACACACTTCCCACTATCTGCATATGAAAAAAACCTATCTCTAACATCCCCACAATACTTTCCTCCAATTATCTTAAAATTATTTCCTCTCGTATTAGCCATTTCCACCCTGGGAAAAAGGTACCAGTTGTCCACTCTATGTCTCTTATCTTCTTGTACACCTTGGTCAAGATACTTCTCATTCTTCTATGCTCCAAAGCGAAAAGCCCTGGCTTGCTCAACCATTCTTTATCAGATATACTCTCTAATCCAGGCAGCCTCTCTAAAGCTTCCACATTATTCCTATAATGAGGTGACCTCAACTAAACCTATATCTGCAAGATAGCTGATGCAAGTGTGCATCAGCTACATTCTCAAGTTCCTTGCTATTCTCTTTAATGTCGGTATTGATCTTGATTTCAAAGATTAGGAGTAATTGAGTTACCAGCAGGAATTCTATTAGTTCATTGTTAGAAGTCTAAATTTTCGGCAAATTTCTTAAAATATCTTTTGATACCCCTAAAATTGCTCCAGTTTGATACTTGAAAAAGCTCCCTAGAGTGTACACGAATTCCATGATGGCCATTCCTCATGGTAGTGCCTTAATTCTGCAATGCAGCTCTTTCATAACATTTGACATCAGCAATGTTATTTATTGAACTTCATTTGCAACGAAATTAATTTAAATGGAAGATTATTTAGAGTATAACTTTAATATTTTATCTACTTGAATCTATTAATGAAACTTTGTAAGGGCACACTTGTACATGAACTGAGGGAATGAGCAATTTATTTAAGCTTGCTGCAATTTTGAGTAAAAACTTTGATCAATTTCTTTGCAGGTTGCGAGCAGGTTTGTGTGACAGGTGTGCGGTTACCGAAGAGCATATGAAAAAGAAACAGCAGGAATTTGAGAATATTCGACAGCAGAATCTAAAACTTATTACAGAACTTAGTGAGTGGTTCTTAGGATTTATCTTGGGGAAACATATTTTTCTTGAAAAACTTTTTCTTACCTTTCTATCTCTTCGTTATCTTTAATCAACAGTGAATGAAAAGAGCAATCTTCAGGAAGAAAATAAAAAGCTCAGTGACCAACTTGAATCACTTGAACGCCAGAAGAAGTAAGTTTCGTGTGACGCTTGCATTTGTAACCTTCCATTTACTGTATATTTTTACTTTGAGATCTGTCTGACCTTTATTTCTTTGTCAGAGAAAAACTACATGAAGCAGTAGGTGCAGCAGATCACGATGATGGAATAATTCCAGGTTCTCCGATTTTATCCTTTTCCACCTCCGTGCTTAGCAGAATGCGAAGGAGAAAGGAGAAGAGCCATATTCGCTATATGGAACATACAAGTATAGATCCTACAGAGCTGCAGACTAATGGTACGAGTATCATTCGAGATGCATTGAATTTTACAATGTAAAATATATTCACACATTTAAAAAAAATTGTGTTGATGATTTGTCCAGAGAAACAAAATTGTTTTAGTTTTTTTTCATAAACTGATTTCTGCTATTTGTGCACAAGATTGTATTCATGTGAAGATTCCTTAAGGTTAATTTTTTGGCATCCGTTAGTCTTGTGAGACCATGGATCTGCGCCTGGAAAGTCTTCACTCTCCAGGGCACAGGCCTGGGCAAGGTTGTATGGAAGACCAGCAGTTGCCCATGCTGCAAGTCTCCCCTCTCCACGACACCGATGTTGTCCAAGGGAAGGGTAAGGGCCGATACAGCTTGGCGCCAGTGTTGTCACAGAGCACTGTGTGGTTAAGTGCCCTGCTCAAGGACACAACACGCTGCCTCAGCTGGGGCTCGAACTCACAACCTTCAGGTCGCTAGTCCAATGCCTTAACCATTTGGCCACTTGGCCACGTGCCCACAAGGTGAATAAATTGGCATAAATAAATTTATTGAATGCTACCACTAAAACTAGAACAGTATTTTAATCAGAACAGGACCCAACAAGACAGACAAACCACCAATCTGCAAAAGACCATAAACCGTACAGATACAAAAATAAATAAAGATAAATGAACAAGGACTAAAAATCAAGTACATGAGAAGTTCTTGAAAATGAGTCTATAGGTTGTGGGAACCAGTGATGGGGCAAATGAAGTGAGTTATGTTATTCCCGGTGGTTCAACATCCTAGTAATTGTGGGGTAATAACTGTTCCTGAACCTGCTGGTGTGGCTCCTGAGGGCCCTGTACCACCTTCCTGATGGCAGCAGCGAGAAGAGAGAATGACCTGAGTTGTGGGGGTCTTTGATGATGGATGCTGCTTTCCTGCGACAGCGCATCATGTGGATGTGCTCAGTGGTGGGAAGGGCTTTACCTGTGATGGACTGGGCCATATCCACTACTTTTTGTAGGATTTTCCATTCAAGGGCATTAGTGTTTCCATACCAGGCTGTGATGCAGCCAGACATTATAGTCTCCTCTACACATCCATGCTATTTTGTCAAAGTTTTAGATGCCACGCCAAAACTTCACAAACTTCCAAGGAAGTAGAGGTGCTGCAGTGCTTTCTTTGTAATTGCACTTGCGTGCTGTCCCCTGACAGATTCTCTAAAATTAATAACAGTGTGGAATTTAAAGTTACTGACCCTCTCCGCCTCTGATCCCCCAATGAGGCTGCTCATGGACCACCAGTTTCCTCCTCCTGGAGTCAATAATCAGCTCCTTGGTCTTGCTGACATTGAGTGAGAGGTTGTTGTTGTAGCACCACTCAGCCGGATTTTCAGTCTCCCTCCTATGTGCTGATTCATCATAACTTTTGATTTGGCCAGCTTAAATATGGCATTGGAATTGTGCTTAGCCTCACAGTCATAAATATAAAGTGAGCTAAGCACACAACCTGTGCTGATGGAGATTGTGGAGGAGATGTTGAAGCATATTGTGGGGTGGAATTGAAAATATAGCTCAGTTGTGTCGTAACAACAACCTGTTACTCAATGTCAGCAAGACCAAAGAGTTGAGTATTGACTTCAGGAGGAGGAAACCGGTGTTCCATTGATATGTCATGTTGAGGTTGTACAGGACGTTGGTGAGGCCTAATTTGGAGTATTGTGTGCAGCTTTGGTCACTTACCTACAGGAAATCTGTAAATAAGGTTGAAAGAATGCAGAGAAAATTTACAAGGATGTTGCCGGGTCTGGATGACATGAGTTATAAGGAAAGATTGAATAGATTAGGACTGTATTCTTTAGAGCGTAGAAGATTGAGAGGAGATTCGATAGAGGTATACAGAATTATGAAGGGTATAGATAGGGTAAATGCAAGTGGGCTTTTACCACTGAGGTTGGGTGAAACTACAACCAGATGTCATGGCTTAAGGGTGAAAGGTGAGAAGTTTAAGGGAAGCATGAGAGGAAACTTCTTCGCTCACAGGGTCGTGAGAAAGTGGAATGAGCTGACAACACAAGTGGCGCTGCGAGCTCAATTTCAATGTTTAAGAGAAGTTTGGACAGGTACATGGATAATAGGGATATGTAGGGCCGAGGTCCTGGTGCAGATCGATGGGTGGAGGCAGTTTAAACGGTTTTGTTATGAACTAGATAAGCCGAAGGGCCTGTTTCTATGCTGTTCTTCTTTATGACTATGCGTGGTGGAGAGTATCTTGATTGACAGCATCACAGCCTGGTATGGAAACTCCAAAGCCCCTGAATGGAAGATCCTACAAAATATAATCGATACAGTCCAGTCCATCAGAGGTAAATCTCTGCCCACCATTGGGCGGATCTGTACAGAGCATTGTCGCAGGAAAGCAGCATCCATCATCAGGTTCTCCCACCAGGTCATGCTCCCTTCTTGCTGCATCAGGTTGAAGGTACAGGAGCCTCAGGAATCACACCACCAGGTTCAGGAACAGTCATTACCCTTCAACCACCAGGCTTTTGAACCAGAGGGGAGAACTACACTGGCCCAATCACTCTACTGTTCCCACAACCTATGGATTCACTTTCAAAGTACTCTTCTTCTCATATCCTCTATATTTAATGTCTTTTTTCTTTCTTTTTGTTGTCTCTTTCACACTGCTTGTACATCTTGTTGGTGCCACCTGTCATTGATTCCGTTATGGTTATTGGATTTATTGAGTATGCCCACAAGAAAATGAATCTCTTGTATATGGCAACATATATGTAGTTTGGTATTAAATTTTCTTTGGGTCAATCTGAACTGTCTGCAGTCTGCACATGAGGAAATCGGGAATCCATTTGTACAAGGAGAGATTGAGGCCAAGAGCTTGAAGCTGATTGAATAGTTTTGAGGGGATTATGGTATTGAATGCCGCTCTGTAGGCAATAAGTGATATCCTGATGTATGCATCTTTACTGTGCATAGGTCCAGGGTTGAGTGAAGAGCCAATGAAATGGCACCTTCTGTGGACCTGTTGTGCGGGTAGGCAAGTTAGACAGATCCAGGTCACTTCTCAGGCAGGAGTTGATATGTTTCATCATCAACCTCTCAAAGCACTTCATCACAGTTGGATATAAATACTCAATAGTCATTGCAGAGGGTTACCGCATCTTCTCAGGCACCAGTATATTTGAAGCCTGCTTGAAGTAGTTGGATATCTCAGACCGCTGAAACGAGGTTAAAGACAAGAGAAAATCTGCAGATGCTGGATATCCAAGCAGCACACACAATGCTGGAGGAACTCAGAAGGCCAGACAGCATCTATGGAAAAGAGTAAACAGTCCACGTTTGGGCTGAGTCCCTTCATCAGTTTGAATCAGCAGTTTGGCCCATCCTATGTATCGTGAAGCCTTTGGACTTTATTGATGCATCCAGCATGTTTAAAGTGAGCCATTTCTCCATGAAACACAAAACACAGTAATTCCTTATCTCCCTCTGACATAGCAATCTTGCCCTTAAGTCCACAATCTTGTTCTCCAGTGACTGTACATTTGCTGAAAAGATACTGGGTAGGGCAAATTTCATTCCTCTGCGTTTCAGTCAGGCTTGGAGACCTCCCCTCCTCTCTCTTTTCCGGTCATGGCGATGTATCTTAGTCCGCTTAAAGCTGCCCTACCTGTATGCTTCAGAGTTATGTCTGCCAAGTACATCAGAAGATTGTGAAATCGCTAGCTCATTAAGATGGTTCAAAAGCACGTTGCTTAAAGGGAAATTGCAGGTTGCAGATTGCAGTGAGAGTAATTCAGAAGAGATACGTTTAGAAGTTTTGGAAGTATCCCGCTTCACATTGCTGTGGTTTACAGGTGCCATCTGGCTCAGCAGTAAAAAAAAAGCATCAAAAAGGTATTTTAAGTATATTCAAAGAAATATTTGTTACAGTGTTACAGTTATAACCCTACTGTATTGTCCAGTAACTTATGCTTACTTCTGTAAAGTTAAATTGTTTAAGCTGGCATTTTGTTTGTATGCAGAGAAATGTAAAGTGCTGTTAGGATCCTCCTCTGGTGTGACCCACTGCAAGCAGGATGAAGAAGTCTTAGCCCCAGATACCTGTGATCTTGGTACATTGTCAACAGAAAGTAAGTTCCAAACATTATCTGCTCAATAAACTGAATTTGACAGATGTGATAACTGAGATGTAAATTATTTTGGTACCTCTGGTAACCAGGTTTATCTAAATAAAAGGATTTCTGATCAAAACATAATTTGATATTTTGTATTTCAATCACAATAAAAGTATTTGGGGTAATTTTCTGTATACCATACCTCATCCCCTTCCCAAACTAATTGCATTGTGATGCACGAGTCCATTTTCTATCCTTTGCTGTACTGACTTTCTGTTGGAGCTACTCTGCCCTTTCTCTTTGAAATGCTGGGCCTGGCTCGAATACAGCCTTGAGAGTTAGATTGAAAGTTGGCTTGTATAAATGACTGAAGATATAAGATGATCAAAGTTTGGACACATATTCACTCAGTAGCCACTGTATTCAGAACGTCTGTGTATATTCTCTTTACTGCAAATAATTAGCTGATTATACATGTACAAATAATGCAAATATCTAATCAGCCAGTCATGTGGCTGTAACTCAGTGGATAAAAGCATGCAGACATGATCAAGAGGTTCAGATGTTGTTCATACTAAATTTCAGAATGGGGAAAAAATGTAAGTGACTGACGGTGCAATGATCAGTCTGTAGAGTTTACAGAGAATAGTGCAGACAAACAAAATAACATACAGTGATTGGCAATTCTATTGGCAAAAATGCCTTATTAATGAGGGAGGTTGTCAGGAACGCGACAGTAACTCAAATAACCACACGTTACAACAGCGGTGTGTAGAAAGACTTCTCTGAACACAGAACATGTCAAATGTTGAAGTGGATGAGCTACAGCAGCAGAAGACGATAAACATACTCTCACTGGCCACTTTATTAGGAACATGGCACAGGCTCAACATCACAAGATGGGTCTGTTTCCTATTCCTTGGCCTATGTGTCCCAAGGTCAGTTAATTCTCCAATGCTGTCTGGTGTTATAATATGGACTTAAATGAACAGATGCCAAGTTATGTAGCCTAGAACCCGTCTGTCATTAGTGACATTAACCTACATTTGTCCAGAGCAGATGATGCTTGCTGATCATCATTCCACCGATAAAAATCTTTTTACATTTTTCTTGCTTCTTCCCTATTACTAGAACCTCAAACCCTCTGGTTCCTTGCCTGGACTGAACTGTGCTTTAGTCCCCAGACAGGCAGTGACTTCAGTAAGGTACCCTACAGCACATTCAGGTGACCCCTTGCCCTTGTGCACTTTTGTATGTGCTCAAGCTTTGATTTTTATTATTTAAAATTGTAACTTCATCACAGTGATTTGCCTCCTATCCCGTAATTTCATTCTTGTGACAAATTATTTTTGTGACATGGTATCAAAGCCTTCCTGCAGTGAAAATAGATCATATTCACTGAATTTTCCTGCCACCATGCCTGTTCCTAACTAACAAGTTCATAAAGAGTAAAAGGTAAGAAGTAGTCATTCATATGTATGACTCATTTTGACGTGCAACAGATCTGTGCATGGGTTCCATTTTTCTTGCTTTCAAAATGGCTTCCACCAATTTACCCACAAGAGATATTCACTGAGTTTTAAATAAACTTCCCTGCTATTTTATCTTCTGCAACTCCAAGTGAACCTTTTCCTTAATGGACATTGGCAACCTTTTGATTGTTCTTGTGTAACTTTAAAAAAAAATCTATTGCATAAGTTTGCTTCTATGATGCAGACTTCCTGTTTGGCAACTGGAGAGCATAACTTTATTGCTACCAAAAGGAAAGAAAAAGAAATGAAAATAGGTCTTATTCTATAATTGATGTGGCTGTCAGAAGTGGTGAAAGCAAGATCCTTGTGTTTCAAAACAAAAGTAAATACACACTTCAAAATGATTAGAATTATTGGAACAAGGTAAGGAAACGGGACTTAACCTCAGTTCTGATTCAGAGGATAAATACAGACGCTATATATAGAAAGTTTCATCTCTGCTTAAAATGCTGCAATACATTCCAAAGTCTTGGAGAAATGATATATTTTTAAAATGATTCCAAATAAAATAATACAAAATTGGAAGTGATGTGCCAGTTTTCTGTTGGCATCATAGCAAAACTGGCTTATCGCTTTATTGCCTTATAAGATATTCTCAATAATTCTGCAAAATTTCAAGTATCAATCATATGCATCCTGCTACTTTATTATACTTCATTGATTTTTATTGGAATTTCTAAGATAATCAGTTCCTTTCTTTGGAAACGTCTAACCTGTTTGTTACAGCTCTGTTGTATGTTTTTGTTTTCAGCAGTTGCAGTGTTTTATTCTTGCTTTGTCATATGCCTCACTTAGTTTTCTCTTCAACTTCTAGCCACAAAACAACCAACAGAACAATCATCCACACAACAGAATAGCATTAACCTAGCTGCTGTTGTAGCAGAAACATTAGGCCTTGGAATTAAGGAGGAACCTGTAAGTACCACAAGTATAGCATTTAGTCATAGTCATACTTTATTGATCCCAGGGGGAAATTGGTTTTTGTTACAGTTGCACCATAAATAATAGTAATAGAACCATAAATAGTTAAATAGTAATATGTAAATTATACCAGTAAATTATGAAATAAGTCCAGGACCAGCCTATCAGCACAGGGTGTCTGACCCTCCAAGGGAGGAGTTGTAAAGTTTGATGGCCACAGGCAGGAATGTCTTCCTATGACGCTCTGTGCTGCATCTTGGAGGAATGAGTCTCTGGCTGAATGTACTCCTGTGCCCACCCAGTACATTATGTAGTGGATGGGAGACATTGACCAAGATGGCATGCAACTTAGACAGCATCCTCTTTTCAGACACCGCCGTGAGAGAGTCCATCCCCACAACATCACTGGCCTTACGAATAAGTTTGTTGATTCTGATGGTGTCTGCCACCCTCAGCCTGCTGCCCCAGCACACAACAGCAAACATGATCGCACTGGCCACCACAGACTCGAGAACATCCTCAGCATCGTCCGGCAGATGTTAAAGGACTCAGTCTCCTCAGAAAATAGAGATGGCTCTGATCCTTCTTGTAGACAGCCTCAGTGTTCTTTGACCAGTCCAGTTTATTGTCAATACGTATCCCCAGGTATTTGTAATCCTCCACCATTTTATGTTTTTATCAAAAATGCTAAAGCCATGATATCAGTTATTGTGGAACACTACAAAGAAAAATAGTTTAGTTCTATTCAGAAAACCGATGGTCTGTGGATATTTAAAAATATTTAATGACTTTTGTATGATCTTATTTAAACTAGGATTGGTTAGATAACCCTTGTTGTTCTCTGTTAAAGGACTCGCAGAGTCTTCTGAATTCATGTCGGGACTTTCCCAAGACCACAAAAATTCCACTGGAAAAGGATGGGAATCAGGCAAATTCTGACCATTTAAATGACTGTGGCTCTGGGTATGATGCATTTTAATATTAACTTGGAGTGTTATTTTTCTCGGAATTTTGAGTGGTAAATCTCTAAATTGCTATATAATTACATAAGATTGTACCCTCCTAGTGAAATACAATTTTACAATGCTTGAAATACTCAGCAGGTCATGCAGCATCTGTGGTTAAGAGAAATGTGATTTTCATGTTTTAGGTTGAAGACCATTTAACAGTATTCTCAATTTTAGAATGATATCATGAATATTTGTGTCAAGTAACTAATTAGAGAATAGCAGGAGTTTGTGGTACAGAACAGAGGGATCTGGGAATACAGATACAAAATTCCCTAAAAGTGGCATCACAGGTAGATAGGGTCGTAAAGAGAGCTTTTGGTACATTGGCCTTTATTAATCGAAGTATTGAGTATAAGAGCTGGAATGTTATGATGAGGTTGTATAAGGCATTGGTGAGGCCGAATCTGGAGTATTGTGTTCAGTTTTGGTCACCAAATTTACAGGAAGGATATAAATAAGGTTGAAAGAGTGCGGAGAACGTTTACAAGGTTGTTGCCGGGACTTGAGAAACTGAGTTACAGAGAAAGGTTGAATAGGTTCGGACTTTATTCCCTAGAGCGTAGAAGAATGAGGGGAGATTTGATAGAGGTATATAAAATTATGATGGGTATAGATAGAGTGAATGCAAGCAGGCTTTTTCCACTGAGGCAAGGGGAGAAAAAAACCAGAGGACATGAGTTAAGGGTGAGGGGGGAAAAGTTTATAGGGAACATTAGGGGGGGCTTCTTCACACAGAGAGTGGTGGGAGTATGGAATGAGCTGCCAGACAAGGTGGTAAATGCGGGTTCTTTTTTAACATTTAAGAATAAATTGGACAGGTACATGGATGGGAGGTGTATGGAGGGATATGGTCCGTGTGCAGGTCAGTAGGACTAGGCAGAAAATGGTTTGGCACAGCCAAGAAGGGCCAAAAGGCCTGTTTCTGTGCTGTAGTTTCTATGGTTTAAAAAGTACCTTTGTTCAGATTTCAAATTGGAATACAATGGATTCCAGTTAATTAGGGCACGTTGGGGCTAGTTTGGCCCAATTAGCCGGTTTCATGGAAATAGTTAAAAAGGTGTAAAAAAGACAAGCTATCGTTTAACTGAATAACAAATTATGTACTTAAGTGAAAGACAGAACAAGTTAGAACACTACCAATACTCCTGGTGGTTATCTGTCGTATTCACCAATGACAGGAAACCTGTGCAGGAGAGTTTTTAAAGTTGAAAAGCTGTTGTATTGGGCAAGTTCTACTCTCCCAACCTCAGAAGTCCAGGTCCAGTGGTACGAGTAAACGTAACCACTTGGGTCCTCCTTGGTTGCAGTGGATGACCATGGCTACTCTGCCTCACCATACCCTTCACTCTCCACATGGCTTTGCAGAAACGCCTTCCTGGATATTGGATCTCATCTGACCAGACTTGGTATGCTAGAACAGGCATGTCCCTATCCCACCAGGGTATAAGATCCGCCGGCTACCCTCACCTGGTTTAGCCCACCTGCCGAAGCAATATACCAGTGTGTGGCCACTGTTGCATGCAAACAGTTACTTGGAGCTAGAGGTGAGGGCTGAGTGTCTGGTGGGGACCAAGATGATTGTCGATAACTTCAAATTCCTCATAGTTTCTAACTTGCTTTTCACTCCTGGCCGTTTCTGGCATCTCCAAGTCTGAATGCTTGAAACTGCAGTGAGCAAAACATTTCTGAATTGTCTTGCTGCTTATTTCTCGCCAACTGTCGGTGACAAAAATAGCTGCTTTTTGAACACAAACGCACACTAGTAATGCTATTTAAAAACTCAAGAGATGCTGGAGGAACTCAGCAGGTCAGCCAGCATCTATGGAAATGAATAAACAGTCAACATTTCAGACTGAGACCCTTCATCAGGACTAGAAAAGAGAGTACATTATTAGTTGTCCCAAATAAGCGGCTGTCCCAATTAACGGGAATCCACTGTACTAATTTGTGTTTTGAGCTTAGTTATTTAAGAGTACTTCAATTTTTCCAATTTCACATTACAAATAGGGGTCCATACCAGTGGTCAGAAGCTATTAGTAAGCAGAAACATGTCTACTTTACAATGTTTTTTTATTAGTGCGTTGCTGTCTTTGTCCAAAGCCTGGACAATTTTGAATATTTTGCATTGATGTTCCTAACAGGGTGATACAGCGCCCTAAACAGTGAAAAGCAGGAACAACCGCTATAACCTAAAAATTAAATCTTAATATAATTAATTTAAGAATTTAACTTTAAACACTGTGCTTTTTGTTTTGCTGAACATTATCCTATTCAATTATTTCCATGTGACAACATGCTCAGAGCAAAAGGCCATTGTTAAATTTTAAAATAATTAAGCAGGCACTGGGTATAATAATGCAATTGTACAGATCCATATGAGTCAGTCAGTTGAATAGAATAGCAGACATTAGTATCTCTATGCTTCTAAAGATGTATGGGCCATAGATTTAATAAATCAGTAAGTTATTATAGGATCACATGCCTCTCAATTACTTTTAAAAAAAAATCAGTAATTTTTAAATCATTATCAGGATGGTGGGCATATCAGTATACCAATAAATGTATATAACAATGATTTACTGTCAGTACACTAATGTAAAAATGAGAACCAGTGAACAAAGTTAAGATGTGGAGACTAGAATTAATGGATTAAGTGAACATAATACAATAGCAAGTATGGGGTGATACCAGTGAATTAGTAAACAGGTGTAGAAATACAAAAGTAACTGTTGCTGGTAAAGCTAGAATAAGAAAGAGATGGTGGAAAGAAGGTGTAAATATAGGTGTACCTAGTGTCACTTTATGAGCAGATAATTTACTGTATGTACTGTATATAAGCTATCTTTTGTATTTGTATTCATTGTGTTATTTTTATTGTGTATTTTTTTGTGCTGCATTGAATTTGGAGTAACAATTTTGTTCTTTACGCTTGAGTCCTGGAAATGACATTAAACAATCTTGAATCTTTATCTTGAGGTCCAACTACAGGAAAGATTGCTGCAGGAGCAGTAGTCAGTGTAAGTGAGTGAGGCCAGAATTTGCCACAGGGTCAAGGGGAGCATTGTCTGAGTTATACAGTTCAGCAGCAGAAGAAAGTAAGAATTTTTTTAAGTAGCTTTTGAGCTTTGTTTAGTTCTAGACAAGAGTAGGAAAGGTTTCTTTTCCCATCAATTTTTGTAATGGGAACTGAAAGTACAGATGTTAAGTTTTCACAAGAGTTGAGCCAGCAGACCTAGTTGATGCCATAACTTTGAAGCTTTTAAATGGGTGAATTTGGAGAAGTTAATTTTTGCATGGGGTCTGGAGTTGCTCAGAGCAAATAAAGTGGATTTTTCTTGTGTACTAAAGCTTGACAACAGGGGAAGTGAGGTGAAAAGTAAAAATAAATCGACTTTTGGCCTGTGGATACCACTCCCAGATTGACAGCAGGTAGAGAGGAAAATTGGTACAATATTTCAACACATTTGCATAAAGAACACTAAATTTTGAAGTTAAAATGGTTAGGGAAACAGGAGGGATTAATAATAGTGACTGGTTTGGGAGATCTCTGATCTCTACAGCACTCACTTGAGGCAAGGCAATGAACTGATTGGGGAATGTCAATTACAGAAACTGAGAATTAGATGTTATTCCAAAATATACTTACCGGTATACATGTGGCAGGTGTGTTGTTGCTCCAACAACACAGTTAACATAAAACTGAAAAGCAATGTCCTTCAAATGCAGAGGATGCTTTTAATACTGAATTTTCTGTTGAGAGCAATGCCCACAAAATGCTGAAGGAACTCAACAGGTCAGGAAGCATCTATGGAGGGGAATTAACAGTCAATGTTTCAGCCTGTGACCCTTCATCAAGACTAGAAAGGAAGGAGTAAGAAGCCTGAATAAGAAGGTTAAGGATTACAAGCCGGCGGTTGATAGGTGCAGCCAGGTGAGGGGAAAGGTGGGTGGATGGGAGGTGCTGGGGGTTGTGGACTGAAATGAGAAGCTGGGAGGTGATAAGTGACAAAAGTAAAGGGCTAAAGAAGAAAGTCACTGATAGGAGGACCTTCTTAAATTTTCTTATAGAGTTTCTCGTGCATCAGAAGCAGATGAAAAGTCTCGGAGCTGGGTTCGTTCTCCTGTATTTGGAGGTTCTGCCAAAGGTTCCTCTGATTTTGAAGTAAGTAGATTGCTTAATCATAAAATTTTCATTCACAAGTCAGAATTGCTTTAACCTGCTTATGTACAAAACCTAAAGATAGCTCTTATTTTCCTCTTTGATCCCAAGGCAAAAATCAATCCATTCCTTGAGCAATCCAAACTGGGTGGACCAAAAATGACAAAAAAGCTCATTGAAATTAAGACTGATGCTGCCTACCCACCCCCATGCACCAGGGTGGCAAAAAGGAAAAAAATGGAAGATGAGGATGATTCTGCCACTAATTGTGAAAAGCCTTCATTTAATAAAGAAAATCTTCCATCAACAGGTGTTTCTCTGGACGATAATGTTGACAAGCCTTTGGACTTATCTGATCATGTTTCTAGTGGCCGATTGGAAGATAGAAGTTATGGAAAAGATGCAGTGGATAATAAATCAATTAAAGTTTCTCTGCCAGAATCCCTAAAAATAAATTTAAAGGCCATCAATCTCAGAAGAGCCTGCAATGGATTAACCAAGGATTCTCAAGGTGGTGCTGCTTATCTACAAGAAACCTTTGAGGCATCACATTCTGATAGATTTCAGGATACTAAAGAGAAAATTGTGAAAAACGGAGGAGGTGGAGATTTGTCTGATAACAGAAAACCTGGTAACTCTACTCAGAATGAACAAGGCTTTAGTGACTCGAAGGTATGTTTAATGTTAGGTAACCCCTCTGGGAATGTGTTGTACCTTCTCAATGCAGGATAAGAGATTAATATGAAAATCATGCTCATTTAATTAGTTACTCACCCTTGAGCCTATTCTGCCAAAGGGATGGAGCATGATCATTGGAATTGGTTTATTAGTGTCACATGTGCTGAGCTACAGTGGAAAAACTTAGTTGTACAGATCATTTAAAACATAAAAACAATAGCAGAATACAGAAGAGTATAGTGTTTCAGTTATAGAGAAGTATAGAGCTAGTAGACAATAAGGTGGAAGGATCCACAGTGAAGTAGATTGTGAGGTCAAGAGTTCATCTTTTACATACACCTATTTTAAGAGTCTTACGACAGCAGGGTAGAAGCTGATTTGAATCTAAGGATGTGTACTTTCAAGTTTTTTTTTAATCTTTTGCCCATTGGAATGGGGGTGAAGAGAGAATGTCTAGAGTGGGAGAGGTCTTCTGAAGCAAAGAGGTGTATGGACACAGTCGGTGGCGGAGAGGCTGGTTTTCACGATAAACTGAGCTGTGTTCACAATTCTCTGCAATTTCCAAACGGTGCAAAAAGATACAAGAAAGGGGCAAGATACACAAGAGAAGGGTCTTGGCCAAAACCATCAACTATTTATTTGTTTCCATGGATGCTGCCTGACCTGCTGAGTTCCTCCAGCAATTTGTGTGTGTTGAAAAAGATTCAATTCCCCTGTTAAAGACTCTTTAATGAATGTTTTGTACATTAAAGATCTCAACCTCTGCAGCATATTGGGAGTTTAAAAATGCAATCAATGTAAATGCAGAACTTGTTCTTTGACTCTCTTGAGTTCTAGCTGGAGGGAGACATGGAACCGGTGAGCTCGCAGGGTATATTCTGTGCCAGGTTGGTGTTGCAGAGTGGCAGTAAAAATAACTTGCTTCTATTTTACTCTTTCCCCATCCCAGCTGGAAGAGTGGAAGCTCCAGGAAAACACACTTGAGAGTGGGGAGAAAAGAAAACATTAATTCAAAGGCCCCATAGATAGGACAAGATGTGACACTGGGAAGCTTAGTCCTGAATTTCTGTGCAAGTTTGAACAAATATTAATCGTATGAATAGAATATACATTTAAATCATGGCATCTGGCCACTTTTAGAAATTTAATTTATAATTTCATGATTTCATAAACTATTGTTTGCATGTTTTGTGCCTAAAAATCAAAGAAGTATTTTGAAGTTTTGTAAAAGGAAACATGCCAGCCAATTTATACACAAACAATAATATCAATAATGCAATAGTAATAAAACGATCATTGCTCTTCTTCTGAGTACTCCCACAGGATCTCTTGCAGGGTATAATGTTCACAGTACTGACAAAGGTTTGCCTGGTAAGCTTTAGTGAGGCAGTAGAGTGTCTGCAAGTTTAATACAAAACTAGTAATAACATGTTTACCTTAACACCTAATGAAATACATTTTACAGTATAGCTGGAGGCATACACAGGACAGTCTGATAGAGGTAGAATTAAAAATAGTAGGCAAGAGTCCAGGCAAATACCATTAGAATCATGGAATCTTTTATTTCACCTGAGAAGGCAGGGAGTGCCCCTCTTTACCATCTTATTCCAAATCAGAGTACTTCCCTTAATGCCAGCTAGTTTGTTTTCAATTTAAAGGGTGGGCCCAAAGCTATAGGTTTCAGGCGCAGTGGAGGCAGTGCCAGCACATGTGGGAGGAGAGAGGGTTTGGGAATTCTTTGAAGGTAAGCGTGGAGGTACAAAGACATTATCAAGAGGATGTGGTACTGAGAATGAAACCTAAGTACTGGAGAACAAGAAAGGCAGGTCAGTGACAGGGTAAAGCAGAAAAAACATGGTGATCAGCGAATTTGGGATTAAAAGGGGTGGGAAAGACTACAGGAATTTGAGAGACTGAATTGGGGGTGGGTGTAGCCCTATCCCTTAGACTGAATTAATAGAAAAATAGAACTCCACTATGGATGGTCCCAAGCCTGGCTGTGAAAGGAGGGTTGGGCATTGGGCTAGCAATGCCAGCCCATAAAAACCCAGAGCAACAGAAGCTCCAAAGACCTCATTCCTGGGAGAGGAAGGATCTTCGCCTTGGAGACGTATGAAGTCGTGTGGTGAAAGCAGAAGCCAAAGGCCAGTTAACCTTTGGCCCAGGACAGAGGACTCTGGCAAACTGCTGTCAATGGCCTATGCCCAGTAGGGTTAATGGGATTAAGAAGAAGTGCAGATATTACACTGTTACAGATAGCTTACAGTCTGTTACCAAAGTAAAAATAGTAGCAAGAAAGTAATTGAAAGCCAGTTCTGGCATGATTAAAAACATGAGTTGGAGTTTTGGCAAGGGAGGGAAATATACAGGAGCATATATCAAAAAATATCAGTGGTTAGTGAAGGTTGCTTGAACATTATTTGTTTCAGGTGTAGAGCAGGTCAAAGAGTTTTGGTTACTGTTTGATCTTGGAAATCTAACAGCATATTAAAGTTTTATACCTATGGTCTTGTCTGAAGTTGTAGCTGGGGAGGCTACTTGGCTCTGGGCAAGAAATTGTGTTTTATTGGAGCAGTTCTATGCCATCAGTCCAAATTGTAAGCCTCCAAAACTTTTTCTGTCAGCTATTTGAACCTGAAATGAAAGTTTTAAAAAGATCCTTTATCAAAATTGGGAATGGAAGAGAAAAAAGGGTTGAAGAATTTTTAAAAAATACTACCAGGCAGGTACAGCAGGCAGTTAACAAAGAAATGGCATCTAGGTCTATAGTGGAAAGGGTTTGGAAGTTGGAAAGGGCAGTTATATGACATGTTAGACCATAAGGCATAGGAGCAGAATTAGGCCATTTAGCCCATCGAGTCTGCTCCGACTTTCCACCACAGCTGATCCCGGATTCCACTCAACCCCATACACCTGCCTTCTCGCCATATCATGTTAACCCCTTCATTCCTGGAATCATCCTCGTGAACCTCCTCTGGACTCTCTCCAATGACAACACATCCTTTTTGAGACATAGGGCCTAAAATTGTTGACAATACTCCAAGTGTGGCCTGACTAGTGTCTTATAAAGGCTCAGCATTATCTCCTTGCTTTTATATTCTATTCCCCCTGAAATAAGTGCAAACATTGCAATTGCTTTCTTTACCACAGACTCGACCTGTAAATTAACTTTCTGGGGGTCTTGCACGTGGACTCCTACGTCCCTCTGCACCTCTGATGTTTGAACCTTCTCCCCATTTAGATAATAGTCCGCACTAAGATTGAAGTTAATAACTCATCTCATTCTACCCTAGGCCATGAACTTATCAATTACCCCGATGAGTTATTAACTTCAACTTTCCGCATAATCACCCAAAGAGTTGAACTGCATGTGCATGTAACAAGAGCTGTATAACTCATCTCTTTCTACCTTAGGCAACGAACTTATCAATCACCCCTGCTGTGGACATTTTCTGGAGGTCCAAGATCCGTATGCTCCACGACCACTGGACTAAGTGTGTACATGCAGGAGGGAACTATGTTGAAAAATAAATGAGCTAGGTTTCAAAAATTGACTCCTACCTTAGGCCACAAACTTATCAATCACCCTTCACATAGGAGGCTGAGTTGGTGGTGGGGTGGAGATATGTCTCTATCAAAGGAGGTGTAAGGTACTCTTTCCCTTCGCTAGCCTGCAGGTTATATTTTGGTGAGGTATAGTACCTGCTTAGTTCTCCGATCGGGGTCAAGTGAAGCCATGGGAGCAGGTGGCGGATGGTCCTATGAACAAGTAGGATAGTCCTACTTGTGCAACCATTGATAAGTAGGTGTCAGTGAAGAGTATTGATAATGGCTGGGGGCATCCATCTTGTAAGGATTTTTCCCAGTAGAAGGCAATGGCAAACCATTTCTGTAGAAAACTTTGCCAAGACAATCATAGTCAAGACCATGATCACCCACGTCATATGACACGGCACGTAATGAATAAATGAAGGAGGCTGAAGACGCTTTCTCATTAAATATGTAGAGAAGTACAACACAGGAACAGGCACTTCATTTATATTACTATTTGATTATAAGACCATTCTACCATGCAATGAATATTTATGTTTGTAATTATTTGCCTTCGGTTATTCATTTTCTTGAAACAATTTCGTATTCTCAGGATTTTGAAGTCAAAATTTTAAAAAGGAAAAATTCAAAAACTACATCCAAGGAGTCTACTTCGGTGCTTCAGCCAAATCCCTGTGCGACTGTTACACTGTATATAAATGATGACAAAACTGGTAGGTTAGTTTTCCCCTTGTAATTGAACTGGAAGTCATTATTCCTTTAATGTAACTTAAAATTTTGAGAGCTACTGGATTTCATACCAACTGTATACATGCATGAGTTAAGTGCTCCTTTATAGAGGAATAACAGTATAACATAATAACAGCATTGGAAAGGGTACAGAGGAGATTTATCAGGATGCTGCCTGGTTTAGAGAGTATGCATTATGATCAGAGATTAAGGGAGCTAGGGCTTTACTCTTAGGAGAGAAGGAGGATGAGAGGAGACATGATAGAGGTGTACAAGATAATAAGAGGAATAGATAGAGTGGATAGCCAGCGCCTCTTCCCCAGGGCACCACTGCTCAATACAAGAGGACATGGCTTTAAGGTAAGGGGTGGGAAGTTCAAGGGGGATATTAGAGGAAGGTTTTTTACTCAGAGAGTGGTTGGTGCGTGGAATGCACTGCCTGAGTCAGTGGTGGAGGCAGATACACTAGTGAAGTTTAAGAGACTGCTAGACAGGTATATGGAGGAATCTAAGGTGGGGGCTTATATGGGAGGCAGGGTTTGAGGGTCGGCACAACATTGTGGGCCAAAGGGCCTGTACTGTGCTGTATTATTCTATGTTCTATGTTCTAACATTTGTAATGTTGCTCATTGAAGAGAATATCTTTGTTATACCGAAGGAGAAACTAAAGTAGATGAGAGAGGAAAGAGTGCTAAACATAGAACATGAGCAAGATCAGCAGTGAATACCAGAAGGGCACATTCTGAAGTAATTTGGAGTCCCTGTAGCAAAGTGGTTTCCACTGAGTTTTGGTAGGGAGTCCTAAAATTTTGACTAAATAATATGTTTTTGCATCAGGATGATGTGGATCTTGGAGGGAAACTTTGTGGTCTTTGTGCGTGCTGCTTTTATCTACTTTTTGGTTGTAGACTTTAAAAAATGGTGTCAAATGGTTGCTTGAGTCTTGGTGCCTGTTTCTTTAATGCTGTCCCTGTGCCTCCCATGTTTTTCCCCTTTTACTGCATCTGCCACAACATGCAGGTACTTTTTTTTACACCCAACTTTATTTCTACCAGGGCAATATATTCTTCACCTTACCCATAGTCTTATTCCTGTGTTTGCTGCAATACCATAGTCATAGTCATACCTTATTGATCCCAGGGGGAAATTGGTTTTCGTTACAGTTGCACCATAAATAATTAAATAGTAATAAAACCATAAATAGTTAAATAGTAATATATAAATTATGCCAGGAAATAAGTCCAGGGCCAGCCTATTGGCTCAGGGTGTCTGACCCTCCAAGGGAGGAGTTGTAAAGTTTGATGGTCACAGGCAGGAATGACTTCCTATGACGCTCAGTGTTGCATCTTGGTGGAATGAGTCTCTGGCTGAATGTACTCCTGTGCCCAACCAGTACATTATGTAGTGGATGGGAGACATTGTCCAAGATGGCATGCAACTTGGACAGCATCCTCTTTTCAGACACTACCGTGAGAGAGTCCAGTTCCATCCCCACAACATCACTGGCCTTACGAATGAGTCTGCTACCCTCAGCCTGCTGCCCCAGCACCAAGTAATCTGGTGTCCTGTGTTCTCATCTGCATTTAACTATGATTGGTAGATGACTGAAATTTTGCGCCTGTTGATAATTTTCAGCGAGAAAATCTGAAAACATTCAGTGGAGCATAGATCCAGAAGTAGACCTCTCCGATTGTAAGATGGATACTTTAGAACTGGAATTGAAGGTAAGCTATCATTTTAATTATTATTTTAGGTTACTTTCTCGTTCTTATTTTGAACCATGGAACTTGACAGCATAGAGAGAGATGGTTAGCTCTTTACTGGAGCAAACCAAGACTCAGCCCACAGCCTTGTTCTCTCCCCAGAATCTCCTAACCTTTTACTTTCTCAAATGTTTCCCAGGTAGAGAAGGATTTTGGTAGATTTTCATACTGCTTATTTTTGATTGCATGAATAACACACTATTCATATCTAATAAGGCATAGGAATCAGCTGCTTCCAGACCACAGCTAATTAACTATGTCTGCCAAGTACACAACCTTCTCAACGGGGAGTGGTTGGGAGGGACGGCAAAGTGAGGGAAGTACAGGTCCCAGTGTGCAAGAGTACAGGAGCTTGTCGTTTGTGTCACTGAGCAGCACTGGAGAAGGATAGAACTGGAAGTAATGGACAGTATTGAAGCAAAGAAGTTGGTGGATAGCTTTTTAAGTAGTTGTAAAATTTTATCTATTTTATTTTTATGACATTTTTCAGTGATTTCAAAATCACAACATTTTATTTATGAACAGAAATCTAAAAATGACTACTAACAATGGCAATATAATATAAGCAAAACCTAGAAATAATCAGTGGGTCATTCGGTATCTGTGGGGAGATAAACTTAATGTTTCAAATGGTTGGTGGTCTGTGGGAAGGTCATCCACTTGAAACATTAACTCTGTTTCTCTGTCTACAGATGTTCTGCAGACCTGCCACTTCAGATCCTGTACTCCCCAACATTACTCAGTTACACAGTTGGCCAGGAGAATTTACAGATGGTTTATCAATTTGTCCAAATGGGATCTTCATCCATGGGAACAGTTTGTTTTCCAGAAAACAATAAACTTGTCTGTACTGTTTGTAGTCATAAGAAAGTTAGCAAAGGGAGTACAACAACTAGCTTTATTTTCTTAGACAAGTAGTAAGACAGTTGCAGCACTTTTCAATTATTTATATTGAAATTCTTGAGTTGTAATTATTGAAGGAATTGGTTTAATATTCTGACAGCCCAACAGACAACTATGGACAGATACACCAGATATGGATTGCACTTTCGTGAGTGAAAGCATATTATTGAAAGCCAAAAAAACAAGAACAGACTTGACCACTGGTGAGTAATTACGAAAGGTAATGAATTATTCTTTTGATTTATTCAAGGCTAACTTTAGTGCATGAGGCATAGATAGTGGATAACTGGAGGTTTTTTCCCAGGGTGGAAATAGCTAATACTGGGGGGCATAACTTTAAGGTGATTGGAGGTAAGTATGGGGGGGGGGGGGTGGTATCAGAGGTAAATTTTTTTACACATGGTGGAAGTGTTTCTTGTGCAGAGTGGAACACTCTATTAGGGTGGTGGTAAAGCAGGTACATTAGGAACATTTAAGAATCTCTTAGGTCATGGGTGTTGGAAAAATGTAGGGCTATGTAGGAGGAAAGGAAAGGGTTTGACTTATCTTAGGAGTTTGAAAGGCCAGCACAACATTGTCGGCTGAAGGGCCTGTACAATGCTGTACCGTTCTATGTTTTATATGAGCAATGCTAAGAATTAATGTGAAATTCATCATCTTGAAACTTAAAGTTCACATTTCACTTTCAAAGAAATATATTTTTAAAGGTTTATACAACATCATTAGTTTTTTTTTGTAGTTGAGGAGGCAGTATAAGATGTATGAGGAAATTGCAACAATAATGAAAAATATTTTCCTAAACACGTAGTTGCTGGGAGCACCAGGAGCGTTGTACCAATTACACAATGGTAATAGGTAATAATTCTTAACCTGGACCAGCTGCAGCAAAGCAGGCTGAAGTATTGGCAGAGAAATGTGGCTACTTTTACATGGATGGAGAGATTTGGATTTATATCAACACAAAGTTAAGAACATGAGTTTAAAAAAATCCATTTCACCCCTTCAGAATGTCCTTCCTCTTGACTCAGATTGGGTACTCTTATTATGGTTTTATTCCCCCCTGCTTAGTGCTGTAATCATGTTGATTTTCATTTTTAAAATGTGCTGTTGAACTTCTCTCAACAGCTATTTTAGGAAACACTGTTCCAGCCTTTGGAGTGAAAGTGCACTTTCTCTCAATATAATTCAGGAAATATCACCGATTTGCCCACTGAAGTAAGATCTGTGATCAAGTATACTTGCAGGGTTTACCTATTGCACATTAATTACAAAGCTATTTTTTTTGTAACTAGCTGGATACATTTGAATACAAAGAATAATTGTAAACAGAACAGTCTCAATGTGACCAGTGGCAACTAACTGGATACTTACTGCAAGTATAAGTTCATGGTCACTGTTTCCATTTATTTTTATTATTTGCAGAAAACATCAAAAGTTTAGCAATTGTACAAAATATGGAAAGAATTGTACATTGCAGAAAATTTATGAAAATTGATGGAGTGTTTTTGAGATTTTGGTATTGATTTGGAAATTGGACCAAAATTGAGGTATTTTGTTTATTATTGCGAAATTCAAAGTGGAGAAGGCTGAGAGTGGAGTGCAAAATGAGTTGCAGCGTGGAACAAGCCTTTCCGGCCCAATGAGCCCAGGAACCCACCTATTTAATCCTCATCTGATCATAGGACAATATGCAATGACCAACTAACCTACTAACCAGTACGTCTTTGGACTGTAGGAGGAAACCAGAGCACCCGGAGGAAACCCATCTGGTCACGGGGAGAACGTACCACCTCCCCTTTACAGATGAAATTAAATAGATTTGAGTGCTGTAAGAAAGAACATAAAGGAGGAAATTATTCACGACACTTGTCATAACATGGCCCTCTGAAAATGCCAGGCAAAACCTTCACTGAACGATCATGGAATTGAGCTCAAGTCACAGGATGTAACAAACAGTGCTTGCTCCAATTTATGGACCCCAGTATCCTATTTGGAATATGGAGTGGGTATAGGAGATGACAGGTAATCCACTGGACAGATAAAAATAAAGACAGGAAGTGTTTTTTAAAGGGCAATTCTAAATTAACTTTAGAGGTCATTAAGGTCTTCAAAGGAATAAATAAAGTGTATCCCTGACCTGTGAGGTCAGAGATATAAGCTGAAGAATAATGGGAAGAAAAAAAAACCTAATGCGTAGTTGAAATGTAACTAGGTGCAAAAGCAGCATAAAAACTAATGAAGGATAAAACCAAATTTATAATGAATTGCAAGATGATGAGGTTTTTTTTTACACCGGACTGAATTTTTAAAAAGGATTAGGTAGTTGGGGAAGACGGTCCATGATTTTACATTGTCTTGATGGATGTAAATGGACATTTCTGGTTCAATCCAATTTTTTGTTATTAAGTTAGCACAACAGTTGCTAGCTGTGATTGGTTGTCCGTTGCTGCTTTGTGAGCCAGTCCTCATTCCATCAACATGGCAGTGGTGTGCTGAGCAGTTTTGCTGTATTATTTTAAATATTTTTGTTTGAATCGGTGATACACCTTTAACTTTGACTCTAGATCACTGTAAGAGTTTTTATTCCCAACTTTCTTTTTTGGCTCAAGCAGGGAGACACCCCTTGACTGACAGCCTCTCTGAAATGTTTGACCGCACTGCTTATGGAGAATATGAATCATATCCTCAAGAAAAATGTCCCCAGAAAGAACATGAAGATGGTAATCCTTAATAAAGATGAAATGTTTTGTTATAGTGATTTAGTATGTTTGTTCAGCATGTATTAGAGCTGACCAGGAAGTGCCAATTTTTATTACAAATATTTGCTTAATTCTTAGCTCAAGAAGTGGTGATAGAACTGACTTCCTGGGCTAGAAAGAGGCTAAAGTTAGCCAGAATGTATTTTCTCTGAAGAGAGAATACAGAGAGTTAGGTAAAAAGCTGAGAAGCAGGACCTCCAGGGTGGTAATCTCTGGACTGCGGCCTGTGCCATGTGTCAGTGAGGATAAGAAAAGGATTATTTGGCAGATGAATGCGTGGTTGACGAAGTGGCGCAGGGGGCAGGGGTTTCAGGTTTCTCCATCATTGGATCTCTTCTGGGAAGGCATCACCTGTACAAAAAGGTTACACCTGAACCCTAGCAAGACTAAGATCCTTGACGGTAGATTTGTTAGAGCTCTTAGGGAGGATTTAACCTAATTTAGCAGGGAGTTAGGAACCAGAATGATAGTAATGAGGGATGGAGCTGTTGGTATACAAGTAGATGCAGGGTGCAGTGAGACAGTGAGGAATAACAGGCAGATGATAGGGCAAAATTGCAGTCAATGGGATGAGTTGATGTGTAACAGAGGGCCAAAATCAAAAAAAGTGATCAATACAGCAATGAAGGTGTTATATTTGAATGCATGCAGTATACAGAATAAGGTAGATGATCTTGTAGCACAATTACAGATTGGCAGGTACGATATTGTGGGCATCACTGAGTTGTGGCTGAAAGATCCTAGTTGGGAGTTTAACATCCAAGGTTACTGATTATATCAAAAGGACAGTCAGGTAGGCAGAAAGGGTGGGGTGGGCTTTGTTGGTAAAAACTGAAATCAAATCCTTAAAAAGAGGTGACATAAGATTGGAAGGTGTAGAATCCTTGTGGGTAGAGTTAAGAAACTGCAAGGGTAAAGATACCCTGAAGGGAGTTATATCCAGGACTCCAACAAATAGCCAGGATGTGGGGTACAATTTACAACAGGGGATAGAAAAGGCATGTAAGAGGGCAATGTTATGATAATGATGGGGTATTTCACTATGCAGGTAGATTGGAAATATCAGGTTGGTGCTTGATCCCAAGAGAAGGAATTTGTAGAATGCTTATGAGATGGCTTTTTAGAGCAGTTCATGTTTGAGCCCACTCGGGAGGGGCAATTCTGAATTGGGTGTTCTGTAATGAACCAGATTTGATTAAGAAGCTTAAGGTAAAGAATCCCTTAGGAGACAGTGATCATAATATGACAGAATTCATCCTGCAGCTTGAGAGAGAAGATGAAGTCAGATGTATTACTATTATAGTGGAGTAAAGGGAATTACAGAGGCATGAGAGAGGAGCTGGCTAATGTTGATTGGAAGAGGGCACTGACAAGGATGTCAGCAGAACATCAATGGCTGGAGTTTCTGAGGGGTAATTGGAAGGTGCAGGATAGATACATCCCAAAAATGAAGAAATATTCTAAAGGGAAGGGAAGCAATTATGGCTGACAAAGGAAGACAAAGCCAGCATAAAAACAAAAGAGAGGGCATAAGATATAGCAAGAATTAGTGGGAAATTAGGGAACCTTTTCAAAAACAAGAGAAAGCAACTAAAAAAGCCATAAAGGGAGAAAACATGAAATATGAAGTTAAGCTAGCCAATGAGATAAAATAGGATATCCAAAGTTTTCTCAAAAATATAAAGAGTAAAAGAGAGGCAAGAGTGGATATCAGACCGCTGGAAAATGACATTGGAGCAGTAGTAAAGGGGGACAAAAGAGTGGTGGCTGAACTTGATCAGTATTTTGCATAAGTCTTCACTGAAGATACTAGCAGTATGCCAGAAGTGTGAGATGGTCAGGAGGCAGAAGTGAGTGTAATTGCTATTACTAAGGAGAAGGTGCTTGGGAAGCTGAAAGATCTGAAGTTAGATAAGTCACCTGGACAAGATGGATTACATCCAGGGTTCGTGTGGATAGTCAGAAGCTTTTTCCCAGGGCTGAAATGGCTAGCATGAGAGGGCATAGTTTTAAGGTGCTTGGAAGTAGGTATAGAGATGTCAGGGGTAAGTTTTGTACACAGAGAGTGGTGATTGCGTGGAATGGGCTGCCGTCGATGGTGGTGGAGGTGGAAATGATAGAGACTCCTGGATGGATACATGGAGCTTAGAAAAATAGAAGGTTATGGGTAGTTCTAAGGTAAGGACATGTTCGGCACAGCTTTGTGGGCCGAAGGGCCTGTATTGTGCTGTAGGTTTTCTGTTTCTGAAAGGTAGCTAAAGAGATTGTAGAGGCATTACTAATGTCTTTTGAGGATCACTAGATTCTGGAATGGTTCTTAAATGACTGGAAAATTGCAAATGTCTCTCCACTCTTTCAGAAGGGAGGGAGGCAGAAGTTGGGAAATTATAGACAGTTAGCTTGACTTCAGTGGTTGGGAAGATGATGGAGTCCATTATTAAGGATGAGGTTTCAGGATACTTGGAGGCACATGATAAAATAGGCCAAAGTCAGCATGATTTACTTGAGGGGAAATCTTGCCTGACAAATCTGTTGGAATTCTTTGAGCAACAGTAGGCAGGATAGACAAAGAAGAGTCAGTGGATGTTGTTTACATGGATTTTCAGAAGGCCTTTGACAAGGTGCCCCGCATGAGGCTGCTTAACAAGATAAGAGCCCATGGAATTACAGGAAAGATACTGGCATAAGTAGAAGGAGACAAAGTGTGGAAATAAAGGGGGCCTTTTCTGATTGGCTGCCAGTAACTGGTGGTGTTCCACAGGGGTCGGTGTTAGTACTGCTTCTTTTCACATTTGATGTCAAAGATTCAGATGACAGAATTGATTATGGCCAAGTTTGCGGACGATTGGATGATAGGTGGAGGAGCAGCTAGTGTTGAGGAAGCAGTGAATCTGCAGAAGGAATTAGACAGATTAGGAGAATGGGCAAAGAGGGTGCTGATGGAAATTAGTATAAGGAAGAGTATAGTCATACACTTGGTAAAACAAATAAAGATGTAGACTATTTTCTAAACAAGGAGAATATTCAAAAATCAGAGGTGCAGAGGGACTTGGGAGTCCTTGTGCAGGATTAGGTTGCAGGTTGAGTCAATGGTAAGGAAGACAAATGCAATGTTAGCATTCATTTCAATAAGACTGGAATACAAGAGAAAGGATGTAATGCTGAGGCTTCATAAGGCATTGGTTCAGATTGCACTAGGAGTATTGTGAGCACTTTTGAGCCCCTTATCTACGAAAGGATGTGCTGCCATTGGAGAAAGTCCAGAGGAAGTTCACTTGAATGATCCCAGAAATGAAAGGGTTAACATACAAGGGGCGTATGATGGCTCTGGACTTCTGCTTGCTGTAGCTTAGAATGAAGGAGGATCTTACTGAAACCTATCGAGTATTAAAATTGTATTGAGTGGATGGGTGGAAGATGTTTCCTATCATCCGTGCGTCTAAAACCAGAGGACACAGCCTCAGAATAGAGGGACATACGTTTAGAATAGAGATGAGGAGGAATTTCTTTAGCCGGATATAGTGAAGCTGTGGAATTCATTGCAACAGCCAGCTGTGGAGGCCAAGTCACCGAGTTTATTTAAGGTGTGGGTTGATAGGTTTTTGGTTAGTCAGGGTGTCAAAGGTTGCAGGGAGAAGCCAGGAGAATGGGATTGAGAGGGATAATAAATCAGCCATGAAGGTATGGCAGAGCAGGCCCAATGGGCCGAATTGCCTAATTTCTTTCCTGTGTTTTACGGTCTTAATGTTTAATTTTCTGCTGTTCAGGGGTATTTGCTGGAAAAGAAACCAGTGCCTTCTGGACACATGGGTGTCCACTGCACATTGTCCCAGCTCATAGTGAAGATTGGTGATAGCGATAAAGCTGTCAGCACCTGTGGAACAAAATTGTCCCCTCAGTTTGTAAACTTCCCTTGGTCCTTTTGAGTTGATATTTGTGTTAGTTACTGAAGATGGGATTGAGTTTAAGATGTGATTATTTTTGTTTCTAGTTTTTCAAGAACCAGAGAAAGTAAAAAATGAATCTTCTGTGCAGCCTTATTTAAACTCTGGGCAAAGGTAATGTGACTTAAATAGTTAATTATGCATTTTAATCATTCACATAATACACAATTTGCAAATAATCCAAGTTTTACTTTTGAACACGATTTACAAATTTAATGTGCTCTGCTGAGAAGGAGAACATTTAACTGCTGTTGGATGCTCACCGATAGCTGATACTCCAATACTTGGTGTCTGTACTGCTTCTACTGGATTTGGCATAACTTGAAAAGGCAAATTTCATAACCCTATCAGCAAGCAGCGCACAGGTTTCCAGTAACATTCAAATCTATTGTTGGAGACTCTACAAAAATGCACACCCAGACACTTTTTAAATCTATTTCATACTATAGTTGTGAGTGTGAGATCGCGGTTTATGAAATCGCCCAATTTTATTACAGAAGTCCTAGCCCGTAACATTATCACTGGACTGTTCATAATCCCCAGACCCATGTTACATTACCAAGAGAAAATCTGCAGGTGCTAAAATCCAAGCAACACACACAAAATGCTGGAGGAACTCAGCAGGCCAGGCAGCATCTAGGGAAAAAGTCAACGTTTCGGGCCGAGACCCTTCAGCAGGACCTGCCAGAGTGTCTCGGCCCGAAGCATCTAGTGTACTTCTTTTCCGTAGATGCTGCCTGGCTTGCTGAGTTCCTCCAGCATTTCCTGTGTGTTGCTTTACATTACCAAGATAATATATCTGCAAGAAATAGTATGTACTTGCAAGAACAGAACAGATTTATTAGTGAATCTAATTTGGTCAATGTAATATTTGGTTCCTAGAAAAAATACAGTTTTAAACTTCCCTCACATTGAGGTGGTCCGTAACAAGGAAGAAAGAAGAAAGATGCAAGGGCACACATGCAAGGAATGTGAAGTAGTAAGTACTGACCTAACATATGATCAGATCTTTGACTTTATTTTTTAATCTTTCATTACTTATATCTTTTAACTTATTTCCTGTAAAGAAATTATCCTCCTGTGAAAGAACAAAAGATCTTAAAGTTCATTATTTGAATCTAATTTGCCTTTATTTTATTACTGATATAATAACTAGTGATATAAGCATAGTGAAATATCCATGAATAATTGTCAAAAATTGATTCCAAGCCTTACAAATGGGTATTAGCCCAAAGAAACTTTAAGGAATTCCATGGAAGATAGAAGACATTCCAGAGCTTATGGTTCCAGTAGTAGAAGGCACAGATAGCTTTAGTGCGGTGATAACACTTGAGATTCATGAAACCTAAACCTGCTGCAATTTGTCTATGATTATTCACTGATTATGTCTATGATGCCATCTCCTTGGCCCTATATCTGGATGATAAAGACACCTATGCTAGATTATTGTTTATTGAATACAGCTCCACCTTCTGGCCTATAATTCCAAGCAAGCTCATCTCCATTATCCTTTGCATCTGGATGCCTGACTTCCTGACCAACAGGCCACAATCAGTAAGGATAGGCACTAATACCTCTGCCACAATTATTCTCAACACTTGTGCCCCACAAGCCTGCATCCTCAGCTCCCCTACTCTACTGTCTATGAATTCATGATGTGTTCTAACTCCATCTAGTGGATTGTATCTCAAATAACAACAATGAGTTGGAGTACTGGAGAGAGATGGAGAGCCCAGTAACATGGTGTCTTGGCAACCTTTCCCTCAATGCCAGCAAAGCAAAGGAGCTGGTCATTGACTTCAGGAAGGGGGACAGTGCACATGCTCCTGATAACATTCTGATTCAGATTTGTATATCACATGTACCTCGAAACATACAATGAAATGTGTTGTTTACATTAACATCCAACCAATTCACCAAAGACTAGAGTTAGAGGTAACTCAGACATTTCCTGGGCTACAGCAACTGAGAGATGTGGAGGGATAAGAACATGGTGAGATTTATTTTGACAAGGTGACTGAGAACTTTAATGTTGAGCAATTGTTCAAGCTGGAACCAGTGTAGGTCAATAAACACTGGATGCCATTAAATTAAGGGCATAGGACCCTTTGATAATCTTAGTTTTGCAGAAAAGTAAATGAGGGAGACTGTTCATGAATTTGTGGGAATAATCCAGTCCAGAAATAACGAAGGTATAGGGTAGTGTTTCAGTGACAGCTGAGATGAGAGTGGAGTTGGGCGTTGATATGGATCATAGTGATGACATAGATATGTGATTTGAAACTCATCACAGGGTTTAAATATTTAACCAAAGTTATAAATAGTATAGTTTGGATTCAGACAGTTGACAATGAAATTTGGAACAGAGCATGTTCTGTGGAAGAAGGGAAAACCTGGACATTAAAAATGGAAAAAGGAAATGTCGGAAGTATCCGGCAACTTGTAGAGTGTTGATGAACGTCTTTACCTGTACAGTAACCTTTCACTTCGTACAGTAGGTACCATGTTATGTCTGCATAAATTTCACATCTCCCTGGTTTTGGTTGAGCCAAATTATTTAATTTAAAATTAACAGTTTAGGTCAAAAAAGACAAAGATTACAAAAGCAAGAATATTATTTTGGAGCTTTATAAAGCATTAGTTTTGTTTAATATCTACCGTGAAATGATTCTCAGAGAAATAGAAGACCTAGATGGGATAAAAATTGGAGGTGTTAACATCAACAGTATAAGATATGCAGACGATACCACCCTAATAGCAAGTGCTGCAGAAGACCTACAAATCCTCCTAGACAAAGTAGTACAAATAAGTGCAGATTTTGGTCTAACCGTCAACTGTAAGTAAACCAAATGTACAGTAATATCAAAACAACAGGATGCTCCCAACTGCCAAATGTACATCGATAACCAAGAGAATTGAACAAAAGACCAGCTTTAATTACCTTGGTAGCTTTGTATCACAAGATGCTAGAAGTAAAGTAGAAATAAAAAGAAGAACTGCCATTGCCAAAACCAACTTCCAAAAAATGAAGCCCATTTTTACCAACAGACACATTTCTATGACAAGGCTTAGGCTACTAAAATGTTACATCTGGTCAATTTTGCTGTATGCTTTCGAAACATGGACTGGTAACACCAAGGAAACTTAGAATCAACAGAAATGTGGTTTTTTGGAAGAATGCTGAAAATATCATATAGAGATAGAGTAACTTATGAGACAGTACTCCAATGTGCCCATACAAAAAGATCTTTAATGAGAACATTAAATGAGAGGAAACTTAAATTCCTGGGCCATGTCGTCAGAAAGGTAGAAATAGAATGCCTTGCATTACAAGGCCATATGCCTGGGAAATACGGAAGAGGAAGGCAAAGAAGAAAATATATGGACACTGTGAAAGAACTAACAGATCTAAGTGTGCGAGATATCATTGACGCTGCATGGGATCGTTGAATGTGGAAAGCCACGATCGCCCAAGGCACATGAAGAAGAAGTTGTTTTGTTCTAACCAGTACCTTTGCAACTAATTCTGGTCACTGCAGTGTAGGATGGCTGTAAATTCACTAGCGAGTTAGAAAGATTTAATGGATTCGGTCTTAGTTACATAGGTAGAATGGAGAAACTGGAATTTTTCTCCGGTCATTTGATGGTGTTTGGAATCATCAGGTGTTAGGACAGAGTAAATGAACAAGTCCTATTTCTGTTATTAGGCAGCTCAGAAACTTTGGGTCAGAGAAAGGTGTTGGAGAATAAGTATGCAGTTGTAGGTACCGATAGCAATTGAAATGTATTTTAATTTATTGTCATTTATTTCAGTATTATGCAGATCTTCCAGAAGAAGAAAGACTGAAAAAGTTGGCAAACTGTTCCAGACATAGATTCCGGTACATCCCTCCAAACACACCAGAGAACTTCTGGGAGGTGGGGTTTCCTTCCACCCAAACCTGTGTTGATAGAGGTGAGAAACTTCAGAATTACCTCATGGGTTGAGTTTTAGTGGCTTTCTTTGGCAATTAGATTTGTTTTTTCCATATTTCCATTCATGACAGTAAATGACTCCTCAAGGTCAACAAATAATTTGGGGAGGTTTCCCAGCTTTATCATGTTTTAGAGCTTCACACCTTGATAGATGTATTTTGAAACATTGCAGTTGAAAAACCATGGGTCCCAAGGAGTTATTTTCACAGTATTGGAAGACTAGCAGGTGCAACCAGGCTTGAAGTGCCTAGATCAGCATCTTAAACACAAGAGTTTCATGTCGGAATGATCAGTCACTTTCATTGCTCAACAGCTCTTCATTTGGACTTCAACAAAGAACTACTTCATGTTAGGCTGTTAAATTTCACAGAAAGCTAGGAATTAATTTACCAGTCAAGTCAAGTCACTTTTTATTGTCATTTCGACCATAACTGCTGGTACAGTACACAGTAAAAACAAGACAACATTTTTCAGGACCATGGTACTACATGAACAATACAAAAACTACACTGAACTACGTAAAGCAACACAAAACTACACCAGACTACAGACCTACCCAGGACTGCATAAAGTGCACAAAACAGTGCAGGCATTACAATAAATAATAAACAAGACAATAGGCACGGTATAGGGCAGTAGGTTGGTGTCAGTCCAGGCTCTGGGTATCGAGGAGTCTGATGACTTGGAGGAAGAAACTGTTACATAGTCTGGTCACGAGAGCCCGAATACTTCGGTGCCTTTTGCCAGATGGCAGGAGGGAGATGAGTTCATAATGTTGTTTGCTTTACGGATGCAGCGTGTGGTGTAAATGTCTGCAATGGCGGGAAGAGAGACCCGGATCTTCTCAGCTGACCGCTACAGGGTCTTGCAATCCGAGATGGTGCAATTTCCTATTCGTTGGACTATTTAAAAGATGGACATGTACAAAATGTTGGAACTCATTAAGTCAGGCAGCATCTACAAACAATCGACATTTTGGGATTGTTGAAGGTCCTGTTGAAGGGTCTCAGCCCCTCTATAGATGCTGTCTGACCTGCTGAGATCCTTCACCAGTTCGTGTGTGTTGCTCTGAATTCCCAGCATCTGCAGAATCTCTTGTGCTTATGTAAGAGGGAGCTGTGAAGTGGAGGGGCAAACTACAGAGGGCAATGCGAAGAATAGAACATAGGATAGAGAACTTTAGGAATTAATGTTCTGTCACCAGAATAACGCATTGTAAAGGGAAAGATATCATTACAAGGCCAATTGTATTGTGCAATCAGTAGAAAGGTTCTTCTATTAGTATAGGTAAGAATATTGCAGAAGTTATGTTTGCTCCAGTTCACTTGTAGGCTTGAACAAATACATAATAGAACTGTAAGATATAGGAGCAGACTTGGGCCATTGGGCCCATCATGCCTGCTCTGCCATTTCATCGTGGCTGATCCATTTCACTCTCAGTCCCAATCTACCGCCTTCTCTCCATATCCCTTTGTGCCTATACTAATCAAAAATCTATCAACCTGTGCCTTAAATATACCCAATCACTTGGTCTGCACAGCCACCTGTGACAATGAATTCCACAGATTCACCACTCTCTGGCTAAAGAAATTACTTCTCATCTCTGTTCTAAATGGACATCCCTCTATTCAGAGGCTGTGTCTTCTCGTCTTAGACTCCCCTACCATAGGAAACAGCCTCTCCACATCCACTCTATTAGGGCCATTCGATGTTTCAATGAGATAACCACTCATTCTGAATTCCAGTGAGTACAGGCTTAGAGCCATCAAATGCTCATCATATGCTAAGCCTTCCCAGAATCATTTTTGTGAACCTCCTTTGAATCCTCTCTAGTACCAGCACATTCTTTCTAAGAGGCCCAAAACTGCTCACAATATTCCAAATAAGGCATCACCATACCTTATAAAGCCTTAAAATTACATCCTTGCTTTTATATTCTAATCCTCTCGAAAAGAATGCTAACATTGCATTCACCTTCCTCATCTCGGACTCAACCTGCAAACTAACCTTGAGGGGAATCCAGCATGAGGATTCCTAAGACCCTTTGCACTTCAGGTATTTGAATTTTCTCGCTATTTAGAAAATAGTCTACATTTTTTATTTCTTCTCCCAAAGTGTATGGTCACACACTTTGGAAGAAAAAATAAAAAATGTAGACTGTTTTCTGAAGTGAATAACCAGAAATTTCCTAACACTGTATTCCACCTGCCACTTCACTGCCCATTCTCCTAAATCTGTCGAAGTCATTATGTAGCCTGTGAATGTAATATAGATTAGGAAATCTTGTATCCAGCAGAATATCAATTAAATAGGACATGAGAGTACAGGAAGGAAGCTATTCGGTCCATAATGTCTGCCAGCTCCTTGCTGGAAAAAGTCTTCTCCTCGTTCACCTACTCTCTATTCAATAATGAATCTTCACCTACTTTGTGGTAATACCTGAGGGCTTCTCAATACACTGGATGGATTGGACTGCTGATTCGGAGAAGCCAGAAGGTGGGGGTCTGTTTCATGATACCTCTTTGTGGTGCCTGGATGCAGTGGAATTATCGCACTCCATTTCGCCCGACCTGGAATAGCTGATGATTAAGTTCGGACTGCTCCACTTACCTAAGAGAATTCTCCATCATGACCCTGATCGCAGTTCAGGTACCAACAAAAGCAGAAGTTAAACAAGCACTCTACGTTGTGAATGTCTTGATTAACAAACAAAAAACGGCGTTCCTAATGCTCTTCAAATCATAATTGAGGACTTTGGTCAGGCTTGTTTGAAAAAAATCTCTGCCCAAATATCATCAACGTATCACCTGCAACACCAGTGGTTCCAACACACTCAACCACTGTTACAGTATGATTAGGAATGCCTACTTTTCCATGCCTAGACCGCACTACAAGAAATCTGATCGTCCAACTTTGTTGTCCTCCTGTATATAGGCAGAGGCTAAAGAACAAGGCTTCAGACAACACACACAAAATGCTGGAGGAACTCAGCAGGCCGGGCAGTATCCATGGGAATGAACAAGCAGTCGATGTTTCAGGCCGAGAACCTTATTCAGGACTAAAAAGGAAGGGGGAAGTTCCTGAATAAAAAGGTGGAGGAGGGGAAGAAGAATAGTTACAAAGTGATAGGTGAAGCCAGGTGGGTGAGAAAGGTAAAGGGCTGGTCAGGAAGGAATATGATAAAAGAGGAGAGTAGACATAGGAGAAAAGGAAGGAGGAGGGGGAGATGATGGGCAGGTGAGAAGAGGTAAGAGGCTAGAGAGGGGAATAGAAGAAGAGGGGAGGGGAGGGAATTTTCTTTTCGGGAAGGAGAAATCGATATTCATGTCATCAAGTTGGAGGCTACCCAGATGGAATATAAGGTGTTTCTCTCCACCCTGAGGGTGGCCTCATGGTGGCAAAGAGGAGGCTATAGACCGACATGTCAGAACAGGAATGGAAATTGGAATTAAAATGTTTGGCCAACATGAAGTTCTGGTTTTGGCAAATGGAGCAGAGATGCTCTACATAGCAGTTCCTCAATTGATGACAGGTCTCACCAATATTGAGGTGGCCGCATCGGGAGCACAAGACACTCTGGATGTGGTCTTTCATTGATTCTACTGTGTTTCTTGTGTTCACTGTGATTGCCTGCAAGAAAATGAATCTCAGCGTTGTATGGGGTGACGTATGTGTACTCTGGTTATAAATTTACTTTGAACTTGCACTTCCTGTAGAAAGCAACATTTGCATTTACGTAGCCATGTTCAAGCCCTTTGAGCAGTTATTTTGCACATTGTTAGAAGAGTTATAGCAGCCCAAATGTGCATAGGAAACTCCTGCTGACAATACCAACCAGATGATCTGCTTCTAGTTACTTTGATCAATGGATAAGTACACGCTTGTTCACCAAGTCAAGTTCCTCATTCTTTACAATATTATCATGATCCTTTACTTTGTATTGTATTTGTCCAAATTTTGTCTGCAGGACTTGAAGGTATATCTTTCTGTTTCTAAGGCAAACTCCCAGCAAGTGAGCTAAGTGTGACATTAAGATGACATAATTGTCTTTGCTTGTTAAAGATTGTGCAAAACATTTCATGTGCTAATTTTACATAAGTTTCTCTCCACCTTTCGCTTTCTTCTGTAACAGTTTTGAGAGGATGATTTGTAGAATACACAAGATGGCGCCAGTGAACATCAGCAACTTTCTTTGGGCTACTTTGAACTTGATCATCAAGGTCTTTAAGTGAACGCAGCAGGTCAGGCAGCATCTCTTGGAAGAGGTACAGTCGACGATTCGGGCCGAGACCCTTCGTCAGGACTAACTGAAAGAAAAGCTAGTAAGAGATTTGAGAGGGGGAGGGGGAGATCCAAAATGATAGGAGAAGACAGGAGGGAGAGGGATGGATCCAAGAGCTGGACAGGTGATTGGCAAAAGGGATATGAGAGGATCATGGGACAGGTGGCCCAGGGAGAAAGAAAGGGGAAGCGGGAAAACCCAGAGGATGGGCAAGGAGTATAGTGAGAAGGACAGAGGGAGAAAAAGGAGAGAGAGAGAGACAGAGAGAAAATAATAAATAAATAAATAAATAAATAACTGAGGCAGTACGAGGGGGAGGTGGGGCATTAGCGGAAGTTTGAGAAGTCAATGTTCATGCCATCAGGTTGGAGGCTACCCAGACGGAATATAAGGTGCTGTTCCTCCAACCTGAGTGTGGCTTCATCTTTACAGTAGAGGAGGCTGTGGATAGACATATCAGAATGGGACATGGAATTAAATTTGTGGCCACTGGGAGATCCTGCTTTCTCTGGCAGACAGAGCATAGGTGTTTAGCGAAACAATCTCCCAGTCTGCATCGGCCAATATATAGAAGGCTACATCGGGAGCACCGGACGCAGTATATCACCCCAGCCGACTCACAGGTGAAGTGTCGCCTCACCTGGAAGGACTGTCTGGGGCCCTGAATGGTAGTAAGGGAGGAAGCGTAAGGGCATGTGTAGTACTTGTTCCGCTTACAAGGATAAATGCCAGGAGGGAGATCGGTGGGGAGGGATGGGGGGGACGAATGGACAAGGGAGTCACGTAGGGAGCAATCCCTGCGGAAAGCGGGGGGGGGGGGGGAGGGGGAGGGAAAGATCTCTGCCAGAGAAAGCAGGATCTCCTAGTGGCCACACATTTTAATTCCACCTCCCATTCCCATTCTGATATGTCTATCCACGGCCTCCTCTACTGTAAAGATGAAGCCACACTCAGGTTGGAGGAACAACACCTTATATTTCGTCTGGGTAGCCTCCAACCTGATGGCATGAACATTGACTTCTCAAACTTCCGCTAATGCCCCACCTCCCCCTCGTACTGCCTCAGTTATTTATTTATTTATTTATTTATTATTAATTATTTTCTCTCTGTCTCTCTCTCTCTCCTTTTTCTCCCTCTGTCCTTCTCACTATACTCCTTGCCCATCCTCTGGGTTTTCCCGCTTCCCCTTTCTTTCTCCCTAGGCCTCCTGTCCCATGATCCTCTCATATCCCTTTTGCCAATCAACTGTCCAGCTCTTGGCTCCATCCTTCCCCCTCCACTTTCAAATCTCTTACTAGCTTTTCTTTTAGTTAGTCCTGACGAAGGGTCTCGGCCCGAAACGTCTACTGTATCTCTTTCTAGAGATGCTGTCTGACCTGCTGCGTTCACCAGCAACTTTTATGTGTGTTGCTTGAAATTCCAGCATCCGCAGATTTCCTCATGTTAAGGTCTTTAAGTGTCCTGATAGGTTCCCTTACCCATCCCTCCATCAATGTTGTCTGACTTGCTGAGTTCCTCCAGCATTTTGTTTGCATTGTTCAGTTGTTCCATCTTGTCAAACTTGCCCATTTAATTGCCAATGCCATGCTTTTTTCAGGTTATATTAAGGAAGAGTGCACACCTTGCCAGCGACCAAGACGAAGACGACCTTATAATCCAACATTTTTACTGAAGGACAAAGAACAGAATTTAACTTAGCCATCCCAGTAAAAGGCAACACCAGAAAACAACAAAACAATCTACACTGAAGAATGTATCTTGAACGTCAAGCCTTATAGCCCAAAAGACAAGTTTATTGTAGCAGTTGGTTAGATCTAAAATTGTTTTTCTACAGGTATTATTTAAATTATGATTTTCACCTGGATATTAGGTGAAAGCTTTTACATTTGCACACCACGCATAAGGTTTGGTGCTATTTATTGCGCTGGATAATTATGCCCTTAAATTTGTAAAACCACTATGTAATTGTAAATAATAAGCTGAAATTTTTGGAAATTTGATAATGAGTAAGATTAGAGTGATGAAAATCTGATCAATGTAATAGCTCATCAACATTGACCAAATGAAAAGCCAGCATGGTTTTGAGCACCTGTTCATTCATAGAATAAATCTTTTTGCAAAAAGCAAGATATGCAAGTTCTATAGTAGTTAAGCCAGAGGACTGATACTGTTCAAGTTATTCATGGAGAAGACTGCAGTTCCTGATCTAGTCCTTGGATTGGCCTGAGCTGGCTATAAGATAACATGGTTGCGTCAGACTCGTGTCTTTTTGGCTTCGTACCTGCCTCCATGTAATGATGACAGGGGACATGCAGCCGCATTCCAGTTCTTATTAACGATGCAGTTCATCTTGCTAGAAAGTAGTTTTTTTTGGGTATCTTCTGAAATGAATACTGGCTCAGCTGTGAGAAATGTCACGCCAGTCTTCACTGTTACTTGGAGAAGACGAGGGTGGTCGGCCTCTGTCCCCCGGGCTAGTGTTGTCACCAGTGGAGGAGATATAAAAAGACTGATAGCGGAATGGGAAATTCGCCGACATCAAGAGGGAGCTGGTGATTGATCAGTCAGTAGATAAGGAGGCAAACTTACAGTTAATATTAATATTCATGCTACTCTCCAATACTGTTTTAAAGGTTAAACACATGACTTAAGCAGGCACTTAAATGTAATGCTGAGATGTAATAGGTTAAACGTCATTAAAGGTGGAATTTTTCAAAAGAAGTATTACACTGAGGGCCTCCGAATCTGTTCTGTATTATTCCAGTGTATGGTGAAGTCCCATGATTCAACTCAGACAAGAACATTCCCAGTGCAGTCATTACCGTTCAGTATTCTGCCATGTGTTCAGACCTTATTGTGCATACTGAATGCAATGTTAACTGACCTGCAGTTTGATGTTTGTGAAGCATTTGAAGGGTGATGATGCACTGAATAAAAACAATTTCTGTATTTTTCATGTTTCACAAATTGGGAGTCAGGCACTGCAGCTGCCAGCATCCTAGACAGAATAGAGCATGTTTAGGATATTTTCCCATGCGGCCCTGGGGGTAAGTAATAGATACCTTCACCTTGGTAATTAACATTGAACATGACGCATTGCAGCTAGCTCTCCAGAAAATGCTTTTTCTCTAAAGAAGCACCATGGACGTTTGGTTGCTAAGTACATTTATACAGAAACAAGTGAATATAATGCTGCCTAATACTTTCTATAAAAATACTAATGATTCATCTTATAAGTATACTTGATTAAAAAGATTTAGAAAGCCTCTCATAGCAGCACAAACAAATTTTATCCATTACTGATGTATATCTCTAAGCCAGTGCAAAGTTAAATTTCTTTTAAATGTAGTACCATTTTATCTACCCCTATAGTGTGGAGCCACAAAGAATTGGTGCAAAGAACTTCAGTGGCATTGAGGTGTTCTAAACACAATTTGATTTAATTAGATCAGACACAATATTTGTGTCACTTGTGGTCACATTTTAAACAATGAATTTAAATTTGTCTTTGTAATGGCCCTATTACATCTTGAACTGGATTTGAATCGTAGATAAAATGATTTAACCATATCAGGCAAAGCTTTTGGTGTCAATGTATCCAGTGGTCCACCCTGATGAGTTGCAATTTTGCACAGAAATGAATCCAATGAAATCAGTTTATCGATAGAATTAACAAAATTTCAGTCTTCTGTGCAAATTCCGTACAATTTTCTGTTAAAACTTGTGTCGTACCGAGGAAATTCCATGACCAGGTGGGTTTGCTCTGGGTTCCCTGGTTTCCTTCCACATCCCAAAGATTAGTAGGTTGAAATTTGGGCGTGGTGGATTTGTTAGACTGGAAGGGCCTGTATCACTAAAAACAAATTTAGACCAACTGTAGTCTGCAAGTTGAACAGTAATGTAGGAAAGGTTGGAGAGTAATTGGGCCAAGGAAGAACCTCGAGGGAGGAAAGTAAAGGGTGGAGTGACCTGATGCGATAAATTAAGTCATGGGTAGAACAAGAAAGCCGTCCCATTTAAGAGTGCACAAAACAAAGCACCTTAACTGGGATTGTGATGAGGGGCTTTGCAAAAATCAAGGGTTTTTAATGATGGAACGTAAGAAATATTACTCGTCTCTAACTTTCCCGTCATTAACTGGAAAAATTGCAAATGCATTTGGCAGGGGAGTAAAGCATAGTGTGTCTGTGTATGTCTGTGGGCCTCCAGCAGCAGTCGCAATGAGATGTGAGAGATATTCCATGCGGGTTAATTTCAGGGAAAATCCTGGGGAAAGGGCCATGGAACTGGAGTGAACCTGGGAACTGGCTTTGACAGGACAATTTGGATGTGCTAGGAAGCTTCCTGGTAGCTCCTTACCCACCTTACTCCTACAGTAGCTGCCTCTACTCACTTCTCTCTATCATTCTCTTCCTACATGTCCTTCACGCTCTCAATCTCAACCCCACAGTTTTGTCAATTCATTCAGATCTGTTTTCAGAATCCTCGGTCCTCCATTCCACCCTGCATTTCTGCAACTGCTTATGGTATTCATCTCTATATTCACCCCTGAAATACACACAAAACACTGGAGGAACTCTACAGGCCAGTCAGCATCTATGGAAAAGAGAACAGTCGGCGTTTTGGGCTCAGGCTCTTCAGCAGGGTCTTGGCCAAAACGACAGCTGTACTCTTTTCCATGGATGCTGCCTGGCCTGCGGAGTTCCTCCTGTGTCCTGTGTGTGTTGCTCGGATTTCCTGCATCTGCAAATTTATCTTTTCTGGGATTACTCACTCCTGCATTTTGTTTTTGTAAAGGCACAAACAATAGTATTTGTTGCTGTAGCAAGATGTAAAATTGTGCAGATTAACTTTCAGGCACTGAAGTGTTGAGATGAAACTTTCAGAGTTGGAAACAATTAACAGTTGGTGTGCCACCTGGTGATGCATTGTAAAACTACATCCAAAGATAAATAGTTGTGCAGTAATTATGTACAAAAGCTAAGAATCCTGCAAATAAAGTAAAAAAAAAGAAAATCCAGGAGACACTGTTAGCGTCAGTTGAGAGAGAGAAAAACTTAAACATGTCAACTTGATGACCTTTCATGGTTTCTGTTTTTTTAAATATATTTCTCAAGAAACTACTTGCACAGCAATGGTAATGCTCTTATTCTTGAAAATCCCAGGATAGGGAAAAGTGTATCCTTTTGGAACTGATTCATAGTTTCAATCTGGCATTTGATATTTCTGCTGTCCAGAGACAGAACAGAACACTGTCTCACTGCTGAAGTATTACTGCCAGGCAGGTGTTGTTCAGCTTCCCTAATATTTGAAAGTGATACTGATTGTAACTTCAAAACATTAAACTAATTAAAAGGAAAACGGGAGTCCAGAATGAGAGTCTAACTTCGTATTTCAGCCCACATATCACGTGGTAGTGTGATGACGTGTGCAATTCACTTATTTTACATATCACTCAACTCGTTATTAAACAAAGGCGGCTTAATCGACAACATATTTACAAGACTGTAAAAATAAAAGTTACTATACAAAAAATAAACAGTATGAAAGAAGAAGAGCAAGATGGTGATCATGGGCCATTCTGAAATCTGATGGTGGAGGGGAAAATGCTTGTGCTCAGGTTAGTGTGTGTATATTCAGGCTCCTGTACCACTGACTCGATAGTAGTAATAGTGAGGATCCTTAATGACGAACACTGCCTTTTGAAGATTCCCTTGATAATTTGTGTAGTAGTATTTGTATTTACTGAACATACTCATCTTCACAGTTACTTCATCAGTCTGTAGGTTATTAATTGTCAAATTCTGACATTTCTACTTTATTGGCTCTATAAAAAAAGGATTTTAACCCACTAGGAAAGAACTGAATTATCTCAATACCTGATTTTAAGGATTCTATGTCTGATTAAGGAGATCAAAGTCTTCACACCTTGTAAACTACATAATTTTGAGATTAAGGTAGCATTTGGCTCTCCTGCGTTGCAATTATCTCCCTCGAGAAATTTGTTTGTATGATGCAGAGGTGTCAAGTTTATATAAATAAAGTTAAACCAGAGTTTGTTACATGGTCAATATTCATATTAATGATAATCCTACCTCTGATCATTCTTATGAACATTTTGTTGCCCTCCTGCCTGGAACCAGGACCATGAAAGAAATTACAGTTAAAAATGGTGTCCTGATACTGCAATGCAACTTAAATTCTCTGAGCTGGCTAATTTCTCTGACCCATGTGACCTAAAGTGCTCAGTAAATGAAATGGTTATTATTTTTCTTTCAACATAACTTGACAGATATATTAAACTCAGTGGCCCCGCTTAGGGTTAAAAACAATCAATTAGTAAAGTGTCACCTGGTTAAACAATTCTGTCCGCAAACTCAAAGAGATCATGCAGGGTAGCTGAGAGAAAATGAAGTAAAACTGGACTAGAAGTCCATTGTACTATTTTCATGGAAAGACTATCCATCTTTTAATGCTGCTATACGCTCTGCAAGAATATTTTTCCAAGGTTACTACAGAGAATAGCAGAGATTCAAAAATATTGTTCTCAACTATAAACTGACTGTTAACCCCTGCCCCAACCTACAATGTCCTAAGTCAAGTGTCTACCATAAAATGTGAGGAATTCACAATATTTTTATCAACAAGATTACTTCCATTAGGGAGAGTATAGCTAATCTCGTAAAAAGACAGCAACAATGTGAAAATTTGCAAGTATTTCCAATTCAGAATTCTAAGTTTGCAATGAAGAATAAATAATCTACTTGCTGTCTCGGCCCTGTCCCCACCACACTTCTTAAGGATTCTTTTAATGGTGTTTTTTATTGTTGTTAAGAAAAAATATTAACACTTTCCTTGAAACTAGAATTTTTCCAGATACCTTCAAAACTGTAGCTGCCAAACCTTGATAGTAAGGCACTAGCTAACTACAGACATAAATCAAATCTTCCCTTCCTGGCCAAGATTCTTGAGCAAGTCATTTTCAACCAACTCAGCTTTCTGAATGAGAAAAATGTTCAAGAAAAATATTCGAGAAAAGTTTCAGGCAGGTTTTAGAGTAAACCACAGCACAAACTTGGCCCTTACCTAAATTCTCAGCAACCTTAGGCTCAGTACTAAGACTATAAGATGTAAGAGCAGAATTAGGGCTATTGAGTCTGCTCTGCCATTTCATCATGGGTGATCCAATTTTCCTCTCAGTCCCAATCTCCTGCCTTCTCCCCATATCCCTTCATGCCCGGACCAATCAAGAATCTATCAACCTCTGCCCAAAATATACATTAAGGCTTGGCCTCCACAGATGCCTGTGGCAAAGAATTCCACAGACTCACCACTCTCTGGCTAAAGAAATTGCTCCTCATCTCTGTTCTTAGAGGACATCCCTCTATTCTGAAGCTGTGTACTCTAGTCCTAGATTCTTTGACCATAGGAAATATCCTCTCCACACCCCCTCTATCAAGGCCTTTCACTATTTGATAGGTTTCAATTAGGTCATCCAGCATTCTTCTGAATTCTAATGAGTACAGGCCCAGAGCCATCAAACGCTCTTCATATGACAAACCATCTGTTAGTGGAATCAATTTCATGAACCTCCTTTGAACCCTCTCCAGTTTCAGCACATTCTATCTAAAATGAGAGGCCCAAACCGAGTCTCAGTAATGATGTCAGCAGAGTCTCATTTCTAATTCTGCTAGATCTCAGTGCTGCCTTTGACCCAATTGACCACAACATCTCTGCAATTGCCTTGAGAACTGGGTAGGCCTCTCTCGTAGTGCCCTTAATTGGTTTTGTTCATATATCTTAGATTTTTTTTGTCTGCCTTGGAGACCAATTTTCTAAGAGGTTAAATGTACCTTTTGGTGTTGTTCGGGGAAGCTGTCTTGGTCCCCTACTCTTCACCTTATAAAAGCTCCCCTTAGGAGATCTCATTAGAGAGCATAAACCTGATTTCCAGAGTTCTGCAGATGACACACAATTGTATATCTCTGTTGAGCCTGATCATGATAACACTGATTTCTCTGACATGTGGTACAGCTGCAATATACAAATGGATGAGCAATAATTTCCTAAAACTTAATGAAGATAAAACAGCAATACTCTTGGTTGGCCCCAAAGCCAAAAGAGATAAACTTGGGAACTTGGCTCCTCTTGTAAAATTGGAAGTAACAAGCCTGGGCATTATCCTTGATTCAGATTTGAATTTTAAATCTCACATAAAGAAATTGAACAGAGCAGCATTCCTACACTTAAGAAATATTGCAATGGTATATTTGTTTCTGTCACGTAGGATGCTGAAAAACTAATTCACACATTTATATGGAATAGACTAGATTACTGCAATACACTTTTTACTGGCCTTCTAAAACATTCTATTGACACTTCAACTCATTCAGAATGCTGCTAGTGGACTTTCAACCAAAACCAGGATAAGGGAACAAATCACACCCATACTAGCTACTCAACTTTGGCTTCCCATATCTTTTAACGTTCATTCTGAAGTTCTCTTACTTGTTTTTAAAAGCTCTTAATAGTTTGGGACCAGAGTACATCACAGAATCATTTTCATTTAGCAATCCTGATAGAGCTCTCAGGGTTTCTTCTGCTCTCTTAAATTTAAACATTCTCCCTCAAAAGATAATTGGCAGATCAGCTTTTGTGAAGTAGGCTCCTATACTCTGGAATTCAATACCTAAAACTATAAGGGATGCAGACTCAATTGACACTCCTAAATGCAAGTTCAAAGCCTATTTACGTAACCTTGATTTTTACATTATATTCATATTTGTACTTTTATCCCACTTTGAGCTACATTATCTGTATGAAAAATGCTCTATAAATAAAAGCTAGTGTTATAATGTCATAGTCATAGAAAAGTACAGCACAGATACAGGCACTTCAGCCCATCTAGTCTGTGCTGAGCTATTTAAACTGCCTACTTCCATCCCTCCATACCGCTGCCGTCCACGTTCCTATCCAAGCATCTCTTCAATGTTGAAATCAAGCTTGCATGTGCCACTTGTGCTGGCACCTCATTCCATACTCTCCCAAACCTCTGAGTGAACCATATAACAATTACAGCACGGAAACAGGCCATCTTGGCCCTTCTAGTCCGTGCCCAACTCTTATTCTCACCTGCACTCAGCCCATAACCTTCCATTCCTTTCCTGTCCATATAGCTGTCCAAATTAACTTTAAATGACAACATTGAACCTGCCTCATCCACTTCTGCTGGAAGCTCGTTCCACACAGCTACCACTCTCCGAGTAAAGAAGTTCCCCCTCATGTTACCCCTAAACTTTTGTCCTTTAAGTCTCAACTCATGTCCTCTTGTTTGAATATTCCCCACTCTCAATGGAAAAAGCCTATCCATGTCAACTCTATCTATCCCCCTCATAATTTTAAATACCTCTATCAAGTCCCCCCTCAACCTTCTACACTCCAAAGAATAAAGACCTAACTTGTTCAACATTTCTCTGTAACTTAGGAGATGAAATCCAGGTAACATTCTAGTAAATCTTCTCTGTACTTTCAATTTTGTTGATATCTTTCCTATAATTCGGTGACCAGAACTGTACACAATATGCCAAATTTGGCCTTACCAATGCCTTGTACAATTTCAACATTACATCCCAACTCCCAACTCATTCTACTGAGATGCAACACAGAGCGTCATAGGAGGTTATTCCTGCCTGTGGCCATCAAACTTTACAACTCCTCCCTTGGAGGGTCAGGCACCCTGAGCCAATAGGCTGGTCCTGGACTTATTTCCTAGCATAAATTACATATTACTATTTAACTATTTATGGTTTTATTATTATTTATGGTGCAACTGTAACGAAAACCAATTTCCCCCGGGATCAATAAAGTATGACTATGACTATACTCAATGCTCTGATTTATAAAGGCCAGCATACCAAAAGCTTTCTTTACCACCCTATCCACATAAGATTCCACCTTCAGGGAACTATGCACCATTATTCCTAGATCCTTCTGTTCTACTGCATTCCTCAATGCCCTACCATTTACCATGTATGTCCTATTTTGACTAGTCCTACCAAAATGCAGCACCTCACATTTATTAGCATTAAACTTCATCTGCCATCTTTCAGCCCACTCTTGTAACTGGCATAAATCTCTCTGCAAGCTTTGAAAACTTACTTCATTATCCACCTATCTGTATACTTACTAATCCAATTTACCACCCCATCATCCAGATCACTAATATATATGACAAACAGCATTGGACCCAGTACAGATCCCTGAGGCACAACACTAGACACCAGCCTCCAATCTGACAAACAGTTATCCACCACTATTCTCTGGCATCTCCCATCCAGCCACTGCTGAATCCATTTTACTACTTCAATATTAATACCTACGATTGAACCTTCCGTGTGGAACCTTGTCAAAAGCCTTACTGAAGTCCATATAGACAACATCCATCACTTTACCCTCGTCAACTTTCCTAGTAACCTCTTCAAAAAATTCAATAAGATTTGTCGAACATGACCTTCCACACACAAATCCATGTTGACTGTTCCTAATCAGACCCTGTCTGTCCAGATAATTATATATACCATCTCTAAGAATACTTTCCATCAATTTACCCACCACTGAAGTCAAACTCACAGGCCAATAATTGCTAGGTTTACTCTTAGAACCCTTTTTAAACAATGGAACAACATGAGCAATACGTCAATCCTCTGGCGCTATCCCCGTTTCTAATGGCATTTGAGATATTTCTGTCAGAGCCCCTGCTATTTGCACACTAACTTCTCTCAAGGTCCTAGGGAATATCCTGTCAGGATCCGGAGACTTATCCACTTTTATATTTCTTAAAAGCGCAAGTACTTCCTCTTTAGTCATCATACTTTCCATCACTACCCTACTTGTTTCCCTTAACTTACACAATTCAATATCCTTCTTAGTGAATACTGAAGAAAAGAAATTGTTCAAAATCTCCCCCATCTGTTTTGGCTCTGCACATAGCTATCCACTCTGATTCTCTAAGGGACCAATTCTATCCCTCACTATCCTTTTGCTATTAATATAACTGTAGAAACCCTTTGGATTTATTTTCACCTTACTTGCCAAAGCAACCTCATATCTTCTTTTAGCTTTTCTAATTTCTTTCCTAAGATTCTTTTTACATTCTTTATATTTCTCGAGCACCTCATTTACTCCAAGCTGCCTATATTTATTGTAGCTCTCCCTCTTTTTCCGAACCATGTTTCCGATATCCCTTGAAAACCATGGCTCTCTCAAACTTTTAACCTTTCCTTCCAACCTAACAGGAACATAAAGATTCTGTACCTTCAAAATTTCACCTTTAATTGACCTCCATTTCCCTAATTACATCCTTCCCATAAAACACGTTCCAGAATCAAGTTTCAGAATTCAAGTTTCTGAAGAAGTTTCAGAATCAGAATCAGGTTTATTATCACCACTATGTGACGTGAAATTTGTTAACTTAGCGGCAGCAGTTCAATGCAATACTTAATCTAGCAGAGAGAAAAAAATAATAATAACAAATAAAATAAAAATAAATACACAAGTAAATCAATTACATATATTGAATAGATTTTTAAAAATGTGCAACAGAAATACTGTATATTTTTTTTTAAAAGTGAGGTAGTGTCCAAAGATTCAATGTCCATTTAGGAATCGGATGACAGAGGGGAAGAAGCTGTTCCTGAATTGCTGAGTGTGTGCCTTCAGGCTTCTGTACCTCCTACCTGATGCTAACAGTGTAAAAAGGCCTTGTCCTGGGTGTTGCAGGTCCTAAATAATGGACGCTGCCTTTCTGAAACACCGCTCCCTAAAGGTGTCCTGGGTACTTTGTAGGCTAGTACCCAAGATGGAGCTGACTAGATTTATAACCCTCTGCAGCTTCTCTCAGTCCTGTGCGGTAGCCCTTCCATACCAGACAGAGATGCAGGCGTTCAGAATGCTTTCCACAGTACAACTATAGGAGTTTTTGTTGAAATGCCACATCTCTTCAAACTCCTAATAAAGTATAGCCGCTGTCTTGCCTTCTTTATAACTACATCGATATGTTGGGACCAGGTTAGATCCTCAGAGATCGTGACACCTTGGAACTTGAAGCTGCTCACTCTCTCCACTTCTGTTCCCTCAATAAGGATTGGTATCTGTTCCTTCGTCTTACCCTTCCTGAAGTCCACAATCAGCTCTTTCGTCTTACTGACATTGAGTGCCAGGTTGTTGTCGTGGCACCATTCCACTAGATGGCCCTCTCATCACCACCTGAGATTCTACCAACAATGGTTGTATCATCAGCAAAGTTATAGATGGTATTTGAGCCACACAGTCATGGGTATAGAGTAGAGCAGTGGGCTAAGCACACACACCCCTGAGGTGCACCAGTGTTGATCATCAACAAGGAGGATATGTTATCACCAATCCGCACAGATTGTGGTCCTCTGGTTAGGAAGTTGAGGATCTAATTGCAGAGGGAGGTACAGAGGCCCAGGTTCTGCAACTTCTCAATCAGTATTGTGGGAATGATGGTGCTAAATACTGAGCTATAGTCGATGAACAGCATCTTGACGTAGGTGTTTGTGTTGTCCCCTCATGTTCTTCTTAAGCTTTTCACCTTCACCCTTAACCCATGACCCCTAGTTGTACTCCCACCCAACCTCACTGGAAAAAGCCTGCTTGTATTTATCATATCTATACCGCTCATAATTCTGCAGACCTCTATCAAATCTCCTTTCAATCTTCTACGTTGTGAGGAATAGAGTCCGAACCTATTCAACCTTACCTTATAACTCCGGTCCTCCAGTCCGGGCAACATCCTTGTAAATTTTCTCTGTGCTCTTTCAACCTTATTTTCACCTTTCCTGTAGGTAGGTGACCAAAACTGCATGCAAAACTCCAAATTAGGTCTCACCAATGTCTTGTATAACTCCAACATAATTGTGAAAGGAAAATCATGTCTGACGAATCTCATAGAATTTTTTGAGGATGTAACTAGTAGAGTGGATAGGGGAGAACCTGTGGATGTGGTATATTTGGGTTTTCAGAAGGCTTTTGACAAGGTCCCACACAGGAGATTACTGTGCAAACTTAAAGCACATGGTATTGGGGGTAAGGTATTGGTGTGGGTGGAGAGTTGGTTAGCAGACAGGAAGCAAAGAATGGGAATAAACGGGACCTTTTCAGAATGGCAGGCGGTGACTAGTGGGGTACCGCAAGGCTCAGTGCTGGGACCCCAGTTGTTTACAATATATATTAATGACTTGGATGAGGGAATTAAATGCAGTATCTCCAAGTTTGCGGATGACACGAAGCTGGGCGGCAGTGTTAGCTGTGAGGAGGATGCAGGGTGACTTGGATAGGTTGGGTGAGTGGGCAAATTCATGGCAGATGCAATTTAATGTGGATAAATGTGAAGTTATCCACTTTGGTGGCAAAAATAGGAAAACAGATTATTATCTGAATGGTGGCCGATTAGGAAAAGGGGAGGTGCAACGAGACCTGGGTGTCATTATACACCAGTCATTGAAAGTGGGCATGCAGGTACAGCAGGTGGTGAAAAAGGCGAATGGTATGCTGGCATTTATAGCAAGAGGATTCGAGTACAGGAGCAGGGAGGTACTACTGCAGTTGTACAAGGCCTTGGTGAGACCCCACCTGGAGTAATGTGTGCAGTTTTGGTCCCCTAATCTGAGGAAAGACATCCTTGCCATAGAGGGAGTACAAAGAAGGTTCACCAGATTGATTCCTGGGATGGCAGGACTTTCATATGAAGAAAGACTGGATGAACTGGGCTTGTACTCGTTGGAATTTAGAAGATTGAGGGGGGATCTGATTGAAACGTATAAGATCCTAAAGGGATTGGACAGGCTAGATGCAGGAAGATTGTTCCCGATGTTGGGGAAGTCCAGAACGAGGGGTCACAGTTTGAGGATAGAGGGGAAGCCTTTTAGGACCGAGATTAGGAAAAACTTCTTCACACAGAGAGTGGTGAATCTGTGGAATTCTCTGCCGCAGGAAGCAGTTGAGGCCAGTTCATTGGCTATATTTAAGAGGGAGTTAGATATGGCCCTTGTGGCTATGGGGGTCAGGGGGTATGGAGGGAAGGTTGGGGCAGGGTTCTGAGTTGGATGATCAGCCATGATCATAATAAATGGCGGTGCAGGCTTGAAGGGCCGAATGGCCTACTCCTACACCTATTTTCTATGTTTCTATAACATCCCATCTCCTGTACTCAGTACTTTGATTTATGAAGGTTAATATGCCAAAGCATTCTGTACGACCCTGTCTTGCCACTTCAAATGAATTATGGACCTGTATTTCCAGATCCGTTTGTTTGACCACACTCCTGAATGCCTTACCATTCACTGTGTAAGACCTACCCTGGTTGTTCTGACCAAAGTGCAACACTTTGCACTTTTCTCCATTAAATTCCATCTGCCATTTTTCCTGCTGTATAGGGACTGGATATCCATAGTGAAAATGAGACAATCGGCGTCGGGGAATTTAAGGTCATTGAAAAGATAGAGAGCATATAAAGAGTGAAGTGTGATGTGAGAAGGACTTAACAGAGAGTCAACACCCGTAAGGCAGCCAGGTCAGATAATAGCCCACTCTGAGTACTCAGGGAGCGTGCATAGCTCACTGACATCTTCATGGACATCTTCGACATTTCACTTATCCAGGCTGCTGCCCCCACATCAGGTACCATCATCCCTGTACCAAAGAACTCTACACTTTCAGAACTGAATGACTTCTGCCCAATAGCATTGATACCAATCATCATGAAGTGCTTTTAATGACTGGTGATGGCATATATGAAAAGCTCCATTCCTATCACATTGGACACTCCCCAGTGTGCTTACTGACAGAACCATTCCATAACAGATGCCATAGCATCTGTCATGCACCTGGCTCTAACACACCTAGGAAACAAGGCGAATTATGTCGGAATGCTGTTTCTGAATTTCAGCTTGGCATTCACACTTTTGTCCCATAAACCTTGGTGAACAAACTCTTAATTACACCACCATGCTGTGAAATACACAAATATGTGTTGGACTTCCTCACCAACAGACTTCAGTCAGAATACATAACCGCTCTTCTCTCCCCATCATCCTCAACACAGATGACTCCCAGGGCTGTGTACAGAGCCCATTGCTGAACACTCTGCTCACACGTGACTGCACGGCAAAACACCGGAATAATCACATTGTCAAATTCATCAAAGACATGATAGTGGTGGGGCTGCTCACTAACAAAGATGATGAGATGGCTTACAGAGAGAGGAGGTGGAAGAGCTTGAGGCCTGGTGCCAGGCAAATAACCTCTTCTTCAATGTCAACAGGACAAATAAGAGGGTTATCAACTTCAGAAAAACACGAACTATCCACACCCCTTTTTACATCAGCAGCACAGCATGCAGTTTCAAACTCCTGGGGGTGCACATCTCACACAACCTCTCATGGTCCCTGAATGCATCCTACACAATCAGGAAATGCCTTATAGAACTTCAACATAACATCCCATCTTCTGTACTCAGTATATTGATTTATAAAGGCCAATGTGCCAAAGGCGTTCTTTACGACCCTATATACCTGTGACGACACTTTCAGCAAATTATGTACCTGGTATCTGTATTTGCAGATCCCCTTGTTCTACCACACTCCTCAGTGCCCTACTGGTCACTGTGTAAGAGCTACCCTGGCTGGTCCTACCAAAGTTCAAATCCTTACACTGATCTGAACTAAATTCCATCTGCCATTGTTCCAGCTGATACAGATCCCTCTGCAAGCCATGATAGCCTTCCTCACTGTCCACTACACCCCCGATCTTGGTGTCATCAGCAAATTTGCTAATCCAGTTAACCAGGTCGTCATCCAAACTGTTGATATAGACGACAAACAATGAAGGACCCAGCACCGATGTTCTGCAGAACATCACTCGTCACAGGCCTTCAGTCAGATAGGCAACTATCGAGCTTCCCCCACTAATCCGATTTACGACCTCATCCTGAATGCCAAGCCACTGAACCTTCTTTCTAGGACGAAGGAGATGTCCTTTTTCCAAAGAAAGAGGCTTCCCTTCCTCCACCATCAATGCTGCCCTCAACCGCATTTCTTCCATTTCATGCATGTCTGCCCTACCCCAGCAACACACACAAAATGCTGGAGGAACTCAGCAGGCCAGGCAGCATCTATGGAAAAAAGCACAGTTGCCGTTTTGGACCCTTCAGTAGGACTGGAGAAAAAAGGCTGAGAAGTAGATTTGAAAGATGGGAGGAGGGGAGAAAGAAACACTAGATGAAAGGTGAAACTTGGAGGGGAAGGGATGAAGCAAAGAGCTAGGAGATTGATGGGTGATAGAGACAGAAGGCCATGGAAGAAAGAAAAAGGGGGACGAGCACCAGAGGGAGGCGATAGGCAGACAAGGAGATAACATGAGAAAGGGACAAGGGGATGGAAAAAGATGAAGGGCGGGGGACATTACTGGAAGTCTGAAAAATCGATGTTCATGCCATCAGGCTGGAGGCTACCCAAACGGAATATAAGGTGTTGCTCCTCCAACCTAAATGTGGCCTCATCACGACAGTAGAGGAGGCCATGGATAGACATATCGCAATAGGAATGGGAATGGGAAGTGGAATTAAAATGGGTAGCCACTGGGAGATCCCGCTTGTCCTGGCGGACAGAACGTAGGCGCTCGGTGAAGTGGTTTCCTAATCTACGTTGGGTCTCACCGATATACAGGAGGCCGTAGCAGGAGCACCGGACACAGTATATGACCCCAACAGGCTCACAGGTGAAGTGTCAACTCACCTGGAAGGACTATTTGGGGCCCTGAATGGTAGTGAGGGAGGAGAGAGGTTAGTGGGGAGGGACGAATGGACAAGGGAGTCATGTAGGGAGTGATCCCTGCGGAAAGCATAAAATGGGGGGGGTGGGGGAGGGAAGATGTGCTTGGTGGTGGGATCCAGTTGGAGGTGGTGGAAGTTTTGGAGAATTATGTGCTAGATGCAGAGGCTGGTGGGGTGGTAGGTGAGGACATCAGTCCCCCAGTGTGGCCTCCTGTATATCGGCAAGACCCAACGTAGATTAGGAGACTGCTTCGCCAAGCATCTATGTTCCGTCCGCCAGAGCAAGCAGGATCTCCCAGTGCCCATTCCCATTCCAATATGTCCATCCATGGCCACCTCCACTGTCGTGATAAGACCACACTTAGCTTGGAGGAACAACACCTTATATTCCATCTGGGTAGCCTCCAACCTGATAGCATGAACATCGATTTCTCAAACTTCCAGTAATGCCTCCCCTTCACCAATTCCCATCCCCTTTTCCCTCTCTCATGTTATCCTTGTCTGCCCATTGCCTCCCTCTGGTGCTCCTCCTCCCCACCCCTATTTTCTTTCTTCCATGGCCTTCTGTCTCTTTCACCAATCAACTTCCTAGCTCTTTGCTTCATCCCTCCCCTCCAAGTTTCACCTATCACCCGGTGTTTCTCTCTCCCCTCCTCCCACCTGTCAAATCTACTCCCTAGCTTTTTATCTCCAATCTTGCCGAAGGGTTTCTGCCCAAAATGTCAATTGTGCTTTTTCCCATAGATGCTGCCTGGCCTGCTGAGTTCCTTCAGCATTTTGTGTGTGTTGCTCGGATTTCCAGCATCTGCAGGTTTTAATTTGTTTACTCTTATACCCCTCCTCCCGCCACCCTACCAGGAATAGGGTTCGTCTTGTCCTCACGTACCACCCCACCAGCCTTCCCATCTAGCACGCAATTCTCTGAAACTTCCTCCATCTCCAATAGGATCCCACCACCAAGCACATCTTTCCCTCCCCCATCTTTCTGCTTTCCACAGGGATTGCTCCCTGTGCGACTCCCTTGTCCATTCGTCCCCCCCCCTCCCCACTGATCTCCCTCCTGGCACTTATCCTTGCAAGTGGAATAAATGCTACACCTGCCCCTACACCTCCTCCCACACTACTGTTCGGGGCCCTAATCAGTCCTTCCAGGTGAGGCACCACTTCACCTGTGAGTCTAGGGTCATAACTGTGTCCGGTGCTCCCGGTGTGGTCCCCGGATGAGACCCAACATAGATTGGGAGACTGCTTCACCGAGCACCTACACTCCATCCGCCAGAAAAAAATGGGATCTCCCAGGGGCCAGCCATTTTAATTCCACTTCCCATTCCCATTCCCATTCCAATATGTCCATCCATGTCCTCTTCCACTGTCGTGATGAGGCCACACTTTGGAGGGAGGAACATCACCTTATCTTCCGTTTAGGTAGCCTCCAGCCTGATGGCATGAACATTGATTTCTCAAACTTCTGGTAATGCCTCCTATCCCACCCTCTCCTTCACTATTTCCTATCCCTTTTCCCTCTCTCACCTTATCTCCTTGACCGCCCATCACCTCCCTCAGCTTCTCCCCCACCCTTTCTTTCTTCCATGGTCTTCAGTCTCTTTCGCCAATCACTCCCAGCTCTTTACTTCATCCCTCCCTCTCCAGGTTTCACCTATCACCTTGTGTTTCTCTCTCCCCTCCCACTACCCTTTAAATCCACTCCTCAGCTTTTTTCTCCAACCCTGCGCAGGGGTTTCGGCCCAAAACGTTGACTATACTCCTTTCCATAGATGCTGCCTGGCCTGCTGAGTTCCTCCAGCATCTTAGAAACATAGAAACATAGAAAACAGGTGCAGGAGTAGGCCATTTGTCCCTTCGAACCTGCACCACCATTCAGTATGATCAGGGCTGATCATCCAACTCAGAACCCTGTACCAGCCTTCCCTCCATACCCGCTGATCCCTTTAGCCACAAGGACCATATCTAACTTCCTCTTAAATATAGCCAATGAACTGGCCTCAACTGTTAACTGTGGCAGAGAATTCCACAGATTCACCACTCTCTGTGTGAAGAAGTTTTTCCTCATCTCAGTCCTAAAAGGCTTCCCCTTCATCCTTAAACTGTGACCCCTCGTTCTGGACTTCCCCAACATTGGGAACAATCTTTCTGCATCTAGCCTGTCCAATCCCTTTAAGATTTTAAAAACGCAAACAACAGGAATTCTGCAGATGCTGGAAATTCAAGCAACACACATAAAAGTTGCTGGTGAACGCAGCAGGCCAGGCAGCATCTCTAGGAAGAGGTGCAGTCGACGTTTCAGGCCGAGACCCTTCGTCAGGACTAACTGAAGGAAGAGTGAGTAAGGGATTTGAAAGTTGGAAGGGGAGGGGGAGATCCAAAATGATAGGAGAAGACAGGAGGGGGAGGGATGGAGCCAAGAGCTGGACAGGTGATTGGCAAAAGGGATACGAGAGGATCATGGGACAGGAGGTCCAGGAAGAAAGACGGGGGGGGGGGGGAACCCAGAGGATGGGCAAGGGGTATATTCAGAGGGACAGAGGGAGAAAAAGGAGAGTGAGATAAAGAAAGAATTGGGTAGCCTCCAACCTGATGGCATGAACATCGACTTCTCTAACTTTCGCTAATGCCCCACCGCCCCCTCGTACCCCATCTGTTACTTATTTTTATACACACATTCTTTCTCTCACTCTCCTTTTTCTCCCTCCTAGAGATGCTGCCTGGCCTGCTGCGTTCACCAGCAACTTTTATGTGTGTTCCTTTAGGATTTTATATGTTTCAATAAGATCCCCCCTCAATCTTCTAAATTCCAGCGAGTATAAGCCTAGTCGATCTAGTCTTTCATCATATGAAAGTCTTGCCATCCCAGGAATCAATCTGGTGAACCTTATTTGTACTCCCTCTATGGCAAGAATGTCTTTCCTCAGATTAGGGGACTAAAACTGCACACAATACTCCAGGTGTGGTCTCACCAAGGCCTTGTACAACTGCAGTAGTACCTCCCTGCTCCTGTACTCGAATCCTCTTGCTATGAATGCCAGCATACCATTCGCCTTTTTCACCACCTGCTGTACCTGCATGCCCACTTTCATGACTGGTGTATAATGACACCCAGGTCTCATTGCACCTCCCCTTTTCCTAATCGGCCACCATTCAGATAATAATCTGTTTTCCTGTTCTTGCCACTAAACTGGATAACCTCACACTTATCCACATTAAATTGCATCTGCCATGAATTTGCCCACTCATCCAACCTATCCGAGTCACCCTGCATCCTCTTAGCGTCCTCCTCACAGCTAACACTGCCACCCAGCTTCGTGTCATCCGCAAACTTGGAGATCTTGTGTGTGTTGCTCGGATTTCTAGCATCTGCAAATTTTCTCTTGTTTTTGAACCTTCTTGGCCAACTTCCCATGGGGGACTATGTCAAATGCCTTTCTAAAGTCCATGTAGACAACATCCATCACCTTGCATTTTTCTGATAACTTCCTCGAAAAACTCTACAAGATTGGTTAGACAGGATCTACCACGCACGAAGCCATGCTGACTACCTTTAATCAGTCCATGTCTATCAAAGTACTTGTATATCTGTTCCCTTAAAATACTTTCCAATAACTTTTTCACAACTGGTGTCAGCCTATAATTTCCTGGTTTATGTTTAGAGCCTTTTTTAAACAATGGAGCATTATTGGTTATCCTCCAATACTCTGGTACCTGTCCTGTGGCTAAGGATTTTTAAATATCTCTGCTGGGGCCCTGGCAATTTCTGCACTTGCCTCCCGTAGGGTCTGATGGAACGCCTTGTCAGATTCATCCACTCTGATTTGCCTCAGGGTCACAATCACCTCCTCCTCTGTCACCTGTACAGGGTCCATGAAGTTGATACTGCTTTGCCTCACTTCTGTAGACCCTGTGTCTGTCTTCTGAGTAAATACAGATGCAAAGGATTCATTTAAGATCTCCCCCATCTCTTTTGGCTCCACACATGGATTATCATTCTGGTTTTCCAGAGAACTCATCGTGTCGCTTGCAATCCTTTTGCTGTTAATATATCTGCAGATTTCCTTAGGATTCTCCTTCACTCTGTCTACTACAGCAACTTCATGCCTTCTTTTAGCCTTCCTGATTTCCTTCTTAAGTGTTCTCTTGCATTTCTTGTACTCCGTAAGCACCTCATTTGTTCCTACTTACCTATACCTGCTATGCCTGTTCCTTTTTTCTCTTAACCAGGTCCTCAATATCTCCTGAAAACCAGTTCCTTACACTTGTTATCTTTACCTGTATTCTGACAAACAGATACACGCTTTGTACACTCAAAATTTTGTTTTTGAAGGCCTCCCACTTTCCAAGTCCACCTTTGCCAATAAACAGCCTGTCTCAATCCACACATGCCAGATTATTTCTAGTACCATCAAAATTGGTCTTTCTCCAATTTAGAATCTCATCCGGTGGACAAGACCAGACTCTCTGCATATTTACTTTGAAACTAATGGCATTGAGGTCACTGAATGCAAAGTGTTCCCCTACACAAACTCTGCCACCCGCCCTGTCTCATTCCCTAATAGCAGAGCCAGTATTGCATGCTCTGTTGTTGTGAGCTCTACACATTGATGAAGGAAACTTTAATGAACACATTTGACAAACTCTCCCCCATCTTGCCCTCTTACAGTATGGGGCTCCCAGTCAATATGTGGAAAGTTAAAATCACCTACAATAGCAACCTTGTGTTTCTTGCAACAGTCTGTGATCCCTTTGCAAATTTCTTCCTCTAAATCCAGCAGACTGTTGGGTGGTCTGTAATATAGCCCAAAGATCCAAAAATCTTATGCCATCCCTCCTACACCCACTCCCTAGCCATGTGTTAAATTGTATGATCTTCCTAGTTCTGGCCTCACTAGCACATGGCACAGGTAGCAATCCTGAGATCACAACCCTGGAGGTCCTGCCCTTTAACTTAGCACCTAACTCCCTGAACTCCCTATGCAGAACTTCTTCACTTGTCCTGTCTGTGTCATTGGTACCTACATGGACCATGACCTCTGGCTGTTCACCTTCCCAAGTTAATAATGCCAAGAACTCAATCCGAGATATCCTGGACCCTGGCACCCGGGAGACAACATTCTATCTGGGAATCTTGTTCTCACCCACAGAACCTCCTGGCAATTCCCGTAACTTTACAAATCCCCTATCACCACAGCATGCCTCTTCTCCCCGTTTTCCCTTCTGAGTCACAGAGTCAAACTCAGTGCCAGAGACCTGAACACCGTGTTCATCCTCCTCTGTTGGGTCTTCCCCCTCCCGCCCTCTGACAGCATCCAAAGTGATATACCTGTTGCTGAGGGGGGTGGCAATAGGGGTAGTCTGCACTGGCTCCTTAATGCAGGGTCTCGATCCAAAATGTCGACCAAGCCTCTGCCTCCACAGATGCCGCTTGACCCAGAGGTGTTCCAGCAGTTTATTTTATGCTCTGGATTCCAGCACCTACAGTCACTTTTGTCTCCTTGTCAGTGTCTGAGTGGTAAATTTGCATGTGTTTATGTTAGCTAGTTGAACTCATGGTAATAATCAATCAGCTCCAAATTACAGCCTAATGTCAGACTTTCAAACAGGCATGTATTATTGTCATAGCAGCACAGAGTGCCAATTTTCAGCCTCCCACTAGATTAACTCCCTTTGTTTCACTGTCTCCCCCTGAGGTTTCAGGCACTCAGTAAAAAGAATTGTAGTTCATTTTGTTTTGCTGCTGTTCATATTTCTGTTTCAAAGATTTGAAGTACATTTATTATCGAAGTATGTATACAGTATACAACCCCGAGATTCATCTTCCCACAGGCAGCCACGAAACAAACACACACCATGGAACCTGTTCAAAGAAAACATCAAACACCCAATGCACCAAAAAAAAAGAAATTGAGCAAACAGCAAAAACCAAACAAAAAGCACACAGAAAATAAAAGCAACACACAATAAAACATCAGACCGTAGAGTCCTTGAAATAGACTAGAAATGTTCATTTATTTCAGTTCAGTTCAATTCAGCGCTGTGTCATTTTTTGGTTACAGGCCACAGAGCCACTTAATTCTATTAACTATATATGTTGAAAATAGTTACGAGAGGGCATGACTTAAGGATTGAAGGGCACCCATTCAGAACAGAAATGCAAAGAACTTTTTTTAGTCAGAGGGTGGTGAATCTATGGAATTTGTTGCCGCGGGCAGCAGTGGAGGCCAAGTCATTGGGTGTATTTAAGGCAGAGATTGATAGGTATCTGAGTAGCCAGGGCATCAAAGGTTATGGTGAGAAGGCGAGGGAGTGGGACTAAATGGGAGAATGGATCAGCTCATGATAAAATGGCGGAGCAGACTCGATGGGCCAAATGGCCGACTTCTGCTCCTTTGTCTTATGGTCTTATGGTCTAAAATTACAAATAAATCACCTCATCATCACTATGGAAACACCAATGCCCATGAACAGAAAAGTCTACAAAAAGTCCCTCACAGAAAAATCTCTCCCCACCGTTGAGCATATCTACAAGGAGCATCCCACAAGGAAACATCAAGGACCTTCACCATCCACGCCATTCTCTCTTCTCAGTCCTGGTACAGGAGCCTTAGCTCCCACGCCACCAGGTTCAGGAACAGTTATTACCCTTCAACATCGGGCTCCTGAACCAGAGTGAATAACTTCACTCACCTCAACTCTGAACCAACTCCACAACCTATGGACTCAATTTCAAGGACTCTACAACCCATTTTCTCAGTATTATTATTTGATTTCCTTTTTGTATTTGTACATTGGTTGGTTGTCCATCTTTGTTTGTCCGTTGCTTTTCATTGATCCTTTTGTGTTGCTTTGCATTGACTGTGAATGCCTGGAAGAAAATAAATCTCAGGGTAGTATATCTGACATGTACGTCATTTGGAGAAGATGGAGAACATGGAGGAGATGGCGGCGCGACGCAGCGTGCAGCGGCCACTCCGGTGGTGATGTCTGTTATCTGTCAAGTAGGGTGCCGTGCACAATCCTGATTTGATGGAGACAGACATGAGAGCACGGAGGAACATCTGGTGAAACTTCTGAAATGCCTGCTTCGCTGCTGCTGCTACTGTGTGGTCCGAAATCTCCAGAGGGGAAGGCCCCGAGTCCTTGGCTTTGCCTGTTAGTCAGCGGCCGGGGCAGGGTCAAAGCGCTCGGCAGAGATGGTGCTCCAATGGCGCTGCATCACCAAGTTTGCAGCGCTGGAGGTTCATGGCAGGGAGAGTTTCTCCCTTCTACCATCTGCTTAAGATGATGAGGCTATCGGAACTTCGAGACTTTTTTTTACTGGGCCCATGGTCTGCTCTTATGAAATTACGGTGTTGCTTAGCACTGTTGTAACTATATGTTATAATTATGTAGTTTTGTCAGTTTTAGTCTTGGTTTGTCCTGTGTTTTCCTGTTATCGTTCTGGAAGAATATTATATCATTTTTTAATGCACGCACTTCTAAATGACAATAAACGAGGACTGAGTGTCTTCATAATCTAATCGAATTTGGTAATAAAATTTATTTGAGCTTTGAACCTTAAACTCATCATTCCTTCATGGATAGGATAGGTTTTGAGGGAACTGAGCCAAAAGCAGGCCAATGGGACTGGCTTCAACGGTCATCTGGGTTGGCATGGACCAGTTGGGTCAAAAAGCCAGTCTCCATGCTGTACTACTCTATGGCTTTGCATAATCCTATTCAGTTTAACAACTTTTATTCTTTTTTTAAGCAAGGAGCCACAGTACGTGAGGACTAACTTTAAATGATGCCTGGGAGGGTTCATGCACAGTAATTGAGGTTGGTGTGAGGTATCACTGGAGGGCGGGTAGTGGGGCAGTGGTTGCTATTGTTTCTGTTTTTGAGGTGAGTGACACCTGCCATCTATGTCCATGATCTGGATGAGAATGTAAAGGCATGAGTAGCAAGTTTTCAGATGGTATGGTGGACAATGAAGGAGGTTTTCAAGATCATCTGGGTAAGTGGGCTGAGGAATGGCAAATGCAGATAAGTGTGAAGTTTTGCATTTGGAACGTCAAATCCAGAAAGGACTTTCACAGTCAATGGGAGGACTTTGGGATGTGTTGTAGAACAATTGGAGCTGAGAGTTCATGTACGTGGTTCACTGAAAATAGAGCCATAGGCAGACAGGGTGGCATACAAGGCTTTTGCCACAATGGCCTCAACAGTGAGGACATTAAGTATAAAAGATAAGCATGGTACAGTTATACTGGATGCTGGTGGGGCTACCTTTGGAGTACTGTGTTCAATTTTGATTGCCCTGCTGTATGAAAGATATAATTAAACTGGAAAAATGAAGAAAAATTTCCAAGAATGCTGCTAGATCTTGAGGGACTGTTTATAGGAAGAGCTTTGATAGGCTAGGATTCCTTTCCTTGGAGTATAGGCGATGGACAGTGATCATCTAGAGGTATATAAAATCACGAGGGCCATGGATCGGATGAGTAGACACAGTCTTTTTTTTCCCTAGAGTAGGGAAATCAAGAACTAGAGGCCATAGTTTACACATGAGAGCGGAAAGATTTAAGAGGAGCTTGAGGGGCATTTTTTTTTTAAAAACACAAAGGGTGATCTATGTAGAATCAACAATCTACGTCAGGTCTCACTGATATACAGGAGGAAACATTTGGAGCACTGGATACAGTGGATGACCACAATGGACTCACAGGTGAAGTGTCACCTCACCTGGAAGGACTGTTTGGGGCCCTGAATGGTAGTGAGGGGGGAGGTGTAGGGGCAGGTGTAGCACTTGTTCCGCTTGCAAGGTTAAGTGCCAGGACGGAGATCAGTGGGGAGAGACAGATGGACAGGAGAGTCGCGTAGGGAGCGAACCCTGTGGAAAGCAGAAAGTTGTGGGGGGTGGAGGGAACCCATTGGAGATGGCGGAGGTTATGGAGAATTATGTGCTGGATGCGGAGGCTGCTGGGGTGGTAGGTACAGACAAGAGGAACCCTATCCTTGGTGGGAGAGCAGGATGATGGGGCGAGGGTGGGAGGATGGGCTGAGTGTAGACGTGACAAAATGGAAGATATGCGGCTGACGGCAGCATCGATGGTGGAGGAAGGGAAGCTCTTTCTTTGAACGAGGACACCTCCATCAGTTTTATCCCTGCCAATACTTCTGACCTTGAATCATCTCTCCGACCAACCCCTAACTTCCTGATCAAGTCACCAAATGTCACCTCAGTCATATCTCTTCTTGAAGATTTCTACAAGTATACCGTGGAGAGCATTCTAACTGGCTGCATCACTGTCTGGTATGGGGGTGGGGGAGGTGGTGCTACTGCGTGAGATTGAAATAAGTTGCAGAACTTTGTAAAATTAGTCAGCTCCATCACAGGTACCAGCCTTCGTAGTATCCAAGACATCTTCAAGGAGTGGTGCCTTAGGAAGGCAGCGTCCATCGTTAAGGACCCCCACCTCCCAGGACATTTCCTCTTCACGCTGTTACTGTCGGGAAGGAGGTACAGAAGCCTGAAGGCACACACTTAGTAATTCAGGAACAGCTTCTTCCCCTCTGCCATCCAATTCCTAAATGGACTTGAACCCATGAACACTACCTCACTACTTTTTTATTTCTATTATTTTTGTGCTACTTTTATTAATTTAACTATTTAATAGACATATATACTTACCGTAGCTCAGTTTTTTTCTCTATATTTATTTATCATGTATTTCATTGTACTACTGCTGTAAAGTTAACAAATTTCACAACATATGCCAGTGATATTAAATCTGATTCTGATCCCCATAATCTCTAGTCCTGTTTCATTCCACTAATTTTCTCCTTGGAAGTCTCCTGTGCTCATGTAATGTGCAAGGGTTGTCCTACTCTACACAGTGCTTTGGGTGTTCTGAGGATGGATAATTACTGTTGGTATGTGTATGCTAGCATAGAGGCGAGCACAAAAACTTTGCAGTGCCAACTGAAAGATTTGAGTTCAATTCCTGGCACAGTTCTTAAGGAATTTGCATGTTCTCCTGTGACTGTGTAGGTTTCCTTTGGGTGCTCCAATTTCCTCCCACGTGCCAAAGACATTAGGATTAATGCTATGTTTGCGGTGGAAGTGTGGTGACACTTGTGGGCTATCCAGAACAATCCTCACTGATTTTATGCAAATGGTGCATTTCATTGCATGTTTCGATGCACATATAGCAACTAAAGCTAATCTTTCCTTATTATCTTTAGGCTCACAGAACACTGATGCTGACAGCCCACAGCTCCTGCTCCAACCACCCCACCCCCAGGCAGATAACTTCAACTCCCTTCTCAGTTACATGACAGTTTCCTGCACAACTTTACTTCAGATTAATAACCAGCATAGTTGGCATTCTACTGCCCTCACAGGTCGAATGTACAAAGCTATGCAGCGAGTTGAAAACGATCTCAAAAATAATCAGAGACAGAAACTTTTTTAGGGTTTTAAAATGAATTCTTACTTGTGAAACGGCAGAAAGTTCGGTAAAATATTTTATTAAATTCAATACAGGAATCATTGCGCACCTGAATATATTAATATTGTTGATTATTTTCACAACAAGAGTTAACCAAGGTAATATCCATACACAATACTCCATAACTATGCCATGTAAACAAAAGTAAACTCACGGCACAAGATCTTGATAATGATAAACAATAAACATAATACTTCCTTCAAAATGTATTTTCTAAATATTAACAAAAAATTAAGACTCACAGATATTGCTGTTTCAAGGTCAAGGGAGGAAGGAGTTAAATGCTTTTTCACCATGCGCTTCAAATGAACTCAAATTTAACCCATGCAGAAATTGATGTAAAAAACAGCTTACGTATAGGAAATGATGTTCATACAAAGTGAACTGTGCCTCTAGGAGTCAGAACATCCATAATTTATCAGGGTCACTTGAACATCAAGCACACGGGCCAATTTATTAACAAGTACGCACGTGACAGGGAGAAGGTGGGGCTCCCCGCTCTCACTCTCTGTGAAAGAACACCCTTGGTTAGCGTTATCAATTACATGATTAAACCTTCACATTCCTGGGATCAAAGTCAAAATATTATGCTTTGGATAAAATCCTGTTCTGAAAATTTCTGCAGCACAACATGCGCACAGAGGAAGAGACAGCAATTAGCTTGATCTGTGCCCCTCCCATGAGACTTAATAACCACCCTCTCTACCACCAGTATACTAATGCCGTGGAGTGTATAATCTATGTCCTCCCCTCAAGGATCGTTCAAGAGCAATGTGCCTGTGATCCCTATATGAAAAAAGACATGGAGACTCCATTTCCTTCAAATCAGAGTTTATCGTCTTAAAGGAAATTTGACAACTGCTCTTGGTTTAATAGCTCAGGTCATCTAATAAAACTCAAATATGAACCTAAACAAACAGCACAAGTAACCGGTATTAGCTGCTTATGGCTTTCTCTGAAGATCTGGTCAAATTGCCACCAAAATTAAACTCATATTCCAGTAAAATCAGGAGTGATTTGGTCCCATCGTAACAGGCACTCGATATCAAGTGGAATAGAAAGAATTCAAAGTCAAGCCAATTTCAGAAGAAAGCCAACCATTTTATATTATAGATGACATTATTGTTGATAGGTGTAAATAATATGCACTTAATTAAAATACAATTACCTGTTGTTGTTTTTGCTTTGGTTCACCACAACCTGAAGCAACACTGAAGAGGTATGAAGAGTAATTGTGAGAAATTATAGTGAACTGTAGACAGTATGAGAGGGAGTCAGAGCCAGACCTGTGACAAATCGTTTAATGATAATAACTACGCCATATTACGAAATGGAAGATACAGCTGATAATTAGCATTGTCTGTTCCTTTGTTTTTGACACAGAGGAGAAAAGCTATTAGATCCATCTTGTGCATTCGCCAACAGCTCAGCATTTGCTGCAAGCAAATGTTTTTTTAAGGTAGAGTTAGAGATCACCGCAACACAGAAATAGGCCCTCCAGCCCATCCAGTTAGTGCTGAAGTATTATGCTGCCTATTCCCATTGACCTGCACTCAGATCTTAGCCCTCCATACCCGTCCCCTCCCATCCAGTGGATTCTGGTTAATTGGGGCATCGGCAGATCAATGCAGCCACTTAATTGGGACATCTCTTAAAGAACAAAAACTAATCAAGAAAATTGCCAGGATTCCCTTTGTTTATTTGGGATGCTATGTCACTTATTGGGGGAGGAGACTGGTTCTAACTAACATCAGTCATGCACATTTGTGTGGGTGATCGATCATACACTGTGCTTAAAGTATCAGTAGTTTTTTAAATAGCATCAGTTCCGTGTGTTTGTGTTCAAAAAGTAGTGATTTTTGTCACTGATGGTTGGCAAGAGATCAGCAGTAAGACAAGTCTGAACTGTTTTGTGTACTGCAGTTTCAGGCATGCTGGCCTGAAGCCAGAAACGGCCAAGGAGTGAAAATGAAATGATTTCACTAATTCAAATTTGAATTGACTTTATTTCTTACATCCTTCAAATACATGAGGAGTAAAAATCTTTACGTTACATCTCCATCTAAATGTGCAATGTGCAATCATAGTAATTTATAATAATTTATAATAAACAGAACAGTCAGTGTAATATAGAGTACATTCAAATCAGCGTGAATTCATCAGTCTGGTGGAAGAAGCTGTCCTGGAGACTGTGGGTCCTGGCTTTTATGCTGCGGTACCGCTTCCCGGATGGTAGCAGCTGGAATAGATGGTGGTTGGGATAGCTTGGGTCCCCAGTGATCCTACAGGCCCTTTTTACATACCTACCCTTGTAAATATCCTGAATAGTGGGAAGTTCACAACTACAGATGTGCTGGGCTGTCCGCACCACTCCCCGCAATTAAGGGAAGTACAGTTCCCATACCAGCCACTGATGCAGCCAGTCAGGATGCTCTCAATTGTGCCCCTGTAGAAAGTTCTGAGGATTTGGAGGCCCATACCAAACTTCCTCAACGGTCTGAGGTGAAAGAGGTGCTGTTGTGCCTTTTTCACCGCACAGCTGGTGTGTACAGACCACTACTTCAACAAGTTAAGAACTACAAAAAATTTGACGGTGTCGACAACCATCTTGAATATTACAATGAAAATGAAGATTTGGAGGATGCAATTGTTAATAGAAATCTGAAGGCAATCCATTACATACACTATATGTCAGCATTGATCTCAGTCAATACATATATAACCATATAACCATATAACAATTACAGCATGGAAACAGGCCATCTTGGCCCTTCTAGTCCGTGCCAAACTCTTACTCTCACCTAGTCCCACTGACCTGCACTCAGCCCATAACCCTCCATTCCTTTCCTGTCCATATAGCTGTCCAATTTAACTTTAAATGACAACATTGAACCTGCCTCAACCACTTCTGCTGGAAGCTCGTTCCACACAGCTACCACTCTCTGAGTAAAGAAGTTCCCCCTCATGTTACCCCTAAACTTTTGCCCTTTAACTCATGTCCTCTTGTTTGAATCTCCCCCATTCTCAATGGAAAAAGCCTATCCACGTCAACTCTATCAATCCCCCTCATAATTTTAAACACCTCTATCAAGTCCCCCCTCAACATTCTACGCTCCAAAGAATAAAGACCCAACTTGTTCAACCTTTCTCTGTAACTTAGGTGATGAAACCCAGTCAACATTTTAGTAAACCTCTTCTGTACTCTCTCAATTTTGTTGACATCTTATAATTTGGTGACCAGAACTGTACACAATACTCCAAATTTGGCCTTACCAATGCCTTATACAATTTCAACATTATATCCCAACTCCTATACTCAATGCTCTGATTAATAAAGGCCAGCATACCAAAAGCTTTCTTCACCACCCTATCCACATGAGATTCCACCTTCAGGGAACTATGCACTGTTATTCCTAGATCCCTCTGTTCTACAGCATACTTCAATGCCCAACCATTTACCATGTATGTCCTATTTTGATTAGTCCTACCAAAATTTAGCACATCACATTTTTCAGCATTAAACTCCATCTGCCATCTTTCAGCCCACTCTTCTAGCTGGCCTAAATCTCTCTGCAAGCTTTGAATACCTACTTCATTATCCACAACGCCACCTATCTTAGTATCATCTGCATACTTCCTAATCCAATTTACCACCCCATCATCCAGATCATTAATGTATATGACAAACAACATTGGACCCAGTTCAGATCCCTGAGGCACACCACTACACACCGTCCTCCAATCTGACACTCAGTTATCCACCACTACTCTCTGGTGTCTCCCATCCAGCCACTGCTGAATCCATTTCACTACTTCAATATTAATGCCTAACGATTGAACCTTCCTAACCAGCCTTCTGTGTGGAATCTTGTCAAAGGCCTTACTGAAGTCTATATAGACAACATCCACCGCTTTACCCTCGTCAACTTTGTTAGTAACCTCATCAAAAAATTCAATAATATTTGTCAAACATGACCTTCCACGCACAAATCCATGTTGACTGTTCCTAATCAGACCCTGTCTATCCAGATATTTATATATGCCATCTCTAAGAATACTTTCCATCAATTTACCCACCACTGATGTCAAACTCACAGGTTGATAATTGCTAGGTTTACTCTTAGAACCCTTTTTTAACAATGGAACTACATGAGCAATACACCAATCCTCCGGCACCATCCCCATTTCTAATGACATTTGAAATATTTCTGTCAGAGCCCTTGCTATTTCCACACTAACTTCCCTCAAGGTTCTAGGGAATATCTTGTCCGGACCCGGAGACTTATCCACTTTTATATTCCTTAGAAGCGCCAGTACTTCCTCTTCTTTAATTGTCATACGTTTGTACTTTCCATAACTACCCTTCTTGTTTCCTTTACTTTACACAATACAATATCCTTCTCCTTAATGAATACTGAAGAAAAGAAATTGTTCAAAATCTCCCTCATTTCTTTTGGCTCCGCACATAGCCGTCCACTCTGATTCTCTAAGGGACCAATTTTATCTCCCACTATAATTTTGCTATTAATATAACTGTAGAAACCGTTTGGATTTATTTTCACCTTACTTGCCAAAGCAGCCTCGTATCTTCTTTTAGCTTTTCTAATTTCTTTCTTAAGATTCTTTGTACATTCTTTATATTCCTCGAGCACTTTATTAACCCCAAGCTGCCTATATTTATTGAAGATCCTTCTCTTTTTCCGAACCAAGTTTCCTATATCCCTTGAAAACCATGGCTGTCTCAAACTTTTAACCTTGCCTTTCAACCTAACAGGAATATAAAGATCCTGTACCCTCAAAATTTCACCTTTAAATGACCTCCATTTCTCTATTACATCCTTCCCATATTGTCCCATATTGCCTCCTCAAAGTTAGCCTTTCTCCAATCAAAAATCTCAACCCTGGGTCCAGCCCTGTCCTTCCCCATAATTATATTGAAACTAATGGTATTGTGATCACTGGACCCGAAGTGCTCCCCAACACATACCTCTGTCACCTGCCCTATCTCATTCCCTAACAGGAGATCCAACACTGCCCCTTCTCTAGTTGGTACCTCTATGTATTGCTGCAAAAAACTATCTTGCACACATTGGACAAACTCCAAACCATCCAGCCGTTTTACAAAATGGGCTTCCCAGTCTATGTGTGGAAAATTAAAATCTCCCACAATCACAATCTTGTGCTTACTACAAATATCTGCTATCTCCTCACAAATTTGCTCCTCCAGTTCTCGATCCCCATTAGGTGGTCTAAGGTGGTCTAAATGTCACAACACCTTTCCTATTCCTCAATTCCACCCAAATAGCCTCCCTGGACGAGTCCACTAATCTATTCTGCCAGTGCACTGCTGTTATATCTTCTCTGACAAGCAATGCAACACCTCCCCCTCTTGCCCCTCCTATTCTATCACACCTGAAGCAACGAAATCCTGGAATATTTAGTTGCCAATCACACCCCTCCTGCACCATGTTTCACTAATAGCTACAACATCATATTTCCAGGTATCAATCCCTGCTCTAAGCTCACCCACTTTTCTTACAATGCTCCTAGCATTAAAATAGATGCATTTAAGAAACTCTCCACCTCTTACTCTCTGTTTATCCTTCACGGAGAAAACAACTTTATCTTTTTCTTCCTTGTCCCCTACATCTTTGGTCTGAGTGCTCCTGATCTCTGTCCCCTGCCTACCCTCCCTCACACGCTGTCTACTAGCTTTCTCTATTTGTGAACTAACCTCCTCTCTCCTAGTCTCTTTAATTTGATTCCCACCCCCCAACCATTCTAGTTTAAAGTCACCTCAGTAGCCCTCGCAAATCTCCCCACCAGGATATTGGTCCCCCTAGAATTCAAGTGCAACCCGTCCTTTTTTGTACAGGTCACGCCTGCGCCAAAAGAGGTCCCAATGATCCAAAAACTTGAATCCCTGCCCCCTGCTCCAATCCCTCAACCACGCATTTATCCTCCACCTCATTGCATTCTTACTCTCACTGTTGCATGGCACAGGCAGTAATCCCGAGATTACTACTTTTGCGGTCCTTTTTCTCAATTCCCTATATCCCTCCTTCAGGACCTCTCCCCTTTTCCTACCAATGTCATTGGTACCTATATGTACCATGACCTCTGGCTCCTCTCCCTCCCACTTCAGGATATCTTGGACGCGATCAGAAACATCCTGGACCCTGGCACCAGGGAGGCAAACTACCATCTGGGTCTCTGGACTGCGTCCACAGAATCGTCTATCTGACCCCCTATTACTACTGCCCTCCTCTTCCTTTCCCTACCCTTCTGAGCTACAGGGCCAGACTTCGTGCCAGAGGCATGGCCACTGTTGCTTCCCCCAGGTAAGCTGTCCACCCCAACAGTACTCAAACAGGAGTACTTATTGTCAAGGGGCACAGCCACTGGGGTACTCTCTATTACATGACTCTTCCTCATCCCCCTCCTAACCATGACCCACTTGTCTGCCTCCTGTGACCCCGGGGTGACTACCTGCCTGTAACTCCTCTCTATCAACTCCTCACTCTCCCTGACCAGACGAAGGTCATCGAGCTGCAGCTCCAGTTCCCTAACACGGTCTCTTAGGAGCTGCATCTCGGCGCACCAGATGTGAATGTCCGGGAGGCTGGGAGACTCCATGACCTCCCACATCCGGCACTGAGAACAACCAAGCTGCCCTCACACTCATACTTCCCCCTCTCCTCAAATAACAGGAAAAAATGAATACCAAATCTACTTCGCCTCACCCATTTCCACCTAAGCCCGTTCAGCCAAAGCCCTTAAGCCTTCACTCTGCTCCCGGCTCACTCCGCCACCCCGCAAACTACGCTACCCGCTATATAAGGCTGCATTCCTTTAAAATCTTCCGCGTTTCACTCCCTGACGTCACACACCTGCGCAGTCCTGCCTCTCTGAACGCCGATGAAAAAAAAACCCGAAAAATTCAAAATGGCTTCCTCCGCACTCGCGCTCCGATTCTCAGACTTCCTTCTAAATTCTGTTTGATAACTATTAGGCAGTAATACACAGATTTATAGCACTGGAGGACTGTTGGTAATGTTCTAATTTGTTCATTATTCCATTTAAATACATAATTTGTTACTCAGTTGTAGGTTTTATATAATTTTAACTATTTCCATAAAAATTCAATTAATTGAGGCATCCACTTAAATGGGCCAAAATGGGTCCTGTTGTGTCCCAATTAACCAGAGTCCACTGTACCTATCCAAGTTTCTCTTAACTGTTGAAATTGAGCCCACATCCACCACTTCTGATGACAATTAAGTTTGAGAAAGTATAACAAATGTAGGCAGGATGGTAGTTCAGGCAGAGGAACGCTTCTCCAGTGATATGTGGGGAAACAGTCTCCCTAATAACTAAATGTGCAGAAAGTGCACCCTACTTACATTCCTGACTGACAAGGTCAAGCAGCTGGAGCTGGATGTACGCAGGACCACCCGGGAGGCTGAAAACCTCATAAATGAGATTTTTATTGAGGGGGTCACACCCATAACGGAGGCTTCAGACTGTAGATGGGTGACCACCAGGTGAAGTGAGGGGAGCGTAGGGTTTCTCTGTGACCATTCCCCTCAGCAACAGTATTTGCTGCAGCTGCAGCAGCCAGGCCAGTGGCACTGGAGCTAGCTCGGAGGCTCAGCAGGAAAGGGTAAGGTCAGGCAGAGTGACAATGACAGTTAGGGGGACAGGTTGTAGATTCTGTGGCCAAGAAAGGGACACCAGGTTGGTGTGCTCCCTCCCAGGTACTAGGGTCCAGGATGTCTCAGAGCGGCTGCAGAATATTCTCAAGAGGGAGGGTGAGCAGCCAGAGGTCGTGGTGCACAATGGTACCAATCGCATAGGGAGAAAGAGGGAAGAGACTCTGCACAGTGAGTATTGGAAGTTAGGATGGAGGCTGAGGACCAGGACCTCCAAGATAGTAATCTCTGAAATACACTCAGTACAACATGCTAGTCAGGGCAGGAATAGGATAATAGTGCAGATGACTGACTGAGGAATTGGGCAGGGATCGGATTTCTGGATCTTTGAGATCTATTCGGAGGAAGGCATGACCTGTACAAAAAGGATGTGTTACACCTGAACCCAAGTGGGACCAATATACTAGCGGGCAGGGTGGTTAGAGCTGTTGGGGAAGGTTTAGACTATTGGTATGCAGAGGGGGAACGGGTGTGATAGGGCTGAGGATGGTGCAATTGGCACACAGTGCAAAAGGCTTAGGGAAATGTATATAGCGAGGGTGCCTAAGACTATTTCACTGTACTGTATTTGTCAACATGAAGCAGAGAGCAAGCTTGTAAAACTGGCAGAGGCAATGGATGTTGGGAACGGCGGTAGGGTGTTGGACAGGTGGCAGAGAAGGAGTGCCAGGGGTGGGGGTGGTGCAGGAGCAGACACCTCCAGCCCTGAGACACTAGGCAAAGTCGTTTGATTCCAAACAATTGGTTTATTGATCAGTATAGAATGTCTCACTGGGGCTTTCCTCCCCTCTCCCTTCCCCTTTTCCCAACCATGATTCTTCTCTCCCTGTCCCCTTCCCACTCTCAGTCCACAATAAAAACCCATATCAGACTAGTGCAAGCATGAAACCAGCTGACAGTGGAAATGGTAGACGTGGGTTTAATCACATCATTTAAGAGATACTTGGATAGGAACATGGATGAGAGGGGTATGGAGGGCTATGTGCTGGAAGTGGATAGAAAGGACAATGCAGAAAAACAGTTGGCATGGACTGATGGGCCAAAAGGCCCTATTTCTGTGTTGTAGTATCCTATGACTATGAGAGATGATCAGCTGGTAGGGGTGGAGAAGATGTATGAAGAGGGGGACTAGAAATAGGAAAATTGAATTTTCATATCACTGGGTTGATGTGGGGGACAGGAAGGGGAGATGAAGTGATGTGCTGGTTAATTTACAACCTAACAAATTAACTGTGCTTTTTGGAATAATTCCTCAAAATATCCGCGGTATCTCTTTGTCTGACCAACATGTTATTGCATTTGTTACATTGATAGCTAGGAGGGCCATTTTGTTGAAGTGGAAGGATATATCGGCTCCCATTTTGTCACAATGGTCCTCTCAAGTGATGCTATGTCTTAGTTTGGAGAAAATTAGAAGTCAAACTTTTGAACCTATGTTTGATTTTGAGAAAAGATGGGGTTCATTTGCTTGTTACTACCATTTGAGTTAATGGATTGATTTCCTCCACGATCTATTTGTAAATTTTTGGTATTTTTTTTTCTTGCTGGCGGTTTGACGTTTATTTTTAGAAGCTTTTTGTATGACGCATGGCTCCGGGATTGAACACCTAATGGGTTTTTTTTCCTTCACTTTTCCTTGCTTAGTAGGGTATTTTTTTTCTTTTTTTTGTCACCAAAATTTTTTCAATCTTTAAAACAATGTTTTTTTTCTTGAGACACTGTAAGTGTTGCTTACATCGATGTACTCGTTAATTTTGGATAATAATAATAATAAAAAGATTTGAAAGGAAAGAAGTGATGTGAATGCCACAGAAGTTCTTTGCAGGTCAGTCAGTGAGCCAATTCTTACTCTCATTGATGTAGAGAAGGCCAAATCGAAATCAACATCCCTTCACCAACTGGTTCCACCTGCCCATCAGCCACCCCATCCACTTGGCTTTCTTCTCCCCTTCCCATTCTTTCCTTTATCTGGCTTCTGAACTCTTAACCTATATGTTTATAGAACAAGGTCTCAGCAATCAAGCAATATTTCGGTGCAACCTCCTGATTTTGTAATTTTTTCATAAAATGTGTTTTTCCTGTCATTACTTAGTTTTTGTCAACACAGTCAGGCACAATAAAAAGCTAATTATTCCTATTTATTTAGTCTTATAGAGACTTAGATGTTTTCAATCATTGTGTCTACACCATAGGTACACATATATGCTGTTAAATGTTAAATATTCACTTTTGTTTCTTTTTTTATAGTATCTCACCTGTACTCCTTTAAAACTCTTACATCATGCAACTTTTGTCATGAGCATTAAATATACAAAATAACAATTTTGGACATGAAAACACATTTTTGATTTTAAAGAGACAATTACTTTAATAAATCAACTGTTTTGGAGGAACAGATATTTAAAACAAACAAAGTTCTATCTGACGGTGGTGACTGAGACCTGATGGTGGTGGCAGTGGCCTAATTACAACAAAGAATTCCAACCATTTCACCACTCAAGTCAATGCTTCCTTGCTTAACAATTTAACAATTTGGCACAACAAATAACAATTTGTCATGTACATAGGATCCTTCTGTAAATATTAATAACAATGGTAAACAGCAAAATAAAAACTACAGTACAAATGCAATGTTTAAGCATAAACATCAGAAAACACACCAGGAACTAAAAAAATTCCATCCATTTCTGGGCTTGAAAATCTTCGAAAAAGTTCAGTCAGTCTTATCGGGAAGTAGATGATTAATATGCTCCTCCTCTATGAAGTCCATGGCTTCAGCAGGCAGGTGGTAGATCTCCCTTGTCCTGCTTGCACGACCCGGTGATGATGGCTCCATCAGTTTGACCAGAATATCTTCATCTGGTACGATGCACATATCCTTCCCACCTGGTTTTGGATGGAAGCACGTGTTGGGCTCATGAGGGTGGAAAAGCTCCACTTGAATATCTTGATGATGAGCATCCACAGTGACAGCCTTTGCTAACCACCAGTTTTGGTCATAAATTACTGCAAGCCAATCTCCACGATTAATATCACCAGCAGATATATCTGTCGTAGTCCCGTCAGGACCACTCTGGGGTTCCTGCTCCATTTCCTCCATCAGCATTGCCAAAGGACCTCTGTTCTTTCTCATTGTGGTAGGGCCATCATTCTCCTCAGCCTGTACCCTGGCATCTGTATTATCAGTCAACTGAAATGTTGTCAACTGGCACACCTGTGGCTCGCTGCAGAAACATGACAATGATCTGCAATGGATGCTGTTTCCATAAGGTATGACCTGATGGATTTTCCTCGTTGCTGGTACAGGTTTTAGTGGCTGAGAAAGGAGTGCATCATATGTCTGCATGTCACCTTCAGCAATATGATAGAGCTGAGTACTGCAAAGGCTTCTCCCAACCATCTCATAGAGATCTTGCCATCCACAATGTCATTCCCCCGTAGTACAAGGCTGTCTGCAGCCCTTTTCACAGTTCCCCCAATGCCATCTGGAGCTCCCTTCCCATGTGAAGTGGTGAAGAAGTTCCAGGTTGTTCTCTGAAAACCCAGTGTTGGAGGGACATTGCAGAGAAGAGAGAAGTTTGTCTTGTTTTTGTACTGCTTGCTGGGGCCATCTGGCCAAAATTGAATGGTATCAATTTTTGGAAATTTTAAACGAATATCTCTGAGGACTGGTTCCATGTGAGTCCAAATGGCAGAAGCATCCCGTCACTTGGATTCTGATATTGTACAAAATCCTGCTTTCTCTTCTTTTGTGTAGTACATGCCAGTGTGCAGATTGAGCTGTGGGAGGTTCTGACCAAAATGGCATGACTGTACCTCAGAACTATATTTGCATTTCCATGCCTCAGAAAAGTCCACATGCACAATTACAGTGCTTTCATTGCAGTTCTGTATCATGCTCCTGTATTCCCTGGACTGGTTCTGAACCAAGCACACGTGTTGTTGTTTCACTCTTTAGTTTGTCTTCATACAGTTTAATGAGCTCTGCTAGTGTGCTTCACAAGCTTGTATTGTAGTGAATTCCATCTGCTGTTTGGTCCTGAACTCGTTCCCAATGCTGCCACTCAACACCGGTCAACTCTTGGGGTGGGGTGGGAAGTGTGTGCGCTTGTGGAGACACTGGGCGCAGGAGCACAACAGACATGCCTGGCTTGTCTGAGAACAACACACAAGTTCAAAACTATCCTCCAATTTGCTAGACTTGACAATGCCATATGCTCTTAGGACCTCAAACATCAGCTTTGCATTTTCATGGTATTGGCATTGGCATGTCTTTCGATCTGATGGTTTGGGTGCTGTGACACAGAAGCACCAAAGCACAGATGAAAGGCACAGAAGGATGAATAACTGAGTTTTACAGTTGGTTCCTTTTTGATGAACTCCTGTGGAGGTTGAATATTGTGTCAATCAGAATCATTTTCTGATGCTTTATTTTCTTCCGTGTTATCGTGTCCTGTTTGTCAGTCGTCATTCGTGCAGCATTATGGTAGAAATCCTGAGCCATCTGGGTTTATTGTTTGAATGTAAGTGGGTTTTTTGTCAGTAGTCCTGCTCTTTCGCAGTGTTGTATGTCAGGCCGAGCTGCTTTGTCTGGTGTATTAGGCGATATTTCTTTAGAACCCTGCCTGACAGAGTCAAGTTCTTTGATTTTTGAGCAGACTGTAAATTATTTTTGTTTTGATTAAATTCTTGAACAAGACAGTTGTGGAAGAGCAGGGTTTTCTTGATGGAGGGGTTTTGGAGTTTGGTTCCCTGTAGCATCTGCTCTGTTTTCTTCTTGGTGATACCTGTGTGTTTTTTATTTCTAGTTTGCTCTCATTGCCAACGCTTTTTCAGTTTGTTCCTATCTTGTATGGAAATTTATTTTTGAAGGCTTTCATCTCTCTCAAGTATCTTGCTTTCTTTCTTTCCCTTTCCCCTGCTACAGACTGCCTACTGCGAGCTGGCTCCTGTATAGTTTGATCCAATGGACAATCTGGGGGAGTTTCTGGGCTTTCTGGGCCCTTTCTTTTACGCTCTCTTGACTCTTGCTGTCTATGTTTCCACGCCTTTCTCTTACTCCTCTTTTTCCTTTCATTCAAATCACTGATAGTTTTTATTTTCCCATCCTCTACTCTTTTCTTCCATCTTTGCTTTTCCTTTCTCAAGTATTCCTCCTTTAACTCTGGCTCACTATATATATTCTCTCTCCACTCCTTTTGGTATTCCCTGTTTCTTCTCCTTCCCTCCTCCACTGATAGCTGCTGCCTAGCCATAACTTCCTAAAATACATAAAAGGAAGGTCAGAATTTAATGGAATTACTATGAAATTGTGCAAAATTACCATGAATTTAATTATATTTAATTTGGTGAAATTTTATAAAATGATTATGAAATGGTGCAACTAAATTCATTTATGGTTTTAGTCATTGGGGATACATATAGTAAGGAAATATTGTAGGCCTGTATGTGGAAGAAATAAAGGGGAAATTATGTATATTATAAATAAAGGTTAATGAAACATTACAAGCCATATTACTATTTACTGTGACCATAAATTATATTCAAGCCTCCATTGAGGATGACTTGAATGTTTTTGTCAACACCATCAAACTATGTGTCGCTACCATCAGACAGAAAACCTGAGGGTGGTGACAAAACACACATTTTTACATGAAATGCATGAGTTGTATACAGGAGCCATCTTGTTTTCCCTCTGTTGCTAGCTGCCTCTGGTCTCTACTTAAAAAGCATAAATTTATGTCATTATTTAAAATAATTCTTTCTATACAAAAGAGACAGTGTTGACACATCATGGTTGTGACAGTCACAACATCAATAAATAGGTAAAACTTATTGAAAAAATAGCAAACTTACAAGAGCTTGTTTGACCTTGTTGCATTTAGCAGATGTGGAGGGTAGAAAGGGGGTCCTCAGCAATATAGTTGACCACGTGGTTGCCTGATTTTATTGCTTTTTTTACAAAAACTTGGGACACATTTTGAGCACCCACAAAATAAGAGTACATATTGTTGAAAATTCACTGCTTTTAGTTTTAAAGAGTTTTTTCACTCCACTCTTTCATCCAGCATATACATTATACATTTTAAATTATTTTTTTCACACTTTTTTATCAAAAAGAAAATGTTATTCATTTTCGACAGAATTAGCACTTTTCTTAGTGGGACATGTTTTCGCCGAAGTCTCAAGAATCAGTGGCCTAATTCTGCTCCTATGTTTTATAGTAAAGGATGTATTTTATGATATTGTGGCGTTCACCGAGCTCGGCAATGGGCCTGCAGACATTTCATCACCAGTCGAGCCGACATCCTCAGTGCACAGTTGATGGTGTTTCTCTCTGGGAGTGCTTACGTTTTTATAGACCCCAGTTCACTTGCCTCAGTCCTGACTGGCTACCCATTCAGTTGACCTTTGAACCCTACTAGCTCGCATTTCTTTGACTCTTAGATGGCGTCTGTTTTGATATGTTTGCTTATGGAGTTAGCAGAAGAGAAACACGCTTCTAAGAATTCTCATGCCTGCTTCATGTCTGCCTGCTCCAGAACCTCTGTGGTGTCCCAGTTAAAGTGGTGCCCTTCTCGGTCTTCATGTACCGCGATCAGCAGCAGTGAATCATGTCTCCATGACCGCCAGTCTGTGGTCCCACAAACGAGTTAGAGTTTACATCCTGCCTGGTGTTTTATCTTGGCATGTTGGAGTTCCTTCCATAGAGGTACCATTAAAAGATCAGATCAAAATGTAAGACACTCTGCTTGTATGTCTTATGGTTTTACATATGCATTACAATAATATATTTACTTTGTACTTTGAACTCCCTGCTATTAGAGGTTTCATACATGGAGCAGTTGCCTTGGAAACATCTCGACTTGGTCTCCATCATAACTTACTGCATCTGTAGCAAAAGTATTTAGCATATTAATCGAGCAACAGCTCAGATCCTAGAGAACATCCCACAACCAATAGACGGCCCCTCCCTGCAGGGTATACATACCTCAAACTTCCAGTAATTGCCCCACCCCTTCACCATACCCCATTCCCATTTCCCTTTCTCACCTTATCTCCTTACCTGCCCAACACCTCCCTCTGGTGCTCCTCCCCCTTCCCTTTCTGCCATGGTCTTCTGTCTTCTCCTATCAGATTCCTCCTTCCCCAGTCCTTTAACTCTTTCACCAATCAACGGCCCAGCTCTTTACTTCACCCCTCCCCCTCTCCTGGTTTCACCTATCACCTACCACCTCGTACTCCTTCCTCCCCTCCCTCCACCTTCTCGCTCTGACTCATCATCTTCTTTTCCAGTCCTGACGAAGCATCTTGGCCCAAAACGTAGACTGTTTACTGTTTTCCATAAGTGCTGTGTAACCTGCTGAGTTCTTCCAGCATTTTGTGCGTGTTGCTTTGGATCTGCAGCATCTGCAGATGTTCTTGTGTTTGTGATCCTCACCCTTGTGCCTGATTTGTGCCATCTCTGGCAAAGGATGTTGTTGTGGGGCCTTCCCATACAGTAAGCATTTGAGCCTTTTTTTCAAGAGATTCCGTACTGTAACAGGCCCTTCTAGCCTGCGTCACTCAATTACACCCACGTGACCAATAATCTTATTAACCCGTACGTCTTTTGGACTGTGGCAGGAATCCTGGAATGCTGGGAAGAAGCCCACTCTGTCATGGGAAGAACATTCAAACTCCTTACCCATAGCAGGGGAAATAAATCCAGGCCACTGGCACTGAAATGGCATTACACTAACTGTTACACGGCCTTGGCAAGCTTCTTGCCGTACTCTGCGTGCCTGCCCAGTCTTGCCATAATTGAAACAATTCCCTTAACTATGGTTCAAAGTTCCACCCATCAGTTCTCTGCCCTTCTTCATTTTCTGCATCTCCCTCTCTCTACTTCCCCACTCTCCCCTCTATCACTATCTCACGTCAGCACCATACTTGCTGTCCCAAACTTGTATCCAAACCCCATTCTTTGGTGATGTTGACTCTGTGAGAGAAGTTCCAAGTTGTGGCATCTCCTTCCACTAGAACACTTTGAGGTAGAAGGGAGGATAACTGTTTTGCCAGTCGGAGAGAAGATCACAAGCACAACACACCACCAATCCACAGAGTATACTAGTGAGTAGTTTGCTGGAAGGAAGAACAGATTAACAATGCATGGTGCAAGAGAATGGTTTGAGCATATTATATCAACCATATTTTGAGAAGTGTGTGAACAGTGAGGCTCAGAGGAGGTAGATTTTGGATTCTTCTTCTGAAGTGGGCTGCCAATGGCCATGCGACTGAAGATAGACAAAATACCACTAAAGTATTCATCAGGGGTTGTGTTTTAGAGGTGAAGGAGTGATGGTATTGTAGTTTGTGAGGAGAGAAATACCAGAGTACATGCTCTCATCATATGTGGGAGAGAATTGATGGTTGGAGTGAGCCTGCATTACACTATACTGGCCAGAAGTGAACGTCTTCACATGAGAGTGTGGAATACGCGACAGCTCCCCATTCATCACCTTGCAGTAGGGCTTAAGTAGCCTCACAATCCTACAGTTGGGCAGTGCCACACTCACTCAGCGTTATGGCAGACTAAAGGAAGAGTGTTGAGGTTAATTACTTGAGCCTGTTTTATCAATTAGCTCACAGGTAAATTGCTCATTTGGAACGTAGAACATCAAACAACACAGCATAGTACAGACCCTTTGGCCAAAGATGTTGCATGGACTTTTTAACCTATTACAAGATCAAACTAATCCTTCCCTCCATTTTTCTTTCATCCATTTAAGAGTCTTTTATATAGAAACATAGAAAACCTACAGCACAATACAGGCCCTTCGGCCCACAAAGTGGTGCCGAACGTGTCCCAACATTAGAAATTACTAGCCCTCTGTTTTTCTAAGCTCCATGTACCTATCCAAAAGTGTCTTAAAAGACCCTATCATATCCACCTCCACCACCATTATCGGCAGCCCATTCCACGCACTCACCACTCTCTGCATAAAAAAACTTACCCCTGACATCTCCTCTGTACCTACTCCCAAGCACCCTAAACCTGTGCCCTCTCGTGGCAGCCATCTCAGCCCTGGGAAAAAGCCTCTGACTATCCACACGATCAATGCCTCTCATCATCTTATACACCTCTATCAGGTCACCTCTCATCCTCATTCACTCCAAGGAGAAAAGGCTGAGTTCACTCAACCTGTTTTCATAAGGCATACTCCCCAATCCAGACAACATCCTTGTAAATCTCCTCTGCACCCTTTCTATGGTTTCCACATCCTTCCTGTGGTGAGGTGACCAGAACTGAGCACAGTATTCCAAGTGGGGTCTGACCAGGGTCCTATATAGCTGCAACATTACCTCTCGGCTCCTAAACTCAATCCCACAGTTGATGAAGGCCAATACATTGTATGCCTTCTTAACCACAGAGTCAACCTGCGCAGCTGCTTTGAGCATCCTATGGACTCGGACCCCAAGATCCCTCTGATCCTCCACACTGCCAAGAGTGTTACCATTAATACTATATTCCGCCATGATATTTGAACTACCAAAATGAACCACTTCACACTTATCTGGGTTGAACTCCATCTGCCACTTCTCAGCCCAGTTTTGCATCCTATCGATGTCCTGCTGTAACCTCTGACAGCCCTCCACATTATCCACAACACCTCTAACCTTTGTGTCATCAGCAAACTTACTAACCCATCCCTCCACTTCCTCATCCAGGTCATTTATAAAAATCATGAAGAGTAAGGGTCTCAGAACAGATCCCTGAGGCACACCACTGGTCACCGACCTCCATGCAGAATATGACCCGACTACAACCACACTTTGCCTTCTGTGGGCAAGCCAGTTCTGGATCCACAAAGCAATGTCCTCTTGGATCCCATGCCTTCTTACTTTCTCAATAAGCCTTGCATGGGGTACTTTATCAAATGCCTTGCTGAAATGCATATACACTACATCTACTGCTCTATCTTCATCAATGTGTTTGGTCACATCCTCAAAAAATTCAATCAGGCTCATAAGGCACAACCTGCCCTTGACAAAGCCATGCTGACTATTCCTAATCATATTATGCCTCCCCAAATGTTCATAAATCCCGCCTCTCAGGATCTTCCCCATCAACTTACCAACCAATGAAGTAAGACTCCCTGGTCTATAATTTCCTGAGCTATCCCTACTCTCTTTCTTAAATAACGGAACAACATCCGCAACCCTCCAATCCTCTGGAACCTCTCCCGTCCCCTTTGGTGATACAAAGATCTTTGCCAGAGTCTCAGCAATCTCCTCCCTTGCCTCCCACAGTAGCCTGGGGTACCTCTCATCCGGTCCTGGTGACTTATCCAACTTGATGCTTTCCAAAAGCTCCAGCACATCCTCTTCCTTAATACCTACATGCTCAAGCTTTTCAGTCTGCTGCAAATCATCACTATAGTCACCAAAATCCTTTTCCACAGTAAATACTGAAGTAAAGTATTCATTAGGTACCTCTGCTATTTCCTCTGGTTCCATGCACATTTTTCCACTGTCACACTTGATTGGTCCTATTCTTTCACATCTTATCCTCTTGCTCTTCACATACTTGTAGAATGTCTTGGGGTTTTCGTCAATCCTGCCCGCCAAGGCATTCTCATGGTCCCCTCTGGCGCTCCTAATTTCCTTCTTAAGTTCCTTCCTGTTAGCCTTATAATCTTCTAGATCTCTAACATTACCTAGCTCTCTGAACCTTTCCTAAGGTTTTCTTTTCTTCTTGTCTAGATTTACTACAGCCTTTGTACACCACGGTTCCTGTACCCTACCATAACATCCCTTTAACATTGAAACGTACCTATGCAGAACTCCACACAAATATCCCCTGAACATTTGCCACATTTCTCTGTACCTTTCCCTGAGAACATCTGTTCCCAATTTAAGCTTCCAAGTTCCTGCCTGATAGCCTCATAATTCCCCTTCCTCCAATTAAACACTTTTCTAACTTGTCTGTTCCTATCTCTCTCCAAAGCTATTGTAATGGAGATAGAATTATGATCACTATCTCCAAAATGCTCTCCCACTGAGAGATCAGACACCTGACCAGGTTCATTTCCCAATACCAAATCAAGTACAGTCTCTCCTCTTGTAGGATTATCTACATATTGTGTCAAGAAACCTACCTGAATACACCTAACAAACTCCACCCCATCTAAACCCCTCGCTCTAAGGAGATGCCAATCAATATGTGGGAAATTAAAATCTCCTACCGCGACAACTCTGCCATTATTACACCTTTCTAGGATCTGTTTCTCTATCTACTCCTCAATATCCCTGCTACTATTGGGCGGCCTATAAAAAACACCCAGTAGAGTTATTGACCCCTTCCTGTTCCTAACCTGCACCCACAGAGGCTCCGTAGACAATCCCTCCATAACGTCCACTTTTTCTGCAGCCGTGACACTATCTGTGATCAACAGTGCTGTGCCCCCACCCCTTTTGCCTCCCTCCCTGTCCTTTCTGAAACATCTAAAACCCGGCACTTGAAGTAACCATTCCTGCCCCTGCACCATCCAAGTCTCTGTAATGAATGTGTCTGCTTCTACCACCAGCCCTACAGCACATTCCATGCACTTGCCAGTCTCTGTGTACCTCTGATACCCCTAATACTTTCCTCCAGTTTCTCTTATATTAGACACTGCCAACTGGGGAAAAAGTCTCTGGCTATCCAGAGATTGAATGGCTCGTCATATGAAGAGCATTTGAAGCTCTGGATCTGTACTCACTGGAATTCAGAAAAATGAGGGGTGACCTCATTGAAACGTATCCAATGGTGTAAAGCCTTGATAGAGTAGATGTGGAGAGGATATTTTCTTTGATGGGAGAGTCTAAGACCAGTTGACAAAACCTCAGAATAGAGGGGTATCCTTCTGCAAAGGACATGAGGAGAAATGTCTTTGGCTAGAGAGAGATGTATCTGTAGAATTCTTTGCTACAAGCAGCTGTGGAGGCCAAGTCTTTATGTATTTATAAGGCAGAAGTTGATAGATTCTTTATTGGTCAAGGCATGAAGGGATGCGGGGAGAAGGCAGTGACTGAGTTTGAGAGGAAAATTGGATCAGCTGTGATGAAATGGTAGATCAGACTCAATGGGCCAAATGGCCTAATTCTACTCCTATATCTTATGGTCTTACGGTCTTATCCACTCTATCTATGCCTTTGACGATCTTGAGTTTTATCTACTTAAATTTTAAGATGGCATTTGTGAACCTCAGCGCCTTCTGATTGCTGACTAACAAAACAAGGATAGCAACTAAATACGGTGTTAATCACACTTTTCCTGGCAAATGATCATTGCAACTAGTAGCCTCTAGCTTGCCTTTCGATTTGGAGACAATCCGATGTGGCAAAACCAGGGTGAGGTGAGGTGGCGGGCCCGTAATCGAGAGCGTGAAAGGTTGGGCACATGTGGAATCGAAGCCGCAGGGTCCAGGTCCCAGAGCGTATTGATGTGATGGAGATTTACAGGCTTCATGTTGCTGCTCCAAGATGTCTACTCGGTTCTGTGCTGAATTCTGGGACTCTCTTTACAGAATTCAGTTCAGAAACACTGTTTGCTTGTGGTTACTATTTGCATGTTTTTTTTTCATTGCACATTGGGTGTATCACAGTCTCCGTTTTATGGATTATTTTATTTTATATTTTATGAGCTTGATGTGGTTTTTATTCTCTGCCTATTTGGTGTTTTGATTGTCTCTTTTATATTACATAAATGGGGTTTGTGTTTTGGTTCTTTGTTTCATGGCTGCCTGTTAGGAAACAAGTCTCAAGGTTGTATAATTGATATATACTGTGATAATAAATGTACTTTGAACTTTGAACTTGTACATCTCTATCAAGTTACCTACCTTCTTTGCTCTAAAGTGAAAAGTCCTAACTTCCTTAGACTTTCCTCATAAGACATAGTCTTGAATCCAGGCAACATCCTGGTAATCTTCTCTGCACTCCAAATGGAGCTTCCACATCCTTCCAATAATGAGGCGACCGGAACTGAATACACTTCTGCAAGTGTGTTCTAACCGAAGCTGCAACATTACCTCGCAGCCCTCATATTCAGTTCCCAGACTAGTGAAGGCCAATGCAGCAAACACCTTCTTAAGCACTCTATCAACTTGTGCTGCAACCTCGAGGGATCTGTGGACGTGGATCCCAAGACTCCTTTGTTCCTCCACACAGCTAAGAATCCTGCCATTAACCCTCAATTCTGCCTTCAAGTTTGATCTTCCAAAGTGAATCACTTCACACTTTTCTGGATTGAAGTCTATGTGTGTGAAAGACATTTACCTCCCTTTCTCTTGAGATTCTCAGAGACCAATGTGTCTGGCCTGACCCAGCACCCACAGCCTTTGTGAGCAGTAGATTCTAGATCTCCTTAACTGTTCACTTGAAAACTGTTTTCTTACTTCATTCCAAAATGGTCCAGATCTAATTCTGAGATGGCATCCTTTTCTTTGGACTTTCCTCCCAGATCATTACAGTAATCTGCACATCACAATAAATTATCCAAAGAATTCTTCAGAAAAGAGGCATAATTTTTCAGAGGGAAATATATTTTTACTCCACACTGATCTCATAGAGACTGATTAGAATTGACACGTTAACTTTAATTGTGTACTATTTTGTCAAGTGTACAACTGGAGTGAGACTGAATCATATCAAAGATATAAGCTTTCAGATCAGTTAATAAAAATAATTGAAACTGAACATTGCACATTTATCAACGCACATCAAAGTTGCTGGTGAACGCAGCAGGCCAGGCAGCATCTCTGAGTGAAGAGGTTATCCTTAAATATTTCACCTAATATTACTTTATGATAATATTTATTCTATTGTGATATTTGTTGAAGGATAAATGTACAATCGCAAACACGAGGAATTCTGCAGATGCTGGAAATTCAAGCAACGCACATCAAAGTTGCTGGTGAACGCAGCAGGCCAGGCAGCATCTCTAGGAAGAGGTACAGTCGACGTTTCAGGCCGAAACCCTTCGTCAGGACTAACTGAAAGAAGAGCTAGTAAGAGATTTGAAAGTGGGAGGGGAAGGGGGATTCAAACACTTAAGAGAAGTTTGGATATGTACATGGATGAGAGGTATGCGGAGGAATATGCTCCACGTGAAGGTAGATGGCACTAGGCAGAAGATCAGGTTGCAAGGGACTAGATGGGCTGAAGGGCCTGCTTCCATGCTGTAGTACTCCACAACTCTATGACTCCAAATAAAACTAAATTTATATTGTACATTTCATTTTAGAAGGGTATTCATGCAGGTGGAGGATGGTCGTATGAGCAGCTGGTGCACATCATAAGACCTGGTTATGCGACCCCTGATGCCAGGCAGACAATCTCGGAAGAGTATTGATAACGGCTAGGGTCACCCATTTTCTAAAAAACACTGCCCGGAAGATGGCAATGACAAACTGCTTCTGTAGAGAAATTTCCCAAGAACAATCAATGTCACGGAAAGACCATAATCGCCCATCTCATACGATACCACACATAATGATGATGATTAATTCAAGCATAAAAGGATTTTGTTGTGAGGTTTCTTGCTGGATAATAAACCAGGACCATTGTACAAAACCTCCAGACTAAAGACTCTGAAATATCAGGATCAATTACATAAGCTGCTGTTAAATAATACTGGTATGGTATTCGTTAGTCTTGCAAGACCATGGATCTGCGCCTGGAAAGACTTCACTCTCCAGGGCACAGGCCTGGGCAAGGTTGTATGGAAGACCAGAAGTTGCCCATGCTGCAAGTCTCCCCTCTCCACAACACCAATGTTGTCCAAGGGAAGGGCATTAGGACCCATACAACTTGGCACCAGTGTCATCGCAGAGCAATGTGTGACTAGGTGCCTTGCTCAAGGGCACAACACGTTACCTCGGCTGGGGCTCGAACTCACGACCTTCAGGTCGCTAGTCCAATGCCTTAACCACTTGGCCACGTGCCCACACAATGCTGGTATATTACTTTGATAGATACAATATTTTACCTGAACTCATGCTCAAGGCACTTATGAGTTCCTCAAAATGAAGAACACTGTTCACAGTTCTTGATCACATGTCTTGGAGATCCTTGGTTAAGTCTTTTGTACTGGGGAGTCTAATTCAGCTGGTTTCCACATTACTTGTTCAGTCTACATTAAGTGTACGCCATTGATACACTCACAAATGACAGCACTATTGTTGGCAGAATCTGAGATGGTGACGAGGATGCGTACAAGAGGGTAATAGATCAGCTGGTCGAGTGGTGTCACAACAATCTTTGCACCCAATATCAACAAGAACAAGGAACTGATTGTGGAATTCAGGAAGGGGAGATCAGAACACATACTAGTCCTCATTGAGATGTCAGCAGTGGAAAGATTTCTGAACGGTCCATGGACCTAGAATACCTCTTCACTATTCCTCTTTTACAACTGTTTATTTATTAATTAGTTTTATTGTAATTTACAGAACTGCGCAAAAGTTTTAGGCACTCTATCTATGCGTGCCTAAGATTTTTGCACAGTGCTGTATTTGTCAACGAGAAGTGGAGAGTGAGTTTATAAATCTGGCAGAGGCAAAAGATGTTGGGAATGGTGAGGGTGGAGCACTACGGGGGACTTCAGACAGGTGGCAGAGAAGGAATGCCCGGGGTTGGTGCTGGCACAGGTGCAGACACAACAGGCAAGGTCATTTGATGTCGAACAATTGGTTTACTGATCATTTCAGAATGTCTCTCTGGTGTTTCCCACATCCTCCCCTCTCCCTCTTCCTCTTCCCAACCGTGATTCCCCTCTCCCTGCCCCCTTCCCACTCTCAGTCCCCGAGAGAAACCCATATCAGAATGAGGTTTATCATCACTCACATATGTCATGAAACTTGTATTTATTTTGTGGCAGTAGTACAGTGCAATACATAAAATGACTACAGTACCTTGCAAAAGTCTTAGGCATCCTAGCTGTACGTATGTACCCATGACCTTTGCACAGAACTGTATAGTAATATTTATGCCTTGAACTGTGCTGCTGCCAAAAAAACAACACATTTAATGACACGTGTCGGTGATAATAAACCAGATTCGGAGTTCTTCTTCTTGTGTTATGTTAGTGGTATTATATTAAATATTGCTTACAACCTCACTTTGACTCTATCTGAATGTGCTTCTCACAGGTTATAAATATTTGAAGGAGGGTAGATATTTTACTCCTTTTGATCCAGGTCACTGCCTATTTGCTACTGAATATGCTATATTTATGTCTAAGAAAAAGCACTAACGTTTAGAATTGTGAACACATAGAGCAGAGAAGCAAGCCAGTCATCCCCACGGTTCGATATTTCTGCAGGTCAAAACCTTTGTTTATCTAATGCTCACAAAGTATCCTTCCATTTCTATTCTCCCTCCTGTCATTATTAAGCTCCTTTTTGGATAAATATGTGCTATTTAACGAATCCACATGTATACACATTCTAACCACTCTGGTTAGAGAAGATTTTTCTGAATTTATCCAGTGGATTAATTGCCTTATTTTTATGGCGTTAATGTCATTAGGCAAAGGGAGCATGTCACAGCATCGTAAGTTAACTAAAACAGTGGCAATGTAGTTATGAGAAGATTATTGACCTACTCACTAAATGGTGACAGCTTTGTTCAGTAGCTGGTGTGCATTGCTACGTTATCCCCATTCCTTTTTAGATGAAAATGATAGTTTAATTTACGAATTCAGTTCAATAGGTTATCAGATGTTTTTGATTTTAGGCAAACGAGTATGATTTAGAAGTACTTGAATTAGAATTCAGAAAGTTAATAAACAGAATTATTATTTCCATTTAATGGTAGTGACTTTTTACCATATTTAATATGTACATTAGTCGGTTTGGTGGGGCACTATAAAAGATTCAAGAGCCCTGTGCAACACCAACTATAAAGCTTCCTGGATGGTTGTTTATTATGCATTTCTGCTACATATATACATTAGCTTAACTCCACCCATAAACAGTGAAAGAATGGGTATCGCTGTATAAACTATGAGCTCTATTAGACACCAGCATTAAAGATCATGAGGTTTTGGGATAACAACATGAGCTCTTTCTCAGGTAAGTATTTGTTTTATATTACCTTCTCGACGGAAATAAAGTGATATTGAAAATTAGAAACAGTTCAAATGAATCTTCATTCTGATTTTTTATTGCCTATTACTGTGCCTTTTTTTTCCTCCAATGCGCAGTACAATTGTGTCTACCAAGTTATGCAAAGGTGTAATCAGCTGTAAAGCACAGAGCTAAAATAGATTTATTTTTGTTTTGTTTTTATGCTTAATGCTCCTAAAAGGAATAGAATTATTGTGTTGGTGTAAAACTTTAAGAATAAATGCCTGAGGACTGCAGATTATGTTAATTATATAGAAGATATCAGTTCAGTCTAATACCGTGCAAAAGTCTTAGGCACAAATATATAACTAGGGTGCCTAAGACACTTGCATAGTACGCTATTTGTCAATGTGAGGCGGCGAGCAAGTTGTAAATGTGGCGGAAGCAAAAGATATTGTGAATGGTGAAGAGTGTGGGACAGGTGGCAGAGAAGGAGTGCCAGGGGTGGTGGGTGACGTGGGTGCAGATTTACCCAACCCTGGGACACCAGGCAAGGTCATTTGATTCCAAACAATTGGTTTGTTGATCCATTACAAGTCTCTGAGGTGCTTCCTGCTCCCTTCCCCTTTTCCCAACCGTGATTCCCCCCTCCCTGCCCCTTCCCACTCTCAATCCACAATAGAAACCCAAATCAGAATCAGGTTTATCATCACACCCATACAGTATGTCATGATATTTACTTTGTTTGTGTGGCAGCAGTACAGTGCGATACATAAATATACTAGAGTTTATGTTCTCAGGACTTTTGCAGAGCACTGTATGAGCACAGTTGAGGATTTCACGGTTATACGAACAATTATATGTAGACTAGCTTTATTAAGATTCTGCTCTCAAGGAGATCTATCTGCTTGTGTGCGTTTGCTGTAAATTGTGTAAACATTCTGTTTGCCATTGGTTTTAATCAAGGGAATGGAGACCTCACAGAAACTATTCTTTGGAAAAGAGAAAGCTAAAACTAAGATGACAAATCACCTCGGCATTGTCATTCAGGCTCCCTAATTCACTGTCCAGTTTTGCAATTACCTCTCATCATTGCCTTCATCCTAAGGATTTTATACAAAATTTTCCAGGTATTCGAACTTACAAAAAGAGAGATATTTTAACTTTTATTTAGCTGAGATTAGACCAGATCAGTTACTTTATCTTCTGATGTCTCTTCTGATGGGAGGTGGGTGTGGTGGGGGCTGACATTGCCTTTGGAACAGACTGCAGTTCATGGACATGGGAAAAGTAGACCAAGATATAAGCACAAGCCCAAAATATAGAACTTTGGTGTTGACTTCATTAGGGATCAATTTGCTGATACATTTCTTTGAACATTGTTATCATCTCATGGCCCATTTCCTCCCAATCGCAGACTGTTGTGGAATTTCCTAGATCATGCCTTCCACTCCAGCTGCCTTTCGTTAGCGTTGCAGCTACATCGAGGATACAATGGAGCCCCATTTCCCTGGTGTAAGGAGATTCCTGGTCCTTACCCCTCGTTTGCACAGCCCCAGATTAGCAAAAACTTCAATCAATCATCTGTTCATCAGCAATAAGGCCAAGATTTTTGGACAGGTAATTACTTCTCTGAAGAGCAGTTCTGTGTCAAGTAGAATTCTGGCCTTGGCCGTTGTAGTAATAGGAAAGGTAAACTTGATTGCTGAGAGGTTGTTCAGTGTCTATCTAACCAAATCATCAGTCTGTTCAGAATGACCGGCTAATTGTCTTGTTCATCATGTGTAAAATTTAGTTAACACGTGAGGCCCAAGGTACCAGAATCAGGATCAGAATCAGGTTTAATATCACTAGCATATTCTATGAAATATGTTGTTTTGCAGCAGTAGTACACAATTTAAATTAAATAAGTATTGCAAAAAGAGAGCAAAAAGAAGCATAAGAGAGTGAACTTTTCCTTCACTTTCTTCATGAAGCTGGAATATATGAAGGAGACTGGGTATTTCGAAAGTTGGAGGTCTACGGGGAAGAGAAGATTGGTGTGAAGGGTTAGGGAATGGAAGACGAGTCATTGCTGATTGTTAGATGGAGATGATGAGAAATAATTGGAAGTCTGGGGCTGTTTGGCAATAGCCAGAAGAACAAGTGGTTATGGTAAGGAGAACATACAATGGAAGTTGGGGGGTGGGGTATACTTAGGATCCGTAGTCCTGTGAGAAGTCACTGCCCAGGTAAGGGTGTGACAGTTGGGAATAGGATCAGTGGTCAGAGGACGTTCTGGTGGATGGTGGTAGGGTCAGTAATCAAGTAAAGATTCAGCTGGGGGAAGCATGCTCGGCATAAAACTTTACAACACCAGTGATCACGTTCAGGATTTGATTCCCACCACTGTCCATTCTCGCAATGACTGTGTGGGTTTCCTCCGGGTTCTCTGCTTTCCTCGCACATTCTATGGGTCAGGGTTAGTAAGGTGCGGGCATGTTGCATTAACGTTGGAAGCATGGTGACGTTCGTGGGCTGCCCCCAGCACCTCCTTGGCCTTTGTTGATTGTTGATGTAAACAATGCATCTCACTGTATGCTTTGATGTTTCGAAGTTCACCTGACAAATAAAGCTGGTCTTTAAATCTTCAAAAAAAGAACTTGAGCTGGAGTCAATACCCAGGTGAAGTTTCAATAATCGAGGAAGGTGTTATTCGTCAGGGGTTTTGGGAATTGGGGTGGGAAGAAGTGGCACATCAGTAGGTGCACTGAATGGTCGAGGGACAGATCAGGTCAGTTGGGTGAGTGGATGCTGATGATGTGCTGAGGGTGATAAGATTCTCGTTTGGGCGGATGTTGGGATAAAGATAACAGAGGGCTGGGTAAATAAATTACTTAATACTGAACCCAGCTTGATGTGGGTTCACCCACAGTAGATCTCCTTTAAGTAATGGGTAAGGTCCCTGACAGGCACTGTGATGAACTGTTACGGCATGAGTGACCATGGACAAGTGAATGGAAGATGAGAGTCCAGTCGGTCAGTCGTGCCTAACTGAGCTGCTTTCTACAGATGCATGAGGGACCGGATAGAAAGTCCAAGACCATGCAACTCAAAGAAAATCACTGATTTTCCAGCAAATTTTGCTTTTTCATTGAAACTGGTTCACACGGTGCACAAAAACGTTACGTTACACAATCTGGTTTCCAGGCAAGTACCAACAATGAGGATTATTACTTGGTGACTTCATGAAAGAAAAATTTCCCAAAGCCCAATTAATATCCTTATGAATTGCAACACAAATGCCTACCTAATCTGTGGTTAGCTCACCCAGCTGTGAGTCAGAAGACCTTCTGTTCTAGTTTATAACTAGGACAACCCCATACACTGAAGCAGTTATTTTAACCTCATGCTGAGGCAGTGCTCGCTTGTTAGATGCTTAATTGGTTCTTCAAAATGTTTAACTAAAGCCCCTCCTGTGGATATTTTAGATTCCATGGCACTGAGTGAAGAAAACAAGGGATTTCCTTGGGTTATCGTTCCTTCCTTAACATCTTCTATCTTTCTTTTGCCCGTTACACCGCTGGCATTTAGGGCAGCAATGAAGGTCCTCCATCTCTGGTGGCGTTCACAGCTTCTTTCATTGTGTCAGTAGCCTCCTCCCAGTTTACTGTCAGTCATGCAAATCCCCGGAGGAGACTCGGGAATACCATTGCACGCAGATGTAGAAGGGTTCTTTATTGCTGTTTCAATAACAGTCTCGTTTGACCAGTCGGTTGTTGTCAGCCCTGAAATGAACCCCCGAACCTGGAGGACTGGTGGACCACTCTTAGTCTGGTCTCTTACCTGCGACCTGTTTGGCCTGGGTGACCCTACCAAAAGTCAAAGCATAAAGCCCTGACTCCAGCCACCATCGCTCTCCGAGTCACTGGGGCACAGAAATCTCCAAACCACGACAAGGTTGTGGTCCTCTTGGAGGCCTTTCTTAACCAAGGTCACTAAAACAAGTGCTGCATCTCCTTGCCTTACAATTACAGCTTAAACCCGTATTTCTAGGCAAAGACTCTTCTTAAAATTCTTAAAAAATGATGAAATTCATTACTTACCCTTTTAAAATAAAGATTCCAGTGCACACAAGAGTTTCTGTAAAACTGGAAATCTTGAGCAAAACACACAAAATGCTGGAAGAACTCAGCAGGTCAGGCAGCATCCGTGGAGAAAAATAGATGGTCAACATTTCAGGCCGAGACCCTTCATCATCAGGATTGAAAAGGAAGGGGAAATAAGTAAAAAAAAGTGGTGGTGGAAGAGGAAGGAGTAGAAGTTGGCAGGTGGTAAGTGAGACCAGTTGAGACCAGTTGCGTGGGTGTGTGAGGGGAGATGAAGTAAGAAGTTGGGAGGTGATAGGTTGAAGAGGTAAAGGGCTGAAGAAGAAGGAACCTGATAGGAGAGGAGAGTGGACCATGGGAGAAAGGGAAGGAGGAGGGGCACCAGAGGGGAGTGATGGGTGGGTGAGGAGAAGACAAGGGGGAGAGGGAAGAAATTATTGGAAGTAAGACAAATTGATGTTAATGCCATCAGGTTGGGGGCTACACAGACGGAAATGAGGTGTTTCTCCTCAAACCTGAGTGTGGCCTCACCTTGGCAGTAGAGGAGTCCATAGACCGACATGTCAGAATGGGAATGGGAAGTCAAGTCACCTTTTGTGGAAGACTGAGTGAAGGTGCCCAACAAGGCAGTCCCTCAGTCTACATTGGGTCTCGCATATATGGAGCAGGCCACACCAGGAGCACGAGTTGAGTACAAGAGCAAAGAGGTGCTTCTGCAGTTGTACAGGGCTCTGGTGAGACCACACCTGGAGTATCGTGTGCAGTTTCGGTCTCCAAATTTGAGGAAGGACATTCTTGCTATTGAGGGAGTGCAGCGTAGGTTCACGAGGTTAATTCCTGGGATGGCAGGACTGTCATATGTTGAAAGATTGGAGCAATTGGGCTTGTACAGAAAGCTAGTGAAGAAAGCTAATGGCATGCTGGCCTTCATAACAAGGGGAATTGAGTATAGGAGCAAAGAGGTCCTTCTGCAGCTGTACAGGGCCCTGGTGAGACCACACCTGGAGTACTGTGTGCAGTTTTGGTCTCCAAATTTGAGGAAGGACATTCTTGCTATTGAGGGAGTGCTGCATATGTTCACAAGGTTAATTCCCGGGATGGCGGGACTGTCATATGTTGAAAGATTGGAGCGACCTGCCTTGTATACACTGGAATTTAGAAGGATGAGAGGGGATCTGATTGAAACATATAAGATTATTAAGTGATTGGACATGCTGCAGGCAGGAAGCATGTTCCCGCTGATGGGTGAGTCCAGAACCAAAGGCCACAGTTTAAGAATTAGGGGTAGGCCATTTAGAACGGAGTTGAGGAAAAACTTTTTCACCCAGAGAGTGGTGGATATATGGAATGCTCTGCCCCAGAAGGCTGTGGAGGCCAAGTCTCTGGATGCTTTCAAGAAAGAGATGGATAGAGCTCTTAAAGATAGCTGAATCAAAGGTTATGGGGATAAGGCAGGAACTGGATACTGATTGTGGATGATCAGCCATGATCACAGTGAATGGTGGTGCTGGCTCAAAGTACCAAATGGCCTACTCCTGCTCCTACTGTCTATTGTCTATTGTATATACTGGAATTTAGAAGGATGAGAGGGGATCTGATAGAAACATATAAGATTATTAAGGGATTGGACACACTAGAGGCAGGAAGCATGTTCCCGATCCTGGGGAGTCCAGAACCAGAGGCCACAGTTTAAGAATAAGGGGTAGGCCATTTAGAACGGAGTTGAGGAAAAACTTTTTTACCCAGAGAGTTGTGGATCTGTGGAATGCTCTGCCTCAGAAGGCAATGGAGACCAATTCTCTGGTTGCTTTGAAGAAAGAGTTAGATAGAGCTCTTAAAGATAGCTGAGTGAAGGGATATGGGGAGAAGGCAGGAACAGGGTACTGATTGTGGATGATCAGCCATGATCACAGTGAATGGCGGTGCTGGCTCGAAGGGCCGAATGGCCTACCCCTGCACCTATTGTCTATTGTCTATTGATACAGTGGACAATCCTGACAGACTTGAGGTGAAGCTTCACCTCACCTGAAACACTGTTTGGGGCTCTGAATGACGGGGAGGGAGATGTATTGGAAGGCATTGTGTTTATCCCACTTGCAGACATAAGTCTAAAAATTCCAGTGATAGGGAGGAAAAGCCATCAGAGAGAGGATTGTATTACATAGAATATGGTATTTGAACTGACCAGAGAGGTGGAATTATATCTGAGGAACACAATATTTCTGTATCCTGAGGTAATCCTGCTTGGCTTATCTCATCATTTCTGCCAGATGACGCACACAGTAAGACTGACAGAGGTTGTTATTCTTCAGGGAACTGAAAGCAGTTCTCTGCCATGATGAGCTTGCAAGACTCCCGGTTCAACCTGGGCCCATGATGAGATTGAACCCCCACCAGAAACCTTCCTGAGCAGCATCTCTGATCTGTATTTGTTGGCGAAGTCTGGATGTCCCCATTGTGCGTGGGCACTAGATGCTGGCATCTGGTCATAGCACCCTACCCGTCAGATCACACTTTGGGAATGTTGAGTGCTGAAGGTCACTCCAAGGCATTTTCATGTGCTGAGTGGCTCTCTGGAGTTATAGGATTAGCTTTATTGTCCCCGTCCCAGCTTCAGAAGGTGAAGCAGGTGGGAGGCTCAGAAAGTAACAACTCCCCGGAATCCTTTGAATCTTTCAATCTCTCAATCCATTGAACCAGCAGGGAGCAGCTTCCAGATGTAGATGCATGAGGCAGGAGCAATGGGAGGCAGGAATCATGATCAAAGAGGGAGGACTTCCAGGTGGCAACATTAAGGAGGACTAATCCTGCATCGAGCTCACAAAAGTAAATTGATAACTACCGCTGGTGGTAGACCTGAGGAGAACTAAGGTACCGGCGACCCCTGTTTCCATCCAGGGGGTCAGTGTGGACATGGTGGAGGATTACAAATACCTGAGGATACGAATTGACAATAAACTGGACTGGTCAAAGAACACTGAGGCTGTCTACAAGAAGGGTCAGAGCCGACTCTATTTCCTGAGGAGACTGAGGTCCTTTAACATCTGCCTGACGATGCTGAGGATGTTCTATGAGTCTGTGGTGTCCAGTGCTATCATGTTTGCTGTTGTGTGCTGGGACAGCAGGCTGAGGGTAGCAGACACCAACAGAATCAACAATCTCATTTGTAAGACCAGTGATGTTGTGGGGATGGAACTGGACTCTCTGACGGTGGTGTCTGAAAAGAAGATGCTGTCCAAGTTGCATGCCATCTTGGACAATGTCTCCCATCCACTACATAATGTACTGGTTGGGCACAGGAGTACATTCAGCCAGAGACTCATTCCACCGAGATGCAACACAGAGCATCATAGGAAGTCATTCCTGCCTGTGGCCATCAAACTTTACAACTCTCCCTTGGAGGGTCAGAGACCCTGAGCCAATAGGCTGGTCCTGGGCTTATTTCCTGGCATAATTTACATACTACTATTTAACTATTTAAGGTTTTATTACTATTTAATTATTTATGGTGCAACTGTAACGAAAATCAATTTCCCCCTGGATCAATAAAGTATGACTATGACTATGACTATGACTTTAGCAAGACTACTTTCTTACTTTATTTACAGACTACACAAAAATCTAAAATGACAGTTCATAGTTCAAAGTACTGCATAGTACAAAGTACATATTAGTCACCATATGCTACCCTGAGATTCATTTTCTTGCAGGCATTCACAGTAGAACAAAGCAATACAAGAAAATCAATGAAGAACTGCAGACAAACGACTGACGAACAACCAAGGTGCAAAAGGCAAACTGTGCAAACACAGAGAAACAAATAATAATAATTTATTAACAAAGAAGAAAATACCGAGAACATGAGTTGTAGGGTCCTTGAAAGTGAGTCCATGGGTTGTGGAACCAGTTCAGAGTTGAGATGAGTGAAGTTATCCCCTCTGGCTCAGGAGCCTGATGGTTGAAGGGGAATGGCAGTCACCTACAGCTTCCGTTCCTCTTTCCTGGTGGCAGCAACGAGAAGAGAGTCAAGAGCAAGAGAAGCGTTGGGGTTCCGCTTGCATGAGGATTATGATTTCCATTTTGAAAACAGTCATCACCCTTGAAACAGGTAAATGTTTTACAAATCCAGCAATGCTGACAAATTGGATTCATATCATATTTAGGATGCAAATTGGGTGAGGGGTATAAATAACTGTGGTAGGACGGAGGGGGGTGCAGTGAGCAAGCTCGATTCCCAAAGGAAACTGCACTGAGGGATTATCCCCACGTCTGTGTCTGTTGTAGGCTAACTAATAAGCACTGATGCCACAAGTGACTACCTTAAGCCCCACACCAACAGGTTCAGGAAGAGTTCCTGAACCAGTGTGGATAATATCACTCACTTCAACACTGAACTGGTTCCACAACCCATGGATTCACTTTCAAGGACTCTCCAGCTCATGTTCTCAGTATTATTTATTTATTTTGTATTTTCGTAGTTTGTCTTCTTTTGCACATTGGGTGCTTGCTAGTCTTTGTGTGTTTTTTCATCTCTTTGTCCTACTGTGAATGCCTGCAAGAAAATGAATCTCTGGGTAGTTTATGGTGAAATATACTTACTTGGTTGATAAATTTACTTTGAACTTTGAACGAGTAGCCAATCTTGTGGCACATGGCACCGTCAGCTGGAAGTTCTCACCCAGCACCGGAGAGATAGAAGTGAACCGGATAGACCCTGGCCCTTCTTCGTCCGGCTGTTCGATCTGATCAGACACGCAGGATCACCGCTGAACTCATTTTGAGGATTTTTAAAGTCAGGCCGGGCGAATGCTGCTTGTTCCCTTTAGGTAATGAGGAAGACTGGTCAATAATCTTCAGCTGCATCCATTGTGGGAATAAACAAATTCTTCAAAATGAAAACCAGAAAAAGAAGACTATCATTCTTTCAGAACAGCGGGGAATCTAAAATAACTACAGATTAGCACTTGGTAAAAGAAATACACCAAGAGATAAATCCTGCCATGGACGCAGCCACTGACAAGATTATGAAAGGGATGGTTAATTTTCACCCAGGTACCTTCCCCTCCCACATTCCTGAACTGTGTTCACACCCCAATAACTTTTCATTAACCTCATTATTGCCCAGACAACCAAATGATGGTATGTCTTGCAGACTCCTTCAACCAATTACATTTGCAACATACAGTTTGAAGAGAAATTGGAAAACGTAAATATATCAACATCTGCCGTGAGGTGGAAGATTAGTACTCCTCAATTAGGACAAAACAGTCCTGATGAAGGGTCTGGGCCCAAAATGCCTACTGCACTTTTTTCCGTAGATGCTATCTGGCCTGCTGAATTCCTTCAGCATTCTGTGTGTATTGCTAGAACAAACAAAATCCATGTTTTTGGTGGCCAGTATTATTCGGCTTGGGTGTTGTGGACTATAGGGGTGAATAGATGTAGCAGGTGTTAATCACATTTCCATCTGTAGGATTCTGCACCAGAAATTCCGAGGACAAGAAAGACATTTTGGGTCTCCACCTTCCGCTGAATGAAGATAGAACAGTACAGTATTGTACAGGCCCTTCAACCCACAATGTCGTGCTGACACTTCAATCTTCTCCCAAGGTCAATCTAACTCTTCCCTCCCACATAGCCCTCCATTATTCATTCATCCATGTGTCTATCTGAGAGTCTCTTAAATCTCCCTAAAGTATCTGCCTTTGCCACCATTCCTAGCAATGGGTTCCATGCATCCATCAGTCTCTGTGTTTGAAAAAAATACCTCTTACTTCCCTCTTCATTGTTCCCCCAACACATTAAGTTTCTGCTCCTTTATATTGGCCATTTCCATCCTGGAATAAATATCTCTGCCCACCCACTCGATCTAGATCAGGGATTCCCATCCATGGACCCCTTGCTTAATCATATTGGTCCATGGCATAAAAAAAAAGTTTGGGAACGCTTGATCAAGGGGCTAAATGGCCTACTTCTGCTTGTATTTCCTATGCTCACCTGTTAATAGATGCAGTAGTTGAGTCACCTCCAGTCACTGAATACAAGTCAAGCAGTTGATCACACAAATGAAGAGTAGGACTGCTATAGTGTAGTGGTTAGTGGAATGCTTTATGGAGCTATTGATCTGCGTTCAATTCCTGCTGCTGCCTGCAGGAAGTTTGTTTCTTCTCCCCGTGAGCACCTGGGTTTCCTCCGGATGCTCCGGTTTTGTCCCACATTCCAAGGTGCACAGGTTAGGGTTAGGAATTATGGGCATGCTACGTTGGCGCCAGAACCATGGCGACACTTGTGGGCTGCCCCCAGCACATCCTTGGACTGTGCTGGTCGGTGACAGAAACAAACGTTTCACTGTATGTTTTGATGTTGACATGTGATAAGTAAAACTAACCTTTATCTTTCTCCCTGCCCCATAGTTGCTTAAAATGACTTTACAGTTCTTCACCTTTCTCAAAGGTCACCAACTCATTACCTTAACTTTCTGGATCTCTCTGATACATAGGGACTCTGATGCTTCTGCCCCCTGGCCTCAGCCCCTTCCCTTTACAGTCTTGATGAAGGATCATAGCCTGAAACATAGTCATAGTCATACTTTATTGATCCCGGGGGAAGTTGGTTTTCGTTACAGTTGCACCATAAATAATAAATAGTAATAAAACCATAAATAGTTAAATAGTAATATGTAAATTATGCCAGGAAATAAGTCCAGGACCAGCCTATTGGCTCAGGGTGTCTGATCCTCCAAGGGAGGAGTTGTAAAGTTTGATGGCCACAGGCAGGAATGACTTCCTATGACGCTCTGTGTTGCATCTCGGTGGAATGAGTCTCTGGCTGAATGTAATCCTGTACCCAACCAGTACATTATGTAGTGGATGGGAGACATTGTCCAAGATGGCATGCAACTTAGACAGCATCCTCTTTTCAGATACCACTGTCAGAGAGTCCAGTTCCATCCCCACAACATCACTGGCCTTACGAATGAGTTTGTTGATTCTGTTGGTGTCTGCTACCCTCAGCCAGCTGCCCCAGCACACAACAGCAAACATGATCACACTGGCCACCACAGACTCATAGAACATCCTCAGCATCATCCAGCATAAACATCAACTATTTATTCCCAGATGCTGTCTGTCTTACTCAGTTTCTCCATCATTTTGCGTATCTTGCTAGGGACTCTGATCGACTGAGTTCTGAGTTTTCAGGTCATACCAATGTCCAGCCTCATGCTCCTTTTTGCTCTTTAAGTTAGTTCTGTCATAAACTGTCGGGTGAGGAAAACATGTGCCTCCTGTTGGAAATCCTCCAAGATTCAGTCTCACAGACGCACGACAGACTGGTAAACAGCCGCCTTTCTAGGAAAAACTCCCTAAATTACATAGAATCTGATCCACAAATTAGCAACCTCCATTCCTTCCCTATGCCTCTCTTGGGGTTGGTCCAGGGAGCTCCTGTTGTTTCAGTCAGAGTCCTTCTGCCAAGAGAGAGAAACAGTTCAACAACATCTTCATTTATAAACTGTCTGATCTGGCTGTAAAGAAATTAGATCCAAACCTATATTTGAAAGCCGTTCTTTATTCCCAAAATACATGCTGCTAAGATGTGGCTTTTAATGTTGGTGAGGATATGTTAACCATTCCCCATAATTGAGCCTTTCACTCTGTGCGGATTCAGATTCTTGTATTTATCACATGTACATCGAAACATATGGTGAAGTGCTTCATTTGTGATAACAAACAACAATTTACAGCGTTTCTGATGCCGCCTCTAGCTGGGGCAGAGCACTTATTATTTTATACCCAGTGATTGTTAGAAACTGCTATTGAGATAAGACTAGTAGATTGCCAATTGGAACATCTACCAGCTCAAACCTATTAAACGTGCAAACGTTGTCACTTATTCCAAGAACTCTCCGGATGGGGCAGAGCATTCCTGCTGGAAAGCGCTTGCAGGAGGTGAGTGACAAGCATGAGATTATCTGCAGATGCTGGAAATCCAAAGCAACACGCACAAAATTCTGGAGGAACCCAGCAGCCAGGCAGTATCTATGGAAAAGAGTCCAGTCGACGGTTCCGACCGAGACCTTTCTTCAGGACTGGAAAGGAAAGGAAGAAGGTGGGGGTGGGGGGGGGAGAGGAGGAAGAAGAACAAGATGGCAGGTGATAGGTGAAAGCGGGAGAGGGGGAAGCGGTGAAGTACAGAGATGGGAAGTTAACTGATGAAAGAGATAAAGGACTGGAAGAGAAGGAATCTGATGGGAGAGGATTGAAGACCATGGAAGAAAGAGAAGGGGGAGGAGCACCACATTCACCCTGTGACCACGTGGGTTTCCTCCTGGTGCTCCAGTTTCCTCCCACATTCCGAAAATGTACAGTCGGGTTAGTAAGTCATGAGTGTGCGAGGCTGGCACCGTAAGCACGGTGACTCCTGTGGACTTCCTCCAGAACCACCTCAGACTGTATTGGTTGTTGACGCAAACGACGCACTTCACTGTGTGCTTCAATGTTTACATGTGACAAATAATGCTAATCTATTTAGGAATTGATGATAAAAAGGGAATTGAGAGACTGAGGTACATCTCACACATAGTTATCACAGAACTTTTTTGTGATATTGTCGAAGTACAACATCGACCTCCAATCAAGTAATGGCATTGAACCACATTGATCATGATTTTATTTCAGATCCAAATCTCAATTCCTTATAACTTTTTTATTTTTGTTGTTTCTTGCCAGGTTTTTCCAGCTTCATGCTCCTTGTGTTCCTAATCCTGCTTTGTTCCGATGGTGTTGTAACTCGCAGCATCCGTAAGCGTCGACGTGGTAACAGGGATTTGGACGGTGAGTACTGAGGCACTCTGCTCCTATCTAGAGGTAGTGTAGGTGTTTGCCAGACGCAGTGGGTATTTGACAGGTGGGTGATTTGGCTGTAGTTCCTGGTGAAAGGGCAGTAGAAGATTAAATGAAAGGATAAATGTATGATGTATAATGTGTTGATGGCTCTGGGCTTGCACTCACTGGTTTAGAAGAATGAGGAGCGATCTTATTGTAACTTAATACTAAAAGCCTAGATATAGTTGAATTGAAAGTAGGTTTCCAATAGTGAGAGAATCTAGGACCTGAGCGCACAGACTAAGATTAAAAGGATGTAACTTTAGAACAGTGATGAGGAGGAATTTCTTTAGCCAGAGGCTGGTGAATCTGTGGAATTCATTGCCACAGATGCTGGGTAAATTTAAAGCAGAGTTTGATAGTTTCTTGATTATTGAAGGCATCTAATCGAATATTGAAAGGCCTAGAGAATGGAAGTGGAGAGGATGTTTCCTATAGTGGGGGAGTTTAGGACCAGAGGGCACAGACTCAGAAAAGAGGGATGTCTATTTAGAACAGAGATGAACAAGAATTTCTTCAGCCAGTGGGTGGTGAATCTGTGGAATTCTTTGCATCGGCTGGCTGTGGAGGCCAAGTCATTGGGTGTGTTTAAAGCGGAGGGTCAAAGATTCTTGCTTAGTAAGGGTGTCAAAGATCACAGGGAGAAGGCAGGAGAATGAGATTGAGCGTGAAACTCGGACCCAGGTTGGCGGTCACTCTTTATGGAAGCACTGAGTTCTTGTGGCTGCTCTCCTGGTACGCAGACAAGAAGATGTTTCTGATATTCTGAGATTTATGTGATTATTAGACTGCATTTTACATTGGTTTCCTTCAGCTTTTCTTTCTTGTGGATAATTGGCAGGTGGGTGATCAGTTAATTTTTGTGTGTAAGAGGGGGTTTGGGGGTTTTGGTGCTCCTGTTACTGTTCTTTTCTGCAAGTGGGGGGCTTGGGACTTATTGTCGCTGTTTTTTTTTCTGTGGGGGAAGGGGATTTTGGGGTTTGCAAGTTTTGTTTATTTTCTTTTTTTTTATGTCGGAGTTGATGTCTTTTCTTTCATCAACACCCATGGTCTTTCTGTAATGAATGGATATCTAGAGAAGGCAAGTATCAGAATAGTATTGTACATGCATACTCTGACAATAAAATTAACCTTTGAACCTTTAAATTAGCCATGATCGAATGGCAGAACAGACTTGATGGGCTGAATGGCCTAATTCTGCTCCTTTGTCTTATGGGCTTATAACCCAAGACCTGTCATGTTAATATTTTCGCTTTCCACTGATGCCTGATCAGCTGAATGTTTCCAAATTAGGGGACATCCACAGATCCTCCAGGTCAAGTTATATATCTAGCATCCAATGAGACTACAACAAATGACATATGTTGAGCAAACAATCAGAAGTGAGAGAATTTTATTTCAGATCTTCCTTTGTTAGTGGTACTGTGATGCTAGAGTCTGCTGTCTGTAAGGATAAGTGTGATAGAACAAAGGGATTTGGGAACATAGGTCCATAATTCATTGAAAGTGGTGTTATGAGTAGATGAGGTCGTAAAGAAAGCTTTTGACACATTGGCCTTCGTAAAGCAAAGTATTGAGTACAGGAGATGGGATGTTATGTTGAAGTTGTATAAGACATTGGTGAAGCTTAATTTGGAGTTTTGGTCACCTACCTACAGGAAAGATGTAAATAGGTTTGAAGGAGCACAGGGAAAAAAAATTGCAAGGATGTTGCTGGGTCGAGAAGACCTGACATCTAATGAAAGATTGAATAGGTTAGGACTTTATTCCTTGGAATGCAGAACATTGAGAGGAGATTTGATAGAGGTATGCAAAATTATGAGGGGTATAGATAGGGTAAATGCAAGCAGGCTTTTTCAACTGAGTTTGAGTGGGACTACAACTAGAGATCATGGGTTAAGGGTGAAAGGTAAGAAGTTTAAGGGGAGCATGAGGGGAAACTTCTTCACTCAGGGTTGTGAGAGTGTGGAACGAGCTGCCAGCACAAGTGGTGCAGGTGAGCTTGATTTCAATGTTTATGAGAAGTTTGGATAAGTACATAGATGGTAGGCTATGGTCCGGTGCAGATCGATGGGAGTAGGCAATTTAAATGGATTGGCATGGACTAGGGCCAAAGGCTTGTTTCTGTGCTGTATTCTTCTATCACTCTATGACTCTAAGTTGTGTTCTGAGATACAGGGCTGTGCAAATGTCTTACGGACACTAGCTATATATAGGTGCCTAAGACTTTTGCACAGTACATTACTTGTCAACATAGAGCGGAGAGGAAGCTTGTAAATCTGGTGGGAGCAAAGGATGTTGGGAATGGTGAGGGTGGAGTGCTGCGGGAGGGGTATGGGACAGGTGGCAGAGGAGGAATGCCAGGGGCTGTGGGTGGTGTGGGTGCAGACACACCCAGCCCTGAGGCACCAGGCAAGGTCAGTTGATTCCAAACAATTGGTTTATTGATGATTACAGAATGTCTCTCTGGTGCTACCCACTCCATTCCCTCTCCCTTCCCCTTTTCCCAACAGCTCTAGAGACCCATATCAGAAGCAGGTTTATCATCACTCACATATGTCATGAAATTACTTTTTTTTGTGGCAGCAGTATAGTGCAATACATACAATTACTATAGGACTGCTATATATATATATATAATGTACCTAAGACTTTTGTACCCTACTGCAATTAGCTTGCGCTGGAAAGATGGCGTCAGATCAGCAGACCATAGAAGAAAATTAGAGAGTTTAAGAAAGAAACTGAAGGAATCAAATTTGACATTGATACAGTTTTTCTGATCTATCTTTAGCAATTCCATTGCATTGTCATAAAAAACAGGAAGCACTCCTGAGGTAGTTTCCAACATCCCTTAGCCAACTGACATCTCAAGGAAACATGTTTCTTTGTCCATTTGATCTACTATATCAAAGATGGTGCCCATTGTACATTGTCCATTTGATCTTACTATATCAAAAATGGTGCCCATTGTACATTGTCCATTCATCCATTTGATGTTACTGTATCAAAGATGGTGCACATTGTACATTGTCCATTTGATCTTACTGTATCAAAGATGGTGCCCATTGTACATTGTCCATTTGTCCATTTGATTTTACTACAGCCAATCAATGATATGATTTCATTTCAAGAAAAGTAACAAGATATCAAATAAATACACAAGTTTAATTTTATTAAAAAGTTAATGAAGGAAACAGAAAGCAGACTCATGCAGCTCTGTGTAGAACTTTTATCTCCAAAAGTTTCTTCAAACTAGTTCACATATAATTTTTATTACAGACTCCCCTTTAGATGTACAACAACAACAAGTTTAGCACTTGAATGTATTGATAGGACTGAAATAAAAGTTAGTCTTTATCATTGGAAACTACTTTTGCTGGACTTCAAAACAGCAGGAGTTCCCACACTAATGGCAAGATTGCAGTGTCATAAGAGTAGCACGATAGAGTAGTGGTTAATCTTTACAGTATAAGTGACCCAGGTTCGATTCCCACTGTTGCCTGTAAGGAGTTCTCCCCGTGACGGTGTGGGTTTCCTCTGGACTCTCCCACCATCTGATCTGTCCAGTTTATATGCATAAGGAGTCTTTTCAGCACTTCAGTTGTGGGTGAATTGTAGTTGGAGGCCCCAACAGAAGCCAGAGGTGAGAGCAATTACTTAATAATTGGATTCAAGTGCCGAATGTTTAGGATTGGATCTTGTGGGGTAGCTTCCCTGTGGCAGACTTAACTTTCAATGTAAAGGTAATGTAAATGCAGGAAAATAGTATTATCCAATTACAAGTTAAATGCTATAACACATGTTAGATCGTCTTCGACTGTTAGGATGCCACAGTCATGGACAACCCCAAAGCCATTTAGTGTAATTGCTGGAGAGAATGTGTACATACATCTACTGATGCTTCTGGACACATCTTCAGTGATATTCCTGGAATCATCGGGTGTTTCAGGTCTTTCAACATCATACAACCTCCTCCAGGTGACCCAGCCGGGCCTGATCAGACCCCAGCTTGTGTCCAGATGGCTAGCTACTTATGACTCCATGGCTCCCCTCTTTTTAGCCACAGCCATCTTGAGGCCCTCTCTGCCGCATCAGTGGTACTGCGGATGGCTCTCCTCTTCCTCTCTGTTTTAGCTACAGATTTTTCAATTCATTGCTATCAGATGATGCATGTAAATGTCATTACAGAATATCATTTCTAGATATCACACTCTAATTTTTCCTCAGTTAATTAAAATTTAATTAAATCATATTTTGCCAAATTAAAACAAATATCCAATAATTAAAGTTTACTGTAGCTAGCAATTCTGTCAGTATATTGCTCTATAATTAACAATTTCTGCCACTTTATGGACAAAAAGGAAGTTAATAATGATGTTCTAACAATTATATTTGTAATTAAATAGATCACCATCTTCCCACCTTCTTGGAATCTGTACCCCAATGCAGTACAATGTACAACCAGTATGTGGTAAAAGCAGAAAAGGTTGTGAGGCCTCTGAAGTATCTTCCTTGGATAATGATGGGACCTTTGAAACATTCTGGAGTAAGGTAAAGTTACCGTAAACTCAAATATTACTTGTGACAATATTAGTCGACACCATTCTATCATATCCAATTGCCTGCTATTTCTCCAGAGGCAGAAGCCAGATACTGTAAACTTAATTAACAATACAATTAAAATAGTTAACAGACAAATCTCCAAGGAAGGTGTTCATTAGAAAAAGTTACCTTCACTCTTATTTTTCCCATGAGATGCGTGACTTAATGTTTCTTTCTCACAAGTTCAATGTTCTCAAATACCTTTTTAAAAATTATTACAAATATTAACAGATCAATTTGTCACGGTAAATTTGTAATACAGGCCATGCCTGGGTAATGAAGGGGTTCTTCTTTTATAGATCCTCAAACTGGTTTTGTCATAAGTCAGAAAACACTCAAAAATCACTCAATATGGTAATTATACCTCCACTGTTTGCATTAAAATTTTATTTTTTTATTATACTTAAATTACCACAATTCAATACATCATGTTCATACGTTTTATGTTTTAAGATTCTTTGTGTCCTTTTAATAGATTCGAAAGATGCCTTAATTGAAATAAATTGCAACTAGACTGAGTTCTTTGATTACTATTTGGCATCCTTGGTTAAGCACAAACATAACTAGATGTATTTAGGTGGATAATTCCCATATTTCAAGTTTTTATGGTATTTATCTGGCCCATCGTCCGCTCATTAATATGCGATATGGCCCACAGAGGCAAAAAGATTGCCAACCCCTGCTCTATCATACGTGATGGGGTCTACAAGTCAGAAATTCACAACCCATTAATGTCCCATCTTGTCTGCAACTCCTGTAAGGAAAAAGAACCTTGATTATATGGTTGCTTCTCCAACCTGTTTCTGAAGGTTAATGCACTGCGAACTTTGAATCATTATATCTTCCAAAAAATAAAAAGATTCATCTTTCACCACACTCCGCGACCACTGAGAGAAAAAAAATATTTTGCCTCGTCTCTGTCTTAACAACGTGGCCCCTTATTTATAAACCTAATTCTAGATTCTCCCACAAGTAGAACATCCTCTTCACATCCTATCCAATCAAAACCCTCGGATGTTTCAATCAAGTTGTTTCTCTCAGATCCAGTAGATATAAGCATAACCTGTCCAGACTTTCCCTCAAGGAAACAAAACTTGTACATGTAAGCTCACCAGTGTCCTATATACAGTAATGGGATCTATACTACACTGTTCTGGTAGATCACACGATAACCTGCATCTATAAAGCATCTTGAAGGCGATCCACAAGAGCAAAGATAGTTTAAAATTGACCTCAGGAAATAACAGTACAGCTGAGGAGAAGTGTGGTCAAAAAGATAAGATTTAAGTTGTATCTTAAAAGAAAAGCAGAAAGACCAAGTGGAGAGAACTCCAGAGCCTGCTCCAGTCAACTGTAGACATGGCCCTTAGTTCTATTCTGAAATGTGAGCCCCATTTCATCTGTTTACTGTTCTGTCTCAGTCTTGAATAAGTTCTCTACAGAACATCCACAACCATTTCTCCTCATCTCCACCTGAACATCCAACTCTTTATCCTAAGACAATTCCCCATTCCTGCTTCCCAGGTTCTGCAGGGAGAAGGCAGCTTCTTGTCATCTGCATGGTTAATCCTACTCTGAATCTTGTATGTCACAATGAGATGAGGATGAGAGAACCACAGGGGTTTTTTGATAAAGTAAGAGGAAATAAGATGGTCGGCATTTCATATACTGTAAGCTTTGGCTTGGAATCCATCTTGACCATCTCTTTAGAACCTGACTTTATTGTAAAAATTGATTCCACTATGCTGCCAAAGGAAAAAGTGATTTAATTGATATCAAAGGTATTACTCTTACCTAAGGTCAGAAATAAACTAGAAAATGACATCATAGCCAATTTTATGAATGAGGAGAGTCACAATCGATGCAGTCTGGGAAGCCAGGGGCATAATTCCTGCAGTTTCCCAGTTTGCAATCTCAGAGGGAGCGATGTCTGTTGCAAGCTTGCAATGTGGCTTTGTCATTATTGTTATATAAGATACAGCACAGTAACAGGCTCTTTCAGCCTGACAAGCTCAATTGCACCATGTGATTAATTAACCTACTAACCTGTACACATTTGGAATGCATCACATACAATCCAGCCTATGTATATATAACACTCTATGTTAATAGTACATTGTGTCTTAGAGGATTGTTTTTATATTTATATTTATTGTGGGTTTTTTGTTTTATATCGCGTTCTTTATGCTTAATGTGTTTTTTTATGCTGCATCGGATCTGGAGTAACAACCATTTCATTCTCCTTTACACTTGTGTACTGAAGACTGACAAGAAGAGAACTTACAGGCAGTGGCTGGAATTGAACTCAGGCCGCTGGTGCTGTAATAGAGTTATGCTAACCACTACGTTACAATGCCACTCTGTCATTGACATGAGTGCCCAGTACTTTGTTTCTTTGCACTGATACTAAAAATTGCAGTATGCACCAATATGCAAAACCCTTTAGACTCTGCTTAATGAACTATTGTTTTTTTAACCCGAATGGTGTTGGTCTGGAACCCAGTATATAATTATCTAAACATCTTAATGCCAACTAATCAAAGATAGTTCCTTTATATTTATATGTCTTTAGATTAGGCGTTACCCTGTCTTGCTGAAGAAATAATTTGAGTTGCGCAGTTGGCGGTTTCGTGTTGCTCCACTCCCAGTGTGCCGCATGCCTTTTGGCACTGGACCAGCTTTACACCGTATTTGTTCATGTGGAATGCAAAGTTGTTACAAAACCAGGACTAAATGATTTGAGCAGTGTCTCTTCAAATTACGGATGTTCCATGTTCAACAGCAATATAATAGTATAAGCTGGTGCTTAAGAGAAGAGTATAGGCGTTTCTGACCTTTAGGGAACCTCGTCAACCAGAGGGTGATGAGAGTGTGGAGCAAGTTACCAGGAAGTGGTGGATGTGGGCTTGGTTTCAACATTTAAGAGAATTGTGGATAGGTACATGGAAGGAGGGGTGTGGACGGCTATGGTTCGGATGCAGGTCGATGGGACTAGGCAGATTAAAAGTTGAGCATAAATTGGATGGACTGAAAGACCTCTTCCTGTGCACTGGTGTTTTATCACTCTAAGTAAAGATCTCAGTTACTTGATACATTTGGAAAGAAGGCAATGGGGCATCTTTCGTTCAAATGCAGTAACTCATGTGACTGTCCAGTATTGAATTGACTGCCCAGGATTTCTTAGTTATGAAATGAACATTGAGAATCCTACTTTACACAAATGCCTCCTGCCTCAGTGAACTCATGTCCTCATACTTCAACTCCATTCTATCCCCTTGGTTCACTCTCTTTCTATCTAAATCCACGCCACCAGTCATGCCCTTGATCTTCCCAGTAACTTTTAATTCCCTAGCTCTGACTGCCATGGATGTCCAGTCTCCATAGACTTCTAACCCCCATCAAGAAGGCCTTAAAACTCTCCACTTCTTTCTCAATAAAAGAACCAACCAGTTTCCCTCCACCACCACCCTCCTCTGTCTGGCAGAACTGGCCCTCTCCCTCAACAATCGTTTCTTCAGCTCCTTTCACTTCCTCCAGACTCCAGGGGTAGCCATGGGGACTCACAGGGGCCCAGCTATGCCTGCCTCTTCATTGGGTGTGTAGAATAGTCCATGTTCCAAACCTTTCATGGTAATGTCTCCTAACTCTTCCTCTGCTACACTGCATTGGCACTGCTTCATGCACCCATGCTGAGCTTGTCAATTTCATCAACTTTGCATCTAACCTCCACCCTGCCTTTAAATTCACTAGGCCCATTTCTGACACCTCTCTCCACTTTCTCAATCTCCATGCCTCCATTTCCGGAGACAAGCTGTCGACCAACATCTTTTATAAACCTACTGACCCGTAGTTATCTGGACTATACCTCTTCCCATCCTGTCTCCCGTAAAAATGCTATTTCATTTTCTCTATTCCTTCATCTCCATTGCATTTGTTCCCAGGATGTGGCTTTCTTTTCCAGGACGTCAGAGATGCTCTCTTTCTTCAACAACTGGGTATCCCTTCCTCCAGCATAGCTGCCACCCTTACCTGCCTGTCCTCCATTTCCTGAAGATCTAATGTATCATTCTCCGCAACTTCCCCCATCTCTACCACCAAACATACCTTTACCTCCCCCCACCAGCTCTGCTTTCCACAGGGAAAGTGATTCCCTTGTCCATTTGTCCCTCCCCTCACTTATCCCTGCAAGCAACCAAAGTGCTACACCTGCCCAACCACTTCCTCCCTCACCTCCATTCAGGGCCCCAAACAGTCCTTCCAGGGGATACAACTCTTCACCCGTGTATCTGCTGGGGTTGTCTATTGTGTCCGGTGCTCCTGATGCTGCCTTCTCGACATTGGTGAGACCCCTCGTAATTTGGGGGACTACTTCGTTGAACACTTCTGCCCCACCTGCCAAAAGCAGAACTTTCCAGAGGCCAATCATTTTAATTCTAATTCCCATTCCCGTTCCAATAGCTCCTCTTGTGCCCTGATGAGGTCACCCTCAGGATGAAGGAATAACATCTTCTACTCCATCTGGATAACCTCCATCCTGACGGGATCAATATTGATTTTTCCCTTCTGGTAAAAAAAAATTCCCTCCTCCTCCCCTCTTCTTCTATTCCCCAAACTGGACTCTCACTGTAACTCTCCTCCCTTGCCTATCACCCCTCCCTGCTTCCCTCCTCTTTCCCTTTCTCCTATGGTCCATTTTCCTCTCCTATCAGATCCTTCCCCTCCAACTCTTTATCTTTCCTACCCATCTGGCTTCACCTATCACCTCCTTCCCCTCCCCCCACCTTTTTATTCTGGCATCTTCTCCCTTCCTTCCCAGTCTGGAAGAAGGGTCTCAGCTTGGATTGCTGACTGGTTATTCATCTCCTTAGAAGCTGCCTAACTTGCTGAGTTCTTCCAGCATTTCGTGTGCATTGCTTTGGATTCCCAGTGTCAGCAGACTTTCTCGTGTTATGATTTGCAAAGCCCACACAGAAAGTCAGGCAGAGAATTAAACAGTCAGCATCTCCTTTTATAATTATCACCTATTTTACATGTCTGGTTTTGATCAATGTACATGGTAGAAGTTTAATTAACTCTTTCTCTCCCAACTCCTTGCTGGATGTTGCTTCGTGAAGGTAATTCAATTTGTCGTGGATGAGTGCTGATGTGGAAGGTCACCAAGCTATCTGACTGGAGATCACAGGTTAATCTGACTATGTCCCAGTAAAATATTATTGAATAATGAGCAGACTAGCTATCACTTCCCAAACCAGAATACCTAATTCAATTTCTTTTACTACAGTCAGCTGACTTAAAAATCCAATTTCATCTCTACCTTTAACACCAAGTGTGATCTTAACTACCTTTAATGTCAAGGGGAGGTTCAGGAAAATAATTCCGGGATTAAAAGGTTTATCATATGGGAAGCACTTAATGGCTCTGGAATTTAGAAGAGTGAGGGGGGATCTCATTGAAACCTATCGAATGTTGAAAGGCTTCGATAGAATGGATGTGGAGAGGATATTTCCGATAGCAGAGGAGTCTAGGATCAGAGGGCACTGCCTCAGACTGGGAGGACATCCCTTTAGCACAATGACGAAAAGTAATTTCTTTATCCAGAAGGTGGTGAATCTGTGGAATTTGTTCCCACAGGTAGCTGTGGAAGCCAGACCATTGAGTGTATTTAAGGTGGAGGTTGATTGATTCTTTATAAGTCAGAACATGAAATGTTATGGGAAGATGACAGGAGAATGGTGTTGAGAGGGAAATGGATCAGCCATGATCAAATGGCAGACCAGACTCGATGGGCAGAATGGCCTAATTCTGCTCCAATGTTTTATGGTCTGATGGTCTTATCTTTTACAGGTTTTCTTTCATCCAAAAAAATGGTGACCCTTTATCATGAAGGTTCTGATGAAAAGTCGACTGTTTATTCCTCTCCGTAGATGCTGCCTGATCTGTTGAGTTCTTCCAGCATTTTGTTTGTGTTGCTCCGGATTTCCTGAATCTGCAGAATCTCTTTGTCACAAACCTTTTCAAACCAAAATTGTCTTTTTTTTTAGGGTCACTGTGGCAGGCGGACAAAAATGCCTTATTCATAAAGGAGTGGAAATCCTTGCCAGGATTGGCAAATCTAAAACTGTGGTTGAGGATGCTAAACACTTGGCAAATGCATGGAAGGTATTTAACAATCATTTTGTTGAGGTTTTATCAAAGAACATTCCATGTTCCAAAGACTTGGTCAGAGAGATGTCATGTCTAGGGCACTGATTTGTCCAATAAACTTTCATTTTGGTTTACTCTTCCTAGGACTACAATGAGCACAACGTTTCAGAAATATTTTGCAGACAGGATGCATGTTGGAGTTTTTAAAAGCCAGAATAGGTCACTCAAACAAAGATCCTGTAAGCCATAGACAGGGTCTTGGCCTGGAATATCAACCGTTTATTCCTCTCCACAGATGCTGCCTGATTTGCTAAGTTCCTCCAGCCATAGAGATGAGAGATTCTGCAGATGCTGGAAGCCTTGAGCAGCACACACAAAATGCTGGAGGAACTCAGCAGGTCAGCAGGAAGTAGAAATAAACAGTTGACGTTTCGGGCCACAACTCTTCCTCAGGGTTGGAAAGGAAGGGGGTAGAAGCCAGACTTAGAAGGTGAGGGGAGGGAGAGGAGTACAAGCTGGCAGGTGATAGGTGAGACTTGATGAGGGACAAGGTGGGGGAGGGGGAAGATGGGAGAATCTGAGAGGTGACAGATGGAAGAGGGAAAGGGGGGGGGGTTGAAGAGGAAGGAATCCGATAAGGGAGGACTGTGGAACAAAAGGAAAGAGGTGGGGAACTGAGGGGAATGATGGACAGGTCATGAGCATAGGGATGGGGGAGGAGAGCTTGCAAATCTTGTGGTTGCCCTAGGGCATCAGCCACTATGGACTGAATTCACAGTGCAAAAGATCCCAGATGTACTTGAAAGTAGGTAGAGCTAGGAAGAGCAGGAATGCTAAGGTCAACATATTAGTCTATTACCTCCCAATCCAAATGCACACTCATTCCTTTAGCTGGGGGCTGATGCTCTATCTTTAGATATTCATGCTCTATCTTTAGATATTCTGGGGGTTCTATGCAATGCTCAGGCTCCAATAAAATGGCGTTCTCTGTCCAGTGGTGGTGTTACCTCAGGCCTCAGCATTAAGGTGCAGGGATTGTAAGCTGGATATCTTCACCATTTGACCAGCCCTCAAAACATGCTCCTCCAAGTGGGTGTCCTTTGCACCTTAAGTTCAAACTGCAGGAACACTAGGATTACATTTTTTTTTGATAACCTTATTTTTTAAATTTTTTCTGTAGGTAGAGGAAGAAAGGCCAGCATATAGAAGAAAAATGCTCGAATTTATTCGCGCTTGTGGTGAAGATTATGATATATTAACAGACAACTGTCACGACTGTACAGAAAGAATGATGGAACTGGCGGGCAAATCCTATTTTTAGGTTGTGATCTTTTAACATCTGGTTTTGTACTTACTGAGTTGTTTCCTCTCATCAAACTACCCTGAGGATTTCTGGTTATATTTTAAAATCTATTTATTTTTACATAAAATAATGTACTTTATCAACCTTATTTTCTTGTCCTACTTCCTGCTTATTGTTATGAAGATATTTTAAATTGAAAGCTTAATCATAAGAATAATATTATGAGCTTTAAACAGGCCAAACATACAGCATATCTTTGGGGCACAATAGTAGCATAGAGGCTAGCGCGACACTACTAGAGCTCCGGGTGGCCGAGTTCAGAGTTCAATTCCGGCACCTTCTGTAAGAAGGTTGTACATTCTTCCCCTGAGCGCGTGGGTTTCCTCCCACTGTCCAAAGACGTACTGGTTACTAGGTTAATTGGTCACTGTAAATTGTCCTGTGATTAGGCTCGAGTTAAGTAGGTGGGTTGCTGGGGCCCCGAAGAGCCTGTTCGATGCTGCGTCTCTAAACAAATGAATAAAGAAAATTAAAACTAACCCTGTGCTATAATTAAGTATTTCACAAAGTTGGTTTAATCTGTGATTCAGAGTGTGCAAAACAGAACTCATCAATCCTTCATTCAAAAGATATAGATTTTAGCAAAATAATGAGGACAAAGGAGGAACCTTGCCCAGCTCTTCCTCTGCTTCTGAACAAGTCACTGGGTACTGGTCCATTTCCACAAGATTGAAGCAAGCCAATATAATTTTTACATTTCAAAAAGTGGGAACAAATCAATAGAACAGAAATTAAGAGGAATTTCTTTAGCCGGAAGGTGGTGAATCTGTGGAATTCATTGCTACCAATGGCTGTGGAGGCCAAGTCATTGGCAATATTAAAGCGGAGGTTGATAGGTTCTTGATTAGTAAGGGTATCAAAGTTTAAGGGGTGACAGCAGAAGAATGGGGTTGAGAGGGATAGTACATCAGCTATGTTGGAGTGGCACAGCAGATTTGATGGGCTAAATGGCCTAATTCTGCTCCTATCTCTTATGGTCTTATCACAGTTAATAAGAATTTTAATTTGGAAGCATATATACACATAAACTACAAAAGGTAGTCATCATTAGCTCTACAGGGGTACAATCATTGTTCCCATGACAACGAACATTGAATATTTATTTCGATTGTCACATACTTCTAACAGGTTCAACATGGAGGATTTTTAACTGCGTACAACATGCTGGTATTACGTTAATGAAATTGAGACCAACCTTGAGAGGTGTAGTGCCAGACCTGTCTGTGGTGTGGGAGTTGGGAAGTGAAGGAAGCCAGTGGCTGGATACCTGCTGGTTCTTATCTACTAAATGGTTTAAAAGCATAAACGAGATACCGTATGAGGTTCTTACATGTAAAGTGAGCAGATAGAGCAAGAAACATAGTTTGCACGTTACAGAAGAAATTAGATCAGTTAGATAGCTGAATGCGGCAAATGGAATCTGATTCTGAAAAATGTGAAGTATTATACGTTTGCTGAAAAATGCCTTTACCACAGAAAGAACAGAAATAGCGCAAGAGACTTAACAAGGAACATCATTTGTAATTACTAAAATTATGAATAAAATAAAAGAAATAGATTATCAGGATGCAGAACCTGATGGCTCTGGGCCTCTGCTCACTGGAGTTCAGAAGAATGAGGGATGACCTCATTGAAACCTATTGAATTTTGAGAGGCCTCGCTAGACTGGATGTGGAGAGGATGTTTCCTATGGTGGGGGAGTGTAAAGGCTAATTTATACTTGTGCATACTAGCTTACGCTGTAGTCTACGCAAGTGGGCTACGCCGTTGTGAACAGTTATACTCGTGCATTGGTGTGTCTGCGTCACTCTGGAATTCACTGCCAAAACGTTAGTTGACGGTGGAGTTTCTATGCCACTGTGTTGAGTTTCTTCGTGTTGAAACTCAACATGAAGAAACTCAAACTTTAAACAGTGGCGATCGAAACTGAAGGGGGGTGAATTTTCTGTGCTTGTCCGGCACTGAGAGACATGGACAAGGAAATGCATTTCAAATATTTTCGGATGTCGGCAGGTAGATTTGACGATTTGATTCATCGTCTCCAACCATTTATTTCACATCAGTGTACGCACAGTATACTCAGAGACTGGCAATCACCATTCGAGTTTTAGCTTCAGATGGAAGTCAACAGGCTGTAGCAGCTAGCTACAAACTGGTGTCAAGCACAGGGTCCTCTATAATTTTGGTTTGTAAAGCTTTATTGAAAGTATTGCTGCCAGAGTTCCTTCCCTGCCCTTCAGTCGTCCAATGGCAAGCTATTGCAGCGTAGGAGGAAATGCGATGCTACCAAGCGGACCGATCACAGTTGTTATGGTCTGCAACACCGCAATGCGTAGTTATATTTTGGGAGAGGTGTGTGTTAGGCCACGGCATAGGATTGGCGTAGAGTATGGCGTAGGGTACGCTGCTACGCCGTACCTATAGCGTACATTTGACGCACAAGTATAAATCAGCTTTAAGACCAGATGACGTATCCTCAGAATAGAGGGATTTCCATTTAGAATGGAGATGAGGAAGAACTTATTGAGCCAAGGGTGGTGAATCTGTGGAATTCATTACCACAGGCTGCTGTGAAGGCCAAGTCATTGAGTATATTTAAGGCAGAGGTTGATAGAGTCTTGATTGGTCAAGGCATGATGAGATACAAAGAGAAGGAAGGAGATTGGGGCTGAGAGGGAAATGGATCAGCCTTGATAAAATGGCAGAGCAGACTCAATGGGCCAAATGGCCTAATTCTGCTCCTATATCTTATGGTCTTAAGGAGAATAAAGTGATTGCATGGCTTTAGAAAATACAGATACAAGTTGTAAAATTAATATGAGAGAAGAGAAGGTGATAGAGGTACAAGTTGCACTATCTACAGGAAAATTTAAAGGGGAGCTAATCTCAGCATGTCAATTATCAAATAATAAGTAAGCTGAAGCCAAATTATTACCTCAAAGTAAGTAAAAATTAAATTACTAAAGAGTAAGGTATTCCTGTTCTGACACATCAGTCCATGGCCTCCCCTTGTGCCATGATGAGGCCACCCTCAGGGTGGAGGAGCCACACCTCACATTCTGTTTGTGTAGCCTCCAAACTGATAGTATGAGTAACTATTTCCCCTTGCAGTAAAAAAAATATTTCTCTCCCCCACCCCTCTTCCTCTATTTCTCCCTCTGGCCTCTTACCTCTTCTCAGCTGCCTCACACCTCCCCCTGGGCCCACCTCCTTCACTTCCTGCTATGGTCCACTCTCCTCTCCAACCAGATTCCTTCTTCCCCAGCCTTTGCCTTTCCTGCCCACCTGGCTTCACCCGTCATGCTCTAGATATCCGCCTTTCCCTGCCACACTATTTTATTCTGGCATCTTCCCGCTTCCTTTTCAGCCCTGAAGAAGGATCTTAGCTCAAAACACAACTGTTTGCTCATTTCCAAAGATGGTGCCTTTTTCTATAGATGTTGCCTGTCCTGCTGAGTTCTTCCAGCATTTTGTGTGCGTATCCATGGAAAGAAACAGATAGCTGGGGTTCCAGTAGAGACCCTTCATCCATCAACACACACAAAATTCTGGAGGAACTCAGCAGGCCAGGCAGCATCTATGGAAAAAGGGAGCTTAATATAAAGGAACCCTTAGGAGACAATGATCATAATATGATTGAATTCATATTGCAATTTGAGAGGGAGAAGCATAACTCATGTATCTGTATTGCAATGGAATAAAGGGACTTACAGAGGCTTCAGAGAGGAGTTTGCTCAGGTGGATTGGAGAAGGATACTGGCAGGGATGACAGCAGGGCAGAGATGGCTGAAGTTTCTGGAAATAGTTCACAAGGCATAGGATAGATACGTCCCACGGAGGAAAATTTTCTCAAATGGCAGGGGTAGGCAACTGTGGCTGACAAAAGAAGTTAGGGACTGCATAAAAGCCAAGGAAAGGGCATATAAGGCAGCAAAAGTGAGTGGGAAGTTGGATGATTGGGAAGTTTTTAAAATCCAACAAATGACAACTAAAAAACTACAAGAAGGGAAAAGATGAAATATGATGGCAGACTAACCAATAATATAAAGCAGGATACCAGAAGTATTTTTTGGTTATATAAAGAGAAAAGGGAAATGAGAGGTGGTATTGGACCACTGGAGAATGATGCTGGTGAGGTAGTAATCGGGGACAAAGAAATAGCAGGTGAACTTAATGTGTACTTTCCATCTGTCTTCACTGTGGAAGGCACTAGCGGTGTGCCAGAGGTCCATGAGTGTCAGGGAGCAGGAGTGAGTGCCATTGCTATTACAAAGGAAAAAGTGCCTGGCAAACTCAAAGGTCTAAGGTGGATAAATCACCTCGACTGTATGGACTACATCCCAGAGTCCTGAGAGTGGTTGCTGAAGAGATAATGGATGCATTGGTCATGATCTTTCAAGAATCACTTGATCCTGGCCTGCTCCTGGAGAACTGGGAGATTGCAAATGTCACTCCGCTCTTTAAGAAGGGTGGGGGGGGGGGTGCAAAAGAAAGGAAATTATAGGCCAGTTAGCCAAACCTCAGTGTTTGGGAAGGTGCTGGAATCTATTATTAAGGACAAGGTTTCATGGTACTTGGAGGCGAATGATAAAATAAGTTAAAGTCAGCATGGTTTCTGTAAAGGGAGATGTTGCCCAACAAATCTGTTAGAGGTCTTCAAGGGAGTATCAAGCAGGTGGACAAAGGAGAGGCAGAGGATATCATTTACCTGGATTTTCAGAATGCATTTGATAAAGTGCCACACAAGAGGCTGCTTAACAAGATAAAATCCTATGGCATTACAGCAAAGATACTGGTATGGATAGCAGAATGGCTGACAGGCAGGAGGCAGCGGGTGGGAATAAAAGGGGCCTTTTCTGGCTGGATGCCGGTGACTAGTGGTGTTCCTTAGGGGTCAGTATTGGGACTGCTGCTTTTCACATTGTTTGTTAGTGAGTTAGATAATGGAATTGATGGCTTTGTGGCAAAGTTTGCGGATGATACAAAGATAGATGGAGGGGTAGGTAGCGATGAAGAAGCAATGCGATTGCAGTATATCTTAGACAAATTGAAGAATGAGCAAAGAAGTGAGATGGAATACAGTGTTGGGAAATGTATGATAATGCATTTTGGTAAAAGGAACAATAGTGTGGACTATTATCTAAATGGGAGAAGGTTCAAACAACAGTTGTGCAGAGGGACTTAGGAGTCCACGTGCAAGACTCCCAGAAGGTTAATTTGCAGGTTGAATCTGTGGTAAAGAAGGCAAATGCAATATTGACGTTTATTTCAAGGTCAATAGAATATAAAGGGAAAGAGATAATGCTGAACCTTTATAAGACACTAATCCAGCTGCACTTGGAGTATTGTCAACAGTTTTGTCCCCATATCTCAGAAAGGATGTGTTGTGATTGGAGAGAGTTCAGAGGAGGTTCATGAGGATGATTCAGGGATTGAAGATGTTACATATGAGGAATGTTTGGCAGCTTTGGGCCTGTACTCACTGGAATTTAGAAGAATGTGGGAGATCTCATTGAAACCTACCGAATGTTGAAGGGACTAGATAGGGTGGATGTGGAGAGGATGTTTCCTGTGGTGGAGGTACCCAAGAGCTAGAGGTCACAGCCTCAAAATTGAGGAGCAACCTTTTAGAACAGAGGTAAAGAGGAATATTTTTAGTCAGAGAGTAGTGAATCTGTGGAATGCTCTGCCACAGACTGCGGTAGAGGCCAAGTCTATGCATATATTTAAGGCGGAAGTTGATCATTTCCTAATCAGTCAGGACATCAAAGGATATGGCGAGAAGGCAGGTGCATGGGGTTGAGTGGGATCCAGGATCAGCCTTGATGGAATGCTGGAGCAGACTCGATGGGCTGAATGGCCTAATTCTGCTCCTATGTCTTATGGTGTTATGGTCTCCTTCCACTCCCCCCACCTTTTTATTTTGATATCATCCCCCTTCCCTTCCAGTCTAGAAGAAGGGTCTCAGCCCCAAATGTCGACTGTTATTCATTTCCATAGAAGCTGCCTGATCTGTTGAGTTCCTCCAGTGTGTATGTGTTGTGAAGATAAAGCAAGACTTAATGAAGATTTTGGAATATTTTACCAAAAGAGATACTAGAATCAAAAATATGAGTATTCAAAAATGGATTTGAATTCAAAGATTAGAGAACCCATTAAGCTGACATGGGCTAAATTGTCTTTTCTGATCTTCAGCTTTTCCTAATTGTCGTACAGCATGAGAGATGACGGGGTTAGTCAATAAATTTACAGCGGCTAAGAATAAATATTAAACTGGGCTCATTGCTAAGAGGTATAGTTTTAAGAATAACCAATTATTCTTTCTGATAGATATTACAATCCAGTGAAAACATAATGAAGAGAAACCATGAAACTAATGTTTTGGTTATTATCCAGTCAACTAAACTGCTTGTTCATTAGACCATAGAATGTAGGAGCAGAATTAGGCCATTGGCCCATTGAGTCTGCTCCACCATTTCATCATGGCTGATCTAGTTCCCTCTCAGCCCCAATCCCCTGCCTTCTCCCCATATCCCTTCATGTCCTGACCAATCAAGAATCTATTAAGCTCTGCCTGAAACATACATAAAGACTTGACCTCCATAGCTGCCTATGGCAAAGATTCACCACTGTCTGGATAAAGAAATTCCTCCTCATCTCCATTTTAAAAGGACGCCCCTCTATTCTGAAACTGTGTTCTTTGGTCTTAGACTCTCCCACCATAGGAAACATCCTCTCCACATCCACTCTATCAGGACCTTTCACCATTCAATAGGTTTCAATGAGGTCACCTCCCGTTCTTCTGAATTCCAGTGAATATGGGCCCAAAGTCATCAAATGCTCTTCATATGACAAGCTATTCAATCCTGGAATCTTTTTGTGAACCTTCTTTGCACCCTCTCCAGTTTCGGCACATACTTTCTAAGATAAGGGGCCCAAACTTGCTCACAATACCCCAAGTAAGGACTCACCTTTGCTTTATAAAGTCTCAACATTACACCCTTGCTTTTCTGGTCTAGTCCTCTTGAAATGAAAGCCAGCAGTACATTTGCCCTCCTCACCACAGACTCGACCTGCAAATTAACCTTTAGGAAATGCTGCACAAGGACTCCCAAGTCCCTTTGCACCTCAGTTTTTTGTATTTTCTCTCCATTTAGAAAATAGTCAACCCTTTCATTTCTTCTACCAAAATGCATAACCGTATACTTCCCGACAGAGTACTCCATCTGCAACTTCTTTGCCCATTCTCCTAATCTGTCTAACTCCTTCTATAGCATCTCTACTTCCTGAAAACTACTTGCACCTCCACCTATCTTCATATTGTCTGCAAACTTTTCAACAAAGCCATCAATTCCATCATCCAAATGATTGACATGTAACATAAAAAGAATCAGTTCCACACAGACCCCTGTGGAAAACCACTAGTCACCTTCAGTCAGTCAGAAGAAGCTCCCATTATCCCAACTCTTTTCCTCCTGCCAATCAGCCACTGCTTTGTCCATGCTAGAATCTTTCCTGTAATACCATCTCATAGCTTGTTAAGCAGCCTCATGTGTGGCACCTTGTCAATGGCCTTCTGAAAATCCAAGTGCACAACTTCAAGTGATTCTCCTTTGTCTATCTCACTTGTTATTTCTTCAAAGAATTCCAACAGATTTATCAGGCAAGATTTTCTCTTGAGGAAACCATGTTGACTACGACCTCCTTTATCAAGTACAGTACCCTGAAACCTCATCCTTAATAATCGACTCCAACATCTTCCCAGCCACTGAGGTCAGACTAACTGACCTATAGTTTCCTTTCTTCTGCCTCTCTCCCTTCTTGAGTGGAGTGACATTTGCAATTTTCCAGTCTTCTGGAACCATTCCAGAATCTAGTGATTCTTGAAATATCATTACTAATGCCTCCACGATCTCTTCAGCCACTTCTTTCAGCACTCTGGAGTGTACAACATCTGGTCCAGATGACTTTTCTGCCTTCATTCCTTTCAGTTTCCCAAGCACCTTCTGTTTATTTATGGTAGCTTGACACACTTCATGGCCCCGTGACACCTGGAGCTTCCTCCACACTGACACTGTCTTCTGCAGTGAAGACTGATGCAAAATACTCATTTAGTTCGTCCGCCATTTCATTGTCCCCCATTTCTACCTCTCCAGCATTGTTTTCCAGATATCCGATATCCAATCTGGCCTCTCGTTTACACTTTATGTATCTGAAAAAACTTTTCGTATCCTAATGAAGAAACATAAGTACTCATGTATCAGTCAGAAAGATATATAAAAATCTTTTTTTGCCAGATGTATTAGCAAATTCTTTTTTTTTTGTAATTTATTTTTTATTGAAGTTCATCATCAAACAAACATTTCCATAAAAAGTCAGGAACAGGAAGGGAGCAGTTACTCTATTGGGGGTATTCTATAGGCCCCCTGGTAGCAGCAGAGATACCGAGGAGCAGATTGGGAGGCAGATTTTAGAAAGGTGCAAAAATAACAGGGTTGTTATCATGGGTGACTTTAACTTCCCTAATATTGATTGGCACCTGATTAGTTCCAAGGGTTTAAATGGGGCAGAGTTTGTTAAGTGTGTCCAGGATGGATTCCTGTCACAGTATGTGGACAGGCCGACCAGGGGGAATGCCATACTAGATCTAGTACTAGGTAATGAACTGGGTCAGGTCACAGATCTCTCGGTGGGTGAGCATCTGGGGGACAGTGACCACCGCTCCCTGGCCTTTAGCATTATCATGGAAAAGAATAGAATCAGAGAGGACAGGAAAATTTTTAATTGGGGAAGGGCAAATTATGAGGCTATAAGGGTAGAACTTGTGGGTGTGAACTGGGATGATGTTTTTGCAGGGAAATGTACTATGGACATGTGGTTGATGTTTAGAGATCTCTTGCGGGATGTTAGGGATAAATTTGTCCCGGTGAGGAAGATAAAGAATGGTAGGGTGAAGGAACCATGGGTGACAAGTGAGGTGGAAAATTTAGTCAGGTGGAAGAAGACAGCATACAAGAGGTTTAGGAAGCAAGGATCAGATGGGTCTATTGAGGAATATAGGGAAGCAAGAAAGGAGCTTAAGAAGGGGCTGAGAAGAGCAAGAAGGGGGCATGAGAAGGCCTTGGCGAGTAGGGTAAAGTAAAACCCCAAGGCATTCTTCAATTATGTGAAGGAAAAAAGGATGACAGGAGTGAAGGTAGGACTGATTAGAGATAAAGGTGGGAAGATGTGCCTAGAGGCTGTGGAAGTGAGCGAGGTCCTCAATAAATACTTCTCTTTGGTATTCACCAATGAGAGGGAACTTGATGATGATGAGGACAATATGAGTGAGGCTGATGTTCTGAAGCATGTTGATATTAAGGGAGAGGAGGTGTTGGAGATGTTAAAATACATTAGGATGGATAAGTCCATGGGGCCTGACGGAATATTCCCCAGGCTGCTCCACGAGGCGAGAGAAGAGATTGCTGAGCCTCTGGCTAGGATCTTTATGTCCTCATTGTCCATGGGAATGGTAATGGAGGATTGGAGGGAGGCGAATGTTGTCCCCTTGTTCAAAAAAGGTAGTAAGGATAGTCCGGGTAATTATAGACCAGTGAGCCTAACGTCTGTGGTGGGAAAGCTGTTGGAAAAGATTCTTAGAGATAGGATCTCTGGGCATCTAGAGAATCATGGTCTGATCAGGGACAGTCAGCATGGCTTTGTGAAGGGCAGATCATGTGTAACGAGCCTGATAGAGTTCTTTGAGGAGGTGACCAGGTATATAGATGCGGGTAGTGCAGTGGATGTGATCGATATGGATTTTAGTAAGGCATTTGACAGGGTTCCACACGGTAGGCTTATTCAGAAAGTCAGAAGGCATGGGATCCAGGGAAGTTTGGCCAGGTGGATTCAGAATTGGCTTGCCTGCAGAAGGCAGAGGGTCATGGTGGAGGGAATACATTCAGATTGGAGGATTGTGACTAGTGGTGTCCCACAAGGATCTGTTCTGGGACCTCTACTTTTCGTGATTTTTATTAACGACCTGGATGTGGGGGTAGAAGGGTGGGTTGGCAAGTTTGCAGATGACACAAAGGTTGGTGGTGTTGTAGACAGTGTAGAGGATTGTCAAAGATTGCAGAGAGACATTGATAGGATGCAGAAGTGGGCTGAGAAGTGGCAGATGGAGTTCAACCCGGAGAAGTGTGAGGTGGTACACTTTGGAAGGACAAACTCAAAGGCAGAGTACAAAGTAAATGGCAGGATACTTGGTAGTGTGGAGGAGCAGAGGGATCTGGGGGTACATGTCCACAGATCCCTGAAAGTTGCCTCACAGGTGAATAGGGTAGTTAAGAAAGCTTATGGGGTGTTAGCTTTCATAAGTCGAGGGATAGAGTTTAAGAGTCGCGATGTAATGATGCAGCTCTATAAAACCCTGGTTAGGCCACACTTGGAGTACTGTGTCCAGTTCTGGTCGCCTCACTATAGAAAGGATGTGGAAGCATTGGAAAGGGTACAGAGGAGATTTACCAGGATGCTGCCTGGTTTAGAGAGTATGCATTATGACCAGAGATTAAGGGAGTTAGGGCTTTACTCTTTGGAGAGAAGGAGGATGAGAGGAGACATGATAGGGGTGTACAAAATAATAAGAGGAATAGATAGAGTGGATAGCCAGCGCCTCTTCCCCAGGGCACCACTGCTCAATACAAGAGAACATGGCTTTAAGGTGGGAAGTTCAAGGGGGATATTAGAGGAAGGTTTTTTACTCAGAGAGTGGTTGGTGTGTGCAATGTACTGCCTGAGTCAGTGGTGGAGGCAGATACACTAGTGAAGTTTAAGAGACTACTAGACAGGTATATGGAGGAATTTAAGGTGGGGGCTTATATGGGAGGCAGGGTTTGAGGGTTGGCACAACATTGTGGGCCGAAGGGCCTGTACTGTGCTGAACTATTCTATTCTATATTCTATGTATTTCAGATACTGTACATTTACATCATATAGTCATATTTGTCACAAATTTCCACACAATATTTATCTGAAGATAAATATTATAGAAACTAGATAAGTATTATATCACTTATAGAAAGGACAGGAAAGAAAGAAAGAACAATCAAAAGAAGAAAATTATGTACAAAGTAGGGAGTGATCTTTTTTCTACACCATATTCATTGACTTGTGAGAATAAAATCAGGCCTATGAGGTGTTATGTAGTTAAACCATTTTTCCCAGTATGAATCAAATAGTTCCAACTTAATAATTTCCAGTTACTTCCATTCCTGTGAAGATTTTCCTATTGTGTAAATTTAAACTCAATGGCAATTACTAATCCATAGGGTGTAGGGAGTACAAGTCTTATTAGGCCTGAATTTGTAGTTGTAATGAGGGGAAACAGCTGTCAATACACTGTAAAGATGATGATTCACTTGGCCACTGCATTAGCACAATTCAAATCTTGTGGCAGTGATAGATTGCTCTTTCACGGATTGCATTGTTACATTATATTCTATTCTCCTGACTTCATCATGGTTTACCAAGATACTTCTACTGCTGAACAACCTCTCTGATCCTGCAAAACCAATTGATATGCATGGATTATCATCTTCTGAGGCATAGTAAAAAATTAATTTTGTCTTCAAGATTTTCAAGTCAATGATTATATTTCGGTGTTAAGCCTTAACTGCATGCACACCTCTCAGTTTTATATAAAATACTTAAATTGGCTTGTCATACAGATTTATAGCCTCGCTGTTGCTGGATTCCAGGGCTTCCAAATGAGTTCTCCAGAATGGAGGAAATTCACACAACAGAAAATACTAAATATTTGTTGTCAGTTGTCTTCAAGGTCAATTCCAAATGACATCTCCTTGTTGCTGACTGGATTCATTTTTCAATCCATTTTACGCAAAGATAACACTCTAGTCCTGCACAGTGTGCGTGGTTCAAAATGCATGAATCACATTTCTTGGCCAGATATACAGTGCCTTGTATTCAGCCCCCAACCCCCTTGTTCACATAAATGAGTATTACAAACAGGGGTTTTGATCAATTTAACTGAGAATTTTTATTTGTGAATCACATGCTCCTTTTTTTTTATAATAAAGGCAAAAAGCAGTAAAAATGATAAAGCATGAAAAACTAAAAATTCAAAACCTGAGTTGTCAGCAATTCAAAAGTATTCATCCCCTTTTGCTCAGCTATCACAGCCAGGTCTTTTTGTATTATAATAATAACTTTATTTACATTGCACCTTGCATACATTAAGATGAGAGCTCAAAGTGCTTTACATAAATTGTAAAGATAAATTAATAGGAATAAAATATGAGACATTAAAAATCATAATACAAACATTATATAGAATAAAATGTAATCAAATATAACACATTATATAAACATAATTAATATCAATAGGCATTAAGTAATCCTATAAGCAGACCGAATTAAAAAAGTAGGTTTTCCATAGAACTAGCCAGGCTTATCTCAGCCAGTAAAATTTTCCAGATTTTTATAGAACATAGAATAGTACAGCACAGTACAGGCCCTTCGGCCCACATTGTTGTGCTGACCCTCAAGCCCTGCCTCCTATAAAACTCCCCACCCTAAATTCCTCCATATACCTGTCTAGTAGTCTCTGAAATTTCACTAGTGTATCTGCCTCCACCACTGACTCAGGCAGTGCATTCCATGCACCAACCACTCTCTGAGTAAAAAACCTTCCTCTAATATCCCCCTTGAACTTCCCACCTTAAAGCCATGTTCTCTTGTATTGAGCAGTGGTGCCCTGGGGAAGAGGCACTGGCTATCCACTCTATCTATTCCTCTTACTATCTTGTATACCTCTATCATGTCTCCTCTCATCCTCCTTCTCTCCAAAGAGTAAAGCCCTACCTCCTTTAATCTCTGATCATAATCCATACTCTCTGAACCAGGCAGCATCCTGGTAAATCTCCTCTGTACCCTTTCCAATGCTGCCACATCTTTCCTATAGTGAGGTGACCAGAACTGGGTACAGTACTCCAAGTGTGGCCTAACCAGAGTTTTATAGAGCTGCATCATTACATCGCGACTCTTAAACTCTATCCCTCGACTTATGAAAGCTAACACCCCATAAGCTTTCTTAACTACCCTATCTACCTGTGAGGCAACTTCCAGGGATCTGTGGACATGTACCCCCAGATCCCTCTGCTCCTCCACACTTCCAAGTATCCTGCCATTTACTTTGTACTCTGCCTTGGAGTTTGTCCTTCCAAAGTGTACCACCTCACACTTCTCCGGGTTGAACTCTATCTGCCACTTCTCAGCCCACTCCTGCAACCTATCAGTGTCTCTCTGCAATCTTCGACAATCCTCTACACTTGTTGAATAAAAACAAAATGCCACTGACCAGTTCTTAAATGCTGACCAGTATTTGTGGATCTAAGATTACCATAAGGATGCAAAGGAATAGATTTTTTTCAGTGTCTTTAATATGGTCTCATACCCTTCCTCAGATTTGTACTTCTCAATTATCATTTCCCTGACTGGTCTTGGAGGCTCTTTTGTCTTCATTTTGCTTTGGTCTGTTGAAAATCTACCATGCTGTTGGACTTCACAGAGAGAGGGGGTGTTTATTCTTATGAATTCATTGAGAACAGGTGATCCTCCAATTTTCTACGTCACCTAGGTGAGTTGGTAAACCAATATAGATTATTGCACCTGAGGAAAGTTAGCATAGTAATTCCAAAGGTGATGAATACTTTTTCAGCTGTACAATTTTGGTTTTTGATTCTTAGTAAATTGTTCACAGATTTTGGATTTTTTGTTTTGATGCACATGATGCACAATGTATTGTAGATTAGCTCAAAGACCCTATTTCAATATATTTTAAATTTAGAAATTGAGACAGTAAAATGTGAGAATTGTTGTGGGGGGCTGAATATTTTTTCAAGGCACCATAAAATAGGTTTAGTGTGATGAGACTTCAGCTTTCCTCAATTTTAGCAGAAATAATCAATAAAACAAAACATTATTCTTTCCAGTGGAGCAACTTATTGTTCAATAATAATAATAATAATAATGATAACATGGTGGCTAGTGCTTAGCATAACACTTTATAGTGCCAACTATAAAACTGAACAGCATTTAATTCATCCACTGTCTGCAGGGAGTTTTCACATTCCCCACATGACCGTATGGATTTCCTCGCATGTTTCAAAGGTATGGGTTAGGGTTAGTAAGTTGTGGGCAGGCTATGTTGCCATCAGAATCAAGACAACACTTGCAGGCTGCCTCAGCTGCGTTGCTTGATAAAGCAAAAGACACCTTTTGCTGTATGTTTCGATATACACTTGACAAATAAAACTAATATTTAAATCTTTTTGGATTAATACACTGGGGTAGCATGGTAGCGTAGTGGTTAGCACAACCCTCTACAGTACCAGCTACACGGGTTCAACTTCCACTGCTGCCCGTACTCCTCCCCGTGACTGCGTGGGTTTCCTCCGGGTGCTTTGGTTTCCTCCCACAGTCCAAAAGGTTAGCAGATTAATTGGTCATTGTAAACTGTCCTGTGATAAGAATACAGTTAAATCAGGGGTTGCTGGGCAGCGTGACTTGAGGGGCTGGAAGGGTCTATTCTGCTCTGTATCTCAATCAATAAATAAATAGTGACATTTTTCCTGATGTACATGGTATAGAGATGCAAGTATTTTTAATCTTCTGAAGTCACCACAGGCTTGGCAGCTTAGCATTTGACGCTTTTGATCCTAGAGTTTTCACCCGATCCACTGGACTTAAAGCGTGGGACATTTGGAGAAGCTGTCACACACCAATTCTTTGGGAAATGAAGTGCAAGCAGCGTTATTAGTGAGGTCTGAAACCATTCACATTGTTGTTATGGTAACTAATTTGCAAGTGAAAGCTCCTTATTCTGCAAGCTGTAACTTATTTACAGTCTTATTTTTGGAAACACAACCACAATTGAATTTTATTTTTCAGTTGTCAAAACGTGGCAATTTTAATTAAAACTGTATTAACGCAGACATAAAATTCCTAAGTTTGATATGTGAATGACTTGGGGCACGTGGCCAAGTGGTTAAGGCTTTTGACTAGTGACTTGAAGGTCGTGAGTTTGAGCCCCAGCCGAGGCAGCGTGTTGTGTCCTTGAGCAAGGCACTTAACCACACAGTGCTCTGCGACGACACTGGTGCCAAGCTGTATCGGCCCTTGTCCCTCCCTTGGACAACATTGGTGTCGTGGAGAGGGGAGACGTGCAGCATGGGCAACTGCCGGTCTTCCATACAACCTTGCCCAGGCCTGCACCCTGGAGAGTGAAGACTTTCCAGGCGCAGATCTATGGTCTCGCAAGACTAATAGATGCCTTATTAATATGTGGTGTTATAAAAGTACTCAACAAATTAAATAAGTTCAAAGACTTTAAAAGGTGAAGTTTAAAAGTTCAAAGTTCAAAGTAAAATTTATTATCAGCGCATATACACGTCACCACATACAACTCTGAGATTCTTTTTCCTGTGGGCATACTCAGCAAATATTTAAAATTGTAACTGTAAATGGAATCAATGAAAGAGTAGGAGCATAGAAGACAACAAACTGTTGAAATTATATAAATAAATAGCAATAAATAACAAGAGCACAAAATAACAAGATAAGTAGTCCTTAAAGTGAGATCATTGGCTGTGGGAACACCTCAATAGATGAGTGTAATTATCCTCTTTTGTTCAAGAGCCCGATGGTTGAGGGGTAGTAACTGTTCTTGAACCTGGTGGTGCGAGGCTTGTAACCACCTGTACCTTCTACCTGGTGGCAGCAGTGAGAAAGGAGCATGGTCTGGCTAGTGAGGATCTTTCATGATAGATGCTGCCTTTCCATGACAGAGTTTCATGTAGATGCACTCAATGGTTGGGAGGGCTTTATGTGTTATGTGCTGGGCCGAATCCACTACCTTTTGCAGGATTTTCTATCTAGTCATTGGGTGTTCCCATTCCAGGCCGTAATGCAGCCAGTCAGCACACTTTCCACCATACATCTAGAGAAGTTTGCCAAGGATTTCGATAAGGTATTGATGTGGATAGAGAATTGGTTAGCAGACAGGAAGCAAAGAATGGGAATAAACGGGACCTTTTCAGAATGGCAGGCAGTGACTAGTGGGGTACCGCAAGGCTCAGTGCTGGGACCCCAGTTGTTTACAATATATATTAATGACTTGGATGAGGGAATTAAATGCAGCATCTCCAAGTTTGCGGATGACACGAAGCTGGGCGGCAGTGTTAGCTGTGAGGAGGATGCTAAGAGGATGCAGGGTGACTTGGATAGGTTGGGTGAGTGGGCAAGTTCATGGCAGATACAATTTAATGTGGATAAATGTGAAGTTGTGAAGTGGCAAAAATAGGAAAACAGATTATTATCTGAATGGTGGCCGATTAGGAAAAGGGGAGGTGCAACGAGACCTGGGTGTCATTATACACCAGTCATTGAAAGTGGGCATGCAGGTACAGCAGGCGGTGAAAAAGGTGAATGGTATGCTGGCATTTATAGCGAGAGGATTCGAGTACAGGAGCAGGGAGGTTCTACTGCAGTTGTACAAGGCCTTGGTGAGACCACACCTGGAGTATTGTGTGCAGTTTTGATCCCCTAATCTGAGGAAAGATATCCTTGCCATAGAGGGAGTACAAAGAAGGTTCACCAGATTGATTCCTGGGATGGCAGGACTTTCATATGAAGAAAGACTGGATGAACTGGGCTTGTACTCGTTGGAATTTAGAAGATTGAGGGGGGATCTGATTGAAACGTATAAAATCCTAAAGGGATTGGACAGGCTAGACGCAGGAAGATTGCTCCCGATGTTGGGGACGTCCAGAACAAGGGGTCACAGTTTGAGGATAAGGGGGAAGCCTTTTAGGACTGAGATGAGGAAAAACTTCTTCACACAGAGAGTGGTGAATCTGTGGAATTCTCTGCCACAGGAAACAGTTGAGGCCTGTTCATTGGCTATATTTAAGAGGAAGTTAGATATGGCCCTTGTGGCTAAAGGGATCAGGAGGTATGGAGGGAAGGCTGGTGCAGGGTTCTGAGTTGGATGATCAGCCATGATCATAATAAATGGCGGTGCAGGCTCGAAGGGCCGAATGGCCTACTCCTGCACCTATTTTCTATGTTTCTATATGGTGAATCTCCACAGACTCCTGAGGAAGTAGAGGCGCTGTCGTGCTTTTTTCGCAATAATATTTATATGATGGGTCCAGGACAAGTCCTCTGAGATAGTGACAATCAGGAATTTAAAGTTACTTACCCTGTCCACCTCAGATCCTCTGACGATTAATGGCTCATGGACCTCTGGTTTCCTTCTCCTGAAGTCTACAATCAGGAAATGTGTCTGCCAATCTGAGTTGACTGGGATCTGTACGCGAGGAAATGCAGGATCCGAATGCACAAGGGGCTATTGAGGCACAGGTTTTGGAGTTTACTGATTAGTTTCGAGGGGGCGATGGTGTTAAGTGCTGAGCTATAATCAATAAAGAGCTTCCTGATGTATGCATTTTTGCTGTCCAGATGTTCCAGGGCTGTGTGAAGAGCCAATGAGATGGCACTGGCTGTGGACCTGTTGCTCCAGTGGGCAAATCCAAGTCGCCACTCAGACAGGAGCTGATATGTTCAAACACCAGCCTCTCAAAGCACTTCATCCCTGTGGATGTAAGTGAGACTGGGTGATAGTCATTGAGGCAGGTTATTACACTCCTCTTGGGAACCGGTAAGATCGAAGCCTGCTTGAAGGAGGTGGGTAGTTCACACTGCTGAGTGAGAGGTTGTCATTTGTGCTGCATTAAAACTTCAGTATTTCTCCAAGTATTAAAAAACATGGGCTCCTGCGTCCAATGAAGGAACCCATTATGTGTACCCCAGTATGAATGGGAATGAAAGAGTTAATGCATGAGGAGTGCTTCATGGCTCTGTGCCTATGTCTGCTGGAGTTTAGAAGAATGAGGAGGGGATCTCATTGAAACTCATTGAATATCGAAGAACCTAGACAGAGTGGATGTACACAGGATTTTTCCTATAGTGGTGGAGTCTAGAACCAGAAGGTATACCCTCAGAATACAAGGACATCCCTTTAGAACAGGGATGAGGAGGAATTTCTTTAACCAGATGGGGTGAATATGTGGAATTCATTGCCACAGATGGCTGTGGAGGCCAAATCATCGGATATACTGTATTTAAAGCAGAAGTTGATAGGTTCTTGATTAGTCAGGATGTCAAAGGTTATGGGGAGAAGGCAGGAGGATGAGATTGAGAGGGATAATAAATCAGCCATGATGGAATAGCTGAGTATACTCAATGGGCCCAGTGGGCAAATTTTTCTCCTATATCTTATGATAATTCAGAGCTGGAAACAGAAGAGCATTATGGAAATGAAAAAGATCCGTGACTGATGATTCCAAGCTCAGTAAATGTCCACTGAGCACAACAGAAACTGGATATTGGAAATATAAACACCAATTTCTGTAAATATTGAGCACGTCAGACAGGATCAAGTAGGGCAGCAACATGAATCATCAGCTGAATGTGGCCAGTTATTCAGAAGAAGCCATGACCAACCTCTCAAAGTACTTCATCACAGTAGATGTGAGTGATAGTCATTGAGAAAGCTCACCCTGCTCTTCTTGGGCACTCGTATGATTGGTACCCTTTTGAAGCAGGTTGGGAACCTCTGAATGAAGCAATGAGAGATCGAACACTCCCACCAGTTGGTTGACACAGGTTTTCGGAGCCACCAGGTTTACCAATAGGGCCTGACACCTTGCAAAGGTTCACCCTCTTGAAAGATGTTGTGACATCAGCCTCCAAGACAAAGATCATAGGTTCCCAGATGCTGCAGGGATTCGTTCAGGTATGGTTTTATTCTCCCCTTCAAATTCTCCCTGGCATAATTTACATATTACTCTTTAATTATTTATGGTTTTATTCTCCTCTTCAAAGCATACATAAAAGGCATTTGAGCTCATCTGGGAGTGAAGCATCACAGATATTCATGATGTTAGGTTTCCATTCATAGGTTGTACATGAATGGTTACAAAACCATAACATCATAAGACATAGGAGCAGAATTAGGCCATTTGGCCCATCGAGTCTGTTCTGCCAATCATGACAGATTCATTAACCCCTTTCTCTCCCTAACCTTTAATGCCCTTGCTAATCAAGAACCTACCAACCCCCGCTTTAAACATACCCAATGACTTACCCTCCACTGCTGTCTGTGGCAATGAATTCCACCAGTTCGCCACCTTCTGGCTAAAGAAGTTCCTCCTCATCGTCGTTCTAAACAGAGTTCCTTGTACTCTGAGTGCCCTCTGGTCCTAGACTTCCCCGCTACTGGAAACATCCTCTCCACATCCACTCTATCTGGGTCTTTTTAATAGCATTAGCGTGGTAGTATGAAGAGAGGCAGAATAAAATGGTTTCTCTTCTTACCGCGGGGCTTCAAATGGGGAAGTGAAAACATCAGTTTGCACAGTAAAGGGTGCATTGAAGGCACAGGCTGTAACAGGTTGACTGAGCCTGAAGACTGACTCGTTCTTCTAACTATGGGAGGCAGGATGGCTCAGCGGTTAGCATAATGCTTTGCAGCACCAGCTGTCAGTTCCGGATTCAATTCCTGCCTCTGTCGGTAAGGAGGTTATATGTCTCTCTGTGCCTGTGTGGGTTGCCTCCCACATTCATTCCAAAGATGTAATATTAGGGCTAGTGAGGTGTTGGTGCCAGGAGCATGGTGAAACTTGTGGGCTGCCTAGCACAATCCTCACTGATTTGATTTGGTGCTGTGATGTACATGTGACAAATAAAGCTAATGACAGAAGATTTAGACAAGCTGCAGTCTCATTCAAAGCAAAGCCCACAAAATGCTGGAGGAACTCAGCAGGCCAGGCAGCAACTACAGAAATCAACATTTCAGGCTAAGGTCCTTTTTGAGGACTGAGACGGAAGTGGGAAGATGCCAGAATAAAAAGGTAAACAGATAACATTTCGGGCAAAGACCCTTCATCAGGAGGGTTCAGTCTCATTCAACCCAGTCTGGAAACAAATGTGGTGGAAAGGCAGTTCAAACGGAAACTCAGACAGGAATCCTGGGGAAGGGTCTCAGCACAAAACGTCAAGTGTTTGTTCCTCCCCACAGAGGCTGCCTGGCCAGCTGAGTTCGTCCAGCATTTTGTGTGTGCTAGTCAAACATAAATAAACACAATGATACAAACTGCATGGCAAAGAGCTGCAGTTTGCCTGGTAGTTTAGATATACATAACCAACAAGGTGTTCCAGCTCAACGAGCTGCATCGCCCAGCTACCCGTCTGTTTAACCCTAGCTTCATCACAGGACAATTAACAATGGGCAATTAAGCTACTAACCGGTACTTTGGACTGTGGGAAGAAACTGGAGCACCCTAAAGAAACCAACGCAGTTACAAGGAGAATGTTTAAACTCCTTACAGAGAACGCTGGAATTGATCTCTGAGCTCCGACGTCCCAAGCTGTAATAGCGTCGCGCTAACCACTATGCTACCGTGGCACTGATGATTTTCCCTGGACAGGATTCCAACTCGGACCACAACTGGGAAAGCGCCAAATTCTAAGCTCTAGACTATCAGGGAGCCTGACTTCCAGAACCACAGTTCCTGCAAAGAGAGCTCCCGCATGTCAGAGCCGGTGGGCCAGATGATCTCTGGATTATTCAGGAGGCTTAGGGTTGTATGTGGTGACATGTATGTACTCTGATAAAAAATTTTACTTTGAACTTTGAAGTCCTTCTGTAGCCACTCTATTTCCTCAAAACTACCTACGCCTCCACCTATCATTGTATCGTCTGCAAACTTTGCAACAAAGCCATCAATCCCATCTTCCAAATCATTGACATATAATGTAAAAGAATCAGTCCCAACACCGACCTCTGTGGAACACTGCTAGTCAACGGCAGCCAGCCAGAAAATGCTCCCTTTATTCCCACTCTTTACCTCCTGCCAATCTGCCAAGATCCATGCTAGAATCTTCCCTGTAATACCATGCTTGTTAAGCAACCTCGTGTTCGGCACCTTCTCAAAGGCTTTCTGAAAATTCCAGTACAAAACACCAAGTGATTCTTATCCGTGTAAGCGGAACAAGTGCTACACATGCCCTTACACTTCCTCCCTTACCACCATTCAGGGCCCCAAACAGTCCTTCCAGGTGAGGCGACACTACACCTGTGAGTCGGCTGGGGTGATATACTGCGTCTGGTGCTCCTGATGTGGCCTTTTATATATTGGCGAGACCCGACGCAGACTGGGAGACCGCTTTGCTGAACATCTACGCTCTGTCCGCCAGAGAAAGCAGGATCTCCCAGTGGCCACACATTTTAATTCCACATCCCATTCCATTCTGACATGTCTGTCCCAGGCCTCCTCTACTGTAAAGATGAAGCCACACTCAGGTTGGAGGAACAACACCTTATATTCCGTCTGGGTAGCCTCCAACATGATGGCATGAACATCGACTTCTCTAACTTCCGCTAAGGCCCCACCTCCCCCTCGTACCCCATCTGTTACTTATTTTTATGCACACATTCTTTCTCTCACTCTCCTTTTTCTCCCTCTGACTATACCCCTTGCCCATCCTCTGGGTTCCCCTCCCCCCCCCCGCCTCCTTGTCTTTCTCCCCAGATCTCCTGTCCCATGATCCTCTCGTATCCCCTTTTGCCTATCACCTGTTCAGCTCTTGGCTCTATCCCTCCCCCTCCTGTCTTCTCCTATCATTTTGGATCTCCCCCTCCCCCTCCCACTTTCAAATCCCTTACTCGCTCTTCCTTCAGTTAGTCCTGACGAAGGGTCTTGGCCTGAAACGTCAACTGTACCTCTTCCTAGAGATGCTGCCTGGCCTGCTGCGTTCACCAGCAACTTTGATGTGTGTTGCTTGAACTTCCAGCATCTGCAGAATTCCTGTTGTTTGTTGTTAAGTGATTCTCCATTGTCCAACCTGCTTGTTATTTCTTCAAGGAATTCCAAGATTGCTCAGGCGAATTCCCTTGAGGAAACCACACTGACTATGGCTTATTTTATCTGCAGATGCTGGAAATCAGACTAGCGGATACAAAGTGCTGGAGGAACTCAGCAGGCTAGGCAACGTGTATAGAAAAGAGTGAACAGTCAAAGTTTCCCGCCGACATCCCGCATCAGCACTCCTGATCTCACCCACGTGGCCGCTTCCTCTGTCCTGAACCTGTAACCACGCCCCGTCCACCTATAGGCCGGCACGTATCCCCGCCCCCTGTAACCACGCCCCCGTCCGTCTATAGGCCGGCATTTGTCCCGCCTCCTGGCGCTGTCCCTGTAGTCTCTTCCCTGATCTCAACACGCTCGCACCTTACGTCACAGCCGTCCGTAATGCCACGCACGGCGTCTGAATTGTCCTGATGCGCCTGTCAGAGAGTCACTTCCGGGTCGGTCGCCGGAGTTCGGTTGAGCGCATGCGTAGTGTGCGGGGCCGGGTGTCGGACGGCCTCAGTGGCCCGCGGTGGCTGCGTTCCTGGTTCAGCGGGGACCGTGTCTGCGGTGGGGACTGGGTCGCCAGGCAGGGGCGTCCTAGCGCTGCCCCCGAGCAGAAGCCTGGTGTGACCATGGCTATTAGCCAGCTCCGAGCGCTGAGAGTGTGCACCTGCTTCGCGTGGCTGCTCTCCTTCTTCAGGCGGCTCATCTGCAGGCAAGTCCGGCGCCTCGCTCGCTGCACTTCACCGGGTTTGTGCCGCGGCTCAGGTGACAGCTGGGAGCTATCGAGTGTCCTGGCCGCTGTTTAGTCTTTAGGGAGCGCTCCCTGACCAGGTTTTTTGCGTTATATCTTGCAGTATGTGAGCTAACATCTGGATTTTCTTTACTGAAAGAACTAGTACATTTAGATATGTTCTCAATTGGCCGTAAAACATTTCGGAGGAAAATAAAACATCCATTGTGGAAGCTCCTTGTGTAAGCAATATGAACAAGTTGCATTTGTAACCTCCTCTCTCAATCTTTATTTTTCAAACTTTTCTTTCCAGCATCCATTTTGTTTCATTGCTGCTTTGATTAATATGTAGATTCTGTATTTCTTGCCGCTCTGGAGTCGACTGGTGGTGTCACTCATGGGGATCCAAGTTTCAAGTAGACTTTCAACTTTATCTGATGCTTTTCAGTGCAATTCAAATCTGGCTCCTCAGAATCCAGTGTAGAACCGTGTTTATCACCACAGTTGCTGGATTTTTGTCAGTAGTTTAGGATCAAGTGTCGAACATTTTCAGAGAACAGTGTTTCAGTGAACAAATGCAGCTCTGATTACCTTTGTAGACTCACTTGATGTTGATTGATTGTGTGATTTACTTCAGAGAGGAGATTGATGAGCTCAGCAATTCTAATGGATATTTTTGGTTTGTATAAATCTGATGCTAATAATTTATAGGAGCAGAATTGGGCCATTTGGCCCATCAAGTCTGCTCCACTACTCATGAAATCATCATGGCTGATCCATTTTCCCTCTCAGCCCCTATCACCTGCCTTCTCCCCACATCCCTTCCTGTCATGGCTAATCAAGAATCTGTCACTCTCTGCCTTAAATATACCCAACAACTTGGCCTCCACCGCCACCTGTGGCAATGAAATCCACAGATTCCCCACTCTTTGGCTAAAGAAATTCCTCATCTCCATTATAAATGGACGTCCTGCTATTCTGAGTCTGTGTCCTCTAGTCTTAGACTTTCCCACCATAGGAAACATCCTCTCCGTATCCACTCTATCAGGGCCTTTCAGTGTTTGATAGGTTTCAGTGATATCTCCCCTCATTCTTCTGATGTCATTACAAATGCTTTTTTCATATTTGGAGCTTTCTGGTTGATGTCAATAACTGTTCACACATAAGCCACTTCCTTTAAACAAAATTTGACATTGAGTTGTACGTTGCATTGTAGTAATGACTGAGGGTTTGTGCAAAGACATTGTTTTAGAGCAGTATGTTGAAGATTCAAAGTGGGAAGTATTAGGATATATTAAAGCAAGTAACATGAAGGCAAGATTATGGACCGGAACAATTAAATTTCAAAACAGAGTGAGGTTAGATTGAATGAGAGTAGAGATTCTGGAACTCTGCTGCTATTTCTTATGTTCTTATGAACTTTCTGGAATTGAATGAGATTGGAGATTGATTGATGGCATCCATCTGTCTCGAAGGACAATGTATCATCTTTATCACAAGCCTGAGTGGAAGGTATGGAGATCCTGGGATGCCTAGTTGTCAAGATCCCCCTTTCGGCTTCACTCGTGTAGTCCAAAGAAAAGCTTATAAAGCAATATGTTTGGCACCAGCTTGGCCGCAGGAGCTGCCGAAAGGATGTTCTGTGATGTGCAGTTGCCTTCGGGGCTCCACTCCGGATTTTCTGTCTGGGTTTACGCCCGTAGCCTTCGTCTGTCCTAAGGCTGCCCACGAGGCAGTGGAGGGACGAAAAGCGTGAAATTTTAAATTAGTGGTGAGCTAACTGAGGCTCAGGACAGGACGGATGAGTGTCCCTGTCCTCAACTAGAGAAGAGATGAGTGGCTGTGAGATGGCACCTGAAAGTACATAGTGGTTTCAAATGAGCTTGGGTTTATGGATGCGAGTCCACCGGAGAGACTTGGAATTGTAAAGTCAAGGCACAAATGAAAGTTCTGACAGGAATTAAGATGAGCTAGCGGTGGGTCGATAGAAATTTACTGCTACAGAGGAGTCATCAGAAGTGCATCATAATGCAGATTTGATACCGTTTGTGAACCGTGGTAAATGCTGGAGCCGGTGGCAGGAGATCTTGTTCTGTGCAGGGTGCCAACAGAAATCGTCTTACAATTTCCAATGTTTAGCTGGAGAATAGCGAGACGTGTCAAGGGTCTTTTCCTTTGAGTGAGTGCTGAAAATGAGAGATGTGAACCGAAGGCATGAGTGTATTAGGAAAGTTGGGCTAATGATATTGATAAATACCGAGACCAGGATAGGGAGTTCTGTGGTTGGTAGTTTAGTGAAGAACAGGTTGGGTCTTTCTTAGAAGTTTGCGCAGATTTGGCATGTCATCTAAAACCTTGACACGCATCTATAGATGCACAATGGAGAGCATCCTGAGCACTGCCCCAGGAAAGCAGCATCCATCATCAAGGAAGCCCGCCATCCAGGCCTTGCTCTCTTCTTGCTGCTGCCATCGGGGAGGAGGTACAAGAGCATTAGGCCCCACATCACCAGGATCCTTTACATCTTTTTCTATGATTGCAGGACACTGCTGGGTATTAAAAATATCAAGTGCTGTAGATCTATCCCACTTGCGAAGTTGCTGGATAGCGATGGAACTGGACTTGTTGCACACTGCGTTGCAGACAGGTTCAGCCACACGGGCAGTGTGCACTCAATAAACGGTGGAAATGATTGCTTGGTGGAAGACAAGCTGGATTGCAGACGTCTGCTGGGCGAAATGAGAAACTGCTGCAGCTTGCTCGTGCAGAAACCTGGCTCCAGGATAACATCCATGCATCATCAATCTACACTCAGGGACCTGGGCAATATTATTATTAGTTTAATATATGTTTTTGTAACTATGGTTTTTGTTATCATAATTATATATGCTGTGTGCTGTACATGACTGTTGACAATGTGTATGACACCTTGGCCCCAGAGGAAGACTTTTGTTGGGCTGTATTCCTGTGTATGGTTGAATGACAATTGAACTTGAGGAACAGTTATTACCCTTCAACTATCAGGCTGTTGAACCACCGTGGATATATTCACGAACTGATTCCACAACCTATGGACTCACTTTCAGTAACCCTTTCACAAGAGAATGCACACAAAATGCTGGAGGAACTCAGCAGGTCAGCATCCATGGAAATGAATAAACAGTTGATGTTTCAGGCTGAGACCCTTTTTCAGGACTGAGAAGGAAGAGGGAAGATGCATAACTCATTTTCTTTGTTCTACTGTGAATGCTTGCAACAAAATGAATCTCAGGATAGTATATGGTGACATGTACATATTTTGATAATAAATTGACTTTGAACATGAGGGAATGGGAGGTAGATGCCCTCGTGAGATGAGTTTGAAGATGACGTGTGGGCAAACCTCAAGAAGAGAAATTAGAGAAAGATACATCTCGATCTTGATTTTCTTCCTAAAGGGCCTGAACCAGAGAAAGGAACTGGCGCTTAATCTTGCTGGATTGGTTGATAAAACCTGTTGGCCTGGATACTGGGGATAAAAGAAAGTGCGTTGTGGATCAGAGAACAGTCTCCATCTTGCTATACTCAAATGACATGTGCATAGTTTTATAATAAATTTACTTTGACCTAATACTGATGTGACTGGAAATTTTATGCTACTGGTGAGAAGCAGAGCTTACAAAGAAGTTGTTCCTACATATGTACTTCCAGTGACTGGCCCTCTAGCAGGGTCCCAGAATTGCCTCCTGTAATTTCCAAAGTGACGTCGCAGCTGAGCAATTCTCGTGCCTTTTTGAGGTGCAAAATGTACTTTAACCTTTTATCAATGGTTCCAAATTATTTGGTCCCTACTGTATACTCAGGTAGAGAAATACTACTTGGTGCATCAGCTTTAGTTGTGGAAAAAAAGGTCGTTGAAGGAATGTCATTTTATTTGTTCGCTCGTTGTCTTCTGCACTGTGGTTGAATGCCCAAGTTGGTGCGCTCTTTCATTGAGTCGGTTGTGGTCATTATTCTGTGATGGATTTATTAAGTCTGCCCACAAGACATTATATCTCAGCATTGTGTATGGTGTTCTCTATGTACTTTGAGTTCTTCTTTGAACTTTGAACATTTCGTTTACATCGAGGTACAGCACAGAAACTGGCCCTTCAAGTCTGCACCGCCCAGTTACACTTGCGACCAACTAACCCGTACATCTTTGGAATGTGGGAGGAAACCAGAGTCCCTGGAAGAAAGTCGCAGGGAGAATATACAAACTCCTTACAGTAGTGGAATTGAACTCGGATCATTGGCGCTGTAATATTGTTATGCTAATGGCTATGCTTTACTGTGCTGCCCAAATGAGCTGGATGTATAGGGTTTTTGGAGAAGCTGAATTAATAGCTAATACATTTGTAGATATTGCAGTGGGTAAGGTGGTTGGGTAACAGTAAATTATAGTTAATGGGATGTCTTGTCAGTAGCAAAGGTGCAGAATTTATAAAGCACAGTTCAGGGACATCTAGAATACTGTGCAAGGTCTGGTCACCAGAGTATCAGAAGAATGTGGAGTCATTATGGAGGATGCAGAGATATGAAGTTGCTGAAAGAAGAAGCTGTCTGATTATAGGGGAAGATTGGATAGACTAGGCTTTTTTAAATTAAGGTGAAGAAAACTGCCTTAAACTGGCAGCATACTCACTGCTGCCATCAGGAAGAAGGTGTAGAAGCCTTGGGACTGTCACCACCGGGTGAAGAAACCATTATTCCCCCTCAATCACCAGACTCTTGAGGCAGAGGGGATGACTTCACTCTGCTTCACTTGTCCCTTCACTGACTCACTTTCAAGGACTGTTTTCTTTTATATTTGCTTTTATATTTTGTTGTCTTTTGCACACTGGTTGTTTGTCCATCCTGTTGGGTGCGGTCTTTCATTGATTCTGTTGTTTCTCGGATTTACTGAGTCTGCACTCAAGAAAATGAATCTCAGAATTCTATATGGTGACACATTTGTACTTTGATCATAAATTTACTTTGAACTTTGAAATAATAGCGGTTGAAATAACAAGGAAGCCAGCCATTAGTGACTAGAGATATAAACTACTATAATCCATTACTTGGCCTCCACAGCTGTCCATGGCAATAAATTCCACAGATTCTCTACCCTCTGGCTAAATAGGTTCCTCTCTTCTGTGTTTTAAAAGGACATAGCTCTATTCTGAGGCCATGCCTTCTGGTCCTAGACTTCCCCACTATAGGAAATATCCTCTCCACATCCATTCGCTAAGTCTTTTAACATTTGATAGGTTACAATGAGATGCTCCTCCTCCCATTCTTCTAAACTCCAGCGAATCCAGGCCCAGTGCTATCAAACACTCCTCATATGTTAACCTTTTTATTCCCTGGATAATTCTTGTGAACCGCTACTGGACCCCCTCCAAGGCCAGCATATCCTTTCTGCTATAAGTGGTCCAACACTACGCACAATACTCCAAGTACGGTTTGACAATTGCCTTACAAATTCTCCCATTCTTACTCTTGTATTGTAATCATCTTGAAATGAATGCTAACGTTGCATTTGCCTTCCTTACCACTGACTCAACCTGCAAGTTAACATTTAGGAAATTCTGCACAACGACTTACAAGTCCCTTTGCGCCTCAGAGTTTTAAAATTTTCTCCTCATATAGATCATAGTCTATGTCTTTATTTCTTCTGCCAAAGTGCGTGACCATACACTTCTCTGCACTATATTCCATCTGCCACTCATTGTCCATTCTCCCAATCTGTCCAAATCTTTCTGCAGGCTCCCTGCTTCCTCAACACTACCTGCCCCTCCACTTACCTTTGTATCATCTGCAAACTTTGCCACAAAGCCATCAATTCTGTCATCCTATAATGTGAAAAGAAGCGGTCCCAATACTGACAGCTGTGAACACCACTTGTCACTGGCAGCAAATCAGGCTACATCTAAAAAGCAGGAGTTCCCAATGTGGTCCACAGACCCTTCAGGTAATGGTAAGGGTCCATGGCACAAAAACAGTTGTGAACCCCTGTTGATGTTACACTTGAAGCTGATGAAGGATCTTGGGCTGAGACTAGAAACCAATCAAGGCTCTTGGCCTGAAATATTGACTGTTTATCTCCCTCGATGGATACTGCCTGGCTTGCTGAGTTCCTCCAACATACTGTGTGTTGCTCAAGGTTTCCAGTATCTGCAGAATCTCGTGTTTAGCAATAATATGTCAACCGCAGTAAACTGAAACATCTCCAAGTACTCCACAGAAGTGTAGTCAGGCATCGATCGTGTGGATAGCCAGAGGCTTTTTCCCAGGGCTGAAATGGCTGCCACAAGAGGGCACAGGTTTAAAGTGCTTGGGAGTAGGTACAGAGGAAATGTTAGGGGTAAGCTTTTTTACACAGTGGTGAGTGCGTGGAATGAGCTGCCGGCAACGGTGGTGGAGGCGGATACAATAGGGTCTTTTAAGAGACTTTTGGATAGGTACATGGAGCTTAGGAAAACAGAGAGCTATGGGTAGGCCTAGTAATTTCTAAGGTAGGGACATGTTCGACACAACTTTGTGGGCCGAAGGGCTTGTATTGTGCTGTAGGTTTTCTATGTTTCTAAAAGTTGGCATTAAGCCAAAATGAGTAGGATCCAATATCTTGGTAAAGGATACTTTTTTAAGGAATGCCTTAAAGTGGGAAAGAGAAAGGTGGAGCTTTTTAGGAAGTGCATTAAGAGTTTTGTCTCAAAGTAAGAAAGCCTCCCCATCAAAGCTTAAAGCATTGTTGCAGTCAGCAAGTTACTCTTTTCAAGTTGACCTGAACTTGAATTAAATACAGTTCTTTAAATGCGTTTCACTGTGTTTTGATGTGCATGTGACACATAAAGCTAATCTTTTTCTTCAATCTGTAGTTTTCTCTGGTATTTCTTCCATCATGGAGTAATGCTGCTTGAGGGAAAATTTTGTGAAATTGTGTGATTCCATGTCTAAAAGATGTATAACTATTGTGCTTATATGACACCTTGGCAGTTTTACTGGTGACGGTAACACCAAGGTTAAGTTACTGCACTTATCATCCAGAAATCTGGACTAACAGTTGAACATCATGAATTCAAATCCCACTATAGCAGAAAGGCAATTTAATTTAGCTTCTCCGACTGATTTTGTTTTTAGGGAAAAGCTAGCAATGCTGACCATGAAGTAGAGATTGTCATCAAAACCCTTCTGGGTTTGATTTCTGCTGCTGTCTGTAAGCACAGAGTTTGTAAGTTTTTTCCGTGGCCATGTGGGTTTCCTCCAGGTGCTGCGGTTTCCTCCCACATTCCAAAGATGTACGGTTAGCGTTAGTAAGTATTTTGCCGCTAGAAGCATGGTGACACTTGCACGCTACCCCCAGCACGATCCTCGACTCTCAGACTTCCTTCTTCGAATCAAACCCGAAGCAGGATTTCTGCCCTTTTAAATCTGCCGTGCTGCACTGCCCGACGTCACACGCCTGCGCAGTCCCGCCTCTATTGTAATCTATTGTGTCAAGAAACCTTCCTGAGCACACCTTTGTCAATGCCTTTTATAATCTCATAATCTTATAATCTATTGTGTCAAGAAACCTTCCTGAGCACACCTAACAAACTCCACCCCATCAGAATCCCTTGCTCTAGGGAGATGCCAATCGATATTTGGAAATTTAAATCTCCCGCCACAACAACTCTGCTATTAATACACCTTTCCAGGATATGTTTCCCTATCTGCTCCTCGATATCCCTGTTACTATTGGGCAGCCTATAAAAAACACCCAGTTGAGTTATTGACCCCTTCCTGTTCCTATCCTTCATCCATAGAGACTCCATAGACAATCCCTCCATGACGTCCACCTTTTCTGCAGCCATGACACTATCTCTAATCAACAGTGCAATTATATTTAAGCATTAAATATAAGGAAACCTACATAAATTATTTACTAGATTAACTGGTTTACCCAAAGAAAATATTTTCCCCAATATTAATTTAATATTATTTCACTAGAGAATCAATGATACATGGGTTTATGTATTTTCAGGTGATTATTAATTTCAAAATTTTAGATGGAACTCGATAAAACTTTAGATCCCTCAGGGATAAAGGGGGAAAGCATGCCTGGAGTCAGAAGAGGAAGTGGAGGTCCTTTGTTTCAGTGTTCACCAGGGAGCGGGACCTTAATGAATGTGAGGTCAGTGTAGAACACAGTGCATACTATTTACTGTGTAACAATGAAGCGCGGTGAGATTAAGAAAGAGGCAGCATTGAAGCTTTTGAAAGACATTAGAACAAATAAGGCCCCAGGGCCAGATGGGATATACCCCAGGTTACCACGGGGAGCGAGGAAAGAGATTGCTGAGGCTTTGGAGCTGATCTTTGCATCTTTACTGCTTACAGGAGTAGCACCAGAGGATTGGAGGATGGCAAATGATGTAGCTTTGTACAAGAAGGTTAAGATGATAATCTTGGGAATTATACAGCAGGGAGTCTTATGTCAATGTTGGGCAAACTAATGAAGCATTTGGAGAGGAACAGACTTATTAGGGACAGTCAACATGGCTTTGTGAGTGGCAAACCATGCCTTATGAGCATGACTGAATATTTTGAGGATGTAACAAAGCACATTGATGAAGGTAGAGCAGTGGATATGATATATATGGATTATAGTATATTATTTGATGAGTTTCCCCATTATAGGCTCATTCAGAAAGTCAGGAGGCATGGGATCCAAGGAAACCCGGCTGTGTGGATTCAGAATTGGTTTGTCCACAGAAGGCAGAGGGTAGCTGTAGCTGGAGCATGCTCTGACTGGAGGTCGGTGACCAGTAGTGTGCTGCACGGATCAGTTCTGAGAACCGTGCTCTTTGTGACTCAGATAAGGAAGTAGAAGGGTGCAGAAGTAAGTTTGGAGATGACACAAAGGTTGGTGAAGTTGTGAAAAGTGTAGAAGGTTGTCATGCATTGCAACAGGACATTGACACAATGCAGAGCTGGGCTGAAAATTGGCAAATGGAGTTCCATCCAGAAAAATGTCAATTGATATACTTTGCTAAGAATCCTCCATTAATCTTGTACTTTGCCTTCAAGTTCAACCTTACAAAGTGAAGGGACAGAGAGATCTTACAGTCCAAGCCTGTAGATCCCTCAAAATTATCACGTAAGTTGATAGGGTGGTCAAGAAGGCCTCTGGTATGTTGGCCTTGATTAGTTAGGGGATTGAGTTCAAGGGCTATGAGGTAATTTTGCAGCTCTATAAAACTCTGGTATAACCACACTTGGAGTATTGTGTTCATTTCTGGTCACCTCACTATGGAAAAGATGTAGAAGCATTAGAAAAGATGCAGAAAAAAATTTAAAAGAATGCTGCCTATTCTAGAGAACATATCTTATGAGGAACAGTAAAGAGAACTGGGGCTTTTCTCTTTGGAACGAAACAGGATGAGAGACAAATTGAAGGCCTACAAGAGGAGAGGCTGTACTTGACTTGGTATTGGGAAATGAACCTGGTCAGGTGTCAGATCTCTCTATGGGAGAGCATTTTAGAGATAGTGATCATAATTCTATCTCCTTTACATAGCATTGGAGAGAGATAGGAACAGACAAGTTAGAGAAACGTTTAATTGGAATAGGGGGAATTATGAGGCAGGATCTTGGAAGCTTAAGTTGGGAACAGATGTTCTCAGGGAAAGGTACGAAAGAAATGTGGCAAATGTTCAGGGGATATTTGTGTGGAGTTCTGCATAAGTACATTCCAATGAGACAGGGAAAGGATGGTAGGATACAGGAACCGTGGTGTACAAAGGCTGTAGTAAATCTAGTCAAGAAGAAAATAAAAGGTTCAGAGAGCTAGGTAATGTTAGAGATCTAGAAGATTATAAGGCTAGCAGGAAGGAACTTAAGAATGAAATTAGGAGAGCCAGAAGGTGCCATGAGAAGGCCTTAGCGGGCAGGATTAAGGAAAACCCCAAGGCATTCTACAAGTATGTGAAGAGCAAGAGGATAAGATGTGAAAGAATAGGACCGATCAAGTGTGACAGTGGGAAAGTGTGTATGGAACCGGCGGAAATAGCAGAGGTACTTAATGAATAATTTACTTCAGTATTCACTATGGAAAAGGATCTTGGTGATTGTATTGATGACTTGCAGCAGACTGAAAAGCTTGAGCATGTAGATATTAAGAAAGTGGATGTGCTGGAGCTTTTGGAAAGCATCAAGTTGGATAAGTTGCCAGGACCGATGAGATGCACCCCAGCCTACTGTGGGAGTCAAGGGAGGAGATTGCTGAGCCACTGGCAATGATCTTTGCATCATCAAAGGGGACAGGAGAGGTTCTGGAGGATTGGAGGGTTGTGGATGTTGTTCCCTTATTCAAGAAAGGGAGTAAGGATAGCCCAGGAAATTATAGACCAGTGAGTCTTACTTCAGTGATTGGTAAGTTGACGGAGAAGATCCTGAGAGGCAGGATTTATGAACATTTGGAGAGGTATAATATGATTAGGAATAGTCGGCATGGCTTTGTCAAGGGCAGGGCCTTACGATCCTGATTGAATTTTTTGAGGATGTGACTAAACACATTGATAAAGGTAGAGCAGTAGATGTAGTGTATATGCATATCAGCAAGGCATTTGATAAGGTACCTCATGCAAGGCTTATTGAGAAAGTAAGGAGGCATGGGATCCAAAGGGATATTGCTTTTTGGATCCAGAACTGGCTTGCCCACAGAAGGCAAAGAGTGGTTGTAGACGGGTCATATTCTGCATGGAGGTCGGTGACCAGTGGTCTGCCTCAGGGATCTGTTCTGGGACCCTTACTCTTCGTGATTTTGATAAATGACCTGGATGAGGAAGTGGAGGGATGGGTTAGTAAGTTTGCTGATGACACAAAGGTTGGGGGTGTTGTGGATAGTGTGGAGGGCCGTCAGAGGTTGCAGCGGGACATTGATAGGATGCAAAACTGGGCTGAGAAGTGGCAGATGGAGTTCAGCCCAGATAAGTGTGAGGTGGTTAATTTTGATCGGTCAAATATGATGGCAGAATATGGTATTAATGGTAAGACTCTTGGCAGTGTGGAGGATGTGAAAGATCTTGGGGGTCTGAGTCCATAGGATACTCAAAGCTGCTACACAGGTTGACTCTGTGGTTAAGAAGGAGTATTGGTCTTCATCAATCGTGAAATTGAATTTAGGAGCCGAGAAGTAATGTTGCAGCTATATAGGACCCTGGTCAGACCCCACTTGGACTACTGTGCTCAGTTCTGGTCGCCTCACTACAGGAAGGATGTGGTAACCATAGGAAGGGTGCAGAGGATATTTACAAGGATGTTCCCTGGATTGGGGAGCATGCCTTATGAGAATAGGTTGAGTGAACTCAGTCTTTTCACCTTGGAGCGACGTAGGATGAGAGGTGACCCGATACAGGTGTATAAGATGATGAGGGGCATTGATCATGTGTATAGTCAGAGGCCTTTTCCCAGGGCTGAAATGGCTGCCACAAGAGGGCACTGGTTTAAGGTGCTTGGGAGTAGATACAGAGGAGATGTCGGGGTAAGTTTATTACACAGAGAGTGGTGAGTGCGTGGAATGGGCTGCCAGCAACGGTGGTGGAGGCGGAAACAATATGGTCTTTTAAGAGACTTTTGGATAGGTATATGGAGCTTAGAAAAATAGAGGACTATGGGTAACCGTAGTAATTTCTAAGGTAGGGACATGTTTGGCACAACTTTGTGGGCCAAAGGGCCTGTATTGTGCAGTAGGTTTTCTATGTTCTACGTTTCTAAAAAGCAGTAGATATACTGAATTTGAGTAGAATCGCGAAATGATGGAAGATATAAAGTCCTAGGATTATAGGTGGGGGTATTGATGATTACATCAGGGGCAAGAGAAACCTGTAATACTCCATTCCTCTAAGTACCAGAGGTTACAGGTTTGAAAAGTGATGCTGAAATATTCTTGGTAAGTTGCTGCAGGGCATTTTGTAAATAGTATGCACACTGTTTCCATTTTGATATTTTTGGGATCTTTTAAATAGTACTCACTACACTGATATATGAATATTTACAGACATCTTGTTAAACTGGGTACTTCTGAGAGAATGTATCTGTTCTAGTTCAACAGTCCCCAACCACTTGGCTGCAAAGTATGTGCTAGCGGGCCGTGAGGAAACGATATGAGTCAGCTGCACCTTTCCTCATTCCCTGTCACGCACTGTTGATCTTGAACATAGGGTTGCCAACTGTCCCGTATTTGCCGGGACATCCTGTATATTGGGCTAAATTGGTTTGCCCCATACAGAATCGCCCTTGTCCCATATTTCCCCCGCTAAAGTAGAGCATTCCTGTGAAACCTTTTGTGCCGAAATGGCGTAAAGTGAAGAAGCAGTTACCATTAATTTATATGGGGGAAAATTTTTGAGCATTCCCAGACCCAAAAAATAACCTACCAAATCATACCAAGTAACATATAAAACCTAAAATAACACTAACATATTGTAAAAGCAGGAATGATATGATAAATACACAGCCTATATAAAGTAGAAATAATATATGTACAGTATAGTTGGGAAGATGAAGGCAAAACCGATTTGTGGGGAAAAAATTGGCACTTACGCGCATGCGCATGTCACGCATGGCCATGGTAGTCTTTCCTGGGGTAAAGTGTCCCGGGACGTGACTGCTACTTTTGTCCCTTATTTGGGAGTGAGAAAGTTGGCAACCCTAACTAAAAGACATGTTGACGTGAGTTTAACCCTACTTGGACACCCCCCCCCCCACCGGTCGGCCGGACCACAAGGATATTGTCCATATTAAACTGGTCCGCGGTGCAAAAAAAGGTTGGGGACCCCTGTTCTATTTGGTGTCAAGCTTGTGTTACAGTTAAACCCATGTGGGTAAGTGAAAGGGGTAAGGACATTAAGGACAAGGTTTACATCAGTGATGGGTCCAGAAGGCAGGTCTAACTGGTCAATCTTACCCCGCTACACCTACAAGAGGAGAGGCTGTACTTGATCTGATATTGGGAAATGTATTTGGTCAGGTGTCAGATCTCTCAGTGGGAGAGCATTTTGGAGACAGTGATTACAATTCTATCTCCTTTACCATAGCATTGGAGGGGGATAGGAACAGACAAGTTAGGAAAGTATTTCACTGGAGTAAGGGGAAATAGGCTATCTGGCAAGAACTTGGAAGCATAAATTGGCAACAGGTGTTCTCAGGGAAATGTATGGAAGAAATGTGGCAAATGTTCAGGGGATATTTGCGTGGGGTTCTGTGTAGGTACGTTCCAATGAGACAGGGAAAGGATGGTAGGATACAGGAACCGTGGTGTACAAAGGCTGTTGTAAATCTAGTCAAGAAGAAAAGAAGAGCTTACGAAAGGTTCAAAAAACTAGGTAATGATAGAGATTTAGAAGATAAGGCTAGCAGGAAGGAGCTTAAGAAAGAAGTTAGGAGAGCCAGAAGAGGCCATGAGAAGGCCTTGACGGACAGCATTCTACATGTATGTGAAGAGCAAGAGGATAAGACAGGAGAGAATAGGACCAATCAAGTGAGACAGTGGAAAAGTATGTATCGAACCAGAGGAGATAGCAGAGGTACTTATTAAGTACTTTGCTTCAGTATTCACTACGGAAAAGGATCTTGGCAATTGTAGCAATGACATGGGGAGCACAGAGAGGGCACAAGTTTAAGGTGCTTGGAAGTAGGTATAGAGGAGATGTCAGGGGTAAGTTTTTTTACGCAGAGAGTGGTGAGATCGTGGAATGGGCTGCCGGCGATGGTGGTGGAGGCAGAAACGATATGGTTTTTTAAGAGGCTCCTGGACAGGTACATGAAGCTCAGATAAATAGAGGGCTATAGGAAACCCCAGGAAATTTCTCAGGTAAACTAATGTTCAGCACAGCTTTGTGGGCTGAAGGGCCTGTATTGTGCTGTAGGTTTTCTGTGTTTCTGAATTATATGTCCGGATAGCAGTCACACCTGAAAGTGTTTTAATTGTAGCCAAGCAATTAATCATTTAACCTAACTCGTGATGCTGAAGTAATGATAACAACTTTAGTTTTATCTTGCTCCTATTGTAGTGTAGCAGATGTTTTTATTCTTGTCACAATCCCAGAGGACATCTCTTCCATGTGATGTTATTGAACACTCGTGGCTAGCTCATCTTTTAGTTGTTTGCAAAGCAAAAACATAGGAAATTTGTTAGCATGGGGGTTACCGTACAATTACAGTGCCAGTGACCCAGGTTCAATTCCGCTGCTGTCTGTAAGAGGTTTCTACGTTCTCCCCGTGACTGCATGGGTCTCTTCCGGATACTCCGGTTTCCTCACAAATTTCAAAGACATGGGTTAGTAGGTTAATGGGTATAACTGGGCAGTGCAGGCTCATTGGGACAGAAGGGGTTATTACTGTGGTGTATTTCTAAATAAATTAACTATTGAAATAATAATTCTAAATACTTTTTATTAGAGAGTTTTAAATGTTCCACGTCATGGTATGCTAACATTGCATTATTTTTTCCTCAAGGTCTGGAAGGGGTAGGAAATTGAGTGGCGATCAAATAACCTTGCCTACCACGGTTGATTATTCATCTGTTCCCAAACAGGTATCCATTTTGAAAAATAGTCTCACCCAGAAATAATCTTAATATATTGCTTATATTGCTGTTACTTGGTGTAAATGATAGGAATTTGCAAATTAATTTAAATTGATTTTAATAGAAAGAATTTTCCACAGAGCTAAATATTCTTATTTTGGAATCTATGGAAATGTTAATATTTTTCACAATTATGAATGGTAGTGAATTAATTTTTTGAAGATAAACATGCAGGATGAAGTTGCCTTTGCTAAAATAATGCTTCAGTGAGCACACGTAAGTGAGTGGTCCAAAGTTCTGTGTTCTATGTTAAAGTGAATAATGCAGGTATTTCTTGCACTTCAGCCTTTTGACGGTTCTCTTAATTTGCAAATGAACTTGTGTATGGACATTCCTTCTGGAAGAGAAGTCTGAGACTTGATAGAAAAGTATAAAAATTTGAATGTAATGTTACAAGAAAAAGTTTGTGAACCCTTTGCAACTACCTGTTTTCCGCATTAATTACTCATAAAATGTGGTCTGGTCTTCATCTAAGTCACAATAATAGATAAACACAATCTGCCTAAACTGATAACACACATACTGAGTAGACCACTTAAATAATCAGTCTCGGCTACAAAAGCATTTCTAAAGTCCTGAGTGTTCGTCAGTCCACAGTTAGAGAAATTGTCTGCAAGTGGAGGAAACTCAGTACTGTTGCTATTTCCCCTAGGAGTGGGCGTTCTGCAAAGATCACACCAGGAGCACAATTTGCAATGCTGAAGGAAGTGAAAAAGAACCCAAGTATAACATCAAAAAACCTGCAGAAATTTCTAGAACTTGCTAAAGTCTCTGTTCATGTGTCCACTATAAGAAAAACACTGAACAAGAATGGTGTTCATGGAAGGACACCACAGAGGAAACCACTGTCCTCCAAAAGAAATATTATTGCATGTCTCAAGTTGGCAAAAGACCACCTGGATGTTCCACAACCGTTCTGGGGCAATGTTCTGTGGACAGATGAGACAAAAGTTGAACTTTTTGGCAGAAATGTACATTGCTGTGTTCGGAGGAAAAAAGGCACCGCACTCCAACACCAAAACCTCATCCCAATTGAAAAGCACAGTGGAAGGAGCATCGTGGCTTGGGGTTGCTTTGCTGCCACAGGGCCTGGACAGCTTGCAATCATTGGGGGAAGAATGAACTCAAAATTGTATCAAGACATTTTATAGGAGAATGTCAGGGTAGCAGTCTGTCACCTGCTGCTTAATACAAGTTGGATGATGCAACAAGACAATGAGTAAATCAACAGCAGAATGGTTTTAAAAGAAGAAAATTTGTGTTTTGGAATGGCTAAGTCAGAACAATTGCCAATTAACCCACCAACCGGTGCGTCTGTGGACTGCGGGAGGAAACTGAAGCACCCAGAGGAAACCCACGCGGTCACAGGGAGAACGTACAAACGGCGGGAACTGTTGTTTGCCCTTCCCACTTTTTTCATAGCATATTAAATATCTATCAGGAACAATGAATGAGGATTGGATTCATTTCATAATTATTGTGAGTTGTGTAGGAATATCTCATTCCATTTTGTGCCAATGCCTCATTGAATGTTGAAAGCAAGTATTGAGGAAAGGAGGGGAAACACTAGAGCGATATCTCATCGTGCAAGGTGCTTAGAATAGCCATGCTTGGAGAGATTGAATTGGAGTTGGAAGTGGATTGGTGGGGTGATCTAAGATGCCGTAGGATGGGAAAAGGAGAATTATTTTGATGGAAGCAGCTCCATGTTTCCTGACACAGTAGAGTTGCCCAGTACAGGCTTTTCAGCCTGGAAAGCAAGAAATGTTAACTGGGAATAACATTGTTGAAAGTTAATTCCATGACATTATTTTAAATGTTGCTTTCACTACACTTGTCTCCATGCCTCCCCTTCTTAAAGTCTACCTATTTCATTTTTTGTCCTTGTGCATACTCATTAGGAACTCCTGTTAATTTTTTTTATAACATCCACTATATTTATCATCTTTTGTGCTAGTTTGCATGCTGTTATCTTTTTCTTCTCTCTCGTATATTTTCTGCTGGCCAAATCATGCTCAAGGGGAGTGCTGCTCTTAATTTCCCCATTCCTGTTCTTGCTCGTTTGGCTGGCTTGTAGCATCCTGGATTTCAAGTTATGTGATCTGGATGGCAGTAGAGTCTCTATGACAGAGGAAACCTTAATCCCCTTGCTCTACTGCCTGTCAAATGTGTGGCTTATTTAATAATTAAATAGCTTTGTCATTTTGACAAGTATTAGCACTGAAATAATAACAAAAAATTAAAGACATTGAAGTCAACATGTTTTAAAATATAAATTTAACAATTTATTTTGGTTTGGTTTAATTTTTTTTAACTGTTTACTTGAAAGAACTTTGACTCTTTCTTCCACCCCCCCGCCCACCCAAACTGTAGTGCTAAAATCTCCAATGAAATTAAATGTAGTGGGTTTTCAGTGCTGAAATGGTGTAAAATGTTAGGGAATGTCGGCACAGCTGGGCTTTCCAGTTCCCTTCATAAGAGGTCAGTAGCAGAGTGTTGCTAGCAGATTAGGTATTCCGAGCATCCTTGTTTTATGTGCAGGAGATAGATAGGCTTAGCAGCTTTTGTTACCTGGTGCAATCTTTTTAATGTAATTTTTAAAGAACAAGATGGATATGAAAAATCTATAAAATAAGCTGTTTAACAAAAATTATGAAGGTGACTCAGGAACGGCTTCTTCCCCTCTGTCATCTGATTTCTGAATAGACATTGATTCCATGAACGCTACCTCACTACTTTTTATTTCTATTTTTGCACTACTGATTTAATTTAACTATTTAATATACATCTACTTACTGTAATTCATGTCTTTTTTCTATTATTATATATTACATTGTAAAGCTGCTGCAAAGACAATAAACTTCACAAAATATGCCAGTGATACTAAACCTGATTCTGATTATTGCCCAGCCTGCAAAACTTTCCACATCAGTATTGTTCAGTTGGCAGTTGACAGCAATGATATTTTTGCCTATTCCATGAAACTGAAGCAAGTTGAAACATGTACCGCTCATGGTATCCACAAATTAACCATTCTTGGACAAAGGCCAGACATACTTGCCCCCGCCCACCCCCTCCTCCCTCCTCCATGCACTCATCAACCGACACACACACAAAATACACGTAACAAATTCTTGGGAGTAAGGTCATTTGAGCTGAAGAATCTCCACGATTTGGCTACTTAAACTACTTTGTGGAGCCAGATGATTTAAACCATTGAGGCTTAATATAGATGGTGTGAGTTTTCTCTTAGATGTAGTTTCCAAAGAAATTATTGGTATTATCTGTTGCCTGATGGCTGGGCACGTGGCCAAGTGGTTAAGGCATTCGTAGTGACCTGAAGGTCGTGAGTTTGAGTCCCAGCCGAGGCAGCGTGTTGTGTCCTTGAGCAAGACACTTAATCACACATTGCTCTGCGACGACACTGGTGCCAAGCTGTGTCGGCCCTTGCCCTTCCCTTGGACAACATCGGTGTCATGGAGAGGGGAGATTTGCAGCATGGGGAACTGCCGGTCTTCCATACAACCTTGCCCAGGCCTGCGCCCTAGAGAGTGAAGACTTTCCAGGCGCAGATCCATGGTCTCGCAAGACTAACAGATGCCTTTATTAATGGCTGGAAGATGAATATTGTCTGATCATTAATTTTCACAGAGAATTGTTCATTCACATTATTTAAAACCAACCCTGAATAGAAGCCCTTAACTCAGATTTGCCATTGTTGCTCTTGACATTCCTCAGCAAAATGGCATTTACAAAGGAGACAAATACCTTGCAGAATCATCTGCAGGTGGCATTGCAGTGACCATTAGGCTCTCGGGTCAGGAGGCTGCAGGGTAAATGCATTTTGCGGAGAATAAATACAAAGTTTTGTTACGTGAAGATCTGAAAGCCAGAATCAGTTGATATGATAAAAGTGTTCTCAATTCTGGGAGTCCTTGTTCAGTCTGTCTGAGAAGTGTATGGAGTCAGCATTCATGCTGTGTGTCTGAGAGAAGTTCACTTGTTGTAGTTATGAGGCAATTACCTGCTGTGTTGGTGTTCTAAGCAACATTTCTCTTTGCCAACTTTTTAACAGCCTATTTAGCAGCTGCTTGTCTGTTGAGGACCATATCTTTAATGTGGCAAAGTTTGAAAATTATACTTGCTTGGTAATAATCTTGTATTTGAGCTTGCAAAATTTGAATCTTTACATACATGAAAAAAGCTTTTATATACACACACTGAGTGTATGTTCATGGTCTTCTGCTGTAGTCCATCCACTTCAAGATTCGACGTGTTGTGCGTTCAGAGATGTCCTTCTGTACACAGCTGTTGTAACGCATGGTTATTTGAGGTACTCTCACCTTCCTGTCAGCTTGAACCAGTCTGGCCATTCTCCCTGGCCTCTCATTAACAGGACGTTTTTGCCCACTGAACTGGATTTATTTTATTCATTATGATTTTGGATATAAATGAATATGGCACAATTAAGTATGATAGCACAGTAAGGGGTCTTGTTGATAGTGAAGCAGGTTGCTCTGAATTGCAAAGATATCTTGATTCATTAGGGAGATAGGCTGAGGAGTGGCAAATGATTTCAGCCTGGATAAATGTGAGGTGAAACATTTTCGATATTCAAAACAGGGTAGGATTTAAATATTAAATGGCAGAACACTGATAAGTTTTATGGAACAGAGACTTGGGAGTACAAGTGCACCATTCACTGAAAGTGGGCAGAATAGTGAAGAAGGCTTTTAGCACTCTAGTTTTCATTTGTCAGGGTACTGAGCTTTGGAGTAGAGACATTTTGTTGCAGTTGGTGAGGCCTTACTTGGAGTACTGTGTACAGTTTTGGTCACCGTGTTGTAAGAAAGATATTGTCAATTTGGAGATGGTGCAGAAGTGATTTATGAGGATGCTGGCTGCACTAGAGGGTTTGAGATCTAGGGAGAGTTTGGCCACGCTGGATCTTTATTCGTTGGACAGAGAAGAATGAGACCTGATCTCGTAAAGGTTTATAAAATCATGAAGGGTGTGGATCAAGTGGATGGTCATAGTCTTTTCCTTAGGGTTGGGAGCCTAGATACTAGATAAGAGAGGAGCGATTTAAAAAGGATTTGAGAATTAACTTCTTTACACAGAGAGTAGTGACGTAAATGGAACAAGCTGTCTGAGGAAGTGGTTGAGTTGGGTACATTTGCAACATTAAAGAAGCATTTTGTTAGGTACACCAAGAGCAGGGGTTTGGGTGGTGACGGGGGTTTATGGGCCTACCACCAGCAACTGAGATGAGCAGTTGCAAATGTCTCCTGTGGTCGGCATGGACTAGTTGGGCTGAAGGACCTGTTTCTGTGCTGTGTTACTGTGACTCTTTTTCAAAGTCCAGAGTAAGTTTATTATTGAAGTATGTATATGTCTTCATATACAACCCTGAGATTCATTTTCTTGTCGGCATACTCAGTAAATCCATGTGAGAATCAATAAAAGAGAACAGCAATGTGGGTGTTCAACCTGTGTGTAAAGACAACAGACTGTGTAAATACAAAAATAAATAAATAAACAATAAATATCAAGAACATGAGATAAAGAGTCCTTGAAGGCCAGCCCATGAGTTGTGGGAACATTTCAATGATGGTGCAAGTGAGGTTGAGTGACGTGATCCCCTTTGGTTCAAGAGCCTGATGTTTGAGGGGTAATAACTCATCTTGAATTGTATCATACAGCTTTATTATTTACCAGTGATTTGCAAATGTCACAAAGTTAGCCATTTCTTACAAATGAAAATTCTTTCACAAATATTTGTTCACCTTTCATATTGATTGATTGATATCCTTTGCTTTGATTATGGGTAGGAGAGGTGTGCAGGATGACAACAGAACTTAGTGTGTGGTATTTCTTTGGGAATAACATGTTTAAAATTGACATTCTTTGCGATGGACTTTGAAAGAAGGTTTTTCCTTTTTGGAAGAGAGTATAATCTGATAAGGGAGTCCTTAATGTAATGCTGTTTTTTTTATTATAACATTGGATTAGATTTGTTGCTCAATTATGTCTTTCCCAGTCCTTGCTAATCCTGTAACGTAAACAACAGGAGTTCTGCAGATGCTGGAAATTCAAGCAACACACATCAAAGTTGCTGGTGAAGGCCAGGCAGCATCTCTAGGAAGAGGTACAGTTGACGTTTCAGGCCGAGACCCTTCGTCAGGACTAACTGAAGGAAGTGTTAGTAAGAGATTTGAGAGGGGGAGGGGGAGATCCAAAATGATAGGATGAGACAGGAGGGGGAGGGATGGAGCCAAGAGCTGGACAGGTGATTGGCAAAGAGGATATGAGAGGATCGTGGGACAGGAGGTCCGGGAAGAAAGACGGGGGTGGGGGAAACCCAGAGGATGGGCAAGGGGTATAGTCAGAGGGACAGAGGGAGAAAAAGGAGAGAGAGAGAAAGAACGTGTGTATATAAATAAATAACGGATGGGGTACGAGGGGGAGGTGGGGCATTAGCGGAAGTTAGAGAAGTCAATGTTCATGCCATCAGGTTGGAGGCTACCCAGACAGAATACAAGGTGTTGTTCCTCCAACCTGAGTGTGGCTTCATCTTTACAGTAGAGGAGGCCGTGGATAGACATGTCAGAATGGGAATAGGATGTGGAATTAAAATGTGTGACCACTGGGAGATCCTGCTTTCTCTGGCGGACAGAGCGTAGGCGTTCAGCAAAGCGGTCTCCCAGTCTGCGTCGGGTCTCGTCAATATATAGAAGGCCACATCGGGAGCACCGGACGCAGTATATCACTCCAGTCGACTCACAGGTGAAGTGTCGCCTCACCTGGAAGGACTGTCTGGGGCCCTGAATGGTGGTAAGGGTCGTGGATAGACATGTCAGAATGGGAATGGGATGTGGATCCCTTACCACCATTCTGGGCCCCAGACAGTCCTTCCAGGTGAGGCGACACTTCACCTGTGAGTCAACTGGGGTGATATACTGCGTCCGGTGCTCCCGATGTGGCCTTCTATATATTGGCGAGACCTGACGCAGACTGGGAGACCGCTTTGCTGAACGCCTACGCTCTGTCCGCCAGAGAAAGCAGGATCTCCCAGTGGCCACACATTTTAATCCCACATCCCATTCCCATTCTGACATGTCTATCCACGGCCTCCTCTACTGTAAAGATGAAGCCACATTCAGGTTGGAGGAACAAAACCTTATATTCCGTCTGGGTAGCCTCCAACCTGATGGCATGAACATTGACTTCTCTAACTTCTGCTAATGCCCCACCTCCCCCTCGTACCCCATCTGTTATTTATTTATATACACACATTCTTTCTCTCACTCTCCTTTTTCTCCCTATGTCCCTCTGACTATACCCCTTGCCCATCCTCTGGGTTCCCTCCCCCTTGTCTTTCTCCCCAGACCTCCTGTCCCATGATCCTCTCATATCCCCTTTTGCCAATCACCTGTCCAGCTCTTGGCTCCATCCCTCCCCCTCCTGTCTTCTCCTCTCATTTTGGATCTCCCCCTCCCCCTCCCACTTTCAAATCTCTTACTAACTCTTCCTTCAGTTAGTCCTGACGAAGGGTCTCGGCCTGAAACGCCGACTGTACCTCTTCCTAGAGATGCTGCCTGGCCTGCTGTGTTCACCAGCAACTTTGATGTGTAATCCTGTAATGTATTGCTGTAATCCGTCCAATGATCCTGATTCTGAAAAGTGCCAGTGGAATACCAGAGCTTTGGAGGAATGGGGGTGGTGAACTGAATAGCTACTATTTCACTGAGCTAACTTCTCCCTAATTTTTCAAAGCAGTGTTCCATTTATTGAAATCTTTGTGGAGAAACTATGGTTTCAACATCAGAAAGTTTTCTGATCACATGATAAGGAGGAGGTTTATTTAGAGTTTGCGATTTGTTTTTAATTTAAAGTGTGTGCTTTTTTTTGTATACCTTCCAAGCCTGAAGTAGAAGAATGGAGCTCCTGGGATGAAGATGGTCCAACCAGTATTAGGATTGAAGGAGGTAATGGCAATTTGACAACACAACAAAATGGCCCTGGAGAGCCTGAAGAACCTGATTATTTTAAGGATATGACACCAAACATCCGAAAACCTCAAAAGGTGAGTGTTTTTATTTTTAAAAAAGCTGCATGAAATTTCCATGAAAATTACTGTAAAATTACTGGCTGGCTGGTGGCGCAGTGGCATCAGCGCCGGATTTCAGAGCAAAGGCTCCCGAGTTTGAATCCAAGTCGGGCCAACCCCGAGCACGTTTTCCATCCGTGCCGGGTTGAGCGTCGAGCTAGCCACTCGGTCTCGTAAAAAACAAGGGTCAAGTCAGGAACGTTCATATCGTGACCCGGTTAATCCGGAAGGAGACCAATCCTGACACTACACGCCAGACGAGAATGGCTGACTGTCTGGTGTGACACGCTAGGAAGGGACTGTAAAATTTCAAACATTTTCTTTTGCTATTTGGTTTATTACATGTACTGTGTTACAGTGGAAAACATTTGTTTTTTTTTCCTTGCTAGCCATACAGGTCATTCTAAATATATCCTAAACAAAAGTATATCAGGGTAGTACAAGGGGCATTAACAGAATGCAGGTAGACAAAGTATAAAGGCACCAACAAGGCTGGAAAGTGTCATTGCAGACACTACTTGCCCAGCAAACTGCCTTTTCCAAAAGCTCCCTTCTGGAAAGTGCTATAAGGCTATTAAAACAAGAACTTCATTGCATTTTAATTGTTTCTTCCCCCAAGGCAGTTAATCTGATTCACCATTCTAGTTAGCCCTCCCAACCCCCCTCTATCTACTACCTTTGTCACTGCTCATCACTGAACACCTTGAGCCATTTTTTATAATGCTGCTTAAAATGTAAATAAATCTTGGTATTGATGGATTTATTCACATTTTATTCCATATTTGTACTTTAATCTCTAACTTTACTTTTTATATAATTCTATATAATTGTTAAACGTTGCTGTTTTATTTTGCTGTGCCAACACACGACAGGAAATTCCTAAATATATATGGTTATTAAAGTTGATCCTTCATCTTGAGATCAACAGCTCATCTCTATTGTATAAGAGGTCTGTTCAAGAGTTTTATAAAAATGGGTTAGAAGCTGCCCCTGAGCTTGGGGGTGTGTGTTACCAAGCTTTTGTATCTTCTGCCTGGTGGAATGGGGCAGGGTGGGAGGGGGGTGGGTAGAAGTCCGAATGATCAGGGTGAAAGTGTCTTTGATGATTGCCCTTCCTGGAGTCAGCAGGAAGTGTAGTCAGTCAATGGCAGGGAGGCTGCTTTTTGTGATATTTCATTGACAAGTGTATGTATTTTAAAAACTACTAAAATCCTATTTTATTCAGTATTTTTATGCTTAATCCAATCTAGATTATTATTAAGAAGAAAGAACCTTTACATTTTGGAATCCCAGATGACACCATGGGGTTTTCAAGTAGATTAGCAGCTACGCAAGAAATCCCATTCAGTCAGCCAACAGTAAGTAATTTGAGGACCTCTTCACTTCAACTTTTTCCCAAATGTGTTATAAGAAAAATAAGTGATTCTAGCAATATGCTTCAATGTTTAGAAGAGTAGACTTTTAAATGACTGCAGTGGATTCATTGTGAGAATGCGGTACGTGTGCTTGTGGGCCGATTGATCATGTGGTAAGTTGTATCAGCCTCCGATGTGTGGAAGGACCTCTTGTTTTATGTGGGCTTTCAAGTGTATGTGCTTTTCATCCTTGTGGACTTGGTTTGTCGCTCCCACACTGCATTGTACATTGCCTCATGTTTACTGTGGCTAACATGACTCAGTAAAAGCATATAATCCTTTTAATTTGTTGTCATTTTTGTACTGTGCATAGATAACATAAACCAAGAGTTATTCTGAGCAGCAAACACGAGGGACTCTGCAGATGCTGGAATTTCAAGCAACATACATAAAAGTTGCTGGTGAATGCAGCAGGCCAGGCAGCATCTCTAGGAAGAGGTACAGTGGACGTTTCAGACTGAGACCCTTCATCAGGACGTCCTGACGAAGGGCCTCGGCCTGAAATGTCGACTGTACCTCTTCCTAGAGATGCTGCCTGGCCTGCTGTGGTCATCAGCAACTTTTATGTGTATTGCTTGTTATTCCGAGCAGGAGTATCCTAGTTCTGAATTTCTTTTAACTGTTTAAAGTTTGTTGTATATTTGTCCTTCTGCTCTTTCTAAATGTAGTAAAGCAAAGTAATTGGAATTGAAAGTGAATTTCTTTCGTTTTCTTTAAAAATCTGGGTTATTTGACACAGAGATGTATATTTTGAACATGGGAAGTAAATCTCTTTGTATGTTATAGTTTAATCTTGTGACAAGTGGCCAATTGTTTCAAATTTGGTCACCTTAAGAAAGGAGAGTAAAAGAAAGTGGAATAAGAGATATGAATTGTAGTTTTGGGTTTCATAAAAAAATACTTGCATAATCTGCTTTTTTCTTTGTAGGCTGAACTGGGAGATTTTGACACTTGGCAAGAAAATACTAATGCCTGGGAAGAGGATGGAGATGCCACTTGGGAGGCAGAAGAAGTGCTGAGGTAACCAGTTTTGTTTCTTCTTCTTTATGTGCAATTGAAGGAAGTTGGATGGCATTGCTTATCGTATTTAAATGTAGCTTGTAAAATACTGAACCGCAATGTGCATCCACAGCCTGGAGAGAACAGAAAACAAAATGCTGAAAGAACTCAGGTGAAGCAGCATCAATGGAGGCAAAAGGTGTAAGTTATTGATTGGGTGTCACGATTCGGCATCGGGATTGAGGGAGTAAGGAAGATTGCCAATATAGGACAGTACATAGAGGTCTGGGATGTAGGTTTGGAGGTTATAAGTGGATGGGAATGGTGATGGCTCTGGACCTGTACTTGCTGGAGCTTAGAGGGGAATCTCATTGAAAGGCTTGGGTGAAGTGAGGATGTTTCCTATAGTGGGGGACGTCTAGGATCAGAGGGCACTGCCTCAGGATACACGGACTTCCCTTTAGAACAGAGATAAAGTATTTCTTTAGCCAGGGAATGGTGAATCTGTGGAATTCATTGCCACGGACAGCGTGGAGGTCAAGTCTTGGGTATATTTAAAGCGGAAGTTGATGGGTTCCTGATTGGTAAGGGTGTCAAAGGTTAAGGTGAGAGATGGCAGGAATAATAGGTTGAGCAGATGGAGCTAGGTGGATGGAGAGACTAGGGATGAACAAAAGGGAGAAGAAAACGATGTGTGTGTAGAGCACTGGGTATGTGGATTACCTGAAATTGGAAAATTCGATATTCATACCATTAGGTTGCAAGCTGCACAAGTGGAATATAAGATCATTTTACCCGGATTTGTGTGTGGCAAAGAAAGGCTGAGGAAAGACTGGATAAGGTGGGAATGGGAAGGATAATTCAAATTCTAGAAGCACAAGATGGCAGTGTAAAAAGAGCACAGGTGCTCTGCAAAGCAGCCTCCTAGCACGTGCTTAGTTTCATCAGTGTAGATGAGGCGACATTGCGAGTACTGAATGTAGTAATCAAGGCTAGATGTACCTCTGCCTCACCTGTAAGGGCTGTTTAAGTACCTGAATGGTAGTGAGGGGTGAGGTGAAGTGTATTTCCTTTAGTTCCAGGGTGAAACACACGGTATTGGGGGTAAGGTATTGGTGTGGGTGGAGAATTGGTTAGCAGACAGGAAGCAAAGAGTGGGAATAAACGGGACCTTTTCAGAATGGCAGGCGGTGACTAGTGGGGTACCGCAAGGCTCAGTGCTGGGACCCCAGTTGTTTACAATATATATTAATGACTTGGATGAGGGAATTAAATGCAGCATCTCCAAGTTTGCGGATGACCCGAAGCTGGGCGGCAGTGTTAGCTGTGAGGAGGATGCTAAGAGGATTCAGGGTGACTTGGATAGGTTGGGTGAGTGGGCAAGTTCATGGCAGATGCAATTTAATGTGGATAAATGTGAAGTTATCCACTTTGGTGGCAAAAATAGGAAAACAGATTATTATCTGAATGGTGGCCGATTAGGAAAAGGGGAGGTGCAACGAGACCTGGGTGTCATTATACACCAGTCATTGAAAGTGGGCATGCAGGTACAGCAGGCGGTGAAAAAGGCGAATGGTATGCTGGCATTTATAGCGAGAGGATTCAAGTACAGGAGCAGGGAGGTACTACTGCAGTTGTACAAGGCCTTGGTGAGACCACACCTGGAGTATTGTGTGCAGTTTTGGTCCCCTAATCTGAGGAAAGACATCCTTGCCATAGAGGGAGTACAAAGAAGGTTCACCAGATTGATTCCTGGGATGGCAGGACTTTCATATGAAGAAAGACTGGATGAACTGGGCTTGTACTCATTGGAATTTAGAAAATTGAGGGGGGATCTGATTGAAACATATAAGATCCTAAAGGGATTGAACAGGCTAGATGCAGGAAGATTATTCCCGATGTTGGGGAAGTCCAGAACGAGGGGCCACAGTTTGAGGATAGAGGGGAAGCCTTTTAGGACCGAGATTAGGAAAAACTTCTTCACACAGAGAGTGGTGAATCTGTGGAATTCTCTGCCACAGGAAACAGTTGAGGCCAGTTCATTGGCTATATTTAAGAGGGAGTTAGATATGGCCCTTGTGGCTATGGGGGTCAGGGGGTATGGAGGGGTTCTGAGTTGGATGATCAGCCATGATCATAATGAATGGCGGTGCAGGCTCGAAGGGCCGAATGGCCTACTCCTGCACCTATTTTCTATGTTTCTATGAAACACCAGGGGGTGGGGAGATGTGGGGAAGGAGAATGGACCAGAGAGTCCTGGAGAGAGGGGAAAGCAGAAAGTTGGGGTGTGACTGATAAGGAAACATAAATTATACACAATTTTTTCAAGAAAGCACAACTAAAACAAAGTCTATTTTAGTGTAAGGTGATCAAGATGGTTGTAGTGAATAGGCTTTTTTTTTATCAGAATTTATAATTTTATTGTGGTTTTGTGTTGTGCTCCAGTACTTTGAATTTATTTTTGCATCCTACTGTTTAGCTGCATTTTAAAAATATTTTTGTTTCATAGATGTACTGATATAAATACTAACCATCTATATTCTTTGTTACTGATCATTTCAAAGAGCCTTGGCCCAAAATGTTGACTCTTTATTCCTTTCCGTAGATGCTGCCTGACCTGCTGAGTTCCTCCAGCATTTTGTATGGTTTACTCTAGATTTCCAGCAACTGCAGAATCTCTTGCGTTTATTAGATTCACTTCTTCTGTTCCTTCAGAATATTGTACATCTTTACCACTATTTCCTTTTCCGTTCAGTGCATCTCATTTAGAATGCTGTCGCCTTACCTCCTGGCCTTTTATTGTTTATCCTTTGTCCTTAGTTTAAAATATCAGTTTAGCAGTGTGAAACTAAAACTGTTTAATATTCTGTGATTGGCTTCAATAGCTGAGATTATTTGAATTCCACAGAACTTTTAAAAAAAACAATTAAGGTAGTTGCTTTGTACACTAGGGATTCATTTGTAAATGATTAAGAATTATAGCATTCAAAAGGCTACTGAACAATTCTAATATCTGTGTCTGGAGCTTGTACAGCACATGTTCAGCATATCTCCAGCACAAACCATCAGTGATTTGGCCTTTTTTATGTCATTAATGCAGTAAAGGATTCGTAAAACTACTTTGCTTGTAAGCTAAAGTATCTTACTACTACTACAAAAGTATTAGTAAAGCTACTTTGGTAAAGCTTTGGTCTTACATTCTGTCATCAAGCAATTTCAGAATCAGAATTAGGTTTATTATCACTGGCATATGTTGTGAAATTTGTTGTTAGTGAGGTAGTGTTCATGGGTTCATTGTCCATTCAGAAATCTGGTGGCAGAGTAGAATAAGCTGTTCCTGAATTGTTGAATGTGTGTCTTCAGGCTCCTGTACCTCCTCCCTGATAGTGGCAATGAGGAGAGGGCATATCCTAGGTGAAGAAGGTCCTTAATCATGGATGCTGCCTTTTTAAGACATTGCTCCTTGAAAATGTCCAGTCAGCATGCTGGGGAGACTAGTGCTCATGATGGAGCTGACTGAGTTTGCAACTTTCTGCAGCTTATTTTGATCCTGTGCAGTGTGCCCCTCTTTTCCCCCCACCCACTACCAGATGGTTGTGCAGCCAGATAAAATGCTCTCCATGGTACATCTGTAGAAATTTTGGTGACATTTTAGATCTCCCAAAACTCTAAATGTAATATAGCTGCTGTCGTGCCTTCTTTGTAATTGCATGGATATGCTGGATCCAGGTTAGAATCTCAGAGATGTTGACACCCAGGAACTTGAAATTGCTCACCCTTTCCAATACTGATCCTTTGATGAGGACCGGTGTATATGCCCTGGGCTTATCCTTTCTGAAGTCGACATTCAATTCGTTGGTCTTGCTGACAGTGAGTGCAAAGTTGTTGCTACTACAACACTCAACCAGCGGAACTATGTCACTCCTGTACACCTTCTTATCACCATCTGAAATTCTACCAACAATAGTTGTGTCATCAACAAATTTATATATGGAACTTGCCACCTAGTCATGGGTGTAGACAGAGTAGGGCAGTGGGCTGAGCACACAGTCTTGAGATGCACTGCCGTTGATTATCAGCAGTGTTATTTCTGATCTGCAAAGACTGTGGCCTTCCACTGAGGAAGTTTGAGGATCGAGTTGCAGAGGTTTCAGATCTTTTTGATCAGAACCATAAGAATAATTGTGTTAAACACAGAGTTGCAGTTTCTGTGATTTGGCATGTCTTGGATTTGTAGTACAGAATTAGACAAATTAATTCAAAGTAAGATCTAATTATAATCTAAAATTAACTAAAGTCTTTACGTAATTAAGCTACCAGTGCAACCTTTGCAATCTCGGTTGACAATATTTCCAACTTTTTGGAACTTTTGGTTAACAATGGATTCTGAGAACTGAACCCCTGTGTAACCCATGGAATATCCTGCTTTTTTTAAAAAAAAAGACATCTCTCCCAAAGGTGATGAAGGAGTAGGATCTGTGGTGTAGTCCCAGAGTTTGAACTTGTATATTCGGCAGGTGACTTTTAAGAATGAAAAATAATTAATCAGTAATTTTTGCGTATGTTGAATATAATTTGTGCTTGAAGTCTTGAAGTCAGATTAGCTTTGATATTAGTTGTCTCATTCAATGCAACATAATATTTCACTAGTATTGAGGCTTTCTCCTTGAGTTTTTTTGCCAGTTGAGCCATTTAATTAACTTTCCTGTTTCTGCATAATGTTGCTCACCTGTGTAAATTTCTACTCTTCCTGTTATTCCCCAACCCTCAGGCAGCAGAAGCTTGCTGAGAGAGAAAAGAGGTCAGCTGAACAACAGAGGAAGAAGATAGAAAAGGATGCACAAAGATTACTGAGAAAGGAACAGAACAAAATTGCTGTAAAACTTTCATAACTATAAGTGATCTATCAGGACAAGTGCAGTATGTTACCTCCTGTGGTAACTATGACCGGTGTATTTTGGCGAAGAATGTTTTTTTAAGTAATTGCTATTGCTGTGCATTTGATCAGTACAGCTTCAGTTTTGCCTGTCACCACCTGATGCTTGGAAATCTTTCTGGATTACTGGAAATCATTGAGATGAGGGATTTTTTTTCAGTGTATACATATTTTTGTCAGGTGTCCAATCACTGCATTGTTCAATGCAGTACTTTATCAGCATCTGAAATCTGGGTAGATTATTTACAGTAGTTCTTCAGGTTCAATATTAGGAATATCTGTAGTTGTGTGGCATAATTTATCTATATGTAAAATACCTTTCATTTGAAATTATATTTAAACATTAAAAAGTGTTGGTCCGTTCCTTTGACTGTCCAGATTTACTTATCATCATTTAGTTTTGCTATTGTTAGACAATAAGATATTACCAATGAAATCAAGGAATTATCAAAATATCAGAGTTAGTGTTGTATATATTTTCTAAACAGATTCTTGAGAGAATGGTAGGTACAAAAAGAAAACTAAATATGTTTATATGTATCTGCTTAAATATCTCAAAGTTGCTAGCTAGAAACTAAATAGGACCGTTACAGAAGCTCAGTTTTTTTAAAAAGATAAAGTCATTACTTTTGGCATTTTGGAAGTTAGCATTTTGGTTGATTACTGTACAGATTAAAATACTATTTCTGCAGGAGCAATGAGAATGTAACTATTATGAAGCTTGATGTGTGTCTGTATTTGCATCTAGTTAATTGACACTGCTGTAAGATTTGAAATTTTAACATAATTTATTGTTCCACAGCATCAGCCATGTTTTTTTTAGGAAGCCGGCCAAATTGGCTTGTGCTTATTTTTGTTAAGCTGTTTTTCATATTTCTTTTAATTGCTTTAAAATGACATGTTGCCTTGAATGCAATTTTGTACCTTAAATGAAAGTTATCCTTATTCTGCTCTGAGTAGGCACCTAATGATAGTCTTATGAACTCTGTAATCTAAAGTGAAAGAATATTTTTAATATTGTGAAAAATATGGTGAAACTGCTGCCTGATCCATATCTAGAACAGAATCATTTTTAAACCTATGCTATATTGCTATTCCAGTCCACATCTTGAAATGTGCTGATTAAAAGGTGCTTAGTCTACAACTATGATTCAATTTACTGGCAATGAGCATACCAGGTTTTTTTTTCATAAATGAGGTGCCTAGATATGTTTTACTATTCTGTGCATTCAGATTTTTTTGGACAAAATTCCCAAAGCAAAAATGTAATTCACTATAGTGCATTGAAAATAATTTAACATACAAGGTTCACTAGACTTGAGTCTGGCTTAATGGTCTTTCCCTGCTGATTCTGCTGCAGTTTTACGGATACCTCACACATCCATTCATGCCTGTCACCTACTAGACAAGATATTTGGCTATTTAAATAATGTCTTTTTAGGGCCTTTGCGTAGTTTGTATGCATCCAGCAGAGCTAAAGCCAGCACAGAAATAGGAGCAGAAACCATCAATGAATAATGTCACTCACTAGGAAACAATAGCTTGGGTAATGACTTTTCATTATTTAACAATTGGTAATATTGTCATCTGATGTGTTGATATAAAAACAAATGACTTTATTAAGAGAATTTATCAAATTTATAAAAATTGCCCTACAGATAGAAATATAATCTAACAAAAACTGTAAAGCATTAATTATAAAATTGTAAATTGGAAAATAATAAAGCTAATATACATGAGTTAGTTCAGCCCTTCTGTTAGGGCTGAACTAACTTGTGTTGGCTTTACCATTGCCCATCAAGTGTATAGTTAGAGCTCTCTTCCTCATACAGATTTTGGATCACTAAGTACTGACCTTTGCATCTGGCATATCATTTCTGGGCATCTGAACAAGTCACTAGTCCTGTTACCATCAAAAAACCCAGATTGCTCCTTACGTAAGGCCCAAAGATTCCCAACCTGGAGTCCACGTACCCCTCAGTTAATGGTACGGGTCCATGTCATAAAAAGGGTTGGGAACCCCTGCCCTCGACTGATTTGTCCATATTCCTTGGTACTTTGTTCAACAATAGCCTAGAATTGAATTAAACTGTCAAGATATTGTCTATTATTCAGGTCTTCCTTACCAACTAGAATTGATGCTTTTAGCTGAACAAGGAGCGGTCTTGTCACTATTCCACATACTGGCTGCTGCCTCAGCTGACTTTATTTTTATCAAACTAGATGCACTGAAATAACTCCTATTAGTGTCCTCATAAAGTGCTTCTCCAAACACATTGACAGCTTTACTGGCCCTATTCCCTACCGTCCCCAATCTAATTTCAGCTCTGAGTAAACAGATTATCTTGGCTGTGTTTCTTCTCTGATATCCATTCATTAGTCTTGGTAGTCAACGCGCGTGATATCCATGTGTTTTCTTGCCTATAAATTTCTGTTATTTTTGTTTAACCTCGTCTGCCCAAACTCTGATTCAGCAGTCGAATCTTTTAACCCATCGGTTTCTGTGCTCACTTAATATAGCGGATGGCAGGGTGGTTATGTCTCATATGCTGTCCTAAGCCCATTCAAACCAGCAAAAGCTTTATTGAAATAACTCTACTAAAGAAATTCGCTCTGCCTAGTTCCCTAGTGGGATTGATGATATTAAGGCCACTTTTATACTTGGGAAAAGTAACAAGTTAGTGTGTGGAACATTTTCAAATTTGCTACTCTTGGAACGTAATATACTAGCTAATTTGCTAGATACTTCACATTCTTATGCTTCACAAGTTCATTTTCATTTGAAAGCCTTCCTTGTATATATGAACTGTTTAAGATCATAAGACACAGGAGCAGAATTAGGCTGTTTGGCCCTTTGAGTCTGCTGCACCATTCCATCGTGCCTGGTTTATTCTGTGTTGCTATCAACATCCAGGACACTGTCCACAATCCTGTTCAATACAACACCTAGCATCTTTGCTGCTGCAATTACAATTGCCTCCATAACCCCTACCACCAACATCCATCCCTACCCTTTCCATCAGTTTCATTTTCATGTTGTACGTTTTATTGACCAAGTTTGCACAGCTATGTGTACTAATGCTAAATGACCTCAGAGTAGCAAGCCTAAAATCGTCCCTCAAGTAGGCTAAAATATCACAGTCTGTTTTAATGTATGCTTCAGCCAGGACCTTGAACCTCACACTCATCCTCTTCCTATACATCATGGAGGAAATTGCATCTGAGAAATTTTAAATTAAAAAAAAATTCTGAAAGCAGTCATCCTTGAAGGTTTGTGCAGCTACTCTTGAGTTTTGAGCAATTCTTTCCAGACTAGTTAATTAAGAATCTGGCGTAGAACACAGTAGAGTTGTTTCAGAGTAACAATGCATTGTTGAGGAGGCTTCTCACCAATAAAATCAGGCAATGTCATTCACTTCCCAGCAACCTCTCGCAGCACGTATTAACAGGCAAAAGCCATTGCTCAAGATGAATATATTAAGGTGGAGCAGACAGTTACGAAGTTTGGTTTGCTGTGTCTCATGGTTATCACAATTGTCAGTTGATGATGTCATCACCTGTGCACACTTTCATTAATGCCTCCCATGTCAGGCATTGATTGTCACTGATTTAGTGAAGGACTCTGGTGAGGTGTACAATCAGTTTGCAGTTAAACATCTTGCACTATCTTTTATTCTGATTCAGCGGGTAATTAAAATATATTACACTCGTATTGAATTTGGTGAAAATATTGCAAAACTCAAAATTATTCTTTGTATCCAGAGCTATTCAGAAGTTTTAGTGTTGGCTTTAGACTGCAAATCTAATACTACATGGTCACATCAAATATCTTTTGTCACTCTAAGAATATAAATCACTTGTCAATCTGGTAATCATTGATCATTAGAAATAGTTTTCTTTGTCATAAACAAGTTTTTTTTCTACATTACTTTTAGCAACCTTTATAATAAGTCATGTAAATTGTATAATTTTTTATAAATCTGTAAAATACCTGTTTAAATTATTGTACAGTATTAAAAAGGGCAATTGAAAACTCGTGGTCTTTGTTCTATTATATAAGTTGGGCAAAAGAGGAAACTTATTTCAAGATGTTAAACATGTAACAAATGTCCATTTGATCTGCTTGTGAAACTTTTTTATCTACCTTTATTTTTCCCTTGGCAGAAACCATCTGCATTTTGTGATAATTCCTTTGTATTTTAGTTTGAATTTACTGAAAAATAAGTAAATTTGTTTTTAGATTTTGCCCAGTTTTGATTGCCCAAAGAAAGGACATTGTTGCTTTCCTTGTACTAGCTACATTATTGACTTGACATAATAATCTATACACACACACACACACACACACACAATAATTTCAACACACCAATTATGTATGTACTTTTAAGATGCAGTTTATCCAGCAACATCACCAGAATCTTCTGAGATCCATGAAGAAGCAGTTGGTTAGTTTGACAGTAATTAGGACTCTTCAGCTGGGTGGAACTGAGAGTTTATGCAGTGCTTATAAAAGGTATTCAACTCTGCAGAAGCTTTCATGCTTTATACAACATTGAATCACAGTGGATTTAATTTGGAGTTTTTGACTCGTGTCAAAGTGAAAACAGATTCTACAAAGTGATCTAAATTAATTACAAATATAAAACACAAAATAATTGATTACACAAGTAGTCCTCCCTCCTCCTCCTCCTCCTCACCCCTTAATATGACATACCAATTTGTCAGTGGTGCAGCTAACTGGTTTTAAAGTCAAATAAATGGAGATCAGCTGTGTGCAGTCAAGGTGTTGAATTGATTGTAGAAAAAATACCTGTACCTGGAAGGCCCAACTGCTGGTGAGTCAGATCCTGGCAAAAACTACACCATGAAGACAAAAGAACAACCCAAGTAACTCCACTTAAAGGTTATTAAGTCACTGAATATCCCTAGGAGTACAGTTAAGTTAATCTTAAAGAATATGGCACAGCTGGAAAACTGCCAGTCCTCAAAAACTGAATGACTGTTACAGTAAAACTCCAAACGTGCTTGGCTATTGTTTGGAAATTTTGAAAAAGGATCTAGTGCTTTATTGGCATATATGATGAACAAACTCTTCCTGGGCTTCCATTTGGGTACAGGTATTGATTTTAACTGATGTTTTTTGTTGCATGTTTCCTCTGACCGGCACACTACAGCAAATTCCTAACACGTGCATGTATAAGGCAAATATCGTTGATCCCGATTTTTTAAAAAAATCATTAAATGGCCAAGTAAAGTAGTTTTGAATAATTTAATGATCAAGTGACCTGTTCCTGTCAGACCGATCTGCAGCTGCTGAGGGAAGCTAAAGTGGGAATTACTGCCTGTGCCGTGCAACAGTGAGTATAGGAATAGAGTGAGGTGGAGAATAAATGCGTGGCTGAGGGATTGGAGCAGGGGGTAGAGATTCAGATTTCTGGATCGTTCGGACCTCTTCTGGAGCAGGTGTGACCTGTACAAAAAGGATGGGTTGCACTTGAATCCGAGGGGGACCAATATCCTGGCGGGGAGGTTTGTTAAGGCTATTCGGGAGAGTTTAAACTGGAATTGCTGGGGGTGGGGGGTGGGAACCGAACTGAAGTGAAGGAGGAAATGGAGGTTGGCTCACAAATAGAGAAAGCTTGGAGACAGTACGAAAGGGAGGCTAGGCAGGTGATAGAGAAGGGACGCGCTCAGACCGATGGTTTGAGATGTGTCTATTTTAGTGTGAGGAGTATTATGAACAAAGCGGGTGAGCTTAGGGCGTGGATTAGCACTTGGAGCTATGATGTTGTGGCCATTACAGAGACTTGGATGGTGCAGGGGCAGGAATGGCCGCTTCAAGTGCCAGGCTTTAGATGTTTCAGAAAGGACAGGGAGGGAGGCAGAAGAGGTGGGGGCGTGGCACAGTTGATCAGAGATAGTGTCACAACTGCAGAAGAGGAGGAAGTCATGGTGGAGTTGTCTACGGAGTCTCTGGGTGGAAGTTAGGAATAGGAAGGGGTCAGTAACTCTATTGGGTGTTTTTATAGACCACCCAGTAGTAACAGGGACATCGAGGAGCAGATAGGGAGACCTATTCCGCAAAGGTGTAATAATAAGTGTTGTTGTGGTGGGAGATTTTAATTTCCCGAATATTGATTGGCACCTCCCTAGAGTAAGTGGTTTAGATGAGATGGAGTTTGTTAGGTGTGTTCAGGAAGGTTTCTTGAAGAGGAGAGGCTGTACTTGATCTGGTATTGGGAAATGAACCTGGTCAGGTGTCAGATCTCTCAGTGGGAGAGCATTTTGGAGAAAGTGATCACAATTCTATCTCTTTCACCATAGCATTGGAGAGAGATAGGAACAGACAAGTGAGGAAAGCAATTAATTGGAGTAAGAGGAAATATGAGGCTAAAGGCAGGATCTTGGAAACATAAATTGGGAACAGATGTTCTCAGGGAAATGTGTGGAAGAAATGTGGCAAACGCTCAGGGGATATTTGCATGGGGTTCTGTGTAGGTACGTTCCAATGAGACAGGGAAAGGGATGGTTGGGTACAGGAATCGTGGTTTACAAAGGTTGTTGTTAGTCAAGTCAAGAAGAAAAGAAGAGCTAACGAAAGGTTCAAAAACTAGATAATGATAGAGATCTAAAAGATTATAAGGCTAGCAGGAAGGAGCTTAAGAATGAAATTAGGAGAGCCAGAAGGGGCCATGAGAAGGCCTTGACAGACAGGATTAAGGAAAACCCCAATGCATTCTACAAGTATGTGAACAGCAAGAGGATAAGACGTAAGAGAATAGGACCAATCAAGTGTGACAGTCGAAATGTGTGTAATGAACTGGAGGAGATAGCAGAGGTACTTAATGAATACATTGCTTCGGTATTCACTATGGAAAAGGATCTTGGCGATTTCAGGGATGACTTGCAGTGGACTGAAAAGCTTGAGCATGTAGATATTAAGGAAGAGGATGTGCTGGAGCTTTTGGTAAGTATCAAGTTGGATAAGTCACCAGGATCGGATGAGATGTACCCCAGGCTACCGTGAGAGGCGACGGAGGAGATTGCTGAGCCTCTGGTGATGATCTTTGCATCATCAATGGGGATGGGAGAGGTTCTGAAGGATTGGAGGTTTTGCGGACGTTGTTCCCTTATTCAAGAAAGGGAGTAGAGATGGCCCAGGAAATTATAGACCAATGAGTCTTACTTCAGTGGTTGGTAAGTTGATGGAGAAGATCCTGAGAGGCAGGATTTATGAAAACTTGGTGAGGCATAATATGATTAAGAATAGCCAGCATGGCTTTGTCAAAGGCAGGTCATGCCTTACGAGCCTGACTGAATTTTTTGAGGATGTGATTAATCACGTTGATGAAGGTAGAGCCATAGGTGTAGTGTATATGGATTTCAGCAGGGCATTTGATAAGGTACCCCAAGCAAGGCTTATTGAGAAAGTAAGGAGGCATGGGATCCAAGGAGACATTGCTTTGTGGATCCAGAACTGGCTTGCCCACAGAAGGCAAAGAGTGGTTGTAGATGTGTCATATTCTGCATGAAGATTGGTCACCAGTGGTGTGCCTCAGGGATCATTTCAAGGACCCCTACTCTTCATGATTTTTATAAATGACCTGGATGAGGAAGTGGAGGGATGGGTTAGTAAATTTGCAGATGTCACAAAGGTTGGGGGTGTTGTGGATAGTGTGGAGGGCTGTCAGAGGTTACAGCAGGACATTGATAGGATGCAAAACTAGGCTGAGAAGTGGCAGATGGAGTTCAACCCAGATAAGTGTGAGGTGGTTCATTTTGATCGGTCAAATATGATGGCAGAATATAGTATTAATGGTAAGACTCTTGGCAGTGTGGAGGATGTGAAAGATCTTGGGGGTCTGAGTCCATAGGACACTCAACGCTGCTACGCAGGTTGGCTCTGTAGTTAAGAAGGCATACGGTGCATTGGCCTTCATCAATCATGGGTTTGAGTTTAAGAGCCGAGAGGTAATGTTGCAGCTATATAGGACGCTGGTCAGACCCCACTTGGAGCACTGTGCTCAATTCTGGTCACCTCACTACAGGAAGGATGTGGAAACCACAGAAGAGGTGCAGAGGAGATTTACAAGGATGTTGCCTGGATTGGGGAGCATGCCTTATGAGAATAGGTTGAGTGAACTCAGCCTTTTCTCCTTGGAGTGACAAAGGTTGAGAGGTGATCTGATAGAGGTGTACAAGATAATGAGAGGCATTGATCGTGTGGATAGTCAGAGGTATTTCCCAGGGCTGTAATGGCTAGCACAAGAGTGCACAGTTTTAAGGTTCTTGGAAGTAGGTACAGAGGAGATGTCAGGGGTAAGTTTTTACGCAGAGGGTGGTGAGTGTGTGGAATGGGCTGTCAGTGGTGGTGGTGGAGGTGGAAATGATAGGATCTTTTAAGAGACCCCTGGATAGGTACATGGAGCATAGAAAAATAGAGGGCCTAGGTAGTTCTAAAGTAAGGCAACTTGATGTTAATTCATAGCTATTTAAACTTAAACTGTTTGCATTGAATTAATATTTTAATGTTTGAACACGTGCAAACAATGGCTATCATCCAGAAAGCATGTGATGCTTCCATTCTGCATGTTAAACACATAGAAACATAGAAACATAGAAAATAGGTGCAGGAGTAGGCCATTCAGCCCTTTGAGCCTGCACCGCCATTTATTATGATCATGGCTGATCATCCAACTCAGAACCCTGCCCCAGCCTTCCCTCCATACCCCCTAACCCCCGTAGCCACAAGGGCCATATCTAACTCCCTCTTAAATATAGCCAATGAACTGGCCTCAACTGTGTCCTGTGGCAGAGAATTCCACAGATTCACCACTCTCTGTGTGAAGAGTTTTTCCTAATCTCGGTCCTAAAAGGTTTCCCCTCTATCCTCAAACTGTGACCCCTCGTTCTGGACTTCCCCAACATCGGGAACAATCTTCCTGCATCTAGCCTGTCCAATCCCTTTAGGATCTTATACGTTTCAATCAGATCCCCCCTCAATCTTCTAAATTCCAACGAGTACAAGCCCAGTTCATCCAGTCTGTTACATCAGTCTGTTACATCAGTACCGTTTGATGATGAAAACCTAAATGGATTAGCCTGTGTCAATAGAGTCATAGATCACTATAGCACAGAAAGGGGCCCTTCAGCCCATCTAGTCTAAGCCAAGTTTTTAATCAGCCTAGTCCCATTGACCTACACTTGGACCATAGCACTCTTTACCCCTTCCATCCAGGTACCTATCCAAATTTTACTTAAATGTTGTAATGACAGTATGGGAGTCCTAGTCAATATGTGGAAAGTTAAAATCACCTACTACCACAACCTTATGTTTCTTGCAACAGTCTGCAATCTGTCTACAAATTTGCTCTCTCAATCTGCTGACTGTTGGGTTGTCTGAAATATAGCCTCATTAATGTAGCCATAGCTTTCTTTTTCCTAAAATGATTGTTAACCCTTAATCACAGAAAAACACCTTTGTACTAAAATGTATAAAATCAAAAAGCTTACAAAGGTGAAAGGAAAAGGCTTTGAAGTGTTTCTGATACAGTGAGAGTTGGAGTCGATTACCCCAGAAATGGCCACTAGGGGGACCTCTTACCTGTTTTGGGATGAGAGGCAGTTTTGTGTTGTTTATAATCCCAATCTCCCTGATTGATAATGAAACAAGTAAAAATGAAAGGCAGCTGGCACTTTTGTATAAATCCTCGGCATTACAACCATAAGGAAGATGCATGGCTAGGCATCTTAGCTCTTTATGCCATTTCTCATTTTAATGAGATCACTATTGACCTGCACATCAACTCACCTTTATCCTAATTTGCTAAAAATTGTTGATTAATAAAATCAATTTACGTTGTCTCTTTACTGAGCTGTGACGGGGCATGGCTAGAGGGGATTTGCAGATTTCTGCTCTACATTGTGTGGGAGAAAATATCTTCCTGGCATTAATTTAGAATGGCCTAGCTCTAATTTTAAGGTTATGCCTTGTTCTGGAATTAATCCTTTAAAGCAGGGGTTCGCAATCTGGGGTCCATAGATTCCCTCGGATAATGGTACGGGTCCATGGTATAAAAAAGATTGTGAATCCCTGCCTTAAAAGAAATAGTTGCAATCTACATTGATTGTGCCAAGCACCTCAATTAGATTACACTCTTAATCTGCTAATGGAACTTTGTTATTCTGTTAAGGGATCATAGTTATGAAGAGACAAAGATATCTTAATCCTGTTAACATTCACAACATGGGAGCGTCATAGGAGTGCAACGTTATTACAGCTGGGGGGGGGGTGCCGTCCCTTGTCAGGAGTCTGTACATCCTCCCCATGAATTTGTGTGTCAGGAGTCTGTACATCCTCCCCGTGAATTTGTGTGTCAGGAGTTTATAAATCCTCCCCGTGAATTTGTGTGTTTACTCCGGGTGCTCTGATTCTCGCCCACAATCCAAAGACGTACCAGTTAGTAGAGTAATTGGTCATTGTAAATGCTCCTATAGTTAAGCGAGGGTTAAATATGTGGGTTGATAGGCACTGTGGCTCATTGAGCCAGAAGGGCATGTTCCACGCGGTATCTCTAAATAAATACTAACAAAGAAATTCATTCTGGTGAAGTTACTCTACGCTCCTTCATTCAAGGTCAATGGAAACTTCCTAAGAACTGAGGTAGTACTCTAAATGGTTCAATGGTTCTACTTAATATCAGAGAATGTATACAGTATACAACCTGAAATTCTTACTCTTCACAGACGACCACAAAGCAGAAAACGCCAAAGAAAGAATGACAGAAAAAACATTAGAACTCCGATGTCATCTAATTACAACATTAACCAACAAGAACATACTTTCCTATTTTCCTATTCCCTTTAATTATCTAATGAAGCTGACTGATTTTAAATGAACCTCTTGCTTCTTCCAAGGAGAAATCCCCTCTGAATCTGGATGAGATGTTATGCCAGGCCTGGGAGGGTTCCCTACCATCCGCGTGGCCTTATCCAATTTGTGGCAAATTTTTCATTAACTAAGGGTATGAAGCAAATAACCTTTTTTAATTCACATGCTTAGGCATAATGTATTTGTGAGAGCTTGTGTGGTTGTGAGTCTGTCAGCATTAAAGAGCTGTATTTATAGTGCTGAAGAAGTCACCTTGACTAGGGATATTATAATATTTTTTCTGGCTGTACTCCAGTGTAATTGGGTTATCTCCCCCAGCCTGTACCTCACACCAGCACATCAACACTTCCTTCTTAGATATGCTCCACATGCTCATCAGTCTCTCCTTCATGGCTGCCAAATACCGCAGAGAGCAGAAGCACACATTGTGTGCCTTTAAACGCTGATGCCTTTCTCTGATTACAGTGCATTCCATCACAGGCAAAGTCCTCTCCACCACTGAGCACATCTACTGTCGCAAGGAAGGAGCGTCCATCATCAAAGACCACCACCATCCAGGCCATGTCCTTGGCTCACTAGGACTATTTGGCAGGAGATACAGAGGCTTTAGGGACCACACCAGCAGGTTCAGGAACAGTTACCAGCCTACAACAATCAGCGTGGCTAACTTCACTCACCTCAACTCTGATTCTACAATCAGAGTTTTTGACATCTAGTCCATGTCAAACTATTGTTCTGCCTAGTCCCATCGACCTGCATCTGGACAGTTGGCACCCATCCATGCACCTATCCAAATCGAACCTACATCCACCATTCCCGCTGGCTGCTCATTCCACACACTCACGACCCTCTGAGTGAAGAAGTTCCTCTTCATGTTCCCCTTAAACATTTCACCTTTCACCCTTGACCCATGACCTCTAGTTCCAGTCTCATCCAACCTGCTTGCACTCACTCTATCTATGTCTGTCTGTCTAGGTACCATATCCGATGTGGACTTTGGTGACCATGGTTTTCCATATAGATCTATCTTTCGTTTTTTGGATGACTTTCATTTCCTCGATGTGTAGCCACCTGGCTAGGCTTTTGATGTACATAAGCTGAGGTCTTCCTCTAGGTTTGCTCCCCTCAATCTTTCCAGAGAGTATGAGATTTTCTAGTTCATCTTTCCGCATGATGTGTCCTAGGAATCTGAGTTGTCTTTCTCTTATTGTTGGTATGAGTGATCGAACTGCTTGGGCTCTTCTGAGAACTTCTTCATTTGATGCTTCTTCATTTTGAAAACTTTCCCAAAAATGAAGACGATATTAACAGACAGAAAGATGAGCAGGCACACTAAAAACAGAATACTGCAGTGCTACATTTATTCTATCCTGACTTATGGAAGTGAATGCTGGACCATTTCTCCAGCAATGGAAAAGAGACTAGAAGCAGCTGAATTATGGTTCTGCAGGAGAATGTTAAAAATATCATGGACAGCAACACACACTCTATCTATATCTCTCATACATCTCCCCTCATTCTCCTATGCTCAAGAATAAAGTCCTAACCTAGTCAACCTTTCCCTGTAGTTTTAGCATAGTAAAAAGATGTAATGCCTTATCCGGGTAATAGGAAGATCTGCCCTATAGCTCAGTGCTGCGGCCTTTAACTTGCGCGAATAACCCGGATTCACAAACTGTACATAGAAGGCAAATTTGCTAGTCAAATCAAACTGAGAGCACTTGCAATCAAAGGTGACACTGGAAGGTATATATTTTGAATAGGAAACAGCAAATTAAGTTTAATGAATGGAAAGTACTTCATTAACCCAGTATCTACATGGATATTGGCTTAAGGGAGAAAGGAGAGAATTCTGGTCTGTGGTTTTTGTCAGAGAGAACTATGGTGAACAAAGGTACTCCACAGGATTCAAATCATTTTGACATAGAATATAGAGCATAGAACATTAGAGTGCAATACAGGCACTTTAGTCCACAATGTTGTGCTGATCTTTTACCGTACTCTAAGATCAATGTCACCTTTCCCTCCCACATAGCCCTCCATTTTTCTATCATCCATATGCCTATTGAAGAGTTTCTTAAATGTCCCTAATGTATCTGCCACCACTCCGAGAAATGCATTCCATGCACTCACCAATCTCCGTACCTCATACACCACCCCTCCCTTACTTTCCTTCAATCACCTTAATCTCCATCAGATCTGGAGTGTTCCCCTTACACTTGTGAAGGGGAAATGACATTAAACAATCTTGAATCTTGTATCAGCCATTTCCTCCCTGGGATAAAGTTTTACAATTTGGATGTGGGTGTAAAAGGTAAAATTTCGTAATCTGCGAAGATATCAGGCAGCTGTGAGAATGGATAGTCGAATGGCAGATGAAATTACGTGCAAAGGACTGTGAAGTAACACCCCTAGGCAGAAAGTACAAGGGGAGATTGTTATACTTCTAAAAGGGATGCAGAACCAAATGGACTGGATGTGCTTGAGTGTCTACAGTAGGAACTGGCTGTCATATTGGGAATAAGTGAAGCAAATGGAATCACAGTTACATTAAAGAGGCATGGAAGACAGAAGCAGGATTTATTTTTCCCTGTCCAGTTAGCACACAATTGGCTGGGTAATTCTGACTGCCAGGCTTTTGAAAGGATGTATTTTATTTATTGAGATTTGTTACGTGACCACGGTTTCGTTTTCTGCGGGTATTACTTTAAAACGCCTGGATAAGGTGGGACTATGACGTCAGTGTAACAAGCTGCGACAGACCGCTGGGACTTTCAGAGGAGAGAGAGAGAGAGAGCCGAAGCTTTGGACTACGAGCTGCTGTCAGTAGCTTGCAGCAGCAATAGATAAAGTCTGATACTTTCCCATGCCCAAAGGGTTGGGTTGATCAATGGCACACAGTGCACTCTGGATGTGTGACTGTCACTTTGTATGATCCATACGTGGATTTTGTTGGAGTACCCTGTGGTGACCAGCTTTGTTAACCCTTACATGGTTTCGGGTATGTTATGTGGTAACCACTTGTGCTTCTGTCACCTTGTGATATTTCTACGTGGATTTCGGGACGACTCGATGGATAAGATCTTTGGCGACTGTTACTTCATTTTCCCAGCGTGGAACCTGTGGAGTTCTTTGTGATCGCCTCCTTTCTACATTTTAATGTGGATTTACAAGTTTCTCCCCTCACTTATTCCATGGATTACTGGACCTTTCTAGTTTGCCATTTTAAGACTTTAAGAACTGTTCCTAAGCTTGACAGTTTGGGAGCCACACTGTTAACTTCTGTTTATTTCGTTTAATTTTCTATATTTTGAGTAGATACTAATAAATATACTGTTTTAACATTAAAACCTGACTCAATTTGTGATCTATTGTTGCCGGTATGTAACAGATATGGCACATAATAAGCCCTTCCAGCTCTTTGAGTAGCTCTGTCTAGCAACCCCCGTGTTGTAGAGAGGACGAAATGGAACAATGTGCAGGATGGAGACCAGTGTTGCCAAGGAAATCAGGATTTCAAATAACAGCAGTTAGTGATAAGAGACAACAGTCACCAAATAGCAACCGAAACACCAGCAAACAATAAACGGTTTGTTACTGGAAATTGCCGAATTCAATATCGAGGATCAAGAGTTGCAACATGCCCAGGTGGAGGATAAGATGGTGGGTGTGTCTTACATCTACAGTGAGCCTCATTGGACCAGCGTCAAGAGGCTACATGCAGAAAGGTCAGAGTGCAGTGAAGGATTAAAGTCACACAAAATCGAAATTCTGAGCGGCTCATGTGGAGATTTCACTCAGGTTGCCCTGTCAATTTTATTTAAACTGATGTTTGTGTGCCATGTGCCATCTGTCTCTAACTGTTGATAAGTAAAGCTCAGTTAAGAAGGGTTTAGACTGCTACATAAACACATGGGACAGGCAGATGGAAGTAGTTCAATTAACATCATGGCTGACACTGAAATGGTGGGCTGAATAGCCTATTTCTGGTAAGATGGTGGTGCACTAAGCCACAACTGCTTCTATGGGACCGCTAAAGGTGTTTTTGTCCATTTTTAAAGTATTTTTTATGATTGCAAGGTATTGCTGGACAGTGAAGTGTTTTGAGAGATTGGTGATGAAACATATCAGCTCCTGCCCGAGAGGTGACTTGGATCTGTTCCAATTTGCCAACTGGAGCAACAGGTCCAAAGCAGATGCCATCTAATTGGCTCTTCACTCAATCCTGGGCATCTAGACAGCAAAGATGCATACATCAGGATGCTCTTTATTGACTACAGCTCAGTATTCAATACCATCATCCCCTCAAAACTAATCAATAAGCTCCGAGATCTTGGCCTCAGTACCTCCTTGTGCAATTGGATCCTGGGTTTCCTCATTTGGTGAGCCCAGTCAGCTTAGATTGGTAACAACATCTCTTCTGCGATCTCCATCAGCACCCGGCTGTGTGCTCTGCCCCCAGCTTTACTCAGTTTACACCTATGATTGCGTGGCTAAGCACAGCTCCAAAGCCATATCCAATTTTGCTGATGACACCCCTGTTGTAGGCTGAATAAAACGTCGTAATGAATCAGCATACAGGAGGGTGGTTAAAAATCTGGGTGAATGGTGTCATAACAACAACCACTCACTCAATGTCAGCAAGACCAAGGAACTGATTGTGGACTACAGGAGAGGGAAACCAGAGGTCCATGAGCCAGTCCTTATCAGAGAATCAGAGGTGGACAGGGTTAGAAACTTCAAATTCCTGGGTGTTACTATTTCAGAGGATCTGCCTAGACCTACTGTGAAGAAAGCATAGCAGCAGTATTGCATCTATATTGTACTGTCTCAGTACTTTTATATTTGTGTGCTGTAGCACTTTTTTAATCGCAGTTATTTTGTAAATAACATTATTCTTTGCATTTCTGGTCAGATGCTAAATGCATTTCATTGGCTTTGTATCTGTACTCGGCACAATGACAATAAAGTTGAATCTAATCTAATCTAATTTAATCTCTACTTCCTTAGGAGTTTGCGGAGATTCGGCATGACATCTAAAACTTTGACAAACTTCTATGGATGTGTATATTGACTGGCTGCATCATGGCCTAGTTTGGAAACACCAAAGCTTTTGAGTGGAAAATCCTACGAAAGGTAGTGGGTTCGGCCCAGTACATCACAGGTAAAGCCCTCCCAACCATTGAGCACACCAACTTGAAACACTGTTGTAGGAAAGAAGCATCCATCGTCAGAGATCCCCACCACCCAGGCCATGCTCTCTTTTCACTGCACCCATCTGGCAGAAGGCTCAGTACTCACACCACCAGATTTAAGAACAGTTATTACCCCTCAACCATCATGCTCTTGAACAAAAGGTGATAACTAAAATCACTTGCCCCATCATTGAAATGTTCCTATAACCAATGATCTCACTTTAAGGATTCTTTATCTCATTACCTCTTCTTTTCATTATTAATTGCTATTTATTTATATTTCCATTTGCACAGCTTTTTTTGTCTTTTGTATTCTGACGATCTTCCATCCTGTTATGCTTAATATTCTATAGATTTGCTGAGTAGGCTTGCAGGGAAATAAATCTCAGGGCTGTATATGGTGACATAATGTACTTTGATAATAAATTTACTTTGAACTTTAATTAGGAACTTGAAGTACTGCAGGTCTACCCCATCAGCGAGTTGCTTGTTGGCAGAGCAACCAAAGGAGCTGGACTTGGTGCGGACTGTGACGCTGCCCGTGATAGACAGGTGTCAGTGCACAAAGGAGGTGTGCAGTGTAACGGTGAGTGATAATCTTTGTCACTTTTATTGTGATCGCAAGACCCTGTAGGACATTGTTAATGTGGAATGCTTCAAGTCCAATCTATTGGTTTATTGGGCTAATGGTGGAGGGTCTGTGTGGCCCCGATCATAGCGAGGACCAGGCCTCAAGTCGCGGTGTTGCCTGTTTGCAGCTGCCCACGTGGAGGCGTTGGAATTGGGCGCTGCACCAGAGACCCGAAGGCGATGTGGCATGGTGTTCATGCTGGAGTTGGTGCTGCTCCCAGTGCTTGCGCGGCAGAAGACAAGCCCTGCTGTCTTCAATTGCAGACTCAGGGACTTGGACTAATTCTTGTGTGTGACTGTATTTTACTGCTGTCTTATATGTGTAATATGTGCCTTGTGCTGTGTATGCCTGTTAGTATTGCGTTTTGTACCTTGACTCTGGAAGAACGCCGATTCATTTGGCTGTCTTCATGGGTATTCATGTATGGTTGAATGACAATTAAACTTGAACTTAAACTATCCCTATGCTGTATTGTTCATTTTAAGATACCGTACATTTTAATTCCCATATTTTGGTCCATGCCCTCTTCTTGTGCCATAATGAGGCCACCCTCAGGGTGGGGGAGCAATACCTCATATTCTGTTTGGGTAGCCTCCAATTTTATGGCATGAATATCAATTCCTCCTTCCGGTGAACAAATCCCCCCCCCCCCCCCCACCCCCAGACCTTCTACTTCTTTTCATTTGTGTACCACCTCCCTCTGGTTCCCCTCCTCACCTTTCTCCCATGGTCCACTCTCCTCCCCCGCCAGACTCCTTCTTCTCAAGCCCTTGACCTTTCCCACCCACCTGGTTTCTCCTATCACCTTCTAGCTAGCCCTCTTCTCCTACCTTCACCTTTTTATTCTGGCATCTTTCCTCTTCCCGCTCAATCCCAAAGAATGGTCTCAGCCCGAAATATTGACTGTTTATTCATTTTATAGATGTTGAATTCCTCCAGTATTTTGTTTTTAGTTGCTTTGGATTTCCAGTGTCTGTCGACTTTCTCATGTTTATCATTAGGTATTTTTTTTTGTGGTAGAGGAGGCATAATAAGATGTATGAGGAAATTGCAACAACAAAGACAAATATTATCTTCAACAAATAGTTGCTGGGAGCACCAGGAGCATCATACCACTTACACAACGGTGATGGGTAATAATTCTTAACAACTGGGACAAGCTTTGGATTTCCAGCATCTGCAGAATTTCTCCTGTTTATGTACCGTTCTAAGTTACAATGACAAATTTGGTTCTCAATCTACCAGAGAATTCCTCCCATTTTTTGCTGTTTTAAATATGAGTGCCACACCTCAACTTCTGTTGGACTTTCAGCTGGCAGAATTGTGTACAGAGTTATCACTTAGTTAAGTGGTAGGTAATTGTCTTATTCCCGTGCCACTCAGTTAGCCACTCCCACATCGGAGGAGTTCACATACTGGACAAGCAGGTTTGTCAATAAAGTTCAGTCCAGTATCCTACATGCTGGCATCCCGGTGTGCTCTGCACTCTCCCCCAGTAATGAACACAACGCTTAGGATCTAGTAATCATAATGCCATCAGTTTCAAGGCAGTTATGGAGAAGAGTAGGTCTCCTCCTTGGGTTGGGATTCTAAATTGGAAAAAGGCTAATTTTCATGGTATTGGAACGGATCTGGCAACTGTGGGTTGGTGCAGATTGTATTCTGACAAAGGAGTCCTTGGTAAGTGGGAGGCAAAGCAGCAGTGAGGTCATGGATCACATATGAATTACAGAGGAGTGGATGTTTGCTGTCTTGAGGTGGATAAATCCCCAGGGCCTGACAAGCCTCAGGCCCTGTAGGAGGCTAGTGCTGAAATTGCAGACAGCAGGGGGAATAATCAGCAGGAAAAATAAAGTCAGGGCTCTGGAGGGAAATGGAATTGATTACTGTTCTAACACGATCCAGGTTTGACTCAATGCACCAAAGTGCCCCCCACATTTTGATTCTATTTTTCGAGTTAACACTTACGACATTAAACTTCAAGTGATGATGGTTTATGAATAACGTCAAATATTTCATAAATTTATGTACTTACAGAAGTTCTTAATTTATATTTCTAACATTTTCTCATCATAGTTTAACATATTTTGCTGGGTTAGTTCTATTTTCTCCATCATTAGTACTCGGGTCTCCCTTTGCACCATTTTAAAAGGACCTTCAACCTTAAAATTCTTATGTAATTAATTATTTCATGTGTATCAGGAAATACACTAAATAAGGTTAGTGAGCTGCAGATGCAAAGAGCCATATTGGACTGGAGACCTTGCATAAGGTAGGACAGGATTCAATACTAAATGTTTCTGATGTTAAGTGGGAAATATGAACAGCAGAGTGGTGCAGTTGGTAGAATGGCTCCCAGTGTTGTGTCTTGTCCTGTCCTGCCCATTCTACACCAACTGCCGCCGCTGGGCTATAAACGTGCATGCAGGAGCAATGTGTGGTTAAGTGCCTTGCTCAAGGACACAACACGCTGCCTCAGCTGAGGCTTGAACTCGCGACCTTCAGATCACAAGTCCAACACCTTAACCACTTGGCCATGCGCCAACACTGTAGGATGGCTACCATGATCCAACAATCAAGATTCATTCCTGATCTCCCATATTTTTTGTGTTGACATGCACATTCTCTCTGTGACTACATGGGGTGAAAAGTAGATTAATTGGCCAATTAGAATTGGATTATTATTGTCACAAGTATTGAGGTACAGTGAAAGGTTTGTCTTGCATACTGCTCATACAGATCAATACATTACATACCACATTGAGGTATTACAAGGTACAACAAAAACAGAAAGCAGGATAAAGTGTAACAGTTACAGAGAAAGTGCAGTGCAGGGAGACAATAAGGTGCAAGGTGACAATGAGGTGGGTGCTATAAATTACTCTTGGTGATAAAATTGGTGGGAATGTGGTGAGGCTACTAGGCAAAATAGTGGGGGGATAGGATTGCTCTGTGAGCTAGCACAGATCCAGGGGCCAAATGGCCAGCTTCTATGTTGTGGGGAAATATAGAACTATGGAAAGCAAGGAGTTGCAATGGCACTCTGAAGGAGAGTATTGAAATGTTTGAGGGAGAGGGGTCCCTGGGTTAAGGTATGAATCCATATGACCACAGATGATAATGCTTTTCTGTGTACATCCTGAGGTCCACTGACTATACGAAAGGTGAGAACAAATTTTCAGATAAATTATTTATTTGAATGGCTAACTGTGGAAAGGGCACTAATGAATTTTCAAAGGTTAAGTCAGAAGACTTCTAGTTGTAATCAGCTGCTCATTGTGGCCACCCACCTTTCAGTTGCCTTTTCTGGAGTGTGGCCAGCTGAGCTGATTACCCTCAATGAGGCTGCATCATACAAGGGACAGAGGCAAGTATCCTTCAACTGGTTAAGAAACCAAAATTATCCCCGTTTCCTTGGGTAATACTAATCCTGATCATTGCAATGCTATTTTGATGATTTTTGCTATTCACAGATTAGCTGTGACCCTACATTACAACAATAATCACTCTTTTAAAGTGCTCGGAGACACAAGGGACTGCAGCAGATGCCAGAATCTGGATCAACCCTTGCATCCAACCTCTTTATATTGGCTATCCACCCTCTACTCTTTCAGTCCAGCTGAAGGGCCATTGACTGTCCAGATCCTTTCACAGATGCTGTCTGACCTACTGAGTTCCTCCAGCCAAATTATTTATTTATTGCTTCTGAGGTACTTTTCATAGGTAAAAAGTACTTTGTGCAATCCTTAAGTCAGGAAGTTATTACAGGGTGAAATCATCTTTTCAGGTGATGTGTTGTTTTGTAATTTGTAAAGCAATATATATATATTAAAAAATTATCTGAATTTTTCTTAAAGTCTGCAATCTTATTAAAAGATACAATTGGTTTGCATGTCTGGAATATTTCTATATGATCAATTAAATTTTGTAAAAATACTGAATTCTGCTTATTGATTTTAAACAGTAATATTTGCATTTACCGTGAACGTTGCTACTAAGTCCTGAAGAAGGGTCTCGGCGCGAAATGTTGACTATCTACTCATTTCCATGGATGCTGTCTGACCTTCTGAGTTCTTTCAGCATTTTGTGTTGCTCTGGATTTCCAGCATCTGCAGATTTTCTTGTGTTTATACAATGAAATTAATTAATTTGTTTTTATTAAGGAATTATTATTGGCAGCAACAGCCTTGCTGTTCTTCAAGACTAAAACCATGGATCTTTAGTGGCTATCCAGGTGGAAGTCAAGGCTTCAACCTAGAGTCTCATCCAAAGGAGACCACCTTCATTGTGCAGAACCCTCCTAGTACTGACTGACCAGAATGTTAATCTAGATTATGCTCTTGTGTCTGGAATGAGGCTTGAACCTGTAACCTGAGGTAGGAGAAAGTACTTGGCTGGTTTAAAGACTATTCGAGTTGGAGCAGCATGGAAGCGTAGCGGTTAGCGTGACACTATTACAGCGCCAGTGACCCGGGTTCCATTCCCGTCCCTGTCTGTAAGGAGTTTGTGCGTTCTCCCCGTGACTGCATTCACTCACACATTCCAAAGATGTATGAGTTGGCAGGGTAATTAGTGTAGTGGGGTGGAATGGACTCGTTGGGCCGGAACAGCTTGCTGCCGTGCAGTATCCCTAAATCAGGGGTTTCCAGCCTGGGGTCCACAGACACCTTGCTGGATGGTATTGGTGCATGGCATTTAAAAAGGTTGTGAACCCCTGCTTGAAATACAATAAAAATAATAAAATTCAAAGATCCAAGATTTTTATAAACTTAAAAAAAATCCCCATTGTACCTTGAATATTAATAATGTATAAAAATATACTGCAATATATAGTCACAAATTAACACTGAAATCCTTGAGTATTAATTCCAAAATCTTACAAGCTATCCACATTTTGGAATACTGTAATAATAATCTTAAATAATTTATTAATGTTTAGAGCCATGAATTGATGCTAATTGTTAAACACAGTTAAATACCTTTGAATGGCCACTGTGAGACTGTGGAGCTGTTGTAAGAAGTGAAAGTCCTCCTCAACGCTTGAGATTGAGATGAATTATGTAGCAGAGTACGTCATTATTTGTAAATATATCGTAAGTTATTATTCGTAACCATAAGCATTTGATATGGACACTGAATTCTGATACGAACAAGGATAACATTTAGTCAAAACTGGTTTTCAGAACTGTATTTGGAGCTTTAGAGGAGACAAAAGAGACAAAAGTTCGGGTGACTTTTTGGCATGCGTTAATTTAATAAATTTATAACCTTTAATATAGAAACATCTTAAATACAATAAAGAAAAGTTATTCCGCAATATTGCACATGGCTCGAAAACAACACATACAAAATAAAGAATGCTATTTTGTAAATAGCACGTACAGAGAAGCATTCTGTTCACTACTTTTTAAAGCAGGTCCATGGACTGTACATAGCCACACTCAGAACAGGTCACCGTCACATAAACTGCTTCAACTAGTTGATGCTTGCCTTGATGCAACACAACAGTTACAAGGGTTCAGAATACACTGACAGAAGGCCAAGAAGCTTTGGTTGCACTCCATATTATCATCAACATAAAAATACAGCATAGCCATTAAACTGCAGCTCCTAAAACAGCAACGATATATACAGCCAAACCAATGTTTGAGCAGATTCTGGAACCAGCTGCCTTAGAGGGGATGAACCTTAAAAGCAGCTTTCACTATTAAGAAATAACTGGTGTTTAAAATAGTACCTTAGTAGTATTGTAAATTGAATTCCTGCTTGTACGTTTAATACTCCACTTCCCCATGCTTCTTGTGAAATATAACCTCTACAAAGTAATCTGCTATATTGCTCAGCAGGGGTTCAACTTTGGCTAATTCAATGTCTTTCGCTCCTTCATTCAAGGGACACATTCACAATGATAAATTAACCATTCTTCATAAGCCACTTGCCACACTGTAAACTCGTATCGCCTTAAGTCAATAATCTATACTTATCAGCAGTGCAAATTAAATCTCACTGATGTGTTTCACATCTAGCCACACACAAGCACAACTCAGTAAGCTAATTCCAGTATTTTTGTTTTCAAGTGTCCTAAACTAAAAATTTAAGTGCAATTAGTGGGTTCATTTTTTGAAAGAAGGGGTGAACAACTGTGTGCGCTGCATGCGCAGAGAGTGCAAGGCCACAAGACAGCACCCACGCAGCAGCGCCCCGATATTGTACAGCGCCCCCGAGCCTCCTCTGCGTGTGGAAAAAATCCACACCAAGGTAGGCACCACAGGGGCAGCCACTGCCAACAAGTCGACAATAAAATGCTCGCTCCAGTAACTTCTCTGACACACCGGCTGGTCCTCTGAGACACTAAATTCATCGTTATCGGTCTGGTCAAAGGCAGGTGTAAAAGTAGGCTCCGTCATACTGCTGACATTAGGTTGGTACTGTACTTGTTCATTGCAGGTGTGTGCCTGAGGGCTCTTGAAGTGGTTCACAGATTCTAATTTAGACACGAGAATTGTAGTATTGGGATTGTTTGGGGTTAAATCCATCAAAGTGTCAGTAGCTTTTGTTTCAAACTCTGATGGGCATACTTCTTGGCCAAGATCTGACACCCAGGTTGAAGAGATGGGGCTGACTGGGGTGTTATGTTGTGATTTTAGAATATGTAGAATGAGGCTTTGTACATCTGGGCTATATGGCACTACGTCAGTCTGGATAGCCTGTTCCCTGACTAGCCTATTATTGTTCGTCATAAAGATAATATTTGGAGCAGACATATCAAAAGCTGCACTGTTGCTAAGAATTGACTGCATTTCATTGGCTTGTGTCCAACTGCCATCTCCAGAGCAACCATCAGTGGGTTTTGACTGCAGTAACTGGTCAAAGAGGTCGGTCCTGCTTGCCATATCGTCGTTGGCAAGCAGGCCGCTATCAGCCATCTCCTCAACAGCCTGGTCTCCAACATCCATGGCTTCAGCCATTTTTGTGTAGGTTGCACTGCGAGCCAATGATTTCACAGGAGAAGAGCACATGCAGTCCAACGATGGATCATCCCTCGAAGCACCATTCTGGGCCAACTCCATGCTCTGCAGCAAAGACTCCAGTTTTTTGTTTTGGATATTAATATCAACAAAATATTTTTGAACCCCCTTATCCTTCTCGACCAAACTGTTCTTCATGGTGTCAATCACCTCACGGAGTTGTTTAATCTCCTTGCGAGCTTCCTTTAGTGCAAGCTGAGCTTCAACTCGGTGACATTCCTCTTCGATCCAGTCCTCCCGCATGCGAGCAAGTTGGGACTTGAGATCAGCAACTTCAGATTCCCTGTTTGACAAAAAAAGACAAGGATGAACATGAGTACCATTTGGAATAGGTGCATTTTCAAAGTAACACAGGCACGTTCAAACAACTTGGAAATTCGGATTGTCTGTGGTTTGTTTCTTTGGAGCTCTGGAATTGTGAGAAGTCAGCTGATGAATAGGGCAATTAAAAATCTGTGTAATTTGCATACAAAGATTTTAAAATTAGAACCACAGAACACTACAGCACAGAAAACAGGCCATCTGGCCCTTGTAGTCTGTGCTGAAACATTATTTCGCCAGTCCCATTAACTCGCATCCAGTCCATAACCCTCCAGACCTCTCCCATCCATGTATCTATCCAATTTATTCTTAAAACTTAAGAGTGAGCTCGCACTTACCACGTCAGATGGCAGCTCGTTCCACACTCCCACCACTCTCTGAGTGAAGAAGTTCCCCCTAAATCTTTCCCCTTTCACCTTGAAGCCATGTCCTCTCATATTTATCTCTCCTAATCTAAGTGGAAAGAGCCTACTCGCATTTACTCTGTTTATACCCCTCATTATTTTGTAAACCTCTATCAAATCTCCCCTCATTCTTCTACGCTCCAAGGAATAAAGTCCTAACCTGTTCAATCTTTTCCTGTAACTCAACTCCTGAAGACCTGGCAACATCCTAGTACATCTTCTCTGCACTCTTTCAATCTTACTGATATCCTTCTGAAAGTTAGGTGACCAGAACTGTACACAATACTCCAAATTTGGCCTCACCAATTTCTTATACAACCTCCCCATAACATCCCAACTCCTATACTCAATACTTTGATTTATGAATGCCAGGATGCCAAAAGCCTTCTTTACAACCCTGTCTACCCGTGACGCCACTTTTGGGGAATTATGTATCTGAACTCCCAGATCCCTTTGTTCCTCGGCACTCCTCGGTGCCCTACCATTTACTGTGTATGTCCTACCTCGATTAATTTAATTTAGTCAGTAGCAGCAAGTCTTCTCACTGCACCATAATGAAATTCTGTGCTCCGATTTTTGTGGAAGGTGGCGTTGAGCTGTATCAATATACTGTAGTTAAACTTATTTTGAAGTTTGAACATAGAGCTTTAAACAAAAAAATTAATTGGTTTATTATTATCACACATGCCAAGATCAAGTGAAAAGCTTTGCTTGCATTATTTAAATGATCTAAAGCTGCTGAAGTGTAGCATCCTTCTACAACTAAATGATCAATTGCACAGTATAATATTCAAGTTTACTTTAGAACCAATTCATTTTCTCTTCAGATTTTGTAGAAATATTTCAGCTGATCGAAATTTCACAGGTTCATAAGTAATAAAATTTTGTGCATACTGTAAGTTTATTTTACCTGCAGGTTACATTATCTACAAATATATACTGCAAATCCCAAGAAATCAATGGACCAAAAACTGGCTTTCTAATCTCCCTGCCTAAAGACAGAAGTAAGTACTTGGAGCCAGGTCACATAGATTTGTTGCAGTTCCAGTGAAGAGGAAAGCAAGATTGCAGAATTAAATAGCTCTTCATTTGTTCTAATTTCAAATCGTCACTGTAGCCAGCATCATGGGTCTAAAGTTCTGATATTAATTCTGTTTTGATTTTTCTAACAAATAATTTTAGGATAATTAATTTTTTTTTGGATATAGACTTAAACTGGTGCACACAATACTCCACTTGAGGACCATCTTTTCCAATATCCCAGCCCAGTGAATACTACTGCCAATACAAGCATGCAACACCTTTGGCATTCCTCTTGTGAGTATTAATGAAGTTATTGCGAATGGATAGATGCTTCTGCTGAAAGAGCAGATTGATTTCATCTGCTAGTATCACAAGCAGTAATTGAAGTGCTGTGCAATGTAATCAATGTGCAATTGATTCTTATGCTCTCAATGTTTTGCCTGCCAAGATCATTGATACTATGTTGTATCATGGATAAACACTAACTCTTCCTTAATGACGAAGGCAGAATGTAGTGTGACATAACAGGGAAGTTCAATGCCTCTGCACATTGCAGTGAGAGTTGCATCCAATGATCCACATAACCAAGAAACGAAAATCAATCCAACTCCGTCATGAATGGTCTCAAGCCTGGCTGTGAAAGGAGATGGCCCATCCTGTAAAAACCCAGAGCTATAGAAGCTCCAAAGACCTTGATTGGCACAGGACAGAGGACCCTGGCGAGCTGCTGTAGGCAGCCTATGCATTACCAGGGGTGATGGGCTTAAGAAGAAGAAGAAAAATCAGTCCAATGTCCAAAATGCAATCTGTCCTCACTTCTGAATCACAGAAAAAGATTTACATGGACTGTGATTATAAACACTGAAAATGCTATCATGGAAGAGGTATAATTCATGATTTTTACAGACACAAGAGATTCTGGAGAGTCTCTGCAGACGTGAAATGTTGGAGGAACTCAGAAGATCGGGCAGCGTTTTTGGAGGGGAATAGACAGTCAATGTTTCAGGCTGGGACACTTCATCAGGTAGATGCTGCCTGATTTGCTAAGCTCCTCCAGCATTTTGTGTGTTGCTCAGGATTGTTGTGTAGGTGCATAAACAACAGTATTGTCAAAATTAGGTGACCACACCAAAGCAAAGATTTCAGGTACACTGTTGTGATTTTAGTTACTAATAGAGATGATTAAAGCTACATGGACAAGAGAAAATCTGCAGATACTGGAAATCAAAGCAACACACACAAAATGTCCCGATGAAGGGTCTTGGCCCAAAATGTCGACTGCTTACTCTTTTCCATTGATGCTGCCTGGCCTGCTGAGTTCCTCTAGCACTTTGTGTGTGTTGCTTGGATTTTTATATTGCTATCAACTACCTTCGGATTGATACTCTTCACAGCTGTAGAGTTCAAGATTCAACAGCGAACAAGCAATCTTCATTTTGTCTTAACTGGCAAGATGGAGCTGGAGTCAAACAGGCACCAAAACTATTCCAACACTGGTCATTGACATAAGTCATTCTGGAAGATCTAAGAGGCTACCAATATCAATGTAGGTCTTCTTATTCTGAGAGTTCACACACTTTGCTTGCAACATCTTCCATTGTTCATCAACTTGCCAATAAGCCAGAATGAAATCCAGGAACAAAGCAACTGCAGAGTATTATCTGATCTGGGTAAGTGGTGCAAGGCAGTGTGAGCTGATGAACTTTCTGGTGAAAGGTCTATTTCCCATAAACACATTTCATTCTAACAAATGAACACAACAGATTCTGCAGATGCTGGATATCCACAGCAATGTACACAAAATGCTGGAGGAACTCAGCAGGTCAGGTTTGGGCTGAGGCCCTTCACTTGTCCCGATGAGTGGACACAGCCTGAAATGTCAGCTGTTAATTTATTTCCATAGACGCTGCCTGACCTGCGGAGTTCCTCCAGCACTTTGCATGTGTTCCTTGGCATTTTAACACACCTCTTATTTGACATGAACTTTAAGTTCATGTGCAGTGGATGTATATGCACACACCCTTTAGGCGTTGGTTATAATCTTTCAAAATTCAAACACAAGGAATTCTGCAGATGCTGGAATTTCAAGCAACACACATCAAAGTTGCTGGTGAACACAGCAGGCCAGGCAGCATCTATAGGAAGAGGTACAGTCGATGTTTCGGGCCGAGGAACTTCGTCCGGTGATCCTGGGTCACCTGGGCAAGGGTGTCTGGTGTTGAAAGTCCTGAAACGGCCAATGACCCCGGGTTACATCATTCTTCAGGGTCTTCGCGCATCCTAGGATGTTTCTGAACATCAGAGAGTCATAGAAAACTACAGCAGGCCCTTCAGCCCATCTAGTCCATGTCGAAACTGCCTACTCCCATTGACCTGCCCTGGGACCATAGACCTCCATACCCCTACCATCCATGTACCTATCCAAGCTTTGCTTAAGTGTTGAAATCGAGCTCGCTGTTGAATCTTGAACTCCTGACGAAGGGTCTCGGCCCGAAACGTCGACTGTACCTCTTCCTATAGATGCTGCCTGGCCTGCTGCGTTCACCAGCAACTTTGATGTATCTTTCAAAATTCCCTTGATTCTGGAAAGGACCCAATGGAAACCACAGAAATAAAAAAATGCTCCAAATCAAAAAAAGCGAGAACACAAGAACCTCCAGCTCTGGAAAATGCAGGGAAATAATTGTTTTTTTTTAGGAATCTGTAACTGGGCATTTATAGACCTTTACAGAATTTTATAGACTATTATAGACTTTTCACAGAGCCAATGTGGTTTTATGAAAGGAATCATATTTAACAAATTTATTGAAAATTCGTTGAGGATGCAACAAACAAGGTAGTAAAGGGATATTGAAGATATAAAATATTCGGAATTTCCAATAAGTTTTTGCTAAGATGCCACATAAATTATTACTGCGCATAAGCTTATGGACTTGGTGTAATAGATAACATGTTTTACTATGGATCACTTTCACATTGGCATGATGCAAGCTGCCAGCACAAGTGGCACACGCGAGCTCGATTTCAACGTTTAAGCAAAGCTTGGATAGGTACATGGATGGTAGGGGTATGGAGGTCTATGGTCCCGGGGCAGGTCAAAGGGAGTAGGCAGTTTCGACATGGACTAGATGGGCTGAAGGGCCTGCTGTACTTTTCTGACTCCCTGATGCTCAGAAACATCCTAGGATGTGCAAAGACCCTGATGAATGATGTAACCCGGGGTCATGGGTCATTTCAGGACTTTCAACACCAGACACCCTTACCCAGGTGACCCAGGGTTGATCAGGCCCTGGCTTGTGTCCCAGCAGCACTGGTCCATAGCCATCTGGAGGCTCACTCAGCAGCCTTCGAGACAGTCAGACGGCTCTTTTCCTTGCGGTGTCCAAAATGCCAAAGAGAGAGTAGGTTCTGCACAGCAAACAGCCAGAAAAACCTCCACACCCCACCTCTACAGACTTGCATTGTGTCCTCCATCCCTGTCCGCCACTGCTCCACCAGCTCCTGGTATTTGGCTTTCTTATGTTCAAATGCCTCCTCAATCTGGTCTTCCCAAGGAATTTTCCGTTCTACCATGGCCACTTGCTTCAAGGTTTCGAGGACAGGGAGCTTAATTGCTTGCCCAAGTTATAACTTGTGCGATGCTATAGGGGTCAGTTCAGTCAATATTACTCTCTTACTTGGTCCCTCCATCTACTTAGTAGGCAGATTTACTAACAATTATTGTCATAAGTGTAAAGGCAAGTTTTGTAAAAGCTACAAAGAGCCTGCAAAGGAATATACATGAAGAAGTAGATGAAAATATGGCATTTGAAAAGTAATCAAGGGAAATTTAGGTTATCTACCTTAAGAACAATAGGAAAGCAGAAATGGGGAGAGCGTATATAATGCTGATGTACAGGGAGATCCAGATGTTGTTCTTGAACCACAAGAAGTTCACATGTAGGCACAGCAAGTGATTAGAAAGATAAATGGCAAGTTGCTTATTTAAAGAGGTTTCATTTGCACTGTAGGTTCACTAGATTAATTCTTGGGACAAAACGATGGTCCTGAAAGGATGATTGAGCAGATCAGATCAGGCACAAAGTTATTTAAAGGCAGGGCAGACATTAAGGGCCATACAGCCCACTCTTGCACTTACTTCTCATGCTCTATTTTAATAGAGTCATAAAATCATTGAAAAATACAGCACAGAAACACGACTTTCAGCCCATCTAGTTCATGCCAAACTTTTTAACTGTTATTTCCATTGACCTGCACCAGCATCATAGCCCTCTACACCCCTATTATCCAAACTTCTCTTAAACTCTCAGTCAGTGCTCACTTAGAACCTCTGCAGTTACAGTCCACAAACCAAGCCAGAAACTTTGGTGTTATGATGGACTCCAGCTTAATTTTAAACTGCCACACTAAGACAATTAGAAAGTCAGCCTACTATCACCTTTAAAATATAGCGCAAGTTAAAGAGCTTATGTCTCAGCAAGATCTAGAAAAACTCATCCATTCATTTATTTTTAGTAGTCTCGACTACTATAATGGCATTTTCAGATTTCTGTAAAAAATCCCTGAGACAGCGGCAGCTCATTCAGAACACTGCTGCTAGAGTCCTCACTAAGACCAAGAAAGTAGAACACATCACTCCAGTTCTCAATCACTACACCGGCTTCCTGTCCATCAGAGGATTGACTTTAAAATATTACTACTGGTTTATAAAGCACTGAGTGGTCTTGGGCCAAAATACATCTCCAAACTCCTGCTGCGTTGTGAACCTTCCCGAGCTCTCCGGTTGTCTGGGAGGGGTCTGCTTACTGTCCCCAGGGTCAAAACTAAACATGGTGAAGCAGCTTTTAGTTACTCTGCTCCACATATCTGGAATAACCTTCCAGAGGATCTGAAGTCTGCCCCAACTTTAAGCTCTTTTAAATCGAGGCTTAAAACTTTTTTTTTCGCTTGAGCTTTTAATTAGAATCTCCTGTACTGTAACTTTTATTTTGTTTATTTTAATGTGATTTTATTCTCTTTATATTGTCTGAAATTTGATGTTTGATTTTTATATCTTGTTCTATGTAAAGCACTTTGAACTGCCTCGTGTACAAATAAAATTGCCTTGCCTTAAACATTGAAATCGGACCAGCATCCACCACATCTGCTGGCCCCTCATTCCACACTCTCACGACCCTCTGAGAGAAGTTTCCCCTCATGTTCCCCTTAAACTCTTCACCTTTCACCCTTAACCCACGAGCTCTAGTTGTAGTCCTACCCACCCTCAGTGAAAAAAGCCTCCTTGCATTTACCCTATCGATATCATAAGACCATAAGACAAAGGAGCAGAAGTAGGCCATTCGGCCCATCGAGTCTGCTCCGCCATTTTATCATGAGCTGATCCATTTTATCCTATTTAGTGCCACTGCCCCGCCTTCTCACCATAACCTTTGATGCCCTGGCTACTCAGATACCTATCAATCTCTGCCTTAAATACACCCAATGACTTGGCCTCCACTGCTGCCCGTGGCAACAAATTCCATAGATTCACCACCGTCTGGCTAAAAATTTTTTTTCGCATTTCTGTTCTGAAAGGGCGCCCTTCAATCCTGAAGTCATGCCCTCTCGTACGAGACTCCCCCATCATGGGAAACAACTTTGCCACATCCACTCTGTCCATGCCTTTTAACATTCGAAATGTTTCTATGAGGTCTCCCCTCATTCTTCTACCCCTCTTTGTGGTTGACAGTGTTGTGAAGATTCATGCCTTGCCACTCCTTCAACTCCTACACCCCGCAGGAAGGCAAAGTCATCGAAGAACATGGCAAGACTAATTTTAAAAGCACAAATTTTCTCTGTGAATGCAACAACATTGCTGAATATGGCCAAAAACACTAAATTATCTATTTGTTTAGGGGGAAAAGATGGAAGTGAAAATGATAGAAAAGGAAAAGTTCGCTAGGCTAAGCAAAAAAAAGCAATGTTTAACTAAAGAAGTAACACAGCGATATAACAGCTTGCTGCCAGGACTCAGAATCTTTAATTAGTGATAATGCTAACACAGGATTAAAAGGGGAAAAATAATTGTTAAAAAAGGCAGAAAGACCATGTCTTAGGTAACTGCTTTGCCAAACTGGTCTGTTCTATCTTTGAAAATAAGCACACCCTGGTCGCAACTTCAACTCATCCTCACTTCAGTTGCTCCAACTTTGGTCACGCAGAGCATTTTGGTAACACAGTGAACTTGATTTGCAAAACTGCAAAATCAGCATTAACCTGGGTATAGGTCAGGTGGGCTTCATCTGGAAGCCCAGCGGGTCCGGCAGAACTCTGCAAAATGTCATCATTTTGCTTGTAGGCAGAGGAAAGTAACATAAAGTAAATTTATTCTCAAAGTATGTCACCATCTACAACTCTGAGATTCATTTTGTTATGGACATATATCTAATAACCATAATAGAATGAATCAATGTAAATCCGCATCAACTGGGTGTCCAACCAGTGTGCAAAAGACAATAAACCGTGCAAATACTAAAAGAAAGAAAAAAAAATTAAATACATAAACAATAAATATCGAGAACATGAGATGAACAGACCTTGAAAGTTAGTCAATAAGTTGCCAACTGAAGTTTAGGATGGAGATGAGGAGGAATGGCTTTTCCCAGAGAGTGGTGAATCTGTGAAATTTTCTGCCCAAAGAAGCAGTGGAGGCTACCTCAGTAAGTATATTTAAGACAAGGTTGGATAGATTTTTGCATAGTAGGGGAATTAAGGGTTATGGAGAAAAGGCAGGTAGGTGGAGATGTGTTCATGGCCAGATCAGCCATGATCCTATTGAATGGTGGAGCAGGCTCGACGGGCCAGATGGCCGACTTCTGCTCCTATTTCTTATGTCCTTATGTCAGTGAAGTCGGTTAAAAAAAAATCCTGCATCTCTTAAAAATTCTGGTAAGGGGCAGGAAGTAAAAACAAATGGAGAAATTCAATTGCACAGTACCATTATTTTCACTGTTATGAGAAGGAAACGGTGTATTCCAGAGCTGTACAACAGCCATAGTTACAATGTCATTTTGTGCCATTCACTTGTGCAGGTGGTAGGTTTTCAGTAACAGATCCACATCTGTATATCACTGTAGATGTGGCACCTTTTTAAAGTCATAACCACCTTAGTTGTTGGTCACCGTCACCACAATTCCGTTCAGGTGTAAGACCCAAACCACATAAAGCTGCTGTGGTCTGCTGCCCGGCGCTGGAGAATGAAGACCCAATGTCACTATTGCTTCTCCTCCTGACCTCAAGGACACCGAAGCTATCAGCCATTTGAATAAACATAAGTACTATGGGTGCTATCACAATCAGGAGAAAATCTGCAGATGCTGGAAATCCAAGCAGCACACACAAAATGCTGGAGGAACTCAGCAGGCCAGGCAGCATCTATGGAAATGGGTAAATAGTTGACAATTCAGGCTGAGACCCTTTGCAATGGGTCTTTGTCTGAAATGTCAACTGTTTACTCTTTTTCATAGACGTTGCCTGGCCTGCTGTGTTCCACCAACATTTTGTGTCCATTACCGTGGATGCTAGCCTGGCACTCACACTGGTTTTGTGAGATAGTTTCTCTACAAAAGGACAGTGCAATGTCACACACACGGTTCAGGGAATTCAAGTGACACAATACAGAAAAGCACATGTTCACAGACTATATCTGCAAAAGCACCTACAGGGACCTACGCTGCAGTCTCATTCACCCTGAGCAGCAAAAGCTCCAGAGGATGACGTTTACCTCAGCTGTCATTTCATAGACTCACAAGCTTCTTCAATGCTACCGCATCTGGTGCTTCATCTAAGTCATTGTCAAAACTGGCTTCCTGGCTTTTGATCATTCCCAGCTGATCTGTGCCGTATATTGCAGCTTTGCTGCTCAACATAGCTGCAGCAAAGTCTCCAAGGCTCTCTTCAAATGGAGAAAAAAACTGCCCATTTTTCCTTCTGTAGAGAAGATGAGATAGAGGGGTGTATGCATTTGCCATGGCAGAAGACTTCTCTAAGCCTCAGACCTGATACATGACTGACATAACATCTTTGCAATGCATGGGCTTTCACCAGGCCCTCCAGTTTCCTCCCACAGTCCAAAGACGTACTGATTAGTAGGTTCATCTTTCTTAATCCAGTCCTGATGAAGGGTCTTGGCCAGAAATGTCGATTGTACTCTTTTCCAAAGATGCTGCCTGGCCTGCTGAGTTCCTCCAGTATTTTGTGTGTGTTGCTGTGGATTTCCAGCATCTGCGGAATTTATCTTGTTGGTGGTTAGTAGGTTAATTGGTCATTGTAAATTGTCCTGTGATTAGGTTAGGGTTAACTCTATCTCTAAATTTTTTTTCTTTGTAATTTATTTTTTATTGAAGTTGATATATACATATATATCATATAATCATCTAGCTCTAAATTAAAAATAAATAAATAATGCCTCGAATCTGCCGTCAAACCCTATAGTCCTTGAATCACACTTCTATTCCCTCATTGTTCATGATGCGGTAGAGTGACAGTAGAGCTTCCTTGAGGCCATAACCCAATATCCAGGGAGTCTACACAACTCTATTATTCTCGTTTTCCATTCCTGCTTCCTGGAGTCCTATGTTCCATCTGTGCAGCTGGGCAACACTACACTTAAAGCCGCAGCATCACAGGTGACTTTCCCCTCACTACAAGTATACTCCCGTGCTCGCCACACTACATCCAACACAAGCTCGTTGACAGGAGAAGACAAACCCTACTCGAGGTGGTTCAGCAGAAGCCGAGGAAGATGCAAAGGAGGTGCAAGAACAGCAACATCAGATATGTTACAGGACAGAGAAAGAAGGCCATGCTGTACTCCATAAAGTGGAAGGCCTCCTGTGTATGTTCTCGGCACATCTGGCTGCCACAACATCTCACTAACAGAATACTATGGGATTGCATGCCACTTGTATCCATCTAGCAATCTGAAAAAGTTTGCAAAGACTGCTGCAAAGTGTCTTTCAATAGTTTAAAAACGTACAGGCACTATGAAAGCAAATTATGTTAACCTGATTATTATAGTCAATGAATTAATTTCATCTTTTTCAAACAAAAAAATGTTCTAGATTCAGAAGAAACTGAACAGGAATAAAATTCATGATAGACAGGAAATATGTTCTATTTTAGACTATGTGCTTTTCAAAAAAGGGTAATCTGGTATCTGTAAACTATGACCACCTGTGGAAATCGAGTAGTGTTGCTGTGAAAGGATGGTAGGGCCTTAATGTTGGTAGGTCACTTGGGAATCCTCAAATAATGGGATTTTCCGAAATGTGGGATACAAGGAAGTGGACAATGATGGAGTGGAGAAGTTTTGGGTTACAACATTGCTGGATGTTATGTTGGGATCTTTGCTGGAATCCTTAGGCAGAGCAGGACTGGAAAGGCCAAGATGGTGAGGTGGAATGCAATGGCCTTGGTAGTGGATGTGTTTCATGTAAGACAGGGTTGGAGACACCAGACATTTGGGACGAGTTAATTTGAGACTCTGAGACAGTGGAGTTTGAGGCTGTGAGTCCTGGAATTAGGGGAAAGACATAAAATGCTGGAGGAGCTTATCAGGCTGGGCAGCATCTACGGAAAGGAGTAAACAGTCAGCATTTTAGGCTGAGACCCTTATTCAGAACCTGGAAATATGCTGCAGGAAGGGGTAGATGGATGTAGGTCTTTGTGGTTGAAGAATGACAGTAAAATTGCAGTCGGGATAGTCAGTAATAGAGAGTGAGCAGGTGGTAATTAACAAGAGTAGAAAATGTTGAGTTCCAGATCCCATTTCTTAACTAACTGTTGCAATCATAAATACATACTGCTCTACTAGTATTTTAAATAATCAGTCCATAGTGAAGAACACATTTAAAAAGGCTGTTTCTCCACTGGAGTAAACCACAGTTGCCAACTAGAGACTATTTTTAAATACTTTATAACTTTTAAAGTATGGAATTGATTAATTAACTGAAAAAGGGACAGTTTCTGTTACCAGAAACCAAACTTTAAAACAGTAGCAGAAAACAATTTACGGATCTCAAAAAGGCATCCGTTAGTCTTGTGAGACCACGGATCTGCGCCTGGAAGGTCTTCACTCTCCAAGGCACAGGCCTGGGCAAGGTTGTATGGAAGACCAGCAGTTGCCCATGCTGCAAGTCTCCTGTCTCCACGACACCGACGTTGTCCAAGGGAAGGGCATTAGGACCCATACAGCTTGGCACCAGTGTCATCGCAGAGCACTGTGTGATTAAGTGCCTTGCTCAAGGACACAACACGTTCCCTCGGCTGGGTCTTTATGGATCTACAGAATATATATATATATATATACAGTTTTACATAGAATTGGCATGGCTTATGCACTCAACTGACCAACCATATGGCCCTCTGCCTTCCCAATACCTCAAGTAACCAACCTAATTTTATAAAGTGTCAACATTAGAGGTTATCACATAAAGTCTGGGTCCTTAAGATTAGTATAGATCGACTTGTTTAATGGTCTGAAAATAAAAGGAATTAAGTTTTGTGGCAAATCTGTAACAAGTGGAGTATTTCAAGGATCAACATCGCAGGCCTCAAAATTTATAATCTAATATTAATGGCTCAGATAATATATTCATAACGCTGATCTTGGTGAGAGAGGCAGGAAGGTTACAAAGGGTTAAGTGAATAGTTACGACGACAGTAAAGTGAATGGGACAGAATATGCCAGATCGAAACAATATGGAGAAATCTGAAGACATCCATTTTAACAGCAAAAAAAAATTGGCAAGAAAAACATTTTATGAAGCATTGCAAAGTATTTGGGACTGAGGTATGCACAAAGGACAAAACTAACATGAAGATCGGGTAAGGTCAGTTACTTTTCCCAAAATCATTTAGCAAGGTGCCATAAAGTGTTCCCACAATGAGAGAAACCATAATAAAATTTTTATTGCAAAGCAATTTGAATATTTGAATAAAATCATTCTGTAATCTCAGAGACTCTAACTAGAAGTTGAGACCAGGGAGTCAAGACCCAGAATAAAAGACTAAATCATTTAATACTTGACTAAAGGTGAGAACTTTCTTCACTAAAGGGCAAGAGATAGGCATTTTGTCACTGTTCAGATAATACATTTATAGTAATTTGATTAATGCCTGTCACCACCAGTTTTCCCAATAAAATGATACTTATTGATGCAACATTGAAGTATTTTAAGTTCTGAACATAAATTTTCAGGGAGCATTTTATTCTTTTTTTATAATTTTAAACATCAACGCCTAAACGCCTGTGTGCACGAGTCAGTTTGACAAATCTGGGTGCTATGCTATTCCTTTCTAGATTTCTTTTAACATTATTTACTTTGTTTTTTTTTTCACATTTGGCCACAATAGGGTTAACGGAAGCTTGAAAACCGACAACAACCACAGGATACCCCCAGACTCTACTGTTAATTACAAGTACCATACCTCTCACACCTTAGGCTCACCATATACTTCAAAATTTACTCATACTTCGGATATGCAAATCTGTCAGCAAGATTTAAGTTGGATGTAAACAACTTTTTAGTTGTTAGAATTAAAATAATTACCACCTCTCTTGAAGGGTGCTTTCAGAATCCTTTAGTTTTGTCCTCAGATGTCTAATGGTAACCTCCTTTTGTTGCAGAGGGGTCAAGTACTGCTCCGGATTGGGGGGCTTAATGCCATGATTATCACTGCAAGAGGTGTATTTACCAGACCGCCTGGAAAATGCAGATAATGAGAGTAAAAGGAAAGAAGAGAATGAGTTATTGAAGCTCAGCTGAACAGAACAACTGAGGGGTTCAAAAGAAGAACTCTCACTGTCAGCGAATTAAATAAAACTAACTACTTGCAAAGAGTCCTTATATTCCCTTTTTCATGTCCATTTTTATAACCTGTGGGATCGTCAGTGGCAGTGAAGTAAATCTTTTGGTAAAATTTGGAGTTTGTTGTAATTTACAGTAATTAACAGTAGTTTGCTACTCCAATTCTGTTATATGTTTAACAATATAGGTTCACATGGTTAAGGTTAGTACTCCATCTGGGCCAATTGTGCCAATTGGTTTTATTGCAGGCAAAATTTCCTATTTGATGCTTTATTCACCCAGAAGTTGACTTACTACGTATCTCGAGCAATTTCCTCTGAAATTGACAGTGGAAAGAGAGAAAAGGGGGAAAAAAGAGAATAAAATGACTGCAAGGAAGTCTCTATGCAAAGCAATTTTACACATTTAAAATTTATACGCCATAATTTCTGTCACAACCACATAAATGGTTTGATCCAGCAAATAAGAAAACAATTCCAGATAAGTAACGTTCAAAGATAAATCTTAAGTGACTCAGGATGATACAGATTAGTTGTCCCTCATTTTGCATTACTTTATTCTGGATTCCTTCAATTTAATTGTATCTTTTTGTATCAATCTATAAATGTACATCACATAATCAAAAAAAAAGCATTTAATCTTTATATGCACACTGACAGAAGGCCTTTTTGAAGCATCAACATTCTGCTTTGATAATGGTGATAAAAAATTACTATTTAGTATTAAGGACAGAGGTCAGGCATTCTTCAATGAAGACTTTTTCTCTTTGATGTGTGATCAATCAATACTGTCTGGAATGAAGAGAATGGGGAAGAAAATATCCATAGATCTTAATCAATAACATTTGCAACCACAAAGCTGTATCAGAAATGAATATTATACTCATTCTTTTTCCTTCATTCTTCAATGGTTTTGCTCACCGAGAATGCAGATGCTTGTATTGTAACCCATGCCAGCTCTCACTTACCTGTGTACTTTCGGTTCCTGCACAAAGTGCTCAGATTAGAAATCCTTCCTTGACCTTGGGTTACTCTGGTTTTGCTTCCTTCTACACAGTGCAATTCTCTCAACATCTTTGCTCACCCTCAACTCAGGTCTTTTGGTAGATCTTCACAGACCTTCAATCTTTTCATCCCCACCTCTTTCCCCTTCTTCAATACCTAACACTTTCACTGTGATGTTAGGAATGTGTCTGTAAAGTTTCTTACATTAGAGCTTCTGTACATTAAGTGCACAGCTTCACCTGACATCTCTTGTGGGATAGCAGAGGATGCATTGTTGCTCAGGGGGAAAGTAATTATCTAAAAGATGGAATCATAGAAACAGGTTGGCATAACAGCATTCCCCAGTGCTGCACTTTAATTCCTTAGACCAGCACGCCAGCATAGAAATTAGATTCCATCCTTTTTTTTTGTTATGCTCAACCGTCATTGTGTTTCACACTACATCAAATTGGGACATCAACAGAAAAAGTCATAAAATTACATGAAAATACATTTATAAAAACATCACCACAGCTTACCATCAGAAAATTATTAAAATAGGATGAGCAGGTTTCTCAAAGGGACAATTCTAATAGGCAATGGAGGCCTCAAGCTTCAAACCATCTCAAGATAAAGTGTGATTGGTAAAGTTAAATAGGTTAGGACTTTATTCCTTGGAATGCAGAAGATTGAGGGGAGATTTGATAGAGGTATACAAAATTATGAGGTGTATAGATAGGGTAAGTGCAAGCAGGCTTTTACCACTGAGAAGAGAAAATCTGCAGATGCTAGAAATCCAAGCAACACACACGGAATGCTGGATGAACTTAGTAGCCCAGGAAGGGTCTCGGCCGGAAACGTTGACTGTACTCTTTTCCATAGATGCTGCCTGACCTGCTGAGTTTTCCCACTGAAGATAGGTGGGACTACAATGAGAGGTCATGGGTTAAGTCTGAAAGGTTTAAAGTTTAAGGGGACCGTGAGGGGAAGCTTCACTCAGAGGGTTGCTAGAGTGGAATGACCTGCCAGCACAAGTGGTGCAAGCGAGTTCAATTTCAATGTTTAAGAGAAGTTTGGCTGGGCACATGGATGGTAGAGGTATGGAGGGCTAAAGTCCCAGTGCAGGTTGATGGGAGTAGGCAGTTGTAATGGTTTGGCCCACTAGATGGGCCAAATGGTCTGTTTTTGCACTGTACATTTCAATGACTCTGAGTTCTCAGAGAAGGCTGTGAAGAGCTAGTAGACTATGACTCCAGTCTCTTTGTTGGCTATCAACAACAACCCTAACAAAGAGGCCAATACTACAGGTAACAGCTTCTGGATGCAGAGACAGTCTTCCTGCTTCCAGGCTGATGCCGGCTGATCTTTCCAGTCTCTGCTTTACTGGAGCAGCTTGGATGTTAATAGATCAGCAATCTGCCAACCTGGATGTCCTCACCGAGGAAACAGAGATGTCACTGATGAGGAGATCATTGTTCTCAATGAACAACAGTATATCATTTGTGAACAGATAGCTGCTGTCTGTGGAAGTGGGACGCTATTCAAAAGCAGCTCACCCATAAACAGCAGCAAACAGATGATACAGATGAATTGTCCACTACTACAATGTGATTCCAAACAAGTTTATATATGTAATTTAATTAAATATGTCATCCATTAGAAGTCCGCAAAATCCACCGAGAAGTGTTGACTTTCTTGAAAAGCAGTTACTTAAGTGATCTTTAAAATTTAATGTCCTTAAATCATCAGAATCAGATTAATGTTTATTATCATTGATATTTGTCATAGAAACATAGAAAATAGGTGCAGGAGTAGGCCATTCGGCCCTTCGAGCCTGCACCGCCATTTATTATGATCATGGCTGATCATCCAACTCAGAACCCTGCACCAGCCTTCCCTCCATACCCCCTGATCCCCATAGCCACAAGGGCCATATCTAACTCCTTCTTAAGTATAGCCAATGAACTGGCCTCAACTGTTTCCTGTGGCAGAGAATTCCACAGATTCACCACTCTCTGTGTGAAGAAGTCTTTCCTAATCTCAGTCCTAAAAGGCTTCCCCTTTATCCTCAAACTGTGACCCCTCGTTCTGGATTTCCCCAACATCGGGAACAATCTTCCTGCATCTAGCCTGTCCAATCCCTTTAGGATTTTATAATTTTCAATCAGATCCCCCCTCAATCTTCTAAATTCCAATGAGTACAAGCCCAGTTCATCCAGTCTTTCTTCATATGAAAGTCCTGCCATCCCAGGAGTCAATCTGGTGAAACTTCTTTGCACTCCCTCTATGGCAAGGATGTCTTTCCTCAGATTAGGGGACCAAAACTGCACACAATACTCCAGGTGTGGTCTCACCAAGGCCTTGTACAACTGCAGTAGTACCTCCCTGCTCCTGTACTCGAATCCTCTCGCTATAAATGCCAGCATACCATTCGCCTTTTTCACCGCCTGCTGTACCTGCACGCCCACTTTCAATGACTGGTGTATAATGACACCCAGGTCTCGTTGCACCTCCCCTTTTCCTAATCGGCCACCATTCAGATAATAATCTGTTTTCCTATTTTTGCCACCAAAGTGGATAACTTCACATTTATCCACATTAAATTGCATCTGCCATGAATTTGCCCACTCACCCAACCTAACCAAGTCACCCTGCATCCTCTTAGCATCCTCCTCACAGCTAACACTGCCGCCCAGCTTCGTGTCATCCGCAAACTTGGATATGCTGCATTTAATTCCCTCATCCAAGTCATTAATATAGATTGTAAACAACTGGGGTCCCAGCACTGAGCCTTGCGGTACCCCACTAGTCACTGCCTGCCATTCTGAAAAGGTCCCATTTATTCCCACTCTTTGCTTCCTGTCTGCTAACCAATTCTCTATCCACATCAATACCTTACCCCCAATACCATGTGCTTTAAGTTTGCACAGTAATCTCCTGTGTGGGACCTTGTCAAAAGCCTTTTGAAAATCCAAATATACCACATCCACTGGTTCTCCCCTATCCACTCTACTAGTTACATCCTCAAAAAATTCTATGAGATTCGTCAGACATGATTTTCCTTTCACAAATCCATGCTGACTTTGTCCGATGATTTCACCGCTTTCCAAATGTGCTGTTATCACATCCTTGATAACTGACTCCAGCAGTTTCCCCACCTCCGACGTTAGGCTAACCAGTCTATAATTCCCCGGTTTCTCTCTCCCTCCTTTTTTAAAAAGTGGGGTTACATTAGCCACCCTCCAATGCTCAGGAACTAGTCCAGAATCTAACCAGTTTTGAAAAATTATCACTAATGCATCCACTATTTCTTGGGCTACTTCCTTAAACACTTTAGGACACAGACCATCTGGCCCTAGGGATTTATCTGCCTTTAATCCCTTCAATTTACCTAACACCACTTCCCTACTAACATGTATTTCGCTCAGTTCCTCCATCTCACTGGACCCTCTGTCCCCTACTATTTCTGGAAGATTATTTATGTCCTCCTTAGTGAAGACAGAACCAAAGTAATTATTCAATTGGTCTGCCATGTCCTTGCTCCCCATAATCAATTCACCTGTTTCTGTCTGTAGGGGACCTACATTTGTCTTTACCAGTCTTTTCCTTTTTACATATCTATAAAAGCTTTTACAGTCCATTTTTATGTTCCCTGCCAGTTTTCTCTCATAATCTTTTTTCCCATTCCTAATTAAGCCCTTTGTCCTCCTCTGCTGAACTCTGAATTTCTCCCAGTCCTCAGGTGAGCCACTTTTTCTGGCTAATTTGTATGCTTCTTCTTTAGAATTGATACTATCCTAATTTCTCTTGTCAGCCACGGGTGCACTACCTTCCTTGATTTATTCTTTTGCCAAACTGGGATGAACAATTGTTGTAGTTCATCCATGCAATCTTTAAATGCTTGCCATTGCATATCCACCGTCAATCCTTTAAGTGTCATTTGCCAGTCTATCTTAGCTAATTCACGTCTCATACCTTCAAAATTACCCCTCTTTAAGTTCAGAACCTTTGTTTCTGAATTAACTATATCACTCTCCATCTTAATGAAGAATTCCACCATATTATGGTCACTCTTACCCAAGGGGCCTCTCACGACAAGATTGCTAATTAACCCTTCCTCATTGCTCAAAACCCAGTCCAGAATAGCCTGCTCTCTACTTGGGTCCTCGACATGTTGGTTCAAAAAACCATCCAAACAGGAGTACCTATTGTTAAGGGGCACAGCCACCGGGGTACTCTCTATTACCTAACTCTTCCCCTTCCCCCTCCTAACCGTGACCCACTTGTCTGCCTCCCGTGGCCCCGGTGTGACCACCTGCCTGTTACTCCTCTCTATCAACTCCTCACTCTCCCTGACCAGATGAAGGTCATCGACAGCTCCAGTTCCGTAACGCGGTCCCTTAGGAGCTGCATCTTGATGCACTTGGCGCAGATGTAGACGTCAGGGAGGTTTGGAGACTCCAGGGCCTCCCACATCCGACACCGAGAACAACAAACTGCCCTCACACTCATCCTGCCCCTCTCCTCAAATAATAACAGAAAATGAATACCAAACCTTCCTCGCCTCACCCGTTTCCGCCTAAGCCTGTTGAGCCGAAGCCGTTAAGTCTTCACTCTGTTCCTGGCTCACTCCGCCGCCCGCAAACTACGCTGCCCGCTCTATGAGGCTCTGTTTCTTTTAAATCTTCCACGTTTCACTGCCCGAGGTCACACGCCTGCGCAGTCCCACCTCTCTGAACGCCATCGGAGAAAAAAAAACCGAAAATTTCAAAAATGTCTTCCTCCGCACTCCCGCTCCGACTCTCAGACTTCCTTCTTCGAATCAAACCCGAAGCAGGATTTCTGCCCATGAAATTTGTTGTTTTGCACAGCAGTACAATGCAATACATGAAAACTTTAAAGTTGCAATAAGAAATATGAATAATAGCTCTGCAAAAAGGGAGCAAAATAGTGTGGTAGTGTTCATGGGTTCCAGGGCAATTCAGAAATCTGATGGTGGAGGGGAAGATGCTGTTCCTAAAATGTTGAGTGTAGGTCTTCAGGCTCCTGTACCTACAAATGAACTATGATCATTAGAACATAGACTATTACAGCACAGTACAGGGCCTTTGACCTACATTTTAACCTACCCTAAGATCAACCTATCCCTTTGCTCCCACAAAGCTTTCCATTTTTCTATCATCTGTCTGCCTACCTAGAAGTCTTTAAATATCCTAACATATCTGCCTCTACCACCAAACCATCTTTGAGTGGAAATTCTTTATAAACAATATATGCTATATGGTATAGTTCTATTTTAAAAGTAATTAAAATCTAGTCCACAGTGCATTCCACATTTTAAGTCCTTTGATATATCAAACATAGTTTGTTCTTTCAGCAATGTGTACTATACTCTATGTTACACTCATTCTCCCACTCTGAATTGAAACTGATTAAACACAGGCATGTATCTTAAGTTAAATGTTTGAAGGAGGAAGAGCATCAGGAACTCTGCTGAAGCAAATGAGTAACAGGAGTGTGGCTTCCTCTCCTGGTGTTATGGAATCAAATTTATTTAAGACTTTCACATAAAACCACACAGCTCTTCAGAAAGTGCAAGATCTATTAGAAGCACTTTGCCTCCTTGTCACAGAGTAAACTTGGCAGATGCAGCCCTATTAGTAATGGAAATATTTAAACCAAGAATAAATTAGAATTAATATACAAAGTGTCCAATATACAACAGTCAAAATTAAAATTAAGTCTGAGCAGTCTTAAATTCAAGGCGTTGTTATGGAGTTGATCACAGCAAGTCACGTGATGTAAGCATTTTGTACTATATATAGAACACACAATGGGGAGTAGGCATCACAGAAAGAGCCAGCAGTTGCCAGTTCAGTCCAAAATCATGAGTTAAGTCATCAGGGATTAGCTGACTTTACAGCAAATGCGAATGGAAAGAAGAACAGCTTCTTGCGCTTGCAGATTTAATTCAAATCAACTGTAACCAAACCCACAACTGGCATTGGACAGGAGGCTCATAAGGGGCCACAATGAATCTCTGAAGTATTCCTTCCAGACACTAATTAGCCTTTTATTCATCACATTGTCCATCCTGGAAAAAAACCCTGTAACTATTAGCTCTGATCATTTGTGATTTATGAGGCATTTTTTAAGTTGAAAATCTTTAAATCAAAATTATACAAGAACCATACAAAATTTCTCACCTGAAATCAGAACCTCCCATTCACATTTTTAGCAAATATATTTATTGCTTTAATTTCTGTTGACTCCAAACCAGAAAAACATTCATAGTTCTATGACATTACATTTTTTAATAAAAATATTTCCTTTCTCCGTGTTCTCTGTTCATGCTACACCCCTGACAACTGCTCTTACTGCCTCAGAATTTACCACTATATCAGCTATCTGAAGTGACCTTTTTTAACCATTTTTTCTGGGAGATTTCTAAGGCATAGTAAAGTTGGAGTAGTTAATGTCCTGAGTGTTTAGTCAACATTCCAAGATCACGCTCAACACTCTTACCACAGCACTATCCTGTAAAAGCATCTTTGCCAACGTTATTCTTTTCATTTTCCTACAAATTACAAAGATAAAATCATCAAATAGGTATTATGATGATCAGTTTTCTTCCTGTGCCAATTATGAATTGGATGGAGAGTTTCAGCTTATTTTACAAAAGATTTATGCAATAATGAGGGAAGCATAACCTCTGTCCATCTCGATTCCTGGCGTGAAGAATTCGTATCTAGCCTTCTGCAGAGCATAATCCTTTTAAACATTTCTTATTCAATCATTTTGTAATGCTCTTTGCTCCAAAAAGGATATTAAATCAAATTTGCTGGAAGTCTTATTTTTCCTTATTTGCTGTTTTATGTTTGCATTAGAAATTTCAGCTTAACCATAGTATATCAAGGTCAAATGTCAGAAGTATTACAATTTAAACACATGTATTTATGTTCGAATATGGAATAATTCAAGCTAATTTCAGTACATTAAAACAAGAGTAAAGCTATTTGGAAAGATCTTTCAAAGACACATATAAGGCTGCAGATGCCAGAATCTAGAGCAAACAATAACCTATGTGAGTTTATCAGAAGGTCAGGCAGTATTTATTGAGGTCAAGGGATAGGTGACATTTCAGGGCTGGTACCCCATATCAGGACAGAGTGTAGAGAGAAGATAGCTAGTATTAGGAGGTGACCCAAGGGCTGGTCATAGGTAGAACCAGGCGGGGAGATGAATGATGGGATGATGGGCAGATGGAAACAGTTAGGGGAGGGGAGAGTTTAGAGATGGAGGCTGGTGCGTAAAAACATAAGGAAATAAGGACAGATGGAGGAGGTGAGGAGAGGGAGAGAGAAGGAAGGGAAATAGGCTGGAAATTAATGATTAGAATCAGATAAGCGATGGATAATTGGCAGGTGGACCCAGAAGGGTAAATCTTTCACAAATTACGCACAGGAACTTTTGGCAAAATGACTTTATTTTGCATAGTTTTACATTTGCCTATTAACTCTCCTATAATGACCCTTGTTTATGATGTGACCCAATGGGAATGTTTTGGTGATCAGGGGACCGTTCTATTTCAGAACTATATTAATAGGATCAGCCATGATGAAACAGTGGAGCAGACTCAATGGGCCAAACAGTCTAATTCTGCTCCTGTATCTTATGATCTTTTTACTCTTTGTTTGCACCTTCTGTTTATTCAGTTGATATAGCTGCCATTTTTGACAGCTCAAAAAGAACAAAACATAATTTTTATACACTAGTAATCCCATGACAGACTATCAAAGCTGCACTTACCCTATACAAATCAAAGCAGGAAAGTGTAATTTTATTAGTTTCAGGGAACCCAGCTGCTTGGAAAGCCCAAACAAAAGGAATACTTCCCAGAATGAGAGGGACATCCTGGGCCATTACCTCTGTCACTTAGCTCAAGCACTCCACCTCACAATCACTCTTCCCTGGACAGGTCTTGCTGATTGGCCCAGCATAATTTAGAAGGATCCCGCTGGAAATACCCTTTAATTCTTTGGAAATTCACCAGCAACTTGTTTACATCATCAAAATACTTCATAACTCAAAAGATCTGTTACCATCTTCAAATTTTAATACTTAATTATCAGAGGGATAGTTTTGTTGTGCAATTTGAACTCCAAGTGTTTTTCCACCATTAGGCCATTTGGTTATTTAAAGTTGTAGGTTTATTCCTCTTGCTGAACAGGTGTGCAGCATTTGCAATTCTTCAGTCTTGAGGAACCATTTTAACGACTGGAACAGACTCAACGTCTCTAGAGAAGGCTGAAATATTGTTTAAATCCCCATCCGCAGTTTCCTCAGCAACCCAAGGTGCATGACATTCAAACCAGAAGACATTTCTATTTTGAATGTTTCAACTTTAAGTACTGCATTGCAGCGAACTACAGGTCCTTTGGTGTTGAACCAACCTTTTAACCTCCTCTAAGATCAATTTAACCCCTCCTTCTTTTTTTATTTTATCTTTACATTCTCTTTACAAAGAAAATTTAAAGGATGTTGCCAGCTCTAGAGGAGCAGAGTTATAAAAGATTGAATACATTGGGACTTTACACCTTAAGTTGTAAAAGATTGAGAGGAGATTTGATAGAGGTATACAAAATTATGAGGGGTATAGATAGAGTAAATGGAAGAAGGTTTTTTCCATAGAGGTTGGGTGAGGTTACAACCAGAGGTCATGGATTAAGGGTGAAAGGTGAGAAGTTTAAGAGGAACATGAGGGGAAACTTCTTCACCCAGAGGGTTGTGAGAGTGTGGAGTGAGCTGTCAGTGCAAGTGCTGCAGGCGAGCTTGATTTCGGCGTTTAAGTGAAGTTTGGATAGGCACATAGATGGTAGAGGTATGGAGGGCTATGGTTCCGGTGCAGGTTGATGGGAGTAGGCAGTTTAAATCTTTTCGGCATGGACTAGATGGGCCAAAGGGCTTGATTTTGGGATGTACTTCTCTATGACTCTATTCCATGGAATTTCCCTACCTCCTCCTGCAATGTGTCAAGGCCCTCTTACTTTAGTGACGCAGGACTGAGGTATTTAATTAGTCCCTTTGCCATGGGCTCTACATTCATAAGAAGGTCTCCCTTCAGTCCACACCTTTCCTTTGATCAGATTTTTAATGAACACATGTTTCTAGAAGACATTTGAGACACCTCTTGCTAATTTATCCTTCTTCACTTGCTTAATCCCTCTTAGTTCCATTTCAGTAATATATTAGATGTCCTGTATCCAGCCTGGTTCCCTGCAATAGTGGGGCTAATACACCTCATTTTCTGTTTCATTTCATTCCTGTCACCATTGGTGAACTGTCCAATTATCTGCCTCTTGTTAAAACGGCTAATCCAGAGTTCTGTGGTTGTTGGTGTCTGCTGGAGATGACAGATACAACACCCAAAATCATGTGTCCCTTGTGACTAACTGTCCAATTACAGCTCAAGTACCCTTTTAATGCCACAGTAACGCTAACCCAGACAGCCTTTCCAGCACTGACAATTTACTGCAATACTTTCATGTTTAAATTATCATTAGAGATTTATGGAATAATATAAATTTTAAAGCATTTGTGTCTGCTGATCAAACTGGTAGTGATTCATTTTCATTACTTTATTTGCAAAGATGTCACATGATTATTAGAGGAGTTAATAGAACCATGCTCCATTCCATAGTGTGGCAATATTCTGGACAGCATTATTTATACGTTATCGTAAAATGAAAATTGGTTAGTCAGGGCTCAAAGTTGAACAGTTCATGCAAAAAGCAACTATAAAACATGCAGATAGCAAGCACAGAACATAAATGATAAACTTCTGACAGCCAAATGAGAGGCAGCATTTTTGTCAATATACCTGATGGTTGGACTGCTGTCACTGCCTTTGTAAGAGCCAGAGTTACTACTGCTGCTTCGCGATGAGGCTCCGTAGACATCACGGATGCTGGCTGTGCTTTTATACACTGCTGACACCGGATCTTTCTCCCGAGTAAGCGTTGGGCTCACCGACTGCTTGTGTCCACTAGAAGCACTGCTTCTTCCATGTACACCTCGGCTGGTATTGAAAGAAGTGAAGTAGTCATTATGGTGACCCCGCCGCATATACTCTCAAAAAGTAATTTCTCCATTGTCAAAAGTATGTCTGTTAATAAACCCTGTTTATTTTAATTTGTAAAGTAAAATAATAATGAATGGTCACTATATTAGGTGCACCTTCACACCTACTCGTTAATATAAATTATCAAATCAGCCCATCAACTCAATGCTTAAAAGCATGCAGACATGGTCAAGAGGTTCAGTTGATGTTCAGACCAAACATCAGGATGGGGAAGAAATCGGATTTAATTGACTTTGACTATGGAATTATTTTTTAGTGCCTGATGGGGTGGTTTGGGCATCTCAGAAACTGCTGATCACAATAGACAATAGGTGCAGGAGTAGGCCATTCGGCCCTTCAAGCCAGCACCACCATTCACTATGATCATGGCTGATCATACACAATCAGTGCCCCGTTCCTGCCTTCTCCCCCTATCCCTTGACTCCACTATCTTTAAGAGCTCTATCTAATTCTTTCTTCAAAGCATCCAGAGAATTGGCCTCCACTGCCTTCTGAGGCAGAGCATTCCATAGACCCACAACTCTCTAGGTGAAAAAGTTTTTCCTCAAATCTGTCCTAAATGGCCTACCCTATTCTTAAACTGTGGCCTCTGGTTCCGGACTCCCCCAACATCGGGAACATGTTTCCTACCTCCAGCGTGTCCAATCACTTAATAATCTTATATGTTGCAATCAGATCCCCTCTCATCCTTCTAAATTCCAGTGTACACAAGTCCAGTCGGCTCCAATCTTTCAACATATGACAGTCCTGCCATCCCAGGAATTAACCTCGTGAACCTACGCTGCACTCCTGGGATTTTTGCACACATCAGTCTCTAGCATGGACAGAGAACAGAAAAAAAAACCAAAGACATCCAGTAGCAGCAGTTCTGTGGGTGAAAACTCTTCCTTAATATAAGAGGTCAGAGGAGAACAGCCAGACTAGTTCAAGCTGACAGGAAGGAGGCAATAACTCAAATGACCACGCAGTACCTAATAAATAGGTGTATGTGCATTTATTTGAAAACCTGCAAGATCTATTTTGTGCAAATACTATGGAGGAACTTCACAAGACGATTTTCGGAGGAATAATTTCTGCACAACGTGATGAGCAAATGCTTCAAAGGCTAAAATATTATAGGTATATCCTATTGAAAAAATTATGAAACTTATGAAAGCAATTGAAGAGTTCTTATGTTGACAAGGAGCTAGGTGTTGAATTAGAGTATGAATTTGTATTTTTCCCATAGTTTAACTTTTCCTATGTTTGCTTGTATTTTTATATAACCTACGTGTATACTGTTTGTGAATTTTCCAGTAGCTGTAGTATCGCTGATTCTATTTTCCTGAAGGTTTCTTACTTTTCTTGTAACAGGTGGCAGATAAGTTGATCTAGTTATTTCATAGGTTATTGACACTACTAGAACGTCTTGTTACCTTTCCAGTTTGAGCTAGTTTTTAGTGTAAAACAACCACATCTTCCTAGTTCTTTGTTCTTATTATACTTAAGAAATGTTATAACTAACAAATTTTATGCCTCATGAAGAATTTTGGATTGCAAGATCACCAAAATTCAACAGTAATATCCAAGGACTCAGGTTAGAATTGTTTTAAATGGGAAAACTTCACATTTTAAAGACTGTAGGCAGGATTTAAGATCCGGTTTAAGATGGCACTAGTGAACCTCAGTGATTTCTGAATGGTGGCTAACGAAACAAAGAAAACAACTGAATACTTTGTTACCGAAACTTTTCCTGGCAAATGATCATCACAAGCAATAGTCTGTAACTTCCCTTTGGACTGGACTTGAAGGCAATTCGATGTGGCAGAACTGAGGCGAGGCGAGGCGAGGCGAGGCGAGGTGGCGGGCATGTTGCCGTGAGCAAGGAAGACCTGAGGTTCAATTGTTGTGAACGCTATGCCACGGGCTGAATCCAAGTGACTGTGCCCAGGCCCCAGAGCTCACCGACTCCACTGAACTCGATGTTTGGACCATGCTGAATCAGAGCGATCAGTTACAGGTTGAATCCCGGTAGTGGGGTCCAGGACCTTGAGTGTATCGAGGCGATTGAGCACAGAGTTTGTCCATCTATTTTGGCACTGGATCAGATTGGAAGGTCAGAGCGTTGGGGCCCAAGGAGAGGGATGGGACGGTTCAGATCACTGTGCCACGATTTGGTTATATGCTGAACTATGGGACTCTATTTGCAGACTTCAATTCAGAACACTGTTTGCTTGCATGATATGTCTATTTTTCTCTCTGCACATAGGGTGTTCAACGGTCTTGTTTTAAGACCATAAGACACAGGAGCAGAATTAGGCCATCTGGCCCATCAAATCTGCTCTGCCATTCAAACACAACCGATCCTTTTATTTTCCTCCTCAACCCCATTTCCCAGCCTTGTCCCAGTAACCTTTGATGCCATGTCCAATCAAGAACCTATCAATCTCGGCCTTAAATACATCCAACGACCTGGCCTCCACCGCTGCACATGGCAACAAATTCCACACAAATGTTTTATGGATTCTTTTATTGTTTTATGGGTGTTTTTGTGGGCATGATGTGTTTTTTTCTCTCTACACATTGGGTGTTCTACGATCTTTTTTTATATGGGTTCTTTTATGTTTATTTGTTCCATGGCTACCTGTTAGGAGACAAATCTCAGGATTGAATAACGTATACATACTTTGATGATAAATGTACTTTGAACTTTTGAACTTTGTTTAGAGTAATCGGTGTTTAGACCATAAGACCATAAGACAAAGGAGCAGAAGTAGGCCATTCGGCCCATCAAGTCTGCTCCGCCATTTTATCATGAGCTGATTCATTCTCCCATTTAGTTCCACTCCCCCACCTTCTCACCAGAACCTTTGATGCCCTGGCTACTCAGATATCTATCAATCTCTGCCTTAAATACACCCAATGACTTGGCCTCCACTGCTGCCCGTGGCAACAAATTCCATAGATTCACCACCCTCTGACTAAAAAAATTTCTTCGCATTTCTGTTCTGAAAGGGCGCCCTTCACTCCTGAAGTCATGCCCTCTCGTACTAGACTCCCCCATCATGGGAAACAACTTTGCCACATCCACTCTGTCCATGCCTTTTAACATTCGAAATGTTTCTATGAGGTCTCCCCTCATTCTTCTAAACTTCAAGGAATACAGTCCAAGAGCGGACAAACGTTCCTCATATGTTAACCCTCTCATTCCCGGAATTCTAGTGCATCTTCTCTGTACCCTCTCCAACGTCAGCACATCCTTTCTTAAATAAGGAGACCAAAACTGCCCACAGTACTCCAAGTGAGGTCTCACCAGCGCCTTATAGAGCCTCAACATCACATCCCTGCTCCTATACTCTATTCCTCTAGAAATGAATGCCAACATTGCATTCGCCTTCTTCACTACTGAATCAACCTGGAGGTTAACTTTAAGGGTATAGAAACATAGAAACATAGAAAATAGGTGCAGGAGTAGGCCATTTGGCCCTTCGAGCCTGCACCGCCATTTATTATGATCATGGCTGATCATCCAACTCAGAACCCCGCCCCAGCCTTCCCTCCTTACCCCCTGATCCCCGTAGCCACAAGGGCCATATCTAACTCCCTCTTAAATATAGCCAATGTACTGGCCTCAACTGCTTCCTGTGGCAGAGAATTCCACAGATTCACCACTCTCTGTGTGAAGAAGTTTTTCCTAATCTCGGTCCTAAAAGGCTTCTCCTTTATCCTCAAACTGTGACCCCTTGTTCTGGACTTCCCCAACATCGGGAACAATCTTCCTGCATCCAGCCTGTCCAATCCCTTTAGGATTTTATACGTTTCAATCAGATCCCCCCTCAATCTTCTAAATTCCAACGAGTACAAGCCCAGTTCATCCAGTCTTTCTTCATATGAAAGTCCTGCCATCCCAGGAATCAATCTGGTGAACCTTCTTTGTACCCTTTCTATGGCAAGGATGTCTTTCCTCAGATTAGGGGACCAAAACTGCACACAATACTCCAGGTGTGGTCTCACCAAGGCCTTGTACAACTGCAGTAGTACCTCCCTGCTCCTGTACTCAAATCCTCTCGCTATAAATGCCAGCATACCATTCGCCTTTTTCACCGCCTATCCTGTATCCTGTACGAGGACTCCCAAGTCCCGTTGCATCTCAGAACTTTGAATTCTTTCTCCATTTAAATAATAGTCTGCCCGTTTATTTTTTCTGCCAAAGTGCATAACCATACACTTTGCAACATTGTACTTCATTTGCCGCTTCTCTGCCCATTCTTCCAATCTATCCAAGTCTCTCTGCAGACTCTCCGTTTCCTTAGCACTACCGGCCCCTCCACCTATCTTCGTATCGTCAGCAAAGTTAGCCACAAAGCCATCTATTCCATAATCTAAATCGTTGATGTACAATGTAAAAAGAAGCGGCCCCAACACTGATCCCTGCGGAACACCACTGGTAACCGGCAGCCAACCAGAATAGGATCCCTTTATTCCCACTCCCTGTTTCCTGCCAATCAGCCAATGCTCTATCCACGTATGTAACTTTCCCGTAATTCCATGGGCTCTTATCTTGTTAAGTAGCCTCATGTGTGGCACCTTGTCAAAGGCCTTCTGAAAATCCAAATATACAGCATCCACTGCATCTCCCTTGTCTAGCCTACTGGTAATTTCCTCAAAAAATTGTAATAGGTTTGTCAGGCAGGATTTTCCTTTAAGGAATCCATGCTGAGTTGTGCCTATCTTGTCATATGCCTCCTGGTACTCTGTAACCTCATCCTTGACAATCAACTCCAATAACTTCCCAACCACGGATGTCAAGCTAACAGGTCTATAATTTCCTTTATGCTTCCTTGCCCCCTTCTTAAATAGCGGAGTGACATCTGCAATCTTCCAGTCCTCTGGAACCATGCCAGAATCTATCGACTTTTGAAAGATCATTGCTAATGCCTCCGCAATCTCCACAGCTACTTCCTTCAGAACACGAGGGTGCATTCCATCTGGTCCAGGAGATTTATCTACCTTTAGCCTATTCAGCTTCCTGAGTACTTTCTCTGTCGTAATTGTGATTGTGCACACTTCTCTTCCCTGCCGCCACCCTCTGGTAAAAAGGAACTCTTCCAGATTCTTTCAAGGCAAATCCACTGTCATAGAATATCAGATAGCCTCAGGTACCACTTGTCAAATGAAAGTGAATGCTGTGAAGTTAATATAGAGGAGATGCATCAAAATCTCTGAACAGAAATAGATGTAGCAGTATTTCAGGTGCAAACAACTTCTTACATTTTGAACAGACCCAATACCCAAATCATTAATCTCTTCCCTTATGATTCTGCAGAACTGTTTATCTATCCGTAAGCTTACACCATTGAATAGATAATGATCATGCACAGTTTTAGTGGCATAATGAATGGGAAAGGGACCATATGGGCTGTATTTCCATTTATGGTGTTAACACAGCCGAAGTTCATTATGCTTCACCTGATTAAATTATTGATGTAGCATCTACTTCGAGGCAGCCTCAGACACATAAAGCACGTTCAACTTAAAAGGCTGTGCACATTGATGACCTCTCAAGACAATTCAACTGGCAAGTTCACAAATTGAGGGACGGTTCAGATCCAAGTGCTTGCTTTTAAGAGGCTTAAAAAATTAAATTTTTCAGAATATTTCACTGTAATTACATCATTTTAACAAAATCTTGGTTAATTTGTTTTTCGCCAGCCAGAATACTTGTTCCTGATTTCGTCATTATACATTCTCTAGTTTTTATGTTTTATTTGCTGCATAACTGATTCAGAAAATAAACTGATCCTCTATTATGAGTTGTTGGAAACCGCTGTATTTTTTAATAATATTTGTACTTGTAAGAACTGTACTTCTTAACAAACTCAAATATTTTTCTCACTCATTGGCAGAAAGCAGTATACCAGCTAAACTAACAGTCTGTCACCTTTCTTATTTTTCACTGGCTAAGTGTTAGTGCAATACCCCTGTGGTGTAATCATTTTAACTATGTAGCCTATTAACTAATTTGTTTCTATCTAAGGGATTTTCTTTATCTTATCTATAAAAGTGATAGATTTTTCAGAAGTCCTAACTTTATTCTTTTTGCCTTACATCCCTTAGCATTGTTTCTCAATTTTATTTAGTCTGCTAAGTATTCATATATTTATACCTTCTCTAAAATAAACTGAAATCTTGGAATTTAGACTGCTCGCTATATTTAACTCCCAGAAGTAACCTAAGGATCAGAAAGTAAACAGAGATCCAACAAAGTAAATCACTTGAATCTTGAATTCACAGAAAATGCTCATAGAAGTACAAGTGAGTGTATGAATATTTCAATGGGTAAGTAAATCAATAAATTAATATCTTTATTACTCTCCATTGGTATTATCAATCTTTTGCCTTTATACCACTCATTGGAAATTTCCTCTCATTCATACCTTGCAATGTTAATTCTATGTGGCAGCAGGAATTGAATATTACTCCAGGGTATGGGTAATCCAAAAATTAAAGGTGAATTCCTTGGGGAAAAATGTTACCCGAGTGATGGGGTAGAAAGGAAGTTTCACTACAGAGCACTTAGGCTCTTGGAAATTATTTATTGAAAGCAATAAGTAAGCATGGAATGAGTCAGAACAGACAGGGCGTGCGGCACCACTTGCTCCCCAAGCAATATGCCCATGAAATGCACTACTTATACAGGAAGCAGCAGTGGGTGGATACTCTGCTGCAAAGAAAACAGGCACTTAGAATCAAATTGCACAGAAGCCCACTGTGTCTAAGTGATTATCAATTACACTAAATCCAATTTTACTCTCCCCAAATTCCATTTAACACCACCCAGCTTCTGACATCCAACCAGGTATGTACCATACATAATTTACCGTGGCCAATTAACCTGCTTCAAAGTCAAAGTCTTAGTAAATTTATTATCAAAGTATGTATAGGTCACCATATACTACCTTGAGGTTCATTTTCTTGCAGGCATTTCCAGGAAAATAAAGAAATATAATAGAATTTACTCAAAACTATACATAAAGACTGACACAATCAGCAAATTTTGTGTAAATAGGAAATAAGTAATACAGAGAACAGGAGTTGTAGAGCCTTTGAAAGTGAGCCTATAGGTCGTGGAATGAGTTCAGAGTCGAGGTGAGTGAAGCGGTTCAGGGGCTTGATGGCTGTAGGGTAACAACTGTACCTGAACCTGGTCATGTGGGATCTAAAGCTCCTGCACCTCTGGCCCAATGGGAGTAGAGAGAAAAGACCATGGCCTCTTTGGTGGGGATCCTTCATGATGGATGCTGCTTTCTTATGTCAGAGCTCCTTGTAAATGTGCTCAGTGTCTAGAGAGGGCTTTTCCTGTGTTGGACTGGGTCCCTATCCCTATCCACTGCTCTACTCTCTCTAAACTCATGGTTTTGTGGCTGGCCACAGCTCAAATGCCATCTACAAATTTGCCGACGACACCACTACTGTTGGCAGACTAGTGATATGCCAATATATTGATGCAATTACAAAGAAGGAAAGCCAGTGGCTATATTTCATTAGGAGTTTGAAGAGATTTAGTATGTCACCAAAGACTCTCGCAAATTTCTACAGATGCGAGAGCATTCCAACTGATTCCATCACCATCTGCTACGGAGGGGCTACTGCACAAGATTGGAAAAAGCTGCAGTGGGTTGTAAACTCAACCCGTTCCATCACGGGCATTAGCCTCTCCATCATTGAGGACATCTTCAAAAGGTGATGTCTTATCATCAAGGACTCTCACCAACCAGGACACGGCCTCTTCTCCTTACTACCATCAAGGAGAAGTTATAGGAGCCTGAACACACACCTTCAACATTTTAGAAATAGCTTCTTCCCCTCTGCCATCTGAATGGACAATAAACCCATGAACACTATTTTTGCACTACTTATTTATTTAAGATATATCTTATTATAATTTATAGCATATCTTATGTATTGAACTATACTGCTGCTGCAAAACAACTGTTAAGGATCTGGCCTGAACACTGGGTCGAAGGGCCTCTGCTGATAGCTCTGGATCACGACAGTCTTTAATTTCTGTTTTCTTTCACCTGGCCATGTGGGTTCTGGCCCAGCCCCTTTCCTTTTTGGACTTCCTCCAATGACCTGCTTGTCTCCTCATTTGCATCTACCTGTTTCTAATTTCCACTCATTACCCTGTCCATTTAAACCCTGCCTTGACTAGCATTCTCTGCCAGTTTGTCCTAGTTCTGACCTGTGTCGTTCTAGCCTGTCATTGCGGCTTCTGCCAACCGATTTTGCCTGTGTGCTCTGGATTGTCTGCCCTCGCCTGTCTGCCTTTCCTGGTAAGACCTCTGCCTGCCATTTTGGATTCTTGCCTGCCTTTTGTATTTGAAAGACTGTTGCCTCTGTGCTCCCTAATAAATCCTGGTGAAAAGGTATTCATTGGTCTGCACTTGAGTCCCGCTGAAACCTGACAGAACCTGACAACAACAAACTTCATGATGTATGTCAGTGATATTAAACCTGATTCTGATTCAAGTTCCTGGGCATTGACATCTCAGAGCACTTCTCCTGGGCCCACCATGTTGATACAATCATGAAGAAGGCACAGTATGCCAGCGGCTCTACTTCATGAGTCCGAGGAGAACTGTCATCAAAGATTCTGGCAAATAGCTACAGATTTACCATGAAGAGCTTCCTGACTGATTGTAGAACAAACCTGATTCTGATTACCAGTCTCTGGAATGTAAATGGAAACCCTTGGAGTTAAAGGGAGAACGTGCAAACTCCACACAGTCAGCTCCACAAGTCGCTGAAGCTGTGCGGCGGTAGTGCTACTGGTTGCATTACTGTGCTACTTATCAACTGACTCTAAGTTAAACTTTGCAGTATCTTTAGGTGGGGTCTAAAAGGAGAAGACTACAAATCAACTCACCTCTAATATAGGCTTACTTTGGCTATCAACATTTGAGAATTAGTCATCTAAAGCCCTCATTATATCCACTGGGTGGCCAAGTCTTCAAAAGTTTATGATTAAAATGAATGCTTGACATATGATTGAATTTCTTTTTGATGGTTGGATGCATATCTTCTTTCTATGCCAATAGATTTGTGATGCTTGGACACTGAAAAGGAAAAGCATAGCCTACCTGCGAGAAGCCGAGTTCCGCTTGCTCCCTGAACTGGACATAAGACCTTCAGGTGCTGAAATGCTGCCTGTGCTGCTGGATGAACTAAAGTCAGCTTCACTCCCTGCATAAAGGAACAGGAAAAAGGTATTAATTGGCACATTTACACAAGTATAATCTCCCACTGTCACAAATACCTCGCCCATATTTAGGGACATTGTAGGTATCAATGTCCCTGTGACACAACAGGTTACCTCTGTACCTCAGAGACTCAGTGCAGGCAAAATCAAAAGTACTGCTTCAGTGCAATTTGTATTGCAATCTGCAGTAAAGACAAAAGTAAAATTGCATGCACCAAATCAGTCTAAAACTGAAATCGTTTTATCATTTCGGCAAGTAAACTAAAACTAATGATTAAATTATACACATACACCCTCTGCACAGCGCTGCTCATTTGTAGTCAGTGATAAACAAAACCGACCATGACTTCTCAGATCATTCAGCAAAAGCTGCTTTGACTTAATCTGACAAATTGTGTTTTGTCATCAAGATATCTGCGAGACACAATCAATCCTGTTTAGTGGAGACCCGCTCTAATTACATAAATGGATCAGATTCAAGAATACCCTTTACTGTGAGTAATTGCTTGCACTGGCCCAGCACATGCTCTGCTATGGCACTAACATTGCTGTCAGCCATTCTGCGGGCCGGTTTGCTATATAGATTAGACTTGATGAGATTATCTTCCTACAGCATTGTTAAGCAGCTTCCTACTGTTGCCAGCAGCAGAGATCAAGAAAACCGCACCTAATCTAAATCAAGGAAACTGCTTGGTCCAAGTCCAAACCCCACCCCCGAGAAATTTAAAATTTAATTAGTTAATTCAAATTGCAACACGGAGGCTGCTGCAAATGCACAATCCGTGAGAACCAACCTACATATTGTTTGCAGAACATGTCTCTGCATGCAAACTATTCACCAGGGATTGGGCTTCATGCTGGAATGGTGCCAATTATGATTTTACCAAGAGGTAAGACATTAGGAAGGTTGGCAGTGTTGAAGACGAGAGGGAAAAATATTATGTATTACTCTCTCATTACTGCCTATCCCTTGTGATACAGACTTTCTAAACTAAAGCCAGGGGTTTAGTGAGACATTAGCAAACCAAAACACATACACACATGAAAACTTGCATTCCTCTAAGTTTCCATGACATCAGAACTTCTGAAAAGCTGTTTAGAGCCAGAGGACTCCTAAAGTGTAGTCACTGAAATAGGGTAGGCAACTTGCATACAGCAAGGGCTTCAAAGTGACCATACACTAAACAGCAGTGTGGCGATAACCAGTTTTAGCAATGTTTAACCCGGGATAAAGACTAGGCTGAATACTAGGGAGAGTCTAGGATCAGAGGTCACGGTTTCACAGCACAAAGATGTCCCTTTAGATCAGAGATGAGGAGGAATTTTTTTAGCCAGGTGTTGAATCTGTGGAGTGCACTGTAACAGATGGCTGTGGAGGTCAAATCATTGGGTATATTTACATTGGAGATTGACAGGTTCTTGATTAGTAAGAGCAACAAAAGTTACTGGGAGAATGGGGTTGAGAGGGATAATAAATCAGCTATGGCTGATGGTGAAGCAGACTTGATGGGCTAAATAGCCTAATTCTGCTCCTAGGTCGAATGGTCTTAAGAAATCGCCCCAAGGCTTTTAGTTTAATGTCTCATCTGAAAGGTAGCATCGAAGCAGTATCAAACTCCTTCAGTAATGCACGGTTATGCCTGCCTAATTTTTGTGCTCAAGTCTCTAATGACAGTTGAACCAGTTCCGACAAAGGATAAGCACCCCCTTCAACATTCCAGCTCCAGTGAATGAGGTGATCTAGAAATAGCCCTGTCTTTAATCAGCTATTCCAGAATGGCATTAGCTGACCAGCAGAGGTACGTACTCAAATGAGCTAAAAAAATGGCCAGGCACCTTCATTTATTATGTGCTGTGTTGTGTGATGTAGGTGATTAGGGTCCTTTGGCCATGATTGTTCTTAGCAAATATTTCTAAGTAGGTGGTTTGCCATTGCCTTTTTCTGGGTAGTCTCTTGACAAGACTGCTGACACCAGCCATTATCCATGAAACCATCAGACCATAAGACACAGGAGCAGAATGAGGCTATTCAGCCCATTGAGCCTGCTCTGCCATTCCAACATGGCTGATCCCGGATGTCCCTCAACTCCATACACCTGCCTTCTCACCATATCCTTTGATACTCTGATCAGGAAATCATCAACTTCTGCCTTAAATATACTCACTGATTTGGCCTCCACTGCAGTCTGTGGCAGAGCATTTCACAGATTTACTACTACCCTCTGGCTAAAAAATTTCCTCCTTACCTCTGTTCTAAAGGGTCACCCCTCAATTTTGAGGCTGTGCCCTCTAGTTCTGGATACCCCCACCATAGGAAACATATTTTCCACATCCACCCTATCTAGTCCTTCAGTAGGTTTCAGTGAGATCCCCTCACATTCTTCTAAATTCCAGTGAGTACAGGCCCAAAGCTGCCAAATGCTCCTCATATGTTAACCCTTTCATTCCCGGAATCATCCTCGTGAACCTCCTTTGGACTCTTCCAACACATCGTTTCTGAGGTATGGCAGAGTATTGTGCAGCCTGACCACTGTGCTATAAAGCCTCAGCATTATCTCCTTGCTTTTATATTCTCTTCCCCTTGAAATAAATGCCAACATTGCACTTGCCTTCTTTACCACAGACTCAACCTGTAAACTAACCTTCTGGGAGTCTTGCACAAGAACTCTAAGTCCCTCTGCACTGCTGATATTTGAACCTTCTCCCATTTAGATAACAGTCCGCATTAATGTTCCTTTTACCAAAATGCATTATCATAACTTTCCCAACACTGTATTCCATCCACCATTTTTTCTGCCCATTCTTCCAATTTGTCTTAAGTCCTGCTGCAATCATATTGCTTCCTCAGCACTACCTACCCCTCCACCTATCTTCGTATCATCCGCAAACTTTGCCACAAAACCATCAATTCCATTATCTAAATCACTGACAAACAATGTGAAAAGGAGCGGTCCCAATACTGATCTCTAAGGAACACCACCAGTCACCAGCAGCCAACTAGAAAAGGCCCTTTTTATTCCCACTCTCTGCCTCCTGCCTGTCAGCCATTCTGCTATCCATGCCAGTTCTTTCCTGTAACACCATAGGATTTTATTTTGTTAAGCAGCTTCATGTGTGGCACCTTATCAAATGCCTTCTGAAAATCCAAGTAAATGACATCCACTGCCTCTCCTTTGTCCACCCTGCTTGTTACTTCATCGAAGAACTCAGATTTGTCAGGCAAGATTTCCCTTTACAGAAACCATGCTAACCTTGACTTATTTTATCATTAAGTACCTCGAAACATCATCCTTCATAATAGACTCCAACACTTTCCCAACCACTGAGGTTAGGCTAACTGGCCTATAATTTCCTTTCTTTTGCTTTTCTCCCTTAAACAATGGAGTGACATTTGCAATTTTCCTGTCCTCCGAGACCTTCTTAAAGAGTAGTGACATTTGCCATCTTCCAGTTCTCTGGGACCATGCCAGAGTCAAGTGACTCTTGAAAGATCATGACCAATACATCTGTTATCTCTTCAGCAACCTCTCTCAGGACTCTGGGATGTAGTCCATCCAGTCCAGGTGACTTATCCACCTTAAGACCTTTCAGTTTGCCTAGCACTTTTCCCTTTGTAATAGCAATGGCACTTATTCTTGCTCTCTGACACTCACGGACCTCTGGCATACTGCTAGTGTCTTCCACAGTGAACACAGATGCAAAGTACCCATTAAGTTCATCTGCCATTTCTTTGTCCCCCATTACTACCTCACCTACCTCATTTTCCAGTGGTCCAATATCAACTCTCATCTCCCTTTTACACTTTATATAAATGAAAAAAAAAACTTCTGGTATCCTGCTTTATATTATTGGCTAGTCTGCCCTCATATTTCATCTTTTCCCTTCTTAGAGCTTATTTAGTTGCCTTTTTTTGGATTTTAAAAGCTTCCCAATCATCCAACTTCCTGCTCACTTTTGCTGCCTTATATGCCCTTTCCTTGGCTTGTTTGCAGTCCTTAACTTCCTTTGTCAGCCACTGTTGCCAACCCTGCCATTTGAGTACTTCTTTCTTTGTGGGACATATCTATCCTGCACCTTGTGAACTATTTCCAGAAATTTCAGCAATTTCTGCTCTGTCGTCATCCCCACTAGCATCCTCCTCCAATCCACCTGGGCAAGCTACTCTTCAGAGATTGTCTGCCTGGCATCAGTGGTCGCATAACCAGGAACCGTGATATGCACCAGCTGCTCACCATTGTTTCGTGTGATCCTTTGCAGGCTAGTGGAGGAAAGAATCACTTTACTCCTCCTTTGATAGAGACATATTCACCCTGCCATCTGGGCCAGGTACACTGTGTTCATAAAAGATAATCCAATCTATCTAATCTGTTTAAGATTATTCATCTGGAAAGTGACAGCAGTAATGTTACCAAAGAAGATTTACTTACCAATAATTGATGTTGCCTGCTCCTAATTAGATCTAGATTCTAACAAGAACTAAATTCCAGAGATTAAGGTGAGAAGAGCAAGTTCCCTTAGGAAGAAAGCATCAGTTGACCAAATGTGAAATCAAGATGTCTCAGTAAAAATGAAGTTAATTGGAATTAAGGAGAAACTCAATCAAAAGTACTTGCTCCACTGACTGGAGATAGGTCTGTTTGAATGAAATGTGTGGTTTTGCTGCTGGACAACCATGGTCCAATTACTGCAGATATTCCTCATCTTGACCCTCCAAGCCTCGCCTACGCCATTGGCAAGAGGGTTCACGAATATGATACCATGCACTCCAATCACCTGCATCTTATCAGCTGCAACAAGACTCAAACTTTGAGAACTTATAACTGGAAAGACAATGTGAAGAACACTCTATCTACTAATTTAAACACTGATTCCCCCACAAACGTCAGACGCCGTGTGTACCACTTCCTACTTTATAGATGTTACGGATCAGTACATTTTGCATCTCAATGACATTATACATTCTTCAGCTGAGTCATTGAAACAAAGAACACATGGTTACTTATCCCAATTTCAAAATTCAATCCTCTTGGAAAATAATTTGACCAATTAATACTCCAACCCATATATCATTAAATTATTATACTAATTCCATGCCACATTTGATAGGAAGAATTAAGTGTTTATGCACAGGACATCAGTTCATGATGAAATGAGAAAAAAAAGCTTTACCATTGATACTGCTGGTGGCAGGGTGTAATTTTCAGCTCACCCAGACCATGGTCAATGAACCAGCATGAAAGCAAAGACTGGTTTTAATCTTTTGAACTGCTTGAACTTGTAAGGCACTCCTTCCCTCTGCTAGCCTGCAAGTCACCCTTGGACAAACCAGATAAAAATTCCAAGCATTGGTTTGCGTACCCTGGTCCCTAGTAATCCAAAGATAGGACTACTATCGAAGCAGTTTACATTTAGCTAAGAACATTGGCAGTAATTACAGAAGACAAAAGCCTGTTGTTGCTGATCATCAGACGTAAATCTGTGTGACAACTGAGTAGGAGACTGCATCAAGTTTTCAATGGTATAGTGTGAATTGATTTGTTTGAAATTGAGGGGAAAATTTCAACATCATACAATGCCAGTGTGTATTAATTCATTTTTTAAGGATTTTTTGACACAGCTGTTTCTTATTTTGTTGTTGGGATAAGGCTTCAAAATAACTTTTGCTATGTCATTTTCATCACTCTTCTTCCATAAAATATTTTTATTGTCTTTTGTAATAACTGCCAATGTTCTCATAGCTAAATATAAGCTGCTTTGATAGTAATCCTGTCTTCTTTGGTTTACTAGAGACCAGGGTACATAAGCCATTGCCTGGAATTTACATTATTATATCTGGCTTGCCTGAGGGTGACCTGCAGGCTAGCAGTGGGAAGGAATGCCTTACACCTCCTTTGGTAGAGACGTATCTCTACCCTGCCACCCCATTATAATTCTGTTTAAAGTCAACAATTTTGCTTTACAGCCTCTATTCTTAGCATTTCTCATCAACATTGGGAGGGGGGGCTTCTTCACACAGTGGTGGGAGTACGGAATGAGCTGCCAGATGAGGTGGTAAATGCGGTTCTTTTTTAACATTTAAGAATAAGTTGGACAGATACATGGATGGGAGGTGTATGGAGGGATGTGGTCCGTGTGCAGGTCAGTGGGACTAGGCAGAAAATGGTCTGGCACAGCCAAGAAGGGCCAAAAGGCCTGTTTCTGTGCTGTAGTTTCTATGGTTTCTAACAGCACTGAGAAGAAAACCCAACATAAACATACATAACAGTGCCTTGTAAAAGCATTCATACCCTAACCCTTTCTTCACATAAATCAACTTAACTGAGATTTTTTATTTGTGAATCACATGCTCATATTTTCACAGTAGAAATCTCCCCCCCGCCCAAAAAAAGAAAATTGTAAAGCCTGAAAATCTAAAAATTCAAAAACTGAAATGTCAGCCATTTACAAGTATTCATCCCCCTTCTGCTCAGTACTTGGTTGAATCAGCTATAACAGCCAGTAGTCTTTTTGGGAAAGTCTCTATTAAATTGCCACAAGGTGATGGAGCAAGATTTGCCCATTCCTCCTTGCAAAATTGCGCAAGCTGTGCCAGGTTAGATCGGCAGAGATGGAGGACCGCAATCTTGAGGTCCTGGCAGAGATGCTCGATCAGGTTCAGGTCAAGTCAAGTCACATTTTATTGTCATTTCGACCATAACTGCTGGTACAGTACACAGTAAAAACGAGGCAATGTTTTTCAGGACCATGGTGCTACATGAAACAAGACAAAAACTACACTGAACTACATAAAACAACACAAAACTACACTAGACTACAGACCTACCCAGTACTGCATAAAGTGCACAAAACAGTGCAGGCATTACAATAAATAATAAACAAGACAATATGCACAGTAGAGGGCAAAAGGTTGGTGTCAGTCCAGGCTCTGGGTATTGAGAAGTCCGATGACTTGGGGGAAGAAACTGTTACATAGTCTGGTTGTGAGAGCCCGAATGCTTCGGTGCCTTTTGCCAGATGGCAGGAAGGAGAAGAGTTCGTATGAGGGTGCGTGGTGTCCTTCATAATGCTGTTTGCTTTACGGATGCAGCGTCTGGTGTAAATGTCTGTGATGGCGGGAAGAGAGACCCCGATGATCTTCTCAGCTGACCTCACTATCCACTGCAGGGTCTTGCGATCCGAGATGGTGCAATTTCCGAACCAGGCAGTGATGCAGCTGCTCAGGATGCTCTCAATACAACCTCTGTAGAATGTGGTGAGGATAAGGGGTGGGAGATGGACCTTTCTCGGACTTTGCAGAAAGTAGAGACGCTGCTGGGCTTTCCTTGCTATGGAGCTGGTATTGAGGGACCAGGTGAGATTCTCCACCAGGTGAACACCAAGAAATTTGGTGCTCCTAACAATCTCTACGGAGGAACCGTCGATGTTTAGCGGAGAGAGGTCGCTCCGAGTCCTCCTGAAGCCAACAACCATCTCTTTTTTTTGTTCACATTCAGAGACAGGTTAAGGTCAGTACTCTGACTGAGCCACACACGGACATCAATTTTTTTTTTTCGTTTGAAGCCACTCCCTGCTTGTTCTGGCAGTGTGCTTTGGGTTGTTGTCCTGCTGAAAAACAAACTTCCTTTCCAGTTTAAGTTTTCTGACAGAGACTACAGGTATTTATCCAGGATCTCTCTGTATATAGCAGCATTTGTCTTCCCACCAATCCTGACCAAATTTTCAGTTCTTGCTGCTGAAAAGCATCCCCATAGCATGATGCTACCTCCACCATACTTTAGCAGGGATGGTGTTACCTGGCTGCTGTGCAGTATTAGATTTTCGCCACACATACCAGTTAGTGTTGAGACCAAAAGATTACTTTCGTTTCATCTGACCACAGGAGCTTCCACATCTTTACGGTGTCTTCTAAGTGACGTTTTCAGTGACTTCGTTTAGAGGGACGGCCTGACCTAGGCAGTGTGGCTGTGGTTTCATATTTTTTCCACTTTGACATGATAGACCACACTGAGCTCTGAAGTATGTTCAGTGTGTTTGAGTTGGTCTTGTATTCTTCCCCAGATTTGTACTTCTCCATTGACGTACTTCCCTGACTTGTCTTGAATGCTCTTTTGTCATTTTGGTTTGGTCTGTTGAAAATGTACCATACTGTTCGACCTTACAGAGAGAGGGTATTTATTCAGGTGATCCTCCAATTATCTACATCAACATATTGGGTGAGTTGGGACAGTAATATACAGTATATTCCACCTGAGGAAAGCTAGCACAGTAGTTTCAAAGGAGAGGAATACTGTTTCAGCCTCTCAATTTTGATTTTTAATTTTTAGCAAGTTGTAGACAGGTATTAGAATTTTTTGATTTGACATGATGAATGATGTTTTGTAGATAAGATAAAAAAAATCTTACTTCAATATATTTCAAATTTAGAACATGAGAGAGTAAAATGTGAAATTAGTTGTGAGTGCTGAATACTTTTTCCAGTCACAGTTCATGTAAAATTAGGATTTGAGGAACTCCTATATTTCGGAGAAGAACACTTGTCTGATTTCTAATTTCCCATAATTTCTGAATTTATTGATTAATTAATTTTTGTTTAAAGATAGATTAACAGTCCTTTTTCACCCACTTAGATAAAACTAATAATATATATCAGAATTTAATAAATGCATTTAGAGGACTGAATTAAATTTATACAGAAAAGTGATTAATATTAAACCAATGTGAAGCTCACTATGTTCAATTGCAGACAAAAAGAAATGAATTACTTCTCAAAACATTTCAAGCACTAACCTTGAGTTTTTAAAACTGAAGAGAATTCTATGAATATCTGGGTAAAAAAAATTAATTTAAAAGAAGCTTAGCAATATGGAAAAAGTCTTTCAACCCTTAATATTAAAGAACTAAATATATCAGATCATTACTGCTACTGTAATTAAAATGTTAGATCTCAGCAATGTAATTGTACCTACTGTTCCTTAATGCATATTGAATGTATCATTCTCCTAACATGGATGAGGCCAATTTTTATGCAGCAGTGCATTGTGCTGAATCTTATATTTCCAAGCCAAATACTGAAAGGTGCAGAACTAGAAGAACTTAAGGACATACAAGTGGTGAGGAAAAAAAAGGTGTTTGGAGATGGATTTATCTGTGGTCAAGAAATTGTAGTAAAGAAGCCAATACAGATGACCATATCCACATGGTGGTTATGACTATGCATAGAAGGTTTAATATATAGAAAGGGAGAAGTGAGAGCAGTAAACCCAGGCGACCAGCTGGCAGGAAAATTTCAGTCTAGAATGAGTCATTGCTAAATATATTCCTGTTGTAGATATTCTCTGAGAAATCTGGGCTGAATCATCATTACTCACAAGAACAATTATGATAGGAATCAGAATCAAGTTTAATATAACTGACACGTCATGAAATTTGGTATTTTTCTGCAGCAGTACATTGCAATACATGATTTCAAAAGCTATAAATTACAATAGGTATATATATAAAAAATTAAGTAATGCGAAAAGAGAGAGAGAAATACTGAAGTAATGTTCATGGATTCATTGTCTATTCAGAAATCTGATGGTGGAGGGAAAGGAGCTGATCCTGAAATGTTGAATGTGTACCTTCATCCTTGATGGTAGCAATGAGGAGGGCATGTCCTGGGTGATGGGATGCCGTCATTTTGAGGCATCGCCTTTTGAACGTGCCTGGATGCTAGGGAAGTTAGAAACATAGAAAATAGGTGCAGGAGTAGGCCATTTGGCCCTTCGAGCCTGCACCGCCATTTATTATGATCATGGCTGATCATCCAACTCAGAACCCCGCCCCAGCCTTCCCTCCATACCCCCTGACCCCCGTAGCCACAAGGGCCATATCTAACTCCCTCTTAAATATAGCCAATGAACTGGCCTCAACTGTTTCCTGTGGCAGAGAATTCCACAGATTCACCACTCTCTGTGTGAAGAAGTTTTTCCTAATCTCGGTCCTAAAAGGCTTCCCCTCTATCCTCAAACTGTAGCCCCTCGTTCTGGACTTCCCCTACATCGGGAACAATCTTCCTGCATCTAGCCTGTCCAATCCCTTTAGGATCTTATACGTTTCAATCAGATCCCCCCTCAATCTTCTAAATTCCAATGAGTTCAAGCCCAGTTCATCCAGTCTTTCTTCATATGAAAGTCCTGCCATCCCAGGAATCAATCTGGTGAACCTTCTCTGTACTCCCTCTAGGGCAAGGATGTCTTTCCTCAGATTAGGGGACCAAAACTGCACACAATACTCCAGGTGTGGTCTCACCAAGGCCTTGTACAACTGCAGTAGTACCTCCCTGCTCCTGTACTCAAATCCTCTTGCTATAAATGCCAGCATACCATTCGCCTTTTTCACCGCCTGCTGTACCTGCATGCCCACTTTCAATGACTGGTGTATAATGACACCCAGGTCTCGTTGCACCTCCCCATTTCCTAATCGGCCACCATTCAGATAATAATCTGTTTTCCTATTTTTGCCACCAAAGTGGATAACTTCACATTTATCCACATTAAATTGCATCTGCCATGAATTTGCCCACTCACCCAACCTATCCAAGTCACCCTGCATCCTCTTAGCATCCTCCTCACAGCTAACACTGCCGCCCAGCTTCGTGTCATCCGCAAACTTGGAGATGCTGCATTTAATTCCCTCATCCAAGTCATTAATATAGATTGTAAACAACTGGGGTCCCAGCACTGAGCCTTGCGGTACCCCACTAGTCACCGCCTGCCATTCTGAAAAGGTCCCGTTTATTCCCACTCTTTGCTTCCTGTCTGCTAACCAACTCTCTACCCACACCAATATCTTACCCCTAATACCGTGTGCTTTAAGTTTGCACACTAATCTCCTGTGTGGGACCTTGTCAAAAGCCTTCTGAAAATCCAAATATACCACATCCGCTGGTTCTCCCCTATCCACTCTACTAGTTACATCCTCAAAAAATTCTGAGATTCGTCAGACATGATTTTCCTTTCACAAATCCATGCTGACTTTGTCCGATGATTTCACCGCTTTCCAAATGTGCGGTTATCACATCCTTGATAACTGACTCCAGCAGTTTCCCCACCTCCGACGTTAGGCTAACCGGTCTATAATTCCCTGGTTTCTCTCTCCCTCCTTTTTTAAAAAGTGGAGTTACATTAGCCACCCTCCAATCCTCAGGAACTAGTCCAGAATCTAACGAGTTTTGAAAAATTATCACTAATGCATCCACTATTTCTTGAGCTACTTCCTTAAGCACCCTGGGATGCAGACCATCTGGCCCTGGGGATTTATCTGCCTTCAATCCCTTCAATTTACCTAACACCACTTCCCTACTAACATGTATTTCGCTCAGTTCCTCCATCTCACTGGACCCTCTGTCCCCTACTATTTCTGGAAGATTATTTATGTCCTCCTTAGTGAAGACAGAACCAAAGTAATTATTCAATTGGTCTGCCATGTCCTTGCTCCCCATAATCAATTCACCTGTTTCTGTCTGCAGGGGACCTACATTTGTCTTTACCAGCCTTTTCCTTTTTACATATCTATAAAAGCTTTTACAGTCCGTTTTTATGTTGCCTGCCAGTTTTCTCTCATAATCTTTTTTCCCATTCCTAATTAAGCCCTTTGTCCTCCTCTGCTGAACTCTGAATTTCTCCCAGTCCTCAGGTGAGCCACTTTCTCTGGCTAATTTGTATGCTACTTCTTTGGAGTTGATACTATCCCTAATTTCTCTTGTCAGCCACGGGTGCACTACCTTCCTTGATTTATTCTTTTGCCAAACTGGGATGAACATTTGTTGCAGTTCATCCATGCAACCTTTAAATGCTTGCCATTGCATATCCACTGTCAATCCTTTAAGTGTCATTTGCCAGTCTATCTTAGCTAATTCACGTCTCATACCTTCAAAGTTACCCCTCTTTAAGTTCAGAACCTTTGTTTCTGAATTAACTATGTCACTCTCCATCTTAATGAAGAATTCCACCATATTATGGTCACTCTTACCCAAGGGGCCTCTCACGACAAGATTGCTAATTAACCCTTCCTCATTGCTCAAAACCCAGTCCAGAATAGCCTGGACTGTTAGTGCAGAGGGAGCTACAGAGGCCCAGGTTTTAGAGCTTGTTGATTAGTACTGAGGGTATGATGGAGATGAATTGTGAGCTGTAATCAATAAGCAGCAGCCTGACATACAACAGGTATTACTATTGTGCGGGTGATCCAAGGCCAAGTGGCAAGACAGTCAGATTGCATCCACTGTAGATCTATTGTGGCGATAGGCAAATTGCAGCAGGTCCAGGACCTTGCTTAGGCAAGAGTTGATTCTGGCCATAACCAAACTGTCAAAGCACTTCATCACCGTAGATGTGAGTGCTTCTGGGCAATAGCCATTGAGGTAGCTCACCCTGCTCCTCCTGGGCACTGGAATGATTGTGTCCCTTTTGAAGCAGGCGGGAAACTGTGACTCTCAGCAGTGAGAGATTGAAGATGCACTTGAAGACACTCACCAGTTGGTTGGCATAGATTTTCAGAGCCCTACTAGGTATACAATCAGGGCCTGATGCCTTGTGAGGGTTCACCCTGTTGACATTCTGATACCAGCCTCTAGGACAGAGATCCTCAGGGATTTGTGCAGGTGTAGTTTTATTCTCCCCTTTTAAAGTGTGCAGAAAAGGTGTTGAGTTCATCTGGTGTGAAGCATCACAGCCATTTGTGAGGTTAGGTTTCGCTTTGTAGGAAGCAATGGCCTGCAGATTCTGCCAGAGCTAACATGCTTCTGATTCTGTCTCTAACCTCAATCAGAATTGATTTTCAACCGTTAAAAGCCTAAATAAATAGGGTTGGGTTACAGAATAAATATACAAAGTCTGAAACACTTAAGAGGAAATGACCTGCTTTTATGTAGTGACTTTCACCTCCTTTTGAAAACGTCTCAGATAGAAGAACTTCTGACGTGCAGCTGCCACTACAATAGAGAAAATGAATATGCACTTGGCACACAGTAAAGCAATCTGTTTACTTTATTGATATTGAGAGATAAATATTGGCCTGAACTTGGAAAATAACCATTTTCACAGAGGTCAGATACCTCAACACTAATCAAATAAGGGTCTTGTTCTGTCAGTCTAAGAACAGAAAGAATCTCAATGCCATATGAATATATAATTTTATATCTTGTGCTTTGCCAGGCAATGAAAGTTTATTGTCCTCCTTTCCACCAGGAATACTGATGTATTTTCCCTGGCATTTGTTACCACATCCACTTGGCACACTTGGTAATTTCTGTAGGAAAATCGGTCAAATTTATAAATGACCTGGAAGAGGAAGTAGAAGAGTGGGATAGTAAGTTTGCTGATGACACAAAAGTTAGGGGTGTAGTGGATGGTCTGGAGGGTTGTTAGAGGTTACAGAGCAACATCGATAGGATGCAGAACTGGGCTGACAAGTGGCAGATGGAGTTCAACGCAGATAAGTATGGTGGTTCATTTTGGTAGGTCAAATTTGAAGACAGAATACAGTATTAATGGTAAGACTCTCGGCAGTGTGGAGGATCAGCGAGATCTTGGGGTCCATGTCCATAGGACACTCAACGCTGCTGCGCAGGTTGACAGTGTTAAGAAAGTGTATGGTGTGTTGGCCTGCAACAGCCGTGGGATTGACTTCAAGAACTGTGAGGTAATGTTACAGCTATAAAAGACCATAGTTAGACCCCACTTGGAGTACTGTGTTCAGTTCTGGTTACCTCATTACAGAAAGGATGTGAATGCTATAGAGATAGTGCAGAGGAGACTTGCAAGGATGTTGCCTGGATTAAAGAGCATGCCTTATGAGAATAGGTTGAGTAAGCTTGGCCTTTTTTCCTTGGAGCATTGGAGGATGAGAGGCGACATGATAGAGGCATATAAGATGATGAGAGGCATTGATCATGTGGATAACCAGAGGCTTTTTCCAAGGGCTGAAATGGCTAGCACAATGGGGCATAATTTTAAAGTGCCTGGAAGTAGGTACAAGGGGGATGTCAGAGGTAAGTTTTTAAACAGAGAGTGGTGAGTGCATAGAATACACTGCCAGCAAGGGTGGTAGAGGCAGATACAATAGGGTCTTTTAACAGACTTGAATCAGTGCATGGAGCTTAGAAAAATAGAGAGCTGTGCAGTAGGAAAATTCTAGGCAGTCACTAGAGTAGGCTACATGGTCAGCACAACATTGTGGGCTGAAGGGCCTGTAATGTGCTGTAGATTTCTATGTTCTATGTTCAAATCCTTTCTTAAGATTGCATTGGATGGCATGGCTCTGAACAGTTTGTTCTTAGAGATGGGGAGATGGGTTCTCTATCATGCTCTTAAGTGGGTCTAAATGAAAGCCCTCAAAATAATAACCAACACAAGCATATTGCGTCAAATGTCAACTCTTCGAAAAGAACTGCAAGGGTGGTGGTGAAGAATAATCTGACAGAGGCATTCAAGAGGCTCTTAGAGAGGCCCATGCATGTGCAGGAAATGAAAGTATGTAAACATTTTTCTGGCAGAAGGGGTTAATTTAGTTGGGCATTTGATTACTGACTCAGTTTGTTCAGCACAACATCACCGATTGAAGGGCCTGTCCTGTTCTATAATCTATGTTCTAGATTCTATTTTCCAAAATCCTACATATTCAACAATGCTAAGTTCCATTGAAACACGTTCCAGTAAGCATAACAGAATTCAAAGTTTATTAAAAAAATAAATCATAGTACTTTCCACAATCAATCCATGTCAGTTACGTTGCCTTGCTCCCCCTCATCTTTGGTGAACTTAACGATTTAATTGGTTGGAACAAGACACATTTTGATTAATTTAGAATCAGAATCAAGTTTAATATCACCGGCACAAGCCGATGTTTGGCTCTTTTACCAATTAAAGCTTCCATTGTTTGCTGACCAAAACAACGAGGACGATCGAAACATCGAAGTGGGTGCAGAGGGCGAGCACTGGCTGCCTGTCTTCTGATCATTCTCTTATGCTTTCAGTCAGGGGAGAGCCTGCCGCTGTGGAGAGTGTTGCCCAAGTTTTTTCTGCATTTTGGATGTGGACTTGACTATAAAATCTTTTTCTCACTCTTATAGTTTTTAAGCTCTTTTTTTTCACCCAATCTTCGTTTTATTTTGTGTGGGGAGGAGGGATTTGGGTGTCAATGTTCCTGTTTCATTCTTTTTTTTTTCAGGAAGGTGGGATTTGGGGGGGGATTGATGATCCTGCAGCTTTTCCTTTCTTTCTTGGTTTCACAGCTATGCAGAGAATTGAAGAATTTCAGTGTTGTACACTTTGATAAGAAAATGAACCTTTCAACCTTTGATATATCATGAAATTTGTTAACTTATCGGCAGCAGTACAATGCAATACATGATAACATAGAAAAAAACAAGTAAATCAATTTTAGTAAGCATATATATGTATTTTAAATAGTTAAACTAAAAAAGTGCAAAATCAGAAATAATACAAGTGAGGTAGTGTTCATAGGTTCAATGTCCATTTAGGAATTGAATGGCAGAGGGGAAGAAGCTTTTGCTGAGTATGTGCCTTCAGGCTCCTGTACCTCCTTCCTGATGGTAACAAAGAGAAGAGGGCATGTCTTGGGTGATTAGGGGTCTTTAATAATGGATGTCGCCTTTCTGAGGCACTGCTCCTTGAAAGTGTATTGGATACTACGGACGCTAATACCCATGATGGAGCTGACTAATTTTACAACTTTCTGTAGCTTCATGAGTTCCTGTGCAGTAGCCCAGCCCCCTGTACCAGACAGCAATTCAGCCTAGCAGAATGCTCTCCACGGTACATCTGAAGAAGTTTTTGAGTGTCTTAGGTGATCAACCAAATCTCTTCAAACTCCTCATGAAATGTAGCTGCCGTGTTGCCTTCTTTATAACTACATCGATATGTTGGGTCCAGGTTAGATCCTCAGAGATATTGACACTTAGGAACTTGAAGTTGCTCTCTCTCCCCACTCCTGAACCCTCTGAGGATTGGTATGTGTTCCTTCATCTCACCCTTCCTGAAGCCAATGATCAGCTCTTTGGTCTTACTGACGTTGAATGCCAGGTTGTTGCTACCCTCAATTAGCTGGTATATCTTATTCTGTGTGTTGGGGCATAGCCAAGTGGTTAAGGCATCAGTCTCATGACCTGAAGGTCGCTAGTTCGAGCCTCAGCTGAGGCAGTGTGTTGTGCCCTTGAGCAAGGCACTTAACCACACATTGCTCTGCGACGACACCGGTGCCAAGCTGTATCGGCCCTAGTGCCCTTCGGTGGCATAGAGAGGGGAGACTTGCAGCATGGGCAACTGCCGGTCTTCTATACAACCTTGCCCAGGCCTGCGCCCTGGAAACCTTCCAAGGCGCAAATCCATGGTCTCACGAGACTAACGGATGCCTATATGTATCTTAATCTGGACACCCTCTCATCGCCATCTGAGATTTTACCAACAATGGTTGGCAATCAGCAAACTTAAAGATGGTTTTTGAACTATGCCTAGCCACAAAGTACAGAGAGATGGTTGAGCAGTGGGCTAAGCACATACCCCTGAGGTGCACCAGTGTTGATCGTCAGCAAGGAGGAGATATTAGTACCAATCTGCTCAGATTGTGTTCTTCCAGTTAGAGAGTCGAGGATCCAGGTGCAGAGGGAGGTACAGAGGCCTAGGTTCTGTAGCTTATCAGTCAGGACTGTGGGAATGACGGTGTTAAATGCTGAGCTATAGTCAATGAACAGCATCCTGACATAGGTGTTTGTATTTTCATCTTTTTTTTTATTGAAAACATTTGGAAATAATCTTCATGGCTATAAATTTGGACAGTCCATGGTAAAGCTGATAGATACACAACTCCATATGGAAATGATTTATTATTCATAAAAAGACACCTGTGCTGAGTCTGGATAATGTTAGAGCAGCTGGATGTGAAATTGGACATCTGTGGTACTTAAAAATAACCCATTTTGATATAAACTTATTTCCTTTCATATTCTCCAAATATACATCATAATCAGGTTTAAGATCACCTGCATATGTTGTGAAATTTGTTGTCTTTGCAGTACAATGTAATACATAACAATAGAAAACAATGTAAATTATAGTCAGTAAGTATATTAAGTAGTTAAATTAAATACGTAGTGGAAAAATAGAAATGAACAAGTAGTGAAGTAGGGTTCATGGGTTTAATGTCCACTCAGAAATCAGATGGCAGTGGGGAAGGAGCTGTTCCTGAATTGTTGAATGTGTGCCTTCAGCCTTCTGTACCTGCTCCTGATGGTAACAATGAGAACAAGACATAACCTGGGTAATGGGGATTTTTAATGACGGAGGCCACCTTTTTGAAGTATCACTCTATGAAAATGTCCTGGATACTACAGAGCCTGTGATGGAGCTGACTAAGTTTACAACTCTCTGCAGCTTATTCCGATCCTGTGTAGTAGCCCTCTCCCCGCCCCCACCACACACCCATGCCGTATGGTGGTGCAGCCAGTTAGAATGCTCTCCAAGGTACATCTGTAGAAATTTGCAAGTGTCTTTGGTTACACACCAAATCTCCTCAAACTCCTCATGAAATATAGCCACTGTCACGCTTTCTTTGTAGCTATATTGATATGTTGGGCCCAGGGTAGTTCTTCAGATATTGACAGATTTATGATGCCAACTATTGCAAGAAATAGTCGAGGTGAATAATTTATCTATTGCACTGTACATCATGTCGTGCATTTCTTTGTTACTAAAGCACAAATGCAAATACAATATATTTTACATAGGTAAATTGATGCAAAATATATTTCATAGAAACTACAGCACAGAAACAGGCCTTTTGGCCCTTCTTGGCTGTGCCGAACCATTTTCTGCGTAGTCCCACTGACCTGCACATGGACCATATCCCTCCATACACCTCCCAACCATGTATCTGTCCAATTTATTCTTAAATGTTAATAAAGAACCTGCATTTACCACTTCATCTGGCAGCTCATTCCATACTCCCACCACTCTCTGTGTGAAGAAGCCCCCCTTAATGTTCCCTTTAAACTTTTCCCCCCTCACCCTTAACCCATGTCCTCTGGTTTTTTTTTCTCCCCTTGCCTCAGTGGAAAAAGCCTGCTTGCATTCACAATAGACATTATGAACAAGTACGGTGCTGAATCTCCATTTAGAAATTATAATGTGCATGATTCATTTGGCCAAGTAACTCGTATCATTTTAACATTTGTTTTACTGTCTGCTGATTTTAAAATCAGAATGCAAAAAGGTCAAAAAGATAAAAGCCAGAGGTAAAGAAGCAAACTCTTATCTAATCCAATAAATATAGGGGGGTAGATTTCACCCATACTCAGCACGCCAAACCCTGAGGGTAGCTCCTGGCCTTGGTCCTGAATATTTATGGCATGCTGCCTTATTACACAAAAGCAAGCTGCAATTGTTACGCTTCGCTTCGCTTCCCTCTATAATAAATCTCCATTATATGTGGGCCCTGCCTCTACATTATATTCTGAATGTGTGTTTGGGAATTGAATGCTAGTTAAATACTTTCTTTGTGTTCACCAAAATTAGAGAGAGATCGCCCTGCTAGAGATCAAAGGCAGGTTTGTCAAAGACTTCAGCTGCACGGTAATAAAAAAATTATTCTGTGCTGGGTAAGAAGATTACTTTTGGTTACACCCTGGGTGCCCAGCAAACTGAAGAACTTCACAACAGATGATTGGTAACAGAGCTCCAGAAAACATTGATCCACTCAGTTTCTCCTCATAAGGAGGCCTCTTCCCTCAGGATTCAATCTTTGAATGTTTTATCTACCCACTGTAAGGAAAATATATCTGTCATGATGGAAGGAGCTCAAAGCAGCCTGAGGGCACAAAGCCCTTGTAATTGTAGGAAGACTTCCACATTCTTCCATTTCAATCCTCTTGGCATAAACAGTCAATATGATGTTTGCTTTCCCGACTGCATGCTGGACCAGGATTGTAACTATAGGCGATCTCTTCACAAGGACCAAATTTCTCCGAATATTAACATTTACTTATCTCCTGTTACCTAAGAGGATAATTTTTCATTTCCTCACATACACAACTTGCTAGTTTCATCCGTCTCATCCCTCTGCAGTTTGCTTTCACACCTAAATGCTGCGTTACACGTGAACATGCATTCGTTACAGTCCATCCCATATCTCATCACTGAGAAAGTATGAAGCCGTAGCTCGGAACCGTAGAGGCAGGCACTTCAGCCTAGAAATTGGACCTGTTTGCACTCAGTTTTATGCATCAAATGTGGAAGAAAAAAAAGGATGTACATGTTCAGGAGCGGGAAACCAGAGGTCCATGAGCCAGTCCTCATTGGAGGTTCAGAGGTGGGGAGAACTTTAAATTCCTCAGTGTTACCATTTCAGAGGATCTGACCTGGACTCAGCATGTAAATCCAATCGCGACGAAAGCACGGCAGTGCCTCTACTTCCTGAGAAGTCTGCAGAGATCTGGCACGTCATCAAAAACTCTGACAAACTTCTATAGATGTGTAGCTGAGAGTGCATTGACAGGCTGCATCACCAGCTGGTGAGGACAATCTGACAAAAGGTAGCCGATTCGGCCCGGCTAACCACAGGTAAAACCCTCCCAACCATTGAGTGCATGGTAGGAAAGCAGCATCCATCATGATCCTCACCACCCAGGCCATGCTCTTTCCTTGCTGCAGCCTTCATTAGGCAGAAGGGACAAGAGAATAAGGACTCGTACCACCAGGTTCAGGAACAGTTACTACCCCTCAACCATCAGGCTCTTGAACAAAAGGGGGATAACTACACTCGCTTGCCCCATCATTGAGATGCTCCCACAAACAATGATCTCACTTTAAGGATTCTTCACCTCATGGTCTTGTTATTTATTGCTATTTATTAATATTTGCATCTGCATAGTTTGCTGTTTTCTGCACACTGGTTGCTCTTTCACTGATCCTGTTATAGTTACTGTGACAAGAATACACATAGATTAAGATGTAGCTGTCCTGTGCTGGCACCAGTGGGATCAGCAGTTGGTCTGCCACCTGTCTTCAGGAGAGAGAGATAAGGAAAACAATGGAGCAGCATTGGAGATGTGTAATGAAGGGACGGGAGAGAGAGTAACAGAAGGAGAGGGCTGTCAAGAGCGGCTCCCCCTTTGAACCTTGAACTGTTTGAAGTGATGGACAGGCGATACCCCAGCAGGGGGATAAAAAGGGACAGGTTCGCTAAGGCAAGACACACATAACACCCGAGGTAACGAGACCCTGGAAGCGGTGCGCCTCTCACAAGTCGGTGGAAAGCTGTTGGACGGCTGATCGCGGGATCAAGCCATAGACACTCAGGGTGGAAAGGCACGATCGGCGGGAACCTGGTGGGTGTCCACCCTTGCCTGGGTGCTGGGTTCACTGCAGAGAAACGGTCGTATCTGGAAACGGAGGGGTCACGGTCGGTGACCTCAGATGACATCACAAAGGACTCGCCCGAAAGCTGACTGTGAAGGTCTGTGTGGAAGCTTTGAATATTCATTCGTTTTTGCTCTCTCTCTCCTTCCCCCACACTGTCCATCTCCCACGGCAGCGATTACTGCGAACTGAACTGAACTAAATTGAACTGAACTTTGCGTCACTTTGAAACTGGTCATTTACCCCTAGTCAACGATAGAGCTTGATTGATCCTGTTATCTTAATTCTGTGTACATGTATGTTTATCATTGCTGAACTGTTGCATTCATTATCCTTTTGATTAGAGTACTGTGTTGCTTGTTTCTTTAATAAAACTTTCTTAGTTCTAGTAATCCAGACTCCAACTGAGTGATCCATTTCTGCTGGTTTGACAACCCAGTTACGGGGTATGTAACATTACTATCCTATAGATGTGCTGAGTATGCCCACAGAAAAGTGAACCTCAGGGTTGTATATGGTGATATGTCTGTACTTTAATAATAAAATTACTTTGAACCTTACTGCACTCTTGTTCAGCGGGAATCTTGCCTACTGGGAAGTCGGGAATATATTTCTAGTCTAGGCTCACCCTTGCTATTTCTATGGCCTCCCTTGCAAATGATTATGTTCCAAACACATGATCTCCCCTTCGGCCCTTCCAACATAAAGTGTCACTGCAGCCTGTTTTTAACTTCTCATAAAACTAGTTTAAGAAGTCAGAAAATTGACAAGCAGGTGTTATGAAAGTGCCTTGACTGGACTCAGCTGTTTTGATTTAAGTACGTGCCTGCCTGATTGAAATGGGACCCCTCATTGATGAAACGTTGAGAATAATATGTTACTACTCCTCGACCATCAGGCTGTTGAATAAAAGGGGATAACTACACTCACTTGCCCCATCATTGAGATGTTCCCACAAACAATGGTCGTACTTTAAGGATTCTTTATCTCACGGTCTTGTTAATTATTGCTATTTATTTATACCTGCATTTGCACAGTTTGTTGTTTTCTGCACTCTGGGTGATCTTTCATTGATCCTGTTATAGTTACTATTCTATAGATGTGCTGAGTATGCCCACAGGAAAAGTAATCTCAGGGATCTATACAGTGACATATATGTACTTTGGTAATAAAACTGACTGAAATTTATTACCTCATTATGGCAAATGTTCATAATCACATGACATAAATTTGTGATCACTATAAGCAGAATCATAACCAGGTTTATTACCACTGAAGTTATGTCATGAAATTTTGTTGTTTTGTGGCAGCAGTACAGTAGAATACATTTAAAAAACACTCTAAGTTACAATAAGAAATATAGAACCAAGGAAGTATGTGCATAAAGAGTGTGTCCATCAATATTTGCAGCACATCTCTGTGGCACCTCATTTCTTGTTACAGATACTGTAGCTACCACTTTGAAGGTTCCGACCCACTTCCCATTGATATTGGCAGCTGCGATGTCTGGAGGCAGCTGCTGCATTGAAAAACACACATCATGCTTTAGAATACTAAAATGGGGAGGACTGCCCTGGTGACTCTTTTTTAAAAAGGAAGATGAATTTCTCCAATTTAGTCATTTGTAATAGGCACTACAATTGGGAATTCAGGCTAAAGGGAGCACATATTTACCAAACAAAATGCTGGAGGAACTCAGAGGGCCAGGCAGCATCTATGGAAAAGAGTTAACAGTTCACGTTTCATCCTGGTGAGGGTTCTCATCGACTGTTTACTCTTTTCCGTAGATGCTGCCTGCCCTGCTGAGTTCCTCCAGCACTTTGTGTGTCCTGCTTTGGATTTCCAGCATCCGCAGATTCCTAAACATCTCAACAGATAGGTCACTTGGCTCACAGAGCATGTCAGCGTCAGTGATCTGGGTTCAATCCTGATCTCGGGTGCTGCCTAAGTGGTGTTCGCATGTCTTCATGTGACTATGTAGGTGTTTCTGGCTTCCTCCCACGTCCCAAACGAGTGTGAGCTGATAGGTTAACTGGCCAAACTAAATTGACCCTACTGTGTATCAGTGGTAGAAGCTGGAGGATTTGAGAGAGTGGAATTAACATGGGAATGGATGGTTGATGAATGGTGTGGCCAAAAGGACTGTTTCCATGGTGTTTCTCAATAATACTATGACTCTTAAGAACATTCAATTTAACTTTAGCTAGTTTATGAAGGATAAAGTGACATGTCCCATAAATAATCAAGCAAACTATCGAGGGGAACCAGCAAGGATATGGAATCTCAAAGCATTACTTCATGAGAGCATAGCATTTTATTAGTATTGTGATGTGATCATGCCTAAAGTTAGGTGAAAGTCTACTTCCTATCCATACTTAATATTTACTCAACACCACAATATAGACATTGCTACTTCAAGTGATTGTCAATCTCCCCTCACTGGCAAAGAAAGGGTAACAATGGAGGAACTTTGACTACAGTGCTGCTTCTCCACAGGATGCACAATTGCAAACATTTTCAATGCAATATGAACCTTAAAACTATGCCCTCTTGTGCTAGGGCTGAAATGGCTAGCACGAGAAGGCATAGTTTTAAGGTGCCTGGAAGTAGATACAGAGGAGATGTCAGGGGTAAGTAATTTACGCAGAGAGTGGTGAGTGTGTGGAATGGGCTGCCGGCGGTGGTGGTGGAGGCAGAAACAATAGGGTCTTTTAAGAGACTCCTGGATAGGTACATGGAGCTCAGAAAAATAGAGGGCTATAGGTAAGCCTAGGTAATTTCTAAGGTAAGGACATATTCGACACAGCTTTGAGGGCCAAAGGGCCTGTATTGTGCTGTAGGTTTTCTATGTTTCTAAATTACAAGAAAGTCAGTAGTTTCTGAACAGATTAAAATAATATTTCAATCTTTCTTAAAAGATTATGGTTTGTCAGTTTTTTCCTTAACCTCTTGAGCAAGTTCCTTCTTTATTTTACTGTAAAGTATTTAAACTGGTAGTTAAATAGAATAGGTATATTCTTTAGTTTCTGGCCTGCCGCCTGTGAAAGGTGATTGGCTGCTCTGCCTGATTGGTGATGTCACTGTTGCTAGACGCCACAGATCCTCTGCACAAGATGTTAAACAGCAGCACTTGTCAAGCGAGGAGAAATCTGTAGTTCACGGCTCACTGAAGCATTTTTGGACTTGTTGAGGACAGTGACAAGAACAATTTCTTTACTGTTGATGGATAAAATACTGTCCTTTGTTTCTCTCCTTGTGCTTTTAAACCCAGCATTTTTCAGTGGTCGTTTAGGCAAGAAATAAGCAAGCTGAATAATGATTAAACCCAAACTGGGTAATCTTTTACTGGACTAAATTCAAATCCAATCAAAACTAACTCTGGAGAATAAGTTTCTACTTATTTATTTCACCATCTATTATTTTCTATGACTATCATAACTGTGCAAGGTCCATCCTGTTATTTTCTTTCCAGCCAGTTCACAATTCTTTGCTGTTATCCAGAGAAAGCCTCTTCAATATTTTAACCATATGATTTGCCATGACAACGGAGAATGAAGGGATAAAAACGAGCCTATCGGAAAAAGGCCAGCTCTTCAGGGAATGCAGCTGATAAACAGCACTGTTCCTGCATGGCAACAGATCATTGTAGTCCTATGCAAGCCAAAATTGATGAGGAAGATTCCATTTCTTCACTCTTCATTTTCATAATCAATACTCCCATTACATTACTGATATTGTTCAGATTTTTGAGTTCTTTTTCTTTCCTAATTCATTAAACTATTATAAGTGGACCGCAAGCCTGGAAATATAATAAACTGAAGATAAAAATACATAGATTTATTTTCCACAATTTGAATTATTTGATGGATTGGTATGGATTACTCCACACATGCAAATCTTCCAAAAGGGATTACGATGGGTGTGCTATATCGTGCAACTGAACATAACTTTTCCAAAAACCACAGAAGTTCAACCCTACAAAAAAATCTACTTTCTTCAGCCCACAGCGATGGAAATTATAACTAGATGGAACAGGAGAATTTTCAGGGCTGTGAGTTTCTGCCTTTATTCCCAATGCCGTTACATGATTACTTTTCATTAATGTCGTTCAATTGAATCGAGATGCATATTGGCCTCAGCAATTAGTTTGATTTAAATCTTGGTGTAAATATGTTCAACTATACAATTGACAAACCCTTTAAAGACTGATGAACTTTTTAATATCTGTTATACTAATTATAAGACCATAAGATATAGGAGCAGAATTAGGCCATTTGGCCCATCAAGTCTGCTCTGCCATTTCATTGTGGCTGATCCATTTTTCCTTTCAACCCTAATCTCCTGCCTTCCCCTCTTATCCCTTCATGCCCTGACCAATCAAGAATCTATCAACCTCTGCCTTAAACATACATACTGTCTTGGCTCCACAGCTGCCTATGCAATGAATTCCACAGTTTCACCACTCTGTGGTGAAAGAAATTCCTCCTCATCTCTGTGCTAAAATGGCACCCTTCTATTCTGAGGCTGTGTCCCCTGGTCTTAGACTCTCCTCCCCACAGGAGACATCCTCTCCAGATCCACTCTATCAAGGCTTTTCACCATTTGACTGGTTTCAGTGAGGCCACCCCTTGTTCTTCTGAATTCCAGTGAATACAGGCCCAGAGCCATCAGACTCTCTTCATATGACAAGCCATTCAAACCTAGAATTATTTTAGTGGACTTCCTTTGAACCCCTCCAGTTTCAGCACATCGTTTCTAAGATAAGGAGCCCAAAACTGCTCACAATGCTCCAAGTGAGGCTTCACCAGTGCTTTATAAAGTTTCAACATTACCTCCTTGCTTTTCATATTCTTGTCCTTTGAAATGAATGTTAACATCACATTTATCTTCCTCACTTCAGACTCAACCTGCAAATTAACCTTCAGGGAACCCTGCAGAAGGGCCTCCAAGTCCCTTTGCACCTCAGTTTTTTGTATTTTCTCTCCACTTAGAAAATAGTCAACACTTTCATTTCTTCTACTAAAGTGAATGACCATACACTTCCAGACTCTGTTTTCCATCTGCCATTTCTTTGCCCGTTCTTCTAATCTATAGCCTCTCTACCTCCTCAAAGCTACCTGCTCCTCCACCTTCCTTCATATTGTATTTAAACTTTGCAACAAAGCCATCAATTCCATCACCCAAATCATTGACATATAATGTAAAAAGAATCAGTCCCAACACAGACCCCTGTGGACACCACTAGTCACCAGCAGCCAACCAGAAAAGGCTCCCTGTATTCCCACTCTATTCCTCCTGCCAATAAACCACTGCTTTATCTATGCTAGAATCTTTCCTTTCATACCATGGGCTGGTAGCTTGTTAAGCAGCCTTGTGTGAGGCACCTTGTCAAAGGTCTTCTGAAAATCCAAGTACACAACATCAACCGGTTCTTTGTCTATTTCTTCAAAGAATTGCAACAGATATGTCAGGCCAGACTTTTCCTTGAGGAAACCATGTTGACTATGGCCTATCTCATGTGCTTCCAGGTACCCAAAAAACCACATCCTTAACAATTGACTCCATCTTCCCAACACTGAGGCCAGACCAAGTGGCTTATAATTTTCTTTCTTCTGCCTCTCTCCCTTTTTGAAGAGTGGAGTGACATTTGCAAGTTCTCCAGTCTTCTGGAACCATTCCAGAATCTAGTGATTCTTGAAAGATCATTACTAATGCCTCCACAATCTCTTCAGCCACCTCTTTCTGAACCCTGGGGTGTATACCATCTGCTTCAGGTGACTTATGTACCTTCAGACCGTTCAGTTTCCCAAGAACCTTCTCTCTAGTAATTACTTGTTCACTGCAGGTACTACCTACCCAGCAAACTGCCTTTTCCAATAGCTCCCATCTGGAAAGTGCTATTAAAACAAAAAAACTTTATGCCACCCTTTAAAGTTGTCTCCCCAGGAACTTAAATTGATCAACCACCTCCCCCCTCCCATTTATTACTTGAGTCACTGCACTGTAAAACTTGAAACCAAGTTCTATAATGCTGTTTACACTGTAAATACATACTGGTATTTATGTATTTATGCACATTTTATTGCATATCTGTACTTTAATCTCAGGTTTATTTTTATATAACTCTTTATTCTTAATTTTTTGAATGTTGCTGTTTTTGTTGCATGCCACGCCAATGCACCATGGCAAATTCCTAATACATGTAAATGTATATGGTGAATAAAACTGATCCTTGATCTGTGAAACAGTGCATTATTAGTTACATTAATGTTCACATATAAACCGGCTCTGTAAAATATTAATATTTAATAATGGCGATGGATTCCTGTTTCTGGTATGAAAGCTCCGATCCCTTCAAGAGACAACGTTAATCTCATGCACTCCTGAGGAAACATACGCACCTGGGTGCAAAATTGTGCAAACTGAATTGCTGTCAGATCCCAAGAGAATGCCTGCAGCACAAGTTAATTGCTCAGGCTGTGGAACAGCAGTTGGGAAAATGAAAAAAAAACTTGACAAGAGAGACCCAAGGTTTAACAGGCAGGCGCTTGCCTCCAGCTGCTGTTCGACTTGACAGCAAAGCTCAACTATATCCTCAGAGACTGTAGGGTAAACGAACAGACTGAACGAGTGAATGCTGATGGTGCCAGAAGAACCTATTTAAAGAGGACTCTGGTCAGTCTGAGGTTGGAGACCTTTCTTTAATGTAAAATACAGTCAATCAAACTGAAATGAGGAAGGACAGGTTGTTTTCTGGCAAAAAGTGTACTTGGTAAGTGAGAGGCCTTCCAAACTGAAACTTTGAGCGTACGGTTTGTATGTTCCTGTCAGAATAAAAGGAAATGCTAACAGGTTTAGGGATCCTTGGTTTTTGAGAGATACTGAGGCCCTGATTAAGGAAAAGGAGGAGGTACATAGGGCATAATTGAAGGAGCAAACGAAGTACTTGAGGATAAGAAATGCAAGAGGACACTGAAAAAGGAAATCAGGAGGACTAAAAGAAGGCATGCAGTTGCCCTAGCAGACAAGGTGAAGAGAATCCTAAGGGATTCTGCAGATATGTTAAGAGCAAAAGTATAGCCAGGGACAAAATTGATCCACTGGAAGATCAGAGTGGTAATCTATGCATGGAGCTAAAAGAGATGAGGGAGGTCTTAAATGGATTCTTAACGTCTGTATTTATTCAGGAGACGGACACAGAGTCTATGGAAGTGAGGCAAAACAGCAGTGAGGTCGTGGACCCTATACAGATGACAAAGGAGGAGGTGTTTGCTTTCTGGAGGGAAATTAGGTTGGATAAATTCCCAGGGACTGGCAAAGTGTTCCCCCAGTGCAAAAATTGCAAGGGCACTAGCACAGATATTTAACATATCCTCAGCCACGGGTGAGGTGCTGGAGGATTAGAGCATAGCCTATGTTGTTCCATTGTTTAAACAATAGGCCAGGACATTATAGACCGATGAGCCTGACATCAGTACTGGGAAGGTGTTTTAAGGGACTGGATATATGAGTACTTGGATAGACAGAGACTGATTAGGTGTAGTCAGTGTGTGGTATGTCGTGTTCTAACCAAGCTTATTGAATATTTCAAGAAAGTTACCAGGAAAGTTGATGAAGGTAAGGCAGTGGATGTTGTCTACATGGACTGTGACAGCATGGGAGGTTGGTTAAGAAGGTTCAGTCGCTTCGTATTCATGATGAGGAAGTAAGGTCGATTAGATATTGGCTTCGAGGGAGAAGCTAGAGAGTGGTAATAGATGTCTGCCTCTCTGACTGGAGGCCTGTGACTAGCGGTGTGCTGCTAAGATCGGTGCTGGGTCTGTTGTTCTCTGGATGATAATGTAATAAACGGGGTCAGCAAATCTGCATATGACACCCAAGATGGGGGTGTAGTGGACAGCGAAGAAGACTATTAAAGCTTGTGGCGGGATCTGGACCAGCTGGAAAAATGGCAGACGGAATTTAGTACAGACAAGAGTGAGGTGTTGCACTTTGGGAGGACCAACATGCTCCCTTTGGTAAATCTTTCGCAGTAGGGCAGTGAGGAGTGCGGTAGAACAGAGGGATCTGGAAATACAGATCCATAATTCCTTGAAAGTACTGTCATAGGTTGCTAGGGTTGTAAAGAAAGCTCTTAGCACACTGGCCTTCATAAATCAATGTACTGAGTGCAGGAGTTGGGATGTAATGTTGAAATTGTACAAAATGTTAGAAAGGCCTAATTTGGAGTATTGTGCGCAGTTTTGGTCACCTACCTACCAGACAGAAGTAAATAAGATTGAAAGAGTGCAGAGAAAATTTACAAGGATGTTGCTGGAGCATGAGGATCTGAGTTACAGAGCAAGATTGAACCGGTTGGGACTTTATTCCCTAGAACAGAGAAGGTTAAGGGGAGATTTGGTAGACATTTACAAAATAATTACAAAGGGTAAATGTAAGCAGGCTTTTTCCACAGAGATTGGGTAATTCTACGACTAGAGGTCCCGGATTAAGGGTGAAAGGTGAAAGGTTTAAGTGGAACACGAGGGGGATCTTCCTCATTCTGAGGGTGGTGAAAGTTTGGACTGAGCTGCCAGCGCAAATGGGGGATGTTGATTTGATTTCAAAATTTAAGATAAATTTGGATGAGTACATGGATGAGGGGGGTATGGAGGGATATAGCCTGGGTGCAGATTGGTGAAACTAGGCAAATTAATGGTTTGGCATAGACCAGCTGCTCTGAAGGGCCTGTTTCTGTGCTGTACTTTTCTACGACTCTAAAGAAGTTCATGTCCACACTCCATTTTGACTACAATCCCACCAACTTGTACTCACCACATAGAGGAAGTTAAATTCATATGATTTTAATAGATTAAAAATGGAATAGCAAGTTAAATAGCGAGATAAAACTTTATGGACCTGTCTTCAAATAGAGGCGGCTGTAACGAGAACTGTATGCTGTGCAATCACTTCCTTCAACGCCAGTCTTAGGAACAAACAAGAAAAAATCTGCAGATGCTGGAAACCCCAGCAACACACAAAATGCAGGAGGAACTCAGCCAGCCAGGCAGCATCTAGGAAAAGAGTACAGTAGACGTTTTAGGCTGAAGCCCTTCCGCCAGTCTTGGGAGGCCATCTTCAACAAGCAATGCCTCAAGAAGGTAGCATTCATCATGAAGATCCCTCACCATCCAGGACGAGCCGGCTGGTGGCGCAATGGCATCAGCGCCGGACTCCGGAGCAAAAACTCCTGAGTTCGAATCCAAGTCGGACCACCACCCCCCGAGTACGCTTTCCATCCGTGCCGGGTTGAGCATCGAGTTAGCCACTTGGCCTCGTTAAAAAAAAAAGGGTTCGAGTCAGGAACGTTCATATCGTGACCCTGTTAATCCCAATGGAGACCAATCCTGACACTACACGTGCCAGACAAGAACAGCTGACTGTCTGGTGCGACACACTAAAAAAACCCATCCAGGACATGCCCTCTTCTCATTACTACCATCAGGGAGGAGGTATAGAAGCCCAAGGATGCACGTTCAATGATTTAGGAACACCCTCTTCCCCTCCGTTCCATGAACCCACGAATACCACCTCACTATTTTACTCTCTCTTTACTATTAACTTTTTAATATATTTTTATTGTAATTTATAGTAATTTTTATGTACTCACTGTATTGCCATCACAAAACAACAAATTTCACAGCGTATGTTAGTGATAATAAACCAGATTCTGAATTTTATCTATATCTATTGAAAATATTGTTGACAAAATATTTCCACTTATAAAATATAAATTCACAAGTAAGATCATCAGACCTTCAAAAATGCTGAAATAATTACAAAATGGAAATGAAAATTCTGTCAAACTTACTTCAAAGTAAATTTATTATCAAAGTACATGTACGTCACCCTATATGACCCTGAGATTCATTTGCTTGCAGGCATACTCAATAAATCCAATAACCATAATACAGTCAATTGAAGACTGCACAGGATGGATAAACAAACAAGGTGCAAAAGACAACAAACTGTGTAAATACAAAAGAAAGAATAATAATAGTAAATAAATATCGAGAAAACGAGATGGAGGAGTCCTTGAAAGTGGGTTAATTGGTTGTGGGAACAGTTCAATGATAGGGCGAGTGAAGTTAAGTGAAGTTGTCCCCACTTGTTTTAAGAGCCTGATGGTTGAGGGGTCATAAGACCATAAGACAAAGGGGCAGAAGTCGGCCATTCGGCCCATCGAGTCTGCTCCGCCATTTTATCATGAGCTGATCCATTCTCCCATTTAGTCCCACTTCCCCACCTTCTCACCATAACCTTTGATGCCCTGGCTAATCAGATATCTATCAATCTCTGCCTTAAATACACCCAATGACTTGGCGTCCACTGCTGCCCGTGGCAACAAATTCCATAGATTCACCACCCTCTGGCTAAAAAAATTTCTTCGCATTTCTGTTCTGAATGGGCGTCCTTCAATCCTTAAGTCATAATAACCGGTGTTGTGGGTCCTGAGGCCCCCATATCTTCTTCTTGGTGGCTGCAGCGAGAAGAGAGCATAGCATGGATAGTGGGGTTTTTGATGATGGGTGCTGCTTTTCTGCGATTGTACTCCGCACAGATGAGCTCAATGGTGGGGAGAGTTTTACCTGTGATGGACTGGGCTGTATCCACCACTTTTTGTAGGATTTTCTGTTCAAAGGTATAGGTGTTTCCATACCAGGTTGAGATGCAGCCGGTCAACGTACTCTCCATTACACATCTCTAGAAGTTTGTCAAAGTTTAACACATCATGCCAAATCTTCGCAAGCACCTGACTAAGTAGAGACATTACCCTGCTTTCTTCATAAATGCACTTATGCACTGGGTCCAGAACAGATCCTCTGAAATTATAACACCGAGGGATTTGGCTGCACAAGCTCAGTGATTGGGAACTGCCATTAGACTTGTCACCACAGAGGAAATCTCAGGCTAGGAGCAATGTGCAGCCAAGCAAAGAGAGAAGGCATCAACTTCCAACTCATGTCAGCGCTGAGCCAACGCAAGATTCACCCGAGCCTGTCCTACGCCAACAACCCCCCCACAGGCAGCCTCCTCACATTGATGTGAGGATGAATCATTGTTGAGTTTGCAGCAGTCACGTTCACTGCACAACTGATGCTTCTTGCTATATAATGAGTAATGACTCCTGTTAGTGCTCCTTCCATTAAAACTCATTCATGGGAATGCATCCTGAGCACAATGTACAATTTACCAATAGTTATCTTGCTATGCCTTATAGCAATGAATAAAACATAGAACAGTACAGCACATCACAGGCACTTCGACCTATGATGTTGTGCTGACTCCTTAACTCAAAGAACAATCTAACCCTTCCCTCCTTTATAGCCCACCATTTTCTTTCATCCATGTGCCTATCTAACAATCCCCTAAATACCCCCATTGTATCTGACTCTACCCCCATCCCTAGCAACTTGTCACAATGCACTGACAATCTGTAACAAAACCTGTCTCTCACATCCCCCCCCCGATACTTCAAACACCTTAAAGTTAAGCCCCCCACCCCCCACCCCCCACCACCGTATTAGCCATTTCCACCCCTGGAGAAATGTCTCTGGCTGTCCACTCTATCTACACCATCATAGCATCATGAGAACTGCACTTCTACTCTCTCTTATGTCTAAATAAGTTTAATGTTCCAATCAGTTACGGTTCCAGAGTTAATGTGCAGAAAGATCCAAAAGGCAATGACAGAGTGTTAGATACCTCCTGGACCTAATAAAGTAGTGTACAGATGTCTGTGGCGCTGTAGCGCATCCACTTCAAGGTGTGGCCTTTTGTAACGCATGGTTATTTGAGTTACTGTTGCCTTCCTGTTAACTTGAACCAGACTGGTTATTCTCCTCTGACCTCTCTCATTAACAAAGCGTTTCCACCCACAAAACTACTGCTCACTAGATGTTTTTGTCTTTCACACCATTCTCTGTAAACCCTGGTGAGTGTTGAGCATGAATATCCAGGAGATCAGCAGTGTCCGAGATACTCAAAGCACCCCATCTAGCACCAATGATCATTCCACGGTCAAAGTCACTTAGATTACATTTCTTCCCTATTTGGTCTAAGCAACAAATGAACCTCTTGACCGTGTCTGCATGCTTTTATGCATTGAGTTGCTGCCACATGATTGGCTGATTAGATATTTGCATTAATAAGTGTACCTAAACAAAGTGACCACTGAGTGTATGTCACCAAATATTACCCTGTGATTCATTTTCTTGCAGGCATTCACCGTGGAACAAAGAAATACAATAGAATCTATGAAAGGCAACACACAAAGACTGATAAACAACTAATGTGCAAAAGAAGACAATCTGTGCAAAGATAAATAATAATAATAAATTAATATTAAGAATATGAGTTGTAGAGTCCTTACGAGTGAGTTCATAGGTTACAGAATCAGTTCAGAGTTGAGGTGAGTGAAATTATCCATGTTGGTTCTGCAGTCTGAAGGCTGACGCATAGTAACTGTTCCTGAACCTAGTGGTGTGGGACCTGAGGCTCCTGTACCTTCTTCCTGATGGCAGCAGCAAGAAGACAGCATGGCCTGAATGCTGGGGGTCCTTGATGATGGATGCTGCTTTCTTGTGATTGTGCTCCTTGTAGGTGTGCTCGGGAGGGCTTTCCTCTGATGTGAATGTCAAGTTTGGGTGGAGCATTAAGTCTGTTCTAGGTTGCTTCTGCTACACACGTAAAGTAGAAGACACTATTCAATGAACTTTATTGAAACTGAAGCTTGGAACTGGAATGCAAGTTGCTGGCGCATCACCTTGTGAATTTAGCTCAAGAGGAGGGAGGAGCTTCTTGCACCAGGTTTATCAGCTGCTACATAAAACTGACAAGCATTGTCCAACCTGTAACGTTATAGGACCGAACAGCAATTACAACTGGAGCACTGTTGGCATTCAGACAGGAAGGCCAACTTCTCCACGCTTCACTGTAGCAGCATGACCACAAGACCATAAGATATAGGAAGAGAATTAGGCCATTTGTCCCATTGAGTCTGCTCTGCCATTTCATCATGGCTGATCCAATTTCCCCCTCGGCCCCAATCTTCTGCCTTCTCCCTGTATCCCTGAATTGCCCATTTTCTTATCATGTAAGTTTGTCACCACAAATCAACACAGGTGAGCAGACACCTAAGAGATCTTATTTGCATACTATAAAAATAGAGTGCTGGCTGGTAGTCCAGATCCTTCATACTTTGGATGTCATGATTGGTACATGCAAATATTAGAAATATGAATATATTAAATTTCACTTTCAAATACGACGACGCGCAATGATGGAACTTTGACCCAAAGATAACCAAAATAACCTAAAAAGAAAATCATCTTTACATGAAAAAATACCAAGCACACTCCACTAGCAATTTGCTCTTAGTAGGAACTATCTCTGACAATCTGAGAGACGGGGGTCCATGAATGGATTCCCAAATCCACAATGGACACAAACATTTCTATCCTTCTCCAAGTAGCTCAGACCTGGTGTAATCTCAAATCGTCTGTCCATTTATTGCAATGACATGCAAATCCAAAAGTATACCTTCATCTGTTTAAAACCACTCATACACGGGAGTCTGGTTGATGTGTTAACCATCCACTAGTGCCCCCGAAACAATGGAATAGATAAATTAATTTAGAAATTGGTTTATTATTGTCACATGCACCAAGATATAGTGAGAAACTTGTTTACCACTCATACAGTGCATTGAGTTGGTACATGGTAAAACAATAACGGAATGCAGAATAAAACGTTATACTTACAGAGAAAGTGCACTGTTGGTAGACAGTAAAGTGTACGGACATAACAAGGTAGATTGTGAGGTCAACAGCCCATTTTATCCTACGGGGGAGATAATTCAGTGGTCTTATAACAGCAGGAGACAAGCTGTTCTTGAACTTGTCGGCATATGTATTCAGGCCCGATCTTCTGCCCGATGGGATCAGAATTGGTTTTAATATCACTGGCATAGGTCGTGAACTTTGAGGATGGGCAAGAGGTATAGTGAGAGGGACAGAGGGAGAAAAAGGAAAGAGAGAAAAAGTATGTGTGTATATAAATAAATAACGGATGGGGTACGAGGGGGAGGTGGGGCATTAGTGGAAGTTAGAGAAGTCAATGTTCATGCCATCAGGTTGGAGGCTACCCAGATGGAATATAAGGTGTTGTTCCTCCAACCTGAGTGTGGCTTCATCTTTACAGTAGAGGAGACCATGGATAGACATATCAGAATGGGAATGGGATGTGGAATTAAAATGTGTGGCCACTGGGAGATCCTGCTTTCTCTGGCGGACTGAGCATAGGTGTTCAGTGAAACGATCTCCCAGTCTGCGTCGGGTCTCGCCAATATATAAAAGGCCACAATGGGATCACCAGATGCAGTATATCACCCCAGCCGACTCACAGGTGAAGTGTCGCCTCACCTGGAAGGACTGTCTGGGGCCCTGATGGTGGTAAGGGAGGAAGTGTAAGGGCATGTGTAGCCCAGCTCCCCCTCGTACCCCATCCGTTATTTATTTATATACACACTTTTTCTCTCTCTCCTTTTTCTCCCTCTGTCCCTCTCACTATACCCCTTGCCCATCCTCTGAGTTCTCTCCTCCCTTTTCTTTCTCCCTGGACCTCCTGTCTCATGATCCTCTCATATCCCTTTTGCCAATCACCCGTCCAGCTCTTGGCTCCATCCCTTCCCCTCCTGTCTTCTCCTATCATTTCGGATCTCCCCCCCCCTCCCACTTTCAAATCTCTTACTAACTCAGTTGGTCCTGACGAAGGGTCTCGGCCCAAAACGTTGACTGTACCTCTTCCTAGAGATGCTGCCTGGCCTTCACCAGCAACTTTGATGTGTGTTGCTTGAATTTCCAGCATCTGCAGAATTCCTCGTCGTGAAATTTGTTGTTCTTGTGGCAGCAGTACATTGTAATACATAATAATAAAAAGAACATATAAATTACAAAAAGTGTATATGCATATATTAAATAGAATGAGTCTTGCAAGGAGTTTCTGATGAAAAATTCACAAGTAATCAAAACTTGTGGATTATAGAGGTGTGTGGGTCTTTTAAGAGACTCCTGGTACATGGTGCTTAGAAAAATAGAGCTCTATGAGTAACCCTAGGTAATTTCTAAAATAAGTACATGTTCGGCAGAACATTGTGGGCCAAAGGGCCTGTATTGTGCTGTAGTTTTTCTATGTTTCTAATAATACTGAGGTAGTGTTCATAGGTGCATTGTCCATTCAGAAATTAGATGGTGGACAGGAAGAGGCTGTTCCTGAAATGTTGAATGCATGTCTTCAGACTCCTGTACTTCCTCCTTGATGGCAGCAGTGAGAAGAGGGCATGTCCTGTGTGATGGGGGGAGGGAGGACTTAACGATGGATGCCATCTTTTTGAGGCATCGCCTTTTGAAGGTGTCCTTGATGCCGTGGAAGCTAGTATCCATGATGGAGCTGGCTGAGTTTACAACATTCTGCAGCTTATCCCGATCCAGTGCGGTGGCCCAGTCATGCCAGACGGTAATTCAACAATTAGAATGCTGTCCCCGGTATACCGGTAGAAATTTGCAAAGAGCCCTTTGTGTCATACCAAGTCTCTTCAAACTCTTAGTGTGATATAGTTGCTGTCGTGCCCTTTCGTAATTGTATGTTAGGCCCAGGATTGACCTTCCGCGATGTTGACACCCAGAAACTTGGAACTGCTGGCACCTTTCCACTGCTAATCCCACGATGAAGATTGGTGTGTGCTCCCTCCATTTCCCTTTCCTGAAGTCCACAGTCAATCAATCAATCGTACAACCCTCCAGCCATGACACAGTCCTCACATGTCAGCCCTATCATTGCTGCGATCATTCTCGTAAACCTCCTCTGGTCCCTCTCCAGTGCCAGCACATTCTTTCTTAGACAAGGGGCCCACACCTACTCCTAGAGCAGTCTGAACAATCCCTCAAACCCTCCGCGTTACATCCTTGTTCTCATATTCCAGTCCTCTCAAAATGAGTGCTAACGTTTCATTTGCCTTCCTTATCACCAACTCAACCTGCAAATTAAACTTTAGGGTACACTGCACAAGGACTCCCAAGTCCCTTTACACCTCTGATTTTTGAATTCGTTCCCCATTTAGAAAATAGTCCACGCCTTTATTCCTTACACCAAAGTGAATGACCATACATCTCCCTGCACAATGTTCCGTCTACCACTTCCCTGTCCATTCTCCCCTGCCTCCTCAACACTACCTGCACCTCCACCTATCTTTGTATCGTCCACAAACTTGGTCACAAAGCTATCAATTCTGTCATCTTATTCACTGACATATAATGTGAAAAAAAGCATTCCAAATACCTCCTGCCTCCTGCCAGTCAGCCAGTCTTCCATGATAGTATCTTTCCTGTAACACCATGGTCTCTTACCTCGTTAAGCAGCCTTGTCAAAGGCCTTCTGCAAATTCTAGTAAATAACATGGACTGGCTCTCCTTTGTCTATCCTGCCTGTTATTTCCTCAGAGCATTCAAACAGATTTGTCAGGTAAGATTTCCTCTTTAGGAAACTATGCTGACTTTGGCCTATTTTATGATGTGCCTCCAGGTACCCGGAAACCTCATTCTTAACTATGGACTCCAACATCTTCCCAACCACTGAAGTCAGGCCTCTGGAACCATTTTAGAGTCTAGTGATTCTTGAAAGATCATTACTAATGCCTCCACAATGTCTTCAGTGACCTCTTTCAGAACCCTGATTCTAACTTCCCACTAATTTTAGCTATATCACATGCCCTCACTTTTCCTATGCTACTGTCTTTGGCTTCCTTGGTCAACCATGGTTGCCTCATCCGCCCTTTAGAATATTTCTTCATCTCGGGATGTATCTATCCTGCACCTTCTGAATTGCCCCCAGAAACTCCAGGATTGCTGTTCTGTAGTCATCCCTGCTAGTATCCCCTTGCAATCAACTTTGATCAGTGCTTCTCTACAATTCCCTTTACTCCACTGTAATACTTATACATCTGACTTTATCTTCTCTCTCTCAATCTGCAAGGTGAAGTCTATCAGATTACGATCACTGCCTCTAAAGGGCTCCTTTATCTTAAACTTCTTAATCAACTCTGGTTCATAACACAACACCCAATCCAGAATTGCTGTTCACCTACTGGGCTCAACCACAAACTGCTCTAAAAAGCCATCTAGTAGGCAACCTACAAATTCCCTCTCTTGGGATCCAGCACCAACCTGATTTTCCCAATCTACCTGCATATTGAAATCCCCCATGACTTTCATAACATTGCCCTTTTTACATGCCTTTTCTACCTCCTATTGTAATTTACATCCCATAGGCTGGCTACTCTTTGAAGGCCTGTATATAAGTCATATCAGGGTCTTTCTACCTTTGCGGTTTCTTAACTCTGCTCACAAGGATTCTACATCATCCTATGTCACCTCTTTATAAGGATTTGATTTCATTTTTATTAACCAGTAGAGCCATCTCACTTCCTCTGCCTATCTCCCTGTCCTTTTGATACAATATGTATCCTTGGATTTTAAGGTCTCAACTTCTTTCAGCCATGACCCAGCGATGCCCACAAAGTCATACCTGCCAGTCTCTAGCTGTGCCAAGATCATCTACCTTATTCCATATACTGCATCCATTCAAATATAATGGATTATGGAATAGATGGCTTTGTGGCTAAGTTTGCTGACGATACGAAGATAGGTGGAGGGGCCGGTAGTGCTGAGGAAACGGAGAGTCTGCAGAGAGACTTGGATAGATTGGAAGAATGGGCAGAGAAGTGGCAAATGAAGTACAATGTTGCAAAGTGTATGATTATGCACTTTGGCAGAAAAAATAAACAGGCAGACTATTATTTAAACGGGGAAAGAATTCAAAGTTCTGATATGCAATGGGACTTGGGAGTCCTCGTACAGGATTCCCTTAAAGTTAACCAGGTTGAGTCAGTAGTGAAGAAGGCGAATGCAATGTTGGCATTCATTTCTAGAGGAATAGAGTATAGGAGCAGGGATGTGATGTTGAGGCTCTATAAGGCACTGGTGAGACCTCACTTGGAGTACTGTGGGCAGTTTTGGTCTCCTTATTTAAGAAAGGATGTGCTGACGTTGGAGAGGGTACAGAGAAGATTCACTAGAATGATTCTGGGAATGAGAGGGTTAACATGAGGAACGTTTGTCCACTCTTGGACTGTATTCCTTGGAGTTTAGAAGAATGAGGGGAGACCTCATAGAAACATTTCGAATGTTAAAAGGCATGGACAGAGTGGATGTGGCAAAGTTGTTTCCCATGATGGGGGAGTCTAGTACGAGAGGGCATGACTTCAGGATTGAAGGGCGCCCTTTCAGAACAGAAATGCGAAGAAATTTTTTTAGTCAGAGGGTGGTGAATCTATGGAATTTGTTGCCACGGGCAGCAGTGGAGGCCAAGTCATTGGGTGTATTTAAGGCAGAGATTGATAGGTATCTGAGTAGCCAGGGCATCAAAGGTTATGGTGAGAAGGCAGGGGAGTGGGACTCAATGGGAGAATGGATCAGCTCATGATAAAGTGGTGGAGCAGACTCGATGGGCCGAATGGCCTACTTCTGCTCCTTTGTCTTATGGTCTTATAACACCTACAGTCTGTATTCATCAGCTTTTTGATTTTGCCCCCATGTCATATTTCAACTCATCCCACTGACTGCAATTTTGCCCTATCATTTGACTGTCCTCCCTCACAGTCTCGCTACACACTGCATCGACTTATCAACTGCCCCATTCCTCAACCCTATAGACACTGTATGTGAACAGATCAATTCATTACAACAGAGTGCAGAATGAAGTGCAACAGTGACAGAGAAAGTGCAGTGTAGGTAGACAATTAGGTGCAACGTCATAACGACGTAGATTGTGAGGTCAAGAACCCATCTTCTTGTTCTAGAGGGTCGTTCAATCGATCCAGTTGAAATATCAAACTGCCACAGGACTGAATGGCCAAAGCAACATCCAGAGACTCGCTACGGGTTTTAAACAGGCTCAGGTTGGCGAAGCAACCAGTCGGCACTGAGGAGATCAGGGATGTATCTTGGCTGACATGTGGTACTGCACTGAAGTGGCAGCATTTCAAAGATAGAATTCTGGATTCAGATTCAGTGTGTTAACAGCCTGCCTGGATCTCAGTCTCTCTCAGCCCCTCATGCTGGATGCGAAGGAAGCTGCTGTCTCTGCCTCTCTGCTTTGCTCACCCAGCCGAGAAGTCTGAGACAGAAAGCTCAGCAACCAAAACTACTGCTTCTGTGTTGCTGAGGGAATGCCAGGTGTCTTTTTCCTCACATAAACACGCCCTCCAAGTTCAGTGAATTTTGTGCCTGCAGGAGTCAGACTGCACAACCAACAGCAGTACAGTGAATCAGCATTCTGTGGAGCAGCAGCACTAGGCTGGATACCATTGTAAGGACATCCTAAGACAACCAGAATGCCAGACCTCTCTGTCAGCACAATGAAGAACTAATTACTAACCAATTTCTAGATCCAGTCTCCTTTCTTACCACGCTCCCCTTCAGTTCACTGCCGTTTTTAGAAATGTTATATTTGCTGCAAAACCATTTCATGACATACGTCAGTGATTTCAAACCTGTAACGTCACCACCAGCTGACCCATCCCTCTGCATAAAATGATCAATCTCTTTTTATGTCCACCTATTATCCAAATCATGACTCTACACTTTAAGTCAACCACAGCCTTCAATTCTAACTCCCACGCCCCCGACTAAATAATGTCAGATTTCATAATTTCCCCATTATAAAGCTATCTTGCAACATCTCACGTTTAATATTCTGATAGCATCTTCTTCATTTCTCCCAGAACTGGATTCAAGTCAAGCTTATGGTCATTTACCTATGTATATAATGCATATAACCATATAATATTTATAGAAAAGAGACCAAGGTGAACCAGGGTGTAAAGCACTGTAGTATATATACATGCATAACACATAATAACTTATGAAAGTAATGATGGAATCTACAGACAAATAGACACATAATCTACACATAAATAAACAAATTAAAGTGCATAATTTAAACATTTTTTAAAGGTACAGAACAGATTAACCAGTGACACTGAAAACGGTGCGGCAGGGAATTCAGAAGCCTAATGGCTTGAGTGAAGAAAGTTTCCCGTCCTCACTGTTCTTGTTTTGATGCATTGTGGTCTCCTGCCTGATGGTAGAAAGTCAAAGAGGATGCTGGATGGGTGGGTGGGATCCTTGATAATATTAAGGGCCCTGCGTATGCAGCGCTCCTGATAAATGTCCCTGATGGATGGTAGGGAGACCCCTATGATCCTCTCAGCTGTTCTCACGGTCCTCTGTAGGGAGTTTTGGTGCAATACTCGACTGCTCCCATACCAGATGGAGATGCAACTTGTCAGAATGTTCTCAATGGTAATCCTGAAAAATGCAGTTAAGATGGAGGAAGGGGAGCCTTGCTTGCCTTAATCTTCTTAGGAAGTAGAGATGCTGCTGTGCCTTCTTATTCAGGGAGGTGATATTAAGGGACCAGGTAAGGTCATCTGTGATGTGAACCCCCAGGAACTTGGTGCACTTTACCCTCTCCATAGAGGAGCCATGTATTCACAGACGGGGATCTTTCGTCTGCACCTTCCCCAAGTCCACAATGATTTCCTTGGTCTTCTTCACGTTCAGGCTTAGGCTGCTCTTCTCACACCAGTCCACCAGCCGCTCCTCTGTACTCCGTCTCATCATCGTTCTTGATGAGCTTGCCCTTCAAGGTGCAAAGTCTGGAAGGACCTGCCCAAGCAGACTTGGTGCACGGTGTAGCTGCTATGTACTGAAGATGCAGTGTAACAGTAGCGTCAGGATGAAATGATTAGGTCGCTGGATGGAGGGTTAAGCAAGATGGTGTCTTTGTCCTTGGTGTTAAGGCACTTGCAGGTAACTATAAGGAATATAGAAACATAGAAAATAGGTGCAGGAGTAGGCCATTTGGCCCTTCGAGCCTGCACCGCCATTTATTATGATCATGGCTGATCATTCAACTCAGAACCCTGCCCCAGCCTTCCCTCCATACCCCCTGACCCCCGTAGCCACAAGGGCCATATCTAACTCCCTCTTAAATATAGCCAATGAACTGGCCTCAACTGTTTCCTGTGACAGAGAATTCCACAGATTCACCACTCTCTGCGTGAAGAAGTTTTTCCTAATCTCGGTCCTAAAAGGCTTTCCCTCTATCCTCAAACTGTGACCCCTCGTTCTGGACTTCCCCAACATCGGGAACAATCTTCCTGCACCTAGCCTGTCCAATCCCTTTAGGATCTTATATGTTTCAATCAGATCCCCCCTCAATCTTCTAAATTCCAACGAGTACAAGCCCAGTTCATCCAGTCTTTCTTCATATGAAAGTCCTGCCATCCCAGGAACCAATCTGGTGAATCTTCTTTGTACACCCTCTATGGCAAGGATGTCTTTCCTCAGATTAGGGGACCAAAACTGCACACAATACTCCAGGTGTGGTCTCACCAAGGCCTTGTACAACTGCAGTAGTACCTCCCTGCTCCTGTACTCGAATCCTCTCGCTATAAATGCCAGCATACCATTCGCCTTTTTCACCGCCTGCTGTACCTGCATGCCCACTTTCAATGACTGGTGTATAATGACACCCAGGTCTCGTTGCATCTCCCCTTTTCCTAATCGGCCACCATTCAGATAATAATCTGTTTTCCTATTTTTGCCACCAAAGTGGATAACTTCACATTTATCCACATTAAATTGCATCTGCCATGAATTTGCCCACTCACCCAACCTATCCAAGTCACCCTGCATCCTCTTAGCATCCTCCTCACAGCTAACACTGCCGCCCAGCTTCGTGTCATCCGCAAACTTGGAGATGCTGCATTTAATTCCCTCATCCAAGTCATTAATATATATTGTAAACAACTGGGGTCCCAGCACTGAGCCTTGCGGTACCCCACTAGTCACCGCCTGCCATTCTGAAAAGGTCCCGTTTATTCCCACTCTTTGCTTCCTGTCTGCTAACCAATTCTCCACCCACACCAATACCTTACCCCCAATACCGTGTGCTTTAAGTTTGCACACTAATCTCCTGTGTGGGACCTTGTCAAAAGCCTTCTGAAAATCTTGAAAGAGTGCAGAGAAAGTTTACAAGGATGTTGCCAGGGCTTCAGGACCTGAGTTATAGGGAAAGGTTGAATAGGTTAGGATTTTATTCCCTGGAGCGTAGGAGAGTGAGGGGAGATTTGATTCAAAATTATGAGGGGTATAGATAGGGCAAATGCAAGCAGGCTTTTCCCACTAAGGTTTGGTGAGACAAGAATTAGAGGCCATGGATTAATGGTGAAAGGTTAATTGTTTAAGGGGAACATGGGGGGAACTTCTTCACTCAGAGGGTGATGACAGTGTGGAACGAGTTGCCAATGGAAGTGATGGATACAGGTTTGATTTCAGCACTTAAGAGAAATTTGGATAAGTATGTGGATGGGAGGGTTATGGAGGGCTATGGTCCAGGTGCAGGTCAGCAGGTCAATGGAACTAGGCAGATTAATTGCTTGGTACAGACTAGATGCAGCATCTATAGACAGAAATAAATAATTTGATTTTGCAATTTTCTTGTTATAAAACTATTTTGCAACATCATACTTTTAATATTCTGTTCGCATCTTCCTTATTTCTCCCACAGCTGGCTATTACCCTCTTCCTTTCCTGTCCTGATGAAGGGTCTCAGCTCAAAATGTCAGCTGTTTATTGCCCTCCACAGATGCTGCCTGACCTGCTGAGCGCCTCCAGCATTGTGCATGTGTTACTCTAGATTTCCAGCATCAGCAGAATCTTGTGTCTTTTTAATGCCCACAACTGTTTGCAACACAATATTACATTCTCAGATCATTATATCCTTTTCACTTGGTTATTATTTTGTTCTCTTTCTGCAGACCAAATGCTACAGTATGATGTACTCTTTTCGAACGACTTGAGTTCACAAACATTTTTCAAATGCTGTGGTGATACCACCACCACTGGTGTTTTTTTCTGCATATTGGTTGTTATCCATTCTTTTAGATGCAGTCTTTCATTGATTCTATTGTGGTTAGACGATAAGGTATAGGAATAAAATTAGGCCATTTAGCCCATTGAGTCTGCTCCACCATTTTATCATGGTTGATCTATTTTACCTCTCAGTCCTAATCTCCTGCTATCTCTCCATATCCCTTCATGCCCTGACTAATCAAGAATCTATCAACCTCTGCCTTAAATATACCAATGACTTGGCCACCATAGCCTCCTGTGGCAAAGAATTCTACAGATTCACCACTCTCTGGCTAAAGAAATTCCTTCTCATCTCCGTTCTGAAAGGGTGTCCCTCTAAATTAAGGTTGTGTCCTTTGGTCTTAGACTCCCCTACCATAGGAAGAATCCTGTCCACGTCCACTCTATCGAGGTCTTTCAACAGTGGATAGGTTTCAATGAGATCACCCCTCATTCTTCTGAATTCCAGTGAGTAGTCATAGTCATACTCATAAGTTATACTTTATTGATCCCGAGGGAAATTGGTTTTCGTTACAGTTGCACCATAAATAATTAAATAGTAATAAAACCATAAATAATTAAATAGTAATATGTAAATTATGCCAGGAAATGTCCAGGACCAGCCTATTGGCTCAGGGTGTCTGACCCTCCAAGGGAGGAGTTGTAAAGTTTGATGGCCACAGGCAGGAATGACTTCCTATGATGCTCAGAGCCCAGAGCCATCAAACACTCATATGACAAGGCTTTCAATCCCAGAATCATTTTCATGAACTTCCTTTGAACTCTTGTGTTCCTGGTATTTACTGCGATTGCCCGCAGAGAAAATGAATCTCAGGGTTGTATATGGTGACGTATATGTACCTAGATAATAAATTTACTTTGAACTGCGCACTGTGCTGTCATGTGACATGACCAGGACAAACCCAATTTTCAAGTGCTCCTTAAAAGAAATAATTATTTATACAGACCATTTTTCCAGTTTAAGTAAATATCACAACTATTATAATTTATAATGATCAAAATTTAAGGAGTTATGAAACAGCCCATTACAATGTTATCATACTCACTTAAAAATATCTAAATCAAAGTCAAGATTTATAATGCCAGTCAACAAAGCTCCCGTAACAGCTCTAAATCTGGAGAAAAGCACTAAATTCATAGAGTACTTTTACAATCCCATCCATCAGATTATATGTGCCATTATTTTACAAATAAACTTCAAGTACTGATCCTTACCTGGCTGCACCAGGCATGACTTCTGCTCCCTCTTATGTCTGATGTGCTGACTGTTCCACTCCGTTACAGTTCCAGAGGCAATTTTCCTTCCTCTCTCTTCTTCATTCACCGTAGGAATGGTTAATAGAATACTGGTCAGCTTTGAAGGGGATTTCACTGGGGACACCGATTGGCTGCTGGGACATCCAGTATCATCTGCTCAAAAGATCAACAAAGTACATGATCACATTGAAGAGTCTAACAAGCAGAAAATGAAGGGTAAAAGGGAGAGGTTTTTTTATAGACACTAAAGCTCTGATTTAAACAGCACTTTTGGCCAGAAATAAATGACTTAGGAATTAAAAGGGGTCAAATCACTTGTGTTTCTCATTACACTGTAAGATCAATCTTCTCTTTAAAGAGGCACGGAAGATAATGATCATAAAAGTAGTGTACACAGCATGGATTTGCAAATTTAGCCTTGGTGAGTGGTGAACGACTGGAGGGATTGGGGACTGGCACAGTGGTGGCTACTCCATCCAGTCATCCCATTGAAGGTCAGACTGGAATGTAGGAGGACCAGTGACTGGGTAAAGGGTATAGTCTAGCAAATAAGAACATAAGGCATAGGAGTAGAATTAGGCCATTTGGCCTGTCGAATCTGCTCTGCCGTTCAATCATGGCTGATCCTTTTCTCCCCTCCTCAGCCTAACTCCCCAGCCTTGCCCATAAGGAGGAGAATAAACTCTTCTCAGGTTTCCAGCCGGGTACAGGTATCGATTATAACCGACATTTCAATGACAGGCTCTGCCATCTTCGTCAGGGTTTATTTTGGTTTGTGTGATTCAGATACTCCAATACCATTGGCACCCAGCCTCCACCAGCAGGACCCACTCAATGGCCGCCGTCGCCTGTGGGAAATTCTCACATCTTTTAGTCAGGACATTAATCTGTCCAATTAACAGCCTTTGTTATTCAAATAAAGTTCAGCTATCGGTCTCCAGTGAAACCGCTGTCCAGGTTACCCCATACACCTTTCATTCTTTGATAACCGACACCATTACTCTCTTAGTTGCTTTTATTTTATTGTGCAACGACTTTCAAAAGTATCAGGGCAATCCTGAGAATTTACACCCAGGAACCTCTGCTTTACTTTTCCAAAGGGCCATCAACCACTCAAAAGAAAACCAGGCAAATTCACAGCAGGAAACTGGTAAGTAACAACAAATGTTCAAAGTAACTAAACACTGAAAAAAAAATAGATATTCTGATAGTTTCTCTAAAAATGTAAAGTCCATAGGCTGAAGTCTCTGTCACTAAAGGAGAACTATATTAGAAATGCTAGGCACAGAGACAACGAAATGTTCAACTTCTATTCTTATTATTTATTTGGAACACTAATTTTGAATTAAAACATTTACATTTTTATAATTCAATAGCACCTCAAATATATGAAAGCAATTTTTGAAATACTCCCTTTGGAACTCACTGAGTGCTAATGGAGTATTTGGAAGGAATGGCTGTACGTAATGCCACAGCTTTGATACTGTCATCAATTTGAGATTTGTTCTGTCTTCTCCAGTGTAATCTGCTGTATATAGGGTTGAGAAACCATGCAAATGAATGTCTACTTGAATGTCATTGAGCAAATACTTCCACGTTTTTTTACTGATGGAATGCATGTTCTAACTGCTTTGCTCTTTGTGGTGTACTATAAATGGAAGTTCACCATTTTGTGCTCATTCCAATCTAAGTCGTATTCATAAAGCACAACAGCATGGAAACGGCCCTTCTGCCACTGTTATTCTGCCTAGACCCATCCACCCAAACCTGAACCATAGCCCTCCATGCACCTCTAACCTACGTAGTCATCCAAATTTCTCTTAAATGTTGAAATCAAACCAGTATTTGCCACTTCCATTGGTAGCTCATTCCACACACACACACACACAACTTCCCCTGAATGAAGTAACCCTTAAATATTTCACCTTTCACTCTTAACCTATCATCTCTTGGACTGGTCTCAAGGTTGTAAACTGGATTTGAAATTGGCTGTGTGGGAGAAGGCAGAGAGTGTAGTGGATGATTGCTTATCAGGCTGGAGGCCTGTGACTAGTGGTGTGCCTCGAGGATCTGTGTGGGGACCATTGTTGTTTGTTGTCTATATCAATGATCTAGATAGTAATGTGGTAAATTGGATCAGCAAGTTTGCTGATGACACTAAGATTGGAGGCGTTGGGGACAGCGTGGAAGGCTTTCAAAGCTTGCAGAGGGATCTGGACCAACTGGAGGGGTGGGCCAGAAAATGGCAGACAGAATTTAATGCAGACAAGTGTGAGGTGTTGCATTTTGGAAGGACAAATCAAGGTAGGACATACACAGTAAATGATAGGGCACTGAGGAGTGTGGAGGAACAAAGAGATCTGGGAGTTCAGATACATAATTCCCTGAAAGTGGCGTCATACGTAGACAGGGTTGTAAAGAAGGCTTTTGGCATCCTGGCATTCATAAATCAAAGTGTTGAGTGTAGAAGTTGGGATGTTATGGGGAGGTTGTATAAGACATTGGTGAGGCCAAATTTGGAGTATTGTGTACAGTTCTGGTCACCTAACTATAGGAAGGATATCAGTAAGATTGAAAGAGTGCACAGAAGATTTACAAGGGTGTGCCGGATCTTCAGGAGTTGAGTTACAGGGAAAGAATGAACAGATTAGGACTTTATTCCTTGGAGCATAGAAGAATGAGGGGAGATTTGATAGTTTACAAAATTATGAGGGGTATTGACAGAGTAAATGTGAATAGGCTCCTTCCACTTAGATTAGGAGAGATAAATACGAGAGGACATGGCTTTAGGGTGAAAGGGGAAAGATTTAGGGGGAACATTAGGGTGAACTTCTTTACTCAGAGAGCGGTGGGAGTGTGGAACGAGCTGCCATCTGACATGGTAAATGCGGACTCACTCTTAAGTTTTAAGAATAAATTGGGTAGGTACATGGATGGGAGAGGTCTGGCGGGTTATGGACTGGATGCAGGTCAATGGGACTAGTGGAATAATGTTTTGGCACAGACTAGAAGGGCCGAATGGCCTGTTTTCTGTGCTGTAGTGTTCTATGGTTCATACCATAGTGGAAAAAGCCTGCTTGCATTAAATTTTTCTATACCCCCATAATTTTGTATATCTCATTCCAATCTCCACTCACTCTTCAACAATCCAGGGATTAAATAATTAATTGCCTGAGAGGAAGCCAAACAGAGTTTCATTCTACCTATGTATAATGACAATAAAGATCATTCAATTCAAAGTCCTAACACATTCAACCTTTCCCTACTCAGGTGCTCAAATCCTGGCAAGATCCTTGTAAATTTTCTCTGTACTCATTCAATCTTATTGACAGCTTTCCTATATGTAGGTGACCAGAACCGCACCGAATACCCCAAATTGGAACTCACCTACATTTTATACAACTTCACATTTGTGCTCAAGCATTTTGTGTTCACTCCAAGTCTATGGCATATTCACTAATTATACTTGACAAAACTCCACAGGACTTTTGACAAATGTCTTGGGTTCATGCTTGGCAACTGAGGGTTGGAATAGAAAGATTGATGTAGTTTTCAAGTATTTAAAGGGGAGAGCGCACAGGAAAAACTGGTGTTTAACATGCATAGAGCCCTAGAATTTATAAACACAGCACAAAAGGAAGGAAGTTATGCCTGACCTTCATATATACTAGATACATCTCAGCTGAAGAATTGTGGACCACCCCCTTTAGCAAAGCTGTCACGTCCTTGGAAAGTATGTAGAAGAGATTTATTAGAATGACATCACAGATGAAGTAGCTAATTTCATGGAATGATTTGAAAAGCCGGAATTCTCCTTGTCAGTGGAAATTTATTGGACACGATGGCAATCATGAGATGCTAAGGTGACTCCATTTCCAAAACTACAAGGGCCAGTAACATGAAAAGACAGACTTAAAGTAAATGAACCAAATGTGAAATGAAGGACGTTGATCCACATTTCCGGTGAAATGGAATTCACTTTTTAAGAAGTATGGGGAAGTAGGTTTAAAAGTCAAAACTGAAATCTGAATAAGCATACTGAGAGATTTTCACTGAGCGCTGGGTCAGTTTTACAGAGACATGGGAACCCGACACAGACATTCGATTATTAGATATGGAAGTAAAATTAGCCCTTTCGGACCACGGAGTGCGCCACCATTCGATCATGGCTGATTTCTAAACCCTCACAACCCTCTTCTCCTTGCTTCTCCCCATAACATTTGACACCTTACTATTCAAAACCACAAGACACAGGAGCAGAATTAAGCCATTCTGCCTGTTCAGTCTATCCTACCACTCCATCATGGCTCCCACACAACCCCATTCTCCTACCGTCTCCCCAAAACATTTGACACCTTTATTAATCAAGAACCTATTAATCTCTGCTTTAAATATATGCAATGACTTGTCCTCCGTGTCTGTATGAGTCAATGAATTGTACACATTCACCAATCATAATATGATTGAATTCATACTGCAATTTGAGAGCGAGAAGCATCATTCATATGTATCAGTATCACAGTGGAACAAAGAGAATTACAAAGGCATGAGAGAGGAGCTTGCCCAGGTGGACTGGAGGACGGTACTGGCAAGGATGACAGCAGAGCAGAGGTGGCTGAAGTTTCTGGGAATAGTTCGCAAGATGCAGGATAGATATGTCCCACAGAAGTAGTAGTTCTCAAATGGCAACCGTGGCTGACAAAGGAAGTTAAGGACTGCATGAAAGCCCAGGAAAGGGCACATAAGGTAGCAAAAGTGAGTGGGAAGTTGAGTGATTAGGAAGCTTTTAAAATCCAACAAAAGGCAACTAAAAAAAAATCTGTAAGAAGGGAAAAGATGAAACATGAGGGCAAACCAGCCAATTATATAAAGCACGATACTAGAAGATTTTTGCAGTTGTATAAAGAGTAAAAGGGAGGTGAGAGTTGATATTGGACTACTGGAAAATGATGCTGGTGAGGTAGTAACGGGGGACAAAGAAATGGCAGATGAACTTAATGAGTACTTTGAATCAGTCTTTACTGTGGAAGACACTAACAGTGTACCAGAGGCCCGTGAGTGTCAGGGAGTAGGAGTACGTCCCATTGCTATTACAAAGGAGAATGTGCTAAGCAAATGCAAAGGTCTTAAGGTGGATAAGTCACCTGGACCAGGTGGATTACATCCCAGAGTCCCGGGAGAGATTGTTGGACAGATAACGGATGCATTGGTCATGATCTTTCATCGATCACTTGACTCTGATATGGTTACAGAAGACTGGAAAATTGCAAATGTCACTACACTTTTTAAGAGTGAGGAAGGCAAAAGAAAGGAAATGACAGGCCAGTTAGCCTAGCTTCAGTGGCTTGGAAAGTGTTGGAGTCTACTATTAAGGATGAGGTTTTGAGGTACTTGGAGACTAATGATAAAGTAAGTCAAAGTCATTATGACTTTTGTGAAGGGAAATCTTGTCTGACTAATCTGATAGAGTTCATAGAGAATTAACAAGCAGGCTGGACAAAGCAGAGGCAGTGGAGGTCATTTAGTTGGATTTCCAGAAGGCATTTGATAAGGTACCACTCATGAGGCTGCTTAACAAGATAAAATCCTATGGTGTTAGAGGAAACATTCTGGCATGGATAGAGGAATGGCTGACAGGCAGGAGGCAGCAAATAGGAAAAAGGGGGCCTTTTCTAGTTGGCTGCCAGTGACTGGCGGTGTTCCTCAGGGGTCAGTATTGAGACTGCTGCTTTTCACATTGTTTGTCAATGATTTAGATTGTGGAACTGATGGATTTATGGCAAAGTTTGCGGATGATAGAAAGATAGGTGGATGGGTAGGTAGTGCTGAGGAAGCAATACGACTGGAGCAGGACTTAGACAAACAGGAATAATGGGCAAACAATGGCAGATGGAATACAGTGTTAGGAAATGTATGATAATGAATTTTGGTAAAAGGAACGATAGTGTGGACTATTATCTAAATGGGGAGAACATTCAAACATCAGAGGTGCAGGGGGACTTAGGAGTCCTTGTGCAAAACTCCCAGAAGATTAATTTACAGGTTGAGTGTGTGGTAAAGAAGTTAGCATTTATTTCAAGGGGAATAGAATATACAAGCAAGAGGATAATGCAAACACATAATAAAGGACACTAGTCAGGCCACATTGGAGTACTGTCAACAGTTTTGGGCTCCATATCTCAGAAAGGATGTGTTGTCATTGGAGAGAGTCCAGAGGAGGTTCACCAGGATGATTCTGGGAATGAAGGGGTTAACATATGAGGAGCATTTGGCAGCTTTCTGCCTGTACTCACTGGAATTTAGAAGAATGAAGGGGATCTCATTGAAACCTAGCAAACGTTGAAAGGACTAGATAAGGTGGATGTGGAGAGGATGCTTCCTATGGTGGGGGTATCCAGAAGTAGAGGGGTGACTTCTTTAAAAGAGGTAAGGAAGAATATTATTAGCCAGACATTGATAGTTTCCTAGTTTCAGGGCATCAAAGGATATAGTGAGAAGGCAGGTTCATGGGATTGAGTGAGATCTGCGATCAGACATGATGGAATGGCGGAGCGGACTCGAAGGGCTAAATAGCCGAATTATGTTCCTAAGTCTTACGGTCTTTGGGCTAAATCAATTCCTCCCAATCTTTGTTCTAAAGCTGGTGTTCCCAACCTGGTGTCCATGGACCCCTTGCTTCATGGTATTGGTTCATGACATAAAAAAAGTTTAGGAGTCCCTTTTGTAAAGGGATGCTGTTCTATTCTGAGGCTGTACCCCATGGCTCTAGACTCTCCCATTATTGCAAACATCTGTTCCACTTCCACTCCATCTAGTCATTCCATGAGATCCTCCTTTTTCTTCTGAATTCAAAAGGGTAGAAGTTCACAGCAATCAAATTCTCCTCAAATGCTCCTCCCTTTCACTCCTGGGGTCAATCTTGTGAATCTCCTCTGGACATGATGGACCAAACAGTTTCATTTCATGCCAAATCACTTGATAAGTTTACTTTCCTTAATGCTCCTTACTATTATAGAGTACCTAGAGAACAATGCCATCATCAAATTGGCTAAAGAAAGTATAATTAAAATTACATTTTCCAGGAATAACTCACCAATGTTACAGATTGTTGAATGCAAGTTTCTAAATGCTTCTTTAAAACATTGTTGTGTCATCATCATCATCATTATGTGCTATGTCAAATGACGTGGGCAATCATGGTCTTTGATCATGATTGTTCTTGGCAAATTTTTCCACAGAAGTAGTTTGCCATTGCCTTCTTTTGGGTAGGGCCTTTACAAAACGGGTGACCCCAGTCATTATCAATACTCTTCAGAGATTGTTTGCTTGGTGTCAGTGGTTGCATTACCAGGACTTGTGACATGCACCAGCTGCTCAGATGACCAACCACCACCTGCTCCCATGGCCTCACGGGACCCTGATTGGGGGACTAAGAAGGATGGCCTGCAGGCTAGTGGAGTGAAGGAGCACTTTACACTCCTTTGATAGAGACATATCTCCACCCCGCCACTCAAACTGTTATGTAGATAATGATAATTCCCTCCTCTTGTCACTTAGCAATGCAGTTGCTTTCTTCAGTATCTCTGCGGAGCAGAAATATAATAAAGAGAAAGATGTCAAAGAAGCCAATGCTTTTATTTTTATGAAGTAATGTAGCCGCTGGAGCCACCCACATATGAACACTGATGTCAACTTAGTTATTTCAGTGCAACCATGTTGTATTTTTGCCCAGTGGGAGAGGGGAGAACAGAGACTACCTGCGGGGGGTGGGGTCTTTGATTATGCTGACTGCTTTACTAAGGCAGCGAGATGTATAGACAGAGTCCGTAGAAGGGGATGCTAGTTCCTGTGACGTACAGAGCTGTGTCCACAACTATCTGTATTTTCTTGTAGTCATAAACAGAACAGTTGCTATATCAGTCATGATACATCTAGATAGGATGTTTTCTACGGTGCATCGATAAAAATTGGGTCAGTGTTGATGGGGATACACCACATTTCATCAGCCTCCTGAGGAAGAAGAAGCATCGATGATGTTTCTTGACTATAGCATCAAGGCTGCAACGGGGCAGGCTAAAGGTGATGTTCACACCTAGGAACTTGAGGATCTCAACCCTCTCAATTTCAGCACCTTTGCTGTAGACAAGAAGATGGGCACTGCCCTATTCCACCCACCCCATGAAGTCTATTGCGATTTTGAGGGAAAGATTGTTGCCATGATACCATGTTACTAAGCTCTCTCCTCCTTCCTGTACTCTGACTCATTGTTACTTGAGCTATGGCCCACTACGGTGGTGTCATCTGCAAACTTGTAGATGGAGTTAGAGCACACATCATGACAGTAGCGAAAGGAGGAGGCCAACGACACAAACGTGAGCTCTAGTGTTGAGAACAAAAGAATGATTAAATAATAAACATGAGAAAATCTGCAGATGCTGGAAATCCAAAGCAACACACACAGAATGCTGGAGGAACTCAGCAGGTCAGGCAGCATCTTGGAAAAATGTAAACAGGGCCGAGACCCTTCTTCAGAAATGAAAAGGAAGGGGGAAGTCACCAGATTAAAAAGGTGGGAGGAGGGAAATGAGGATAACAAGAAGGTGGTAGGTGAGGTCAGGTGGTTGGGAAATGTAAAGTGTTGGAGAAGAAGGAATCTGATAGGAGGGGAGAGTGGACCACAAGAGAAAGGGAATGTTTAAATTTATTTCTTTAGTGAGAAAACTGACCTCCAAATGACAGAAGTTAAATTTTGAGCTGTGGGAGTCTGAATGGCTTGTAGCTAGTGTAAAATCAAGACAGAAGCACCAGGAAATTGGCACCAATGACAATACTGCACTGAGTCATGGTAGTATGGAAAATATGCCATTGATTTTAGAAATGATTCATTGTAAAGGTACCAGTCCACTGATTCCTCGCCTACACTAAAATCCTAAATATTAAACTATCATTTACATAATCATAAACTATATCCTAATTTGAAAATACCATGACCTACACATTCATAAAATTGTTAATAAGTTAACAAGTTAATGGTGCACTGAACATCAGTCTGATATTTAACTATGTCAAATGAGCTAACACTCCCAGATCAATAGGATCAGCCTATCTCCATCATTTACTGAATGTGAAAATGCCAAGAATTGTTTCTGTATGCATGTGTGTATGTATGCACAGGACACTGAGGCATAACGCAGAATGAGAAAGAGGTGGTGGTGGTGCAGAGTGGGCTGGCGGTGGTGCAGAGTGGGCTGGTGGTGGTGCAGAGTGGGCGGCGGCGCAGAGTGGGCGGCGGCGGCGCAGAGTGGGCGGCGGTGGTGCAGAGTGGGCTGGCGGTGGTGCAGAGTGGGTGGCGGTGGTGCAGAGTGGGCTGGCGGTGGTGCAGAGTGGGCGGCGGTGGCAGGCAAGGACATGATATATTAAGAGAAGCGGGGGCAGGCCATTTGTTCCCTCCTGCTTGTTCAGCAATTCACTTACTTCATGGTTGATCTTAGATCTTAGTACATTAAGCCTATATGCCTTGATTCTTTAAATTTACAAAAACCTTTGATCTCTGTCTTGAATATTCTTGGTGACTGACTTACAGACCGAGCAGATGGCTTTTGCATACAGAATTCCTATCTCATCTTGAGCAGCCAATTTCTTAACTTAAAACTGTGATTCATGGTTCTAGAGATATTACCCTTGCACCTATTCATCCAAACACCATAAGAACTTTGAGTGTTCTAATGAGATCAGCTCTTATTCTCCTATAGCTCAGTACAGGACTAACCTGCTTGATCGCTCTTTATAGGAAGATTTCACCTTCATGGATGCCGCATTCCCACTCTCCAAAGCTACTCCAAAAGCTTGGTCACTGCTACACCATTCTGAGGCTTTCTTGTGAAGCCTGGGATTTAATGGGTGCATCTGTGCAGGCTTTCCGTTTCCATTTCCCTTTCTGGCTCCAAGTGGGGAACCGGCACCACAGCCGGCCAGTGCCGTAGTGGCGTCTACACTGGACTTTGAGGCCAGTGGTCGCAGGTTCGAATCCGGCCGGCTTCTTGCATGTTGAGCTAGCAACTTAGCCTCATAAAAAAAGGAAAGGATGCCGCCTGATGTGCTACAAGGTGTGGAAAGCAACCACAGATAACACTTGGGCCTTAGACCCTGTGCACAGTTTTATAGACACCCCAAAAACACTAATAGTTAAAAAACAATTTTAACACTTGGAGTGCAACCTGACCAGTACAGAATGTTTTCCTGGCTTCAACGCTATTGTAAATACCTTAAAGTTGGCAGGAGCATAAACACAATATAGAAATAGTTTCCAGCTACTGAATCTGTTAATCAACTGGCTGATTTTCAACCAGTTCAGATTTAGCTGGTATAGTTTTCCACCTTCTCTAATCAGACTTTTGCACGCTGGATCTTGTAGTCTTGCAATCAAAAATTTAGTAAACAAAGCAGGAAGGATATGCAAGTGTGCTATTGCTGTACCACCTTCCTTGTTAGGAATGCAAGCTCATCTAACATTTCACACACTGTAATTTTCATGAGAACAGTTTGGTTGTTTCTCACACAGTAGTTGAGAGATATATGTGGGGGAGGGATACAATCTGTGGCTAAATATCTTCCAAACTCTAGTTAATGATTGTCATAGAAAACAGAAAAAGAACCTTCAGCCCATCCAGTCAATGCCAAAAACTGCCTACCCCCATCGACCTGCATTGGGACCATAGTTCTCCAAACTTCTCTTAACTGTTGAATTTGAGCTCACGTGCACCACTTATACTGGTAACTCATTCTACACTCTCATGACCTCTGAGTGAAGAAGTTTCCCCTCATGTTCCCCTTAAACTTTTCACCTTTTACCTTTAACCCATGACCTCTAGTTGTAGTCCCACCAGTGGAAAAAGCCTGCTTACATTTACTGCATCTATACCCCGCATAATTTTGTATACCTCTATCAAATCTCCTCTCAATTATCCACTTTCTAAAGAATACAGTCCTAACCTATTCAATCTTTCCTTATAACTCAGGTCCTCCAGACCTGGCAACAGCTTTGTAAATTTTCTCTGTACTCTTTCAAACTTATTTACACCTTTCCTGTAGATAGGTGGCCAAAATTGCACACAGTACTCCAAATTAGGCCTCACCAACATCTCACACAACTTCAACATACATCCCAACTCCTGTACTCAATACTTTGATTTATGAAGGCCAACGTGCCAAAAGCTACCCTTACAACCTCTTATGACGCCACTACCTTCACTGAATTATGGCCCTGTATTCCCAGATCCCTTTGCTCCTCAGGGCCCTACTGTTCACCGTGTAAGTTCACCTACCCTAGTGGGTCCTACCGATGTGCAACACCTCGCACTTATCAGCATTAAATCTGCCTTTTTTTAAAGTACATTTTTCCATCTGATGCACACCTCTCTGCAAGCCATGATAGTCTTCCTCACTATCCACTACAACCCCAATCCGCAAATTTGCTCATCCAGTTAACCACATTACCATCCAAGTCATTGATATAGCTAACAAACAACAATGGACCCAGCACCGATGCCTGTGACGCACCACTAGTCACAAGCCCCCAGTCACAGAGGCAACCCTGTACTACCACTCGCCGACTTCTCCCACAAAACTAATGTCTTATCCAATTTATTACCTCATCTTGAATGCCGAGCGACTGAGCCTTCTTGTCCAAACTCCCATGCGGGACCTTGTCAAATGCCTTGCTAAAGTCCATGTAGACAATTTCCATTGCCTTGCCTTTATCCACTTCCCTGGCACCTCCTTGAAAAACTATATAAGATTGGTTAGACATGACCTACCACGCACAAAGCCATGCTGACTATCCTTAATCAGTCCATGTCTATCCAAATACTTATATATCTGGTCGCTTAGAATACATTCCAATAACTTTCCCATGACTAATACTAGAATCACTGACCTATAATTGCCCGGTTTATGCTTAGACACTTTCTTAAACAGTGGAACAACATTATAGAAACATAGAAAATAGGTGCAGGAGTAGGCCATTCGGCCCTTTGAGCCTGCACCGCCATTTATTATGATCATGGCTGATCACCCAACTCAGAACCCCGCCCCAGCCTTCCCTCCATACCCCCTGACCCCCGTAGCCACAAGGGCCATATCTAACTCCCTCTTAAATATAGCCAATGAACTGGCCTCAACTGTTTCCTGTGGCAGAGAATTCCACAGATTCACCACTCTCTGTGTGAAGAAGTTTTTCCTAATCTCGGTCCTAAAAGGCTTCCCCTCTATCCTCAAACTGTGACCCCTCGTTCTGGAAACGTTCTGGAAGGCTTCCCCTCTATCCTCCAATCCTCTGGTGCCTCTCCTGGTGCCAAGGATGATTTAAATATCTCTGCTAGGGCCCTGGCAATTTCTGCACTTGCATCCCATAGGGTCTGAGGGAACGCCTTGTCTCGATTTGCCTCAAGACAGTAAACACCTCCTCCTCTGTAACCTGTATAGGTCCATGAAGTTGATCCCACTTTGCCTCACTTTTACAGACCCTGTGTCCATCTCGTGAGTAAATACTACTACTACTACATTGACTCAGGCCATGAGTAAATACAGATGCAAAAAAAATTATTTAAGATGTCCCCCATCTGTTTTGGCTCCATACATGGATTACATTCTGATCTTCCAGAGGATCAATTTTGTCCCTTGCTCTTTTTTTTTCCCTTTTTGCTCATAACGTATCTGGAGATTCCCTTAGGATTCTCCTTCACCTTGTCCGCTAGAGCAACTTCATGCCTTCTATTAGGCCTCCGGATTTCTTTCTTAGGAAATTCTTTCTGTCATTGTCTTTGTCGTAGGTTTGGGTTACAGGGTCCTCATATAACTCTCTTGAACAGGGAATAGCATTTTCTTCAGGATGGTAGTAGGAGGAGGAAACAATTGAGGAAAACATACATGTATATTAAAATGGAGAAGGAACTTTACTTAGACACTCAAAAATGCTGGAACCCTGGCCAGAACCCTGCATAAAAACATCTTATAGTAAGTATGGTGCATGCTTACATTTTTTTATGTATGCAACAGTCTTATTTGGCCAAGTGGACACTTTAAATATCTTCCTGTCATCAGCCTTAGCTGGTTGGTTCATTGTCTCTATATCTCTTAAGAAGTTTTAATCATATGTCAATAGTTTACTTCTAATAAGTATTATATAATAGAATAGAACTTTATTGTCATTGCTCATGATAATGAGATAGTGGAATCTTGATTATCGACAAGGATAATGGAACAGCTCGGTCAATTATGTAGCTGTCAGTTCAACACGAATATTCTAAATGCCACTTCTTGATTCCAAACAATTAAACAATGAGGCTATTATAAACACACACACCTATGGTAATCAGGTACTTGCTTGCTAACCTCTGATAATAAGCAAATGACAGGGACTTCTGAGATGCAACTAACTCCAATGTTGTGCTGATCATTTTGGGATCTACACCTTCCCAATCAGGTTTCACAGAAAATGCTGCAACGTAGCACATTTACCAATTGACCAATATATCACCAAAAATAAAGCTTTACTCAACTTTTCTAAAATATTAAATCGATTTTGTCAAGACTGTGCACTATTAAGCTTTCTCTATTCTAATACCCAAGGCTATCACTTAATAATTATTAACCACATTACACAGTGAATGGTATACAATTGAGCCAACATTGCCTTAATTAATTGTGCAATAGAGTAATGAAAAAATAAGTATTAATTCTAAAAATCTTGCATGGTAAAACCAAAACTAAGCAAGTTTCAGTTCAAAAAGGCATCTAAACATAAGACACAAGACTGCTTCCACTCCATCCGCCACTAAAAGCAGGATTTCCCAGTGGCCACCCATTTCAAATCTACTTCCCATTCACATTCTGACATGCCAGTTCACAATAGGGCCATGTTCAGGTTGGAGGAGCAACACCTCATATTCCGTTTGGGTAGCCTCCAAACCAATGGCCTGAACATCGATTTCTCAAACTTCTGGTAACTGACCACCCTCCTCTCCGTCTTCCCCATTCTTGTTTCCTCTCTCACCTTATCTCCTTACCTGCCCATCACCTCCCTCTGGTGCTCCACCCCCTTCCCTTTCTCCCATGGCCTTCTCCCCTCTCCAGCCCTTTATTGCCTCCCCCTCTCCCAGTTTCACCCATCATCTGCCATCTTGTATTTCTGCCTCCCCTCCCTCAACTTCTTATTCTGACTCCTTCCCCCTTCCTTTCCAGTCCTGATGAAGGGTCTCGGCCCAAAAGGTTGACTATTTATTCCTGTTATAAATGCTGCCTGACCTGCTGAGCTCCTCCAGCATATTGTGTGTATTCCTCTAAACGTAATGGGCCAGTTTAGAACAATGACTTAGTTGCATTCAAAATGCAAGAGTAGCATAAATATTTCAACTTCTAAGACCCACGTGAGTAACTCCCAGCACCCAGTCGCTTTAATTTTAACTTCTTTTGTGACACTGTGTCACATCACTTCAAACATATTAGTCTATCCAGGCACAATAGACACAGTGTTGCTTTCTCTTCCCTGGGTCAGGCAAATACTGTAGTCTTCGATTGAGATAATTATCTTGAGGAAAAGAATCTGTTCTTACACCTGAATAGGCCACTAAAATACAAGTACACACCGTAAAATGATGTGCTGAATCTAAATCTGCACACATCTGAAACAATGATCTGTAAATACCTGTATTTTAAGGGGTCGAGAGCTTTATATTACGGGAGGCTTGCTCTTTTCTTCCATTTTGAAAGCCAGATCAGTTAAAACGTGGGATGACAATGCACAGAAACAAAAGTTGGTCAAATTATTTCAGAATTACAATTTCTATTGGCCTGCATTTTTTGGATTCCGAACACCATAGTTCAGGGATGCGCAGCGGTGGGGTCCGCCACTGGTCTGGGCTATTAAACTGGAATAGCAGCCAATAATATTTTGCCTCTGAATTCCTCCCTCTTTCGGAGTGGTTCCATCGTTATATCTGATATCACATTATCTTGACCTTGACTGTGATCATCTGGACTGCAGTGACCGCAGTATAATCACAAAACGTTACGCGAGAGTCTTTCACTAAGCCAAACCTTCTCTCCCCCCAAAGCATCAAACGCCGATCATTTACAAACAACAAGTTGGCAATATAAATCTTGCACCGAAAATTTACAAGCTTCAGCCGTCTGAGGTACCTGAACAGAAACTGATGCTACTGACGGTGGTTGCGGATCTCCGTGACTGGCTGGAGCTGAGATCGTAATCGCGGCTGTCTTCCTCGGACAAGGGGGATTCAGACGAAGGCGATCCTTTCTGGATATGGGAGTAAGGGCGGAGAACCAGTCTGGGGATGCGACTGCGTGGACTTCGCTTCTCTTGCACCTTCTGATTCTACCAGAAATAAAGCGTGCACTTTTATTGATCTCGATTCTGTCGCTAACCAAATTAAACACTCCCCGACAGCAAAAAAAAAATAAGACCAGTTAAACGCAGAAAGATACCTGTTCCATTCCGGAGATGCTTGCATCTATCTAGATGCCAACTAGGTCTGTCTAGAGCGGTGTCTGCAGCTGCCAGTTTCACGCTTCGACATTGCGCGAACAGTAAAGCGCAATTCTGCGCACAGCCCAAAAGGGCGACACCACCACTAGTTTCACTATCGTACTGAATACAAATGCATTTCGCTCCCGGTGATTACATCTCCCAAACCCGGAGAAAAAGCTGCTAATTTCATGACCTCAGTCATTGCGCAAGCCAGTGCGCGGCGCGGTTGCTCCCAAACAAGTCATCAGGCCCACAAACTGACATTTACAGACACATGATGTTCTTAGCAACGCGCTGTATTTAACGTTACACTTCCAAAAATAACGCAATAATCTACCCAAATAACCTGCAATGTCCGATCGCCTTCTCAGACGTAATTTATCTTTTAGTTTGCATTTAAACTAGTCACGTCAGCACCACTTTCTTCCCTGAAAATAGGCGGAATGTTAAAGCGACATTACCTTGTGATAGTCATTTAACGGTCCCATCCCGCCTCTTCCTCCTGGAACCTGTCATTTGGGATGGAAAGAGATACATTAGGCGCATGCGTGTTGCTACAGCGGGGACAGCACACGTGGCAGGGTGCAGGCAGGGCTGAACATCAAACGGAACTCAAAAGGCAGGTTCAGTTCACCTGCAGGACATAGTCGCCCACCTTCGCTCAAAGCCACGCCCGTGGCGTGAAGCTGATGTCGGATTGGACTCGCCCACTTTCACTCAGATTCGGATCCAATCCCTTGCAAACATGACTTTGTATTTAACTCAAGGTGGCATATCTTTTCAGTTTAACTTAAAACTAAAAAAAAAGATTCATTTTCAAAACGTCTATCCTTGGCCATTAGAATAAAATTTCTGGAAGCATAGAATTAGCCATTAGTGACTAATTCAACTGATTTGTGACTGTGACCCATGTCACAGAATCAACACTAGGTATTTGGACATGCCATTGGGATGACCCAGTCAGCTTGAAACCAGTAACATGGAAAGGGTAAGTCCTTCTCCACACCTCTGCCCCACCATTCTGCACCTGTGTGGATCTGTGCACATCATCTAATTCAACCTTTGCCTTTCAGATGGGAAGATGATCAGAGACTTAATCTCCCCAGCTGGATGTAAACCATCTCCTGTGCTCCATACTTCAATTTATGAAGGCCAATGTGTCGAAAGATGTCTTTATAACCTGATCTACCTGTGATGCCGCTTACAAGAAATTAGGGATGAGTATTCCCAGATCTCTCAGTTCTACCCCACTCCTCAGCGCCCAACCCGCACCACTGAAATGCAACACCTCACACTTGTCTGCATTAAATTCCATCTTCCATTTATCAGCTTTTTTTCCCATTTAGTCCAGATCCCACTGAAAGCTTTGATAGTCTTCCTCATTCTCCCCTACCTGATCCCCAATCTTGGTGTCATCCACAAACTTGCTGATCCAGCTTACTGTATTACCAACCAGATAGTTGATAGAGATGACAAACAAGAATGGACACAGCAACGATCCCTGTGGCACACCACTAGTCACAGGCCTCCAGTCACTACCACTATCTGGCTTTATCGATTCTATTTCTGGATTTATTGAGTTTGCCCGCAAGAAGATGTAACAGGTTTGTAGGCGCATATATGTACTTCAATAATAAATTTACTTTGAACTTTGAACTTTGGCTTCTCCAGCAAAGCCAATGTCTAATCCAATTTATTACCTCATCCTGAATACAAAGTGACTGAACCTTCTAGACCAACCTCCCATGTGAGACCTAGTCAATGGCCTTACTAAAGTCCATGAGGACAACATCCATAGCCTTGTCTTCTTTGAAAAACTCTGTAAGATTGGTTAGACACCACTAATGTCCCTGTTTACTATTCCTAATCTGGCCTTCCATCGAAATACTTACATATCCAGTCTCCTAGAATACCTTCCAGTAACTTATAGACTGATGTCAGGTTCAGCAGCCTATAATTTCCTTATTGGTTATTAGAGCTGTTCTTATATAACAGAACAACATTGGCTATCCTTCAATTCTCTGGCACCTCACCCATGGCTAAAGACCTTTCAAGTATCTCTGCTCGGGGCCCTCCAATTCCTGCACTTTCCCACAGAATCTGAGGGAGCACCTTGTCTGGCCCTGGGGATTTATCCACACGAATTTGCCTCAAGACAGCAAAAGCTTCCTCTTCTGTAATCTGTATACGGTCCATGACCTCACTGCTGCCTTGCTTCACTTTCATAGACTCTGTGTCCATCTCCTGAGTAAATAAAGATGCAAAAAATCCATTTAAGATCTCCCCCATCTCTTATGGCTCCATGCATGGTTGACCACTCTGATCTTGCAGGAGGGGCAGGACTGGTAGTTCAATGTTACAGGCAACACACATAAAAGTTGCTGGTGAACGCAGCAGGCCAGGCAGCATCTCTAGGAAGAGGTACAGTCGACGTTTCAGGCCGAGACGCTTTGTTAGGACTTCCTAGAGATGCTGCCTGGCCTGCTGCATTCACCAGCAACTTTTATGTGCGTCGCTTGAAATTCCAGCATCTGCAGATTTCCTCGTGTTTTCTTTTGGCCCTCCTGATTTCCTTCTATAAGTGTTCTCTTGCATCTCTTATACTCCATAAGCACCTCATTTATTCCTTCTTGCCTATACCTCCTTCTTAATCAAGGCTTAAATATCTCTCAAAACCAAAGTTCCCTAAACCCGTTGTCCTTGCCTTTTATTCTGAAAATCTGATAATAAAGTTATTTTGAACTTGGAATCAGAACAATTAATATAGATTCCAAATGTTTTCTTCTACGTCTTGCCTATTTTAATGTCTGTCAAATACCAATTAAATATAGTAATTGTCTCTGATTCCACCACCTCCTCTGGCAAACATCAACCACTCTCTGTGTAAAGAAACACTATTGTTCTGGGAACCAGATTGCCAGGACAGAGAGTGGAGTGGTTGTGGAGAAAGAGGTTGTTAAACCTACATACAAAATCAAGAATCAAAAGATTGATCACGGTGGGACTAGTATTCTGAGATGCGTACGTATTGTAGGAAAGGCGGATAAGCTTAGGGCATGGATCAGCATGTGGAATTATGACATTGTAGCCATTAGTGAGACTAGTTTGCAGGAGGGGCAGGACTGGTAGCTCAATGTTACAGGCAACACACATAAAAGTTGCTGGTGAATGCAGCAGGCCAGGCAGCATCTCCAGGAAGTCCAGAGGAAGCGTCTTGGCCCGAAACGTCGACTGTACCTTTTCGTAGAGATGCTGCCTGGCCTGCTGCGTTCACCAGCAACTTTTATATGTGTCGCTTGAAAGTCCAGCACCTGCAGATTTCCTCGTGTCAATGTTACAGGGTTCCATTGTTTTAGATGTGATAGAGCGGGAGGGATTAAAGGGGGAAGGGTGGCATTACTAGTCAGGGAAATATCACAGCAGTGTTCGGCATAGACCGGAGATCTTGTCTAGTAAGGATTTATGGATAGAAAAGTACAACCACATTAATAGGATTATATTATAGACCACCAAACAATCCATGGGATTTAGAACAGCAAATTTATAAGAGATCACGGACTGTTGCAAGAAACACAGGGTTTTGTTAGTATGTGATTTTAACTTTCGACATATTGACTGGGGCTCCCATATTGTAAAAGGACTGGATGGGAAAGAGTTTGTTAAATGTGCTTGGGGAAGTTTCCTTAATCAGTCCATTGAAGTCCCAACTAGAGAGAGTGCGAAACTAGATCTCCTATTAGGGACTGAGGACAGTGACAGATGTTTGTGTAGGGGAACACTTTGCATCTAGTGATCATAATGCCATTGGTTTCAAGGAAATTATGGAAAAGGATTGGTTTGGTCCTCGAATTGAGAAGCTGAATTGGAGAAAGGCCAATTTTAATGGTATCAGAAAGGATCTGGCAAGTGTGGATTGAGACAGTTTTTTTTGGCAAAGGTGTAGTTGGTAATTGGGGGGCTTTCAAAAGTGAAACTTTGAGAATAAGGAGTTTATTAAAAGGGCAGGATAACAGGTTTATGGAATGTTAGTTTCCGATAAATATTGAGACCCTGGTTAAGGAAAAGAAGGAGATGCATGGCAAGTATAAGCAGGCAGGAAACCGGTGACCTTGTGATAACTGTACCAATTATCTGGTTAATGAGTGAATGGGAGCAGTTGGAGGGTGAGAAAACAGGCAAAAAATCATTGAAGCTTCAGAATGCGGAGTATTAGAACAAAGCCAGCAGGCTGTAGTGGACACTTCCTCCATTCCCAGAGAGAGAGAAAAAAATCAATGGAAAAATAATCAAATTTAGCTAAAGTTACGGATGGGTGATTGATACAGACTGAAAACTGAAAACTCAAGTCGCCAAAAGTTGCAGAATTCAATATTAAAATTTCCCAGTCATATTGCTTGAGTCACTCAGGAGAAATTGAAGAAAAACAAAACAAAGCATTGCATTGTAGATCAAACATACTAAGAATTGAAAGGCAGAATCCACCTGGACAGGTTGAAAGAAAAGGAGGGCAGCTGTTATGTAGCAAGATGCTACAGGGCATCAAATTGTGGGAGGGAAGTAGAAAAACAAGTCTTTCTGAAAATCTATGACAGATACACAGGCTATCAAAGCTTGACCGGCCTGAAAAATGGGTTAAGAAATGGCAAATGGAATTTATTGCAGTCAAATGTGAGGTGTTCAAAGTTCGAACTTCAAAGTAAATTTAATTATCAAAGTACATATATGTCACCATACACAACACTGGGATTCATTTTCCTGTGGGCATACTCAGCAAATCTATAAAACAGTAACTATAGCAGGATCAATGAAAGATCAACCAGAGTGCAGAAGGCAACAAAATGTGCAAATGCAAATATAAGTAAATAGCAATAAATAATGAGAGCATGAGATGAAGACTTCTTGAAAGTGACATCATTGGTTGTGGGAATATTTCAATGATGGGGCAAGTGAAATTCAGTGTTGCACTTTGGGAGGAAAAACCAAAGTAGGACTTACATAGTGAACGGTAGGGCGCTGAGGAGTGCAGTAGAACAGAGGGCTTGTTTCTGTGCTGTCATGTTTTGTGACTTGATGGGCCAAATGGCCTAATTCTGTTCCTCCATCTTATGGTCTTACATTGATCAAATTTACTGCCACAATTGTGATTAAAAGCTGAAAAACAGAACCCGTCTGTACGGATTTACGTAAAAAGAGGGGAGTTGTTATGTAGCAAAATACTACAGGGCATGAAATTGTGGGAGGAAATTAGAGAAACAAATCCTTATGAAAACCTAAAAGGTATTAAAGACAATAATGCAGTTAATATATTTATAGATTGTGACGAAAGAAGTGAGAAGAGTAAGCTCTGGAGGGATTTCCCCAGATGTATCCAGCTCTTCAAGGACCATGTTCTGGAAACCTATGTTCATGTTTCAGGAGGTAAACAGTGCTGACAAGCCATTACTTATCACCAAAATTTGATTGTCCTTGGTGAATCATCTTAATAAACCATTGAAGTTGTTGTAGTAAAAGTATTTCCATACTGTTGGTGAGAAAGAGTTTAAGTAGGCTGGTGTAAATCCATGGGATTGCAGGGGAATTCCACATGGATAGCACCTGAAGTCAGGATCGAAACCTAGTTATAGGGACTGTGAAAGGGCAACGTAACTACTCTATCATATTGTGATACCTTGTTGTATGACCTGTAAGCAAGTAAGGATCAAGCACATATAGTACGGCGTTGAGTGGGATCGGGGTTAGCCATGATGGAATGGCAGAGCAGACTCCATGGGTTAAATGGCCTAATTCTGCTCCTATGTTTTATGGTATTATGGTTTAAATAGTTTTGCAGTCAAAGCCAGCCGTGGCAATATCAATGCTAATTTCTTGCAGTTCAGTTTTGAGTGCAGAATTCAGTAGTTTTTGTGGTAAATTGAGTAAATCTGATTATGATTAAACCATAATTTAAAGGGACATCTGGGACAGCTTATCCACGCAAAGGGTGTTGCGTATTGGGAAGGAGCCTCCAGAAATAATGGTTGAGGCAGGCATATTAGCAACAGTTAAAAGCCATCTAGTTAGGTACATGAATGGGAGAGGTATGGAAGGCCTCCTTCAAAAAGAGGTTTTGAAGGGCCAAGTGTGGGCAGTTGGAACAAGCTTGCTGGATATCACTGTACTGAACGCAACTGAATTCTGCACTCAAAACTGTACTGCAAGAAATTAGCATTGATACCGCCATGACTGGCTTTGACTGTGAAACTATTTGCCTGATCCTTACTTGCTTCCAGGTCAGACAAGGTATCACAATATGACAGAGTAGTTATGTCGCCTTTTCACAGTCCCTACAACCTGGATTCAACCTGGCATGAACCAGTTGGGGCCAGTATAACAGCATTTAAGAAACACTTGGATAGGTACAGTACATGGCTGGATAAGAGTTGAATGCTAGATATTGGAACTATGTGGGCACAGTGGATGGCATTGGGCTGAAGAGCCTGTATTTGTGTTTTTTTGCTCTATGACTTTATGACTACTGAATATTGAATGACCCTGATAGAGTGGACATTGAGAGCTCCTTTCCAATAGTGGAGGAATTTAGAACCAGTGGGCAGAGCCTCAGAACACGAGGACGCCCATTCAGATCAGAGATGAGGAGAAATTTCTTTCACCAGAGAGCAGCGAGTCTGTGGAATTTGTTGCCACAGATGGCTGTGGAGCACAAGTCAAATAAGTTATGAAGATGTACTTAAAGTGGAGGTTGATAGCTTCTTGATTAATAAAGGCGTGAAAAGATACGGGCAGAAGACAGGAGAATGGGGTTGAGAGGGATAGTAAATCAGCCATGATTGAATGGTGGAGCAGACTCGATGGGCTGAATGGCCTAATTCTGCTCCATATTTTACGGTCTTTCTGGGTTTATACCTAGCAACAATGAAGAAACAACGATATTACTTTCATGCTGGAAGGAATTTGCAACTCGGAGGAGAACCTCCAGGTGGTGGTATGGAGTACATTTCAGCACGACCATAGTATAAACTGGTTGAAAATAGTTGTGAAATAACACAAAAGTGAAGATTCTAAATGGAAGGACATTATCAGCATATATTTGAAAATGGATCTGGCCATGAAAGAACAGAAACAAACACTATCTAGTAATGTAGAGGCAATGGGGTCAAATTCAGAACATAGAACTTTACAGCCCAATACAGGCTCTTTGGCAAATGATGTTGTGCCGACCTTGCAACTTTAAGATCAATGTAACCCTTCCCTTCTACATAGCCCTCTATTTTTTCTGTCTTCCACATGCCTATCTAAAAGTTTCTTAAATGTCCCTAATGCATCTGCCTCTACCACCACCCCAGGCACGGTGTTCCATCCACCCACCATTCTCTGTGTAATGAACTTACTATGGCATCCCCCCCTCTACTTTCCTCCAATCACCTTAAAAGTATGCCCCCTTGTATTAGCCATTTCCACCTTGGGGAAAAAAAGGTCTCTGGCTATCCACTCCAACTCTGTCTCTTAGCATCTTGTACACAAGTCCCACTCATCCTCCCTTGCTCCAAAGAGAAAAGCCCCAGCTCGCTCGCCCTATATTGATAAGAACTTCAGATAGTTCACCCATAAATCAGATGTAGTATATTTATATGAGCTGAAAAGAAAAAGCACCCAAAGACATAAGTCCTTTGATGACCAAATAAATTGCAAATAAAAGGAGCTCTTGAATACATTACAGGTTCACAGGATGATGAAGAATTGTGCAGAATAGAACGAAAAAAGGATTGGGGGACTGGATTGGAATCAGTATCAAAGAATTTAGCATTAAATATTTACAGTAAACCTTTGATAGTCTGACAAGCTCAGGATTTAGGTAGTGCCTAACAAGTAGATATTCCAACACAGTTAATTAACTTCTTTTTAATGGTACACAGTAGAATAACGAATTTCCCAAAAAACCTGCTAGATCTGAAGGAAGCACAGGAAAAAGGCTCTGGTAAGTTTGAAGGACGCTCAAGAAAAAGAATCAGGCCAGTTAGAAGGGAACAAGGGAACAAAGAGCCCACTGTGTGGGCACTGCTGGCATTGTTAGGAACTGCTCTGGGAGAACGAACACTCAAGAAGTTGGTTAATGGTGATTATTGGAGGGGATGTGTGTGGGTGGGAGGAAAGAAAGGGGCTTGTTTTGTTGCTTGTTACGTTCTGTGTTGTTCTGTTGAACATTGTGGGCATGCCCTGGTGACGCCGGAGTGTTTGATGACAGTTGCCGGCTGCCTCCAGCACATTCATAGGTTGTGCTGGTTATGACCACAAACAGTGCATTTCACTGTATCTTTCGATCGCTAAATAAATCTGAATTTGAATCTGAGTAGGTGTGACAAATAAATCGTAATCTGCGTAGATGGGGAGGGCAGCAAACATTAGCTGGTGAGCTAGAAACTGAATGATTGGAATTTTGTACAGCAGGTTATTGCAACTTAACATTGAGTAACTATATTTCATTAGGAGTTTGAGATTTGGTATGTCACCAAAGACACTTGCAAATCTCTACAGATGTATCGTGGATAGCTTTCTAACTGGGTGCATTACCATCTGGCAGTGTGGTGGTGGGGGCACTGCACAGGATCAAAATAAGCTGCAAAAAGTTGTAAACTCACTCAGCTCCATCATGGGCTCCCCAGCATCCAGGACATCTCCAAGGAGCGGTGCCTCAAAAAGGTGGCAGCCATCATTAAGGACCCCCATCACCCAAGACATGCCCTTTTCTCATTGCTATCATCAGGTAGGAGGTACAAGAGCCTGAAGGTGCACACTCAGCGATTCAGGAACAGCTTCTTCCTGCCTGCCATCAGATAGCTGAATGGACATTGAACCTATGAACACCACCTCACTGCTTTTTAAGCACGACTTACTTAAAGACTGTACAGCCCAGCTAACAGAAGAGGTGCTGACTGATATATTCAACATCTCTCTGGAACAGTCCACTGTCCCCTTGGTTTTCAAGGTGGCAGCCATCATTCCAGTGCCAAAGAAGGTGACGGTAACCTGCCTAAATGAGCATCATCCAGTGACATTAACATCAACCATTACGAAATGCTTTGAGCAGCTGGTCATGGAGCACATTAAAGCCTTACTCCAGCTCCATTAGCCCCTTTCCACTTTGCCTATCACTCAAATCAATCCAGTGAGGATACAATAGCCTCTGCCCTCCACTCTGTCCTGTCCCACCTGGAAATGGGGCCTCATATACTAGACTGCTGTTTATAGACTTTAGTTCAGCATTCAACACCATCATACCCCAGAAACTATAAGACCATAAGGTATAGGAGCAGAAGAAGGCTATTGAACCCATCAAGAACACTCCGCCATTCAATCATGGGCTGATCCAATTCTTCCAGTCATCCCAACTCCCCTGCCTTCACCCCATACTCTTTGATACTCTGGCTAATCAAGAACCTATCTACCTCTAACTTAAATGCACCCAGTGACTTGGCCTCCACAGCCGCTTGCGGCAACAAATTCCACAGATTTACCACCCTTTGACTAAAGTAATTTCTCTGCATCTCAGTTCCAAATGGACATCCTTCAATCCTGAAGTCGTGCCCTCTTGTCCGAGACTCCCCTGAAACTGATGGGGAAACTGTCCTTGCTGGGCCTCAACACCTCCTTCTGCAACTGAATCCTGGACTTCTTAACAGAAAGGCCACAGTCAGTCCATGAGGACGGCAACGTCTCTAGTCCAATTACTCTGAGCACTGGCACTACCCGGGGCTGTGTGCTCAGTCCGCTGCTGTTCGCACCGCTGATGTACGACTGTGTCGTAGGATCCAGCTTAAACCGTGTCATCAGGTTTGTGGATGGCACAACAGTGGTTGGCCTCATCAATAACACTGATGAGTCGGATCACAGAGAGGAAGTGGAGACACTGGTGGACTGGTATGAAAACAGCAACCTAAGTCTGAATGTGGAGAAGACCAAGGAAATCATTGTGGGCTTCAGGATTGTGCAGATGAACCATCCCCCTCTACGAATACATGGCTCCTCCATAGAGAGAGTTAAGTGCATCAAGATCCTGGGAGTTCACATCTCCGATGACCTCACCTCCCTGAATAACAAGGCACTGTGGCATCTCCACTTCCAAGGGAGATTGAGAAGAGTGAGGCTCTCTCACCATCTTAACTGCATTTTACAGGGGCATCATTGAGAGCATCCTGACAAGAAGCATCTCCATCTGGTATGGGAGCAGCTAAGCATTGGACCCTACAAAGGACTATGAGGAAAAAATGAGAGAACCATAGCGTCTCCCTGCCATCATGAAGGACATTTATCAGGAGCGCTGCATTTGCAGGGCCTTTTGTATTATTAAGGATCCCACTCATCCATCCTCTTTGACTTTCTACCATCAGGCAGGAGACTACGATGCATCTGAACAAGAATGGTTAGGAAGGGAAACAGTTTCTTCCCCCAGGCCATTAGGCTATTGAATTCAAAGTGTCACTGGTTAATCTGTTCTGTACCTTACAATATTTAATTTATGTACTTTAGTTTGTTTATTTATGTGTAATCCATCTGTAGATTCCACCATTACTTTCATAAGTTATATGTGATGTGTGTATTATGTATACTACAGTACTTTACACCCTGATTTGGAGAACCACCTTTACGGTATACATCTGCGGTATATGGTTAAATGACAATAGACTTGACTTGAATTTAATTTTTATATATATACTTACTGTAACTCACAGTTTTTATTATTATGTATTGCAATGTACTGCTGGCACACAACAACAAATTTCATGACATTTGCCGATACTATGTCATTGTAATTTGCCTATCGCCACCATAGGTCTGCAGCAGGTGCAATCTCAATGGCTTTTCACACAGCCTTAGATCACCTAGACAATACAAACACCTATGTCAAGATGCTGTTCGTTGACTCTAGCTCAGTGTTTAACACCATCATTCCCACATTAATCAGGAACTTATTATTAATAAGTTACAGAACTGAGGCCTCTGTACCTCCCTCTACAATTGGATCCTTGACTCTCAAACTGGAAGACCACAATCTGTGTGGATTGGTGATAATATCTCCTCCTCAATGCTGGTGCACATCAGTGGTATATGCTTAGCCCACTACTCTACTCCCTCTATACCCATGACTGTGTGGCTAGGTATAGCTCAACTATCATCTATAAATTTGCTGATGATACAACAATTGTTGATAGAATCTCAGATGGAAATGAGAGTGTGTGCAGAAGTGAGATATACCAGCTAGTTTAGTGGAGAGTGAGCAATTTCAAGTTCCTGGGTGTCAAGACCTCTGAGAATTCAACCTGGTCCCAACATATTGATGCAGCTATAAAGAAGTCAAGACAGTGGCTATATTTCATTAGGAGTTTGAAGAGATTTGGTTTGTCAACTAGAACACTTGGAAACTTGTGTGGATATACTGTGAAGAGCACTCTGACAGGCTGCATCACTGTCTGATATGGGGTGGCTACTGCACAGGACCAAAAGTCGTAAAATTAGTCAGCTACGTCTTGGGTACTGGCCTACATAGTACCCAAGACATCTTCAAGGAGCGGTGCCTCAGAAAAGTGACGTACATTATTAAGGACACCCATCACCCCAGACATGCCCTCTTCTCATTGCTACCATCAGAAAGCAGGTACAGAAACGTGAAGGCACACACGCAATGATTCGGGAACAGCTTCGTCCCCTCTGCAGTAAGATTCCTAAATGGACATTGAACCCATGAACTTAGCTCATTTATAAAAAATATATATTATTTCAGTTTTTGCACTATTTTTAATCTATTCAATATTCAATACATACTATAATTGATTGATTAATTGATTTATTGATTTATTTATTTATTCTTTCTATATTATCATGTATGGCATTGAACCACTGCTGCTAAGTTAACAAATTTCACGACACATGCCAGTGATAATAAACCTGATTCTGATTCTGATGCAGGTTAATAGAGGACAATATAATATTATATGAATGTATGCAGAATGGTGATTAGAAGAGACCAGACAGCTTCTGAGAGCCAAAGTGCTATATAAGTAGGCCTCACCCATCTTCCCTCTTTTTTTAATTTCCTTTCACGGGATGTAAACATCACAGTCAAGGCCACATTTTATTGAACTGCCTCTGTAATTAAACCTTGTTGGACAATTGTAGAGGGCAGTTAAATGTCAGATCAGGTAAGAAGAGATTTTTGAATCTAAAGGACATTATTGAAGCAGAGAGATTTTATAACATGCTGGTCACTTCATGGTCAACATTGCCAACAGTACATATTTATTCTAGATTATTTAATTAACTAAATCCAATTTTCCAAGCTATCGACGTGGAATTTGAACGTTTATTTATCCAGGCCTCTGGAAGGTTATTTAACATGGTCCATAGTACTTAAAGATGAACTCACTACATTCATCCAAGTAAAATCAGAATTAGGTGTATTAGCACTGATATATGAGGTGAAATGTGTTGTTGTGCAGCAGCAGTACAGTGCAATACATTAAAAATGACTGTACGCTACAATGAAATATATAAAAAGTATGTGCATAAAGAGTGTGTCCATCAATATTTGCTGCACATCTCCGTGGCACCTCGATTTTTGTTACAGATACTGTAGCTACCACTTTGAAGGTTCTGTTTGAAGGCTCTGACCCATTGATCTCCACAGTAATAAAGTGGCAGCTACGATGTCTTCAGGCAGCTGCTGCATTGGAAAACACACATAGTGTTTTAGAATACTAAAATGGGGAGAAACTGCCTTGGTGAAATTTGTTAAAAAGAAAGGTAAATTCCTTTGATGTAGTAATTTGTAATAGGCGCTACAGTTGGGAATTTAGGCTAAAGGGAGCACATGTTTATCACATCAACTTTGGGGTGAAATCAAATTTCTAAACATCTCAATAGACAGATCACTTGGCACACAGGGGATGTAGAAGCACTACCTTTCAGTGTCAGTAATCTGGGTTCAGTCCTGATCTAGGGTGCTGCCTATGTGGTGTTTGCATGTTTTCATGTGACTATGTGGGTTTTCTGGCTTCCTCCTCTGTCCCAAACAAGTGTGAACTGGTAAGTTAATTAGCCAAACTAAATTGACCTTAGCGTGTGCAGGTGGTAGAAGCTGGAGGATTTGAGAATGTGGAATTAATGTGGCAATGGTTGAAGACTGCGTGGCCCAAAAAGTCAGTTTCCATGGTGTCTCTCAATAATATTATAACTCTAAGAACATTCAATTTTCAGTTTTTCTCAGACTGTATAAGAACATATAATGATCTTGGTAACACAAAATGCTGGAGGAACTCAGCAAGTCAGGCAGCATCTATGGAAATGAATAAAGAGTTGACTTTTCGGGCCGAGACCCTTCTTCAGGACTGGAAGGGAAGGGGAAAAGTGCCAGAACAAGAAGGTGGGGTAGGGGAAGGAGGATAGCTGGATGGTGATAGGTGAAGCCAGGTGGGTGGGAAAGGTCAAGGGCTGGAGAAGAAGGAATCTGATATGAGGAGAGTGGACCAAAGGAGAAAGGGAAAGGAACCCTGGGTGAGGTGAAAGGCAGGTGAGAAGAGGTAAGAGGCCAGAGAGCAGAACAGAAAAAGAGGGGAGGGGGGAGGCAGTATTTTTTACCAGAAGGAGAAACTGCTATTCCTGAAATCAGGTTGCAGGCTACCCAGACAGAATACAAGGTGTTGCTTCTCCACCCTAAGGGTGACCTCTTCTTGGCACAAGAGGAGGCTGTGGACTGACATGAGGAAATGGGAATGGGAATTAAAATGTTTGGCCACTGGGAAGTTCCACTTTTGGCAGATGGAGTGGAGGAGCTCGATGAAGCCATCCCCCAATTTACTACGGGTCTCACCAATGAAGAGGAGGCTACATTGTAGCACCAGACACAATAGACGACTCCAGCAGATTCACGGGTGAAGTGTTGCCTAAACTGGAAGGACTGTTTGGGGCCCTAAATGGGGTTGAGGCAGGAAGTGAATGGGCAGCTGATCTTGGCATTTGAGTTACTGCTCTTTCTGTTACGTACAAACGTTCTATTTGTAGAAATACCTTGCATATTATTGAAGTTTGCACCTAAGACATAGGAGCATAATTAGGCTATTTGGCCCACTGAGGCTGCTCCACTATTCCGTCATGCCTGGTTTATCATCCCTCTCAACCCTATGCTCTTGTCTTCTCTCCATAACCATTAATGCCTTTACTAATCAAGAACTTATCATCCTTTGCTTTAAATATACACATGGCACAAAGCTTGGAAATTAACAAACTGGAAGATAGATGACAGCAACATTTAGCAGTCTAATCATACTTTTGAATTGGATTGCAATAAATGGCCAAATAAATGAATCGGGTAATATTGCATTTTGGAAATAAAATCAGTAGGAACAATATGAACTAAATGGTGCAATTTTAGGGAGCTCCAGGAACAAAACATGCCTTGGCATTCACATATAGGAAAGTTGAGAGACTGCAAGCAAGTATGGAAGTTATTACAAACTTGTATTAATCAGTGGCTGTTACTCATCCAGAACACAGAATCTGATTCTGGGCACCATGCTTTTGGGAGGATGCAAAGATCTATTCTAATCATATCAGAAATTAAATTATGTAAAGAGATCAGAGAAACTTGTGATCAGAGAAAATTGTGGGCACTACGGTGGTGTACCAGTTAGCATGATACTATTACAGCCCTAGTGACCCTGGGTTCATCTCCCACTGTTATCTGTAAGAAATTCGTACATTCTCCCAGTGATCAAGTGGGTTTCCTCCAGGTGCTCCAGCTTCCTCCCACAACTGAAAGATGTATGGGTCAGCAGGTTAATTGGTCACTTGGGTGCAATTGGGCAGTACAGGCTCCTCGGACCAGAAGGGCCTGTTACCATGCTGTATCCCCAAATAACAAATAAAGATAAAATAAACTAAGCTGTGCTTCTGAGAGCAAAATCATAAAGGGTTTTGACAGAACAAGTTGATAGGTATTGTTTCCATTCGAAACAGGGACAGCAAATACAAACCAAAGATTTAAGATATTTGTCAAGCCATCTACAGGAGTGATAAGTTTTTCACTAATGCAGCAAACATTTGTGTATTTCCTGGAAAATTGGTAGAAGCAAATTCAATAATTTCAACGAGAAATTTAGTATATTTCTAAAGAGGAAATACTAGCAGTGGTACAAAGTGGGACAAGTCTACTAGTCCTTTCTGAAAGGCACAAGCACAGAGATTCAAATAGCTTCCTTTGACAAGGGCCAAGTTAACATTCACAACACGCTGGAGGAACTCAGCAGGTCGGACAGCATCCGTGGAAAAGATTGGTCAACGCTTCAGGCCGGAACCCTTCGTCCCGAGTTAACATTGTTGAAAGGGGAGATTAGTTCAAATAAACTTTAAGATGGTTTTAAAGGAAACTAAGGGGATGTTTTATTAAAATGTACATAAATATTGTCAGGAAAGATGAAAATAAGATACTTTGCTTACAATAATATCATTACAAATATGCATAACATAAGGGACTTTATAACACTGCTGTTTACAAATCAGAATTGGAAATCTGGACTCCTCAAAATACATAGAACTCATAGATTCCAATTAACAGCATGAAGTAGTGTCACTGAGAAGACATAGAGTCAGAGTATAATATCAGGTGGAAACAGACCCTCCTGATCAACTCATCCATGCCAACCATACTACCACCAAACACAGCACGTCAGGCAACATCTGTGGAGTGGAATAAACAGTCAACATTTCAGGCTGAGGTCAACACCAGGACTGGAAAGGAAGGGGGCACAAGCCCGAATAAGAAGGGTAGGGCGAGGGAAAAGGAGCAGAGGATAGCAGGTATTAGGTGAGACTGGGTGAAGTGGGAAGGTGGGTGGGTGGGGGAGAGGGGATGAAGTGAGAAGTTGAGCGGTAATAGGTGGAAGAGGTAAAGGGATGAAGAAAAAGGAACCTGATCAGTGACGATAGTGGTCCATGAAAGAAAGGGAGGGAGTAGGGGAACTTGAGGGAGCTGACGGGCAGGTGAGGAGAAGAAGAGCAGTAAGAGGGTAGCCAGGATGAGGAATGGAATAAGATTCCTCTCCAAAATGCCAGAAATGTTGATTGTTTATTCTTCCATTGACACTGCCTGACTTGCTGAGATACTCCAGCATTTTTTGTGTGTTGCTCAAGATTTCCAGCATCTGCCATATCTGTTGTGTTTACCCACAAACTCATCCTATTTGCTTGCATTGGGCCCAGATGCCTCTAAGCCTGTCCTAGCCAAATGTCTTTTGAAAGTTGTCATTGGTTTTCTTTGGCATTTCATCCCGTGTACTCTCCACTCTCTGTGTGAAGAAGTTGCCCCTCAGTTCCCTTTTAAATCTTCCTCCTCTCAACTTAAACCTATGACCTTTCCTGGTTAAAAAAAATATGTATGTTCATGTTTGGATGAAGAGTGTGACAAGGTCTGGACCCCAGTTATCCTGGTGAAACTCAAACTAGGCATTGGCAAGCATGTGATTTGTTGCAAATGCCCATTAATAGCACTGTCAGTGGCAGCCCTAGCACTTTGCTAATCATTGTGACTAGACAGGGCAATAATTGGCCGGAATAGACTTGTCTCGATTTATAGGCATAGCTATGCAATATTTCATATTGTTGGATAGATGCCAAAATACTGTACCGGGCCAGCCTAAGTGGAGGTAGAGTTAGTGCAAGTTTTGAGTACTATAGCTGGGATGTTGTCTATTCCTCTGACCCTTGCTCTCTCCAGCACTCTCAAATGTTTCTTGATATGAATCAAGTCAGCTGAAGACTGGCTTCTGTGATAGTGGGTATTGTAGGAGAAAGTGAGATGGATTATCCAGTCTGTACTTCTAACGGAATGTGATTGCAAATTAATCAACCTTTATCTGGCATACATGAGCAGGTTTCACCATTGTTGGGGTTTGATCTTTAAAAGATGTAACTATAATGCATTTTCTGATGATAGAAATTCTTTTAGAAATTCTTGTTGCTCTTTTGGGAGATTTTGAATTGGGGCGGCCTGCAGATAATGAACACTGAGCTGTACTGAATACGCCTGAACTCTTCCAATTTTTGTGTTTTATTTTCTGTGCTTTTTGCTCATTTTTTTGTTGCTGTTGGTGTGAATTGTTCTTTTTTCGCGTGGGGGGTGGTGGTGGTTGATGTTTCTCTTTGACAGGTTCCATGATTTCCTTTGTTTGTGACTGTCTGTGGGGAAAATAAATCTCAGGGTTGGACACAGCATACATACTTTGACTTTGACTTGAGATGATTATGTATGAAAGAGTATTTTCTAATATTGAAACAAAACTTTATTGCTCTAACAAGACTTAATTGCTCTTTTAAGGATTTTTTTCATGCAATAAGGAGCCATTCTAAATTGATGTACACCATAACTTTAGTTTTCCTAACTATCTCCTGTTTCCTAACTGTGTGGCAGGAATGCAGGGTTAAGGATTGGTTTATCCCTAGCTTGATAATAATGATACATTGAGAGATATGCCAGGTCATGAGGTTTACAGTTGCAATGGTTTTTATTTCTGCAGCTGATGGTCCACAGCCAATTGCAGATGTCTATTTTTGAGCTGATTCCTTGAACTCAAGATCCTGTGATTTAGAACTCCGCAGATCTGTGGAGCACACTTGCAACATAGTCACATAATGTTATGTAAAGATTCCTAGTATGAAGTCACTTCTGTATACTCTTTGTTAATAATAGCTGTTGATGGGTTGATATGCTTGGTAAACTTGCTCTATCTCCTTGGTTCGATCCCTTCCCACCTACATCCACAACATTTCATATGCTCTTGATCTCCTCAATAAATTTCAATTCCCTGGCCATGATCACCTCATTTTCACCACTGATGTGCAGACCCAATACATATCTATCTCCCATCAAGAAGGCCTTAAAGCTCTCCGCTTCTTTCTCAATAAAAGAACCAACCAGTTCCCCTCCACCACCACCCTCTTCCATCTGGCAGAACTGGTCCTCATCATAAACAATTTGTCCTTTGGCTTCTCCCACTTTCTCCAGACCTAAGCGGTAGCCATGGGCACCTGCATGGGTCCCAACTATGCCAGCCTTTTCTTTGGCTGTGTAGAAAAGTCCATGTTCCAAGCCTTTCCTGGTATTGTTCCTCAACTCTTTCTCTGCGACACTGATGACTGCATTGGTGCTCCTTCATCACCCATGCTGAGATCAATTTAATCAACTTTGCCTCCAACTTCCACCATGCCCTTAAATTCAATTAGTCCATTTCCAACACCTCTCTCCCCTCTCTTGATCTCTTTGTCTCTATTTCTGGAGAGAAACCGATATCTTTTATGAACCTACCAATTGCTGCAGCTATCTTGACTATACCTCTTCCCAATGTGTCTCCTGTAAAAATGCTGTTCCCTTTTCTCAGTTCCTTCATCTCTGCCGCATCCCAGGATGAGGTTTTCCATTCCAAGACATCAGAGGTGTCTTCTTTCTTCAAAGAACGGGGTTTCCCTTCCTCTGCCATTGATGCTGCCATCACCTGCATTTCCTCCATTTCCTGGAAATCCACGCTCACCCCATCTTCCCATTGCCTTAAGAAGGATAGAGTTCCTCTTGTCCTCACCTACCACCTCACGATCTCCAATTCAATATATCATTCTCTGTAACTTCCACCATCTTCAACGGAATCCTTCCACTAAATACATCTTTACCTTTCCTCCTCTCTCCACTTTCTGCAGGAATCACTCCCTCCGTGATTCCCTTGTCCATTCATCCCTTCCCACTAATCTCTTTCCTGGCACATACTCCTGCAAGCAACAGAGGTTCTACACCTGCCCACTTACCTCCTCCCTTACCCCCAAACAGTCCTTCCAGCTGAGGCAACATTTCACTTGTCAACCTTCTGGAGTATTCTGCTGAATTCCCAGTAAGGCCCGATGCAGCCTTTCCACATTGGTGAAACCTGACGCAAGTTTGGTGATCGCTTTGTCAAGCACCTATGATCCCACCACCAAGAGCGGAATTTCCCAGTGGCCAACCACTTTAATTCCAGTCCCCGTTCCCGTGCCAACATGTCAGTCCGTGGGCTCCTCCTTTCCACAATGAAGTCACTCTCAGGATGAAGGAGCAACACCTCATATTCCACCTGCATAGTCTATGACCTGATGGCATTAACTTCAATCTCTGCGTTTGGTAAAAATTCCCCCCATACTTCCTTCTTCTTCTATTCCCCCTCTGGCCTTTTACCTGTTCTACTTACCTCCCTATTACCTCCCCTTGGTGCCCCTCCTCCTTTCCCTCCTCCCATGATCCACTATCCTTTCCAATCAGCTCCTCCTTCTCCAGCCCTTTACCTTTCCCACACACCTGGCTTCACTTACCATTTTCTAGCTTGTCCTCCTTCCCCTCCCCACCTTTTTATTCTGGCAACTTCCTTTCCATTTTGTGTGTGTTGCTGTGATATACTGTCAGTCGTCAGTAGCCTTATTATTTTTATGTTTAGGGCAGTAGCAAGTAATCACTTATTTCACACTGCTTGAGCTCCTTTTCAGACTGAGCAACCTAACTCATGAATAAAATTGATCAAAAATATCATACAATTTAATAAGAACTTTGCTAAGTTCTTTTTATCTATTAATCAGCATTTTACTGCCTTTAGTAGGGAAATTATGGAGCTGTTATACCACCAGAATTGAGTAATAGGCATGAAAGTTTTAAGAGATACAACCATAATATATTTTCTGATAGAAATTCTGTAAGATCATCATCTAAGAAAGAATATTGTCAAATATTGAAATAACCCTTTATTACACTAACAGGATTTCATTTATCTTCTCAATTAAGGATTTTTTGGGCAGTAAATTTGATGTACATCATAATTTTCTATTGTAAGATTTCTGGAAGGAGATATGAGCTGAATAAGATCAATCTTTTTCTCAGAGTGGAATTTTAGGCTTACAGAATGTAATAAAGGGGCAATACAAAAATAGTCATTAGTAGCAATACGCTGGTGTTAACATCTATCATGTTATCTGTGCATACAGCACTGCATGGGTTTTAAAACAAGTAATTATGTATGATGTCAATATGTTATAATGCAAATCCCTGCAGAAGGGTTACTATTCCTTTCTACTTTTGAACAGCAAAGCTTACTGAATATATTAATAACTCTATTGAGTATTTGTTATGGCAAGTGATCATCTCCTATTGCATTATTAAATCTGAGAACAGTCATTGAATTGTGTGTTCAAAGACCGACATTCAAAATGTTTTAATCTAAGCTTTCATTTAACATCAGAAATATTGAAAACCATATAATTTATGGTTGTTGAAATATTCTTCACCTGCTGTAATTCTTATTGTCCTATACGAATGGTGAGCAATTCATCTAACCCACAGTCAGTATTCCTCTTCCAATTCTTTTGAACTATATCTCCTCCAGAGAATACTTTTGCTTTTAAAATTGCATGGGTGTGATTTTAACCCTACTCAACCGGCAGGAATAGACCAGACAGTTCACATGTCACTGGCTTCTTTGAAGCCTGCTGCCTTTAATCTTAACCTTCTTATCCGAATAGCTGGTAAAGGCTGCCACCCAAAACAACTGGATCCTTTTGCTTATTATGATATTTTTGGGCTTTGATCATCATTTTAATTTTTGGCCATTCTCTCAGCAGTCGTTACTACCGCAACAGAAAATTACTAAGTGAGAAAGACATTGGATAGAAAGACATTGACCCGAAATGCTAATTCTGTTTCTCTCTTTCTAGCACTACTATTTACATTTGGTAAACACAAGAAAATCTGCAGACGCTGGAAATCCAGAGTAACACACACAAAATGCTGGAGGAACTCAGCACGTCAGGTAGCAGCTATGGAAAGGAATAAAGAGTCTGTGTTTCGGGGCATTTGTATTATTAGCTGAAACCCTTGGCTGAAATGTTGATTGTTTATTCCTTTCCACAGATGCTGCCTGACCTGCTGAGTTCTTCCAGCATTTTGTGCATGTTACTCTCATTTGAGCTCTCCTTCACCTACAGAGTTTTGCTTCAGTAACAGAGGCCTTATGAGGTCGGGTGTAAGATTTGACTGGGGCCACAGTGCACAGACTTAATTCTATCCCCAGTTTATTGAGATAGATTCTATCCTTGTTTTTATGTTTTCATTAAGATATTCTTTTCACATGGATTTTGGAACCTGCCTATTTAAACAAAAAAACCCTGTAATTACACAGTCTAAGTAATGTGTACTCAGTAGTAGCTCCTTATTGAAAGGATATGATTATAGCATGACAATTTCAGAAAGGACTATGTATGATACATGTGGTTACAGAAATTTATCATGGTAAGAGTTGTCACGAGACATAACAAATGAAACACAGCACTGTAATTAGAAAAAATAGAACTGTGAATAAGAGGGTGATTTTTATACTGCCAGCAGCACTAAGCAGAAATGCAAGGAGCTGATCTTAAAGAAAGCTCAAAGAAGAGGATTGCAACAATGTGAGGCTTGAGGGGAAATATTTTATAGCGTGTGGTATTTCTGTCAGCCTAACTGTGTACAAGTCATTGCTAAAACCATATGACCAATACACCATAAGACACAGGAGCAAAATTAGGCCCTTCGTTCCAATGCGTTTACTCTGCTGATTCATTTCCCTCTCAATCCTATTCTCCTGCCTTCTCCCTGTAACCGGTCATGCCCTGACCAATCAAGACTTTATCAATCTCCATCTTAAATACACCCAATGACCTGGGCTCCACAGCTACCTGTGGCAATAAATTTTACGGATTCACCACCCTCTGGCTAAAGAAATTCCTCCTCATCTCTGTTCTAAATGGACATCCCTCTACTCTGAGGCTGTGACCTCTGGTCCTAGACTCCCCCACTACAGGAAGCATCCTTTCCACATCCACTCTATCTAGGCCTTTCAACATCTGATAGATTTCAATAAGAACCCTCTTCTAAATTCCAGAGCCATCAAACACTCCTCATAAGCTAACCCTTTCATACCTGGAATCATTCTCATGAACCTCCTGTGAGCCCTCTCCAATGTCGGGTACTGTACGTATCAAATTAGCAGAGCCCAAGTCCTAGAGTGCGGGATGACCTGGGGTTTAAGTGCTGGACCAGATTGAAATGGTTTCAGACATCCCACCCTGCAAAAACTCATTTCAGGGAGGTAGCACCATCAATTTGCGGGAGACTCCTGGAACTTCTGGGAGAGGTGGGATGTCTGCAGTAGAATAGCTCCTTAGCAGCTAGCCAGCTAGTTTAAATAATGCTAGCTATGCTAATGAATGAATGACACCTGTTAAACTCACCTCAACATGTCTTTTACAGTCCACCATGGGCAATAGAAAAGTCACTGCTGCAAACAGTGCAGCGAGCAACACTATCATTATTTTTGACCCCTATTAGGCAGGGGTACACTTTAGGGTAGTCTGGGGTGACGTACGTTTTATATTTTCTTTTTTTGGAACACTCTGCCATGGCGCGCTCTCTCTCTCGCGCACTCTCGTGACCGCTCTCTCTTGCTCTCTCTCACTTGCTCTCAAAAAAATTGATTTCCGGGATATTGTATGTAATTTGCAGGCATCAGGGAGCCACTATTAATGTGCGGGAGACTCCCGGAACTTCCAGAAGAGGTGGGATGTCTGTGGTTTGGGTGTCGGAGTCGGAGGCGAGAGATGGGCCTGCCCTGTGGGGTTTGCTCATCTCTGTGCAGGACTGAGGCTGTGGCTGGTAGCTAATGGATGCCTGGATCAGTCGCAGTGATGCCTAATGTTACGAACTTCAGTTCTGAATGCTGTTCACTTGCTTTTATTGATCACATGGTTTATTTTTTTCTTTCTCTGCACACTGGGTGTTTGAAGGTCTTCTTTTGTCATTAATGGGTTCTATTTGGGTTCTTTGCTTCATGGCTGCCTGGAAGGAGATGAATCTGAAGGCTGCATAAAGAATATGTACTTTGATAAAATGTACTTTGAACTTTGTCAGCACTTCCCAAAACAGAGAAGTTGCAAAATGAGAACAAGTCAAGAACTAATAATTTTTGACTTGAGAAACTTTTTCCCTGTGCCATACATGACTGAAAGTGCTCAAACATTACGAAATTCTGTAAGTGGTTTGAGGAATACAATAGCAGAGAAATTTGATCACATGGTGCATTATATTTCAGCGCTATAGCTTTGAAAACACACTTTGACTGGAGTGGAACATGATAATAGCCATTACTGGAAGTTATCTGCTACTCTGGGAATCCGACCAGACTTTAGACTAAATGAGAGCTTCATTGTAGAATGGCACATAAAATGCTATGGAGAGAAAGTATGCAGTGAAGGGAAGGGATTGGTGTAAGGATAATCTAATGAAGGAAAAGTCAAAATAGGAAACTATAGACTGGTTGGCTTAACATTAGACGTCAGGAAAATACTAGTTTTAAAGGAAGTGATAACAAGACACTTAGAAAATATCAGTCAGATTAGAAAATGACAGCATGGATTAATGAAAGAGAAATCGTGTTTGACAAACCTACTGGATTTATTTTACAGAGAGCTAGTAGAAATAGTTTACTTGCATTTTCAAGAGGTCTTTGATAAAGCCCCACTGAAGGTGCTAGCATACAATATTAAAGCAGAGGGGACTTGGGAGCAAAATACTGGCAAAGATTGAAGCTAATTAAAATAGAGTAAATGCAAATTGGTAATCTTTGAGGTGGGACATAGTAACTGCGTCAATAAATAAAACAGCTAGTTTCCAGCTTTTCAGAATATACAGCAATAATTCGGGCAAGAGAACAGAATGCAATATTTATAGATTTGTTGAATACTCAAAGCTGGAAGGCATGTGAGTTGTGAGGACACAAAGAGACTTTGAGGTAATTTTTACAAATGGGATGTATAGACAAAAAGATGGTAAATACACCAGAATGTGTTGAATGTTAAGTTTTTCATCTTGGTAAGAAAAGAATCTCAGTAAAGCAGAATATCACTTAAACAGTGATTGGTTAGGAAATGTTAATGTATAAGGGATCTGAGAGCTTTTATACAGTAGTCACTCAAAGCAAACACATAGGTTCAGCAAGTTGTTGAAAAATAAATGGTACGTTGGCCTCACAAGAGTGCTTGAGTACAGAAACGAGGATGTCTTAGCTCACTTGTACAGGGGATGATGAGATCATGACAAGAGCACTGTGTGCAGTTTTGGTCTCCTTTCCTAAAAAGAAGGAATATACTTCCCACAGAGGGAGTTCAACAAAAGTTCACCTGGGATGCTGGGACTGTTGTTTGAAGAAATATGGTCAACTAAGCTTGAATTCATCAGTGTTTAGAAGATTAAGACGAGATCTTATTGCAACATATTAAATTCTGGCAGGATCAGAAAAACTGGAATTGGGGAAGATAATTCCTGGGCTGGAGGGTTTACAACAATCTTGACCTTAAATATTTACTCCAACTGTCCTTGAACCTGATGGCGTGGGACTTAAAGCTCCTGTATCTCCTTCCCAATGGCAGCAGCAAAAGAGAGCATGGCCTGGATGGTGGGGATGGTGGATGCAGCTTTCTTGTGGTAGAACTCCTTGTAGGTGTGCTCAATGGTGGGGAGGGCTTTGCCTGTGATTTTCTGTCCCTGTGCATCTTTCCTATAAAAACGTATCACTTCATACTTCTCCACATTAAATTAATTAAGCATTTACCTGCTTAATTCAACAAGCTGCTTTGCTCTGACCACAGTTTATTAATGTTTCTGATGTTTAAACATTAGTAATTATCATTTCGGCACAGAATATTGATTAATTTCCTTCAAGAGATGCTGCCTGACTTCCAGCATTGCGAGTGTGCCTGAGTGTGTATGTGCGTGTGACACAAATTATTAAGTGTATCACTGAAGAGATTTGTCAGCTTCAACTTAAAGTCATTGTGGGTGCTTTTTCTCAAGCCAGTATGTAACACAGACTGATTCTGCAAAGAAGCCTCCTTGAAATTACTTATCCTTTAGCAAACAGCACTGAACATCTCATTGCTATTTGGGAATTCTGCAACGTACAAATTACAGGTCCCATTCCCCTGAGTTGGAATAATGGCCAGGCTTTAGCAGTGTTTAATTGGCTGTAAAGGAATTTAGGACTTCCTAGAGTTGTGAAATCTGCTTATTAGCTGATCACTGTCTGTGCACTGAATAGAAGATAAACTGGGTGGGCTGTGAGATTCCATTCTCAAGTTCCAGCTATATACATATATACTTGGAGGGAGGGGGGGGGAGAGGAGGAGAAGGGGGAGAAGGTGGAGAAGGTGGAGAAGGTGGAGAAAGTGGAGAGGGGGAGGGGGGAGGGGAGAGGCAGGGAGGGAGGTGGAGTGGGAGAGAGAGGGAGAGGGTAGTGGGAGAGAGGGAGAGAGGGAGGTGGGAGAGGGGAAAAAGCACAAAATGGTGGAGGACGACTTTGTCAAGGATCTTTACTCCATCCGCCAAAAACAGAATTTCCCAGTGGCCAACCATTTTAATTTCCATCCCCATTCCAACATGTCGGTCTACGGCCACAATGTGGCCACTCTCAGGGTGCAGAAGAAACAACTTATGTTCTGCCTAAGTAGCCTCCAATGTGATGGCATGGACATCGATTTCTCCTTCTGGTAAGAATTTTTTCCCTCCCTCTTCCCTCTTTTTTGACTCCCAACTCTGGCCTGTACCTCTTCACCTGCCTATCACCACCCCCTGGCACATCTCCTACTTCCCTTTCTCCCATGGTCCACTTTCCTCTCCTAACAGATTCCTTCCATTCCAGCCTTTCACTTTTCCCACCCACTTGGCTTCATCTATCACCTTCTAGGTATCCGCCTTCCTCTCCCCCACCCTTTTTATTCTGGCATCTTCTCTCTTCCTTTCAAAGACACAGACCTTGCAGTTACTCCAAAGACTATCGCAATACATCCGGCATTCGGCAAACCACAGGTTCTCCCCCTCCCTGGCAAGGGAGAGGGAGGTGTCCCCCATTTTCACAGTGAGTGGGAGACATAACAACAACCCACTGGTTTACGATGTTAAAAAGTCCGTTTTGTCGTTTTTTATGAGCTCTGTGCCGGAAGATCACAAAGATGTCCTGAAGAAGGGTCTCTGCCCAAAATGTCAACTGTTTATTCATTTCCACAGATGCTGCCTGACCTGCTGAGTTCTTCCAGCATTTTGTGTGTGTGTTGCTCTGGATCTCCAGCAACATTTATATCATTTCTGTGTTTACTAAAACTTTAATGCAAATTAAGTGGGCATGTGGCCAAGTGGTTAAGGTATTGGACTAGCGACCTGAAGGTCGTGAGTTCGAGGCCCCGCCGAGGCAACATGTTGTGTCCTTGAGCAAGGCACTTAATCACACATTGCTCTGCGAGGACACTGGTGCCAAGCTGTATGGGTCCTAATGCCCTTCCCTTGGACAACATTGATGTTGTGGAGAAGGGAGACTTGCAGGATGGGCAACTGTTGGTCTTCCATACAACCTTGCCCAGGCCTGCGCCCTGGAGAGTGAAGACTTTCCAGGCACAGATCTATGGTCTCGCAAGACTAACGGATGCCAATGAATGCAAATATTCCTTACATCCAGCTTGAGCATGTTAAGTATCATATTACAATGCCAATTAAAACTCAACAGTATTCTGGCTGCATGCCCTAATCTCATTGGCTTCAATTTAGCATACTCTTCCTCAAGCAACAAAACTTAACTCTTCATAGAGTCATAGACACTCTTCACAGAGAGCATGGTATGGGTGTGGAACGAGCGACCCACTGGGAAGTGTTGAATGCGGGTTCAATTGTAACATTTAAGAGAGCTTTGGATAGGTGCATGGCTGACAGAGGTACGGAGGGATGCAGGTAGAAAACCAGCCCAAGATGACTAAATGGGCTGAAGTCCAAGGTGCTCTATGACTCTATGATTGTATTGAATAACAGAACTGGATCAAATGGCTAACTGAATTACTTCTTCATCAACCTGCTTTGTGGCTATGGTAGCGTAGTGGTTAGTGAGATGCTATGACAACTTGGGACGTCGGAGTTAGGGGTTCAATTCTAGCATCCTCTGTAAGGCGTTTGTACATCCTCCCCGTGGAATGTGTGGGCTTTCTCCCAGTGCTCTGGTTTCCTCCCACAATCCGGTTAGTAGGTTAATTGGTCATCGTAAATTGTCCCATGATTAGGCAAGATTTAAATTGGGGATTGTTGGGCAGTGCGGCTCGAAGGGCTGGAAGGGCTTGTTCTGCACTGTATCCTTAAATAAATAAAATGAAATTAAAACTTCCTCTGTATCGGTGGCATGATTTGGTCTCTAAATCCCCCTCTATAACTCATGCATATTTTATAACTTGTCACCGTTGAAAATAACTCCTCATGCTTATTTCTGCTCAATCTCTCTCTCTTAACTCTTCTACATTTCTGTAATTAATTTTCTGTTGAACACCTAAGGATGTTTTCTACAGATAAGCAATGCTACTTTTAAAAATGCAACTTATTTACAATACACTAACATTTAATTTTCAGAAATGTGCAAACTCAACTTGTCGAGCATTTTTAAGTTGCTGATAATTGAAGACACTGTGACATAACTGTAAATAAAACATATTTCAGTTAGAAAACCTGCCTTTGGTAGAAAGTGGGAAAATTAGAAACAGGAGGATTGAAAGGTAAGGAGTACCAAACTCATCGCAATTTTAGGTCAATTTCTTTGTCCTTGCTAATGTTTGTAGTTCACTGTGGCCTCTGAAGACTCCTTAAATCTTTTCCTCTTGAGCCTAAGAAGAGCTTTGCGCTCCCCTTCTAAAGCAGTACTAAATACAAAACACTAGGTTTTGGTAAAACCGAAGCACTAAAAATATTCCTTCTGGTAAACAAATTCTGCCCCTCCCCCTTCCTCTTTTCCTCACTGTAACTGGTTACCTCTTCTCACCTGCATATTACTTCCCCCTGGGTCCCTTCCTCCTTCCCTTTCTCCATTGGTCCACTCTCCTCACCTATCAGATTCCTTCTTCTCCAGCCCTTGACTTTTTCCTGTCCACCTGGCTTCACCAATCACTTTTCAGCTAGCCTCCCCCAACCTTTTTATTCTGGCATTTTGTTTCTTCCTTTCCAGTCCTGAAGAAAGGTCTCTGCCTGAAACATTGATTATTTAATCATTTCCATAGATGCTGCCTGATCTGCTGAGTTTCACCAGCATTTTGTGCTTGTTGCTTTGGAGTTCCATCATATGTAGATTTTCTCATGTTAATAAAAATAAGAAGCATCCTTTTATGCTTATACTATGTTGCCAATGTACATTGTTCAAAAGAGCTACTGAAAATTCAAGAAATAAAAACTCAGTCAAAATTTCCTTGATCCAACAGTCAATAAAAAAATAAAATTTCTCAGAATTTATTTCAACATTATCAGGATCTTCCATTATGAAATCATCTGAAATAATTGCAAACCTTCCACAGCATTCACCATCAGAATCAGAATCAGGTTTAATATCACCGGCATATGTCGTGAAATTTGTTAACTTTACGGCAGCAGTACAGTGCAATACATGAAAAATAAATATAGAGAAAAAGAACTGAGTTATATTATGTGTATTCAATAGTTAAATTAAAGCAAGTAGTACAAAATAACAGAAATAAAAAAGTAGTGAGGTAGTGTTCATGGGTTCAATGCCCATTTGGGAATCGGAGAAGTTGATCCTGAATCACTGTGTGTGCCTTCAGGCTTCTGTACCTCCTTCCCGATGGTAACAAGGAGAAGAGGGCATGTCCTGGATGGTGGGGGGTCCTTAATGATGGATGTAGCTCCGCTGAAGAAGTTTTGGATACTATGGAGGCTAGTACTCATGACGGAGCTGACTAATTTTACAGATTTCTGCAATTTACTTTGATCTTGTGAAATAGCACCCCGCCCCCATTCCAGACTGTGATGCAGCCAGTCAGAATGCTCTCCACTGTACATCTGTGAAAGTTTTTGAGTGTTTTAGTTGACAAACCAATCTCTTCAAACTCCTAACAAAATATAGCCGCTGTCTTGCCTTCTTTATGGCCTCAACAATATGTTGTGTCGAGGTTAGGTCCTCAGAGATATTGACACCCAGAAACTTGAAACTGCTCACTTTCTCCACTTCTGATCCCTCTGTGAGGATTGGTTTGTGTTCCCATATCTTACCCTTCCTGAAGTCCACAACTAGCTCTTTGGTCTTGTTGATGTTGAGTGCAAGGTTGTTGCTGTGACATCATTCAACTAGTTGGTATATCTTGCTCTTGTACACCCTTTCGTCACCATCTGAAATTCTGCCAACAATGATTGTATCATCATTATGTGCCATGTCTGACATGGACATGACCATGATTGTTCTTGGCAAATTTTTCTACAGAAGATGTTTGCCATTGCCTTCTTCAGGGCTGTGTGTTTACAAGATGGGTGACCCCAGCCATTATCAATATTCTTCAGGGAATGTCTGCCTGGCATTAGTGGTTGCATAACCAGGACTTGTAATGTGCGCCGACTGCTCCCTTAGCTGCACGTGACCCTGATCGGGAGTGGGGGGGGGGTGCTAAGCAGGTGCTATATCAAGGGTGACCTGCAGGATACTGGAGGGAAGGAGTGCCTTACACCTCTTTTGGTAGGAATGTATCTCCGTCCCAGCACCCAGCAGCATTATTCATGTGTAATACTTGTATCTGCCAACCAGTTATAAACTTTTAAAAATGCCCAAAAATATGAAATACTGAATGAAGGAAGATATTTACTTTTTGCTGTTTTACAGTTTGACACCACAAAGCCGTCTGTTTTCAATGACATTACAATCAACATTTACAGCAATATTGACATTGTTACCAATTCAGCAATCTGCCACAGGATGCATGATGCTACTATGAAACATGCAGAACTGTTGTATTTTACCACAGAAGTAGGTAAGCCTTTAATGATGTGCTACGGCATCAGTTCTGCCCATCAAACACTTCGGCGTTCCAAAAGCCGATTTCTTGTTTGATTCCAATTTCCTCAGCTTTAGCTAGAGGGTGGTGAACCTGTGGAACTTATTGTCACTGACGGCTGCTGAGGTCGAATCATTGGGTATATTTGAAGTGGAGGTTGATTGGTTCTTGATTAGTGAGGGCGACAAAGGTTACAGGGAGAAGGCAGGAGAATAGAGTTGAGAGGGAAAATAAATCAGGCATGATCAAATGGCAGCACAGACTTGATGGGCTGAATGGCCTAATTCTGCTCCCCTGACTTATTATCTTATGGGCTAAATATTTGGGGGAATGGTTACTTAAATTTTAACCTCTGATTTAATTGTGTGTGAGCGTTCCAATCTTTAAAATTCTCCTTTTTCTTTCCTGGTTTGTGAGATTTCCTCAATGTGATTAGTTGTTAAGCCAATATGTCATGGCAGTTGTGTTCATCTGGAATTTCTGAATTTTGGCCTGTCAGACATTGAAAGCAATTAACCAGAAAAAAAGGTCATGCAATAAATCCTTGTTGGCCGCTTTCTTCAAGGTCATTGGTGAGACCATAAAATTCAAGCCATTGAACGGTGAGATCCAATAAAACAAAGATAACATTTATTTCCTATTAACTGCAACATCAAGGCATCCTCTCAAAAAAGAACCAACGTTGCCACCTGCCTGTCAGTGTTCGATCTGTTTCTGCTATTCTTCATTCTGAATTTGTTTCTCAAGTCCCATCCGTATTTGAAATATTCCCTCTCAGTTTCCTTACCTAAAATTCCAGCGGCTTTCCTGGTCTCTATTTATGGAAAGATGGTTGGGAAAGCTTTTGGGGAGGGGGGGTAGGGCTATCTTATCATTCATGGCTTGGGGAACTGTTCTGTTACCTGCAGTCTGAATTACGGGTGACCAAGAAACAAATTGGTAGACTTAGAACAATGGGATTCAAATGCAAGTTGCCAACAGTACAAATACATTTATCTATTTATTTGAAAATGGCTTTTATAGAATTGTACAACATTACAGCCCAGTACAGGTGCTTCAGTCCATGATGTTGTGACAACTTTTTAACCTACCCCAACATCAGTCTAACCTTTTCCACCTACATAGCCCTCCATTTTCTATCATCCATGTGCCCTTCTCTGCCCCAATGTACCTGGCAGGGTATTGCAAGCACTCACCACTCTCTGTGTAAAGAACTTACCTATATTATTCCCCCCTACACTTTCCTCCAAACATCCTATAATTATACCCCCTTGTATTATCCATCCCTGCCCTGGGAAAAAAATGCCTCTGGCTGACCACTCTATCAATTCCTCTTATCATCTTATACAGCATTAGCAAGTTACCTCTCATCCCCCTTCACTTCAAAGAGAAAAGTCCTAGTTCACTCAACGTATCCTCATAAGACATGCCCTCTAGTCCAGGTGGCATCCTGGTAAATCTCTGCACCCTCTCTAAGGCATCCACATCCTTCCTATAATGAGGTGACCAGAAATGAGCTCAATATTCCAAGTGTGGTCTAACCAGGGCTTTATCTTCATATTTTCACAGTACACAGGAATTACACTATTTTTGAATATATATTTTGAGTAGCAATTTTCTTTCATGAAATCAAGACCATAATTCTCGTTTGTACAACTCTACACCGAAGCATTTTGGACTTCGTAGCTCTGAAATATGAATCCAAACCCAACCCAGAAATGATTTCTTAATGCTCTCCACTCCAGTTCTCCGTAAGGATCTGATATTCACCAAGGCAGTCTGAATCCAGCCAGAGTGTACACACCCTGGCACAATAATAGCATACATCTGAAAAAGGAAAACTCAGAGAGGCCACAGATTGGAAAGAATGAGAAATGGAAAATCTGACACTGCTAATTAATGGGTTGTGCCTTCTTGAGGTTGAGATTTTGGCACATTGCTATATGAGGCAGCCTTACTTTGTAAAATCCATTCTGTGCATGATTTAGATGTGCCCATTGCTGGCACTGATTGTCAGAAATGTGAATTGTGGCATTCTATAACATTTGTAGAAAGCAATAAAAAGTTCTTATAATTAAAAATTAGCTTTTAATGATTTAACTCATTGAAGAGTATTCCCAAGTTCTCTACGGCACTGATCATAACTAATGATAACATTCTCATCACATTGGGGAACGTTTATATTGCCAATATTTCTGCACTATCTTCTCCGAGGTCCAATCCAAACAATTGTACCTGTTGACAGGGGAAGCTCCATTTTTGTTTGGCTAAATGTGAGCACAAACCATCAGATACTTCCTCATAAATTTCCCTGAATAATAACACTACCACCAAACAATCTACTACTTCTCATTCAATGCTTGCAGCGGGCTTTCCTCATATATAGAAACATAGAAACATAGAAAATAGGTGCAGGAGTAGGCCATTTGGCCCTTTGAGCCTGCACCGCCATTCATTATGATCATGGCTGATCATCCAACTCAGAACCCCGCCCCAGCCTTCCCTCCATACCCCCTGACCCCCGTAGCCACAAGGGCCATATCTAACTCCCTCTTAAATATAGCCAATGAACTGGCCTCAACTGTTTCCTGTGGCAGAGAATTCCACAGATTCACCACTCTCTGTGTGAAGAAGTTTTTCCTAATCTCGGTCCTAAAAGGCTTCCCCTCTATCCTCAAACTGTGGCCCCTTGTTCTGGACTTCCCCAACATCGGGAATAATCTTCCTGCATCTAGCCTGTCCAATCCCTTAAGGATCTTATACGTTTCAATCAGATCCCCCCTCAATCTTCTAAATTCCAACGAGTACAAGCCCAGTTCATCCAGTCTTTCTTCATATGAAAGTCCTGCCATCCCAGGAATCAATCTGGTGAACCTTCTTTGTACTCCCTCTATGGCAAAGATGTCTTTCCTCAGATTAGGGGACCAAAACTGCACACAATACTCCAGGTGTGGTCTCACCAAGGCCTTGTACAACTGCAGTAGTACCTCCCTGCTCCTGTACTCGAATCCTCTCGCTATAAATGCCAGCATACCATTCGCCTTTTTCACCGCCTGCTGTACCTGCATGCCCACTTTCAATGACTGGTGTATAATGACACCCAGGTCTCGTTGCACCTCCCCTTTTCCTAATCGGCCACCATTCAGATAATAATCTGTTTTCCTATTTTTGCCACCAAAGTGGATAACTTCACATTTATCCACATTAAATTGCATCTGCCATGAACTTGCCCACTCACCCAACCTATCCAAGTCACCCTGCATCCTCTTAGCATCCTCCTCACAGCTAACACTACCACCCAGCTTCGTGTCATCCGCAAACTTGGAGATGCTGCATTTAATTCCCTCATCCAAGTCATTAATATAGATTGTAAACAACTGGGGTCCCAGCACTGAGCCTTGCGGTACCCCACTAGTCACCGCCTGCCATTCTGAAAAGGTCCCGTTTATTCCCACTCTTTGCTTCCTGTCTGCTAACCAATTCTCCACCCACACCAATACCTTAACCCCAATACCGTGTGCTTTAAGTTTGCACACTAATCTTCTGTGTGGGACCTTGTCAAAAGCCTTTTGAAAATCCAAATATACCACATCCACTGGTTCTCCCCTATCCACTCTACTAGTTACATCCTCAAAAAATTCTATGAGATTCGTCAGACATGATTTTCCTTTCACAAATCCATGCTGACTTTGTCCGATGATTTCACCGCTTTCCAAGTGTGCTGTGGGATTCTGACTCAATGGCATTCAATCTTAATTTCACAGATGGTAGCTTCATCACAATGGGTTCTCGGCCAAGCACTTAAGCTAGAAGTCTAAATCTCTTGTTCCCCTCCTACAAAGCAGGATTATTTTTGCAACTTCACAGGACTCCAGACAAAGACAGGCAACTTCTCTCTCCATCCCAAGATTCACAATCAGGGCTGCTCTGGTAGACCCAAACTTCCAGCTAATTTTTGGCCACAGAACAGATTTGTTGCCATTGTCACAGCAGCACCATTTCATCTGATTCTGCTATTCCTATTTATACTAGTTCTAGATTCACCTTAATATGTCCTATTATTATTATTCTTTTTTTGCCACCATCATCTCTTTGCATTTTATGTCTGCTGTTATCCGTAGGGCCTCCACTTCATTCTTTCCTTTTCCCAAACACAATGCCAATTTTTCCTGCATCTTAAAGCTCTTTTATCTCTTTCGTTCTGACGGTAAGTCAGTGATCTGACGGGCTGGGCAGAAGTGGATTGGATAGACCCGCTATCTGAATTAACCATTCATGGTAGCATAGCTGTTAGTGTAAAGGTATTACAGTGTCAGCAACTCAGTGTCTGCTGTTCTTTGTAAGGAGTTTGTATGTTTATCTTGTGGCTGCATGGGTTTCCTACCATATTCCAAATACATAGGGATTAGTAGGTTAATTGGCCACTTGGGCGGCATGTTACCTTGCTTTTTCCAGAAACAAATAAAATTAATGATCCCTGCCTGCATCTACAGGGGCTGGAGATGGAGGGCCTAGTGAGCTGAAACTCTGGACCAGGACATACCCAGTGAATAAGGCCAGCACCTTGGAAACGAATCATAGTAAGGTCTCAGTGGTGAGTTACCCCAGGCAGGCATTTTGCTGAGGCTAGGCCCCAGAATATTCCCGATAGCTATTGACAATATGCAAAACCACATGCTTTGGTAAATCCGGAACTACTCTGGGAGTAGATAAAAATTATTTCTCCTCCAAATCACAGTCAGATTCATTCAGCTCATTATTCCTGTTCCTGTCCCTTCTGATCATGCCGGACCTGCTCTGTATTTACAGAATTTGGTGTTTATATTTCCAATATCCATAGTACTTGGTAGTTATTAACAGGATTGGAATAAGCAGCCTCAAGTTTTCTCCATTTCCATAAATCTGTTCAATTTCCAGCTTAGACTTGTCATGATAGAACCCACTGCAGAGCGATATGTATTCCAATCGCACCTGCAAATGTTATTAGAAAGGATATTCCTTTGTTTTATTGTGTCATTTATATAACTGGTATACAGTCCCAGTTATACTCTAAATTTAATGTGCAGAACAGGACTCACTCTTATGGCCACTTGCTAATGCATTCTATAAACCAAATCATTCATAAATGCAAAAATCAAGTAATTCCGCACTAAAACTGCAAGTTATCAGTGGATCAAAATGCTGACATTTTGAATCCAGCAACTGGATCAATAGCAAAAATCTGAATGTTTTAACTTGTGCCTGACTTGTATTTCATCATCAATTGAAACAGTCCTTCAGCAGACCAGTTTCGATTTTCTAACAAGTATGTCTTTGCAATACAACACTGCAATTCTGCAGTCTGAAAAACGATTAAAATTTTTGAGACTTTTTAAAAATAAGGAGTAAAGTTTAAGGTCGATGGGAATAAATAGCATCAACGTTAGAAATCTAAAATCAAAATGGAAAATTCTGGAAACACTCAGCAGATCAGTCAGCATCTGAGAAAGGAGAACCAGAATTTCTCTTTCAGGCGCGAAAGCAGGGTAGCGGCTAGCGCAGCACTTTTATAACTCGGGGCGGAGTTTGGAATTTAGTTCCGACGTCGCCCTGTAAGGAATTTGTAAGTTCCTCCGTGAACACGTGGGTTTCCTCTGGGTACTCCGGTTTCCTCCTACATTCCAAAGGCGTACTGATTAATAAGTTAATTGGTTATTGTGATTCAGGTAGGGTTAAATAAGCAGGTTGCTGTGGCGTTCGGCTCGTTGGGGTAGAAGAGCTTATTCTACGCTGTATGTCTAAATAAAAAAATAAATAAATCTAAAACCCTTTTAACCAACTTCCTTTCCCCGTGTATTCCAAGCTAATTTGTCTTCTCGGATTCCCACTTCTGACAAGCGTTCTTCAAGCTGAAATGTAAACTGTCTTTCTCTCAGATGCAGCCTGACCTGATGAAAGTTTCGAGAATATTCTATTTTTATTTTCTTCTGAGTTCATGGCTGTGTGATTCTACCGCAAGCTTTTCCACTTTGACATTGGACACACTGGGCTTAATTTCGGAATATATAACCCTGGCAATTGCTTCCTAATGCGTCGAAAACCCAACATACTTAATAATGGAACACAACAGTTCTTCAAACATTGTATAATCAAACCTACAAAATAATTTGCCACGCAAATGACTTATTTTTCCTACTCCGTCCGTCCATATTTACATAAATTTCAAGGAAGATAAAATATAATCTAATGCAATGGCGTACTTCTCTGACGCTGGAGAATAACATAGGCAGGGAGAATCATTTTCCGTCTGAAATGCTCAACCTCTGGAATATTTAGAGAGAAAAAAAATGATACTTACTAGAACGTACTGAGTACAAACATCTTCGGAGTTGAGGCAGACCATTTTGCAGGTCGTAACCCGAGAGTATGAATCTCAGTATATTTATCAACGGGCACACCAGGCTCGTTCAGGTTTAAGCATCAGCGTTTTGTTTTGGCTGTTGGTGAAGGAGGTGAAAGACAGGTGCCTCCACGTTCACTTCACTCACACAGACGCACGGTTGGAGGGATTTGATAACATAGGGAGGATCGCAACTTCTGCGCAACACTAAAATAAAACACTGAAAATAAAGCCCAGACACAAGTAAAGGCGCTGACGTTTAGATATCTTCATCCATCTCGTCAAAAACAAAGGTTGTTTACCGTTTTTATATTATGAAGTTCTTCCCAAGGAAATCAACAGTCGGGAGCGAGGAGGGGTGATCATAAACCACTTGCCTTTTAGATGAGGAAACCCGTCGTCTTATCGGAAAGGTGGTGAATTCCTGATCTCGGGCGAGAGATCACCGGTGGAAAACAGCAAAACGGAATCCCGCACGGTTTCAATTCAAATAAAGTCTTTTTAAAAAATGGGCAAATTAGCTAGAGGAGAACTGGCAGCCAAGCAGAGTGTGCGGGAGGGTTTTGGTGAGGCGGAGGGTGCGGGAGAATCGAGCTTGGTGCGGTCGGACGACGAGGGAAAAGGTGTGGGGGTCAGTCCAGCGAGGAGTCAAGTTGCGGGAGGACGGTGCCGGCTCGGGACTGGGCTGCTATCAGACAGCCTCGGGCGTCAGGCGGCAGTGAGCGAGCGAACCACGGCCGCTTCCTCCTCACGGCAAAATCTCCAGCCTCCTGCTGAGCGGAATCGGGCTGGAAGCAACCGCGGGGCTTTGCGTACGTCAGGAGCTGAGCAGGGGAAGGCTGAGAGGCGGGCTGTCAAGATGGTTTAACCCAAAATAGCATCTCTTCCTCAGGCACTGCTGCTGCCCAAACAACCTGGCTATCCTGTCAGTCAGATTACTTCGGCGAATTGCTTTGCAATGTGTGGATTATATAATTAATTTTCTTTCCTAAATCCAATAAAACTGCCATTAGTCGATCTCCCCATCTGAGTTTTGAAATCACGTGCACAGTTTTGTTGATGGGCATACCCAGTATCTTTTGACACCTGCTTACACCCGGTGGAAAGTTGCCAAGAAGGTGCGAGCGCCCAAGACGCGCCCAAATTCAGAAAGTGGGAAACTGACCAGAAAATATTACAAACGCCCGTCTGTGGAGAAAGGTGTGTGTGTGTGTGTGTGTGTGAGCGAGCGAGCGGCTGGATTATTTGGATTATTGCATAGTTCCTTTTTCGTTGTCAGGTTCACTATGGACCTCAGCCAGTGCCGGAACCTTTCCTCTCTCCTCTTCATCGTTGTTCTAAGGAAAACTTAATATAGACGTCCATCGAAGTCAGATAGGTAACCTGACGAAAGGCGGTCCAATAGTTCATCTGTTTTAACATGTGGTTAGGATGGAGAATATGAATTGAACGTAAGTGCTCCACAACAACTGCACCATCACCGACTCTTCAGCTCCTGTCCTACCACACAGACCAAGGAAAGCATTCCCATTATTCTCTCCTTTCATCCCACCGGCCTCCACATTGGTTCAAGCTGACAGGAAGGTGACATTAAGTCAAATAACAATGTGTTACAACAGTGATGTGCAGAAGAGCATCTCTGATGAATAGTTAATTCTGGAGCATGGGTCCTACAACATCAGTCCAACCACATCTACCTGAAAACGTCAGACTTGCCTGGGTATATTCTATTCACAAAAAAAGGACAAATTCATTCTGGCTAATTACCACTCAATCAATTTGCTCTGGATTATTGGCAGAGCCAAGGAAGCTATTTTCAAACAGAACTTATTTCCCCAATGACCCGCTTCCAATGTCTTGTTTGGATTTTGTCAGGACCATTGGATCCAAGCTTCCTCACAGCCCCAATCCAAATATGGAATTAAGAGCTGAATTCTAGATTTGAGATTAGAGCCACTGCCCTAGACGTCAAGGAAACAAGGCAGCATCAAGGAGCCTTGATGTACCGTGACTGTAACTGAAGTCAGTGGGCATCAACAGGAAAGCAATCCCAAAGTTTGTCTACCTCTCACCAAGTTGGCTATCTGAATCCAAAAAGGTAAATTTATATAAAATTACCTTGGAGCAAGGATGGGAGAGGAGAAATAAAACTCTAGGTACATGCTGACGTCCATCATAGATCTCACAACCCAGAAGAGATTAATTTATTCCAATAATTTATTCCAATACTTCTCACTCCCGTCTACCACAAAGAAAGACAATGGCAGCAGACAGATGGAAATGTATACCTGCAGGTCCCACTCCAAACCACAAAATATCCTGACCGGGAAATTTAGTGCTGGTCCTTCATTGTCAATAGTTTAAATTCTGGAGCTTCCTCTTCAACTCATCGTAGGACTACTTTCACCAGACTTACTGAGTGATTCAATAAGGCTCTTGATTTTCACCTTCTTATGCAATATTAGGGGTGGACAATGAAAGTTGGTCTTGTCAGAGACACCTTTATCCTAGAATTTTAAAAACTCCAAAGGTCAGGGAAAATGGATAATTAAATGAAATTAAGGCACAGAACTGGAAAGGAAAATAGAATTAATAGCTGGAGAAAAGAATCAAGAAAGATGGGCAAGTGAAAATGTAAGGAATTAAAACCCTCTGGGAACAATTGCTTTCTTACAGGAGTTGTTTTTTTCTATAATTGAAGGCTGTGTCCCATAGGAAGAGAATAAAGAGCATTGTGATTTACCTTTGATTTTATTTTTATTTCAGTGACAGTGTTCCATCACCGACTCTTCTGCTCTCAGCCTCTGTCCTACCACACAGACCAAGGAAAGCATTCCCATTATTCTCTCCTTTCATCCCACCAGCCTCCACATGCAACCTTCACATTGGTTCAAGCTGACAGGAAGGTGACATTAAGTCAAATAACAACGTGTTACAACAGTGGAGTGCAGAAGGGCATCTCTGAACCGACACACATTGAACCTTGAAGTGGATGGGCTACAGCAGCAGAAGACCACAAACATATACTCAGTGGCCACTTTATAAGGTATCAGAATCAGTTTTATTATCACTGGTATATATGTTGTGAAATTTGTTAACTGAGCAGCAGCAGTTCAATGCAATGCATAACATAGAAAAAAATAAAGAAGTAAATCAATTACTGTATATGTATATTGAATAAATTAAAAATCATGCAAAACACAGAAATAATATATATTTAAAAAGTGAGGTAGTGTTTAAGGGTTCAATGTCCATTTAGGAATTGGATGGCAGAGGGGAAGAAGCTGTTCTTGAATCGCTGAGTGTGTGCCTTCAGGCTTCTGTATCTCCTACCTGATGGTAACAGAGAGAAAAGGGCATGTCCTGGGTGCCGGAGGACCTTAATAATGGACGTTATCTCTCTGAGACACTGCTCCTGGAAGAAGTCCTGAGTACTTCATAGGCAAGTACCCAAGATGGAGCTGACTAAATTTACAACCCTCTGCAGCTTCTTTTGGTCCTGTGCAGTAGCGCCCCCCTCCCCCATACCAAACAGTGATCCAGCCTGTCAGAATACCCTCCATGATACATCTATAGAGGTTTTTGATCTCTTCAGACTCCTAATGAAGTATAGTCACTGTCTTGCCTTCTATATAACTGCATCGATATGTTGAGACCAGGTTAGATCCTCAGAGATCTTGACACCCAAGAACTTGAAACTGCTCACTTTCTCCACTTCTGATCCCTCTATGAGGATTGGTATGTGTTCCTTCATCTTGCCCTTCCTGAAGTCCACAATCAGCTCTTTCGACTTACTGATGTTGAGTGCCAGGTTGTTGCTGTGACACCATTCCACTAGTTGGTATATCTCACTCCTGCACACCCTCTCGTCACCATCTGAGATTCTACCAACAATGGTTGTACCATCAGCAAATTTCTAGATGGTATTTGAGCTATGCCTAGCCACACAGTCATGGATATAGAGAGAGTATAGCAGTGGGCTAAGCACACAGCCCTGAGGTGTGCCAGTGTTGATCGTCAGTGAGGAGGAGGTGTTACCACCAATCCACACAGATTGTGGTCTTCTGGTTAGAAAGTTGAGGATCCAATTGCAGAGGGAGGTACAGAGGACAAGGTTCTGTAATTTCTCAATCAGGATTGTGAGAATGATGGTATTAAATGCAGAGTTATGGTCAATGAACAGCATCCTGACATAGGTGTTCGTGATATCCAGGTGGTCTAAAGCCGTGTGAAGAGCCATTGAGATTGCATCTGCCGTTGACCTATTGTGGTGATAGGCAAATTGCAATGGGTCCAGGTCCTTGCTGAGGCATGAGTTCAGTTTAGTCATCACCAACCTCTCAAAGCATTTCATCACCGTAGATATGAGTGCTACAGGATGATACTTATTAAGGCAGCTCACATTATTCTTCTTAGGTACTGGTATAATTGTTGCCTTTTTGAAGCAAGTGGGAACTTCCACCCGTAGTAGTGATTGAAAATATCCTTGAATACTCCCACTAGTAGGTTGGCACAGGTTTTCAGAGCCTTGCCAGGTACTCCATCGGGACCTTCTGCCTTGTGAGGGTTCACTCTCATAGAACATAGAACATAGAACATAGAATAGAGGTACAGCACAGTACAGGCCCTTCGGCCCACAATGTTGTGCCGACCCTCAAACCCTGCCTCCCATATAACTCCCCACCTTCAATTCCTCCATATACCTGTCTAGTAGTCTCTTAAACTTCATGAGTGTATCTGCCTCCACCACTGACTCAGGCAGTGCATTCCACGCACCAACCATTCTCTGAGTAAAAAACCTTCCTCTAATATCCCCCTTGAACTTCCCACCCCTTACCTTAAAGCCATGTCCTCTTGTATCGAGCAGTGGTGCCCTGGGGAAGAGGCGCTGGCTATCCACTCTATCTATTCCTCTTATTATCTTGTACACCTCTATCGTGTCTCCTCTCATCCTCCTTCTTTCCAAAGAGTAAAGCCCTAGCTCCCTTAATCTCTGATCATAATCCATACTCTCTAAACCAGGCAGCATCCTGGTAAATCTCCTCTGTACCCTTTCCAGTGCTTCCACATCCTTCCTATAGTGAGGCAACCAGAACTGGACACAGTAAAGGCCCTCTTTAAAGACAGCCTAACATCGGCCTCTTAGACAGAGATCACAGGGTCATCAGGCTACTAAGTGTAAGTACTTTTATTATAAATTTATATTGAATGTTGTATATTCCTCTAGACACCAACAAAATCAACAAACTTATTCGTAAGGCCAGTGATGTTGTGGGGATGGAACTGGTCTCTCTCACGGTGGTGTCTGAAAAGAGGATGCTGTCTAAGTTGCATGCCATCTTGGTCAATGTCTCCCATCCAGCACATAATGTACTGGGTGGGCACAGGAGTACATTCAGCCAGAGACTCATTCCTCCAAGATGCAACACAGAGCGTCATAGGAAGTCATTCCTGCCTGTGGCCATCAAACTTCACAACTCCTCCCTTGGAGGGTCAGAAACCCTGTGCCGATAGGCTGGTCCTGGATTTATTTCATAATTTACTGGCAAAATTTACATATTACTATTTAACTATTTATGTTTCTATTACTATTTATTATTTATGGTGCAACTGTAACGAAAACCAATTTCCCCCTGGGATCAATAAAGTATGACTATGACTATGACTATGAACTATGCACATTACAATCCTCAGATGTCAACAGTGAATGCAGCAATTTCAGAAAGTGACTCTCTGCTAGAACTGACCAGTTCTGGTGAACAGTTAACAATTTGAAACATTAAACCTACCTGTTCATTCCACAAATGCTGTTTGACCTACTGAAGACATTTAGCATTCTGTTTTTATTTCAGATTTCTAGAATTTGTGTGTTTTGTTTTTCTGGTGTTTTTGTATTTCACAGTGATAGCATTTTTCTCTTTCCCTCTTTTGTTTTCATTCATCTTCTTTTGACATATTAGTAGAAGCTGAGTTTTACAATCTATTATCTACAATTTACAAGACTTCACCAAACCTGGCACACCCATCATGTTTGACATTGAGATCTATCCTAGCAAAGGCATTCTCTTTCTTTTCTCCATACCTCTTATTTCTCTACGATTTCAAACAGGCAGCTTTATACCTTTTCTCAGTTTCGTGAAAAGTCATTGACTTGAAATATTAACTGTCAATCTAAAATGATACCTGAGCTACAATTTCAAGCATTCTTTTTTATTATTAATGTAATATATCCAGCTCCAAAGTCCACATTTTAAATTCCATGCTGTTTGCGTTCATTATCAATGTTCTTCGTAAATTACATGAAATGATTATTGTTCATAGACAAAGTTATACAACTGGATTATAGGAGAATAGAAGTTGTGGTTTGGGTACTGGCAGGTGAAGGGGAATAGTAAGTATACACAAAACTGCAAAAAAGTTACTGAATTTCTCTCCAATATAATAAGAATAAGAAGTATGATTAGGAGATGAATTGAGACTTAGATTAGATTATGTGGACACGTAGTCCTCTTTTTATTGTCATTTAGTAATGCAGGCATTAAGAAATGATACAATGTTTTTCCAGAATGATATCACGAAAACACATGACAAACCGACTTAAAAACTAACAAAAACCACATAATTATAACATATAGTTACAACAGTGCAAAGCAATACCGTAAGTTGATAAGAACAGACCATGGCACGGTAAAGTCTCAAAGTCTCTCGAAAGTCCCATCATCTCACGCAGACGGTAAATCTCCAGCACCGCCAACTTGCCGATGCAGCATCCTGGAAACATACGACAACAGTCTGACTCTGAGTCTGTCCAAAAACTCCGAGCCTCCGACCACCTCTCCGACACCGAGAACCATCTCTGCTGAGCGCTTCGACCCCGGCCCCGGCAACAAGCAATAGGCAAAGCCGAGGATTTAGGGCCTTCATCTCCGGAGATTCTCGATCGCACAGTAGCAGCAGCAGTGAAGCAGGCATTTCAGAAGTTATTCCAGGTGTTCCTCTGTACTCTCATGGTTGTCTCCATCAAATCCGGATTGTGCACGGCCCCCCTAGTTACACATACGATATTCATGAAGATATCTGGGTGAGAATTGAAAGATGTAAGAATAAAGGAATAATATTGAGCGTGTGACGAGGTCCTGAATTACCCCTATGAACTGTGCTCGTTTACCCCTATTAACTGTGCTTTTGAAAAGAGAGAGAGAGAGAGAGTTATTTAACACCAACAGCTTGTTTTTAAAAGAGAGAGAGAGAGAGACGAAGACTAACTGTTGGACTGTCACTTTAAGGCATGAGAAAGAACTGGTTAACTTTTGGATTTCTGCTGAGTTGGAGACAGCACCGAGCAGCTCGTAAGTTGCTATGGTGACCGAAAGCGGTGTTATTTGATGGACAATTGATGTTATGATTTTTCGGCTACTTCTTCAAGGATATTTGCCTGCTTGTACATTTCTTACAGAGACAAAGGAAGGAGGAGATATTTGGGTGACAGTTGATGCTCAGCACGGGAAGATAAAATAGAATGTCAGATGATAGACCTCAGACACATGTTTTGGACACTGAATGAGCTTTGTTGTGCCCGCAGAAAAAGTGCGTTTTTGGAGGATCGATCAGGCAGATCGATCAGTGGCTCTTGCAGTGAAAAGAAAAGGCAGTGACCAGTGAGGAGTTGTCCATGTGTCCACCCTTGCCTGGGTGATAGCTCCACCACAGAAAACTGGTCCCCTTTGTTGTGGTCACTGCTGGTGACTTTTAAAGGATTTCGGAGGACAACGAGAAGATTGACGGTGCCAGCTCACCTGAAGACTCAAATCTCTCCCTCTCTCTCTCTCCATCACTACTCAACTCAATACCACAAACTGAACTGAACTTTACTCATCATTGTAAGACTGTATCTTTTTACCCCTAGACTTAAAGAAGCTTGGTTTTTCACATATATTTCCACACTTACTGATTTACTTACTTATATATAATCATTGCTAACCTGTTTGATTTATCTACATTTATATTACTGTATTGCATAGTTACTAATAAATATTATTAGTTAATAGCAATACTGGACTCCGAAGTGTTTTCTATTTCTGCTGGTTCTTTATTCCCATTACGGGGTACATGACAGGTGTATGTTATATACTCCCTAATGCTGATAGTGATTTTAATAAACAACTCTATCAGAATATTAGAAAAGCAAGTTCTGAGGGTAATGTTATAGTTATAGGTGACTTTAATTTCCCAAATATTGAGCAGGAGAACCCAATGTCTATTGGATTACAGGAAAGTGAATTCATTTAGTTATTGAGTGATTGTTTTTTGACTCAGTATATAAATACACCAACAAGAGGAGAGGCCTGTCTAGATCTGATATTCTGGAACAATCAGGATAGAATTTTGAGTATGGAAGGGGTTGAACCTTTAGGAACAAGCGATCACAACATTGTTAGTCTTGAAGTTTTTTTGGGAGAGCATATCAGTAAAAACCAAAGCCGTTAGATTGAATTTCAGAATAGCAAAGCGTGTGCAGATGCAACAAAGACTTCAGAAGGTAAACTGGAAGGAATTGCCTGATGTTGAGTCAGTTGAGGAACAATGGGGTTAATTCATGCAGTGCAGGAAATGTTCATAACCAAGTTCGGAAGAAGCAATAAAAATAATATATCAACCATATGGATGAATAAGGATATACATAAAATTATTGAATAACAGACAGCTAAATAAAGAACACAGGAAAACATAGTAATGATGTTAATCATAGGGCACTTGAAAATATGAGAGCTAAAGTCAAGGGGGAATTTCGGATTGCCAAAAGGCAGATTGAGAAGAATATTGTAGATGATGCTAAGATTGACCCCAAGAGAGTTTTTCAATATTTTAGTAATAAAAGAAAAGCCAAGGAGGAAGTTAAGTGCATTAGAAATAATAATGGGGTGATAAATATGCAGGGAAGGACATAGCAGATACTCTTAACTCATATTTTGCTAAAGGATTCACTGGCAAAGATGTTAGCAATATGTCAATAAGTGCAGAGAAAAATAAGGTTGTTTTAAGTGACTTAGAGATCTCAGAAAGTGAGGTCCTGCTTCAGCTGAAAAGGTTGAAAATTAATATATTTCCAGGTCCAGACAACATACAGGTGGAGACTGGTTGAAGGGAGATTTCAGACTAACATCAGGAAGCATTTCTTTACACAGTGACTTGTGGACATATGAAACAAAAGACTTAGCTGTGTAGTTGAGGGTTGTACTTTAGAGACGTTCAGATCTAATCTTGATAGTTATTTCAACACACCATGTGAATAAGAATTTGGCAAGCAAGCTTTGTTGGGTCAAATGGCCTGTCCTTGTCAAAAACATTCTAATGTTTTTTTTTAATATCACTGACATATGTTGTGAAATCTGTTTAGTGGCAGCAGAGTATTACAATATATAATAATAAGTAAATCTATAAATTTCAATAAGAAATATGTATAAAAATAAATTAAATGGTAGTGCAAAATGAAAGCAAGAGATAGAGATGTCAGTACCTCCAGCTGAACTCTGTCTTTTTGTGCGATTCCCCCTAGCTGTCAGTCTGTGGTTTGTATTTCCACGTGCTCCTGTCCCCACTCCTGCTCTACTCTGGTCCCTGTATTACTGAGTACTCTGTCTCTCATCTGTTTCTCATTATTACCTTTATTGCTGCCACCTGTGTCTCATTGTGCTCCACCTATCATCTGCCTCTCTGTTTATTGCTCAGTGTATTTTAGTCCTGTGTTTTCAGCTGTTTGTTGCTAGATTGTGCTAGTGAATTTTCCTGGGCCTTTCCAGCATTTGTGTCTCTCTGTCTGTCAATCGACTCTGCCTGTTTCCTGATTCTGGTTTTTTGGATTTCTCTGGTTGTCTTGATCTCTGCCTGAACTTTGATGCTGACTTCATTTGCACCTTGGGATTGTACTCTGTCTGTCTGAATATTGACTCTGCCTGTTTCCTGATTTTAGGTATCTCTGGATGTTTTGATCTCTGCCTGAATTTTGACGCTGGCTTTGTTTGCACCTTGGAATTTGTTACTTAATTAATAGCACTGTGTGCACAGTACTAGGTCTGTGATTAGATCCCTGCTCCAGTGTCCTGACAAGAAGAAAAAATACTGAGGTAGTGTTCATGGGTTCATTGTCCATTCAGAAATCTGATGGCAGAGGGGAAGAAGTTGTTCCTGAATTGTTGAGTGTGTCTTCAGACTCCTGTACCTCCTCCTTGATGGTAGCAATGAGAAGAGAGCATGTCCTGAGTCATAGGAGTCCTTAATGATGGACACTGCCTTTTTGATGTATTACCTTTTGATGGTGGGAAGGCTGGTACGCATGATGAAACTGGCTGAGCTTACACTGACTGCAGCTTTTACCGATCCCGTGCAGAGGCTCCTCCATACCAGATGGTGATGCAACCAGTTAGAATGCTCTCCATTAGACATCTGTAGAAATTTGCGAGAGTAAATCTCTTCAAACTCCTGATGAAATATAGCCACTGTCATGCTTGCTTTAAAATTGCATTGATATTTTGGGCCCAGGATAGATCTTTAGATGTTGATGCCTAATAACTTGTAACTGCTGACTGTTTCCACTCCTGATTTGTTGATGAAGGCTGGTGTGTTTTCCCTCAACTTCCTGTTCCTGAAGTCCACAATCAAGTCCTTGGTCTTACGGGCATTGAGTGTAAGGTTGGTGTTGTGACACCACTCAACCAGCTTCTTTAAGTGTCTCATCTTCTAATTTAATAATAGTAATAGATTATTTATAGAGTACTTCTCATACGAGTGATGTAGTTCAAAGTGCTTTACAATGCGATAAAGTACAAACATAAAAATAAGACAAAGATGTGAGTTAAATGCAAGGTTAAGTAAATAGGTTTTGAGATGCCATTTTATAAAAGCCAGGACCAACAGATTCCAGGACAGCTGCTTCCACCAGGCCATCAGACTGATTAACTTGTGCTAATTTGAGTGTATTTCTATGTTACATTGACTGTTCTATTTATTATAAATTACTATGATTGCACATTTTGACAGGTAATGCAAAGATTTTTACTCGTATGTGAAGAATGTAAGAAATAAAGTCAATTCAAATTAAAAGTGTCAACTGAGTGTGCATCCCTTATAGTATTAGGTATTACATTCCACAGTTTTGGAGTGTAGTTAATAAAAGCTGATCTTCCAATTTTCTTTTGAGGGAGATTATTTAAATTTAGGACACTGGTGGAAGAGGACCTGTGAGTTCAGGCAGGATTATAAAGCAATAGTGATTCTGTATATACTCCTGTCCCAGACCATTAAGAGCTATGAAAACAAGTAAGAGAACTTTAATATCAATTCTAAAAGATACACAAAGCCAGTGCAGAATAATTAGGATGGGAGTGATATGTTCCTTCCATCTAGTTTTTGAGAAAAGTCTAGCACCAGCATCTGAATGAGTTGCAATTTGTCAATAGTTTGCATTGGAAGGTCAGTGTGCAGTGCATTAGTAACCTAATCGATTATAAAGGTGTGAATTAGTTTTTGCATAATTATGTGACAGAGATGGATGTACCTATGCAATATTTCTTTCATGTTGAAATGCTGCTCTGATCACTTCGTGGGATTTAAAATCCAAATCTGAATCAAGAATAACACCCAGGCTTCTTAATTCTGATTTTACAATGGGAGTCCAGTTCTCAGGTTTATCAAGAAGTTTATCTCATGAGTGCAATGCTTGAAGAGCATAAGTAGAGTGCAGAGCTGTAACAGCAAGGGAAACTGTCCCTGAATACCTTGAAGGCAAGAAAGTTCTTCCAAACTTGACCATAATCTGAACCAGCTCTGTTATGGTACTGCAGCTCCCCAGTTCTCACCAACCATACTGTCTATGTGTATGAATATACTCTTTCAACCTATGCCAGACTAACTCACATTTGAGTACTCCTATTTGTGAACTATTCTGTTATTTGTCTCAGTTGTCCTTGTTCTCTAATACTTCAGTTAGGTCTGTAACTCCAACTAACCCAGGTTAAGTTGTCTGTAAAGTATACATTGTCCTTCCCCCATAGACGCTAGACTTCAAAGTTCAAAGTAAATTTATTGTCCAAGTACACTTATGCCACCATGTACAACCCTGAGATTCATTTTCCTGTGGGCATACTCAATAGATCTATAATGGAATAATAACCATAAGAGTCCATGAAAGACTGCACCAGCTTGGTTGTTCAAGCAGGGTGCAAAAGATGATGAACTGTGCAAATACAAAAGGAAGTAAATAGTAATAGATAAATAAGCAATAAATATCAAGAACAGGAGATGAAGAGTCCTTGAAAATGAGTCTACAGGTTGTTGGAATATTTCAATGATAGGCAAGTGAAGTTATCCCCTCTGGTTCAAGAGCCTGCTGGTTGAGGGGTGATAACTGTTCCTGTACCTGGTGGTGTGGGTCCTGGGGCTCCTGTACTTCCTTCCTGATGGCAGCAGCAAGAAGAGAGCGTGACCTGAGTGGTGGGTGACCCTGATAACTGAGTCTACCTCCCTGTGACAACGCTTTCTATAGATGTGGAGTTGTGGGGGGGAGAAAAAAAACTTTCAACAGGTAGCCGTTGCGCCATAGCTGCTGCCTTTGTCCCACAGAATGTAAGGCCTTCTCACCTACTCTGTTTTCCAGCCAGGTAGCAAGCATTTCATTATACTATTAGTATGTTCCACTGTGAAGCCTGGAAATGATGTGTTGTCTGAAAGAGCAGAATTGATACAACAGGAAGAACCTGGTTTCACTACATTAGATTAGATTATGAGGACACTCAGTCCTCATTTATAGGCACTTAGGAATGCATGCATTAAAAAATGTTATAATGTTCTGCCAGAAAGACGTCACAGAAACACAGGCCAAACCAAGACTAAAACTGACAAAACCATATAATTATAACATATAGTTACAACAGTACAAAGCAATACTGTAATTTGATAAAGAGCAGACCATGGGCACGGTTAAAAAAAGTCTCGAAGTCCTGATAGCCCCATCATCTCACGCAGACGGTGGAAGGGAGAAACTCTCCCTGCCATGAACCTCCAAGTGCCGCAAACTTGCCGATGCACTGGAAGCACCCGACTGCAGCTGACTCTGAGTCCGTCCGAAAACTTCGAGCCTCCGACACCGAGCACCATCTCTGCCGAGTGCTTTGACCCTACCCCGGCCACTGAGCAACAAGCAAAGCCGAGGCCTTGGGGCCTTCCCCTCTGGAGCCTTTGGATCACACAGTAGCAGCGGCAGCGAAACAGGCATTTTAGAAGTTTCACAGATGTTCCCCTGTGCTCTCACGTCCGTCTCCATCAAATCAGGATTGTGCACGGCACCCTACTTGACAGATAAAAGATATCATTCACTGCAGTGGCCACTGTAAGCTGCGTCACGCCAACATCTTCTCCCCATGGTTAAGACTCCCCATCTCTTACATCTCCTCCATTATCCCCAAAGTCTTGAGGTCCATTGTTGGATATAGTGTTCCACAGGGTAGAATTTTTTTATTCCTTGAAGTATGAATTTGATAGATGTGGGGTGGTCTAAGTATATGCTATAATAAAGTCAAATTTGAGCCTATTGTAATATGCGCAAGTACATGCATGCACATGTGTGATGAAAAATTGTTGGTAATATCATAGAAAAATGGCATCTTGTAAGCAGCATTCACAAAAAGATATACATCAGTTCCTAATTAATAATTTAATTAAAAATGTAACCCTCTGGCTTGGCCAGCACATGTTCGTCTAGGGGAAAACAACTCCTGGCCCTGTCAAACTGACAAATCGCGTTTGTGTAGATGCTGCGTGATGTGTTGCCCGGTTACAAATCTGCATTGCAAAATATCAAACAGTACACCATATGCAATTAACTGATTGAACTTTATAAATCTTAAGCTGAATAAAGGGCTAGTAAAGAAAATAAAAAGAAAAAGGGCCCATTTACATACATGGAATTATGATGTAGTGGCCATTACAGAGACTTGGCTGGCACCAGGGCAGGAATGGATTCTCAATATTCCTGGATTTCAGTGCTTTAAAAGGGATAGGGAGGGTGGAAAAAGGGGAGGAGGGGTGGCATTACTGGTCAGGGATACTATTACAGCTACAGAAAGGGTGGGTAATGTAGCAGGATCCTCTTTTGAGTCAATATGGGTGGAAGTCAGGAACAGGAAGGGAGCAGTTACTCTATTGGGGTTATTCTATAGGCCCCCTGGTAGCAGCAGAGATACAGAGGAGCAGATTGGGAGGCAGATTTTGGAAAGGTGCAAAAATAGCAGGGTTGTTATCATGGGTGACTTTAACTTCCCTAATATTGATTGGCACCTGATTAGTTCCAAGGGTTTAGATGGGGCAGAGTTTGTTAAGTGTGTCCAGGGCGGATTCCTGTCACAGTATGTGGACAGGCCGACCAGGGGGAATGCCATACTAGATCTAGTACTAGGTAATGAACTGGGTTAGGTCACAGATCTCTCAGAGGGTGAGCATCTGGGGGACAGTGACCACTGGTCCCTGGCCTTTAGCATTATCATGGAAAAGGATAGAATCAGAGAGCACAGGAAAATTTTTAATTGGGGAAAGGCAAATTATGAGGCTATAAGGCTAGAACTTGCGGGAGTGAATTGGGATGATGTTTTTGCAGGGAAAAGTACTATGGACATGTGGTCGATGTTTAGAGATCTCTTGCGGGATGTTAGGGATAAATTTGTCCCGGTGAGGCAGATAAAGAATGGTAGGGTGAAGGAACCATGGGTGACAAGTGAGGTGAAAAATCTAGTCAGGTGGAAGAAGGCAGCATGCATGAGGTTTAGGAAGCAAGGATCAGATGGCTCTATTGAGGAATATAGGGAAGCAAGAAAGGAGCTTAAGAAGGGGCTGAGAAGAGCAAGAAGGGGGCATGAGAAGACCTTGGCAAGTAGGGTAAAGGAAAACCCCAAGGCATTCTTCAATTATGTGAAGAAAAAAAGGATGACAGGAGTGAAGGTAGGACCGATTAGAGATAAAGGTGGGAAGATGTGCCTGAAGGCTGTGGAAGTGAGCGAGGTCCTCAATGAATTCTTCTCTTCGGTATTCACCAATGAGAGGGAACTTGATGGTGAGGACAATATGAGTGAGGTTGATGTTCTGGAGCATGTTGATATTAAGGGAGAGGAGGTGTTGGAGTTGTTAAAATACATTAGGACAGATAAGTCCCCAGGGCCTGACGGAATATTCCCCAGGCTGCTCCACGAGGCGAGAGAAGAGATTGCTGAGCCTCTTGCTAGGATCTTTATGTCCTTGTTGTCCACGGGAATGGTACCAGAGGATTGGAGGGAGGCGAATGTTGTCCCCTTGTTCAAAAAAGGTAGTAGGGATAGTCCGGGTAATTATAGACTAGTGAGTCTTACGTCTGTGGTGGGAAGGCTGTTGGAAAAGATTCTTAGAGATAGGATCTATAGGCATTTAGAGAATCATGGTCTGATCAGGGACAGTCAGCATGGCTTTGTGAAGGGCAGATCGTGTCTAACAAGCCTGATAGAGTTCTTTGAGGAGGTGACCAGGCATATAGATGAGGATAGTGCAGTGGATGTGATCTATATGGATTTTAGTAAGGCATTTGACAAGGTTCCACACGGTAGGCTTAATCAGAAAGTTAGAAGGCATGGGATCCAGGGAAGTTTGGCCAGGTGGATTCAGAATTGGCTTGCCTGCAGAAGGCAGAGGGTGGTGGTGGAGGGAGTACATTCAGATTGGAGGATTGTGACTAGTGGTGTCCCACAAGGATCTGTTCTGGGACCTCTACTTTTCGTGATTTTTATTAACGACCTGGATGTGGGGGTAGAAGGGTGGGTTGGCAAGTTTGCAGATGACACAAAGGTTGGTGGTGTTGTAGATAGTGTAGAGGATTGTCAAAGATTGCAGAGAGACATTGATAGGATGCAGAAGTGGGCTGAGAAGTGGCAGATGGAGTTCAACCTGGAGAAATGTGAGGTGGTACACTTTGGAAGGTGGTACAAATTTGAAGAAATGAGAAAGGATCTAAAAAGCGTGGATTGGGACAGGTTGTTCTCTGGCAAAGATGTGATTGGTAGGTGGGAAGCCTTCAAAGGGGAAATTTTGAGAGTGCAGAGTTTGTATGTTCCTGTCAGGATTAAAGGCAAATTGAATAGGAATAAGGAACCTTGGTTCTCAAGGGATATTGCAACTCTGATAAGGAAGAAGAGGGAGTTGTATGAAATGTATAGGAAACAGGGGGTAAATCAGGCGCTTGAGGAGTATAAGAAGTGCAAGAAAATACTTAAGAAAGAAATCAGGAGGGCTAAAAGAAGATATGAGGTTGCCTTGGCAGTCAAAGTGAAGGATAATCCAAAGAGCTTTTACAAGTATATTAAGAGCAAAAGGATTGTAAGGGATAAAATTGGTCCTCTTGAAGATCAGAGTGGTCGGCTTTGTGCGAAACCAAAGGAAATGGGGGAGATCTTAAATGGGTTTTTTGTGTCTGTATTTACTAAGGAAGTTGGCATGAAATCTATGGAATTGAGGGAATCAAGTAGTGAGACCATGGAAACTGTACAGATTGAAAAGGAAGAGGTGCTTGCTGTCTTGAGGAAAATTAAAGCGGATAAATCCCCGGGACCTGACAGAGTGTTCCCTCAGACCTTGAAGGAGACTAGTGTTGAAATTGCGGGGGCCCTGGCAGACATATTTAAACTGTCGCTGTCTACGGGTGAAGTGCCGGAGGATTGGAGAGTGGCTCATGTTGTTCCGTTGTTTAAAAAAGGATCGAAAAGTAATCCGGGAAATTATAGGCCGGTGAGTTTAACGTCAGTAGTAGGTAAGTTATTGGAGGGAGTATTAAGAGACAGAATCTACAAGCATTTGGATAGACAGGGGCTTATTAGGGAGAGTCAACATGGCTTTGTGCGTGGTAGGTCATGTTTGACCAGTCTGTTGGAGTTTTTCGAGGAGGTTACCAGGAAAGTGGATGAAGGGAAGGCAGTGGATATTGTCTACATGGACTTCAGTAAGGCCTTTGACAAGGTCCCGCATGGGAGGTTAGTTAGGAAAATTCAGTCGCTAGATATACATGGAGAGGTGGTAAATTGGATTAGACATTGGCTTGATGGAAGAAGCCAGAGAGTGGTGGTAGAGAATTGCTTCTCTGAGTGGAGGCCTGTGACTAGTGGTGTGCCACAGGGATCAGTGCTGGGTCCATTGTTATTTGTCATCTATATCAATGATCTGGATGATAATGTGGTAAATTGGATCAGCAAGTTTGCTGATGATACAAAGATTGGAGGTGTAGTAGACAGTAGGGAAGGTTTTCAGAGTCTGCAGAGGGACTTGGACCAGCTGGAAAAATGGGCTGAAAAATGGCAGATGGAGTTTAATACTGACAAGTGTGAGGTATTGCACGTTGGAAGGACAAACCAACGTAGAACATACAGGATTAATGGTAAGGCACTGAGGAGTGCAGTGGAACAGAGGGATCTGGGAATACAGATACAAAATTCCCTAAAAGTAGCATCACAGGTAGATAGGGTTGTAAAGAGAGCTTTTGGTACATTGGCCTTTATTGAGTATAAGAGCTGGAATGTTATGATGAGGTTGTATAAGGCATTGGTGAGGCTGAATCTGGAGTATTGCGTTCAGTTTTGGTCACCAAATTACAGGAAGGATATAAATAAGGTTGAAAGAGTGCAGAGAGGGTTTACAAGGATGTTGCCGGGTCTTGAGAAACTCAGTTACAGAGAAAGGTTGAATAGGTTAGGACTTTATTCCCTGGAGCGTAGCAGAATGAGGGGAGATTTGATAGAGGTATATAAAATTATGATGGGTATAGATAGAGTGAATGCAAGCAGGCTTTTTCCACTGAAGCAAGGGGAGAAAAAAAACCAGAGGACATGGGTAAAGGGTGAGGGGGGAAAAGTTTAAAGGGAACATTAGGGGGGGCTCCTTCACACAGAGAGTGGTGGGAGTATGGAATGAGCTGCCAGACGAGGTGGTAAATGCGGGTTCTTTTTTAACATTTAAGAATAAATTGGACAGATACATGGATGGGAGGTGTATGGAGGGATATGGTCCGTGTGCAGGTCAGTGGGATTAGGCAGAAAATGGTTCGGCACAGCCAAGAAGGGCCAAAGGGCCTGTTTCTGTGCTGTAGTTTCTATGGTTCTCTGGTTCTATGGAAGGACATACTCCAAGGCAGAGTACAAAGTAAATGGCAGGATACTTGGTAGTGTGGAGGAGCAGAGGGATCTCGGGGTACATGTCCACAGATCCCTGAAAGTTGCCTCACAGGTGGATAGGGTAGTTAAGAAAGCTTATGGGGTGTTAGCTTTCATAAGTCGAGGGATAGAGTTTAAGAGTCGCGATGTAATGATGCAGCTCTATAAAACTCTGGTTAGGCCACACTTGGAGTACTGTGTCCAGTTCTGGTCACCTCACTATAGGAAGGATGTGGAAGCATTGGAAAGGGTACAGAGGAGATTTACCAGGATGCTGCCTGGTTTAGAAAGTATGCATTATGATCAGAGATTAAGGGAGCTAGGGCTTTACTCTTTGGAGAGAAGGAGGATGAGAGGAGACATGATAGAGGTGTACAAGATAATAAGAGGAATAGATAGAGTGGATGGCCAGCGCCTCTTCCCCAGGGCACCACTGCTCAATACAAGAGGACATGGCTTTAAGGTAAGGGGTGGGAAGTTCAAGGGGGATATTAGAGGAAGGTTTTTTACTCAGATAGTGGTTAGTGCATGGAATGCACTGCCTGAGTTAGTGGTGGAGGCAGATACACTAGTGAAGTTTAAGAGACTACTAGACAGGTATATGGAGGAATTTAAGGTGGGGGCTTATATGGGAGGCAGGGTTTGAGGGTCAGCACAACTGTGGGCCGAAGGGCCTGTACTGTGCTGTACTATTCTATGTTCTATTTAAGGAAAAAAGTCTATTGCGCATCATTGGAGCCTACTGATACGGCTATTCATCAACCATTGACCTCTTCTGAGCGTCACCAACCTCCAAGCTTAGCTGACCCTCGGACCCTTGTTCCTCAGTCCACTCTGTCTGGTGGTCTTCTGGCTTTCTCTGTTCGCGTACTTTCTCTCCATCGCTCCTCGACAAAAGACCGCAAAACACCTGGCTCCCAGCCACACAAGAAAGAACAACATTTCCCCCATTGGACAGTGCCAGGATTCCAAAGTCCCGTCATCTCTAGCCATAACCCAAACATTGCTGCTACAGAGAAACTATTACCTTAACAGTGGAACATTACACAGAAGCCATTACATTAGCCTTAGCAGTGAAACCTTACAGTGTGTTATAATGGTTAATTAACATAATTAATTGATAAATTAATCATAAATAAAATAAGGCTGAAACACGTTTCATTTGGCTGGATTTATGTATGGTTGAATAATAATTAAACTTGAATTTGATTTGATAAATTGTTCAGATTTTTTACAAAAACGCAATTAAAATGTGAAAAAGGTCTATTTTAGTGCAAGGTGGTTAATGTGGTCAGACTGTTGCAAAACTGTAGTAATTAATGTTTTTCTGGTTGGTTCAAGAACTGAGTGGTTGAAGGGAAGTAGCTATTCTTGAACATTGTGGTGTGGGACTTCAGGTTTCTGTACCTCCTGCCTGATAGTAGCTGTGAAAAAATGACAGGGCTCGGAGACCGTGGCGCTTTGATTATAAATGCTACCGTCTTGGGGAAGAGCCGCCTGTAAATACTTTCAATGATAGTATTTACATTGATGGTATTTACAGGATGAAATACTGTAAATATTTGATCAACACAAGGGATCTATTGTGCAAAGTGTTATAATGATTTTGCATTGAGTTCTTCTGAGATTTGCTTGCATTGAAATGAAAAGTGTAGTACAAAATGTGCATGCTATGAAATCATGCATATAATGCATGCAGCAGAAGAAACAATTTCTAACTGTGCCTTTACTTATATAGCCATGGAACTTATATAGATCATTTTAAGAATTTTTCATCTTAAAAAATAGTGTAACTAAAACCCTCTATCACCTCATGTACAACGTCTGCCCATTACTCTATCTGTAATTTTAACATGTACTCTTGTACTTGTTAGCATAGGTGAAAAGTGTTTTATTAATTTTATAAAGTACCCTCACTTTGATTGGTGAGTGTGAATAACAGCACTCTCCAACACAATTTACACTACAGAGCCAAATTGTAACTGGCATTAAATAATACAAAGCTATGTAAAAGTCTATTTAAAATAGTGAGCTACACTTAATTCCCAAATTCTGTGGTCTGAGATATTAATGTAAAATGACTGAATCAGCTATTTGTGGATTTAAATATTTCTGTGGGGAGCAGAATCAACAGAATAATTGAAGAGACTATTATTTATGACAGGAATAATACTGATCTTTCTATAAGCAATCTTTGAAAAACATCCTGAAAACATTGATCTTTGAATAGTGGAAAAAAGTACCAAGATACTAAATAAATATTTTGAGATAAAATAAAACACAACTAAATAAATTTTATTACATTTACAATTATTAATTAAATCACAATTTACTTCATAGAGAGACATTTAAAAAATCTCAACAGAGGTGTGAAACTCTAAGTTCAAAAAAATTATTATCAAAGTACATATATTTTACCATATACAACCTTGAGATTTGATTTTCTAGTAGCTTTGCACAGAAAAAAAATTCAATAGAATTTTATGAAAAGTTACACATGAACAGACTATGGCTGACAAACAAAGTGCAAAAGAAAACAAAGTGTGCAATTAAAAACAATGCTGAGAACATAAGTTGTAAAGAGTCCACAAAAGTGAGTTGTAGGTTGTTAATCGAGTTCAGAGGAATGGTGAATGAAGTTATCCACACTATTTCAGGAGCCTAATGGTTGTAGGATAATTACTAACTGTTCCTGAACCTGGTGGCGTAAGACATAAGGCTTCCGTTCCTCCTGCTCAAATGTAGTAATGAGAAGGGGATATGGTCTGGATTGTGGTGGTCTTTAATGATGGATGTGGCAGTGCTGCATGTAAATATACTTGGTGTGGAGAGCTGGTATTGTAGAGCCTTACCGTCATGTTACTGTGCAGAATACTAGAGCTGCCTGCAGTTTAGTGGAAGCTTTTCAAATAGTGCATCCCTGTTTCACAAGAAGGTGAAGAATATTTCCTTGAGAGAAAGGGATTTCCAGTGAAGAGTATGCAGGCTGTGTGTAGAATTGAATTGGCTGTTCGCTCAGAGAACTTGCTCTAATGTGCTTCCAGTGAAGCAGGGGTGCCTGTGTCTCCGATCTTCATGTTGGAATGCTTCATATGGGGAATGGCCAGCAGAAGACCTGTGGGACAAATCTGGCCCATGATGCTACACTGAATCCTTCCATTGTTGCCCACCTGTGTGCTCAGCAAACTTGCACTTCAGAGGATAACTTCCAACTTTAGCAGAGGCAAAGATGAATAAAAAAATGGCTGGGGTCTAAAATGTGCAGCCGATCTAACACAGTCATTTTCCTTCCCAAATTCCAAATCCAATTTAAGCAACTCTTACAGTCTGATCTGCAAATCCCTACTTATTTTTTTGACTTGGAGCAATTTGGTATCAATCAGGAAATGGGGGTGGCACGGCAGCGTGGCAGTTAGTGCCATTGCTTTGCAGCGCCGGTGATCACCAGTTGGGGATCAAATCCCACCGCGGTCTATCAGGAGTTGTGCATCTTTACATCCTGTCGTAACTGCGTAAGTTTCCTCCGAGTGCTCCACTTCTCTTTCACATTCCAAAGACATATGGTTAAGGTTAGTGTGTTGTGGCAAGCTATGCTTGCGCTGGAAGTGGGCAGCACTTGAGGATTGGCATAACGCAATCTGCAGACTGTGTGGGTCGTTCACGCAAATAACACATCTCACTGTATGTTTTGATGTTTTAAGGCTATAAGACCATAAGATATAGGAGCAGGATTAGGCCATCATGGCTGATCTATTTTCCCTCTCAGCCCCAATCTCCCCATATCTCTTCATGCCCTGACCAATCAACAATCTAATAACTTCCGCCTTAAATATACATAAAGACTTGGCCTCCACAGCTGTCTGTGTGGCAACGGATTCCATAGACTCACCACTCTTTAGCTAGAGAAATTCCTCCTGTTCTCCATTCTAAAAGGATGCCCCTCTATTCTGAGGCTGTGTGTCCTCTGGTCCTGGACTGTCCCATCATAGGAAACTTCCTCTCCACATTCTCTCTATCGAGACCTTTTAATATTTGATGGGTTTCAATGAAGTCACCCATTATTCTTCTGAATTCCAGTGAATACAGGCCCAGAGCAATCAAAAGCTCTTCATATGACAAGCCATTCAATCCTGGAATCATTTTTGTGAACCTCCTTCGAACCCTCTCCAGTGTCTGCATGTCTTTTCTAAGATAAGGGTTCTGATGTACAATGCAACAAATAAAGCTAATCTTTCTTTTTTAAAACCTTGATGTAGCTTAAGAAGATGAGAACAAAGTATGTTGTTAAAATCTAATTGAAGTTTACCACTCGTGAACTTCAGTTTTTTTTAGTTTCATGCATTGATCTTAATCATAAGTGAATGAGTTTCTTTACCATCTTATACCATTCATTCTGCACTTATGTTCTGAGTTGAATGCATGGGTATAGGAATGGGAGAGGTAAATAGAGGTCTTAATAAACTGGACAACAGAGGAAAGGTTGCGTGATTGGTTGAGTGGAAAACTGTGAGCAAACTGCAGACCAAAAGAAGCAGACAAGTGCAAATTACACAATGGAGGCAATCCCCGTGCTGTGAGCAGAATATAAACAGTGCGGCCTTCAAGACCAGAATTTGTAGTCGACGTGAGTTTCCAGGACCTTGGGGAGCGAATAAAGAAGACTGGAAGTGGGATGGTAATTAGAGATGGTGAATTGATGAAGGGTTTTGTTCATGATGGAGGAAGAAAAAAATGAGGCTATTAACAATGCTGATCAGAGATATATTAATTGTGTGATTACACATTGGTTGGACAGTGACTGAACTGCAAATGAATCTCAGGAGATTGATAGAGGGCAGGAGCAATGTGTCAAAGTGAGATGAGTCACTATTGATGAAATCATACCCAAAGACCATCTCCCATGATGAAGAGGAAATCTGAATTTATACTCCAATAAAAGAAATGAGAGAATGAAGTATAAAATCAATAGAAATAATTACTAAATGTGGGACTTGCTGAGCATTCCATTGTCTCCCGAGTGACAGTGAATCCTGTCATGTCAGTGGATGATGGAATTATTTTAATGTTCATGTTTAGCTCAAGGCAAATTTAAATAAAAAAACATACTTTAAGACCACTGACCTAAATTTTCCATTCACAGTTTAATGCCTTTTAACTATATTGTGGTCTGATAATTATATTTTAAATTCATTAATACAATTACTTGATGTTAAGTTACAATGATACATGAATGCATTTTCCAGTAAGTTATGGAAAACAATGTTCTTACCATTGATATATATCTATATACTCAATGTAAGATAACATTTAATAAAGTATCAATCCTAAATATTAAAAAAATGAAATAACCCTACTTTGGGAACATTGACTCAGTGTCACAAATGTCTCCTTTCGCTCTCCTGATCAGAATTATTCTGTTAATAGTTGTGTCAGAGGAGGGACACTGTTAGGGAGAGGTGGGTTGGTTGGTTAAATATCTTAGAGCCTCCCAGCATAATAGAGTCACAGAGTCATAGAATACTGCAGGACAGAAACGGGACCTTCCGCCAATCTAGCCTATGCCCAACTGTTAATCTACTTAATCCCATCAATCTGCACCCAGACGATAACCCTCCATACAACTTCCATCTGTGTACCTGTCCAAATTTCTCTTAAGTGTTGAAATTGAACCCACATCCACTCCTTCTCTGGTAAAGAAGTTGCCTCTTATGTTTCCCTTAAACACTTCACCTTTCACCCTTTAGTTCTCATCTTACCCAACCTCAGTGGAAAAAGCCTGTTTGCATTTACCCTATCTATACCCCTCATAATTTTGTACACCTCCCCTCATTCTTCTATGCTGTAGGGAATAATGTCTTAACCTATCCAATCTTTCCCTATATCTCAGGTACTCCCGGCAACATCCTTGTAAATTATCTCTGCAATTCTTCCTGTAGGTAGGTGACTAAATTTGTACACAATACTCCAAATTAGGTCTCACCAATGTCCAATACTATTTCAACATAGCATCCTATTTCCTGTAAGCAATACATAGATTTATGAAGCCCAATGTGCCATTATGATCCTGTCTACCTGTGACGCCGCTTTAAGGGAATTATGGATCTGTATTCTCAAATCCCTCTGTTCTACCACACTCCTCAGTGCCCGACCACTCATCATATAAGCCCTATCCTGGCTTGTCTCCCAGAATGCAACACCTCAAATTTGTCTGTATTCAATTCCATCTGGCATCATACAGCCCATTTTTCCAGCTGGTCGGGATCCTGCCGCAAGCTTCCTCACTAATCCAGTTTACCAGATCATCATCAGATTATTGATATAGATGACCAACAACAATGGACTCAGCACTGATCCCTGCAGCACTCCGCTAGTCACAGGCATCTAGTCAGAGAGGCAACCATCTACTACTACCGTCTGGCTTCTCCCACAAAGCCAATGTCTAATCCAATTTACAACCTCGTCTTGAATGCCAATTGACTGAATCTCCTTGACCAACCTCCCATGTGGGACCTTGTCAAGGCCTTGCTAAGGCCTATGTAGACAACATTCACTGCCTGCTGTTATCTACTTCCCTGGTAACTTCCTCCAAAAAACTCTATAAGGTTGGTTGAACATGACCTACCACACACAAAGACATTTGTCTATCCCTAATCAGTCCCTGTCTATCCAAATAATTATATATCCGGTCCCTTAGAATACCTTCCAATAACTTAAAAACTACTGATGTTAGGCTCACTAGACTATAATTTCCTGGTTTATTCTTATAAACTTCCTTAAACATCAGAACAACTTTAGGTATCCTCCAATCCTCTGGCACCTCACCCTTGTCTAAGGATGTAAATATGTCTCCGCTAATGCACCTGTAATTTCTGCACCAGCCTAGTATTGGGTCCAAGGGAACACCTTGTCAAGCCCTGGGGAGTTGTTCACATTAATTTGCATCAAGACAGCAAACACCTCCTCCTCTGTAATCTGTGACTTCTCTGCTGCTTTGCTTCACTTCAACAGACTCTGTGTCCATCTCCTGAGTAAATACAGATGCAAAAAAATCCATTGAATATCTTCCCCATCTCTTTCATAGATGACCACTCTGATCTTTCAGAGGTTTAATTTTGTCCCTTGCTATCCTTCTGCTCTTAATGTATCAGTACAAGTATGTAGGATTCTCAGTCATCTTGTCTGCTAGAGCAACATCAGATCTTATTTTAGCCGTCCTGATTTCTTTCTCTTCATGTTCGGTACACTCATCAAGTACGTCATTTGTTCCTTCCTGCCTGTACCTGCTACGCATCTCTTTCTTTTTCTTAAACAGGGCCTCAATATCTCTCAAAAACCAAAGTTCCCTCAACCCGTTATACTTGTTTTTTTAATTCTGACCAGAATATACAAACTCTGTACTCTCAAAATTTCACTTTTGAATGCCGTCCACTTACCAAGTACTTCTTTGCCAGAAAACAACCTGCGCCAAATCACACTGGTCAGATCCTTTCCGATAGCATCTAACTCTAATAAATTCGATGCAGTCTCAATGGCTTTATCTCTAGCATGAGCAAGAAATGTTCCTGCTCATTACCACTTATTTCTCTTATTCACCTGTTGGTTAGCGTTTCTGCCTTTTGAAATAAAAACGTTTGGGGAAACTTTGAAGGTGGCAAGACTCAAGGTGGAAGTTCAATACGCACTGACAAGAATGGCCCTGGAGTAGCCTTACCTTTTGGCCTCTCCCTTCGTCTCTCACCTCCTGCTTTGCAAAGTGATCAGCAATTACATGCTGAGACAACCTTTCTACCAAAATAGCCACGTGACAATTCGCAGAATCCTTCCTTCACAGTTGTTGCTTACCTCGCCTTGTGGCACATTGGGTGGTATTTTTGCTGTTTCCATAGTGTTCGACTGTTTTTTACGAGGTCGAATTGCTAGCTCAATGCTCAACCCAGCACGGGTGGGAAGCGTGGAAGGGGCCGGCTGGATTCTAACTCGGGAACGTTTGCCTCAAAGTCTGGTGCTGATGCCACTACACCTTGGGCTGGCAATTCCCTTACAGTGGGTTTCAGAAAAAAAAATTAGTCAAAAGGAGATAACCTAACTTATTGTTTCCTAACATTAAAAGTTAGCTCTGGTGTAAGAATTTACATTTCTTGTTCCATTCATCAGTTGGCCACTTGGGTTACACTCAGGACTTTGTGGATAGTTAACCAACTATCCATTCTGCTGGAATTTAGTTTGCATTTTTGAATGAGCACAACCTTAGTTAATTAAGTGTTGTCTGAGAGGAGCACTTAGAGAATAACTTGGCCGGGATGACTCCATTCCTCTGAAAAAGGCAGGCCTGATTATCCTTCCCTTTAAATGAATAGGAGGGAGAATAGAATTGTATCCATAATAGGATATCATATCCTATGAGAATGACCCCAGGAATGAGGGATAATGTATGAGGAGCATTTGATGGCTCTGTTACTGTACTTGCTGGAGTTTAGAAGAATGAGGGGAGATCTCATTAAAACCTATCGAATACAGTATTGAAAAACCTAGAGTGGACATAGAGAGCATGTTTTCTATAGGGGCAGAGTCTAGGACCAGAGGGCACAGCCTCAGAATATGAGGACATTCCTTTAGAACAGAGATGAGGAGGAAATTCGTTAGCCCGATATAATGAAGCTGTGGAATTCATTGCTGCAGACGGCTGTGGACCAACTCGTTGAGTATATTTAAATTGGAGGTTGATGGGTTTTTGATTAGTCATTGGATCAAAGGTTGCAGAGAGATGGCAGGAGAACAGAATTGAAAGGGGTAATAAATCAACCATGATGGAATGGGGGGATAGTCCCGAAAGGCTGAAAAGCCTATTTCTGCTCTTATTTCTTATGGCCTTACGATATCAAACTTTATCTTACAGTTTTCCTATTTGCACTCTGCCTACCTTGTCACAACATCCAAACACTGTGGCCCAAAATCAGCCACTGAAATGTTGTGTTGAATTTTCATGTTTCTGTATTTGTCTTAACAGGGAATTATTTCAAAATATCTGCATATTTCATAGACATTACCTTAAGACTTCCTAGTAATTAGCTACATCTAATTCAGCTTCATGAATTTGATGTAAATTAATTGCACAATTTTTTCTGAACGCCATGCTTGATTAACGCATTGCACAATGATGGTTTTCATCAGGACTTTCAGCTGCTATTGGCAAACAAGCACTTTTATCTCAATCCAGTGTGATAAGAAAAAAAACTGTAGCTGTGCAGGTCATAACAAAATTGTTGAACAAATAATTATGCCAAGAGGACAAACTAATTACAAGCTTCTTTCAGATTCATGTCATATAAATTTGTTTGACTTAAATGCTGGTGGGCTTTTGTTATTGTCCAAATTAATTAAAATGTTTTTTCTTGATTTTTCCTTCACCTATCCTCTCGTCTTATGTTGGGCAGGGTATCTGAGTATCCTGTAGTGCACAGAATACATCTAAAATTACTTCTTTTACATTAGTGAACAGAGATGGTAATCATATAGACAAGTTGACCTGAATCATGTCCTGATCCAAGCTGTGCTGTGCACCTTTCTGTTAGATAAACAACACTCAGTGTTGCTGCCAGGCAGGCTGAGAGTCTCCAGCGTTTTCTGCTTTTGTTTTGAATCTTTCTAGCAGTTATCACCATATGGCAGTCAGAATGACTTCTGACCATGTGGCTTGTCAGCTGCCACTTCAGCTAAAAACAGTTACTTCAGTGTGACGACCAAAACTCTAACTTCCCCCATGTTAAGGTCAGCGGATTTTCACAGGTAACCATGATTGAATCTCAGAGGATAATTTGATTTTATGTAGTTTAATGTTTATATAAATTCTCCTAAGTGGAATGCACGTGACATATGATTAAAAGCTTAGGAAAAAACTGAAGTGTACTAAGTTACTTCATCCGTTCCCCTCTGATTTAGTTTTGAGATAATAAAATACTTTCTGGTAGAGGGGAGAGGTGACATTAGAATGCATTGCCCTTTCTTCATTTCTTCCTGAAATAGTCATAAATAAAGAAATAATTTAATTGAAACAGGAAGAGGCAACCCCAATCTATCCATCCTTAATTGAATTATGGATACTTGCAGAAAATTTTTGAAAGTCCTGATAAGGGGGACAACTTTTCCCAAACCAATTATACATTTCACATATAGGATTTCAGTCCTGATGAAAGTTCAAAGTTCAAAGTAAATTTCATTATCAAAGTGAATATATGTCACCATGTACCACACTGAGATTCATTTTCCTGTGGGTAGACTCAGCAAATCTACAGATTAGTAACTCTAAGCGAACAATGAAAGATCAACCAAAGTGCAGAAGATAACAAGCAAGGGTTTTGGCTTTGAAAATCCACTTGAAAGAGTGCAGAGAAATTTTACGAGGATGTGGCCAGGATTGAGGGAACTGAGTTATATGAAAGATTGAATAGACAGGAACATTATTCCCTAGAGTGTAGAAGAATGAAGAGAGATTTGATAGAGGTATACAAAATTATGAGAGGTATAGACAGAGTAAATGCAAACAGGATTTTCCCTCTGAGGTTGAGTGAGACTACAAGAAGTCATAGGTCAATGGCGAAAGGTGAAAAGTTGAAGGGGAACATGAGGGGGAACTCCTTCACTTGGAGGGTTGTGAGAGTGTGGAATGAGCTGCCAGTGCAAGTGGTGCATGTGAGCTCAATGTCAACGTTCAAGAGAAGTTTGGATACATACATGGATGGTAGGGGTATGGAGGGCTGTGGTCCCAGTGCAGGTTAATGGGAGCAGGCAGTTTAAATATTTTCAGCATGGACTAGATGGCTCGAATGGCCTGTTTCTGTCTGTATTTTTCTGTGACTCTTCTACAGATGCTGCCTGAATTGCTGAGTTTCTCCGGCATTTTGCGTGTTCTGCTCGAGATTTCCAGCATCTGCAGATTCCCTTGTGTTTAGGATTTATGTCATCCTTGAGGTGGTCTGAAGAATAACAGTGAGCAAAGATTTTGTTTTTTGGGCCTCATTCCCCTGTTTTCCCAGAGGTTAATTTCAAATGGGATCTTCATCATCTGGATACTGATCTTCCTTTCAACTGAATGTTTCTGAACACAGATGTGTTACTCTAAGCCCCTGCTGGACTTGATCTTTATTTATTTTATTCAGAGATTCCAGCACAGCAACAGGCCCCTGTGGTCCAACAAGCCTGCACCACCCAGTTACACCCATGTGACTAATTAACCTACTAACCTGTGTGTCTTTGGGTTGTGGGAGGTAACAAGAGCACCTGGACGAAGCCTATGTGGTCATGGGGATAACATTCAAACTTCTTACACTTGCAGTGTGAATTTAACCTGGGTCACTGGTGCTTTAATATCATTACGCTAACCACTAAGCTACTGTTACTGGTGCTATATCCTACCAAGGGCTTGGTCAATGCTCCCAGCTAAAAAACTAGCTGAAACTAAGTTGCTGCTGCATAAAGGGGAATAAAAGGAATTCAGGAAAGTTATGTTCTCTCTGTACTGAAGTCGTAAAACTAGCTTAAACACTTCTGTGTAATTCAGTGTAGAAAGGTGGTGAAGCTCAGTAATGCGCTGGTGAAGCCTCACTTAATGTACTGAGGGCAGTTTTGGGCACCTAGCAGGTTGTGTTGACATTGGAGAAAGTTTAGAGGAAGTTCACAAAAATGATTCCGGGAATGAAAGCAACACACATCAAAGTTGCTGGTGAACGCAGCAGGCCAGGCAGCATCTGTAGGAAGAGGTGCAGATCTAGTACAGATGAAGGGTCTCGGCCTGAAACGTCGACTGCACCTCTTCCTACAGATGCTGCCTGGCCTGCTGCGTTCACCAGCAACTTTGATGTGTGTTGCTTGAATTTCCAGCATCTGCAGAATTCCTGTTGTTTGCGTTTAAATTCACTACTGCGAAGCCTCTTCTGGTGATGCCTACACCGAAGAAGTTTAGATCCTCTCTAGTCCTGACGAAGGGTCTCGGCCTGAAACGTCGACTGCACCTCTTCCTACAGATGCTGCCTGGCCTGCTGCGTTCACCAGCAACTTTGACGTGTGTTGCTTGAATTTCCAGCATCTGCAGAATTCCTGTTGTTTCCGGGAATGAAAGGGTTATTATATGAGCAGCGATTGAAAGCTCTGGGCTTGTATAAGCTGGAATTTAGAAGAACAAGGGGGGGATCTTATTGAAATCTATTGAACGCTGGAAGACCCAGATAGAGTGGATGTGGAGAGGATGTTTCTTTTGGTGGGGGAGTCCAGGACCAGAGGGATAGCCTCAAAATAGAGGGACGTCCATTTAGAAGAGAGATGAGGAGGAAATGCCTTAGCCACAGAGTGATGAGTCTGTGGAATTCGTTAGCACAAGTGGCTGTGGAGGCCAGGTCACTGGGTGCACTTAAGATGGAAGTCGATAGGTTCTTGATTAGTCTGGCCATGGAAGCTTACGGGGAGAAGACATGAGATTGGGGTTGAGAGGGAAATGGATTAGCCATGATGAAATGGTGGAGCAGACTCAATGGGCCGACTGGTTTAGTGTTCTTAAGGTCTTAAATTCTGTAACGTTTTCACTAGTATAATGATTATATCCAAAGAGGAAATAGCTTATTTCCAAGCAGGCTACTTAAACGAGGTACTTGTTGAATTCTAAAGTTGTTGTAGCAAACTAAGTTTTTCTGTGTCAAAATTTTATTGTTGCAAAAGAGGAACATCATATAATGTTCCTGTCCAGTATGGATATATACATGTACAGATTAGAGCATTGTTTGACCATAAAATTAAAGCCTATCTGACTAGATCCCTAATACTTTGGTATACCTAACTAGACCAATATCTGGCACATATACCAAAATCTTGTCAGGCTTTGATTATACAGCCAGGAGTTGATTTACATTAAACATCATATTCATGCTTAAAACGACTCACGTGTCTCCATCTTTTTAAAATCTCTATATACATTTAATGAGCAACAGTCATAGGTTTTTCAAGTTTTCCTGTTTTTTTTTAGGTTTTGGTTTTGAGTAAACTTTTTGGATTAATTTCTTCCAGTCCTGAATACAATGGAAGTTTTACTTTGGGATCACACGTTGATTTATTTCTTCAGTCTTGAAATCTGTATTGGTTGCAATTTAGACACAACTTTATGATCAAGTGGTTAACCACTCACTATTGATTCATTTCTAGCAGATCTACAAAGAACGCTTCATATTTTATCACCCATTTGAAGTACAAACTGCTACTGAGGATTCTAACTCCCATTTGTGCAGACCAGAGATGTTGGAGTCCCAGGAATATAAAAACTTTGTTTTCATAAAGCGATCTTCTGTCTGTTTAGTGCCATAGTGATGTTTTTGACTCAACTGTGTCTGCTCAAATCAGAAAGCCAAATCTAGTCAAACAAGACACAAGTTTTCACAATCTTCTCTTCATCAAGAGTTCTGCAGACATACACTTCATGGTCATGTACTTCAGCAAAATATAATGGCTTAATGAAGCTCTGAACATTTCTGCAACTTCCTCTTCTTAAGAACTTTCTTATCCCTCTTAGCTCCTCCATTTAAAGGAACAAGGAATTGTGTAATACCAAAACATCCAATAAATCTACCAGGCCGAGCAGATTGAAACTTTGCACCTCAGTTTTTTGTATTTTCTCTTCATTTAGTAAGTAGTTAACCCTTTCATTTCTTCTACCAAAGTGAATGACCATACTCTTCCCAACATTGCATTCCATCTGCCATTTTTTTGACCATTCTCCTAATCTGTCTAAGCCCTTCTGTAGCCTATCTCTTTCCTCAAAAATACCTGACCCTCCACCTATCTTCATATTGTCTGCTAACTCTGCAACAAAACCATCAATTCCATCTTCCAAATCTTTGACATATAACATAAAAAGAATTGGTTCCAACACAGACCCCTGTGGAACACCACTAGTCACCGGCAGCTAACCAGAAAAGGCTTCCTTTATTCCTACTCTTTGCCTCCTGCCAATCAGCCACTGCTTTATCCATGTTAGAATCTTTCCTGTAATACCATGGGCTCATAGCTTGTTTAGCATCCTCAAATGTGGCACCTCGTCAAAAGCCTTCTGAAAATCCAAGCACACAATATCAACCGATTTTAGTGGCTTTCTGTTGGTTTCTAAAATCTTCTCAATCTTCTACCTTCCCACTAATTTTTGCTATATTACATGCCCTCTCTTTTGCTTTTATATGAGGGGTGATTGATAAGTTCGTGACCTAAGGCAGAAGGAGTCAATTTTGGAAAAGCTAGCACATTTATTTTTCAACATAGTCCCCTCCTACATTTACACACTTAGTCCAGCAGTTGTGGAGCATATGGATCTTGGACCTCGTGATTGATAAGTTCGTGGCCTTATAAGTAAGGGTAACTTTGAAGGTATGAGATGTGAATGAGCTAAGATAGACTGGCAAATGACACTTAAAGGGTTGACGGTGGATATGCAATGGCAAGCATTTAAAGATTGCATGGATGAACTACAACAAACATCCCAGTTTGGCAAAAGAATAAATCAAGGAAGGTAGTGCACCCGTGGCTGACAAGAGAAATTAGGGATAGTATCAATTCCAAAGAAGAAGCATACAAATTAACCAGAAAAAGTGGCTCACCTGAGGACTGGGAGAAATTCAGAGTCCAGCAGAGGAGGACAAAGGGCTTAGTTAGGAAAGGGAAAAAAGATTATGAGAGAAAACTGGCAGGGAACATAAAAACTGACTGTAAAAGCTTTTATAGATATGTAAAAAGGAAAAGATTGGTTAAGACAAATGTAGATCCCCTACAGACAGAAACAGATGAATTGATTATGGGGAGCAAGGACGAGGACATAAATAATCTTCCGGAAGTAGTAGGGGACAGAGGGTCCAGTGAGATGGAGGAACTGAGGGAAATAAATGTTAGTAGTGAAGTGGTGTTAGGTAAATTGAAGGAATTAAAGGCAGATAAATCCCTAGGGCCAGATGGTCTGCATCCCAGAGTGCTTAAGGAAGTAGCCCAAGAAATAGTGGATGCATTAGTGATAATTTTTCAAAACTCGTTAGACTCTGGACTAGTTCCTGAGGATTGGAGGGTGGCTAATGTAACCCCACTTTTTAAAAAAGGAGGGAGAGAGAAACTGGGGAATTATAGACCGGTTAGCCTGACATCGGTGGTGGGGAAAATGCTAGAGTCAGTTATCAAAGATGTGATAACAGCACATTTGGAAAGCGGTGAAATCATTGGACAAAGTCAGCATGGATTTGTGAAAGGAAGATCATGTCTGACGAATCTCATAGAATTTTTTGAGGATGTAACTAGTAGAGTGGATAGGGGAGAACCAGTGGATGTGGTATATTTGGATTTTCAAAAGGCTTTTGACAAGGTCCCACACAGGAGATTACTGTGCAAACTTAAAGCACATGGTATTGGGGGTAAGGTATTGATGTGGATAGAGAATTGGTTGGCAGACAGGAAGCAAAGAGTGGGAATAAATGGGACCTTTTCAGAATGGCAGGCAGTGACTAGTGGGGTACCGCAAGGCTCAGTGCTGGGACCCCAGTTGTTTACAATATATATTAATGACTTAGATGAGGGAATTAAATGCAGCATCTCCAAGTTTGTGGATGACACGAAGCTGGGCTGCAGTGTTAGTTGTGAGGAGGATGCTAAGAGGATGCAGGGTGACTTGGATAGGTTAGGTGAGTGGGCAAATTCATGGCAGATGCAATTTAATGTGGATAAATGTGAGGTTATCCACTTTGGTGGCAAAAACAGGAAAACAGATTATTATCTGAATGGTGGCCGATTAGGAAAAGGGGAGGTGCAACGAGACCTAGGTGTCATTATACATCAGTCATTGAAAGTGGGCATGCAGGTACAGCAGGCGGTGAAAAAGGCGAATGGTATGCTGGCATTTATAGCAAGAGGATTCGAGTACAGGAGCAGGGAGGTACTACTGCAGTTGTACAAGGTCTTGGTGAAACCACACCTGGAGTATTGTGTGCAGTTTTAGTCCCCTAATCTGAGGAAAGACATCCTTGCCATAGAGGGAGTACAAAGAAGGTTCACCAGATTGATTCCTGGGATGGCAGGACTTTCATATGATGAAAGACTAGATCGACTAGGCTTATACCCGTTGGAATTTAGAAGATTGAGGGGGGATCTTATTGAAACGTATAAAATCCTAAAGGGATTGGACAGGCTAGATGCAGGAAGATTGTTCCTGATGTTGGAGAAGTCCAGAACGAGGGGTCACAGTTTAAGGATAAAGGGGAAGCCTTTTAGGACCGAGATTAGGAAAAACTTCTTCACACAGAGAGTGGTGAATCTGTGGAATTCTCTGCCACAGGAAACAGTTGAGGCCAGTTCATTGGCTATATTTAAGAGGGAGTTAGATATGGCCCTTGTGGCTAAAGGGATCAGGGGGTATGGGGGGGAAGGCTGGTGCAGGGTTCTGAGTTGAATAATCAGCCATGATCGTACTGAATGGCGGTGCAGGCTCGAAGGGCTGAATGGCCTACTTCTGCACCTATTTTTTATGTTTCTATGTTTCTATGGCCTAAGGTAGAAGGAGATGAGTTATACAGCACTCATTACATGCACATGTATTTAAGCTTTTTGAGTGATTATGCAGAAAGACTGAAGTTAATAACACATCAGGGGTGATTGATAAGTTCGTGGCCTAAGGTAGAAGGAGATGAGTTATTAACTTCAAACTTTCTGCATAATCACTCAAAGTGTTGAACTGCATGTAATGAGAGCTGTATAACTCATCTCCTTCTACCTCAGGCCACGATCTTATCAATCGCCCATGCTGTGGACACTTTCTGGAGGTCCAAGATCCATATGCTCCACGACCGCTGGATTAAGTATGTAAATATAAGAGGGGACTGTGTTGAAAAATAAATGTGCTAGGTTTTCTAAAATTGACTCCTTCTACCTTAGGCCACGAACTTATCAATCACCCCTCGTACTGCCTTCGACTTCCTTTTAGAAGTTTTTCTCATCCTCCTTTTAGAATACTTTTTCTTTGGGATATATCTATCCTATGTCTTTTGAACTACTCGCAGACACTCCAGCCTTTGCTGTTCACATCATCTCTGCCAGTTTTCCCTTCGAATCACACGGTTTCATGTATCACTGATGCCTGAAGTCATGTACTTCACTCCAGTTCACCATGAGTGATTATAGATCAGTACCAATAAACTGGCATCCCCCTTTTCTCTCTGTGAAAAGCTCCAGTATGCTGTCACCGTAACTGGAAAAGAGATTTTTATGATAGATCCCCAAAATTTGGTAAATGTTGTGTGTGCCAAGAAATAATTCAGGATCATTGCCCAAGCAAGGCTAGTAAAGGAAGTTCATGCTTCCACTTTCTTTTTCACTATTTCCATGCGAACAATTTGGTCCAGCCAATATTTGCTACTCAAAATAGTAGGGATTATTTCTCTGTGCAGTCCCTGCTCACATGTGCAACTTGTGATGATTGTGATCATGTTTCAGTTCCTAGTGCACATATTACTCAAGTTCTAAGCTTTAAGATTATCTTTATTGGCCACATATATATCAAAGCATCGAAATATACAGCAAACTTTGTTGTTTGTAAAAAAAAAATCAGATCAGTGAAGATGGTGCTGGGGCAGACCACAAGGATTGCGACTTGTCCTGCACCTACATAGCATGCCAACAACTCACTAACCCTAACCCAAAAGTCTTTGAAAGGTGAACCCATGTAGTCATAGGCAGAACACTCAAACTTCTTACAGACAGCAGCTAGAATCGAACCCCTTGCTCACGATACTCATTGCCTTAAAATAGACACATCTCAAACTGTCCGGCTGAGTGCTTCTTTGCTCTATTATCTGCATATCCTTCCTCATAAACTGCCTACAAGCTGTCACTACTTGTGCGCAAACCACCCCATCCTCTGCCTTTTCACTTCGGTTCACAAACCCTGTAAATCTAGTTTAAACCCTCCTCAACAGCATTAGCAAACCTCCCAGTCAGGATTGATTCCCCTTCAGTTCAGGTGCAACCTGTCCCACTCGTATAGGTTGCCCCTTCCCCAGAAAAGTTTCCAATAATCCAAAAACTTGAAACCCTGCCCCCTACACCTTCTAGTTATATATATATATATATATATATATATTCTTTCTCTCTCTCTTCTTTTTCTCCCTCTGTCCTCCTCACTATTCTCTTTGCCCATCCTCTGGGCTTCCCCCCTCCCCCTTTCTTTCTCCCTAGACTTCCCGTCCCATGATCCTCTCATATCCCTTTTGCCAATCACCTGTCCAGCTCTTGGCTCCATTCCTCCCCCTCCTGTCTTCTCCTATCATTTTGGATCTCCCCTCCCCCTCCCACTTTCAAACCTTTTACTAGCTCTTCTTTCAGTTAGTCCTGACGAAGGGTCTCGGCCTGAAATGTCGACTGTACCTCTTCCTAGAGATGCTGCCTGGCCTGCTGCGTTCACCAGCAACTTTGATGTGTGTTGCTTGAAATTCCAGCATCTGCAGGTTTCCTCGTGTTTGCCCTACACCTTCTCCTCAGCCACTCATTCATCTGTGCTATCTTCCTGTTCTGACTTTCACCAGCTCATGGCACCGGGAGTAATCGGGAGATTGCCACCTTTAAGGTCCCGCTCTTCAGCCTCCTTCCTAACTCCCTAAACTTACTGTGATCTACCCCTCTCCTGCCTATGTCATTGGACCCAACATGTACCACGACCTCTGGCTGCTCACCCTCCCCTTCAAGAATATTCAGCAACCGCTCAGAGACATCCTGGACCCCAGTACTCAGCAGACAACACATTATCCTGGTGTCTCTTTTGCTGCTGCAGAGTCTGTCCTATCAGTCCCCCACTTTCTATAATTGTTTCTACCTTTTCCGAGGATCGTCACTTCGCCACTGTGGAGAGGCTTGTGAGTTCTTGAAGTCCCAAGAGTGATGCCGTCTGGAGTTCATCCGTCTGGTGCTTAGCTTCCAGCAGGTTCACCCAGAGTGGTAAGGTCAGGGAAGAGGTTCCAGACACAAAGTGATCCAACCAAGACCTCGACTGTGACAGTGAAGGTGGCATTCAATGCACTGGACCCTGTCAAGGACCACGTGGTGGCCGCCCATGTGTCAGCCTCCGCACATTAAGTAAAGATGTGCACAGGTGTTCTCCATTCGGTGAATCTAGCCCGACATCCTGGATTAAGTCCAGTGGTGATCAGCAGGTGGCAAAAGGGGGAGTGTTAAACTAGTTCAAAGAAAGACACAGGGGTCCAAAATGTGAGTCTAATTTCATGTTTACTTTAAGTGAGGCGTGCACTTATCACGTGGTACTGTCATGATGTATGCAATTCATATATTTTTACATATAATAATAATGAATTGTATAAACAATGAAAGATGCTTAATCACACAACATATATACATGATCATTCAAATATTACTGAAATACACAACAGGCTGTTTTTGTGAAATCTGGACTGGTCTATACAGTTATCTGAGGACTCATTAATAGACAAACCTTAGAAGAATATCATACTCGACTCAAGTGATTGCATTACTATAATTGTTTATATGCCCCTCTCAACATTGAGTCTTTCTGAGACTCATCTGAGAGCTTGGATGTAGCTCCTGGAGAGTCCTCATTTATAGTCTACTGTATATTAATACATAGAACATATTTCACTTGCAGTTTTAGGATTGTCGTATGCTGGCTGCAAGGAAATTTCACAATGGTGTTTGTGCTTGGAAATCCTGTACTTACAGAGCAATAGAAAGATTGCTCAATCTTGTAGCATTTATAAAAGGTTTTGGAGTCATGGAGCACTACAGTACAGAAACAGACCCTTCAGTCCATGTAGACCATACCAACCCACTTTTCTGCCTAATTCATGTACCCTTTCATTCAAGAACCTATCTTAACTTCTCTTAAATGTAACAATTGAATCTGCATCTACCACTTCCACTGGCAGTTCCACACTTGCAGCACACTCCGAGTGAAGAAGATCCCCTTACTTATTTCACCTTTCATCCTAACCCTGTGACCTCTAGTGGAAAAAGTCTGCTTGCATTTAGTTTGAGAGACATACAACAAAGAAACAGATCGTCCAGCCTACCACATCCACATGGACCACTGGCCACCCGTTTACACTGATCTCATTTTATTCTTCCCCACACATTTCCATCTATTTATCCAGTTTCTACCTCTCCTTCCCCAGCTCAAGGGACATCTGGCAGCGGCAAGTTAACTCGCCAAACCCCAGAAGTTTGGTTTTGATGAAGTGGTACCTTACGTTGCTAAATTAGCTTATAATCTGATAAAAGATAAGGTATCTATCTAGTAAACATTGACTGAGTTTCTAGATTCCACCCATTGTTTCCACAATTGCTGCACAATGTCCTCACATCTTTAATCAAATAGGAAAGAGAATAATGGTGTGTTTTCCATTGTCCTATATCCATTTGATGGTGTATCATGGCATCTACACTGGAACGATACATCACATGCTGACGTCAACTCACATGTTTCATTGAAATGAGTAAATTCAGCTTCACAGACTTCTGTTTTCTATAATGTTCAGATGCACCTTGGAGCTCCCAGCTATCTTGCAATTTTTTTTCAACAAGTGAAAAAATAGTTTGATCATAAACTATTGTTGTGGAAGGAATCACAAACAATATTGCATCATCCAAAGGAATGACTTTACTCTGCTAACTGTCCAGGCTTTGACAAATTTGTCTTTTTACTTCATTGGTGGAGGCAATTGGCATCAACTTCCAAAAACCAAAGTACACTGCTTCTTATTGTAATAAAGTATGTGCGCTTTACCCAGACTTCTTGTTGTACTACTGCAATGTCTTGAACCTTTCCTCCAAAGTTTTCCATGCTAGCATACACTCAGTGCTCACTTTACTAGGTACACCTCTGCACTTGCTTGTTAATGCAATTATCTAATCAGCCAATCATGTGACAGCAAAAGCTTGCAGACATGGTCAGGAGGTTCAGTTGTTGTTCAGCATCGAGAATGCGAAAAAAAAGTATGATCTAAGTGACTTTGCCCATAGAATGATTGTTGGTGCCAGATAAAGTGGTTTGAGTATATCAGAAAGTCCTGATCTCCCGGGAATTTTGTGCATAATAGTCACTAGAATTACAGAGAATGGTGTTGAAAATAAAAAAAAAGGAAAAAAAAATCCAGTGAGCAGCAATTCTGTGAGTGAAAATACCTTGTTAGTGAGAGATCAGAGGAGCATGGCCAGGCTGGTTGAAGCGGACAAGAAAGTGACAGTATCTTAGGTAACCATGCTTTACAACAGTGGAGTGCAGAAGAGCACAACACATTGAACCTTGAAGTGCATGAGCTCCTGAAGACCAGAAATTTACACTCAGACTGTATTTTCTTTTACGTTCAAGACAATCAACAGATCCTTTTGGCTATAGAAGCAATGATCAACTTCTTGAAAGATTTTATCAATACTGACATGGAAAAACCTGGACAAATACTTGATTTCATGCAGTAGCCTTATGTATGTGTAGAGACTTTTGTGTGGGTGTTGATGGTCAGATACTGTTGAATTTCTTTAACAATATTCAGTTGAATGTAGGCATGAGAAGGTGCCTAATTTTGTGGATGTCTTTGATTCCAGTAACTCTGGCTCAGGTGTTCTGAGGCTGGTGATAGACATTGCAGTGTGACTTAGTGGTCTGTGTTAGGGAGAAGCAGCCATAGTTAAAGTATAAAGTTTAATTCATTGTAGCCATCAATGGGATCAGGAACCAGTCTTCCATCAATTATTTCAAAATGTAAACCACAAGCAATAATCAGTTTTGAAATTTAAATTGTGAACAAATACCACTGTCTAAAGATTTCTGGCCACTGACTCACAACAGAAGGTCACTCAGGAGATCACCATGAGATCACCATGAGATATAGTCATAGTCATAGTGATACTTTATTGATCCCAGGGGAAATTGGTTATATTCTCAGATGCATTGGCCATTTGTAAAGCAATAAGGCAATGTTAATTAGACCATATCAGACCAGGCATTAGGCATCTTTGGCTAAGTTATTTTACACCATTGAGATAGAGATCATGGCAGGTTTCAAATTATTTTATTATATATAATATAATTTAATGGGACCATTTGTCTACACCCAAAGTACTGAAGTAAACAATGTTGATGTAATTGCTGATATTACACTCAAATAACTGTTATAATCTTTGCTTTAATCCATGTTGAATTTTGTGAGATTCTTCAGATATTCCCCAAGACAGATCCCTTTGGAATACCTGAATGCCTTGCTGAAAAAATAACCTTCTACGTGACATCTCCAGTCTACGTGCTTCTCATTCAACATAAGAAGAGTCTCCACTGATCCATGCTGTCACATCTGCCCGAGGCTCAATTATTTTCTCAGGCACATCATTTTGTTGTTACCAGTCCTTTCCATCTCAACTTGAATTAGTCGAGGAATGATGGACAAGGCATTACATTGAGGGGGCCAGATTTGCAATGAAAAGGATTTTCAGAATCACAAACTAGAAATGGTTACCGATACTGCCAAACACACAAATGCCGTAATTGTTGAGGCTTTCTCATCATCAGCTTTGTGCTCCTCACCATCTCTCTGCTATCAGACTCAATGCTTCCTTGCTGTTTCTGTCATAATGCTTCACGGGCTAAATTATATAACCAGTACTCCTTTCTGCTTGACTGGAACTGTAATCAGCAAGGCAACCATTTTGACCTGATTTCTCATGCTCACAAGTATTTCACAACTGTGTCAAGAGCTGGGTATGGACCTGGATGTGGAGTTGGGTCCAGAAGGGTGGAGCAGTCCACTGGACCTTTTCAGATCAGAACCTGGCTGGGCAGCAAGGACAGTGAATCCAAGCTCTATGGATCTATCCCTGGGGTCAGATTTGGCCTGTGGCCACATGTTGTGATCTGGAGCTGCAGGACATTTATTTGGCTCTGAGCTGGAGGTGCAATTTATCTTTCTGGCAGAGCTTAGGAGGAATGATGGCACCTAGAGGCGTTTCCTTTGCTTGCATCTTCAGAAACAGCTCTATTTTCACCTTTAATATCTCTATTTTCCTCTTTCAGGGTTCTTTCGAAGACCCTGACCTGGAGTTACACGTAGGCTTCGGTTCTTTGTGGGAAAGGGACCCGTTCTCGGGGTTCCATGACCGGCTGCTATTCAACATGCCAAGGGTTTGGCCTGAGAATCTCGATCGTGTTCGGAAGCCTAAGATCTCAGGGCTCAGGAGATGGGCAGATCGAGGGCTAATGTCTTGGCAGGAGACTCATGTGTCATCCAGGAGGCCGGAAAATCTTTCGCTGCGGGCCTGAAGACCTGAGGTCTTTGCGATCTTCGGATACAGAGCTCAAAAAAAGTGACAAAATGGTCTTTTAACATTGTAAACCAGCGGGTTGTTGTTATGTCTCCTGCTCGCTGTGAAAATGGGGGACGCCTCCCTCTCCCTTGCCAGAGAGAGAGGGAAACTGCTGTTTGTTGAATTTCGGATGAAATGCGAAGCCTTTGGGGTAACTTTGGTCTGTGTGTTTACTATTGCTTAGCACACGCTTGGGCTCAGTGACAGTACCGATGCACGTTTTTTTTTGCTGTTCGGGGGAGGGGGGGATTGTTGCTTGCTGCCGCTTACGCGCGGGAGGGGGGAGCTGGGAGGGTACCTTGGGGTTCTCACGTTTAACTATCTTTCATCCTCTGGGGCACTTCTCTGTTTTCGTAGATGTTTTGCGAAGAAAGAGCATTTCAGAATGTATATTGTATACACTTCTCTGACGTTAAATTTGACCTTTGAACCTACATTAGGCTTAATACAAATATGCACATTGTACGCTCTCCTGCAAGTGTCACTGTCTCTGAACATATTGTTATTCCTGTTGAACAATATGCCAATGAGGGAACTTTGAAACGCCTACGCTGAAAGCGTTCTTCCAGTCGAGCGTGAGTTGCCTCATTGCTTTCTTTGCTAATAATGTTGGCCTGTTTTTGGATTTTGCTACTATGATGGGTAGCTGTACTTGCTATTTGTTGTGCTGCGCTGTGCACTCTCCTTGTCACAATATCTGTAAAACTTCAATAAGGTGGGTTTTCCTTTTGATCCCAATGAACTGTCATGGCCCAAAATGTTGCCATTTCATTCTCCTCCCTAGATGCTGCCTGACTTCCTGAGTTCCTCCAGCACTTTGTGTGTCTGTTTCTCATTTTGGTGCTTTCTGTCAATCAATGGTATCTGGCTGAACTTGACTTATTACCATGAAGTCTACTGCCATATAATTTGAATTTGAATTTGAATTGACTTTATTTCTTACATCCTTCACAGACATGAGGAGTAAAAATCTTTACGTTATGTCTCCATCTAAATGTGCAATGTGCAATCATAGTAATTTATAATAAACAGAACAGTCAATGTAATATAAGTACACTCACAGCATGAGTTCATCAGTCTGATGGCCTGGTGGAAGAAGCTGTTCTGGAGCCTGTTGGTCCTGGCTTTTATGCTGTTGTACCGCTTCCCGGATGGTAGCAGCTGGAATAGATTGTGGTTGGGATGGTTTGGGTCCCCAATGATCCTACGGGCCCCCTTTTACACACGCCCTTGTAGATGTCGTGAGTCATGGGAAGGTTATTCACTTGTTGTAAATTCTCATCTACGCAAAAGTCTTTCTGTTTGAGGCTCAGAAGTTGTAAAACCTCAGTTTCTTATTGTCTGAACAAACTGCTAAACTACAATGTATTTTTTTCCTCACTGTCATTTCAAATTGGCACTAAAGTTGGTTTTGTTGTTTGGCTTCGCTTTGGATCGACAGACTGGTGACATGTGACCTTTTTAGACAACTGATGTACTTGGTTGAACTAAGCTGAATACACTGTAGATGAATGACAATCATTGAAGCAATGTTAACAGATTGAGTTGGATTCACTAATATACTGGCAGCATATCTCTGATGTCTTGGACTACGTTGCAGCAGCTTGACTGTGTATTACTGCTTTGTTAGTTGCTTGTGGTAAAACAAGTTTGTCAGATTTTTTAGATGCTATAACACAAGTTCATGTGCAAGTTTCAATTTTAAATGAATGTGTTCAAAAATCACTCCTCTATCACGGTAGGTTAGGATCAGCGAAGTGACAATCCCGTTATTTTCCTTCCCCTTGCTTCTTGCAAAATCACTATCTCATCCCAGATTTCGTAACTTCTTTGAAGGGTCTGGTGTGCTGACTGATTTGCGACACATATTGTGGCATGCTGCTTTTTAGTTGACCCTGTTGCTGTCTGTCTTTTTGTCCTTTATCATCTTGCAGAATGCAGAAGGTCACTGCAATGAGTTGCAGGAATGAAGATGTCAGTAATCATTAATATATGACTACTGCCAGCCGTTATCAATACTCCTCAGAGTTTGTCTGCTTGGCGCCGCATAACCAGGACTTATGATATGTGGCAGCTGCTCATATGACCATCCAGCACCTGCTCCCATGGCTTCACATGACCCTGATCGGGGGTGGGATGGGGGGGGGGGAGCTGAGAGTGACCTGCAGGCTAGTGGAGCGAAGGAGCACCTTACACCTCCTTCGCTAGAGACGTATCTCCACCCTGCCACTGAAGTCTTGTCAATCTCCATTCCAATTTAGCAGTTCCATCCTTTCAGATATAACATGTAGCTTATACAGCTGTATGCAATTTCTAAGGGCAGAAGCATGGAGCATATTGCAATGAAACATGGCAAACAAATTCACATGTCTGCTTCACAATGCAACACAGGGCTCCAAAGTACCAAAGATGCAGCAATAAAAAGATTGATTTTCCAAAACCTTCAGTGGCCTCTGATAAGTTCTGTACCAGCCATAAACTCTGATTGTACACTCAGTGGCCAGTTTATTAGGTACACCTGAACAGCTGCTCTTTAATACAAATATTTATTCAGCCAATCATTTAGCAGCAACTCAATGCATAAAAGCATATAGACATGGTCCAGAAGCTCATCTGTGTTCAGATGAAACATCAGAATGGGGATCAAAGTGACTTCAAAATGACTTTGACTGTGGAATTATTGTTCATGACAGAATGACAGAATGGGTGGTTTGAGTATCTCAGAAACTGCTGATCTCTTGGGATTTTCATGCACAACAGTCTCAAGAGTTTACGGTGTGAAACACAAACAGAAAGTCATCCAGGGTGTAGCAGCTCTGTGTGTGAAAAGGCCTTGTTGATGAGTGAGGTCGGAGGAGGATGGATGGCCAGACTGGTTCACTCTGACAGGAAAATGACAGTAATTGAAATAACTACGTGCTACAACAGTGGTATGCAGAAGAGCATCTCTGAGTGTACAGCATGTCAAACCTCGAAGTGGATAGGCTGCAGCAACAATAGACCACACCCGTTAACATGAGGAAATCTGCAGATGCTGGAAATTCAAGCCACACACATCAGAGTTGCTGGTGAACGCAGCAGGCCAGGCAGCATCTCTAGGAGGAGGTACAGTCGACGTTTCGGGCCGAGACCCTTCGTCAGGACTAACTGAAGGAAGAGCTGGTCAGGTGATTGGCAAAAGGGGTATGAGAGGATCATGGGACAGGAGGCCTAGGGAGAAAGAAAAGGGGGAGGGGGAAAGCCCAGAGGATGGGCCAGGGGTACAGTGAGAGGGACAGAGGGAGAAAACGGAGAGAGAGAAAAAAGAATGTGTGTATATAAATAAATAATGGATGGGGTACGAGGGGGAGGTGGGGCATTAGCGGAAGTTTGAGAAGTCAATCCCTCCCCCCCTCTGCTTTCTGCAGGGATCACTCCCTACGAGACTCCCTTGTCCATTCATCCCCCCATCCCTCCCCACTGATCTCCCTCCTGGCACTTATCCTTGTAAGTGGAACAAGTGCTACACATGCCCTTACACTTTCTCCCTTACCACCATTCAGGGCCCTAGACAGTCCTTCCAGCTGAGGCGACACTTCACCTGTGAGTTGGCTGGGGTGATATACTGTGTCTGGTGCTCCCGACGTAGCCTTTTATATATTGGCGAGACCCGACTCAGACTGGGAGATCATTTCGCTGAACACCTACGCTCTGTCCGCCAGAGAAAGCAGGATCTCCCAGTGGCCACACATTTTAATTCCACGTCCCATTCCCATTCTGATATGTCTATCCACGGCCTCCTCTACTGTAAAGATGAAGCCACACTCAGGTTGGAGGAACAACACCTTATATTCCGTCTGGGTAGCCTCCAACCTGATGGCATGAACATTGACTTCTCAAACTTCCGCTAATGCCCCACCTCCCCCTCGTACCCCATCCGTTATTTATTTATATACACACATTCTTTTTCTCTCTCTCCTTTTTCTCCCTCTGTCCCTCTCACTATACCCCTGGCCCATCCTCTGGGTTTCCCCCCCTCCCCCTTTTCTTTCTCCCCAGGCCTCCTGTCCCATGATCCTCTCATATCCCTTTTGCCAATCACCTGTCCAGCTCTTGGCTCCATCCCTCCCCCTCCTGTCTTCTCCTATCATTTCAGATCTACCCCTCCCTCTCCCACTTTCAAATCTCTTACTAGCTCTTCTTTCAGTCAGTCCTGACGAAGGGTCTTGGCCCGAAACGTCAACTGTACCTCTTCCTAGAGATGCTTGCTGGCCTGCTGCATCCACCAGCAACTTTGATGTGCGAGACCACACCCGTTCCCTGCTCCAGTACCTAATAAAGTGGCCACTGAGTATATATGCAAGTCATAGAAATGTAAACTGTTATATTCTGAGCAATTTCTACAGATGACGTTCCCAACAGTCAATACTGCTGATTTGTAGTGTTACTTTAAAAACAAATAGATTCATGATGTACAAGCCTTTAAACAATGTAAAACCTGCAAGCCTTTGTATAAAAGCAGAATTGACTCTAACATCACAAATTTGATCCTGAAAGATGTCGACAAAATTATGAAAATATAATTTGATTTATGCAGTGCCTGTGGGAAAGATGAGATGCTTTAGGATTCAAAGTAAAATCTATTTGACTGGAGTCAAGCAGCCGAGTATTTGCTGCATGCCGCTGGCTATGAATAATAGGTTAAGTAATGAGAAAGAGGCAGAAGAGTAAATTTAAAATGTGAATACTGTGGAGATTTTGTTTTTGTTCCTTTAATGAATAATGAAAAATACAGCAAAGGGCAGGGGTATTTAGGAATCACTGAAATATGCACAGCAGTTCTTTCTTGTTTTGTGTTTAATGAGAAAGGAAGTGATAGTGGATGTAGTTCTGGGTGTGAAACATAACTCAGTAGAGAGTGCTTGTGAAAACTGATTAGATCTTCAACAGCACACAAAATTCTCGAGGAACTCAGCAGGTCAGGGCTTGAGGGCCCGAGTTATCGGAAAAGGTTATAGGAAAGGTCACTAGAGTGTAGGAGAATGAGGGGAGATTTTACAGAGCTATACCAAATTATGAGGAAGTATAAATAGCAGGTTTTTTCCACTAGAGGTTGGGTAAGACTAGAAGTCATGCATTAAAGGTGAAAGGTGAAATGTTCAAGGGGAACATGAGGGGGAACTTCTTCACTCAGAGGCTGGTGAGAGTGTGGAATGAGCTGTTAGTGAAACCAGTGGAGGCGGGTTCGATTACAACAGTTAAGAGAAGTTTGGATGGGTCCATGGATGGGAGGGACATGGAGGGCTATGGTCCAGGGTGCATTTACAGAATCTCTTGTGTTTATCAGTATCAGAATCAGGTTTAATATCACTGGCATAATAAAATACATTATTATGAGGCAGCAGTACATTGCAATACCTAATAGAAACTGAATTACAGTATATTTTTTTCACCCCTTATGGGCAGTGTGTATGTGTATTTTTCCCTCAATCTTGGGTCCTCTACCAGGGGTCTAGGAGCTTGAGGGTTTGGCACAGCGTCCTTGCTGTTCCTGGTAGTGCACTCTTCTGGACCAAGATCTCAGATGTTGTTCCTGGAACCACCCTCCCCATCCAGGTGTCACTGCTCCAAGTGCTCCTATCACCGCCGGGATTACTCTGGCTTTAACCTTCCACATCCTTTCTATCTGCTCTTTCAAGGCCTGGTATTTCTCCAGCTTCTCATATTCTTTCTTCCTGATATTCCAGTCATTCAGGATTGCCACATCTATTACTATTGCTTTCTTCTGTTCCTTGTCCGGTATTACTATGTCTCATTGGTTGGCCAGACTGTATTTGGAAGTCCCACACGATCTTAGGTCTTTCATTCTCCACCTCCCTCTCGGGTGTTTCCTATTTGGACTTTGGGGTATCCAATCCATACTTAGCACAGATGTTCCTGTATACAATTCCTGCAATTTGGCTATGCCGTTTAGTGTCTGCTGTCCCTGCCTGCATCTGGCACCCCTGCTACAATGTGCTGGATGGTTTCAGTGGATTCCTGGCACAGTCTGAATCTTGGGTCCTATCTGGCGTGATAGACTCCCTGCTTCTATTACTCCTGTGCAGCCATGAGCAGTCCATCACCCCTGCCATTTCCAGCCATTGGTAGGGCTTTCTTATGTCAGCCACCTCTGATATCTGGCGATGGTACATCCCGTGCAGTGGCTTGTCCTGCCATGGCCTCTGGTCCTCCGGCTCTGCTTCACCAACTTCCATTTCCATGTCCCCTGCCTGCTGGCTGAGGATTGTGATCATATCTTGAATTGGAAGATATATTTGATATATAGTTTTTAGATTTTAGATTTAGATTCAACTTTATTGTCATTCTGCTGAGTACAGATACAAAGCCAATGAAATGCATTTAACATCTGATCATAAATGCAAAGAATAGTGTTATTTATAAAAGAACTGCGAATAAAAAAAGTGCTACGCACACAAATATAAAAGTACTGAGACAGTACGATACGGATGCAATACTTAGCACCGTGATGAGAGGTTCAGCAGGGCCACAGCCTCAGGGAAGAAGCTCTTCCTGTGCCTGCTGGTGCGGGAGCGGAGGCTCCTGTAGCGCCTACTGGATGGGAGGAGAGTAAAAAGTCCATAGCTAGGGTGAGATGCATCCTTGATAATGCTTTTCGCCCTGCCCAGGAAGCGTTTATGGTAGATGTTCTCAATGGTGGGCAATTGGGTGCCGATAATCCGCTGGGCAATTTTCACCACATGCTGGAGTGCTTTGCGGTCCGATACGGGACAATTGCCATACCACACTGAGATGCAGTTGGTGAGTATGCTCTCAATGGTACAGCAGTAAAAGTCTGTCAGTATCCTGGGACAGAGGTGAGCTTTCCTCATGTTCCGCAGAAAATAAAGGCGCTGTTGCACCTTTTTGATCAGGATGGAGGAGATTGGAAGACATAAAAAATATGTAGTTAAATTAAATATGTAGTGAAAAAAAGTAGTGAGATAGTGTTCATGGGTTCAATGTCTATTTAGAGATTGGATGACAGAGGGGAAGAAACTGTTCCTGAATTGCTGAGTGTGTGCCTTCAGCCTCCTGTACTTCCTCCCTGATTAGAACATCATCAGATTTAGGGGAACTGGATGGAGACATTCAAATGGAAGAGGGGTAACTTCAGTCAGTTGACGGGAAATAAAAATTATCATCTAACCTAGTCAGCTGAGTGTTAAGAGGCTTTCAGGTAAGAGATTGAATGGGTATAAACTGCAGACCTCCTTAGTTTTGAGCTTAAGAAATGGGGAATGTGCATGGGGAGGGATTTGAAGGAAAGCTACGCAAAGCTGGAGCTCCTCAAATGAGCAAATTAAATGAATGAAGAAAATTAAAAAACACATGCAACACAGGCTTATGATAAATGACATACAGTATTTAAAGGAATAGGTGGGATCTCATTGAGACCTATCAAATGTTGAAAGCCCTCAATAGAGTGGATGTGGAGAGATTGCTTCCTGTAGTGGGTTAGTCTAGACCAGAGGCACAGTCTCAGAACAGAGGGACGTCCATTTAGAATGGAGATGAGGAGGAATTTCTTTAGCCAGAGTGTGGTGAATCTGTGGAATTCATTGCCACAGGTGGCTGTGGAGGATAGGTCACTGGGTATACTTAAGGTGGAGGTTGATAGGTTTTTGATTAGTCGGGGAATGAAAGGTTACGGGGAGAAGGCAGGAGAATGAACATCTCACTTGTTAAAGCATCGGATACAGATCAGATACTTAGTGATTAGCTTAGGTTAGAGGATGCACTGCAATCTTTCAGTACTTCCAGTCCAGATAGTTCTGACACATTACATCCCGGTGGTTGAGGGAAGGATTCTATATGGTAGAATCTTTAAGAGTTCCATGGCTACAGATATAAGAGTATAAAACCATAAGGCATAGGAGCAAAATTAGGCCACTTAGCCCATTGGGTCTGCTCCGCCATTCCATCATAACTGATTTATAATCCCTCTCAACCTCATTCGCTGACTTCTCCCTGTAACATGTGATTCCCTGACTAATCAAGAACCTCTCAACCTCCAATTTAAGTACACTCAATGACTTGGACTCCACAGCCACCTGTGGCAACAAATTCTACAGATTCACTACCCTCTGGCTAAAGAAGTTCCTCCTCATCTCCATTCTAAAGGGGTGTCCTACTAATCTGAGTCTGTGCCCTCTGGTTTCAGACTCCCCCACTACAGGAAACATCCTCTCTACATCCACTCTATCTAGACCTTGCAATATAGTATGGAAAATATTTGTATTGTAAATACCTCTTCTGACAAAAAATTGAGACAGTGAGAATAAATACAAATGGAGATGCAGTCCAGTGATTGAAAAGTGGTCCCAAAATAATCTGGAATAAAAATAAATTACTATGTGAAAGAACTAAGTAGTAAATGATAGGTTTTGAAGGGGTAATGTATCTGAGTAAGGACAATCATTCATTTAGATATGAGATAGCTCAGGATAAACAAAGAAAAGAAGATCCTTATAAAAAATTTACATTGTGTAAAGTTTCTTTTGACAGGCTTCGGTCCACACTTTCTTCTGAAATATTGCAATAACTTACATGGGGAACAGCTGGCTACAAGTTGGCCCCGAAAGGCAGCGGGGCTGGATGGCATCCCAGGATGGGTCCTCAAAGTGTGTGCGGAACAGCTGCCTGGTGTGTTTACAGACATTTTTAATCTCTCCCTCTTCCAGTGTGTAGTGCTTTCCTGTTTCAAATTGTCCATCATTGTCCCTGTACATAAGAAAACCAAGGTAGCATGCCTGAATGATTGACACCCTGTTGCACTCACCTCAATTATAAAGAAATGTTTTGAGAGGCTGGTTAAAGACTAGATTTGTAGCATGCTACCACCCACACTGGACCCCTTACAATTCACCTACTGACAGAATCTGTCTACTGATGACACCATAGCCACAGCACTACACATCGTCCTCACTCACCTGGAGAAGAGGGATGCATACATTAGAATGCTGCTCCTGGACTACAGTTCAGCACTTAACATCATAGTTCCCTCCAGACTTGACAGGAAGCTCAGAGATCTCATCCTGCACCCTGCCTTGTGCAGCTGGATCCTGGACTTCCTATCGGATCGCTGACAGGTGGTAAGGATGGGCTTCCTCTCCTCTACCCCTCTGACCCTCAACACAGGGGACCCCCAGGGTTGTGTCCTGAGTCCCCTTCTCTACTCCCTTTACACCCACAACTGTACGGCCACACACAGCTCCAATCTGCTGATCGAATCTGCAGATGACACAACATTGATCAGCCTTATTTCTAGTGGTGATGACACACCCTACAGAGGAGAGGTTTACACCCTGACAACCAAGATAACAACCTCTCCCTCAATGTCCAAAAAATGAAAGAGCTGATTGTGAATTGCAGGAGGAATGGAGACAGGCTCGGCCCGATCAACATCAGTGGGTCTGCAGTTGAGAAGGTGAGTAGTTTCATTTTCCTTGGTATTCACATCACCGAAGATCTCACCTGGACTGTACAAACCGGCTGTGTGGCAAAATCCACAACAGCGACTCTTCCCACTTCAGTCAACTGAAGATGTTCGGCATGAGTCCCCAAATCCTCAAGAGCTTCTACAGGGGCACCAGGGAGAGCATCCTGACTGGCTGTATCATTGCCTGGCGCAGGAACTGCACTGACCTTGACTGCTGGGCACTGCAGAGAGTGGTACGGGCTGTCCAGTGCATCCGTTGATGTGAACTTCCTTCTACTGAGGACATTTACAACGGCAGGTGCGTAAAGAAGATCATCGGGGACTCCAGCCACCCCAACCATAAACTGTTTTAGCTGCTTCTGTCTGGCAAGTGGTACTGCATTATTAAAACCAAGACCAACAGCTTCTTTCTACAAGCCATTAGACTTATAGATTCACTGTCTGTACATTGAGATTGAGTCATAAGGCAAAGATTTTTACTCCCTCACGTTGTGGGATGGATGTAAGATTTAAATAAATTCAAATTAAATTCAAATTCAAATCCTTAAAGTAGCACCAACCAATATTATGAATACTGTTTCCTTCTCCAAGTATTGAAAAATAAACAAACACCCAAAATAACCACACAGTCTCCCTGTGCATTATTTTAGCAGAAAGACATTCAGATAAGTCATCCCAACCACAATCTGTTCCAGCTGCTACCACCCGGCACACATAAATTCAAATTCAAATCCAAATCCTTAAAGTAGCACCAACCAATCTTATGGACATCGTTTCCTCCTCCACATATTGAAAAATAAACAAACATCCAAAATAACCACACAGTCTCCCTGTGTATTATTTTAGTAGAAAGACATTCAATGTGTGTTTTGTCGCATGTACATCAGAACATTGAAGCAGACAATGAAATGTGTCATCTGTGTCAATAAGTGACACAGTCCGAGAATGTCCTGAGGACAGCCCCAGGTGTTGCCATGTTTCTGGCACTAACATAGCATGGCCAACACTAGCACTAACCGGTACGTCCCAGGAATATGGCAGGGAAATGGAGCACTAGGGGAAACGCACGCGGTCATGGCGAGTGCGTGCAAACTCCTTACTGACACCTGCAGGAAGTGAATCCCGATCTTTGCTTTTCCCAGTTAGGTCCTTCCCAATGAGTCCCGATGCAGAGTTTCAACCCAAAACATCAGCAATTTCCCCTTCCTTCTCCCTCCCCTACAGATGCTGCTGAATTTCTCCAGCAGATTGTTCCAGCATTGAATTGAATTGACTTTATTTCTTACATCCTTCACATACATGAGGAGTAAAAATCTTTATGTTACGTCTCCGTCTAAATGTGCAATGTACAAATGTACAAACATAGTAGTTTATAATAATTTAGAATAAAAAGAAGAGTCAGAGTAATATAGAGTACACTCAAGTCAGAGTGAGTTCATCAGTCTGATGGCCTGGTGGAAGAAGCTGTCCCGGAGTCTTTTGGTCCTGGTTTTTATGCTGCGGTACCACTTCCCTGATGGTAGCAGATGGAATAGATTGTGGTTGGGATGGTTTGGGTCCTCAATGATCCTATGGGCCCCTTTTACACACCTGTCCTTGTAAATGTCCTGAATCATGGGAAGTTCACAACTACAGATGTGCTGGGCTGTCTGCAGCACTCTCTGCAGAGTCCTGCGATTAAGGGAGGTACAGTTCCCATACCAGGCAGTGATGCAGCCAGTCAGGATGCTCTCAATTGTGCCCCTGTAGAAAGTTCTTAGGATCTGAGGGCCCATACCAAACTTCCTCAACCGTCTGAGGTGAAAGAGGCGCTATTGTGCCTTTTTCACCACACAACTGATGTGTACAGATCATGTGAGGTCCTCGGTGATGTGGATGCGAGGAACTTGAAGCTATTTACCCTCTCAGCCCCAGATCCATTGATGTCAGTAGGGGTTAGCCCATCTCCATTCCTCCTGTAATCCACAGCCAGCTCCCTTGTTTTTGTAACATTGAGGAAGAGGTTGTTTTCTTGACATCACTGTGTCAGAGAGATGACTTCTTCCCTGTAGGACACCTTGCTATTGTTTGAGTTAAGGCCAATCAATGTAGTGTCATTGGCAAATTTAATTAGCAGATTGGAGCTGTGGGTGGTGACATAGACATGAGTATACAGGGAGTAAAGGAGGGGGCTTAGTACGCAGCCCTGAGAGGCACCTGTGTTGAGAGTCAGAGGGGCAGAGGTGAAAGAGCCCACTCTTACAACCTGCTGGTGATCTGAGAGGAAGACCAGGATCCAACTGCACAAGGCAGGGTCAAGGCTGAGGTCTCTGATCTTCTTGTCGAGCCTGGATGGAACTATAGTGTTGAATGCTGAACTGTAGTCCAAGACAGCATTCTCACATAAGCATCCTTCTTCCCCAGATGTGTAAGGATGGTATGTAGAGCAGTGGTTATTGTGTCATCTGTCGTGTCTTGCGTCCACGTGTGCAAGGCTTGGGATACCTTCCTTTTGTATCTGGTATCTTTTGTATTGCCTTCTCCCATGTCTTACCTCGGTCTGCTATGGACCTTATCCTCACTGTGCTCCAACGTTTAATCGACAACAAATGATAAGATGGCTTGCGTTGAAATAATCTTCATGGCCATACCATTTTTTATAGAGCATGGTAACTGGTCCTTCTGACCCAATGAGCCCATGCCACACAATTAAACTGATGTGACCAATTAACCTACTAACCCTTGGAAACTGGAGCACCCAGAGGAAACCCACACGGCGACATTGAGAAGGTACAAGCTCCTTGCTGGCAATGGTAGGAACTGAAGCTGGGCTGCTAACACTGTAAGTGTTGTGCTGCCCCAATGGTTATATTGTAACCATTCCTTTCCCATCTGTTGGACTGTACTACTTCCAAGCAGAAGTGTCATAGATAATGCCTAAGTATTGAAATCCATATCATATTTCTGCCGATTCTGCAAGTCCATTACTCCCAATAGATTTCAGCGCCGTCTTGTTGCCAGGTGAAACATCATTTTTAATTGTGCTGCCTGGAAGTGATGGTTTTACTAGGATGGCATGACACATTTCCCCTGACTGAAGTTGGAATGTCATGTTTTGTCCTTGGATTAACAACTTGGTGCAGATATGTGTGTGTGTTCCTTCCACAGAGCTGATCCCATCTGGCATCTGGTACACGCACTCAGGTGTCAAGTGGTTCTTATGATGCATCTGGTGTGGAAGTGTAGTGGGTAGTGCTTGTCAGTCTCACTTTCACCTTCCTCTGCAGTCTTGTGAAAAGGAGAGCTGAATGTGTAAGCCTTTCCCCGCCAGTACATAGACTCTCCAAAAGCAAGCCTCACAGTCATAGTCATAGTCATACCTTATCGATCCCGAGGGAAACTCCTCGCTGGCGGCACATGGAAACTGAACTCCTTTTGGACTCAGGCTGACTACAGAGGATGGGGAGGAAGTCTGACCCCTGCACACGTAGCACGAAGGCCCTCTGATGAAGGCCCTGGTGCTCGTGAACCAGAACCCCAGCTACGGGTAAATAGCCCCACTCCCTTGTGGGCAGCCTCGGGAGAGACGAAGGCTACGGGAGTAAACACAGACAGCAAAGCCAGAGTGGAGCCCCTGAGGTGGCTGGACGTCGTTGAACGTCCATCCGGCAGTTCCTACAGCCAAGTTGGTGCCAAACGTATTGCTTCATAAGCTACACTGGTGAGGCCGAGAGGGGAATCTTGAGAACTGGGCATCTCAGGATCTCCATACCTTCCATCCAGGCTTGTGATGATGATACGGATTCCCATTGTCCTTCGAGACAGACGGATGCCAACCACATGCAATCAACTATAGACTGAATCTGACCCTGTCTCTGTTCTTGTACAGTCAATCTCACCCATCCATAGTTACTTTTATCTTGATTCAGCCCAGTGACAGCCCCTTCCAGGCCAACACACCTGTGCTGCACAGTTATACTCATGTGATCAATTAAACTACTAACCTGGTACATCTTAGGAATGTGGGAGGAAACGGTCAGCTCCTTACGGACAGCAGTGGAATTGAAGCCAGATCGCTGGTGCTGTAATCCATCGTGTTATCCGCCATATTACTGTGGTGTGCATATATCTTTGAAGCTGTTTTGACTGTGAACTATTTTGTGGGAATGATCTGCCAGTCCCCATTGTGAACACTCTTCCCCGTACACTGGGAATTTCTTTACCAGCTATTAAAAATTGCTGTAATACCTCATCAATTTTGACAGTACTTTCCTTTCTCTGCCAATTACTTCCCCTGCTTTACCACCTGTACTTTGATTTTGTTGGCTGCCCAACTTTTGTAGCCTGGTTTTGGTCAGCTCCACAGTCTTGCACATCACATACCCCTCTACTGAGTTAAGTCGGCTTTGTGTGGTAACTATTCTCTGAAGCTAGTACCCCAGATAACAAAAACTAATCTAATCTCTTAGGAATCAGTCTTTCAAATCTGTAAAACTGTAATGAGCTCTTTGGGCCTGTGCAGGGCACTAGGGAATGTTGGGCTCTGAGGTTTTTAAAGTACCTGAATTGGTTAATTGTTGTTTAATGAGAGTCTTAACTGTTTAAAGATCCTTGTGTTCCTCAAGCAACCTGCTCTTTGTAGTGTGGTCCCTGGTGTTCTCTGTTTAAGCTTGTTAAATTTACTTTGATAGACTCTGGGATTCCAGGTTACTTGAATTATTTAAGGGAACACCTGATTAGGGCTAATCGCAGGGTCCCAGTTTTAAGAATGTTACTTCTCATAGTGTTGCTCAGCTGACACTGTTATTATTGGTGTTGTTATGAGTAACACAGGTGTTACTATGAGTAAACTCTTGTCGCTGTGCCTACAATAGAGTCCGTCTTTCCTTCGCACTTAGTTTCAGATATTACCAGCGCACATTGTGACAAAAGCTCTAATTATTTGTTACCAATTTTGGCTTTGTTAACAACAAATTATTCCTGGTCATGTTTTCATTTAAACTAATAGTTCTGGTAACTGTTCCAGGTTGCTATGTGCTTGTAATGAATCTAATACATTCTGCAGGGTCACAACTGAGAGCATTTTGATATAGCACAATTCCATTTCCTCCTGAACAGTAAGAACCAATGCCATTTGTACCTCCATCTGGTTATCTGCAATGACCAGTTCTACGTAGAGTCGTAGAGAAGTACAGCAGAGAAACAGGCCCTTTGGCCCATCTAGCCCATGCCAAAACCATTTAAACTGCTGACTCTCATCGATCTGCATCAGGAGCGTAGCCTTCCATATCCCTACCACCTATGTAGCTATCCAAGCCTCTCTTAAACATTGAAACTGAGCTTGCATGCACCACTTGTGATGGCAGCTCATTCCACACTCTCACAACCCTCTGAGTGAAGAAGTTTCCTTTCATGTTCCCCTTAAGCTTCTCACCTTTCACCCTTAACACATGACCTCCAGCACAGTCCCACCCAACCTCAGTGGAAAAAGTCTGTTTGTATTCTTTCTTCTTTAGGCATCCGTTAGTCTCGTGAGCCCATGGATTTGTGCCTTGGAAGGTTTCCAGGGTGCAGGCGTGTATGGAAGACCGGCAGTTGCCCATGCTGCAAGTTTCCCCTCTCCACGCCACCGATGTTGTCCAAGGGAAGGGCACTAGGGCTGATACAGCTTGGCACCGGTGTCGTCGCAGAACAATGTGTGGTTGAGTGCCTTGCTCAAGGACACAACACGCTGCCTCAGCTGAGGCCCGAACTAGCGACCTTCAGATCACTAGACCAATGCCTTAGCCACTTGGCCACGCGCCAACACTGTTTGCATTAACCCTACCTATACCCTCAATAATTTTGTTTTCCTCTATCAAATTTCCTCTCTATCTTCTACGTTCTAAGGAATAAAGTTCTAAGCTATTCAATCTTTATCTATTTATAACTCAGGTCCTCCGGACCCAGCAACATCCTTGTAAAATTTCTTTGTACTCTTTCAGCCTTATTTACATATTTCCTTTACGTAGGTGACCAAAAACTGCACACCATTGGCCTCACCAATGTCTTATACAACTTGAATATAACATTCCATCTCCTGTACTCGATACTTTGACTTATGAGGGCATGTGTCAAAAGCTTTTTTTTAATGACCCTATCTACCTGTGACACCACTTTCAATGAATTATGGATCTGTATTCTCAGCTCTCTTTGTTCTACCATACTCCTCAGCGCCCTACCGTTCACTGTGTAAGATTTACCCTTGATGGTCCTACCAAAGTGCAAAACCTTTACAGATCAACATATTGTAGTACAAAGTCTTCCATCCATTGTTTTTATTCCTTAAACATGCTACTGCCTGGAAATGATGCCTTTATTTTTCCATCATACTCTAAGCTCAACGGAATCACATAAATTGTCATCTCACTTTATACATTCCTGTGTTATCCCATTTAGGAGGGATTACAGACACACAGACAAAATACTGGAGAAACTCAGCAGGTCAGAAACTTCTACGGAGATGAATAAAGAGCCTTTTGGGCCAAGACTGTTCATCAGTACTGGAGAGGAAGGGGGAAGAAGGTGGGGGTATGGGAAGGAGCCCAAGCTAGAAGCTGATGGCAGAGGTCAGGTGAGAGGCAAAGTATGCAGGAAAGGTGTGGGGAGGTTGAAGTGAGAAGCTGGGAGGTGATAAGTGGAAAAGTCCAAAGGGCTGAGGTAGAAATAATTTGATTTGATAGGGGAGAAGGATGGACCATGGGAGAAAGGGAAGTTTTGTCATTCAGACACTGTGTCTAAACTCCAGAATTTTAATCATTAGCACTTCAGACACCACCTCTTAGCATCCTCCTCTCATTCTCTCAGATAGGAGAGGTGGTTATTTAAGATAATGGCGTTATTTATAAAATGTGCTGCTGATAGCAATTCTGAATAACTTTCAGCTGGGAATTGGATCTCAGGATAGAAAATAGATACATAATAGATACATTTACTCATTCCTGCCTGTGGCCATCAAACTTTACAACTCCTCCCTTGGAAGGTCAGACACCCTGAGCCAATAGGCTGGTCCTGGACATTTCCTGGCATAATTTACATATTACTATTTAACTATTTATAGTTTTATTACTATTTATTATTTATGGTGCAACTGTAACGAAAACCAATTTCCCCTGGGATCAATAGAGTATGACTATGACTATAAAAGAGGAAAAGCACAGAAAAGGCTCACATATAAATCTCCAATTCTGTCTATTTTCTACCTTTATACACCCTTTATCTTTTTCTCCTTCATTTGGAAGGTTCTTAACACTTACCACATTAGCAATATGTATAATTATGTAAGTTGTACTTCAGTGGCTGGTTGTCAAATTTTGCCAGATAAGCGTTTTAGAACGTTATAAAGCGCAATGAAAGTGAAAGATCTTGTTGTACTATCTTATGATTTGATGAAGTCAATGTGAATGCTCATAATGAGTCATGGCTTCAGCAATTTTATGAAATTTGTTACGAACAATAAGGTAGAATTTATGAATAGCCTTTTCCTTATTCCAAAAGTGAAAGAATAAAAAAAGAACACGATGCATTGCATAATCAAATCCCTGGATTTGTTAAGATATTTGTTGCAGAGTGTTTTCTTTATTGGATTTCATATAGAAGGGAGATTGAAAAGCTGGTTGAATGGAGGCACAACAACAACTCTCCTCAATGTTAGCAAAACCAAAAAGCTGATTGCTGACTACAGGAGGAAGAAACTAGGGATCCACAAGCCAGTTTTCATTAGGGATTGGACATGGTGAGGGTCAGTAACTTTTAATTCCTCAGCATTATCATTTCAGAGGATCTGTCTGGGACCAGCTCATTACAAAGAAGGCACGGCAGCACTTCTGCTTTCTAAGATGTTCGTGCATGTCATCTGAAACTTTGACAAACTTATATATATGCACAGTGGAAAGTATCCTGACTGGTTGAATCATCGCCTGGTGTGGATGAGTCAATTTCCAAGAATGGAAAATATACCAGAAATGGTGGACACAGCCCAATGCATCACAGGAGAAGCCCTCTCCACCATTGAGAATACCTACAAGGAGCACTGCCACAAGAAAGCAACATCCATCGTCGAGGATCCTCACCATCCAAGCCATGCTCTCTTCTCACTGCTGTCATCAGGAAGGAGATACAGAAGCCCTAGGTCCCACACCACCACGTTCCGGGATAGTTATTACACTTCAGCCATCAGGCTCTTGAGCCAGAGGGGATAACTTCACTCACCTCAACTCTGAACTGATTCCATAACCCAAGGGCTCACTTTCAAGGACTCTACAGTTCACGTTCTCAGTATTATTTATTTACTTATTTTACTTTTTTTGTATTTGCACTGTTTGTCTTCATTTGTACTTTGGTTGTTTGTCAGCCTTTGTGTGTAGTTTTTATTCCATTGTCTTTCTTTGTTCTTATGTGAATGCCTGCAAGGAAAACAAGGATAAAGTATTGAGGTTTTATAAGGCACTGGTGAGGCCTCACTTGGAATATTATGAGCTGTTTTGGGCGCTTTATCTTAGAAAGGAAGTGCTGACATTGAACTTTGAAAGGCCTGGATAGAGTGGCTTTGGAGAGGATGTTTCCTATGGTAGGAAGTCTAAGAACAGAGGGGTGGACATTTAGAATGGAGATGAGGAGGAATTTCTTTTAGCTACAGAATAGTGAATCTGTAGCATTCCTTGCCACAGGTGGCTGTAGAGACCAAGTCTTTGGGTATATTTAAGGCAGAGTTTGATAAATTCTTGATTGGTCAGGACATAAAGGGATATTGCGGGAAGGCAGGAGACCTGGACTGAGAGGGAAATGGATCAGCCATGATGAAATGGCAGAGCAGATTCGATGGGCCAAATGGCGTAATTCTGTTCCTATATCTTGTAGTCAATGCAAATAAATCTCAGGGTAGTATGTGGTAATGCATGTACTTGGGTAATAAATTTACTTCGGACTTTAATGCTTACGAGATTATATTTCCTTTTGCAATTTTGATTCTTGATTGCCTTATTCTTTTCGTGAGCTCTTTATTTCTCAGCCTATAGAGCTGGCCCCGGTGAAGATGCCCCACATCCATTGACGTTGATCATGAGAAAAATAACCCAGAGTAAGAGCCGTAGAATCCAGGATCACACCGATACTTATCTCTAAAAACTGGCCATACAACCTGCTGGTACACGTAATCTTTTGATTCCACGTAGATGCACATAAGATCTGAGCCCAGCGTAGAGAACAACCATTTCCAAGGTTCAGATGAAAAGCTGACATATTGACACAGAATTTCTATCTTTCTGGCTGCCTTATCTGATCCACGTGAGCAGCTGCTCTGTTTTTACTTATACAGGTTAAGTTTCCCCTCAGAGAAAACTTCTACACAGTGTTTTTGCTGTAGGAAAATGCCACATGGTGCTTTATTAGATCAGGCGATATTATCAATCAAAATTTTAACATCAACTTATACAAATTACAGGGAGAAGGTAGGAGGTTGGGGTTGAAGGGAACAATAAATCAGCCAGGATAGAATAGCAGAGCAGACTCGATGGGCCGAATGGCACAATTCAGCACCTATGACTTATTGTCATATGGTCTACTTACTTACTGCCCATTCCGCCGCTGGAATTTAGGGGAACAATGAAGGTCCTCCATCTCTGGTGGCGTTCAGGACTTCCTTTATTATATCAACAGCTTCCTCTCGGTTTTCACGATTGCCAGCCATGCAATTCCTGAATGGAGACTCAGGAATACCGTCGCATTCAGATGTAGGAGGGGTTTTCATTGCTGTTTCCATAGCAATTTTGTTTTACCAGTCAGGGTTGTTAGCCCTGAGCAGAATCCCCGAACCTGGAGGACTGGTGGACCGCCCTTTGACCTGTGTGATATGGGTGACCCTACCAAGAGCCAAAACATCGAGCTCTGACTCCAGCTGACATAGCTGTCCAGGTCATTGAGACACACAAGCCTCCAAATCACAACAATGTTGTGGTCCCATATGGTCTAAAGTGGGATTAAATCAGAAGTTAAAAGCTTGGTTAAAGGCATACTTATCAGAGCCTGCCGAAGGGCCTCAGCCCGAAACATCGACTGTACTCTTTTCCATGGATGCTGCCTGGCTTGCTGAGCTCCTCCAGCATTTTGTGTGTGTTGCTCAGGTTTCCAGCATCTGCAGATTTTCTCTTGTTTATCAGAGCCTGTTAACTTTTTGTTCATTCGTACCTCAGTGTCCATCTATGACTGTCAGTGCTTCAGGTCTCCGTTTTCACCAAGAAATTATCAGTATTGCAGTGTTTGAGAGTAGCAAATGAGCTAGGAGGAGAATCATCGACATCCTTCATGACATGTGAGGACTCCTGACTGAAACAACTGTAGTTCAGGGCATTTGGAGAAAGGCAACACTTGCTTTATATGCAGATTCTGTGACTCACAGGATCTCAGGGGAATGATGAAAAAGCACAATGGTCAGGTCAGAGCTAGTAAAATATAGGAATCCTCGTGCCTTTTCTTTCCTCCACGTGCTGTCTTGTAAAACAGCATTCATGCACACCAGGCCACTTAGCTTAATGCACTCAGACACTCAATGCTTTCTAAGCACATATCTGCACAGTTCAATTAACACAATTTTAGCAAGACCTACTCTCAAGTGTTCTGCCTCAAGTTGGCAAGACTGTTATATCATCTGAAACACAATAGAAAATTCCCAGCATGACCTCCATTCTCTCCCGAGGACAGGTTGACGTCAGAGGAAGGACGAACAATGATAGAAACAGACCTACCATCAAAACAGAACCACCCATGAAGAAAAGATCATCAGCCACGATCTAAGATTTATTTATCACGTGTACATGGAAGCATACAGTGAAATGAGTAGTTTGTGTTAGCAACCAACACTCCTAAGGATGCGCTGAGGAGTTCGCAAGTGTTGCCACACATTCTGGCACCAACATAGCATGTTCGAAAGGCTTGGCAGACAACACAGAACACAAAATAAACAGAACACAACAAACATTGGTCCTCGGTCTCCAGGCTTTGGCCTTCAGGCCTCAACTTCCAGACTTTCAATCAAAGTTCGAGCTTCGATCTTTGGTATCAACTCCAGACTAGCTGATGACAGGACGCTAAATCCCAAGCTCAAACTCCGGGTCAGCTCTTGTGCAGTTGCTTGCATGAACACCCAATCCTGATGCCCACTGACCTGGGACAGCCCAGCAACCATAGATACCCTTGAATCACCCATCCACATCGTTGGCCTTTGAGCATGGATCAGAGGCCTAGACTCCAGATGCCCTTTGCCCCATGTGATGAAGCCGTACTGTAGTGGCTGGAGCAAAGGCCAAGGTTGGGAGTATTATGGCACTCCCAGGCGTGTGCTTATTATACCTTTGTGCCAGCGCCTTGAATCCAATATAGAGCTCCTGCCTTCCATCCCTTTAGGATAGGGGTTCCCAACCCTTTTTATGTCGTGGACCAATACCATTAAGCAAGTGGTCCGTGCAGCTCAGGTTGAGAACCCCTGCTTCAGAAGAAGATGACATTCTCAGGGGGATGTGCACATCCATTCCAACCTTATGCTAATGACTCACAACCAGCTGAGGAAGAGATGAAGCAAAAGGAGCTGGAATCTGAATCAGACTTGAATGCACTAGCATACAGTATGTCATGAAATGTCTTGTTTTGTAGCAGCAGTACAGTGTAATACATCATAAAAACACCAGAAATTGCAATAAGAAATATATATAAATTATTAAATGGGTAGTGCAAAAAGAAGGGAAAATTAGGGAGGTAGTGTACATTGGTTCATTTTCCATTCAGAAATCTGATGGTGGAGGAAAAAATCAGAATGAGTGTCTTTAGGCTCCTGTACCACCTCCTTGATGGTAGCAATGAGAAGAAGGCATATCCTGGGTGATGGGTGTCCTTAATGCTGGAGACCACCTTCTTGAGGTATCAACTTTTGAAGATTAGGAAGAAACCCAGCAGCTTTACTTTTTCAAAGTTTCCATGAAAGATGGGTGGATTTGGATTTTTGTAATGGATCCCATGATAGTTTAAAACACATTACAGCCAATGAAGTACTTTTGGAGTTAGTTACTGTTATCATTTGGGAGACACAGCAGCAATTTTACATACATGAAACAATAAGTTAATAATAATCAGGAAATGAGTTTCAATAATCTCATTTGAAGGATAAATATTGGCTGTCATGCTGACAATAGTTCCATCTCTTGTTCAGAATAGAGCTGTGGAATGTATTAAACAGGGTCTCAATTTAATTACTAATCAGAAGGTTAGTATCTTGGACAAAACATTATTACCATATTTCTTCACTATATTTTAAGCCTGAAAATGTTCATCAGTTTCTACTATGGGGCTTGAACACGTCAGAGTCTGACTGAGAGGTGAGGCACCGTTAACTGAACCACAGTTGGCACTCCAAGTCAGAGACTCAGGTTTTCATCTGTAATTATTGGTCTTCGGAGATCTTCTGATGAGACACCGTTTTAGGAACTTCTTTGTAAGCTTTTCAGACGTTACTTTGATTTCATAGCCTTTTATATGGCACAGGTCTACGTCTCTTCCATAAGTATACTTGCTGTTTGAAACTTTCAAATTCTGACTCACTCCCAGAATCGGCTTAGCCACCTGAGCCACAGTTATCAGAGTTTAGACTTGTACAATACTGTTCCTGGTACAAGGTATCTCTAAATCATCTGTGCCTCTATTCCTGTGTCAGGAATAGTGCGTGAGTGTGCATATAAGAACATAAAACATAAGGGAAGTATTGGGACATCGAATCTGCTCTGTCATTCCATTATAGCTGATTTACTTTCCTCTTCAACCCATTTTCCTGCCTTCTTCCTGTAACCTTTGACACCCTTAATAATCAAGAACCCATCAATCTCCGCTTTAAGTATACCCAATGGCTTGGCCTGAATAAACATTTGTTGCAATGAGTTTCACAGATTCAACACCCTCTGTTTAAAGAAATTCCTCCACATCTCTTCTAAGGGGACGTCCTTCTATTCTGAGCCTGTGCCCTCTGGACAGGGACACCCCACTATAGGAAACATCCTCTCTTATCAATATTTCCTTTCAATAATCAATACGTTTAATCTTTCAGTGTTTGATTCACTGAGATTCCACTGAGATTGTACGTGGCCTATCAGCAGCGTCAACAGAGCTTTACCAAGAGGGATTTCTCGCAGGTCAGCGGCAGTTATTTAAAAAGGGAGCTTCGAGAGCAGTTGTCCAATGTACGTGGCCTGTCAGCGGCTATAACAAAGCACCAACCATGAGTTAGATAGCAGGGAAGGTTCAGACATAAAAGGGAGCAGTCATCACAGGAGCAGTCATCGATGGAGTGATCTGAGGCAGAGCGGTGGGGCTTTGGCATGGTAAGTGGGTAAATGGACATCGTTTTTCTTTCTCTCAATTTTTTAGAGAGGAATAAAGAGAATGTCTGTAAGGTTAGTACTTTGCTCTGGGTGTCAGGTGTGGGAATCCTGGGAATCTTCCAGTCTCCCAGGTGGCTCCATCTGTGCCAGATGCACTGAGATGCAGCTCCTGAGAGACTGTGTTAGGGATCTGGAGCTGTGGCTTGATGACCTACAGCTTATTAGGTAAAGTGAGCAGGAGATAGACAGGAGCTACGAGGAGTTTGTCACCCCGAGGCTGCAGGAGTTGGATAAGTGGGTGACTGTCAGGGAAGGGATGGGAAGAGCTCAGATTGTAGAGAGCACCCCTGTGGCCACCCCCCTCGGTAATCGTTATCTCGTTTTGGATGCTGTTGAGGGGGATGACCTGACAGAGGACGACCACAGCGATCAGGTCTCTGGCACTGAGCCTGGTTCCGTCGTGCGGAAGGGAAAGAGGAAGATGAGGAATGGGGTAGTCATAGGGGAATCCATAGTGAGGGGAACAGACAGGAGGTTCTGTCAGCCTGACAGAGATACCCGCATGGTGTGTTGCCTCCCAGGTGCCAGGGTACAGGATGTCTTGGATGGGGTGCAGAGTATTCTGAATGGGAGAGTGAACAGCAAGAAGTCTTGGTACACTTTGGTACTAATGACATAGGTAGGAAAAGAGAGGAGGTCCTGAAGAGAGAATTCAGGGAGTTGGGTAGGAAGCTGAAAAGCAGGACCTCCAAGGTAGTAATCTCAGGATTGCTGCCTGTGCCACATGCTAACGAGCACAAGAATAACATGGTCAGGCATATTAATGCGTGGTTGAGAGCCTGGTGTAGGGGGCAGGGCTTCAGGTTCCTGGATCATTGGGGCATCTTCTGGGGGAGGAACGACCTGTACAAAAAGGACGGGTTACATCTGAACCCAAACAGGTCCAATATCCTAGCAGGCAGGTTTAATAGAGCTGTTAGGGAGGGTTTAAACTAATTTGGGGGATGGGAACCAGAGTGATAGGGCTGAGGCAGGGGAAAAGCGAAATAAATCAAAGATAGCGTGCAACAGAGATGATAGAAAGGACAGGCAGGAGATGAGGCATAATCACTGCCAGTGGGATGAGTTACAGGGCAATAGAGGTGTGGTGCAGTTAAAACAGAAAGCAACAGATTCTGGACTGAAAATGTTATATTTGAATGCACGCAGCATAAGAAATAAAATGGACGATCTTGAAACTCAGCTACAGATTGGCAAGTATGATGTTGTGGCCATCTCTGAAACTTGGCTAAAGGATGGCTGCCATTGGGAGCTGAATGTCCAAGGATATATGGTGTATTGGAAAGATAGGTAGGTAGGCAGAGGGGGCGGTGTGGCCCTGCGTATAAGAAATAATATTAAATCGTTAGAAAGGAATGACATAGGATTGGAAGGTGTAGAGTCTCTATGGGTTGAGTTAAGAAATGGCAAGGGTAAAAGGACCCTAATGGCAGTTGTATACAGGCCTCCAAACAGCAGCTGGGATGTGGATTACAAATTACAGCCGAGAAAGTAAAGGCATGTCAGAGGGGCAATGTCATGATAATCGTTGGGGATTTTAACATGAAAGTAGATTGGGAAAACCAGGCCAGTACTGGACCTCAAAAGAGAGAATTTGTAGAATGTCTAAGGGATGGCTTTTTAGAACAGCTTGTTGTTGAGCCCACTAGGGTATTGGTTGTGTTGGATTGGGTGTTGTACAATGATCTGGAGGTGATAAGAAAGCTTAAGGTTAAGGAACCATTAGGGAACAGTGAACACAATATGATCGAGTTCACTTTGAAATTTGAGAAGGAGAGACTAAATTCAAATGTGTTGGTATTTCAGTGGAATAAAGGAAATTACAATGGCATGAGAGGGGAACTGGCCACGGTTGACTGGAAAGGGACACTAGCAGGAAGGACAGCAGAGCAGCAATGGCTGGATTTTCTGAAAAAAAATGAGGGGCGTGCAAGACAGATATATTCCAAATAAGAAGAAATTTTTGAATGGAAGAATGACACTACCGTGACTGACAAGTGAAGTCAAACCCAAAGTAAAAGCAAAAGAGAGGGCATACAAGGAAGCCAAAGCTAGTGGGAAGACAGAGGATTGGGAAGCTTTTAAAAACTTGCAGAAGGAAACTAAGAAGGTCATTCGGAAGGAAAAGATGAACTACGAGAGGAAGCTGGCAACTAATATCAAAGAAGATACTAAAAGCTTTTTTAAGTATATAAAGGGTAAAAGAAAGTTGAGGGTAGATATAGGACGAATACAAAATGATGCTGGAGATATTGTAATGAGAGGTGCAGAGATGGCAGAGGAATTGAATGCGTATTTTGCATCAGTCTTCACAGTGGAAGACATCTGCAGTATACTGGATATTTAAGGGTGTCAGGGAAGTGAAGTATGTACAGTGAAAATTACGACTGAGAAGGTGCTTAATAGTCTGAGGGTGGATAAATCTCCTGGACCTGAAGGAATGCACCCTCGGGTTCTGAAGGAAGTAGCTGGAGAGATTGCAGAGGCATTAACAATGATCTTTTGATTCTGACATTGTACTAGATGACTGTAAAATTGCAAATGTTACTTTGCTATTTAAGAAGAGCGGGAGGCAGCAGAAAGGAAACTATAGACCTGTTAGCTTGACACCAGTGGTTGGGAAGTTGTTGGAATTGATTGTTAGGGATGAGATTATGGAATACCTGGAGGCACATGAAAAGATAGGCCAAAGTCAGCATGGTTTCCTGAAAGGAAAATCCTGCCTGACTAACCAATTCTTTGGGGAAATTACAAGCAGGGTAGACAAAGGAGATGTAGTAGATGTAGTGTACTTGGATTTTCAGAAGGCCTTTGACAGGTGCCGCACATGAGGCTGCTTAGCAAGATAAGAGCCCATGGAATTACAGAGAGGTTACTAGTATGGGTGGAGCATTGACTGATTGGCAGAAAACAGGGAGTGGAAATAAAGGGATCCTATTCTGGCTTGCTGCCAGTTGTCAGTGGATTTCCACAGGGGTTGGTGTTGGGACCGCTGCTTTTTTGATGTATGTCAATTATTTGGACTATGGGATTAATGGATTTATGGCTAAATTTGCTGATGATACAAAGATAGGTGGAGGAGCGGGGAGTGTTGAGGAAACAGAGAGCCTGCAGAGAGACTTAGATAATTTAGGGGAATGGGCAAAGAAGTGGCAAATGAAACACAATGTTGGAAAGTGTATGGTTATGCACTTTGTTGGAAGAAGTAAATGGGCAGACTATTATTTAGATGGGGAGAGAATTCAAAATGCAGAGATGCAAAAGGACTTGGGAGTCCTTGTGCAGGATACCCTAAAGGTTAACCTCCAGGTTGAGTTGGTTGTGAAGAGGGTGAATGCAATTTTGGCATTCATTTCTAGAAGTATACAATACAAGAGCAGGGATGTGATGTTGAGGCTCTATACGGCACTTGTGAGACCACACTTGGAGTATTGTGTGCAGTTTTGGGCTCCTTATTTTAGAAAGGATATACTGACATGGGAGAGGATTCAGAGAAGATTCATGAGAATGATTCCAGGAATGAAAGGGTTACTGTATGAGGAACGTCTGGCAGCTCTTGGGCTGTATTCCCTGGAGTTCAGGAGGATGAGGGGGGATTTCATAGAAACATTCCGAATGTTAAAAGGCCTGAATAGGTTAGACATAGCAAAGTTATTTCCCATGGTAGGGGAGTCTAGGACAAGGGGGCATGACTTCAGGATTGAAGGACGTCCATTTATAACAGAGATGTTGGAGAACTTACTTTAGTCAGAGGGTGGTAAATCTTTGGAATTTGTTGCCACGAGCGGCTGTGGAGGCCAAGTCATTGGGTGTATTTAAGGCAGAGATAGATATGTTCTTGATTAGCCACGGCATTAAGGGGTATGGGGAGAAGGCAGGGGAGTAGTGATGACTGGAAGAATTGGATCAGTCCAGAATTGAATGGTGGAGCAGGCTCAATGAGCTGAATGGCCCACTTCTGCTCCTTTATCTTATGGTCATATGGTCCTTCCTCATTCTGTTAAAGTCCAGTAGTACAGGTCCAGAGCATCAAATGCTCCTCATAAGTTAATCCTTTCATTCCTAGGATCATTCTCGTGAACCTCCTTTGGGCCCTTTCCAATGCTAGGATATGTGTGTGTGTGTGTGTGTAGGGGTTGGTTTGCTGGGCAACACAGTGCTGTAAAATTGCCTCAGAAAATTACTACAGCTATGCTCCCATACTCACACTGATCAAGTGTTCAAATGTCAGCGTGATTACTGCAAACCGAGCCTTCAGTTTCATACAGACCAAGACTCTTCTGTTGTTTCCAGTTCTTCCACTTCACTCTTTCCTCTCTCCTTCACTGTTTACTCACCACTTTGCACTGTGGAAAATTCTGATAAGGACCTTTGTTTTAAGGAATGCACTCTCGCCTCCCTAAATGCGGCGGTCACTTATAATGGGAGGTAAACCACTTTGAAGGATATAATAATTAAAAAAAAGCAGAATCTTTGTATGTTCAGTGGTGAGAGACTGGGCAGTGTTGTACAAGAGTACTCTCATACACAAGTCACTGAGAACCAACATGCAGGTATAGTAAGAGAATAAGAGGGCAAATGAAATGTTAGTCTTTACAATATAAAGATTTGATCACAGAAGTAAAGAAATCTAATGGGAATTTTTGAAAGCTTTGGCAGTGTACTGTGTAAATTTGTCTCCTTATCTAAGAAAATATGTACTTACCAGAGACGGAATGTAGCAAAAATTAACCAAATTGGTTTCAGCACAGGGGTAGGTGGTCATATGAAGCGAGATGGTGCCAGTTGGGCCTGCAATGTCTAAGTTGTGTTGTAGTGTGAGGAAGTCCAACTGAAACAAACAAGATTCTGATAGGGGTTGATAGGCTAGAAGCAAAGAACATATAATAGAGAAGAGTTCAGCCCAGTCCATATCCATCGGCCCATGATGTGGTGCTAACCTTTAACCTGCTCTAAGAACAACCTAGCCCTTCCCTCCTACAGACCCCCCTCGCCTGTTTTCCTTTCATCCATGGGTTGCTCAAATGCCTCTAATGTATCTGCCAGAAGATGCTTCAGCCTGGAAGTTCTAAGGCAAGGGGCCAAGAGATTTGGCACTAAAGTGAGGGTAAGTTTCTTCACTTGTGGTGGTGAACTTGTAGGGATTCTTACCGCAGAGCTCTGTACAGACCAAGTGGCTGAATATATTTGAAGATGAAAGGCGGATTGAGGGCTCAGCGGAATCTGGGATCCAGGATTTGATTGAATGGAAGAGCGGGCTTGATGCATGGAACGGCCCATCCCTGCTTCTCTTTTCTATGTTTCTACCAATTTCTCCTCCTACAGCATCGAATGGAGAAGTTTCAAATTGCCATTGCCATACAGATTGGATGAGTTGCACCTGAACTCGACGGGGAGCAATATCCTTGCAGGTAGATTTGCTAGCATGGTTCAGGAGGGTTTAAACTAATTTGCAAGGGGGATGGGACCCAGAGCGATAGAGCAGTGAAAGATATGCATGGAGTAAAGCCAGATCTAACATACAGAGAGGCTTTGAGGAAAGAGAAGCAGAATAAACAGTGTAAGGGTATTAAGGTAGAAGGGCTGAAGTGTGTGTACCTCAATGCAAGAAGCATCAGGAACAAAGGTAATGAACTGAGAGCTCGGATACATACATGGAATTATGATGTAGTGGCCATTACGGAGACTTGGCTGGCACCAGGGCAGGAATGGATTCTCAATATTCCTGGATTTCAGTGCTTTAAAAGGGATAGAGAGGGCGGAAAAAGGGGAGGAGGGGTGGCATTACTGGTCAGGGATACTATTACAGCGACAGAAAGGATGGGTAATGTAGCAGGATCCTCTTTTGAGTCAGTATGGGTGGAAGTCAGGAACAGGAAGGGAGCAGTTACTCTATTGGGGGTATGCTATAGGCCCCCTGGTAGCAGCAGAGATACAGAGGAGCAGATTGGGAGGCAGATTTTGGAAAGGCGCAAAAATAACAGGGTTGTTATCATGGGTGACTTTAACTTCCCTAATATTGATTGGCACCTGATTAGTTCCAAGGGTTTAGATGGGGCAGAGTTTGTTAAGTGTATCCAGGACGGATTCCTATCACAGTATGTGGACAGGCTGACCAGGGGGAATGCCATACTAGATCTAGTACTAGGTAATGAACTGGGTCAGGTCACAGATCTCTCAGTGGGTGAGCATCTGGGGGACAGTGACCACTGGTCCCTGGCCTTTAGCATTATCATGGAAAAGGATAGAATCAGAGAGGACAAGAAAATTTTTAATTGAAGAAGGGCAAATTATGAGGCTATAAGGCTAGAACTTGCGGGTGTAAATTGGGATGATGTTTTTGCAGGGAAATGTACTACGGACATGTGGTCGATGTTTAGAGATCTCTTGCAGGATGTTAGGGATAAATTTGTCCCGGTGAGGAAGATAAAGAATGGTAGGGCGAAGGAACCATGGGTGACAAGTGAGGTGGGAAATTAGTCAGGTGGAAGAAGACAGCATACAAGAGGTTTAGGAAGCAAGGATCAGATGGGTCTATTAAGGAATATAGGGAAGCAAGAAAGGAGCTTAAGAAGGGGCTGGGAAGAGCAAGAAGGGGGCGTGAGAAGGCCTTGGCGAGTAGGGTAAAGGAAAACCCCAAGGCATTCTTCAGTTATGTGAAGGAAAAAAGGATGACAGGAGTGAAGGTAGGACCGATTAGAGATAAAGGTGGGAAGATGTGCTTGGAGGCTGTGGAAGTGAGCGAGGTCCTCAATGAATACTTCTCTTCGGTATTCACCAATGAGAGGGAACTTGATGATGGTGAGGGCAAGATGAGTGAGATTGATGTTCTGGAGCATGTTGATATTAAGGGAGAGGAGGTGTTGGAGTTATTAAAATACATTAGGACGTGTAAGTCCCCGGTGCCTGACGGAATATTCCCCAGGCTGCTCCACGAGGCGAGGGAAGAGATTGCTGAGCCTCTGGCTAGGATCTTTATGTCCTCGTTGTCCACGGGAATGGTACCGGAGGATTCGAGGGAGGCGAATGTTGTCCCCTTGTTCAAAAAAGGTAGTAGGGATAGTCCGGGTAATTATAGACCAGTGAACCTTACGTCTGTGGTGGGAAAGCTGTTGGAAAAGATTCTTAGAGATAGGATCTATGGGCATTTAGAGAATCATGGTCTGATCAGGGACAGTCAGCATGGCTTTGTGAAGGGCAGATCGTGTCTAACAAGCCTGATAGAGTTCTTTGAGGAAGGGACCAGGCATATAGATGAGGGTAGTGCGGTGGATGTGATCTATATGGATTTTAGTAAGGCATTTGACAAGGTTCCACACGGTAGGCTTATTCAGAAAGTCAGAAGGCATGGGATCCAGGGAAGTTTGGCCAGGCGGATTCAGAATTGGCTTGCCTGCAGAAGGCAGAGGGTTGTGGTGGAGGGAGTACATTCAGATTAGAGGATTGTTACTAGTGGTGTCCCACAAGGATCTGTTCTGGGACCTCTACTTTTCGTGATTTTTATTAATGACCTGGATGTGGGGGTAGAAGGGTGGGTAGGCAAGTTTGCAGACGACACAAAGGTTGGTGGTGTTGTAGATAGTGTAGAGGATTGTCGAAGATTGCAGAGAGACATTGATAGGATGCAGAAGTGGGCTGAGAAGTGGCAGATGGAGTTCAACCCGGAGAAGTGTGAGGTGGTACACTTTGGAAGGACAAACTCCAAGCCAGAGTACAAAGTAAATCGCAGGGTACTTGGTAGCGTGGGGGAGCAGAGGGATCTGAGGGTACATGTTCACAGATCCCTGAAAGTTGCCTCACAGGTAGATAGGGTAGTTAAGAAAGCTTATGGGGTGTTAGCTTTCATAAGTCTTGGGATAGGGTTTAAGAGTCGCGATGTAATGATGCAGCTCTATAAAACTCTGGTTAGGCCACACTTGGAGTACTGTGTACAATTCTGGTCATCTCGCTATAGGAAAGATGTGGAAGCATTGGAAAGGGTACAGAGGAGATTTACCAGGATGCTGCCTGGTTTAGAGAGTTTGGATTATGATCAGAGATTAAGGGAGCTAGGGCTTTACTCTTTGGAGAGAAGGAAGATGAGAGGAGACATGATAGGGGTGTACAAGATAATAAGAGGAATAGATAGAGTGGATTGCCAGTGCCTCTTCCCCAGGGCACCACTGCTCAATACAAGAGGACATGGCTTTAAGGTAAGGGGTGGGAAGTTCAAGGGGGATATTAGAGGAATGTTTTTAACTCAGAGAGTGGTTGGTGCGTGGAATGCACTGCCTGAGTCAGTGGTGGAGGCAGATACACTAGTGAAGTTTAGGAGACTACTAGACAGCTATATGGAGGAATTTCAGGTGGGGGGTTATATGGGAGGCGGGGTTTGAGGGCTGGCACAACATTGTGGGCCGAATGGGCTGTAATGTGCTGTACTGGTCTATAATACGTGGTTCTTGGGAAGAGCCTTAGTACTATTTTTTTAGCATGAACTACTTCTCAGGAGTCTTGGGATCAATGTGCCCCAGTAATCACTGATATATTGGCTAAATTATCTCTACAAATAATACATCAGAACTGAAAGGGTGTCATGACTCTCAAATATATGCTTTTTCTCTGAAATTCTGTAAAAAATTAAAAGAGAAGAATTAAATTTTATTTGAAAGAGAATCATAATTAAGAAGATATATTTCTGGTCTATTTCAGATGATAGATTTTCATTTGATTTTCCTTCAGTTCACATTACTATAGGCTTTAAAAACTCATCATAAATCTGACAATTCCAAGCTGTGTGTATAGAGGGCAGTAGAGGATTACAAAAGATCTGTTCGTTCTTCATGATACAATAGTGCACCCTAGTGCATCTCTCTAATGTTATCAGCTTTATTTACTGCTTCTCCACATTCTGCTTTGTACACTCAATGGTCAGTTTATTAGGTACACTTGTACACCTTGTTAATGCAAATACCCAATCAGCCAATCATGTAGCAGCAACACAATGGACAGAAGTATGCAGACGTGGTCAGGAGATTCAGTTGCTGCTCAGACCAAACATCAGAATGGGGAAGAGGTATGATCCAAGTGACGTTGAGCATGGGTTGTTTGTTGTTGCCAGATGAGTGAGTTTCTCAGAAATTGCTGATCTCCTGGGAATTTCATGCACAACAATCTCTAGAGAATGGTGCAAAAAAATCAAAAAAGAACCAGTGAGCACAGTTCTGTGGACAAAAACAGAGGTGAATCATTAGACTGGTTCAAGCTGACATGAAGGCAACGACAGTGATGTGTAGAAGAGCATCTCTGAACGGACAACATGTCAAACCTTGAAGTGGATGGGCTATTGCAGCATCGCATACACTCAGTGGCCACTTCATGAGGTACAAGAGTTACCTAATAAAATGGCCACTGGGTGTATATTATTGTAGTTTTGATACTATATTTTGGAACTATATTGCAACAACCTGGCACTCAACGTCAGTAAAATGAAAGAGTTGATTGTGGACTTCAGGAAGAGTAAGATGAAGGAACACGAACCAATCCTCATAGAGGGATCAGAAGTGGAGAGAGTGAGCAGTTTCAAGTTCCTGGGTGTCAAGGTCTCTGAGGATCTAACTTGGTCCCAACATATCGATGTAGTTATAAAGAAGGCAAGACAGCGGCTATACTTCATTAGGAGTTTGAAGAGATTTGGCATGTCAGCAAATATACCCAAAAACTTCTATAGATGTACCGTGGAGAACATTCTGACAGGCTGCATCACTGCCTGGAATGGGGGGAGGGGGGTGGGCTATTGCACAGAACTGAGCGAACATGCGGAGGATTGTAAATCTAGTCAGCTCCATCTTGGGTACTAGCCTACAACGTACCCAGGACAGCTTTAAGGAGCTTTCTCTCACAAAGGCATTGTCCATTATTAAGGACCTCCAGCACCCAGGACATGCCCTTTTCTCACTGTTACCATCAGGTAGGAGGTACAGAAGCCTGAAGGCGCACACTCAGCAATTCAGGAACAGCTTCTTCCCCTCTGCCATCCGATTCCTAAATGGACATTGAAACCTTGGACACTTCCTCACTTTTTTTAATATACAGTATGTCATGATCGTACTGAATGGCGGTGCAGGCTCGAAGGGCTGAATGGCCTTCTCCTGCACCTATTTTCTATGTTTCTATGTCTGTTTTTTGCACATTTAAAATCTATTCAATATACGTATACTGTAATTTATTTATTTATTTATTATCATTTTATTTATTTATTTTTCTTCTCTATTATGTGTTGCATTGAACTGTTGCTGCTAAGTTAACAAATTTCATGTCACATGCTGGTGATGATAAACCTGATTCTGTTTCTGAATCTGATTCTGTTAGTTTAGAGTTACAAGATAATGAACACAGCTGAAACATATAATGCTTTTTCAAATCTCAACATTTCATTCATTATTTATATTCAAGTCAGGAAAACTAGAATTTCTTTCTTTCACGTCCAGCCCAGGGAATCCTGAAGACTGGGCCATATTGTGAGGGTGGTAGCATATGTGATACCCTTGCGACGGCTGAAAACGATGGAATCCATCATGAAGGGCCCCCATCACCCACTTCTCATTGTGACCATCAGGAGGAGATACAGAAGCCTAAAGACACGTACTCAATGTTTCAGGAGCAGCTTCCTTCCCTCTGCCATCACTAAGACAATGAACCTTATTATTTTTTTGCAACATGCGCAAAATGCTGGAGGAACTCAGCAGGCCAGGCAGCATCGATGAAAAAGACTAAACAGTCGACATCTTGGGCTGAGACCCCTCATCAAGATTGTTCCTAAGCTCTATCCACAATGATTCAACACCTTCCAATCCTATGCCACCTCTTTCTAATGATTTGATTTCATTTTTTACCAGCAGAGACGTACCACCCCTTCTGCCTTCCTGCCTGTCCTTTTGAAACAAATTGTAACCTTGGGCATTAAGCTCCTGCTATAGTTTTCTTTTGGCCTTGATTCAGTGATGCCTACAATATCATACGTGCCAATCTATGTATGGCTCTCTGTTTCTATATTGACTCGAATGACGTTTTAATATTTAAAGAGAACTGAAAACTAATGGAATGAAACTACAAAAGCGATTTTCAGTGCCAGAAAGGTTTACTGACACAAAATGACATTTGCCTTTGCTGCTAAAGGATTGAAATAGACTAGCCCAAGCATCACACAAGTTTAGCTGAAGTATGTAAGACAAGTACAGGAATATTCCACTGCACAGTGCAATCTGAACGGCAAACTAACCTGTGAGATGGTGTTTTTTTACAAAGTTAATTGTGGAATGGGACAGCTTGTACAGCAAATCATAAACACAAGAAATTCTGCTGATGCTGGAACTTTTAGTTCTAATTCCCATTCCTGTTCCAACCTGTCGGTCCATGGTCCCCTCTTGTGTCACGATGAGGTCACCCTCAGGGTGGAGGAGCAACACCTTATCTGCTGTCTATTTTGTCAGGGTGGCTTCCAGCCTGATGGTATGAATATCGATTTTACCTTCCGGTTAAAAGAAATCCCCACCATGGCCACTTACTTCTTCTCACCTGCCTATCACCTCCCCCTGGTGCCCATCCTCTTTCCCTTTCTCCTCTGGTCCACTCTCCTTTCCAATTCTTCCCTCTCCGGCCCTTTACCTTTCCCGCCCACCTGACTTCACTTATTACCTCTTTTAGCTATTCCCTCTTACCCTCCCCCCACCTTTTTATTGTGGCACCTTCCCCCTTCCTGGCTGGCCTTAAGGAGAGGTCTGGGCCTGAAATAAAAAAGGAGATAAAAGGAGATTTAAAAAAAGGATCAACCATGATTGAATGGCGGAGCAGACTCGATGGCCTAATTCTGCTCCTATGTCTTATGGTCTTAAGGAAACATTGACTGTTCGTTTACTTCCACAGATGCTGCCTGACCTGCTGAGTTCCTCCAGCATTGTGTGTGTGTGTTTAGCTTGCACAGCCCCACATTCAATGCCTGTCTGTATCTGCGCTGACCTGAAAATTCTCTGTGGCTAAGTAAAATAACTATCTTTCTCAACTTTATTTTGACAGCACATCACAGGCCTACACTCCCATCTCCAAATTGTTTATCTCTTCGCACCTTCTATTTTGTTTCTCTCTCCAATAGCGAGCCTTTCTCTTTCCAAACTCCTCAAATGTATTTATCTAACACTTTGTGTTCTTATTCTCTCTACTTTCTTCAAGTTTTGTAGTTGTTCTCGGACTCTCAGTCGTTCCTGGTTATTTCCATTGTCCACATGAAATAATTCATGTATCCAGCAAGTCAGACAAAATGTGATGACTGCAAGTTGCAATAATCACATTATTATCCATGTACGAGTCATGCATTCAAGGATGAGTTGTTTCTTGCCACTGATCTTAATATTAGTTGTCTCTAGTTCTTTATATAGGGCCGTCCCTCTATTCTGAGGCTGTGCCCTCTAGTCCTAGACTCCCTCACTACAAAAATGTCCACTCAATCTAGGCCTTTCAATATTTGATAGGTCTCAAAGAGATCTCCCCCCCCCCCCCCCCGCCAGTCTTCTAAATTGCAGTGAGTGCTGTTCAAGGTAAATTTACTATGAAAGTACATATATGTCATCATATACAACTCTGAGATTCGTTTTCTTGCAGATATTCAATAAATCTATAATGGAATAGTAACCATGATAGGGTCAATGAAAATCCGCACCAATTTGGGCATTCAACCAATGTGCAAAAGACTGTGCAAATACAAAAAAAGAGAAAGTAATAATAAATCAACAAGCAATAAATATCAAGAACACGAGTCCTTGATATTTAGAACACCAGTGTGGCCATTCTCCACTGACCTCTCTAATCAACAAGGCATTTTCACCATTGAACTGCTCCTCACTGGGTGTTTTTTTTTGTTTTTCATACCATTCTCTGTAAACGCTATAGACTGTTGTGTGTGACTATCCTGGGAGATCAGCAGTTCGTGAGATTCTCAAACCACCCTGTCAGCCAGCAACAATCATTCCACAGTCAAAGTCACTTAGATCACATTTTTCCCCATTCTGATGTTCGACCTGAACAATAATTGAACCTCGTAACCACGTCTGCATGCTTTTATGCATTGTGTTTCTGCCTCATGATTGGCTGATTAGATATTTGCATTAACAAACAGCTGCGCAGATGTTCATAATGAGTTAGCCACTAAGTGTATCTGCTTTTGCTGTTCTGTTGCAAAAATAATCTCAGCCTCTCCAACACCTTGAGGCCACTGAAATCATTCAGGTTTGGCCGTAACTCCTGGAAACCATCTAGGCAATTCTCTTCATGGACTGTCGATGACATGGAACAGCTGTTGTACTGGCTTGCTTAATAAACCAACTTTGAATTTTGAAGAGGGTGGAAACCCTGCTCTGTTGTGAACGATTCACTTCCCATCCATTTATAATAAATAATAATTCTAAAGAAGTGAACACAGAATATAGAATATTACTACACAGTACAGGCTGTTTGGCCCATGATGTTGAGCTGACTTTTTAACCTACTCTAAAGTCAATCTGACCATTCCCTCCCTCATAGCCTTCCACTTTTCTGTCATCTGTGTGTTCATCTAAGAATTTCATTAATATCCCTAATGTATCTACCTCTACCACCATCACGTTCCACGTACCATGAAAGTAGGTCAGGACATACCGTAGATGCTTATTTAGTGATTTCTATTGATCCTTTCTCAATACAAATTGGCTGAGAAAAAATATTTTTCTGAACCCAACTCTTGTTCCTTATTTTTCAAATAGTACACAATATATTCGCTCAGCATTGACCTCAATTGTGTCAATTTTGGTAATGTTGCTAATATCCTCACAGTGCACAAAACTGAATATATTGATCAAACTCTGCTCTAAAATATAGTTTTTCACAGGTTTTTTTTAAACAGCTTAATGAGTTTTCCATTGAATATCTTCAATAAATAAATTGGAGATCACCGAAGATAGGTTAGAGAGCTCGGGCTTTTCTCTTTGGAGCGAAGGAGGATGTGAGGTGACTTGATAGAGGTATACAAGATAATACGAGGCATAGATTGAGTGGATGGTCCAAGTCTTTTCCCCAGGGTGAAAATGGCTAACTCAAGCGGGCTTAATTTTAAGGTGTTTGGAGGAGAGGAAGGGTTTGCCAGCGGTAAGTTCTCCGCATCTCTGTTTTAAATGGACTCCCGTCTATCCTGAGGCTGTGCCCTCTTCTTCTAGACTCCCCCACCATGGGAAACATCCTTTTTACATTCACTCTTTCTTGCCTTTCAACATTCAAAAGGTTTCAGTGAGATACCCCCCACATCCTTCTAAGTTCCAGTGAGAGCAGGCTGAGAAACACCAAATGTTCCTCATATGTTAACCCTTTCATTCCCGGAATTATCCTTGTGAACCTCCTCTGAACCCTCTCCAATGCCAGCTCACCTTTTCTTGGATAAGGAGCCCAACACTGTCACAATACTCAAGGTGAGGCCTCACCAGTGCCCTATAAAACCTCAGCATCACATTCCTGCTCTTATATTCTGGACCTCTTGAAATGAATGCCAACATTGCATCTACCTTCCTGACCACTGACTCCGCCTGCAAGTTAATCTGTAGGGTGTTCTGCACAAGGAGTCCCAAGTCCCTCTGCATCTCAGATTTTTGGGTTTTCTCCCTGAGAAAACAGTCTGCACATCTATTTCTTCTACCAAAGTGCATCACCATGCTTTTTTCAACATTGGATTTCATTTGCCACTTTCTTGCCCATTCTCCTAAGCTGTCTAATTCCTTCTGCAGCCTACCTGTTTCCTCAACAGTACCTGTCCCTTGACCAATCTTTGTATCATCAGCAAACTTGGAACCAGAGCCACCTATTCCATTATCTAATCATTGATATACAGCATAAAAAGAAAAGATCTCAAAACCAACCCCAGCGGAGCACCACTAATCACTGGCAGCCAACCAGACAAGGATCCTTTTATTCCCACTCACTGCGTCCTACCAATCAGCCAATGCTCTAACCATGCCAGTAACTTTCCTGTAATACCACAGGTTCCTAACTTGGTAAGCAGCCTCATGTGTGGCACTTTATCAAAGGCTTTCAGAAAGTAAAAATATGCAACATCCACTGCATCCTCTTTATCTGTCCTCGTTGTAATCTCCTCAAAGAATCCAACAGATTCATCAGGCAAAATTTTCCCTTAAGGAAACAATGCTGACATTGTCCTATCTTGTCCTGTGTCATCACATACTCCATAACCTCATCCTTAACTATTGACTCCAACATCTTACCAGCCACTGAGTTCATGCTAACTGGTCTATAATTTCCATTCTGCTGCCTTCCTCCTTTCTTAAGGAGTGGAGTAACATTTGCAATTTTCCAGTCCTCTGGCACCATGCCAGAGTCCAATGATTCTTGAAAGATCATTCCTGATGTCTCCACAATCTCTATGGCTACCTCTTTCAGAACCTTAGGGTGTTCTGGTGAGTTATGCAATTTTAGGTCTTTCAGCTTTTTGAGCATCTTCTCCCTTGTAGTCATAACTGCACTCACTTCTCTTCCATCACACCCTTCAACATCTGGCACAGTGCTAGTGTCTACCACAGTGAAGACTGATGCAAAATATTTAGTTCCTCTGCCATCTCCTTCTCCCCATTATTATTTCTCTAGCCTCATTTTCTCACGGTCCTACAGCCACTTGTGTCCCTTTTGTTTTTTAAATACTTGAAAAAGCTTTTTCTATCCATTTTGATATTGCTTGCCAGCTTGCTTTCATTTCTCATCTTTTCCTAATGATTCTTTTAGTTGCTCTCTGTAGGTTTTTTAAAGCTTCCTAATCCACTAACTGCCCACTAATTTTTGCTTTATATGCCCTTTCTTTTGCTTTTTCATTAGGTTTGACTTCCCTTGGCAGCCATGGTTGTACTATTTTGCCATTTGAGTATTTATTTGTTTTTGGAATACATCTATCCTGCACCTTCCTCATTTCTCCCAGAAACTCATTCCATTGCTGCTCTGCTGTCATCCCTGCCAGCACCCCCATCTAATTTATAAAGGTTTGTCACATCCGGAATTTTCCGGTTAACAGGTGATTTCCTTCCATGCCACTCTGATGTATTGGGAAACCGTGCACGAGACAAGTTACAGCAGTAGTTTGCCATTGCCTTCTGCCGGGTGATCACCAGCTCTTAACCCAGCATGGATGAAGAGTGTGCAAGGGTGCCGGCTGGAATCGAACTCGAGACCTCTCGCCCCGAAGTCCAGCGCCGATGCCACTATGCCGCCAGCCTGCTTCTAATTTACTTTGGCCAAATCCTCTCACATACCACTGTAATTTCCTTTACTCCACTGAAATACTGCTATGTCAGACTTTACTTTCTCCCTATCAAATTTCAAGTTGAACTCAATCATATTGTGATCAGTTCCTTTACCTTAAGCTCCCTAATCGCCTCCGGTTAATTACATACCACCCAATCAGGTATAGCAGATCCCCTAGCAGGCTCAATAACAAGCTGCTCTAAAAAGCCATCTCTATGAGAATCAACAAATTCACTCTCTTGAGATCCATTACCAACCTGATTTTTGCAATCTACCTGCGTGTTACAACCTACCATGACTATCATAACATTGACCTCATGACATGCCTTTTCTATTTCCCGTTGTATTCTTGTAGTCCACATCCCAGCTACTGCTGGGAGGCCTGTATATGCTGCCTTCAGGTTCCTTTTACCCTTACAGTTTTTTAACTCAACCCACAAGGACTGAAAATCTTCCGATCCTATGTCACATCTTTCTAATGATTTGAAGCCATTATTTACCAGCAGTGGCGACTTGTAACATATACAAGTTTATCTAAACTTAATTTTTGACTGATGATCACTAATCCCATTAGTGGGAGGTGAACTGGGGTTTGCCATGCCGAGCATCTGCTGTGAACGCCCCTTTGCTTTCTTCCACACGGCGCAGCCTGCTGCCCAGTTCTTCCCTCTTACTTCCTCCAATGGCATCTGCCCAAAATGCTGCTCCAGTGCCGCTACAAGGGCACTTTAGTCAGGCTGCTCAGCCGACTTTAGGTCGAGGAGAGCCCGCAGGGCGTCCCCCTGCAGCGCCAGGGCAAGATGCACTACTGTCTCAGGGGCTCCACCCATTATGCCATATGGCAAGTTTGACTTGCGCCAGGTAATGCCCTAGGTGGGGAGCTCCAGGATGGACCTTGTGGCATTAATTACTGGGGCTCATTTGTCCTCCGCTTTCTCCAGCAGCGTAGATGGTGCTTGCTGCATTGCCTGTCCTCCCATAGCTGCGGTGTCTTGGGTTCCCCGGCGCGGGCCACGAGGGAGGCGAGTGATGTGTTCCGCCATGTACCCCGTGTTGGGGAACCTGGGTATGCTCACCTGTCGGGGTTCCCTGGGAAGGCACGATGCTCAGTTCCCAGGTTCTCCTTCCGGGTCGGCATCCCATCTTCCGAAGCCCAGCCCGGGGTTGCTGGGGAGGCTACCGCTCAGTCCCTCGACTTATTTCCCAGGTGTTAAGGCACTTCATCTGATGTCATAGCTCCTCAATATTGCTGTCAATTTCTAATCTTACTCCTGACACTAAAGTGGTGAGAATTTACTCCACGATGATAGATCAGGAAAGCTTATTTTTCTGAAAAGCAGAACAAAAGACAGAGCACCATGGCTTGGTGAGAACTTTCTCAGTCACATACAAATGGGGGAGGTGATTACTACCGGTTACATTCAGAGTGAAACACAAACACACAAGTGAGCAACTGTATAATCCGGGCTAAAATAAATGAATATCACAGCATAATTCTACTGAACACGAACACCACGAATGCATTTTAAACAAGAACAATAAGTAGTGTTGACCACTAGGAATGCTGGTGTGGGCTGTTGACCACACCCCTGGAGTGCCACAAAATTATTGGCTAGTTCACCTTCGTATTCCAACATTTCCTTCTTTAAGACTTTTTTAGTTGCCTTCTGTTGGTTTTTAAAAGCTTCTCAATCCTCTAGCTTCCCACTAATTTTTGCTCTATTATATGCTCTCTCTGGCTTTTACATTGACTTGACTTCTCTTGTTAGCCACGGTTGTGTCATCTTGCCTTTAGAATATTTCTCCTTCTTTGGGATGTATATATCCAGTGCCTTCCAAATTGGTTCCAGAAGTTCCAACTATTGGTTCTGTGTCGTCATCCCTGCCAGTGTTCTTTTCCAATCAATTTTGGCCAACTCCTCTCTCGTGCCTCTGTAATTGTTGTCCCCTACCTACATGAAAGATATAGATAAGATTGAAACCATTACAATTACAATAAGAGTTAAAATTTACCATAAGACCATAAGACAAAGGAGCAGAAGTTGGCCATTTGGCCCATCGAGTCTGCTCCGCCATTTTATCATAAGCTGATCCATTCTCCAAGGATTTTCTCCAAGGAAGTTCTCCAAATTTACAAAGATATTGCCAGGAATTGAGGACCTGAGTTATAGGGAAAGGTTGAATAAATCGTTGAATAGGGTCCGTTTCTGTGCTGTGCTGTACTTTTCTTGGACTTTATGGTAAGCTTTTGTGGTAAAGCCATAATAAGGGGAAGAAAGGTCCCAGGGTGTGGATTAGGTCATAGAGTCATACAGCACTACAGCACAGAAAGGCTATTTAGCCCTTCTAGTCTGTGTAGGTACCAAATTAGGGAGGAAGGAAGGGTGAGTCAGAGAATGTGATGCCACGTAATAGAATTAATACACAGAAAGGGTAGATTCAGAGTAAAAGGAAGCAGAAGGAATTTGTAGCAATACGCTTTGTTGAACAATGGGAAGCCAGTCTGGTCCGATAATGCAAAGAAATAATGGACTTATGCCAGTCCAGAACTGGAGCAATGAAGCTTTGGTTAATTTGGGTTTGTGGAGGCTTCACAACATTGGCCGATTGGAATAATTGAATGCAGAGGAAGTAAAAGATTAATGAGGGTTTTACAAGCAACATAATTCATTTCAGCTGTACTGCCTGTTACATCATTTATATTGTATGTTTGTACAAGTTTAAATAACATCAATTGCCATTTATCTCATTCTGTTTGTAGAAGATTGCAAACTTGGAATGGCTGATGCACTTGCTGTTTAACCAATATGTCACTTAAAAAACATTCTGTCTGCAGCAATTTAAGGTATTTTGATTCAGGGAATATTGCAAAGCTGCAAATTTTAGTACTTCTCAGGTTAAGATTCCACACCACTGTGAATATCATTTTCAAACTGCCTCCAGCTATGAAATGCAAAATAGTTTTGAGCATATTTCATGTTACCTCTCAAATATATTCCAGAAAATTAACATCAGCTCTTCAGCGTGACCGTCCAAGTGATGAAAAGGTTAAAATATTCAGAAAGCATAAAAAGAGAACAAAAGCACAGTGTGATTCAGCCAGTATAATAATTTACAAAACAGTCATGAAAATAGGAATTGTATCACATTGATTAAGGGGTGGTAGGGTGGAGATATGTCTCTACCAAAGGAGTTATAATGCACTCCTTCCCTCTGCTAGCCTGCAGGTCACCCTGGGGCAAGGGGTAGCACTTGCTTAGCCTCCCTGATCAGGGTCATGTGAAGTCATGAGAGCAGGTGGTGGATGGTCGTATGAGCAGCTGGTGCCTATCGCAAGTCCTGGTTATGTGACCACTGACACCAGGTAGACAATTGCTGAAGAGTATTGATAATGGCTGGGGTCACCCATCTTGTAAAGACACAGTCTTGAAGAAGGGAATGGCAAACCACTTCTGTAGAAAAATTGTTCAAGAACAGTCATGATCAAAGACGATGATCGCCTACGCCGTAAGACACGGCACATAATGATGATGATGACTCATTGATTAAAGCTTCCTCTTCCATTTGTCTTGGAGGACTGCCAGTTTCTGTATGTAAACAAAAAATACAAAAAATTGTGTTTTTAAGACCTTTGTCTGGATTCTATAAATTGTTCATTAGTTCTTAATTTTCCCCCCACAGAAATAATAATTGATGGATTAGTTTAGTGTTTTAAATTTGATGTCATTTCTAAAATGGACGATGATGCTCACACATCGAGGAGTCCACAATCAAAAAGGATAAATTAGAATTATTTAATGAGGAGGACCATCAGTATCAATCCATTCTTTACTCTCATTTTGAAATATCAAAAGCAAATTTGTAACAATGCTGATAATGGCTTTTGAGTCAATATCCTGAAATCCTCGAACACTTATAATTGGCTGAGAATTTAGCTACATTTGCATAATGGGATAAAGGCTTGTGTTAAGGAATAGCAAACATAATTAGGGTATCTTGTAGTAGCCATTTAATACATTTGAAAGTCAGCCTTCAAACTGTTTCCAGATTTAACCTATAAACAGCACAGTAATTAGTTTTGAAATTACACAGCTGGGCAAAGAGACCAGACCACAGTTGACAGCAGGAGGCCAATTTGAAGTATGCTGAAAATGCTGGAAATACTGGGTTGCATTTCTGAGAAAAGAAACAGAGTCAAAAACCCTTTGTTAGAGCTGAGAAAGAGACAAAAGCAGTTTGTAAAGCTGCAGGAATGATGAGGAAGGGAATGGCTCTGATAAGGTTGTTAACTTTCACTATTAGTTTAAACTTAACATGATCGTGGTCATTGATACTTGGGATGTTTGTGTATTCAGAGAGCCAGTCTTCACAATAACACTGACAAAGAAAGATGTCTTGTGCGGCTATGGAATATGTCTTAAAAAAAATTTACCTTTTCCATCTGAACTACCTTGTCCTCACAAAATTATTTCATTATTCAACAGGCCTTGTTAGTGAAGATTGGAAATATGAAATTCTACTGTAAGTACATTAGAGTGAACTATGTAATTATAACTTTTGAATTTGTATTTAATTACCTGCTGTCTTCTTTGTGCTTGAAGTATATCGTCGTCTTAAGCCCTCTCACACCTCCGGGGGCATAGGCCACTGACAGCATCTTCCCAGGACAGAGGATTCCGGTGTCCTGGGAAGATTTTTAAAGTACTCCACATTGTCTCAAGTTGCCTTGTTAATTTTTCATCCAAAGCATTCAGAGTTGTATTAGAATTTAAGTTTTGATAGGCAGTTTTATTACGCACATCATCTTATTTTGTTGTTACTACCAGTCAAAATATTGTATCCATTTTCATATCCAAGTCATTTGAGTGTCCAGTGCCCCTATTTTTAGCTTCCCATCATAACATTAAGTAGTTGATGTAATCATAAAGTATTGGGCATCTTGTTAGCTGTTGTTTAAAATATTTTGACATCTAATAATAGACGATGTTGCTCATGTATCGTCCAGAACCTGATGTTTACCTTCACTCTGCTGTAACCTAAATCTTCTTTTCTTGGATAATACAGAGAATTTGCTAAAGCAATATATCACAAGACTCATAAACATCCCCTTCCAGTCTCAGGCCAACCATCTGTCTTCCTCAGTAACAAAAAGAAACTTCGTGACAAAAGATGTTAGCTCCAAATGTTCAATTTACAATTGAGGGAGAAATGAAGATACTTTTATTTTTGTTATTTATACTTGCCTGCACATCACTGTAAGTTTCTATATTTTATTGGCAGTCAAGTGACTTATGTAAAGGTGTAAACTCTTAAGTATTCAGGCAAAAAGTAAACCATGGGTGGGATCCAGGGAATTTTAATATGGATGAGTATGTGGACTCATAGTGAGTGGATATTTAAAATGGGATTAGTTCTGAAAATGTAAGCTAGTTAGATCTAACCCACCATCTTCAGGGCTTAACATGCCAGGGTGACAGCCAAGTGGCTACAAGAAGGTTTATTAGCATTTGAAATACCTAAATAAAGCTAATAGGCTTTGATCCTGGCAATGAAAGGGTTAACATATGAGGTCCGTTTGTTGGCTCCGGGCCTGTACTCATTGGAGTTTAGAAGAGGGGGAGGGAAGGCGAATCTCATTGAATTTACTAGAATGTTACCTGGGTTTCATCACCTAAGTTACAGAGAAAGGTTGAACAAGTTGGGTCTTTATTCTTTGGAACGTAGAAGGTTGAGGGGGGACTTGATAGAGGTGTTTAAAATTATGAGGGGGATAGACAGAGTTGATGTGGGTATGCTTTTTCCATTGAGAGTTGGGGAGATTCAAACAAGAGGACATGAGCTGAGAGTTAGAGGCCAAAAGTTTAGGGGCAACATGAGGGGGAACTTCTTTACTCAGAGAGTGGTAGCTGTGTGGAACAAGCTTCTAGCAGAAGTGGTTGAGGCAGGTTTGATTTTGTTGTTTAAAGTTAAATTGGACAGCTATATGGACAGGAAAGGAATGGGGGGTTATGGGTTGAGTGCAGGTCAGTGGGACTAGGTGAGAGTAAGAGTTCGGCATGGACTAGAAGGGCCGAGATGGCCTGTTTCCATGCTGTAATTGTTATATGGTTACATGGAAACCCATCGAACATTGAAATGCCGAGATGAGTGGATGTGGAGAGGATGTTTCCTATAGTGGGGGGCATCGAGAACCGGAGGGCACAGCCCCAGAGTACAAAGATGTCCCATTAGAACGGACACAAGGAGGAATTTCTTTAGCCAGAGGGTGGTGAATCTCTGGAATTCATTGCCATGAACGGCTGTGGAGGGCAAGTCATTGAGCATATTTAAAGTGGAGGTTGATAGGTTATAGATTAGTCTGGGTGACAAAGGTTACAGGGTGAAGGCAGGAGAAAGGGGTTGGTTAAATGAGCCAAGATGGAATGGCAGACCAAACTTGGATGAGTTATGGGAGCAGAATGGCCTAATTGTACTCCTATATCTTATGATACTCTGATCTACAGACTGCTGCCAGGGACATTTATGGAGAAATATTTCAAGTGCTGCTGGAAGATCATCAGCTCAGTGAAAGATGCTCTTTGCTGTGCCTGAAACTTGTTGGTCTTCCAGTGCAATGAGATGCAGGTAAGGGAATGCAGCTGCTAGGCATATTCCAGGCTGTAGGAGTATATACTGAGGGACAGAGTGAAGAACAGAGCAGCCTTTGTTGAGAAGGACAGCAATCTGTTGTTCTGCTACTGGATGTTGACGAGCCACATGTACAAACCTCACCAACGATTAAAGTGTGTGTCATCCAAAGAGGCCACATTGGTGGCAATGATGCCTTAACATGGTGGCTTATATGTACTTTGATAATAATATTTATTTTGAACTTTGAACTTATTATTGACATGCTAAAATATTAACATGAAAAAAGTACAGGTGTATACACCCAATAACACTATGAGTGATTCACGTGAATGATATTATAATGTAGAGAAACGTATAAAGTTTTAGTACTTATTGTTTTTTATGAATAAAGAATACTTTTGAAATAAAATTAACAAAAACACTGAAGATGGATTTTATCCTTGATCTTGTGGATTGAATCTTCTGGCCTTTTGGTCAGAATGCTTCTCACAAGACTCTAACCCACACCTGCCAATCCACCTGACCTGCTGACAGAAAATCTCTCCTGGCTAAATATACTGCTCTGTTTCAGTAAAACATAACATGTAAAGAAATACAAATTCTGAGTTAAAACTGCACTTTTGCAGACATATCTTCACTGTGTTAATATAACCAGGCGTATAATTCCTGTCACATATCTCTCTTTTATACACAGTAACAGAATTAATCGGCACTCAAGTCTCAGGAGATATTTCAAACTCAAGTCCTAGCCACTAGAAAGAAGGACGGTACTCTTAAGAACATAAATTCTTCCTTTTAAATTAGGTCATCAGCGTTAGTGTGGCTTTCTTTCTGTTGTGGGGTTAAAGCGTAGCATCACTCTCAAAACAACACGAACATTTATTTTGACACTAGGCTATAGAAATAGTTGGTTGTCTAAAATATTGTCATCTTGCTGAATTCAGTTTAACGGTTTAACTTGCTTTATGATCTGCTGCAATGAGAGAGATTCTCTATCTTTTTTCCCCTGCTCATATCACCCGTTACTAAAACATTTGCAAGTAAAGGCACTTGGAACACTTTCGTGGGAATATATACAGGACTCACACCACCAGGTTCAGGATCAGTTACTACCCCTCAACCATCAGGCTCTTGAACCAAAGGGGATAACTTCACTTGCTCCATTAATGTTCCCACAACCTGTGGACTCGCTTTCAAGGGCTTTTCATTCCATGTTCTCAATATTTATTGCTTATTTATTTATTCGGATTATTTATTTTCTTTTGTATTTGCACAGTTTGTTGTCTTTTGCACATTGGTTGAACGCCCAAGTTGATGTGGTCTATCATTGATTCTATTATGGCTATTATTTTGCAATGGATTTATTAAGTATGCCCGCAAGAAAATGAATCTCAGGGTTGTATATAGTAGCATTAATATACTTTGATAATAAATTTACTTTGAACTTTTTAGCGTTGCATTCTTTCCAAAACTTAAAGAGATCAAATGCCAAAATAGTAGTACACATTTTATCATTAGAAGCTCTGGTCATTGGCTTCCACAGGAAGAGAAAGGAAGAACTTGCATTATGTATCCTTTTGGTACACTCCAAGTTCCAAATCTTATATCAGTCTAAATTATTGAGTTGTTAAGCTATGAACAAACCACTGCTGACTTCAACTTCATGAACCAAAGGAATCTCTGTTGACATTAGCCCACACACCCACAGTTCCCCTCAGATCAAAAAAAATTTAATTTCTGTTCACCTTTTATTTTTAACATTACCCTGTGAATTCAAAGTCAGCCCTACCTTCAGGTATAGTATACATCCAATTCTTAATGCTGGTCCATGAATGTTCCTCTCGTCTCACACCATTTTGCTGTTGAGAGCTATATAGCGTTTCTAAAGTATGTTGGGCCGGGTTGTAATCAGAGATCAATATCTCACGATGCTGTGGTGAACACTTCCGAGCATCAACATGATGTACTGCGATATTACAAGATTGATATCAGTTAATAGGGAATTGATTAAACAAATGCCTTCCTTCAAAAGAATCATTTTCATGTGTACCGAATGAATTTAAATCTATTCTGATGAACTTGCGTAAAAAGCATAAGGTGATAGATGGACTAATTTTATTTCTAATTAAAGCTACTGACAGGCATGTCTTCCATATTATTATCTCTCTTCGCTGTGTTCATATTTCTCTGCAAGTCTGAACTTCACCATTATCAGAATTGGGTTTAATATCATTGGCATATGTGATGGAATTTGTTAGCTTTGCAGAAGCAGTACAGTGCAGTAAATAATAATAGAGAAAAAAACCTATGAATTTCAGAAGTAGATATAATAAATAGCTAAATTAAATCAGTAGTGAAGTAGTGTTCATGGGTTCAATTTCCATTCAGAAATCAGTAGGCAGAGAGGTAGAAAGCTGTTTCTGAATCGTTGAGTGTGTACCCTCATGCTTCTGTACCTCCTTCCTGATGGTATCAATGAGAACAAGGCATGACCTGAGTGATGGAGGTCCTTAATAATGGATGCTGCTTTTTTGAGGCATCACTCCTTGATGCTGTCCTGGATACTACAAAGGATAGTGCTCATGATGGAGCTGACTATTTCCAACACTCTGCAGCTTACTTTAATCCTGTGTAGTAGCCCCCTCCCCATACCAGATGGTGATGCAATGAGCTAGAATACTCTCCACAGTACATCTGTAGAAATTTTTGAGTGTTTTTGTTGACATACAAATCTTCTCGAACTCTTAATGAAATATAGCTATTGTTGTACCTTCTTGGTAGCTGCATCAATACGTTGGGTCCAGGTTAAATCCTCAGAGATATTGACACCCAGGAACTTAAATCTGCTCACTCTTTCCACTTCTGATCCCTCTATGAGGACTGGTGTGTGTTCCCTCACCTGACTCTTTCTGAAGTCTTCAATCAACTCTTTGGTCTTACTGATGTTGGGTGCAAGGTTGTTCCGGCGACACCACTCGATTAGCTGATATATCTCGCTCCTGTATGCCCTCTTGACATCCGTTAAAATTCTGCCAACAATGGTTGTATTGTCAGCAAATTTATTGATGGCATTTAAGCCACACTATCATAGGTGTAGAGAGAATGGAGCAGCGGGCTAAGCACGCATCCTTAATCATTATTGAATTCTCTATAGCTTTCAAATATTGTGGAAGACTTATACATTTCATACAAAATAGCATTTTGGTGAGGCTTCTACTCAACTGCCTTAATCACAACTCAATATGCTTTAAAACAGTTATGCGTCAGGATATAATTGTACCTTCAGGGAAGTACCAAAAAGGGAGAAGGCATCTACAACAGGATAAGACAGGAGCTAAGGTGCATTGATTGGGAGTGGCTGCTGTTGGACAAGTCCATGTCTGGGAGTTGTTTGGAGACCAGCCAGTCACTGTTCAGGATTTGTATGTTCTGGAAAGAGTAAGGACAAAGATAATAAAGCAAGGAAACCTTGGATGACCCAAGACACCTTAAACTGGGTTGGGAAGATAAAGGGAGGATACATAAGATTTAGGAAGCTAAAATCAGATTGGGCCCTTGTTGTTGAGGCCCTCAGCTGGTCAGGTTGGCCAAGGATATTGCGTCCTAGCAGTCGACATGTTACACAAGCCAGAGCAGTATGATATGGAGCTATGGTTCATGTGGCAGGCTCCCCCTTTCTACAGCTGAGGAATCCAAACGAACAGTAGGGACCAACACATTTTGGCACCAGCTGCATTGCAGGAATTGCCAGTCAGCGTTGAACTCTATGTAGGACTGCCTTAGGGACTCGAGCTCTGGATTTTTCCTTGGGGTTTACTCCTGAGGCCCTCTCCATGAGTGGGTATAGCCACAAGGCAGTGACAGTTTTGAAATCAGAGTTTTTCTTCTTGAAGGTGAGCTGCCAACCACTGCTGACGAGCTCCATCTGTCTGAAGGGCCCTTGTAGAATATAATAATAGCAGAAAAGTGCTGGAGCAGGCAATTAGGAAGACCAAAAGGGGGCATAAAATGTCCCCGGACAGTAAAATCAAGGAGAATCCAAGGCCTTATTTATATGATAAGACAAAGAGGATTTGGAGAGGATGTTCCCTATAATGGGAGAGACTAGTACAGCCTCAGAATAGAGGGGTGTCCTTTTAAAATAGAGGTGAGGGGGAATTTCTTTAACCAGAGACTGGTGAATCTATGGAATTCATTGCCCAGGTGGCTGAGGAGGCCAAGTCTTTATGTATACTTAAGGCAAAAATTGCTAGATTCTTGATTAGTCAGGGCATGAAAGGATACGGGGAGAAGGTAGGAGATTGGAGCAGGTAGATAATGGTTCAGTTATAATGAAGTTAGGCAGCAGACTCGAAGTGCCAAATGGCTTAATCCTACTCTATATCTTACAGTGTTATGGCCTTATGAGTAAGGAGAGAGTAGGGCCCACTCAAAGGTAAAGGAGGGAATTTGTGCTTGGAGTCATACCTCAGTCAGTGGCTGAGGTATGAAATTAGTATTCAGATTTGTTATTTCTCAATAAAAATGAGAACACAGTGAGACATGCTAGTATGCTCGGACATTTTGAGATCAAATATGAGGTAGTGCTAGGTCTCCTGAAGAGCATTAAGGCAGGTGGGTCCCAATGGCCTGATTGCATATATTCCAGTATATAGTGGTTTGAACGGGGCACGACTATGCAAGTGCATGGAGGTCCGCCAGTGAGAACAGCGGGAAGAGTTTAAAAGAAGACAGATTTACAGAGTGGGCGACAGAGTAGAGGGAGACAGAGTAGGAAGGCTTTGGCTCAACAGGGCTTCGGCGATAAAGGGTCGAGGAGAGGTAGGTTATCTGTTTAGAATACAGACATGTGTGTGGGGCCAGTTTTCTGTGCTCAGTGTCAGATGTGGGAGGTCATGGAGACTCCGGACAATCACATCTCCCGGACAATCACATCTCCCGGACAATCACATCTGCACCAGGTGCGTCCAGCTGCAGCTCCTTAGAGACCGCGTTAGAGAACTGGAGCTGCAGCTCGATGACCTTTGTCTGGTCAGGGAGAGTGAGGAGGTGATATAGAGGAGCTATAGGCAGGTAGTCACCCCGAGACCCCAGGAGACTGAGAAGTGGGTAACAGTAAGGAGAGGGAAAGGCAAGAGGCAGATGCTAGAGAGTACCCCAGTGGCTGTTCCCCTTGACAATAAGTACTCCTGCTTGAGTACTGTTGGGGGAGACAGCCTACCGGGAGAAACAACAGTGTTCACGCCACTGGCACACAGTCTGACCCTGTGGCTCAGAAGGGTAGGGAAAGGAAGAGGATGGCAGCAGTGATAGTGGACTCGATAGTTAGGGGGTTAGATAGGAGATACTGTGGACGCAGGAAAGAAACACGGATTGTAGTTTGCCTCCCAGGTGCCAGGGTCCATGATGTTTCTGATCATGTCCACGATATCTTGAAGTGGGAAGGAGAACAGCCAGAGGTCATGGTACATATTGGTACAAACGACATAGGTAGGAAAAGGGAAGAGGTCCTGAAAACAGACTACAGGGAGCTAGGAAAGAAGTTCCTACTTAACCTCAAATTTAGTAGTCTCGGGATTACTGCCTGTTCCATGTGACAGTGAGTATAGGAATAGAATGAGATGGAGGATCAAAGTTTGACTGAGGGATTGGAGCAGGGGGCCGGGATTCAGATTTCTGGATCATTGGGACCTCTTCTGGAGCAGGTGTGACCTGTACAAAAAGGACGGGCTGCACTTGAATCTGAGAGGGGCCAATATCCTGGCGGGGAGGTTTGCTAAGGCTTTTGGGGAGAGTTTAAACTAAAATGGCTGGGGAGTGGGAACATAGAAACATAGAAACATAGAAAATAGGTGTTTTTTATAGACCACCCAATAGTAACAGGGACATAGAGGAGCAGACAGGGAAACAGATTCTGGAAAGGAGTAATAATAACAGGGTCGTTGTGGTGGGAGATTTTAATTTCCCAAATATTGATTGGCATCTCCCTAGAGTGAGGAGTTTAGATGGGGTAGAGTTTGTTAGGTGTGTTCAGGAAGGTTTCTTGACACAATATGTAGATAAGCCACAAGAGGAGAGGCTGTACTTGATCTGGTATTGGGAAATGAACCTGGTCAGGTGTTAGGTCTCTCAGTGGGAGAGCATTTTGGAGATAGTGACCACAATTCTATCTCCTTTGCCATAGCATTAGAGAGAGAAACTGTGCTGAACATGTCCTTACCTTTGAACTACCTAGGCTTACGCATAGCCCTTTATTTTTCTAAGCTCCACGTACCCATCCAGGAGTCTCTTAAAAGCCGGCAGCCCATTCCACACACTCACTACTCGCTGCGTAAAAAACTTACCCCTGACATCTCCTTTGAGCTACTTCCAAGCACCTTAAAATTGTGCCCTCTTGTACTAGCCATCTCAGCCCTGGGAAAAAGCCTCTGACTATCCACACGATCAATGCGTCTCATCATCTTGTACACCTCCATCAGGTCACCTCTCACCCTCCATCACTCCAAGGAGAAAAGGCCAAATTCACTCAACCCCAATCCAGGCAACATCTTTGTAAATCTCTTTTGCACCCTTTCTATGGTTTCCACGTCCCTCCTGTAGTGAGGCGACCAGAACTGAGCACAGTACTCCAAGTGGAGTCTGACCAGGGTCCTATATAGCTGCAACATTAACTCTTAGCTCTTAAAATCAATCCCACGATTGATGAAGGCCAATGAACCGTGTGCCTTCTTAACCACAAAGTCAACCTGTGTAGTAGCTTTCAATGTCCTATGGACTTGGACCCCAGATTCCTCTGATCCTCCACACTGCCAAGAGTCTTGCTATTAGTGCTATATTCTGCCATCATATTTGATGTACTAAAATGAACCACCTCACACTTACCTGGGTTGAACTCCATCTGCCTTTTCTCAGCCCAGTTTTGCATCCTGTCAATGTTCCACTGTAACCTCTGACAGCCCTCCACACTATTCACAACACCTCCAACCCTTGTGTCATCAGCAAATTTACTAACCCAAGAATCTTCTTCTTAGTAATAGCAACTGTACTCACTTCTGCCCCGTGACAGTCTTGACCTTCCGGCGTACTGGTAGTAACCTCCACAGTGAAGACTGGTGCAAAATATGTATTCAGGTCATCTGCTGCTTCCTTGTCCCCCATTACTACCTCTCCAGCATTATTTTCCAGTGGTCTTATATATACTCTTGCCTATCTTTTACTCTTTACAGACCTGAAAAAACCTTTGGTATCCTTTTTGATATATTGGCTAGCTTATCTTTCCCTCCTTCTGACTTTATTTAGTTGCCTTTCGTGGGTTTTTAAAAGCTTCCCAATCCTCTAACTTTTACTCTATTATACATGCTCTCTTTGGCTTTTATGCTGGATTTGACTTCCCTTGTCTGCCATGGATGTGTTACCCTGACTTTAGAATATTTCTTGGTCCTTCGTCCTTGGTCAGCTCCTCTCCAATGCCTTTGTAAGTCCCTTTACTCCACTGTAATACTGATACATTTGACTTTAGACTCTCCCTCTCAAATTGCGGGGAAAATTCTATCATATTATTATTACTGTCTTCTAAGGGTTCCTTTACCTTAAGCTCCCTAATGAAAACTGGGCTATTACACAACATCCAATTGAGAAAAGCTGATCTTCTCATGGACTCATCAACAAGCTGGTCTAAAAAGCCATCTCGTAGACATTTTACTACTTCTCCCTCTGGGAATTCACCTCATTTTTCTAATCTACTTTCGTAATGAAATTCCCCATGATTATTATAACATTGTCTTTTGACTTTTCTTTTCTACCTTCTATTGTATGTTATGGCTACTGTTTGGAGGCTTGTATATAACTCCTTTTTACCCTTGCAACTTTTTTAGAATCCACAAGTACTCTATATCTTCCAATCCTATGTAACCTCTTTCTAAGTATTTGATTTTATTTTTTACCAACAGAGCCACACTACCCCCTCTGCAGACCTGCTGTCTTTTCGATACAATGTGTATCTTTGGATGTTAAGCTCCCAGCTATAATATTTTGTCAGCCAGGACTCAGTGATGCCCATAACGTCATACCTGCCAATTTCTAACGGCGCTACAAGATAATCTAACGTATTATGTATAGCTTGTGCATTTAAACATAACACCTGTATTCATCACCCTTTTTGATTTTGTCCCCCTGTTACGCTGCTACTCATCCCACTGACGGCAATTTTGCCCTATTATCTGCTTGTCCTTCCTAACAGTCTCACTACACTCTGCCTCTGCTTGCACACCTTCTGCCTCATTCTCAGCCCTATCACTCTAGTTCCCGTCCACCTGCCAAATAAGCTTAAACCCTCCCCAACAGCTCTAGCAAACTTGCCCACAAGAATATGGGTCCCCTTAGGTTCAGGTGTAACTGCTCCCTTTTGTACAGATCATACCTTCCCCAGAAGAGATCCTAGTGATCCAGAAACCTGAACCCTTGCCCCCTGTGCCAGTTCCTCAGCCATGCATTCATCTACCAAATGATCCTATTCTTACCCTCACTGGCACGTGGCACAGGCAGCAATCCTGAGGTTACTACCCTTGAGGTCCTGCTTTTCTGCTTTCTACCTCGCTCCCTTTGAGTGACAGTGTGGAGACATGTCTTTACCAAAGGAGAAGTAAGGTGCTCCTTCCCTCCACTAGCCTGCAGGTCGCCCTTGGGCGAGGTGTAGCACCTCTTTAGCCACCCAATCTGGGTCACATGAGGCCATGGGAGCAGGTGGTGGATGGTCATGTGAGCAGCTGGTGAATACCACAAGTCTTGGTTATGCAACCACTGGTGCCAAGGCAGACGACCTCTGAAGAGTATTGACGATTGTTAGGGTTGCCCGTCTTTTAAAGACACTGCTCAGAAGAAGGAAATGGCAAATCAATTCTGTAGAATTTGCCAAGAACAATCGTGGTCATAGACCATGATCACCCATGTCATATGACATGGCACATAATGATGATGATGACCTTAGCACCCCAAATTTCTCTCTCCAAGTCCTTCTCCCTTTTGCTATCTATTGATTGGTTGCCAATATGCCAAATACTCCTGTTCTTACCCTGACTGGCGCATGGCACAGACAGCAATCCAGAGATTACTATCTGTACAGGTCTGCTTTTCAGCTTTCTACCGAACTCCCTAAAATATCTCTTCAGGACCTCCTTGCCTTTCCTACCAATGTCATTGGTGCCAATGCGTATCAAGACCAGGCTAATCCCCCTCTCCCTTTAGAATATCATGGACCTGATCCAAGGTATCCCTGATGCTGGTACCTGGAGGCAACATACCATCCGGGTGTCTCTATCGTGTCCACAGGATCTAGTGTCTCATCCTCTAACTGCGGAATCCCCTATCTCTACTGCAGTCCTCTTCTTCCTCCCTTCCCTTCTGAGCCACAGTGCCTGACTCAGTGCCAGGGACCCGATTGCTGCAGCTCCCCTTGTAGGTCATTTTCCCTAAAACTGAATTATTGATTATTGAGGGGAATGGCCACAAGGGTACTCTGTACTGGATGCCAATTTCCTTTCCCTCTCTTGACAATTGCCAAGATACCTGCCTCCTGTAAATTAGGTCTGACTACCTCCTCAGTTTCCAAAGATCACTGAACTGCAACTGCAGTTCCTTAACACGTTCTCTGAGGAGCTGCAGCTCGGTGCACCTGGTGTTCATATGGTTAGCCATGAAGTCTTCCTGAATCCCCCTCATCTCACACAAAGAACTCAACACAGACCCTGGAGCGGTTCTCGCTGCACTAACCATGCACCAACAGATGAAGAATGAAGAATGAAAAAGAAGTAACTTGAAAGATACATACCTCGCTCAAGCCTTTTCCCTCCGAAGCCTGATGAGGCAAAGCCTCCCCACTCTAACACTGGTCCACTCACACAATGGTTGCTCCATTTGTCCCTGCCTTGGTAACGGATTGCGATTTGATTAGGCTGTCAGAAAAAGCTGAAAGCCTGCGAATGCTGTTTTTTAAATCTCTCTCACCGACCTGAATGCTTTCTCCTCTCCCACTCCTGATTTGATTGTGGTGGCGGAGAATTCAGAATCACAATCAGGCTTATTGTCACTGGCGCATGTTGTAAAATTTGTTGCTCTGTGGCAAGTACAATGCAAGGCATAAAAATACTACAATAAAAAATAAATAACCAGTGCAAAAGAGGAATAACAAGCCACACACGGAAATGCTGAAAGAACTCAGCAGGCCAGGCAGCATCTTTGGAAAAGAGTACAGTCGACACTTCGGGCTGAGACCCTACATCAGAACTTCTGATGAAGATATCCTGACAAATGGTCTCAGCTCAAAATGGCAACAACACTCTTTTAAAGCTGCCTGGCCTGCTGAGTTCCTCCAGCATTTTGTGTGTGTTGCTTGGATTTCTAGCATCTGCCCATTTTCTCCTGTTTGTGAGAGGAATAACAAGGTAGTGTCATCGGGATTCAGACGGCCAAAGGAAAGAAACTGTTAAGGGATGACCTTAGTCAAACATGTAAGATCTAAAAGTGCTGGACAGGGATAGTTTCATGGGTGAGAAAGTCTCAAATAAGGCTGCGTAAGTATAAGATAAAGATCTGGTCATCTAAAGGTGAGGTACATCAGAATTTCTTCTCGCAGAGTGGTGAATTTCAGGAGCTCTCTGCCCCAGCAGCTGGCGGAAACTGCATCTTTAGAAGTATTTCAAGTGGAGATGGAGGAGCCCTTGATAGATTGAGAAATAGAGTGTGATGCAAAAATAATACAGAAGAGGAGGTGAGATCATCATGGATCAACTAATACCGGGGCAGGTGTGAAGGGGCTGACGGCCTATCTTTATCCTATTGTCTTGTGCTCTCTTTATCAAGCTCAGTGAGGTAAGTGATGAACGAGTTTGTATGTGTCACTGCATCTGTAGAGTGACCTCTTCTTGCACAACATTCTATGCGACACTTGACCTTGTGGAAGATTAAAGATCCATCAGTGTGAGAATCTTTTATACATAATCAGTTTGTACTCAGCGGTGACTTCAAGTCTGCAGTACGTAAGTGAGTGCTTTTGTGATATGGGTGAGGTAATACTGGCTACTGTCACAAGTGCCTTTGGGGCTCATGCTGCTCTGTTTCTCGCGGCAAAGCAGTGCAACAGGCTTGCCATCTACAGAACCAGTCTCGATGAAGTTGAGTGTAACTGGGGGCTACCTCTGATTAATTTCCAATGTATTCGCTGCAGAGCGGGAGAGAAGAAGTTCGAGATTCACGATTTAAGGTGCGATTTTCAAGATGGTTTCTTGCCATTCCTCAGCAAACAAGTGTAAAGGGGAACAAAATGATTGCTACTGCAGATCTGATGCAACGTAAATAAAAATGCAATAAGGATAAAGAACAAAATAAAAACAGGAAAACAAACACACAGTAGGCTTAACTATAACAGTAATCCTATTTATTGAATAGGGCCTTCTGGCCCTTTGAGCCATGCCATCTAGCAAACCCCCGAATAATTTCCAGCCCAATCATGGGACAATTTACAATCACCAAATTAACCTATCAGCTGGCATGTCTTTGGATTGTTGGAGGAAACCGGAGCACCCAGGGGAAACCCGTCCAGCTACGGGGAGAACGTACAGACTACTTACAGACAGCGGCCGGAATAGAACCCGGGTTACCTGTATCGTAAGGCGTTGTGCTAACCGCTATGCTACCACGCCACTCCATATACACAGGTGGGTTGCATACAAAGTGACACTAGGTGATATGTATGTAATGGTGGTGGGGGATGATGGGTGGGATAATGGGTCGGGAAAGTCGATCAGTCTGATGTCTTGGGGGAAGTAACTTTTTGAGTCTAGTCATCCTGGCCTGTATGCTGTGTAGCCTCTTCACTGATCAGAACCTGATTCAAGTCAAGACAAGTGAAGTTTATTGTCATTTCGACCATAAGCTGCTGGTACAGTACACAGTAAAAATGAAACAACGTTCCTCCAGGACCATGCTGTTACATGAAACAACACAAAACTCCACTAGACTATGTGAGACAGCACAAGGCTACACTAGACTACGTAAAACAACATAAAAAACTGCACTAGATTACAGACCTGCACAGGACTACATGAAATGCACAAAACAGTGCAGGGCAGTACAATGATTAATAAACAAGACAACAGGCACAGTAGAGGACAAATTACAACATAATAATAAATGATGTAGATGTAAGTCTAGACTGAGTATTGAGGAGTCTGATGGCTTGGGGGAAGAAACTGTTGCACAGTCTGGTCGTGAGAGCCCGAATGCTTCAGTACCTTTTGCCAGATGGCAGGAGGGAGAAGAGTTTGTATGAGGGGTGCGTGGGGTCCTTCACAATACTGTTAGCTTGGCGGATGCAGCATGTGGTATAAACGTCTGTGATAGTGGGAAGAGAGACCCCGATGATTTTCTCAGCTGACCTCACTATCTGCTGCAGGGTCTTGCGATCTGAGACGGTGCAATTCCTGAACCAGGCAGTGATGCAGCTGCTCAGGATGCTCTCGATACAACCTCTGTAGAATGTGGTGAGGATGGGGGGTGGGAGATGGACTTTTCTCAGACTTTGCAAAAAGTAGAGACACTGCTGGGCTTTCTTGGCTATGGAGCTGGTGTTGAGGGACCAGGTGAGATTCTCTGCCAGGTGAACACCAAGAAATGTGGTGCTGTTAACGATCTCAAAGGAGAAGTTGTCAATGTTCAGTGCAGAGTGGTCGCTCCATGCTCTCCTGAAGTCAACAACCATCTCTTTTGTTTTGTTCATATTGAGATTCTGAGGTTTATTATCACCTGCATGTGATGTGAAATTTGCCAACTTAGCAGCAGCAGTTCAATGCAATACATAATCTAGCAGAGGAAAAAAGAACAGAAATAATAATAAAAAAACAAGTAAATCAATTACATATATTGAATAGATTTTTAAAAAATGTGCAAAAACAGAAATGCTGTATATTAAAAAAAAGTGAGGTAGTGTCCAAAGATTCAACGTCCATTTAGGAATCAGATGGCAGAGGGGAAGAAGCTGATCCTGAATCGCTGAGTGTGTGCCTTCAGGCTTCTGTACCTCCTATCTGATGGTAACAGTGAGAAAAGGACATGCCCTAGGTGCCGGAGGTCCTTAATAATGGACACTGCCTTTCTGAGACACTGCTCCCTGAAGATATCCTGGGTACTTTATAGGCTGGTACCCAAGATGGAGCTGACTAGATTTGCAACCATCTGCAGCTTCCTTCGGTCCTGTGCAGTAACCACCTCCCTCCATTTACCAGACAGTGATACAGCCTGTCAGAATGCTCTCCATGGTACAACTCTAGAAGTTTTTGAGTGTATTTGTTGACATGCCAAATCTCTTCAAATTCCTAATAAAGAATAGCCACTGCCTTGCCTCCTTCATAACTACATCGATATGTGGGACAAACAGTCCACGAGCAGGGTGGGTGGGCTCCTTCACGATATTGGTGGCCTTTCTTTGGCACCCTTCTGTCTGTATGTTCTTGATGATGGGCAGTTTTAGCTACCCATTGTAAAGCTTGTATGTTACACAGATACTCGTGAATAAAAGCATGTTTTCTTGCTCTTAACTACGCATCTGGAGAAGGCCGTGAGTATAGATGTACTAAGACCAGCTCTCTTCAACCTCTTCAGAACTGAGTTGGATTAAAGTTACCCATTAATTGGAGAGACAGAGAGGTATATTGGGGCTACTATGAGCAGGCGTTACTGTTGGTTTGTTGGCATACGTCTTACTCAAAGGACAATAGGTCCAAGGTGGAAGGTATGGAGATCCTGAGATGTCCAGTCGTCAAGATCCCCCTCTCGGCCTCACCAGTGTAGTCCAAAGGAAAGCTTATGAAACCATATGTTTGGCACCAGCTTGGCTGCCGGAAGGATGTTCAATGACGTCCAGCTGTCTTAGTGTCTCCACTCCGGATTTGCTGTCTGGATTTATTCCATAGTCTTTGTCTCTCCCAAGGCTGCCCACAAGGCAGTGGGGCTATTTACTCATAGCTGGGGATCAAGTTCATGAGCACCAGGACATGTCCACACACCGGTTGGCCTGTATCCTACGTGTGCAGGGGCCAGACCTCCTCCCCGTCCTCTGTTGTTCAGCCTGAGCTCGAAAGGAGTTGAGTTTCCGTGTGTCACCAGCAAGGAGGCAGTACATGAGACTTGCTGTTGGTGAGGCTATGCACTGGCAGGAAGAGACTTACACATTCAGCTCTCCTTTTCACAAGGCTGCTCGCCAGCGGTGGTAGCTGAAAGTGATAGCGACAAGTACTACCCACTACACCACCACACCAGACGCATCACAACAACCATTTTGACACCATGAGGAGGGGTATTAGTGAGAGGTTGAAGGATGGGCTGAGGAAGTGTATTGGTAAAAGCTAATGGGTGTGAAATGAGTTGATTGAGGAATTGTGCTTCAAGTTCAAGTTCAAGTTGAATTGTCATTCAACCGTACACATGAATACAGCCAAACGAAACAGCGTTCCTCTGGAGCCAAGGCACAAAACACAGTACCAACAGCACACAACACAAGGCATATATTGCACATATAATTATGATAGCAGTAAAATATGTAGTCATACAGAAATAATAATAGTGTAGTCCAAGTCCCTGAGTGTCATAGCTTGTAGATTGATGGTACATGGGATGTTGTTCTGGAGCTATGTTTCTGCAAGAGCAAGTACAAAGCAGTTCTCATCATACACTAGATAAATGCATTCAAGTTTGTCTCCCACTGAGTGAACACTAGAGGGCAGCACTGACAGGAGGGGCCAACCCCAAGTCAGCAAGGATTTCTGTGCATCCAGTGTGCCTCTGCTCTGCCCCAAATTGCCTCTGGCATCTCCTCTGTGGCACGAGAACCTGGTCTGTGCAACAATCGAGGCCACGCAGCCCCCTGATTTAAATAGCTTCAAGAAGGCAGAATGAGTGGTTTCAAGATGACACTGGCACTTACTCAAGCCTCTAAGATATGAGGCGATTTCCAGACACTTTCTTGTGGCACCCATGCAGGTTTCCACCTCCTGTTGGCAACAACAGTGTCTCACTGCCTGCCCTTAGAACCTTCCACTGCTTTGAGATTTAAAGATTAGCTTTATTTGTCACATGTACATTGAAACATCAAAACATACAGTGAAATGTGTTGTTTGTATCAGCAAGCAGCACAGTCCGAGGGTCTGTTGGGGACAGTCCACAAGTGTCACCGTGCTTCCAGCACCAACAAAGCAATCCAAGAACTTACTAACCGTAACACATAGTTCTGTGGAATGTGGGTGGAAAACTGGAGAAAATCCACATAGTCACAGGGAGAACATACAAACTGCTCACAGTGACAGGAATTGAACCCTGATCTTACAGCTGACACTGAAAAGCTTTCTGCTAACCACTACGTACCGTGCAGTGAGATCCAGAGTTTTAGCGTTTGGACCCCATCCTCGTATTCTTTGCAGTTTGTGAATTTATCAAAAGGAGAGCTACAGAGCTCCTATGGTCTTTAAGATAGGATGTTGAACTCAAGAGCATTGTCATTGTACCAGTGTGCAGCTGCTACAAGAAGGTCTTGGAGGAGCAAATGTTTGGAGTGATTGATTGGAGCATCAATCATGGTGAACTGCAGCACAAAAACAGGTCCGACTAGTCTCTCAAACATGAGGAAATCTGCAGATGCTGGAATTTCAAGCAACACACATAAAAGTTGCTGGTGAACGCAGCAGGCCAGGCAGCATCTCTAGGAAGAGGTACAGTTGACGTTTCGGGCCAAGACCCTTCGTCAGGACTAACTAGTCTCTGCCAAATCCATTCCACCTGTATCTGGACCACAGCCCTCCATACTCCTCTCATCCATATTCTTATCCAAACTTTAGTACTGTGTTCATGCACTAAAGTGCAGAATATTTCATTGCACTGTGCCTTATAGATGGTGGGGAGGCTTTAGGAAGACAAGGAGGGGGGGTGAACTACTTACTGCAGAAAATCATGCCTCTGTACTGTAACACACTTACATGGTTGGTTCCAGTCTGGCCAATATTATTTGCAATTGGGGACAGAGGTAGAAAAACATTGTCAGTAAGAGGTGTAACTCATACAAGACAGGAGCATAATTAGGCCATTTGACCCATCAAGTTAACACTACGATTTCATCATGGCTGATCCATTTTCCCTCTCATCTTTATCTCCTGCCTCTCCCCATATTCCTTCATGTCATGACTAATCATCAGTCTATCGACCTCTGCCTTAAGTATGCCCAATAACTTGACTTCCACAGCCGCATGTGGCAATGAATTCCAAAGATTCACCACTCTCTGAGTAAAGAAATTCTTCTTTATTTCCATTCTAAATGAACGTCCCTCTATTCTGAGGCTTGTCCATAAGACATTGGGCAGAATTAGGCCATTCAGCCCATCAAGTCCGTACTGCCATTCTATCATGGCTGATTCCGGATCCCACTCAACCCCATACACCTGCCTTCTCAACATATCCTTTGATGCCCTGACCAATCAGGAAATGATCAACTTCTGCCTTTAAGCACACCCATGGACTTGGCCACCGCAGTCTGTGGCAGAGCATTCCCCAGATTCACTACTCTCTGGCTAAAAAAAACTCCTCCTTACCTCTCTTCTAAAAGGGCGCCCTCAACTTTGAGGCTGTGCCCTCTAGTTCTGGATACTCCCACCATAGGAAAGATCCTCTCCACATCCACCCTATCTAGTCCTTTCAATATTCGGTAGGTTTCAATGAGATCCCCCCCCACCTCTCCACCCGCATTCTTCTAAATTCCAGTGAGACAGGCCCAAAGCTGACAAATGCTCCTCATATGTTAACCCCTTCATTCCTGGAATCATACTTGCATCCTCTGGTCTTAGACTCCTGCACCATAGGAAACACCCTCTCCACATCCACTCTATCAAGTCTTTTCATCTTTGATAGGTTTCAATGAGGACACCCTTCATTCTTCTGAATTTGAGTGAGTATAGGCCCAGCATCATCAAACCCTCCTCATATAATAAGCCTTTCAATCCTGGAATCATTTTTGTGAACCTCCTTTCAACCCTTCCCAATGTCAGCACATCTTTTCTTAGGTAACAAGCCCAAGATTGCTCACAATAATCCAAGTGAGACCTCACCAGGGCTTTATAAAGCCTCATCAGTTCATCCTTGCTTTTATCTTCCAGTCTATATGTTGGAGATGGTCATTTCCTGGTATTAGAGAGACATTAATGTTACAAGCTGTTTATCAGATTATCTCTAGATATTAGCCAATATTTTTCATACAAACATGAATTATTTTATTACCAAAGAAGGCATCACATCTGATCCGATGATGAGAGAGATGTTTAGAGCACAGTGAATTTGTTCATCTCTGCGACCAGCCATGTTGTACACTAACCGGATGAGCTTATCAGCATGATACTGCCTGTATGTTACAGGATAATATGTGGCCAGTGACTTTGATCCTAACAAAATCAAAGCAGAACAAATCAATTAATAAATATTAACCATGATGCATTGTAGAAGGTCAAACTTACGTGGGACTTTGCTTTTATAATTCACTCAATGTTTTATGAATAAAGATAGGCTCTAAAAATAATGACAATAGCAGTTTTGAATTTGTTCACAGCTTTCTGCTTGTGATGTTATAGTGCTAACAATAGTCACAAATTATCCCTATAAAAAGTGGCATCACATTAATGTTATAACAATGCTGTTGTGATAAATTCCACTCAGGCTGCTCTGTGATCTATCTGTAAGTTTGGCTGGAGAATTAAGCTTAATTTGAATACCTATTTGTATTAATATTACAAGTAGATTTATTCAAAGCAACACACACACAATGCTGGAGGAACTCAGCAGATTGGGCTGTATCTTTGGAAATAAATGGATAGTCGATATTTCGGGCCAAAACCCTTCTTCAGGACTGAGACGAAAGGGGGAAGGTGCTAGAATAACAAGTTAGAGGGATGGGAGAAAGGCTAGCTGGAAGGTGATGGGTGAAGCCAGGTGGATGGGAAAGGTCAAGGGCTGGAGAAGAAGGAATCTGATAGGAGAGGAGAAAAGAAAAGAGGAGGAACCCAGGGTATTCCCTGTGAAGGAAACACTCCCTGTGGAAAGTGAGGTGGGATTGTGGGGGGGGGGGGGGAATAGGTAAAGATATGTTTAGTGGTAGGGTCTCTTTGGAGATGGCAGAAGTTGTGGAGAATAATGTGTTGGATGACAAGAGTGACACTATCACTGTTAAGGTGGTGGAAAGATTGGGTGAGTGCGGATTACTCAAACACTTATTCAAAGATTTTCAGACTTTGAAGCAACCAAACTTTACCCCATTAACACTTCTGCAATAAAAATTACTGTTGGCGTTTTTAAAGCATTTATTAAGTAGTAGATTTTGCCATCTGTAGCTAAAAGTAGGTCAGGCACATTAAGCTAAAATTAATAACTACCAGGATCATCAAGAGAATTAAATTAAATTAGCAAAAGAAGGATGATATCAGAATTGAACTGACAGGTTCTCAAGGGAATAGCTTATAATCATTTTGTTGTAACACCCAAGCCACCACAGTTTGTTAGTTGAAGGCATTTAGGGAGCCTGGTTAATAATATGACTTCAAACTTGATACTACCACCATTAAAGAAACAAATTATCAGATCGAGATTACCTAAGCTGGACTGCAACAAGTTCTATAAATTTCTTTTACATTGCTTACTCAGAGATTAATGGTGTGGCCAGCCTGCAGTTGTGCTATGACCATATTCTGGGCATGTTATTTCCGTATAAAATATGTGTAGCTACCCCATATAATCAGCTGATTTATGTGTAAATGTGAAGGTTAATTGCTTAAAGGGTGGGATAATTATGGTAAGACAGAATGTGATAAAGACCTATCCCATCCCGGACACTGCCTGTTCAATCTCCTGTCATCTGGTCGGAGATACAGAAACATCTTAGCCAACACAGTTAGACTGAAGAACAACTTCTTCCCAAGGGTTGTTTTGCAGCTGAATAATGCAATACCCCCACTTGCCAATGACCTTTGAGTGTTATGAACTATCGAAGTCACTTGTTGCATATAAATTTTCAGAATGGCAGGCGGTGACTAGTGGGGTACCGCAAGGCTCAGTGCTGGGACCCCAGTTGTTTACAATATATATTAATGACTTGGATGAGGGAATTAAATGCAGCATCTCCAAGTTTGCGGATGACACGAAGCTGGGTGGCTGTTAGCTGTGAGGAGGATGCTAAGAGGATGCAGGGTGACTTGGATAGGTTGGGTGAGTGGGCAAATTCACGGCAGATGCAATTTAATGTGGATAAATGTGAAGTTATTCACTTTGGTGGCAAAAATAGGAAAACAGATTATTATCTGAATGGTGGCCGATTAGGAAAAGGGGAGGTGCAACAAGAGCTGGGTGTCATTATGCACCAGTCATTGAAAATGGGCATGCAGGTACAGCAGGCGGTGAAAAAGGCGAATGGTATGCTGGCATTTATAGCGAGAGGATTCGAGTACAGGAGCAGGGAGGTACTACTGCAGTTGTACAAGGCCTTGGTGAGACCACACCTGGAGTATTGTGTGCAGTTTTGGTCCCCTAATCTGAGGAAAGACATCCTTGCCATAGAAGAAGTACAAAGAAGGTTCACCAGATTGATTCCTGGGATGGCAGGACTTTCATATGAAGAAAGACTGGATGAACTGGGCTTGTACTCGTTGGAATTTAGAAGATTGAGGGGGGATCTGATTGAAACGTATAAGATCCTAAAGGGATTGGACAGGCTAAATGCAGGAAGATTGTTCCCGATGTTGGGGAAGTCCAGAACGAGGGGTCACAGTTTGAGGATAGAGGGGAAGCCTTTTAGGACCGAGATTAGGAAAAACTTCTTCACACAGAGATTGGTGAATCTGTGGAATTCTCTGCCACAGGAAACAGTTGAGGCCAGTTCATTGGCTATATTTAAGAGGGAGTTAGATATGGCCCTTGTGGCTACGGGGGTCAGGGGGTATGGAGGGAAGGCTGGGGCGGGGTTCTGAGTTGGATGATCAGCCATGATCATAATAAATGGCGGTGCAGGCTCGAAGGGCCGAATGGCCTACTCCTGCACCTATTTTCTATGTTTCTATGTTTCTAAATATGGGATTCTTTTTTTAAATTTAGCCATACTGCATGCATTGTAAATATCCGTTTTGCATGGATTGAAGCAACACCACAAGCTCATTGTCTGGAGCAATGACAATAAAGTTCCATTCCATTCTATTCTGAGGCATGGTATTTAATATTCAGGAAAGCTGAAAGAATTTTTTTTTTAAAGAAGACCGTCCAGATTTAATGCATGTATTCTCTGGTTATAAGCCCTAGATTGACACAAGGAGAAGAGCGAGAAAGGCTAATGAGATGGTGGAAGGAGATTCAGGGTGTTGGCAAGGCAGGAGTGATAGATGTGGGGATATGAGGAAGCCTGTGCAGGGGTGAGAGATTGGTAGTTGGTAAGGGTAGGCCAGAGGCTGATGAGGGCAGACGGAAAGTTCAGTCATGGGAAGATCATGATGACCGAGCAAATGAGGACAGCAGGTCAACAATCTTATTGAGGGGATGGACCAGAATCATCCATCTTCCAACAACACACATCAAAGTTGCTGGTGAATGCAGCAGGCCAGGCAGCATCTCTAGGAAGAAGTACAGTCGACGTTTCAGGCCGAGACGGCTCTAGAATGTGCGTCATTCCCCTCGGACACACATCAATATGGAAGGAGAAGAGTACATAAAGATGAGTAGAATAAGGTAGTCTGGCAAAATTAATCACAGCTACATACAACCCTATCTATAGAACACGGCTTTTGAAGTCATTTTCAGGAGCTTTATGTTTGAAGCTGACATTTGATTCCTGTGTGACCTTTCACACAAATATCATAAACCTTGCTTCACTGCCAGACAGGTTTGCTGTTGCTATTGAAATCTTCACCGACTGTATTTATTTTTCATCAAAAGCTTTAAAAGCTGATAGTGTATCTGTACAATATCAGCCAGGAGTCACTCCCTCCTTTCTGAAGGGCTTGCAGATTTTCCTGTGAAACATGCACAGCTCTGATGAAATATTCTCCTGTAATTCACCTTCTGCTGAAGGTTAACTTGCCCCTGAGTAGGAATCCAGTGAGTTTTGCAATTAAACCAGAATTAATTCTGACTGGAAAGAAAGGTCGCTTTTCCAGGATTATTTCAGCAATTTTGACACAACAGATCAAATGATCTAACAAATGCCAGGTAGAAATTACAGTACGACATTCAGATTCCCAAACAATGTTGCATTGATCAACCTTCATTGAGGAAAGGGGAGGCTGGCTACAGCTACAAAAGAAGGTGAAAGGTGATAGAGAAGAAATTCCTCAGCAGGAGACTATACGTATTCAAGGTGTCCAGTCCAAATCTCTGGCCTATCTTCAGACACATGGAAGTGCTTGAAACACCTGAACTTCAGTAAGGACGTCCTTAGTAAAATCTGCAAAGTGTTCTCAAGAGGGGACAGGCCTCATTGCTGATGGCTTTTCAGCTCATTTTGTGCCAGAATTGGAAATAAATGCAACAGCCTATACTTTGGTATATACATTTACTAATGATCTCTGTTGAAAGAGAGCTAGCTGGGGTTCATTCTTTCCCGTCTCAATGAGCAAGAGCGCCCTTTGCAAGGATTTCAGGCTCACTATAGCACAGGCTGCCATTGACTGCACAGTTTGAGTCCATTGTCTGTTTACTCTGAAAAATATCACAACCATAAAGCCTATCTGGTCCAAAGCAACATTCAGGTCAATATATGACATCCTAATCCTGACCACAACACTCAAAGTTCAAATTCATACATAAAATAAAAATCACAGCTTTTTATCAAAAATGTCTCAACCCGAAATGTCAACTGCTTATTCCCCTCCATGGAAGCTGCCTGACCTACTGAGCTCCCCTGGCACTTCATAAACATGAGAAAGCCTGCTGATGTTGGCAACCCAAAGTAACACGCACAATATGCTGGTAGAACTCAGCAGGTCGGGCAGCATCTATGGAAAAGAGTAAGTAGTCGACATTTTGGGCAGAGCCCTTCATCAGCACTGGAAAGCAAGGGGGAAGATGCCAGCATTTTGTGCGCATTTATCAGAAGACCACATTTTCAAACTGGATCCTCTTTTGATATTTTTCAATGCTGACCAACAGTTCTGTTTGTGAACTCTTCCTCCAATGAACAAAGGCGTGACCCCTTTCTCATTGCAGAATCATCACGTGTAGAGGAGAAGCAGAAGGACGAGGGGATGGAATTGGTGGGCAGACGGTGAAGGATGAACTACAGGGAAATGGAGGAGAATAGGATTACTCCGAGAGCTGGTGTAGCTGAATGGCCCCCTCTGCATTATCGTCGTCGTGGCTATCCCTCGAGGTCGAGGATGATGGTCTTTGTTCCGTACAGAGCGAAGACGCCTGTGCGTGTATTTGTTTAACGTGTACTTGATGTTGCACTCCAAGAAGCACACAATACTTCACAAATCAACCAACTGATTCCAATGGCATGGAAACCACAATGATTGGAGCTGATGAATATGTTGCAGCCTTCATCCGCCTTCATAGCCGTTGAGTTTGAAGTAACTTCGTCCACCTGTTCCACCGTTGTGGTCTTGGTTGGATTGTTCTTTGTCAGGGATCTCACCCTTGACCGTACCACCATGGGTGACCCTACCAGGAGCATAGCTCCAGACGGCATCGCTCTCGGGATCTCAGGACCACACAAGCTTCTCCACCGCGACAAGGTGACAATCCACAGAGAAGTCTGCATTTTATGGGAAATATGACCATTCTACACCATGCACTCTTCTGAATATAATGACTCATTAAAGTACCATTGGCCCTGAAGTCTAAACACACATGTATAGACTCCTCTGTACATTATAAAAGACACACACCTGTCCAGGAACCAGGTCCTCTGCAGCAATTGAGTGTGTTACCATGGAGGTGTGTCTAGGCTGGGGAGAGCAAATCAGACATGTGGGGGAGGGGGGGAAGAACAGTCTCATAGCATCCAGCAGGTGTTGCTGAGAACAACTGTAGGATCCCGGTGCTTTGTCAACTCCTGGAGTATGTGTTCATTAATGACCCACTCACTACTCTGGGTTGGATGAAGCCCTGATTCCACATCTCTCCTCTGAGTGGCCCTTTCACTTGCCTTGGGAGTTACTCAATATCGCAACTCCCTGGCCTCTGTGCATTGTCTCAGTGGCTTATTCCATACTGAGCCATATGGTAATGAGATCAGTCACAGACTCATAGGGGCATCAAGTCATACAACAAGGAAACAAGCTTTCCAGCCCACACGCTAGTAATGAGGTCACTCGAGTCGAGTAAGATGTTCTCCTAAGGGTCGTCTATTGGTTGTAGAGGTTGATCCAGGATCCTCGTATTCTGATGTAGTGTGGATCAGACCTCATAACCCTGCCTCCTTCTGTACTTGTGCATCACGAGACAAGGAACGCCTGCGTGTGACTTTGTTTAACATGGGGAGGCAGATGCACGGGCAGCCAACACACGGTCCTTGACAGATCGGGGTCAGGGTACAGTGACATGAAATGCAAGAACACTGGGCACCCCTCACAGCTGCAGCCTTCCTCCATCTTCAGTGCTGTTGTGATGTGCCATCATCTTAACGCAAACTCCACCACTGAGGTCTTGGTTGGATCGCTCTGTCTGGAACTTTCCCCTTGACCTTACTGCCATGGGTGACCCTACCGGGAGCCAAGCACCAGATGGCTAAACTCCAGGTGGCATCATTTTTGAGATTTCAGGATCTCACAAGTCTCTCCACCACAACAAGGTGATGATCGTTGGAGAAGTACCTTCTGCATACACCAACTAGATGCATGGTAGTGTAGTGGTTAGCACAATGCTTTACATTACAGGTAAAGGAGTTTGTACGTTCTCTCCATAAGTTTCCTCTGGGTGCTCCGGTTTCCTCTCAGAGTCCAAAGTTGGGAGGTTAATTGGTCATTGTAAATTGTCCTGTTATTGGGCAAGAGGATTGCTGGGCAGCATGGCTCGAAGAGCAGGAAGGGCCTATTCTGCACTGTATCTCAATAAAATAAAATAAAATCCTACAATCATCCCATTTTATACTCCCCACATCCCCCTCAAATTCAACAGATTCTACCTCTCAACTTTACGTTAGGACCAATCAACTACCAACTTGCATGTCTTTTGGAGATGGAAGGAAACTAGAGGTTCCTGGAGGAAACCATCACAGGGTTCAGAAATAGGACAGCGGGCTGATGAGGCCGTTAACATTAGCTTCCTTTAGGTTTGGAGGAGTTTTCTGACTCTGCATTGCTGCTACCTCTCCAGTACTTTGAAGCATCTTCTCCACATAGTGAGCACCAGAGGTTAGGATTCAATCTGCATCACTGGAGGCATTTCTTTTTTTCCACTTCTTCATTCTTGACTTTTTAACCACTTATAAATCCCTGAACTCTGATTACTGATCAAAAAGCCAACAGAAATTATTTATTCTCATCCACTTTGGTAACATCTTTCACCATCTTGAAAATCTGCTTGTTAGCCCTTAATCATGGGCTGAGGTCGAAGCGTTCGGCAGAGATGGTGCTCGGTGCTTGGTGTTGGAGGGCTGATCGGAGCTTGAAGTTTTCGGATGACTCAGAGTTGGACTGTGGTCGGGCATGGCAGGAAGAGTTTTCTTCCTTCTCCTGTCTGTGTGAGGTGTGGGGCTTTCAAGAGACTTAGAACTTCTTTTACTGTGCCCATGGCCTGTTTTTCATCAAGTTATGCTATTGTTTGCACTGTTGTAACTATATGTTATAATTATGTGGTTTTTGTTAGTTTCTCAGTTTTGGTCTGTCCTGTGTTTCTGTGATATCATACCAGAGGAATATTGTATCATTTCTTAATGCATGCATTACTAAATGACAATAAAAGAGGACTGTGTCCCCCTCATAATCTAATAATATAATCATCAAATTCTCCTTCTAACTTAAGTCACTTATCCCATGGGCTTGTGAACAGAGTTGGCTGAGCAAATATAAGACATCAAGGTAGGAGTTGTCTTGGGTGAGGACTTGGACATTTTTTCTCTTATTCTTCCTGCATATTTGGAGGAGCTTTTCAAATTGGCAGTGCTGGTCCAGTGCCTTGAGAAATCTACTGTAGGTATTGCAGGTCTCTGGAGAATACAACAACACAGGAATCACTGGTGTTCAGTAGGCCAGAAGCTTAATCTTTAAAATCCCTTGAAATTGATCCGCTGAAAGCTGTGCTGTTACATTGAAGGTGATAATGTACTGTACTGTTGAAAGATAATTTTCAAGGTAGCAGAAAATTTTTCCATTTCTCGCTGTGAACCTTTATGGTTGGAGAACAGTGCTGTACAGTGGAGAGAACATCCTTATAGAGGTCGAGTGTAAGACCCATCTCTGGGTGTGCTTGAGTAAATTGATAGTGGCTTTAAGTGTATTGCAGATTGTCTGCTGAGGTTGAGATGAGATGATATTGGTTCTGGGGTATAATAGTTGAACATTTCTCATTAGTTCTGAGGAGGTTCATTGAAGGTGATGTAAAGCATTGCAGTGAGAAAGATTGAAAAATGTTTTATGATATACTGACATTGGAGAGGGTTCAGAGAAGATTCACGAGAATGATTCCAGGAATGAAAGGGTTACCATATGAGGAACGTCTGGCAGCTCTTGGGCTGTATTCCCTGGAGTTCAGGAGAATGATGGGAATTTTGAAGAAAATTCTGAATGTTAAAAGGCCTGAACAGATTAGATATGGCAAAGTTATTTCCCATGATAGGGGAGTTTAGGACAAGAAGGCACGACTTTGTAAGATTGAAGGATGTCTTTTTAGAAGAGAGATGCAGAGAAATTACTTTAGTCAGAGGGTGGTAAATCTGTGGAACTTGTTGCCATGAGTGGCCGTGGAGGCCAAGTCATTGGATGCATTTAAGGCAGAGATAGATAGGTTCTTGATTAGCCAGGGCATCAAAGGGTATGGGTTGAAAGCAGGGGAGTGGGGATGACTGGAAGAATTGGATCAGCCCATGATTGAATAGCGGATCAGACTTGGTCTAAATGGCCTACTTCTGCTCCTATATCTTATGGTCTTATGATATTGGTGCAACTTTGTTTGACACAGCTCTTCAATGACGTTCACTCTGCAGTAGACTCACTGACGAGATTCATGTGACCATGAAGCCAACATGAGCTTAATCCAAAAGTTTTTGTGGCGAAACTGAATTTGAAGAAATTGCTCCTTAGTTTGTCATGGCAAAGAACAGTGAAGAACCAATTAGAAAAGCATTTTGCTTGGTAATGGAACTATTTATTTAAATAAGACAGATGCATTCCCTGACATGGCTGACGCTCCATAAACTTGCTATTCTATTGTATTTGTAATTTTGCCTTAAAAATAAATTAATAGAACTTTCATTAAGGTTTCATATCTCTTTTTTAAATATGATCCGAATGCTGGGATTTATGGATTTGCTTTATTGATTTATGAGATGGATCTTTCTTAAGTGATTTATCACAACCATTAACAGTTGTTTGGATTTGAAATTACTCATTTAAAAAATAAAACTTGATTAAAGTGCAACTAATTGGAACTAAATCATCATTGTCTGTTTATGCCTCATCCTTTACTGTTGTATTTGACATTTTAGACACAAATGCGTTGTTTAAAGAGGAAACATGAATGATGTCAGCACATTGTAGCAATGTGCAAAAATTTATTAATTCAATGAATTTAGGGAAAGATGTTTAATGATTGCATTCTATTCCCTTGCTTACATTATAATGAATAAATGATATTTTATAAATGAAGACATGAGCAATGTTATTTGCATACTTGTGTCCTTGCACTTATCAACTTCCCAACATTACTTACCTCCTTGTAGATAAAGGAGATAAACATCAGACGGGAGTGGACCAGCTTGGGATGAGAAAATTGAAAATTCAATTTTCTGATTCTCCCCATAGAAAAAATAATGAACCCTTAGCATCAAAACAATGTGAGGCTTGAGATCTCACATCAATTTGCTCTCATTATTCAATACTTACTTTCATGTTGACACACAGTGACACTGCAGGGAATACAGCTCTTTCACAACAAGACTGATCGGGTTTTGATTCTGACCTCCAGTGCTGTGTGGAGTCTGTATCATCTCCCTGTGATGATATTAAGAGAAAAAAGCGTGGCTGGGGAAAATGTAGGTGCCTTAGAAATCAGAATGGCTTCCCATTTACAATGGTGTTGCCTGGTTTGGAGCACGTGCCTTATGAGAATAGATTGAACTTGGCCTTTTCCACTTGGGGTGACGGAGGATGAGACGTGACCTGATAGAGCTGTATAAGATGAGAGGCATTGATCGTGTGGATAGCCAGGGGCTTTTTCCCAGGGCTGAAGTGGCTAACACAAGGGTCCATAGTTTTAAGGTGCTTGGAAATCTGTTCAGAGGGGATGACAAGGGTAAGTTTTTCCACAAAGAGAGTGGTGGGTGTATGGAACGCACTGCCGACAACGGTGGTAGAGGCGGATACAATAGGGTCTTTTAAGAGACTCTTAGATAGGTACATGGAGCTTAGAAGAATAGAGGGCTGTGCGCTAGGGAAATTCTGGGCAGCTTCTAGAGTCGGTTACATGGTCGGCACAACATTGTGGGCCGAAGGGCCTGTAATGTGCTGTAAATTTTTATGTCCTATGTCTTAATCTGCAGGAGATGGAAAGGAATATTAACGAGCATTTCTCCTCAGTGTTTATTGTCAAAATCATGGCTGCTCAAGAGATAAGGAAAACAAATGGAGGTATTTTGAAGAACATTCATATTGCTAGGGAGGAGACATTTGCAGTCTTGCAGCACATTGTGGCACATTAAGGCCTGACTGAGTGCATCCTCAGACTTTGTAGGGGTCTAGAGGTTGCAGAGTTCCTTGCAAATGGACTCTTGGCCTTACTATCTAGCTTGTTGTGATCTTGTACTTTATTGTTAACCTGCACTTCACTTCTTAGGTAGCCTTTCACTTTATTCTGCATTGTTTTACTTTATTCTGCCTCAATGCACTGTGTAATGATTTGATCTGTACAAACAGTATGCCCCAAAATTTGAATAGACTAGCGTCTGATTAAGAGTCATCAGCATTACTTTGTGCATTTGCTGAAATCCTTTAGGGTTCTTTGAGATTGTAACCACAGAGATAGATGATGGTAGGTTAGTGGATGCCACCTATTTGGACTTTAGTAGGCCTGCTGAATCAGAATCAGGTTTAATATCACTGGCATATTGTATGTTGTGAAATGTGTTGTTTTGCGGCAGCAGTACAGTGCAATACATCAAAAAACTATAAATTACAATATATATAGCAACACATAAAGTGATGGAGGACCTCAGCGGGACAGGCGACATTTATGGAAGCGACTAAACGATTGATGTTTCAGGTCGAAACTCTTCTTCAGGACTGGAAAGAAAGGGGGAAAACACCAAAATAAAAAGATGGGATGAGGGGATGGAGGACTAGCTAGAGGGTGATCGGTGAAGTCAGGTGGGTGGGAAAGGTAAAGGGCTGGAGAGGAAGGAATCTAGTACGAGAGGAGAAAGAGCCATGGTGAAAAGAAAAGGAGGAGCATGAGGGTGAGGTGACAGACAGGCAAGAAGAGATAAGAGTTCAGAATAGGGAATAGAAGAGGGAAGGGCAGGAGTTTTTTTTTACCGGAAGGATCAATGTTCATGCCATCAGGTTGGATGATACCCAGATGGAACTTGAGGTGTTGTTCCTCCACCCTGAGAGTGGCCTCATCATGGCTAAAGAAGAGGCTACGGACCAATATTTTGGAATGGGAATAAGAATTAAAAGGATTATCCACCAGGAAATTCTACTTTTGGCAAATAGAGCGGAGGTGCTCGACTAAGTGGTCCGCCAATTTATGACAGATCTTATCAATGAGTCGCTTTGCACCTTCTACTGACAGTGGAAATTGTTACGCTGGTCGAAGCAACACACGAAGGCCAGGAGCTAGACTTGGTTGTCAGAGGCTATTTGAGACACAAGTCATTGGGAACACTTACTAGTCAGAGGGAGCTTACCTTCACTATCTTCCCTGGCTATGACAACCTTAAGCTTTCGTTTACTTTCAAAAAAACTGAGTGAAAGGTTACAGACAAGGGGCAAATCCTGTGCCCAATGAGATTGTTCCTGATAAATTGCACTTTATTAATGACATTAATGAACACATTGGTGTTATCAATGACTCCCTGGATGTTGCAATAGAACATTGTACTATTACAGTTTAGTTAGACATTTGAAAATGTATATCCATTGCCATCACTTGTTAAGAGGAAGGAGCAATAAATTTGCTCATTTAGTGCAACCCTGAACAAAAGTTCAAAGTTCAAAGCTTAAAGTAAATTTATTATCAAAGTACATATAATCACCATATTCAATCCTGAGATTCGTTTTCTTGCGGGCATACTGAATAAATCCAAGACCCATAACAGAATTAATGAAAGATTGCAGCCAACAGAGTGGACAAATGATAAATGCACAGAAGACTACAAACTGCAAATACAAAAGAGAAAATAACAATTATAATAATGTCACAATACTAAACACCACTCAAATAGCCTAAAAGTTCCGAGCAATTGACAAATGAGTGTGCTTGGCTGAGAAAAAATAAATATATAATGAAAAGCAACTTAAAGACCACAACAATACTACACAAGAAAATAATGAAGATACAACTCAGCGAAACACTGATGAAAATACAATTATTTCAACTGTAACAACAGGAATTCTGCAGATGCTGGAAATTCAAGCAACACACATCAAAGTTGCTGGTAAACGCAGCAGGCCAGGCAGCATCTATTGGAAGAGTTTCAGTCGACATTTCAGGCCGAGACCCTTCGTCAGGACTAACTGAAGGAAGAGTTAGTAAGAGATTTGAAAGTGAGAGGGGGAGGGGGAGATCAAAAATGATAGGAGAAGACAGGAGGGGGAGGGATGGAGCCAAGAGCTGGACAGGTGATTGGCAAAGAGGATATGAGAGGATCATGGGACAGGAGATCCCGGGAGAAAGACGGCGGGGGGAAACAGAGGATGGGCAAGGGGTATAGTCAGAGGGACAGAGGAAGAAAAAGGAGAGTGAGAGAAGGAATGTATGTATAAAAATAAATAACGGATGGGGTACTAGGGGGAGGTGGGGCACTAGCGGAAGTTAAAGAAGTCGATGTTCATGCCATCAGGTTGGAGGCTACCCAGACGGAATATAAGATATTGTTCCTCCAACCTGAGTGTGGCTTCATCTTTACAGTAGAGGAGGCCGTGGATGGACATGTCAGAATGGGAATGGGACGTGGAATTAAAATGTGATCTCCCATTGTACAAGATACAATGTACAATCAGCCTAACAAAAGCATGGTGGAGTTTATAGATGCACAAAAACAAAAGCCTGGTGCATACAAAACGAGACTAAATAGATACATGAAATGCACCAGATGAAGAAAATAGAAGAAAACAGAATTATCAGTTCAGAAACAATGAAAAAGGTTTATATGGGACTTTGAAACTAAATTTGATTCACCAAAATGTCAGCAACCTCGGCACAGAATTACCAAAAAACACACAGAGGTGATGAACCTTCGGTCTAATACTTGGTCTAATAGGGTGATGCATAATCAAGGGGCTAGCTGGATTAGGGAGGAAAAATAATGCACACACACGATTGAAGAAATGCAAGTTCTTGTTACAATGGATATGCTGAAAGAGGTTATAAAAATAACCACAACTAGGAAAGTACAGGAAGTGATAATATTCATAACTATTGGTATAAAAGTTCACTTGCCTTCACCTATGTCAATTAATGCATATCAACAATTTTCTTAAAAATCCCAAAAAGTTGCCTGAATTTTTGACAGAAGGTGAAACATATCCTTTACCTAAAGGAGAAATCACGAAAAATCTACCAAAATATCGTCCTATTATTTGTTTACAAACTATATACAAAATTGTGACAGCATGTATCTCGCAACTAATCACCATTCACTTACATAACCAGAATATTCTTACAGAAGACCAGAAAGGGTGCCGAAAGGGTATGAAGGGATGCAAGGAACAACTGATAATAGATTCTGTAATTCTAAAACAGGCCTGGCAGAAAAGCAGAAATCTTTCACATTGTTATACTGACTACCAAAAGGCATTTGACTGTGTCTCATACTCATGGTTAATAGAAAATTTTAATATATATACATTACAATCAATACTTGTGAAATTCCTGCAACATCTGAAAAATCATTGGTGTACTGTAATCATCACATCCATTAACAACCAAAATAAACCGAGGCATTTTCCAAGGCAACTATGGTACTGTGTAGCTTTAAATCCATTCTCTAATTTACTGAATTGGTCAGAATGAGCTATCATTGAAAGCGGGAATCATCACTCAACACAAGCACATGCAATTCTCGTAAGAAGTGTACACCACTAAACTTAAATGAGACCGCAACCCAGTAAAATGAAGGCATTATCACCATTGAAGAAAAAGTTAATCAGCGGAAGAGCATCCCCATGATCTGAGCAGACTAGATGTCAACAAGGAAGTATTGAACGCCAGGCTTGGAGTTGGAAACCTCTTCCCGGAAACAGAAGGGTTCCTTGTGGCAATAGAGGACTAACTGGCTAACACAAAAATTATTAAAAATATACAATAAAAGACCAACAAATTCAAGATGATAAATGGAGAAAAGCCGAGAAAAGCTGAAACAATCCAACACATTACAGGATCCTGTAGCAGTTTAACACAATCTGATTACTTACACAGGTACAATCAAATGGCAAACATCATTCATCATAATCTTGCTTTAAAATACAAACTCTTCAATGAAATCACACCTTACTATAAATACAGGCCTGATCCAGTATTAGAATCAGAATCCCACAAATTATATTATGACCCATCAGTTATTACAGATAGGACAATCCAGAATAACAGTCTGGATATAATAATACGGAATAAACAAGTAAGAACACCTTATTTAATAGATATAGCATTTCCAAATACATATAACCTACAGAAAGCAATGTGAAAAACACCAGAAGTATGCTGAATTAAAAGAGGAAATTGAAAGACTTTGGAACATGAACAAGGTATCCATTGTCCCAATAGTAATATCTACAACTAGTGTCATCCCAAAGGCACCACACAACAGCATTAACAATTAGGGCTACACAGTAATATCTATGTAAATCTGCAGAAAGCATTAATACTAAACACCACTAGAATAGTCAAAAAATTCCTAGCTATTGACAAATGATCGTGCTTGGCTATGTCCGCACCTTAAGTTTTACCAGCTTGAGCTGAGAAAAAAAATTGAAATAATAATAAATAAAAAATTAATATTGAGAATATAAGATGAAGACTCTTTGAAAGTGAGTCTATGGGTTGTGAGTACAGTTCAGTGATGGGTCAAATGAAGTTGAATGAAGTTATTCACACGAGTTCAAGAGCCTGATGGTTGAGCAGTAATAACTGTTCCTGAACCTGGCAGTACAAGTCCTGAGGCTTCTGTACTACCTTCCTGATGGGAGCAGTGAGAAGAGAGAATATAAGAAAATAAGGACATAAGAAATAGGAACAGGAGTCGGCCGTCTGGCCTGTTGAGCCTGCTCCATCATTCAATAAAATAATGGCGGATCTTGGTCATGGACTCATCTCCACCTACCTGCCTTTTCCCCATAGCCCTCAATTCCTCTACTATGCAAAAATCTATCCAATATTGTCTTAAATCTATTCACTGAGATAGCCTTCACTGCTTCATTGGGCAGAGCATGTCGTGGATGGTGGGGGTCCTTGATGATGGATGCTGCTTTGTGCGACAGCACTTTGTGTGGATGTACTCAAAGGTGGGAAGGGCTTTATGCATGGTGAACTATTGCAGAATGTGGAGTTCTCCTAAGAGGCGCATTTAAAGTCAAGGTCAATGTCAAAGTTAAAGATTCCCTGACTAATTTAACCATGATAACAAAATAATACATTAACATTCCCCAGTAAACATTTTTCACACTTGAACACAAACAAAAGCCTCTTTGGAGCTGTATTTAGTTATCACTGTGGGCCTGGTGGGAATTAAAATGATTTTATCCACTGCTGCACAGTCCTAATTAAAATTTTGACATCTTATATTAGATTTTTATCAGCAGCATGTGCCTGAGACTGGTAAATGCCTCCAAGACTAGTGGACAAGCTAAGAAAAACACTACCATATGCTTTTAATTTAGCAATAATAACCTACACAAACTGTAATGATTCTGGTAATTACAATGAAAGCTAGCAAGATGCAACTTGGAATTCACAGAGTTTGTCTTAGCCTGTAGTTAGAAGCAGCTTGCTGCTGAGAAGCCGAATTCATCTTTAAAAACTATCTCAAACTGTACTCCCTTCAAGCTGATTTCGCCATTGGAAACAGATTGATAAATCTACCCTTTAACTTCGCTTCGCATGTAAGTGTTGAAAATGGAGATGCGCAAGCTATGGAATTGTAGTGAACATGTACATCCAGAATTCCTCTCAGCTGGCTATACCTTGCAATGGTGGACAGGCCTTTGACTTCCTGAGATCCTGAGAATGATGATGCCATCTGGACTTTAACCATCTGCTGCTTAGCTCCTGGTAGGGTTACTCATGGGGATAAGGTCAAGGGGGAAGTTCCAGACAAGGAGCAATCTAACCCAGACCTCGATGGTGGGGCTGGCAGAAGATGACGACACATCACAATGGCAGTGGAAGTAGAAGAAGGCTGCAGTAGTGAAGGGTCCCAAGTTGTCTTGTAGGGAACCTGACCCCAATCTATCAAGTTCCGCATGGTGGTTACCCATGCATCATGCTCCCCAGATTAAACAAAGTTACACACAACTGAACTCCATTAGGGAATCCAGCTTAATATCCCAGACATATAGCCTCTATGGTCACCTGAGAACCCGCCAACAGACAGCTGCTTTGGAGAACATCCTGTCAAAATTCCAGTAATACCCCCCACCACCACTTTCCTTCACCATTTCCCATCCCCTTTTCCCTCTCTCACCTTATCTCCTTGCTCTGGTGCTCCTCCCCCCTTTTCTTTCTTCCATGGCCTTTTGTCTCTTTCACCATTCAAATTCCCAGCTCTTTAATTCATCCCTTCCCCCTTCAGGTTTCATCTATCACCTTGTGTTTCTCTCCCCCCTCCCCCACCCCCACCCCCACCTTTTTAAATCTACTCCTCAGCTTTTTTCTCCAGTCCTGCTGAAGGGTCTCGGCCTGAGACATCGACTGTTTACTCTTTTCCACAGCTGCTCTCTGGCCTGCCAGTTCCTCTAGCGTTTTGTGTGTGCTGCTCAGAGAACATCATACTCGACTCGATTGATTCCACTAACATCCAGAAGATTAACCCATCTTGGTATTCTTCTGGAATCCGCACCATCACAGAAGCAAGTTTCCAGCCAAATCACTTTATTTTTTTATTTGGAGATACAACACAGTAACAGGCACTTCTGGACCAATGATGCTGGGCTGCCTAATTACACCCATGTGACCAATTAACATAATAACCCTGAGGAAAGTGGGAGGAATCTGGAGCACCCAGAGGAAACCCACGCAGTCTGAGGAAGAACATACAAACTCCTCACAGATAGTAACAAACACTAGACAAGATCACTAGTAGCTTACAATTGAGCACCAAACCTCAGTTCAGGTGCTCCTTAAATGCTCCATCCTTGGTGCTCAAAACATTATTGTCAATTGGTGGGACTGTCCTGAATCTTTAAAGGGGCCGCACCAGCTATCCATACTCTGGGGAGTTAGAGAGTCTAAACCTCAGAAGCTGGCACAGATGGGTGCGTGTCATAACATTGGGAGAATGGACAAAGAAGTGGCAAATGGAACATTGTGCAGGCAGGTGTATGGTAATGTACTTTGGTCAAAGGATAAAGGCATAGTCTATTTTCTAAATGGGGAGAAAATTCAGAAAGCAGAGGTGCAAGGGGACTTGGTAGTCCTCGTGTACTTCTACATATTGGCAAGACCTGATGCAGACTGGGAGACTGTTTTGCTGAACACCTACGCTCTGTCCGCCAGAGAAAGCAGGATCTCCCAGTGGCCACACATTTCAATTCCACGTCCCATTCCCATTCTGACATGTCTATCCACGGCCTCCTCTACTGTCAAGATGAAGCCACACTCAGGTTGGAGGAACAACACCTTATATTCCGTCTGGGTAGCCTCCAACCTGATGGCATGAACATTGACTTCTCAAACTTCTGTTAATGCCCCTCCTCCCCTTCTTACCCCATCCCTTATTTATTTATTTATTTATTTATTTTCCCCCCTTTCTTTCTCTCTCTTTTTTGTTCCTCTGTCCCTCTCACTATATCTTCCTCTGATGCTCCCCTCCCCTCTTCCTCTTCCTTAGGCCTCCCGTCCCATGATCCTCTCCTTTCTCCAGCCTTGTATCTTCTTGCCAATCACCTGTCCAGCTCTTGGCTCCATCCCTCCCCCTCCTGTCTTCTCCTATCATTTTGGATCTCCCCCTCCCCCTCCCACTTTCAAATCTCTTACTAGCTCTTCTTTCAGTTAGTCCTGACGAAGGGTCTCGGCCTGAAACGTCAACTGTACCTCTTTCTATAGATGCTGCCTGGCTTGCTGTGTTCCGCCAGCATTTTGAGTGTGTTGCTTGAACTTCCAGCATCTGCAGATTTCCTTGTGTTCTCGTGTACTTGTGTAGGGTTTCCTAGAGATTAACTTGCAGGTTGAGTTAGTCTTAAGGAAGCCAAATACAATATTGACATTCATTTTGAGAGAACAAGAATATAAAAGCATAAGTACAATGCTGAGGCTTTATAAGGCATTGGTCAAATCACACTTGGAGTATTGTGAGCAGCTTTTGGGCTTCTTATCTCTGAAAAGATGTGTTGGCATTGGAAATGGTCCAGAGAAAGTTTTTGAGAATGTTCCCAGGAATGAAAGGTTTAACATATGAGGAGTGTTTGATGGCTCTGTGTCTGTACTCACTGGAGTTTAGAGGAACAGGCAGAACCTCAGTGAGACCGCACTTCGGGTAAGGTGGCAGTGAGCCTGATTGCAGTGACCTCTTGGATTCCAACCAAAGGTGTTCTTGTTTTTTTAAGCATCTTTTTTATGATCACAAAAGAATGCTGAACTTTAGGAGCTTTGGATACTGCAGCTCTACCCCCATCTGTGAGATGTTTGTTGGTGGAAGAGCTGAAGGAGCTGGACTTGATGGAGACTGTGTTGCTGCCTGCTACAGGAATTGGCTGTGGATTTTTGGGAGATCAATCACATCAACATCACCACCATCTACATCCTGGGAATCACCTTTTATTTGAATCTCAACAGGGCCTACTATATCAGGTCCATAGACTACAAGGACAGTTAGAGGTTGGGTCTCCTGCAAGAATGTGGCATACATCTTGACACTTCAATGTCTTCTCACACATGTTCATGGTGTGATGGAATAATCTGCACTTGACAACATCAACAACTCTCAATGTGCTTGCTACCATCTAGGACAAAGCGGCCTGCGTCATTGGTACACCTTGCATGACTCTGAACATTCACTCTTTCCATCCCCAGTAAAATGCTCTGTGGTTCCTCACCCAGGTTACACTGCCAGCACCTTCTAAATCTGTAATTTAAGAATATAGAACATCACCATCTGCAGGTTGGTGAGGACTAAATGGAAGTCCAATACATTTAAATTCATGAAGTATTCGCTCATTCTTCTGAATTTTAGTGAATACAGGTGCAGAACCACCAAACGGTTTTCATATGACAAGCCATTCAATCTTGGAATCATTTTCATGAACCTCTATTGAACCCTCTCCAGTTTCAGCACATCCTTTTAAAGGTAAGGGCCCAAATCAGCTCATAATACTACAAGTGAGGCCTCATCAGTGCTTTATGAAGCCTCAACTTTATATCCTTGCTTTTATACTCTAACCCTCTTGAAATGAATGTTAACATCACATTTGTCTTCCTCACCATAGTCTCAACCTGCAAATTAACCTTTAGGGATCCTGCACAAGGACTTCCAAATCCCTTTGCGCCCAGATTTTTCTAATTTTTCTCCAGTTAGAAAACAGTTAACCCTTTCACTTCTTCTCCCAAAATGCATGACCATACACTTGTCGACACTGTATTCCACCTGCCACTTCTTTGCCCATTCTCCTAATCTGCCTGAGTCCTTCCATAGCCTCTCTATTTCCTTAAAATCTGCCCCTCCACCTATCTTCATATCATCTGCAAACTTTGCAACAAAGATGTGTTGTATTATTCTACATCCAATGTAACTGATTAATCAGTTACTGATTGGCTTGCTCCTGTGACCCCAGCTATAACTGAAGACAGGTAGGCAGTCCTGATGCAAGAATTCTCTCTGCATGATACCAAAAAGCAGTTGGATATAATTAATGCACAAATTTACATACTCACCAAACTTCCTGCTGTTATAGTGCTCAAAAACCAGTTCTCTCTTGAGGCAAATTATCTAGTGAAGGTAAAACATTAACTGACAATGTGAATAGTTGCCCATTTGGCACTGTTTCACAAAAACACGCATAATAAATCCTAGCTAACTAATTGCTGCTCCTCTAGCCACCTTTCAGTCGTTAACAAGATGATGCGGAGTGGTATCAAACGCCTTTCATCAATAACTTGATTACTGTTACTTAAGCACATGGAGTTTTGGCAGTACAAACCCACTTTTAGCTCATTACAGTCTGGGTCCAAATATAGAACAAAGTATTTTAATTTCATAGGTAAATTGAGAGTATTTGATCGAACGTGATAACAGTCCCGGTGAAATTGAAGTCAATGAGATTTCAAGGGGAAAGCCTTTGCCAACGAGAAAGGCAAACAACGAATCTCAGGAATATGAAACAATAACACAAAATTCTGGAGCTGTAAGTTAATATAGTTATTGATTCAGGTCTATGGTTTTCTCCCACAGTCCAAAGACATACTGCTTAGTGGGTTAATTGGTCATTGTAAGTTATCCTGCGATTATTCTGGGGTCAAATAGGTGGCTTGTTGCGAGGATCCTTGGACTAGAAGGGCCTGTTCCATGCTGTATCTCTAAATAAATGAATAAATAAATACGTCTATTCTTTCTTTTTCTTTTTAAATCTTTTTATTGAATTAGTACACAAAAGGTAAAAGATATAGCAACCAATACATTGTTAAGATATAAATATACAAGTAATATTAATACAAAAAAAACAATGCAAACAATGTGAGTTAGTTATAAAATAACACGGTAATATAACTGCATACTAATTTTCCATATACATCAATAGAACGAGAAAAAAACCCAGAAAAAACCCCCCAAAAAAAACCTACTGTGCAACTAACCTACAAAGCAAAGCAATGGGCTAACAATAGGTCTATTAACATCAAAGACCATAGACCAGTACAGCACAGGAGCAGTCTACTTGGCCCATGAAGTCAGGGAAATGTCCGAGACCCAGCCATCTTCAGCTGGTTACCAAAGAAGTGCACTCAACTAGTGATCAGATGTAGAAAAGGTTTGCTGACACATGCAGAATATTCCTTTACATGTCCGGCTCCTGAAATAATGAAGAAATCTGTGCCCCCATGCAGCAAAATTTGGATAATATTCAGCTGTGGGAGGATAAATGGCTGGTAGGCATTGTCCTGCTATACAAGTGCCCTTTAATGACTGCCTCCAGTAGGGAGTGCTGACCTGCCTCAGCCAGATTAAGCAGCAAACCTTTCCATTTTAACATCCTGGCAACACTGTTGTGAAAGTTGACTGTGAGCAGCCTGTACTACAATACTACAACATTGCATCACTGCATGCTAAAGATTTTACTCCAGTTAATGCTCCAGTTCTGGGGATTTCCTCCTTCCTTCCATTCCAGTCCAAATGAAAGGCCTCAGCCCCAAAACGTCAACTGTTTATTTATTTTCATAGATGCTGCCTGAGCTGCTGAGTTCCTCCAGCATTTTGTGTGTGTTATTCTGGATTTCCAGTATCCGAAGAATCCCTTGTGTTTATAATGCTCTAGTCAACTACATTAGAAGGGCAGATGCACGTGTACTGTTGTGGGTGAGTTGCCACCAGATAAGTTGCGTCATACAACAAACTGAAGGCCTGAGAACACTCACCACCGGGTCCCAAACATGAGCCAGAGGTCCGATGGAAGTCGGAGGCCCGGTGCCTGCTAGCCTGGGTCAGGAGCTGCAAGTCGGAGGCTAAGAGGCAGCCAGCCCAGGGGCTGGAGGCCAGTCTGCGTGTGTGAGTGGGTGGTAGGTGGGTGAGAGAGAGGAAAGGGGCTTGTTTTTTTTTGTTGTTGCTTGTGTCATTCTGAACATGGTCGGCATGATGTGTTGGTGCTGGGGGATGCGGCAACATTTGCGGGCTGCCCCCAGCACATCCTCAGGCTTTGTCGGTTGTTTATGGAATAAATAAGTAATAAATAAGTCTGAATCAGAACCATCAGACGGAATAACAGCTGTTATGCTTCAGACTCCTGAACAGATCCCTCAGACACTGAAGAAAGAACTCCTGAGCTCCTGATCTACCTCGTTGTGGTCCTTGCATTTAGTTGTCTACGAGCACTACACTTTCTCTGTAAATGTACCACTATATTATACCATAAGGGCATTAGACCATAAAACATTAGAGTAGAATTAGGCCCATCAGGGCTGCTGCACTATTTCATCCCCCTCTAAGATGCCCCTCTATTCTGAGGCTGTGTGCTCTGGCCTTAGACTCTCCCACCATAGGAAATACCCTCTCTACATCCACTGTATCAAGGCCTTTCACCATTTAATAGGTCTCAATGAGGTCACCCCTCATTCACCTGAATTCCAGTGAATACAGGCCCAGAGCCATCAAACACTCTTCAAATGACAAGTCATTCAACCGCAGAGTCATTTTTGTGAACCTATTTTGAACCTTCTCCAGTTTTGTCACATCCGTTCTAAGATAAGGGGCCCAAAATTGCTCACAATACTCCAACTGAGGCCTCAGTAGTACTTTATAACGTCTCAACATTACATCCTTGCTTTTAATTCTTGAAATGAATACTAACATCACATTTGCCTTTCTCACCACAGACTTAGCCTACAAATTAACCTTTATGGAAACCTGCACAAGGATTCCCAAGTCCAATTGCACCTCATATTTTTGTATTTTCTCTCCTTTGTCTATCCCACTTGTTGTTTCTTCAAAGAATCCCTACAGATTTGTCAGGCAAGATTTTCCCTTGAGGAAGCCGTGCTGACTATGGCCTATTTTATCATGTTCCTCCAAGTACCCTGAAACCTTATTCTTAATAATCAACTCCAACATCTTCCCAACCACAGAGGACAGACTAACTGGCCTATAGTTTCCTTTCTTCTATCTCTGTCCCTTCTTGAAGAGTTGGAGACTTTGGAACCATACCAGAATCAAGTGATTCTTGAAAGATCGTTACTAATACCTCCACAATCTCTTCAGCCAGCTCTTTCAAAATCCTGGGGTGTACACCATTTGGTCAAGGTGACTTATCTACTTTCAGACCTTTCAGTTTCCCAAGAACCTTCTCTCTTGTAATGGTAACTGCACATACCTCATGATCCCTGTCTCCTGGAACTTCCATCATATGGTTAGTGTCTTCCACAGTGAAGACCGATGCAAAATACTTATTCAGTTTATCCACAATTCTCTTGTCTCCCATTTCTAGCCATCCAGCACTGTTTCAAGCTGTCCGATATTCACTCTTGCCTCTCTTTCATACTTTATGTATCTGAAGAAACTTTTGATATCCTCTTTAATGTTATTGGTTAGCTTACTTTTATTTTCCATATTTACATTCTTAAAGAGATTTTTTAGTTGACCTCTGTTGTGTTTTAAAAGCTTCCAAATTCTCTAACTTCCCACCAATTTTTGATCTATCACGTGCGCTCTCTTTGGCTTTTATGTTGGCTTTGACTTCTCCTGTTGGCCATAGTTGTGTCATCTTGCCTTTAGAATCCTCTTTGGGGTGTACATATCCTGAGTCTTCTGAATTGCTTCCAGAAATTCCAGGCACTGCTGCTCTGCCGTCATCCCTGCCAGTGTTCTTTTCCAGTCAATTCTGGTCAACTCCTCTCTTATGCCTCTGTAATTCCCATTACTCCACTATAATACTGATACATCTGACTTCAGCTTCACTTTTGCAAATTTTAGGGTGAATTCAATCATATCCTGATCACTTTCTCCAGAGGGTTCTTTTACCTTAAGCTCTCTAATCAATTTTGGTTCATTGCACAACAGCAATCCAGAATCGATGATCCCCTAGTGAGCTCAACCACGAGCTGCTCTAATAAGCCATCTCGTTGGCATTCTAAAAAATTCCTTCCCTTAGTATCCAGCACCAACCTGATTTTCACAATCTACCTGTGTATTGAAATCCCCCATGACTATTGTAACATCTTCAGCACTATCATTCCGGTTCCTTTACCCCTTCCAAATTAGTTTAAACCCTCCTGAATAGCTCTAGCCAGCCTGCCCACAAGGACATTGGATGCCCTCTGGTTCAGTTGTAACTTTTGTACATTTGTACTTTCCCCAGAAGAGACCCCAAAGGCCCATAAATCTGAACCGCTTCCCTCCTGCACCAGTTCCTCAGCCACATATTCACCTGCCATATCATCCCATTTTTACCCTCACTGGCACACGGCACAGGCAGCTATCTACAGATTGCTAACCTGGAAGTCCTGTTTCTCAGATTTCTACCTAGCTCCCTACAATCTCTCTTCAAGACCTCCTCACCTTGTCTACCTATGTCAATGGTACCAGTATGCATCCTTGAGAATATCATGGACACGATCCAAGATATCCCTCATTCTGGCACCAGGAGGCAACATACCATCTGGGTGTCTCTATCGTGCCCACAGAACCTTGTCTCTGTTCCTCTGACTAAGGAATCTCCTATAAACACAGCAGTCCTTATGTCCTCTCTGCTCCTCTGAGCCTCAGCACCAGATTCAGTGCCAGAGACCCGGTCACTGTGGCTGCCCTGCTGGTAGGTTGTCCTCCTCAATAGTACCTAAAGTTATATACTTTTTACTGAGGGCAACGGCCGCAGGTGTACTCTGCAGTGGCTGTGTATTTCCCCTCCTTCTTCTGATTGTCATCCATTTACCTGTCTCCTGCAATCTTGGGGTAAGTACCTTCTTGTAGCTCCTGTCCATCATCTTCTCATTATCCTGTGTGAATTGAAAGTCATCGAGCTGCAACTCCATTTCCTTAATATGTTCTCTCAGGAGCTGCAGCTCAGTACACAGACTTACCTCATCCCACACACTGTATTCTGCATTTAGCTTTTTCTTTTTGCTACTTTGATGTACTCTCTGCCTTGTGACCATGATAAACCATTTACAGCTCCAATTCCACCATCTACAAAGAGCATCAGGAAGGTGATGGAATATGGTCCACTAGACACAGTGCTAGACTGATCTAGAACTAAACTGAAACTGAATATACCTGGACTCTTTTGATTACATTTGTGGGTTAGTGTTTTATATTCCGTGTTTCTCGCTTGTTTTTTTCTCGCCATTTGTGTGTTTTTTTTGTGCACAGTGGGAGTGTTGGGGTCTGATATTTTTCTCTGAACGGGCTCCTTGTCTTTTCTTTGTTTCATGGCTGTCTGTGGGAAGACGAACGTCAGAGTTGTATACCGCACACATACTTTGATAATAAATGTACTTTGAACCTTGAAATTGCCTGATTTCATATAGTGCAAACAGCTGCCTAGGTTCTGATAGTTGTGGTTGAACAATGGGCCAGATTATGATGGATTTGAACCGCTGCCCGTACACCAGAATTCAGTCCTTATGGCTGCAGGACTGACCTTGGTCTTGAGGTTCATGTCCCGGAAAATGTGCTGGGCCCCGAGTGCCTTGATGTGACCTCTCATGGCTTCATTTCCAGAAACATTACAACAGCTCAGGCTCCTAAATGCTGTTACTGTTTATAGTCGGAGCCAAATAAAAAAGGAATTCATATTTATAATTAAATAAATGCCAACAACTTTTAAAATATTAAATAATATATTTATTTTGAGTAATTTAAAACATAAATATATGGTGAAACAAAGAAAAATAAACAAAAATATTTCTTTTTAATTAAGACATGTGGCCCCTTTCAAAGGGCTGGCTACTTAAATGGTGTTGAAATGTTATGAAGATTCCGAGGAATAGAGCTTAGTTATCGTTCATTGGAAAAAACTCAAAGTTGAGGAGACAAATGCAAAATATATCTGCTTCATTGTGTTATAGAAATCCACTGGACTCAGTGGTAAATCCAAGGACAAAAGGAGACCTTCACTTCATTCTGTCCTCCTGTGTTGTGGGTTACCCACAAGGAAGTTCAAAATGTGCTAACCAGGAAGATGCAAGTGGCCAGCAGTTCGCTATCACTTCTTCTTGGGTCCTCTCCTCCTTCCATTTATCTTATGGTCCACTCTCCTCTCCTATCAGATTCCTTCCTCGCCAGCCCTGTACCTTTGTCATCCGCCTGGCTTCACCTATCTCCTTCGAGCTAGCTTCTTTCCCGTCCGCCCACTGTTTTATTCTGGCATTTTCCCTCTTCTATTTCAGTACTGGAGAAGGGTCTTGGCCCGAAACGTTGACTTTTTATTTCCACAGATGCTGCCTGACCTGCAGAGCTCCCCCAGCATTTTGTATGTTGCTTTGGATTTCCAGCCTCTGCAGACTCTCATATTTATAATTTGTAGTTTTCTATACTATAGATTTTATTTCCAAATTTGCTCAATTTGACCTTTGGGTATCTTTCAATTTTCCTTACATAAAAACTGTGCAATACAGGTAGATAGGGTCATAAAGAAAGCTTTTGGCACATTGGCCTTCATAAATCAATGTATTGAGCACAGGGGATGGGATGTTATGTTGAAGTTGTATAAGACATTGGGGAGGCCTAATTTGGAGGGCAGTGTGCAGAAGGCCGAGCTTAGGAGGGATAATAGTGCCTAACGGCGACTTTATTGCTTGCATCTTCAGAAACAGCTCTATTTCCACCTTTAATATCTTTATTTTTCCCTTTCAGGGTTCTTTTGAAGACCCTGACCTGGAGTTACACGCAGGCTTTGGTTCTTTGCGTTCTCGGGGTTCCACGACTGGCCGTTCTTCGACATGCCAAGGGTTTGGCCTGGGAGACTCCATCATGTTTGGAAGCCTAAGATCTCGGGGCTCTGAAGACGGGTGGATCGAGTGTCGGAGTCACGGCAGGAGACTTGTGTGTCGTCGGGGAGGCCGGAAAATCTTCGCTGTGGACCTGAAGACCCGAGGTCTTTGTGATCTTCGGACACAGAGCTTGAAAAAAGCGATGAAACAGACTTTTAACATCATAAACTAGCAGGTTATTGTTATGTCTCCCACTCGCTGTGAAAATGCGAGACACCTCCTTCTCCCTTGCCAGGGAGAGAGAACCTGTTGTTTGTTGAATGTCGGATGAAATGCGAAGCTTTTGGGGTCACTTTGGTCTGTGTCTTTGCTATTGCTTAGCACACGCTTGGATTCGGTGATAGTACCGATGCGCCTTTTTTTTCACTCGCTGCCGCTTACACGCGGGAGGGGTGAGCTGGGGGGGGGGACTTGAGGTTCTCACGTTCATTCTTTCCTCTGTTTTCATGGATGTTTGTGAAGAAAAAGCATTTCAGGATGTATATTGTATACATTTCTCTGACGTTAAATTTGACCTTTGAACCTTTGAATTTGCAGGAAAGATGTAAACAAGGTTGAAAGAGTGCTGAGAAAATTTACAAGGATGTTGCTGGGTCTGGAGGACCTGATTTATAAGGGAGGATTTAATAGGTTCGAACTTTATTCTTTAGAACGTAGAAGATTGAGAGGAGATTTGATAGAGATATACAAAACTACGAGGGGTTTAGATTGGGTAAATGCAAGCAGGCTTTTTCCACTGGGGTTGGGTGGAACTACAACCAGAGGCCATGGGTTAAGGGTGGAAGTTGAGAAGTTTAAGGGGAGCATGAGGAGAAACTTCTTTACTCTGAGGGTTGTGAGAGTGTGGAATAAGATGCCAGCACAAGTGGTGCACGCAAGCTCCATTTCAACATTTAAGAGAAGTTTGGATAGGTACCAGGATAGTAGGGATATGGGGATGGGGGGCTTTGGCTCTGGTGCCGAATGATGGAAGTAGGCAGTTTAAATTGTTTTGGTATGTTTCTGCACTGCAGTTCTCTATGACTCTATGACTCTGGTTCTTTGAATGATTCTGTGTCTTTTCCCACCCACCGGCACTTGTGATTGGTTATTCTTCAGATGGGCACCATGGAAGCGCAGTGGACAGTGCGGTGCTATTACGACTCAGGCCAACAGAGTTCAGAATTCAATTCTGCCTGTCATCTGGAAGGAGACTGTATGTCCTCCCCGTGGAAGGCGTGGGCTTCCCTTGGCTGTTTAGGCTTCCTCCCACGGTCCATAGACATACCAGCTCGGTCAGTTGGTCATTGTAAATAGCCTCATGATTAGGTCAGGGTTAAATTGGGATTGTCGAGGTTGCTGGGGCGGCATGGCTCGAAGGGCCAGAAGGTCCTACTCCGCACTGTATTGCTAAATAAATAAATAAATGCTCATGAGGTGTTCACAGACAAGAGAAAATCTGCAGATGCTGGAAAACCCAAAGCAACACACACAAAATGCTGGAGGAACTTACCAATCCAGGCAGCATCTCTGGAAAAGGTTAAGCAGTCGATATTTCGGGCTGAAACCCTTCTTCATGACTAAGAAAGGGGTGGGGGGAAATGCCAGAATAAAAATGTGGGCGGGGCGGAGGGTAAAGAGGCAAGCTAGAAACTGATAGGCAAAGCCGAGTGGATGGGAAAGGTCAAGGGATGGAGAAGATGGAACCTGATAGGAGAGGAGAGTGGACCATAGGAGAAAGGGAAGGAAGAGAGGACCCAGGGAGAAGTGATAGGCAGGTGGGAAGAAGTAAAAGTTCAGAGTGGGAAATAGAGGAGGCGGGGTTGGATCCACTGGAAGGAGAAATGGATATTCATACCATCAAAGGTATTGTAGTGACTGTAGTTAAACCATTAATCTTGTGAGTGTTAAGTCTTGTTACTTTGTAAATATAATTTCATTTTGCAAAAATCCATCAACTATATCTCACAGTTATCACATTAAGTGAATTGGGTCACCTTGTCCTTTAAAGGAGAGAAATCTGTTATTCTTGTCTTGTATAGCATTTCCTCCCGTTCAGTACTGAGTTATTGTTTAATTCAATGTTTTTAGTAAATTTAAACTGAAATGAATCATCCAAAAGTGCATGGGTCAGTACTGAACCATTGTGATATCATCGCCGGCAGGAAATCAAATGAAGAATGGTTTTGCTCACCTCCATCCTAATAATTGTTACTTGTTAAAATAACTTTACACCCAAATCTATTGACTCAATATGTCAATGCTGATTTCTTTTCTTCACAGATGTTGCCTGACATTTTGAGTGTTTCTAATACTTCTTGTCTTTATTTCAGATTTTTACCATATATGGGTGGAGATGCGTCGCTACCAAAGGAGGTGTAAGGTGCTCCTTCCCTCCGCTAGCTTACAGGACACCATTGGGCAGGGTGCATCACCTGCTTAGGCCCCCGATCAGGGTCATCTGAAGCCATGGGAGCATACTGGTGCATATATTGACTTGTATGCACCATTACGAGCATCTAGAGTCCTGGTTATGCGACCACTGACATCAGGCAGACAGTCTTAGAAGAGCATTGATAATGCTGTGGTCGCCTGTCTTGTAGAGACACTGCCTAGAAGGAGGCCATGGTAAACCATTTCTGTAGGGAAATTTGTCAAGAACAATCCTGGTCATGGAGACGATGATCACCCATGTCACATGTCCCGGCACATAATGATGGTGATGATGATTTCACCATCTGAGAATTCTGGTTCTCCTTTGGAAAAAGGGGATTTGCAAGAAAAGCAACAATGGCCTTTGAGGCCTGTTCAGCCATTCATCATCGTGACCACCTACTTTTGTAACATTTTCCTTAACTATCCTCTTAAAATCCCTTGATTCCCTTTACATACTTATGTTTCTTGTTGAAAGTTACCAGATCATGACCATAAGACATAGGAACAGAATTAGGCCATTTAGCCCATTGATTCTGTTTTGTCATTTAATCAATGTTGATTTATTTTCTCTCTCACCCCCAATCTCCTGCCTTTCCCCCGTAACCTTTGACACCCTTACACATCAACCTCAGCTTTAAATATATATTCAATGACTTGGCCTTCACAGCAATCTGTGGCAATGAATTCCATAGATTCACCACCCTCTGGCTTGAAAAAGTTCCTCTTCACCTCTGTTCTAAAGTGACGTCCTTCTAATTTAATACTGTGCTCTCTGGTCCTGGACTCTCCCATTATTGGAAAAATCCTCTCCGTGTCCACTCTATCCAGGCCTTTCAATATTCGGTAGGTTTCAATGAGAGCCCCCCTCATTCTTCTAAACTCCAGTGAGTACATGGCCAGAACCATCAAACGTTCTGAATTGCCAGTGATTTATGTGGAACTGCGGTTACAACAGTGTAACGCAGGAGAGTTTAGGTTCAACAATATAATCTCATACACACTTAATTAAACACCTCGGTGTAGGAAAGCAATGCTTACAAAACACTGGAGCAACTTAGCAGGTCAAGCAGCATCTATGGAGGGAAATAAACAGTTAATGTTTCGGGCTAAGATGTTTAATTGAAGAACCCTTTATGTTAACAACCAACACAACCCAAGGATGTGCTGGGGATGGCTCACAGGCGTCGCCAAACTTTATGGCAGCAACATAACATGTCCACAAAGACAATAATGATTTTGCTTTCTCGATGATGACACGTTGTCGCAGGAAAGCATTATCCATCATCAAGCCTCCAACCTGACGGCATGAACATTGATTTCTTGAACTTCCAGTAATTGACACCCCCTCCTCTCCTTCACCATTCTCCATTCCCATTTCCCTCTCTCACCTTATCTCCTTACCTACCCATCACCTCCCTCTAGTGCTCCTCCCCCTTCCCTTTCTTCGGTGGTCTCCTACCAGATTCCTCCTTCTCCAGCCCTTTATCTCTTTCACCAATCACCATACATGGAGTACTGTGTCCAGTTCTGGTCGCCTCACTATAGGAAGAATGTGGAAGCATTGGAAAGGGTACAGAGGAGATTTACCAGGACGCTGTCTGGTTTAGAGAGTATGCATTATGATCAGAGATTAAGGGAGCTAGGGCTTTACTCTTTGGAGAGAAGGAGGATGAGAGGAGACATGATAGAGGTGTACAAGATAATAAGAGGAATAGGTAGAGTGGATAGCCAGCGCCTCTTCCCCAGGGCACCACTGCTCAATACAAGAGGACATGGCTTTAAGGTAAGGGGTGGGAAGTTCAAGGGGGATATTAGAGGAAGCTTTTTTACTCAGAGGGTGGTTGGTGTGTGGAATGCACTGCCTGAGTCAGTGGTGGAGGCAGATACGCTAGTGAAGTTTAAGAGACTATTGGACAGGTATATGGAGGCATTTAAGTTGGGGGCTTATATGGGAGGCAGGGTTTGAGGGTCGGCACAACATTGTGGGCCGAAGGACCTGTACTGTGCTGTACTATTTTATGTTCTATGTTCTATCCCAGCTCTTTATTTCACCCCTCCCCCTCTTCCCGTTTGATCTATCATCTTCTACTTTGTACTACTTCCTCCCCTCTTCCCACCTTTTAATTCTGATTTCTTCCCTTCCTTTTCAGCCCTGATGAAGGGTCTCGGCCCGAAATGTTGAATGTTTACTCTTTTCCATAGATGCTGCCTGCCCTGCTGAGATTCTCCAGCATTTTGCGTGTGTTGCTTGGATTTCCAGTATCTGCTGATTTTCTCGTGTTCTCTTCCTGCGGCTGTCACCATGAAGAAGATACAGGAGTCTCGGTGCACCAACAGGTTCAGGATCAGTTATTACCCCTCAGCTATCGGGGTCTTAAACCAGAGGTGATAACTTCGCTTGACTCATCACTGACCTATTCCCACAATCTATGGACTCACTTTCAAGGACTCTTCATCTCATGTCCTTGATATTTATTTATGTACATATGTGTGTATTTATTATTATTAAGAATTCTTTTTGCTCTTTCTTGTAATTGCACAATTTATTGTTTTTCATTTTGTATATTGGTTATTTGTTTGTCCTGTTGGGTGTGGTCTTTCATTGACTCTATTACATTTCTTATAATTACTGTCATTGTTGTGGACTAGGAGTGGGAAGGGGGCAGAGGAAGAAGGGAATCATGGTTAGGAAAAGGGGAAGGGAGAGGGGAGGGAGCAGGATGCCTCAAAGAGACAGTCTGTAATGATCAGTAAACTAATTATTTGGAAGCAAATTACCTTGCCTAGTGTCTCAGATCTAGGTCTTTCTGTATCTGTACCACCCCTTGCCCTGGGGATTCCTTCTCTGTCACCTACGCTTCACTCTCACCATTCCCAACATCTTTTGCCCCCGCCAAATTTACAAACTCACTCTCTGTTCCACATTGACAAATACAGTATTCTGCAAGAGTCTTAGGCACCCTAGCTATATATATGTGCCTAAGACTTTTCCACAGTACTATATGTACTTTAAAGGTTGTTGTGAAAATGAAGGAATCTTTAAACCTTGTTTTATAAGCAGAACAAGATATTGTGGCTATGAAAAAAAGTTCAGCTTTTAAGAATCAGCTTTCAGGTCACGTAACTAACTAAAGAAAGAGCTGATATAAATATGAGCCTAATAAATGATTGATAATAAAGAATGTTTTAAAGTTAAAATAAAACAAATGGCGACAGTACCTGTTATTTGTATCTCTGCCAGTGAAAAATACATAGTCTAAGTAACAGATGCTAAACAGAGACTGACAAAAATATGATAACAATTGGATCCAGAGAATATTACATAGTTCGCACTAGACCTCAGCTCTGTTTTCAGAAAAATCTCCTCAATAAACAATGAGAAACATATGGGACTGGATTTTCCACTTGGCGGGTGGTAGAGATGCTTCAGTGATAAATGCTCCTGTAGTATCAATGTTATAATTTTGCAGAATTCTCCATCAGTGAGGTGACAAAATGTTCTCGTCATAAATTACACTGGATTTCCAAACTCTAACTGTAAAAAGTGCATCAATTTGAACTAATCAGTATTTTCGCCTGAACAGACTTCTTGTTGCGCACAAAGAAATAGAAATAATGTATAAAATTCAGCAACACACACAAAATGCTGGAGGAACTCAGCAGGCCAGGCAGCATCTATGGAAAAGAGTACAGTCGATGTTTCGGGCCAAGACCCTCAGGCAGGACTGGAGAGAAAAGGCTGAGGAGTAGATTTAAAAGGAGGGGAAGGGAAGAGAGAAACATCAGTTGACAGGTGAAACCTGGAGATGTAGGGATGAAGTAAAAAGCCGGAAAGTTTGTTTGGAGAAAGAGACATGAGGCCATGGAAGAAAGAAAAGGGGGGAGGAGCACCAGGGGGAGGCGATGGGTGGGCAAGGAGATAAGGTGAGAGAGGGAAAGGGGATGGGGAATGGTGAAGAGGGAAGGAGGGTGAGAGGCATTACCGGAAGTTTGAGAAATCGATGTTCATGCCATCAGATTGGAGGCTACCCAAACTGAATATAAGGTGTTGTTCCTCCAGCCTAAGTGTGGCCTCTTCACAACAGTGGAGGAGGCTATGGATGGACATATTGGGATGGGAATGGGAAGTGGAATTAAAATGGGTGGCCTCTGGGAAATCCCACCTGTACTGGTTGATGGAGCATAGGTGCTCGGCGAAGCGGTCTGGCAATCCAGGTCGGGTGTCACCGATATAGAGGAGGCCACACTTGTATTCCACAAGGAGTGCAGGGTAGGATTCTTATACCTAAGAATATAAAATATTGAATATTACTCCATTGCTGCTATAATACAAATGACAATTTTTGTAGCTATTGTAATATTCCTGACTTGCTAACAGAATTGGAAAGACTAATCAACTAACTGCACAAATTAATTCTGTAATAGGTATATTTCTATAACACTTTCAGGAAATTCCTCTAATGCAAACTTCAACTTTTCTGATTTCAATGTGAATCTGACATTTTCTGTTAATGAACTGTGGAGTCTAGGCAGCAGGTAGGCTGATCAGCCAATCATATAAGACCATAGGACATAAGAACAGAATTAGGCCATTTGGCCTTCTGACTCTGCTCTGCCATTCCACATGACTGAATTATTAACACTTACAACCTCATTCTCTTGCTTTCACCCTGTAATCTTTGACACTATGGCTACTCAAGAACCTATCAACCTCCACTCCTAGTTTACTCAATGACTTGGCCTCCACAGCCGTTCATGGCATTGAATTTCACAGATTCACCAACCTGTGGATAAAGAAATTCCTCCTCCTCTCTGTTCTAAGTGGATGTCCCTCTATTCTGAGGCTGTCCTTTCTGGTCCTAGATTCACCCATTATAGAAAACATCCTCTCCATATCCACTCTGTCTATGTCTTTTTATATTCAATTGGTTTCAATGCAATCCTCTGCCTCATTCTTCCAATCTCCAGTGAGCCCAATCCCAGAGCCATCAAATGCAGCTCATACGTTAACCCTATCGTTCCCGGAATCAATCTCATGAGCCTCCTTTGAACCCTCTCCAATGTCAGCACGTCTTTTCTAGATACGGTGCCCAAACCTGCTCACAATACTCCAAGTGCAGTCTGACCAATGCCTTATAGAGCCTCAGCATTACAACTATGCTTTTCTAGTCCTTTTGGAATTAAGGTGAACATTGCATTTGCCATCTTAACCACTGACTCAACCTGCAAGTGAACCTTCAGAAGTCACCTCATGAATTCAGTACAAAGTTTATGGTGGTCATTTACCAGAAAAAGTGTGATTAACAAAGTACTTATAAGTTCTCTTTGTTTCATTGGCCATCAGCAAGTAGCCGCTGAGCTTCTCTAGCCCCAACTTAAATACGAAGTTAGAGAAGTCGATGTTCATACCATCAGGTTGAAGGCAACATCTAGGTTGGAGACCTTCAAGGTGAGGTAACACTTCACCTGAAAATCTGTTGAGGTTGTCTACAGTATCTGCTGCTCCCAATGCAGCCTCCTCTACATTGATGAGACCCACTGTAGATTGGGGAACAGCTTTGTCGAGCACCTTGCCTTCATCCACAATAAGCCAGATTTCCTAGTGGAAAACCATTTTAATTCCAAACTCCATTTCCATTCCAACATGTCAGTTCTCTACTGCCACAATGAGGCCACTCTCAGGCTGAAGGAGCAGTACCCCATACTGTGTCTGGGTAGCCTCCAACCTGATGGCATGAATGTGGATTTCTCTCACTTCCAGTAAATTTTCCCCATCCCCGTTCTCTCTTCTTCCAATCCCCAGTCTGGCTTCCCTCTCATCTCATTTCTTCTCTTCACTTGCCTATCACCTCTCCCTGATGCCTTCCTTCTTCCTTTTTTCCCGTGGCCCGCTCTCCTCTCCTATTAGATTGCTTCTTCTCCAGCTCTTACCTTTCCCGCCTATAACTTCCCTGCTTCTTACTTCCTTCCCCACACACTTTGCTTCACCTATCACCTTCTAGCTCGTACTCCATCCTCTCCTCCTGCCTTTTTATTCTGCATTTTTTCCTTTCCTTTCCAATCCTAATGAAGGGCCTTGGCCTGCAACTTTGACTGTATATTTCTTTCCATAAATGCTGCCTGACCTGCTGAGCTCCTCCAGAGTTTTGGACGTGCTCCTCAAGATTTCCAGCATCTGCAGAATCTCTTGTGTTTATAACCTTGGAAAAGGTTCTCCATGCGAGGCTCATTCAGAAAGTGAGGCATGGGATCTAAGGGGACCTTGCTTTGTGGATCCAGAATTGGCTTGACCACAGAAAGCAAAGGGTAGTTGTGGATAGTTCATATTCTGCATGGAGGTTGGTGACCAGTGCTGTTCCACAGGGATCTGTTCTGGAACTCTTCCTCTTTGTGATTTTTATAAATGACCTGGACGAAGAAATAGAAGAGTGGGTTAGTACGTTTGCTGATCACACAAAGGTTGGGGGTGTTGTGGATAGTCTGGAGGATTGTCAGAGATTACAGCGGGATATCAATAGGATGCAGAACTGGGCTAAGAAGTGGCAGATGGAGTTCAACCCAGATAAGTGTGAAGTAGTTCATTTCAGTAGGTCAAATTTGAAGACAGAATATAATATTAATGATAAGACTCCTGGCAGTGTGGAGGATCAGTGAGATCTTCAGTCCATGTCCATAGGACACTCAAAGCTGCTGCACAGATTAACAGTGTTGTTAAGAAGGCATATGGTGTGTTGGCCTTCATCAACCGTGGGATTAAGTTCAAGAGCTATGAGGTAATGTTACAGCTATATAACACTTTAGTTAGACCCCACTTGGAGTACTGTGTTCAGTTCTAGTCACCTCATTACAGGGAAGATGTGGATGCTATAGAGAGAGTGCAGAGGACATTTACAAGGATGTTGCCTGGATTGGAGAGCATGCCTCATGAGAATAGGTTGAGTGAACTTGGCATTTTCTCCTTCGAGTGACAGTGGATAAGAGGTGACCTGCTAGCGGTGTATTCGATGATGAGAGGCATTGATCGTGTAGATAGCCAGAGTCTTTTTCCCAGGGCTGAAATGGCTAACACAAGGGGACAGAGTTTTAAGGTGCTTGGAAGTAGGTAAAAAGGAGAAGTCAGAAATAAGTTTTTCACACAGAGAGTGGTGAGTGCATGGAATTCATTGCCAGCAACGGTGGTAGAGGTGGCTACAATAGGGTCTTTTAAGAAACTCTTAGATAGGTACATGGAGCTTTGAAAAATAGAGGGCTATGCGGTAGGGGAATTCTAGGCAGCTTCTAGAATAAGTTACACGGTTGGCACAACATTGTGGGCTGAAGGGCCTGTAATGTGCTGTAGATTTTCTATGTTTCTATAATATGAAATTAATATTAGAATTCTTACCTGCATGCCAGGCTACTTCATGGATCACGGAATGCTGAGCAGACCTCATCTTCTGCACAGTGTTAATCTATTTATTATATTTAGTCAGATCAAAAGATACATTTTTTGTTTGACATTTAATGCTGCTGTCTCGGTGCAGTCTTCCCTGGGTCTGAGATTATATGCTCCAGCTAGAATGGAGCATGAATTTACTGTCTTGTGACTCCAGTAATAAACTGATGAATAGCCTGTGAGATATTTCCATAGGGTGAGCGGTGAAGTAATGTGCCTGCATCTCCTTGACTTACACCTGCATACTGCACGTTTCAAAAGCTGGCCCCTGATTTATGAGGGCCAGTGTCATAGAATCATAGAGTCATAGAAAACCATAGCACAAAAGCAGGCCCTTTGGCCCATCTAATCTATACTGAACCGTTTAAACTGCCTTCTCCCATCGACATACACCTGGACCATAGCCCTCTATATTCCTCCCATCCATGTACCTGTCCAAATTCCTTTTAAATGTCCAATCAAAGCCGCATCCACCATTTGCCTTGGCAATTCATTCCATACTCTCACCAATCTCTGAGTGAAGAGGATTACTCTCACGTTCCCCTTAAACATTTCACCTTTCACCCTCAACCCATGACCTCTGCTTGTAGTCTCACCCAACCTCAGTGGAAAAAGCTAGCTTGCATTTACCTTATCTCAACCCCTCATAATTTTTTGTACCTATATTAAATCTCCCCTCCATCTTCTACATGCGAGGGAATAAAGTTCTAATCTATTCAATCATTCCTTATAACTCAGGTCCTTCAGTCCTGGCAACACCCTTGTAAATTTTCTCTTTACTGTTTCAATCTTATTTACATTTTTCCTGTAGGTAGGTGACCAAATGTGAATACAAGAACTCAGCATTGAAACCAGGTCCCAGGAAAGCTTTTATAGCTGGTTAAGCCAGTGAGATCTAATATCTCTGACATTAATATGCATGGCGACTTTATTAGTCTGACATTCTTGGTGATGCTGTACTGACAAATTTTACAGAATTTTGGATTGTTATTTAAATCAATACCAAGTAATTTTAATTCTTTTTAAAAGATGTTATACAGTGCAGTATAATAATATTTTAAATGAATCTGCTAAATTCAAGGAAACACCGAAGGCTGGACCTTGAAATGTTAGGGGACGAAGAACTGGGACACATGTATTAAAAGGAGCACTGGAACATGGGCCCGGTTGTGTCATTGGTAGCACAGAAAACAAGGCCTTGTTATTTAAAAGCAGTGGGGAAGCTAGACCTCTGTGTGTTAGAGGGAGTGTCAGAACGAGGTCCATGGTGTGTTAACTCAAGTCTGGGAACTAGGGTCCTATTATGTTAAAGAAAACAGGAGGAACTTGAGTCCTGGTGGGTCAAATGGAACCCAGAACCTGGGACCTGGTGTGTCAGAGTGAGTTTGTAAACATGGAACCCATGTGTGAAAGAGAGCGAGGGAACAAAAGCCCTGGGTGAGTGGGAGCCAACACCTAGTGAGTTGGATGCTGATCCAGCATGCTTGCCTAACTACGAGATAGCGTAGTATTGGAACACGCAAATCTATTAAAAATGTAACACTATCGTGAAAACTAATTACTAAAGATTTTTTAAAAATAATACAAAAACACTAAAAAAAGAATGAAAATAGTTTTCAGATTAAGATCGAATTCAGATTTATTTATCACATGTACATTGAAATATAGAGTGAAATACATCACTTGCATTAACAACCAGTACAGCCAAGGATGTACTGGGTGCAGCCTGGAAATGTCAATGATTTGATGGATCAAGTTAATTTCAGGGAATGTATAGAGTATACAACCTAAAATTCTTACTCTCCACAGACATGCACGAAACAGAAAAAAAAAACCTAAAAATGAAAAACAGAAAAATGTTACAACCCCAAATACCCCAACCTGCCACATATTCTGGCTGTAATTTGATAACAGTATGATATATTTAAGGTAACTAAACTAATTTTATAAAGTGTAAGTTACCTGACACCTATTTCATTTGGAATTATTCCTCTTTAAAATGCATGAAGCCATTAAGCCAGATTCATTACCTAGACTTCTAGCATAACATCTGGAAATCGGCAGGGAGCTGGAGCTTGTCATTGGACCTCAACACATTTATCTTAGAGGCACTGAGTTATAATGTTAATTCTCTTTTGATACTTGTGTCAGTGTCAACCAATGAATGTGTGTACTGCCTGGGTGAGGCATGTAGATAAAACTGGAAAGGCCCCAGGTTTGCTTTCAATTGCCAGTACTCTATTAATCTTTAGTAGTGACAGCGGAGATGCATAATTAACCTCAGTCACCGTTCTCTAAAAGTAGGAAATAGCAACCAAGATTCCAGTATCACTTTGCCATCCTGTGTGTATACTTTAATATAGCAGAGAAGCTGAGGGAGCCTGTTGAACGCACTATTCAGGTCTCTGTGAGAAGTGTAAGGTACCATTCTGCAGCAACAACATTACTGCTTAGTTTCAACCCTTCGGCCCATGATGTGGTACTGATCTTTTAACCCATTTTAAGATCCATCTTAGCCCACATAATCCTTCATTTTTTATCATCCATGTGCCTATCTAAATGTTTCTTAAATGCCGCTAATGCATCCACCTCTATCATCGCCCCTGGCAGGGCATTCCACTCACCCACAACTCTCTGTGTAGAGAGCTTCACTCTGACATCCCCTTCATATTTTCCTCCAATCTCCTTAAAATTATGACACCCCCGTATTATCTATTTCCATCCTGAAAAAAAAAAGCACTGGCTATCCCGTCCTTCTTTGTTTCTTATCATCTTGTACACCTCTATCAAGTCACACTTCATCCTTCTTTGCACCATAGAAAAAAGCCGTAGCTCACTCATCGTATCTTCATATAAGACATGGCCTCTCGTCCAGGTAGCATCCTGGTAAATCTCCTCTGCACTCTCTCTAAAACTTTTACATCCTTCCTATAATGAGGCGATCAGTACAGAACACAATATTCCAAGTATGCTCTAATCAACGTTTTATAGAGTTGTGACTTTACCTGACGGCTATAGAACACAATCCTCTGACTAATGAACACCGACATACCATGCACCTTCTTAACAACCTCATTGACTTACAAATCACACCACAGACAACGTGGGAGGCATGTCAGAAAAGAGTTCTGGAATACACGAGCAACACATGCACAAAATGCTGGATCAAGTCAACATGGACAGACATGTCAGACATAATAAATAGAACAGTCAATGTAATGTAGAAATATACTTAAATCAGTGTGAATTAATCAGTCTGATGGCCTGGTGGAAGAAGCTGTCCTGGAGCCTGTTGGTCCTGGCTTTTATGCTGCAGTACTGTTTCCCGGATGGTAGCAGCTGGAACACTTTGTGGTTGGGGTGACTCAGGTCCCCAGTGATCCTTCAGGCTATTTTTTCACGCCTGTCTTTGTAAAAGTCCTGAATCACGGGAAGTTCACATCTACAGATGCGCTGGGCTGTCCGCACCACTCTCTGCAGAGTCCTGCGATTGAGGGAAGTACATTTCCTATACCAGGCAATGATGCAGCCAGTCAGGATGCTCTCAGTTGTGCCCCTGTAGAAAGTTCTTAGGAGCCCATGCCAAACTTCCTCAACCATCTGAGATGTATGAGGTGCTGTTGTGTCTTTTTAATTACACAGCTGCCGTGTACAGACCATGTGGGGTCCTCGGTGATGTGGATGCCGAGGAACTTAAAGCTGTTTACTCTCTCAACCCCAGATCCATTGACGTTAACGGGGGTTAGACCATCTCCATTCCTCCTGTAATCCACAACCAGCTCCTTTGTTTTTGCAGCATTGAGGGAGAGGTTGTTTTCTTGACACCACTGTGTCAGAGAGATGACTTCTTCCCTGTAGGCCACCTCGTTATTGTTTGAGATTAGGCCAATCAATGTAGTATCATCAGCAAATTTAATTAGCAGATTAGAACTGTGGGTGGCGACACAGTCACGGGTATATAGGGGGTAAAGGAGGGGACTTAGTACACAGCCCTGAGGGGCTGCTGTGTTGAGGGTCAGGGGGTGGAGGTGAGGGAGCCCGCTCTTACTAATTGCTGGCGATCTGACAGGAAGTCCAGGATCCAGTTGCACAAGGCAGGGTGAAGGCTGAGGTCTTTGAGCTTCTTGTTGAGCCTGGAGGGAATTATGGTGTTGAATGCTGAACTGTAGTCCAAGAACAGCATTCTCACATAAGCCACCTTCTTCTTCATATAGGGAAAGAATGAATAAATTAGGACTATTTTCCTGGAGATTAGCAGAACGAGGGGAGATTTGATAGAAGTAAACAAAATTATGAGGAATATAGATAGGGTAAATGAAAGCAGGCTTTTTCCACTGAGGTTGAGTGGGACTCCAACCAGAGATCATGGGTTAAGGGTGAAAGGTTTATGGGGAACCTGAAGGGGACCTCTTTATTTAGAGGGAAGTGAGAGTGTGAAATGACTTGCTAATGGAAGTGGTAAATGTGGGTTTTATATCAACATTTAAGAAAAGTCTGGATAAGTATAAGGACATGAGGAGTATGGAGGGTGATGGCATAGCTGTGGGTCAATGGGACGAGGCAGAATAACATATTGGCATTGACACTCGAAGCTGCTGTGCAGGTTGCCTGTGTGGTTAAGAAGGAATATGGTGTATTGGCCTTCATCAACCGTGAGATTGAGTTCAAGAACCAAGAGGTAATGTTACAGCTATATAGGATCCTGGTCAGACCCCACTTGGAGTACTGTGCTCAGTTCTGGTCAACTCACTACAGGAAGGATGTGGAAAATACAGAAAGGGTGCAAACGAAATTTACAAGGATGTTGCCTGGACTGGGGAGCCTGCTTTATGAGAATAGGTTAAGTGCATTTGGCCTTTTTTCCTTGGAGTGACAGAGGATGAGAGGTGACCTGATGGAGGTGTATAAGATGATGAGAAACATTGATCATGTGAATAGTCAGAGGCTTTCTCCCAGGGCTGAAATGGCTAACACGAGAGGGCACAGTTTTAGGGTGCTTGGAAGCGGGTACAGAGGAGATGTCAGGGGTAAGTTTTTTACACAGAGAGTGGTGAGTGCGTGAAATGGGCTGTCGGTGATGGTGGTGGTGGAGGTGGATACGATAGTGTCTTTGAAGAGACTTTTCGGTAGGTACATGGAGCTTAGAAAAATAGATGGCTATGGATAACACTGGGCAATTTCTAAAGTAAGTACTTGTTCGGCACAGCATTGTGGGCCAAAAGGCCTGTATTGTGCTGTTTTCTAATTTTCTATGTTCCTATGTTTCTATTTTTCTACTAGATGGGCTGAAAGGCCTGCTTCCTTACTGTAGTGCTCCGTGACTCTATTTCTAGTTCTACAGAATCTCTTGTGTTTTGGAATACTTTGTAGTGTTTTGTGGCATTTCCATGACATTCCCACATTTGGATTAGCTGTACATCTTCAGCTAGACAGCTGTAGATATTAAGAGTCAAGATGTTTACACAAGCTGAGAGTTTTGTATCTCCTGCTAATTTCTTCAAATAAGTATAAGATTAAACAGGTCTGATCTGTGTATTTGTATAGATTGAGAATACTTCCGACCAAGAGAATAGATTCAACATCTCAGTTTAAAATCTTCCTGCACATGCAGTCTAACACCCTTTGTCATACCTACCAACAGTAAGAATATGAAGAAAGAAGAAAGATTATGATGTAACATATCTGTGCATTATTCTATTTATGATGGAATGGCTTTAAATAACCAAGATAATCGTGCAGCCAAAGAAATGTCAAAGAATAGGCCAAGAAATGCCACCAGCCACTTACATAGGAGTGAATTACTTCCTCTTCAGATTAACTAAGAAACAATATATATAGCACTAATTTTCTCTCAATCTACATTCATGCATCTAGCTATATGGGTGTCCTTTCGGCTCCAAATCTCTTTCTTTCTTTTTAAATCTTTTTATTGAATAAGTATACAAAAGGTAAGCCATATAGGCACTAATACACTGTTAGAATATAATGAAATTACAGGAGATATTAAAACAGAAAAGAAATGATGCAAACAATGTAATTTAAACATAAAATAATAAGGTAACATAATAGTATACTAATTTTTATATATATATATCAATAGAAAAAGGAAACCCCCCCCAAAAAAACCCTCCAAAAAAACCACCGTGCAACTAAACTAAAAGCAAGGCAAAGCAATGGGCTAACTTGGAAACAAGTAGAGTTAAAAGACTTAAAATCACGTCCTCAAACCCGACCTCCATTAAAAACAGTAGAAAAAAACAAGGAATATAAATATGGAGCAAAAAGGGGAAGAAAAAAAAATCACATTAAATGAAAATATTGAATAAAAGATCTCCAGGTCTGTTCAAATTTAAGTGAGAAATCATAAAGATTGCTTCTAATTTTCTCCAAATTCAAGCATAATATCGTCTGAGCAAACCAAAAAAAGGTAGATGGAGCATTAAGCTCTTTCCAATGTTGTAAGATACATCTTTTCGCCATTAAAGTAAGAAATGCAATCTATCTACGGGCTGAAGGAGAAAGATTACTGGAAGTTTTAGGTAATCCAAAAATAGCAGTAATAGGGTGAGGAGAGATATCTATATTCAATACCTTTGAGTTAATATTAAAAATGTCTCTCCAAAAAGTTTCCAGAGTAGGACAAGACCAAAACATATGAGTTAGAGAGGCTATCTGCCCCAGACATCTATCACAAAAAGGATTAATATGAGAATAAAAACGAGCTAATTTATCTTTGGACATATGTGCTCTATGCACAACTTTAAACTGAATTAGGGAATGTTTAACACAGATAGAGGAAGTATTGACTAATTGTAAAATCTGCCCCCAGTCATCCACGGAAATGATAGAACCCAATTCCTGTTCCCAATCTGCCCTAATCTTATCAAATGGAGCTTTCCTAAGTTTCATAATAATATTATAAATCATAGCCGATGCACCTTTCTGACATGGATTAAGGTTAATTATAGTATCTAAAATATATGTAGGAGGAAGCATTGGAAAGGAAGAAAGTATAGTACTTAGGAAATTCCTAACTTGTAGATATCTAAAAAAATGTATTCTTGATAAATTATATTTATTAGATAATTGTTCAAAAGACATAAAGGAACCATCTAAAAATAAATCCAAAAACCGTGAAATACCCTTAGTCTTCCAAATTTGAAACGCACGATCCGTGAAAGAGGGAGGAAAAAATATGTTACCTAAAATAGGAATCACTAGCCCAAATTGGTTAAGATCAAAAAATTTTCTGAATTGAAACCAAATACGTAAGGTATATTTAACTATCGGGTTAGAAACCTGTTTGAGGCATTTCAAATCAAAAGGAAGAGAGGAACCTAAAATAGAGCCAAGTGTATAGCCCTGAGCAGATTGTAATTCCAATACTACCCATTTAGGAATGGATAGTATATCCTGGTCAAGTAACCAAAATTTCATATGTCGAATATTAATTGCCCAATAATAGAATCTAAAGTTAGGTAATGCTAAACCTCCATCTCTCTTAGCTTTCTGTAAATGTATTTTACCCAATCTTGGGTTTTTATTTTGCCAAATAAATGAAGAAATTTTTGAGTCAACTTTATCAAAAAAAGATTTTGGAACAAAAATCGGTAATGCCTGAAATATATATAAAAATTTTGGCAAAAAAAACATCTTAACTGCATTAATACGACCAATCAAAGTTAAATATAATGGAAACCATTTAGATGAAAGTTGAGTAATATGGTGAATTAAGGGTAAAAAATTAATCTTAAATAAATCTTTGTGTTTACAAGTAACTTTAATCCCAAGATATGAAAAATAATTATTAATCAATTTAAACGGAAAGTTGTGATATAAGGGAAGTTGTTTATTAATCGGGAAAAGTTCACTCTTACTAAGATTTAATTTATAACCTGAAAAAAGACTAAATTGTGCTAATAAATCTAAAACAGCAGGGATGGATTTTTGAGGATTAGAAATATATAAAAGTAAGTCATCAGCATAGAGTGATATTTTATGGGACTTTAAGCCCCGAGTTATCCCAGTAATATTTGGAGATTCTCGAATGGCAATTGCAAGAGGTTCTAATGCAATATCAAATAATAAAGGACTAAGAGGACAACCTTGTTGAGTACCTCGAAAAAGAGGGAAGAAAGGTGAGCTTAAAGAATTAGTACGGACCGAGGCTACAGGAGAATGATATAACAGTTTGATCCAGGATATAAATTTTGAGCTAAAATTAAACATTTCAAGCACCTTAAATAAGTAAGGCCATTCTACTCTATCAAAAGCTTTCTCAGCATCTAAAGAGATAACACACTCAGGAACATTTTGTGAGGGGGTATAAACAATATTTAACAGTGTGCGAATGTTATAAAAAGAGTAACGACCTTTAATAAAACCCGTTTGGTCTTCTGAAATAATAAAAGGAAGTACTTTTTCTAATCTGTTTGCTAATAATTTAGAAAAAATTTTAGAATCAACATTTAATAAAGATATTGGTCTATAAGATGCACATTGAGCAGTATCTTTATCCTCCTTTAATATTAGAGAGATTGACGCTCTATTGAAAGATTCGGGAAGTTTACCCAGTTTTAATGAAGCCTCGAAAACCCTACAGAACCACGGGATTAATGAAGATGCAAAACATTTATAAAATTCTGCGGTAAACCCATCAGAGCCAGGAGCTTTCCCCAGGTTTATAGAGGAAATAACATTCTTAATCTCATCAGTGGTAATGGGAGTATCTAGCATAGAAGACATATCCTGTGAAATCTCAGGGAGTTCTAGGTTATCTAAAAAATCATTCATATATTTAGAGTCTCGAGAGGACTCTGATTGATATAAGGAAGAATAAAAATCAAAAAAGATTTGATTAATCCCCGCATGATCAAGTATCAGTCGATCATTTTGATTATAAATCTGATTAATTTGAGACTTAGTATAATTAGATTTCAATTGGTTAGCCAACAGTTTGCCAATTTTATCACTGTGTACATAAAATTCACTTCTTGTTTTCTTTAATTGGTTTACAATCGAGGACGAAAGTAATAAACTGTGTTCCATTTGAAGTTCAGTTCTTTGTTTATATAACTCCTCAGAGGGAGCATTCTGGATTCTAAGTCAGAGTTTTTAAAGGTCAGAAAGTCAAGTTTTTTCTTCATTATAGTAATTGTTTCTTCAATTTTCCCCATCTTGAGTTCATTTTGTTGCGTGGATTTTTGAAGATTAGATATAGCCGACTGATGTTCCGTAATAGATAATTGTATTTTATCGATTGAATTGGCAATTTTCTGGAAATTGGTTGAAGTTTCCGAACGAATCAGTTCTGTAATAGAGGTTGAAATTTCTCTTTGAATTAGATCCGATATAGCTTTCAAAGTCACCGGTGGCTCAGTCGGAGGAAGATCGGTACCTTTCGGTCTAACCAGAGGTTTGCCGTCTTTCCCATTTTTTCCATTCTTAGACATAGCAGACCTTAAAAACATCCGATTATCGAAGAGCCCAGTTTGTTTCAAAGTATTGTAAAAGTCGATGCCTTAATGGTTAGTTAAAATATAGCTGATCATAAGAAAAGATACTCAGAGGTAATGGAACGAGTCAAGAACATGCTCCAAATCTCCAATACTGTTTTCTTTCATCTCTAACCCAGCTATAAAATAGGCAACAGTGGTTTTCCTCCCTTATCCTCCAACCAGGGACAGATCTTGACCCATACACTTCAGCACTATCTGGAGGCCTTGCTGCCCTGTGACTCTGCCATCCCTCAGCCGGACAACAGATTCCCTTTACACTCTCCTCGCTGGAATAACAGGTGAAAGGATGCAATAACAGCTTGGGCACTGATGAACGTCTGAACAGTAGGTCCTCGACCAAACCTGTTAATTACTGTTGCAGCTTCTTCACTCAGAGGGTGGTACTGGCTGCCAGCGGGGAGCAGATATGAGATCAATTATAACATTTAAGAAAAGTTTAAAAAAGGTACATGGATGGAGGGGTTGGCATTGTGGGGACATGGTAGGGGGGCAGGTAGATGGGACTAGACAAAAAATGAGTTTGGCCTGGCCAAGTGGCCTGTTTCTGTGAGGTAGTAATGGATCACTCTATATTTCTGTGTGGACTGTTCAATATGCCTCTGGAAATGTTCAGGGCATTTTTTGACAAGTATCTGTAGCTCAATAGAGTTACTGCACTCACTGCTGATTAATTGTATCTAATCAGCACTATAACTGCTTGCAATGGCTTGTCTACCATACTTGCATTTGGAAACAGGTCTCCACCAGGGTCCTTGACTGTTCTTCACCCAGGTGAATTTCTGGAATTCTTTATTCAAGAGGTCTGTGGAGCCTCACCCACAGAGGACATTGCACACATCAATAGAAATTAAAGTAATCAAGCAACCAACTAAAGCAATCAAAGCTTTTAATGATTAAACATTAGCTTCATTTGTCACATGGAATTGAAACATACAGTGAAATGCATCATTTGAGTGAATGACCAACACAGTCTGAGGATTGTGCTGGGGGCAGCCCGCAATTATCGTCACATTCCAGCTCCAACATCACATGCCCACAACTCATTAACCCTAACCTGTATGTCTTTGGGATGTGGGAGAAAACCAGAGCCCCTCGAGGAAACCTACACGGTCACAGGGAAAACGTTCAAACTCCTTATAGACAGCTCTTGTGTAGTGTATTGAATATTTCAGGAATATTTTGAGTTATATTGTAAATATGTTGTTTGATTAAGTATTCTTTGTTTAAGTAATTAATTATGGGTTATATGTAAAAGTATGTAAATGGAATGTCATTATGCCACCACATCACACGTGAGAGCCTCATTGAAAAAGAAGAAAAGAAAAACTTAATTAGACAATTATTCCAGTTCGTGTGTTGCAGGAACTCCTTAATTTCATTAGGCAGAATTCATCCAGACTGTTAAGAGTTAAGTTTGCTGTGTGTATTATGTGGTACGTCACGCATTATTAGGTTTTGGGGGCATTGCGTATGCTCCGCCATTCAATCATGGGCTGATCCAATCCTTCCAGTCATTCCCACTCCCCTGCCATCTCCCCATACCCCTTGATGCCCTGGCTAACCAAGAACCTATCTATCTCTGCCTTCAATGTACCCAACGACTTAGCCTCCACAGCCGCTCGTGGCAACAAATTCCACAGATTTACCATCCCCTGACTAAAGTAATTTCTCCGCATCTCTGTTCTAAATGGAAGTCCTTCAATCCTGAAGTTGTGCCCTCTTGTCCTAGACTCCCCTACCATGGGAAATAACTTTGCCATATCTAATCTGTTCAGGCCTCTTAACATTCAGAATGTTTCTATGAGTCCCTCCTTGCCCCCATTCTCCTGAACTCTAGGGAATACAGCCCAAGAGCTGCCAGACGTTCCTCATACTTGCATTCCTGGAATCATTCCTGTGAATCTTCTCTGAACCCTCTCCAATGTCAGTATATCCTTTCTAAAGCAAGGAGCCCAAAACTGCACACAATACTCCAAAGTGTTGGGGGTTTCACGAGTTCCTTATAGAGCCTCAACATCACATCCCTGCTCTCATATTCTATACCTCCAGAAATGAATGCCAACATTGCATTTGCCTTCTTCACCACCAACTCAATCTGGAAGTTAACCTTTAGGGTATCCTGCACAAGGACTCCCAAGTCCCTTTGCATCTTTGCATTTTGACTTCTCTCCCCATCTAAGTAATAGTCTGCCTGTTTATTTCTTCCACCAAAGTGTATGACCATACACTTTCCAACATTGCATTTCATTTGCCACTTCTTTGTCCATTCCCCTAAACTATCTAAGTCTCTCTGCAGGCTCTCTGTTTCCTCAACACTACCATCTCCTCCACCTATCTTTGTATTATCAGCAAATTTAGCCACAAATCCATTAATACCATAGTCCACATCATTGGCATACATCATAAAAAGCAGCTGTCCCAACAGCGACCCCTGTGGAACTCCACTGGTATCTGGCAGGCAGCCTGAATAGGATCCCTTTATTCCCACTCTCATGCCAATCAGCCAATGCTCCACCCATGCTAGTGACTTCTCTGTAATTCCATGGGCTCTTATCTTGCTAAGCAGCCTCATGTGCGGCACCTTGTCAAAGGCCTGCTGAAAATCCAAGTACACCACATCTACTACATCTCCTTTGTCTACCCTGCTTGTAATTTCCTCAAAAAATTGCAGTAGGTTAGTCAGCCAGGATTTTCCTTTTTAGGAAACCATGCTGGTTTTGGCCTATCTTGTCAATGTGCCTCCAGGTACTCCGTAATCTCATCCCTAACAGTCAATTTCAACAACTTCCCAACCACTGATGTCAGGCTAACAGGTCTATAGTTTCCATTCTGCTGCCTCCCACCCTTCTTAAAAAGCGGGGTAACATTTGCATTTTTCCAGTCATCCGGTACAATGCCAGAATCTGTTGACTCTTGAAGGATCATTGTTAATGTCTCTGCAATCTCTCCAGCTACTTCCTTCAGAACCCAAGGGTGCATTCCATCAGGTCCAGGAGATTTATCCACCCTCAGATCATTAAGGTTTCTGAGCAACTTCTCAGTTGCAATTTTCACTGCACAAACTTCACTTCCCCGATACTCTTGAATGTTTGGTATATTGCTGATGTCTTCCACTGTGAAGAATGATACAAAATATGTATTCAGTTTCTCTGCCATCTCTGCATTTCTCATTACAATATCTCCAGCGTCATTTGCTGTTGGTCCTATATTTACCCTCAACTCTCTTTTACCCTTTATATACTTAAAAAGCTTTTAGTATCTTCTTTGATATTAGTCAACAGCTTCCTTTCATAATTCATCTTTTCCTTCCTAATGACCTTCTTAGTCTCCTTCTGCAAGTTTTTAAAAGCTTCCCAATTCCCTATCTTCCAACTAGCTTTGGCTTCCTTCCTTGTGATTAGGAAAGAGGAGTTAGAATGCACGGGAATTATGAGAAAGGTTGAAGGGAAGAAAGCAAGAGGAAGACAAAGACAAATGATGATGGAGACAGCAGCCAAAGAACTGGAAATGAATACCAATGAATTGATCCATTTGACCCGAAACAGGAGTGTGTGGGCCATGGCAGTCAAAGCTCAAACTGGGCACGGCACCTGATGATGATGATGATACAGGCCTCCAAACAGCAGCCGAGTTGTGGATTACAAATTATAGCAAGAGATAGAAAAGTTGTGTCAGAAGGGCAATATCATGACAATCGTTGGGATTTTAACAAGAAAGTTGAAGGCTGAATAGCCTTGAGATTTAGATTTAGATTATGAGGACAAGCAGTCCTCTTTCATTGTCATTCAGTAATGCATGCATTAAGAAATGATACAATATTCCTCCAGTGTGATATCACAAAACACAGGACAGACCAAGACTGAAAAACTAACAAGAACCACATAATTATAACATATAGTTACAACAGTGCAACAATACCAAAACTTGATGAAGAACAGACCATGGCACAGCAAAAAAGTTCAAAGTCTCTCAAAAGTCACACATCTCGCACAGACGGGAGAAGGAAGAAAATTCTCCCTGCCATGCCCGACCACAGTCCGACTCTGAGTGGTCCGAAAACTTTGAGCTCCGATCAGCCCTCCGACACTGAGTACCGAGCACCATCTCCGCCGAATGCTTCGACCCCAGCCTTGGTAGCCAGCAGCAGGCAAAGCTGGGGATTTTGGAGCCTTCCCTCCGGAGATTCTCAATCGCACAGTAGCAGCGGCAGCAAACCGGGCATTTCAGAAATTTCTCCAGATGTTCTTCTGTGCTTCTCACGTCTGTCTCCATCAAATCAGAATTGTCCATGGCCCCTATTTAACAGATACGATATCATTTCACCAGAGAGCTGCACGCGCTGCATCGCACCATCTTCTCCTCCTGCCTACCAATGCGATGAAATCTCTCTCTCCTTTTTCTCCCTCTGTCCCTCTCACTATACTCCTTGCTCATCCTCTGGGCTTCACCCCTCCCCCTTTCTTTCTAGGCCTCCTGTCCCATGATCCTCTCATATCTCTTTTGCCAATCAACTGTCCAGCTCTTGGCTCCATCCCTCCCCCTCCTGTCTTCTCCTATCATTTTGGATCTCCCCCTCCCCCTCCCACTTTCAAATCTCTTACTAACTCTTCCTTCAGTTAGTCCTGACGAAGGGTCTTGGCCCGAAACCTCGACTGTACCTCTTCCTAGAGATGCTGCCTGGCCTGCTGCGTTCACCAGCAACTTTGATGTCAAAAAGGTACCAGATGGTGCCACAGTGTTGAAGGATGGCATGAGAAAACTCAAACATATCCTGGGTAAAATAGTGTTAAATTAAAATGCTGCACCCAAGTTTTACAAAACCCGTCCGGTTTCTTATACTGTCCATGATAAAGCAGCCGGTGAGCTAGATCACATGAAGGCTGAAGCAATTCTTTCCAAGACTGAATGAAGCCACGGGCAATGCCTGTGGTCCCAGTGGCCAAGAAGAATGGGTCTGTCAGGATCTGTGGTGATTTTACCATTAACTCAGGACTGAAAGTCGATCAATAACCTTCAGAAAAGTGGACTTAGCTGAGGCCTACCTACAGATGGAGATGGAAGAAGAGTCCAAAGTGTTTCCAACCATAAGCACTCATGAGGGGATTTATCACTATACAGGCATATTTATGGAGAGGGATCAGCACCTGCTCTCTGACAGAAATGGACCAGGTACTGCAAGACTGCCCAGGTACTCTGGGTTACCTGGATGCCATCATTGTTATCAGTGAGGATGACAAGGAAAATCTCCAAATCTCAAGACAGTGTTATAAAGATTAGAAGATTATGGTTTCAGAGCACAATGCAGCAAGTGTGAATTCTTTAAATCAAGAATCACTTACTGTGGATACACCATTGATGCACAAAAATTACACAGGCGTGCTGACAAAATTCTAGCAGTAGTGAATGCCCCAAGGCCAAAGGAAGTGTCAGAGTTGTGGTCCTTTTTAGGATTTGTCAATTACTATAACAGGTTCCTGCCAAACCTGGCTACCGTGCTGTACCCCTTGAACTCATTACTGCAGATTAGGAAGAATTGGCAATGGACAAAGCAGTGTGCGGTGGCTTTCGAAAAGGCAAAGTAAATTGTGATGTCAGACACTTTACTCACTAATTATGTTCCACATCTCCAGTCTGTGATGCCTTGCCTTATGGTATAGATGAAGTCATGTCACATGCTATGACTGATGGAAGTGAATGCCACATAGCGTTTGCATCACATTCCTTTACTGCTGCTGAGAAAAATTACACACAGATCTTCAGAAAAGTCTTGAGTCTGATTTGGGGTGTGAAACATTTCAACCAGTATTTGTATGGTAGACAGTTTACTCTCATTACCTATCATCAACTACTAGTGTCCATTTTCAATCCACAGAAGAGTGTTCCACTAACAGCAGCAGCACGAATACAGAGATAGGCTCTGCTTCTTGGAGGAACCATTATAAGGTCGAATTCAAGAGGACAACTAATGATGGAAATGTTGATGGATTGTCCTGTTTACCCTTGAAGATGCCTAAAAAATTTACAAAAGAGATCACTCTGCTTGATGTATTCTTCAAAAAATGAAAATGGTGGCATCTGTTAGTCTTGTGAGACCGTGGATCTGTGCCTGGAAAGTCTTGTTTCAGTCTGTGTTAGAGCAGCGTCTGTTGTGGCTGTAGAGCCCCACACGGGAGTGATAGTCTCGGCTGCAGTGACTGCACTTGAAGGTGCTGTCCTCCGGTATTATCTTGGTGCTGTTTTTTCGGTGAGTGTGCTTTTCTTCAGCAGCAAGCCTCAGCTTCTCTTCTCCTCTTTTTAGACCTCTGCGTAGTTCCAGCCTCCAGAGAGAGCTTGCAACATCTTCCCACCTCTCGACGTTCATCTCCAGTGACTTCATGTGTCTCTTGCAAACATCTTTGAAACGAAGATGGGGCTGCCCTTGTGCTCTCTTGCCGGAGGCCAGTTCCCCGTACAGCAGGTCTTTCGGATCCTCCCGTCCTAAATGAGGAGTCCTTAGGACACTGCATGAACTAAAATGGATGTCTCCTTATTACGGCAGAGACGATCGAAAAGGAAAACAGTAAAGACACCACACTGTTTCAAGCTGACATGGCAACCCAGAATGGCAGGAATGTGCAGTGGAAATTCCAGTTCCCCCATTTTTACCAGTGCCAGGGGTAAATTACAAGGGTTACTTTAAGTGGGAATTGAGAGATGTTGTACTATCCAAGCTGAGAGCGAGAGTGTAGGAGGAGCTACAAGCCAGTCATCAAGGCACAGTCAAAATGAAAGCTCAAAGCTTTGTCTGGTGGCATGTGATGAAACAGCAGATTAAGCAGCTTGCGGTGCATTGTTCGGGATGACAACACATCTGGAAGATGTCAAGAGCAATGCCTTCCCATCCTTGGGAGTGGCCTGCATTGCCCTGGCGGACGATTAGTTACATAACATTACAGCTGGGAATTGAACCACAAATGCAATTGCTAGCTCCATAAAGCATTACGGTAACTGCTATGCCACTGTGTCACGTCCAGCTAGCACAGGAATGTGGTGCTGAAGTAAATGATTAACTGTGATCTTCTGAATGGTGAGACAGATACAAGGAGCCAAATGGCTGACTCCTACTTATATTTCTTAAGCCCAAAGAATGCAGAAAAATAAATTGTTCTGATAATAGTTTTAAATACAAGTCACTGCAAGGATAATGTGACTGATAAAGAGAAAAAAAAAATTGCCTTCACTTACAACATCACTTTATCGTGAAGTATCACATTATTCTCTTCACAAAAGCACAAATTAAAAACAACCTGAGAAGGCGCACTATAATTAACAGTTATAGTGTGAATCCATATGCAAAGCTTCCAAAAGTAAACCAATCACGTGAGTGTACTCCATTAGAAATACCCTTCACTTGCCTTTGTCTGTCCTCGGCTCTTTACAAGATGCTTCCTCATTGGTTGCAATATGTGAAGTGGCGAGCTGTTGAGTTGCAAATGAGGAGCCTGAACAAGGCCAGAGGCTTGTGGGGGCTGCCGTAGTTCTGGCTGGATGGTTGACGAGCAGTGGTAAAGGTGCTGGCAGAACACCTAGGGCACGAGTACATCCACTTTTCACAAAGTACCAAACTCTGAGTTCCAACAAACTGCTACTTCTCTCCTTGGTTAGCGCTGAGCCGTCCTCCTGCCATTTTGGTGAAGAGGTTGATAGATCCTTGTAACACACTTTGGCAGCTACTTTCATTAGTGAAGACTCGATTAGCTTTATTTGTCAAAGGTACATTGAAACATACAGCAAAATGCATTCTTTGCATCAACAACCAGCTCAGTCTGAGACATGCTGGGGTAACCTGCAAGTTTCGCCATACTTCCAGCATCAACATAGCCTGCCCACGACTTGCTAACCCTAACCCGTATGTCTTTGGAATGGGGAAGGATCTGGAGCACCCGGAGGAAACATGTGCGGTCACGCTGAGTATGTACAGTCTCCTTACAGCATGGGTTGAACCCTGGTCATACAACTAGTGCTGTAAAGCATTACGCTAAACATTATACTATAACCCACCCAAGCCACGACGGTGGGGTCTCAGTTAGCACCAATGTCTATCCTTTCATGATAACATTCATCCTTTGGCAGCTGTATTGCTGTCATTGGAGCAGTAATGTAGCCTTGCGGGGGATTGCACAGGTGTGGTGATGAAGGTGACCACCTATTCTGTATTGGAAAGGCTGAGCTTCACTTCCTGCACAAAGCCCTGTGATAAAGTCAACTAACCCAGTGTGGGATTTTTGGGTGGTTTCCAGCATCGGTAGTATTTTGTTAAGGGTATCAATTCATTTTCTTCTTTAGGCAGGCCCAATTCTCTTCTTTAAAAATAGCACCATGACATTAAGAACCATTTCGCACTTGAAGCAACCAGCTCACTCTTGGGTTCCCAACTAGGGGGTCGATGGACCATTCGGTTGACGGTAGGGTCTATGGTATAGAAAAGCTTGGGAGCATCATGACCATTTTTATTTATTTTGAGATACAGCACAGTAAAAGGTCCATCTGGCCCAACAAGCTTGTTCCGCCCAATTACACCCATGTGACCAATTCAGAGCAATTGAAGGAAGCCCACATGGTCATGAGGAGAGAGTACAAACTCCTTACAGACAACAGTAGGAATTGAACCCAGGTTGCTGGCACTGTATTTTTGTTACACTAACCCCTAAACTACTGTGTCACCCACAATTTTGATCACTAACTGGATACTTAAATGGATTTTCATTTGTTCTAATTATGCTCCTTGTTGTAAACGAACTGTATAATAACCTGCGTACAATTATGTTTTTTTCTTGTGAATGCTGCTTATATGATGCTTGTTGCTGCTGCAAGTACTCATAAGTTTTTCATGCATCTGTGGATATAAAGAGCTTGGGGCCTTTCAGGAAATGTTAGTGGGCTGCTATTATTGCAAACCATCAGTTGCTGGTGAGTCTACATGAGGTTTAAAAAGAGCTCGAGGGCATAAGAAACTTTTTGGTGGACGGCTACCATCGTGAGAGGACGTTCGTTGGTGAGGCTGTGCATGGTTTAAAAGGAGCACGGGGACTTCTGCATCTTTTCAGTGGAATGCAATCATCACGATCTGTTAGGTACTTGGTGGGGGCCAGTAAAAAGAAGGGAGGTGTAAGCAGAGCTGCTTTGTGTCAGTGGTCCAGTGTTAGAGTGGTCGGGCTTTGGATCAACAGTCTTGGGTGAGAACAGGTGCAGGCTAGAATTTGAGCTTGAGAGGTTAGTGTTACAGTATAACAAGTGTAAGCAGGATGGTAGTTACGGCAGGGGAATGCTCCTCCTGTGAGATGTGGGATTTCAGTGTACTTAACCATCTCTCTGATGACTACATCTGCAGGAGGTGCACTAAACTTAAGCTCCTGGCTGACAAGTTCAAAGAACTGGTACAGGAGCTGGATGCTCTCAGGACCATCTGGGAGGATGAAAACTTCAAAGGTGAGTCCTTTACTGAGGCAGTCACTCCCAGAGTGCGGACTTCAGACAGTAGATGGGTGAACACAAGGAGATGTAAGGGGAGTAAGCAGTCGCTCAGGACTCCCCCGTGGCCATTCCCCTCAGCAACAGGGCACAGCAGCAGTAGTCAGGCCAGTGGTACTGTGGCTGGCACTGAGGCACAGCAGGGAAGCGTAGAGTCAGGCAGAGAAGTAGTGATAGGAGTGTCGATAGTTATGGGGAAGGACAGCAGATCGTGTGTCCCCTCTCATCTAGGTGCTAGGGTCCAGGATGTCTTAGAGTGGCTGCAGAATATTCTCAAGAGGAATATTCAGCCAGACTTTTCAGTGCATGTTGACACCAATGGCATAGGTAGAAAGGGGCAAGAGGTCCTGCACAGTGAGTGTAGGGAGCCAGGGAAGAGGATGAAGAGCAGGGCATCCAAGGTAGTAATCTCTGGATTACTTCCAGTACCACGTACTAGTCAGGACTGGAATAAGAGTGGCTGAGGGATGGTGCAGGGGGGCAGGGTTTCAGAAGATGTAGAAATACAAGGGTAAAAAGACCCTGATGGGTGTTACATACAAGCTCCTGAGCAGTAGCCGGATGTGGAGTATAAATTTCAATAGGAAATAGAAAAGGCATGTAATAAGGGCAGTATTAAGATAATTATGGGGATTTCAATATGCAGCTAGATTGGGAAAATCAAGTTGGTGTAAGGAACAAGCTGAAGCGCCAGGCCAGATTGAAAAGGTCGGGGTGTCAGGGTCGGAGGTGAGGTTTATTTGTCTCTCTGCTAAACTGGCCTGCAACTAATGGGATCCTGGATTGGTTGTGACTGGCTTTGTGGCTGTGAACTCACTTTCGTGAACTTCATTTATTTCATGAATGTTATTTGCTTACTTTCACTGTCAAGTCAAGTCACTTTTCATTGTCATTTCGACCATAACTGCTGGTACAGTACACAGTAAAAACGAGACAATGTTTTTCAGGACCATGGTGCTACATAAAACAAGACAAAAACTACACTGAACTACGTAAAACAACACAAAAGCTACACTAGACTACAGAACACAAAACACAAAAGACTACAGTGCACAAAACAGTGCAGGCATTACAATAAATAGTAAACATGAGAATAGGCACAGTAGAGGGCAGTATGTTGGTGTCAGTCAAGGCTCTGGATATTGAGGAGTCTGGTGACTTGGGGGAAGAAACTGTTACATAGTCTGGTTGTGAGGATGAATTTTTCCTTTTTTTTGCGCATTGGGTGTTTGATGGTCTTTTTTAATGGGTTCTATTGGGTTTCTTTGTTTTGCGGCTGCCTGTAAGGAGACAAACCTTAAGATTGTATGTAGTATACATACTTTGATAATAAATGTACTTTGAACTTTGAACTTCTGATCTCCTGAGAAGGAATTTGTAGAATGCCTATGAGACAATGAACTCGACTTTGTCTTTGACTTTGACCTGTCCCATCCTTTCCTTTGCCCCGTGTCTCGTGGACTAGGGATTGGGTCTCACCACTTGCAGTTCCCAGTTCTAACCTACACTCCAATGATGATTCATCTCACTATCAGGTCTGGTGTGAGACTGAGTTTTGATCCGTTCTCATTGTCAATCCCTTCTTACACTTCCACCAGTTTCTGGGAAACTGCAGTTGCTGTGTATATATAGAGACGATAAGACCATAAGACACAGGAGCAGAATTAGGCCATTCAGTCCATTGAGTCTGCTCTGCCTTTCAATCATGTTTAATGTGTTTTCCCTCTTCTTCTGCTGGCTGGTGCAGTCAGCTTAATGAGTGTTAACACAGCCAAGAGTGCTCCATTTCCTGTGCTCAGACTGCGAAGCTTAAACTGATTTGAAAAACCTTCAATTACTCCTGCAGTCACAATGTGCTTTCTCTTTTACTAGTGCTGGCAGCTTTTAAGTAGCACACGTTCTTGCTGCTCCGCGCAGCCAATGCACAATGTTGGAAGTTGTACTCTCAGAGAGTGAATGTTGAAAAGACCAGCCAGCATCAATTAATCTCTAGACTGCGATCAAATGAGTGAGCGTGAGTTAATCACACAACACTATCATCGTACTTCATTGCAGGATTTAGCAAAAACTGTGCCCACACCTCTCCCTCCATGGTACTGCTGCCTCTGATCTTGACAAGGCTTGTCAAGCTGTTAATTTAAATGCTACTGCTGAGTGCAAGGCACAAAGGATACACAATTTTATTTTTGATTCTATAACCTTCCCTCATGAAAATCTGTGAAGTGCCCTCTGTAAAGCCTTTGTATCAAAATTGAAATTGAAATTGGTTTTTCTTTGGAAATGAAATTAGTGATATTTAGAAAATAGGACAGTACAGCACAATGCAGGTCCTTCAGCCCATTATGTTACACCAGCCTTTTAACATGCTGTAGTTCAAGGTAAATTTAAAGTAATTTATTATCAAAGTACTTATACGTCGCCATAAACTACCCCGAGATTCACTTTCTTGTGTGTACTCACAGTAGAACAAAGAAACACAACAGACTCAATGAAAAGAGTGACAAACAACCAACGCACATAGATGCTGGAGGAACTCAGCAGGCCCCAGACAAACAAACAGTGTGCAAAAGAAGACAAACTATGCCAATACCTAAAAACTTAATAATAATATTAAAAAAAACAGAAACAATGAAACGCATTACAGGATCCTGCAGCAGTTTAACTCAATCTGATTACTTACACAGGCACAATCAAGTGGTAAATAGCATTCACCAAAATCTTGCTTTAAAATACAAACTCATAAAAGAAGCCATACATTACAATAAATACAAGGCTGATCCAATTTTAGAGTCAGAGTCCTACAAATTATATTACGACTGATCCGTTATTACACATAGGCCAATCCATAATAGCCATCCGCTACACAGCAATATCTATGCACATCTTCAGAAAGCCACAATACTAAACACAACTAGGATAGCCTGAAGGTGCCTAACAACTGAGAAGTGAATGTTCTTGGCAATGCCCGTACCTCAGGTTATACCAGCTTGAGCTGAGGAAAAAAAAAGAAGATAGAAAAATAAATAAATAATGCTGAGAATTAAGTTGTAGAGTCCTTGAAAGTGAGTCCATAGAGCGTGGAATTAATCCAGAGATGAGGTGAGTGAAGTTATCCATGTTGGTTCAGGACCCTGATAATTGTAGAGTAATAACTTCCTGAACCTTGTGGTATGGGACTGAAGAATCTTGTACCTCCTTCCCAATAGCAGCAGCGAGAACAGAACAAGGCCTGGATGGTGATGGATGCTGCTTTCTTGTGGCAGTACTCCTTGTGGATGTGGGAGGACTTTTCCTGTTATGAACTGGGACGTATCTACCATGTTTTGTAGGCTTTTCCATTTTTGAGCATTGGATTTTCAATACCAGGCCATGATGAAACCAGTCAGGACACCCTCCGCTGTGCATCAATAGAAGTTTGCCAGACTTTTATATGACTGACCAAATATGCACAAATTTCTAAGAAAGTAGAGGCAATGCCATGTCTTCTTTGAGAAGGCACTTGTGAGCTAGCCCCAGGAGAGATCCTCTGACGTGATAATGCCCAGGAATTTAAAGTTATTGACTTTCTCCACTCTGATCTTCTTGTGAGGATTGACTCATGGATTGCCTGGTTTCTTCCTCCTGTTGACAGTAATCAGCTATTTTATTTTTCCTGATGTTGAGTAAAAATTTGTTGATGCTGTGGCATCCTTTAACTGGATTTTCAATCTCCTACCTATATACCGATTCATCACCACCTTTGATTTCACCAATAACAACCTAATCCTTCCCTCTACCATAATTCCTTGTAAAGGTGTGATAAGTAAAATCTAACCATAATGACACAACATTCTTATATAAATAAAGGAGTTTAATACAGCAAACAGTATTTATTAAGTTTGATTTATATAAAATATCATCCAGATTTAGCTCAGTTATAACAGCACTTGAGATGTTGGGGATTAAATTCAATAAAATGTATTCAGCATTATTTTTGAAAATCAAAATATCCGTAGTCTGCAGATTTCTGATTGATAGCATCGCTCATTGTGGGCAGTGATAGCTGTTTAGATTCAAAGGTAACACCACTGGGCTGAGGTCACAGAAGCAGAAAGACCGCTGAGTAGTTGTATTTCTCTGGGGGAATAACTGAATCTCTGGCTAGCTTTATTGTGATGCATTTGTAGATACCTTGCCAAATGTCAAATCCGTGGGGGATATTGTGACATCATCTCCCACATATGCCCGTAGTATTAGAAACAAGGTTAGTGAACTTGTGGCATAGATCAGTACCAAGGTATATGATTTAGTGGCCGTTACAGAAACCTGGTTGCAAGGTGGAGATGACTGGGAATTAAATATCCAGGGATAACAGGTAATATGGAAAGATAAGTAGGAAGGCAGAGGAGGTGGGGTGGCGCTCTTAATTAAGGATGAGATCAGGGTGATTGTGAAAGATGATATAAGATCTATGGAGCAGAATGCTGAATCCATCTGGGTAGAGATTAAGAATAGTAAAGGGAAAAAAAAAACACTGGTGGGAATTGTCTATAGGCCACCTAATAAAAATATTGCAGTGGCAGAGTTGATTAACCAAAAAATAACTGAGGCTTGTAAGAACGGAACAGCAGTTGTCATGAGGGATTTTAACCTCCACATAGATTGGGTGAATCAGGTTGGTCAAGGAAGTCTTGAGGAGAACTTCATAGAATGCATCCATGATGGCTTTCTTAAGCAGCATGTTAGTGAACCTAGAAGGGAAAATGCTATCTTAGATCTAGTCCTGTGCAATGAGACAGGTAAGATTAATGATCTTGTAGTCAGGGATCCTCTTGGAAAGAGTGATCATAGTATGACTGAATTTTGCATTCAGATGGAGGATGAAATAGTTAGATCTAAAACTAGTGTATTATGCTTGAACAAGGGAGACTACAACAGGATGAGGGAGGAGTTGGCTAATGTGGATTGGGAGCACAGGCTATTTGGTAGGACAGTTGCGGAACAGTGCAATACTTTCAAAGAGATTTTTCACAGTGCTCAACAAAAGTATATTCCAGTCAAAAGTAAGGACAGTAAGTGTGAGGAGAGCCAGCCTTGGATAAATAAGGAAATAAAAGATAGTATCAAATTAAGAGCTCGTGTGTACAAAGTCGCAAAGAGTAGTGGGAGACTGAAAAAACTTTAAAAAACAACAAAGAACAACTAAACAAGAAATAAGGAAAGGGAAGATAGCGTATGAAAGTAAATTAGCACAAAATATAAAAACAGATAGCAAAAGATTTATAAGTATATAAAGCGGAAGAAGGTGGCTAAAGTCAACATAGGTCCCTTGGAAGACGAGTAGGGGAAATTGATATTGGGTGATAAGGAAGTGGCTGAGGCATTGAATGACTATTTTGTGTCGGTCTTCACAATGGAGGACATGCCTAATATACCAAAGAATGATGTTATGGACGAAATGAAAGGTGAGGACCTCGATAAAATCACTGTCACTAAAGACATAGTGATGAGCAAACTAGAGGGCCTGAAGGTAGATAGTCCCCTGGTCCTGATGGGATGCATCCCAAGGTGCTGAGGGAACTGGTGGAGGTTATAGTAGACGTGTTGGTAATCATTCACCAAAATTCTCTAGATACTGGGCAGGTCTTGGTGGATTGGAAAACAGCAAATGTCAGGCCACCTTTTAAAATAGGATGTAGGCAAAAGACGGGCAACTATAGGCCAGTTAGCTTAACATCTGTAGTCAGGAAAATGCTTGAAGCTATCATTAAGGAAGAAATAGCGAAACATTTAGAAAGGAGTGGTTCCATTAGACAGATACTGCATAGATTCAGAAAGGACAGGTCCTGTTTGACAAACTTACTGGAGTTCTTTGAGGACATAATGAGTGCAGTGGATAGGGGGGAACAGGCAGATGTCGTACACTTGGATTTCCAGAAGGCATTCTATAAGGTGCCGCACAAGAGACTTATAAATAAGATACAGATGCATGGAGTCGGAGGAAGTATATTGGCATGGATAGTGGATTGGTTAACTGATAGAAGGCAGAGAGTTGGTATAAATGGGTGTTTCTCCAGTTGGCAGTCAGTGGTGAGTGGGGTGCCGCAGGGGTCGGTGCTGGGCCCGCAGCTGTTTACCATTTACATTAATGAATTGGAAGAGGGGACTGAGTGTAGCATAGCAAAATTTGCTGATGACACTAAATTGAGTGGAAAAGCAAATTGTACAGAGGATGTGGAGAGTCTGCAGAGGGATATAGATAGGTTAAGTAAGTGGGCCAAGGTCTGGCAGATGGAATACAACGTTGATAAATGCGAGATCATCCACTTTGGAAGGAATAATAGAAGAGCAGATTATTATTTAAATGGTGAAAGATTGCAGCATGCTGTTGTGCAGAGAAACGTGGGAGTGATTGTGCATGAATCGCAAAAAATTGGCTTGCAGGTACAACAGGTTATTAAGAAGGCAACGGAATGTTGGCCTTCATTGCTAGAGGGATTGAATTCAAGAGCAGGGAGGTCACGCTGCAACTATACAGGGTACTGGTGAGGCTGCACCTGGAGTACTGTGTGCAGTTCTGGTCTCCAGGCTTGAGGGAGGATATAGTGGCTTTGGAGGCAGTGCAGAGGAGGTTCACTAGGTTGATTCCAGAGATGAAGGGGTTAACCTATGAGGAGAGATTGAGTCACCTGGGACTATACTCTCTGGAATTCAGAACAGTGAGAGGGGATCTTATAGAAACATACAAAATTTTGAAAGGGATAGATAAGATACAAGTAAGGAAGTTGTTTTCATTGGTAGGTGAGACTAGAACTAGGGGACATTGCCTCAAGATTCAGGGGAGAAGATTTAGGACAGAGATGAGGAGAAACTGTTTTTCCCAGAGAGTAGTGAATCTGTGGAATTCTCTGCCCAGGGAAGCAGTTGAGGCTTCTTCACTAAATATATTTAAGAAACAGTTAGATAGACTTTTACATAGTAGGGGAATTAAGGGTTATGGGGAAAAAGCAGGTAGATGGAGCTGAGTTTACGGATAGATCAGCCATGATCTTATTGAATGGTGGGCTGGATGGCCTACTCCTGCTCCTATTTCTTATGTTCTTATATGTGGAGGGAGTTCCTTGCTGTTGGAGTTCGTGTAAGCATCCTTTAACCTTGGAACTGTTATTTTATATCTAACTCACCACTACTCCAGAAATATCCAAGTGCTTCTAACATGTTGTGCAAATTGCATGTGCCATTTTATTTTGACAACCACAAACTGGGAAACTGGGTAGACCATGCAGCATCAATGTTAGCCAGGAGTATGTGGAGTAAGGTAACACTGATCCAATGCCAACCATGCCAAGCTGTGCCAGGAAAATCCAACTGACATAAACTTAGCATTTAATGGCAGGCAGGATCCCAACAATCTGCACTATACTGTATTTATTTATTGAGATACCGTGTAGAACAGGCCTTTCCAGCTCTTCGAGCCATGCTGCCCAGCAATCCCCTAATTTAATCCCCCGATTTTTGATTAATATTAGTATTGCTATTTTTAGCATTATTAATGAACTAGTAAAATTGACTAAAATGCATTGCTTTAAAATGTGCAATTTTGGAGTGACATTGGGAAAGTTGCTATTAATCAATCACAATTCATTTACCCCTCATAAAAAGCTAATCATGGGACAACTTACAATCACAGGACAATTTACAATGACTAATTAACCTACTGGCAGGTATGTCTTTGGACTGTGGGAGGAAACCGGAGCACTGGAGGAAATCCATGCGGTCACGGGGAGAACGTATAAATTCCTTACAGGCAGCAGTGGGAATAGAAACCACGTCACCTGTACTGTAAAGCGTTTTGTTAATCAATATGCAACTGTGCCACCCAAGTAGAATTAGGGAGAGTTAATTGAATAGAAGTGTGGTAGACAGAATAATGAAAATCTTCTCTCTTTTTCCATTTCCCATTCTGACTACCACTAATTCCTTCCCTTTTCCTCACCTGCCCATCACTTCCCTTGGGTGCCCCTCCTCTTTCCTTTTCTCCCACTGTGCACTGTCTTCTCCTATCAGATTCCATTTTCTTCAACCTTTGCCTCTCCCACCTATCACATCTCAGCTTCTCATTTCATCACCCTTCCCACCCACCCACCATCCCCCTCACCTGGTCTCACCTATCACATGCCAACTTGTGCTTCTTCCCCTCCCCTGTCTTCTTATTCCCCCTTTCCATTGCTGTCCTGATGAAGGGTCTCTGCCCAAAATATCGACTGTTTATTCCTCTCCATAGATGCTGCCTGATCTGCTGAGTTCCTCCAGCACTTTGTGTATGTTCCTCAAGATTTCCAGCAGCTGCAGAATCTCTTGTGTCTATAATTAAGATCTTCCTCTGATGTATGCAGTAGATGAAGTTTGCATTCTGCTTTCTATTATTATCTTCATCCATTGCTATTGTGAGGAGGGGGTGAATTTGCGCCAGAGTTTTCAATGTGATAAAGGCCAACCTGAAGAGGAGAACGAAGGAGAGGAGAGGGAAGAGACAACAATTCAGTGAGAGACTCCAACAAGAATAATAATTGGCCACAAACCCAAGTGTAGACTAGTTCGTTTGAGGTGTAGTGACTGAGATCTGGTACACTCTGCTGTGACAGAGCAGGGTGTGAAAATGGCTGTGGCTCTCAATCTAAACTTCTTATCTAGTCATGGGGGATTGGGAAAATCAGGTTGGTACTGGATTTCAAGAGTGGAGGTTTCTAGAGTTCCTACGAGATGTGTTTTTAGAGTAATTTGTGGTTGAGCTCACTAGGGGACCAGCTATTTTGGACTGGGTGTTGGGCAATGAACTGGAATTGATTAGAAAGCCTAAGGTAAAAGAACCCTTAGGGGAAAGTGATCATAATATGATCAAATTCACTCTGAAACTTGAGAAGAAGAAGCTAAAGTCAAGTGTATTAATATTACAGTGAAATAAAGGGAGGAGAAGATGGCGGCGTGACGCAGCACGCGCGGCCTCTCCGGCGATGAATATCTGTTATCTGTCAAGTAGGATGCCGTGCACAATTCTGATTTGATGGAGGCAGACGTGAGAGCACAGAGGAACATCTGGTGAAACTTCTGAAATGCCTGTTTCGCTCCTGCTGCTACTGTGTGATTCAAAATCTCTGGAGGAGAAGGCCTTGAGTCCTTGGCTCTGCCTGTTGCCTGGCGGCCGGGGCCGAGGTCGAAGCGCTCAGCAGAGATGGTGCTCGGTGCTCGGTGTCAGAGGGCTGGTCAGAGGCTCGAAGTTTTCGGACAGACTCAGAGTCGGACTGTGGTCGGTGCTTCCAGGATGCTGCATCAGCAAGTTTGCGGCGCTGGAAGCTCATGGCAGGGAGAATTTCTCCCTTCTACCGTCTGCGTGAGATGTTGGGGCTATCAGGACTTTGAGACTTTTTTTTACCGTGCCCATGGTCTGCTCTTATCAAATTACGGTATTGCTTTGCACTGATGTAACTATATGTTATAATTATGTGGTCTTTGTCAGTTTTAGTCTTGGTCTGTCTTGTGTTTCTGTGATATCTTACTGGAGGAACATTGTATCATTTTTAATGCATGCATTTCTAAATGACAATAAACGAGGACTGAGTGTCCTCATAATCTAATCTAATCTAATTATAGAGTCATGAGGGAGGAGTTGGCCAAAATTGATTAGAAAAGAACATTGGCAGGGATGTCAGCAGAGCTAAAATTTTGGGAAGCTATTTGGAAAGCACAGGATATATACATCCCAAAGAGGAAGAAGTATTGAAAAGGCAAGATGACACAACCGTGGCTCACAAAAGAAGTTAAAGCCAACATAAAAGCCAAAGAGAGGGCATATAATAGAGCAAGAATTGGTGGGAGGATTGGGACGCTTTTAAAAGCCCACAGAAGGCAACTGAAAAAGTCAGCATGAAGGAAAAGATGGAATACAAAAGTAAGTTAGTTAATAATATTAAAGAGGATACCGAAAGTTATTTCAGATACGTAAGGTGTAAAAGAGAGGTGAGAGTGGATATTGGACCACTGGAGAACACTGCTGGGGAGGTAGTAATAGTGGACAAGGAAATGGCAGACGAACTGAAAAAAGTATGTTGTGACAGTCTTCACTGTGGAAAACACCAGCAGTATGGTAGATGTTCCAGAGTGGTATTTGTTAGAAATGTGTGAATTTGCCATTACTAGGGAGAGGGTTCTTGGGAAACTGAAAGGCCTGAGGTAACATAAATCACCAGGAACAGATGGTGTACACCCCCAGGGTTCTGAAAGAAATGGCTGAAGAAGCATTAGTAATGACTTTCTAGAATCACCAGGTTCTGAAATGGTTCCAGAAGACTGGAAGATTGCAAGTATCACTTCACTCTTCAAGAATGCGGAGAGGCAGAAGAAAGGAAACTATGGGTCAGTTAGTCTGAGATCATTGGTTAGGAAGATTTTGTAATTGATTGTTAAGGATGCAGTTTCAGTGTACTTGGAGGCACATGCTAAAATAGGCTGTAGTCAGCATGGTTTTTGCAAGGAAAAATCTTGCCAGACAAATCTGTTGGAATTCTTTGAATAAATAACAAGCAGAACAGACAAAGGAGCCTTCTTCACTATGTACTACTCCCCTAATCTTGGTGTCATCATCAAGTTTGCTGATCCAGTTAACCACATTATCATCCAGATCATTTATGTAGATGACAAACAACAATGGACCCAGCACTGACACCTGCAGTGTGCCACAAGTCACAGCCCTCCAGTCAGAAAGGCAACCATCTACAACCACTCTCTGGTTTCTTCCGCAATACCGATGTCTAATCCAATTTACTACCTCATCTTGTATGCCGAGTGACTGAACCTCCTTGACCAACCTCCCATGCGAGTCCTTGTCAAAGGCCTTCTTTCAGCTCACTATATTCATTCCTCAGAATCTAATCTCTATTTTATATTTTTACCAACATGCACAATGATTTCTGGCTGTCCACCTTCCTCTTTGAGAATGTTCTGCAGCTGATCTGAGACCTCTTGAGGCAATGCCCAACCTTCGAGATGCCAACCAGAATGAGAAACCAACTATATTATAAATAGCAAACATGGATGAAGAGTAACAAATGAATCTCACTTGAACAAGAAATGTAACAGTCAAACCAGAAGATTTATCTGCAAATCAACAATGGCTCAGTTTGAGATGGTAGCGATGTTGCTATGAATAGTGGTGACTAACCCTGTGTGACTATAAAGAACTGTGAACCTAGGAGGAAACACCAGCCAATATTCTGCATCACTTCCTTCATATTGGTGAGATCCAGTGAGATTAGGGGACCACTTCATCGAACGCCTTTGCTCCTTCCACCACAAAAGCCACATTTTCTCAGTGGCCACCCATAGTGATTCTACTTCCCATCCACTACTGCCACAATGGGGCAACTCTGTTAGTGGATCAACACTTCGTATTCCTTCTGGGTAGTCTCCAACCTGATGGCATGAATGTCAATTTCTCTAACTTCCAGCAATTTCTAACCACTACCCCTTCTTTCTTACTCCATTCCCCATCCCGGTTCCCCTCTAATCCCTTCTCTTCACCTCACCTGCCCATCACCTCCCTCTGGTGCTCCTCCACCTTCCCTTTCTCCCATGGACCAGTCACCTCTCCTAACAGGTTCCTTCTTCTCCACCTTTTACCTGAAAAAATGAATCTCAAGGTTGTATTTGCTGACATACACGTTTTTTGATAATAACATTTACTTTGAGCTTTGAACTTTACCACTTCATCTATCACCCAAGTTCTTACTTCATCCCCTCTCCCACTGCCTCCCACCTTATCCCTCACTTGCATAATCTTGTGTTCATAATATTCTCCACAGCAAGAGGAAGCAGTGCAGCCCTAGTGAGCTCCTGTTGAGTGCCTGAAGAGAAGTCTGGCATAATTCCATTGGAGAAGAGTGAGGCATGCTGATAGATCATGGCTTTGTGCATGTGCAGCGTTAAGGAAACTTCTGACATATCTGTCAATGTTGGCATTCAATTCAATTGGCAGTGAAACAAATTCCAGTGTGATCTTATCAGTCTTGGTGTTAACAAGATCAGAAGAAGAAGATTATTTGTAATTGCAGACTTGAGCAGGTTACCTTGGCATCCATGGTAGATATGATCATACAGTATATAGGATTATTTTAGCTTGTACCTAAAAAAAGTTAAACATAATTTCTGGAGAAAATAACTTAATGGGAATTGTTTTACTGGTGAAGAAACACTTGCGTACAACAATGTTGCACAGCTATTTTGCACAATGAGATACGGCCAGAGTTGACCATGGATATTATTTTCTAGCTCTCTAGCTACACAAGCTTGGGCAGTATGATATGGAGATCAAGCTGTTGCCCATGTATCACCCCCACCCCACCCCATGCATCTGATGAACCCAATGGAATAGCAAAGACTGATACTGTACCAGCAATATCACAGGAGTTGCCAGACAACATTGAACTCAATGTAGGACTGCCTTAGGGACTCCAGCTCCGGATTTTTCCCTCAGGGTTTACTCCCAAAGCCTTCCCAATGAGTAGGTATAGATGCAAGGCAGTGGAGGTTTGAGTTCAGAGCAAAATGAACTGCCAACCATAGCTAATGAGTCCTGTCGGCTTGAAGCAACTGGTTTTAAGGCACCAGTAACCTACCTTGGCCCCTTCTCCTGTCAGTAGAAACGATTCTGTCAGACTTAGTAGCTAAGCCACATGTGAAGGCCGGGAAATGGACTCGGCTGTCAGAGGCTATTTGAGGCTAATGCCATTGGGAGCATTTAATAGGTAGTGGGAGCTTGTCCTCATTACCACCCCCAGCTATGACAAACTTCAGGAACAATCTGTACAATGACAAGAGTTTTAAAACATTAGGGTGTGCCAACAAATCTCTCAAAATGGCAAACCTGTATAGCTGGCAAGGCTTTGATTTTGCCTTTGCCTTCATGATAATGTACCAACAGGCAAATACTGACTGAAGAAGAAAGGTTAGAACCTTAGAGGTGTTCAGATGACTGACCTGTGAGGTTCTGAACAAGCGTAATTCACTTATGTAGAAATAATTTACACGTACATTTAGTCCAATTTGATTGCAACCAGATAATTGAAAAAAAAGAAACGAGAGATAAGGCAGTAATAGTGGAATGATTAGTGAAATGCTTTACAGTATTTAGCTGCAAGATTGCTGTAAGATTTAGCTGTAAGATTAGGGTTCAACTCGATGGGCCAAATGGTCTACTTCTGCTCCTTGGTCTTACTCTATGTAAGGAATTTGTATGTTTTCCCTATGACTGTGTGTATTTTTTCTGGGTGCTCCCAACTATGATCCTTGTTCAACCACGACTCAGTGATGCCCATAATGTCATACCTGCCAATCTCTGACTGCGCCACAAGATCATCTACCTTATTCCATATGCGCGTATAACGCCTTCGGTTCTGTATTCATTGCCCTTTTCACTTTTGCCCCCATGTTCAATTCTTATCACTTTTTAAACTTTTTGTCTTTTAAGTTATTAGTTAGATTTTCGTAATCTCTCCTGCACTCTGCTCCCCTTTTACTTTCTCCTCACTTTTCCAAACTATTGAACTCTTAGACCTAATATTTAGTTCCACACACACTTCAACCCATACTTCTGCTGTGATTTTGCCCTATCATCTGCATATCCTTCCTCACAGTCTCACTACACACTGCCTCTGCTTGTATACCAACTGCCCTGTCACCTTTCCTGATCGCCATCCCCTGCCAAATTAGTTTAGTACCTTCACAACAGCTTCTACAAACTTGCCTACAAGAATGTTGGTCTTCACCGAGCTCAGGTATAACCCTTCCTTTTTTATACAGGCTATCCTAACCCAGAAGAGATCTCAATGATCCAGAAATATGGAACCCTTCCCCCTGCACCAGTTCCTCACCCATACATTTATCCTATTCTTAACTGCATGGCACAGGCAGAAATCCAGAGAATACTATCCTTGAGGTCTTGCTTTTCAGTTGTATACCCAAGTCCCCTTAGTCTCTTTTCAGGACCTTATCTCTTTTCCTACCTGGATTATTGGTACCAATATGTACTACGACTTCTGGCTGTTCACTGGCTCATGACTGACCAAAGTGGATAGTTCACTTTCAAGTTGGTATTGACATTGCCAGTTTTATTCATTGGGAGCAGCAGCTCACAAACTATCCTCTTCACACCCTGTCATGCATTTGTGGAAGAGTCTGTGGCTCCTATGTTGGCCTCATCAGTCACGAAGGAGCCACAAAATTGGTATGTGTTTATCTATATAATACATGTACATCAATTGTTTTACATGAAATGCATTATGTTCACTTCTTGAAAACGGTAATTCACATTTTCATATTATTCAGGTTTAATGTCTCCAGATGTCTTCTGCATATTCTTGATGTCCTCAAAAGTGTTGTTGCCATTGTATTCTCTTCTTGGCTCAAGAGAGTTGTATCTTGACCCAGTTCGGTGGCAGTTTGAGCTATTTCTTCCCATTGCATTAATGTCTGAAATATATTCATTATCAAATAACTTTTCAATGTTCTTTTGCATTTCTCTCACAAAAATTAAGTGTTTTATGTGTGCTAATTCTGTCTCCTATTTTCACAAAGCATATCTTTTTATTGAGTATGACCACTGTCCTATTTCCAAATGTACAAAATGAATTCTATCGATTTGTTTTAAACATCTCTCTTCATGACTTGAATTGTAATTCTGTTTCTATTTCAACTGCTTCTCTTCCACTGACCACTCAAGATTTGGCTAAACTATGCTCAATTGTACTGTGAGACTTGCATGCATTAGTAACACAGCAAGAATGTAATGGAATAATAGAATATTGTTCTTCCATTTAGCACAAAGTTTGCTAATCAATAAACTTGAATACCCTTGCAACATTGATTCCTTTGATACTTCTCAGTCTTCCCTGCATTGCATTATTTGATGTTCGATGATATCATGAAATTAGCATGTGCTTAATGCTATTTTCTTTCAGAAGGCACTGATATAGAAATGAAGGAAACTGAGGGCAGTTATCTTAGACTCTTTTTTCTGGTAAGCCATGCCATGAAAAAGTAATATCACAACAGATGTCATCATGATCCATTTTGTGCAATGATCTATAAAGTTGCCATGCAGGTCAGGCAGTATCAATGGAAATGATAAAACAGTCAATGTTTCAGGCCAAGACCGTTCATCAGCATCTTGGCCCAAAGAGTCAACTGTTTATTCCTATCCATAGATATTGTCTGTGGCCAAGTGGTTAGGGCGTCGGTCTAGTGATCTGAAGGTCACTAGTTCGAGCCTCAGCTGAGGCAGCGTGTTATGTCCTTGAGCAAGGCACTTAACCACACATTGCTCTGTGACGATACCAGTGCCAAGCTGTATCGGCCCTAGTGCCCTTCCCTTGGACAACATTGGTGGCATGGAGAGGGGAGACCTGCAGCATGGGCAACTGCTTGTCTTCCATACAGCCTTGCCCTGGAAACCTTCCAAGGCCTAATCCATGGTCTCACAAGACTAACGGATGCCTATTAGATATTGCCTGACCTGCGCCTATGCTTGCTTAAGCCTGATCAGCCAAAGCCAGACCACTCTAACACTTCTATCTATACGTACATAAGTGAATTACCAAATTGTAGACAAGTTCTGCGTGTGTCACATGGATTAATATATAGCACAGAAACATGTCTTTTGGCCCAACTAGTCCATGCCACCCAGGATGAACACCTAAGCCAGCCCATTTGCTCAGGTTTGATCTGTAAACCTTCCCTGTCCATATACCTGTCTAAATGTCTTAAATGTTGTCACTGTATCTACCTCAATAACTTCCACTGACAGCTCATTCCATATGAACATAACATCCTCTGCATGGAGAAGTTACCCCATAGGTTCCATTTAAACTGTTACCGTCACACATTATACCTATACCTTCCAGTTTTGGATTCCCATTTCCTGGGAAAAAAATCTATTTATGCTCCTTATGATTTTATATATCGATATAAAATCACCCTCCCATAATCTGAGGCAAAATTATGCCGGCCTGTCCAATCCCTCACTATAACTCAGGCCCTTGAATCCTGACGTTTTCATTAATCTTCTTTGCGCTCTTTCTAGCTTAATGTCATTTTTCCTACAATTTTTTAACCTGTGTTGTAAATGCCTCTTTTATTTGTGGTAACCTTACTTTATAAGTCTTGAAGAAGGGCTTCAGGCCAAAACATCGACTGTTTATTCATTTCCATAGATGCTGCCTGACCTGTTGAGTTCAGAAATTTTGTGTGTGTTGCTGTGAATTTCCAACATCTGCAGAATTTCTCCAGTTTATGATATTATTTTATGTGCTGTGTGTGAATTATGTGTACTGTGCTGTGCACCTTGGTCTGGAGGAACGTTGTTTCGTTTGATGGTATACATGTGTATGGTTGAAATGACAATGAACTTCAACTTGAATTTAACAGGGTAACAAAACTGTACAACAGATATAGCCTGACCAATGTCTTGTACAACTGCAAAATAACATCCCAGATCCCTATTCTCAGTGTCCTGCCTGATGAAGGCTAGCATGCCAAATGCCTTTTGAAACGTATAAAATTCTAAAGGGATTGGACAGGCTAGATGCAGGAAAATTGTTCCCAATGTTGGAGAAGTCCAGAATGAGGGGTCACAGTTTGAGGATAAAGGGGAAGCCTTTTAGGACCGAGATGAGGAAAAACTTCTTCACACAGAGAGTGGTGAATCTGTGGAATTCTCTGCCACAGGAAACAGTTGAGGCCAGTTCATTGGCTATATTTAAGAGGGAGTTAGATATGGCCCTTGTGGCTAAAGGGATCAGGGGGTATGGAGAGAAGGCAGGTACAGGGTTCTGAGTTGGATGATCAGCCATGATCGTACTGAATGGCGGTGCAGGCTCAAAGGGCCGAATGGCCTACTCCTGCACCTATTTTCTACATTTCTATGTCTTTTTCATATCACTGACTACCTTTGACACTACTTTCTGATACAATGTACTTTTCCCAGAGTGTAGTGAATCAGTTGAATTTTCTGCCCAAGGGGCTAGTAGAGGCTATCTCTTTAAATGTATTTAAGACATAGTTAGATGGATTTTTCAGAGCAAGGGAATTAAGGGTTATGGGGAAAAGGAAGGTAGGTGGAGCTGAGTCCATGGCCAGATCAACCATGATTTTATTGAAATCACCCAATCTCAATTTCTTACGTTCTTATGTAATCCCAGGTGCTTCTGTTCCTCAACACTCAAAGTTCAAAGTACCTTTATTATAAAGCATGTATACAGAATGCATCACTGAGATGTAGGCAGCCTCGAAACAAAGGAACTCAATGGAACCCGTTCAAGAAAACATCAAACACCCAACACACAAAAAAAGAGCAACACACATCAAAATTGCTGGTGAATGCAGCAGGCCAGACAGCATCTCTAGGAGGAGGTACAGTCGACGTTTCAGGCCGAGACCCTTCATCAGGACTAACTGAAGGAAGAGTGAGTAAGAGATTTGAAAGTGGGAGGGGGAGGGGGAGATCCAAAATGAGAGGAGAAGACAGGAGGAGGAGGGATGGAGCCAAGAGCTGGACAGTTGATTGGCAAAGGGGATATGAGAGGATCATGGGGCAGGAGGCCCAGGGAGAAAGACAAGGTGGAGGAGGAACCAGAGGATGGGCAAGGGGTATAGTCAGAGGGACAGAGGGAGAAAAAGGAGAGTGAGAGAAAGAATGTGTGTATAAAAATAAATAACGGATGGGGTACAAGAGGGAGGTGGGGCATTAAAGAGCACATTGCGCAAACAGCAAAAAAGCAGGCGACCAACACATGGAACACCAAACATCAAACCAGGAATCCAGTAGTATTTGTTTTAGTTCAGAGCAATGCCACTCTGTTGACCGCAGGACCATTCTTCACCAAAGCGCCCCAGTCTGCATCAATTGCCCTGATCAAACTTCAAAAGCAGCAAAGAAGAGCAACCAGAATCCAAGGACACATGCAAAATGATTCTCATTCACTGTGACTTGTAATGCTGCTCTGGCTTGTAATATAACTTGCATAGAATGCAAAAAGCTGATATATCTTCTGGTAAATCCAGAAAAAATAGAAAAAACTTAGAATTTTTTTTAGAAAAATGGAGGGCTATGGATAAGCCTAGGTAGTTCCAAGGTAAGGTCATGTATGGTACAACTTTGTGGGCCAAAGGGCCTGTATTGTGCTGTCGGTTTTCCATGTTTCTATCCTTTGCGGATCTTGTAGAATGATGCATTTTTATAATTAGTACACCACCTTGTAAGTTTAGCACAGCCTCCTCCACTTTACCAACTATTTGCATCACCACCCCCATCCCTTCACCTTACAAGGCCGCTTAATACTTCAATAATCTTTGGGTTAAAAGAAGGTCCGCATTTATAGGAATATCCCCTTGTGCTGAGATTCTCCTGCACCTAGTGTCACTTCATGTATGTACAATTGGTCTGTGTATATAAGGCCGAAAGACATAGGAACAGAAATATAAGCACATCTTCCATATATATGGCCAAACGGAACAGTTACTTGTACATTGTGTTTCATAGAATTGTTTTAAAATTGTGTTTTTTTTAATGCTTATTGTGTTTTTGTTTTGCTGCATCAGATCTGGAGTAACAATCCTTTTGTTCTCCTTTACACTCCTGTACTGAAGAATGACAATAAACTATCTTGAAGATAGTTGGAACGAGGAAAGAAACAGGGAGAAACACACACAAAAAAGATCAGGGTATTAGGGTCAGACAATGTGTATACAAGTTTTACTTTTGCTGTTTGAAAAGCCTCAACCATTTTTCCACAGGGATTATTCTTAAACATCCTTCCCTTCAGTTCTGTTCCAAACAAGATTTATATTTGTACCTGTGATAACTGTATAGTTTCAGTCATTTCTTGACAATGCACTTCGACGTGTTCACCGCGTTGGGGGTAAGAGTAACTTTCAGTTACTGGTTTCATTTCAATGTTGCTAATTTTAAATGCACCCTCCAATTCTGCCCTGCCATCTCACCTACAGTGTGATGCTTTGGGGTTGAAGCCACAGCAAATGATGCCTATCATCGATTTGCAATATTATCATATATCCAGCGGTTGGGATATTATGAAATATAATCTCCAATCAGGTCCAATATAACCTACTGATAAATCCATTGTAATTTTTTAAAAAGAAATTAGACTACGAAGTCCTGTACTAACAATTGTTCATTAACATTAGCATAATGACAATCATAATAATGACACTTGAAAGTTGAAAGAGGTCAGCTAGAGGAGGTGACAAACTCTCAGAGTCTAAAGCTTGGAAATTTTTAATCCTTTATCTGAATGCTTGGAGTCTGGACATTGTTTGAAGCCAGCAGGAATGAAACGCCCATCTGCAGGACAGCAAGGAATCAGTACTACTGTCTCCTCATGTGATAGAGTGGATTGAAAAGACAGGGTGTTGAGACTGGAGGTAAGCGTCAGGCCGGTTCTGCTCACTGCTCGGAAACATTCGCTCCGCTCTCTGTTGCACTGGGGCTGAGGCTGTGGGCCGGCTCTGGCTGCTGAGGGCTTCATGTCCACGGACTCACTTTCACTCTGAATGCTGTTTGCTTGCTTTTATTGTTTACGCGTTTTTTTTCTCTTCCTCTGCACATTGGGTGTATGTTGGATTTTTAAAAAATGGTTTCTTTTGGGCTTCTTGTTTTGTGGCTGCCTGTAAGGAGACTAATATCAAGGTTGTATAATGTATACTGTACATGCTTCAACTTTGAACTTTGACTTTGAACTTTTACCTTTGCAGAGATCGCAAAGTTCAATCTTTTCCAGCCAAGATGGTGCCTTCTTCCGGATAGATCACGAAATCATCTTTTTCACTTCTTTTATGTCTTTTACGTTTGTTTCTTGAATGTGATCCTGGAACTGTTGAAGCCCGTGTTTTGCTGTTTGGAGATTGTTTGGGTGCTTCAGCGCTCTGCAGTCTCCCAAGGGATTTCGGGAGGCTGAAGCAGCTTGCGGGAACCTCATGGCGAGAAGGGTGCAGATGGTGCGCGTCGACGTTCAGCTTCACTTCGCCGACTAAAGCGCCCATTGTTCGCCGATTAAAGTGACCAGGGAGACTGAAGCATCGAAGTGGGTGCAGGGGGTGAGCACCGACTGCTTACCTTTTGATCTTTGATCAGTTGCTCTGTACTGGGGAGGGGAGAGCCCGTCGCTGCGGAGAGTTTTGCCCAGGTTTTTTTCTGCACTTTGACTGTTGACTTTGGACTACAGACTCTACCTTTAGTCATATAGTTCTTATATTCTGCGTTTCTTTGCTTGGTCTTCTTGTTTTTTTTTGTGTGGGGAGGGGGAGTTTGGGGTCGATGTACCTGATTCGTCTTGCTCGATTTTTGTGCCTGAGGAGGGACTTGGGGCCTGATCCATTTTTGTTGCTTTTTCGTGTGGGAGGAGGGATTTTGGGGCCGATGTACCTGGTTCGTTTTGTTAATTTTTTTGTGGGGGAGGAGGGGTTTTGCAGTCTATCTGCCTGATCCATTTTATTTGCTTTTTGAGTGGGAGGAGAGATTTAGGGGTCGATGTGCTTGTTCCATTTTTTGTGGGGAGGTATGATTTGGGATGATCATGCTGTTTTATTTTCTTTTCTTTCTTGCTTTCATGGCTACCCAGAGAATTGAAGAATTTAGGAGTTGTATAATTTGATAATAAATGAACCTTTGAAAGCAGTTGGGCTAGACCTAATCCTTGATCAGAGTAAATATTTACTATTAAGATAGATAGATCAGTGGGTTCACATAGTAAGTGATTCAGGGCTGAGCCATACTGATCCCAGCTTGAATAAACAGAGAAATGATCAATCTATACTCTTGCCATAGTGACAGGGAGAAGTAGACAAACTTAGGCTATGTCCACACTAGACCGGATAATTTTGAAAACGCTGGTTTCGCGTAAAAATGATAGGCATCCACACCAGGCATTTTTGAAAATACCTCTGTCCACATTAAAACGGGTATTTGGGCAAATCTCCTCCTACCGGGCATGCGCAGGACACATCTACAGAAAACAACCAAGGAGGAAGCAATATCCTATTTCCGTTTCCGCTGCGGCCTTGTGCTACCTCCGTTGATCAAAAACTGGTGTATCTACAACAACAGCGCAAGAAAGTTTTCAACAATGACTGTGAGGGATACAAAGAAAACCTCTGCTGGAAAAAGCAGGCCAAACTTCTTCGTTTGGACAGACGATGAAGTCGAGCTGCTTCTGCGAGTTACAAACAACTACAAAGTCAGCAGAGCGGTGGAGAACATGGACTGGGAGTCGTGCCAAACCAAATATAACAACATCCTCGACCGCTATAAAGAACATTACCTCGCGGCAGAGCAGTCGGAATCTCTGAGTAAGGACTACCCGCACAAATTGGACGATATATCCAAGACAATTACTGTAACCAAACTTAAGGCGATTCACCACAAATACTGGCAGGTGGTGGATGTGGATGAAAAAGTGGACACAGTAGAGTAGTTCTACTGTACTTTGAGTTATATGAGCAGATCTGGGGGACTCACCAGCCACCACGGCAATTCAAGGTGGCATTGAAACCTGTGATTTGGAGGATAGGGTTGACGCACATCACAGCAACCGATGTACAGCCCCTTCGCCCGCTTCGATGAGTACGCCCGACTCCGACAGTTTGGACCAAGCAGTGGGTGACGGCTGCGACATGTTTGATGTTGAATCTCACGTGAAAGACTTGGTGCGCGTTTGTCCAGTTTTAGACTGGAAAAACTTAAAAAGAAATTGCCAAACGACGGACAGCTGTTGGTTGTCGCGCAGGAGGACTTAAAATTAAAAAAAAACAAGTACTGGAGCGTATGGAAGCAACTGACAGGGAGTTCACAGACAATATGATCTGACTGATGACGAACATTGAAAAACTGACTAACTCTGTTGCAGAGGGATTTGCAATGATGAGGAATATGATGGCTTCCCCCCAGTACTTTTCACCGCCACAATACCAGCCTCACAGCCATTATAATAGCTACACGTACGGACACACAGACCCCCGGCTGGCCCCACCAACATCTTCCCCACTCCCACAGAGGGGTCAACCTGGAAACAGTTCCTACAGCCACAGTCTCTTCACTGATGAAAGGGATGACAGCTACAATGAATTGCAATAAGGCTTGTTACTGGGCAAAAGTGAAATTTGCTGTAACCTCATTTGTTTGCCTTTACTTTTGCCATGTTTTTCTGTATTATTTTGCTGTATTTAACATGTGCAATGAAATGAGTTACTGGGTAAAAGTGACTTTATTTTTACCTGAGTAAAAGTGAAACTTACAATTTTCCTTTTGTGACCTTAACATTTTCATGTTTATGCCAAACATAAGCTACTACTTAAAATGACATTTTGGAAGTAGTGACAATTGCATCTATTGAATGTTTGCACAAGCAATACAATAATAAAGCACCTTGTTAAATGTATAAAACATGTCTGCATCAGTGTTATCTTGTATTTCCATACAATGTTACATTAGGCTGTTACACATCTATTGTCAGAGAAGTACTTGCATAAATAGGTAAAGCACCTTTCATACAAGCAAGGACAGAAAACAGGGCAAAGAGAGTATACTTATTTATTCAGTAACTTATGAGTCAAAGTATTTGGTGAGTACATTTTCTAACTCTCCTGTCTTCAGTCTCGTTGCTGTCCATTCTGAAATTGTTAGGTTGTGTGGGGGGTTGAAATTCTCTGCCATACTGCAAAGCTGCAGTAACATTCTGCTCAGGAACAGTCTCATTGTTTGTCTCACAGAAATTGTGCAGCACAAATCATGCATAAATAACAAAGGGAAGGTCCTCCATATTTATGTCCATTGCTCTGTACAGAGCACCAAATCTTGCCTTCAAACGTCCAAAAGAGCATTCAATTACCATTCTTGACTCGCAGAAGGACATGCCAAGGTACTGTTCCCGTGGGGTCACACCACCGTTAGTGTACTCTTTCATAACATAAGGCATCAGGGGGTATGCAGGGTCTCCCAGCAAAAAAAAAAACAGAAATGGCACCCTCACCTTCCAGCACAACTCGTCTGTAAGAGGGGATCCTCTCGTTTTTCAAGTAGTCATTAATTTTTGAATTTGCAAATATACGAGCATCATGGACACTGCCTGACCATTTCACAACAACATTCATAAAGTAAAATTTGTAATCATATGTAGCCTGTATGTTCAAAGAAAATCTGCCCTTTCTGTTCAGGTAATCTGTGGAGTTTGTTGTAGGTTGTTTAACTTCGATGTGTGTGCAATCAACCGACCCCAAACACCGTGGCATGCCGTGAGCATGGTGAAAGTAGGTTACAAGGTACTTCACTTCAGACTCTGTGCGTGGGATCTTGATATATGCAGGGCCCAGATGTGCAGTTATAGCCTTGCATACTTCTCTAATTATCTTGGACACCACCTGCTTTGACAATCCAAACGCGTTAGCCGTTTTCCTGAGCCTTCCTTCGTGGCTTAGGTAGTACAAAGTGCAAGCGAACTTTTTAACCACATCCACCGGTGATCTCATTCGTGTTGCCTGGCCTTCGATGTGAGGACGTAATAGTTCGCTTAGACGAAGCGCGGAGCTGCTGGACATTCTAAAGTTATCACACCATTCTTCAATAGATGATAGACAATAGGCAATAGACAATAGGTGCAGGAGTAGGCCATTCGGCCCTTCAAGCCAGCACCGCCATTCACTGTGATCATGGCTGATCATCCACTAGTAGTATTCAGTTCCTGCCTTATCCCCATAACCTTTGATTCCACTATCTTTAAGAGCTCTATCCATCTCTTTTTTGAAAGCATCCAGAGACTTGGCCTCCACAGCCTTCTGGGGCAGAGCATTCCATATATCCACCACTCTCTGGGTGAAAAAGTTTTTCCTCAACTCCGTTCTAAATGGCCTACCCCTAATTCTTAAACTGTGGACTCTGGTTCTGGACTCACCCATCAGTGGGAACATGCTTCCTGCCTCCAGCGTGTCCAATTCCTTAATAATCTTATGTGTTCCAATAAGATCCCCTCTCAGCCTTCTAAATTCCAGAGTATACAAGCCAGTCGCTCCAATCTTTCAACATATGACAGTTTACCATCCTGGGAGTTAACCTTGTGAACCTACGCTGCACTCCCTCAATAGCAAGAATGTCCTTCCTCAAATTTGGAGACCAAAACTGCACACAGTACTCCAGGTGTGGTCTCACCAGGGCCCTGTACAGCTGCAGAAGGACTTCTTTGCTCTTATACTCAATTCCCTTTGTTATAAAGGCCAGCATGCCATTAGCTTTCTTCACTGCCTGTCGTACTTGTATGCTTGCTTTCAGTGACTAATGTACAATAACATCTAGATCTCGTTGTGCTCCCCCTTTTCCTAACTTGACTCCATTTAGATAATAATCTGCCTTCCCGTTCTTACCACCAAAGTGGATAACCTCACATTTATCCACATTAAACTGCATCTGCCATGCATCTGCCCACTCATCCAGACTGTCCAAGTCACCCTGCATTCTCATAACATCCTCCTCACATTTCACACTGCCACCCACTTCAGGAACCACAACTTCATTTGCAAAATTGTCCCGCCACGGACTGGTTCGGGCGGGTCGTCTCCAAAACCGCCGGTCTTTGTACGGTTGATAACGACGTTGACGTTGTGCAGATCTATTGCGCAGCAACTGTGAGCACAAACGACGCCTTTTTGTATGTAGATATGCTGCCTGTACATGGTAGGTAGCTATGTTTAACTCCAAACAAGCTATTGACGTAGACAATAAAGTAAACAACGCACGCATGAAGCTGTCTACCATTGTTGTTGTGGTGTTGGAGGTTGCCCTCAGGAAAACAATGAAATGCTGCATTGCTGCCACCTTCTGTTCCGGCACGTCATGACAGAGTTTTTAAAAATAGCTGGTTACCCCATACACACTACGCCGGCTATTAGGCGTTTTCAGATTTATTCTCTCTGGAGAGCGTTTCTGAAAAGCTCAGTTTTTGGGGGAGGAGAACGCCGTTTCAGTGGGGGGGGAGGGTCAAAACGAAGAGAAAAAGCTTCAGTTATGGATTTATCCGGTCTAGTGTGGACATAGCCTTAGCCGTGATGTCCTCAGTTCTCTTCCTCACCTCAATGACCAATCTTCATTCAATTGTGTGCCAAAGTCAGCAAGTTGTTGAAGTCTCCTACTACTCATGGGATTACAAGCAACCTGCATCATCAATTTCAAGAGGGTGAAAATTGGTGATATAAAAAAAATGTAGCTTTTGTCACAAAGCTTTCAAGACAGAGACCTTTCTCCCTGACTGTCTATCTAGAAGTACAACTTGTATTCTAATCCTGTTCCTTTTTGCACCTTATGGTGCATTGGGTGGAAATTTTGCCATTTCCATAGCAATTACCTGTTTTTTGCTCAACGCTCAATCCAGCACAGGTGGTATGTGTGCAAGAAACTGCCCAGGTTTGAACCCAGGTTCATTTGCCTCAAAATCTAGTGCTGATGCCATTACACCATGGGCCAGCTTCTCAGCAAGCACATTAATTAACATAAATGTTTAAATTATGTTAAAAAGGAGGGAAGAGAAGATGGCGACGCGACACAGCATGGCGGACGTTCTGAATTGATATCGATATGTGTAACTAAGGGCCATGCATCAATCCGGATTTGATGGAGACAGCCGTGAGAAGCACAGAGGAACACCTGGAGTAACTTCTGAAATGCCTGCTTCACTGCCGCTGCTACTGTGCGATTGAGAATCTTCGGAGACGAAGGCCCCAAATCTTTGGCTTTGCGTATCGCCTGTTGCCGGGGCCGGGGTCGAAGCGCTCGGCAGAGATGGCGCTCGGTGCATCGGTGTCGGAGAGCTGGTCGGAGGCTCGGAGTTTTTCGGACGGGTTCGGAGTTGGATTGTGGTTGGATGCTTCCGGGATACTGCATTGGCAAGTTTGTGATGTTGGAGGATTACCGTCTGCATGAGATGATAGGACTTTCAAGAGACTCTGAGATTTTTACTGTGCCATGGTCTGTTCTTATCAAATTACGGTATTGCTTTGCACAGTTGTAACTATATGTTATAATTATATGGTTTTGTCAGTTTTTAAATTGGTTTGTCATGTGTTTTCGTGATATCATTCTGGAAGAACATTTTTATCATTTCTTAATGCATGCATTACTAAATGACAGTAAAAGGGACTGCATGTCCTCATAATCATAATCGTAATCATAATAATTTAAGGCTTATGTGATCCAGGATAAGAATTATCCAACAAGTTGTTACATGCCTAATATACAGGCATCATCTGCATTCCTTCAGTAATTATATTAACATTGAGTAATAGGCATTTGAGCAATATTCACTAAATGATTTCTCAGTGCTTTTATTGGAAGTACCCATTATTTTTACTAGTGTAAGCAACATAATGTAACACACACTTAAAGAGGAGTTTTTGACTTCATCAAAACCTGAGTGGGTGAGTGTGTGCATTCGAGAACCTACTGAACATACACAAATCAAAAGTTTTGGATGAACCAGGAGAGTCATAGTGTGCCGAGGGATAACTCTGTGGCATTGCAAACCAGTGATCCAGAACCACACGGGCGTCCAGGTACGACCGACGGAAGGCTATCTTAACAGCAAATAAACAAATCCGATTGAGGTTGGACACAGAATCGGATGCATGTCAGCTCTGGAAGGGATTGCAGGCCATTACCTCTGACAAAGCAAAACCTAATGTGATGAATGGCTGTGATTCTCCACTCCCTGGTGAGCTCAATGCCTTTTATGCACGCTTTGAAAGGGGAGAATAAAACTACGGCCATGAGAATCCCTGTAGCGTCTGGTGACCCTGTGAGGCCAACATTTGAACATCTGTCAAGAGTTTGAACCTGGTAAGGCTCTGAAAACCTGTGCCAAACAACTGGTGGGAGTGTTCAAGAACATCTTTGATTTATCCCTGCTGCAATCGGAGGTTGCCATCTGCTTTAAAACAGCAACAATCATACCAGTCCTCAAAAAAGCAGGGTGAGCTGCCTCAGTGACTATCACTCAGTGGCACTCAAGTCTACTGTGATGAAATGCTTTGCGAGGTTGGTCATGGCTAGAATTAACTCCTGCCTAAGTGAAGATCTAGATCCTATGCAATTTGCCTATGTCAGGCTGCTGTTTATTGACTACAGCTCAGCGTTCAACATAATCATACCCATAGTTCTAATCAATAATCTCTAAAACCTGGGCCTCGGTACCTCTCTCTGCAACTGGATCCTTGATTTCCTCACTGGGAGACCACCGTCTGTACTGATCAGAAATAGTATTGGAATAATATTGGAAGCATTGGAAAGGGTACAGAGGAGGTTTACCAGGATGCTGCCTGGTTTAGAGAGTATGGATTATGATCAGAGATTAAGGGAGCTAGGGCTTTACTCTTTGTAAAGAAGGAGGATGAGAGGAGACATGATAGAGGTGTACAAGATAATAAGAGGAATAGATAGAGTGGATAGCCAGCGCCTCTTCCCCAGGACACTACTGCTCAATACAAGAGGACATGGCTTTAAGGTAAGGGGTGGTAAGTTCAAGGGGGATATTAGAGGAAGGTTTTTTACTCAGAGTGGTTGGTGCATGGAATGCACTGCCTGAGTCAGTGGTGGAGGCAGATACACTAGTGAAGTTTAAGAGACTACTAGACAGGTATATGGAGGAATTTAAGTGGGGGTTATATAGGAGGCAGGGTTTGAGGGTCAGCACAACATTGTGGGCCGAAGGGCCTGTACTGTGCTGTACTATTCTATGTTCTATGTTCTAATATCTCCTCACTGACAATCGACACTGGTGCACCTCAAGGATGAGCACTTAGCCCACTGTTCTACTCTCTACGCCCATGACTGCATGACTAGGCACAGCACAAATGTCATCTATAAATTTGCCGACGACTCAACTATCATTGACAGAGTTTCAGATGACGACAAGGAGGTATACAGGTGCCAGATTGATCAGCTGGTTGAGTAGTGTTGCATCAACAACCTTGCACTGACTGACTGTGAAGGGTAAATTGAGGGAACACACACCAGTCCTCATTGAGGGATCAGAAGTGGAAAGGGTGAGTTCTTGGGTGCCAAGTCTCTGAGGAACTATCCAAGTCCCGACATATTGAGGCAATTACAAAGAAGGCATGATGGCAGCTGTAGTTCATTTGGACTTTGAAGAGATTTGGTGTACATCCATCACAGAAAAACTCACAAATTTCTATAAATGTACCATGGAAGGTGTTCTAACTGGTTGCATCACTGTCTGGTATGGAGGGACCACTGCAAAGGATCAAAAAAAGGTGCAGAAAGTTGAAAAGTCAGCCAGCTCCATCATGGGCACTAGTCTCCCCAGCACCCAGGACACCTTCAAAAAGCAATGCTTCTGAAAGGTAGTATCCATCATTAAGGACCCCCATCACCCCGGACATGTTCTCTTCTCATTGTTACGATCAAGAGGACAGGAATGAAGACACACACACACTCAACATTCCAGAAACAGTTTCTTCCTCTCTTCAGATTTCTGAATGGACCATGAACCCATGAACCAACTCACCAGTTGCTGTTCCTCTCTTTTGTAATGTACTGCTACTGCAAAATAACAAATTTCACGACATACTGAACGCCGGTGATACTAAACCTGATTCTGATTCTGAGGAATTACAGAACTTTTCCAGCATGTGTCTTAATGGAATAGATCTAGAAAGTTAATAGAGAAATGGGAAAAGTCATTGTATGGTTACATCAATTAAAACCACAATTGTTTTACTCTAATGTTACCCCACCCAATCAATCAGCATCTATGCTGTAAAATGAATTTAACTTCTGATTTATTTTTGAACATAAGCAACAAGGTATAATGGGAGCTGATATTGTTCAACGCATTATTTGTGAACATAAAAACGTAGGCCATTTGACTTCTTTTCCAGCATTAGTGAGATCATAAAGTCTCAGAAACAAGCCATTCCAAAAACTCGTCCATACTGACCAATATACCTTCCTCAGTTAGTCCCATTTACCTGCACGTGTCCCACTTCTTCCTAAGCATTTCCTATCCAATAACTAGTCCAATTATCTTTTAAATGCTGTAATTTTTACCCACCTCTATCACTTCCTCTGGCAATTCATTCCACTTTACCCCAGTATCCCCCTCTGGTGCTTTAACACTTGCCCCTCTCACCTTAAATCTATGCCTTCTAGCTTTAGACTCCCCTGTCCTGTGAAGGAGACCATGCAGCCACAAGTCCATAAGACCTAGGAGCAGAATTAGGCCATTCAGCCCATCATATCCTTTCTACCATTTAATCATGTTCCTGCTCTTTTCTGTGCCCTTCATAATTTTCTAAATCTCTTTTCAGTCAATCTTCAGTTTCTTTTACTCCAGGGAACCTGTTCCAGCCCATCCAGTCTCTCCTTCAAATTCAAATTCTCCTTTTCGGGCAACACTTCCGTAAATTTCTTTGTCCCCCTCTCTAGCTTAACACTGCCTCCATCACCTTCTGGTATGGAGGGGGCGCTGTTATTGCAGGGGATTGGAGTAAGCTACAGAGACTTGCAAACTTTGTCAGCTCTATCATGGCCTCTGGCCTCCCAAGGGAGAGGAGGAGAAGATGGCAGTGTGACGCAGCGCACGCAGCCTCTCCGGTGATGATATCTGTTACCTGTCAAGTAGGATGCCGTGCACAATTCTGATTTGATGGAGGCAGACGTGAGAGCACGGAGGAACATCTGGTGAAACTTCTGAAGTGCCTGCTTCGCTGCCGCCGCTACTATGTGATCCGAAATCTCTGGAGGAAAAGGCCCCGAATCCTCGGCTTTGCTTGTTGCTCAGCAGCTGGGGCTGGGTCGAATTGCTCGACAGAGATGTTGCTCGGTGCTTGGAGTCCGAGAACTGGTCCGATGCTTGAAGTTTTCAAACGGACTCAGAGTCGGACTGTGGTCGGGTGCTTCCAGGATGCTGCATCGGCAAGTTTGCGGTGCTGGAAGCACATGGCAGGGAGAGTTTCTCCCTTCTACCGTCTGCATGAGATTTTGGGGCTATCAGGACTTTGAAACTTTTTTTTACCGTGCCCAGGGTCTGTTCTTTATCAAATTACGGTATTGCTTTGCACTGTTGTAACTATATGTTAAAATTATGTGTTTTTTGTCAGTTTTAGTCTTGGTCTATCTTGTGTTTCTGTGATATCATTCTGGAGGAACATTGTATCAATTTTTAATGCATGCATTCCTAAATGACAATAAACGAGGACTGAGTGTCCTCATAATCTAATTTAATCTAATCTAATCCATAATATCCAGGACATCTTCAAGGAGCAAAGCTTCAAAAAGGTGCGTGTCCATCACTGGGGATTCCCATCACCCGGGCCATGCCTTTTTTCAGTGCTACCAACGCGAAGGCATGCTCTCAACAATTCAGGAGCAATTTCTTCCTCCCTACTATCTGATTTCTGAATGGTCCTTGAACCCATGAACACTACCGCACTACTTTTTTGTATCTATTTTTGCAGTACTTATTTAAATTAACTATTTAATATAAATATACTTACTGTAATTCACATTTTTTATGACTATGTATTGTACCGCGGCTGTAAAGTCAACCAATTTCACGGCATTGGCCAGTTTTATTTAATCTGTTTCTGAGCCTTCCTATAGAATGATGACAACACCTACCCATGATGTGCTAAATGCGTTCTCTCAAATGCCTTGTACAGCTAAAATATGACATCTCACTTTCATAATCAATACACCGACTGATGAAAGCAATTTGATCCTCTTCCTAACAGAATCTATCCACATAGCTGAAAACCCTTAATTGGTCTCATTAAATTAGCTGAATTAATATCTCTTTTTTTCATGAGAAAGAGTTCCACACTTCTGACATCTGTATGAAGAAGTCTTTCCTAAGTTCCCCATTGAACGCTCTGATGTTGATCTCATGGTTCTCTCTGTTCTGAACTCAAATGACAACTGAATACAGGTAGGAAAATCAATTAGTTTTAGACATCTTGTTTTGGATAATGCAGAGAGGGACTTCTTGTAAACACAAGCAATATCCTCTCAGAATAGAGGATGTTTGTTTAGATCCACACATTTTCAAATGAAGATTAAAAATATTGCTGATCAAATGAAATGTAAATATTTCCCTTCCTTAATTAACTGCGGGCATTCCTAATTATCATACCTTTTGATTTGTATTGAATGTCAGCTTCTTTTTCAAATGAAGGCTCAAGGTTCTCACAGCCTAGTCATATTCAAAGAAAGAGATTACGGGGAAAATTAATTATGTAAATGTCATCCCTGGGATGCATTTATTTCATCCAAAATTAATGAGCAAGTTATATACATTTACATTTCACAATGGTTTGATTTCTGCTTTCATTTTTCTATTGTCCTGGTGTTCTGTTATTCCTCTTTGACATTTCAGTATTGCGTCTGAATCAAAATGTCAGAAGTCACGTCTGGTCCTTTGAGAACCCTTTGAATTCTATTTGATATATAAATGCACCTCAGAAGTTGGTCAAAGAGCAGGAGGTTTAAAGAACACAAAGCAGGAAGCAGCAAACTCAAAGAACTATACATGATTTCTGACATTCCTGACTTGATATACAGAATCTCAAATGTCATAGTCACTGAGAGCATTTTCACTTTTACAAGCAATGAATGACATGAAGAATTTAATACCGACTACTTTTATCATTCATCTTTTAATCCAAAGATTTTGTTAATGGTTATGCACTAAGAAAGCCAACCTGTTTCTTATTGTCATTCTGAAATCAGCACCTCAAAATTTAACAATTATATGATCCATTAAATGAAGAGCAAAAACTCATAACCTTTCTATACTGAACCCAATCAAGAACACCTCATCTCATAATGTGCATGTGTCTGTCTATGTGCATGCAATATAGAAAAAGATAATTCATTAATTTTGTTTTTCTTTTTTCTTTCTGCTTTGAAGACATTGAATATTGAATTGAAGGTAAAAATTAAACTGTATTAAGTATAAAAATTACCTTGTTATAAACTATTTGCATTTTATATTAAGCACATAAAATGTTCCCTTACTTTCTTGTTAGATATTTCCACTGTCCCTCTGGGAAAGTCTTAACTGACTAATCAAATGCCACTATTTTTTTTAAGAGGGAGGGAACATAAAAGATTGATGTCTACTACAGGATTAAGGTAGACGTACTTCACTATGGATCTAAATGCAAGGTAGCTTTTACAGGAGTAGAGTAATGGTCAAGCGTAATATGCCAGTCAGGACTGCACCATGCTTCCACAAAGAACATATCTTGTGTGTTCAGAGCGTTCTCTTGTCACATTTTATACAGTATATTCTCCTTCATCTATTGTGCTTAATACTAATTGAAAGCCCAAAATGTCACATACGGGAAATCTAAAATTAAAACAGAAAAGGCTGGAATACTCAGTAAGTCCGGCTGCAGTTGTGAGAGGAGAAAATGACCCCAGGGCTGACGACAAGTTTTTGACCTGATGTGATAGTTCTGTATTCATTCCCAACCTGACTTGCTGAGTATTTCTAGTATTTTAGACCATAAGTTATGAGCAGAATTAGGCCATTTGGCCCATTGACTTTGCTTCACCATTTCGTCATGACTGATCCATTTTACCTCTCAGCCCCAATCTCCTGTCTTCTCCCCGTATCCCTTCATGCCCTGACTAATCAAGAATCCATTAACCTCTGCCTTAAATATACATAAAGACTTGGCCTCCACAGCAGACTGTGGCAAAGAATTCCACAGATTCGCCACTCTCTGGCTAAAGAATCTCCTCCTCATCTTCATTTTAAAAGGACACCCCTCTGTTATGAGGCTGTGTCCTCTGGTCTTAGACTCTCCCACCATAGAAAACATCCTCTCCACATCCAATCTATCAAGGCCTTTCAACATTCAACAAGTTTCAGTGTGATCCCTCCTTATTCTTCCAAATCCCAGTGAGTACAGGCCAGAACCATCAAACGCTCCTCATATGATAAGTCTTTCATTCCCAGAATAATTTTTGTGAACCTTCTTTGCACCCTCTCCAGTTTCAGCACATCCTTTCTAAGATAAGGGGCCCAAACTTGCTCACAATACTCCAAGTAAAGACTCACCAGTGCTTTATAAAGTCTCAACATTACACCCTTGCTTTTCTGGCCTAGTCCTCTTGAAATGACTGCTAACATTGCATTTGCCTTCCTCAGCACAGACTCAACCTGCAAATTAGCCTTTAGGGAATCCTGCACAAGGACTCCCAAGTCCCTTTACACCTTAGTATTTTGTATTTTCTCTCCATTTAGAAAATAATTAACTCATTCATTTCTTCTACCAAAGTCCATGACTTCCTGACACTGCCATCTACCATTACTTTGCTCATTCTTCTAATTTGTCTAAGTTCTTCTTTCACCTTTCTGCTTCCTCAAAACTACCTGTCCCTTCACCTTTCTTCATATTGGCACCAAATTTTGCAACAAAGCCATCAATTACATCATCTAAATCATTGACATATAACGTAAAAGAATTGGTCCCAGCTGAGAGCTCTGTGGAAAATCTTACATCTCTGTCTAACGTCTCAATGTTGTTAAGTGCAAGGTTATCCACTTTGGAAGGAAAAATGGATGATCAGATTATTAATTAAATGTTAAAATATTGCAGCATGCTGCTGTGCAGAAGGACTTGGGGGTGCTTGTGCATGAATCACGGAGGACTGGTTTGTAGGTGCAGCAGGCTATCAAGAAGGTAAATGGAATGTTGGCTTTCATTGCTAGAGGGATTGAATTTAAGAACAGGGAGGTTATGCTGCAACTGTACAGAGTACTGTTGAGGCTGCACCTGGAGTACTGGGTGCAGTTCTGGCCTCCTTATTTGAGGAAGGATATGCTGGCTTTGGAGGTGGTGCAGAGGAAGTTCATCAGGTTAATTCCAGAGACGAGGGGTTAGACAATGAGGAGAGATTGAGTCACCTGGGGCTATACTTGCTTGTATTCAGAAGAATGAGAGGAGATCTTATAGAAACATAAAATTATGAAAGGGATAAATAAGATAGAGGCAGGAAAGTTGTTTCCACTAGTAGTTGAGATTAGAACTAGGGGACTTAGCCTCAAGATTCGGAAAAGAGATAAGGAAGAACTGGTTTTCCTAGAGAGCAGTGAATCTGTGGAATTCTCTGCCCAATGAAGCAGTGGAGACTACCTCAGTAAATATATTTAAGACAAGGTTGGATAGATTTTTGCACAGTAGGGGAGTTAAGGGTTATGGGGAAAAGGCAGGTAAGCGGAGATGAGTCCATGGTCAGATCAGCCATGATCTTATCAAATGGTGGAGCAGGCTTGATAGGCCAGATAGCCTATTCCTTCTCCTATTTCTTATGATATTTCCATGAGAAAGTCATGCCGACTATGGCCTATTTTATCATATGCTTCCAAATACTCTGAGACCTCATCCTTAATAATCAAGCCCATTATCTTCCCAGCCACTGAGGTCAGACTAACAAGCCTATAGTTTCCTTTCTTCTGCCCTTCTGCCTCTCTCCCTTTTTGATGAGTGGAGTGACATTTGCTATTTTCCAGTCTTCCGGAACCATTCCAGAATCTAGTATTTCTTGAAAGATCATTACCAATGCTTCCACAGTATCCCATCTACCTCTTTCAGATCCAATCTGATCCAAGTGATTTATCTACCTTCAGTCCTTTCAGTTTCCCAAGAACTTTTTCTCTGTTTATGGTAACTTCACACACTTCATGCACCCTGACAGCTGGAACTTCCACCATAGTGATAGTATTTTCCACAGTGAAAACAGATGCAAAAATACCTATTCAGTTCATCCGCCATTTCGTCGTACCCCCATTACTACCTTTGCAGCGGTCCGATATTCACTCTCACCTCTCTTTTACACTTTATTTACCTGAGGAAACTTTTGGTATCCTCTTTAATATTACTAGCTGGCTTACTTTTGTATCCTATCTTTCCCTTCTCAAGTGCTTTTTTATTTCCTATTTTCCTTTTACAGCTGCTGGAAGTTTGACACTAAGAAGAGAGGTGTAAATATCCAATTGGCCAGGTAGCATCTGCAGAGAGTTTATATTTGTAGTCAGAGACATAATATCCAACAGCTCAGACTTTTGCACAGTGCTGAGGGTTTGAATTCTCCTGTGTGGAGGAGACCACATTGTGAGCACTGCAAGCAGGACAGTAAAGCGGATCCTGACAGGATATTCCCTAGGACCTTGAGGGAAGTTAATGTAGAAATAGCAGGGCCTCTGACAGAAATATCTCAAATGTCATTAGAAATGGGGATGGTTCCAGAGGATTGGCATATTGCTCATGTTGTTCCATTGTTTGAAAAGGGTTCTAAGAGTAAACATAGCAATTATCGGCCTGTGAGTTTGACGTCAGTGGTGGATAAATTGATGGCAAGCACTTAAAGGTTGCATGGATGAACTACAACAATTGTTCATCCCAGTTTGGCAAAAGAATAAATCAAGGAAGGTAGTGCACCCGTGGCTGACAAGAGAAATTAGGGATAGTATCAATTCCAAAGAAGAAGCATACAAATTAGCCAGAGAAAGTGGCTCACCTGAGGACTGGGAGAAATTCAGAGTTCAGCAGAGGAGGACAAAGGGCTTAATTAGGAAGGGGAAAAAAGATTATGAGAGAAAACTGGCAGGGAACATAAAAACGGATTGTAAAAGCTTTTATAGATATGTAAAAAGGAAAAGACTGGTAAAGACAAACGTAGGTCCCCTGCAGACAGAAACAGGTGAATTGATTATGGGGAGCAAGGACATGGCAGACCAATTGAATAATTACTTTGGTTCTGTCTTCACTAAGGAGGACATAAATAATCTTCCAGAAATAATAAGGGACAGAGGGTCCAGTGAGATGGAGGAACTGAGCGAAATACATGTTAGTAGGGAAGTGGTGTTAGGTAAATTGAAGGGATTGAAGGCAGATAAATCCCCAGGGCCAGATGGTCTGCATCCCAGAGTGCTTAAGGAAGTAGCCCAAGAAATAGTGGATGCATTAGTGATAATTTTTCAAAACTCGTTAGATTCTGGACTAGTTCCTGAGGATTGGAGGGTGGCTAATGTAACTCCACTTTTTAAAAAAGGAGTGAGAGAGAAACCGGGGAATTATAGACCGGTTAGCCTAACGTCGGTGGTGGGGAAACTGCTGGAGTCAGTTATCAAAGATGTGATAACAGCACATTTGGAAAGCGGTGAAATGATCGGACAAAGTCAGCATGGATTTGTGAAAGGAAAATCATGTCTGACGAATCTCATAGAATTTTTTGAGGATGTAACTAGTAGAGTGGATAGGGGAGAACTAGTGGGTGTGGTATATTTGGATTTTCAGAAGGCTTTTGACAAGGTCCCACACAGGAGATTAGTGTGCAAACTTAAAGCACACGGTATTGGGGGTAAGGTATTGGTGTGGGTGGAGAGTTGGTTAGCAGACAGGAAGCAAAGAGTGGGAATAAACGGGACCTTTTCAGAATGGCAGGCGGTGACTAGTGGGGTACCGCAAGGCTCAGTGCTGGGACCCTAGTTGTTTACAATATATATTAATGACTTGGATGAGGGAATTAAATGCAGCATCTCCAAGTTTGCGGATGACACGAAGCTGGGTGGTAGTGTTAGCTGTGAGGAGGATGCTAAGAGGATGCAGGGTGACTTGGATAGGTTGGGTGAGTGGGCAAATTCATGGCAGATGCAACTTAATGTGGATAAATGTGAAGTTATCCACTTTGGTGGCAAAAATAGGAAAACAGATTATTATCTGAATGGTGGCCGATTAGGAAAAGGGGAGGTGCAACGAGACCTGGGTGTCATTATACACCAGTCATTGAAAGTGGGCATGCAGGTACAGCAGGCGGTGAAAAAGGCGAATGGTATGCTGGCATTTATAGCAAGAGGATTCGAGTACAGGAGCAGGGAGGTACTACTGCAGTTGTACAAGGCCTTGGTGAGACCACACGTGGAGTATTGTGTGCAGTTTTGGTCCCCTAATCTGAGGAAAGACATCCTTGCCATAGAGGGAGTACAAAGAAGGTTCACCAGATTGATTCCTGGGATGGCAGGACTTTCATATGAAGAAAGACTGGATGAACTAGGCTTGTACTCGTTGGAATTTAGAAGATTGAGGGGGGATCTGATTGAAACGTATAAGATCCTAAAGGGATTGGACAGGCCAGATGCAGGAAGATTGTTCCCGATGTTGGGGAAGTCCAGAACGAGGGGCCACAGTTTGAGGATAGAGGGGAAGCCTTTTAGGACCGAGATTAGGAAAAACTTCTTCACACAGAGAGTGGTGAATCTGTGGAATTCTCTGCCACAGGAAACAGTGGAGGCCAGTTCATTGGCTATATTTAAGAGGGAGTTAGATATGGCCCTTGTGGCTACGGGGGTCAGGGGGTATGGAGGAAAGGCTGGAGCAGGGTTCTGAGTTGGATGATCAGCCATGATCATAATAAATGGCGGTGCAGGCTCGAAGGGCCAAATGGCCTACTCCTGCACCTATTTTCTATGTTTATTCTTAGAGATAGTATATATAATTATCTGGATAGACAGGGTCTGATTAGGAACAGTCAACATGGATTTGTGCGTGGAAGGTCATGTTTGACAAATCTTATTGAATTTTTTGAAGAGGTTACTACGAAAGTTGGAAAAAGCAGTGGATGTTGTCTATATGGACTTCAGTAAAGCCTTTGACAAGGATCCACATGGAAGGTTAGTTAGGAAGGTTCAATCGATAGGTATTAATATTGAAGTAGTAAAATGGATTCAGCGGTGGCTGGATGGGAGACACCAGAGAGTAGTGGTGGATAACTGTGTGTCAGATTGGAGGCCGGTGACTAGTGGTGTGCCTCAGGGATCTGTACTGGGTCCAATGTTATTTGTCATATACCATAAGACCATAAGACAAAGGAGCAGAAGTTGGCCATTTGGCCCATCGAGTCTGCTCCGCCATTTTATCATGAGCTGATCCATTCTCCCATTTAGTCCCACTCCCCAGCCTTCTCACCATAACCTTTGATGCCCTGGCTACTCAGATACCTATCAATCTCTGCCTTAAATACAGCCAATGACTTGGCCTCCACTGCTGCCCGTGGCAACAAATTCCATAGATTCACCACCCTCTGACTAAAAAAATTCCTTCGCATCTCTGTTCTGAATGGGTGCCCTTCAATCCTTAAGTCATGCCCTCTCGTACTAGACTCCCCCATCATGGGAAACAACTTTGCCACATCCACTCTGTCCATGCCTTTTAACATTCAAAATGTTTCTATGAGGTCTCCCCTCATTCTTCTAAACTCCAAGGAATACAGTCCAAGAGTGGACAAACGTTCCTCATATGTTAACCCTCTCATTCCTGGAATCATTTTAGTGAATCTTCTCTGTACCCTCTCCAACGTCAGCACATCCTTTCTTAAGTAAGGAGACCAAAACTGCCCACAGTACTCCAAGTGAGGTCTCACCAGCGCCTTATAGAGCCTCAACATCACTAACATATACATTAATGATCTGGATGAAGGGGTGGTAAATTGGATGAGTAAATATGCAGATGATACTAAGATAGGTGGAGTTGTGGATAATGAAGTAGGTTTTCAAAGCTTGCTGAGAGAATTAGGCCAGTTAGAAGAGTGGGCTGAAAGATGGCAGATGGAGTTTGATGCTGATAAATGTGAGGTGCTACATTTTGGTAGGACTAATCAAAATAGAACGTACATGGTAAATGGTAGGGCATTAAAGAATGCTTTAGAACAGAGGGATCTAGGAATAATGGTCCATAGTTCCCTGAACGTGGAATCTCATATGGATAGGTTGGTGAAGAAAGCTTTTGGTATGCTGACCTTTATAAATCAGAGCATTGAGTATAGGAGTTGGGATGTAATGTTGAAATTGTACAAGGCATTGGTGAGGCCAAATTTGGAGTATTGTGTACAGTTTTGGTCACCGAATCATAGGAAAGATGTCAACAAAATAGAGAGAGTACAGAGAAGATTTACTAGAATGTTACGTGGGTTTCATCACCTAAGTTACAGAGAAAGGTTGAACAAGTTGGGTCTTTATTCTTTGGAACGTAGAAGGTTGAGGGGGGACTTGATAGAGGTGTTTCAAATTATGAGGGGGATAGATAGAGTTGACGTGGATAGGCTTTTTCCATTGAGAGCGGGGGAGATTCAAACAAGAGGACATGAGTTGAGAGTTAAAGGGCAAAAGTTTAAGGGTAACATGAGGGGGAACTTCTTTACTCAGAGAGTGGTAGCTGTGTGGAATGAGCTTCCAGAAGAAGTGGTTGAGGCAGGTTCGATGTTGTCGTTTAAAGTTAAATTGGACAGCTATATGGACAGGAAAGGAATGGAGGGTTATGGGCTGAGTGCAGGTCGGTGGAACTAGGTGAGAGTAAGAGTTTGGCATGGACTAAAGGGCCAAGGTGGCCTGTTTCCATGCCGTAATTGTTATATGGTTATATGTTATAAATAGGAAGGGATTCGGGTAAAATGCTGCTTCACCTATAATGAGCACATGGGGCATCTGAGTGATGCCGAGGGAAGAAGGAAAAGGGGAGGCGTTGCATCTCCCCCATGCCATGGAATTTCCAAATTTTCCTCATTCTGATGAAAGACAATGATATTGAAATGTTAGCTCTGCCTCTTTCTTTGCTGGTGCTGCCTGGCCTCCTGAGAGCTTCCAACACTTTATATGAAGTATATGAAGATTGATATGCTCATGCAATGGAGAAAAAAGAAAGATACACTTTTTACACATCTTTCATCAGACTCTTGAGATCACGTGCTCATTTTCTTCTAATAGAACCATTTAAAAAATAAATTTTATTTGAATGGAGACATTCATGACCTCAACACGTCCCCAAACACTTGGCAGCCAGTAAAATCCTTCTCAGTGGTAATCACTGTTAAAGTGTCAGTACAGCCTGCTCTGTTTTAAACTGAGCCATGGGATTTTTATCATATCGACCTGAATGGGCAGGCAAGCATCAGTTTAATGTCTGAGACAAAGGAGGAATTCAACACGACCTCACTGACAAGCTTTCCAATTAAATAATTTCTTGGATCACTACTTCACCACAAACTACATAACTTCCCCTGAGCATGGATTTTCAAAGTGCGAGTTGGCCATGCGGCGCTGCAGTTCATCATAAAGCTTGAGAAAAATAAAGAAACAGGGAACTGACTTTGAAGGGGGATCCTCATGGGTAGATTTGACATTGGTGCATTTACTCTATTTAAAAAGTTGCAACAGCTGTGACAAACACGAGGAAATCTGCAGATGCTGGAATTTCAAGCAACACACATAAAAGTTGCTGGTGAACGCAGCAGGCCAGGCAGCATCTATTGGAAGGGGAACAGTCGATGTTTCGGGGGTCTCAGTTCGAAACCGTCGACTGTACCTCTTCCAATAGATGCTGCCTGGCCTGCTGCATTCACCAGCAACTTTTATGTGTGTTCAGCTGTGACAAGTTACCTTGCTTCTAGTTACTGTATGCACTAGTATTATTAATAAACTGCATCATGTTTGCATCACGTGATTGTTAAGTTGAAGTTTTTTTAAAGAAACAGATATTAAATGACTAGTTTATCTCTTCATCCTCTTGAGCAGTTCCCTTAGGATTAAGAATGACCTGTTTCCACTCAGGTTTTGTGGGTTCAAACCAATAAAGACCTCCAGACTCTTTCTGATATTCATATACAGTACTGTGCAAATGTCTTAGCCACTTATATATCTTAGCTAGGATGCCTGAGACTTTTGCACAATACTGTAAGTTGTCATGTGGAGCAGAGAGCAAGTTTGTCAATCTGGCGGGAGCAATGGATGTTGGGACTGGCAAGGGTGGAGTACCGCAGGAGAGGTGTGGGACAGGTGGCAGGGAGGGAGTCCCAGGGTGGTGGTTTAATTATCATTCAACCATACATGAATATCCATGAATACAGCCAAATGAAACAGTTTTCCTCTGGGGCCAGGGTGCAAAACACAGTACCAACAGTCACACACAGCACAAATAGCACATATAAGACAGCAAGCAAACATGCAGTCACACAAGACATATATAGCCCATGTCCCTGAGTGACATGTCCTGTAAATTAATGGTGCATGGGTGTTATCGGTAAGAACAAGCAATTCTTGCAGAGGGACTACACATGCACACATGCAATCCAGCTTTTCATTCCACCAAACGAACACCGGAGGAAGCACCAGCGGGAAGGGGCAGCCCCCAACCAGGCATGGACACCTTGCTACTCCGCCTCCAGCGTCTCCTCTCCTGGACTACTGCAGCAGGCAAGCCCGCGGCTTGAGGCATAATCCTCACTACAACCGAAACCACACAACTCTCCCATTATCTGCCTCACCAAAAACAAGGGAAAAGGACTTGCAGCATTTTACATTATCAATGTCCAACCAGGTCAGACGAATGCAAGAGGAACATCCAAGACAATCACTCGCTCTTAGACTGCACACCGCCTTGGCGTCCTGACAGCAATGACTTCCTGTAGCAGGCAGTAACGTGGTTGGTGCACACCAAGCTCAGCTCCTCCACCAATGAGCAGCTCACTGATGGGGTAGAGCTGCAGTATCTGAAGTTCTTAATGTGCAGCATTGTCCTGCGATCACAAAAAAAAGGCTTTACAAAAAGACAAAAACACCCGGAGAGAAGATGCCAGTTCCAACTCAGCAGTGACACTCTTGCTTCTTTCAGACTAAGGTCCACTCCAGTGACTTCAAAGATTCATTTTATTGTCAAAGTATGTATGTATATTACAACTCTGATAGTTGTCTTCATCGGATAGCCATTAAATAGAGAAAGACCATTGGTGTTGATGAAAGAAAGACATCAGATCCCCCTAACCAGCACGTAAAAGAAAAGAAACAAAACTCACAGACCCCAAAATCCACCCCCCTTGCCCACAGCAAAAATAAACAGCCACAATGATGATCAATGGTACCCTGCACATAACAATCCCCGACCCCGCCACTTGCAGAATGGAACAGTGACAGAAGCACCAAGCACCCAACCCCCTATCTTACACTCAAAAAATTAGCAGATCACACAACCCAGAAAGAAAATACGGAAAAACTAAGAGAAACCAATATAAAGTACAGTCCAATAATCACATACATCTCAGAATATGAGAAACATCTTTTTGTCTGCATACCAGGAGAGTAGCCGCATGAGCTCAGTCCTTCTATAAAGAGTGACTGCCGACTCGGGTCCTAACGCCGATCCAGGGCCGAACACCGAGCGCCTCTGACACCTCAACACCTGAGGTTCCACTTGAATACAGTCCAAAAGAGCATTGACTTGGAGGAAGTCCATGGGTGTTGATAAAAGAGAAGACATCAACTCCCTCCTTTCAGCTGAGATAATAACTGAGACCAATGCCAAGCCTCTCAAAGTGAAAGAGTCGAGGAATTCTTCAAGTGGCAATACATCAAGAACAAATTAACTGGTTATTTAATTAACTCTGATTCATCAAAATTGGCTATTGTGTCTTCCAAATCGACTTTACTTCAAAATTGATCATTTTTAGCCAGCTTACGTTGAGGAAAAGTGGTAAATAATTGTTAAGAATGCTTTGCTTTCTAGTGACAACCATCTTCAGTTGTGACTCATTACTGGAACTTAAGTTAACCAGTGACTGAAATACTTACAGTATTTGATAATAAAACGTCATCCATAACTGCACTAGGCCCTAGTAAATACTCCTGGAAATCAAATAGCAGTGAACATACTTAGGAATACCTTGTTCTATTCTGACCTTTGTGTCTGGCTAATTAAAGATTACATATTAAATATTACAGATTAAAGGTGGTAGATGATCTTTATTTGCCAGATTTATATTGAAACATACAGTGAAATGCATAACTTGCATTTAAGAATGGTTTCCTTAGGCCTGGGAATTACCAGGAGCTGTTCTTTTCTGGCAAATGCTATTATTCATGAAGTGATAACTCCATTTATCTTGGGTCTTCTCCGCATTTTTAGTGAATAATACCAGTGGAACGCAAAGTAGCTCTGGGAAGTTTCACATGCTTAGGTTATCTTAGATGAATCACTTTCAGGCTGTAATTGGACAGTGAAATAAAGCGAGTTGCTTTACTCCTTTATTGAACTCAGAGTGACTGGCTTGCCCCCTTGTCTCCAAATACTTACTCATTTACTGCCCATTACGCCACTGGTGTTTAGAACAGCAATGAAGATTCTCCATCTCTGCCAGTGACCAGGGCTTCCTTCGTCATGCCAGTAGCTTCCTCTCAGTTTTCACTGCTGTCAGTCATGCAAGTCCTGGTGGAGACTCAGGAATACAGTCACACTCAGATGTAGAAGGATTCTTCATTGCTGGTTCCATAACAGTTTCGTTTTACCAGTCAGGGTTGTTAGTCCTGAGCTGATCCCCCAAACCTGGAGGACCAGTGGACCACTATTCGTCTGGCCTCTCCTATTAGTATGACTTATTTGGCACGGGTGTCCCTACCAAGCGCCAAAACATGAAGCCTTGCCAACATAACTCTCTGGGTCATTGGGGCATGCAGGCCTCCAAAGTCAGCAACAAGGTTGTGGTCCTCTTGGAGATTGTCATTAAATGAACAGAATCAAGCAACGGGTGACTTCTGGAACAGACAAATGAAGAGCCACGATGTGAAGGTGTAAACGACCTTGTAATCAAAATCAGTCGTGTTATCATACTGCAGTGTATCACCGACCAAATTTCCACTCCAATCCAATTCTACAGTCTAAATTACTTTAAATTATTATGTGTAGTTTAAGTTTGATGTTTTATTTACAAATGAGAAATATGTATGTATTTCCACTGACGTGAAAATAGATACTTAAATCAAACAAAAGATGTCTCCTCCATTTATCCTTTACAGACAAGCGATCATACCGTTATCTCATAGCAAACTTCTCAGCCTGGTTCTGACTTCTTGCTTCTTAGCAAGACTTCTACAAATAATAAATGTAAACCCTATAGAATTAATTTCCCTTATGTGTTCATATTAAAATCCTACCTGCACTATTTTAATACACTTATTAACCTGTTTATTTTAAATGGGCTCAAACCTATATTAAAATAGGGCAGGCACAAATTTAAAGGCAATTCTTGTAACCATTGTGCTAAACATAGTACATATAGGAAATTATACAGCCAGAAGGAGCCACAAGTAATGCATCTTGATGTGGTGCAGTTTGGATGCAGGAGCTGTTGCCTGACCAGTGTATGGTGGAGAGTTTCATTCTGAATGGAAGTGAAGGCCTGTAGTTTTCACCTGAATAAATACAGCATTTTTTTTTTTTTTTGCTACACTCCTAAAATAGAATGGACCTTTGAAAGGGCAATCCACTGGAGAATAATGATTTTGTTTTTATCTTTCTATGCTGACGGTGAATGACAAGGTCTACTTGTGTAAGGTTCAAATGCACTTGAGAAAGTGGGTCAAGTGCACCTACGTGCTACTTGTGATGGATAGTTAGAGGAATGTTTCAGCCGCAGAATGTCCCTGGGTTTAGGAATTACAATAAAAACTGTTTACTGCCACTTCTTACCTGAGTCATCATCAAAATTAGCATCTAGGTCAAAGATAGCTGATTTTAAAACAAAAGCTGTTGGATAAAGTAGCAGGCACAAGAAGCATAAACAGCACTTTATTGATAGTGCTGTGCATTCTCAAAATATTCTCATCCTTAGCTGATCCTTATGTCTGATTTCCCCATTGAAATTTTCAATGTACAGGATTGGATAGTCCAATCTCAGATGTCCACCTATCTGGACAGTTTGTCAATATAAGTTGTAGAATCAGGATGTGAAATTAGATAGTGCCAGCCAGGTAATAGCCACGGAGGACAGGAATTGACCCCTGTCCCAGAACAGGGGTGCCTAATGCACACAGTATGGGACCTAAGCCTCAGTAATATCTGATTGGGAAGCTCTGCAGACATAACCCAGGCAACTTCTAAGTGCTGTTCTGGAGAGATCAGGAGGGGACACTGAGAGAAGGTGGGACAATCAGGAGCATATAGGTAGGAGCTGGTAGTCAGATGCAGGGTGTAAGGTCCTTACAATATAAGGAGTGATTTTCCAAACTCTACATTATGTTACTATTTTTAAATCCTTTCAACAACATCTGCTGGTGGCCTCTTTAAGGTTATTGGTTATCTACAGGTTCAGGTTTATTTATCTCATGTATCAGACTTGATGGGCTGAATGGCCTAATCTTTCTCCTATCTCTTATCCACATGTAGCATGCAGTGGAATGCACAATTTGCGTTAGCAATGAACTGATGTGCTGGCGGCAGCCCGCATGCGTCCTCATACATTCCGGCACCAACACAGCACATCCACATGACTCGGGAGAGCCATACAGAATGCAGTGAGCAACATGATATCAACAAGCTCCTTTCCTCCCTCCCACACAGTCAGTCCTCCAACTCCAGGGCAAGATGCCGCCAAATCTGTGGATGCGTAGCTTTGATCTTAAACTCACAAAGACACCCGACTTGCTGCATTCAGAATATTGACAGAGTTCTCAAATGGTTGTGAGACACCTCTGCTTAGGGACTTACGTCTTGTCCAAGCACTGCACCCGAATGCTTTTACTGTTGTATGTGTCACCCGCTATGTTGTATGCTAAGGTTCCAATTTTCTGCTTATTAAAGAACACAGAAGAATAAGAAATAGCATTTATTTGACTTTTCAAGATTGTTATGGCCAGGAGATTTAGTGGGGATAAGTTCTCACTATCTATTAAATGCTCCCAATGATGTGTGCCTGAAATAGCTTCTGGCAACCAAGTCCATCTGCAGGCCTCATATGTAGCTTAGCTACTAAGCCCAAAAATTGTTTTCACTGACAGAAGAGGGGGCAATGGCGGGTTATTGCTGCCTTAAAACTAGCCACTTCGGGCAGATGGGGTCATCAGCCATGGTTGGCAGCTCATCTTGGAGAAGGAAAACTCTGACCTCAAACATTTGGTGCCTTGCGTCTATACCTACTCATGGTGAAAGGCTTCAGGAATAAACCCTGAGGGAACAATCCGGAGCTGCAGTCCCTAAGGCAGTCGTACATTGAGGTCAACGCTGAATGGCAACTCCTGCGATGCTGCTGGCCGGACCCAAACTGTGTCAGTCTCTGCTGTTCCTTTGGATTCAACAGACGCATGGTGATGGGGAGCTTGCTACATTGGTAACAGCTTGCTTTCCATATTGTACTGCCCTGGCTTGTGTATCTAAACAACCAAGATGCAACATCCATGGTTAACCCTGACTGATGGAGGCCTAATTAACAAATTAGCATGTATGAGTTAATATTACCTGCTCCTTCCCAATCCAGCTCCAGGTATTTGCTTAACACATCAAAGTTGCTGGTGAACGCAGCAGGCCAGGCAGCATCTCTAGGAAGAGGTACAGTCGACGTTTCGGGCCGAGACTCTTCGTCAGGACTAATTGAAGGAAGAGCTCTTCCTTCAGTTTGTCCTGACTAGAGGTCTCAGCTGTGTTGCTTGAATTTCCAGCATCCAGGTATTTGCTTGAAGCTTCAAGTAACTTAAATGTTTGTCAAAATCCGTCCTAAAACCTGAATGAAAAATAATTATAATCTTTGCATTCAATCTCAGTCATGATATTTATTTGAAGAAGATACTTTTAAGAAAAAGAGGATAAAAGATGATAAATTCCTTAATGATAAATAAAAAGTAATTTCCAAAAAAACATATCATCTCTTTTTAGGAAGAATAGCTTCCACCCTGCAAAACACTGGAGGACAAAGACGAGAAAATCCTGAAGAAGGGTCTCGGCTCAAAACGTCAACTGTCTCTTTATTTCCATAGTTGCTGCCTGACCTGCTGAGCTTTTCCAGCATTTTGTGTGTGAAATACTGGAGGAACTCAGCAGCATCTATGGAAATGAATAGCTAATCGATGTTTTGGACCAAGAGGTAAAAAGTCAGAGTGGGGTATAGGGGAAGTGGTGGGGGAAAATTTATTTACTGGAATTTGTTTACCGCTTCACTGAGCACCTCTGCACCATCTAATTCCCATTCCTGATCCGACATGTTGGTCCTCTAGTGCCGAGATGAGGCCTTCCTCAGGGTGGAGGAGTAGCACCCTATATTCTGTCTGCGTAGCCTCTAACCTGATGGCATGAATATTGATTTCTCCTGCTTCTTCCACTAATCCCCAATCTGACTTTTTACTTCTTCCCACCTGCCGATTACTCCCCCTGGGTCCCCTCTTCCTTTCCTCTCTCCCGTTGTTCACTCTCCTCTCCAATCAGATTCCTTCTTCCTGAACCCTTGACCTTTCCTTCACACCTAGCTTCACCTATCACCTCCCAGCTAGCCTCCTCCTCCCACCTTTTTATTCAGGCATCTTCCCCTTTCCTTCTCAGTTCTGAAGAAGTGTCTCAGGCTGAAACGTCAACCGAGAGTGGATATAGGACTCCAAGAAAATGAAGCCGGAGAAATAATAATGGTGGAAAGGAGATGGCAGATGAACTACACTGCATCAGTCTTCACAGTAGAAGACACATCAGTGTGCCAGATGTTGAAGGGTGTGAGGGAAGAGAGGTGTTTTCAAAAAATCATTGGACTCTGGCATGGTGCCAGACGACAGGAAAATTGAAAATGCCGCCCCACTCTTTAAGAAAGGAGGACGGCAGAAGGCAACCTCAGTGGTGGGGAAGATGTTGGAGTCAATGGTTAAGAATGAGGTTATGGAATACTTGGTGACGTAGGACAAGATAGGACAAAGTCAGCATGGTTTCCTTAAGGGAAAATCTTGCCTGACAAACCTTTTGGAATTCTTTGAGGTGATTACAGTACAAGTAGGATAGATAAAGGGGATGCAGTGAATGTTGCATATTTGAAGGCCTTTGACAAGGTGCCTCACATAAGGCTCATTACCAAGTTAAGAGTCCATGGAATTACAGGAAAATTACTGGCATGATTAGAGTATTGGCTAATTGATAGGAGGGAGCGGGTGGGAATAAAAGGATCCTTTTCTGGTTGGCTGCCAGTGACTAGTGGTGATCCACAGAGGCTGGTGTTGGGACCACTTCTTTTTATGTGTATGTGAATGATTTAGATGATGTAATAGATGGCTTTGTTGCCAAGTTTGCAGATGATACAAAGATTTGAGGAGGGGCAGGTAGTGTTGAGGAGACAAGAAGGCTGCAGAAGTCTTAGACAGATTAGAAGAATGACAAGAAAGTGTCAAATGAAATACAATGTTGGAAAAATGCATGGTCATGCAGTTTGGTGGTAGAAATAAATGTGCAGACTATTTTCTAAATGGGGAGAAAATCCAAAAATCTGAGATGCAAAGGGACTTGGGAGTCTTTGTGCAGAACACCCTCAAGTTTAACTGGTAGTAGAGCTGGTGGTGAAGAAGGCAAATGCAATGTTAGCTTTCATTTCAAGAGGTCTTGAATACAAAAGCAGGGATATGATGCTGAGGCTTTATAAGGCACTGGTGAAATTCTGAAATCTGATGGTGGAGGGGAAGAAGCTGTTCCTAAAACATTGAGTGTGTGACCTCAGACTCCTCTGCCTCCTTCACGATGGTAGCAATGGGATGAAGGCATGTCCTCAGTGATCGGAGTCCTTAATGATGGTCATGGCCTTTTTAGGTATCGCCATTTGAATACGTCCATGTTGACTCTAATTTAGATTAGCTTTTTTTTGGATTATGAGGACATGCAGTCCCCTTTTATTGTCATTTAGTAATGCATGTATTAAGAAATGATACAATGTTTCTCCAGAATGATATCACAGAAACACATGACAAACTGACTGAAGAACTGACAAAAACCACATAGTTATAACATATAGTTACAACAGTGCAAAGCAATACCGTAATTTGATATGGCACGGTTAAAAGTCTCGAAGTCTCTCGAAAGTCCCATCATCTCATGCAGACGGTGAACCTCCAGCGCCGCCAACTTGCCGATGCAGCATCCTGGAAGCATCCGACCACAGTCCGACTCCGAGTCCGTCCGAAAACTCCGAGCCTCCGACCAGCTCTCCGACACTGAGCACCGTCTCTGCCGAGCGCTTCGACCCTGACCCCAGCAACAGGTAATAGGCAAGGCCAAGGATTTGGCACCTTCGTCTCCAGAGATTCTCGATCGCACAGTAGCAGCGGCAGCGAGGCAGGCATTTCAGAAGTTACTCCAGATGGTCCTCTGTGCTTCTCACGGCTGTCTCCATCAAATCAGGATTGTGCACGGCCCCTAGTTAACACATATTGATATCATTCGGAACGGCCGTGCACGCTGCGTCACGCCGCCATCTTCTCCTCCCTCCGAATCTTGATCTTGTTCCTGCAATTGAATAGTTAACTGCAAATACAAAAGCACCCGGACTTGCACATTAGAACAGATTGCAGATACAACTTGAGGATTTAGTTTCACTTTTTGTTTTAAATGTTTATTTATTCTGATTCCATCGAAACTGTTACAATCAGTATCTTGAAGTATTATTTTTAGTTCTGTAAAATGATTCAAATTCATACTTAGGATACAAGCACTGGTGGCAAGGATATCATTAATTTCCCTTGAGGAATTTATGGAGAGCTGTCTCTTTGAACTGCCAATGTCTTTCTGATGAAGCCACTTCCAGAGTTCTGACAGAGAGTGAGTTCCCAGCAAAAATGATGGACTGGTCATATATGTCCAAATCAAATTTGCAGGGACTTCAGAGGACATTTGCAGCTGGTGGTGGAAATGAATAATTAGGGTGACTGATGGAGTAACATTTAAGATAGTTGCTATATTCTGGAAGGTGTTGAAGTTTTTGGGAAAGGTTGAGGCTTCACTCACCCGGGTAAATGAAGATCATTATATCATACTCTGTATTTGTGCATTGCAGATGGTTTTGGAGTATCAGGAGGGGAGTCAGTCACCACAGGGTTCTCACCGTCTGACCAACTCTCATGGCCATGGTACTTATGGCGCTAGTCCAGCTGACTTATTGTTTAATAGTGACCTCTCTGTGCATCCACACAAGTATGTTGAAAGTGTGGGCACAGTCATAAAGCGTAGTGATAGCTGGATTCTATTTTAATAACTGAATGTTTTCATTTTGATTATCCTCTTCCAGTGGTTAACTTTGAAAGCTGAATTAACATTTGCCTCACCTAAAATCAAGCTGTGCATGATTAACGGGTTGCACAATGTAATCTAATGTTTTCATAGTGTCATAGATTCATTGGGCACTACAGTACAGAAATAGGCCCTTCAGCCCATCTAGTCCATGTTGAACCATTAGTCTGCCTAGTCCCATTGACCTGTACCTAGACCATAGCCTTCTATACCCCTCCCATCCATGTACTTAACCAAATTTCTCTTAAATGTTGAAATCAAACCCACATCCATCATTTCCACTGGTGGCTTTTGGCACACTCTCACTATCCTCTGAATGAAGAGATTCCCCTTCAGGTTCCTCTTAAGTATTTCACCTTTCACCCTTAACCTATGACTCTAGTTCTAGTCTTACCCAACCTCATGAACCTAGCCTGTTTATATTAACACTATCTCTACCCCTTATATTAGGGAATTAATAATCATTAATAAGGAGAAATATTTCACAAATAAATATGAATACTGGAAATTCTGGAAAGAATACAGAAAATCTGGAAACACTCAGTACATCAGACAGCATCTGTGGAGGAAGAAGATTGAGTTAAAGGCTTCAGGTACAAGAATGAGCTCTATTTCTCTTTCCACAGATTTTGCCTGGCTTGTTTAGAGTTTAAAGATCGTCTGTTCTTCAATATGTCAAAGGACCCTCCGATTTATTGTATATGTCCTAGTGTTATTAATGCACATAAAAGTCCATCACCCCCCAATTCCATTTTACGCCTATCTGAACTGATAACTTCATTGGAGATATTTTCCATTACTGAAGCACGTGGAAACATTTTAAGAGGCACAAAATTATATAAAAACAGAAAGTTTATGAGCTAATAAGACGAGTGTATCATAAGGCAGTGCGTTCACAGGAGTCATTTCTATCTTATTTCTGGTGTGGAGCCTTGCCAAGAATGCAAATTAATGAATCCATCTTTGGATCAATTGGTTTACCTAATGATCACAACATCCACAGAGTGTCTAATCTGCTCCTAGCAGGAAGCCCAAAGTCAAAAATTAATTCATCACAAGGAACACAGATGTATGCTTTGATTTGCAGGGGATGATTTATTAGTAGCAATTCCAAATTAAAGATTAACATGCGTAACATTCTCCACTGCTGCCAGACAATTATCAGAAAGTAGGCCAATGAATCTTGAAGTGGATCTTGCTGGTCTGTACTAACCATCTTCAAAGTTCAAAGTTCATACTTCAAAGTAAATTTATTATTGAAATACACGTATGTCTCCATATACAACCCCGAGATTAATTTGATAGGACTAGAAGACTATAAGACATTGGAGGACAATTAGGCAAATCTGCTCTGCCATTCCACCATGGCAGATTTATTACCCATGTCAACCCCATAATCCTGCCTTCTCCCCATAACCTTTGACATACTTGCTATCCCAACAGGACACTGGTGTTGGTATACACTTGTGCATGGTGGATAAATTGAGGAATCAGTTTATTTAAGCAAAATCTCTGAACATTGAGAAAGTGGATCAAACATCACTACCTCACTTAACATTTCTCTTTCCACTGGAACTGCCTGTGTATTTCCAGCATTTTTTGTTTTTATTTCAGTTTTTTTGTCTGATTACTGTTTTAAGGTGTTTTGTTTTTGTTTCATCGATGTACTTAAGTGCACATTCACAATAGAACAGAGAAATACAACAGAATCAATGAAAAGCTACACACAAACTAAGGTTGTAAAGAAGGATGTAAGAGTATAGAGAAAATTTACAAGGATACTGCCGGGTCTGGAGGATTTAAGTTATAAGGAAAGATTGGAGAGGTTAGGATTTTATTTCTTAGAACATAGAAGACTGAGAGGATATTTGAAAGAGGTATACAAAATTATGAGGGGTACAGATAGGGTAAATGCAAGCAGGTTTTTCCCACTGTGGTTGGGTGGGACTACAACCAGAGGTCATGGGTTAAGGGTGAAAGATGAAAAGTGTTAAGGGAATTTCTTCACTCAGAGCGTCGTGAGAGTGTGGAACAAGTGGTGTATGTGAGCTCAAGTTCAATATTTAAGAGAAGTTTGTATAGATACGTGGATGATATGGGTATGGAGGGCTATGATCTCCATGCAGGTTGACAGGAGTAGATAGCTTAATGGTTTGGTATGGACTAGATGGGCCAAAGGGCCTGTTTCTGTGCTGTACATTTCCATGACGATGACTCTAAAGACTGACAATCAATGTGCAAAAGAAGACAAACTGGGATAATATAAATAAATAAATAAACAAACAATACACAAAAATAGCGAATAAATAAATAAATAATGCTGAGATCATGAGTTGCAGAGTCCTTGAAAGTCCACTGGTTGTGGCATCAGTTCAGTGCTGAGGCGAGTGAAGTTATCCACCCTGATTCAGGAGCTTGACGGCTGAAGGGTATTCACTGATCCTGAACCTAGTGGTATTCTTGCCTGAATCAAGAATTAATAATTTCCAAATGTAATGTTACAGGAGCTTTGCAAACCATTGTTGAGCAGGGTACAAGGATCATATTCCTTTGTGAATACATCAAATGTAAATGAATATTTTATAGTTCTTTCACTACTAAAATCAGATTACCTATTTCAAAAGGATGTATTTTGATGCCAATAGCCTTTCTATTTAAATAAACTACAGTAGTACACCTGCCTGTCAATCAACTATTGTGCTCAGGGAAGTTTATCTGTAACAAAAGCCTCAGCCAATAATATTAATGGACCCAGACTGACGTGCTATCTAATTGAAAATAATATTACCTCTTTATCAGCTGATTGTACTCTGCATTCCTTTCAGAAGGTTGGCCTCATAGGATTGGTTTAGTAAAATGGGTAATTAGACTTTTTTGTGTTATAAGGTCAGCAACAATTCAGGAGCTTCAATGATCTGCATAGTATTTTAATTCAAAATTTAATAGCCTCTAACTGAAACATGCATGTATGTAAATTTTGCCTGGTGATTACATTTTCAGTCCAAATCAAATTTATTGTCAAGTGAGATTATTCTTGCACTGAAAATGGTATGAAACACAACCACACAAGAAAGCAAAAGCAGGAATAGATCTATAATCCAGCCCTGCCATCCAATATGATCATAGCTTATCTTCTCCACTCCTCAACTTCTCTCCAGTGCTAGTTCTATTTTCTTTCAGTTTCTCTATCTGTCAAAATGATCTAACTTCCCTTTCAGTACGTCCAGTTTTCTAGCTCCACAACTCTCTAGAATAGACAGTTCCAGAGTTTCGACACTCTCCTTGACAAGAACTTCTTACGCACCTCAGTTTTAAACAGGCAGTCACAAGGAAGCAGCATCCATCATTAAAGACCCCCACCAACCAGCCATGCTCCTTTCTTGCTTCTACTAATCAGAAAAGAGTACAGGAGCCTTAGGACTCACACCACCAGGATAAGGAACTATTATTACCTTTCCACCATCAGGCTCTTGAACCTTCATTCACCACAACACCTACTGATTGCTGAACACAATCTTTGGACTCACTTTCAAGGATTCTACAGGTCACGTTCTCAATATTATTTGTTTGCTTTATCTATCTATTTATTTATTTATTCATTCATCTAATTATTTATTATTTGTTCTTTTTTCGTATTTGTATGGTGTCTTTTGTATGTTGCTTGCTCATCAGTCCTTGTGCATAGTTTTTTATTGATTCCACTGTATTCCTTTGTTCTACTGTGAATGCCTGCATGAAAATGAATTTGAGAGTCGTATTTGGTGACATATAGATACTTGGATAGTAAATTTAGCTTGAACTTTGAACTAATCATATTACCATGTCTCTTCAAATGAGATTTTCACACTGTCAGAAATATATGGCAAAATCTAACTTCTACTATCCCTTAAGTTTTATAAGTTTCAACAAGCTTTTTCCTCATTCTTCTAAATCCCAAAGAACACATTCTAACTTATTTAACAGATTGTGATAGGTCAACACACTCATCATACAAATTAACCTGACGAACCTCTTCCGAATTGCCTCCAAAGCTACTACATCCGTTTGTAAATAGGAAGACCAGAATTGTGCACAGTCCTCTAGGTGTTGCATCTATGCTCTGCAATTGTGACAATACTTCTCTGTTTTGAAATTCCAACCTATTACTTAGTTAGTTAGCTAGTTAGAGCTTTATCGTCATTGCTGAGGATGAGATTGCAGTGCTGGCCCATTCAGTGCAAATTGGCATAGTGGCAACCCAATTACTAAAAACACAATGACTACATTTAAAATAATGTCTGAGTTATTTGGAGTGACATCTAGGTTACAACTGAATTAAAAACAAGCAACTCTAACATTTAAAAATAAAGGCAAGTATGCCATTTGCTTTCTTAATTACTTACCTGCTGATGGTTTGTATTTTAAACCATCTTTCCTTCACACATTTGCAGTCCCTCTCCATTTAGAAATGGTCTGCTCTTTATCTTCTGTTGCAGAAGTGCATGACCTCACACTTTGCTGCATTAAACTCCAATTGCCATGATTTTGCCCAATCACTCATCTCAGCTGTTTCCTGGTACAGAGTCCTAATTTGTCATTGCAGTAACTCATTTTTGTGTCATCAGCAAATTTGAACAACTTAAAATTTTATAAAGTTCTATACCTGTCCCTACACTTCCTCCCTCCCTACTATTCATGGCCCCAAGCAATTCTTGCAGGTTGGGGTCATCTATTGTATCCAGTGCTCTTGGTGCAGCCTCCTCTACATCAATGAGACCTGACGTAGATTGGTGGAATGTTTCATCGACCACCTTTGCTCCATCGCCACAAAAGTCAGGATTTCCCAGTGGCCACCACTTCAATTCACCTTTCCATTCCCATCCCGACATGTCAGTCCGTGACCTCCTCTATGGCCACACAACGGCTGGAGAAGGAATATCTCATACTCCTTCTGGGTAGTTTCCAAACTAGTAGCATGAACATGGCTTTCTCCCACCTCCCTCTTCTCTCATTTTTCCATTCCCCACTCTGGTTCTCCTTTCACTTCTTCTCATTTCCTCATCTGCTTATCACTTCCCACTGGTGTCTCTCCTCCTTCCCTTTCTCCCATTGTTCAATGACCACTCCTATCAGATTCCTTCTTCTTTAGCCTTTCACATGAATGAATGTAAAGGACCTTATTCCCTGGATTACAGAGATTGAAGGATGGCCTGATAGGGGTACACAAGATCATAAGGGCCATAGACAGAATGAAAAGAAATAGTTTCTTAAGCACAAAGTATATCATGTTTTATACCCTTATGATCAAAGGTAACAGTCAGTGATTCAAAGCAAATTCAATAGTTACAATGACATCATTTGTTTCGCTTTTTTTGGTTGACAGAGCTTTCATTGAATTGCATATCTACACCAGTGAATGTTCAAACATTTTGCTGAGATTCACACAGATGGTCCAAAAGCTTCTGGGGACTAAAGATCCCAAACTTCCAAAATTAAGTTGACAGGACTGTCTCATTACACACTATCCAAACTTTTGATTGATCAGCTGTACCTGTAACCATGCTAAGTGGCATCAGTCTGGTCTTCCAGCTTGAATTCAGTGACAGTTCAGTTACTGTGTCCAGTTCTGGTCGCCTCACTATAGGAAGGATGTGGAAGCATTGGAAAGGGTACAGAGGAGATTTACAAGGATGCTGCCTGGTTTAGAGAGTATGCATTATGATCAGAGATTAAGGGAGCTAGGGCTTTACTCTTTGGAGAGAAGAGGATGAGAGGAGACATGATAGAGGTGTTCAAGATAATAAGAGGAATAGATAGAGTGGATAGCCAGCACCTCTTCCCCAGGGCACCACTGCTCAATACAAGGGGACATGGCTTTAAGGTAAGGGGCGGGAAGTTCAAGGGGGATACTAGGGGAAGGTTTTTTACTCAGAGAGTGGTTGGTGCATGCAATACCTTGCCTGAGTCAGTGGCGGAGGCAGATACACTCGTGAAGTTTAAGAGACTATTAGACAGGTATATGGAGGAATTTAAGGTGGGGACTTATGTGGGAGGCAGGGTTTGAGGGTTGGCACAACAATGTGGGCCGAAGGGCCTGTACGGTGCTGTACTATTCTATGTTCTATGTTCTACAATGATGCAAAATAACTTAGCCCATATTGCCTGGATTGATGCAGGCCAATTAACACAACCCCATTGTTTAACATTAGGCTGATATACAGTATATGAGAAAGATTCATTCTCACTTCACTTTGCAAACCATACCTCTGAGCAGTCAACCCCTGTAGTAGGCCAGCAGCCTGTGCTCCGTAGACAATGGTGTTTGCAAAGTTGTACTTCAACTTCAAATTGCTTGCAATTTACATTAAGATCTGAAGACAGGTTCTCATTTAAATTAATATCTGCTATATTTACATAATTTCATAACTTGAACTTGAATCTTTGTGTCCTTGAAAGTGAATCCAATGAAGATTGCCTAAGGGTAGGCAGGACATAAGTCAGCTGGATGAAGCAGTGGCAAATAAAATTAAATCTAAGTGTGAACTAATGCACTTTTGGAGTCAAGTTCTGGTTGGATCTTGGGATACAAATCCATAGCTCACTGAAAATGGCAAACACACGTGGAAAAGCTATTGAAGAACATATTCGCTGTGCTTGCCTTCACAGACCATAAGGCCATAAGATATAGGAGCAGAACTAGGCAATTTCCATCTCAGCCCCAATCTCCTGCCTTCTCCCCATATCCCTTTATGACCTTACCAATCAAGAATCTATCGACCTTTGCCTTAAATAAACATAAAGACTTGTTCTCTACAACTGCCTGTGGCAAAGAATTCCACAGATTCACAGCTCTCTGGCTAGAGACATTGCTCCTTATCTCCATTCTGAAAGAATGCCCCTCTATTCTGAGGCTGTGTGCTCTGCTCTTAGACTCTCCTACCATAGGAAACATCCATTCCACATCCACTCTATCAAGGCCATTCATATTCAATAGGTTTCAATGAGGTCACCCGTCATTCTTCTGAATTCCAGTGAATACAGGTTCAGAGCCATCAAACTCTCTTTGTATGACAAGCAATTCAATCCTGGAATCATTTTTGTGAACCTCCTCCGAACCCTCTCCAGTTTCAACACATCATTTCTAAGATAAGGGGCCCAGATGTGCTCACAATATTCAAGTGAGGCATCACCAGTGCTTTATAAAGTTTCAACATTACATCCTTGATTTAAATGCTAGTCATTTTAAAAAGAAAGCTAACATCGCATTTCCCTTCCTCCTCGCAGACTCAACCTGCAAATTAACCTTTAGGGAATCCTGCACAAGGACTCCCAAGTCCCTCTGCACCTCAGTATTTTTTAATTTTCTCTCCATTTAGAAAATAGTCAACACTTTTATTTCTTCTACCAAAGTGCATGACCGACACTTCCCGACACTGTATTCCATCTGTCATTTCTTTGCCCATTCTTCTGTCCTTCCGTAGCCCCTCTACTTCCTCAAAACTATGTGCCACTCCACCTATCTTCATATCGTCTGCAAACTTTGCAACAAAACTATCAATTACATCATCCAAATCATTGACATATAACCTAAAAAGAATTGGTCCCAACACAGACCACTGTGGAACAAAGCTAGTCACCGGCAGCCAGTTAGAAAAGGCTCCCCTTATTCCTACTCTTTGCCTCCTGCCAATCAGCCACTGCTTTATCCATGCTAGAATCTCTCCTGTAATACTGTGGGCTTGTAGCTTGATAAGCAGCCTCATGTTTGGCTCCTTGTGAAAGCCCTCTGAAAATCCAAGTACACAACATCAAGCAATTCTCCTTTGAATAAGCTGCTCATTATTTCTTCAAAGAATTCCAACAGATTTCTCAACAACTTTCCCTTGAGGAAACCATACTGACTACAAGTCTTCAAGTACGTTGAGACCTCATTCTTAATAATCGACTCCAATATCTTCCCAGTCACTGAGGTCAAACTCCTTTCTTCAGCCTCTCTCCCTTCTTGAAGAATGGAGTGACATTTGCAATTTTCCAGTCTCCCAGAATCATTCCAGAATTTAGTGATTCTTGAAAGATCATTTCTAATGCCTCCATGATCTCTTCAGCCATCTCTTTCTGGATGTACACCATCTGGTTCAAGTGACTTATCTACCTTCAGACCTTTCAAGTTCCCAAGAACCTTTTCTCTATTTAAAGTAACTTCACACACTTCATGCCCGCTGACACCTGGAACTTCCACAATACTGCCAGTGTCTTCCAAGGTGAAGCCTGTTGCAAAATACAGTTCATCCACCACTTCATTGTCCACCATTACTTCCTCTCCAGTATTGTTTTCCAATGGTTCAATATCTACTCTCACCTCTCTTTAACACTTTATGTATCTGAAGAAACTTTTGGTATTCTCTTTAATATCATTAGCTAGCTTACTTTCGTATTCCATCATTGGTGCACAATTCTGATTTGATGGAGGCAGACATGAGAGCACGGAGGAACATCTGGTGAAACTTCTGAAATGCCTGCTTCGCTGCCGCTGCTACTGTGTGATCCAGAATCTCCGGAGGGGAAGGCCCCAAATCCTCGGCTTTGCCTGTTGCTTGATGGCTGGGGCCGGGGTCGAAGCGCTCGGCAGAGATGGTGCTCGGTGCTCGGTGTCGGAGGGCTGGTCGGAGGCTCAAAGTTTTCGGATGGACTCAGAGTCGGACTGTGGTCGGGTGCTTCCAGGATGTTGCATTGGCTAGTTTGCGGCACTGGAATCTCATGGCAGGGGAAGTTTCTTCCTTCTACCATCTGCGTGAGATGATGGGGCTATCGGGACTTGACACTTATTTTTTCGTGCCCATGGTCTGTTCTTATCAAATTACTGTATAGCTTTGCACTGTTGTAACTATATGTTATAATTATGTGGTTTTTGTCAGTTTTAGTCTTGGTCTGTCTTGTGTTTCTGTGATATCATACCGGAGGAAGATTGTATCGTTTTTTAATGCATGCATTTCTAAATGACAATAAATGAGGACTGAGTGTCCTCATAATCTAATTACCTTCTTAATGATTTTTTTTAGTCGCCTTCTGTTGGTGTTTAAAAACTTCCCAATCCTCTAACTTCCCAGTAATTTTTTTGCTCTATTATACACTCTCTCTTTGGCTTTGATGTTAGTTTTGACTCCTCTTGTTAGCCACAGTTGTGTCATCTTTCCTTCTTCCTCGTTGGGATGTATATATCCTGCGCCTTCTGAATTGCTTCCAGAAATTCCAGCCATTGCTGTTCTGCCGTAATCCCTGCCAGTGTTCTTTTCCAATCAATTCTGGCCAGCTCCTCTCTCATGCCTCTGTAATTCCCTTTACCTCACTGTAATCCTGATACATCTTCTTCTCAAATTTCAGGGTGAATTCAATCATATTGTTATCATACTCCTCTAAGGGCTCTTTTACCTTAAGCTCTCCAATCAACTCTTATATTCAGATTGAAACATTGAATATTAGCATTGGTACATCATGTTGCAGCTGTGGATTTAACAAGAAGTTTTCGCTCACAGAACAGCCACTCGCTGGATTTTTTTCATTTTTTGCACCATTCTTTGTAAATTCCAGAGTTGTTGTGCGTAAAAATTCCGGGAGATCATCAGCTTCTGAGATACTCAAATCACCCTGGGTGGCACCAAATTAATTAGCTTGTTTATTTCAGCTTTTTTCTTAATGAGGAGCCGAACGCGCTCCGGTGTGCTCCAGCTAGCACTGCACCCCTAGTCATAAGGAAAGATTACATAGGCTAGGTTAATTCTCACCTGAATGTAGTAGGCTGACGGATGACTTTACTAGGTTTATGAAATTAAGAGGAGCATAGATAGGGAGTACAGTAGGAAATTTTTCCCCATTGCTGAGCTATCTATAGGGTGCATGAATTTAGTGTAAGGATAAGAAATGATCTGAAGAAGAACTTACCGTCATGTGGCTGAAATCAGGAATACACTGCCTGAATGTAGTGGTGGTGGCAGGTACTGTCAGAATATTGTTCATGTGCCTCGTGGAGTATTCCTTTCAATATTGGGCACCTGAAGGACACATTTTCGTCTGACTCAGGCAGCCTAGAAGCGGAAGGTGTCACCTTCCGAGGCATCTCCTGGCAGTCCTTAACATTACAACCTGCCTGAGTCCATTTGACAGGTGGACACTCCAGCTTGGCTTCTAACCCTCCCGAAATGGAGGGCTCTGCAGTCCTAGGTTGGGATGGACCGTGCATAGTGTCAGGAAGTCTGGCATGTGGCCAAAGCTTATCCGCAGGACTAATAGCTGTCAGCATTCAGAGAGGAGGCATCCAAAGCAGCGGGGTTGGAAAGATTGGACATGAGCAGCCTGAAGTCATGTGGGCTGAAGATATTTTAAGTTAGGGAATTAAAGGCCAAGAGTAATGGGCAGATGAATTGTTCAGAGAACCCGATGACAGGAGTACAGAATTATGATAGATGAGCAAATGCAAGCAGGCTTTTCTACTGAGGTTGGGTGGGACTATAACTATAGGACATAATTTATGGGTGAAAAGTGAAATATTTAAGGGCAACCTGAGGGGGAACTACTTCAATCTGAAGTGGTGGATGTGGGTTTGATTTCAACATTTGAGAGAAATAGGTTAAGTATATTGATGAGAGAGGAATGGGGAGCTAGGTTCCATATGCAGGTCCTTGAGACTGGGCAAAGTAACAGTTTGGCACAGTCTACATGTGCTGAAGGGCTTGTGTCTGTGCTTTTGTGCTGTGTATCTCTATGACTCTATGGCAAAACCCCTCTCAAGGCTCACTACTTTTGCTGGATCACTAATCTCCAGAAAGTCCTTCTATGGTTAATGGGGTGCACACACCACTGTTGTAGGCGTCAGGTCAATAAACCCTTTTCTACATTGAATCTCAGTCTCTTCACTAATGCTTTTCCACTGATTCTGCAGTTACCAGTGTTTGCTGGATATTAGATCCATACATTTTCCCGGTTGTTAGAGAATCTGTCCATCCTTAGTCTCATTCCCCCCACGTGATCTTCTAAGGAGGAACTAGAAGGCCTCCAGAAGAAGTCAAAGGGTTTTGTTCAACACTCTTACAACAAAGACTAGATAGCTGAAGTTATCCTCTTTATTTTGCGCACAAATCCATTATATTATTTGATGGTAATAAGTCATAATTTTCCCCACAACAAATCATAGTCTGGAAGAGTTCTCAAAACAGCACTGGAGTGGTTTACAAATTTAAAAATGTGTGAAAACAGGTTGTCACCTAGTGGGAAGGGAGCTGCAGAACTATGACTACCACATTTTTGCATTACAAAGCAAAGCGGTGGATGTTTGTCAGATCCTAATGAATCAAGGATTAATTTTATTCACCAGATACATCTATACGTATTAGGAACTTGCTGTGGTGTGTTGGCCAGTGCATGACAAAAAACAACAACATTCAACAATTATAAAGAATAAAGCATTATATAAAAATACAGTTCGAGTATGGATATGGAATAAAATGTCCATAAATACATAATGGATCCACTCTCTCACGAGGGGCATGGTGCATAAAAAGGTGAGAGAATCATACCAAATGAAACAGCTGCAAACCATAATGGTGCTTGGTAAAAGTAACTAAGAAAATATTTTGATCTGTGAAATGTAATATCACAAGAGTTTTGAGCAATGTATTAACACCAGAATTAATTTGCTGTTGAGAATCTCGGTCTAATATACTCTTTTTGGTGTGATTGCTCACTGAAAATCATAGATTGCACCTTGAAGTTCTAATTCATGTTGAAAATAGGATTGCACATATAGTCTTGACACCAGGAAAGCATGAAGCACATTGATGGGAATAGCAGATATACAGTAAGTTCTCAATCTCTTGCTGTGGAAATGATTGACTATACTGGGCTGAGTTGACTTTATGTGTGATTTGTACTTAATAATTGGGTACTAATTGACCCAGTTTCTAGGTTGACCTCTCAAAGGTCAATTCCAATTTTCATTTTGGGAAGGAATTGTGCAGTGCAAACAGATTATTTGGTTACTTTCAAATTAAGCCACTTAAAACTATTTGAATAAGGTCTGGGAAGTCAATTACCTCGGTTACTGATTCAATCATGTTTGTAACTTGCTCTGCTGAGCAGATCCCATTCCTGGACTGAATTATCCCTCCATTTCATGTGCGGCACAAAGTGGATGTTTCTGATCCAAGTGAGAATGTAATATGGACAATACTAGATTGGCCACTTTTATACAACCTCCCAAATTTAAACTGGAAAAGAGAATGTAAAAATAATGACTGACCTTCATAGGATGATTTTGTAAAATTTAACAGCAAAAGCATTCAGCTATGCAGAAATTAGTCCTGATCACTCACGATTGTTCTTCAAGATTACTTTTACTGATGATGCAAATCTCTCCACAACTCCATGGCCATATTTCAGCTTCTCCCTGCTGCAGCATAATTTAGTTTTATTCTATCTACCATAAAGTAATTAATAGGTTCTATAGAACTTTTGAGTGTATTACATACCAAACTTGGAAGGTTATGCAGTGTCTATGGAAATGAATAAACAGTTGATGTTCCGAGCTGAGACTCTTATTGAGGATTGAATAGAGTCATAGAGTCATACAGGAAACAGACCCCTCAACTCAACTAGTCCACGCTGACCAGGATTCCTATTGATGCTAGTCCTATTTACCTGAGTTTGGTCTGTATACTTCCAGTCCTTTCCTATCCATTTACCTGTCCAGTGTTGTTCATGTGCCTGCCTCAACTACTTCCTCTGGCAGCTCATTCCATCTATGGAAGATGTTCCCCCTCAGGTTCCTATTAAATCTCTTCCCTTTGCACGACAAACCTAAGCACAGTAAGTCTTGATTCCCGGTCTTGAATCCCAAGGATTCATAGTCTTCGAACAAAAACCAGCCCTTCGGGCCATCTAGTCCATGCCAAAACCATTTAATCTGACTACTCTCAATGACATGCATGAGGACCATAGCCCTCCCATGTCCCTACCATCCATCTACCTATTCAAACCTCGCTTAAGTGTTGACATTGAGCTCTCACCACCCTCTAAGTGAAGACATTTCCCCTCATGTTCCCCTTAAACTTTTTGCCCTTCAATGTTCTAAGGAATAAAGTCCTAACCTATTCAATCTTTCCTTATAAATCAGGCTCTCCAGACTTGGTAACATCCTTGTAAATTTCTCTGCATACTTTCAACTTTATTTACATCACTCCAGTAGGTAGGTAATGAAAACTTCACGCTTTACCCCAAATGAGGCCTCACCAAAGTCTTATACAACCTCAACATGACATCCCATCTCCTGTACTCAGTACTTTGACTTATGAAGGCCAATATGCTTTCTTTACACCCTATTTGCCTGTGATTTTATAATCTCTATAGCATCACTCATTTTGTTACACTCAAATGAGTAAAGTTTCAACCTGTTCAGCTTCTCTCCACAGCCCAGTCCTTTGAGTCCATGCAACATCCTTGTAAATCTCCTTTGTACTCTTTCCAACATAATGACATCGTTTCTACAGCAGTCTGTTCCCAGCTGAACACAGGGTGGCTCAGCAACTTCCTGTAGAACTATAATGTAACATCCCAACTTCTGGGCTGAGTGATGACAGACTTGATGTAAAAGCATCATTGAAGAGACCAAGATATCAAACAACCTACTTAACTTTAGGGATAAACCTTTGAGATTGTTGGGATAGCAGGACGGTGAATCAAGCAGTTTATCTGTAAAGAATAATAATTAGTCTTCAATTGATCGTCTGATCCATTTTCATGCGAATTAACATGGCCTTGAGGCATTACTGTGAAGAGATCAAGGGAGATATTTGTGGTATGCTGGCTAATATTCATCCTTCAATTAGCAAATAGATTATCTTCTCACCTTAATGACATTTGTGGGAGTTCAATCTGGATTACTGAGTTCAATCTGGATTTTGTGTTTTCTAGATTATAAAGGGGATGGTGCTTCAAGAAGTACTTTGTTGGCTGTACACACTTTAGGACTTCTGTGTCTACTCCTATCCCCAGCCACTTCCATAGTTATCTGTACTTGATTGCAGTTAAACCTGCAAAATCCTTAGGGACCTTGACAGAGGAGATGTGGAGTTGGTTTCCCTTGTCTGGGATATCTAGCACCTGGGGGGGGGGGGGTTCACATTCCTAACAGAAGTGAGAAGTGATTTCTTCATCCAGGTAGAATAGAATAGAACTTTGTTGTCACTGCTCAAGATAACAAGATTGTGGTGCTACTCCAGTTCATGCAAAAGAGATATTTACAAAGCATGCGGTACGGCTTAATTAAAAAAAATAATTCCCATATTTACATGCAACAAGTGATTTGGATAGTCCATACCACTCAAAGGCCATTCACAAGTGGGGTGTAACATTATTCAGCTGTACAACAGCCCTCGGGAAGAAGCTGTATTTCAATCTGACTGTTTTGGCTAAGATGTTTCTGCATCTTCCTCCAGATGGCGGGAGGTTGAACAGACAGTGTTCGGGTTGGGATGGGTCTTTGAACGTGCTGTAGGCATTGAACGTTGTAGGCTGTCTCCAGTCTGGTAGTTGAGCCCCAGTGAAGTGCTGAGCCATCCTAATCACCCGTTGGAGTGCTTTGTGATCTGTCTTGCTGCAGCTAGAGTACCCCACTGTCATTCCGTATGTCAGTATGCTCTCTATCGTATTGGTAAAAGCTGGCCTGCAATTTTTGGGTGAAATGGTAAAATTTACCCAGAATTTTTCACAGATGAAGAAACAGATCAGCTTTGGACCTCACTATCCAGGAGAGCCGTGGGGCTCATTCACTTAGTGTACTTAAGGCAGATGAATAGATTCAAGGGAGATGGGGTTAATACAGGAGAGTGCTTTTGTGGTTAAAAATAAAATCAGTCACAATCGTATTGAACGATGGACAGGATATGAGGGATTGAATAGGATACTCCTACTTCTATTTATTATGGCCATTTTACGTTAGCACTTGATTGTGTAGCGACACTTGCAGGCTGCTCCGGGCTGTATATTAATGCATACACTGCATTTCACTGTATGTTTCAATGTACATATGTGCATAGGTTCCTTAAGGTTGCTATAACCTGCGATGGTATGGGGTTAAGTGCCCATACCTATTAAATATTCCCATGACGTGTGCCTCAAACAGCCTCTGACAACCAAGTCCAGCTCCTGGCCGTTATGTGTGTCTTAGCTACTAAGCCTGGAGGAACCATTTCTATTGACAGCAGAAGGAGCAAACGTGGGTTACTGGCCACATAAAACCGGTTGCTTCAGGCAGATGGGGCTCATCAACCATGGTTGGCAGCTCACCTAGGAGAAGGAAAACTCTAATCTCAAACCTCTGCTGCCCTGTGGCTATACCCACTCATGGGGAAGGCTTCGGGAGTAGACGCTGAGTGAAACATCAGGAGCTGGACTCCCTAAGGCAGTCCTACATTTGAGTTCAACACTGACTGGCAACTCCTGCAACACTGCTGGTACCAAACTGTATCGGTCTCTGCCGTTCCTTTGAGTTCATCAGGTGCATGGGGGTGGCGAACTTGCTACAGGGCCAACATCTTGCTCTCCATATCGTACTGCCCAGACATGTGTACCTAGACAGCTAAGGTGCAACATCCATGGTCGACCCTGACCGACGGAGCAACATATGATTTATAAATAATTCTAATCTAATCTATTGGGTAGTCCTGGGAGGCAGGTATTTTACTGCTAGTTTTCTTGAGGCTTTCAGAAGCAGTGATAAATATAATTTTATAAACTTTCTATTTTTCTCAGTGTCAATGAGAAATCATCACGTTGAATACAGAATAATATCAGTTTCTTAACTTAAGAATCCCTTTTGTCAGAAGAGACCATTAGCATGTAATTTTCTGATGCCCTTTAAATGCTGCATGGTTCTTTATGACAGATAAACGTTTGAAATATGTATCTAACTTCATTTGGTCTGCAGCTTATGTTCCTTTACTGAGAAAGCTCTTCCCTATTGCTTGCAGCAGACAGTAGTAAGCACTAATTAATTATTTTATTCAGATCATGGAAAACACTTCTGGAAGTTACAGATAAACTTTACAGCCAATCTACCAATACTTTAAACATAGTTCAATTTTGCAAATTCTAATACATGCTCCAACCTGAACAGAGCTTTTACATGCTGAAATTAGCTCTTGGATAACTTATTTACAGTATTTGGTCGAGGTTTAACATTAGAATTCAGCGACCACAGAAAAAGACAGATAGCATGTAGTGCATTCACCTTAGTTATCTGGACTGGCTTATAAAATCTAATACAAAATCCTCTTCTGTTAATTACTAGTTTCTAAAAATATTTGATTCAAAGGCATCAAAGTACATTGCTGACAATGTTTATTAAAAAAAACAATAAATAATAGACACAATAAATAGTACAGATCTATTTAATCGAACGGGCAGACATCTCAATAACCATGCCATTTTCATTTAAGCTACCCTAACCTTCAAAGATGAACAGTTTTAAAGGTCAAAATATATATGTTGTAAATCTGAGGGGCACTGCCTCAAGTATTCATTAGCAGGTATGTTAGCCTGCAAAGAGTGGTTTTGTGAAAAGCAGAAACTATTTCCATACCTGTCAACAGAATCCAGGACCTTGTGAATGTGAACAGGCATTGAGTTAGCTGGTTTCTATCAGCTCAGTACCATTACACACACAGGTATTGTGAAGTATATCTTCTTGCTGAGACCTGAACCGAAATTAAGAATAAATAAAACTATGCATGTAAAATTCCATTTTAATATCAGTGTAATGAGCAGCCACATGCAGTTTTGAAATACTGCAGCTTTTACTAGCTTTGGAGTTATGCACTAGATTAATTGACAAGAGAAAGCACAACCAGGCAGGTCACCATATGTCATCTCCAGCACTGCTTCGGGTGCTGGCTCTTTCCCTGTTCTTGATCCGTAACATTTCCATAATGCTGCGAGCATAAATATCTCGCAAGTTAACGTTGGCAATTGAATCGAATGCCGAATTTTTGGTGAGCTTCTTCAGAGCGTCATGGTGTCGAAGGGCTGCCTCTTTCATCTTCTGGGTCATGTAGCAATTAGAAAACCTATCATTTATAATAGCTATGGGCAGTGACAAGACCAGGATACCAGTCAAAATACATAAAAAGGCAATGATCTTCCCACTGGTGGTTTCAGGTCGGATATCTCCATAGCCAACAGTGGTCATGGAGGTTGTTGCCCACCACCATGCACAGGGAACACTAGAGAACGTTGTGCCTGGGACGCTGTGCTCCACAGCGTACTCCACTGTCGAGAAGATGGAAATTCCCACAGAGAGGAAAAGCAGAAGGAGGCCAACTTCTTCGTAACAGAGAGCAATTGTCATTCCTAGAGATTTCAGACCTGTAAAATGAATAATAATATACCAGTGAGATCCAACATTCCATAAATTATGACAGATAATTCAACAATACCCGTCCAATCGATGTCTCACTACACCACAGATAATTCAATAGTACCCATCCGATCAGTCCCACTACATCCCAGATAATTCAATAGTACCCATCCGGACGATGTCCCACTACACCCCAGATAATTCCATGGTACCCGTCCAATCAGACATCATAGTGCCAGTCCTGAATTAAACAAACATCAACAATTTGAATGACTATCGTCCCGTTGCCCTCACACCAACAATAATGAAGTGCTTTGAGAGATTGGTCCTCTCCCAGATTAAAGTCACTATCCCTGCTACACTGGACTCGCACCAGTTTGCCTATAAAGCAAACAGGTCCGCGGAGGATGCCATCTCATTAGCTCTTCACACTGTCCTAACACACCTGGAGGGAAGGGCACATACGTGAGGATGTTGTTTGTTGATTATAGCTCTGCTTTTAATACTGTCATCCCCAGCAAGCTCATCTCCAAACTCCACCAGCTAGGCCTCAGCTCATCACTCTGCAACTGGGTCCTGAATTTCTTGTCAGAGCGCTCACAGGCAGTGAGACTGGGCCCTCACCTGTCCTCCACTACTACCTTGAACACCGGTACACCACAAGGTTGTGTACTGAGTCCCATACTCTACTTCCTCTTCACTCACGACTGTGTACCTGTACTGAACACCAATACCATCGTCAAATTCGCAGATGACATAACAGTGATCGGGTTGGTCTCCAACAGAGACAAATCAGCGTACAGAGCGGAGGTACAGAACTTAGTGAGCTGGTGCTCAGAGAACAACCTGTCTCTTAATACAGCAAAGACTAAGGAGCTAATTATCAATTTTGGAAAGTCATGGGATGACTAGTGCACTCCAGTCTACATTAACGGAGATATAGTGGAGAGAGTGTCCAGTTTCAGGTTTCTGGGAATACACATCTCAGAAGACCTTACATGGTCCACTAACACCACTACCATAGTTAAGAAAGCACAGAAATGCTTGTTTTTCCTCAGGACGCTGAAGAAAGCTGGTCTACCTGAACAGATGCTGGTGATCTTTTACCACTGCACTATAGAGAGCATCTTAACATACTGCATCTCTGTGTGGTATCTCAGTTGTACAGCAGCTGATAGGGAAGCACTTCAGTGGGTCGTCTCTAGCGCACAGAAGATCATCGGGACACAGCTCCCAGCCCTGGAGGACACCTACAGCTCTCGCTGCCTAAGGAAAGCTACAAGCATCTGTAAGGACAATACACACCCACGCAATCATCTGTTTGAACTTCTTCCAGCTGGCAGACGTTATAAGATATTCTATGCCCACACTTCCAGACTGAAAAATAGCTTTTTCCCCAGAGCTATAATTGTTCTGAACCAATCGATCAAGCATCATCCATAAATTTGTTATATTGCTACTTTAATACCGGTTTTATGGCTGTCATGCATCTGAGTTGCACTTTTGTACTGCTGGACATAGCTTGTACTGGCTGGTTACTTGATTTTATTTATTGTTTATTTATTTTATTTGTTGTTTTATAGCATTGAGTATGAGAGTTGCAAACTCATTTTCGCTGTATTGGTGCCTGACAAATTGTACTATGCAATGACAATAAAGATATTTCAATTTCAATCGATGTCCCACTACATCCCAAATAATTCAATGGTACCCATCTGATCGATACCCCACTAAACCCCAGATAATTCAATAGTACCCGTCTGATCAATGTCCCACTACACCCCAGATAATTCAACAGTACCCATCCGATCGATGCCCCACTGCACCCCAGATAATTCAACAGTACCCATCCGATCGATGCCCCACTGCACCCCAGATAATTCAACAGTACCCATCCGATCGATGCTCCACTGCACCCCAGATAATTCAACAGTACCCATCCGATCGATGCCCCACTGCATCCCAGGTAATTCAACAGTACCTATCCGATCGATGCCCCACTGCACCCCAGCTAATTCAACAGTACCCATCCGATCGATGCCCCACTGCATCCCAGGTAATTCAACAGTACCCATCCGATCGATGCCCCACTGCATCCCAGGTAATCCAATAGTACCCATCCGATCTATGTCGCACTACAGCCCAGATAAACATACCATTGAGTCATAAAGCACAGAAACAGACCCTTCAGCCCATCTAGTCCATGCTGAAATAACATTCTACCTCATCCCATCGACCCACACCTGGTCCATAGCCTTATATATAATTGTAATAACAAAATTGTGATACTTAAGGTAATCAATTATTTTTAATTACGAAACAGAATTGAAAGTCATTCGAAAATAGCAGCAGTATTCCACTTTGAGGACTGTGGGCTGGCTTTGACAGAGAGTTCTATAAACAGCTGTTTTTCTCAGAGACCATTATGTTAGATTTCTCTCTATGCTTGCTGTCATTTCTCTTGCAATTATTCATCCTCACCTACAGATTTGGGGCAAGACTAACTCCAGGTGAGTACTAGCTCAATAACTTACCCATTGCACCAGTGCAGACAAAGTGAAAGAAATCCAAATTAAATCCTAGAGTTATGATGCCCAATACATTTGGGTGCAAGGTATGATTTTCAGTGAGAGTTTCTTTCTAAAAATGACAGCTAAATGGAGGAGTGTGGTATTTATAAAATGGAGCTAAAGCAGTTGCTGACAGTACTCCATTCTTCTGATTTAGCAGCTGTGCAAATCGAGGAAATATTTCCTCGCAAGATGGTTCTCTGTGTTTGTAATCACCTTCATACATAGTAAAAAGTCTCTCATATCACTGATATTAATTGGATGTCCTTGTACTTGGCTGATGTGTTTAATTATCCAATTAGCCCTGTCTCCTGCCACACACTGCACCCAGTGGAGCAGAGAAAGACCACTGCATGATTGCCATCCTGTGTAATACTTTGGCTAATTACCTTGGCGTGCAAGACAAAATATTTAGTCTGCTCTGATATTAAAAGAGGTAGAAATTTAAATCTGCAAAGTGAACAGCAAAGTATATTTTAATAGTCAATCTGCTGTGTGACTATGCTGCTTTTGGTTTGAAGCTCACTTGATGTACAGTATTATTTTAATCAAGATAATCACAAATATTCTACCTTCAGAATCAGATCTGTTACACTATGCTTTTGACTTACCACCACTACAAACACACGACCCAATGTCACTTTATGTACATACAATGTCTATCTATCTATCTATATATATATATATATATAACAGATACGTGTACATTGTGTTTTATAGGATTTCTTTTATACTTATATATATTTTTGTTTTTTTTGCGTGACTGTATTATACTGATATCTTATATGTGCTATATGTGCCTTGTGCTGTGCGGTGTGATTGTTGGTACTGTGTTTTGCACCTTGGACCTGGAGAAATGCTGTTTGTTTGGCTGTATTAATGATATTCATGTATGGTTGAATGACAATTGAACTTCAACTTGATAATAAACAATCTTGAATCTTGAAACTTGAATTTGATCTCTCCCTATTCGGGATATTTCCCCTTTCTCTGGCTTGTATGGTACTAAAAACTAACTTGCTTGCCAAACGCAAAAAAATCTGGAGATGCTGGAAATCCAAGGCAAAACTTACAAAATGCTGGAGGAACTCAGCAGTTCAGGCAGCATCTATGGAAGTGAATAAGCAGTCGAGCTTTTGGGTCGTGACCCTTCATCAGGACTAAACTTCTCATCTACTTTTTCCACTCCTGAGAGATTTGCTTACTCATTGGTTTTGCTTCTATGGAGAAAACTTGCATTCTGTTTCCTTTCCATTGGAATGTTTCTTGTATTGACTACCTTGTAGGTTTTTTAAGACTAAAACACAGAACATATAATATTATAGGCCCACAATACTGTGCTGATCTTTTAACTTACTCTAAGATCAATCTAACCTTTCCCTGCCACACAGCCCCCCCATTATTCTTTCATTTCTGTGCCTATCCAAGGATCTCTTAAATGCTCCTAATGTATCTGCCTTCAGCCCACCCCGGCAGCATGTTCCACGCTCCTACCATTGCCTGTCTAAAAATCCTGCCTCTGCCATCCCCCCCCCCCCTGTACTTTCCTCCCAAAACCTTAAAAGTATGCCCCTTGTGTTAGCCATTTCTGGACTGGGAAAGTGTCTGGCTGTTCATTTTATCTCTGTCTCTTATCATCTTATACACTATCTTATCAAGTCACTTCTCAGTCCTTTCTCTCCAAAGAGAAAAGCCCTAAGTCGCTCAACTTTTCTTCATAAGACATGCTTTCTAATTCCGGTGGCATCCTGGTAGATCTCCTATGTGCCCTCTCCAAAGCTTCCACATACTTCCTAAAAAGAGATGCCCAGACCTAAAAACAATACTCCATGTATAGTCTAACATGATGCAGAGGTACATCCTAGCATGAGCTGGGAGACATAATCAGTGAAGTAACCTGGTGTGATCGGGTGTTTTGGGACTTCCAGCATCAGGCACTCTCACTCAGGTGACCTTCTGGCATGTCCCAGCAGCATTGGCTGATGGGCCACACCTCTTGATCCATAGCCATCAGGAAACTCTCTCAGCAGCCTCTGTGACGGTCCTGATGACTCTTTTCTTTGCAGGCACCATAATGCCAAGGAGGGAGTAGGTTCTGTGCAGCAAGTAGCCAAAAAAACCTTTACACTCCACCTCTATAAGCGCACATCGTGCCCTCCACCCCTGTCTCTGGCACTGCTCTACCAGCTCCTGGTATTTGGCTTTCTTACGCTTAAACTCCTCTTCAATCCCAAGGAACTGTCAGCTCTACTGTGACCATCTGCTTTGAGGTTTCTGACAGAGTGACCATGTCAGTCTTCTGGGATGACGATGCGATGAAGTCGGGGAACATTCATTGCTGGCTAAGATCCACTTTCAGTTGCTAGTCAGACACCGTGTCAGTCAGAATTTTATAGAGATGCTACATTACCTCATGGCTCATGATCTCAACCTTCAGACTAACTGGGAGAAAGACTGCATTGGGAGATCTTTCTGAATTGGCGGAGGAAGGATAGGTTGCTGGTTGTAGGATAATAACTACAGATGAACTTGGTGGTATTGAACTCCTGTACCTCCTGCCCGAAGCTGAAGAAACTTGGCCTGGATAGTGAGGGTCCTAGATCGATGGATGCCGCTTTCCTGTCACAGCACTCCTTGTCAATGTGCTCAGTGACAGGGAGGGCTTTGCCTATGATGCGCCAGGCTTTATACACCACTTACTGTAGACTTTTCCATCAATAGGGTTAAAGACTGTAAATTATTTCATGAAGCAACTGCATTAATTAAAAAAAATTAAACCAATACTTATTAGAAATAGCATTGCACAAAATAGCAGTATGTGAAATGTGGAACTTACCTGTTGAGTGTCTTCCAAGTTTCAACATGCGCAGTGATCTCATTAATCTCAGGATCTGGACAATTTTCCCAACGTTTTCCAGTTCTGTAGAACCTCCATAAAGCTGCTCCACCAGCATGGTGATATAAAACGGGACCACAGCAATGAGGTCAATAATATTCACCAAGCACTTAACAAATCTGCACTTGTTCTTCACACATAAGAATCTTAGTAGATACTCTGCAGTGAACCAAGTTATGCAAATATACTCGACTGCATTCAACAAGGGAGGATCCAGTACGTTATACTCAAGAGAAAAGACAGCCATATTTGCAATGGAAATGAGGACAAATGCCACAGAAAGGATTCCAAATGTCTTAGCTAGCTTTGAAGAATCAGGTTTTTCCATTATGACCCACAGTTTTTGTCTTAGTTTTTCACAAATCACTCCGGAGAAATCTTCCTCTTCATTCTCAATCAATTCCGTATCGCGTTTTATATCTAAGGCTTCATTAATTTCTTTCCGCCTGTAATATCTTTCTCGGCAGCAAATGTCAATGTTAAGTTCATCTATTCCCCAGTATTCAATTTCCTGCAAAAATGACATTGCACAGAGTTCTTCGTTTACATGCAGCTTTCCAGTCTTGTAATAATGTATAATGTACTTGAATGTCTGTGAACTCCGATCAAAGAAATATTCATTGTCCACAAAGTTGGCATCGTCGCAGAGATCCAGTATGGAGTCCTGTTCAGATGTAGCCAGCTTCCCCAGGCGTGTTTCAGGATAGCACAACAGAGTCTCATGTGACAGAGTGAATCTGCTGCCGCCGACGTTTATTATAAAGGTGTTTAAAGGATTTTTATTCAAGTGCTCTTCACTGCAAAACACACTGGATTCCAGAGAGAAGACAGAAACATGGTCTTCATTCCGCTCAACGAACCAAGGAGAACAGTTGGAAGACTTCATGGTACATGTTCATTAATGATGACCTGAAAATTAAACTGAGTTATCATCGTTACTTTCTACTAGAAAATGACTGTTGGTAACATTGGAAGGCAATCACTGAAATTTACCTTCCACATTTTTATTGGAACATTCTAATAAAGTTAAAGTATGTTATGATAGGCACTTCATGGCATGTTTCATCACAAAGTATAAGTCACTCAAGCTATCAAACCATTTTTCTGTGCAATACCATTTCCTCCCTGCAGTGTTTCATTTAACCTATCTTTCCTCACACGCCCATGGACTCTCTCATCCACAGAATGCTGGGGGATCTCAGCAGACCAGGCAGCATCTATAGAAGAGAAAATCGTTGCTGTTTCAGGTCGAGACCCTTCATCAGGAGTGGAAAGGAAGGGGAGGTCAGAGTACAAAGGTGGGGGGCGTGGAGGAAGAAGCACACTGTGGTAGGTGATATGTGAAACCGGGGGCGGGGTGGAAAGGGTGAAGTAAGGAGCTGGAAAGTTGATTGATAAAGGGGATAAAGGACTGGAGGAGGAGGAATCTGATAGGAGTGGACAGAAGACCATGGAGAAAGGGAAGAAGGAGGAGCACTAGAGGGAGGCGATGGGCAGGTAGCAGGATAAGCAGAGAGAGGAAACCAGTAATGGGCAATGGGACATGTTGAAGGGGGGGGGGGGCAATTACCAGAAATCGATGTTCATGCCATCAAGTTCGAGGCTACCCAGATGAAATATGAGGCATTGTTCCCTGAACCTGAGTGTGGCCTCATCGTGGCAGTAGAGAAAGCCATGGACTGACATGTTGCAATGTGAAGGGGATTCCCAGCATCAGCAGATTTTCTCGTGTTTGTAATGCTCCCATCCATACGCTCGTGGTAATTTAAAGCTGCCAATTAACCTATCTTTAGAATATGGAGCACCTGGGGGAAACCCATATTGTCTCAGACAGAATGTGTGAACAGAAAACAGACAAGTACAGAGGTTAGGACTGTACCCAGGTCACTGGATCAGAGCTAACAGCTATTCCCCTTGTTAAAATCCAAAAATAAATTCTATGAAACACTTAACGAAATTAACCCCCCCCCCAGTGATGTTCAAACTAATTATTTTTAAGGCTTTAAACCCTTAAGAAAATTGTGAAGGTCTCTTGTGCTACTGGCAGCTACTATGAAATAGGATGGTGATTGAGGCAATGGAGTTCTTTCCCAACAGGATATTTCAGTTTTACAGTACAGCTTTAATGCAACTATGTTAAAACAACTCACTGCTATGTTGGGCTGTTTCAGAGTTGAATTACACTGCAATTGTACTTTTCACTGGAACACACAGAATTAATGTTCAGCCAGGATTGTTGAAAAATCTCCAGTGTGCTGACTCAGAAAGGTGTGTTTAGAGTTTTATTGTATTCCTCGGCAAAAGATTCTTCACCGACTGACATGGTTGTTGTACTTCTGAACTGCTCATCTTTGAATAATACATTACATAGCACTTGAACTTTAAAATAATTGAACGCTCGGGATATGCCACTTTCCAGTGCCAATGATTTACCATCAACACCAATAACTTCCAAGTTTATTGAACTATGTTCATACCAAGTGTGCAATGCGACTCATATCAATTTACCCTTTCCCCCAAGGTGTTTAAAGTATTTGGCATTGCGGACTGAGGAGGCATTTTAGAGATTGTTATCACAAGAATCCAAGAGCAAAATTAATACTTAAAAAGATATATTCCTGGGCAAGTCAAACAAAAAGAGGAAATGTGGAACAGATTTATCATCATTGATGAACTAAACCTTCAGCTGTGACTCTCTGTCCTGAATTGAGGGGAAGAAAAGATGAGAGAGATAATTGAGAAAGTTTGATTCTTGAAAACTAGTTAAAATCATCTCAATAAGTTACAAAGGAATATAGGCCGTGAAAATAGTTAAGTAGGGCAGTGAAACAAAAGCATAAAAGCTGAAGAGAAGTAAAAAGCAAATTGCAGTGGATGCAAAGCATGGCAATGTTTCTAATTTTAAGGTAGGTCACATGCATAATGTTACATTTTCTTATATAGATGCAATATTGCAAATTCTCAAAAGTTGTTGGGTGTTTTAATGAACACAGCAGGCCAGGCAGCATCTCTAGCAGCAGGTACAGTTGACGTTTCAGGCCAAGACCCTTCATCCTGCCGAAGGGTCTCGGCCCGAAACGTCAACTGTACCTTTTCCTAGAGATGCTGCCTGGCCTGCTGCGTTCACCGGCAACTTTTATGTATGTTGTTTGAAATTCCAGCATCTGCACATTTCCTCCTGTAGAAGTTTTAATAGTCTCTCTGAGTTTTCAATGCTGCAAGTCTAATTGATTTATTTTAGGAAGCTGTCATCACACAGGCCTTAATTTCCCAAGAGCCACTCCTTCCTAGAAATATACAACAACTGAATCATTGAACACATGACCAAGAGTTTCAGCACAAACTGCAATATTTAACTTTTAAGAGTGAATGAAGTTGTAGGTACATTCAGACTTTGGTTTATCCAATGTTAGCAAGTTGCATTTTAATATTTGTATCATCCAGTCTTGTTACTGTCGGAAACTCCACCGTCTTCTGCTTGAAAACAATCTGTGTTTCACGTGTTCATCTGTATCAACAGAAACAAACATATTGAGATTCAAAGATCATGTATTATCAAAGTATGTAGGCAGTATATACAACCCTGAGATTTGTCTTCCCACACACAGCCATGAAACAAAGAAAACCATAGATCCTGTTTGAAGAAAATCATCAAACATCCAACATGCAAAATAAAAATCACGCAAACGGCAAAAAAAAGAGCAAGAAACACAGAATACAAAACTACAAATCAGAAAGACATTGGAAGAGTCTGGGTATATTCAGTTCAGTTCAATGCAGCGCCACGTCTCTTGTCTGCAGTCTGCCCTGATCAAAATCGCACAAAACAGCAACAAAAAAGGCAGCAACCAAAAAGCAGATACACATCATAACATGAACTACAAACTCAATATTAGATCCAACAGAAAATATCCTTTTAATTTAGAGGCAAAGTAACCCTGTAATTGCTTAATAAAAGTATGTTAATTTAAAGTAAGCAAAACAACCAAAAAAGCACGATAAACATTACTGAGTGTTTCACAGGATGCAACTCGATGGAAAACAGTAAAAACACTGAACAAACTGTAAATAGCATCTTTCTTAACACTATGCTGAGATGAAGCACAGCAACAGAAAACTTAGAAGGTTGCAGTAATATACGTGTTAAAGTGCATAATTATAACATATTCCTTGATTGGTTATTGGGAAATTCTAGCCAGTTAAGAGTTCATTGATTGATTCAGGCTGTCCAGAAACCAATAAGATAGTAGATGTGTGCTCTAAGTCAGTGATAACATTTAAGCCTCATACCCACTAATCATAAACCTTGTATTGAAAAAATAATTGCAAAGGACAAGTTAATTTAAATCGTCTCACCAGATGGCTCGGCTGCTTCAGTTATGGAGCAGATGCTAATGCCACATTTTAAGCTGTGGAGAAGAGTTATGATACCTCCACACTGTGACAAAAACATAGCAAAGAACACTAAGTTTTAACTGTTAATTGCCTTCAATTTTATTTTATGCATTCCATTCTGCTGACCTTTTGATCTTCTAAATTCACATTTGGCAACTCATTAGCATTCTGCACACCTTTCATTTTGACAGCTCTTATCCAAAAATAATACTGAGCAAACATTTAGCCAATTCCTCTGAGTCAAAGAAGTTTTGCTTGCATTCCACTTCTGCAATTCCATAACTAAAGGAGTGGTGAAATGAGATTTAGTGAGACGTTACAGAAGTGAACAGGAATAATATTTGAATGAGAAAATGTTAAAAGCGAAGTAGTCATCAGACAAATGTTAGCTGTGTATTCCTCTCCATTGATACTGCCTGAAACGTTGACTTCCTTCAGCATTTTGTGTTTATTGCTCTAGCTTTCCAGCATCCACAGAATCTCTTGTGTTTGTGGCAAAATAATGTTGGGGATAAAAAAAAATAGTGAGAATAATTGCTTAGGCCTTAGAAAGACTGGCACAGGTTTGACAGACTGAATTCTATATTTAGTAATTCCGTGATTCATAATTATACCCTTAAGTTCATGCTTCTCTCCGGGAATACAAATATTTTTCTGTTAGCTACTGTAGATCTTTACAGATTTCAAATATTTAGCAACAGAGATGACACAGAAGCTTAAAAATTCTTTTTTATTACTTTGAAGAGAATATTGCAGTTTAAATTCAGTTCAATTTGAAGGTGCAGTGACATTTCAGGTCTCACAGCATCTAGTGGGAAATTGAACTCCTGACTGTTGGACAGGATCTAGTTAGAACAAGACATTTTTTTTTTCTGGCCCATTGCTTTCCCAGCTGACATCAACAACACAATATCTAATGTTTACAGTCAGCAAGATTTGCAACCTCACTGGTATGAGAGGCAATTTGTACTGATTCACTGAGCATCCATCTTTTACAGATTTCATTTTCCTCAAACCATGCTATTCTAAGTAACTTCTTTGACATGCACTGAGATCTGTGCTCTCTTGTTCCTTGACAGCTTTCCCAGTGGTGATCAGGGTCATATTATTTTCAGCTTCCTGGCCTCAGAATCATTCCATACTATTGCCACGTCTCTCCGACATAGTTTGCTGCATTCGGCCACAGGCACAATTAGGAATTTCATTCAACCTCTGTACTCAAGGAGAAAGGATTTCAACTAATTTTCCTTTAACTCCTTAGAAGACTGCTATTGCAGTATTCTTCAAAGCGCAAGTACACTTGTTTGTTTTCATGTGAGGCATTTAGACGTTCTTATAGATCGAGGGGTCCCTGTCAATATCATGCCTTCTGTCAATATCATTCTTCACTATCCTGGCCAGCCTTTGCTGACTCCTGGGATCATCTTCCCTTCTTTTTCCAATCCACCCTTGAATTAGCTTCACTTTCAGGTAGCTAAGAGTGTACTGTTTATTTTGCACACACATCCATTTACGGGGTGGCTGCCAAGATCGCAGCTGAAAGTCTGAGTGCTGGCAGCTTTGAGAACTTCCAATTGAAGAATACTCCAAAATCATCACACCATGGGGAAGTCACAACAGTGTTCTAGGAATTTCATAACTGAAGTACATGATCCTTCCGGGACTTCTAAGAAAGCTTTAATGTGATAGACAAAACTGTCAGCATTAAAAAGTAACTTCAAGGCCAAAATCCCCAACAATATTCATCTTTTAAAATTAATTAGTGATACCCTATCATAGAGGGAAGTGAAACAAAAGGTTATTTTCATGGTACTCTGTCTATTTCCAACATTGTAAGTAGTTACAGCTGGGAGAATGGAGTGTTCTTGGAAGATTGCAGGAACAGAGAATGTTAAGGACACAAGGATGGGGATAGCACTTAAGATTTAAAACTTGAGAGTAAGCATTTAAAATGTGAGACAGCTAGACCAGGAGGTTAAATGGTTTAATCAGCAGTGATACAATAATCAGTCTGTGGTTCCAGCAACGATGAATGCAATTCTCTGAAGTGAATATATCACAATATCTCAGCATAACCAAGTTTCACATAATCACAATATTGAGTAGTTTGTATCAAGCTTGTAACTGCACTAGGAGTTGGCAAGGTATTGACCACGTATATAAATTATCTCTCTGGATTACTTTATGTGAGGTCCTGATTTCTAAAAGGAGGAAGGAACTTTTGTTCATTAAATTTTCCTGATTTTGAAACTTTTATCTTTTCAGCAAGATTTACAATAGACTATTCAGCCATTGTCAATAATATAGAGATACCTCATTTAAATCCCAGCTAAGTAGGTACTATTTGCAAGTAACACTTTAATAACAAGAGGACTGAAATGTCACTTGTCAAGGCTTTAAATTTTCTTGTATCTATGTCTGCAGTGTGGTTTTGAGCAGTTAATTTTCAAATAGGCATTAAACCAGAACAGATGATGCATAATGAAGTATAAAGATTAGCTTTATTTGTCACTTGTACATTAAAATATCAAAACAGACAGTGAAATGCATCAATGAGGAACACAGATCGAGGATTAAGCTGGGGCAGCACGCAACTGTCGCCATGGTTACAGCATCAAGGTAGCATACCCATAAATCTCTAACCTTAACTGCAGGTCTTTGGAATGTGGGAAGAAACCAGATTACTCGGTGGAAACTCACATGTTCATGAGGAGAACATACACGTTTTACACTCAGTGGTAGGAATTGAACCCCCTTGGTGATCTCCGGCATTGTAAAGTGATTGTCTAAACTGCTATGCTACCACGCAGGGAAGCCTGAAGCCGGAAATTGAGGTGGGGACTGAGGCTGCAGCAGGTGACTGAAGGGGCAAAATGCAATGAATGAGAAAAATATTCTCCTTGAGGAGGAAGTCCTAAATATGATTCATAAAACATTCACTGATGGTATTAACAGCAAATATCATGGATGTAGGACTTGAGGGAGCCTAAGACCAGAAGACATAGCTTCAGAATAGAGGGACGTCCATTTAGAACGGAGATGAGGATGAATTCCCTTAGCTAGAGAGGGTGAATGTGTGGAATTCATTGCCATAGTCGGCTATGAAGGCCAAGTCATTGGCTACATTTAAGGCAGAGGCTGACAGAGTCTTGATTAGTTAGGGCATGAAGGGGCACATGAAGAAGGCAGGATATTGGGACCAAGAGGGAAAATGGATCAGCCATGATGAAATGGCGGAGCAGAGTCGATGGGCCAAATTGCCTAATTCTGTTCCGATACCTTATGGTCTTATGTATCCAATGTGAATATAATTTGATTAATTCCACAGGAGTACAGAAGCAATAGCTGGCACTGATGGGGATAGAAGTTCAAATGCACTTCTATTCAATCCAGCTTAATAATTAGTATCTGCACTGCAAATTCAATACAAAACATTCTTTTAAAATTATGAAATTCAGTCAGCTTCAATTATTAGGTAAACAATACACCATTCAATGTGACCTTTCTCTCAGCATCTCACTGAAACTGTCACTGGTGTTCTTTACAGAAATTAGTGCTCTGCTATTTTCATACAGGATAGTACAAGGGTTTTTAAGGTGAGAATCTTGATAAAACAAACAGTCGCAACACACTTTAACAACTCTCAGTAATGTACTCAAATAGTTACGTTTATTTCTAGGGCACCAGCATAAGGAAAAATTGAAGCAATCCTCAAATCTCTCTTTTTCGCTTATCTTGAGCTGTACTGAAAATGACTTGGAGGAGGCATCTTCCCCCTTGGGTTCATGTCGGCTCCCAAATCTCATCAATGCTTTTGCCCCATTTCATTTCTCTATACCCCGTTCAACTTGTTCTCTCATGCACTGATCAATTCCCCTTTGATTCTTTTTGTCATTAACCTGCAATAATGGGCAAGCTACAGTAGCCAATTAACCAAGCAACATATCTTTGGGATGTCAGGGGACACTGGATCACCTGCAGGAATCCCACACATGGGAGAATATATGGTAGGATTTTAGAACATAGAACATAGAATAGTACAGCACAGTACAGGCCCTTCAGCCCACAATGTTGTGCCGACCCTCAAACCCTGCCTCCCATATAAGCCCCCACCTTAAATTCCTCCATATACCTGTCTAATAGTGTCTTAAACTTCACTAGTGTATCTGCCTCCACCACTGACTCAGGCAGTGCATTCCACGCACCAACCACTCTCGGAGTAAAAAAACCTTCCTCTAATATCCCCCTTGAACTTCCCGCCCCTTACCTTAAAGTCATGTCCTCTTGTATTGAGCAGTGGTGCCCTGGGGAAGAGGGGCTGGCTATCCACTCTATTTATTCCTCTTATTCACGTTTTGTGAATAAACCGTGCGAGAGTCATTTTAGAATTCATCAAATCCAGCATCGTATGTCTGTCTGGTGCTCATACATGCCCACACGGCTCAGGTCCTATGTTACTTGGTTGGAGTAACAGCAGGTACCTCTGGCTCGTCCAGGGGTGTGTTGACACACATATGGTCATGTCATGATGCAGGGGGTATGGTAGTGCAACTATCCGGGTCTTGGTGGGTCGGTTTAAGGCAATCTACGGAAATACATTCAGGTTTACCCTTCTTGCCTACGATTGAAGTCTTTTTGCTCCTTTCCAAAATGCAGAACAGGCCATCATAAGGGCACCTATGGGGTGTTGATGTGCACAATGGTGGTCAAAAACGATCAAAGTAGAACATAGGTCAACTGGAACTCAAGAGTGCTGTATGTAATGCCCCAGAATTGTGTTAAGGAGTAGTGTTTATTGATGAGGGTGGAATGCTGTTGGGATGCCAACCAAGCAGTCATAGTGTCAGGAATAAAATCACCTGGCACCCATAGCGGCTGCCCATACAGCAACTCCGCCAAGGATAACTGCAAGTCCTCTTTTGGAGCCGTTCTGGGCCCCAGCAGGACCTAGGAAGGACAATCATGCCATCAGGGACACCTTCAGAGCAGTCTTTAAGGAGCAGTGAAACTGCTCACACAGGCCGTTGAACTGCAAGTGATACATCATGGTGTGATGCAATTTTACACCGAGGTTCTGGGCCATTGTGGCACAGAGGTCTGGTGTGAATTAAGGATTGCAGTTGGAGGAAATATCGGATGGGTGGCTGCCGAGCGGAGCAACCCAGGCGTTGACGAGTGCCCGAGCCTCGTCCGTAGCCTTCGTTGACGCTATAAGGACAACCTCTGGTGGTGCTGTCCACCAGGGTAAGGAGATGCATGAATCCATGGCGTTTGAGGTGTGGGAAGAGGACTAATCAGGTCCACACTGACGCGGTGAAACCATTGCTCAGGGACCTCGAAAGATGCCGATGGTCCTTGAATGCGACAGTTAACTTTTGCCTGCTGACACACAGCACAGGCTGCACTCCAGTCTTGTACGTCTTTCCTAAGGCCGTGCCACACAAACTTTAGAGCAACCAGTATCTGTGAAGCCTTCATGCAGGAACGCGAGAGGCATTGAATGGAGTTAAAAACAGTACACCTCCAATTTGCAGGCACTATGGGGCAAGGGCGACCGGTTGAGAGAAACTCCTGCGCCCCGTGACTGCTGTCCTGCGAGCCTGGACCTCTGGGTTGGTAGCTTGCTGCACGCTGGTATAGTCAACTCTACTGTGTATGGCAGCAACGGCGGGTGGTGAGAAGCAAACAGCCACAGCAGGAATTTTTCCTTTGTGTTGACGTATGTCAGTAGTGAATTCTGAAATGTAGCTTTGCTGCTGTGTAGACCAAGGCTTTTTCCGTGCCATGCATGAGGGGTTTGGGGTTAATGAACGCTGTGAAAAGTGACCCTCCAGTAGAAAATGAAAATGGTGGACAGCCAGATAACGTAGGCAGGAGAAAATCCATAGCAGCAGAGACTTTTGATGGCAGAGATGTCACACTTTCTGTGAAGATGTGGTGGCAGAGAAAGTCAATGGTAGACAACTCAAAATGGCATTTAGTGGGGTTAATAATCAGCCCATGTTGGCTTAAGTACTTGAAAAGTGTGCAGAGATGTGGTAACTATTTGGATTTGGATGTGCTGGTGACAAGTATGTCATTCAGGTAAACAGAAAGAAAATCTAAGTCTTTTAACATAGAGTCTTTTAGTCGCTGCTGCATTTTTCAGCCTAAACAGCATGTGCAGAAACTCAAATAAACCTAACAGGGTTATAACAGCAGTTTTGGGAATATCCTCAGTACACACAAGCACCTGATGGTACTCCCAACTAAGTCCACTTCAGAAAAAATTATCTTTCCAGCTCAATGTGCCAAAAAGTCTTGAATATGTGGAGCTAGGTGATGATCCGAGGTGATGTTTTCATTAAGGTGGTGGTAATGTCCACATGGACAGTAACCACCATCGGGTTGAAGGGTCATATGGAGGGGTGAAGCCCAATTGTTACTTGACCTGTGTACAATGCCAACAAACTCAGCCTTCTTCTGGCAGCACATTCTCTTGAGTGCTTGTGTCACACAGGAAGTGTTGCCCTGAAAACATCACCGTAGTGAACAATAGATGACCGTTGCCGCTAGAACCCAGGGTGTCACAGACCTCCCATGCCCCGATATGCTGGCGCTGTCAAAGCTGCACAGTGGTTGGTACTTAGCATGTGTGCCGAAATTTTTCTGGTAAAAACATAGGTCCAGTTTTGTCAGGTTTGGAGCCACAGGCATAAGTCCGTAGGAGACTCTGCTGACAGGGAAGGGAGGAGGAACAATGCATTTCTGCCTGGCTGAGTGTAGACTATCGGCCATTTTAGCAGGCTCCCTACAGTGCTTCACAGGTGTATCAATGAAGGCTGAGTGAACTTGATCCGGCATTTGTTGCATAATGAGTTTTTTAAAGATAAAACAAAGATGGTGATTGCCCAGGAGAGGTAGCATGTGGTCTATTTGTCCCGAAGGCCTACCCTCACCTAGGCCAGGCAAGGAGAGCAACAATTTGGCGTGCTCAGTCTCAGACAGTCCAAAAGTCTGTAATAAGTGAGATTTCAGTGACATTTTTATCACATACAGGTGGATCTTCCAGTAAATTCACCAGACTGGCTGCAGTGGAACTACTTAGCGATGCTACAATGTAGTAAAATTTGGTATTGTCCACATTGATTTCTCACAGCGCAAACTGGGCTTTTGCCTTGGTGCAAACCATGTTGTGGTGTGCTGCTCCCCAAACTCCAGCAGTTTCAAAGCAACTGTGTTTGCCGACATGTCGTTGAGTATCTCCAGAGGTCATAAGAGAGCTTAAGGTTAAGGAACCCTTAGGGAACAGTGATCACATTATGATCGAGTTCACTTTGAAATTTGAGAAGGAGAAACTAAAATCTAATGTGTCGGTATTTCAGTGGAATAAAGGAAATTACAATGGCATGAGAGGGGAACTGGCCAAGGTTGGCTGGAAAGAGACACCAGCAGGAAGGACAGCAGAGCAGCAATGACTGGAGTTTCTGCGAAAAATGAGGGAAGTGCACAACAGGTACATTCCAAATAAGAATAAATTTTCGAATGGAAGAAGGACACTACCGTGGCTGAAGTCAAAGCCAAAGTAAAAGCAAAAGAGAGGGCATACAAGGAAGCCAAAGCTAGTGGGAAGATAGGGGATTGGGAAGCTTTTAAAAACTTGCAGAAGGTAACTAAGAAGGCCACTGGGAAGGAAAAGATGAATTATGAAAGGAAGATGGTGACTAATATCAAAGCTTTTTTGGGTATATAAAGGGTAAAGGAGAGTTGAGGGGAGATATAGGACCAATACAAAATGATGCTGGAGATATTGCTGTCAGAGATGCAGAGATGGCAGAGGGACTGAATGCATATTTTGCATCAGTCTTCACAGTGGGACACGTATGCAGTATACCGGACATTCCAGAGTGTCAAGGAAGTGAAGTTTGTGCAGTGAAAATTACGACTGAGAAGGTGCTCAGAAAGCTTAATGGTCTGAGGATAAATAAATCTCCTGGACCTGATGGAATGCACCCTCGGGTTCTGAAGGAAGTAACTGGAGAGATTGCGGAGGCATTAACAATGATCTTTCGAGAATCGATGGATTCTGGCATTGTACTGGATGACTGGAAAATTACAAATGTTACTCCACTATTTAAGAAGGGTGGGAGGTAGCAGAAAGGAAACTATAGACCTGTTAGCCTGACATCAGTGGTTGGGAAGTTGTTGGAATCAATTGTTAGGGATGAGTTTATGGAGTACCTGGAGGCACATGACAAGATAGGCCAAAGCCAGCATGGTTTCCTAAAAAGGAAAATCCTGCTTGACTAACCTACTCAACAGGAATTCTGCAGATGCTGGAAATTCAAGCAACACACATAAAAGTTGCTGGTGAACGCAGCAGGCCAGGCAGCATCTCTAGGAAGAGGTGCAGTCGACGTTTCAGGACGAAGGGTCATGACGAAGGGTCTCGGCCTGAAACGTCGACTGCACCTCTTCCTAGAGATGCTGCCTGGCCTGCTGCGTTCACCAGCAACTTTGATGTGTGTTGCTTGACTAACCTACTGCAATTTTTTGAGGAAATTACAAGCAGGGTAGAGAAAGGAGATGTAGTAGATGTGGTGTACTTGGATTTTCAGAAGGCCTTTGACAAGGTGCTGCACATGAGGCTGCTGTGCAAGATAAGATCCCATGGAATTACAGGGGAGGTACTAGCATTGGCTGGATTGGCAGGAAACAGAGAGTGGGAATGAAGGGATCCTATTTCAGCTGGCTGCTGGTTACCAGTGGAGTTCCACAAGGGTCAGTGTTGGGACCGCTGCTTTTTACGATGTATGTCAATGATTTGGACTATGGGATTAATGAACTTGTGGCTAAATTTGCCGATGATACAAAGATAGGTGGAGGAGCGGGTAGTTTTGAGGAAACAGAGAGCCTGCAGAGAGACTTAGTTTAGGGGAATGGGCAAAGAAGTGGCAAATGAAATGCAATGTTGGAAAGTGTATGGTCATACACTTTGGTGGAAGAAATAAACAGGCAGACTATTATTTAGACGAGGAGAGAAGTCAAAATGCAGAGATGCAAAGGGACTTGGGAGTTCTTGTGCAGGAGCCCCTAAAGGTTAATCTCCAGGCTGAGTCGGTGGTGAAGAAGGCGAATGCAATGTTGACATTCATTTCTAGAGGTGCAGAATATAAGAACAGGAATGTGATATTGAGGCTCTATAAGGCATTCGTGTGACCACACTTGGAGCATTGTGTGCAATTTTGGGCTCCTTATTTTAGAAAGGATATACTGACATTGGAGAGGGTTCAGAGAAGATTCACGAGAATGATTCCAGGAATGAAAGGATTACCATATGATGAACATCTGGCAGTCTTGGGCTGTATTCCCAGAGATCAGGAGAATGAGGGGGGATGTCATAGAAACATTCCGAATGTTAAAAGGCCTGAACAGATTAGATATGTCAAAGTTATTTCCCATGGTAGGGGAGCCTAGGACAAGAGGACACGACTTTAGGATTGAAGGACATCCATTTGGAACAGAGATGCAGAGAAAATACTTTAGTCAGAGGGTGGTAAATCTTTAGAATTTGTTGCCACTAGTGGTTGTGGAGGCCAAGTCATTGGGTGCATTTAGGGCAGAGATAGATAGGTTCTTGATTAGCCAGAGTATCAAAGGGTCTGGGGAGAAGGCAGGGGAGTGGGGATGACTGGAAGAATTTGGATCAGTCCGTGGTTGAATGGTGGAGCAAATTCAATCAGCTGAATGGCCCACTTCCGCTCCTGGTCTTCTGGTCTTATGGAATCGACTGAGAATGTGGGGATTGCCAATGTAAGATTTTGTGAATAAAACATGTGAGAGTCGTTCTATGTGCTCAACAAAGCCACGGTCCTTTACTTCCATGATAAACAAAATCAAAAGTAGCTGCTTTGCGCTGATGTCATTACATCAGACACCATCTCTCAAAGTGAAGACAGCATCTCAATGACAATGTTTGTGACTTATGAACATAGCCATTTTGCCTTTAGAACTGTAATTGACTTACTTCATGAATTTATCATTTATTTATATAATTCTTCTCCTTGATTGGGGCGGCACGGTACTGTAGTGGTTAGCACAATGCTTTACAGTACCGGTTACCAATACTCCCTTTAAGATGGGTGTGTGCACTCAACTTCTGCCATGAGAGCAAAAATGCATTTAAACTGCGCGCAAAATGCTGTCACCCTCTGCCTCGTTGGCATGTTAAATGTATTGCATGATTGTACACAATCACATATCTTTTCCGGTTTCTGATGCGGACAGTATTTGCAATGTGGAATTTGCAATGGTTTTTCTGCGGATTTTAGAACTGGCTTATTTATACTGTTTTTATTGAAGAAATTATTCTGTGCTCACATGTTGTTGTCACTGGGCAATAAACTGCACAGCACAAGATTTTTTCACACACTGGTCATTACAGATTAGAAGGAACACTGCCAGTGACCCGGATTCAATTCCCACCTCTATCGGTAAGGAATTTGTGCGTTCTCTCCATGAGCACGTGGATTTCCACTGGGTGCTCCAGTTACCTCCCACAGTCCAAAGATCTATCAGTTGGTATTAATTGGTCACTATAAATTGTCCTGTGATTAGGCTAGGTTTAAATGGGGGTTGTTGGGCAGAGTGGCTTGAAGGGTCAGAAGGGCCTATTCTGCATTGTATTTCAAAAAATAAACAAAAATTAAAATTTCAAAAGTAACATTATGAACAATATGTTAAGTGTCACGTATTACATTACCATAAGTCCATAAGGTATAGGAGCAGAGTTAGGCCACTTGGCCCATCGAGTCTGCTCCACCATTTCATCATGGCTGATCCAATTTTCCTATTAGCCCCAGTCTCCTGCCTTCTCCCCATATCTCTTCGTGCCCTGACCAATCAAGAAACTATCAACCTCTGCTATAAATATAAATAAGGACTTGGCCTCCACAGCTGCCTGTGGCAATGAATTCCACAGATTCACCACTCTCTGGCTAAAGAAGTTCCTCCTCATCTCTGTTCTAAAAGGATGTCCCTCTATTCTGAGCCCATGTCCTCTGGTCTGAGACTCTCCCACCATAGGAAATATACATTCCATATCCACTCTATCAGGCCTTTCACCATTCGATAGGTTTCAATGAGGTCACCCCTTCACCCCTCATTCTTTTGAATTTTAGTGAATACAGGCCCAGCGCCATCAAACACTCTTCATATGTCAAACCATTCAATCCCGGAATCATTTTTGTGAACCTCCTTTGCACTCTCTCCAGTTACAGCACATCCTCTCTATGATAAGGGGCCCAAAACTGCTCACAATCCTCCAAGTGAGGCCTCACCAGTGCTTTATAAAGTCTCAGCATTACATCCTTGCATTAAATACTCATCCTCTTGAAATCAATGCTAATATTGCATTTGCCTTCCTTACCAAAGACTCAACCTGCAAATTAACCTTTAGGGAATCCTGCACAAGGAGTCCTAAGTCCCATTGTACCTCAGTTTTTTTGTATTTTCTCTCATTTCCCTAAGATGCAAACCCCACACAGACAGCTCCTGAGGTCAGGATCAAACCTGGAGGCTGAGAAGCTTTGAGGCAAATAGTTTCCAGTATTTGCCTGTTAAGGAAATGTGAAAACTGGAATGCTTCGTTTCCATTTCAATAGCAAGACCCAATTAAAAGCAGACGGCAAGATTGCATGAGTTGATAACGTGATCTGAAAGAAGACACATCCACAAAATATCACTCAGATGGGAATAGAACTGATTAAAACTAAAGCGAATGCTGAGACAGAACAAGCAGAAAGTGCTTTTAATTCACTTGAGCTTTGAAATAAACATCTGCCAAGGAGAGATTAGAACAGGATATACAGTACTGTATAATGTCTGTGAAGTACAGAACAGGAAAATCATTTGTTAAATGGTAACGATGAATTATAAATAATTATAAAACATCTGCATTGAAATCTAACAATGAGGAAGAAAACCATTTCAAAACAGGTGTTGCAATAAGAACAGATACTTTGGAATTCATTACGGTCTTCCGAGGCAAATGCTGACCTCAGTGCACTGCAGGTGACAACCTACAGGTCCAAACAAAACCTTTTGTTTATAGATCAGTTGTTCTTCCTACATTACTGTATTGAGCTGAATCATGGAACACCTACACTAGGCACTGGAAGTCCTGGAACAATACCACCGAAGATCATTACAAAATATTTTGAGGATCACCTGGAAGGACAGATGCACTATTACTTTTAAGTTCCTTTAAACTTGAAATTCCTCGATCCTTGGTGTTATCATTTCACAGGTACTTCTTCTGGGCCAAGCACGCAAGTGCTTAATTACGAAGAAGGCATGACAGTGCCATTACTTCCTTAGGAGTTTGTGAAGATTCAGCATGACGTATATAACTTAGATTAACTTCTATAGATGTGTGGTGGAGAGCATATTGAGGGGCTGTACCGCGGCTTGGTATGGAAATACCAATGCCCTTAAAATGGAAAATCCTACAGATTTCCCTCCCCACTGCTGGGGCATCTACGCGGAGTGTTTTCACAGGAAAGCAGCATCCAGCATCATGGACACCCCCCCCCCACCCCCACCATCACCCAGGTCATACTCTCTTCCTGCCATCAGGGAGAAGGTACAGGAGCTTTAGGACGCACACACCCTGGGGGTTCAGGAACAGTTATTACCCCTCAATCATCAGACTCCTGAACCAGAAGGGATAACTTCACTCAATTTCACTTGCCCCATCACTGAAATGTTCCCACAACCTATGGACTCACTTTCAAGGACTCTTCGTCTCACGTTCTTGTTACTTACTGCTTATTGATTTATTCTTGTGCTTTTTTTCTCAGCTCAGGCTGGTAGAAGCTGAGGTACAGACATCGCAAGCGCACTCATTTCTTAACTGCTAGGAACTTTCAGACTAATCAGTGATGTTTAGTATTGTTGCCCTCTGAAGATTTACATAAATATTACTGTGTAGGCCTAATTGTTTAATGCTATTGTTCAGTGACTTTGTGATGATACTAGCTGTAGATATTACTATGACAATATATACCCTGTTCATGTTCCATAGTCTTTCAATTTCCTCTTTTATTTCATCATATTTCTGATGTTTTTCACTTATTGATTTCAGCATGTTATATATGCTTCGAATGGCTGTATCTATTAAGTAAGTTGTTCTTGCTTGTTTATCCTGTAATATTATACCTGACTGGTTATTATGGATTCTCCTATCTGTAGTAATGGATCTGTCATGGTGTAATTTGTTGGAGTCTGACTCTAAAACTGGATCAGGCTTCTATTTATAGTAAGGCATGGTTTCTTTTATGAGTTTATATTTTAAAGCAAGATTTTGTTTGCCACTTGATTTTGCCTGATAACATCAGAATCTGCCTGAAGGAAATTCAACATTACATTGAAAAAGTGGGAAGACTTTGCACGCAATAGACGCAGCGGAGGGAAATCTGTTCAGGAGGGAGCTGTGCTACATGAGGACGACCTCTGTTGTGTTGCAGAGGATGAGCAGCAGTTGTGAACGGGGAGACTGAATGACCAAAAGATCCAACCACTGACAACAGCCTTCATTTACTCTTGCCCGCACGGCACCAGAATGTGGATCCTGGATCGGCTTCTACAACCACCTGTAGGCCCACCAATAGGCAAGTCCTGAGGAGAAGATCCTACTCTTACTTTACGTTACTTTATTGTCGCCAAACAATTGATACTAGAGCATACAATCATCACAGCGATATTTGATTCTGAACTTCACGCTCCCTGGAGTACAAATCGATAGTAAATATAGTGAAAATTTAAATTATAAATCATAAATAGAAAAGGGAAAGTAAAGTAGTGCAAAAAAACCAAGAAGCAGGTCCGGATATTTGGAGGGTATGGCCCAGATCCGGGTCAGGATTCGTTCAGCAGTCTTATTACAGTTGGAAAGAAGCTGTTCCCAAATCTGGCCATACGAGTCTTCAAGCTCCTGAGCCTTCTCCCAGAGGGAAGAGGGACGAAAACTGTGTTGGCTGTGTGGGTCGTGTCCTTGATTATCCTGGCAGCACTGCTCCGACAGCGTGTGGTGTAAAGTGAGTCCAAGGACAGAAGATCGGTTGTGTGATGTGCTGGGCTGTGTTCACAATCTTCTGCAGCTTCTTCCGGTCTTGGACAGGACAACTTCCATACCAGGTTGTGATGCACCCTAGAGGAATGCTTTCTACGGTGCATCTATAAAAATTAGTGAGGGTTTTCACTCGACCTGAATGATCATACTACTACTACTGAACTCAATTACCTAATGCAATTTGATTTACCTAACACACGAAAAAACAAAAATGGTGGGAGTTCACTATTGTCAAAATATAATTGCTTTGAACTTTTGTACTATATTGTTACGTAAATTTGCCTTTGTCACATATTACCCCCCACTAAAGCCCATGAATGTGTTCTTATCTTCAAAATCCACAATTCTCTGTATTTAAACTCATTTAGTCCACATCAACCCCAAACTGAAATGGTGCATATCAATGTACCAAAGGATATGCTCAGGGATAAGGACCATAACAGTGTGTCCCTCATCACCTTTAACATGATTGAAATTTAATGATAATCAAATAGGATTTTTTTTTGCCCAAGCAGATGTGAAGAAAGTGTGCCTATTACCGAGCTGTTAAGAGCGATGCCCTCTGAGGATTGCAGATGGTCAGTGTGGACTTAATGGGTGAAGGGCCATGTACGAGTATGACTCAGCTGGTGTTGGACTTGGGTGTGGAATTGTTACTTTTCTTGCATTCTTCTTGTAGTTTAACTTCCCTAATTGCTTGTATTTCTGTATGATCATGTCTATACATGTTAGATTAGATTAGATTATGAGGACAAGCAGTCCTCTTTTATTGTCATTTAGTAATGCATGCATTAAGAAATGATACAATTTGTTCCTCCAGAATGATATCACAGAAACACAAGACAAACCAAGACTAATAAAACTGACAAAAACCACATCATTATAACATATAGTTACAACAATGCAAGCAATACCATAATTTGATAGAAGAACAGACCATGGGCACGGTAAAAAGTCTCAAAGTCTCTCGAAAGTCCCATCATCTCATGCAGACGGTTGAAGGAAGAAAACTCTCCCTGCCATGAGCCTCCAGCGCCGCAAACTTGCCGATGCAGCATCCTGGAAGCACCCAACCACAGCCGACTCTTGAGTCCGTCCGAAAACTTCGAGCCTCCGACACTGAGCACCGAGCACCATCTCTGCTGAGCGTTTCGACCCCAGCCCCGGCAACAGGCAATAGGCAAAGATGAGGATTTGGGGCCTTCCCCTCCGGAGATTCTCGATCGCACAGTAGCAGTGGCAGTGAAGCAGGCATTTCAGAAGTTTCTCCAGATGTTCCTCCGTGCTTCTCACGGCTGTATCCATCAAATCAGGATTGTGCATGGCATCCTAGTTCACAAATACGATATCAATTCAGAGCGGCCGCGCTGTGTCGCGCCGCCATCTTCTTCTCCCCCTCCAGTGAACAGTGAACTTTCCATCAATTACAGTACCGTTGCTTTTGTATTTTCCTAGATGTCACACACCTGAATCTGGCTATTTTATGTATTAATTGTTATCACTGGAATTTTCTTATCTCTAGTCTGAGTATGACATGACTATAACTACTTTTTTTTCCCTTCGTCTTTACTTGTTCCCTCATCACCTCTTTTGATATTCTTTGTTCTTGTAACATTTAATAAAATAGATGTAAGCAACAGGTTTTACACCTCATTCTTGACTTCCGAAGAACATTTAGATCGCAAAAGCACCACAATCCAACAACACAGACACGGGGAGATCTGCAGATGCTGGAAGTTCAAGCAACACACACAAAAAGTGCTGGTGAATGCAGCAGGCCAGGCAGCATCTATAGGAAGAGGTGCAGTCGACATTTCAGGTCGGGACCCTTCGTCAGGACTAACTAAAAGAAGAGCTAGTAAGAGATTTGAAAGTGAGAGGGGGAGGGGGAGATCCAAAATGATAGGAGAAGACAGGAGGGGAGAGATGGATCTAAGAGCTGGAGAAGGGAGAGGATCATGGGATGGGAAGCCTGGGGAGAAAGAGAAGTGGGGAGGGGAGCCTGGAGGGTGAAGAGCAGGCAAGGAGTTATAGTGAGAGGGACAGAGGGAGAAAAAAGAGAGTGAGAGAAAGAGAGAAAAAAGGGGGAAAAAATAAAAAATATATATTTAAAAAAACAAATAAATAAATATGGGATGGGGTGTGAAGGGGAGGAGGGGCATTAACGGAAGTTAGAGGAGTCAATATTCATGCCGTCAGGTTAGAGGTTTATAGGCATCCGTTAGTCTCATGAGACCATGGATTTGTGCCTTGGAAGGTTCTCAGGGCGCAGGCCAGGGCAAGGTTGTATGGAAGACGGGCAGTTGCCCGTGCTGCAAGTCTCCCCTCTCCATGCCACCGATGTTGTCCAAGGGAAGGGCATTAGGACCCATACAGCTTGGCACTGGTGTCGTTGCAGAGCAATGTGTGGTTAAGTGCCTTGCTCAAGGACACACGTGCTGCCTCAGCCAAGGTTCGAACTAGCAACCTTCAAATCACTAGACGAACGCCTTAACCATTTGGCCACGCACCAACATGTTTTGGAGGCTACCCAGACGGAATATAAGGTGCTGTTCCTCCAACCTGAGTGTGGCTTCATCTTGACGGTAGAGGAGACCGTGGATAGACATGTCAGAATGAGAATGGGACGTGGAATTAAAATGTGTGGTCCCTGGGAGATCCTGCTTTCTCTGGCGGACAGAGCGTAGGTGTTCAGCAAAGCGGTCTCCCAGTCTGCGTCGGGTCTTGCCAATATATAGAAGGCTGCACCTGGAGCACGGGACGCAGTATATCGCCCCAGCCAACTCACAGGTGAAGTGTCGCCTCACCTGGAAGGACTGTCTGGAGCCCTGAATGGTGGTAAGGGAGGAAGTATAAGGGCATGTGTAGCACTTGTTCTGCTTACAAGGATAAGTGCCGGGAGGGAGACCCCTCCCCTTCTTCAGTCTTCAACCCTCCTCCTCTTCATGGACACCCCGCTCTGGTCTTCTGCCTGCTCTGGACCTCTTTATTGCTAACTGCCGACGGGATATCAACCGTCTTGACTTCACCACACCTTTTTCCAATTCCAACCTCACTCCTTCCGAACGCTTTGCTCTCCACTCTCTCCACACTAATCCTAACCTTACTATAAAATCCGCCGATAAGGCGGGTGCCGTTGTAGTCTGGCATACTACCTCTACATTGCCGAGGCACAGCGACAACTCACGGATACCTCGTCTTATTTACCCCTCGATCATGACCTCACTAAGGAGCACCAGGCCATTGTCTCCCACACCGTCACCGACTTTATCTGCTCAGGGGATCTCCCATCCACTGCTACCAACCTTATAGTTCCCACACCCCGCACTTCTTGTTTCTACCTCCTACCCAAGATCCACAAACCTGCCTGCCCTGGTAGACCCATTGTCTCAGCTTGCTCCTGCCCCACCGAACTTATTTCTGCTTACCGCGACACGGTTTTATCCCACTTGTTCAATCCCTTCCTACCTATGTTCATGACACTTCTCACACTCTGAATCTTTTCAATGCTTTTAAGTTCCCTGGCCCCCACCGCTTTATTTTCACCATGCATGTTCAGTCCCTATATACCTCCATCCCCCACCAGGAAGGTCTCAAAGCTCTCCACTTCTTTTTGGATTCCAGACCTAACCAGTTCCCCTCTACCACCACTCTCCTCCATCTAGCGGAATTAGTCCTTACTCTTAATAATTTCTCCTTTGGCACCTCCCACTTCCTCCAAACTAAAGGTGTAGCTATGGGCACCCGTCTGGGTCCCAGCTATGCCTGTCTTTTCGTTGGCCTTGTGGAACAATCCATGTTCCAAGCCTATACTGGTATCCGTCCCTCTCTTTTCCTTCGCTACGTTGACGACTGCATTGGTGCTGCTTCCTGCACGCATGCTGAGCTCATTGACTTCATTAACTTTGCCTCCAACTTTCACCCTGCCCTCAAGTTTACCTGGTCCATTTCCGACACCTCCCTCCCCTTTCTTGATCTTTCTGTCTCTATCTCTGGAGACAGCTTATCTACTGATGTCTACTATAAGCCTACTGACTCTCACAGCTATCTGGACTATTCCTCTTCTCACCCTGTCTCTTGCAAAAATGCCATCCCCTTCTCGCAATTCCTCCGTCTCCGCCTCATCTGCTGTCAGGATGAGGCTTTTGATTCCAGGACAAGGGAGATGTACTCCTTTTTTAAAGAAAAGGGCTTCCCTTCCTCCACCATCAACTCTGCTCTCAAATGCATCTCCCCCATTTCACGTACAACTGCTCTCACTCCATCCTCCCGCCACCCCACTAGGAATAGGGTTCCCCTGGTCCTAACCTACCACCCCACCAGCCTCCGGGTCCTACATATAATTCTCCGTAACTTCCGCCACCTCCAACGGGATCCCACCACCAAGCACATCTTTCCCTCCCCCCCCCTGCTTTCTGCAGGGATCGCTCCCTACGCAACTCCCTTGTCCATTCTTTCCCCCCATCCCTTCCCACCGATCTCCCTCCCAGCACTTATCCTTGTAAGTGGAACAAGTGCTACACGTGCCCTTACACTTCCTCCCTCTCCACCATTCAGGGCCCCAGACAATCCTTCCAGGTGAGGCGACACTTCACCTGTGAGTCGGCTGGGGTGATATACTGCGTCCGGAGCTCCCGGTGCGGCCTTCTATATATTGATGAGACCTGACGCAGACTGGGAGACCATTTCGCTGGACACCTATGCTCTGTCCGCCAGAGAAAGCAAGATCTCCCAGTGGCCACACATTTTAATTCCACATCCCATTCCCATTCTGATATGTCTATCCACAGCCTCCGCTACTGTAAAGATGAAGCCACACTCAGGTTGGAGGAACAACACCTTATATTCCGTCTGGGTAGCCTCCAACCTGATGGCATGAATATTGATTTCTCTAACTTCAGATAATGCCCCTCCTCCCCTTCACACCCCATCCCTTATTTACTTATTTAACATATTTTTTATGTATATTTTTAATTTTTTCCCCCTTTTTTTCCTTTCCTCCTCTTTTTTCTCCCCCGTCCCTCTCACTATAACTCCTTGCCTGCTCTCCACCCTCCGGGCTCCCCTCCCCTCTTCTCTTTCTCCCCAGGTTTCCTGTCCCATGATCCTCTCCCTTCTCCAGCTCTTAGATCCATCTCTCCCCTCCTGTCTTCTCCTATCATTTCGGATCTGCCCCTCCCCCTCCCTCTCTCAAATCTTTGTTAGTCCTGACAAAAGATCCAACAACAGCAACTTGCCCATTCAAAAGTAGATCACTTGAAGATAAAGTATGCCTCTCAAAAGGAAGATGTCTTTCCTCTATGTCAAAGACTCCTAATGTGGGGTACATGGACCCCCTTACTTAATGCCATTGGCCCATGGCATAAGAAAGATTGGGAATCCCTGCTCTATACAGTAACTTCAGATTTCAGACAGTTCTGCAACAGCAGACGGGTCTTTAACTTGAATCGTTAACTCTATCTCTCTTTCTGTTGCAGTGTGTTGAGTATTTCTAACATTTCTAAAAATTTTATTTCAGTTCTGCAAGGGTTCCAAGGTTTCTGCAAAAACACCATACAAATCAATAAGATTATAAGACAGAGAAGCACAATTAGGCCATTCAGCCCAACAATTCAGCTCCACCTTTCCATCATGGCTGATTTAATATCCCTTGCAACCTTCTGTTCTGTCTTCTCCCTGTAACCTTTGGCATCCATACCAATTGAGAACCTATCAATTTCCAATCTAAATATACCCAAAGATTTGGCCACCACAGCCGACTGTGGCAATAAATTGCACAGATTCACCTGCCTCTGGGTAAAGAAATTCCTCCTCTAAAGAAATGTATCTGGTGCTAGAATCCCCCATGGAGAACTTCGTCTCCATGTCCACTCTATCTGAACCGTTCAATATTTGATAGGTTTCAATGAGATCCCACCCCTTCATCCTTCTAAACTCTATGGAGTATAGGTCCAAACCCATCACTGACTCCTCATATGTTAACCTTTTCATTCCCAGATCATTTTCTATGAAGCTAACCACATCAGAAGGGGAAAATGAGCAGGAACATCTGCCAGAAAGAGTAGAATGCAGTGTTCCTAAATGATTACTCTGTGCCAGTATGTACAAAGGGGAAGGGTGTGGTGGATAATGAAAGCAGTGTGCAGGTTACTGATAGAAACATAGAAAACCTACAGCACAATACAGGCCCTTCAGCCCACAAAGCTGTGTCGAATATGTCCTTACCTTAGAAATTACCAAGGGTTACCCATAGCCCTCTATTTTTCTAAGCTCCTATGGCAGATGATTCCAAGAAAAAGAAAGAAGTATTGTTAGCTCGCTTAAAAGATAAGGCGGATAATTCCACTGGGCCTGATGTAATATAGCCTAGGTTATAGAGAGAGGCAAGAACTGAGGTTGCTGAGGCCTTGACCTAGATCTTTGTACCTTCTCTAGACACAAGCAAGGTCTTAGAAGACTAATATTGTGACTAATATTGTTCATTTACTCAACAAGTGAAATAGGGATAATCCTGGAAACGATAGACCGGTGAGTCTCATGTCAGTGGTAGGGAAGTTATTGGACAGAAATAATGAGCATTGAAAAACCATGCTCTAATTAGGGGCAGTAAGCATGGCTTGTGCAGGGCAAGTCATAATTTATCAACTTTATTGACTTTTTGAGGAGGTGACAAGGGTTATTGAATGAAGATATAGCTATGAATGTCGTCTATATAGATTTTAGTGAAGTGTTTGACAAGCTCCCTCACGGGAGGCTAATTGAAGATTAAGATGCATGGAATCCATGGTCAATTGGCCATTTGGATTCAGAATTGATTTGCCCATAAAATACAGAGGGCAGAACTTACTGGGACTTATTCTGCTCTGAAATTATTGGGACTTATTTGGGGTCATGACTACTGGTGTTCTGCAGGGATATGTATTGGGACTTCTGCTGTTGATGTTATCTATAAATGACCTGGATAAAAAATGTGGCAAAAGATAAGTATTGGGGACAGAATGCACATGGCTGAGGTGATTGCTACAGATCCCACCGCCCCCAAACTGCAAGGGTATGTGGTGTGGAGAAAGAGTCAGAGAAGTAGAGCACATAACCAGACCCTCCAGTTCATCTAGTCTGCCCCGAACTATTTAAACTGCCTGCTCCCATCTACCTGCAAACCTCTACTATCTCTGTGCCTATCCAAACTTCCATTAAACATTGAAATTGATCTCACATGCATCACTTGTGCTGGCAGCTTATTCCACACCCTCATGACCCTGAGTGAAGAAGTTTCACCCTAAGTTCCCCTTAAGGCGTTCACCTTTCATACTTACCCCATGACCTCTGGTTGTAGTCCCACCCAACCTCAGTGGAAAAAACCTGCTTAAATTTACCCTATCTATACACCTTATAATCTCCTCTCAACCTTCTACATTCTAAGCAATAAATTCTTAACCTATTCAATCTTTCCTTGTAATTCAGGTCCTCCAAACCTGACAACATCCTTGTAAATTTCCTCTGTAATCTTTCAATCTTATTCACATATTTCCTGTAACTAGGTGACCAAAACTGCACACAATACTCCAAATTAAGGCTCACCAATGTCTCATACACCTTCAGCATAGCATCCCATCTCCTGATTTAGGAAGGCCAAAGTGCCAAAAACTTTCTTTATGACCTTATCTACCTGTGACGCCACTTTCATCGAATTATGGATCATTATTCCCAGATCTCTTTGTTCTAGCACATGCCTCAGTGCTCTACCGTTCACTGTGTGAGACCTACTCTGGATGGTCCTACTGAAGAGCAACACCTCACACTTTGCTACATTGAATTCCATCGGCTATTTTTCAGCCTATCGTTCCAGCTGATGCAGATCCCTCTGCAAGCCATGATAGCCTTCCTCGCTGTCCACTACACCCTGAATTTTGGTGTCATCTGCAAATTTGCTGATGCAGTTAACCACATTATCATGCAGATCATTGATACGGATGACAAACAACAAAACGGACCCAGCACCGATCCCTGTGGCTCTCTACTAGTCACAGATACTTGATTCCATTCCTTCTGAACATTTCGGCAAATTCAGCACAAATGAAGTGTCTTCCATCGCCTCTTTCATGTATATCTGGAGGACACTGTGTGGCTAAGATTATTCTCAAACTTAAGAAAAAGCATCTGAGATGCAGAAGTATCTGATATGGTGTAAAAATGGCTTCACAAGTTGATAAAGTGAAAAATAAGGCTATATGACTTAATTGATTTTATGAGTGACGGAGTGGACATCAATTTCTACTAAAGGAGGTGTAAGATGCTCTTTCCTAACATGCCTAACATACTCTCTTTCAAAAGCTTAATTTAATCCTATTCTACTACTACTGCATGCAGCAAATTCCAGCTGTTCACTCTATCTGTGCCTCTTATAATCTTATACACCTTATCCCTATTAGTGTAATTGATCTCTGTACTCCGGGCTGGTGGGGTGAGATACGTCTCTACCAAAAGGAGATCTAAGCTGCTCCTTTCCTCCACCAGCCTGCAGGTAGCCCTTGGGTAAGGTGCAGCACCTGCTTAGCCCTCCTGAGCAGGGTCAAGTGAAACCATGGGAGAAGGTGGTGGATGGTCATATGAGCAACTGGTGCAGATCACAAGTCCTGGTTATGCGACCACTGATGCCAGGCAGACAATCACTGAACGGCGTTGATAATAGCTGGGGTCACCCATCTTGTAAAGACACTGCCCTGAAGAAGGCATGGCAACCACTTCTGTAGAAAAATTTACCGGGAACAATTATGGTCATGAGATCATGATCGTCCACATCATTTGACATGGCTCATAATGATGATGATGCTTTATTAGTTGGGACACTGAGCTCAAGAGTCAGTAAATTATCCTAAAACAGGTTTAATGATATGCGATAATAGTATTTCTGTGAAGCACCGTTGTTAGCTGTTTCAATGTGTTGAAATAAAATAGGTTTACTACCTTGCAAGTATGTACAGAAGAATCACACAAGTGTGTGAATCAACCTGCAAGAGAAATCAGATTGGTACCAGAAAATTATTCTGCTACTCATTTTCAAAAGGACGTTTAGAATTAATTGGGCAAGAGAGTGAATGAACTACTGAGACAGACCAACAAATTGAGGGTTAATTATAAATGTCTTGCAGGTAAAATGATTCTTTAACACACTACTAGGCATTACCAAAGTGTTTCTACTGAAGTACACAGGACTGTAGCAGATGGTGCATCTACAAGAGCTGGTTATCATTAACCCACTTTAATGCAGGTGACTTATTAAAGATAATTTTGGAACGAACAAAGCTTGAACAGGCCCAAGGTAGCTGAGACATTGGCATAGCTGTTCAATCGCAGAATGGAAAGTGTGCTTCAAATGCCATCACATTCATCCCCTCTGACTTAGAGTGTCCCACAAACTAACCGATGTACTTAGCACTTCCTGAGCATGAAATACTGATTTTACATTTTGGATTTATTACTGATGCGGATTTATCTGTGCTGGCTTCAAATTAATTGTAGACTTTGAGCAGTTTTAAAAGGGATTTAAATATCAGCTTTATTTCTCGAAACATCAGAACATTTAGTGAAATGCATCATTCGTGTAAAATCAAATCGATGAATATAGCGCTGGGCCGGAATATGTGCCACCACTCTTCTGGTGTCACCCTGCATGCCCACGACTGACAGTGCATCTTTAGAACGTGGGATGAGACTGCAGCACCTGGAGAGATCCCACATGTTCATGGGAAGAATGTGCAAACTCTTCACAGACAGCAGCAGAAATGAACCCATGCCGCAGACGTTGTAATAGCATTGTGTTAACCACTTCACCACCATGCCGCTGAGATGTTGCAGAGTCACAGGAAATAATTTTTTTCCCCTCCTTCCTGCTTCCAATCTAATTCTGCAGGTCTTGAGGTGCCTGATGAGGCCACTGTGGGTCAGGAGCTGCTTGAAGAGTTGGGTGAATGTGCAGCTTCAGAGAGGTTATGTGCCTTTCACATTCTCCTGGTAACAATACAAGGTTGTCAGTGCTTTTTCTGTCTGCGGTTCCATCTATATGAGTGTTCTTGAGCGGTGTTTCCCACAGCTCCATGAGAAGGTTTCTCTTCTTTCTATTTTCAGCATTCCCAAAACACATCAGTAATATCTAGTACTGTGTTAAAGAGTCTTTTTTAACCAGTGAAACATTGAAAATTAACCACTGATTTGTTGGTCTATCTCTCAGTAGTTTAATCACTTCCATATATGCTAAGCATCTTTCTGAATTTGTGACTCCCTGGATCATCCTTCCATCTCCATCAACATGATCTCCCCCTCTGGAGATATTTTCCCTCGCAACCTACAAGAAATTCAATGCCTGCCCTTGACCTCTTCCTTTGGCATCCACCAGGGATTGGAACGCTCTTTGCCAGAGAAAAAATTGTTCACTTGTATTTCTTCCCAGTTGTCAATATCTCTGAGGATCTAACCTGGACCAACATATTGATGGAGCTACAGTGGCTATATTTCATAAGGAGTTTGAGGAGATTTGGTATGTCACCAAAGGCACTTGCCAATTTCAACAGTTGTGCTATGGAGAGCATTCTAGCTAGTTGTATCACTGTCTGGTATGGGGTGTGGGGGGGGGAGCTACTGCACAGGATGAAAATAAGGTGCATGGAGTTGTAAGCTTAGTCACGTCCGTTATGGGCACTAGGCTCCGTAGTATCCAGAACATCTTCAAGGAGCGATGCCTCAAAAAGGCGGTGTCCATCATTAAGGACCCCCATCACCCAGGTCAGACTGTGTTCTCATTGCTACCATCTGGGAGGAGGTACAGAAGCCTGAAAGTACACACTCAACAATTCAGGTACAGCTTCTTTCCATTTGCCATCTGATTTCTGAATGGACATTGAACTCATGAACACCACTTTTTTGTTTTTTTTCCCCACTACTTATTTAATTTAACTGCTTAATGTTTATTGTGTGTGTATATACAGCAATTCACAATTTTATCTCTATTATTATGTATTGCATTGTACTGTTGCCACAAAGATGACAAATTTCACAACATATGTCAGGGATATTAAACCTGATTCTGATTCTCATTCCAATTTTGTGCACTGCATTTGGTGCTGATCGATGCACAGTAGGAAACCAAGCACAGATTGGATGACTGAGGCATCACAGGTAGATAGGATCATGAGAAGAACTTTTGTTACATTGACCTTCATAAATCAAGGCACAGCGTATAAGAGTTGGGATGTAATGTTGAAGTTGTATAAGATATTGGTGATGCTGAATTTGGAGTATTGTGTGCAGTTCTGGTCACCTACTTACCAGAGAGACGTCAATAAGCTTGAAAGGGTGCAGAGAAAACTTACAAGGATGTTGCTGGGACTTGAAGACCAGAGTTGCAGAGAAAGGTTGAATGTGTTTGTACTTTATTCCTTGGAGCACAGGAAAATGAGGAGAGATGTTACGAATGTACACAAAATTATGAGATATAGACAGGAAGAATGCATGCAGGTTTTTCCCCCTCATGTTTGATGAGATTAAAACTAGGGTGGAAGGTGAAATATTTAATTTCAAGTGAAGAAGCGGAGTTTCTTCACTTGGATGGTGTTGCTAATGTGGAATGAGATAGCAGTGTAAGTGGTATATACAGATTGGCTAAAGGACCTGTTTCTGTACTGCAGTACTCTATGAATCTGCGACTGCTTCTTCAGAAAACCTCAGTATATCCCACGATGGTGAGCCAAATATCTGGTTTACCAGCAACCTTAATTCTTCACACTTCCATTCTTCCTGCATCTTTTGCTTCTTACTCTGTTCTAGTGAAGGTCAACTCAAGCCCAGAGAAGAGCAAGTTATCTTCTGACTTGGGAGTCACAGCTCTCTGGACTCAACATTGAATTCAATAATACGAGATAACCAGACTGCACAGTTTCTATAAGGACAGACTTTCAGCCTTAACCAGCAACTTTATTGATCCCTCCCCTGGTGCTGCCGCACCTATTTTCATTTCAGATTTACAGCATCTACAGCAACACCTCTAAGTGTGCTTGTTTCTTTTTCATTTTATTTCCCTCTCTCCACCTTTGTTTTTATTCATCTCCTTCCATTTGTTTCTCTTCATTGCAGTCAACAAATTTTCATCACTCTCCTCGATCACTTGTGATATTCAGTCTTTCTTCTGTCTCGTTATTTCAGACATTCCATTATTCTCTCTGCCCTTTCACTTTCTCTGCAACTTGAACTATCTGTGATTTTTAACTTTCGTCGCTTCTTATGAATGTTTAGCATTGACCTTTCCTCTTGTTCCATAGATGGTGTCTCACCTCCTATGAACTGTATCTGCAGGAAGATCCATTTTCATTTGAGGTTTTACTAAATTAGTTTCATCTGAAATCGAATTACTTGAAAATGAGCAAGTCTCCAAATTCTTTCTTCATCCTCTCAGATTTCTCTTCCAAACTCCTCAAATAATCCTTTGCAGTAGAGCAGCAGTTAGAGTGTCTTACCGAACTGTCAAAAAGAAGATTTAAAATTCTTCAGTATAGGTATACTCGAAGACAATTCAACGAGGTTTCTGATCTTGACTTTTTTTTTCTTTCCTAGGGACGAGTTCAGGTTGCTGCTGCTCTCTGTCACAAGCCCCTCTTTGCAGCTCACAGTCACCCAAATTCCATATGAAAGAGACCTCAGTGCAATGTATACCATAGATCCCCCTGTGAACCATTGCTTCTTCCCAACCCTTTTCCCATGGAATTCAGTATACTGCAATCCCACATACACCCATAAAACATAGGAGCAAAATTAGGCCACTCACACATAGATCCATTTCCCTCTCAATCCCAGTCACCTATTGTCTCCCTGTGACCTTTCATGCTCCAACTAATCAAGAACCTCTGCCTGAAATGACCTGGTCTGCACAGTTTTCTAAGGCAACAATTTCCACAGATTGACTACTCTCAGATAAAAGAAATTGCTCCTCATCTCCATTCTAATGAAGGTTGTGTCCTCTGATCATAGACTCCCCCCATATCCGCTCTATCAAGACCTTTCAACAGTGTACAAGTTTTAATTCAATCCACCCTCATTCTTCTAAATTCCTGTGAGTACAGATCCAGAGGCATCAAAGGCTCCTCATATGATAAGTATTTCATTCCTGGAATCATTTCTGTGAACCTCCTTTGAACCCACTCCAATGTCAGCACCTCCTTTCTTAGATAGAGGGTCCCAATCTGCATATAACACCCCAAATAAGGCCTCACCAGTGCCTTATAAAGCCTTAGCATTACATCCTTGTTTTTATACTTTTGTCCTCTTGAAATGAATGCAAATATTGTATTTGACTTCCTCACCACTGACTCAACCTGCAAAATAACCTTCAGAGAATCCTGCACAAGGACTCTCAAGTCCTTTGGCACCTCAGATTTTTGAATTATCTCCCTTTTTAGGAAGCAGCTAATGCTTTTATCCCTTCTACCAAAGTGCATGACCATACACTTCCCAATACTGTATCCCGTCTTCCACTTCTTTGCCCATTCTCCTAATCTGTCCAAGTCCTTCTGCGGCCCCCGTGCTTCCTCAACATTACGTGCCCCTCCACCTATCTTTGTATCATCCACAAAGCCATTGCTTAACACTTTATGTTGGGAATCATGGATTTATCCAGTTCATAAAACTCCCAATTGGGGATCTAACTGTTTTCTTATCAAAGGAATTACTAACAAGGACAGAACGCTGCACAATCTTCAGTGAATGTTCATAATTCTGTCGTTCATCCTTGAAGTGGTGGGAGGTGGGATCCTGTCCTGTGACTAGTGGTGTGCCACAGGGATCAGTGCTGGGTCCATTGTTATTTGTCATCTATATCAATGATCTGGATGATAATGTGGTAAATTGGATCAGCAAGTTTGCTGATGATACAAAGATTGGAGGTGTAGTAGACAGTGAGGAAGGTTTTCAGAGCCTGCAGAGGGACTTGGACCAGCTGGAAAAATGGGCTGAAAAATAGCAGGTGGAGTTTAATACTGACAAGTGTGAGGTATTGCACGTTGGAAGGACAAACCAACATAGAACATGCAGGGTTAATGGTAAGGCACTGAGGAGTGCAGTGGAACAGAGGGATCTGGGAATACAGATACAAAATTCCCTAAAAGTGTCATCACAGGTAGATAGGGTCGTAAAGAGAGCTTTTGGTACATTGGCCTTTATTAATCGAAGTATTGAATATAAGAGCTGGAATGTTATTATGAGGTTGTATAATACATTGGTGAGGCTGAATCTGGAGTATTGTGTTCAGTTTTGGTCACCAAATTACAGGAAGGATATAAATATTGTTGAAAGAGTGCAGAGAAGGTTTACAAGGATGTTGCCGGGACTTGAGAAACTCAGTTACAGAGAAAGGTTGAATAGGTTAGGACTTTATTCCTTGGAGCGTAGAAGAATGAGGGGAGATTTGATAGAGGTATATAAAATTATGATGGGTATAGATAGAGTGAATGCAAGCAGGCTTTTTCCACTGAGGCAAGGGGAGAAAAAAACCAGAGGACATGGGTTAAGGGTGAGGGGGGAAAAGTTTAAAGGGAACATTAGGGAGGGCTTCTTCACACACAGAGTGGTGGGAGTATGGAATGAGCTGCCAGACGAGGTGGTAAATGCGGGTTCTTTTTTAACATTTAAGAATAAATTGGACAGATACATGGATGGGAGGTGTATGGAGGGATATGGTCCGTGTGCAGGTCAGTGGGACTAGGCAGAAAATGGTTCGGCACAGCCAAGAAGGGCCAAAGGGCCTGTTTCTGTGCTGTAGTTTCTATGGTCTATGGTCTATGGAACTCCCATAGTGATGCCCTCAGGGCTAAGATGATTGAATTCCACAAAAGCAGCACCATCGTTCTCTCAAATGAAAATCTTCCGCCTTTGCAGTTTTAAAGAATTAATGGCAATTTATCTAACTTTACATCTTGTTGGTGTTTGAAGACAGCTATTAGAATTCTGGAGGGAAATGATCCTGAAGAAACCAGACTAAGTATCCAATAAACTACTGGTAGATTTTAGTGAAGAAAGTCGTCCAGCATTTTAGGAACAAAAATCGGATTACAGGTATACAAATTACTGCAGTGGGTTTGTAGTAAGGCAAACTGTAATTTATTTTGGAAGTGCAGAATAAAGACAAACAAGGGACCAATATCCTCCCAAAAAAGTACCAGTTTGACATTTATGGCACTGAGTATTGATGTTGTTACATCCTCATTTTGTACCCATGACTTTTCTTGCAACAGTTGATTCAAAGCTAAGTCTGTCAATTAACAGTGATGGGCTGGGAAGGTGGAAAAATAATTGACTTTGAAAATAAATATGGTCAAAAATAAAGTCCGAAGATAACAAGCCTGAAGGAAAAGGCAAGCAAAGGTAAGAAAAGGCAAGGATGACAGTTACTAAAGGTGTAATCTTAGAATAAAAGGACAGAAAAGTGTTTAAAAACCAAATGAACAACTATTAAAGACATATCAAATTGCTAGCCTTTACCCAGTATACAAAGTAAAGAAACAAAGGAGGAACTGAAATACAGTCATGTAAAAGAACAGGTGACAAATAAAATGTGTGGGTTGGGAAATACTTAGGAAAGAGGGGAGGGGCAAATATTATTCCAAGGGCTGCAATTAAACACTTATTACTATTCTTAAAAGAACACTCCACTCACTAAATGATGGAAACATAATTCTTATGGATTCAGAGTCATCATCATCACTATGTGCCATGTGATATGATGTAGGTAACCATGGTCTCATGACCGTGATTGTTCTTGGCAAATTTTTCTCCAGAAGTAGTTTGCCATTGCCTTGTTCTGGGCAGTGTCCTTACAAGATGGGTGACCCAGGCCATTATCAATACTCCTCAGAGATCATAAACACAAGAAAGTCTGCAGATGCTGGAAATACAAAGCAACACACACAAAATGCTGGGGGAACTCAGCAGGTCAGGCAGCATATATGGAAATGAGTAGATGATCGAAGTTTTGGGCTGAGGGAGGAGAGAGAAAGATAAAGATATGTATCATGGTAGGATCCCTTTGGAGATGGCGGAACTTGTGGAGGATAACATGATGGATGCGGATGCTGAGGCTGATGGGGTGGTAATAAGTTGGCAGGGGACTAATCAGGTGCTACATCTTGTCCAAGGGTAATCAGGCTAATGGAGGGAAGGAGCGCCTTACACCTCATTTGGTAGTGACATATCTCCACCCCACCACTCTGGACGTCGATTACACTTATGGAGATGAACACACTTATACACATGAGATGTAAAAGATTAAAAGAGGCAGAGTGGACAGCATCCAGAAGTACTGCATCCAGAAGTAGTAGAACAGAATTAAATTAAGCTTTTGAAAGACAACATGTTAAGCACCGGAGACAACAAATTGTAGGGTGATGGGGAAAGAGCAGGGAATGGGGCTGTGAAGTGTCATAGACCTGGTGGGCTGACACCTACACCTGTTGGATTAATTATATGATTCTGTGAAGAAGGTGGCAGAAAGCCAGGTGTCCCAAATTACTCATTTTCTGCTATAAATAATGTGTATATGATTTCTGATTTGGAATCTCATTCAGAGGAGTTTACACAGATTTATTTAGCGTGCTAAATGAAACAAACGCGTTAGATGGCTCACTTCTTACAGAGAAGGTCTGAACACCCCTCAGAACACCTTCATGTAGACTTCAGAAGGTGCAGGTCCACCACTCTCTGTTTTACATCAATGCTCTGCTGTGGAGAGAGTGACGAGCACAAAGTTCTTTGGTGTGGACGTAGAAGACAATCTAACCTGGACCCACAACGTCTCCTCATTAGCCAAGAAGTGACTGTACTTTCTGAGGAGATTGAGGAGTGCAAGTCTCCACACCTCCATTCTAACAGCTTTCTACCATCAAGAGTGTCCAGTCTGTCTGCCTCATTGTGGGGTATGGAAGCTGCAAACTACCTGACTGTAAGACCCTACAACAGATAGTAAAAGCCATCGAGCGGATCACGGGGGTCTCCCTCCCTCACTATTTTGTGAGCTTTACAGGGAGTGTTGTATACAAAGGTCTTAAGAACTATTGAGGATCTCTACCACCTATCCCACAATCTCTTTGATCCACTACCGTTTGGAAGGAACAGAAGCATCAGGACTAGGACTGCCAGACTGGGTAACAGCTTCTTCCATCAGGCTGTGAGACTAATGAATACCTGGCCACCACTGAAGTCTTGTCATCAGGACAGTGAGCTGTTTACCTGTGCTGTGCGCTACATGCACTTCCAATTATAATTTATTAACTTATTTTGATAATATCTTGATTGGAAAAAGCTACAGAAAGTTGTAAACTTAACCAGCTCTATGATGGGCATTAGCTTCCCCAGCATGGCAGACACCATAAAAGGCGACGCCTCAAAAAGACGGCATCCATCATTAAGGACTTCCATCACCAAGGACATCCTCTTATCTCATTGCTACCATTGGGGAGGAGGTACAGGAGTCTGAAGACCTGAAGACACTCAGGAGCTGCTTCTTTTCCTCTGCCATCAGATTTATGAATGGAAAATGAACACAAGAACATTACCTTACAATGTTTTTCTTGCTCTGTTTTTGCATTACAATTTATTTTTTCATATATGCTTACTTTAATTTATAGTTTCTTAAAATTATTATGCATTGCATTTTACTACTGATGCAAAACAACAAATTTCACGACGTAAACAAGGCGACACTTCACCTGTGAGTCGGCTGGGGTGATATACTGCATCCGGTGCTCCCGATGTGGCCTTCTATTTATTGGCGAGACCCGACGCAGACTGGGAGACCGCTTTGCTGAACACCTACGCTCTGTCCGCCAGAGAAAGCAGGATCTCCCAGTGGCCACACATTTTAATTCCACGTCCTATTCCCATTCTGACATGTCTATCCACGGCCTCCTCTACTGTAAAGATGAAGCCACACTCAGGTTGGAGGAACAACACCCTATATTCCGTCTGGGTAGCCTCCAACCTGATGGCATGAACATCAACTTCTCTAACTTCCGCTAATGTCCCACCTCTCCCTCGTACCCCATCTGTTATTTATTTTTATACACACATTCTTTCTCTCATTCTCCTTTGTCCCTCTGACTATACCCCTTGCCCATCCTCTGGTTCCCCCCCCCCACTTGTCTTTCTCCCCAGACCTCCTGTCCCATGATCCTCTCATATCCCTTTTGCCAATCACTTGTCCAGCTCTTGGCTCCATCCCTCCCCTCCTGTCTTCTCCTATCATTTTGGATCTCCCCCTCCCCCTCCCCCATCTCTTACTAACTCTTCCTTCAGTTAGTCCTAACGAAGGGTCTCAGCCTGAAACGTCGGCTGTACCTCTTCCTAGAGATGCTGCCTGGCCTGCTGCGTTCACCAGCAACTTTGATGTGTGTTGCTTGAATTTCACGACATACGCTAGTGATATTAAACCAGATTCTGGTGTGCTGTGTGATATACTGTATGTTTAGTGAGTTCATCAGAGTCCGGAGGGACGATATTTCATTTGGTTGTATATATGTACAGTCAGATGACAGGAAACTTGAATGTAAACTTGAACTTGGATTTTTCTTGCGAACATAACTTATATTTAACTTATTTTAACTGGATATACTATAAACGGCAATGGTGTTTGTGTATAATCACTTCAGAACATGTTCCAATTGGTAAAAATATTCCAAAACAGATTTCTTTTGAGACAATGAAACTTCTAATAAAAAATCTCAAATAGTTGGATCTCCAATATCTAATAACAATAGAGAAAAAGAAAATGTTCAAGAGGACAGGAATACAGTGAATATGGTAGGAAATTACTGGAGCAACAAGCAAGAAGACACAGAAGCAGACACATAAGTAGACACAGCCAATATTTTGCCAAGGATTTTAACAAGTTGACATTATACACTAAGGAATTAAAGCTTCAGTTACAGATACAAGACTGTGCAAATACATATGGCCTAAGACTTTCACTGACTCTACTGAATTTTAACCAATATTAATAAAATTTAATAATCACATATATGCAGAGATTCAACATGTCATTGGAAACCTTGGCAAACTTCTATCGCTATGTGGTGAAAAGTGTGCTGACTGGCTATGTTACAGCCTGGTATGTGAAGATCAATGCCTTTGAGTGGAAAGTTCGACAAAAGATGGTGGATTTGGCCCAGTACATCACAGATAAAACCCTCCCAACCATTGAGCACATCTACTGTGCACGAAACGTTGCCATAGAAAGGCAGCATCCATCATCAAAGATCCTCACCACCCAGGCCATGCTCTTTACTCACTGCTGCCATCAGGTCGAAGGTGCAAGTGCCTCAGGACTCACACCATCAGGTTCAAGAACTGTTACTACCCCTCAACCATCGCTACTACTAATATGTCGACTCAGGCCTAGGGGGCCGGCGTCGGGCACGATGACGGACCCTCCACTTCTCCCTCTCCCTCATCAGTGTGTTCAGTTCATCTACATTACCCATCATGCTCATCTTCATCAACCATCGCGCTCTTGAACAAAGGGGATAACTACACTCATTTAAGGACTCCTTTATCTTGTTATTTCATGCTCGTTATTTAATGCTATTTATATTTACATTTCCACAGTTTGTTGTCCATTGATCCTGTTTACAGTTACAGTTCTATAGACTTGCTAAGTGTGCCCGCAGAAAAAGAATTTCAGGGTTGTATGTGACTACATTTATGTACTCTGATAATAAATTTTACTTTGACCTTATTGCTGTTTCAAGGGCAAATAAAGAGAGAATGGAGATGGATGTCTTTTCACCATGGGTTTCAAATCAAATCAAAATTAACCCATGCAGGGAAAAATATTACAGTACTGTGCAATAGTCTTAGGTTCCCTAGCTATATCAGTGAGCCTAAGACTTTTGAAAGGTATTGTATAAGGGAACTCCAAGTCTTACCACTGTTATTGTTGACATTTGTCTACCTTATCTCAACTTGGCTCACTGTCTGGTACTACCATGGCCTTAAGCTCACTGTGGTTTCTGCTCCTCTCTTGCCTACCTGTGTGTTACACCATTAGACTCCCAGAACTCAGCAGAACTATAAAAAGGGTTCCCACCTCTCATGTCGCAAAACTGCCCAGTGTGCCTCAGCCAGATACATCCCCCTTCAAATGACCGAGATGAATCCCCGTCAGGTGAAAAGTAAGTGGGGCTTGCAGTTAGCTGCTAGTTTAAATGTTTTAATTGTTCTTTTTAAGTTAAAAATGTTGATTAATGTTTTTATGTTTTGTGGTTATGACTTATTTCATTGTTGCAGATGGATTGTCAAAACTGCCTGCAAATTCAGCCCTGCCGTTTGTGCCAAGACGGTCTCTGTGCCCCAGCCAGCCTGCCAGGCGGCTGGGTGCCAGGCTCTCAGTGCAGAGCTTGTCCCCAGGCCACGCCGAGAGAAGTGGCCCATGAACTTTGAGCAGTGGAAGATCAGCTTCAGCCAACGACAACCAGTAACACGCTGTTTCTAACATTCCCAGGCACTTCACTGTAGCATTATCGAGGCTCACGGAACAAGGAAATAACAGGCAATTGCTCAAAAGCTCATAGGTTCATTTTAAAGGGCACCTTAAAAAAAAAAGAAGAGCGGCAGAGAGGTGTTACTCGTTAGGGAGTGAGTTTTAGAGCTTCAGTTGAAAGCAAGGCAATCAATGGCGAAGCTGGGGAGTTTGGTGAGAATCAAGAGGGGAGAATTGAAAAAATGTGGATTGCTCAAAAGTCTGGGAGAAGGCTTAGTGGGTCAGAGGGGCAAGGGTGCGGGAAGCATTTGATGATGTTTGACTATGAAATTGAGCTATTGCTTATTATCTGCCCACACTACAATTTCCCGGCAACTCTGCCTTCTGGAACTGCTTTTCCCTTGAACTACCTGCAAGTTTTATGTTTGGAAACGGCCTGCAGAGATGATTTGCAAAGCCGAGTGTTTCACTGTGTCTTTCTGTTCATATTTTTACTGAGATACAGCACAGATTAGGCCCTTTCGGTCCCTGATTTAACACTAGCCCAGCCTAATCACGGGATGATTTTCAATGACTAAGTGACCAACCAGCCGGCTGGTCTTTGAAATGCGGGAGGAAACCGGATCACCCGTATGAAACCCACATGGTCACAGGGAGAACATACAAACTCTTTACAGGCAGAATCGATCCCGGTTCGCTGGTACGGTAAAGCGTTTTTGCTAACCGCCACGGTGCCCTGCCGCCCGCACATCTTGGTACTGTCGTGACAATAATACACTACTATGAATAAAACAAGAGTGAATACAGTAAAAGCTACTCAATGTTTGCAAAGTTAGGGCTCACCTTTTGAAAGGAACCTCGTGGCAACGTTACTGACCGCCGACCGTGACAATTCACGGAAACACCTTCCGATAAACTCTCCAGGCTGCTTCACTAGAAAGTCATCAATTAAAATGTCATCAACACGATTGGAAGCAGTGACCACAAACTAGTTTAGAGACTAGTTTTGGGTTTGAGAAACTAAGAGACTGAATTTCCTACTTTTCCATCCTGGGACAGCAGGGAAACAGCACCAATTTTCTTTCACCCGAAACAGCGGTGGGAGTGTTGGTTGGAGGTCCAGGATATGGATAAACACCAGTCTGTCGATTCCCCGTATTGTTACCCTACATTAAAGCCCGTTGGAAATTCGAGTTATTAGCATTTATTTAAGATTTGTTTCTTTGCCTCCGAACAGCCGAAACCACGAGTCAGCAGCGGGCAGGATTCCGGAAGCATTTACTAATATGAGAGTAAAACAGTATAAAGTGCGTCTATTTAATGTGACGGAGAGTTAAAATTACCTCGCTATTCGATTTCCTAATCGTTTAGTCCTAATGGTTTTTACTTCAGATCTCGTTCGATTAATTTCCTGCGTAAACACAGCCGGATCGCGTTTAAAACCTTCAGAATTATATGCCTGTCGCAACTCAAACCTTCACTGTTACCTTGTCCGTCGGGTGGTTCAACGAGACGCGCGGGTTATCCACAGATAAAGCGAAAAGAAAAACGCTGAACAAACAGACCAGTAAATTTCAAGTGCATCAGAGTCGATGCAAGACATGCAAAAGTTTAAAACAAAGTGTAGCAAGTGATAGGTTGGGAGGCATAGTTCGGAAAAAAGCCGAAGGCTGCGCTGGGAGACGTACCTCACTGGTTTCCTAGCTGGAGGTCCCAGGCAGAAGCCGGTACTGGCGTGAATGGCGAGTCCTTGCCCAGCGTTATGAGTTCGGTCTGAGAGCAGTAACCCGGGCAGCTCCCTGCTCAGCCCCTTTCTCTCCAATCCATATGGTCCTAGGGGAAAGCGTATCAGCGACCTAAACCACACGGCATCCTTCCCGGCAGTAGCGGCTGCATTTGAACATCGAATTCCTGTCGGCGTGAGCCTCCCTCATTGGGAGTACTCGGCGGACCCGCGTCGAAGTTGCGATCAACTGCTCCGCCAGGACATTTCAACGCCGTTGTATGGCTCCTACAAGTCAGCCTGACAGGCGGCACCTTCAAACTGCCCGGCGCAGGAGTCACTCTCCCTCCGGGACAGTAGCCAGAGACCTGGGCGACCGTTCCCGTTTGGCGGCTCCCTGCAGGGGGACCGGCTCTGCACTGACCGGTCCCTGTGACTAATCAGCCTGCGAAAACCACAGAAGCCAAACACCCACCTTCATTTCCAACTCCGTTAAAATGAAGTGAATTCCCAAACCCCACGTCGTGTGACAGACGGTGGGTTCGATAAAGTACCGTAGTCCCGGATCCCCCGTCACAGATAACACAAGGATGTTTCATTAAACCTAAATATTTGAAACCTCCACTCTTCTTTCTGCTTTTATTCGATCCCACTTCCCCATTGTCACTGTAATTTTAAAATTCAAATAAAAATTTTAGAACTATTTTGTCAATGCCACCTTCTACCTCTTACATTGGCGCTAAATTACTTGTTAAAATCTCTTACATTAAAGCTAAATTACAGAGGCTGAGACTGACGCTTCGGAGTCATAAACACGAGAAATTCTGCGGATGCTGGAAATCCAAAACAACACACACAAAATACCGTAAACTCAGCCCGTCAGCAGAGATGGAGAGAAACAAACGGTCGAAGTTTGGGGGGTGAGGCCCTTCCTCGGGGCAGAAAGGGAAGGGGAAAGACGCCAGAACATAAAGTTTGGGGGGGGGGGGGTGGTTGGAGGGTAGAAGATAGCTAAATGGTGATGAGTAAAGCCAGGTGGGTGGGAAAGGTAAAGTGGAAAATACCCAGACTGGTTCAGGTGACATGAAGGCGAAAGTGACTCATATAATCACATATTACAACAGTGTTGTGCTGAAGACCGTCTCTGAACATCATACCTTGACTTTGGATGGGCTACAGCAACAGAAGAACGTTAGCATACACTCAGTGGGCACTTTATTTGATACGGGAGGGGAGATACCTAATAAAGTGACCGCTAAGTGTATATAAGTGTATATACCTTCAATGGCTTGAAACCAAATAGTTTATATGTGACAGTCCAAATCAGATTAATATTTGCTTCTTAGTTCAGACCATAGTCTTGGCCTGAAATGTCGACTGTACTTCTTCCTATAGATGCTGACTGGCCTGCTGTGTTAACAACCAGCACAGCTGAGGGTGTGCAAGTGCAGCCCACATTCCTGATTGTTCCCTTACAAGAAGCATATAGATGCTCTGAAGAGAGTGCAGAAGAGGTTTACCAGAATACTGCCTGAACTAGAGGATATAAACTATAAGGAGAGATTGGACAAACCTGGATTACTTATTCTGGAGTGCTGAGGGTGGGGGGGGGGGGGGAGGCCTGACAATGGTGCATAAAATTATGAGAGGCGTACATAAGATAGCCAATATGGTATCCAACATCAAGGTATGATGATCAGAGATGGCCTATTGAGCCAATAGGCTGGTCCTGGACTTATTTCCTGGCATAATTTACTTTTTACTATTTAACTATTTATGGTTTATTACTATCTATTATTTATGGTGCAACTGTAACAGAAACCAATTTCCCCCGGGATCAATAAAGTATGACTATGACTATGATAGACAGTCAGGACTTTTCTCCCAGGGAAGAAATGTCGAATACTAGAGAGCGTAGCTTTAAGGCGAGAGAGGGAAAATTGAAAGGAGATGCATGGGACACAGTTTTCTTCACACGGAGAGTGATATGTGCCTGGATGGGCTGCCAGGAGTGGTGAGTGGAAGCAGATACGTTGACAAAGTTTAAGAAGCTTTTGGCAAAGTTTAGGAGGCTCTTAACATACAAGGGATGGATCATGTTCAGGCGGAAGTAATTTAATTTAATTTGTCATAGTATTCAGCACAGGCATGGTGGGTTGAAATGCCTGTTCCTGTGTTGTACTGTCAACGTTCTACCAAAAAGAGTTGAGTTGACTGATTCCAACATGACTTTACGCTTAGTTTTGAACTAACTCTGATTAAAGGATCTACTTAAAAGGAAGTCTACCATACTTGCCTCACCATGATTTGTTGGAAACTGTTTTCTCTTGTAATTTACTTACTGCCTCTTACATTAGAGCATTTAGGGCAGCAATAAGGTCCTCCAATTGTCCGTCCTTGGCCACTTAGATACAGAAGGATTTTTCATTACTGTTTCCTTAATAATTTTATTTTATCAGTCAGGGTTGTTAGCCCTGAGTTGAACCCAAACCTGGAGGACTGGTGGACTTCTCTTAGTCTGGCCTCTACACTTTGACCAGTTTGGCATGGGTGACCCTACCAAGAGCCAAAGCATAAAGCCCTAACTCCAGCCAGCATAGTTATCTGGGTCTTTGTGGCACACAGCCTACAAACCATGACAAAGTTGTGGTCTTCTTGAAAGGAGGCATAGAAATAAAAAAGGGGGTGAGAGCCTTGCGTTACAAGAACATAATCACAAAGAGGAAGGTTTTGAAGCATTCAGTGTCTGCAGAGGAAGAAAAAGGAAGCACATTCTGTGTTTAGTAGAAGTGAAAATCGAATTGAATCTTAAAGAAGAACACGGCAAAGAAATTGGGGGTTGAGGGGTCATTGTCACAGAGTCATGGAAAGATACGGTATACAGCCATGGCTTTTGACCCACTTGAGTCCACACGAACCATCAATCGTCCATTTGCATCAATTTCATGTTAATCCTATTTTTTAATTCTCCCCATTTTCTCATCAACTCATCCCAGTTTCCCCACTCGCCCACACACCAGAGATATCTTACAATGGCCTATTATCCCACTGAGCCGCACTTCCTTGGAATGTGGGAGGAAACCGGAGTACCCAGTGGTAACCCACGTGGTCTGGAAGAGAATGCAGAAGCTCCATGCAGACAGCAGCTGAGGTCAGTTTTGAACCTGGGTCTCTAGTGCTGTGAAGCTGCAGCTTTGCTGGCTGTTGCAAGATGGTCATCACGTGCCATGTCATATTGACGTGGATGATCATGGTCCATCAGATTTCAGAATGGTCCATGAATCCTCACTATTTTGCTCTGTTTTGTACTACTTCTTAAAAAATCTATATTTTTCTAATTGTAACTTGTAATTTTTTATACATTGCACCACACTGCTCCCACAAAACAACAAGCGTCACAACGTATTAGTGACAATAAACCTGATTCTGATTGTGATTCCTGCTTGTGGACTGGTGCAGATGGTAAGAAATCGAACACCTTTACAATGGACACCATTCATTGATATTGTCACACACAGTGAGTGAAATCTGCAAATTTGTCCTCAGTTGGCTGCTGAGGTTGTGTCTGTTGGGCTTCCAATATATTTGTCAAGCAAGAGTTAAAGATCTAAGGGAGAATTCTAAGTTATAATATAAATCAACTACTAACTGAATATTGCAAAGGGATCAAGGGCAGAATGGCCTGTTTCTGTTGCAATGTTACGAAATTCTTACATTCTAATTAAGTCAGTGAACCAAGGAATGTATTTGAGAAAGGTAAACAGCAGACTATCATTTCAGGTCAACTATTACAGTAAGTGTTGCAGCTCACTGTTGCCATCTACAGGTCAAATGTTTATGCATGTTCCCACTTAGCTATCGGAAAGTTAACATTCATAAGTCGAGGGATGGAGTTTAAGAGTCGCGATGTAATGATGAAGCTCTATAAAACTCTGGTTAGGCCACACTTGGAGTATTGTGTCCAGTTCTGGTCGCCTCACTATAGGAAGGATGTGGAAGCATTGGAAAGGGTACAGAGGAGATTTACCAGGATGCTGCCTGGTTTAGAAAATATGCATTATGATCAGAGATTAAGGGAGCTAGGGCTTTACTCTTTGGAGAGAAGGAGGATGAGAGGAGACATGATAGAGGTGTTCAAGATAATAAGAGGAATAGATAGAGTGGATAGCCAGTGCCTCTTCCCCAGGGCACCACTGCTCAATACAAGAGGACATGGCTTTAAGGTAAGGGGTGGGAAGTTCAAGGGGGATATTAGAGGAAGGTTTTTTACTCAGAGAGTGGTTGGTGCGTGGAATGCACTGCCTGAGTCAGTGGTGGAGGCAGATACACTAGTGAAGTTTAAGAGACTACTAGACAGGTATATGGAGGAATCTAAGGTGGGGGCTTATATGGGAGGCAGGGTTTGAGGTTCGGCACAACATTGTGGGCCGAAGGGCCTGTACTGTGCTGTACTATTCTATAAACGTAATTTTCACTGTTGCTCCAGTGCTCTGCTGATATGGCAATGGATAATTCAGAAAACATTCTTGTATCTTTAGATGATGTTATGATAGTAAGTGATTCATAGACTATAGAATGGTGTTATCAAGCAATAAGGACCCTATCACTGAGTACATGCCTTGTTCTCATTGCTACCATCAGGAAGGAGGTACAGAATCCTGAAGGCATACACTCAACCCTTTAGGAACAGCTTCTTCCCCATTACCATCCATTTTCTGAATGTTCGTTGAATCCATGAACACAACTTCACTACTCTTTTATTTTTTTTTGCACTACTTATTTTTAAGTTAAGCATTTTATCTCTCTCTCTCTCTCTCTCTCTCACTCTCTCAGTTCAGAGTTTTTTTCTATTATTGGATTGACTGGGAAAGAACACCGGCAGGGATGATGGCAGAGCAGCAATGGCTGGGATTTCTGGAAGCATTTCGGAAGGCACAAGATATATACTTCCCAAAAAGGAAGAAATATTCTAAAGGCAAGATGATACAACTATGGCTAACAAGAGGAGTCAAAGCCAACATAAAAATCAAAGAGAGGGCATATAATACAGCATAAATTAGTGGATTAGTGGGAAGTTAGAGGATTGGGAAACTTTTAAAAACCAACAGAAGGTACCTAAGAAGTCATTGAAAAGGTAAAGATGAAAGACAAAAGTAAGCTAGCTAATAATATTAAAGAGGATACCAAAAGTTTTTTTTTCCAGATACATAAAGTGTAAAAGAGAGATGAGAGTGGGCATCAGACTGCTGGAAAATGATGCTGGAGTAGAAGTACCATTTCTAGAGGGAAGGTTCTTTGGAAACTGAAAGGCCAGATGGTGTACACTCTAGTGTGGGTGAAGAGATTGTGGAGGCATTAGTAATGATCTTTCAAGAATTGTTAGAGTCTGGACTGGTTCCAGAAGACCAGAAAATTGCAAATGTCATTCTACTCTTCAAGAAGGGAGAGGTGCAGAAGAGTGGAAACTGTAGGCCAGTTAGTCTGACCTCAGTGGTTGGGAAGATGTTGGAGTTGATTACTAAGGATGAGGTCTCAGGGTACTTGCAGGCACGTGATAATATAGGCCATAGTCAGCATGGTTTCCTCAAGGGAAAACCTTGTCTGACAAATCTGTTGGAATTCTTTGAAGAAATAACAAGCAGGATAGACAAAGGAGAATTAGTTGATGTTGTGTACTTAGATTTTCACAAGGCCTTTGACAAGATGCCACATATAAGGCTGCTTAACAAGCTACAAGCCCATGGTATTACAGGAAATACCCTAGCATGGATAAAGCAGTGGCTGATTGGTAGGAGGCAAAGAGTGGGAATAAAGGGAGCCTTTTCTGGTTTGGCTGGTGATGACTAGTGGTGTTTCACAGTGTTTTGTGTTGGGACCGATTATGTTATATGTCAATGATTTAGATGATGAAATTGATGACTTTGTTGCAAAATTTGCAGATGATATGGAGGGACAGGTAGTTTAGAGCAAGTAGAGAGGCTACAGAAAGACTTAGACAGATGAGGAGAATGGGAAAAAAGAAGTGGCAGATGGACTACAGTGTCGGGAGTGTATAGTCATACACTTTGGTGGAAGAAATTAAAGGGTAGAATACTCTCTAAGTGGAGAGAAAACACAAAAAACTGAGGTGCAAAGGGACTTGGAAGTCCTTGTGCAGGATCCCTAAAAGTTAATTTTCAGGCTGAGTCTGTGGCGAGGAAGCAACATGCAATGTTTGCTTTCATTTCAAGAGGAGTAGAATATAAAAACAAGGATGCAATGTTGAAACTTTATAAAGCACTGGTAAGGCCTCATTTTGAGTATTGTGAGCAGTTTTGGGCCCCTTATCCTAGATAGGATGTGCTGAAACTGGAGAGGGATCGAAGGAGCTTCACTAAGATGATTCCGGCATTAAATGGCTTGTCTTATGAGAGTGCCTGATGGTTCTGGGCCTGTATTCACTATAATTCAAAAGAATAAGGGATGACCTAATTGAAACCTATCAAATGGTAAAAGGCCTTGATAGAGTGGATGTGGAGAGGATGTTTCCTATGGTGAAGAGACTGCGGCCAGAGTGCACAACCTCAGAATAGAGGGGTGTCCTTTTATAATGGCAATGAGGAGGAATTTCTTTAGCCAGTGAATGGTGGAATTCTTTGCCACAAGTAGCTCTGGAGGCTAAGTGTGTCTGTATGCTTAAGGCAGAGGTTGATAGATTCTTGATTGGTCAGGGCATGAAGGGATACGGGGAGAAAGCAGGACCTTGGGGCTGAGAGGGAAAATGGATCAGCCATGATGAAATGATGCAGCATGTTTGACAGAGCAAATGACCTAATTCTGCTTATGGTATTGCTTATGGTATTGCATTGTACTATTGCTGAAAAGACAACAAATTTCGTGACATCTGCCAGTAATACTAAACCTGCTTCTGATTCTGAACGTAGTACTGTACTGTACAGCACAGCGGTAGCCCACAATGTTGTGCTGACCTCTTAACCTGTGCTAGGGTTAATCTAGCCCTCCCCTCCTATATAACCCTCAAATTTTCTATCATCCAAGTGTCTATCTAAGAGTTTTCTAAATATCCCTAATGCATCTGCCTCTACCACCCTTGATAGAGTGTTCCACACACTGAATTCTCTCTGTGAAAAAAATTACCCATGACATCATTTATTCACTCTGACGAGATCCTCTTTTTTGTCTATATTGAATACTGAAAGGAATAGATAGAGAGGATGAGGAGAGGATGCTTCCTTTAGTCAGGGAGTCTAAGAGCAGGGGGCACATCTTCAGAATAGAAAGACGTCCCTTCAGAACAGAGTTGAGGAGGAATTTCTTACACCAAGGCTGGTGAATCTGTGGAATTCATTGCCACAGATGACTGTGGAGGACATTGGGTATATTTAAAGGTATATGGAGGAATTTAAGGTGGGGCAGGGTTTGAGGGTCGGTACAACATTGTGGGCTGAAGGGCCTGTACTGTGCTGTACTGTTCTATGTTCTATATGTTCTATTAAAGCAGAAATTGATAGGTTCTTGATTAATAAGGGCATCAGAGCAGACAGGAAGAAGGCAGGAAAATGGAGTTGAGTTAATAAATCAGCCACGATAGAGCAGACACAATAGGCCGAATGGCCTAATGCTGCATTTATATTTTATGGTCTTGAGGTCTTATTCATTCACTGAAATATTAATGTTTTTTTTACTACTGGATTTTTAACTAGCAAATGAACCCATCAAAACATCTGAATCCGCCCCGATCAGAAGTTTGCTAGAATGGAAGTATGTTTTGAAGATTCAGATTGATGATGGAGAAAGAACAATTTATTAAAGTATTAACAGTGGAATGAGTTACTAAAATATTAATAAAGTGGTGAGTTAATGACCTTCTGTTCCCTGGGGTCTCAGAGAGACAAAATTACAGCTGGTCTGGCGAATTTAAATGTCCTGGGATTGAGGATCAATCCAGTCAGCTTGCTACTAGTTCATACTCATGTAAACGTATCTGCTTCATTGCTAATTTCACAGGCATCTGTCAATCACTTTAAGGAACCAGTTATATACTAATGCAGATACGTTTTTTGTTGTACCCAGTATCAGGCCAGTCTTAGTTCCTTTCCTGCCATAGCAAATTTATGTCTTAAATGAAGTCCTGAAATTTTACGTTAGGTCCCAATGAAGGGTCTCAGCCTAAAACATTGACTGTTTACACTTTTCCATAGATGCTGCCTGACCTTCTAAGTTCCTCCAGCATTTTGAGTGTGTTGCTTTGGATTTCCAGCCTCTACAGACTTTCTCATGCTGTGTTTGACAACTGCATATTCATGGTTTACTTGTTATTCCAGTGAGCCTGAGGACTCTCAGAAGATAATTCCGTTTTAATTAAAGTTATGCTCTTAACCCTTAAACTACAGATGTATTTAGAAAAATGTAATGTAAGTTATGGGCGAATTGGTCAAACTCCTTCTTAATTGTCCGGTGTGGCTTTCAGTAGCAGTGAATTCAATAGATTTACTGCTGTTCAGAGGTGAAGTCATTTCTCCTCATTTCAGTCCCAACCTCTTGCACTATGATCCAAAATGGAGACACCTTACTGTAGACACCCCAGCCAAGGGAAACACCCTCCCACTTCCAGTGTTGTCAGAATTCTTGAAGTTTCATTCAGGATCTTATCTCATTCTTCTATGGTCTTGGTGAATATAAAGCTGGTTGACTTAATCCTCTTATGACATATGATTCCAGGAACCAGTCTGCATTCCCTCTCAGACAAATACGAGGGGTGATTGATAAGTTCGTGGCCTAAGGTAGAATGAGTCAATTTTCACTTATTTTCCCTTCATTTACACACTTAGTCCAGCGGTTGTGGAGCAGATGGATCCCTTCTTTGTAGAAGTTGGCGGCTTGGACCTCCAGAGAGTGGTCCAGAGCAGAGGTGATTGATAATTTCATGGCCTAAGGTAGAAGGAGATGAGTTACCAATTTCAAACATTCTGCATTTTCACTTAAACAGTTGAACTGCACATACATGTAACGAGAGCTGTATAACTCATCTTCTACCTTAGGCCACGGACTTATCAATCACCCCTGCTGTGGACCACCTGGAGGTCCAAGACGCTCTCATTACATGCACGTGCAGTTCAACTCTTTAAGTGATAATGCAGAAAGTTTGAAGTTATTAACTCATCTCCTTCTACCTTAGGCCACGGACTTATCAATCACCCCTGCTGTGGACCACTTCTCCAAAGAAGGGATCTGTGTGCTCCACAACCGCTGGATTAAGTGTGTACATGTAGGAGAGGACTATGTTGAAAAATAAATGTGGGTTTTCTAAAATTGACTCCTTCTACCTTAGGCCACAAACTTATCAATCACCCCTCGTATATTCCCTCTGAAAGAGGGAGACACCTCTAACAAAGCTGCACACAATACTCCAGTTTATGGTCTTATGCTTAACTAATTGTATCCAAATATCATTGCTCATTTGTTCAGGAATATCGAGCACAGGAATAAGCCCATTAACCCACAATGTGTCACAAGCCCTGTGGGCCCACGCAGCATACTGTAGAGACTGTTGGGCTTTTCAAACACCTGCGTTTACTAATTGTTGCCATTATGAGAGCCATTAAGCCCTTGTGTTTTCTATTTAATCTTGTTAAGTTAATTGTGAATGGCACAAGTCTTCCGCTTTCGATGATTATTTAATTCAGACTCTTGCTGCCTGTGGAGTTCCTGTGTTGGGTTTTGCAGTGGTGCTTGGTTGTGCCACTGATGCACTGTTGGTATATCCATGTATCACCTCTTGCTTCCTTCTCCACATGGGGTCTGTCTTTCCTCCGCACCTGGGCTGAGTTGTTGCCAGTGCTCAGCGTGACATAATGTCTGCATCTGAACTAATCCCATACTGTATGTGTGCACAAGGTACGTATCCCCCTATTCCCTGTGTCTATTCTGTTCTGATGAAGGGTCTCAACCCAAAATGTCCACTGTTTGATCATTTCCGTAGATCTTGCCTGACCTCTTGATTTCCTCCAGCATTTGTGTCTGTTGCACTTACAAAGGAATGTTAACTGTTGCAATTTCATAATCTTGTGAACAAATAAAAGTTTTCATTTCTTTCATTAATTTAATCCTCCAAAATCACCCTCTGGAACATGCCAGAAACCTGTAGAAATAAAAGAGAACAATATAATAGTCACTGCAGGGCAATGGACAACTAGTAATTTTTTTAGCAATATTCAGTGCACATTTAGTCTTTCAGTGTATTTTTAGCTAAAGGTTTTCATAATATAATGGATTCAAATTACAGGTTTTAATATTTTATTCAGCTGAGGAGAGATGTTATGTATCACAAGAACTCTCTTGTAAAACAAGGATCATTATATTTTTAATAAGGTGCTCAGAAATAAGAGAAAGTGAAATGTGAAAATGAAGGAGAAATGTCCCTCACTGTACTTTTTTCAATTCCTCCAAAAAGTATGAGCACATAACTGATTACATCACACATTTGGAAGTCTGCTTAAGATAGAAACCTTGTAAAATGTTTGCAATACAGGAATCACACTGTTAGCCTGATCATAAATGGCAATTCCTCCACTGTTCCATGCCATTGAAAGGGAAAAGGACACTATACCTGTGCGAATTCCCATAGCACCTGGCGATCCTATGATTTGTGTCTCGGAGGCTGATGTCCAAATGTCCTTCCAGAGGGTGAACCCTTAAAAGGCATCAGGCCCCAACAGTGTACCTGGATGGGTCCTACAAACCTGCACGGATTGGTTGGCTGGAGTAACAGAGGACATCTTCAACCTCTCACTGCTGCTGTCTGAGATTTGCGCCTGCTTTAAAATGGCAGCAATCATTTCAGTCCCCAAGTTGAGCTGTGTCAATAGCTATTGCCCAGTAACAGTCACATCTTCCATAAGACAGTGCTTCAAGCATTTGGTGATGGCTACAATTAACTCCTGAGTAAATGCCTAGATCTGAGGCAGTTTGCCTATTGCTGGAACAAGCCTACAATGGACACAGTCTCGCCGGTTCTCCTCTCTGTTTTGGAGCACCTAGCCAACTGCAAGACATATGTCAGGCTACTACTTATCAAACACAGCTCGGTGTTCAATACCATTGCCCCCTCAGTATTAATCAGCCAACTTCAAAACCTGGGCCTCTGTACGTCCTCCTGCAACTGGAACCTTGACTTCCTTGTTGGGAGCTCACAGTTAGTGTGGATCAATGTCAACACCTCTTGCTGACGATCAACACTGCCGCACCTCAAGGATGCTTACTCAGCCTATTAATCATCTCTCTCTGCAATCTTCACTGTGTAGCTACGCATAGCTCAGATGGCATCAGTAAACTCACTGATGATGCCACTCTTGTTGGCAGAATCTCAGATGGCAATAAGGAGGCATTCAGGAATAAGAGAGGTCAGCTGGTTGAGTGATGTCAAAACAACAACTCAATGTCAGCAGGACAAAGGAAATGAATGTGGACGTAAGGAAGGCATCGTTGGGAGAACACACACCAATCCTCATTGGGGGGGGGAACTATTTCCTGGGTATCAACGTCTCAGAGGATTAACACATCAATATAATCATGAAGAAGGCATGCCTGTGGCTTTACCTCTTTAGGAGTTTGAGGAGATTTGGTATGTCACCAAAGACTTACAAATTTGTATAGATGTACTTTGGAGAACATTTCGATTGGCTGCATCAAAGCCTGGTGTGTATTAAAGTTTGGATGCTGTAAATATCCCACTAGTTTAATTATGATTAGTGTTAGGATGATCATTAAATGGAATGAAAGAATTAAAGCAAATGTATTTACAGTAAAAAAAACAGGTATATTTTGTTCCCAACTGGACTGGCTATAAGTACATAAGTAGATGTTATGTACAGCAAGGAGCACAGGGTAAAGCAAAGACAGAATGTAGGATATAGTGTTACAGTTAGAGAGAAAATGCAGTTTAGGTAAATATTTAAGGTGGAAGAGCAATGGCAGGGTAGATTGAGAGATCAGGAGTTCATCTTTATCATTTAAAGGACCATTCAAAAGTCTTCTAATAGCAGGGCAGAAGTTGGACACGTAGCTGCCTGGTGGTGTGTGTTTTCAGGTGTTTGCATCTGCTGCCTGATGGAAGGGGGGAGATGAGAGAATGACCGGATGGAAGGAGTTTTTAATTATCTTGATTACTTTATGGGCAACATGAAATGCAGACAGAGTCTATTTAGGAGAGGCTGATCTCTGAATAGACTGGGTTGAACTCTCTGCAATGTCTTGCAGTATTGGGTGCATACCAAGCTGTGATGCATCCGGTTAGAAAGTTCTCTATTGGGCGTCTATAGAAACTAGTGAGGGTCTTTGTGGACATGTTGAATTAACTTAGTCTTATGAGGAAGTAGAGGTGCTGCTGAGCTACCTTGACCATAGTGTCTATGTGGTTGGACCAGGACAAGCCATTGGTCAAGTTCTCAACAATCTCCACCTCAGCATCATCGATGCATACAGATGTGTGTAGTCTGCCCATTTCCTGAACTCAATGACCAGCTCTTTTGCTTTGCTAACATTGAGGAAAAAGTTGTTTCAGGACACTGGGTCCACAGGTTCTCTATCTTATTCCTGTACTCTGTTATTTTTATTTGAGGTAGGGCCCACTATGGTGGTATCATTTGCAAAGTTGTAGATGGTGTTAGAGCAAAATCTGGCCGCAGTCACGAGTGTATGGTTAATAGAGAGGGGGCTGACGATACTGCTCTGCAAGCCAACAATGTTGAGGATAATCATGCCAGAGTTGCTGTTTTCTATCCTTAATGATTGCAGTTTGTTGGTCAGGTCTAAGACTTTGGAGAGGGACATTGATAAACATGAGGTCAACAAAGAAAAGGCTAACGTGCTGGAGCATGTTGAGGTTAAGAAAGAGGTAGTGTTAGAGTTTATCTTAAAGTGTATTTTAAGCAGAGGTTGGTAGGTTCCTGATTATTTATTATTATTTTTATTATGTTATTTAGAGATCAGCACAGAAAAGGCTCCTTTGGCCCTTCGAGCCACACTATACAGCAACCCCCAACAACCCCGATTTAACCCTAACCTAATCACGGGACAATTTACAATGATTAATTAACCTACTAACTAGGCCAAATGTGGGAGGAAACGGGATCACCCAGAGGAAACCCATGCACTCATGGGAATGATGTACAAACTTACAGATGGCATCAGTATTGAACTCTGAACTCTGACACATTGCGCTGTTACAGCGTCACACTCACCAGTACGCTACTGTGGGGTTTTCCTTAATCCTACTTACATGTCCCATTTTAGCTCTCTTAAGTCCCTTCTTAAACTCCTTCTTGGCTAACATAATGTTCTGGAGACCTATCTGATTTTTACTTCCTAAGTCCTGTGTATGCTTCCTTCATGACTAAATATTCCGCTTATCTTGTGAAGCATTGTTTTAAACCTAAGTTTCTTTCCCAAATCAATGGAACAAACATATCAAGAACCACATGCTCCCTAAACAATCTCCACATTTTTGCCGTGCATCTTCATGAAAAGATCTGTTCTCAATTTTCTTTACCAAGTTTTTGCCTAGTACTATCATAATTAGCCATCCTCCATTTAGATGCTTTCCCATATAATCTGCTCCCATCCTTGTTCATGGCTAGGCTTAAGGTCAGGGAGTGGTGGTCTCTTTCTTGACCAATGAACCTGCCTAGGTTCATAGATAGTACTTGACCAGTATGGCCTTTCCTCCAATCAGTCTGTCCACATATATTGTCACTCTTAAGGAAGGTATTCAGCTCATTGTGAATATTCTGGGTCAGAGCTTCCTATCAATTCCATTCCCCACTTACAACCTGTGACTTTTTCTCTCTCACACTTGGGAAAAATGGGAAGAACATGGTTGTAGTTGGGAGATGAATGTCCAAGGAGCGATAGGAAAGTAGACAGAGAGGATGGCGTGACTCTGCTGGTAAAGAATAGCATCAAGTCATTAGAAAGATGTGAGATCAGATCAGAAGATATTGAAACCTTGTGGGCTTGGTTAAGAAACTGCAAGGGTAAAAGAGCCCTAATGGCAGTTATACACAGGCTTCCAAACAGTAGGTGTGACATGGACTACAGACTTCAATGAGAAATACAAAAGGTGTGTTAAAGGGTCTACGTTATGACAGTCATTGGAGATTTTAACATGCAGGTAGATTGGGAAAATCAGATTGGTAATAGATCCCAAGGGAGAGAATTTGTTGAATGCATATGAAATGGCTTTTTAGATCAGTTTGTTGTTGAGCCTATGAGGGGATCAGCTGCACTCAATTGGGTGTTATGTAATGTATTGGAGGTGATTAGGGAGCTTAAGGCAAAGGAACCCTAGGGTGGATTGATCACAATATGATTGAATTCAACTTGAAATTTGATAGGAAGAAAGTAAAGTTTGCCATGCAGTATTTAAGTGGAGTTGAGAAAATCACAGTGGTATGAGAGAGGAGCTGGCCAAAGTAAATTGGAAGGAGATGTTGGCAGAGATGACAGCAGAGCAATAATGGCGTGAGCTTCTGGGAAAAATGAGAAAGGTGCAGGATAGATGTATTCCAAAAGCAAAGAAATACTCACATGGCAAATTAGTACAACTGTGGCTGATAAGGGAAGTCAAAACTAATGTAAAAGCAAAAGAGAGGGCATACAACGAAAAAAAAAGCAGAAAGATAGAGGATTGGGAAGCTTTAAAAACCTGCAGAAAGGAATGAAAATAATCATTAGAAGGGAAATGATGAAATATGAAAGCAAACTAGCAAACAAATTCAAGGTGGATAGAAAAAGCTTTTTAAAGTGTATAAAAAACTGAGAGAGATGAGTGTATATAGGACCAGTAGAAAATGAGGCAAGAGAAATAATAATGGGGGACAAGGAGATAACAGTTGAACTAAATAGGTAAACAACAGGAATTCTGCAGATGCTGGAAATTCAAGCAACACACATCAAAGTTGCTGGTGAACACAGCAGGACAGGCAGCATCTGTAGGAAGAGGTACAGTCGACGTTTCAGGCCGAGACCCTTCGTCAGGACTAACTGAAGGAAGAGTGAGTAAGAGATTTGAAAGTAGGAGGGGGAGGGGGAGATCCAAAATGAGAGGAGAAGACAGGAGGGGGAGGGATGGAGCCAAGAGCTGGACAGTTGATTGGCAAATGGGATATGAGAGGATCATGGGACAGGAGGTCCGGGAAGAAAGACAAGGGGGGGACCCAGAGGATGGGCAAGAGGTATATTCAGAGGGACAGAGGGAGAAAAAGGAGAGTGAGAGGAAGAATGTGTGCATAAAAATAAGTAACAGATGGGGTACGAGGGGGAGGTGAGGCATTAGCGGAAGTTAGAGAAGTCGATGTTCATGCCATCAGGTTGGAGGCTACCCAGACGGAATATAAGGTGTTGTTCCTCCAACCTGAGTGTGGCTTCATCTTTACAGTAGAGGAGGCCGTGGATAGACATGTCAGAATGGGAATGGGATGTGGAATTAAAATGTGTGGCCACTGGGAGATCCTGCTTTCTCTGGTGGACAGAGTGTAGGTGTTCAGCAAAGCGGTCTCCCAGTCTGCATCGGGTCTCGCCAATATATAAAAGGCCACATCGGGAGCACCGGACGCAGTATATCATCCCAGTCGACTCACAGGTGAAGTGTTGCCTCACCTGGAAGGACTGTTTGGGGCTCTGAATGGTGGTAAGGGGGGAAGTGTAAGGGCATGTGTAGCACTTGTTCCGCTTACATGGATAAGTGCCAGGAAGGAGATCAGTGGGGAGGGATGGAGGGAGACGAATGAACAAGGGAGTTGTGTAGGGAGCGATCCCTGCGGAATGCAGGGGGGGGGAGGGAAAGATGTGCTTATTGGTGGGATCCCGTTGGAGGTGGCGGAAGTTACGGAGAATAATATGTTGGACCCGGAGGCTGGTGGGGTGGTAGGTGAGGACCAGGGGAACCCTATTCCTAGTGGGGTGGCGGGAGGATGGAGTGAGAGCAGATGTACGTGAAATGGGGGAGATGCGTTTAAGAGCAGAGTTGATAGTGGAGGAAGGGAAGCCCCTTTCTTTAAAAAAGGAAGACATCTCCCTCGTCCTAGAATGAAAAGCCTCATCCTGAGAGCAGATGCGGCAGAGACGGAGGAATTGCGAGAAGGAGATGGCGTTTTTGCAAGAGACAGGGTGAGAAGAGGAATAGTCCAGATAGCTGTGAGAATCAGTAGGCTTATAGTAGACATCAGTGGATAAGCTGTCTCCAGAGACAGAGACAGAAAGATCTAGAAAGGGGAGGGAGGTGTCGGAAATGGACCGGGTAAACTTGAGGGCAGGGTGAAAGTTGGAGGCAAAGTTAATAAAGTCAACGAGTTCTGGTATTTTGCATCAGTCTTCACTATGGAAGACATTAGCAGTGTGCCAGGTATTGAAGGCAAGTGAGTGCAGTTACTATTACAAGGTAGAAGATGCTTAAAAAGCTGGAAGATCTAAAGGTGTCACCCGGACCAGATGAACTGCACCCTTGGGTTCTGAAAGAGGTAGTGGTTGAGACTGCGGAGGCATTAGTAATGATCTTTCAACAATCATTGGATCTGGCATGATTCTGGAGGAGTGGAAAATCGAAAATGTCACCCTGCTCTTAAAGAAAGGAGAGAGGCAGCGGAAAGGAAATTATAGATCAGTTAGCCTGATCTCAGTGGCTGGGAAGACATTGGAGTCAATTGTTAAGTATGAATTTATGGAGCACCTGGTGACACAGAACAAGATAGGACAAAGTCAGCATAGTTTCTTTAAGGGAAGATCTTGCCTGACAAACCTGTGCCTCTGATAGTTTTATTAATTTATTCATTTACAGGATGTGGGTGTCGCCAGCTAAGCCAGCATTTGTTGCCCATCCCTAGTTGCCCTTGAGAAGGTGGTGATAAGCCTCCTTCTTGAACTGCTACAGTCTCTGAGGTGTAGATACACCCACAGTGCTGTTAGGGAGGGAATTCCATGATCTTAACCCAGCGACAATGAAGGAACAGCGATATGTTTCCAAGTAAGGATGGTGAGTGACTTGCGGGGAGATTTCCAAATGGTGGTGTTCCCAGATATCTGCTGTTCTCGTCCTTCTAGACGATACTGGTTGTGGGTCGTTTGTGTGAAATTAGCTGCTTGATGGTACTGAAAGATAACCATAATATTAAACACTGCTGGTATGTTTCGTAAAATATTCCATCCGGGTAGCCTGAGCATCAATTCCTCGAATTTCCCTTAATCCCCTCCCTCTTTTCACCATTTCCTGTTCCCATTTCCCTCCCTCGTTTTACCTCTTAATCCTCTCTCTCTGGTGCTCCTCCCCCTTTTCTTTCTTCCATGGCCTTCTGTCCTCTCCTATCAGGTTCCCCCTTCTCCAGCCCTGTATCTCTTTCACCAATCAATTTCCCTGCTTGGATTTCTAGTATCTGTGGATTTTCTCCTGTTAGTAAAATCTGTTCCTGGTTTTGATCTCATCTGGGATAATTTAGTAGGTATTCAGTTCAATTTTTGAATTTACATTGTGGCTGTGCAACACCGAGAATAATGCAGATTATCTGAATTGCTCAAAGTATAAAATTTAAGATTACCAGAAAAAAATTCATCTTTGGAGTTCATAGCCTGATACAGCAAACAAGATTTTGATGTACAGTTGAAGTCAGGAAGTTTTTTGTCCAGTTTGTTTAGAGTAGAGAGAATGCCAGGCAGGATGTTGGAATGCTCCTCTTGCAGGATGTGGGAAGTCAGGGAGACCCCCGGTGCCCCTGACAACGACACCTGCAAGAGGTGCATCCAGCTGCAGCTCCTAACAAACTGCGTTAGGGAACTGGAGCAGGATCTGGATGACCTCCGGATCATTCGGGAGAATGAAGAGATTATAGATAATAGCTACAGGGAGGTAGTTACACCAAAGGAGCAGAGCACAAGAAATTGGGTTACTGTCAGGTGAGGGAAGGGGAAAGGGCAGGCAGAGCAGGGTTCCCCTGTGGCCATTCCTCTCAACAACAAGTATACCGCATTGGATACTGTTGTGGGGGATGGCTTACCTGGGACGAGATGCAGCAACCAGACCTCTGGCACTGAGTCTGGTTCTGCAGTACAGGAGGGAGGGGGGAAGAAGAGGAGGGGCGGTAGTGATAGGGGACTCGATAGTTAGAGGTGCAGATAGGAGGTTCTGTGGTCGTGACAGAGAATCCAGGATGGTTTGTTGCCTCCCGGGTGCCAGGGTCAAGGATGTCTCTGATCGATTGCATGACATTCTGAAGTGGGAGGGTGACCAGCCAGATGTCGTGGTGCACATCGGTACCAATGACATAGCAAGGAAGAGAGAAGAGGTCCTGGATAGTGAGTATAGAGAGCTTGGTAGGAAGTTGAAAAGCAGGACCTCGAGGGTGGTAATCTCAGGATTGCTACCTGTGCTATGTGCCAGTAAGGGTAGGAATAGGATGCTCTGGAGGATGAACAAGTGGCTGAGGAAATGGTGTAGGTGGCAGGGTTTCAGATTTCAGGATCATTGGGACCTCTTCTGGGGCAGGTGGGACCTGTACAAGAGAGACAGGTTACACTTGAACTACAGGGGGACCAACATCCTTTCAGGAAGTTTTGTTAGTGTTATTGGGGAGGCTTTAAACTAGATCTGCAGGGGGATGGGAACCAGAGAGCCAGAGCTGACAGTGTGGCTGGGGTGAAAATAAATGATGTTAAAAGTTCAAGCAAAGCCGCAAATAGAAAGGTTGTGAGTGGTGGTAAAAATCTTCTGAGGTGTATATATTTCAATGCTAGGAGTATTGCGGGGAAGGCAGACAAGTTGAGGGCGTGGATTGACACATGGAATTATAGTGTTATAGCAATTAGTGAAACTTGGCTACAGGAGGGGCAGGACTAGCAGCTTAATATTCCAGGGTTCCGATGTTTCAGATGTGATAGAGGCAGAGGAATGAAAGGTGGGGGGGTAGCATTGCTTGTTAGGGAAAATATTACAGCAGTGCTCAGGCAGGACAGATTAGAGGGCTTGTCTACTGAGTCCTTATGGGTGGAGCTGAGAAACAGGAAGGGTATGGCCACATTAGTGGGGTTGCATTATAGACCACCCAATAGTCAGTGAGAATTGGAGGAGCAAATCTGCAGAGAGATAGCAGGCAACTGCAGGAAACATAAAGTTGTGGTGGTAGGGGATTTTAATTTTCCACATAATGATTGGGACTTCTATACTGTTAGGGGTCCAGATGGGTTAGAGTTTATAAAATGTGTTCAGGAAAGTTTTCTAAATCAATATATAGAGGTACCAACTAGAGAGGATGCAATATTAGATCTCCTATTAGGAAACGAGTTAGGACAGGTGACAGAAGTGTGTGTAGGGGAGCACTTTGGTTCCAGTGATCATAACACCATTAGTTTCAACTTGATCATGGATAAAGATAGATCTGGTTCTAGGGTTGAGGTTCTAAACTGGAAGAAGACCAAATTTGAAGAAATGAGAAAGGATCTGAAAAGCGTGGATTGGGACAGGTTGTTCTCTGGCAAGGATGTGATTGGTAAGCGGGAAGCCTTCAAAGGAGAAATGTTGAGAGTGCAGAGCTTGTATGTTCCTGTCAGGAATAAAGGCAAAGTGAATAGAAATAAGGAACCTTGGTTCTCAAGGGATATTGCAACTCTGATAAAGAAGAAGAGAGATTTGTATGACATGTATAGGAAACAGGGAGTAAATAAGGTGCTTGAGGAGTATAAAAAGTGCAAGAAAATACTTAAGAAGGAAATCAGGGGGGCTAAAAGAAGACATGAGGTTAAGGCAACAGTCATAGTGAAGGATAATCCAAGGCGGCAGTCATAGTGAAGGATAATCCAAGGCGGCAGTCATAGTGAAGGATAATCCAAAGAGCTTTTACAGGTATATTAAGAGTAAAAAGATTGTAAGGGATAAAATTGGTCCTCTTGAAGATCAGAGTGGTCAGCTATGTGCGGAACCAAAAGAAATGGAGATCTTAAATGGGTTTTTTGCGTCTGTATTTACTAAGGAAACTGGCATGAAGTCTGTGGAATTAAGGGAAACAAATAGTGAGATCATGGAAACTGTACAGATTGAAAAGGAGGAGGTGCTTGCTATCTTGAGGCAAATTAAAGTGGATAAATCCCCAGGACCTGACAGGGTATTCCCTCGGACCTTGAAGGAGACTAGTGTTGAAATTGCAGGGGCCCTGGCAGATATATTTAAAATGTCGGTGTCTATGGGTGAGGTGCTGGAGGATTGGAGAATGGCTTATGTTTTTCCATTGTTTAAAAAAGGCTCGAAAAGTAATCCGGGAAATTATAGGCTGGTAAATTTGACGTTGGTAGTGGGTAAATTATTGGAAGGAGTACTAAGAGACAGAATCTACAAGCATTTGGATAGACAGGGACTTATTAGAGAGAGTCAACATGGCTTTGTGCGTGGTAGGTCATGTTTGACCAATCTATTGGAGTTTTTTGAGGAGGTTACCAGGAAAGTGGATGAAGGGAAGGCAGTGGATGTTGTCTACATGGACTTCAGTAAGGCCTTTGACAAGGTCCCACATGGGAGGTTAGTTAGGAAAATTCAGTTGCTTGGTATACATGGTGAGGTGGTAAATTGGATTAGATATTGGCTCAATGGAAGAAGCCAAAGAGTGGTAGTAGAGGATTGCTTCTCAGAGTGGAGGCCTGTGACTAGTGGTGTGCCACAGGGATCAGTGCTGGGTCCATTGTTATTTACCATCTATATCAATGATCTGGATGATAATATGGTAAATTGGATCAGCAAATTTGCTGATGATACAAAGATTGGAGGTGTAGTGGACAGTGAGGAAGGTTTTCAAAGCTTGCGGAGGGATTTGGACCAGCTGGAAAAATGGGCTGAAAAATAGCAGATGGAGTTTAATACAGAGAAGTGTGAGGTATTGCACTTTGGAAGGACAAACCAAGATAGGACATACAGGGTAAATGGTAAGACACTGAGGAGTGCAGTAGAACAGAGGGATCTGGGAATACAGATACAGAATTCCCTAAAAGTGGCGTCACAGGTAGATAGGGCCATAAAGAGAGCTTTTGGAACATTGGACTTTATTAATCAAAGTATTGAGAATAAGAGCTGGAATGTTACGGTGAGGTTGTATAAGGCATTGGTGAAGCCGAATCTGGAGTACTATGTTCGGTTTTGGTCACTAAATTACAGGAAGGATATTAATAAGGTTGAAAGAGTGCAGAGAAGGTTTACAAGGATGTTGTTGGGACTTGAGAAACTCAGTTACAGAGAAAGGTTGAATAGGTTAGGACTTTATTCCCTGGAGCGTAGAAGAATGAGGGGAGATTTGATAGAGGTATATAAAATTATGATGGGTATAGATAGAGTGAATGCAAGCAGGCTTTTTCCACTGAGGCAAGGGGAGAACATAAACAGAGGACATGAGTTAAGGGTAAAGGACGAAAAGTTTAAAGGGAACATTAGTGGGGGCTTCTTCACACAGAGAGTGGTGGGAGTGTGGAATGAGCATTTAAGAATAAATTGGACAGATACATGGATGGGAGGTGTATGGAGGGATATGGTCCGTGTGCAGGTCAGTGGGACTAGGCAGAAAATGGTTCGGCACAGCCAAGTAGGGCCAAAAGGCCTGTTTCTGTGCTGTAGTTTTTCTATGGTTTCTATGGTTTACTTACACCTTAGTCAAATGCATTTAAACTCAGTTTTTCACAATCTCTGACATTTAATCATAGAAAACATTCCCTGTCTTAGATCAGTTAGGATCACTATTTTATTTTAAGAATGTGAAATGTCAGAATAATAGTAGAGAGAAGGATTTATTTCAGCTTTTATTTCTTTCATCACTTTTCCAGTGGGTCAGAAGTTTATATACACTTTGTTAGTATTTGGTAGCATTGCCTTTAAATTGTTTAACTTGGGTCGAACGCATTGGATAGCCTTCCACAAGCTTCTCGCAGTAAGTTGCTGGAATTTTGTTCCATTCCTCCAGACAGAACTGGTGTAACTGAGTCAGGTTTGTAGGCCTCATTGCTCGCACACGCTTTCAGTTCTGTCTACAAATTTTATATCGGATTGAGGTCAGAAAATAATGTCAAGTCTGGTTCATCCTTGGGCGCAATTTCCAAACGCCTGAAGGTACCATGTTCATCTGTACAAACAATAATACGCAAGTATAAACACCATGGGACCACGCAGCTGTCATACCGCTCAGGAAGGAGATGCATTCTGTCTCCTTGAGATGAATGTACTTTGGTGTGAAAAGTGCAAATCAGTCCCAGAACAACAGCAAAGGACCTTGTGAAGATGCTGGAGGAAACAGGTAGACAAGTATCTATATCCACAGTAAAACGAGTCCTATATCAACATAACCTGAAAGGCTGCTCAGCAAGGAAGAAGCTACTGCTCCAAAACCACCATAAAAAAGCCAGACTACAGTTTGCAAGTGCACATGGGGACAAAGATCTTACTTTTTGGAGAAATGTCCTCTAGTCTGATGAAACAAAGATTGAACTGTTTGGCCATAATGACCGTCGTTATGTTTGGAGGAAAAAGGGTGAGGCTTGCAAGCCGAAGAACACCATCCCAACCGTGAAGCATGGGGGTGGCAGCATCGTGTTGTGGGGGTGCTTTGCTGCAGGAGGGACTGGCGCACTTCACAAAATAGATGGCATCATGAGGAAGGAAAATTATGTGGATATATCTCAATTATGTGCAACATCTCAAGATATCAGCCAGGGAGTTAAAGATCGGTCGCAATTGGGTCTTCCAAATGGACAATGACCCCAAGCATGCCTCCAAAGTTGTGGCAAAATTGCTTAAGGACAACAAAGTCAAGGTATTGGAGTGGCCATCACACAGCCCTGACTTCAATCCGATAGAAAATTTGTGGGCAGAACTGAAAAAGCGTGTGTGAGCAAGGAGGCCTACAAACCAGACTCAGTTACAGCAGTTCTGTCTGGAGGAATGGAACAAAATTCCAGCAACTTACTTGTGGAATTGTGGAAGGCTTACTTGTGGAAGCTTGTGGAAGGCAATCCAAAACGTTTGACCCAAGTTAAACAATTTAAAGGCAATACTACCAAATACTAACAAAGTGTATGTAAACTTCTGACCCACTGGGAAAGTGATGAAAGAAATAAAAGCTGAAATAAATCATTCTCTCTACTATTATTCTGACATTTCACATTCTTAAAATAAAGTAGTGATCCTAACTGACCTAAGACAGGGAATGTTTTCTAGGATTAAATGTCAGGAATTGTGAAAAACTGAGTTTAAATGTATTTGGCTAAAGTGTATGTAAACTTCTGACTTTCAATTGTTTATTGGCAGTGTAAATTTTCAGTTTGTGGATGCACCACTGAGCATGAGGATTAAAAAAAAACTATATTTTTTAAATTTAAAGAGATTGGCATGCTTGTTTTTACTAAATTGCAGGTGTGAAAATGTGTGTGTGTGTATGTGTGTGTCCTTATGTGTACGTACAGTATATACATTCAACTTCCAGGTTTGACAAGTGGAGTGAATTGCTTGTTACACTGGAGAATTCCTTTAAAAGTTGGCCCCACATTGTTTACACTTTGCAACATCTTAATGCACTGCTGAAGGGCAAGAGAAGATAATATGCAAAAGGTGGCTGATAGGATCAAGAGCAGTTTCCTTGGTATTCAGGTTCCAGATATTAGAAATTTTCATCCAGGGAGCCATGAGAGGTAAATAGGCACATCATTGGTTTCACCTTCGCAAAAAGATTGAGACTATTTAATGGTGCAAAAGTAAGCAGCCACGTGAATGAATTGGAAGTATAAGGAGGAGGGGTGGAATCTTATTGGCATTTTCTGAATATTGAAAGGCCTATATAGAGTGGGGAGAAGGAAAACATTGATCTCAAACCTCCGCTGCCTTGAAGCTATATCCACTTCAGGAGTAAATCCTGAAGGAAAATCTAGCAGTCCCACTGGCTACCCCTGCGACGCTGCTGGTGTCAAACTGTATCAGTCACTGCTGCTCCTTTTGAATCATCAGGTGCATAGAAGGGTGGAGATTGCTACCCGGGCAACAGCTTGTTCTCCATATTGTACTGCTTTGGCCTGCGTATCTAAGCAGCTAAGATGCAATAACCATGGTTGATCCTGACCAATGGAGACCTCCTTTAGATAGAGTGGACATGGAGAGGATGTTTCCTATAGCGGAGGATTCTAGGACCAGAGGGCACAACCTCAGAATAGAAGGACCTTCCCTTAGTACAGAGATGAGGAGGAATTTCTTTAGACAGAGGGTGGTGAATCTGTGGAATTCATTGCTGCAGACAGCTGTGGAGGCTGTCATTCGGAGGTTGATAACTTCTTGACTAATAAGGCTGTCAAAGGTTACGGGAGAAGGAAGGAAAATGGCTTTGAGAGGGATAATACATCAGCCATATTGGAATGGCAGAGCAGACTTGGTGGGCCAAATGGTTTAATTCTGCTCCAATGCCTTATGGTCTTATGGTCACTTGGTAATGTGACCAATCCAGAGTGAGACAGTGGCCTCAGTCTATTATTAATTCACACCAAAGGCAATTATGGTGGTCTTGCATGTTAGGGCAGCATGGGAGCATAGCAGTTAGGGAAAAGCTATTGAACTTGGGTTCAGTTCTGCTGTTGTCTGTAAGGCAATTGTATGTTCTCCCTGTGAGCGTGGTTTCGTCTAGGTGATCTGGTTTTCTCCCATATTCCACGGAAGTACGATTCAGTAGTTTAATTGATCACATTGGTGTAATTGGGGAGCGCAGGCTCATTGGCTGTTAGGGCCTGTCGCTGTGCTCTAACTCTAAATAAATAAAATAATGAGAAAATAATATAACAATGACACACATAGTTGAATAAATGACTAAGGATTGAGGATGAATCCAAATCAGTCATTAGCATTGTCAAAAGACTTGGTTTTATTGAGCAATGTACACGAAATGCTGGAGGAACTCAGCAGGCCAGGCAGCAGCTCTGGGGGAAAAAAATGCAGTCGATGTTTTGGGCCGTAACCCTTCAGCAGGACTGGAGAGAAAAAGCTGAGGAGTAGATTTGAAGGGTGGGGGGAGGGGAGAGAAAGGCCAGGTGATAGGTAAACTTTGGAGGGGGAGGGATGAAGCAGAGAGCTAGGAAGTTGATTGGTGAAGGAGACAGCAGGCCGTGGAAGAAAGAAGAAAAGACGGGGGGAAGCATCACCAGAGGGAGGCGATGGGCAAGCAAGGCAATAACATGAGAGAGGGAAAAGGGGATGGGAAATAATGAAGTGGGGCTGGGAAGCGTTACTGGAAGTTTGAGAAATCAATGTTTATGCCATCAGGTTGGAGGCTACCCAAACAGAATATAAGGTGTTATTCCTCCATCCTAAGTGTGGCCTTAATCCTGACAGTGGAGGAGGCCATGGATGGACAACTTGGAATGGGAATGCGAAGTGGAATTAAAATGGGTGCCCACTGGGAGATCCCACTTGTTATGGCGGACGGAGCGTAAATGCTCGGCAAAGCGGTCTCCTGATCTACCCCGGGTGGGTCTCACCGATATACAGGAGGCCACACTGGGAGCACTGAACAGAGTATATGACCCCAACAGACTCACAGTTGGAATGTTGCCTCAACTGGAAGGACTGTTTCGGGCCCTGAATGGTAGTGAGGGAGGAGGTGTAGTGGGCAGGAGTAGCACTTGTTCCGCTTGCAAGGCTAAGTACCAGGAAGGAGGTTAGTGGGGATGGATGGATGGACAAGGGAGTTGCATAGGGAGCGATCCCTGCGGAAAGCAGAAAGTGGAGGTGAGAGAGAAAGTTGTGCTTGGTGATGGGATCTCATTGGAGGTGGCAGAAGTTTCGGAGAATTACGTGCTGGATGCGGAGGCTGGTGGGGTAGAAGGTGAGGTCAAGAGGAACCCTATCCCTGGTAGGGTCGCAGGAGGATGGGGTAAGAGCAGACATGCATGAAATGGAAGAGATGCAGTTGAGGGCAGAGTTCATGGTGGAGGAAGGTAAGCCCCTTTCTGAAAAAGGAGGACATCACCTTGGTTCTAGTATGAAAAGCTTCATCATGAGAGCAGATGTGGTGGAAATGGAGAATTGAGAGAAGGGGATGGCATTTTTTATAAGTAACAGAGTAGGAAAAGGAATAGTCCAGGTAGCTGTGAGAGTCCGTTGGTTTATAATATCACTGGTGGATAAGCTGTCTCCAGAGATAGAGACAGTGAGATCAAGAAAAGGGAAGGAAAGTGTCAGAAATAGACCAGGTGAATCTGAGGGCAGGATAGAAGTTGGAGGCAAAGTGGATGAAATCAACAAGTTTAACATGGGTGCAAGAAGCAGCACCAATGCAGTCATCAATGTAGCTTAGGAGAAGTGCGGGACGGTCATCAGTGTGGGCTTTTCCATGTAGCCAACAAACAGGCAGCCACAGCTGGGTCCCATGCGAGTGCCCATGGCTACCCCTTTTGTTTGAAGGAAGTGGGAGGAGCCAAAGGAGGATTTATTTAGAGTGAGGACAAGTTCCGCTAGGTGGAGGAGAGTGGTGGTGGAGGGGACCTGGTTGAATCTGGCGTCCAGAAAGAAGCTGAGAGCTTTGAGGCCTTCCTGGTGGGGGATAGAGGTATCCGTCCATCTTCTTGCCCGCCCATCGCCTCCCTCTGGTGCTCCTCTCCCCCCTTTTTACTTTCTTTCATGGTCTTCTGTCTCTTTCGCCAATCAACTTCCTAGCTGTTTGCTTCATCCCTCCCCCTCCAACTTTCACCTGTCGCCCGGTGTCTCCCTCTCCCCTTCCCCCACCTTTCAAATCTACTCCTCAGCTTTTTCTCTCCAGTCCTGCTTGAAGGGTTTCAGCCTGAAATGTCGACGGCACTTTTTTCCATACATGATGCCTGGCCTGCTGAGTTCCTCCAGCATTTTGTTTGTGTTACTTGAATTTCCAGCATCTGCAGATTTTCTCTTGTTTGGTTTTATTGAATTTGGTACTGCCTAAGTTTCTTCTTTGTCTGATGTCCCAATGGTCATTAGAGCCCAAATATGTTAGATTAAGTGCTCATAGTCTAATTGGCACTAATATACACACCTACTTAAATATTGTTTCAATTATAGTGTACCTGCTGTATTAGAGTGTTTAAGAAATTAAAGTTCCAGCTATTGAATGCAATAGTTACAGGTGTAGAAGGGCAAGATTCGGTAATGGAAAGGAAAAGTTAATTACTTTTATAATGTATAATCTTATTCATTATGTATTTGCAAAATCAAAAGGAAAACTGCTGGAAGATGCATGCTGATGGGGAAGTGGACTAGTAACATGATAGTGTTGAGGTTAACGCAATCGTTTTACAGCACCAGCAATTAATGATTGGGATTCAACTTTACCACTGTCCGTAAAGAGTTTGTATGTTCATTGCAAAAACATACGGTTAGGGTTCGTGACTTGTACTAGAAGCACAGTGGCTCTTCAGAGTTGCCCCAGCACAATCCTTGCCAAGTCCTGGTCGTTAATGCAAACAACTCATTTCACTATAAGTTCCGATTGACATGTGACAAACAAAGCTAATCTTTATCTTGAACAGGAAAAGCAAAAGATACGCAAAGAGTGCAAACAGTCCCTATCCTAGCAACTGCAGGCTATGTTGGTTGCAACACAATGCCAATGCATCAAGAAGACAAGTGATGATGTCATTTGACTTCTGATTGATCATTACTGCTGAGGAGGATGAATAGAGATTTATCTGAGGTATTTGAAATTCTGAACATTCTTTAGAGAGTGAATAAAAGGGCCTCCTGTTTTCTGAAGCAGAGAGGTCAATAACTGAGTTGCCTATATTTACAAAATCAAAAATACTTACTGATGCTGAATTAAAACAGAAAATATTGGAAAGAGAAACAGAATTAATATTTCTGTTTGACAATCCAGCAGAAAGTGTTGGGAAAAAATAAGTTAGTTTTAGATTGCAAAGAAGAAGAGGGAGAGAAGAATATGACAAAGGAAATATCTTTCATAAATTAAAACAATCCCTCTTATTCTAACCAATCTTCTCTAAACGTGCAGCACTCCATTCACTAAGGGTGGTGCTGTTATGGTTTGCTGAATTGATCACTAACTCACAGAGACAAAATATCAGTGCTCTTCAAGCCTTTCTCTGGATGTTATGACTGAATATCAGAAAAATGTCTTCTTGTTACCGGCCTAATTTTCTTTGGGAGATGTTCCACATTGTTGAATATTATATTCCCCCAAAACTACACAGCCCGTATGTAGCACCTTCCCAAAATCCACAAGTAGAATTGTCTCTCTTTTCAGTCTGCTCTTGCCCTAGACAACTTTTTTTTCTCTTATTTTGATTCATTCTTTTTCCCTTAGTTTAGTCCCAACCCCTTGACATCTGTGGTGTTTCTGATGTTCTCTGACACTTTAACAGTTTCAAGTTGCCTACTTCCATATAGTTTATCCTCAGCATCAATGCTAATCCCTGCATACCTCCAGCCCACACCAGGATAATTTGAGAACTCTCTTTCTCCTTTGAACAGAAACCCAACCAATTCCTCTCTACCTACACACCCACGTGGCTTAACTGGTCCTCAGACCGAAGAACTCCTTAGCTCCACTAGCTTTATGTAGATCAAAAGGGCAACTATGGTAATTCGTTTTCCCTTTGGAATTTAATGCAGACAAATGTGAGGTGTAGCACTTTGAGAGGAAAAACCAGGGTAGGGCTTACACAGGGCACTGAGGAATGCAGTAGAACAGAGGGATCTGGGTAGAACGTCTGCTTTAAATATACAAAACATGAGGAAATCTGCAGATGCTGGAAATTCAAGCAACACACACAAAATGCTGGTGGAATGTAGCAGGCCAGACAGTATCCACAGGAAGAAGCACAGTCGACATTTCGGGCCAAGACCCTTCGTCAGGACCAACTGAAAGAAGAGATAGTATGAGATTTGAAAGTGGGAGGGGTAGGGGAGATCTGAAATGATAGGAGAAGACAGGAGAGGGAGGGATAGAGCTAAGAGCTGGAAAGTTGATTGGCAAAAGGGATACAAGGTTGGAGAAGGGAGAGGATCATGGGACGGGAGGCCTCAGGAGAAAGAAAGGGGGAGGGGAGCTCAGAGGAAGATGGAAAGCAGGCAAGGACTTATTATGAGAGGGACACAGAAGAGAGAGAGAGAGAATAAATAAATAAATAAGGGATGGGGTAAGAAGGGGAGGAGGGGCATTAACGGAATTTAGAGAAGTCAATGTTCATGTCATCAGGTTGGAGGCTAACCAGACGGAATATAAGGTGTTGTTCCTCCAACCTGAGTGTGGCCTCATCTTGACAGTAGAGGACGCTGTGGATAGACTTAACAGAATGGGAATGGAACATGGAATTATCTGACGAAGGGTCTCGGCCTGAAACGTCGACTGCACCTCTTCCTACAGATGCTGCTTGGCCTGCTGCGTTCACCAGCAACTTTGATGTGTGTTGTGTGGAATTAAAATGTGTGGCCACTGAGAGATCCTGCTTTCTCTGGCGGACAGAGTGTAGGTCTTCAGCGAAACAGTCTCCCAGTCTGTGTCGGGTCTCGCCAATGTATAGAAGGCCACACTGGGAGGACCAGATGCAGTATATCACACCAGCCAACTCGCAGGTGAAGTGTCACCTCACCTGGAAGGGCTGTCTGGGGCCCTGAATGGTGGTGAGGGAGGAAGTGTAAGGGCATGTGTAGCACTTGTTCTGCTTACAAGGATAAGTGCTGGGAGGGAGATAGGTGGGAAGGGATGGGGAGGACAAATGGGCAAGGGAATTGCGTAGGGAGCGATCCCTGTGGAAAGCAGAAGGGGGGAGGAGGGAAAGATGTGCTTGGTGGTGGGATCCTGTTGGAGGTGGCAGAAGTTAGTGAGAATTATATGTTGCACCCGGAGGCTGGTGGGGTGGTAGGTGAGGACAAGGGGAACCCTATTCCTAGTGGGGTGGCGGGAGGATGGGGTGAGAGCAGATGTGCGTGAAACGGGAGAGATGCGTTTGAGAGCAGAGTTGATGGTGGAGGAAGGGAAGCCCCTTGTGTAAATATATACAATGACTTCGCCTCCACAGCTTTCTGTGGAAATGAATTCAACAGATTCATTGCGCTCTGGCTGAAGAATTTCTTCCTCATCTCTGTTCTAAATGGACATCCCTCTATTCTGAGGCTGTACCCCCTGGTTTTAGAATCATCCACTATTGGAAATGACCTCTCCACATCTACTCTATATAAGCCTTTCAATACTCGATAGGTTTCATGAGATTCCTCTTCATTTTTGCAAACTCCAGTGAGTCCAGACCCAGAGCCATCAAACCAGAAGCTGTTAAGAAAAACGTTCTCATAGGCATTGTACAAATTCCCTCTCTTGGGATCCAGCACCAACCAGATTTTTTCAATCTATCTGCAAATTGAAATCCCCCATGTCTATTGTAACTTTGCCCTTTTCTCATGCCTTTTCTATCTCCCATTGTAGTTTGTACCCCACATCCTGGCTGCTGTTCAGATGTCTGTAGATAACTCCCATCAGGGTCTTTTTACCCTCACAGTTTCTTAACTCCACCCACAAGGATTCTACATTTTTCGATCCTATGTCACGTCTTTTGAAGAATTTGATTTCTTTTTTTTTAACCAACAGAACCTATGCATTTGCTTCATCTCCTATGCTTAATTGGAAATATGACATCAATATACAATCAATAGAAGCTATTAATAATTTTATTTCACTAGAATTGGATTATTGTTAATTTAGAATTAGTTGTACAAGAATCTTGCATAAGATTTGACGTGCTACATTTAGCAGCTCACATATTGAGTCAATAACATTTCTGAATCAAGTGCCATGCTTTCCTGATGAATTCAAAAGGCCACTTCAGTAAAGAACATAGAATAGTACAGCACAGTACAGGCCCTTCGGCCCACAATGTTGTGCCGAGAAGGGTGGATTCATGAGGACCTGTCAGCAAGTGGCCATCAAAGTGCTATCAAGTCCCAGACTTGCACACAGCCACTGGAAAGCAAAGTCCAGAGTTAGGTGACCAATTTATGTGTTAGAGTTTACTCCATCAGTGGGTTCATGGAAGTCTGTCTATAGGCCCAGTCTTGTGAGGCTTGTGGGTGTTACAGCATAATGCAGGGAAATTGCCATTGCATTATGCTGGATCCAAACTCAGATTGACTTCAAAGCCCAATAGTTATAGTCCATAGCAAAACACACATACAAAATGCTGGAGGAACTCAGCAGGTCAGGTGGCATCTATGGAGGTGAATAACAGTTGATGTTTCAGGCTGAGGTCCTTCTCCAGGTTTGCAAAAGAAGAGGGAAGATGCCAGAATAAAAAAGGTGGGAATGAGGACTCACTGGAAGGTGATAGGTGAAGCCAGGTAGGTGGGAAAGGTAAAGGGCTGGGGAAGAAGAAGGATCTTAGCTCAAAACATCGACTGTTTATATGTTTCCATAGATGCTGCTTGGCCTGCTGGGTTCCTCCAGCATTTAGGGTGTATTGCTTTGGATTTTCAACATCTACAGAATTTCTCATGTTTATTTATAGTCCACTTCTTTTGCCTTGAGAACACTCCCAAAATGTATAGTTTTACATTTTTAGACTTGTTCACAACCATCATGTTACATTCTGAAACTAAAATGAATGGGTGACATTTATTAGTGATCCAAGTTTTATGATGGGAAAGTATTTTTTCTCTCTATTTAGCCATTCAGGGCTTTTTTTTAAAGTAGATTTTAAATTTCTTAGTGGTTAAATATTAAAAAAATCCAGCCTTTAAGTTTCACAATACTTGGAGATGTAACCACTATAGTTAACTAATTAAATGCCTCTCATCTCAGCTATCCAATTCTGCTTTAGTTATCAGTTAACACGATCTTGCAAATACATAATTATTAAAGGTACATTACCTGAGGTCTAATTTCATTAAGAGTTTTGCAGTGAGCTAAAATTACTCATGGAAAATCTTTTAAAGGGTTTATCAAGAAATGTTCCTGTAGTAATGGAATCTGAAGTGGTAAATACTTGCAATTTAAGGATACAAAGTGCTTAATTATTCAGAAAACTACAATTTTGAGTTAAAAAGATTTATTGTAAAATAAATTTAAGATAATGTTTTATTAGACACTCACCAATCATTGCATTATAATAAACTCACGTGAGATTGAACAGTTACCTTCAGATAATTTCATATAAAGAAGTGCAGCTTGCAGAGATGTGGAGCGATGCCAGGATAACTCTGCCGACCGGAAACTTTCAGGCAGGATCCGGCTTTTGTTCTGGTTTTTGTTCTAGTGAAACATTTAGGAGTTTTAATGACGCCTGATAAACACATGAAAATATAGGCAGTATATGCTGGAAAAAAAACACTTTATAGTGAAACCTCTAAATTGGTCAATTAAATAATTTGGTAATCTGGAATTTATCAGGTCTTGATACTTTCCCTGTACTGCTACTAATGTAGCTTTCTCTAAACAAGAGTGATTAATTTCATGAATGTAAGCTGCTAATCTGCAATGTTGCTGCATTTAGCTTCATTACATAGAATTACACAAGAACCACATAACCACAGATTTGCATAAGTATTACATAGAACTTCAGCACAGATGTCTCTGTTTGTCCTAACAGAATATCATTTTCCTGTCATACATTGCTTTTGGATGTAGCTACTCACCTGTGCAACCTGCAAAAATTAAAGAAAAGCTATTGTGTCAGTGTAAATAAAATAAAGCAATTTAGATTAGATTATGAGGGGATACAGTCCTCTTTTATTGTCATTTAGTAATGCATGCATTAAGAAATGATACAATATTCCTCCGGTGTGATATCACAGAAACACAGGAAACACAAGACTGAAAAACTAACAAAACCACATAATTATAACATATAGTTGCAACAGTGCAACAATACCATAACTTGATGAAGAACAGACCATGGCACAGTAAAAAAAGTTCAAAGTCTTTCGAATGTCCCACATCTCACGCAGACGGGAGAGGGAAGAAAACTCCCCCTGCCATGCCCAACCACAGTCTGACTCTGAGTCGTCCGAAAACTTCAAGCCTCCGATCAGCCCTCTGCCACCGAGCACCAAGCACCATCTCTATCCGAACGCTTCGACCTCAGCCTCGGTTGCCAGCAGCAGGCAAAGCCAGGGACTTTGGGGCCTTCCCTCCGGAGATTCTCGATCGCACAGTAGCAGCAGCAGCGAACCAGGCATTTCAGAAATTTCTTCAGATGTTCCTCTGCTTCTCACGTCTGTCTCACATCAAATCAGAATTGTGCACGGCATCCTACTAACAAATACGATATCATTTCACCGGAGAGGCTACGCGCACTGCGTTGCGCCGCCATCTTCTCCTCCAGCCTCATCACAAAAACATTTGTCATGAATGTGTTTTAAGGTTAAACTACAGTTCTCGTGTGTATGTTGTCTAAATACATATGAATATGAAAAGGGCCAGTCTAAATCGAGCCTGGGTTGCTGATGGTAAAGTGCAGCAGATCCACAGCTGAATGAACCATAAGACCACAAGACATACGAGCAGAATTAGGCCATTCGGCCCATCAAATCTGCTTCACCATTCCTTCATGGCTGATTTACTATATCTCTTAAACCCATTCTCCTGCCTTCTCCCTGTAACCTAGCATGCCCTTACTTCTCAAGAACATATTAACATCTGCTTTAAATATACCCAATGACTTGGCCTCCACAGCTGTCAGTGGCAATGAATTCCACAAATTCAGCATCCTCTGGCTAAAGAAATTCCTCCTCATCTGTGTTCTAAAGGGACATCCTTCTATTCTGAGCCTGTGCCCTCTGGTTCTAGACTGACCCACTAGAGGAAACATTCTTTCCGCATCCACTCTATCTAGGCCATTCAATATTCAATAGATTTCAAGGAGATCCTCTTTCATTCTTCTAAACTCCATCAAGAACAGGCCCAGAGCCACTCCTCATACATTAACCCTTTTATTTCCAGGATCATTCAAGCAAACCTCTTCTGGACCCTTTCCAATGTCAGCATATCCTTTCTTAGATAAGGGGCTCCAAACTGCTCACAATACTACAAGTGCAGTCTGACTAATGCCTTATAAAGCCTCAGCATTAACATCCTTGCTTTTATTTTCTAGTCCGCTCAAAATGAATGTTAACTTTGCATTGGCTATCCTTACTCAACCTACAAGTTAATTTTTAGGGAACCTAATGGGTTTTATATATTGTCAGCTAATTGCTAACTTCTGGTCAATAAAGACGATGGAAAAGCATTACACAATGCAAAACTTGTAAAAGTGTCACTTCAAACTTACCAAGGTCAATTTCGACACAGAATGAGTTCATTGAGCAACTTATCCAAGGAATGGGTAGTAAGATAATCCAGAATTGGTTTTTATTGAAGCCAGCTGGAATGATGTCTAGTTGGGATGATATATTGGACAAAGTGGGGTCCAGTTAGTGTTATCATTTAGATTTCACTAAGAATTCTCCTGAACACAAAGGAAACCTAATGGTAAATATTTTTGCATTTACTGAGTTCATTTCCAGATATTCCTGACATTTACAAGGAGTGCTACACAAGAAAGCAACATCCTTCATCTAAGACCCCTCCGTCATCCAGGCCATCATCCTCCCTTCTTGCTGCTATCATTTGGAAGGAGATACAGGAGCCTTAGGTTAGGTCCCACACCACATGGTTGAAGAATAGTTGTTACTATCCAACCATCAGGCTCCTTGATCAGCATTGATAACACACTCACCTCAAGTCCAAGCTTATTTCACAACCTATGGACTCTGCAACTCATGAAGTGTTTGTTTGTTGATTTGTTGGTATTTTCAGTTCACCTTCTTTTGCAGATTTGTTGTTTGTCATTTTTTTCTTTGTTTTTCTTTGATTCTGTTGTATTTCTTTGTTCTATTGTGAATACCTGCAAGAACTTCAATTTCAGGGTAGTGTATAGTAAAATTGAACTCGTATATATCTACTTTGAACTTTGAGCTGTTCTGCAGCACCATAGGTTTGTTCTTCAGAAGGTTGCAAAGCATACTGGCTCCAAAATATTAGCAAAAATTGTACATTGGTAGGCACTGATAACATTATTGCCTCAATAACTTAGCCAAGGGCACAGGCTAAAGAGCGACAAACCTCTTCAAAGTCCCATGTGATAGCCACTGTTTTCCAGATCTCTATTTTGGCATCATGGTACATATTTTGGATGTGCTTGTGGATCATTCAGGAGCAACTTTTATGTTTTATTTGGAACATTAAGGAGATTCAGAATGCCACAAACACTCCAAGAAACATCTGCAGGTGCACAGTCGAAAGTACACAGACTCGTTGTATCAAAGACTAGAATCATGCAATTCAAATGTTCAGGAACTTAACCAGCCAAGCAGAGTAACGAACTCTGCCCAATACATCATGGGCACATCCCTCCCCACATGTGTAATGTCTACAGGAGGTGCTGCCTGAAGAAGGAAACATCTGTTATCAAAATTCCCCTCCTTCCAGGCCATGTCACCTTTTCATGGTTACCATCAGACAACAGGTCTTGCGAGATCATGGATTTAAGTCATCCGTTAGTCTTGCAAGACCATGGATCTGCGCCTGGAAAGTCTTCACTCTCCAGGGCGCAGGCCTGGGCAAGGTTGTATGGAAGACCAGCAGTTGCCCATGCTGCAAGTCTCCCCTCTCCACGACACCAATGTTGTCCAAGGGAAGGGCATTAGGACCCATACAGCTTGGCACCAGTGTGGTCGCAGAGCAATGTGTGATTAAGTGCCTTGCTCAAGGACACAACACGTTGCTCGGCTGGGGCTCGAACCCACGACCTTCAGGTCGCTAGTCCAATGCCTTTACCACTTGGCCACGTGCCCACGACAACAGGTAGAGAAGCCTGAAGTCCCACGCCAACAGGTTCAAGTACAGCTGCTTCCCTTCTACCGTTTGGTTCTTGAACCAACTGGTAGGACCCTAATCTCTAACAGTATGGCAACACTATGACCACTCTGCACTGAGTTAGACCATTATTTTTTCCCATTCTAATTGAGTGTTTTCTTGTAAAAATTGTGGCTATTTTATGTTTTTCATGTAAAAGTTACCTATCTGATGCTACGTGCCTGTGATGCTGCTGCAGGTAAGCATTTCATTGGACTTGTGTGCATGTGTACTGGTGCACGTGACAATAAACTTGAATTTTGCTTCATCTTTGAATTCTGAAAGTTGTTAGTGTTACTTGATTTGCTAGGGGGGAAATCATGACCTTTCAGTGAACTCAGAAAATATTGTTTGTGTAGTATGCTGGAGGCCAGCCTCTGTGAGAAGTGCTGGCTGGAGAGTTATCTCAATCTTATAGAATTTCTTGAGGAAATTATCAGGACAGTTGATGAAGGCAAGACACTGGATGTTGTCCACATAGACCTCAGCAAGGCATTTGAAAAGGCTCTGTATGGGAGGTTGGTGAAGAAGATTCAGCCATTTGACATTCTGGATGAGGTAGTATTGAGTACAGCAGCTGGGATATTATACTGAAGTTGTAGAAGATGATAGTGAGGCCTAATTTGGCATAATGTGTGGAGTTCTGGCCACCTACCTGAAGGAAAGATATCCATAAGATTGAAAGAGTACAGAGAAAATTTACAAGGATGCTGCCAGGACTTGAAGATGTGAGTAATGGTGAAAGGTTGAATAGGTTTGGACTTCCCTAGAGTGTATGAGAATGAAAGGAGATTTGATAGGGCTATACACGATTATGAGGGGTATGGATAGGGTAAATGCAAGCAGGCTTTTCCTCTCTGGCTTGGTAGGACTAGAACTAGAACTCATGAGTTACGGGTGGAAGATGCAATACTTAAAGGGAACATGGAGGGATCGTCTTCACTCAGAGGCTGGTGAGAGTGTGGAACGAGCTGCCACCGGAAGTGGTGCATTTGGGTTTGGGTTCAATTTGAACTTTAAGAGAAATTTGGATAGGAACAAGGATGAAAGGGATATGAAATGTTATGGTCTGTGTGCAGGTCGATGGGTCCTGGCAGAATAATAGATTGGCACGGATTAGATGTGTCAACGAGCTTGTTTCTGTGCTGTAGTGTTCTATAGCTCTATGACAGTTTGAGAGATTCCTTATGCTCCCTTTTCTTTCTAGCTCTAAAAGTCAGCATTCTAATAACTTTCCTACTTTACTTTTATCTGAATGAAATATTTTAATAAGACATATAAGACATAGGAGGAGAATTTGGCCATTTGGCCCAACAAGTCTGCTCTGCCTTTCGAACATGGCTGATTTATTATCCCCTTCAATTCCATGTTCCTGCCTTCTTCCCATAAGCTTTGATGCTCTTATTGATCAAGAACATACCAATCTCCTTTTTAAATATATCTAACTCTCAGCATGTAGGAGCAACACCTCATATTTTGTCTGGGTAGCCTCCAACCTGAAGGCGTGAACATCGATTTCTTCAACTTCTGGTAATTTCTAGTACCTTTCCCTTTTTCTCTTTTTCCATTCCCAGTTCTGGCTCCCTCTTGCCCCTCCTATTCTCCTCACCTGCCTATCACCTCTCCCTGGTGCCCCTCCTCCTTCCCTTTTCCCCATGATTCTCACTCCTCTCCTATCTTTCTTCTTCAGTCCTTCATCTTTTCCACCTAACTCATCTTCTCACTTCCTCCTACCCCCTTCCCCACCCAACTACCTTCTCCACACCTGGCTTTACTTATCTCCCACTTCTTAATTTGGTTTCATCCCCCTTCCTTTCAAGTTCTGATGAAGGGTCTCACTCTGAAACATCAGTTCTTTATTCTTTTCCATAGATGCTGTCTGACCTGCTGAGGTTTTCCAGCATTAATGAGTAAGGGATGTGGCCACCAGTGTCTTTGTGGAGTTCCACAGTTTTTCTAGCAGTTCACAATGTCAAAAGTGCTCAGTTTCATTTCTTTTCAAAGTGGAGAACCTCACATTGCCAGCATTAAAATCCAATTGCTCCATTATTGTCACCACAGTCATTTAATGCTTTTGGATTTAAGATTCTTAACGTTTGAACAGCTCACATACCAAAGCCTATCCTTTTTGAAGTTAAGTTTACATGTTATTTTAAATATAAATAATCTGTGTCACTTTTTTAATATATGTATTTTAAAGCAGCAATACTGCTCTCCAGTGGTACCTTGGCAGAATTGCCTCGATTAATTATACTCAGAAACTGAGGGGTTGTGTAAAATGTTAAGATTGTGCAGGTGTAAAGAAACACAGGATCATAAATAAGCAGTGAAACGGGCTTTTCTGGCTTACCTCACCCAGACTATATGTGATGCCCGTCTACACTAATCTCATTTGTTTGCATTATGCCCATGATGCAGGTGAATGCTTTAATATGATTATTTATCTCTGTCTACCTATCTATCTATAGCTGTCCATTTATCTATCTACATCTATATACAACGTGGAGTAGGTCCTTCCAGCCCTTCGAGCCACGACGTCCGGCAATCCCCAAATTTAATCCTAGCCTAATCATGGAACAATTTACAATGACCAATTAACCTGCCAATGGAAACGGCTTTGGAATGTTGGAGAAAACCAGAGCACCTGAAGGAAACCTATGTGGACTCAGAGAGAGTGTACGAACTCCTTACAGGCGGCAGTGGGAATTGAACTTGGGTCGCTGGGACTGTAAAGTGTTGTGCTCACAATCTCGCTACAGTGCCGCCCCTATGTACTTGTTTCAGTACCTTTTAAGCATTTTAAGTGTATCTGCTTCAACCAGCTGCCTCGTCTGCTTATTTCAAATAACCACCACTCTCTGTGTAGAAAACCTTTCCCCCTTCTCCTTTTAATTTCTCCCTGTTCACCTTAACCCCTGCCCTAGGTAGAAGACTATGACAATCTCTCCTACCGATGCCACTCATAAGACATGGGAGCAGAATTGGGCCATTCCTATCCATAGATGCTGCCTGACCTGTGGAGATGCTTCAGCATGTTGTATTTGTTGCCTAAATCTGAGGTCTATATTTATAAGGAGTGATGGGATGTACTGGATATATTCTCACTAGAACATCCATCAGACCGTCAATATAAACACAAGCGATTTTTGCAGGTGCTGGAAATTTTGAGCAAAACACTCAAGATGCTGGAGGCATTTTGTCTGTGTTTTTCAATGACAGGAACGTTGCATTTTCCATTTTAGTTAACTGTTACTTTATTCCTCTCACCATTCTATCCCCACGATTCTCCTTCAGCCCATCTACTTTTGCTCCCTTTCCCAAATCCCCTTCAGCCCCCCATTGCTCAATTTCATCCCCATCCCCTTCGATTTCATCTACCCACTAACCACCATTTCATCTACTGGCTCTCCACTGTCTCCCCATTTTGTGATTCCTACTGACTTTCACATCTCCCTCTAATGGTTCTGATTATCCCCTCCTATATTCCAGTACCGGTATCGTGCCACCGACCAGTGTCTGTCTCCATCGTAGCACCGACCAGTGTCTGTCTCCATCGTACCACCGACCAGTGACTGTCTCCATCGTGCCACCGACCAGTGTCTGTCTCCATCGTAGCACCGACCAGTGTCTGTCTCCATCGTACCACCGACCAGTGTCTGTCTCCATCGTACCCCCGACCAGTGACTGTCTCCATCGTACCACCGACCAGTGACTGTCTCCATCGTAGCACCGACCAGTGACTGTCTCCATCGTACCTCCGACCAGTGACTGTCTCCATCGTACCACCGACCAGTGTCTGTCTCCATCGCACCATCGACCAGTGTCTGTCTCCATCGTACCCCCGACCAGTGACTGTCTCCATCGTACCACTGACCAGTGACTGTCTCCATCTTGCCTGCCTCTCCTCTGTTTATCATCTACCTGTCTTTGTCTCCAAACTCCTTCACTGCCTGATTGTTTCTACCTACCATGTTTCAAACTCTCTCAGATGACCAATCACCTGTCAGAGTCTTGGAGCACTACAGCACAGATACAGGCAGTTCAGCCCATCTAATCTGGGCCAAAATGTTATTCTGCTTATTTCCATCAATCCACACCTGAATCATAAACCTCTATATCCTTCCCATCCATGTACTTAACCTAACAATTCTTAATTAGACCATTAGACCATAAGACATAGGAACATAATTTGGCCATTCTGCCTATCAAGTCTGCTTGGCCATTCCATCATTGCTGATCCTGCATCCCACTCAACCCCATACACCTGCCTTCTCTCCATATCCTTTAATGCCCTGTCCGATAAGGAAACGATCGACTTCTGCCTTAAATATATGCATGGTCTTGGCCTCCACTGCAGTCTGTAGCAGAACATTCCACAGATTTACTACTCTCTGGCTAAAAAAATCCCTCGTTACCTCTGTAGCCAGAATTGCCCCTCAATTTTGAGACTGTACCCTCTAGTCCTGGATACCCCCACCATTGGAAACATCCTCTCCATTTCCATGCTATCCAATGCTTTCAACATTGAGTAGGTTTCAATGAGATCCCGGGACATTCTCCTGAATTCCAGTGAGTATAGGCCCAAAGCTGCCAAACGTTCCTCATATGCTAACCCCTTCATTTCCAGAATTATCTTCGTGAACATCCTCTGGAGTCTTTCCAATGACAAGATATTCTTTCTGAGATATGGGTCCCAAATCTGTTGACAATACTTCAAGTGTGGTCTGACCAGTTTTTTTTTATAAAGGCTCAGCATTATCTCCTTGCTTTTATGTTCTATTCCCCTTGAAATAAATTCCAACATCACATTTGCCTTCTTTACCTCAGACTCAACCTTCTGGGAGTCTTGCATGAGGACTCATGAGTCCCTCTGCACCTCTGATGTTTGAACCTTCTCCCCATTTAGATAACAGTCTGCACTATTGTTCCTTTTACCAAAAAGCATTATCATACATTTCCCTACACTGTATTCATCTGTTACTTTTTTTGCTCATTCTTCCAATTTGTCTATGTCCTGCTGCAATCACATTGTTTCCTCAGCACTAACTACCCCTCCGTCTATCTTCGTATCATCTGCAAACTTTGCCGTAAAGGCATCAATTCCATTTTCCAAATCATTGACAAACAATATAGGAAGCAGCAGTCTGAAGCCTGACCCCTGAGGAACACCACTAGTCACTGGCAGTCAACCAGAAAAGGCCTCTTTTATTCCCTCTCACTGACATCTGTTTGTCAGCTATTCCAGTCGTCCCCAACCACTGGGCTGCAGAACAGTACCGGGCTGCAAAGCATGCGCTACTGGGCCACGAGGAAACAATATGATTTGGCGATATGAAACGATATGAGTCAGCTGCACCTTTCCTCATTCCCTGTCACGCACTGTTGAACTTGAAATACCTACCAAATCATACCAAATAACACACAAAACCTAAAAGAACACTAACATATAGTAAAAGCAGGAATGATATGATAAATGCACAGCCTATATAAAGTGGAAATAATGTATGTACGGTGTAGTTTCACTTAACAGAATTGGGAAGATTAAGCAAAAACCCATTTGTAGAAAAAAACTTGGCATGTACATACATGCACACGTCACGCATGCGCACACAGGTGCCTGTGCAAGGCTTCATGGTCATGGTAGTCTTTCTCGTGGTAAACACAAGTGTCCCGTATTTGACTGCTACTTTTGTCCCTTATTTGGGAGTGAGAAAGTTGGCAACCCTACTTGAACAACCCTCCACCCCACCCTGGTCGGCTGGTCCGCAAGAATATTGTCAATATTAAACTGGTCCGCGGTGCAAAAAAGGTTGAGGACCCCTGAGCTATCCCACTATCCGTGTCTGTGTCTTTCCTGTAATGCCATAGGATTATATCTTGTTAGGCAGCCTCATGTGTGGCACCTTATCAAACGCCTTCTGAAAATCCAAGTAAATTGTTGCACTCTATTCTGCCACTTCCACTGGCAGCTTGTTTCATCACTAACACTACCTTCCGAGTGAAGACATTCCCCCTCAGGTTCCCCTTAAATGTGTCATTTTTTACCTTAACCTATGACCTCTAGTTCTAGTCTCACCCAATATCAGTGGAACAAGCCTGCTTGCATTTACCCTATCCATACTCCCTCATAATTTTGTACCCCTCTATCAAATTTCCTCTCATTTCCCTATGCTCCAGAACCTACCTGTGGTCTTTGTGACGCCACTCCCTCTCTCCTCTTTATATTGGCTACCTACCTTCTCCACTCATAGTCTTGATTCAGTGTTTAGATCTGGAACATCAATTATTTCTGCAATCCCAACTGGCAAAGATGCTTCTTGACCCCCTGAGATCCTCCACTGGGTTGTTTATTGCTCCAGATTCCAGCATCTGCTGTCTCTTGAGTTTCCCTCGTAGCCAACTGGGCTGCAGGTTAAACAGTGCAACTTCCTTCTGGCGATTGGCAGCAAATGCGAATCTGGCATAAAGACATAAAGACAGAAAATGCTTCACACACTCAGCAAGTCAGGCAACATCTGTGGAAATAGAAAAAATAGCTTATATTATATGTTGAGAACCCAATAAAAAGTCTTCAGCATGAATTCTGTTTCTCTTTCCACAGATGCTGCCAGACCTGCTGAGTTCTTCCATTGTTTTCTGATTTTTATTTTTAATTGTCAGGATATGAAAAGTCTCCTGAAAAAATGTGAGTTAGGGCTACATTTAGCCAAAGCACTCCAAAAGGTAAGAGTTAAAAAATCCATATATTCTAATTTGTAGATAGAAGTGATTTCAATACTTTAAGGAAATAGATGATTTTTTTAAAACAATAGTCTAGTCACTTCAAGATTGTTGAGTCTCGATGTTTTAAATTTCAGCTGCTTTGGTTATTTTATTACTTGAATTGAAATTTGCGAGTTGCAATTTGAACTCTTGCCTTTGTAGCGATGGTTCAGACAGAGAGCTTGACAGAAAAGCATCAGCCCAGGCTGAAGGGGGGGCGGGGTGGGGGTGGAAGCTGCTACAAACAGAATGCAGCAGGTGATGTCATTGTAGTTCTCGGCACAGTTTGGTTTAATGACTCCATGTGGGTTTTTCTCCTGCTGTATGGAGATACCAACTGACGGAAAGTAGGGCGGAGAAGTGGAAATGGGGTCCAGCATTTTGTTGGCTCAAAACTATAATTGCGATCACAGCTCAGCACATCATAGAAACCAGCCTCTCCTCCATCGATCTGTCGCTACTTCCTGTTTAAAACCGCCAGCATAATCAAAGACCCCTCCTGCTCCTGACGTTCTCTATTCTCCTTCCCCATCGGACAGAAGGTACAAAAACCCGACGACTCCCTCGTACAATAGATGGACTCCTGGCGTCACCATCATTATTATGAACTTGAACCTTATTGTACCTTTGAACTTTGAATATTGAAATTTGTTTACCTGCACTGCACTTCCTCTGTAGCTGTTACACTTTATTCTGCATTGTTACTATTTGATCTTGTTCTATCTCAAAGCACTGTGTAATGATTTGATCTGTATAAACAGTATGCAGGACAAACCCTTCATGGTACCTTAGTACAGGAGACAATAATAAACCAATTTCAGTAGCTAAGCACAAAAGATTCTGCAGAGGCTGGAAATCTTGAGCAATGTGCACAGAATACTGAAGGAATTCATCTGGTCAGGCTCCTTCCATTGAAAGGAATATACAGTTGACGTTTAGGGCCTCAGCTCTTCATCAAGGCTGGAAAGGAAAGTGGAGGAAGCCAGACGAAGGCAGGGGGAGTGGAAGGAGTGCGAGCTGGCATGTGATGGGGGGGATCAGGTGAGGGGGTTGATAGGTAGGTGGGAGAGGGGGTGATGAAGGGAGAAGCTGGAAGGTGATGGGAGGAAGAGGTAAAGGCTGAAGAATGAGCAATTCCAATTCCAGTAATTAGATAGATAGATAGATAGATATACTTTATTGATACCGAGGGAAATTGGGTTTCGTTACAGCCGCACCAACCAAGAATAGAGCATAAATATAGCAATACAAAAACCACAAACAATCAAACAACAAAATGCAATTATGCCAGATGGAAAATAAATCCAGGACCAGTCTATTGGCTCAGGGTGTTTGACCCTCCAGGGAGTCTGGATCATTTGCTGCTGTACAATCAGGATAGAAAGGGGTTGTGATGTTATTGCCACCTTTCCTCCTTCTCTACTTCCTCCACATCTGTTACCCTGCATCTCTGTTTGAGTGAAAGACTGGCAGACTTCACGTATTCTCCAGTCCTTTGGCAAACTCGATATTGCCTCAAATCACAGGAATATGTTGCATTGTTCCAGCTGCATCTTCTACAACAAGCCTGCAGGTCATGAAGTTTTTCGTGAATTTATTGTATTTATTTATTTTCTAGTAAATGCCTGCAAGAAAATGAATATCAAGGTAGAAATGTGATGATATTGGATTTGCTGAGCGTGAAGTTTTGAACTCAAACAAAGACCTTGAATCCTCTCCGATATAGATAGCTATGGGTACACTCACTGAAGGGGGGCTGTACTGTAACTACCTACTCTTCGAAAACTAGTTCACTTCTCTGTTTATCCACCACGGCAAGTTTAGTTGCCAATACCCACTACTGGAGCAGTGTGTACCACCTACCTACCAAGGACAAAATACTGTCAGCTAACAAAGTAGTTTAAACACATTTCACTTATTTTAATGGAATACATTTAAATCCAGACAGAATTCTTAAAGCATATTTAAACCTCACAAAGGATTTTCTATCTTAAAAAATCATTTCCTAATTACAAATAATTTCTAAAACACAAAAGATTTTCAAAATACAGGTACAATTCCTATAACCTAAGAAGTCTTACAAACAATGCAAAAGAATGAATTGTCCATCACATTAATGACCTTTACCATCCAGGACATGTCCTCTTCTCATTACCACCATCAAGGAAGAGGTGAAGAAGCCTGAAGACACAAATCACGAGCAGCATCTTGCCCTCTATCATTAGGTTCTTGAACGATCCATTTGTTCATGGACACTATAATATTATTCTTTATTTTTGCACTATTTGTAATTTATAGTTGTTGTTTGTCTTTGTACTGTACTGCTGCCACAAAATAACAAATTTCACATCATTTTAGTGATATTAAATTTGATTCTGATTATATTCTCCTCCCTCTAGAGCTGAGTTTTAATTGGAATAAAGAAGAACAAAATCCATTGCCCTGAAGGTCCTGGATCCTGTCTCCACTGTCATGGAGTGTAAGAATCTGCCTGTTCAGTCTTCACTATGAATGTTTTTACCACAGTCCAGGGAATCTGAGGCCGACAAATTCAGCTGAGAATAAATCCTGCACATCTGCTAGATTGTCAGCAGGGGGAGATGTTTCTCCATGATAGTTCCAGTTTAAAAAGTTTAATAAGGATTAGTATGGCAGTTACAACACTCCGAAGTGTCAATACAATGGAAGTTATTGAAAAAAATCCTCTATTATTGAACTATTTCTTATTCTGTTCTCTTTTGTGCAACTTTTGTCCCTGCTTCGTTTGACTGGAACTCATTTCAGAATCAGAATCTGGTTTGTTATCACGAGCATATATATGGCATAAAATTTGTTATTCTGTGACAGCTGTGCGTTGCGAGATATGAAAAATCACTGTTACAAAAATAAATCAATAAATAATCAGGTAAGAGAGGAATTGTGAGGTAGTGTTCTGGATTCATGGAATGTTAGGGGAAGAAGATCTTCCTGCAACGCTGGTCTTCAGGCTCCCTGTAGCTCCTCCCTGATGGTAGTAAACCATTTATGCACTAATAGCTTTTCTACAGAGAATATAAACACATTAAATTCAAGATACATCCAAGCAAAGTTTATTATTTATGAGGAAATACCTGCTTTTGTATTTTTTAGATTAAATAGCTTTGATCCAATTTTGTATAGGAAGAATAAGAAAGACGAACAACATAGGTCATTTGGCCCTTTTTGCTTGCTCAGCATTCAATAAGATGTTGGATGATTTTTGTATCTCACTTTCTCACACTGACATCATGTCTTTGGTTCCCTTTGTATACAATTGTCTACAGACCCGTCTTAAATATACTAAGCAATAGATATACCCCACCCATCTTCAGTAGGGGATTAAAATGAGTCACTTCTTTGGGTGAAGAAATTTCTTCTCTCATTCCTGATTGGCTGATCACTTATGGGACTGTGACTAGTTCTAGACAACTGGGCCAGAGGAAGCACCTTCCCTGCATCTGCACTGCCAAGCCCTGTAAGGAGTTTCTGAGCTTCAATGAGATCTCTCTCATTTGTATAAAAAGTCAAAGTATCAGAGGTCATATTGTCAAATGCACGTATTTGCACAGGTGCAATGAGAAGCTCACTTTTGGCAGGTTCAGAGGCATATAACATCAGATAAACAGACTTAACACAATAAAAAAAAACTTAAGCAGAAATTATATGTGAGTTCCCCAAGAAAGAACAGAGAAATTGCAGCCCATTTTTGTACAAAGTGGTTTTGTGAAGCTTTGTGGTGGGCAGGTTATGCCTCACAAGCCTGAATGAATTCCATAATGATGTCACAAAGGAAGAGCAGTCGATAAGGCATTTGAAAAAGTTGACCATGGTAGGCTCATTTAGAAAACCAGAAGTCATGAGAGCAAGGAAATTTGGCTGTGTGGATACAGAATCGGCCAGCCCATAGAAGGCAGAGGGTAGTAGTAGATGGAGTGTATTGTACCTGGAAGTCGGTGCCCAGAGGGACTTAGGAACAAAGAAACATAGAAAACCTACAGCACAATACAGGCCCTTCAGCCCACAATGCTGCGCTGAACATGTACTTACTTTAGAAATTACCTAGGGTTACCCATAGCCCTCTATTTTTCTAAGCTCCATGTACCTATCCAGGAGTCTCTTAAAAGACCCTACGTATGTGCCTCCACCAGCGTTGCTGGCAGCCCATCCCATGCACTCATAACTCTGTGTTTAAAAAAAAAATTACCCAACTTCTCCTCTGTACCCACTTCCAAGCACATTAAAACTGTGCCCTCTTGTGATAGCCATTTCAGCCCTGGGAAAAGCCTCTGACTATCCACACGATCAATGCCTCTCATCATCTTATATACCTTAATCATGTCACCCCTCCATCGCTCCGAGGAGAAAAGGGCAAGTTCACTCAACCTATTCTCATAAGGCATGCTCCCCAATCCTGGCAACATCCTTTTAAATCTCCTCTGCACCCTTTCTATAGTTTCCGCATCCTTCCTGTAGTGAGGTGACCAAAACTGAGCACAGTACTCCAAGTAGGTTCTGACCAGGGGTCCTATATAGCTGCAACATTACCTCTCGGCTCCTAAATTCAATCCCATGGTTGATGAAGGCCAATGCACCGTATGCCTTCTTAACCACAGAGTCAACTTGCGCAGCTGCTTCGAGCGTCCTATAGACTTGGACCCCAAGATCCCTCTGATCCTCCACACTGCCGAGAGTCTTACCATTAATGCTATATTCTGCCATCATATTCAACCTACCAAAATGAACCACATTACACTTATCTGGGTTGAACTCCATCTGCTACTTCTCAGTCCAGTTTTGCATCCTATCAATGTACCGCTGTAACCTCTGACAACCCTCCACACTATCCACAACACCCCCAACCTTTGTGTCATCAGCAAACTTACTAACCCATCCCTCCACTTCCTCATCCAGGTCCTTTATAAAAATCACGACGAGTAGGGGACCCAGAAAGAACAGATCCCTGAGGCACACCACTGGTCTTACCATTAAAACTATTAATACTCATACTTTCTTAGGGATCAGTTTTTGGACTCCTTGCTCTTTGTGGATTTTATAAATGCCTTGGCTGAGGAAGTGGAAGGGTGTGCAAGTTTATAGGTGGCACGGTGGCCTAGTGTTAACACAACGCTTTACAGTACCAGTGACCCGGGTTCAATTCCCACAGTTGTCTGTAAAGAATTGTATGTTATCCCTGTGACTGTTTGAATTTCCTCTGGGTGCTCTGTTTTCCTCCTACAGTCCAAAGATGCTCTGGTTGGTAGGTTAATTGGAAATCGTAAATTGTCCCATGATTAGGCTAGGGTTAAGTTGGGGATTGCTGGGCGGTGCAGCTCGAAGAGCTGGAAAGGCCTATTCCACACTCTATCTCAATAAATAAAAATAAAGTTTGGCGGAGTTGTGCATAGTGTGGGGATTTGTTGTATATTGCAGCGGGACATTGAATGGATACAAAACTAGGTTGAGAAGTGGCAGGTGAAGTTCCATCCGAAAAAGTGAGAAGTGTGGAGAAACAGAGGGATATTGGGGTCCATGTCCATAGACTCCTCAAAGTTGCCAAGCAAATTGATAGGGTGGTCAAGGAGCTGTATGGTGTGTTGGCTTTCATTAGTTAGGGAATTGAGTTCAAAGGCCACAAGGTAATGTTGTAGTTCTATAAAATCCTGGTCAAAGTCAAAATACAATTTATTATCAGTGTACATACATGCCACCACGTACAACCCTGAGGTTCTTTTTCTGTGGGCGTACTTAGCAAATCTATAGAACAGTAAAAGTCAACAGGATCAATGGACAACAAACTCTGCAAATGCATCTATAAATAAATAGCAATAAATAACGAGCATGAAGTAACAAGATAAAAGAGTCCTTAAATGAGTGTAGTTATCCTCATTGGTTCAAGTGCCTGATGGTTGAGGGGTAGTAACTGTTCTGGTGGTGTGAGTCCTGAGGCACTTGTACCTTCTACCTGATGGCAGCAGGGAGAAAAGAGCATGGCCTGGGTGGTGAGGATCTTTGATGATGGATGCTGCTTTCCTACGACAGCATTTCATGTAGATGTGCTCAATAGTTAGGAGGGTTTTACCCGTGATGTATTGTGCCAAATCCACTACCTTCTGTAGGATTTCTTCTCAAAAGCATTGATGTTCCATACCAGGTTGTAACGCAGCCAGTCAGCACACTTTCCACCACACTTCTATAGAAGTTTGTCAAGCTTTTTGATGACATGCTGAATCTCTGCAAACTCCTGTGGGGATAGAGGTGCTCTTGTGCTTTCTTCACAATTATATTTATATGGTGGGTCTTGGGCAGGTCTTCTGAGATGATGACATCCAGGAATTTATAGTTACTGACCCTGTCCACCTCCGATCCTCTGATAATTACTGGCTCATGGACTTCTGATTTCGCTCTCCTGAAGTCCACCATCATTTCCTTAGTCTCAATGACATTGAGTGAGAGGTGGTTTGTTATTACACCACTCAGCCAAATTTTCAATCTCTTTCCTGTATGCTGATTCATCACCACCTTTGATACAGCCCACAACAGCGGTGCCATTAGCAATCTTCTATATGGTGTTGGAGCTGTACTTAGCCACGCAGTCATAGCTGTAAAATGAGTAGAGCAGGAGGGCTAAGTACACGTCCCTGCAGTGCTCCTGTGTTGATGAAGATTTTGAAGGAGAAGTTTTTGCCAATCCGGACTGGGGTTTGTCCACAAGTGAGGAAATCTTGGTTAACCTGCACTTATACTATTGTGTTCAGTTCTGGTTGCCTCATTATAGGAAGAATGTGGAAGCTTTAGAGAGAGTGCAGAGGAGATTTACTAGGATCCTACCCGGACCAGAGGGCATGTTTAATGAAGATAGGTTGAGCAAGCTAGGGTTTTTGTCTTTGGAACAAAGAAGGATAGAAGGTGACTTGATTGAAGTGTGCAAGATGATGAAAGGTATAGATAGAGTGGACAGCCAGAAACTCTTTCTAAGGGAGGAAATAGCTAATAGAAAGGGGATAGTTTGAAGGTGATTGGAAGGAAGTATAGGAGGAGATGTCAGAGGCAACATCTTTACCCAGAGAGCGGTGGATACATGGAGTGCCCTGCAAGGGCTCGTGTTAGAGGCCAATACATTTGGAGCATTTAAGAACGTGTTAGTTTGGCACATGGATGATTGAAAAAATGGAGTGCTATGTGGGAAAGAAGAATTAGATTGATCTTAGAGTAGGTTAAAAGATAAAGCAGAACATCGAACTGAATGACCTGTGCTGTGCTGTATGTTCTGAGATCACAGTACTGTGTGGAAATTTATTTGAAACTTGGAGATATTTATGTATTTAATCTTGTAATGTGACAAGGTGGAACCTGTATAACCCCAGAGTGCTTTGCTATAAACTAAATGTGTATGTGGCAAGAGGCATGTAATGTTTTGATCATTGTTCATTGTGTAATTAAGGGGAGATAGATAAATTGTGAGGCCTTGAGTACTGCAGCTGTACTGCAGTGGAGGAGATGACCTCCAGAGCAGATAACAGCCAAAGAATAGCCTGAAACCTTGTATTAAAAAACAGACTTTGTAAATTAGAAGCAGTCTGCCAATCATGAGGGGTGGAGGTACTTTTCCTTGCAAGTAATAGACATATCTTTGAACAGATCTAGTTTGTTTTTTGGTCCCAGTGAAAGGTACATGATAGCTGTTAAACTTTAACATTTAAGGTGTTGCTAATTGGTTCAAAACTGAATGTTTGAAGGAAAGTAGCTGTCCTTGAACCTGGTGGTGTGCATTTCAGACTTTTGTACCTTCAGCCTTATGGTAGCTGTGAGAAGATGGTGAAGGGATCTTTGAGTGATGCCGCCTACTTGAGGCAGTGCCTCATGTAGATACAACCAGTGATGGGGTGGAACGTGTTTTGAGCTCAGTCCACTACAGTCTGCTGTTTACATTCCTGTGCATTTGGCTTGCTGTACCAGCCCATGATGCAGCTAGTCAGGATACTTTCAACATTACACTTGTAGAAGGTTATTTGAGTGTTGGGAGACAAACCTCCTTCACGTTCTGAGAACGTAAAGACACTGGAGTGCTTATTTATGTTTGCATCCATGTGCTGGGCTTAGGACAGGTTATCTGATATGTCAACAGCCGGGAATTTGAAGACCAAATTTAAAAGTTCAAAATAAATTTATTATCGAAGCACTTATATGTCACCATATACAAACCTGAGATACATTTTCTTGAGAACATTCTCAATAAATCCATAGAAAATATTGACAGGCACTGGACTTAGCCATACAGTCATTTGTATTTGTTGTGAGTGGCTATCCATGCAGCCTTGAGGTGCAATTGTGTTGATGATCAACCTAGAAAAGACTGAAATCTACCGATGACTAGGTTGAGATCTGACGATGAGGAAGTCAAGTATTCAGTTGCAGAGGATGGTGTAAAAGCACAGGTCTTGAAGCTTGTTGATGAGCTTTCTCCAGGAATTAATCCAGTGAAACACACTGGTCCCTGATGAAGGATCTCAGTCTGAAACGCTGACTGTTTATTCCTCTCTGTGGACGCTACCTGATTTGCTGAGCTCCTCCAGCATTTTGTGTGTATAACTCTGGGCTTCCAGCATCTGCAGAATCTCATCAGGTCAGGCAATCAATTGTTTCTTCCCATTCATAGATGCTGCCTGACCTGCTGAGTTCCTTCAGCACATTATGTATATCGCTGTGGATTTCTAGCATCTGCAGTACCTCTTGTATCTGCAGAATCTCTTGTGTTTGTTAATCCAGTGTACCTTCTCATTTTTAAAATCTTTTTTATTAATTTTTATTAAAGATCAACAAAACAAACATTAAGGTAATCAAGTCAACATGTCAATATATACAATGAAGAATCAAGTTACCAAATAACTGATTAACAAAGCTAAACAATATATTGTTACATACTTCATGGATGTCTTGTGACTATCTTATGACCATGATGTAAGTGAGTATCTTATGAGCATGATGTAATGGTTTTGCGGAGGTCACATGATGTAATTTTCCCGCCATTGAGGTCACATGATGACCTATTCTCAACAGGTATATAAAAGGCGACCCCTGATGTGACGCAGTTAGTTTTTCAGTTTGGTTTTGTGTTAGATACTCCGTTATGCTGTGTATTCTGTTTATGACGCAGCTTTGTTTTAAAGTGGAGTTCTACTTTTTATTGTAAGTAGCATTGGAGAGTGAAGACCTTACCAAAGTACAGGAATTCGCCGAGTCAAGTAAAGCTGATGTCGTTTGGCGGTTTTGGAGAGGATCGAACTTTATTGAATCTTTGTTCAAGAAAAAGTGATCCGCAACTGAGATATCCCCTGCTAAAGTAGGAAGGATAGTACAGTGTCTATTCTCCAGAGGAAAAGGTCAGTTCCTTTAAACCATTTTATTTCTGTCATTGTGAATCCTGCGGACAAGGCAGGGTCCGGCTGGGAACAGCAGTAATGTGACATCTTTGAGGAATTCTTTACTTAAGGAGAGTCTCTCCTGATTGACTGTATAAATCTCTTGGACTTTCCAATTTACCATTCTAAGAACTGTGTTCGAATTTACCACTTTAAGAACTGTTTTCACATTTACCCTTTTAAGAACTGTTCCAGAGTTGCCGTATAGCAGTTAACTTCCGGTTAAGTTAGTCGTTTAAATACATTTTGCTATTTTTGAGCAGAGTTTAATAAATGTTTATTTGTTTTTATAAAACCTGACTGAATTCTATATTCATTATTGCCGGTCACGTGACAATATCAATAATGATAAGAAAAAATAAAATATTAAGAATATTTTTTGGGAAAAAAAGAAGGAAAAAAAGAACCCCTACTAACTAAAACAAACAAACAAAAACCCCTGCTAACAAAAAAAAAAACCCATTGGGAGCACAACCCTGGAGCTATATGCCATACAATCTTCCATAAAAGAAAAATATCAATCGGCCAACTCAAATCCACTGAAATAAGAATCAGAAGGAAACCATTTTAATTAACTCAAATCAGATGATAGTAGCGGGCAAATGAACCCAACCTTTGCTCAAAGTCAAATCAAGGATCAAAAGTTAGACTTCTGATTTTCTCCAAATTAAGACAAAGCATCACCCGAGAGAACCATTGTATCAAAGTGGGAGCAGAGGCATCTTTCCATTTCAATAAAGTAGCCCTTCTGACAAATGCAATTCCATGTCGGTCTGTAATAGAAATACCATGAATATATTGAGGGATTATACCAAACAAAACTGTCAATTTATTAGGTTGTAAATTAATTTTTAATGCTTTAGAAATTGTAGAAAAAATAGATTTCCAAAAATGTTTCAATACAGAACACGACCAAAACGTATGTGTCAATATAGCTGTCTCGGTTTTACATCTATCACACTGACTATCAACATTAGGAAACATTTTACACAGTCTATGGTTTATGTTTCGAATCCTGAAGAATCCATTCCTAGTTTATTGAAATTATTAAATGAATTTGGAAAGTTTTCGGGATATAAACTAAACCTTCATAAAAGTGAATTATTTCCTCTAAATGATTCTGCTTCTATATATGATGACATTTCTTTAAAAGTTACGGACTCTTTTAAATATTTAGGTATTATTATTACTAAAAATCACAGAGACCTTCATAGAGCTAATTTAGTTCCTTTAGTGGATTTTATGAAGTAATTATTTTGTAGATGGAATCCACTTACACTTTCGTTAGCTGGCTGAATTCATACGGTTAAATTGATGATTTTACCAAAATTTTTATATGTATTTCAAAATATTCCTATTTTTTTAACTAAGAAGTTTTTTGATCAGGCTGATTCTATTATTTCATCTTTTGTTTGGAATAATAAAAGACAAAGAATTGGAAAATATAATTTACAAAAATTAAAAAAGGATGGAAGTCTTGCCCTGCCTAATCTAAGAATGTACTATTGGGCTGTTAATATACGTTATATGTGTTCTTGGTTATATTGGGCTGATAAAAATGAACGACCACCTTGGGCTGATTTGGAATTGAAAGCTATGAAACAATTTTACTTAACCTCGTTATTAGGAGCTTCTTTACCTGTACAACTGGCCAAAATTTCTAATCTAAATTTATATCCTACGATTAAGCAGTCATTACGAATTTGGTGCCAGTTTCGTAATTTTTTTAATCTCAAAACATTTAACCTTCTTAGTTTAATTTATCGAAATTACTTATTTAAACCTTCATTAAGTGATACTACCTTTCTTCTTTGGAGGAATAAAGAAGTCTATTCCTTCATGGATCTGTTCCAAGAAGGCCAATTGATGTCTTTTGAGAAATTAGTAACTAAATACTCTCACTCGTACTCACATTTCTTGCAGTATCTTCAGGTCAGACATTTCTTACAAGAATATTTAAGTAACTTTCCACATATACAGGATTCTGACCTGTTAGATATTATTTTAAAAATGAACCCTTCAGTGAAAGGTTTTATTGGGAAAATTTATAATTTACTGTTAAACAGTACAATTACCCTAAGATTAAGCAAGATTGGGAAAGAGAGCTTAACATGATCTTGATAACAGAGGATTGGTTGCGAATTTTGAAGTTGGTTAACTCTTCTTCGATCTGTGCCAGTCACTCTTTAATTCAATTTAAAATTGTACATCGTTACTATTTGACAAAGGAGAGACTGTCCAGTGTACCTTCTTTGCAAATATATGTTTCCTTTGGTAGAGAGACAAAACCTGTACTCAAAGTTCCCGGGGCAGTTTCACAAATAAGGTGTCTTTACTCTTGTCTTCAAATCCTCATGGAATGATATCCAACAATCTGCTTGTCTTCCTATTTATTTGCTGCACCTGTACATTACCTTTCAGTCCATGGCCTCCTTTAGTGTCAAGGGCGAAGGAGCAAGGCTTTATATCCTGACTGGGTAGCTTCCAAACTGATGGCATGAATATAAATTTCTCCTTGCAGTAAAACAATTTCCAACTTCCATTCCCCACTCTGGTTTCTTCCCTTTTCTCACCTGCCTATCACCTGGTTAGCTCGGCACAGTAGCGTAGTGGTTTTCGTAATGACTTACAGCACCAGTGAATAGCAATTCCCATCCGTAGATCCCTATTTCAAACACCTGCAGCAACACACACAGAATGCTGGAAGGACTCAGTCGGCCAGACAGCATCTATGGAAAAGAGTAAACAGTTGGCTTTTCGGGCTGAGACCCTTCACCAGGACTGAAAGGGAAGGGGGAGAAGTCAGGATAAGAAGGTGGGAAAGGGGGAGAACGAAGTACAAGGAAGCAGGTGATAGGTGAAACTGGGAGAGTGGGAGTGGGTGAAGCAAAGAGCTGCGAAGTTGATTGGTGAAAGAGATAACGGACTGAAGAAGTGAGAATTGGATAGGAGAGGGCAAACAACCATGGAAGAAAGGGAAGAGGAAGGAGCACCGGGGGAGGTGATGGCCAGGTAAGGAGGTAAGGTGAGAGAGGATAACAGGAGTGGGAAATGATGAAGGAGCAGGCTGGGGGGTGGAGGGGTACGGAGGTGAGCAACTGTTGGAAGTTCTAGAATTTGATGATCATGCCATCAGATTGGAGGCTACCCAGACGGAATATAAGGTGTTGCTCCTCCAACCTGAGTGCTGGAGAAGCCTCAGTGCAAAAGAGAAATTAAGGATAAAGATAACTAAAAATTAGCTTTATTTGTCACATGTACATCAAAACATCGAAACACAGTGCAACTGGGAGCTCCAGATACAGTAGGTGAAGTAACAAACTCAGAGATGAAGTGTCACATCACCTGGCAGGACAGTCTGGGGCTCTGGATGCTAGTGAGGGAGGAGGTGCAGGGGCAGGTGTGACACTTGTTCTGCTTGTAAGGATAAGTACCAGGAGTGATTGATCCCCATGGAAAGTGGGGGAAAGGGAATGATGTGCTTGGTGATGGGATCCCACTGGACATGGCAGAAGTTATAGAGGATTATGTGCTGGATGTGGAGGCAAGTGGGGTGGTAGGTAGAGACAAGAAGAACCCTATCCCTAGTGTGGTGGCGGAAGGATGGAGTGAGGCAGAAATAGAAGAGATGTGGCTGTGGGCAGGTTTGATGGTGGAGGAAGGGAAGCCCCTTTCTTTGAAGAAGGAGGAGATCTCCTTCATTCTAGAATGAAAAGCCTCAACCTAAGAGCAGATGCAGCAGAGTGGGAGGAATGGAGAGAAGGGGATGGCATTTTAACGAGTAACAGGGTGGGAAGATAGCTGTTAGAGTCAGTGGGCTTATAAAAGATATCTGTAGATAGACTGTCTCTAGAGATGGAGACAGAGAGAACGAGAAAAGGGAGAGAGATGTCAGAAATGGACCAGGTAAGTTTGAGGGCAGGGTGGAAGTTGAAGGCAAAGTTGATGAAATCGATGAGTTCAGCATGAGTGCAGGAAGCAACACCAATGTAGTTATCGTTGTAGTGAAGGAAGAGTTGGAGGGTGATGCTGGTGTAGACCTAGAACATAGACTGTCCATGTAGCCGACAAAAAGGCAGGGATAGCTGGGACCCACGTGAGTGCCCATGGCTACACCTTTGTTTTGAAGGAAATGGGAGGAGCTGAAGGAGAAATTATTGAGGGGGAGGACCAGTTCTGCCAGATGGTGGAGAGGAACTGGTTGGGACTGTTGTCCTCTTGATGGGGATTGAGGTGTATAGGGACTGGACATCCACAGTGAAAATTGGGGCCAGGGAATTTACAGTCATTGAAAAGGTCAAGAGCTTGTGAAGTGTCATGGATGTAAGTAACAAGGAACTGAACCGAGGGGGGATAAAACTGAATTGGATATGCAGATATAAGTTTAGTGAGGCAGGAGCAGGCAGAAACAATGGGTCTACCTGGACAGTCAGGTTACCTACAGGTTAAGGCTAGTAAATTGTGGGCATGCTATATTGGCACTAGAAGTGTGGTGTCACTTGTGGACTGCTCCAGCACAATTCTAACAGTGTGTCAAACATGTTTCCTCTTTAATAAATCTATGTTTTTTCCAGCCTGAAGTCACCTGTTACAGTCCAGAAGGCGTTCGATAAGGTGCCACACAATAGACTTATAAATAAGATACGGATACATGGAGTCAGAGGAAGTATATTGGCATGGATAGTAGATTGGTTAACTAATAGAAGACAGAGAGTTGATATAAATGGGTGTTTCTCCGGTTGGCAGTCAGTGGTGAGTGGGGTGCCGCAGGGGTCAGTGCTGGGCCCACAGCTGTTTACCATTTACATTAATGATTTGGAAGAGGGTAGCAAAATTAGCTGATGACACTAAACTGAGTAGAAAAGCAAATTGTACAGAGGATGTGGAGAGTCTGCAGAGGGATATAGATAGGTTAAGTGAGAGGGCCAAGGTCTGGCAGGTGGAATACAATGTTGGTAAATGTGAGATCATGCACTTTAGAAGGAATAATAGAAGAGCGGATTATTATTTAAATGGTGAAAGATTGCAGCATGCTGTTGTGCAGAGGGACTTGGGAGTGCTTGTGCATGAATCGCAAAAAGTTGGTCTTCATTGCTAGAGTGATTGAGTTCAAGAACAGGGAGGTCATGCTGCAACTATACAGGGTACTGGTGAGACCGCACCTGGAGTACTGTGTGCAGTTCTGGTCTCCATACTTGAGGAAGGATGGACTGGCTTTGGAGGCAGTGCAGAGGAGGTTCACCAGATTGATTCCAGGGATGAAGGGGTTAATCTATGAGGAGAGATTGAGTCGCCTGGGGCTGTACTCTCTGGAGTTCAGAAGAATGAGAGGGGATCTTATAGAAACATAGAAAATTTTGAAAGGGATAGGTAAGATAGAAGTAGGAAGGTTGTTTCCATTGGTAGGTGAGACTAGAACTAGGGGACATTACCTCAAGATTCAGGGGAGAAGATTTAGGATGGAGATGAGGAGAAACTGTTTTCCCCAGAGAGTGGTGAATCTGTGAAACTCTCTGTATTGTATAGTATAGTATAGTCATACTTTATTGACCCCGGGGGAAATTGGTTTTTGTTACAGTTGCACCATAAATAATAAATAGTAATAGAACTATAAATAGTTAAATAGTAATGTGTAAATTATGCCAGCAAATTATGAAATAAGTCCAGGACCAGCCTATTGGCTCAGGGTGTCTGACCCTCCAAGGGAGGAGTTGTGAAGTTTGATGGCCACAGGCAGGAATGACTTCCTATTACGCTCTGTGTTGCATCTCGGTGGAATGAGTCTCTGGCTGAATGTACTCCTGTGCCCACCCAGTACATTATGTAGTGGATGGGAAACATTGACCAAGATGGCATGCAACTTGGACAGCATCCTCTTTTCAGACACCACCGTGAGAGAGTGCAGTTCCATCCCCACAACATCACTGGCCTTACGGTTGAGTTTGTTGATTCTGTTGGTGTCTGTTACCCTTAACCTGCTGCCCCAGCACACAACAGCAAACATGATAGCACTGGACACCATAGACTCGTAGAACATCCTCAGCATCGTCCGGCAGATTTTAAAGGACCTCAGTCTCATCAGGTAATAGAGACGGCTCTGACCCTTCTTGTAGACAGCCTCGGTGTCTGCCCAGGGAAACAGCTGAGGCTTCTTTACTAAATATATTTAAGAAACAGTTAGATAGGTTTTTACATAGTAAGGGAATTAAGGGTTATGGGGAAAAGGCAGGTAGCTGGAGCTGAGTTTACGGACAGATCAGCCATGATCTTATTGAAAGGCGGTGCAGGCTTGATGGGCCGGATGGCCTACTCCTGCCCCTATTTCTTGTGTTCTTGTGTAGTCCCATTCACCTGATTCTAGTTTGAGTTGACTGTGGATATCTCCAGATGTTGGAGTGCTTCTGTTGGGATTTCCTTCCCTGAATGCTCAGAATCCTTTGTATCTGTGGTCAGAGCTTTGTTTTTCTAATCTAGAAAAGGAACAGATGAAGACCAGACAGTCAGAACAAGTAAATTCAAATGTTAATTCAATCTGCAGTGAAAATTTGTCACCCTGAGAGCAAGAGGAGATCCACTCCCACACAAGAGTTGCTTGGTGAATAGACTCTTGCATTGCCATGCTGCTTATTAAGGATTATTAACGAGAACTGTCAGATATTTAAAGATAATTACATGAGCTCACTGCATCAATACAGAAATTATCCAATTTCAGAGCAGAAAGGACGCACTCTGTGGAAATTGCCAGCCACATTTCTCCCTCACCAGCAACAGAGGAAAAATTCAGCCATTTTCATCAGATATTGAGAAAGAATGTTCATATCACTTCCAGGACATCCCAACGTGCTATACAGGCAATGAACATAAACATAGAAACCTACAGCACATTACAGGCCCTTTGGCCCACAATGTTGTGCTGACCATGTAACCTACTCTACAAACTGCCTAGAATTACCTTATCATATGGCCCTCTATTTTGCCTAGCTCCATGTACGTATCTAAGAGTCTCTTAAAAGATCCTATTGTATCCACAATTAAGTAATTATGAGGCGTCACTGATGTGATGTGTGGAATGAGTGTAACACAATTAAATGTTGTAAATAGGTGAATCTCTCCTCTTCACTGGTTGAAAATGGAAGAATGGCCTCAGTGCTAAAGAATGATTGAGGATAAAGATATTTAAAGGTCAGCTTTATTTGCCACCTTAACACCGAAACATGAAAACATAGTGAACTGAGTTGTTTTCTGTCAATGGACAATGTAATCCGTAGATTGTGCTGGGGGCAGCCCACAAGTGTTGCCACACTCCGGCACTAACGTAGCAGCCTATAACTCTCACTGTAGGTCTTTAGAATGTGGGAGGAAACCAATGCAGTCATGAGGAGATCTACAAACTCTTTATAGTGGTGGTAGCATCCGTTAGTCTCACGAGACCATGAATCTGCGCCTGGGAAGTTCCAGGACGCAGGCCTGGGCAAGGTTGTATGGAAGACCGGCAGTTGCCCATGCAACAAGTTTCCCCTCTCCACGACACCGATGTTGTCCAAGGGAAGGGCAAGGGCCAATACAGCTTGGCACCAGTGTCATCGCAGGAGTTGCCAGAACGAGGTTGAAGGCAACGTCGGACTGCCTTAGGGACTCCAGCTCCGGATTTGTCTTCAGGGTTTACTCCTGAAGCCTTTCCCATAAATGGGTATGGCCGCAAGGCAGCGGAGGTTTGAAATCAGAGTTTTCCCTTTCTTAGATGGACTGTCTTCCCAGGTTGATGAGCTCCATCTACCCGAAGCACTGGTTTTAAGATGCCAGAAATCACCTTCGCCCCTTCTCCTGTCAGTAGAAACAGTTCTACCGGGCTTAGAGGCTAAGCCACACGAGAAGGCCAGGAGCTGGACTTGGTTGTCAGAGGCTATTTGAGGCGCAAGCCGTGAAAAGCACTTTTAGGTAGTGGGAGCTTGTCCGCACTACCGCCCCTCGGCTTGACAACCTTGGAACCGAACTCTTTACGGCAGTAAGAATTGAACACTTATTGGTGATTGGCGCTCTAAAGCAATTGCATTAGCCGCTACATGAGGATAAATATAATTTATGCCCATGAGGATAAATATAATTTATAGTTTATCAAACAACTGGCTTTTTCCTTTGCCCACTGTACAGTGAATGGATTGCCAATATACTTCATCAACAACCTTTTGATATTTGTGAGATAATGTGATATCAATCCGAAAGAGCTATTGGCAGTATTTTGTGATGGATAGATTTGGATATTAAATTGGCAAGATCTCCAAGGTAGGTGTGGGCATTGATTTCTATGATTAATCTGTCATCTTTTACTTCCATTGTTGGCTGTAGGCCTATTTTATAATTTCAAGATACAGTAAGTACGGAGCCAACTTAATTTGTTATTACAATGTAGAAGGCGGCCATTCAGCGTATTAATTCCATGCTGTTTTCCAGAATATTCCCAGTCAGTTCTTATTCCACATTTTCTCTCACGTGTCCATTACCTACACCCACCCCCGCCCGTTTTCTCTTTACTCAGCGACACTAAGATAATTTAAAGTTCAAAGTTCAAAGTACATTTATTATCAAAGTAAATATACATTATACAACCTTGAGATTCATCTCCTTACAGACAATCACCAAAAAAAAGAAACCCAGAAGAACCTATATAAAAAAAAAGATGAAGACTGTCAACCACCCAAACAAGAATTTACAGTGGCCAAAGAATCTATCAACAATTGTTTGGGGATGTGGGAGGAAATTTCATCATTATCTACAGAAACCCGTGCGGGGGTGGGGTGTAAACCCTTCACAGGTGGTAACAGAGGTTAGTTTTGTGCCTGAATTTTTATAATGCGATGACAGCAGCACTACCTGCTGTGGCACTCTGCACTCTGCACTCTGCCCCCTCTCCCCCTCCCCCTGAAACATGATATCAAAAGCTATATCACTTAGATATCCTGCACGGCTTCCTTAAGGGACGATACACCGCGGTGGAGGTTGTGGAAACTATTCTGTAATTGATGTGTGGAACAATATAGAGTGGTCCTTTCCAAAACCCACTGGAAGAAGATGGGGCAGGAAGGATCTGATCCAGAGATGGGTGGACCAGGAAGCTTTTCCAAATACATTTGGAATGTGGTGTTGCACAGACCCGTCAGCCTTCAGTTGTGGGAAATGTTGGAGCACCAGCAGGGCTCTAGCAAAAAGCAGGTGTGGCTGTATGATCTGACGTGCTCTAAGGAGACAGGGATCCCTAGTAATGGCGGCCTGAAGATTACAGTATTCTCTTACCCGATCCCGTTTCCCTCACCTCACTCTCTTCTCTCGTCTAACAACTTGCGTTGACTGGCTAACTGTATATGGTGTAACCCCTCAAAATCCTATCACAGCAGACACAGTGTTTCTTTCCCCAGATAGCCATGACCTGACCAGGAGAGCAAGGGGCCACAAAAAGCGTGACTGTTGGCAAGTGTAGGTGCAGTTACCAATGCTATGTGTGCCCAACCGGTTCATTTAGTAGCGGGATCCATGTTGGGTGGGATCCTGTAGCAGGGATCAGGCACAATGGAGCTGACTGCTGGGGACTCAGATGGCGCAACTTGATGAAGAATGGTGATGCCCTGGGGTTTTTTTTGTTTTCAGTACAAATACTCACTGAAAATAGCAGCTGTTGAAGAGCACAGGCCTCCTCATGTTATCCAAGTGAGTGCTATCCACGAGCTCAATTTTTCCCACAAACAGGACTCACCCCGAGAGCTCTCCGTATTCCTATATCAATCTTATTGAGATGTATTGTCCCTTTGTGCTTCCCAAGCCAAGAGAAGCTCGGCAAGGTAGAACAGTACTCAATCAGCACCCAGGCATCAGCTGTCAAACTACTGAGGGCCCTTTTCCCGGTCCAGAGCTTCCTGGCAGCATTTGGGAAGAGACAAGCTTATGCTTATAATGTACCTCTTTTATATAAACTACTGACCTTTTAATTTCCCTTTAACAGTGTTGATGAGCAGAGGGATCTTGGGGTCGAAGTTCATAGCTCCCTGAACGTGGCTATGCAGGTGCTTTAGAAGGCGTATGGCGTGCTTGCCTTTAGTAGTCAAGGCATTGAGTTCAGGAGTCAATGGAGGGAGGGAGGAGAAGATGGCGCGCGGCCTCTCTGGTGAATGGTATCTGTAACCTGCCAAGTAGGGGACCGTGCACAATTCTGATTTGATGGAGACGGACGTGAGGAGGCGGAGGAACATCTGAAGAAACTTCTGAAATGCCCGCTTCGCTGCCGCTGCTACTGTGTGGTAACCGGAATTCCAGAGCAGAAGGACCCGAATCCTCACCTTTGCTTGTTTCAGCGACCGGAGCGAGGTCGATGGCGCTCGGGAGGCTGTATCGGAGGGGCTGGTCGGAGGCTCGAAGTTTTCGGATGGACAGAATCAGTGTCGGCTGTGGTCGGCTGCTTCCAAGGTATCGGCAAGTTGACGGTGCCTGGATGTTTATGGCAGGGAGTTTCTCCCTTTTGCTGCCGCTATCGGGGACTCGGGAGTCGATCGACTCGGGTACTTTGAGACCATTATTTTTACTGTGCCCGTGGTTTGTTCTTTATCAAATTATGGTATTGCTTCGCACTGCTGTAACTATATGTTATAATTATGCAGTTCTGTCAGTGTTAGTCTTTGCTTTGTCCTGTTTGCTGTGATATCACTCTGGAGAAAAATTGTATCATTTCTTAATGCATGTGTGCATTTCTAAATGACGATAAAAGAGGACCGAGTGTTCTCATAATCTTAAAAAAAAGTCAAAGTTATTCTGCAGCTTTATAAAACTCTAGTATGGAATACAATTGTGGTCACCCCATTATAGGTAGGATGTCAAGGATTTGGGGACGGTGCAGAAGTGGTTTACCAGGATACTGCCTGGATTAGAAGGCGTGTACTATAACGAGAGTTAAGACCAACTTGGGTTGTTTTCTCTGGAGCTGCGGAGACTGAGGGAAGACCAGGTAGAGGTTTATAAGATTATGAGAGGCATAGATAGAGTAGTCAGGTAGTACCTTTTTCCAGTGTTTGAAATGCCTAATACCAGAGGGCATGCATTTAGCATGAGAAAGGGTAATTTTAAAGGAGATGTTAGAGGCAAGTTTTTTTACACAGAGAGTGGAGGGTGCTCAGAATATTCTGGCTGAGGTGGTGGTAGTGACTTTTAAGAAAAGTTTAGATAGGTACACGAATGTGAGAGAAATGGAGGGAAATGAACATTATTTAGGCAGAGAGGATGAGATTAGTGGCTATTTGTTTACTAATATATTTGGTTTGCCATAACATTGTGGGCTAAAGGGCCTTTCCCTGAGCTGTACTGTTCTATGTTCAAGGTTTTCTGTACCTCCTCACATACTTGTACATCATTTGTCCGTATCGACTGCACTTTCTCCGTACATTTAATGCAATAATTTACATTCTGTTTTCCCTTTTTTGATCCACAGCATATTATGCATGAAATGATCCACCTGGAAAGCTCACAAACAAAAGCCTTTCACTGTACTTCGGTACCTGTGACATGTGCCAGATGTTGATGGGTGTGAGGGAAGAGAAGTGAGTGCAGTTACTCTTACAAGGGAGAAGAGGCACAAAAAGCTGGAAGACTCAAGGGTACATATGTAACCCAGACCAGATGAACTGCACCCCAGGGTTCTGAAAGAGGTAATGATAGAGATAGTGGAAGCATTAGATTAGATTGGATTAGATTATGAGGACAATCAGTCCTCGTTTATTGTCATTCAGAAATGCATGCATTAAAAATGATACAATGTTCCTCCAGTATGATATCACAGACAAGACAGACCAAGACTAAAACTGACAAAAACCACATAATTATAACATATAGTTACAACAGTGCAAAGCAATACTGTAATTTGATAAGAGCAGACCATGGGCACGGTTTAAAAAAAGTCTCAAAGTCCCGATAGCCCCAACATCTCACGCGGATGGTAGAAGGGAGAAATTCTCCCTGCCATAAACTTGCAGCGCTGCAAACTTGCCAATGTAGCACCCTGGAAACACCCAAAGTCCGTCCGAAAACTTCGAGCCTCCGATCAGCCCCCTGACACCAAGCACCGAGCACCATCTCTGCCGAGCGCTTCGACCCCATTAGTAATGATCTTTCAAAAATTATTGGACTCTGGCATGGTGCCAGAGAACTGGAAATTTGCAAATGTCACTCCAGTCTTTAAGAAAGGAGGAACACAGCTGAAAGGAAATTGTAGATCAGTTAGCCTGACCTCAGTGGCTGGGAATGTTGGAGTCAATTGTTACGGATGAGGTTATGAAGTACTTGGTGACACAGGACAAGATAGGACAAAGTCAGCATGGTTTCTTTAAAGGAAAATCTTGCCCCACAAACCTGTTGAAATTCTATGAGGAGATTACAAGCAGGATAGATAAAGGGTGATGTAGTGAATGTTGTATATTTGGTCTTTCAGAAAGCCTTTGACAGGGTGACATACATGAGGCTGCTTGCCAAGTTAAGAGCCCATGGAATTACAGTAAAGTTGCTGGCATGGTGAGAACATTGGCTGATTGTTAGGAGGCAGGAATGAGAATAAAAAGATCCTTTTCTGGTTGGCTGCCTGTGACTTGTGGTGTTCCCTAGGGGTCAATGTTGGGACCACTTCTTTTTATGCTGTATATCAATAACTTAGAGGATGGAATAGATGGGTTTGTTGCCAACTTTGCAGAGGATATGAAGATTGGTGAAGGGGAAGGTAGTGTTGAGGAAACAAGAAGGCTGCAAAAGGATTTAGACAGATTAGGAGAATGGGCAAGAATGTGGCAAATGAAATACAATGTCAGAAAATGCATGGTCATGCATTTTAGTGGTAGAAATAAATGTGCAGACTATTTTCTAAACTGGAGAAAATTCAAAAATCTGAGATGCAGAGAGACTTGGGAGTCCTAGTGCAGAACACCCTAAAGGTTAACTTGCAGGTTGAGTCAATGGTGAGGAAGACAAATGCAATGTTAGCATTCTTTTCAAGAGCAGGAATGTAATGCTGAGGCTTTTATAAGGCACTGGTGAGGCCTCACTTTGAGTATTGTGTACAGTTGTGTTCTCCTCATCTAAGAAAAGATGTACTGGCATTGGAGAGGGTTCAGAGGAGGTTCATAGAATGATTCCAGGAATGAAAGGGATATCGTACGTGGAATGTTTGATGGCTCTGGGTCTGTACTCGCAGGAATTTAGAAGGATGAGGGGGGATCTCATTGAAGTCTTTTGAATGTTGAAAGGTCTAGACAGAATACATGTGAAAAGGATGTTTCTCATAGTGGGAGAGTCTAGGACAAGGGGGCACAGAGATGCAGAGAAAATTATTTAGCTAGGGAATGGTGAATTTGTGGAATTTGTTACCACAGGCAGCTGTGGAGGCCAGGTCATCTGGTGTATTTAAGGAAAAGATTGTTCAGTTCTTGATTGGACACAGTATCAAAGGTTACAGGCAGAAGAGCAGGGAGTGGGGCTGAGGAGGGGAAAAGGGACCAGCCATGATTGAATGGCAGAGCAAACCTGATTGGCTAAATGACCTAATTCTGCTCCTATGTCTTACAGTCATAAAAATAAACCAATTACCAGTCACCAGCCATGCCTCACCTGCTGTCGAAACCTGTGGAACGTTGCCATTGTTCTTAAATGGTCCATATATGGAGAGATATTCCAATCATAATAAATAATGAAAAGCATTAACATTTCTGAACTCAGTTTTGTCTTCCTAATTCTTAGGTCAGAAATAATTAGCTTGGCTTTATTTGTTACATGTACATCAAAACATTGAAACACACAATGCAATGCATTGTTTGCATCAACGACCTGCACTGCCCGTGGATAACAGGCATAGATTGATGATAAGAGGCACAGATCAAGTGGACAGCCAGTGATATTTCCATAGGGCAGAATAGCTAATACAAGGGGCATAACTTTAAGGTGTTTGGAGGATAATATGGGCAGGGGTATGTCAGGGGTGGATTTTCTTAACACAGAGAGGGGTAGATATGTGAAGCACCGTCAGGGGTGGTGGTAAAGGATATTACATTAGGAACATTTAAAATGGAGGGCTGTGTAGGAGGGAAGGGTTTGATTGATCTTGGAGTAGGTTAAAGGGTTGGAACAACATAATGGACCCAGGGGCCTGTACTGTGCTGTAGTGTTCTACTTTTCTATTGCTGGGGACAGCCCACAAGTGTCACCATGTTTCTGGCATCAACGTAGCATTCCCACAGCACAACTTTTACCTGTACGTCTTTGGAACTTGGGAGGAAACTAGAGCACCTGGAGGAAACCCACGTGGTCACAGGTAGAATGTATAGCCTTCTTACAGAGAGCAGTGGAAATCAAATCCAAATGGTGATCATAAGATCACTGGCACGGTAAAGCATTACACTAACTCTCATGCTACAGTGCCACCCTCATGCCCATTGAAATGACTGCAGAGTTTGATCCCATACTAGTAGGATGGGAGAAACAGATTTGCAAGCATTGTAGTCCGAAATCCCAGCATGCTGGCACGTCTGTTATTGCTTCTGTCCAGGATAGGTATACCAGAGAGCAGGCAAAAACCAACAGTTCCCTTTGGAGCTGTCACCCAGAGCTACTTTGATTCAACTGAGAAAAGCCATGGAATAGATAGTTTGTCATGCAACATCATACAGTGGGGCGGGGGGGGGGGATGATTCATATAATACTAGGACCCGATCTCACCATTTCTTAGAAGTTAAAATCAGCTTCATTCTATCTCAGTAAATTTGGCCATCCTTTGTGTTTGTAAAAGGGGGATGTCATGTAATGATTTATTGAGTTAAAGTGTCCAAACATCCTTAACAGTACAGATGGCATTGTAGAATGAAACCAGAACCATAAAACTCATTAATATTGGACTCCATGTATGATGCTTGGGAGCAGCTGTGGCTTCTAATTATTTCTTAATATTTACATAACTTTTTGAAATTTGGTTGGATGAGAAAGATACAGCTCTGAGAAGATACATAATAAAATATTCTCTGATTTCTTTGTGATACCCAGAAATCAGAAACAACAAAACAAATATAAGATGGATGAATGAGATCAGCCATTAGTTATATAATCCTCACAACTCTGAATTAATTGACTGTAGCAATTTCAATATTAACTGCTTTGTACCACTGACCAAAGTCAAATTGTGCCTTACCCAACTCAACACTTCCTCAAATATATCTGACACTTTTGAACGTATATTCATGAGTTTCCTTAAACATTTAAGGTAAATATTATTGTGAGTTTGACTCATAAAAATAATTAACTTCTTTCAGTCCAGGAGCATGGACACATAATTCCATAAAGGCCGAGACAGAGTGGATGTGCAGAAGATGTTTCCTTTAGTGGGTGAAGCTAGGACCAGAGGGCACAGCCTCAGAATAGAGAGATGTCCAGTTAGAACAGAAATGAGAAGGAGCTCCTTTAGCCAGACGGTGGTGAATCTGTGGAGGCCAAGTTATTAAGTATACTTAAAGCAGAGGTTGATAGGTTCTTGGTTAGTCAGGGCGTCAAAGTTTACAGTGAGAAGGCAGGAGAATGGGGTTGAGAGGGATAAAAGTCATTCATGATGGAATGGTGGAGCAGATTTGGTATACTAACTTGCTCAGATAATTCTGCTCCTATGTCTGATCTGACAGTCTTATAAATACCTTTTTCTCAAGGTTGAATTAGGGGAATTATTGTCAGATACTGTGCCCTCGACAACCCATTGAGGACATCTTCAAGAAGCGGTGCCTCAAGAAAGTGACATCCATCATTAAAGACCCTCGCCATCTGGGACATGCTCCCTTCACGTTACGAGCATGCGAAGGAGGCACAGGTATCTGACGACCCACAGAAGAACAGCTTCTTCCCACCTGCCATCAGAGTTATGAATGGTCCAGGAAACCATGAACACTACCTCATTTTTCATCTTTTGCATTACTTATTTATTTTCAAATTTATAATAACTTTTATGTCTTGCACTGTATTGCTGCCTGAAAACGCTACATTTTGCAGCGTATGTTATTGATAATAAACCTGATTCTGATTCTGTATTGGATGGCTTTGATGTCTCATGAGCTACATTATCTCAAACATAGAACACAATAGCACAGTGAAGGTACTTTGACCCACAATGTTGTGCTGACCTTTTAACCCGCACTAAAATTAATCCAACCCTTCCTTTCTGCACAAGGCTCCATTCTTTTACATCCATGTGAGTACGTAAGAGCATCTTAAATGCCCCTAATGTATCTGCCTCAACCACCACCACTGACAGAGCATTCCATGCACCCATCACTCTCTTTGTAAAGAACATTGCCCCCAAACGTTCCACCAATTGCACTTAAAATTATAGAAGAAGAAACTCCGAGTGGAGTCATCAGGACACTGTCCCCCTGTATAACTATTTCTGCCTTGGGGAAAGTGACTCTGGCGATCCACTCTATGCCTTTTAGCATCTTGTACACCTCAATCAAGTCACCTCTCATCCTCCTTTTTCAGAGGAAAGCCCTAGTTCGCTCAACCAATCCTCATAAGACATACTCTCTAGTCCAGGCAACATGCTGGTGCATCTCCTCTGTGCTATCTCTAAAACTAGTATGTGCTTCCTATAATGAGGCAAACAGAATTGAACACAATATTCCAAGTGTGGCTTAATTAGGATTGTATAGAGTCATAGAGAAGTACAACACAGAAAAACAGGCACTTCAGCCCATCTAGTCATTGCTGAAACCATTTAATCTGCCTACTCCCATCGACCTGCACCAGGGCCATAGCCCTCCATACTTCTACCATCCATGTACCTACTCAAACTTCCCTTAAACATTGAAATCGAGCTCGGATGCATCACCTGTGGTGACAGCTCATTCTACACTCTCATAACCCTCTGAGTGAAGAAGTTTCCCCTCATGTTCCCCTTAAACTTCTCACTTTTCACCCTTAACCCATGACCTCTGGTTGTAATCTATGCACTCTGCACCATTAGGCGCAGGCCTCCAGTCAGTCAGGCTTCTTCTGGTCAAGATGGCACAAATGCAGACACAGCTAAGAGTTAAGTTGTACTACGGAGGCAAAATTCAAAAGGGTGAAGAATGAGGGACTGAAGGTGCTGTAATTAAATGCCCACAGCATTCAGAGGGAGAAGCATAAGTCACATGTATGAGTATCGTAAGGGAATAAAGGGAATTACAGAGGTATGAGAAAGGAGCTTGCCCAGGTGGATTGGAGGAAGATACTGATGGGGGTGACAGCAGAACAGATGTGGCTGAAGTTTCTGGGAATAGTTCATAAAGCCCAGGATAGATATGTCCCACAAAGTAAGAAGTTCTTAAATGTCAGAGGTAGGTAACTGTGGCTGACAAAGGAAGTTAATTACTGCATTAAAGCCAAGGATAGGGCGTATAATGTATGAAAAGTAAGTGGGAAGTTGGATAATTAGGAAACTTTTAAAAATCCTACAAAAGGCAACAAAAACGCTATAAGAGGGGAAAAGATGAAATATGAGGGCAGACGAGCCAGTAATAGAAATCTGGATAATAAAAGATTTTTCAGTTATATAAAGAGTAAAAAGGAGGTGAGAGTTGATATGGGACCACTGGAAAATGATGCTGGTGAGGTAGTAATGGAGGACAAATAAAAGGCAGATGAATTTAATGGGTACTTTGCATCTGTTTTCACTGTGGATGACACTAGCAGTGTGCCAGAGGTCTGTGAATGTCAGGGAGCAGGACTGAGTACCGTTGCTATTACAAAGGAAAAAGTGAAAGACAGACTCAAAGGTCTTAAGGTGGATAGTCACCTAGGCCAGATGGACTACATCCCAGAGTCCTGAGAGAAGTTGCTGAAGAGATATGGATGCATTGGTTATGATCTTTCAAGAATTACTTGATTCTGGCATGGTTCCACAGGACTGGAAGATTGCAAATATCACTCCACTCTTTAAGAAGGGGGGAAGGCAAAAGAAAGGAAATTATAGACCAGTTAGCCTAACTTCAGTAGTTGGGAAAGTGTTGGAGTCCGTTATTAATGATGAGGTTTTGAGGTACAGTCCTTGGATACTAACGATAAAATAAGTCAAAGTCAGATGGTTTCTGTCTAGGGAAATCTTGTCTGACAAATCTGTTAGAGTTCTTCGAGGAAGTAGCAAGCAGCAGGGTGGACAAAGGAGAGATAGTGGATGTCACTTACTTGGATTTTCAGAAAGCGTTTGGTTAGGTGCCGCACATGAGGTTGCTTAACAAGATTAAATCCTATGGCATTACAGGAAAGATACTGGCATGGATAGAGGAATGGCTGATAGGCCAGAGGCAGCGAGTGGGAATAAAGGGGCCTTTTCTGGTTGGCTGCTGGTGATTAGTGATGTTCCTTAGGGGTCAGTATTGGGAATATTACTTTTCACATTGTTTGTCAATGATTAAGATAATGGAATCGATGGCTTTGTGGCAAAGTTTGCAGGTGGTGTGAAGATAGGTGGAGGAGTAGGTGGTGCTGAGGAAACAATGTGATTGCTGCAGGACTCAGACAAATTGGAAGAATGGGCAAAGAAGTGGCAGATGGAATACAGTGTTGGGAAATGTATGACAATGCATTGTGATAAAAGAAACAATAGTGCAGACTATTATCTAATTGGGGAGAAGGTTCAAACATCAGAGGTGCAGAGAGACTTAGGAGCCCTCGTGCAAGACTGCCAGAAAGTTAATTTACAGGTTGAGTCTGTGGTAAAGAAGGCAAATGCAATGTTGACGTTTATTTCAAGGGAAATAGAATATAAAAAGCAAGGAGATAATGCTAAGCCTTTATAAGTCACTAGTCAGGCTGCACTTGGAATATTGTCAACAGTTATGGACCCCAAATTTCAGAAAGATTGCGTTGTCATTGAAAAGAGTCCAGAGGAGGTTCACGAAAATGATTCTGGGAATGAAGGGATTAACATATGAGGAGCATTTGGTAGCTTTGGGCCTGTACTCACTGGAACTTAGGAGAATGCGTTGGGACCTCATTTAAACCTACTGGATAAAGAAAGGATCAGATAGGGTGGATGTGGGGAGGATGTTTCTTCTGGTGGGGGTATCCAGAAATAGAGGGCACAGCCTAAAAATTGAGGGTGACTCTTTAGAACAGAGGTAAGGAAGATTTTTTTTAGCTAGAGGATAGTAAATCTGTGGAATGCTCTGCCACAAACTGCAGTGGAGACCAAGTCCGTGGGTATATTTAAAGCTGAAGTTGGTAGTTTCCTGATCGGTCAGGGCATCAAAGAATACAGCAAGAAGGCAGGTGTATGGGGTTGAGTGGGATCTGGGATCAGTCATGATGAAATGGCAGAGCAGACTCAATGGACTGATTGGTCTAATTCTGTTCCTTTGTCTTATGGTCTTTTGGTGCCAACGTACAATGCTCCCTCTGTCAACATCTTCTAGATAGCCCACAAAAAGTCTATTTTACTTCTTTTACATCTGTTTTACATCTTAAGTGTGTTTCTGGAACTGTTAGAGCTTGTGATTTTCAGTCTGAAGATTGATTGAATGATCCAGCTCTTCGTTGTCTTCAAAAAGATTCTGGGAAGGGAGCTCATACTTGGATGTCTTTGATGTGAAGAAACTTCGAGATGTTCAACTCTATTTCACTGATTAAAGTGTCCATTAATTGCTGGTGAAAGCATCGAGGAAGGGTGAAACCCTGAGGCAATTGTGGAAGATGAGTGAGTATTCAACACTAACTGGCTTCCTTTTGATCACTGCCGGAGAAGGAATTTGTGAGTGGACTGTTGCTGTGTCGCTCACTGTGACAGGTGAGTAGGCCTTTGCCTCATGTAGTGTCCTTCTCTGTTGATGATGAAAGAGGATGTTACCGTGGTTCTGCAGTATGGATTGGACTATTGCATTTATTGACTGTGGACTGTTTCAGACTTATGGTTTTCATATTTTGTACTTTTCGCATGTTTCTTTCCGTTTTGTTGTGCAAGACGAGGGATTTGGGAGTTGATGTTCTTGTTACATTCTGTTAGTTTTTTTGTGTGGGGGGAGTGAGGTTTGGGGGTCAATGTTCTTCTTCCAATTTTGGAAGGGGACAAGGGTTTAGGAGTTGATGATCGAGATGTCGTTTTTTTGCGCGGGGGGCTGTGTTTAATTCTCTCTGAATAACTTCCATGTTCTCTCTCTGTTTCATGGTTATGTGGTGAAGAAGAATCTCAGAGTTGTATATCAGAGTTATACCTCAGAGTTGCTAATCCGGCAAATCCAATATGTATTTCAATTTACTATCTCATCCAGAGTGCTGAGGGACTGAAACTTCTTGACTAACATTCTCCTGCGGGAATATCTCAAAGGCCTTACTAAAGTCCATGTCAACAACATCCACTGATTTGCCTTCATCCACTTTCCTACCAATTCCTCAAAAGACTCTATAAGATTACTTAGACATGACCTACTATGCACAAATCATTTTGACTATCCTCAATCAGTCCACGTCTATCCAAATACTTATATAACCATTCCCCTAGAATATCTTCCAATAACTTTCACACAAATGATGTCAGACTCACAGGCCTATAATTTGCTGGTTTCTGTTTAGAACATTTTTTCTAAACAGTGGAACGACATTGGCTATCCTCAAGAGCTGCAACATTACCTTGTGAATCTTGAACTGAACCCCTTGACTAATGATGCAAATACCCATGTGACTTCACTGCAACCCTATCAACTTCCACAGCAGCTTTGAGAGATCTGCGGATGAGGACACCAAGATTCCTCTGCTCTTCCTCACTGCCAAGAATCCTGTCATTAACCCTGTATTCTGCCTTCAAATTCAACCTTCAAAAATTAATCACTTCACATTTTTCTGGGTTGAACTCCACCTGCCACTTCCCAGCCCAGCTCTGTATCCTGTAAATGTTCCACTGGAACCTACAACGACCCTGGGCGTGAACTGGTAGAAAATTCAAGAATATTGAAAGACCTAAATTGAGTGGACATGCAGAGGATTAATGGAGGATCCAACACCAGAGGGCACATCCTCAGAATAGGGCTATGTCTCTTTACAACAGAGATGAGTAGGTATTTCTTTAGCCAGAGTGAATCTATGAAATTCATTGGCACAGATGGCTGTGGAGGCCAAGTAATTGGGTATATTTAAAGCAGAGATTCTTGATTAGCAAGGACTTCAAAGATTATGGGGAGAAGGCAGGAGAATGGGGTTGAGAAGGAAGCTAAATCAGCTATAATGGGATGGCATGCTCAATATGCCAACTGGCCTAGTTCTGTTCCTATGTCATATGCATGGTCTAAAATAAACATAGCTTTGTTAATACATGCAAAATAATGGTGGTTGTGAATTTCAGAATAAGGTCTGCAATTTAACCTGCATTGTGTGTTTTTATAAAAATGGCTGAGGATGTAATCAACAGGAAGTTAGAGTACAATTATATGAGAAGTTTGAAAACTATCAGAATTAATTTAAATTAATGAAGCCATACAGTTTGATATATTTAGAATGGATCTGAAGAATATCTGAAGGAATAGGCAAAGAAGATTCACCTCTTTGGCTTTTTAGAAAATGTTTATTGAAGTGTAACAATAAAGTGAATAGTTTAGCTCATGGGGGAGCTGCAGAGCAGACTTGATAGGCCAAATGGCCTACTTCTGCTCCTTTGTCTTGTCTTGTGTAGGAGGTGGTGAGGTGAAGTGAAGTGAGGCCTCCATTGGTCAGAGTTGACTATGGATATTGTGTCCCAGCTGACTAGATACGCAAGCCTGGGTAGTACGAGATGGAGGGCAAGCTGTTGCCCATGCAGCAAGCTCTGCCTCACCACGTATCGGATGAACTCAAAGGAACGGCAGAGACTGATACAGTTTGGAACCAGCAGCATTGCAGGAGTTGTCAGTCAGCATTGAACTCAATGTAAGACTGCCTTAGGGGCTTCAGTTTCAGATTTTACCCTCAGGTTTTACAGCCAAAGCCTTCCCCACGAGTGGATATTGCCACAAGGTAGCAAAGGTTTGAAGTTAGAGTTTTCCTTCGCCTAGATGAGCTGCCAACCACGGCTGATGAGCCCCATGTGCCCAAAGTGACTGGTTTTAAGGTGCCAGTAACCTGCCTTTGCCCCTTCTCCAGTCAGTAGAAATGGTTCCACTGAGCTGAAAAGCTAAGCCACATGTGAAGGCCAGGAACTGGACTTGGTTGTCAGAGGCTATTTGAGGCGCACGCCATTGGGAGCGTTTAGTAGGTAGAGGGAGCTTGTCCCCATTATCAATCCCGGCTGTAGCAACCTTGAGGAAGCAAGTGTAGGAGATGCAGAGTGCATATCTTGAATTCTGTTGATGAGACATCTGCAAACAATGACGAAGGTGGTAAATGGATTCAGAAAGATATATGCATAGAAAGAGAAAACAAATGTCAATAGAATTTATTTTGGAGGAATCTGACCGAAAATATTTGTAGGAAAGAAGTACGAATTGAGGCTCAATGCCAAGATGCATAAGCAAATGAGGAAAGAGAGATCAGAAGATCTGTTGAAAGACAGAGCTGCTTCTTAACTTTTGAAAGTCAATGTAGACAGATAAAGGAGCCAGATGTTTTATAAATAGAAGCAACCGAGTACACAATGAAAGAGGTTATGACGAACTTGTGGGTAATCATGGTTCTGTGAAGCTTTATGGATCCTATAAGATCATAATCTTGGTGTCCATATATCCCATTTTATTCAAGGCTCTATAATCCAGGGACAGGATGACATTTTACCAACAAGTTAAGAAATAAGCAAAAGGAAATTACTCACTTAAAACAGCAAACTATTTCCTTGTTTATTTACAACAGAATAGTAAATTGCTCAAGAAGGTCATGGATGATTTTAGTACAAATATCTTAGGCCATTTTGAATATGTAATTGAGCTGCCCTGCTCTTTTCAGGGAACTCTGCTAATTCATTCCTCTTCACCTCTTAGTAGCTTACCTTGTATCAGGTCTTCTTTCCTTGCTTGCTCCTGTGAGAGTTCAACCACTCTTTGCACTCCCTCAGCAATTAGTTAACACTTGATTTTTCAGCATTTTGAAGGGAGGCATCTCTCTTTCAGCAAGCTCCTTATAGCCTTCCCTGACAATGACTCCGTCCTCCACTCATTCAGAAGATGAGGCAGGCTGAAGATGCTGAGTGAGGACACCATTCTGCTAGGCTTCCTCATCTTGCACTCTTCTTCTCCTGCTGTCACTCAGACCCTGAGATTGGTGCCAGTGTGGAATGGTAGATGCTGGTTCAAGTGTAACATTTATGAGAAGTTGGGATAGGTGCATGGATGAGAGGGATTATGGAAGGATATGGTCCATGTCCAGCAACCTAGGATGCCACCTTTCTTTGAGTTCAAAGTAACTGAAATGTTTTCTTCCTGGATACTCTGCCTGGATGACATCTGAGAAGCTATGACAGAAATTAGAAATATTGTAGGAAGTGGCCATTCACCCCTTAAACCACCTCTCCTGTTCAAGATAATTATGGATGATCTTTTACCTTAATTCCACAATCTCACTTTCTGCCCATGTCTTGTGAATGTCCTGTTTCCTGAAAGTGTGAACCCTGGTTCCAGATCCCCCGGTCAAGTGAAACATCCTCCTTGCCACCATTTTGTTGAACCTGACTATGAGATCTCTGCTCAGTCTTCTAACAAGCTTAGGTAACTGGATCTATTTCTAAATCACTCCTCTCTTCCATGGAAAAGTCCCATTTCCAGCTAGATCTCTGAATGGTAGCAGAGTGATTTTCAAGTAGTAAGGAATCAACCAACAAACATAATCAGACTTTAGTTCTACTGAACATGTCCAATGAAGGACACAGTTCAATTTATGACTTCAAGGGCAGAAATGGGCATTTTATAAATAATGACATCATATGAGATGTGTTTGCACCTAGAAAAAGTTAGGCACCCTAACAGAGATCACTCACAGAAGTCTAGTTCTGCAGTTAGAAGATGGAACATAGTAGATCCTTTGGTCATGACTTTGTGCTGACCTTTTAACTTACTGTACTTTAAGATCAATCTAACCCCTTCCTCCCACTTAGCCGTCCATTTTTCTTTCATCCATGTGCCTGCCTAAGATTCTCTTAAATCTTCCTAATCTGCCTCCACCTCACCCCAGCAGCATGTTCCACACACCCACCGCTCTCTGTGTAAGAAACCTACAGGTAGCTCTGAAATCCCCTCTATACTTTCTTCCTGTCACCTTAAAATAATGACTCTCCTATTAGTCATTTCTGTTCTGGGATAAAGTCTCTGGCTGTCCACTCTGTCTATGCTTCTTATAATCTTAAATGTCTCTATCTAGTCATTTCTCACCATCTTTCTTTCCAAGTGAAAAGTATTTGCTCACTCAACCAATCTTCATAAGACATGCTCTCTAATACAGGTAGTATCATGGTAAATCTTCTCTGCACCCTCTCTAAAGCCTCAAAATCCTTCCTATAATGGGACAAGCAACTGAACACAATCTGTGTGATTTCACCCCGAACAGTTAAACTACACAATCTACTCTGGCTAGCAGTGACTCATGTATGAACAGTGCCTACGATCCCAGGACGATATGATCCAATTTCAAAGCAAGATCTGACTGACTTTAAGTATCATTACTGAAGATGGTTGAAGATGACTAATTTTATAGGGTATATTGAGGAATTATTGTTTAAAGATATTGTGGACATAATTAAGCATTTCAGTTTTTGATCTGTGAGTTCTGGAGAATAGAGGTTGTCCATCATGTCTGATGATGACAGGAAACTTATGCGGGAGATTTTTTTAAAGTGGAAAAACCATTGCACTGGGACAGTTCCACTCTCTCAGCCTCAGAAATCCAGGTCCAGTGATACAAACAAACATCACAAATTGGGGTCTTCCTTGGTTGCAGTAGATGACTATGATGGCTTCTCTGCCTTGTCTTGCCCTTCGCTCTCCATGGAACGTTGTAGTACTGCCTTCTGAGTTGTTGGATCTCACCGTTGATCTCATCCGCCTAGTCCGCCAGAGCTGACTTCGCATGGTTATGTCTCTGTCTCACTGGGGTATGAGGCCACTGGCTACCCTTACCTGGTTTAGCCCACCTGTCAAAGCGATGTACTGGGGTGTGGCCGCTGTCGCATGCAAACAACTTCTTGGAGCAACAGATGAGAGCTGAGTGTCTGGTGGGGGGGACCAAAGGTGAGTGAGCTGCCTCAGAATGGACACGACAAGCCCCTTCACTATAGGTGCAGCCCTTCCCTGGACACCGCATAGGGAATATGGAACAATTAATCAGGATTTGCTACAATTTCTCCAATCTCTTTTGACTTTATTTACTAGAATCCCGGGAAGCCTTTTATTAATTCTCTGTGCAAGTTAAGGTGCATGCTGCTGCTGATTCTTAAATTTGCTGGAATAAAAATAAGCTTAATAGTGAAATGAAGCCATAATATATTGTTACGTACCCTGTAACTGGGTTGCCAAACCAGCAGAAATGGACCACTCAGTTGGAGTCTGGATTACTGGAACTAAGAAAGTTTTATTAAAGAAATAAACAACACAGTACTCTAATAGTAAGGATATAAATGCAACAGGTTAGCAATGAATAAACGCACATGTACACAGAACTAGGATAATAGGGTCAATCAGCTCTATCGCAGTCTAGGGGTAAAATGTTCAATCACAAGTGACAGAGTTCAGTTTAGTTCAGTTCGCAGTAATCACCGTTGTGCCGTTGGGGAGAGAGAGAGAGAGAGAGAGAGAGAGCGAATGCTGATGTTCAAATCGGATTCAACAGACCTTTGATATTCCTTGCAGTTAGCTTTCGGGCGAGCCCTTTGTAATGTCTTCTGAGGTCACCGACTGTGACCCCTCCGTTTTCAGATACGATCATTCCTCTGCGGTGAACCCGGCACCCAGGCAAGGGTGGACACACACACCAGGTTCCCACCGATCATACCTTCACACCCTGTGCGTCTATGGCTGGTCCCGCGAACAGTCCTCCAAAAACTCCCACCGACTTGTGGGGGCACACCGCTTCCAGGGTCTCGTTACCTCGTGGTGTCATGTGTGATGTCTTAGCGAACCTGCCCCTTTTTATCCCCCTGCTGGGGTATCGCCTGTCCATCACACTTCAAACAGTTCAGGGTTCAAAAGGAGCTGGTCTTGACAATACTCAGAGCGGTGTCTCCTTCTGTTAAACTCTCTCGTCTCTTCATTAACATTTCCAAATGCTGCTCCTTTGTCTTACTTATCTCTCTCTCTTGAAGACAGGTGGCAGATCAACTGTTGATCCCACTGGTGCTAGCACAGGACAGTTAACATCTTAGTCTATGTGTACTTTTGTAACCCTCTTTCGTCACAATGTAAAGAAAGTTTCTCAGTGAGGCACTGATTAGTCATGTGAAAATTGTTGTCGCAAGTTAGTGTTCCCAAAATGATTTAAAGGGGTAATTCCATTACATTTTATATGAAATGTGTTGATCATACCTAGCAACATTGTACTGTGTAAGAAGATGGCTAACTGTTTCTGTTTATTTAGTAGATGGATGTTTAATCCTTAAGAACACAGTTGTTATTGCTGCAGAGGTAGGGTTTATAGAACAATAGTTAGGCACTGTACCAATTGCTGGTGTCTGCACACAAGTGTAAGCCTGTGTTAAGTATCTTCTAGTTTTCCATTCGTGGGGTAATAGTCAAGCAAATTGTAATCTGTAAAGGGTTGTACACTCACCCAGCTCCATCATAGGCACAAGTCACCCCATCCTCGAGGACGTCTTCAAATATCGGTGCCTCAGGAAGGTGGCATCACTCTTTAAGGAGCCTCACCTTTCAGGACATGCCCTCTTCTCAATACTACCATCAGGGATGAGGTACATGAGCCTGAAGATTTTAGAAACAGCTTTTTCCCCTCCATGATTAAATCCCTGAACAGTCCATGAACCCATGAACAATACCTCACTCTTCTTCTTTGCGATATTTATTGCTTTAAAATGTATTGTAACTTATAATTTTTAAAATGTTTTTCACTGTATTGCTGCCACAAAACAACAAATTTTATGGCATACAGAATGCCAGTGATAATAAAGCTGATCCTGGTATGCTTTCCCTGCCTATTTTAATCAGCAATTGAATCATGGACCGCCTATTGCTCGATAATACTGAGAGTTAAACTGCTGTCTGGTTCACTTGCAAAAAACTAGATGTTCATTGCAGAAGGAATTGTATCTATCAGTCTTCTAGCATTTTATTTAGCTGAGTATTCCCAGCATGAATATGTAAAGGCTGCCGGTGGTAACCACATGTAGCCGTAACACAGTTCCGGCCATTACAGCTAACATTATGATCACAGCTACCTTGAAGTAAGCACACCTTAGGAAACTAATGGCTAATGTTCATCTCCTTTTAAATACATTGCTAGCTCCTTGAGGCATGGTAGCACCTCTATTTTCTTAGAAGTTTGCAAAGATTCAGCATGTCTGCTAAAACTTTGACAAACTTCTATAGATGAGCGGTGGAGAGTATATTGACTGGTTGCTTTGCAGCCTGGTATGGAAACACCAAAGCCCTTGAATGGAAAACCATTGAAACTGTAGTGGGTACAATACAGTATATCACAGGTAAAGCCCTCCCCACTGCTGAGCACAAGGAGCGCTGTGGCTGGAAAGCAGCATCAAAGACCCCCCATCCAGGCCAGGCTCTCTTCTCGCTGCTGTCATTGGAAAGAAAGTATAAGAGCCTAAGGTCCTACTGATAGGGATGTGCGCAGAGGGAGAGACACTGAAGGGGATTGAAAAGTCATCTAATTTTAATATGAACAGTATAGAACAAAAGGAAACATCAACAGAGACGTTAACCAAAACTTTCCTCTTTCAATATTTTTATTAATTTTTATATATATATATGAATACAGAGTACAGGAAAAAAATATGTCAATACATTAAGCTAAATTGCATATAAAGACTCCTTATCCTATATTCGTACAAGTCGATTAGTTTATAACATTGAAAAATAATAATTTTATTATATTAAAAAAAAATCTAACCCACTATCAAGACCGAAGCTGATCAGTAGAAAAAAAAGATATTGTTAGTCATCATCTGTGCTTTAACAAACAAATCAAAGGTTTTTAAGATGATTCAGAAAAGGTCCCCACAATGTTTGAAAGTCTTGATTAGATTCAAAGATTGAACATCGAATCTTCTCTAAATTTAAACATGACATCACATAACCATTGAGCGTGGATAGGAGGGGCCACATCTTTCCATTTAAGCAAAAGCGTCTTTCTGGCCAAAAGAGACATAAAAGCAACTGAAACTTTCAGATTAAAGCTAACATCGACACTGCAGCTTGGAAGCAGTAACTTAATAAGACCATAAGATATGGGAGCAAAATTAGGCCATTTGGCCCATCAAGACTGCTTCACCATTTCAACATGGCTGATCCAATTTTCCTCTCAGTCCCAATCTCCTGTTTTCTCCCCGTATCCCTTCATGCCTTGACCAATCAAGAATCTATCAACCTCTGCCTTAAATATACATAAACACTTGGCCTCCACAGCTGCTTGTGGCAAAGAATTCCACAGATTCACCACTCTCTGGCTAAAGGAATTCCTCCTCATCTCCATTTTAAAAGGATGCCTTTCTATTCTGAGGCAGTGTCCTCTGGTTCCAGACTCTCCCACCATAGGAAACATCTTCTCCACATCCACTCTATCAAGGCCTTTCAATGAGGTCACGCATTATTCTTCTGAATTCTGGTGAATACAGGTCCAACGCTCTTCAAGTGACAAGCCATTCATGCTAAATTAATTCCACTCCTTTACAAAGTTTAAAGTAAATTTTATTATCAAAGTACGTATACAATGTATACAAAGTACATATACAGAGGTGTATGTCACCATATACAACCAAGAGATTCATTTCTTGTGGGCATACTCAATAAATCTATAGAATAATAACTATAACAGAATCAATGCATGACCACCCAACCAGGGCATTCAACCAGAGTGCAGAAGGCAACATACTATGCAAATACAGAAAGAAGAAATAATAATAAATAAATAAGCAACAAATCCTGATAATATGAGATGAAGAATCCTTGAAAGTGAATCTATTGTTTGTGGGATCATTTCCGTGATGTAGCAGGTGAAGTTGTCTCCTTTGGTTCAAGAGCCTGATGGTTGAGGGGTAATAACTGTTCCTGAACCCGTTGGTGTGAGTCCTGAGGCTCTTGTACCTTCATCCGGATGGCAGTAGCATGAAATTACAGCATCAATCTAAACTGTAATCAGGGAGCGTAGCTTTGGTCAAGACTTGACAAGACTGAAATAAAAGGAAGAGAGTTAAATACAACCACTATGAAACACTAATTGATTGGAATGTGCATACTTCCATGTGTTATTGCTGAACCCTATCCCAATCCATGAAGTACTGTACCTGCACCACACTCAGCGAGATGCCAAGAGGCACCACACAGAATAGACCAGGGACTTATCCGCCAAGGGGAAGAAGGGGAGCAAGGGCAAGAAGTCATCGGCTTGAAATGGGAAGCGTGGAATGCTGGGTGAATCTTCATTGATGATTGTAGATCCAGACTAGGAAGCTCAGTTGATAATCTTCTACACTATGGTTCGTCCCACATAGACTGTGGCCAATTTGCGGCTCTCAGTTTTCAGATGAAAATCTTCAGACATCAGCCAGACTTTTCCCTTGGCTTGAGAGATCTCATCTGTTGGCAGATCCGATCAGCCTGCTATACATATTGTTTCTGAGTGTGCAGCAGAGAAGCACTGACCCGTCACCATGTGTACTTGGAGCATCGGACCAATTGTTCAGCAGCAGGGACACCCATGTCAATCTCTTGCTCAGGGAAGAGTGGTGGCCGGAATCCCTTTTGGAATCAAAGAGGGATGTGCCAGTGAAGGACAACTGGGCGTTATTGTGGGCAGTCTCTGCCCAAACAGTTTGGGAGTTCCAGGTTATGGGGTTGGAAGAGACAAGGCAGTCCCAGGTTGCCTCCAGCTCCTGATTCACTCTCTCAGAATGGGGGTGAAAACCTGATGAGAGGCTGTGGCTCCCAAAAGAGAACAGAGAGTTTTCCAAAAAAGGATGTGAACTGTGGTCAAGGTACTCATAATGGCCCATGGAGGTGATGAATGCTGTCTTCCACTCATCCCCTTCTTGGATATGAACCAGGTTGTAAACATTGTGCAGATCTGTCTTGGAGAATATGGTTGCTCCTTGGACATGTTCAAATGCAGGGGCAAGCAGGGGAAGAGAGTAGTGGCTCTTCACTCTGGTGTTGTTGAGGGGCCAATAATCAATGTAGGGATAGAGCTTTTCATCCTTCTTGCTCACAAAAAGGAAGCCCGCCATTGCTGGCGAGGTTGATGGATGGATAAGTCATAAGGCCAGTGTCTCCTTTATTTATTTTCCATAGTCACCATTTCAGGACGAGAGATGGAAAAAAGTTGGGCCTCAGGAGGACTGGTACTGTGTAAGAGGTCAATGGCATTGTAGCTTGGCAGGTTGTCAATTTGAATGGCCAGATTTATCAGGTCATCCAAGCTGTCCTGCTTGCCACACATTGTGATTTCATGGGTTAAATGTTCAGCACTAAGGTTCACTGTTGAATAATAAGATCAGGACTCCACAGACTAAAAAAGGAGGTCACCAAGTGCACAAATACAGGAAAAGAATGACACACCAAATAGTAATCCAATTGACACTTGGGATTCCAGATTTCTCAAGTCTCTGCCCACATACGATAAATAAGATTGCTTTATTTATGTGCCTACTTCACATATATGTCAAGTAAACCTTCCTAATTACCTCTACTGGTGTTTCTTATGCAATTGTTCATAGTCTGCAGAAGTAAATGACCACCATTCAGATCCAGCAGATTTATTTGAATTAGAAACAGAGTTTTAGAAATGCTCAGCAGGTCAGGCAGCATCCGCGGAGAGAAAATGAAGTTAATATTTCAGTCGGATGGCTTTTCATCAGACCTAGGGCAAAAATCAGAAATCAAGCATATTTTATATTGCAGGTGAGGCGAGGAGTGGAAAGAATACATGGAGTGTCTGACTGAATGACATAAGTGGTGGTGATGCTGGCTGAGAGAGGTTGCTGAAGATTTGCTATTCATAGCTCATGTGGAGAGAGCAGAGCAGCACTGGAGTGAATCCCCCAGCCTATTGACGGAATATGAAGATAAAGGAGGGCATCAGAGAGAGGAAAAGTGACAATAATTAAGATATCCAAGCACTTGTTTGTTTGTTTGTTATGTTCATTATGTGCCGTGCCATACGACATAGGCGATCATGGTCCGTGATAACCGTGATTGTTCTTGGCAATTTTTTCTTCAGAAATGGTTTGCCATTGTCTTCTTCGGGGTGGGGGTCCTAAACAGCTGCTACACGGGTGATCTGCAGGCTAGTGGAGGGAAAGGGTGCCTTACACCTCCTTTAGTAGAGACGTATCTCCGCCCCACCACCCGATACAAAACAATGCTGAAATAGAAGAAAATGCTGGTAAGTATCAGCAGAAGATTCAAGATACTACGTATGTTTATTATCAAAAAATGTATAAATTACACAACCTTGAGATTTGTCTGCTTACAGACAGCTGCAAAACAAGATGCCTTAAATAACCCAAGTACAAAAAAAAGATCAGACCTCAATACACAGAGAAAGAGCGTAAAAATCACAAATCGTGCAAACAATAGAAGTGAGCAACACTAATAGCATTCCGAACCAAACTGTGTCCTTAGATCCAAATCCCCAGAGCAGCCTGAGGTAGGCCCAAAACCTCGGAATTCCATTTATCATATTAGCAGGGCCAATTGTCGCAAAGTTGCAACAATTGTAACAATAGGAAAAAAGCTTAAATTAATGATGCAGGTTATAACTTTTCATCCAAAGTTTTGATGCAAATGCAAAAGGTTGGGTGTTTGAAATTAAATTTTACGTTGCCCTCTGAGGGCTGAAACGTTCCTAGTCAGAAGATGGAGTTGTTTTCAAGACTTACACTGTACTTTGTCAGAACACTCTGTAAGAGGCCAAAAGATGGAGAGGTCAGAGTGAGAGACAAATGAGGTTAAAATTAAAATGACAGGCACCCAAACAGACTAAGCAGAGGTGGTTGCAGAGGGGTGATGAAATCTGTCCTAATGAAGGGTCTCGGCCTGAAACGTCGACTGCTCCTCTTCCTACAGATGCTGCCTGGCCTGCTGCGTTCACCAGCAACTTTGATGTGTGTTGTTTGATAAAATCTGTGCTGCTTTCTCCAATGTAGATGAGCCGTGAACACTGAACGCATACAACGAATAGGATTAAATCATCACATTCACTATGAAGTTGTTACATTCACTATGAAAAGTGCTGCTGTGTTTCGTTTTGATCCTTATAGTTTCACCTTAAAATTATTGTGGAGTTTAGGTTTTCCTCTTGTTGCCATGGTATCCTCATGACTGCAGAAGGGCATGGGACAGGGCGACATGATTAAAAACTCTCATTAGCTCCGCAAAATCATTGATCACTCATGTCTGGGAGGTTGCGGAAGGGCCCACCTGAGAATAATCATGTGATATTTTATTTTTAGCAAGCAGAGATGAAATCTGGATACTCTTACATGCTGGAGAAAAAGGAGAAAGGTGCTTTGAGATTCTGTCCTTTAGAATCTAGGCTCTGAAGGTTATGCAATATAATTTCAAATCTACTCTGAAGGAAAATTAGCCCTGTTCCTGTCTTCCGTTTACTATATATAGCTGCCTGAGGAAACTGGTAAATGCTGTTTTCTTTTCTGAAGAATCCTACCATACAATGATAGACATGTCATAGAGATATAATCATAGCTTAATGACTTGGATGAGGGAATTAAATGCAGCATCTCCAAGTTTGCGGATGACACGAAGCTGGGCGGCAGTGTTAGCTGTGAGGAGGATGCTAAGAGGATGCAGGGTGACTTGGATAGGTTAGGTGAGTGGGCAAATTCATGGCAGATGCAATTTAATGTGGATAAATGTAAGGTTATCCACTTTGGTGGCAAAAATAGGAAAACAGATTATTATCTGAATGGTGGCCGATTAGGAAAAGGGGAGGTGCAACGAGACCTGGGTGTCATTATACACCAGTCATTGAAAGTGGGCATGCAGGTACAGCAGGCGGTGAAAAAGGCGAATGGTATGCTGGCATTTATAGCGAGAATTCGAGTACAGGAGCAGGGAGGTACTACTGCAGTTGTACAAGGCCTTGGTGAGACCACACCTGGAGTATTGTGTGCAGTTTTGGTCCCCTAATCTGAGGAAAGACATCCTTGCCATAGAGGGAGTACAAAGAAGGTTCACCAGATTGATTCCTGGGATGGCAGGACTTTCATATGATGAAAGACTGGATGAACTAGGCTTATACTCATTGGAATTTAGAAGATTGAGGGGGGATCTTATTGGAACGTATAAAATCCTAAAGGGATTGGACAGGCTAGATGCAGGAAGATTGTTCCCGATGTTGGGGAAGTCCAGAACGAGGGGTCACAGTTTGAGGATAAAGGAGAAGCCTTTTAGGACCGAGATTAGGAAAAACTTCTTCACACAGAGAGTGGTGAATCTGTGGAATTCTCTGCCACAGGAAACAGTTGAGGCCAGTTCATTGGCTATATTTAAGAGGGAGTTAGATATGGCCCTTGTGGCTAAAGGGATCAGGGGGTATGGAGGGAAGGCTGGTACAGGGTTCTGAGTTGGATGATCAGCCATGACCATACTGAATGGCGGTGCAGGCTCGAAGGGCTGAATGGCCTACTCCTGCACCTATTTTCTATGTTTCTATGTTTCTATAGAACACTAGAGCACAGAAGGAAGCCCCTTGGCCCATGCCAAACTACTTTTCTGCCTAGTCCCATCGACCTGCACCTGGACCATAGCCCTTCCTTCCCTTCACAGCCATGCACATTCAAATTTCTATTAAATTTTGAAATCAAATCCACATCCACCTCTTCTCCCAGCAGCTTGTTCCACACTCTCACCAGACTGAATGAACAGCTCCCCCTCATGTTCCCCTTAAACATTTTACCTTTCACCCTTAACCCATAACATCTAGCCCCGGTCTCACCCAGGTACATCGCGACGCCTGCAGCATCCTAAGCCTGGTATATTTGTCTTACAACACACAGGAGGCCAAAAGGGGACATGAGAGACAATGGTAAGAGGCTTAGAAAGAGTGGATTGGATGAAACTTCACCTCGTGGTAGAGGTGTCTGAGAACAAAGAGCATCAGTTTATGGTGAGGAGGAAGAGAGCTAGAGGGGATCTGAAGAACACTTTTATCACCTAGAGGTTGGTTGAAACCAGAAATGCATTGCCTGCAAATACAGTGGAGCAAGATGCTCTTCCAAAATTTACAAAGCATCTCGATGAACACTTGATTCACCAGGGTATAGTAGGCTATGGAGCAAGTGCTGTTAAATAGGATTAATGTAGATAAGTACTTGGTTGGGATAGAAATAGAGAGTGAAAAGGACCCTATGACTCTATGACAATGACACTATGATATCATCATCATCATTCTCAGGTGCCGTGCCCAGTTTGAGCTTTGACTGCCATGGCCCACACACTCCTGTTTAGGATCAAGTGGATCAATTCATTGGTATTCATTTCCAGTTCTCTGGCTGCTGTCTCCATCATCATTTTTCTTTGTCTTCCTCTTGATTTCTTTCCTTCAATCTTTCTCATAATTACCGTGCATTCTAACTCCTCTTTCCTAATCACATGTCCAATGTAGTCACGTTGCCTTTTCATGATCTCATACATTATTTCTCCTTTTGTGCTTTCTCTGTTCATGACATCCTCATTAGATATTCGTTTCGTCCATGATATTCTTTGCATCCTCCCCAAAAACCACATCTCTGCTGCTTCAATTCATTTCCTCATGTTACTAGATATTGTCCAACATTCTGATCCATATAACATAACTGTATAAACATAGCATTTCAGTGATCTGAAGCGGGTTGTCATGCCTAGTTCAGTGTTGGTCAGCGTACTCTTCATTCTCGTAACGGTGTCTTTTGCCATCTCTATTCTTCTTTTGATGTCCATGTCGCACCTGCCATCTGATGTCACCCAGCTTCCTAAGTTGCAAAAGTTCTTACTTGTTTTATGTCTTCCCCATTTATTCTCAGCCTGCAGATAAGATTCTCCTTTTTGGATATCACCATACATTCTGTCTTTTTGCAATTGATTGATAGACCCACTTTTGCACTTTCTTCAACAACTATATCAATTAAGTTTTGTAGTTCTTCCTCCGCACTTGCAATTAAAACAGTGTGGCACTATGATATACTGTATATAAAAACAGAATTTTGAGATTGGGCGATTCTTTATGTAAATATTCAGTCATTTCAGACCAGGATAATGTAAGGTCCACATTAAAGAAAATATCTCTCAGAAAGCAGCTGTACGTGATCTAAAGAGAATGCCTGCTCTGTATCTGCTGTTATAGTCACTCATTCTCAAAATTATCCTGAAATGATTGGCTTCATGACAATAGTTACTCAAAGCCCATTCTAATAGCACGTTATCAGTACTAAACAGATGCAACATTCTGAGAAAAGTAAAGGCTAGTCAGCACCTTAATGACTATTTAACCATTAAGATGCTACAGTAATGTGCTGGAATCAATCAACAAGTGATTAAATTTGTATTAATTTCACAGCTGATAATTACAATTTAAAATGTCCATCAATAAACATTTTGTTCAATGTCGAAGTGACAATTGTTCTGCTCCAATTTTAAACTAATTACAAATTGTTGCAATTTATTCTGGCATCCTAAAAGACATATAATGTAGGTTTCTCCTTGTGAATTATTGAAAACCTTTCCTGGCTATCATGTTTGGATGATGAAGAGCATTATAAGCATCTGTTCTCTCCTTGACAGTTAATTACAGAAATAAATAGGTTCCAACACAGAAAGAGATGGAATTTCTTCTCCCAAAGGGCATGAAACCTCTGTCCAAGTGGGCTCAGACACTGAGATATTCAAGGTAGGGAGAGAATTTTGGATATTGAGGAAATCAAAGAAAATGGGGTGAGTGGCTCTGAATAGGTGTTAGTTTTTCATTGGTCAATGGTAACATCTGCTAAGGAGCGACTGATTGCTTCGTGTTGTTACACTATTACAGAGCCAGTGACCAAAGTTCAGTTCCCGCTGCTGTCTGTAGGTTCTCAACGTGATTCCGTGGGCTTCCTCCAGGTGCTCTGGTTTCCTTCCACGTTTCCAAAAACGTGCAAGTCAAAGGGTCACATGGATGTAATTGGGTGGTGTGGGCTGGTTGGGCCGGAAAGGCCTTTTACTGCATTGTACACCAAAGTGATAACAAAGGAATGAGCTGAAATCAACAAGATTTTATATCTAGCTGTGTACCAAGTCTGTGCTGTTCTCTCTACTGACAGTTACTGAATACATTGGAAAATGGGAATATATTGATCATCAACTCACAAACACAGTAAAGGCAACACTATTACAGCCTGGGGGGATGGAGTCAGAATTTGGAGTTACCCACAGTTAAAGAGGTACTGGGTAATAGATTAATTGGTCATATGAATTGTCCTGTGATTAGGCTATGGTTAAATAGGTGCTTTGTAGGACTGTGTGGCTCGTTGGGCTGGAATGGTCTATACCGCACTGCGTCTCTAAATAAAATAAAATAAATAAACATATCCCCCACTGGCTGCTGGTAAAGCCTCAATGGAAGAAATCAGCTGGTGTCAGCAGGCAGGAGTGTAAGACCTGCAGGCATAGAAAATGAGAATGCTGCTGAGGTTGGTCTCTTGCTAAATGTTCAGTGCATAGTTGTGATATTCCTAGCTAGTTCTCTTTTGTAAGTAGAGGGACAAATTCACAAAGTTCAAAGGTTCAATTTATTGTCAAGGAATGCATGTACAATACAACTCTGATATTTGCCTTCTCCAGATAGTCATGAAATGCAGAAAGACCATGGGTGTTGTTGAAAGAAAAGACATCAACTCCACTTTGCCCCTCCCGGCAAGAAAAAGAAACAAAGCTCGCAAACCCCAAAGCCCCCACCCCCTCCCCACAGAAAAAAACAGTGACAATAACATTCCCAGACCCCCTCACTCACAGAAAAAAACAGAGGCAGAGCAACAAATTCCCAAACCCACCCCCGCAGAAACACAAGGCAGCAACAACAACAATCCCTGACTCCCCGCCACACGTAAGAAAAGAACAGCGATACAAACACGCAGCACCCCCCACACACAAAAAACTAACAGATCACCTACCTGCCAAACAGCCACAGGAAGAAAGTGCTGGAAAGCTGAAGAAGACCAATATAGAGTACAGTCCAATAATTACATAAATCTCAGAATACTGAAAACATCTTTCCGTCAGCATGAGGACAGCGGCTGCATAAGCTCAGTCCTTCCATGAAGAGTGACAACAGCGGGTCCTTAAAAAGTCAGAAAGAGATACAAAATTGGAACAAACTCTTAGGCCTATTGAAAAGTAAATGCCCTCTACACTACGCCAACACTAATCACATTGTATTCATTCCGTATTCCCATCAATTCCTCTCAGACTCTACGAGTCACAAGAGGCAATTTGGAATGGTCAGTTAACCTACCAACTCAGACGTCTCAGGGCCTGTATTCACTGGAGTTTGGGGGGCGGGATCTCATTGAAATCTATTAGATATTGAAAAGACTGGATAGAGCAGATGTGGAGAGGGCCAGAGGGCACAGCCTCAGAATGCAAGCATATCCCTTTAGAAATGAGCTGTGGAGGAAATTCTTTAGCCAGATCATGGCGAATCTGTGGAATTCATTGCCAAAAATATATGAGGAGGCATCAGGACCATTGGCATTGCCCATGGGCTCCTCACAACTTTGGAAAGAATAGGTCTGTCAGGATCTGTGGTGATTTTAGGGTCATTATCAACCTAGCACTGAAAGTACGCCAGTACCTCTGCCCAGGATAGAGATGATCTTTATCACTATAATGGGCTTATTTCTGGAGTAGCATTTGCACCTGCACTCTAGCACGTAGTTACGGAGGTACTGCAAGCTATTCAGGCACTCAGTGTTACCTGCATGACATTATTTTTATTGGCAAGGATGACACAGAACTACTTTAGGCCTATAAGCAGACTGGATTAGGTCACTGAGCCCATTTCCCATCACCTGTAGGTGCGGTAGGAGGACCCTTTCAAATCGCAAGATATTGCTAAAAACATAAGAAGATTATGGGCTCAGAGCGCAACACAACACGTGCGAATTCTTTAAACTAAACATCACTCACTGTGGTCACACAATTGATGCACAAGTTTTACACAAGCGTACTGAGAAAATTCAAGCAGTGGTGAATCCCCAAGGCCAAAAGATATGTCAGAGTTGCAGTCCTTTTTAGGATTTGTCAATTGCTAAAACAAGTTCCTGCCAAACATGGCTACTGTTCTCCACCCCTTGAACTCATTACAACAGATCGGGAAGAAATGGCAATCGACATAGAAGTGTGAAGTTGTTTTTAAAAATATAAAGGAATTGGTAATGTTTGACACTGTACTCATACATTATGGATCATTTCGTCCAGTGAAACTTGCCCGTGATACCTCACATTATGGTATACATGCAGTCATATAGACATGTGTATGCATATAGTATATATGTGTGTGTGTGTGTGTGTGTGTGTGTGTGTGTGTGTGTCTATAAGTATGTATATGTTAGGATATATTCTATATTGAGTTGGAGTCTATAGCTAAGCAGGGAGGAGGGTCATGTATTTAACATATCAGAAATATTTGAGTAATATTGTAAATATATTGTTTGATTAAGCATTCTTTGTAGCTTACATAATACATTGAGGGTTATATGTAAAAGTACATGTATGGCATACATCACCACGCTACCTCATTATATGTGCGTGCCTTACTTAAAGTTAAAACAAAACTAAGATGCACATTCCTGGCTCTGTTTTTCCTTTCAATAAGCTTTATGGTTTGAAGTTACAAAACATAACACAAAGAAACTTTGGAGTCCTCATGTCTTCATGTGAGCTAGCTCACTGGCTACTTTATCATGGATAGTATAAGGAACTGGGCAGGCTTTGTTAAACTTGGGTGTCGCATTTTCATTTAACACTATTTTACCCTTGATATATTCAGGTTTTTCAATGACATCCTTGAGCACTGCTGTGGTATCATTCAGTACCTTTCTTAATTCACTTTCTGTTGATTCTATTACAGGGGATGTGTCACGCAAATTGCAGGTGAATCTCCAGTAAAGTTGTAGTTTACTGGAGATTCAGCCAATCATACCCCCATAATGCTCGCCTCAGGCAAGGCTAAACAAAGAAATAAAACAAGCCAAAAGGATCTATAAAGAGAAAGTGGAAAAGCTCTTCCTGCTAGGGAAAAGGTAGAGCTGCCTGGAAAGTTGTCAAAACAATAGTCGGCCTCTGTAATCAACAGCCTCCATCCTACCTAAGTCGGGAGGAATGTGTAGAGTTTGCAAAAGTACTAAATAACTTTTACTGCAGGTTTGATCAGTGTAACTTCACACTGGAGATGGAGGAGCGGACCACCATTCTCCTATCAGATGCACTAAGCAGCACCATTACAGAGTTTCATCTGAGAGAGGTGGAGAGAGTAGTCAAGAGAACAAACCCCAGTAAAGCACTAGGTCCAGACAACATCAGTGGATGTCTACTGAAACTCTGCTGTAGACACCTGTCAGAAGTTTTCTGTCATCTCTTCAACTGCGCTCTGTCTGAACATTCCATACCAACTATTTGGAAAACCACCATAATATGCCCAATTCCCAAGAAGAGCAATCCCACCTGCAATAATGACTATCTTCCTGTAGCTCTAACATCACTGGTAATGAAGTCCTTTGAAAGGCCCTTCCTACCACAGCTACAGGTGATTGTGAGTGGGGTCACTGACCTACTCCAGTTTGTTTATAGGCCAAAAAGAGGTGTGGACGATGCATTACTAACGTTACTGCACCATACCGACACACACCTGGAGAGCCCCGGATCACTTGTTAGGATGTTGTCTGCGGACTTCTCCAGTGCACTTAACACCATTCAACCCCATCTGACGGGACACAAGCTCCAGCAAATGAATGTAAACCCACACCTCATACTCTTCATCCTCTCCTTCCCCACAGACAGACAACAAAAACTGAGATAGACAATAGACAATAGGTGCAGGAGTAGGCCATTTGGCCCTTCGAACCAGCACCGCCATTCACTGTGATCATGGCTGATCATCCACTATCAGTATCCAGTTCCTGCCTTATCCCCATAACCTTTGATTCCGCTATCTTTAAGAGCTCTATCCATCCCTTTCTTGAAAGCATCCAGGGACTTGGCCTCCACAGCCTTCTGGGGCAGTGCATTCCATACATCCACCACTCTCTGGGTGAAAAAGTTTTCCTCAACATCCTAAATGGCCTACCCCTAATTCTTAAACTGTGGCCTCTGGTTCTGGACTCACCCATCAGCAGGCACATGCTTCCTGCCTCCAGCATGTCCAATTTCTTAATAATCTTATATGTTTCAATAAGATCCCCTCTCAGCCTTCTAAATTCCAGAGTATACAAGCCCAGTCGCTCCAATCTTTCAACATATGACAGTCCTGCCATCCCGGGAATTAACCTTGTGAACCTACGCTGCACTCCCTCAATAGCAAGAATGTCCTTCCTCAAATTTGGAGACCAAAACTGCACACAGTACTCTAGGTGTGGTCTCATCAGGGCCCTGTACAGCTGCAGAAGGACCTCTCTGCTCTTGTACTCAATTCCCCTTGTTATGAAGGCCAGCATGCCATTAGCTTTCTTCGCTGCCTGCTGTACTTGCATGCTTACTTTCAGTGACTGATGTACAAGAACACCTAGATCTCATTGTACTTCCCCTTTTCCTAACTTGACTCCGTTTAGATAATAATCTGCCTTCCTGTTGTTACCACCAAAGTGGGTAACCTCACATTTATTCATATTAAACTGCATCTGCCATGCAGTAAAACTAAGGAAATGGTAGTGGACTTTAGAAAACAACAGTACACTGTCCCAACCCTGGAAATAAGTGGCCAGTTGATAGAGCATGTTACAGAATACAAATACCTCAGCACAACTATAGATAACAAAATCACTTTTAAGACCAGTGCTGGGTTAATGCTCTCCAAGGGCCAACAACAGCTATTTTTGCTTAGGAAGATGTGTAAACTTCAGGTCCAGTCATCAACTCGCCAGACATTTTAGAAATGTTTCATTGAATCAATATTAACCTACAACATCAGATACGGTTCGAAACAATGAGCACTATCAACCTCAGCCCACTCAACAGAATTGTCGGAATAAGTAGTAAAATCATTGGCCAGGATCAAGAATCTCTCAGCAGCATCTATAAGAGATGGACAATAAAGAAGCTCAACAAATAGTAGAGGGCATTACACATACGCTTCATACACACTACACTCTCATGCCATCTGGAATCAGCTGCAGGTCCCTGCCCATCAGCACCAGAAGAGCCTTATCCAGTTTTGTGCCTTCTTCCATTTGCCTCCTCAACACCCAATTTTGAGTATGTAGTATGAATAGCACCTTTGACAATAAAAACAGTCAGTTTTATTATGCGTATTTGTGTTTTAAGTTATATGCTTTAATGTTTAGTACTTATTATTTATTGAAAGTATTTTATATTGTGTTTAACTGTATGTAGTGTGGTGTTGCGTATCTTAAGTTCTGTGATGTTGTCCTTACCTCTGCACAAACAAAATTCCTCACGGAAAATAAAGTGAAAGTGAGTGTGAATTTTGGCCCTCCAGTTTTTACCACATGCAGGCCCAGTGTGGCTTGTTAATTGCCGTATTTTACAGTTATGAATGCAATCCCCACAGGAATGATCTTTTCTCCAGTATATATTTCTAGTTGGATATCTGCAGGCTTCAGTTCAGTCTCTTTGAAATGTTATTCAAACTCATTTTGTGGAATGATTGAAACAGCCAAGCCAGTGTCCAATTCCATTTTAATAAATTTGCCATTCACTTCTGGTGAAAGCCATATTGCCTGTCTATTGTTAGTTTTCACATGGTAAATCACAAGGCTACAGGATCCTGAGTCACTCTGATCATTAACAGATTGTTCATCCAGCAAGCAGATTAGTGTTCCTTTTGAAACTGCAACTTGACTTTTATTTTTCTCTTCCCTGTGCAGTCCATTTATTTTTGTCTGCCTGTCATGCTCTTTGTATGTGTCCTAGATTTTTACATTTTCCGCAAGTTTTGCCTTTAAACCTGCACTGGTCAGTATATTTGAGCTGCTGCCACAATGGTGATATCGTTTGTTTGGCCAGGTGGGCTTCTGTTTAAATGTTACAGTTTTGTTCACACTCACTTTCTCTCCTGACAGCAACTCAATTGTGTCACTATCTGCTGTTTCAATGGATACAGCTATTTCACCTGTTCTTTTAAATAAAGTGGCATGCAAAACCTTGGGCACCCCTGGTCAAAATTTCTGTTACTGTGAATAGCTAAGCAAGTAAAAGATGACCTAATTTCCAAAAGGCATAAAGTTAAAGATGACACAATTCTTTAATATTTTAAGCAAGATTACTTTTTTATTTCCATCTTTTACAATTTCAAAATAGCAAAAAAGGAAAAGGGCCCGAAGCAAAAGTTTGGGCCCCCTGCATGATCAGTATTTAGTAATACCCCCTTTGGCAAGTATCACAGCTTGTAAACGCTTTCTGTAGCCAGCTAAGAGTCTTTCAATTCTTGTTTGGGGGATTTATGCCCATTCTTCCTTGCAAAAGGCTTCCAGTTCTGTGAGATTCTTGGGCCGTCTTGCATGCACTGCTCTTTTGAGGTCTATCCACAGATTTTCGATGATGTTTAGGTCAGGGGACTGTGAGGGCAATGGCAAAACCTTCAGCTTGCGCCCCTTGAGGTAGTCCATTGTGGATTTTGAGGTGTGTTTAGGATCATTATCCTGTTGTAGAAGCCATCCTCTTTTCATCGTCAGCTTTTTTACAGATGGTGTGATGTTTGCTTCCAGAATTTGCTGGTATTTAATTGAATTCATTCTTCCCTCTACCAGTGAAATGTTCCCCGTGCCACTGGCTGCAACACAAGCCCAAAGCATGATCGATCCCCCCCAGTGCTTAACAGTTGGAGAGGGGTTCTTTTCATGAAATTCTGCACCCTTTCTTCTCCAAACATACCTTTGCTCATTGCAACCAAAAAGCTTTATTCAAAAAGTTCAAAGGAACATCTAAACAAGCCTGATGCATTTTGGAAACAAGTCCTGTGGACTGAAGAAGTTAAAATAAAACTTTCTGGCTGCAAAAACTGTATGCTTTCCCACCTAATGCACTCAGCAAAACTGACATGCATTTTTCAGTGGCTATTTCATTTGCTTTAAAATTCTGCTCAATTTGCTCAGTATACAATATCCAATTATCTCTTATATAATCGAACAAGTCTATCTTTCTGGAGTAGTCAGGCATTTCTTTTTTTTTAAATTTATGATTATTATTACTGTGAAGGAACCCATGAAATTGTCCATTTTCTTCCTTTTTTAACGTGACTACCTCTTTCCCTTTTTGGAGAAACACATGTTACGCTGTTTTTTGACTCAACCATTTCTTCTACGCTTTTTAAAAAATTTGAACGTCTTGCTTCAATAGTAACTAGTCATTTCAGGTTTGTTCACCATTTCCTCATCACTACTGTTTTGTTTTATATTCTAAAACATAAAATGAATTAAAAGGAAACATGGAGCTGTGAATGTTTCATTTTTTACATTTGTGAGGCATGCATGTATAATGTGGTGGCATGATGACGTATGCCATTCACAAACTTTTACATATAGCCTGCAATGCATTATGTAAACAAGGAATGCATAATCAAACAATATATTTACAATATTACTGAAATATTTAATTCACCGCACTCTGCACCTCTGATTTTTGAATTTTCTCTCTGTTTAGAAAATAGTCCACACTTTTATATTTTTTACTAAGATGCATCACCATTCACTTCCCTATACTATATTCCATCTAACGCTTCTTTGCCCATTCTCCTAAACTAAGTCCTTCTGCAAACTCTCTACTTCATTAAAACTACTTGCATCTCCACATCATCAGCAAACTTGACCACAAAGACATTGATTCCATCATCGGAATTGTCGACATGTAATGTGAAATGAAATGATTCCTGTGGAACAGCGCTAGTCACCAGCAGCCAATCAGAATAAACCTTTCAGTCAGCCACACTTATTTTAGTTTATTTAGAGATACAGTGTGGAATAGGCCCTGCAACCCCCGACTACCGTGATTTTACTCAAACTTACCCACAGGACAATTTATAAGGAGAAATTAACCTATCTGGTTAATTGTAGGAGGAAACCGGAGGACCTGCACATTGCACTGGGAGGATGTACAGAGACACCTTTACAGATGATACCGGAATTGAACTCTGAACTCTGAACTCTGATTCTTCAAGCTGTAATGGCATCATGCAGCTCTTCCCTGTGCAGTCCATTTATTTTTGTCTGCCTGTCATGCTCTTTGTATGTGTCCTAGACTTTTACATTTTCTGCAAGTTTTGCCTTTAAACCTGCATTGGTCAGTGTATATACGCTAAATGCCGAACGTTTACCATGCTAATACGGTATCTTTCCAAAGGCACTTATGTTGGTAAGCAGCCTCTTGTGTGGCACCTTGTCAAAAACCCTTTGAAAATCCAAGTAAACAATATCCACTGACTCTCCATTGTCTATCCTGCCTGGTATTTCCTCAAAGAATTCCAACTGATTTGTCTGCAAGACTTTCCCTAAAGGAAAATTTGCTGATGATACAACCATTGTTGGTAGAATCTCAGGTGGTGATGAGAGGGCATACAGGAGTGAGATATGCCAACTAGTGGAGTGGTGTTGCAGCAACAACCTGGCACTCAACGTCAGTAGATGAAGGAACACATACCAATCCTCATAGAGGGATCAGAAGTGGAGAGCGTGAGCAGTTTCAAGTTCCTGGGTGTCAAGAACTCTGAGGACCTAACCTGGTCCCAAAGTATCGATGCAATTATAAAGAAGGCAAGACAGCGATTATACTTCATTTGGAGTTTGAAGAGATTTGGTATGTCAACAAATACACTTAAACACTTCTATAGATGTACCTTGGAGAGCCTTCTGACAGGCTGTGTCACTGTCTGGTATAGGGGGGTGGGGCTACTGCACAGGACTGAAAGAAGCTGCAGAGGGTTGTAAATTTAGTCCGCTCCATCTTGGGTACTAGCCTACAGAGTACCCAGGACATCTTCAAGGAACGGTGTCTCAGAAAGGCAGCATCCATTATTAAGGACCTCCAACACCCAGGTACAGAATCTGAAGGCACACACTCAGCGATTCAGGAGCAGCTTTTTCCCCTTTGCCAACCAATTTCTAAATGGACATTGAACCCTTGAACACTACCTCACTTTTAAAATATATATACACTTTTCAATCTATTCAATATACGTATTCTGTAATTAATTTACTTCTTTATTTAATACTATAATTATTATTTTTTCTTCTTTATTATGTATTGCATTGAACTGCTGCTAACAAATTTAATGACACATGCCAGTGATGATAAACTTGATTCTGATTCAGATTCATGGCTGATCCATTTTTCCTCTCATCCCCAATCTCCTACCTTTCCCCTGTATCCCTTCATGCCCTGACCAATCAAGAATCTATCAACCTCTCCCTTTAATATACATAAAGAATTGGCCTTCGTTGCTACATGGGGCAAAGAATTCCACAGACTCACCACTCGCTGGCTAAAGAAATTCCTTCTCATCTCCATTCTAAAAGGATACACCTCTATTCGGAGGCTGTGTCCTTTTGCCCTAGACTCTCACACTATAGGAAACATTCTATCCACATCCACTCTATCAGGGGCTATCACCATTCAATAATTTTCAATCAGGTCATCCCTCATTCTTCTGAATTCTAGTGAATAAATGCCCAGAGCCTTTAACCACTCTTCATATGACAAGCTGATCCTTGGATATTAAGTTCCCAACTATGATCATTGTTTAGCTATGATTCAGTAATAGCCATAGTGCCATACCTGCCAGTCTCCAAATGTCCTGCAAGATTATCTACCTTATTCTGTATACCTTCAGTCCTGTATTCATCAGCCTTTTAAATTTTGCCTCCACTTTACAATTTAACTCATCCCACTGACTGCAATTTTGTCCTATCATCTGCCTGTCTTTCCTCATAGTCTCACTACACATTGCATCTCCTTGTATACCAACTGCCCTATCCTCAGCCCTGTCATTCAAAATTCCCTTTCCCTGCCAAATTAGTTCAACCTCTCCACAACAGCTCTACAAACTTACCCACAACAATATTGGTCCCCTCAGGTGTAGGTGCAACCCTTCCTTTTCCTACAGGTCATACATTTCTCAGAAGACATTCCAGTGTACCAGACATCTGAAACCCTGCCCCCAGCATTGGTTTCTCAAATCAAATCAGGTTAATTGTCATTCAAGCTATACATGGATACAGCCGAACCTGTGGGGCCAAGGTAGAAAAATATACATGGACATTCAAAATAGTGTGAAAAGAGAAAAAAGAACATAGTCACATAAGGAAGCACATTTTAAGTCCAAGACTCTGGAGCGACAAGTTCTGCAAATTGATGCTTTCCGGTAATCCAACCTGTAATTCCACCAATGCAACACTGGAGGGCAGCACCAACACGCGAGGCCACCCTCAACTGAGCCTGGATGCCACACGACAGCTCAAGGGCCTGACTTGAGGCCGAATCCTTGCTACGACTGAGGATATGCTGCTGCCTTGCTACCTGTCTCACCACCAAACAAGGGAAGCAGGCATATAGCAATCAATGTTCAACAGGGCCTTGCGATCACAAAAGAAATGTCTGAGACAGTCATTTATGATTTTACTACATGCCGCCTTCGCGCCAACTCAAAGGCACCAACTCCGGTGCCTCTGAGTAGCAGGCAGCAGCATGGTCTATACCCAGGTCAGCTCTTCCAACACAATCTGGTTCCTCCTGTGGCCTGACAGCACGACTCGAATCCCTCGGCCCGACGGCCAGACGACCATGACCTACCTTCCTCAGCTCAGCAGTCCGACTCGCCTTCCTCTGTCTGATGGGACGACTCACCTTCTCTGAAACACTGGCTGGCTCTTTCGATTTCCCAGCTGTTTACTCCGAAAGATGAGCTGCTCACTGATACGGTAGACCTGCTGTATATGTAGTTATTGGAGTCAAGGATAATCTGACTTTGTATAAAAACACATTTATCAAAGAAAAAAGCAGCTTTGGTTGTTCCCCCCTCAAGAGGACAATGTGTGTATATGTCCTGCCATCTTACCAGAAGTTCAGCTCTTGCCCTGACTAGCATGTGGTACTGGGAGTAATCCAGACATTACTACCTTGGAGATTCTGCTCTTCAGCCTCTTCCCTGACTCCCTATACTCATTGTGTAGGACCTTTTCCCCTTTCTACCTATGTCATTGGTGCCAATGTTCACCCTTCCTCTTGGGTATCTTTTGCATCCACTCTGGGACATCCCGTACCCTAGCACCTGGAAGGCTACACACCATCCTGGCATTTTTCATAGCCACCAAACTTCTTGTCCTTCCCCCTAACTAGCGAGTCTCCTATCACTATTGCTCTGCTTCACTTTACCCTTCCCTGCTGTGCATTAGAGTCAGTCACAGTGCCACCGGCCTGCCTGCTGCTGTGTGCCCAGACAGGGCATCGCCCCCAGCACTATGCCAAGCTGTATACTTGTTACAGAGAGGAATGGCCAAAGGGAAACCCTGGACTGACTGCTCACTTCCTTTATTTCTCCTGGTGGTCACCCATCTACTATCTGAAACCTGCACTCTGGGCGTGACCACCTCAGTAAAAATCTCATCTATGAGGCTTTCAGCCTCCCAGACTCTTTTGAGTACATCTAGCTCTAGCTCCAGTTCATGGACCTTGTCAGTCAGAAGCTGCATTTGGAGGCACTTCCTGCAGATGTAGTCATCAGGGAGATTGTCAGTTATGCTGAAATCCCATTGTCTGAACTACCATCCTGCCTACACTTGCTATACCTCAAACTTCTCAACCCGCCTGCTGAAGCCTGTTGAGCCAAAGCCTGACCATTCTAACACTGGCCCACTCCAATGATGGCTGCTCACACAATTAAAGACCTTAGGAAAAAAACAAGGCAAATTTGCCCTGAAAAAATAAGTAATGGAAAATTATACTATGCAGTGCTGAGCTCAGCCCGAAACCTCACTTGCAGCAAACGTGAAGCAGACCAGTGAAACTACAGTTCTCTATTCATAATTTGACCTCACTCAAAGTTCAAAGTTCAAGGTACATTTGTTATCAAAGTATCTGTACATTAAACAACCTTGAGATTCGTCTCCTTACAGGCAGCCACAAAACAACGAAATCCAAAAGAACCCATTAAAAAAGACTGTCAAATACTCAATGTGCAGAGAGAAAAATAATAAATCATGCAAGCAATAAAAGTAAGCAAATAGCATTTAAAATTAAAGTGAGTCCTCAGAGGCAAAGATAGGAGAAGACCACAGCCTCAGCTTCGGTGCAGCACTGAGCAGAATAAATGTCATAGAGCAGCAAGCAGAACCAGCTTGACCCTGACCTTCTGGTCCCAACACCCTGTCGTTTCAATCCATCTGGCCCAGTGCTTAAAAAGTCCAAACATTACGTCATTCCTCACGTTAACTCCTGGGCCCTGTTGCATAAAACTGCTCTGGGCTTGGACCCCACAGACACATTTCAGCCCAACCCTACTTTTCTATATTGTCCCTGTGCTTAGATCAATCAAACTTCACCCTCTTTTTTAGACGGGCCTCAAATCCGTTTCTCCTCCACTCCAACTTTACTCCGCTTGTCTAGACCTCACCTTGAATATGCCTCGGACACCCACGACTCAGCCTTGCCTTTGCTCGGCTCTTCATTGTGTGCAGTGAACATTTACCATACTTTTTTAAACAGAATAAGTGTTATTAATTAAGTATTTAATTCTATTCCTTGTTTTGTTATCCACCAGAGTTAGTCGCTGGACTTCAGCAGTGCCATCTTAAACCAGAAGTTCAGCCATGGTCTGGCACAAAATTGTTGTGGGCATCAATGCATAGGTGAGAGCTTTGTAGATGACAAGTTTTCTGATGACTAGAAAAAGACTAATTAGGTAATAATTAGCTGCATTGGAATTGTTCTTCTTTTTGTGAATGGTATATTTGTGAGCCATTTGTCCAAGATGCCAGTGTTAGAAACATAGAAAACCTACAGTACAATACAGACCCTTCGGCCCACAAAGCTGAGCCAAACATGACCTTACCTGAAAAATTACCTAGGATTACCTTTAGCCCTCTATTTTTCTGAGCTTCATATACCTATCCGGGAGTCTCTTAAAAGACCCTATCATATCTGCCTTCACCACCTTTGCCCATTCCACGCACTCATCACTCTCTGCGTAAGAAAAGATATCTCCTCTGTACCTACTTCCAAGCATAGAACATAGAACATAGAATAGTACAGCACAGTACAGGCCCTTTGGCCCACAATGTTGTGCTGACCCTCAAACCCTGCCTCCCATATAAGCCCCCACCTTAGATTCCTCCATATACCTGTCTAGTAGTCTCTTAAACTTCACTAGTGTATCTACCTCCACCACTGACTCAGGCAGTGCATTCCACGCACCAACCACTCTCTGAGTAAAAAACCTTCCTCTAATATCCCCCTTGAACTTCCCACCCCTTACCTTAAAGCCATGTCCTCTTGTATTGAGCAGTGGTGCCCTGGGGAAGAGGCGCTGGCTATCCACTCTATCTATTCCTCTTATTATCTTGTACACCTCTATCATGTCTCCTCTCATCCTCCTTCTCTCCAAAGAGTGAAGTCCTAGCTCCCTTAATCTCTGATCATAATGCATACTCTCTAAAGCAGGCAGCATGCTGGTAAATCTCCTCTGTACCCTTTCCAATGCTTCCACATCCTTCCTATAGTGAGGTGACCAGAACTGGACACAGTACTCCAAGTGTGGTCTAACCAGAGTTTTATAGAGCTGCATCATTACATCGCGACTCTTAAACTCAATCCCTCGACTTATGAAAGCTAACACCCCATAAGCTTTCTTAACTACCCTATCCACCTGTGGGCAACTTTCAGGGATCTGTGGACATGTAACCCGAGATCCCTCTGCTCCTCCACACTACCAAGTATCCTGCCATTTACTTTGTACTCTGCCTTGGAGTTTGTCCTTCCAAAGTGTACCACCTCACACTTCTCCGGGTTGAACTCCATCTGCCACTTCTCAGCCCACTTCTGCATCCTATCACCGTCTCTCTGCAATTTTTGACAATCCTCTACACTATCTACAACACCACCAACCTTTGTGTCATCTGCAAACTTGCCAACCCACCCTTCTACCCCCACATCCAGGTCGTTAATAAAAATCACGAAAAGTAGAGGTCCCAGAACAGATCCTTGTGGGACACCACTAGTCACAATCCTCCAATCTGAATGTACTCCCTCCACCACCACCCTCTGCCTTCTGCAGGCAAGCCAATTCTGAACCCACTTGGCTAAACTTCCCTGGATCTCATGCCTTCTAACTTTCTGAATAAGCCTACCGTGTGGAACCTTGTCAAATGCTTTACTAAAATCCATATATTTCACATCCACTGCACTACCCTCATCTATATACCTGGTCACCTCCTCAAAGAACTCTATCAGGCTTGTTAGACACGATCTGCCCTTCATAAAGCCATGCTGACTGTTCCTGATCAGACCATGATTCTCTAAATGCCTATATATCCTATCTCTAAGAATCTTTTCCAACAGCTTTCCAATGACAGACGTAAGGCTCACTGGTCTATAATTACCCGGACTATCCCTACTACCTTTTCTGAACAAGGGAACAACATTCGCCTCCCTCCAATCCTCCGGTACCATTCCCACGGACAAAGAGGACATAAAGATCCTAGCCAGAGGCTCAGCAATCTCTTCTCTCACCTCGTGGAGCAGCCTGGGGAATATTCCGTCAGGTCCCGGGGACTTATCTGTCCTAATGTATTTTAACAACTCCAACACCTCCTCTCCCTTAATATCAACATGCTCCAGAACATCAACCTCACTCATATTGTCCTCACCATCATCAAGTCCCCTCTCATTGGTGAATACCGAAGAGAAGTATTCATTGAGGACCTCGATCACTTCCACAGCCTCCAGGCACATCTTCCCACCTTTATCTCTAATGGGTCCTGCCTTCACTCCTGTCATCCTTTTTTCTTCACATAATTGAAGAATGCTTTGGGGTTTTCCTTTACCCTACTCGCCAAGGCCTTCTCATGCCCCCTTCTTGCTCTTCTCAGCCCCTTCTTAAGCTCCTTTCTTGCTTCCCTATATTCCTCAATAGACCCATCTGATCCTTGCTTCCTAAACCTCATGTATGCTGCCTCCTTCCACCTGACTAGATTTTCCACCTCACTTGTCACCCATGGTTCCTTCACCCTACCATTCTTTATCTTCCTCACCGGGACAAATTTATCCTTTACATCCCGCAAGAGATCTCTAAACATCGACCACATGTCCATAGTACATTTCCCTGCAAAAACATCATCCCAATTCACACCCGCAAGTTCTAGCCTTGCAGCCTCATAATTTGCCTTTCCCCAATTAAAAATTTTCCTGTCCTCTTTGATTCTATCCTTTTCCATGATAATGCTAAAGGCCAGGGAGCGGTGGTCACTGTCCCCCAGATGCTCACACACTGAGAGATCTGTGACCTGACCAGGTTCATTACCTAGTACTAGATCTAGTATGGCATTCCACCTGGTCGGCCTGTCCACATACTGTGACAGGAATCCATCCTGGACACACTTAACAAATTCTGCCCCATCTAAACCCTTGGAACTAATCAGGTGCCAATCAATATTAGGGAAGTTAATCCTCCGTCACTCCATGGAGAAAAGGCCGAGTTCACCCAACCTATTCTCATAAGGCATGCTCCCAAGTCCAGGCAACATCCTTGTAAATCTCCTCTGCACCCTTTCTATGGTTTCCAGATCCTTCCTGTAGTGAGACGACCAGAAATGAGCACAGTACTCCAAATGGGGTCTGACCAGGTTCCTATATAGCTGCAACATTACCTCTCTGCTCCTAAACTCAATTCCACTGTTGATGAAGGCCAATGCACTGTATACTTTCTTAACTACAGAGACAACCTGTGCACCAGCCTTGAGTGTCCTATGGACTTGGACCCCAAGATCCCTCTGATGCTCCACGCTGCCAAGAGTCTTACCATTAATACTATATTCTGCCATCATATTTGACCTACCAAAATGAACCACCTCACACTTATCTGGGTTGAACTCCATCTGCAACTTCTCAGCCCAGTTTTGCATTCTATCAATGTCCCGCTGTAACCTCTGACAGCCCTCCACATTATCCACAACACCTCCAAACTTTGTGTCGTCGGCAAATTTACTAACCCATCCCTCCAATTCTTCATCCAGGTCATTTATAAAAATCACGAAGAGTAGGGAGTCCCAAAACAGATCGCTGAGGCACACCGCTAGTGACCGACCGCCATGCAGAATATGACCCATATACAACCACTCTTTGCCTTCTGTGGGCAAGCCAGTTCTGGATTCACAAAGCAATTTCCCCTTGGATCCCATGCCTCCTTATTTTCTCAATAAGCCTGGCATGGGGTACCTTGTCAAATGCCTTGCTGAAATCCATATAGACTACATCTACTGTTCTTCCTTCATCAATGTGTTTAGTCGCATCCTCAAAAAATTCAATCAGTCTCGTAAGGCATGACCTGCCTTTGACAAAGCCATGCTCGCTATTTCTAATCATATTATGCCTCTCCAAGTGTTCATAAATCCTGCCTCTCAGGATCTTCCCCATCAACTTATCAACCACTGAAGTAAGACTCACTAGTCTATAGTTTCCTGGGCTATCTCTACTCCCTTTCTTGAATAATGGAACAATACCCGCAACCTTCCAATCCTCCGGAACCTCTCCTGTCCCCATTGATGATGCAGCGATCATCGCCAGAGGCTCAGCAATCTCCTCCCTCTCCTCCCACAGTAGCCTGGGGTACATCTTGTCCGGTCCCAATGACTTATCCAACTTGATGCTTTCCAAAAGCTCCAGCACATCCTCCACCTTAATATCTACACGCTCAAGCTTTTTAGTCCGCTGTAAGTCATCCCTACAATCGCCAAGGTCCTTTTCTGTAGTGAATACTGAAGCAAAGTATTCATTAAGTACCTCTGCTAGCTCCTCCGGTTCCATACACACCTTTCCACTATCACACTTGATTGGTCCTATTCTCTCACGTCTTATCCTCTTGCTCTTAACATACTTGTAGAATGCCTTGAGGTTTTCCTTAATCCTGACTGCCAAGGCCTTCTCACGGCCCCTTCTGGCTCTCTTAATTTCTTTCTTGAGTTCCTTCCTGCGAGCCTTATAATCTTCTCACTTTCTATCATTACCTGGCTTTTTGAAACTTTTGTAAGCTCTTCTTTTCTTCTTGACGAGATTTATTTAACCCTTTGGCTTGCCCAGCTCACATTCGTTTGGGGGAATCAGCCTGCGGCCCCACCAAACTGGGTAAACACGTTTGTGTGGATGTTGTGTAATGTACCCCCAACGCAAAATATCTGACAGTACTCCATATGCAATTAAATGATAGACCTTATGAATCTTAGTCTGAATATAGGGTTAGTGATGAAAATAAACAAAACCAAAAAAGGGCCCAAGTCAAAGTTCCATTTGGAGCACACTCAGTAGGCACTCTTCCACTCTCGATCGCCTCCAAACGTTGCCGACCTTTGGACCCCCGCTCGGAGTCCACCCCATCCGGCGGTCTACCAGATTTCTCCATTCATGTCTTCTCTCTTCATCTCTTCCTCTTCTTCTGGCAAAAGCCCTCGAAAACAATTGCTTCCAGAATCACAAGACAGCAGCAAAATCCTGATTGGCTAACATGCATCAACAGTCCGGTTATCTCCAATCGTAACCCAAACATGGCCGCTACAGAGAACCCATTACTTCAGCAGTGAACACTACAGCGCGTAACATTTACAACTGCCTTTGTACACCACAGTTCCTGTACCCTGCCATCCTTTCCCTGTTGTTGCTCTTCTTGGGTAAATGCTCTGCAGATAAAGACATATTTGCTTTCGCCTTAGTTTTGAGCAACTTCAAAAGGGCTTTATTAACATGAGTAGAAAACCTCAACTTCAATAACAATGAAGTTGTTATTTGTATGCATCACTCAATGGAATAGTATTTGTCCTTTCAAATCCTAATTTAAGTAAAAGATAATCATATTCAAAGCCTTTTGAACAACCCCAGAAATCTCAACACATTTTGGAGCCAATGGGGCATTTTTTGAAGGAAAATTGTGGTCATGAGGGAAATATGGCAATTTCTCAGACACTAAGCTCCTGTTAGCATGAAAATACCTTATTAACTAGATAATTTGTTTTCACTGATGTTGATTGTGGTTTAAGTGTTGGCAAGGACTCTTCATTTCTTTGAAACAGTGCTCTGCAATTTTTGAATGCACTTGAGAGAGCAGACGAAATGCTGCCTTAATATTTCATCTGAAAGACAGAACCTCTGATATTATAGCCTTCTTTTAATCCTGCAATTGCATGTCAGCCTGGATCTTATACTGCAAATGGATTCTGAAACAGAAGTCAGTACGTCACCTATTAATCTATGGCTGACATGGATCATGAGTGACCTGTACATCAAATGCATTTATAGAGTCATAGAATACTACTGCATAGAAACAGGCCATTTGGCCCATCTAGTCCATGACAAAGTATTAACCTGTACAATCCCATCGACCTGCACCTGGAGCAAAGCCTTCCATACCCATCCCATCCATGTACCCTTACAAATTTCTTATAAATGTTGAAATCAAACCTGCAACTATCACTTATGATGGGAGCTCATTCCACAGTCTCTCCATTCTCTGAGTCAAGAAGTTCCCGCTCATGTTCCCCTTAAACATTTCACCTTTCACTCTTAACTCATAGTTCCAATCTCACCCAGCCTCAGTGAGAAAAGCCTATCTATACTTCTCATAATTTTGTATACAGTACTTCCTTCAAATCTTCTGCATTCCAGGGAATAGAATCCTAACCTGTTGAACCTTTCCCGATAACTCAGCTGCTCAGATCCTGGCAACATTCTTGTAAATTTTCTCTGTAGTCTTTCAATCCTATTTACATCATTCAGTAGGCAGGTGACCAACACAATATTTCAATGCAAGAAATATCGTAGGAAAGTTGGATGATACTGAAGATGAGTTTGCTGGTTTACAAAATGAGGCAATGTAGTGAGGAGAGGCCGTTGATGGGGCAAAATTGTTGTCAACAGGATGAGTTGCAATGTAAAAGGCGGCCAAAATTGAAAAGGGTGAATGCGGGACTGAAGATATTATATTTGAATGCGTGCAGTATATGAAATAATTTAGATGAACTTGCAGCACAGTTACAGATTGGCAGGTATGAAGTTGTAGGCATCACTGAATCATGGCTAAAGGAAGATTATAGTTGGGAGCTTAATGCCAAAGGATACCCATTGTACAAAAAGGATAGGCACGAATGCAGAGAAGGTGGCATTGCTCTGTTGGTAAAATATAAAATCAAATCATTAGAAAGAAGTGACACAGGGTCGGAAGGTGTTGAATCATTGTGGGTAGAGCTAAGGAAATGCAAGGATAAAAAGACCCTGATGGGAGTTACACACAGACCCCTCAAACATTAGTAAGGACATCGCCCGCAAATTATATCGGGTTATAGAAAATGCATGCCGAAAGGGAATGTCACAATAGTCATGGGGGAATTCAATATGCAGGTAGATTGGGAAAATCAGGTTGGTGCTAGATTCTAGGTGGGAGAATCTCTAGAGTGTCGATGAGTTGGCTTTTTAGAGCAGCTCGTGGTTGAGCCCGCTAGAGGATCAGCTATTCTGGACTGGGTGTTGTGTAATGAACCAGAATTGATCAGGGAGCTTAAGGTAAAAGAGCCCTTAAGGGAAAGTGATCATAATATGATCAAATTCACCATGAAACTTGAGTCAGATGTATCAGGATTACAGTGGAGTAAAAGGAATTACAGAGAAATGAGAGAGGAGTTGGCCAGAATTGGTTGGAAAAGGACGCCGGCTGGGATGACGGCAGAGTAGCAATGGTTGGAAGTTCTGGAAGCAATTCAGAAGGCATAGGGTATATACATCCCAAAGAGGAAGAATTATTCTAAAGGAAAGATGACTCAACTGTGGCTAACAGGAGAAGTCAAAGCCAACAGAAAAGCTGGAGAGGGCTAAAATAGAGCAAAATTAGTGAGAAGTTGGAGGATTGGGAAGCTTTTAAAAACAGAAAGCATCTAAATAAAGTTTTTAAGAAGGTAAAGATGGAATATAAAAGTAAGCTAGCCAATAATATTAAAGAGGATACCAAAAGATTCTTCAAATACATAAAGTGTAAAAGAGAGGCGAGAGCAGATAGCAGACCACTGGAAAATAATGCGGGAGAAGTAGTAATAGGGGACAAGGAACTGGTTGATAAACTGAATAATTATTTTGCCTCAGTCTTCACTATGAAAAGCTCTAGCAGCATGGTGGATGTTCCAGATGTCAGGTATCATGAAGTGTGTGAAGTTACCATGACTAGCAAAAAGGTTCATGGGATACTGAAAGGTATGAAGGTATCCAAGTCACCTGAACCAGATGGTGTACACGCCAGGGTTATGAAAGAGGTGTCTGAAGAGATCATGGAGGCATTAGTTTGAAGAATCAGTAGATTCTGGACTGGTTCCGACTGTAAAATTGCAAAAGTCACTCTACTCTTTAAGAAGGGAGAGAGGCAGAAGAAAGGAAACTATTGGCCATATGTAAAAAAATTGTAAAAAATGTTGGTGAGGACTAATTTGGCATCTTGTGTGCTGTTATAGACAATAAGACCATAAGATATAGGAGCAGAATTAGGCTATTTGTCCCATTGAGCTTGCTCTGCCAGTTCATCATGGCCTGCCTATCATTCAACAATGATCTTCTCTTATCCAGGATTCAGTAATATTCACAACATCATACCTGCCAATCTCTAACTGCATTACAAGATCATCTACCGTATTCCATTAATTACGTGTCTTCAAATATAACACTTCCAGTCTTATATTTATCAGCCTTTACAATTTTGGTCCTGTTACCTTCAAGTCATCCTACTGACTGCAATTTTGCCTTATCACCTGCCTGTCCTTCCCCACAGGCTCACTACACATTGCATCTTCTTGTGTCATCCTCAATCCCCTGAGAAATTAGTTTTAACCATCCCCAGCAGCTCTAGCAAACGTGCCCACCAGGATATTGGTCCCCCTCATTTTCAGGTGTACAGGTCATACCTTCCCCAGAAGTGATCCCAATGATCCAGAAATCTGAAACCATACCAATTCCTCAGCCATGCATTCATCTGCCAAATCATCCTATTCTTACTCTCACTGGCATGTGGCACAGGCAGCAATTCAGAGATTTCTACCCTGGGGATCCTAACTCTCTATATTCTCTCTTCAGGGCCTCCTCCTTTTCCTACCTGTCATCAGCACCAACATAGAACATAGAATAGTACAGCACATTACAGGCCCTTTGGCCCACAATGTTGTGCCGACCCTCAAACCCTGCCTCCCATATAACCCCCCACCTTAAATTCCTCCATATACCTGTCTAGTAGTCTCTTAAACTTCACTAGTGTATCTGCCTCCACCACTGACTCAGGCAGTGCATTCCACGCACCAACCACTCTCTGAGTAAAAAACCTTCCTCTAATATCCCCCTTGAACTTCCCACCCCTTACCTTAAAGCCACGTCCTCTTGTATTGAGCAGTGATGCCCTGGGGAAGAGGTGCTGGCTATCCACTCTATCTGTTCCTTTTATTATCTTGTTACACCTCTATCATGTCTCCTCTCATCCTCCTTCTCTCTAAAGAGTAAAGCCCTAGCTCCCTTAATCTCTGATCATAATGCATACTCTCTAAACCAGGCAGCATCCTGGTAAATCTCCTCTGTACCCTTTCCAACGCTTCCACATCCTTCCTATATTCAGGCGACCAGAACTGGACACAGCACTCCAAGTGTGGCCTAATCAGAATTTTACCAACATATACCATGACTTCTGGCTGTTCACACTCCCTACTTAGAATGATGTGGAGCCAATCTGAGACATCTCCTGATCCTAGCACCTGGAGGCAACATACCATCCAGGTGTCTCTTTCTTGTCCACAGAATCTTCTGTCTGCTCCTCTAACTAAAGAATCCCCTATTACTACTGCATGCCTCTTCTCCTCCCTTCTCTTCCGAGCCACAGAGTGCTAGAGACCGAGTCCCTCTTGTATGTCATCCTCGCCAACAGTATCCAAAGTGATATACTTGTTATTGAGAGGATCAGCAACAGTAGTACTCTGCGCTGGCTGTCCGTTCCTTTCCTCTTTCCTGACAGTCACCCAGGTACATGCCTCTTGCAACTTAGTGATGACTACCTCCCTGTAGCTCCTATCTATCACCTCCTCCTTTTCCTGTATAGATGACGGTTATTGAGCTGCAGCTCCATTTCCTTAACATGATCCCTAGGGATCTGCAGCTCACTGCACTTTGTACAGATGTAGTTATCAAGGAGATTGGAGGTGTCAAAGAGTTCCAACATCTCACACAAATAACATACCACTAACCCTGGATCCACTCTCACAACACTAGATATGTCGTAATTGACATACTTTGCTTAAGTCTGTCATCATCCAAGCCTGTTGAGCCAAAGCCTGGCCACTCTAACGCTGTCCACTCCAACAATGGCCACTCCTTACACCACACTTCTTTTTATTGGCCTTTGCTGAGATCGCTGCATTGCAAATAGTCCCAGAAGATATTAAGCCAGAAAAACATATAAAGGTTGTTGCCTTTCCTTGCTTCCTCCTCTGGCTCCTGTTCTTCTTTTTCACACTATGAGGTTCTGCTTCTAACAAAAGAAGCCCAATTCTTGACTTCTGCTGAAAGTTCTGCAGGGTTCAGTTTGGGTGTGACAAAGTGTTCTAGTTAGCCCCTCTCCCACCCTATTAATCCATCCCCGAACTGCACTGTAAACACTTCAAATCACTTTTTCATAATTCTGCTTACATTGTAAATATTTGCTGATATTTCTGTATTTATACACATTTTATTCAATATCCATACTTCAACTTTAGTTTTATATATTTCCTTATTGTTTATAATTGTTGAATGTTGCTCTTTTTGTTGCATGTCATTGTCAACACACCACTGCAAATTTCTAATATTTGTAAATGTACCGTATATGGCGAATACAGCTGACCCTTGATCTTTGACAAAACACATTGGAAACAAAGGACTGTAAATGAGGTTTTCCAGTTTATGAAAGAGATACTTACAGGCTACCTCCCTTGTAGTTTCTACAAAAATCGCTGGCCCCTTTGATCTCTTAGTGCATGAAACAATAGTCCGAAAGAAGTAAGTATTATTTTGAAAACAATATAACATGCACTCAATAAAGAAAATTTGCTTGCAGCAGTTTCCCATGTTTTAGGGCATTTACCATCTGCTTCAGCGATTTATACACTGAATCAACTTCCCTTTTAGTTTCCTCGTTCTCGAACATAATCAAGGACACTGGGCACAACCTCTCACATTCTCCAATCTTAACACACTGCCTGTTGCTTGCTGTAATCTTTATTTAATAGTTAGCAATTATTTAGTTCTTGTCTGAATAGAATTGTACAGTACAGATTGGATTGTTGATGGATTTATTTAATTGCAAATTAATTAGTACTTAAGTATTGATTATTCATTATTTATGTGTAGCACACATTTAATTAATGCAATTTGGATCCTTTTAGAGTTGATTTTCCTCCAAGTGGCTTGTTTGAATGAATTAGTCTCCTTGGTCTCTCTGATCCAGCTGGGTCCTTAAAGAACATCTTATTTGGAACACTTGAATGATAAATTGAACGCAGCTCTAATTCCCCATCTCTGCTGCTTCTTAATCTGTGCAAACTGTTGCAGTGTGTACCGTGTCTTGTGTTACTCACTTTTTTATCTGGTAGTACTATTTGGGGCCTCCTGATTCTATTTGCTGCTGTCAACAGCCCACACTCTGATTAATTCTGTCAGAGCGAATCTCCTAATGTTCACTATTGCTGCTGCAAGTTCTCTTGAACTAATTAATTCAGCCTCTCCAAGATTGCTGATAAGATGTTACCCTGAAAGCTGCACATTTGCACAGATTAATCCACTGCTCTGATTTTCCTCAACTTTCTGTAAATGCTAATGGACAGAGTGATAACAACCTCAGTCGTACTCTGTCACATCAACACCAATTGGTGCCAAGTTGAGTCATCCTAAAGAGATTGTGAATTTGGCTGCAGGCAATGTGTAATGGAGTTAGTATTGGTTTCCGACACATGTCTGCACCCCAGTCTCCATAGTAGCATTAAGTTTCATTTGGCTGCCACTCAATCATCACAGATAGGCTTCAGGCCTTTAAGGCCCACTCTTCATGGCAGGCACAGAGCAGCAACGCACATAACGGTTGTCGCTGAAATTGCAGTTGTGAAGGAACAGAAAGATTCTGGAATCCATGTCCATGGATCCCTCGAAGTTGCTGCACAAGTTGATAGGATTGTTAAGGAGATGTATGGTGTGTTCATCTTCATCAGTTGGGGAATTGAGTTCGAGGGCCATGAGGTAATGTTACAGCTCTATAAAATCTGGTTAGAGCACACGGTGTATTGTGTTTAGTTCTGGTCACATCGTTATAGAAAGGAAGCTTTAGAGGGAGTGCAGGGGATTTACCAGGATTAGAGAACACATCTTACGAGGATACTGTTTGGTACCAGAAGTGTTGCAGGGGTTGCCAGTCAGCATTGAACTCAATGTAGGACTGCCTTAGGGTCTCCAGCTCTGGAGTTTTCCCTTGGGGTTTACGCTCAAAGCCTTTCCATGAGAGCGTATAGCTGCAAGGCAGTGGACGTTTGAGATCAGAGTTTTCCTTCTCCTGGATGAGCTGCCAACCTCGGCTGACAAGCCTCATCTGCCTGAAGTGACTGGTTTTAGGACACTAGTAACCCACCTTTGCCCCTTCTCCTGTCAGCAGAAATGGTCCTGTCAGGCTTAGCAGCTAAGCCACATGTGAAGAGCAGGAGCTGGATTTGGTTGTCAGAGACTATTTGAGGTGCATGGCATTGAGAGCGTTTAAGGCGTACACCATGCAGTGTTCTATGTAGTAGAGAAGGAAATATGATGACAAACAAAATTGTATCAAAATGTGATCAGATTTGGCAATCATGACTAAAAATAACAAAGACACGCATGGCAAGTTTATAAAAAGATTAGTTGACATTGGTACAGCAGTGGATTGTTATAAGGATTAGCTTTATTTTTCAAAAGTATATCAAATCATACAGCAAGATACATCACTGGTGTCAAAGCAAATCAGTGAGGATTGTGCTGGGCGGCCTGCCAGTGTCACCATGCTTCCAACATAGCACGCCCACAACTTACTAAACCAACCTGTAAGTCTTTGGAATGTGGGAAGAAACCAACGCACCCCAAAGAAATCCAAATGATCACGGGGAGAATGTACAGACTCCTTCCAGACGGTGTGGGAATCAAACTCCATTCTTAGAGCTGGTGATGTAAAGCGTTGTGCTGTTTGCTCCACTGTCATGGTGAACCTGAAACTGGAAGACCTATTAATTGCCATGAGCTATTATGCTTTTTCTCCAAGGATGGAACCAGACCAAAACATTCTTCACAGGAGGAGAAAGCCTTTCAACGAATGCAATCCAATTTAGATGAGGAGGTACAATGTAGAATACATACAATCACAATCCTGAAACATCTCTCATTAACTTTAGTAGGACTGTTATGGGATTAAAAGCAGGGCAAGAGTGCTTAGACGAAGATTTCAAGCAGTGAATGAAGAATGGCTGGAATTATATTGGAAGTGGAAAGGGAAGTGACAATTAAATCTACAAACACTGCATTTAATTCTGAAGGTCAGAGTAATGGGACTGGGGTTGGGGAGAGGGAGAGGGAGAGTAGCAAAAGAACAATGCTCTTCAGGACGGGTCCCTCATTCAATATGTTGTTGTTCGTCCATCGTTGACGTCGATGAGGACCTCGACACCATTATGATGGTGTCGAGACTAGCGCGTCATTTGGATTTAAGTGAGGGAGAGTTGCGCAGCGTCAGCCTCACTCTCTCTTCCCAATTCCCATCTGGATCCAGTGGCAAGACAGAGTCTAGATGGCTGGAGATGGGACTAGGCGCAGTGGATGACCAGGATGTCTTCTGTGTCTTGTCCTGCTCTACACATTCCATGACGCTTGCAGAGACCGCCTTCTTGACCATTGGACCTTCCATAGGTCTCGTCCGCTCAATCCGCCGGAGTCTGTCTTCACATGCTGGGATAGACAACTTCCTATCTCACCGAGGGTTTGAGACCGGTCGGCTACCCTCACCTGGTTTAGCGGCTTGTTGAAGCCGTTGCCCGGGGTGTGGCCGCTGTCGCATGCAAACAGCTACGGGGAGCCACAGGTGAGAGCTGAGTGCCAGGTGGGGACCAAAGGTGGACTAACAGCCCTGAAAAGGACGCGACATGTTCCCCCATCAGAGGTGCTACCCCTCCCTGACACCCCATACACCCCAATATAAAACGTGTACTAAGAACAATATAATTCAACTTGAAGATTCCTCTCTGAATACCTACAGTACGTGATAAATGTATTAAGTAACTGGTTACAGGAATCCTGCTTATGGAACTCTTGCTTTTTCATTACCATATTGCCTCCTTAACTTTCCTTTCTGCCAAGCCATTTGGCAGAAAAGAAAGTGGAGGAGGCATCATGGCAATGAAAAATCAAGAGAACCAACAGCAAAATTTCTGTAATTTTAATTGAAATAACCACGTTCGGTCAAGAAGCAATGCAAGACAATACTCATGACCCCAGAATAAGTTTTCAAACTGTAAAGTCATGTTATTTGCAATTCTGAATTAAGTGAATGTTACTAACTAAACTGATAAGATGATAAAACATAAGAATTAGGCCTTTCAGCCCATCAGTTCTGTTCAATCATTCCATCATGGCTGATTTATCATCCTTCTCAGTCAATCCCATTCTCCTGCCTTCTCCCTGTAACTTTTGATGCCCTGACTAATCAAGAGCTCATCAACCTCTGTTTTAAATATGCTCAATGTCTTGGCCTCCACAGCTGTCTGTTGCAATGAATTCCACAGATTCATGACCCTCTGGCTAAAGAAAATCCTCCTCATCTTCTACATGTATGTCCTTCTATTCTGAGACTGTGCCCTCTGGTCCTAGACGTACCGCTTTAGGAAATGTGTTCCCTAAATCCATTCAAAGTTCAAATTCAATGCTCAAAGTTCAAAGATCAAAGTATTATCAAAGTGCATATATGTCACCATATACAACCCTGAGATTCATTTTCATGTAAGCATACCCAGTAATTCCAAGAAACATAATAGAATCGATGAAATACTGCACCCAACAGGACAGACAAGCAGCCAATACAAAAGACAACAAATTGTGCAAGTTCAAAAGAAAAAAAAAAGCAATAAATATCAAGAATATGAGATGAAGAGTCTTCGAAAGTGAGTCCACAGGTTGTGGGAACAGTTCAGTGATGGGGCGAGTGATGTTGAGTGAAGTTATCCACTTTAGTTCAAGATCTTGATGGTTGAGGGGTAGTAAATGTTCCTGAACTTGATGGTGTGGGTCCTGAGGCTCTTCCTGATGGCAGCAGTGAGGCGAGAGCATGGTGGGTGCCTTTCATGATGGATGTTGCTTCCCTGCGACAGTGATTCATGTAGATGTGCTCAATGGGGGTGAAGGTTCACCTGTAATGGACTGGGCCATATCCATCACTTGTTGTAGAATTTTCCATTCAAGGGCATCACTGTTTTCATTCCAGGCTGTGATGTAGCCGATCAATATACTGTCCACCACACATCCATAGACGTTTGTCAAATGTTTTAGATGTAATGCTGAATCTTCCAAACTTCTAAGGAAGTAGAGGTGCTGCTGGGATTTCCTCATAATTGCAGTTATGTGTTGGGCCTAGGACAGTGTGCTGATGGAGAGTGTGGGGTGATATTGTTGCCAATCTGAAATGACTAGGGTCAGCAGGCGAGGAAGTCGAGAATCTAATTGCACAAGGACATATTGAAAGTAAGGTCTTGAAGCTTACTGATCAGTTTTGAAGAGATGATAGTAATTAATGTTGAGTGGTAGTCAATAAAGAGCATTCCAATGTATGCATCTTTGCTGTCCAGATGTTCTGGAGTTGAGTGAAGAGCCAATAAAATGGCACCTGTTGCACCAGTAGGCAAAATGGAGCAGATTAAAGTCGCTTCTCAGGCAGGAGTTGATGCATTTCATCACCAGCCTCTCAAAGCACTTCATCATAGTGGATGTAAGTGCTACTGGACGATAGTCATTGAGGCAGGTTACCACGTTCTTCTTAAGCACTGGTATAACTGAAGCCTGCTTGAAGCAGATGGTACTTCAGACTGCCAAAGCTAAAGGTTAAGGATACCAGTGAACACTTCAGTCAGTTGATCAGCACAGGTCAATAGTACTCGGCCAGGTATCTATCCAGACCATTCAATATTTGATAGGTTTCAATGAGATCCTGCTCATTTTTATAAACTTCAGTGAGTACACACCCAGAGGCATCAAACACTCCTGATATGTTAACCGTTTCATTCCTGGAATCATTCTTGTGAACCTACTCTGGACCCTCTCCAATGTCAGCACATCTTTTCTTAGATAAGGGGCCCCAAAACTGCTCACAGTATTCCAAGTGCAGTGTGACCAAAACCTTATGAAGCCTCAACATTACATCCTTGCTCATATATTCTCGACCCCTCAAAACGAATGCTAACATTGCATTTACCTTCCTTACCACTTACTCAACCTGTAAGATAACTTTTAGGAAATTCTGCATGAGGACTCCCAAGTCCCATTGCACCTCTGATTTTTGAATTTTATCCCCATTTAGAAAATATTTTATGCCTTTATTCCTTCTACCAAGTGCAAAACCATACACTTCCCTACACTACTTTCCATCTGCCACTTCTTTGCCCATTCTCCCAATCTATCCAATTCTTTCTACAGACTCTCTGCTTTCTCGCCACTACCTACCCCTCCAACTAACTTTGTATTGTCCACAAACTTGGCCAGAAAGACTTAAATTCATCACCCAAATCATTCACATATAATGTAAAAAGCTATATTACTGTCCATACTGGTACCTTTCCTGTAATACCATGAGCTCTTATCTTGTTAAGCAGCTTTACGTCAGCACCTTGTCAAAGGCCTTCTGAAAATCCAAGCTCTTTTATCTACCTTGCCTGTTAAATCCTCAAAGAATTCCTGTGGGTATGTCAGGCAAGATTTTCCTTGATGTCAAACTGAAATGTTGTTATTTTTGGGTGGGCGGAGCTATGATGGTGCTCAGCAGTGACTCCTTCGAGCTTATCTGCAGAAACAGCTTACTTTCTACCTTTAATGTCTCTCATTGTCCTTTTCAAGGTGGATGGGGTTCTGTCATAGTCATAGTCATACTTTATTGATCTCGGGGGAAATTGGTCGAAGACCCTGACCTACACTCATACTTCAGTTCTTTTGGCCGTTTTTTGATATTCCAAGGATTTGGCCTAGAAGACGAGTGTACCTTTGGGGTTTCAAGTACTTGCAGCCCTGGGGCCGAGCTGCTGCCACTGACTGAACTGTCACTGGAACATTAGAGAACCGCTGATCAGCTATCGGGGTTTCTGTACTTGACAATTTGCTCTCTCTGTTTCTCACGTTGGTGGGGGAAAGTTCGCTGCCAATTGTCAAGTCAGAGAACTCGGAAAAAAGCAACGCGGTAGACTTTAACTGATTATGTCTCCTCTCTCACTGTGAAAATGTGACATCTCTTTGTCCCTTTTTTGGGGAGAGAGAGCCTGTGGTATATTGAATTGTGGGATTTTTGTTGTACTGCAGATCATGGTCTTTATTGGGGGCCTTGCTGTTGCTTGTTTGGTGGTGGAGGGTGCTGATGCTTTTTTCTGCTGAGGTAAGTGTGGGAGGGGGATGGTTGTTGCTTTGCTACTGCCTGAGTATGAGAGGGGGAGTAGGGGTGGCTTTGGGGTTCTAACATTTTACTGTCAGTCATTCCTTGGGGCACTCCTCTGTTTTTGTAGGTGTCTGTGAAGAGCAAGAATTTCAGGTTGTATATTGTATACATTCTCTGATATTAACTTAAACAATTGAAGTTTTGAAATATGAAATCTTTGGGGTGTAGTCATTGGAAGTTGTAGATGTTGGGTTTTAGAATCTAGAATCTTCCCAGTTCAGGCTGTTTCTGAGGGGAGGAGGGAACGGAGTGCTGTCTTTTCAGTCCAAGACTCTTCATCCGTGCAATGCATCTCGTGTGTAACCACACCTTCTGGAATGAAAGGGATAAGGACAAGAAAAGAAAGGTGAGGGAAATACGTGGAAGGTAGTGGTAGATTAACTTTTTTTATCTACTGGCTACTCTCCACTCTTAAATTGCTTATGTCTCAGTAATCTCCAATCTGATTGGTTAATTGTTCAAATTCATAGAATTGTTCTTTCTCCTAATTTCAACCTACCACTGACATCAAAAACACCTCAGTTTTCAAGGAGATAAATAGTAACATGATTCTTTTATATATGAATGTCATATTTTATATAAGTATTACAAACAAATCTAATTCATAAGAAGTAGAAATGTATTGATCTCTGCAATATTTGCAATACTCATATGTTTCCCATCCCATGCAAAATTAACAGTTTTGATTACTGATAACCATTGTTACACATAATATAAAAACAGAAAATACGGGGGAAACTAAGCAAATCAAAGAGAATCTGTAGAGAGGGAATCTAAATGTTTGACAGCTAGCAGACATCTATTTGCAGATGTCTTCCTGGTTGGAACTATATATCTGTAAAGAGACTCTGAAAGCACGAACCCATGGTCATCTGTTTAACAGTTGATTGAGATATGTTGCTGAATGAAGGAACATTCACGTAGCATGTACTGTATGTTCTAAAATAAAGCTAATCATAACTTCATTAGACAACACACATCAAAGTTGCTGGTGAACGCAGCAGGCCAGGCAGCATCTGTAGGAAGAGGTGCATTCGACGTTTCAGGCCGAGACCCTTCGTCAGGATCGTCAGGGTCTCGGCCTGAAACGTCGACTGCACCTCTTCCTACAGATGCTGCCTGGCCTGCTGCGTTCACCAGCAACTTTGATGTGTGTTGCTTGAATTTCCAGCATCTGCAGAATTCCTGTTTGCATAACTTCATTAGTTTGGTTTCATTTCTAGGATTTGTTCAGGATTTCCTGCGACATGGGTTGCAAATGATTTCGAAAATAAATTAAAGGAGGCCATTTGTGCTAGCCCTACATAACCATAGCTCTAATTAATCTCACCTTCTTGTCAATTGCCCTGTTAATCCTCATTTTCAAGGACCTTACCATTATGAACCATTTGGTCAAATCAGTTGACACCAAATTTTAAGTTAGAATCTTCCAAATCCTTGATTACCCTCAGTGTTTTTTATTCTTTTCCTTTCTAGAACTTTAGCCAGTGCTTTCATTTCCATTTGTCTAATTAATGGACACTCGCTAACAGCAGTATGCTTTTTATTTCTATCCACTATATCAAAATTTCCAAGATAACACTTAGACCTTATTTGCTCCAAGCTGCAAGTTGCAACTGCGGTCCCAAAGAAGGCAGAGCAGCAGTTATATTTCATCAGGCACTTGAGAAGATTTGGTACGCCACCAAAGACACTAGCAAATTTCTACAGATGTACCATGGAGAGCATTCTAAATGGCTGCATCACTGTCTGGTGTGGTGGTGGGGTGCTGAGGGTGGCACAGGATCAAAATAAACTGCAGGAAGTTGTAAACTCATTCATCCCCATCATGGGCACTAACCTCCCCATCATACAGGATATCTTCGAGGAGGAATGCCTCAAAAAGGCGGCATCCATCATTAAGGACCCATATGTCCCAGGACACGCCCTTTCCTCATCAGGGAGGAGGTATGGGAGCCTGAAGGCACACATTCAATGATCAAGGAACAGCTTCTTCCCCTCTGCCATCCGATTTCTGAATGGACACTGAACCCATGAAGATTAACACACTACATTTTTTTTCTCATTTTGCACTAATTTAGTTTAACTTTTTAATAAATATATTATATACATTATATACTTACTGTAATTTACAGTTTTTATTATTATGTATTGCAATGCACTGCTGCTGCAAAACAACAAGTTTCACCACACATACTAATGATAGTAAACTGGTTCAGATTCTGAACTTCCCCAACTTTTCCTCACAATGAAAGTCTCTCTTCACATCCCCAGTATCCCTGGTGACATTGGGGTAAGCTTTCACAGTGCTCTTACTCATACTATTATATTGTTCTTAAGGGCTGCACATTAAATATCAACTGAGGTTTAAGCAATTAGCTAAAAAATTTGAACACTATTGCCAAAGCATATGGAAGTGACAGGGCCTGGGTCCTCGAGCGAGGAACAACCTGATGCTTGGATGATTTAAACACCGGACCAGATGGAAAATGAAAGGTGTTGGGACCAGAAGCAAGGATCGAGATGGTTCTGCTTGCTTCTCCATGATGTTTACTCGGCTCTGCATTGAGCAGAGGCTGGGGCCTGCTCCATCTGCAGTGATGCCTAGCTTGACGTCTGAGGCTCACTTTCATTCCGAATGCTATTTGCTTACTTTATTCTTTGCAAGATTTTTTTTCTCTCTCTGCACATTGGGTGTTTGTCAGTCTTCTTTTATTAAATGGGTTCTTTCGGGTTTCATTACTTTGCGGCTGCTTGTAAGGAGACAAATCCCGAGGTTTCATTGTGCATATATACTTGATATTAAATGTATTCTGCACTTTTAACTTTGAATGTTATCTTTTCTCATCAAACGGTATGCCTAGCTTGATGCTAATCTGTCTTTTCAACAAATGTTTGGCATGACTCCTTTGCTCTGTCACCTTCTGGTTATATTTTCTAGTCTACCCTTGTGAGACTCATCCTTATGAAGGTGAAGTAGTGGTTAGCGCATCGCTTTACACCACCAACTTAGCCTGATTGGTGTTTAACTCCCGCCAAGGCCTGTAAGGAGTTTGAATTTTCTTCTGTGACCCTGTAGGTTTCCTCCAGGTGTTCTGGTTTCCTCCCACATTCCAAAGATGCACGGTTAGGTTCAGTGAGATGTGGACATGCTATGCTGGCGACAGAAGCATGGCGACACTTACAGGCTGCCCCCAGCAAAATTCTCACTTACTGTATCTGATTTGATGCAAACAACACATTTCATGTGACAAACTAAGCTAATCTTTAGCTTTAAATTGGCTCTTTCCCAGTTGACAATTTTTACCTTTGATATATTTGGGTTTCCATATATAATTATATTATATTATTGACCCTGTTAGCTAGAAGATCTACAAATATAACATTTATTTACCTTGCATTTTCCCTCAGCACAAGATCCAACCCGATTCTTTCCCCAAAAGACAACTGTCATATTTATTGGGATGTTTCCAAGCTATACATCCCTCTCTGCATAAAGTACATTTTTCACATTGACCTGCAAGCCTCGATTTAACCCTAGCCTAATCATGGGATAATTTACAAAGACCAATTAACCTGCCAAACAGTATGTCTTTGGACTGTGGGAGGAAACCAGAGCACCCAGAGGAAACCCATGCGGTCACAAGGAGGACATTCAGACTCCTGACAGACAATGGTGGGAATAGACCCCGAGTTTCTGGTACTGTAAAGTGCTGTGCTAACTACTATGCTATCGTGCTGCCCTAAGGGCATGGTATTGGGGAACAAATCACTATACTTTTGTTGCTCAGTTTTGAAGCAAGCTCATAAATTTTCTCACCTATTTCTGCCTCACGGTATGAATTGAGCAGGTCCCATATGTCAATTCAAGCCAAACAGTTACAGTGTTTCAACAACATGCTATTGTCCATTTAGAACTACAATGTCATCACTAATCCATATTTGATGACTGGTGAGAAAATTTAAGATTATATCCCTATAGTTTCGGAGTACCAATTAATTTTACATCTATCCATGAAATGGTTTCATTGCATATTATTTAAGTAAGTATAGGATGCTGATGGAATTATTTTCACATCCACTCTTACATTAGTAATCTCAGGTTTATGCCTCACTTTATACAGCTGTAGTGGTTACTTGAAAAACAAATGAAAACCACTGAGAGACTAATTGAGGGAATTAACACTTCCAAATAACTGAGTTCCAAGCTACAAAAGGTACGTTCGATCCATGACCACCTCGTACTATGATGAGGCCACCCTGTGGGTGGAGGAGCAACACCTTATATTCCGTCTGGGAAACTTCTGCCCTGATGGCATAAATTTCGATTTCTCCTTCTGATAAAAGAAAAATCCCTCCTCCTCCCCTCTTCTATTCTCCAATCTGGTCCCTTGTCTCTTCTGACCTGCCGATCACTTCTCCCTGGGTCCCCTCCTCCTTCCTTTTCTCCTAAGATCTACTCTCATCTTCTATCAGTTCTCTTCCTCTCCAGCCCTTTATCTTTCCCACCCGCCTGCCTTCACCTATCACCCTCTAGCTATCCTCCTTCCCCCTTCCACCACCTTTTCACTCTGACATTTTACCCCTTGCTATTCAGTCCTGAAGAAGGGTCTCGGCCTGGGACATCGACTGCCTCTTCATTTCCATAGATGCTACCTGACCTGCCGAGTTCCTCCACCATTTTGTGTGTGTGCTGCTTTGCATTTCCATCGTCTGCAGACTTTATCAAGTTTACCTTCGATCCTTTATTACAAAACCAGCAAAGATAAGCGATAAAGATGAATGATCATAGATAGCAATAGTGGAATTAGCAATATTAAGGAGGCTTGCAATATTAGTAATATAAGCATAATAAGTGATCAACGAAAATATCCATCCCCTACTAAGTCTCTTTCTAAACTAAACTAACAGCACAAAAGTGAATACCACTTGCTTCAGCCCCACCCAAAAACCCACGTGACAAATTATCGTAATCCATAATAAGATGTCGAATACTATATACTGTTCAGACAGACAGAAAATAAATACATAGCTCCTACAATAGCAAAATACTTTGAAGTAGGTAGAGCCAACAAGGAGAGTTTAGGCTATAGAACTGGGCTGAATACTTTCAAACGTTCACACAAATCTGTCTTTCAGCTATTAGTTGATTCTTTTACTAAAGGAACAATATGAAACCAGTGTTTCTCTTGTTTCCAGTCCCTGACCTAATATCCAAAGGCCAAATTCCCAACTAGCCTTCACCTGACAGGTGTAAGAGATGAGACGTTAGATATACACAAGCTCACAGGCTGATTAAGTTGCCTCTAGCAGAGTTCCACTGCAACATTTCAGAACAGTAATATTGAAGCTTCAAAGAATTATACCATTTCTACTTTTAACCTCCAGTTCTCAAAAACCAAAATGGAATTGTAATTTTAAAATATAATCATTTTAGTCAGCAACAGATTCCAAATGGGTAAGAAAAGAAAATGCCTTTCCTTTAGGAGTAGAAGCCACCAGGAGGGCACATGGATTAACTTTTTAGCTCCCCCTTGTAGCCAACTTGCAGCCATAATGAATTTAACCCACATCATCATCATCATCAGGTGCTGTGCCCAGTTTGAGCTTTGACTGCCATGGCCCACACGATCCTGTTTCAGGTCAAGTGGATCAATTCATTGGTATTCATGTCCAGTTCTCTGGCTGCTGTCTCCATTGTCATTTGTCTTGTCTTCCTCTTGCTTTCTTCCCTTCAATCTTTCCCATAATTACCGTGCATTCTAACTCCTCTTTCCTAATCACATGTCCAATGAATTATGAATTTAACCCACACCAATCCAATAATAACTGCATTATTTATATTTATATTTGTGTTTCTTTTCTTTTTTAAATTGTGTTCTTTATGCTTATTGTGCTTTATTAATGGTGCATTGGATTGATAATAACAGTCACTTCATTCTCCTTCACACTTGTATACTGAAGAATGACAGTGAACTAACTTGAATCTTGAGCTTGACCAAAACATGAGAACATAAGAATAGGAGCAAGAGTAGGCCATCTGATCCGGTGAGCCTGCTCCTCCATTCAATAAAATCTGGTCATGGACTCATCTCCACCAACTTGCCTTCTCCCCATAGCCCTTAATTCCCCGACTATGTAAAAATCTACTCCAACCTTGTCTTAAATATATTTACTGAAGTAGCAGAGAATTGGGCAGAGAATTCTACAGATTCCCCACTCTCTGGGAAAAGCAGTTCCTCCTCATCTCCATCCTAAATCTATTCTCCCAAATCCTGAGGCTATATCCCCTAGTTCTAGTCCAAGTTTTCAAAACTAGCAAAGTGTGAAGAATCATGGGGCATTTAACTGAAGAGCTAAATCAGCCTGCAAACTGATGAAGGGTAGTTTCCAGGGCAACTGCAGAAACGGAAAATAATCTCCATGAACGGGGATGGGCTGCTTCAAGTGATGCTCTAGTATGCTGCATTCAGATTCAGAGTTCAAGAGAAATGGATAGCAGTTGAAACTGCACTTAGATGTTAAATGTTAAAGCTGTGTAAGGTTGTGCAAAGTTGTGTAAGGTTGTGCAAAGTTGTGTAAAGTAGAAAAAGTGTAATCTGTCCTGCTGAAGTGTTTTAGCCCGAAACGTCAACTGTATTCTTTTCCATAAATGCTGCCTGGCCTGCTGAGTTCCTCCTGCATTTTGTGTGTGTTGTTTGGATTTCCAGCATCTGCAGATCTTCTCTTGTTTGTAACCTGGCTGGGATGCTTCACTCCCAGATGAGCTAAAGGCTTTGAAAGGAAGAACAAAGCTACACCTGTGCAAATGCCTGCAGCATCTGGTGACCCTGTGGTATTTGTTTCAGAGGCCGATGTCAGAACACCTTTTAAGAAGGTGAACCCTCACGGGGCATCAGGCCCTGATGACCTTTGCCAACAATTGGCAGGGGCACTCAGGGACCTCTTCAATTTCCCACTGCTGCACTCAGAGGTACCCACCTGCTTCAAGTGGGCATCAGTCACACCGTGCTCGATAAGAGCTTCTACAATTATTCCACAGTTGCACTCACATCTACTGTGATGAAGTGCTTGGACAGGTTGGTTATTGCTATGTACTGTAACTCCAAAACATAAAACTAACTGAAAGAAAAGCAAGGGACCCTGAGAGAAGTGTGTAAACTTTGTTTTTTCTTTAAGTGAGGCGCACACTTATGAGGCGATGATAGGATGACGTATGGCATTCATGTACTTTTACATATAATCCGCAATGCATTATGTAAAGAATGCTTAATCAAACAATATATTTACAATATTACTCAAATATTACTGAAATATTAAATACACACTAGTCATGGCCAGAATTAATTCCATTCAAAGCAAGAACCTGACCTGCTACAATTTGCTGCCAACTCAATAGGTCTACAGCAGATGGAATCTCGCTGTTTCTTGACTTAAACCAAATCAACAACAGCAATACCTATGTCAGGCTGCCATTTATTGATTACAGCTCAGTGTTCACCATCAACCCCTCGGAACAACTCAACAAGCTTCAAAACCTGGGCTTCTATACCTCCCACTGCAAGTTAATCCTTGACTTCGCCATCAGGAGACCACAGTCAGTGCAGATTGGAAATAATATCTCTTCCTCTCTGACAACCAACACAAGTGCGCCTGAAGGATGTGCACTTAGACCACTGCTCTACTCTCTCTACTCTCATGACTGTGGAGCTAGGCACAGTTCAAATACCATCGACAAATTCCCTGATGACACAACTATCAATGGCAGAATCTCAAATGGTGATGAGAAAGCGCACAGAACAGAGAGAATTTGGCCTCTCCATTATCGAGGGCATCTTCAAAAGATGGTGCCTTAAGAAGGGGGTAACCATCACTAAGGGGCCTCGCCATCCGAGGCATATTCTCATTATTATCCTCAGGGAGGAGGATCAAGAGCCAGAGGACACACACTCACTGTTTTACAAACAGCTTCTTCCCCTCTGCCATCAGATTTCTGAACAAACCATGAACACATGAACATTTCATATTTTGCTCTCTTTTTCCAATGCTATTTTTTATTTTTAATTTAAAAAAAATTTATTATTGTAGCCTATCATAGCTTTTAAAATGTACTTTACTGTACCGCTGCCGCTAAACAACAAATTTCATGGCCTACATTAGAGAAAACAAAACGGATTCTGATTTTGTAGTAATGAACATAATATAATTACCAGTAGTAATATAGCATATTGCACATTATATTAAATACTGTGTTTATATTTATATTATTTTGTTTGTCGTGTATATTCAGTTTCAATAAATTTTTAAGAATTTGGGGCGTGTGCTGCTGTTCTTTTGAGGGTTAATTTTTCTTATTTTACCTGGAGTGGTTCAAGCTGAGCTTAGAGGATTGGTGCAAGAGACAACTACTCTCTTTCAAATACTTTGCATTTCCAGCTGCTCCTGTCTTACCTTAAAAAATGGCTTCCGATTTTAATTTTCCAGCAATTTCTTTTTACATTTACATTTTCCTGAAAGTCTGTCATGAATAACTTACAGTTGCTAACAGCTGTGGAAATTAAAACAGCTATTAATACATTTACCATTAATACATTAATACATCCATTTAAAATTATGAAGCTTTACAAAGCATCTTGTCATTGGTCTATAATAGTTATCCTGTTGCTTTATAGATGCTGATCAGTTTATAGTGTCATCTTAAAGTAATTCAAATGCAGCTGTAGGAAAGGGAGAATCCATATTATAATATGCAGGGATGGTGGGGTGGTGTAATGTCCAGCATAACCAGTGATCTGGGTTCAATGCCCACTGTCTGGAAGGAAATTGTACATTCTCCCCATGATAGCATGGTTCTCCCCAGGTGTTCCTTTCTCCTCCCACATGTACGCGTTAGTAAGTTGTCAGTGTGCTATGTTGCTGCCAAAAGCATGGCGACATTTGCAGGCTGCCCCCAGCACACCTCCAGACCGTGTTGGTCGTTGATGCAAGCCATGCATTTCAAAGTACGTTTTGATGAAAAGATTAAGGGGAACCTGAATCTGAGTCAGGTTTAATATCACGGGCATATGTCAGTGTTAACTCCACGGCAGCAGCACAATGATAATGTAGAAACAAAACAGAACTACAGTATGTATATATAAATTAAATGGTTAAATTAAATAAGTAATATAAAAAATAAATAAAGTAGTGAGGTAGTTTTCATGGGTTCAATGTCCATTCAGAAATTGGATGGCAAAGGGGAAGAAGCTGTTCCTGACTCATTAAGTATGTGCTTTCTGGCTTCTGTATCTCCTTCCTGATGGTAGAAATGAGATGAATTGAATTGAATTGACTTTATTACTTACATCCTTCATATACATGAGGAGTAAAAATCTTTATGTTACGTCTCTGTCTAAATGTACAATGTGAAATTTATAGTAATTTATAATAAAATAGTATGTACAATAGGGCAGTCAATATAACATAGAAATACAGTTGTGTCACCATGAGTTAAGCAGTCTGATGGGCTGGTGGAAGAAGCTGTCCTGGAGTCCGTTGGTCCTGGCTTTTATGCTGCGGTAATGTTTCCCGGATGGGAGCAGCTGGAACAGTTTGTGGTTGGGGTGCCTTGGATCCCCAGTGATCCTTTGGGCCCTTTTTACACACCTATCTCTGTAAATGTCCTGAATAGTGGGAAGATGATAGGGGCCGTTAAAAATGGATGCTGTCTTTTTGAGGCACTGCTCCTTGAAGATGTCCTGGATACTACAGAGGCTAGTGCCCATGATGGAGCTGACTAATTTTTCAACTCTCTGCAGCTTACTTCCATCCTGTACCTACCAGACAGTGATGCAGCCAGTCAGAATACTCTTCACAGTACATCTGTAGAAATTTTTGGGTGTTCTAGGTGATGCACCAAATCTTCTCATACTCCTAATGGAATATAGCTGCTGGCTTGCCTTCTGGGTGAAGGGGGAAATTCTTCACTCAGAGGGTGGTGAGTGTATGGAACAAGATGACAGTGCAAGTGGTGTATGGGGGGTTGATTTCAATATTTAAAAGAAATTTTAGATGGGTATATGGGTGAGTTGGATAAGGAGAACTATAGTCCGGGAGCAGCTCGATGGGTCAAGGCAGATCAATGGTTCAGCACAAACCAGATGGGCTGAAGGGCACATTTCTGTGCTGTAGTGTACTATGACCTTATGGTGTAAGGGAGACTCATAAGGCTAATCTTTAAAAGGTATGTTTTGCAAATTTACTTTTTCCTTACTACTCCTGTAGCTGTCTGGTTTTGCTGGTGCATAGATTGGAGAGTAAGCCATCAGGCAACCTTGTCCAAGCAGATGGTCTTTAGAAATAAAGAATGCAGTTTTGCATTTCACCTCACCGTCAAAGTTCAAAGTACAAAGTACATTTATTACCAAAGTATGTATTCATTGTACCACCATGAAATTCATCTCCTAACAGGCAGCCACGAAACAAAGAAACTCAAAAATAAAGAGAAGATTGTGCAGAGAGAAAATCGAATCGTGCAAACAATAAACTCAAGCAAATAAAATTTTGAACTGACGTCCACAAAGACAGACTTATCCACAGACATCTGATCATCACAGAGTGGAGAAGTGATGTGAACTGGCCTGTCCCTCACCATGGGCCTCGACACCCTGACCTTTTCAATCTGGCCCAGCGCTTAATCGCTTCTGTGCACTTTGGGACCTGGAGCCTACTGCCTCGAGTTAGCCTGTAACAGACCTTTCCAATTCAACCCGGTGCTTAATTGATTGAGCCACAGGTCTTCCTCGCTCACGGCCAAGAGCATGCTGCCTCATTCACCTTGGTTCTACCTCACCGAGTTGCTTCCAAGTCCAAAGGGAAGTCACAGACCATTGCTTACTATGATTGTTTGCTGGAGAAAGAGTGATTAAGAAAGCATGATTTCAAAGTATCGGGGACTAGCTAGTCCCACTCACCTAACATCATCTACATGTACCTGCTGGATAGCAGCCTGAAGCTCTGGGTGGTTAATTTTTAATCTCACCATTCTAGCTCAGATTGGGTTACAGCAGGGATGGAGATTTGTCCACTGTCATTTGTTACAAAGCTGAAAATAGCTAACAAATACTTCCCAATAAGAAGATGCATTATGTTTAATGGTTCGAAATGATAAAAAAGACAGGAAATGGAATCACTTCATTATTATCATTTCAGAGGATCTGTACTGGGTCCATTAATGGCACTACTTTGTAAGTGCCATTACCAAGAAGGTATGTTAGTGCCTCTCCTTTTTTTAAAAGTTTTAAAATATTCGGCATGTCATCTAGACTTTGATGAACTTCTATAGATACATGGTGGAGAGTATACTGACAGGTTGTAACATGGCCTGGTATGGAGGAATGCTCAAGAATGGAAAAGGCTATAAAAAGTAGTGGATACAGCCCAGTCCATCGGAGATAAAGCCCTCCCACTATCAACCACCTCTACAAGGAGCACTGTCATAGGAAAGCAGCATCCATCATCAAGGATGCCCACCACCCAGGCCATGCTGTCTTCTCACTGCTGCCAATAAGAAGGAGGGACAGGAGCCTTTGGTCTCTCACTGCCAGACTCATCAACAGTTATTACCCCTCAACCATTAGGCTCCTGAACCAAAGTGGATAACTGCATTCACCCCAACACTGAACTGATTCCACAACCTATGGACTCATTTTCAAGGACTCTACAACTCATGTTCTCAATATTTATTATCTATTATTATTATTTGTTGTTTTTTTTTGGTATTTGCACAATTTGTTATCTTTTGCACATCGGTTGTTTGCCCGCCTTTGTGTGCAGTTTTTCATTGACGTTATCGTGTTTCTTTGTATTTACTGTGAATGCCCGCAAGTAAATGAATCTCAGGGTGACAGATGGTGGCATATATGTACTTTTGGATGCATCTCTACCAAAGCTTTCCCTCCATTAACCTGAAGGTCACCCCCGGGCAAGTTGTAGCACCTGCTTAGATTCCCCTCATCTGATCAAGGTCACGCAAAGTCATGGGAGCAGGTGGTGGATGGCCATATGAGCGGCTGGCGCATATCACAAGTCCTGGTTCTGCGACTATTGACGCAGAGAAGACCGTCTCTGAGGAGTTTTGATAATGACTGAGATCACCCATCTATAGAAGTTTGTCAAAATTTAGAGGACATGCCGAATATTTAGAAACTTCTAAAAGTGGCTGCAGCCTCCCTGCTCAGCATGACTGAGCTTTGCCCCTGGACCCAGTGCTGAGCTGAGCAGTGGATCAGGAATCAGATACGCCATCCGCTAATGTCCAGTTTGCTCCTGATTTCTACGTTGCAATGTGTGAGAGTGGAAACAGGGGACAACTCTGCCATGCTCACTGTAGATAGCTGGTAGTCTCTCCCAAACCACCAACTAGGAGTCAGCACAATCCAGACCATAACTATTTAGGTAATTTTGTATGCGTTTCATAATTTAGATTTCTGTTATAAAATGACAGATTCAAAAGCATTTATTTGCCAATTAATTTAATGAATAAGTAGCGCATACTCAATGGGGAAGTCACAGCAAAAATATTCTACAAATTCACCATCTGAGTGAAGGCATCATTCACTAAGATTTCATATCTGACATATGATTATGGGGCTCTCCAGGAATTTCCATATGTTGAAATTAATAAAATTAACAGACAGGAACTCCTTTGAGTCACACAGAGTTCCATCTTCACATTCTTAGATAAGTGGTCCCAATGGATAAGGAACTGCAGAAGGAGATATAACTTATAAAATATATCCTATTAGCTCATTTCAGCTCTTGTAATTCCGTGTTGTAAGACACATTTCTTCTAGACTTGAAGATCTCTCGTGAATTTATTTTTCCTTTCCCTGAAGTATTTGGCTTCATTACTTCCTGATTTTATGGTGACATTTCAGATTCTTTTCTGAATTTTTATACATTATTGTTCTTCTCTGGTAAGATTTATATAAATTAATACAAACTGCCTATGAATTATTTTAAGAGCCATACCCTGTGGATCAAGCAGACTGTTTAGTTTTATATTTTCTAACATTCTCTGGAAGCTGGGTTGAATTCATTATCTAATTAAGAAGGGAGTTGACATCTTATTTCTGATTTTAGATGAATTTAGAAGGCTGACGATTTATTAGCCATTGGTCAAACCATGCTTGGAGTTTTGTGAGAAGTTTTGGGCTTTACGAAGTTTAAGAAAGGATGGGCTGGCAATGGTGAGGGCCAAGAGGAGGTTCTATGAGAATGATCCCAGAAATGAAAGGGTTAACGTACGAGGAGTGTTTGAGAGCCATATTCACTCTATCTAGGCCTTTCAATATCCAATAGGTTTCAATGAGATTGTCCCTCATTTTTTTTAAACTCCAAGCAAGTACAGCAACACCATCCGCCCTGCTCTGCTGGGGGAGAAGCTGACAGCGATGCAGGTGGATGCTTTCCTGGTGTCATGAATTCTTGATTACCTGACTGGCAGACTACAGTACGTGTGCTTGCAACACTGTGTGTCCGACAGAGTGATCAGCAGCACTGGGGCTCCACAGGAGACTGTCTTGTCTCCCTTTCTCTTCACTATTTACACCTCGGACTTCAACTACTGCACAGAGTCTTGTCATCTTCAGAAGTTTTCTGATGACTCTGCCATAGTTGGATGCGTCAGCAAGGGAGATGAGGCTGAGTACAGGGCTACGGTGGGAAACTTTGTCACATGGTGTAAGCAGAATTATCTGCAGCTTAATGTGAAAAAGACTAAGGAGCTGGTGGTAGACCTGAGGAGAGCTAAGGTACCGCTGACCCTTGTTTCCAACCAGGGGGTCAGTGTGAACATGGTGGAGGATTACAAATACCTGAGGACACGAATTGACAATAAACTGGACTGGTCAAAGAACACTGAGGCTGTCTACAAGAAGGGTCAGAGCCATCTCTATTTCCTGAGGAGACTGAGGTCCTTTAACAATTGCCAGACGATGCTGAGGATGTTCTACGAGTCTGTGGTGGCCAGTGCTATCATGTTTGCTGTTGTGTGCTGGGGCAGCAGGCTGAGGGTAGCAGACACCAACAGAATCAACAAACTCATTCGTTAGGCCAATGATGTTGTGGGGATTGGAACTGGACTCTCTGACGGTGGTGTCTGAAAAGAGGATGCTGTCTAAGTTGCATGCCATCTTGGACAATGTCTCCCATCCACTACATAATGTACTGGTTGGACACAGGAGTACATTCAGCCAGAGACTCATTCCACCGAGATGCAACACAGAGCGTCATAGGAAGTTATTCCTGCCTGTGGCCATCAAACTTTACAACTCCTCCCTTGGAGGGTCTGACACCCTGAGCCAATAGGCTGGTCCTGGACTTATTTCCTGGCATAATTTACTTATTACTATTTAACTATTTATGGTTTTATTACTATTTAATTATTTATGGTGCAACTGTAACAAAAACCAATTTCCCCTGGGATCAATAAAGTATGACTGTGAACTATGAACTATGAAGTACAAGCCCAGAGCCATCAAACACTCAGGGGAGAGTCTAGGACCTAAGGCCACAGCTTCAGAATAGAGGGACACCCCTTTAGGTCAGAGAGGGAGAGGAATTTCTTCAGCCACAGGATGGTGAATCTACGGAATTAATTGCCACTGATGGCCATGAAGGCCAAGTGACTGGGTATAGTTAAAGCAGAGGCTGATCATTTCTTGATTCCTAAGGATATCAAATGTTAAGGGGAGAGAACAGGAGAATTGTGTTGAGAGGGATAATAAATCAGCATGATAGAATGGCAGAGCAGATTCCGTGGGCCGAAGAGACTGATTCTGCTCCCATGCTGTATGGTTTTATGGTTTTATGAATTTAAAACATTAATTTAAGTTTTCTCCAGCAAGTCCATGCCCAGAGCCATCAAACACTCCCCATACATCAACCCTTTCATTTCTGGGATCATTCTCATTGAACCTGCTCTTGACACTCTCCAATGCTAGAATATCCTTTCTTAAATAAGGGGGCCCAAAACTGCTCAACACATTAAATCAAGCATCAACTGTTAGAAGTTATAACTGGACAGTTATATAGCAGTGGCATAAACAGACAAATCCTGGGAAGATGTTTTAATGCATTTGAGTTACTTAAATAATTTGTGGAAAATTGTAGATTATTAACACTTTATTGTGTTCTTTCCAGTATACATATTTTATTAAAATATTGATAAACCCATTATGCCCTTTTCAATATTGATCATCAGGCTTTGCCCGAGGTACTCGTTCAATGTAATATTTGTATATAATGGCAGCAGAGGTGGTGCAACAGTTGATGCTGTTGTCACACAGCTCCAATGCCCTGTGTTCGATCCTGGGTGTTGTGCAAACTCTGCACAGACATCCTCCCTGTGGCTGGGTAGGTTACCCCTCAGAGTTGCTTGGTTTCCACTCACGTCCCAAAGATGTGATGGTTTATTCGTTCATTCGCTCATTCTGTGCTGTGCTATATGACGCGGGCGATCATAGTCTTTGACCATGATTGTCCTTGACGAGTTTTCCCATTGAAGCGGTTTGCCATTGACTTCTCCTGGACAGTGCTTTTACAAAATGGGTAACCCCAGCCATCATCAATATTCTTCAGAGATTGTCTGCCTGGCATCTGTGGTCGCAAAACTAGGACTTGCGATATGCACCAGCAACTCATAAGACCATCCACCACCTGCTCCCGTGGTTTCATGTGACTCTGATCGGAGTAGGGAGATTGGGGCTAAGCAGGTGCTACACCTTGCCCAAGGGTGACTTGCTGGCCGGCGAAGGGAAGGAGCATCTTACACCTCCTTTGGCAGAGATATATCTGCACCCCGCCACCCCAAATAATAATTAGCTCCAATAAATTATCCCTTAGCATAAGGGGTTGGCAGGACAATTGGGTGAAGTGCATGTAGTAACTGAGGGTGGATTACAGCAAAATAAATGGGCAAGTGGGATTACTGGGACTCCACTAGCAGCGAGCATAGACTCAATGTCCACTGGCTGTCCACCCATGTTGTGGGCAGATATGAGAAAAATACCCTGGTGATTGTAAAATCTTATACCGCAGCAAATGGCTCAGAATGCCCCCATCACCCAGGACATGCTCTCATTTTATTTCTACCAACCGAGAGAAGGTACAGGAGCCTAAAACATGCACTCAGTGTTTTAGGACCAGCCTCTTCCCCTCCACCATCAGTAAACCAACTGATGAACACTACTTCACTATTTTTGCAACACGCACAAAACGCTGGAGGAACTCAGCAGTTCAGGCAGCATCTATGGAAAAAAGTACGGTCAGCGTTTCAGGCTGAGACCCTTCATCAGGACTGGAAAAGAGAGGGGAAGAGGGGAAGGGTGGGGAAGGAGTACAAGCTGGAAGGTGACAGATGAAGCTGGGTGGTGATGCATATTTATATATTTTTCATGACATACCGCATGTCAGAGACTTTTTCCCAGGGCTGAAATGGCTATCACGAGGGGGCACAGTTTTAAGGTGCTTGGAAGTAGGTACAGAAGAGATGCCAGGGGTAAGTTTTTTTTACGCAGAGAGTGGTGATTGCGTGGAATGGGCTGCCAGTGACGGTGATGGAGGTGGATACAATAGGGTCTTTTAAGAGACTCCTGGATAGGTACATGGAGCTTAGACAAGCAGAGGACTATGGGTAACCCTAGGTCATTTTTACAGTAAGTACATGCTTGGCACAGCATTGTGAGCCAAAGGGACTGTACTGTGCTGTAGACTTCCTTTGTTTCTAAGTTGATCCCACGAGCACTACCTCATTACTCTATTTTAACACTACTCTTTTAATTTAACTATTATATATATTTACGGTAATTCACATTTTTTCTATTACATTGTACTGCTGCGGCAAAGAACAATCTTCCCGACAAATACCGGTGATTCTGAGTCCGATTCTGATCTCCAAGAATGGGATTATGAAGAGCTGAAGAACTGTTTATAGCAGTAACAAAACAAATCCAGGAATCCATGCAGGAATGAAGATAAACTATCCTCAAAGCCAGCAACCAAAGAGATTAGCCTCCAGTGCAAAATTTAAATTGGTAAGACATGAACTAGGTGCATCAGGAGTAGAAATGACTGAGTCAATGCATTAAATTCAAATTCAATTATGTGACTTTGACTGTGCATGGCACAAGGCAGCCTTTGGGTAAATATGTTGTGTTTGCATTGACCTGACAAACAAAGATCAAGAGCCTAGGCAATTTCAAGATTTCTTAAAGCAGATTTTTTTTTTCTTTCTTTCTTAGAGCTGTACATTGCATTGATCTAGTTACTCCATTATGCTTGCTGAGAATTTCAGTTTCTGACCAATAGTGATTTTTGAAGCAAGATATAAATGGGAACAAGATATTGTGCCACAGAAGGTGCTAAAGTACTTCACAAGAACATTATTTCAGTGACCCATTTGTTACTTAACCTTGAAATGAATGGAGTAACCCCCTGTAACTGATGTAACTAGGACCATCCAATTAGTAAACCAGCCCTCTCCTTCACTTCCTATTTATCCATCTTTCACAGCCTCTTTTTGCAGAAGTCACTATGAACATAACAGTAGATTGTTCTTTAAGCACAGGTAGTTTCCGGACCTTTTCTCAATCATAGATTGGAACACTGAGAGAACGAGCAGCGTACGCTGCTGTTGAAAGAAGGCCCCTGCAGTCGAGCCATCTCTTTCTCTCTTTTGAAGGTGAGTGGAAGCCTGTCGATCCTTGAGTCGCGGGGGACTCAGGCGGGTGGCGCGGCAGATTGTAAGGTCAAAGCAGCGAGCCGCTGGTCTCCTGCTCTCGTTTCGTGCTAGTGAGAGGAGGAGAAAGCCTGCCTGAGGTGTCGAGGTGTTGGGACGGAAAGTAGTTTTTTAATCATGGTCACTTCGGGGGCTTTGCTATTGCTTGCATGGGGGGGTGGGTGGGAGATAGGGTCTGTGCTTTTGCTGGAGCAAGTGGGGGGAGTTTGGGGAGTGTTGATGCTTTCACTGCTGCTTGTGTGTGAGGGGAGGGGGGCCTTGGGATTCTGATGTTTCTGTCATTCAATTTTTGGAGTTTTTCTTCCGTTTCATGGATGACCGTGAAGAGTAAGAATTTTAGGTTGTATACTGTGCACATTCTCTGATATTAAGTTGAACCGTTGATTAGTAGGACATTATGGTAGCACAGCAATTCGCACAACACTATTTGAGCAGAAGTTTTAAGATCAGAGTTCAATTCCTGCTGCTATTTGTAAAGAAAGAGGATGTTATCTCTGTGACCAGGTGGGTTTCCTCCGCGTGCTCTGCTTTCCTCCCACGGGCCAAATGTGTGATGTAAATTGTGGGCATGCTATGTCGGTGCTGGAAACATGGTAATACTTGTGGGCTGCCCCCAGCACATCTCAGATGGTGTTGGCCATTGGCACAAACAACACATTTCACTACATGTTTCGATGTGCATGTGACAAATAAAACTGATCTCTTTAATCTCAAAGAATTAGGCCCTACGATCTTACAATTCCTCTCTGCAATTCAGTAAAATCATTTGATATTAGCCACAGCTCCATATTTACTGCCCATTTCATTTGATTCTTGGCTCCCATGTAGGCTGGTATGCATCCAATAGCTTTCAGGGGGAGGGACTTCCAAGGATTTATAGAATGAAATTCCTCTTATCATTTCTAGAACTGGGTGACATATTATTCTGAAACTCTGTCTCTTAGTTCTGGATTCGTCCGTGAGGGGAAACAGTCTGTTAATTTCCCTCAGGGTTGTATATGTTTTAACAGGCCACATCTTGTCCTTGTGAACCCCGAGGAGTCTTAGCGCAGGTTTTTAGCTTGTAAAAAAAAATCTCTTTATCTCAGTGATCCACCTATTCCATCAGCTTCAGCTTAAGTACATCTCTTCTTAGATTAAGTGGCCAAAACTACATACAAAGCCCCTTCTGCTAGTGTAACCACTGAATACAAGCACATCAGACACAATAAGAAAGCTGACTATGGTTGTATGGTTCAAGTGTTGCATGGTACACAGCTGCTGGTGCTGCTTGCTTAAGGCTCCAGGAATGTAGATTCAAGCCTGACCCCTCATGCTTTCTGTGGTTAGTTTGCATGTTCTCCCTGTGACTCAGTGTATTTCCACTGGGGTTCTTTATTTCACATCCCAAAGACAGGCTGGAAGATCAACAAGTTATCTTGCATCCCATGTCACTGACCCTGATCTGTCAAGGACAGTGCGGTGGCTCCCGTGCGTCAGCGCCCCAATTTAAACAAAGTCATGCACAGGTGTTCTCCATTAAGGCAATACACTCTAACACCCCGGATTAAGTCTTTGGATCCCAGATTGGCCTCAGCTACCTGTGGACCCTCAGATAGCCAACCCCTTTGGAGAAAGTCATACTCGACTTGAGCACTACCACTACTACAGTAAGATTGAAATGGTTCCTGGGGAAAAGCAAACATGAATTCAAAAGGAAAAAAAGCATTTCGTATACACAATGGAATTCTCAATGAATTGCCAGACTTTCCAAAGAGGAGCAGAGCTTGGAGCCCTACTTCTCCAGTGTTGAACGGAACAGCCATTCCACAGGCACACTTCCTGATGGAGCCACCATGTGACTGATGTCCCTACTCCCACTGTATCATGAGCAGAAGTCCTGTGGCATCCAGCCGCTCAGGGAAACTCAAGTTTATATCATGGAGCCCTAATGCTGCTTGGAAGATTCAGGTCTGTAGCGAGGGCAACTTTTTTCTCAGGGATTTGCAGGCTCCTCCAGCAATCTGCCCTTCAGTTGATTGCTGTGGGTTCTGACTCCCTGTCACAAGAAAATGGCAGCAGCTCAATAAGGCACAGATTTGCTCTCCTATTTTGGGATGACCAGGTGACATGGAGGAGCTTGTGAACAGAGCCCTTAATCGAGGCCTCAGCCAGCCTGAACTATACATCTTTACCTTATGTTCCATGTTCTTCTTCCTATCTTTATCAAAATCATTTTATCCATCTTAATTCCCATACTTTGCACTCCTCCCCTTCCCTATCATTCTTTCTGCCACATTGAGTGAATGATATTGCAATCCTATAAGCACAAGGTAGAATATTCAGGATTAAAGTTCAACCATAACAAACTTCAGAATAGTTAACAATCTCTTCAGGGAAAATCTTAGCGAAGATAAAGTGTCTGTAGCTAAATATTCATGACGATGCTGCAGGTGATGAAAAGTCTTCTCATAATGGTCAACAACAGAATGTCTGCACAAATCCCTGAACAAAGAGGAAACAATAAAGAACTCCTGAGAAAATTAACCCCTATTATATTCATAAATTCCTTAATACAAGGCAGAAAATCGATAAATTAACAGCTGATTTCATCCAAGTGGCCATTCTCTCCACAGATGTTCATTGATCTGTAATATATTTGTAGTTACTTATGTTTTTGTTTCTGATTTTGGCCCATCAAAGTATTTTAGATTTTGAAGACACGCAGTCCTCTTTTATTGTCATTTGGTAATGCATACATTAAGAAATGATATAATATTTCCTCCGGCGTGATATCACAAAACACAGGACAGACCAAGACTAAAAAAAACTAACAAAACCACATAATTGTAACATATAGTTACAACAGTGCAACAATACCATAACTTGATGAAGAAGTCCATCTTTGTAACTAGGTACATTTACATCTCTTGGAAAGTGCAGAATTTTATTCATCTGCAGTCACTTTGTAATTGACTAAAGCAAAAAATAATGGTTTACAAAGTCCTCAAATTGATTAATTATACTTATGCGAGGATTGGGGATTAATCCTTTACAAAATTAGGAGAATGAACAAAGAAGAGGCAGATGGAATACAGTGTTGGGGAGTGTATGGCCATGTAATTTGGTAAGAGGACTAAAAATGTAGACTATTTTCTAAATGGAAAGAAAATTCAAAAAAACTGAGCTGCAAAGGGACTTGGGAGACCTCGTGCAGGATTTCTTATACAGTAGGTTAACTTGCAGGTTGAGTTGGTGGTGAGTAAGGCAAGTATTATGTTCGCATTCATTCTGAGAGGATTAGAAAATAAAGCAAGGATGTAATTTTAAGGTTTTATAAGGTGCTGATGAGGCCTCAGGGAGTATTGTGAGCAGTTTTAGGCCTCATATCTAAGAAAGGATGTGCTGACATTGGAGAGGGTTCAAAGGAAGATTCCAGGATTGAAAGGCTTATCATATGAGGAGCTTTCATTGTCTCTGGGCCTCTACTTACTGGACTTCAGAAGAACGAGGGGGAATTTCATTGAAACCTACCAAATGATGAAAGGCCTCGCTAGAGTAGATGTGGAGAGGATGTTACCAGTGGTGAGGAGTCCGAGACCAGAGGACACACCCTCAGGATTGGGGGGGCACCCATTTAGAACAGAGATGAGGAGGAATTTCTTTAGCCAGAAATGAGGATGAATTTCTTTAGCCAGACGGTGGTGAATCTGTGGAATTTATTGCCACAGGTAGCTGTGGATGCCAAGTCATTGGGTATATTTAAGGCAGACGTTCGTAGATTCCTGATTAGTCAGGGCGTGAAAGGATATGGAGATAAGGCAGGAGATTGGGGCCAAGAGGAAAACGGATCAGCCATGATCAAGAGGTGGACCAAACTTGATGGGCCAAATGGCCCAATTCTGCTCCTCTATCTTACTGTCTAAGAGATTAGTAAAATAAATCTCTTTTGCATTGATTATTTCTCGGACAGTACTGGACACAATTGAAAACTGGGACAGCTTAGCGTAAAAATTGTCATGTGGTTGCAAAAGCAATCCTTTGGCTCAAAGTTCAAAGTTGAAAGAAAATTTATTATCCAAGTATTTATACCAAATATGCCTTGACTTTCATCTTCTTACAGGCAGACACAAAGCAAAGAAACACTTATAGAATCCATGGGAAACCACACACAGTAAAGACTGACAAACCAAAAAAGAACAAATTGTGCAAAGAACGAAAAAGTAAGTAAGTCATCCACAGAACACGAACTGCAGAGTCCCAGAAAGCAAGTCCGCAGCTGCGGAGCCAAGGGGAGTGAAGCCGGTCCAGGAGCTCGATGTTTGCAGGCCTGCATCTGCAGAGTCCTGAGGCTGGCAAAGTCAGTCCAGGGGCCCGATGGCTTCAGGGCAACAAAGGCACCCAAACCCGGAGGCATGGGCCTTTGGTAGCACCTTTAATCTGGGTGAACTAGCCAGGTTGAGCATGTTCGAGTATTTCAATTAGTCACTTAATGCATCTTGGGGAGAGAATTTTTTGGAGGTGGGGAGTGTGATGGAAGTGTGAAAAGGAAAGAGTAGGCACTGAGAATGAGACAGCTTTCCTAATGTAGTTAGACACATAGGGACTGATAAGGGAAACTGACTGTTTAAAATGTAACTATTCCCCCTTGCAGGCTATAACAGCACAAGATACAAGCGACACAGTGACATGCCTTGCAGCCTGTGTCACCGGGATGCAGATGATGTTATGTTACATATGCATATCATTTGCTTCTCACTTCATTACTCCTACCCACACTTATGTGGCCATATTATTCAGACAAATTAGCTTTCTACTGAAAATTTCTTCTGCTGCATATCTAGACAATGCTCATTTAACTAGCCAACAACATTCAAAATGCTGGAGGAACTCAGCAAGCCAGGCAGCAGATCTAATGAAGCGTCTTGGGCTGAAAAGTCGATTCTTTATTCCTTTCGATAGATGCTGCCTGATCTGCTGAGTTCCTCCAACATTTTTGGATTTCCAGCATCTTCATCCCCTCTGCCATCAGATTTCTAAATGGACATTGAACCCATTCACAACTGTTATTTCTCTCTCTTCGCACTACCTATTTAATTTCACTATTTTAATATAATAAAAACTATGAATTAAAGTATATATCTAGATATAATACTTCTTACTGTAATTTACAGTTTTTATTATTACATATTGCATTGTACTGCTGCCGCATAACAACAAATTTCACGATTTATGCTGGTGATATTAAATCCGATTCTGATTCTATAAGCTTCGTCATTCTTTTCTCCCCGCCGAATGTTTCTCAGTCATTCTCCTACTTGAGTCATCCTTCAGGCTTTCAGTAGTTTTCTGTCCAAGTGGATAATACTTTACGCTGTGCCAGACAGCTATATCCTGCTCTGCTCTGATGCTTACACATGTGAACATGCCAGAAGGAACATTTGGACAATGATTTGTAGGAGAAATATAGGCTGATTTCCAACCGCTTCCTACAATCTCACTGTAGGCAACTGTGTTTCCATGGTCACCCCATTTATTATCCATTTGTTCAGCACAGATGAGGACTGGATCTTATTTATAGCGTGTGATTCTACATGGGATAGTTCTTCAGAGTTACTGTGGCGTCTTGGTTCTTCATGTAACACTTGGAGTAAGAAACAGTCAGACTTAAATACAACATGAATGTTCCTTCCAAATGCTCCCTGGTCTCGTTCAGCAAACTTCTGCAAAACATTGTGAAAATCATCGGACCATTAAACAGGAACAGACATGGGCAACTTGACCCATCAAGTCTGCTTTGCCATTCAAGATGGCTGACTTTTCTAACCAAGAGGCCTTCTCCCTTTAAACCTTAACAGTAACTTGTCAATCTCTGCTGTAATACGCCCAATGACTTGCTCTCCAATGTTGTTGGTGGCAAGAGATTCCATAGATTCTCCATAGCACCATAAGATATAGGAGTAGAATTAAGTCATTTGGTCCATCGAGTCTGCTCTGCTGTTCTATCATGTTTGATTTATTCTCTGTCTTAACTGCATTCTCCTACCTTCTCTCCATAACCTTTGACACCCTTATTAACCAAGAACCTATCAACCTCCGCTTTAAATATACCCAATGATTTGGCCTCCGCAGTTGTCTGTGGCAGTGAATTCCACAAATTCACCACCCTCTGACTAAAGACATTTCCTCTCATCTCTGTTTTAAATGGACACCCTTCTATTCTGAGGCAAGGCCCTCTGGTACTAGACAACCCTATTATAGAAGCATCCACTCCATGTCCACACTATCTAGGTCCTTCACCACCATTTGGCAGACGTAATTCCTGCTTGGCTCAGTTCTAAGGGATGTCCCTTTATTTTGAGGCTGTGTTTTTTGATTTTAGACTCTCTCACTACTGGAAACATCCTCTCTACGTCCACTCTATTTAGACCTTTCAGTGTCTGATAGGGTCAAATGAGAACCAGCAAATCAATCAGTCATAGACTGGAACACAGTTATGTTGATGCTAATTACATTCTATTTATTAAGCTAAAGAGAGAAATACCCTGAAGCAGTCAGCTACTGACTGTGTCCAGCTTTTCCTATTTTTATTTTTAAATGTTCAGTATCTGAAACCCTTTGCTACATTTAATAAGCCACAGGATAAATTCAAGTAACATCAATAAACACACAAGATATCTCAAATACATGTTTATGATTTATTTCTAACTGTACATTCATTAAACCCTACATTGTTGAATTATTAATGAAAGACCTGGTCCAATGTTCATCTTGAGTGCAGTTGAAGTTGACTTTCTAAATTTTTTTCCTATAAAATGTTTTGAAAGAGTAAGGATCACCATCGATCCAACACAGGGTTGTTATATGATGTTTCATACCTAGTTTGTAAAGATCAATATAATTTACTATCTAGAACATAGAACAGTACAGGCTCTTCAGCCCATGATGTTGCATCGACCTTTTAACCTACTCTAAGTTCGATCTAAACCTTCCCTTCTAGTTAACCCTCCATATGCCTATCTAAGAGTCTTTTAAATGCCCCCAATGTATCTGCCTCTACCAGTGTGTTCAGTACAGGAATCGCTCTATGTGTAAAAATGCTCATCTCCGATATCCCTGCAATCACCTTACAGTTATGCTCCCTCATATTAGCCATTTCTGTCTTGGGAGAAAGTCTCTGTCCATCCACTCGATCTATGCCTCTTATTATCTTTTACATCTCTGTTCTGCCATCCTCCTTCTCTACAAAGAGAAAACACCTCGTGTAGGATTTAAATTTCACCTGTTGCAAGATGTCAGCTTAAGCGAATATTGGTTGTGCAGTAAAAACAGGAAGGAATGGAAACACGTAACGCTATCACAATCCACAGGTGTATGTTCTGAATGAATACACTATATCTCAGTGACCACCTTAGTTGATACCTCCTGTAGCTAATAAAGTGGCCAATGGGTGTACGTTTGTGGTCTTCACTGTGTAGTCCACACACTTCAAGGTTTGACGTGTTTCGTGTTTAGAGATTCTCTTCTGCACACTACTGTTGTAATGCGTAGTTATCTGAGTCCTGTCAGCTTGAAGCAATCTGATCAGTTCCTCTGACCTCCCTCATTAGCAAGGCACTTTTGCCCACAGAACTGCTGCTTTTAAGTTTTCACACCATTCTCTATACCCTAGAGTTCACTGAGAATCCCAGAGATCAGCAGTTTCTGAGATACTCAAACCACCCCTTTTAGCATCAACAATCATTCCACAGTCAAAGTCACATCGATCACATTCCTTCTTCATTCTGATGTCTGGTCTGAACAGCAACTGGACCTCTTGACCATGTCTGCATGCTTTTATGCATTGAGTTGCCATCACGATTGGCTGGTTATGTATTTTCATTAACGAGTGGGTGTACAGGTGTACTTAATAAAGTAGTCATTGAGACTGTTTATCAATATTGTCAGTAATACATTATAACTTGATAAAACTCTGGTTAGCCCACATCTGGAGTACTGCATACAGTTCTGGTTGCCCCCGTTATAGGGAGGATGTTAAAGCTTTGGAGAGGGTGTAGAAGAGGTTTGCCAGGATGCTGCTTGGTTTAGAAGGTATGCACTATCATGAGATGCTGGATAAACTTAAGTTGTTCTCTTTTGAACAGCGGAAGCTGAGCAGAGATCTGATAGAGGTTTATAAGATTATGAGAGTCGTAGACAGTAGACAGGGAGCATCTTTTTCCCCAGGGTGGAAATGTGTTGATAGCAGAGGGCATGCATTGAAGTTGAGAAGAAGTAGGTTCAAAGGGGATGTGAGGGGTAAGTGTTTTACTCAGAGAGTGGTGGATGCCAGGAATGTGCCACCCGGTATGGTGGTAGAGGCAAATACATTGGAATCTTTTAAGAGTTGTTTAGATAGGCCCATGAATGTGAGGAAGATGGAGGGATTGTGGACTTTGTGTAGGGAGGAGGGATTTGTCTTTTGGGGTGTTCTGGCTTACTTTTTAGCTGGTTTGACTCAATATTGTGGGCCAAAGAGCCTGTTCCTGTGCTGTGCTCTTCTTGTCCTATGCTTTATATGGATAATTCAAGGATATACACATTTGTGGGTGGTAGGTTAGTAGATAATGAGGACCTGGTGTATGCAAAATGCACAAAATCACAAGATCACAAGACAAAGGAGCAGAAGTAGGCCATTCGGCTCATCGAGTCTGCTCCGCAGCTCCCCCATGAGCTGAACTGTTCACCTATCTAGTTCCAATTTCCGGCTTTTTCCCCATATCCCTTGATACCCTGACTAATTAGATACCTGTCAATCTCCTCCTTAAAAACCCTCAATGATCGGGCCTCCACAGCTGTATGTGGCAACGAATTCCACAAATCCACGACCCTCTGGCTAAAAAAATTTCTCCTCATCTCTGTTTTAACTGGGTACCCTCTAATTCTAAGACTATGGCCTTTTGTCCTGGACTCACCCACCAAGGGAAACAACCTTTCCACATCTACTCTGTCCAACCCTTTTAACATTCAAAACGTTTCTATGAGATCCCCTCTCATTCTTCTATACTCTAATGAATACAATCCAAGAGCCGACAGACGCTCCTCATATGTTAGCCCCTGAATTCCAGGAATCATCCTCGTAAATCTTCTCTGAACTCTCTCCAACACCAGTACATCCTTTCTAAGATAGGGGGCCCAAAACTGCACACAGTATTCCAAATGAGGTCTCACTAATGCCCCATAGAGCCTCATCAACACCTCCTTACTCTTATACACTATTCCTCTTGAAATGAATGCCAACATAGCATTCGCTTTCCTTACCGCCAATCCAACTTGGTGGTTAACCTTTAGGGTATCCTGCACGAGGACCCCCAAGTCCCTTAGCACTTCCGATTTTTGAATTTTCTCCCCATCTAAATAATAATCTGCCCGATTATTTCTTCTTCCGAAATGTACAACCGTACATTTGTCAACGTTGTATCTCATCTGCCATTTCTTTGCCCACTCTCATAAACTGACAAAGTCTCTCTGCAACCTTTCCGTTTCTTCAACATTTCCTGCTCCTCCACCTATCTTGGTGTCATCCGCAAACTTGGCCCCAAAAACCACTTAATCCATAATCCAAATCATCGATATACATCGTAAAAAGAAGCGGCCCCAACACCGACCCCTGCAGAACACCACTAGTAACCAGCAACCAATCAGAATAGGATCCCTTTATTCCCACCCTTTGCTTTCTGCCTATCAGCCAATGCTCCACCCATTTCAATATCTTTCCTATAATTCCATGGGCTCTCATCTTATTAAGCAGCCTCATATGCAGCACCTTATCGAAGGCCTTTTGAAAATCCAAATACACAACATCCACAGCCTCTCCCTTGTCAATCTTATTCGAGATTACCTCAAAAAATTTCAATAAGTTGGTAAGGCAGGATCTTCCTTTCATGAAATCATGCTGGCTTTGGCCTATCTTGTCATGCACCTCGAGGTATTTCATAACCTCGTCCTTGAGGATTGACTCCAATATCTTTCCAACCACCGATGTCAGACTAATAGGTCTGTAATTTTCTTTTTGCTGCCTTCTTCCTTCCTTAAATAGCGGAACTACATTTGCGACCTTCCAGTCCTCTGGGACCATGCCAGAGTCTATTGATTCCTGAAAGATCATTTCCAATGCTTCCACAATCTCCAAAGCCACCTCCTTCAGAACCCTTGGGTGCACCTCATCTGGGCCGGGAGACTTATCTATTCTTAGTCCACTTAGCTTCCCAAGCACTTTCTCTCTAGTTATCTTGACTGTACCTAATTCTATTCCCTGATACCTCTGGCTATCAGATATATTGCTCACGTCTTCCACTGTGAAGACTGATGCAAAATACTCATTCAGTTCCTCCGCCATCTCTTTGTTATCCATTATAATTACTCCAGCATCATTTTCATTCGGTCCCATATCTACCCTTGTCACTCTTTTACTCTTCATATATTTAAAAAAACTCTTAGTATCCCTTTTTTATGTTAATCGCCAACTTCCTTTCATAATTCATCTTTTCTTTCCTAACGACTTTCTGAGTTTCTTTCTGTAAGTTTTAAAGGTCTTCCAGTCCTCATTTTTCCCACTAATTTTTGCTTCCTTGTACGCCGTTTCTTTTGCTTTTATTTTTGCCTTAACCTCTCTCGTTAGCCACATTTGTGCCATTTTTCCATTCATGATTTTCTTTTTTCTTGGAATATATTTTTCCTGCATTTTCCTTATTTCTTGTAGGAATTTCATCCAATTCTGCTCTGCCATCCTTCCATTTAGTTTACTTTTCCAATCGACTTGGGCCAGTTCTTCTCTCATACCACTGTAACTGATGACTTTGCTTCAATCATATTGAACACCCACAAAAATAATAAATGTAAAGGAGCAAATTTGATGCCAAGGGAATATTATTTGGCTATGCAATTACTGCTTACTGCCAGTAGATGTCCATCCTGCTCCATTTTATACCAACAGAGACTTTGGAAGAATATTTCTTTACCAACACGGATGGTTAAGTTGACTTAAAAACAGTCCACCTGCAACAGAGTGACAATTAGAAACTGAACAAAAAAATACAACTTTTAAAATAAAATCTTAAAATGCAGTCCCATAAGAATTGACCTTTAATGTGAACCATTCTTTCCTGGTGTTTTCAGGACTTGTACCCAAGGATGTTTTTGTAGGTATCAAGGATGGTGGATTTAAGCAGACTGCAGTGTTCTTCAATATTCTCTGGATATTCCTTTTAGAGGCTTTCATCAAACGAGGCCTGAAGGTGCTGTTAGGTGGCAGTGTCAAGAAGGCTCTCAGGTTTTAGTCTCGGCCTAGTCTGCTTTTTATGAACCCTCCTCTTTTTCATGAGCCTGATGGACATGGTGGAGCGGATCAGGTGATCATCTGTCCAGAGGTCATCTGTGCCAATCATGGCCCTTGTGATATTCATATCAAGATAGTCCCTAGTCCAAAAATTACATAATCAATGAGATGCCTCTGTTTAGATCACGGGTGCTGCTAAGATACTCGAATTAGCTTTTCTGGCGAAAGAGATTGTTGGTGATGATAAAATTGTGTTCAGCACATATGGGGAGAAGTACACCATTGGAGTTAATGCTAACAATGCTTTCCTTTCATATGAAACCTTCCAAAGATTGAAGTCCCAAACGACTCTAACATTGAAATTTCCTCAGTGAACTATCTTATCCTCCTCAGTATACCCAAGACTGCCACGTCTAGGCAAATGTAGCTAGGCTCCTTTTCATACTCATTGGAGTCCAGAGCTGGTACATAAGCACTCATGACTGTCGCCACCTCTTGGCTGTTGGCAAGCACCAAATGGGTCATCCGGAGACGATCACTGATCAGGGAGTTAACTGACAAGATTGTTCTTTTTTGTAAGCCCAACACCATGGTTCCTGGGCTTATCTACTGTCATTATGAATAGCATCGAGGAATCCAAAGCATGGGATCAATTGAAGTGCTGTGCTTTTAAAGAAAGAATGAGGACTCCTGTTTTGTGGAAAAAATCCACTACTTGCAAGGATAAGTTGCTTCCTTTATATTTCTGAGGATACACCACAAGAACACAAGAAGGTAGCTTGTGGTTAAACCCATTAGGGGATCAGCTATTCTAGATTGTGTATTGAGTAATGAGCCAGATATGATTAGGGAGCTTAAGGTAAAGTAACTCTTAGGAGGTAGCGATCATAATGTGATAGAATTCTCTCTGCAATTCGAGAGAGAGGCAAGCTGAAGTCAAAAGTATCAGTAAAGGGAATAAGAGAGGCATGGGAGATGAGCTGACCAAAATTGATTGGAAGGGAACACTAGAGGAGACGATGGCAGAACAGCAATGGCTGGTGTTTCTGGGAGCAATTTGGATAGACACATTCTGAAGAAGAAGTATTGTAAAGGCAGGATGACACAACCATAGCTGACAAGGGGAAGTCGAAACCAACAAAAAACCAAAAGAGAGGGAATACAATATAGGAAAAATTAGTGGGAAGTTAGAGGATTGGGAAGCCTTTAAAAACCAACAGAAGGCAACAAGTAAGGCCATAAGGAGGGCAAAGATGAAACATGAAGGTAAGCTGGCCATTAACATCATAAGTTTTCTTCAGATTTATAAAGTGTAAAAGAGAGGCGAGAGTAGATATTGGACTGCTGGAAAATGATGCTGGAGAGGTAGTAATTGGGGAACTGAAATGAAGGACAAGCTGAATAAGTACTTTGCACTAGTTTTAATGTGAAAGACATTAGCAGTATGCTGGAAGTTCAAGAGTATCAGGGGACAGAAGTGAGTGCAGTTGAAATTGCTAGACAGAAGGTGCTTGGAAAGCTGAAAAGGTCTGAAGGTAGATAAGTCACCTAGACAAGATGGACTACACCCCAGAGCTCTGAAAGAGGTAACTGAAAAGATTATGGAGGCATTAGTAATGGTCTTTCATGGATCACTAGATTCTGGAATGGTTCCAGAGGACAGGAAAATTACAAATGTCGCTCCATTCTTCAAATAGGGAGGCGGAAGAAAGGAAATTATAGGCCAGTTACTTTGACTTAAGTTTTATTTTATTCATTTACAGAATGTAATATTGCTAGCTAAGCCAGCATTTATTGCCCATCCCTAAATGCCCTTGAGGAGGTGGTGATGAGCTGCCTTTTTGAACCACTGCAGTCCCTGAGGTGTAGGTACACCCACAGTGCTGTTAGGGAGGCAATTCCATGATATTGACCCAGTGACAACAAAAGAATGGCGGTATGTTTCCAAGTCAGGATGATGAGTGACTTGGAGGGAAATTTCCAAGTGGTGGTTTTCCCAGGTGTTTGCCATTTTCATCCTTTTAGTTGGTAGTGGTTGTCGGTCTGGAATGTGTTGTTGCAGTGCATCTTGTAGGTAGAACAGTGTGCAGCAGATGGTAGAGGGATTGGATGCTTGCGGAAGGGGTACCAGTCAAGTGGGCTGCCTTGTACTGGATGGTCTCAAGCTTCTTGAGTGCTGATGGAGCTGCGCTCATCCAGGCGAGTGGTGAGTATTCCAGTACACTCCCAACCTGAGCCTTGTAGATGGTGGACAGGCTTTAGGGAGTCAGGAGGCGAGTTACACGCCACGGGACTCCTAGCCTTTGACCTTCTCTGGTAGCCACAGTGTTTATATGGCTAGACCAGTTCAGTTTCCTGTCTATGGTAACCCTCTGGATATTGACAGTAGGGGATTCAGTGATGGTGATGCCACTGAATGTCAAGGGACGATGGTCAGAGCGTCTCTTGTTGGAGATGGTCATTGCCTGGCACTTGCGTGGCTTGAATGTTACTTGCCACTTGTCAGCCCAAGTCTGGATATTGTCCAGGTCCTGCTGGGAAAATGCTGTAGCCGATTGTTAAGGGTGAGGTTTCAAAGTAATTGAAGGCACATGGTAAAATAGGCCCCAGTCAGCATGGTTTTCTTAGGGGAAATTTCTTGTTTGATAAATCTGTTGGAATTCTTTGAAGAAATAACAAGCAGGATAGACAAAGAAGAATCTGTAGATGTTGTATACTTGGATTATCAGAAGGCCTTTGCCAAGGTACCAAAGGTGAACTCATCAAAATAAGAACTCATGGTATACAGTAAAGACACCATCATGGATAGAGCATTGGCTGATTGGCATGAGATAAAGAATGGGAATAAAGGGAGCCTTTTCTGGTTGATGCTGGTGACTAGTGATGTTCCACAGGGTTCAGTTTTGGGGCCGCTTCTTTTTACATTGTATGTCGGTGATTTGGATAACAGAAATGATGGCTTTCTGGTGAAGTTTGCAGATGATACAGAGATAGGTGGAAGGCAGGCAGTGTCGAGGAAGTAAGATTCTGCAGAAGGACTTAGACAGATTCTGAGAATGGGCAAAGAAGTGGAAGATGGAATACAGTGTTAGGAAGTGTATGGTCATGCACTTTGGTAGAAGGAAAGTGTAAACTATTTTTCTATACAAGTCAAGTTAAGTTTACTGTCGTTTAACTATATACATACATATAAAACAAATATAACTATATAATGTATATAGAAAGAAGTCATATCTCTGAACCAGGGTGTAAAATGCAGTAGTACACATAACACACGATAACTTATAAAGGTACAGATAAAATCTACAGATGATTCACACATAAATATCAAACCAAAGTGCATTAATTTAAATATTGGAAAAGTATGAAAAAGATTAACCAAGGACACTCCCAGATGCAGCAGGGAGTTCAGAAGCCTCATGGACTGGGGGAAGAAGCTGTTTCTCATCCTGACCGTTCTTGTTTTTATGCATCGAGGTCTCCTGCCTGATGGTAGAAAGTCAAAGAGGATGCTGGATGGATGGATGGGATCCTTAACAATATTGAGGGCCCTGCGTATGCAGCGCTCCTGATAAATGTCCCTGATGGACCCCTTTGATCCTTTCAGCTGTTCTCACAGTCCTTTGTCAGGACTTTCGGTCCAATGCTCGACTGCTCCTATACCAGATGGAGATGCAATTTGTCTGGATGCTCTCAAAGGAGCTCCTGCAAAACACAGTTAAGATGGTGGGTGGACACCTTGCTTACCACAGTCTTCTTAGGAATTTGAGGTACTGCTGTGCCTTCTTGTTCGTGGAGGCGATATTAAGGGACCAGGTGAGGCCATCCGTGATGTGAACTCCCAGGAACTTGGTGCACTTAACTCCCTCTTCAGAGGGGCCATGTACTTGCAGAGGGGGATGGTTCGTTTGCACCTTCCTGAAATCCACAATAACTTCCCTTGTCTTCTCCGCATTCAGGCTTAGGTGGTTGTTCTCACACTAATCCACCAGCCGCTCCCCTTCCTGTCTATACTCTGTCTCATCATCGTTCTTTGTTGCGCAAACTCGATAACGTGGTTTGAGCTGGATCCCGTGACACAGTCATGTGTCAGCAGTGGGCTGAGCACACAGTCCTGAAGAATGCCAGTGCTCAGTGTAATGGGCAGAGAGACGTTGCTGCCCACACATACTGACTGAGACCTTACTGTTAAGAAGTCCAGTCTCCAATTGCAGAGGGAGGTATTGAGACACAGCGAGGACAGTTTCCCCACCAGTTTGTGGGATATGATAGTGTTGAACGCAGAACTGAAATCTTTAAACAGCAGTCTGGCAAATGAGACCCCATTTTCCATATGGGACAGGACAGAGTGGAGGGCAGAGGTTATTGCATCAATTTGAGTGAATAGCAAACTGGAAAAGGTCCAATGTAACTGGGAGAAAGGCTTTAATGTGCTCCATGACCAGCCATTCAAAGCATTTCATAATGGTTGATGTTAATGCCACTGGACGATAGTCATTCAGGCAGGTTACTGTTGCCTTCTTTGGCACTGGAATGATGGTTGCCACCTTGAAAACTGAGGGGACAGTGGAATTTTCCAGAGAGATATGGAACATATTCATCGGCACCTTGATTAGTTGGGCTACGCAGTCTTTCAGAATCTGACCTGGTATATTATCAGGCCCAGCAGCTTTGTGTGGTTTGACTCTGGCCAGGGCCTTCCTCACCTCAGCTTCAACCAGACGGAGAGTTGGCTCCCCTGGGGAGAAGGTGCCTTTCTCGTCAGCACTCTGTTCTGCGCATCAAACTGGGTGTAGAAGACATTCAGCCTCTCAGGGGGTGAAGCATCCTGGTCACTGACATGTAGGGTAGACTTCTATTATGTAATCCTCTGAATTACCTGCCACTTGAACTTCATGTCTATTCAAAAATCTGAGGTACAAAGGAACGTAGGAATCCTTGTGCAGAATTCCCCAAAGGTCTGTGGTGAGGAAGGCAAATGCATTCATTTCAAGAGGACTGGAAGATAAAAGCAAGGATGTGATGTTGAGCCTTCAAAAAGCACTGGTGAGGCCTCAGTTGGAGCACTGTCAGCAGTTTGAGACCCTTTATCCAAGAATGGATGAACTAATATTGGAGAGGGTTCAAAGGAGGCTCACAAAAATGATCTTGGGAATGAGAGTCTTATCATATGAGGTGTGTTTGATGGCTCTGGGCCTTTACTTGTTGGAATTTAGAAGAATTAGGGGTGTTCGCATTGAAACCTACTGAATGTGAAAGGCTTAGATAGAGTGGATGTGGAGAGGATATTTCTGATAGGAGGAGAGTCTAAAACCAGTGAGCACTGTCTCTGAATAGAGGGATATCCACTTAGAATGGAAATGAGGAGGAATTTCTTCAGCCAGTGGGTGATAAATCTGTGGAATTCGTTGCCACGGGCAGCAGTGGTTGTCAGCTCATTAGGTGTATTTAAGTTGAAGGTTGATATATTCTTGTTAAGTCAGGGTGTGAAAGGTTATAGGGAGAAGGCAGGAGAATGGGGTTGAGAGGGAAATGGATCAACTATTATCAAATAGTGGAGCAGACTCAATGGGCTAATTGGCCTAATTCTGCTCCAATGTCTTCTGGTCTTGTGGTCTCAGAATGGGTTGCAAATTTCAGTGCATCGCAATTTTCTTTCAGGATAATTATTTTTGATTTTCTAAATCGAAAGTTGTTTATGGCTGAAACAGAAGGTGAAATCCTAAAGGATGGGGAATCAGCGTTAACGTATTTTAGCCAGTAAATTAGAATTGAATGAAAAATTGAAAAGCAGATTATTCATTATTACACATATAACTGTGAATCTACAATATCTACAAATTAAGCTTCTGCAGAACATGCCCTTTGCTAGATAATGGATGTGCACCTTATGTCTTTCAACTCTGGACAGACAGAAATCAGATGAACATTCTATCAAAATCTACCAAGCTATCATGGCATTTTCCAAATGACATATTGTTCCTGTGCACAGTATCAAACAGAGCACAGTAACTGCCCTTCCATGACACAAATGTGTGGTAAGACCTGGGTCTTACCAATAATTGCTAGGCCAACAGGACCGTTAACTAAAACTCTCAAACTGAAAGCTAACACCAATACTGCGACTAGAAAGCAGCGACTTAATACTAAATGAATAGTGAATGATGCTCCTTTCCAGCGTCCATCCAAAGGGTAGTCTCCTTTCCTGGAACACGGACAAAGGTATGCAGGGAGCATAGACATTGCCATGCTTTTGGTCAAGTCTTGACAAGAGTGGAACGAGAGGAAGGGGGTTAAGTACCACCGCAATGAATCACTAATTGGCTGGAACGTACATACTCACATTTCATAGTCCTCTTGCGAGGGCGCACAGACCCCATGACAGAATCCACAGCTGTGACACTCTGGTCCAGTGTTCCAACCCTGCCCAGTTATACCTATGTGGCCAATTCACCTGCAAACCCATACGTCATTGGAACGTGGTAGGAAAATGGAGCACCCTGAGGAAACCCGCATAGTCACAGGAACTCCTTACAAACAGAGATAGAGTTGAATCTGGGTCACTGGCAGTGCAATATGTTACGCTAACCTCTGTGTTACCACAACACTCCAAATAAAATAATTAAAAATTGATGAAAAAAGAACATAGAAATACTTGGCGGATCAGGTTGAATTTGTGGAGAGAGAAAGAGAAATAACCTTTCAGGTTGGTGACCTATCGTCTGGTTTCTCTATAGATGCAGCCTGGTACAACCACTGCCATGGGTACTGGAATATTTGCTTATTAATACAGAAGGTGACAATGCAGCCTTTCATACTCATGCATTGTGGCTGGAATTACTCAGTTCTCATTGCACATCCTTCGGTAATCTTGGCAGGTGCTTGGTAGGACGTGCGGTATTTGGCATGACTTTGGTAGGACTGGCACGTTCTTAGGTTCAGGACAGCATGACGGCCCGAGCTCCCAGGTGACTGGTAGGTGTTCTTGTCACTGAAGTAGCAGGCAATCACCACCAACCACAAGAACAATGCCAGCCACCATCCTGTGGTCTTCAGTCCAACCGTTATCCCTGAGCTGCCCGCTATTTACACCTGAGATCACCATCGGAGCAAACTGAAAGATTGCAGAGTTGGTGTTTGAAATAATGGGTAATTTCTTGTACAGCGGGACATCAGCCAAAGTCGATCTACCTGAACATGAATTTGATAGGGCTTTTACATTCTCAGTTCATAAGATTACCAGCTTTGATAACAGAATGGTGGCTACATGAAGACTTAATTAAGCAACAGACTGGGTCTTGATTACAGAATAAAATGATTATCCACAGTTCTAACAGCAAATCCAATTTTCTATTACAACAATAGGTGGACTCAATGGCACAATTAGTGAAGTTCCTGAAACCTGGGTGTTGTCACTGATGCATTCCATGTCTCTACATTTATCTGTGGTTCCCCGTTACCACATTAGTACAATCCACATCCCTATTGGCTAGTTATTGGTCCTCAATATTCTTTCCCCAATGGCAGGATTTCCCAGTCTGGGCTCCTTGGACCCCTTGCTTAATGGTATTGTTCCAAGGCATAAAAAGCGTTGGGAACCCCTGCCCTACCACAATCACCATTAACCAGAAATTTACTTATATCCAACAAATCAATTCTAAGGCCACAAGAGCAGAACAGTGACCAGCTATTTTGTTTTACAGAGACATAGAACAGTACAACAGAGTACAGGACCTTTGCCCACAAAGTTGTGCAGGCTCATTAGCTTACTCTATGATCAATCGAACCCTTCCCTCCACAGCCCTTACTTCCCATTACACCACTGGCGTTTAGGGCAGCAACAAAGGCCCTCCATCTCTGGTGGTGTTTGGGGCTTCCTACGTGATGTCAGTAGTTTCCTCTCGGTTTTCACTGATGTCAGTTGTGCAAGTCCTAGGTGGAGACTCAGGAATACCACCACACTGAGATGTAGATGGATTCTTCGTTGTTGTTCTGGAACAGTTTTATTTTACCAGTCAGGGTTGTTAGCCTTGAGCTGAACCCCTGAACCTCGAGGCCTCTGGCCTCTAGCCTTGACCTGTTTGACATGGGTGACCCTGCCAAGAGCCAAAGCATAAAGCCCTGACTCCAGCCAACATTGCTCTCTGCTTCATTGAGGCACACAAGCCTCTAAACCTAATAACAAGTTTGTGGTCCTCTTGGCGGTCCCTTCCACATAGCCCTCTATCTTCCTTTATCCATGTGCCTCCAAGAGTCCTTAATGTATCTGCATCTGCTACCAACCCTGGCAGTGCATTCCACACACTCAACACTCTCTGTAAAAATCCTATCTCTCAGATCCCCTTCTATACTTTCCTCCCAACACCTTAAAACTATGCCCCCTTGTATTAGTCATTTCCACCCTGGGCAGAAGTTTCTCACTGTCTGCTCCATCTATGCCTCTTATTGTCTTGTACACCTCTGTCAAGTCACCTAAATATTTATTCCATTTATTTTGAGATTCAGTATGATACAGAGTTGGTAACAGGCACTTCTATCCAATGAGCCTGCTCAGCCCAAGTGCATCCATGAGACCAATTAAACTACTAGCCTGTATATTAAACTACTAGCCTGTACATTAAACTACTAGCCTGTACATCTTTGGAATATGGAGGAAACCGGAGCACCAGGAAGAAACCCACGTGGTCATGAGGAAAACGTACAGCCTCCTTGTAAGCAGCACGGGGAAAACGTACAGCCTCCTTTCATATGACAGCAGAATTGAACCCAGGTGGCTGCCACTGGAATAGTGTTAAGCTAACCAGTACACTGCTGATCCTGAGGCAAGAGGCTCATTTCGGCTTCCTTTGAATATTCCACAGATCGGAAGACTCAAGAATGTAGACTCAAGTACTTTGACACTGTCCACTAATCTTCTTGGCTGGAGCCACTGCCAATCAAATGAATATCCATCTCACCACTAATTCCTTACAGTAGCTGTGCTGTGTAATTCAGCAAGGCTATCTTGTTAATATCTCCCAGACTTGTGAAGGTCAAATGCAGCAGAACTCTCCAAGTCAGTGACTGATCATTTTCTTTTGCCTTTCCTTCATTACCACCACATTAGAAGCCTGGCTGCTATTGTGGAAATGCCTTCAGCATAATTGGCCAGCTGTCAGTACAGTCTTTCTATAGAATATTAGCAACCAATCAAATGGGTCTTCCTCCAGGAGGACCATAATCTTGTCATATTTTGGAAGCTCACGTGCCTCAATGACCTGGAAAGCTATGCTGGCTGGAATCAGGGCTTTCTGCTCTGGCTTTTGGTAGAGTCACCCATGCCAAACAGGTCAAAGGGTAGAGGCCAGACTAACAGTCGTCCGCTGGTTCTCCAGGTTTGTGAGTTATGTCAGGTATTTCAACCCATCCTCTCCCCCGAGTACTCGGTTATTTGAGAATTTTATATCAGTGATTTGGCTTCTTCATAATGCTAGCTGTCAGATTTGAAGGGAATTTCAAAACAACTCCAACCAGTTCAAATACGGAATAAAAGAAGCAATATCTGCAAGTGCACAGCAGCAACCTCAGTCTCAGGATGCTGACTTTTGGACAGAAATGGAAATGGTAGATTTTTTTTTCCCCCAGAGAAGAAGGTTACTTATTGATGAGCAAGTTAAACCACAGAATATACTGGAGAAAGATTTCACTGAGCTAACGTTTAGAAATCATGAAATGTCCTGACAATTCTGCGATCTATCACAGAGAGATCAAAAGAGAAATCAGATAAACTGTTTAATGACAAAAAAAGAGATATTTGCTTAGTTTCTCTGGAGGTTTCCTGCTGAAGGTACATAAAATTTGAGGCTGATCTTGAGTTGACCTGCTTATAAGCTTATTACACCTAGATGGCAGAGGAATCTCCTTCCAGGATTCTGGTCCTAATTTAGCCAACAGCACCAATTACTACCTTGTGTCTCATCTGTACAATTAGCCTATGCCTTGAGTGAAATACTGAAATTAAAGCAGACACTGACTATTACTATACAATTTCTTACTTTCACTTTGAGGTGTAATTTATTGCAGACTGAAGAGTTGATGCCCACACAGCCTTTTCCATCTCTGATTAACTTTATCTCTCAGGTGCTTGTAGTATAATTTAACTAAAGGACACTGTGAGTGATAATGCTGTCTGCAATTATTTTGCTGCTTTTGATGCAAACCCTGATACTGAAAACATTCTCATTAAATCTCACACAGGTCCTTGTATCTTACAGGCTCTGCAATGCAATAATGGTCATGCTCTCCTTTTCCCCCTAGCAGTACACAATATAGCTGCAGAGATTAACATTGGCCAACTGAATTGATCGCTGACCTCTGCTAAGTATAATCTTGTAATGCACTCTAGCAATAAGTACACTTACAGGTTATTGTTCCTTGTTATTTCATGGAAAAAAATAATGCTCTGGAGGTAAACTGAATTGATAAAGAGATTTTAAACTGAGCAGTCCTCCATCCATCAGGGTCAACCGTGGCTCTAGCTGCCTAGATACGCAAGCCAGGGCAGTACAATATGGAGAGCAAGCTGTTGCCCATGTAGCAAGCTCCCCCTCTCCACGCATCTGATTAACCCAAAGGAACAGCTGAGACTCATATCGTTTGGCACCAGCGGCCTTGCATGAATTGCATGTCAGCTTTGAACTCAATGTAGGACTATCTTAGGGACTCCAGCTCCGGATATTTCCCCTTGGGGTTTACTCCTGAAGCCTTCCCCATGAGTGGGTATAACCGCAAGGCAGCGGATGTTCGAGATCAGAGTTTTCCTTCTCCTAAATGCAACTACTGAGCCAGTAGTACAGGCTGGTTTTGTACCTCTTTAAGGCAGTCAGTCCGACAAGGTCGTTTAAAATACCTCAAAGAAGCTGCAGAAGATTGTGAATGCTGCGCAGCACATCACACAAACCAACCTTCCGTCCTTGGACTCACTTTACACCGCACGCTCTCAGAGCAGTGCTGCCAGGATAATCGAGGACACGACCCATCCAGCCAACACACTTTTCGTCCCTCTTCCCTCCGGGAGGAGGCTCAGGAGCTTGAAGACTCGTACGGCCAGATTTGGGAACAGCTTCTTTCCAACTGTGATAAGACTGCTGAACGGATCCTGACCCAGATCTGGGCCATACCCTGCAAATATCCGGACCTGCCTCTCGTTTTTTTTGTACTACCTTACTTTCCATTTTTCTATCTTCCATTTATGATTTATAATTTAAATTTTTAATATTTACTATCGATTTGTAATCCAGGGAGCGGGACGTGCGGAATCAAATATCGCTGTGATGATTGTACATTCTAGTATCAATTGTTTGGCGACAATAAAGTATAAAGTATAACTCAAGCAAAAGGGAAAAGGCAGTGACTCACACAAAGTCTACAACTAGACAGCATAAACTGTGCAGGGGCTGTATTACTGTTAGGGTCACTACTGCAGGGATCCCAAAGACTTTGGCAACACCATCCTGCAATGTACAAAAGGAGCTGCAAGAGTAACACACGTCACGTGGGTACACACGGTCATTAAAAATAAATCAACCAAAAGGATCAGCAATGCTGTCACTTACCTCCCCTCACGGAGTAGACAATGGTCCAAGCACGTGTGGAAGCTGACTTTTAAGGCCACCTGGTGAGGAAGGTTAGGGTTATTTTCCCTCTTTTCCCCACACTATTTTCCCTCTGGCTGGAAACAACAAGCACAATTCTCTGTTCCACCTGGCCACATAGATCAGCTGTCAACCATGGCTGACAAGCCTCATCTGCCCGAAGGGATTGATTTTAAGGTGCCAATAACCCGCCAATGCCCCTTCTCCTGTCAGTAGAAATGGCTACGCCAGGCTCGGTAACTAAGCCACACATTTAGATCAGGAGCTGGACTTGGTTGTCAGAGGCTGTTTGAGGTGCACACCATTGGGAGCATTTAACAGGTAGTGAGAGCTTGTCCCCATTACCACCCCTGGCTAGAATAACCATAAGGCAGCCAATAAAATTGGTCTTGCTTGCATTAAAATCTAAGTATATGAGCGGTTATACTTGGAGGTAAATTATAATCAATCCTTTTGCAAGGAATCCCTTGTAGATGGAACAGAACTTCATAGTTACATATACACTTACCCACAAGTAGGTGCTCCTAATCTATCTTTGCCTGATTCACCCCTATGATAATGAAATTGGCCTTATCCAAATTTAAGACCTTAATTACTGGACAATCCTTTATTTTTGTCCATAACTACTTTAAAATAAACAGAGTTAGAGTCACCATCTCCAAGATTTTCCCCTGCGAACACTCCCTTTCTATTAACCACATACATTCCCCAAGATAAGGTTCATTAAGGTTCCCTCATCAGTCCCTCTGCACACTGCGGGAAGAGGCTTTCCTGAATGTACCTCAAAAATCCTGTCATCTTTAAATTAAGGCATCTCAGTTTATTCTCCAGTATGATAACCCTACTTTTGTGCATCTCTCCGGTCTTTTTCTTTGACTTCTGTTGAATGTTTGGAAGCCTGTAATTGTCACAACCAGGGATTATTTAAAAAAAAGAACATTTTTTTTTCAGTTAGTATGTGGATTGTATTCCTCGGTGGAAACTCATGGGTATGCAGCGTTCCTTGGACTGTTTACCTTTTATGTCTAATTGTCTTTGGATGAGCTCTGGGTTTTCACCTTGTTTTGCAGGTGTCTCATTTGGTATCATGGGGATTGTTAAGCTCTCTGTGTATTTATCACTTTTGTTCAACTTGGGGAAATGGAGTTAACGTGGGATTGTCGGTGTCCTGCATTGTAGTTGTTGTCATTGGGGGTTATTGTTTTGTCTGGACACCGGGGCTGTGCAATGGGCCCTGAATTCCTATGTGCTCCAGGGTGTATTTCAGGGGGGCATGCCAACCCCTCTTTGCTTGCTTGTTGTGGTTCCTTGTCTGGTGAAACCCACAATTTCTTCTGTGTATCATGAGTGATTTCAGTTTTTCAAGGTTTGCATAGTCTGAAGTCTTGTTAGTTTTGCTGGCTAATTTCTATAATAAATATTTTGTTTAAGTTGCCAAAGTCTTTGGGATCCCTGCAGTAGTGATCCTAACAGTAATACAGCCCTTGCACAGTTTATGCTGTCTAGTTGTAGACTAGCCAGAAGAAATATGAGGTGCTTTTGCTCTAGTTTATCATAACATAAACACTTTACAGTGCCAGCAATCCCTGTTCAATTCCTGCTGCTCTCTATAAAGACTTTGTATGTTCTCCCTGTGACTGCATGGGTTTCCTCCAGGTGCTCTGGTTTCCTCCCACGTTTCAATGACTTGTGGTGAGGGTTGGTGAGTAGTGGCCATGTTATGTAGATGCTAGAAGTGTGGCAATACTTGAGTGCTGACCTCAGCATATCTTCAGACTATGTTGGTCATTGATGCAAATGAAAAATTTCACTCTCTGCTTCGATGTTTTGATGTATTTTACATGTGACAAATAAAGCTAATCTTTTATCTTTAAAACTTCTGGTGATCTGCACCCTCTGTCCATTTTGTCTCTCCTGTTAATCTACAGTACATGGTTCTTCCTTCACTCATCCTCATCACCCTGTTTCTTTCTCCTCCTACACCGTCTCCATCTGCCCATCATCAACACACTCTTCCCACTGATACCCCTCTCCCACTACTCCTATCTGGCCTCCCCTCTTCCCTTGTTGATAACATGTTCGACCTTCTGTCTCTTCCTCTCTTAACAGATAGCATCAGCTTTGGCCCTTTGTCGCTTCCACCTATGACTTCCCATTTCCTGAAGATATTTCCACTCTCCCCTGCCCTATCTGACTATCCCCCATTTATCACCTGCAGACATTAGACCATTTGACCAGAAGACATAGGAGCAAAATTAGGCCATTTGGCCCATCGAGTCTGCTCCACCATTTCATTATGGCTGATCCATTTTTCTCTCAGCTCAATCTCCTACTTTCTCCCCATAACCCTTCATGCCCCGACTTATTAAGAATCTATCAACTTCTTCCTTAAATATACTTGGCCTCTACAGACATCTGTGTGTCACGGTATGCTCTCAGAGAACAGGACCCAGGTGCAGAGGAATGGCAGGCTTTTTCTGTCACGGATGTTGCTGGCACCTCAACCCAAGAGCTGCGGATGACAGACTCATGCCCCGACCATGGAGCTGAGGAATGCAGATCCCCAATAGAAGATGGAAACAAGAGGTGAATGTAGGAATACCAACTAAAGGTAGTGGATTCGGCCCAGTATATTATGGGTAAAACCCTCCCAACTATTGAGCACATCTACATAAAATGTTGCTGTAGGAAAGTAACATTCATCATCAAAGATCCTCACCACATAGGCCATGCTCTTTTCTCACTGCTACCATCAGGTAGAAGGTACAGGTGCCTCAGGACTCGCACCAGCAGGTTCAGGACCAGTCATTATCCACCAACCGTCAGACTCTAAACAAAAGGGGATAACTACACTCATTCAAAGACTCTTTTATCTTGTTATTTCATGCTCGTTATTTATTGTTATTTACTTATATCTGCACTTGCAGAGTTTGTTGTTCGTTGATACTGTTTACAGTTACAGTTCTATAGATTTGTTAAGTATGCCCACAGTAAAAGAATCTCAAGGTTGTATGTGGTGACATGTATGTACTCTAATAATATATTTTACTTTGACTTTGACAACTGAGGCTTGGAGGAGCGACTGAGCGATGCAATGAGACAATTCATTCTCTCCAAAACAAAGACTACTTAGGCAGTAAGCGAGAGTGCTCTTTAAATAATCATAGAATGCCACCCACGTGTGCCAGCCACAATTTTATAGGCATCCGTTAGTCTCATGAGACCATGGATTTGTGCCTTGGAAGGTTTCTAGGGCGCAGGCCTGAGCGAGGTGTATGGAAGACCAGCAGTTGCCCATGCTGCAAGTCTCCCCTCTCCACGACACCAATGTTGTCCAAGGGAAGGGCATTAGGACCCATACAGCTTGGCACCGGTGTCGTCGCAGAGCAATGTGTGGTTAAATGCCTTGCTCAAGGACACACACGCTGCCTCAGCCAAGGTTCGAACCAGCGACCTTCAAATCACTAGATGAAAGCCTTAACCACTTGGCCACGTGCCAACCACAATTAACTTGACAAGATTAAGTTGAAAGCACAAGGCCTCAATGGCCCTAGTTAAGATAACGATGAGTAAAGACAGGTGTTCTAAAATCCTGGAAGACCAATGCTCTACAGAAAGCCGCTAAAGCCACAGGGGTCATGACACTGTGGCAACAAATTACACAGATCAGACAAGAGAAAATCTGTAGGTATTGGAAATACAAGTAACACACGCAGAGGAACTCAGCAGGCCAGGCAGCATCTATGGATAAGAGTACAAGGCATTCTACAAGTATGTGAAGAGCAGGAGGATAAGACGTAAGAGAATGGGACCAATCAAGTGTGACAGTAGAAAAGTGTGTACGGAACCGGAGGAGATAGCAGAGAATACTTAATGAATACTTTGCTTCAGTATTCACTGTGGAAAAGGATCTTGGCAATTGTAGGGATGACTTACAGCAGACTGAAAAGCTTGAGCTTGTAGGTATTAGGAAAGAATATGCGCTGGAGCGTTTGGAAAGCATCAAGATGGATAATTCACCAGGACCGGTCGAGATATACCTCAGGATACTGTGGGAGGCAAGGGAGGAGATTGCCGAGCCTCTGGCAATGATCTTTGCATCATCAATGGGTTTGGGAGAGGTTCCGAAGTTTTGGAGGGTTGTGGATGTCGTTCCCTTATTTAAGAAAGGGAGTAGATATAGCCCAGGAAACTATGGACCTCTGAGTCTTACTTCAGTGGTTGGTAAATTGATGGAGAAGATCCTGAGAGGCAGGATTTATGAACATTTGGAGAGGCATAATATGATTAGAAATAGTCAGCATGGCTTTGTGAAAGGCAGGTCGTGCCTTACGAGCCTGATTGAATTTTTTGAAGATGTGACTAAACACGTTGATGAAGTTAGAGTAGTAGATGTAGTGTATATGATTTCAACAAGGCATTTGATAAAGTACCCCATACAAGGCTTATTGAGAAAATAAGCAGGCATGGGATCCAAAGGGCCTTGCTTTGTGGATCCAGAGTTGACTTTCGTACAGAAGGCAAAGCGTGGTTGTTGATGGGTCATATTCTGCATGGAGGTCAGTGACCAGTGGTGTGCCACAGGGATGTGTTCTATAACCCCTGCTCTTTGTGATGTTTATAAATGATTTGGATGAAGAAGTGGAGGGATGGGTTAGTAAATTTGCTGATGTCACAAAGGTTGGGGGTGTTGTGGATAGTGTGGAGGGCTGTCAAAGGTTACAATGGGATATTGATAGGATGCAAAATTGGGCTGAGATGTGGCAGATGGAGTTCAACCCAGATAAGTGTGAGGTGGTTCATTTTGGTAGGTCAAATATGATGGCAGAATATAGTATTAATTGTAAGACTCTTGGCAGTGTGGAGGATCAGAGGGATCTTGGGGTCTGAATCCATAGGACACTCAAAGCTGCTGCGCAAGTTGGCTCTATGGTTAAGAAAGCATACGATGCATTGGCCTTCATCAATCGTGGGATTGAGTTTAGGAGTAGAGGGGTAATATAGGACTCTGGTCAGACACCACTTGGAGCACTGTGCTCAGTTCTGGTCGCCTCACTAAAGGAAGGATGTGGAAACCATAGAAAGGGTGCAGAGGAGATTTACAAGGATGTTGCCTGGATTGGGGGGCATGCCTTATGAGAATAGGTTGAGTAGACTCGGCCTTTTCTCCTTGGAGAGACAAAGGATGAGAGTTGACCTTATAGAGGTGTACAAGATGATGAGAGGCATTGATTGTGTCGTTAGTCAGAGGCTTTTTCCCAGCGCTGAAATGGCTAGTGTGAGAAGGCATAGTTTTAAGGTGCTTGGAAGTAGGTACAGAGGAGATGTTGGGGTAAGTTGTTTCTTTTAATGCAGAGAATGGTGAGTGTGTGGAATGGGCTGCCAGCGACAGTGGTGGAGGCGGATATGATAGGGTCTTTTAAGAGACTCCTGGATAGGTACATGGAGCTTAGAAAAATATAGGGCCATGGGTAAACCTTGTTAATTTCTAAGGTAAGGGCATGTTCGGCACAGCTTTGTGGGTCAAAGGGCTTGTATTCTGCTGTAGGTTTTCTATGTTTCTATGTTACACTTGATATTTCAAGCTGAGATCCTTCATCAGGACTGGGGGAAAAAGAATGAGTCAGAGTAAGAATGTCGGGGGAAGCAGGAACTACACAGATTTACCACTCTCTGGTTAAAGAAATTCCTCTTCATCTCCATTCTAAATGGATGTCCCTCTTTTCTGAGGCTGTGGTCTCTGGTCCTAGACTCCCTCACCAGACGAAACATCCTCCCCACATCCACTCTGTTGAGGGCTTTCAACATTCGATAGGTTTCAATGAGGCCACCCCTGATTTTTCTAAATTCCAGCGAGCAGAGTCGTAGAGCCATCAATCTTGCTCCAAAACACCTCACATGCCTTTTAATACTGGCTATCTCCCATCTATCCTTCAGTCTAAATGAAAGACTTTGGCCGGTAATGTTGACCATCCATGAAAAATGTTTACACCGCCTGTGTATATAATCCCAAAATTGTCAGCACAATTTTGCACCATAGGTTAGCCTACCTGCCTGATGTGTAGTGCCCTGACCTGAGCTAAATAGTTGAGAGTGGAGTCATTAGTGCTCTATATAAATCAAACAACTTAACTTCAGTTTTATCTTTCAATCCCAATGAGATAAGAGCCAATAATCTATTAGCATTTTCAATTACTTTTTGTACCTGTATAATAGATATCAATGATTTGTGTACATGGGAGTTTCAATGCATTTCCTTCTCCAGAGTCTCTTCAGCATTAAAGCAACGTGCTAATTTATTTTTCTCTAAATTAACAAGATGATGCTTTACCAGGGCAAAAAAAAATCTTTTAATCTTTTCATCCAAAGGTTATGACCATATCTGATAGAATAAAAATGACCTCATGTATCAAATAATTTTATCTAAATCAGAGGTCTCCAACCCTTTTTACGCTATGGAGCTTACCACTAACTGAGGGGTCAGTGCACCCCAGGTTGTGAACCCTTGAATGTAAAACTCTGTTTATTTTTATTGTCAGGGGAACACTACCTCGCTTGTACCAAAACTGATTGCATAAAGACTTGCTTTATCTAAGGGTCTGGTCTCAGGTCTCCATCTAAGGCTCTGGTCTTTGAGTAAATCTTTGAGTTAGATATGATGTCCCCAAGATACCAGATTATTTAACTGTTTCTATGGGACACATAAAACCCCTGTTATATCCTTTAAGGCCATTAAAGAAGAGATAACCGCCATCCAGGATAGCTCACTGAGGTAGGATATAGACCTTGGCATGGACTTAGATTGTGTCCTACCCCCTTGCAACTGATCACATAGCTATAATTTTACAAGGATGTTGCCTGGATTGGAGAGCGTGCTTTATGAGAATAGGTTGAGTGAAATTGGCCTTTTCACCTTGGGGTGAAGGAGGATGAGAGGTGACTTGATAGAGGTGTATAAGATGACGAGAGGCTTAGATTGTGTGGATAGGCAGAGCTGAAATGGCTTACACAAGAGAGCACAGTTTTAAGGTGCTTGGTAGTAGATACAAGAGGGATGTCAGAGGTAAGTTTATCACACAGAAAGTGGTGGGTGCGTGGAATGCACTGTCAGCAACGGTGGTAGAGGCGGATACAATGGGGCTCTTAAAAGACCCTTAGATAGGTACATGGAGTTTAGAAAAATAAAGGGCTATGCGGTAGGGAAATTCTAGGCAGCTTCTAGAGTAGGTTACATGGTTGGCACAAAATTGTGGGCCGAAGGGCCTTTAATGTTCTATGTCATATAATTATATACCCCCTTTACATTAACTGCACCCTAAGAATGTGTGGGAGAGTGCATTATTTAATAAAGGTATAGCAGAGATCTAAGCAGATGCAACACACACAAAATGCTGGAGAGATTCAGAAGGGGAATGAACAGTCAATATCTTGGGGTCGAGACGCTCTGTCAGCTAAGCTGATGTATGCAGGTTTGCATATGGACAACTGTACAGAGATGAAGAATGAGGGAAATTTATTGAGGGCCACTGTTGCCTTATTCAACCAGGACTGACTGAAAGATAAAGGGACATCAACTCCAAACTGGTGGCTAGGGTTGTGCTCCTTGGGAAAGACTCTATTCAGGAAGCCAAGGGGCGGGAAATGCTAGTAGTGAAGAGACATAGTGGGAATGTGCATTTTTAATAAAAAAGAACCAGCCTTTAAAGTATTTCCATTGACTGCAGGGAAGAGCTTGGAAAATCAAAAGATGCAGAAGCATAAACAAGGACTGTTTTCTACGTAGAACAATACAGCATAGTATGGGCCCTTTTAACCAACTTTTTAATATGCTCCAAGAGCTATCTAACTCTTCCCTCCGACACACCTCATAACTCTATATTTTTCTTTAATCTGTGTGCTTATCTAAAGGGCTCCTACATACTCCTAATGCACCAGCATCTACCACCATCCCTGGGAGTGCATTCCAGTCACTTACCACTCCCTGACATCTCTGCTAAACTTTCCTCCACACAGGTTAAAAGGATATCCTCTGGTGAGAGTCATGTCTGCCCTAGGAAAAAGGCACTGGCTATCCTCTTATAATTGTATACATCTTTATCAAATCATCTCTCTTTCTCCTTCGCTCCAAAGAGAAAAGCTTTCGCTCAATCACTTTTTCCTGATAAAACATGCAGTATGCTGGTCAAACTCCTCTGCAACCTCTAAGGCTTCCACATCCTTCCTGTAATGAGGTGACCAGAACCGGAAATAATATTCAAAGTTCATTTTTTGTTAGAAATGCTTTACACAAGCAATGCTTACACAAAGCTTAACACAAGTGGCTTTGGAAACTGACCATGGTATTTATACAGACTGTGATTGGATCCTCACAATATTTAATACACATTTTGAGGAACCAATAGTCAATACTGGGACAAAGCAAGTGCAGCATGATAATGAAGCATTCTGGAATGTTTGTCTACATACAGTTGAAGTCAGAAGTTTACATACACCTTAGCCAAATATACTTAAACTCAGTTTTTCACAATTCCTGACATTTAATCCTAGAAAACATTCCCTATCTTAGGTCAGTTCGGATCACTACTTTATTTTAAAAATGTGAAATGTCAGAATAATAGTAGAGAGAATGATTTATTTCAGCTTTTATTTCTTTCATCATTTTCCCATTGGGCCAGAAGTTTACGTACACTTTGTTAGTATTTGGTGGCATTGCCTTGAAGTTGTTTAACTTGGGTCAAATGTTTTGGGTTGCCTTACACAAGTTTCTCACAGTAAGTTGCTGGAATTTTGTTCCATTTCTCCAGACAGAACTGGTGTAACAGAGTCAGGTTTGTAGGCCTCCTTGCTCGCACATGCTCTTTCGGTTCTGCCCACAAATTTTCTGCCCACGGATTTAGGTCAGAAAATGATGTCAGGTCTAGTTCATCCTTGGGAGCAATTTCCAAATGCCTGAAGGTACCACATTCATCTGTACAAACAATAGTACGCAAGTATAAACACCATGGACCACGCAGCCGTCATACTGCTCAGGAAGGAGACGTATTCTGTCTCCTAGAGATGAACGTACTTTGGCATGAAAAGTACAAATCAAACCCAGAACAACAGCAAAGGACTTTGTGAAGATGCTGGAGGAAACAGGTGGACAAGTATATATATCCACAGTAAAACGGAGTCCTATATCGACATAACCGGAAAGGCTGCTCAGCAAGGAAGAAGCTACTGCTCCAAGACCGCCATTAAAAAGCCAGACTACAGTTTGCAAGTGCACATGGGCACAAAGATCTTACTTTTTGGAGAAATGTCCTCTGGTCTGATGAAACAAAAATTGAACTGTTTGGCCATAATGACCATCGTTATATTTGGAGGAAAAAAGGTGAGGCTTGCAAGCGGAAGAACACCATCCCAACCGTGAAGCATGGGGGTGGCAGCATCATGTTGTGGGGGTGCTTTGCTGCAGGAGGGACTGGTGCACTTTACAAAATAGATGGCATCATGAGGAAGGAAAATTATGTGGATATATCTCAATTATGTGCAACATAGAAACATAGAAACATAGAAACATAGAAAATAGGTGCAGGAGTAGGCCATTCGGCCCTTCGAGCCTGCACCGCCATTTATTATGGTCATGGCTGATCATCCAACTCAGAACCCCGCCCCAGCCTTCCCTCCATACCCCCTGATCCCCGTAGCCACAAGGGCCATATCTAACTCCCTCTTAAATATAGTCAATGAACTGGCCTCAACTGTTTCCTGTGGCAGAGAATTCCACAGATTCACCACTCTCTGTGTGAAGAAGTTTTTCCTAATCTCGGTCCTAAAAGGCTTCCCCTTTATCCTCAAACTGTGACCCCTTGTTCTGGACTTCCCCAACATCGGGAACAATCTTCCTGCATCTAGCCTGTCCAATCCCTTTAGGATTTTATACGTTTCAATCAGATCCCCCCTCAATCTTCTAAATTCCAACGAGTACAAGCCCAGTTTATCCAGTCTTTCTTCATATGAAAGTCCTGCCATCCCAGGAATCAATCTGGTGAACCTTCTTTGTACTCCCTCTATGGCAAGGATGTCTTTCCTCAGATTAGGGGACCAAAACTGCACACAATACTCCAGGTGTGGTCTCACCAAGGCCTTGTACGACTGCAGTAGTACCTCCCTGCTCCTGTACTCGGATCCTCTCGCTATAAATACCAGCATACCATTTGCCTTTTTCACCACCTGCTGTACCTGCATGCCCACTTTCAATGACTGGTGTATAATGACACCCAGGTCTCGTTGAACCTCCCCTTTTCCTAATCGGCCACCATTCAGATAATAATCTGTTTTCCTATTTTTGCCACCAAAGTGGATAACTTCACATTTATCCACATTAAATTGCATCTGCCATGAATTTGCCCACTCACCCAACCTATCCAAGTCACTCTGCATCTTCTTAGCATCCTCCTCACAGCTAACACTGCCACCCAGCTTCGTGTCATCCGCAAACTTGGAGATGCTGCATTTAATTCCCTCATCCAAGTCATTAATATATATTGTAAACAACTGGGGTCCCAGCACTGAGCCTTGCGGTACCCCACTAGTCACCGCCTGCCATTCTGAAAAGGTCCCGTTTATTCCCACTCTGTGCTTCCTGTCTGCTAACCAATTCTCCATCCACATCAGTACCTTACCTCCAATACCATGTGCTTTAAGTTTGCACACTAATCTCCTGTGTGGGACATCTCAAGACATCTGCCAAGAAGTTAAAGCTCGGTCTCAAATGGGTCTTCCAAATAGACAATGACCCCAAGCATACCTCCAAAGTTGTGGCAAAATTGTTTCAGGACAACAAAGTCAAGGTATTGGAGTGGCCATCACAAAGCCCTGACCTCAATCCGATAGAAAATTTGTGGGCAGAACTGAAAAAGCGTGTGCGAGCAAGGAGGCCTACAAATCTGACTCAATTACACCAGTTCTGTCTGGAAGAATGGAACAAAGTTCCAGCAACTTACTGTCAGAAGTTTGTGGAAGGCAACCCAAAACATTTGACCCAAGTGTTACAACTTCAAGGCAATGCTACCAAATACTAACAAAGTGTATGTAAACTTCTGGCCCACTGGGAAAATGATGAAAGAAATAAAAGCTGAAATAAATCATTCTCTCTACTATTATTCTGACATTTCACATTCTTAAAATAAAGTAGTGATCTGAACTGACCTAAGACAGGGAATGTTTTCTAGGATTAAATGTCAGGAACTGTGAAAAACTGAGTTTAAATGTATTTGGCTAAGGTGTATACAGGGAACACAATGGACCACAAAATAGCAGTAGATCCGCACTGACAACTGAAAATAACCATTCACATGAACCTTTCAATATATGAATGCACCAGGCATTTTAAATTTATAATAAATGGCACTGATGAAATGCAAAAACTAAGAGGGGCACACTGTCTCAAACTTATACATAAGAACATGTGAGATTCTTAATAGCTCCCTTGTCACCAGGCCTCATCAACATTATCCATCATCTGTCATTATATAATTATTTCATCCAAACCATATAATATTCATTTTGTTTTGATTCTTGGGGGAACTCTGTCACCCGATTGCCCTGAATGCATACTTGGACGGAGAATGATTGTTATATCTACAACTCCGCTCACCACGCGGGTCTTCTGATTAGATTAGAATAGTTTTATTGTTCAAAGTTCAAAGTAAATTTATTATTAAAGTACACATATGTCCTCACATACAAGCCTGAGAGACATTTTCTTGTGGTCATACTCAATAAGTCTTTCGAATAATAGTATTGGAATCAGTGAAAGACGGACCAACTTGGGGGTTCAACCAGAGTACAAAAGACAACGAACTGTGCAAACACAAAGGAAATAATAATCATGATAAATATATAAGCATTAAATATCAAGATCATGAGATGGAGGCTCTTTGAAAGTGAGTCCCTTCCTTGTAGGAACATTTTAATGATGGGGCAAGTGAAGCTGAGTGAAGTTATCCCCTTTGGTTCAAGATCCTGATAGTTAAGGGTTATTAACTGTTCCTGAACCTAGTGGTGTGAGCCCTGAGGCTCCTGTACCTTCCTGCTGATGACAGCAGCATGAAGAGAGCATGCCCTAGGTCGTGGGGGTCCCTGATGATGGATGCTGCTTTCCCGTGACCTGTAGATGCACCCAATTGTCACATGTACCTCAAAACACACACAGTGAAACCTGTTGTTTTACGTCTAAATCAGATCAGCGAGGGTTGTGCTTGACGGCTCACAAGTATCGACACGCTTCCAGCACCAACGTATCATGCCCACAACTGCCTAACCCTAACCATATATCTTTGGACTGTGGGAGGAAACCAGAGCACCTGAGGGAAACCCACTCGTTCATGGGGAAAATATATAAACTCCTTACAGACAACCCTGGGAACTGAATCCTTATCTTACTACTGGCACTGAAAGCATTGCACTAACCGCTACGTTGCAGTGTAGTCAGCCATAAAGCTAGTGATTATTGATCTCTCCTTATGTCCCACATATCTGGAGCAATGTTAACAATAAGCTCACCTTAGTTTCTCTAAATTTTCAAATGAGATACTTAACAGATACCTATTGTATATTTTACACAATTGCCCAAAGCCAAAATTATGAGTTTTATCTTAGTTCAGCTGAAAGAACAAGCTTACAAGAAGATATTTTTAAATTTGTTATTCTGCTTTGAACTAGCTTCTAGCTACTTCAGCCACGCAAACCTAAACAGATGTCACCGTGTCATTTTTCATCATGGACTTGAAGTACATGCAAGTCAAATACATTTTCTGATACACTGTTGACATCTAATGTTATATTATCAACCAGCCTGAGGCAAGTTTCTACATCGTCATTCACTGAGAAAGTGACCTGTAGGAACCAGGCCTTTCTTGTCTGTAACACGGATATCAAAATGATCTGCATTCAACTAAGTTAAAATTAAGGGAAGTTTCCTTGACAAGTCTGTGATTTCCATGTTTCATTACCAGTTACAAGGATGGGTTGTCCAGACAAATCAAAATCAAAATTCACAAGTAATGTCCAAGGTGGTTTTTAATGGGAAAGTTTTTTTTACTCCAAACAATGAAGTTAAAATGTCTATTGTATTTTATTATCTATTCTGGTTCATGAGGAAAGACCACCTAGTGGTGTTTGCAAGACATTAGGTCAAAAGTCAAAGTTAAAGTAACATTTATTATTATGCATGTTGTCATATGCTACATTGAGATTCACTTTCTTGCAGATATTTGCAGGAAAATACAGCAATGCAATAGAACTTACATCCGAGGATCTATCCTAGGTCTAACAGTTACAAAGAAGGCATGACAACGACAATATTTCATTAGCAATTTGAGGAGATTTGATATGTCACCAAAGACACTAGCAAGTTTCTGTAGACATATCATGGAGAGCATTCTAACTGGCTGTATCACCATGGTATGGGGTTGGGGGTGGGGGGAGAGATTTGGTGTGCACTGCACAGGATCGAAATAAGCTGCAATAAGTCGTAATCTCGGTCACCTTCATCATGGGCACTACCCTCCCCAGCATCCATGGCATCCAGGACATCTTCAAGGAGCGATGCCTCAAAAAAGTGGCATGCATCATTAATGAGCCCCTTCACCCAGGGCGTACTCTCTTCTCATTGCTACCATCAGGGAGGAGGTACTGGAGCCTGAAGACACACACAACGGTTCAGGAATAGCTTCTTCCCCTCTGCTCTCAGATGTCTGAATGGACATTGAACCTGTGAACACTACCCCACTACTTTTTTTCTCTTTCTGCCCTACTTACTTAATTTAATGTTTTAAGCCTACAGTATATATATATATATATATATTTCTTAATGTAATTTGCAGTTTTTTTTATTATGTACTGCTACCACATAACAACAAATTTCATGACATATGCAAGTGATATTAAAAGTAAATGGCAAGATACTTGGTAGTGTGGAGGAGCAGAGGGATCTGGGGGTACATGTCCACAGATCCCTGAAAGTTGCCTCACAGGTGGATAGGGTAGTTAAGAAAGCTTATGGGTGTTAGCTTTCATAAGTGGAGGGATAGAGTTTAAAAGTCGCGAGGTAATGATGCAGCTCTATAAAACTCTGGTTAGGCCACACTTGGAGTACTGTGTCCAGTTCTGGTCGCCTCACTATAGGAAGGATGTGGAAGCATTGGAAAGGGTACAGAGGAGATTTATCAGGATGCTGCCTGGTTTAGAGAGTATGCATTATGATCAGAGATTAAGGGAGCTAGGGCTTTACTCTTTGGAGAGAAGGAGGATGAGAGGAGACATGATAGAAGTGTACAAAATATTAAGAGGAATAGGTAGAGTGGATAGCCAGCGCCTCTTCCCCATGCTCAATACAAGAGGACATGGCCTTAAGGTAAGGGGTGCAAAGTTCAAGGTGGATATTAGAGGAAGGTTTTTCACTCAGAGAGTGGTTGGTGCGTGGAATGCACTGCCTGAGTCAGTGGTGGAGGCAGATACACTAGTGAAGTTTAGAAGACTACTAGACAGGTATATGGAGGAATTTAAGGTGGGAGGCAGGGTTTGAGGGTTGGCACATTATTGTGGGCCGAAGGGCTTGTAATGTGCTGTACTATTCTATGTTCTACATTCTATTAAAACTGATTCTGTTCCTAATTTGAATTCATAATTAAAACTATACATAAGCAGAAACTGACGAACAACTAATGTGCCAAACAAGAAAAACTGTGCAAAAAGACACTGAGAATTTGAGTTGTAGAGTCCTTGAGATTGAGTCTGTGGGTTGTAAAATCAGTTTAGAGTTGTGGTGAGTGAAGGTATCCATTCTAGTTCTGGAGCCTGATGGTTGGGCACTCCATGTCCTATCAGGGAAAAAAAAACATCACCAGTTCATCATCCTTGTGTCCAAGTAAAAAGACTTCTTACCTAACATATAATGCAACAATTTACAACGTGACTCACCACCTTCCTCTCAGGGGAGATTAAGGCTTGGCAGTAAGTCCTATCCTTGCCTACTAAGATCATAAAGGAAATAAAGAAACCTAAGACTCTATTGGATATTTCTTGAAGACTTCTTGTGAGATTGAATTGAAATGCTTTTTAAGTTCTCATGTATTAATATTATTTTTACAATATAGATTGCAGTGAACCCTAGATTAATTGTTGTGTGAGGTGAGAGGCTCTGGCCAGGATTGGTGTGGGTTCAGCTCAGTGACAGAAACCGATTTGAAACTATTTCCTTTGTGCAACCTGTCATCTATCACCAGGGTAGAATCTGTTCTCTAGCAGCTGACAGCACAAGATAGCAGTCACAGGGAGGAGGGAATCGAACATATGGAGTTAGAATGAGAAAAATTAAGGATTGGGGTTAGAGCATTTCAATCATTGGCATGGTCTGGGATCACAGAAGCATTGGGATTGCTTGGACATTGGGACAGAAGAACATATCGTGAGAATGAGATTTCACAATCACCAGAAATGGCTGTCTGTTGGGGTGGAATGCAGGGTGGCAAGAGCTGAGTTCAGTCAGACTTTGGATGGTTGGTTTACACATATCACAGCGAAATGGGTATGACCGTATTGAGAGATTTGCGATGAACTTCTGGATTATCAGGCAGGCAAATCATAAGGAAGATTAAATACACTGATTCTTTGAGAGTGGTCTGGATGGACTGATAGGAGCAAGTGTACTTGGGGAGGTTGCAGGAAGACATGGGACAGAAGGCAGATGGGGCTGGTTGGGGGCATTGCATACATTGCATGGGGTGGGGCTGGTGGTGTTCACTTCATGGACAGGTGAGGTTGGAAATAAGTGCTCAAGTTCTTTGTGGGGTGGCAACTAGTGTCATGCAAAACATGGTGGGTGAAAAGGTTGTGGGACTTCACAACTTCGCTTATTGGGAAAGCAAGAAGCTTTTTGTCTTCTTGGCCTTCAGGTGGAATCATGAAAGTACTCACAGTTCACAGCTTACAAACAACATGTCCCTGCGAGGAGAATTATCACTGGACTGGACTAGAGAGAGTGAAGCAGTATTGATAGTGGACTGGACTGGAGACAGGGTGATCCTGGTTGCCAAGTTTAACATTTTTAATGGTTCACCAAGCCTGAAAGAACAGGGGTGTGAGTGAAATAATTTCCTCTAACATACTGATTAATTTCATCTTACATTTAAATTGTCATATATTTTCTCAGCTAACTAGTTTTTTTTTGCTTTCATGTCTGATCGTGTGATAAAACAATATTTCATACTTCAGAAAGTTCTTAATATGTCATTAAATTCATTATTTTCCTGTTATAATTTACCCAGCCGTAATCACTATGGAATGGACATATTTAAAATTACAAACAACAGAAAATCTGCAGATATTGGAATTATTTAAAATTAAAAGGGAATCATATTTTGAAATATTTCTGTGTTGTGAAATTAGTCCAAGCATGTAAAAACTTATATTTCAGATAGATTCTGCATTCAGCTAGCTTGTGCTCAGTTAGATTATGTCAACTAGAGACTTACAATTAAATCATAATGTCAGTTAGCAGAAGTACTTAATTAAATTCAAAAAAGTCTAATAATCTATTTATAAATAAATCCTATTACAATTAATTTATAAAGTGGCATTTTAGGACAGTTGTGGCCAAATATTGATGATGCCTGAAAGTGAGGGGGAAGGTAGCTGGGTGAGGAAGGGGAGAAATGAAGTGAGAAGCTGGGAGGTGATAGGTGGGAAAGATAAAGGGCTGAAGAAGAAGGAATTTGATAGGAGAATGGATTGGACCAACTGAGAAAGGGAAGGAGGAGGGGCATCATAGGGAGGTAATAGGCAGGTGAGAAGGAAGCAACAATGGGGAAATGAAAAATGGAGAAGAGGAGTGTGGCGAGAAATTACTGGGAAGTTAGAGAAATTGATGTTCATGCCATCAGATTGGAGGCTGCCAAGACAGATTAGGAGGTGGTGTTCCTCCAACTCAAGTGGTGTTGCCCACTAAGTGCTTTGCATTTTTATTATCTTCTTGAAGTGGCAACCTGGTTGAAGCATTCATAAGATCACCATCTGACTGTGCTGTGACGTGAAGGTAGAAAAGCTTGTTGGATAATAAGCTCTAACTTGTTTCCATAAGACTAAAGGAAATAGGAGCAGTATTAGGCAATTTGGCTCGTTGAGTCTGCTCCATCATTACAACATGGCTGATTTATTAACCCTCTCAATCCCATTCTCCTGCCTTTTCCCCGTAACGTTGACAGCCTTACTCATCCTAAAATTATCAACATCTGCTTTAAATATTCCCAATGACTTGGCCTCCTGAGCCACTTGTGGCAATAAATTCCACAGATAATACAACCCTCCTCATCTCTGTTCTAAATAGCCATTCCTCTAGTCGGAGACTGTACCTTCTAGTTATAGACTCACCCATTATTGGAAGCATCCTGCTTACATCCATTCTATGAAGACTTTTCAATGTTCGATAGATTTCAATGAGATGCCTCTCATTCTTCTAAACTCAGTGAGTGGAGGCCCAGAGACATCATATGTTAACTCTTTCATTCACAAAGTCATTCTTGTGAACCCTCCCTGATACCGGCACACATTCTCGTAGATAAGTGATCCAGAGTTGCTTCAAGTGCTGTCTGACCAATGCCTCAGCATTACTTGCTTGCTCTTATTTCCTAGTCCTCTCAAAATGAATGCTAACATTACATTTGCCTTTCTCACCACTGACTCAATCTGCAAGTTATCATTTAGAGAATCCTGCACAGCTTCCCAAGTACCTTTGCACCTCTGATTTTTTTATTTTTTCCCCTGTTTAGAAAATAGACTACAGCTTTCTTCCTTCTACCTAAGTGCATGACCATACACTTCCCTGTGCTATTTTTCATCTGCCACTCCTTTTCCCATTTTCCCAGTCTAAAAGCTAACCCTTGCTCCTTGGCACTACTTTCCCCTCTATCTACCTTCATATCATCCTTCTTAGCCACAAAGCCCTCAATTCCGTCATCCGAGTAATTTACATATAATGTGAAAAGAATCTTTCCCAACGCGAACCTGTGTGGGGCTCCATTATTCACCTGCAGCCAACCAGAAAAGGCCTCTGTATTCCTTCTCTTTGTCTCCTGCTAGTTATTACAAGAATCTTTCTTATAATACCATAGGCTGTTATCTTGTTAAGCAGCCTCATGTACTACACCATGGGTTCTCATCTTGTTATGCAGTCGAATGTGAGGCACCTTGTCAAATGTCTTCTGAAAGTGCAAGTTAACAACATCCACTGACTCTCCTTTGCCTACCTTGCCTGTAATTACCTCAAAAATTCCAACAGGTTTGTCAGGGAAGATTTTTCCTTAAGGAAGCCTTGCTAACTTTGGCCTATTTTAGCATCTGCCTCTAAGTACCCCAAAACATTATAGTAGTCATAGTCATACTTTATTAATCCCTGGGGAAATTGGTTTTCGTTACAGTTGCACCATAAATAATAAATAGTAATAGAACCATAAATAGTTAAATAGTAATATGTAAATTATGAAATAAGTCCAGGACCAGCCTATTGGCTCTGGGTGTCTGACCCTCCAAGGGAGGAGTTGTAAAGTTTGATGGCTGCAGGCAGGAATGACTTCCTATGACGCTCTGTGTTGCATCTCGGTGGAATGAGTCTTTGGCTGAATGTACTCCTGTGCCCACCCAGTACATTATGTAGACATTGACCAAGATGGCATGCAACTTAGACAGCATCCTCTTTTCAGACACCACCGTGAGAGAGTCCAGTTCCATCCCCACACATCACTGACCTTACGAATGAGATTGTTGATTCTGTTGATGTCTGCCACCCTCAGCCTGCTGACCCAGCACACAACAGCAAACATGATCGCACTGGCCACCACAGACTTGTAGAACATCCTCAGCATCATCTGGCAGATGTTAAAGGACCTTAGTCTCCTCAGGAAATAGAGACGGCTCTGACCCTTCTTGTAGACAGCCTCAGTGTTCTTTGACCAGTCCAGTTTATTGTCAATTCGTATCCCCAGGTATTTGTAATCCTCCATCATGTCCACACTGACCCCCTGGATGGAAACAGGGGTCACCGGTACCTTAGCTCTCCTCAGGTCTACCACCAGCTCCTTAGTCTTTTTCACATTAAGCTGCAGATAATTCTGCTCACACCATGTGACAAAGTTTCCAACCGTAGCCCTGTACTCAGTCTCATCTCCCTTGCTGATGCATCCAACTATGGCAGAGTCATCCGAAAACTTTCTATCTTCCCAATCACTGAATTCAGGCTAACTGGTCTATAATTTCCTTTCTTCTGCCTTCATTCCTTAAAGAGTGGAGTGGCATTTGCAATTTTCCAATCCTCCAGAACCATTTCAGATTCTAGTAATTCTAGAAAGATCATTATTAATGCCTCGACAGTTTCTTTAGATTACTCTTTTAGAACCCTAGGTGTAGCTCATCTGGTCTAGGTAACTTATCTGCCCTGAGACTTTTCAGCTTCTGAAGCACTTTCTCCTTAGTAATAGCAACAACACTCACATCTGCCCCTTGGCTCTCTTGAGTGTCTGGCATACTGCAAGCATCCTCCATAGTGAAGACTAATTCAAAATACTTCATAAATTCCTCTACCATTTCTTTGTCCCTCATTTCTACCTCTTCAGTATCATCTTTCAGTGGTCAAATATCTTTTACCCTTTATATCTTTGGAAAAATCTATTGGTGTCCACTTTTATATTCTAGGTTTGCTTACCTTCATATTTCATTTTTTTCTTTCCTTATGGCTTTTATAGTTGCCTTCTTTTTTATTTTGAAAAGCTTCCTAATTGTCTAACTTCCCACTATTTTTTTCTATATTGTATACCCTCTTATTTTCTTTTATGTTGTCTTTGACTTCCCTTGTCAGCCATGGTTGCCCTTTAGAATACTTCTTCATTGTTGGGATGTATTTATCCTGTGACTTCCGAATTATCCTAGGAAACTCCAGACATTGTTGTTCTGCCATCATCCCTGGTGTGTCCCCTTCCAATCAACTTTGACCAGCTCCTCTCTCATACTTCTGTAATTTCCTTTACTCCACTGGGGTAGTACTGTTACCTCTGACTTCATCTTCTCCTTCTCAAACTGCAGGGCAAGTCCTCTCATATTATGATCACTGCTTCCTAAGGGTTCCTTCATGTTAAGCTCCTTAATAAAATTTGGTTCATTACATAATGCCCAATCAAGAATTGCCTTTCCCCTAGTGGGATCAACCACAAGCTGCTCCAAAAAGCTATTTCATAGGCATTCTACAAGTTCCCTCTCTCGGGATCCATCACCAAACTGATCTTCCCAATTTACCTGCATATTGAAATTCCTCATGACTATCGGAACATTTTCTTTTTTGCATGCTATTTCTATTTCCCTTGTAATTTGTAGGCATGTAAACAACTCCCATCAGTGTCTTTTTACTCTTTCAGCTTCATAATTTTACTCACAAGGACTCTACATCTTCTGATTCTATATCACTGTCACAACCACTGATTCGGCAGCGCAGCAGATTCGGCAATTGCACTCATGAATATGCACGTTTCAGCTAATTATTATTTTATCATGATAGTATTTATCTCCATTCATTCTGTCACAGTATTTGTCGAGACTTGGACACAACAACGCTTCGCTGCCTGCTTGCATTCCGCCTTGCCTGAGAAACTGGACTGTCGAGTCAACTGACTCTGAAGACTAACGGTATTTGTTTTACATTTAGTTGTTCTCTTCATTTGGCTTCATTTTCCATTTGGGAGTTTTAGTTAATGGCCCTGTTTGGCCTAGCATTTATTGCTTTCTTTTCCCTTTAACACTGTTTGCATTAAAGACTGAACTATCCACCTGCTTCAGTGTCTCTCACTCCACACCGGGTGTTATTCACCTCTTCCTAAGGATTTGATTTCATTTTTACCAACAGAGCCATGCAGCCCCCACTGCCTAACTGCCTCTCCTTTCAATACAATATGCATCATTAGATGTTAAGCTCCCAACTATGATCTTCCTTCAACCATAACTAAGTGATGCCCACAATGTTGTACCTGTCAATCTCTAACTGGGCTACAAGATCATTTATCTTATTCTGTATGCTGCTTGCATTCAAATATAAAACTTTCAGCCCTGTATTCATCGCCCTTTTCAACGTTGCCTCCATGTTACTCTTCAACTCATCCCACCATCTGTAAATTTACCCTATTATCTGCCTGTCCTTCCTCACAGTCTCACTAACACTTACATGCATCTACTCGTATACCAACTGACCAATACTCAGCCCTATCATTCAGATACCCATTCTCCTGCCAAATTAGTTTAAACCCTCCCCAACAGCTCTTGCAAACCTGCCCACAAGGATATTGGTTCCCCTCAGGTTTAGGTGTAGCCCATCCTTATTGTATAGATCATATCTTCTCCAGAAGAGATCCCAGGCAGTGAAGAAAGTTAATGGCATGCTGGCCTTCATAACAAGGGGAATTGTGTATAAGAGCAAAGAGGTCCTTCTGCAGCTGTACAGGGCCCTGGTGAGACCACACCTGGAGTACTGTGTGCAGTTTTGGTCTCCAAATTTGAGGAAGGACATTCTTGCTATTGAGGGAGTGCAGTGTAGGTACATAAGGTTAATTCCCAGGATGGCGGGACTGTTATATGTCGAAAGCTTGGAGCGACTGGGCTTGTATACTCTGGAATTTAGAAGGCTGAGAGGGGATCTTATTGAAACATATAAGATTATTAAGGGATTGGACACGCTGCAGGCAGGAAGCATGTTCCTGCTGATGGGTGAGTCCAGAACCAGAGGCCACAGTTTAAGAATTAGGGGTAGGCCATTTAGAACAGAGTTGAGGAAAAACTTTTTCATCCAGAGAGTGGTGGATATATGGAATACTCTGCCCCAGAAGGCTGTGGAGGCCAAGTCTCTGGATGCTTTCAAAAAAGGGATGTATAGAGCTCTCAAAGATAGTGGAATCAAAGGTTATGGGGATAAGGCAGGAACAGGATACTGATAGTGGATGATCAGCCATGATCACAGTGAATGGCAGTGCTGGCTCGAAGGGCCGAATGGCCTACTCCTGCACCTATTGTCTATTGTCAATGATCCAGAAATGTGAAACCCTGACCTGTACTAATTCCTCAGCTACACATTCATCCACCAAATCATTCTATTCTTACCACCATTGATGCATGGCATAGGCAGCAATCCAGAGATTATTACCCTAGAAGTCCTGCTTTTCAGCTTTTTACCTAACTCCCTATATTCTCTCTTCAGGACCCTCTACCATTTCCTATCGAAATATGTACCATGACTTCTGGCTGTTTGCCCTCCCACTTTAGAATGCTGTGTATCTCTGACCCTGGCACGTGGGTGTCTTTATCACATCCACAGCATCTTCTGTCTGCTCCCTAACTATAGAATCCCTTATCACTACTGCACTCATCTACTCCCTCTTTCTTTCTGAACCACAGAGCCAGGCTCAGTGCCCAAGACCTGCTTGCTGCTGCTTCTCCCTGGTAGATGGCCCCCCATAACAGTATCCAAGGTGGTATACTTATTATTGAGGGGAACAGCCACAAGGGTATCCTGCATTGGCTGCCTATTCTCTTTCCCTCTCCTGACAGTCACTCAGGTAACTACCTCCTGCAACTTGGGGGTGACTACCTCCCTGTGGCTCTCATCTATCACCTCCTAAATGCCCTGTAAGAGCAGAAGGTCATTGAGCTGTAGATTCATTTCGTTAACATGGCTTCCATTGTTGGCATCTGTGACAATCAGTGAGGGAAACTGATATGTTTCAATGACCATGTTCGCCTTTCATTTTCCCAAACTACAACTACTCTGCCTTGACAAGGTCTTGTAGAGGATGAAGGCTTGGAAGGATGCCAGTGCTGCATTTTGACATCTCCTGGCAGGTGGAAAATTAAGTTCATTGGAGATTTATGAATATGATAGACCTGCACTTTGAAGAATTGTAGCTTTAGAAAACCCAACAGGTGTGTCAGCAATATTGGAGAACTTGCTCAAACATGATTGAATGACAAAATATCGTTGTGTGCCAAAAACCTTAAAGTCCAAATGGAAATTATGGCACAAAACTAGAAAAAGAGAAAGGAGTGTGGTGAACAAAAGGCTGATTCAGAGGCAGGATTTGGACCCACCATTATAATCTCATTGACCCCATACAAAGTTCAAAGTTCAGTGTAAATTCATTACTGAAGCAGAAAGATGCCACCATATACTACCCTGATTCATTTTCTTGCAGGTATTCACAGTAGCGCAAATACATGAAAAGAACAAAAAAAAACTACATACAAAGACTGACAAGCAATCAAACTGTTCCTGAATGTGGTGGTGTGGGACCCAAGGCTCCTGTACCAACTTCCTGGTGGCATCAGAGAGAAGACAACATGGCCTGGTTGGAGAAGGCCCTTGATGGTGGTTGCTGCTTGGCTGAGGAAGAGCTCCTTGTAGATGTGCTCAATGCTGATCGCTCAGCTTGGCAAATGGATGCAGGCTGGGAGAATTGGTAAAGGAGAGATAAATGGAATATAGTGATAAATATAGATGAACGAAGAAGACTGTCATGATGCTACAGAAACTGATAGATCACCACCCCTCTAGTTGAAATTCAGAGGCCTGCAGTTTGAATGGTGGCCTCTAACAATTAACATGGTGTTTGCAATTCTCATTGATTCTAGATGAAAGCTGGAGCTCACTACAGGCAGTCACTCAGGTTCTCCCACCCGCTTGCTGATATATTCCTCGTTTAGATTTTTTTAGATTATGAGGACACAGAGTCCTCTTTTATTGTCATTTAGTAATGCATGCATTAAGAAATGATACAATATTCCTCCGGTGTGGTATCACAGAAACGCAGGACAGACCAAGACTGAAAAACTAACAAAAACCACATAATTATAACATACAGTTACAACAGTGCAACAATACCATAACTTGATGAAGAACAGGCCATGGCACAGTAAAAAAGTTCAAAGTCTCTCGGAAGTCCCACATCTCACGCAGACGGGAGAAGGAAGAAAACTTTCCCTGCCATGCCCGACCAGTCCGACTCTGAGTCGTCCGAAAATTTCGAGCTCCGATCAGCCCTCCAACACCGAGTACCGAGTACCATCTCTGCCGAATGCTTCGACCTCAGCCTCGGTCGCCAGCAGCAGGCAAAGCCGGGGATTTAGGGGCCTTCCCTCCGGAAGATTCTCGATTGCACAGTAGCAGCGGCAGCGATCCGGGCATTTCAGAAATTTTAGAACAACTGATCTTGCTTAGCACAACCAGAGATCTGAATCCAAGGTTACACCTGGTATCCACAAGTCACTGGTCTTATCCTGGTGAGGTCTGCCACTGGCCTCAAAAAACAAAACATGCAACTCAAATGCAGGCAGCCAAATGTCAAAGGTTTCTGTTATATTTTCTACTTCTAATTTGGAAACAAGAACTGATGAATAAACAGAATGTGACAGAAAACAGAAATAATAAATACAGTGTGAAAATATTTAACGATGCATGGCGTGGATGAAATGTAACACTTATTAACTGAAGGAATAATATTTGCCCTTGTATTCATGAATTTATATGTTTTTTCTTAAGGTGAAAAATTTTCCATCGAATCACCCACCATGGTGTCAAAATCCTTCTTCTGTAAACATGAAAATAGAACTTCAACTGGATCAACTGTTAAATTGAAGCACTACCTGACCTGCAGAAACAATGTTTTTTTATGGTACATGTAAGCAAAAAATATTTGAAAATTGTTTGGTACTCCGACTGCTGATTTGGTCATTTACACACAGAGACTGGAGGGAGAAATTATAATCTGAATTTTGTGTCTTTCACTGCTTATCCTGCTGCGAAGGGAAATATATCTTATTATAATAATTTTCCAAATTAAATTTACAAAGAATTTCACTTTTGTCAATCAAAAAGTTTAACATAAGAAATATACGAGGGGTGATTGATAAGTTAGTGGCCTAAGGTAGACAGTCAATTTTAGAAAACTGAGCACATTTATTTTTCAGCATAGTTCCCTCCTACATTTACACACTTAGTCCAGTGGTCGTGGAGCATACGGATCTTGGACCTCCAGAAAGTGTCCACAGCAGGGGTGATTGATAAGTTCGAGGCCTAAGGTAGAAGGAGATGAGCTACACGGCTCGCGTAACATGCACATGCAGTTAAACCCTTTGAGTGATTATGCAGAAAGTTTGGAGTTAATAACTCATCAGCGGTCACGAACTTAGCAGTCAACCCTGCTGTGGACACTTTCTGGAGGTCCAAGATCCATATGCTCCACGACTGCTGGACTAAGTGTGTAAATGTAGGAGGGGACTATGTTGAAAAATAAATGTGCTAAGTTTTCTAAAACTGACTCCTTCTACCTTAGGCCACTAACTTATCAATCACCCCTCGTATAGATGGGCACTGACACTTATTGTCAGGATGTACCTAATAAAGTGGCCACTGAGCATATATTCATGATCATCTGCTGCTATAGCCTATGTGTTTTTGTCATATGCTTTTCAGATCAGCGTGGGGAGCCAGAGAGCATCAGGTCTTGGTGTTCTGATGCACCTGAACACCATTGACTTGTTTTAATTAGAACTCATTAAGTGACTGGTTCAGTTGTTAAGTTTTCCTTGTGTTTTTCATGCTTCTTGCTTTTTCTGAATGCAGGTTCCTTGTGCATCCTGTTTTTAGTTTATTGAGGTTTGGTTATGATATCACAGAAATGCTGCTCACTGGATTTTTTTCATAGTTTTTCATACCAGTCTCTGTAAATCCTGGCGACTGTTGTGTGTGGAAATCTCAACAGATCAGCTGTTTCTAGGATAATCACACCACCCCATCTGGCACCAACAATCATTCCAGGGTCAAAGTCACTTAGGTCACATTTCTTCTTCATTCTGAAGCTTTGTCTGAATGACAACTAAACCTCCTGGCAACACACACAGTGCTGGAGGAACGCAGCAGGCCAGGCAGCATCCATGGAAAAGAGTAAACAGTTGATGTTTGGGATGAGACCCTTCATCAAGACTGGAAAAAAATATGAGCAGTTAGAGCAAGAAGGTAGGGGAAACTGAACCTCTTAACCATGCCTGTATGTTTTTATTCATTGAGTTGCTGCCAAATGATTGGCTGATCTGCTGATTGTATTAGTGAGCAGATGTATCTAATAAGGTGGCTACTGAATGCAATTTTATTGTACATAACTTGTATTAACAAAGAACTTGCCCTATATCAATGACAATACATTACTGACAAATGTTTTTTAAACTATAATTTCTTTGTTAAAAGTGTGACGACAATATAGTGAGGGGATAATGTCAATATGAATTTAATCATTGGCCGGAACTCCTATACTCACTTGGTCGGGCACAAGGAGTGCTGGTTTCATGTCTTGTCAAAAAGCACCATCTCACAGACTGCAGTATTCTCTCAGTATGCTCATATAGCATGCCTACAATTTACTCACCCTAATAGATATATCTTTGGAAAGTGGGAAGAAACCAGAACACTTGGAGGAAACCGACACTTTCACTGGAAGCACTTCCTTACAGAACAGCAGTGGAACTGAGCCCAGGTTGCTGGTGCTGTGATAGTCTTACATGAACCACTCTGCTACCAAGCCACCTGTGCTGCTCAAAAATTACCGAGCATCATTGTTCAAAGTACAAATTAAATTTACTATGAAAGTACTTATATGGAAGTATGGAAGAGGGGAGGAGAAAATGGCGACCTGATGCAGCGCGCGCGGCCGCTCCAAAATGATATCGTTATTTGTTAAGTAGGTACCGTGCACAATCCTGATTTGATGGCGACAGACGTGCGAAGCACGGAGGAACATCTGGAGAAACTTCTGAAACGCCTGCTTCGCTGCTGCTGCTACTGTGCGATCAAGAATCTCCAGAGGAGAAAGCCCCAAATCCTCAGGTTTGCCTATTGCCTGTTGCCGGGGTCGGGGTCGAAGCGCTCAGCAGAGATGGTGCTCGGTGCTCGGTGTCGGAGGGCTGGTTGGAGGCTCGAAGTTTTCGGACGGACTCAAAAGTCGGCTGCGGTTGGGTGCTTCCAGGGTGCTGCATCAGCAAGTTTGCGGCGCTGGAGGTTCATGGCAGGGAGAGTTTTTCTTCCTTCTACCGTCTGCGTGAGATGATGGGATTTTCGAGAGACTTTGAGACTTTTTTTTTACCGTGCCCATGGTCTGTTCTTTATCAAATTACGGTATTGCTTTGCACTGTTGTAACTATATGTTATAACTACGTGGTTTTTGTCAGTTTTTTTAGTCTTGGTTTGTCTTGTGTTTCTGAGATATCACACTGGAGGAACATTGCATCATTTCTTAATGCATGCATTACTAAATGACAATAAAAGAGGACTGCGTGTCATCATAATCTAATCTAATCTAATATGTCACCATGTACAATTCTGACAATCATTTTCTCGCAGGCATTCAGAGTAGAACAAAGAAATACAAAAGAGTCACTGAAAAACTATACACGCAGACTGACAAACAGCCAATGTCCAAAAGAAGACAATCTACGCAAAAGTAAATAAATATATGAATAATACTGATAACATGAGTTGTAGAATCATTGAAAGAGAGTCCATAGGTTGTGGAATGAGATCAGATTTGAGATGAGCGAAGCCATTGTAGTTGAAATTATACTTCATATCAAGTATTTACTTTTTAAATGATTCACCTCAGGTATTTTGCCACTTCTGTGTCAGAGCCAAAGGTTCTTCTCTGTCCCATAAATTGAATTATTAATTTTCTTTAATTTTATGAATATTAAGTGCTCACTATTTTTACCCAAAGAGTACAGCCATGTCAGCAGTGTGTGTCTTTGGATACTAAGAGATCTCCTGTCGTTTTCTAGCAGTAGGATGTATGCTGTAATTACCTGACCTCTGGCTGTGATTTATATGAACCTTTGTTTTACTTTGAATTACACTCTTTCATCTTACACTAAACTTGTATGGATTCCAAACTTTATTTTATCTGACCAGAATTTGATTTTTCTCCTTCACTATTCCAAGGTAATTTATCTGATGTATAGGAAATAACACTGAAATTCCTTTGAGAATTCATCAAGTCCTTATAAGATGAAGGAGAAGGAAGGGTTTACAGCCAGGCCCAGAATCAGATGCATGCCAATTGTCTCTATATTTCTCTTCAGTAGTATTACATCCAGCAGCTCTTTTTTGGCTCATGTTCAGTGTGTTCAATCTTTTGGGATTGTCCTATTATCTAAAAGGTCTTACTTTAATGGAATTAGACTGTCTGCAATATGATGGGTGATAAAAGACAGCAGCATACAATATATATATCAAGAGTGCCTAAGACTTTTGCACAACACTGTATCTGTCACAACACTGTATTTGTGTAGAGCAGAGAGCGAGTTTGTCAATCTGGTGGGAGCAAAGGATGTTGGGGATAGCAAGGATGGAGAGATGGCAGAGAAGGAGCGCCAGGTGACAGGGGCAGGGATTGGTGTGGGTGCAGCCACATCCAGCCCTGAGATACCAGGTAAAGTCACCTGATTCCAAACAACTGGTTTATTGATCATTACAGAATGTCTCTCTGGTACCTCCAGCTCTCTCCCCTCTCCCTTCCCCTTTTCCCAACCATGCTTCCCCTCTCCCTGCCTCTTTCCATTTTCAGTCCACAGTAGAGACCAATATCAAAATCAGGTTTATCATCATTCACATATGTTAGGAAATTTGTTTTATTTTTGTAGCAGCAGTACAGTGCAATACATAAAATTACTACAGTACTGTGAAAAGTCTTAGGGACCCTAACTCTCTCTCTCTCTTCAATATGTCTGTTTTCTGTAGCAGCTACTCGAACAAACCAACACCATCTAGAGACTAAGTATGGGGAGGGATTAATTCTGATTGACACATCTTCCATAGATTCCAATAATAACAATGCTCAAAGTGAAAGAAATGTATTTAATCCTTTATTATGAAACTAGCAAAATGAACAATCTTGAAGTGTTAAAATTACTTCAAGATTGTTCAAGAAGCTGCAGAAGGTTGTAATTCTAGTCAGCTCCATCTTGGGCAATAGCCTACAAAGTACCCAGGACATCTTCAGGGAGCAGTGTCTCAGAAAGGCAGTGTCCATTATTAAGGACCTCCAGCACCCAAGACATGCACTTTTCTCACAGTTACCATCAGGTAGGAGGTACAGAAGCCTGAAGGCACACACTCAGCCATTCAGGAACAGCTTCTTCCCCTCTGCCATCCAATTCCTAAATGGACATTGAAGCTTTGGACATTACCTCACTTTTTTTTAAGTATACAGTATTTCCATTTTTGCATATTTTTTAAAATCTATTCAATACATGTAATTGATTTACTTGTTTATTTATTATTGTTTTATTTTATTTATTATGATTTTTTTCTCTCTCTCTGTTGAATTATGTATTGCATTGAACTGCTGCTGCTATATTAACAAATTTCACATCACATGCTGGTGATATAAAACCTGATTCTGATTCTGATTCCGATTCTGATTCTAAAGCAAAACTAACAAAATCAAGCAAAGTTAAACACAAGTAGTTAACAAAATTAAGGGGCCTGAAAAGTCAACTGTACTCAGTTCCATAGATGCTGCTCGACCTGCTGAGTTCCTCCAGCATTTTGTGTGTGTTACATAATTAAAACTCTTCGCTTCTACCATGCCCCCATCCATGTGACTAATGACCATAATAAACACACAACACAGAATACAATGCAGATAGAAAACAGATGTATGGCTCCTATACCTTCCATGGTTACATAATTAACCACTGTACTTTCTGAATTAAAACATATTAGATTATTAGTTGCTAACTTGCCAATTGGCTATTGGGATTTAATGTTCCAGTTAGAAGAGTGGGCTGAAAGATGACAGATGGAGTTTAATGCTGATAAATGTGAGGTGCTACATTTTGGTAGGACTAATCAAAATAGGACATACATGGTAAATGGTAGGGCATTGAAGAATGCAGTAGAACAGTGGGATCTAGGAATAATGGTGCATAGTTCCCTGAAGGTGGAATCTCATGTGGATAGGGTGGTGAAGAAAGCTTTTGGTATACTGGCCTTTATAAATCAGAGCATTGAGTATAGGAGTTGGGATGTAATGTTGAAATTGTACAAGGCATTGGTGAGGCCAAATTTGGAGTATTGTGTACAGCTTTGGTCACCAAATTAGATTAGATTAGACTATGAGGACATGCAGTCCTCTTTTATTGCTATTTAGTAATGCATGCATTAAGAAATGATACAATATTCCTTCAGTGTGATATCACAGAAACACAGGACAGAACAAGACTGAAAAACTGACAAAAATGACATAATTATAACATATAGTTACAACAGTGCAAGCAATACCATAACTTGATGAAGAGGCCGTGAGCATGGTAAAAAGTTCAAAGTCTCTCGAAAGCCCCACATCTCACACAGATGGGAGAAGGAAGAAAACTCTCCCTGCCATACCCAACCACAGTCCGACTCTGAGTCGTCCGAATACTTCGAGCTCCAACCAGCTCTCCAACCCCGAGTACTGAGCACCATCTCTGCCAAACGTTTCGACCCCAGCCCCGGTCGCCAGCAGCAGGCAAAGCCAAGGATTTTGGGGCCTTCCCTCTGGAGATTCTTGATCGCACAGTAGCAGTGGCAGCGAACTGGGCATTTCAGAAGTTACTCCAGATGTTCCTCTCTGCTCTCACGCCTGCCTCCATCAAATCAGAATTGTGCACGGCCCCTATTTAACAGATATGATATAATTTCACTGGAGAGGCTATGCGCACTGTGTCGCGCCGCCATCTTCTCCTCCCTCCTTATAGGAAATTATAGGAAAGATGTCAACAAAATAGAGAGAGTACAGAGAAGGTTTACTAGAATGTTACCTGGGTTTCATCACCTAAGTTACAGAGAAAGGTTGAACACGTTGGGTCTTTATTCTTTGGAACGTAGAAGGTTAAGGGGGGACTTGATAGAGGTATTTAAAATTATGAGGGGGATAGATAGAGTTAACATGGATAGGCTTTTTCCATTGAGAGTTGGGGAGATTCAAACAAGAGGACATGAGTTGAGAGTTAAAGGGCAAAAGTTTAGGGGTAACATGAGAGGGAACTTCTTTACTCAGAGAGTGGTAGCTGTGTGGAATGAGCTTCCAGCAGAAGTGGTTGAGGCAGGTTTGATGTTGTCGTTTAAGATTAAGTTGGACAGCTATATGGACAGGAAAGGAATGGAGGGTCATGGGCTGAGTGCAGGTCGGTGGGACTAGGTGAGAGTAAGATTTCAGCACTGACTAGAAGGGCCGAGATGGCCTGTTTCCGTGCTGTAATTTTTATATGGTTATATGGTAAATAGAGGTGAGGAATTTAATGGTTCTGCCAAGTAGAGGTGAAGGATGCATGATAATGTGTGTCACATGTATATATTTGCTTTTTGATCAAATTAGGCTGTATGAATACTTAAAAAACACCCATGTGCGTAAATATTTGATTGTAGCATGTGTGCGCAAGTACTGAACTCTTACTAAAAGAAAGTGGGGGATGAAGTTATAGATGGGGTTTGAATTTCTTTCTCATTTAGAAGGATGACCTACTAAGGCTTAATTTAAGTTAGTGGATTTTATTGCTGCTGCCAATACATTCACCTTCACAGTGGGGAAACCAGATGGCAATCGTATGATCATTTTGCCGAGCCCCCCGCCCCCAAAGATCCAACACTGAGCTTCCAGGTGCCTGTCACATGGATTCTTTGTCCCATTCCATGAGCAAAGTTCAAATTAAATTTATTACCAAAGTACATATATGTCACCATATACTACCCTGAGATTCGTTTTTTTGCAGACATTCACAATAGAACAAAGTACAATAGAATCAATGAAAAACTACACATAAACAAAGACAAACAATCAATCTGCAAAAGACAAACTGTATGAATACAAATTAAGAAATAATAATAAATAAATGGATAAATAGTTAAATAAATAATAATAAATACCGTGAACATGGGTTGTAGAGTTCTTGATCGTGATTCCATAGATTGTGGAATTAGTTCAAAGTTAAGGTGTGTGAAACTATCCACACTGGTTCAGGAACCTGATGTTTGAAGAGTAATAGTTGTTTCTGAACCTGGTGATGTGTGACCTAAGGGGCCAGGATGATGGGGTCCTTGATAATGGATGCTACTTTCTTATGGCAGCACTCCTTGCAAGTATGCTAAATAGTAGGAATGGCTTTTTTTCTGTGTCTATTACTTTTTGTAGGCTTTTCCATTCTTGGACATTGGTGTTTCCATACTAGGTCATCATGCAACCAGTCAGGATACTCCCAACTGTGCAATTATATCCTATTTGGTTTTGACCTTTTTTGTAAAGAGTTTTAGGAAAAGCGTCTTGTTTATCAGTAAAGCACATGACATCCTTTTGAACTGAAGAATAAGTTGAACTATTTCATTCAATAATTCTGCTGTTCCTGTTTCCAGTTGTTCGCATTTACTTGTCCCATCATACTCACTATAATAATAGGCATCCGTTAGTCTCGTGAGACCATAGATTTGCACCTTGGAAGGTTTCCAGCGCGCAGGCCTGGGCAAGGTTGCATGGAAGACCGGCAGTTGCCCATACTGCAAGTTTCCTCTCTCCACGCTACCGATGTTGTTCAAGGGAAGGGCATTAGGACCCATACAGGTTGGCACCGGTGTCGTCGCAGAGCAATTGTGGTTAAGTGCCTTGCTCAAGGACACAACATGCTGCCTCAGCCAAGGCTTGAACTAGCGACCTTCAGATCACAAGACGAACGCCTTAACCATTTGGCCACACGCCATCACTATAGGTTTGTATTAACATTTCCTTAGCTACATAATCTCTCCTGTTTTCCCTTCCTTATCCCAAACCTTTTCCTTCCCCTTCCTTATTTTCTCAACATTTAAAATATCTTTTATTTCTAACTTCAGTCCATCTGATGCAAAAGCTTTTTGTTGAATTTCTGTTTAATTCTTCATTTACCAGACAGATGTTCATGTTTTGCTCAGAGACAAGTTTAATTATCATTCAACCATACATGAATATAATCAAATGAAATAGCATACCTCTGGGCCCACAGCCAAGTTACAAAACACATTACCAAGAGCACACAGCACACTGCACATGGCAAAGAAAACCTATAGTTACAATTTCAGAAAAATATGCAGCCATAAAGAAAATATAATAATACAGCTCAAGAGTGGCATGGGTGTACGATTGATGGTAAGTTGGCCTGGTCCAGCTTGTTCTTCCACTGAGCGAACACCAGGGGTCAGCACCGACAGGAGTGGCCAGCCCCCAAAGCAAGTGTGGATCCCAGTGATTCCAGCAGGGTCTCCCCACACTGCCTCAGCGTTTCCTCTCCTGGTTGGCTGCAACAGGCAATCCCGCTGCCTCAGCCTAGTCCTCGCAACAACTGAGGAGACGCAGCTGCCCGTTGTCGGTCTTGCCAATGAACCAGTGAAACAACACTCACAACACGCTGGAGGAACTCAGCAGGTCGGGCAGCATCCGTGGAAACGATCAGTCAATGTTTCAGGCCGGAACCCTTCGTCAGAACTGTAGAAGGAAGGGGAAGAGGCCCTATAAAGAAGGTGGGAGTGTTGCTTTGACCCCAGCATCTGCAGATTATTTTGTGTTTACCAGTGAACCAGACTTACAGTATTTTACGTGACCATTGTCCAATAATAAAAATATCCCAGGAAACCACTTGCACTGCGCACTGTCCAGCAGTATATGACAAGTCCAGACAACAACGCATTAACGGTACACATTAAGTCCAGCTCTATTTCTATCGAGCAATTTTCTGATGGGATAGTCCTGCAGTACTTAATGTTCTTCATATTCTGAAGTGACCTGTGGTCGTAAGAAAGAGAAACAACTTGATCAAATACTGTATAGATTGGACCTGGAGTGGCCACTATGTCTCAGTGTGCTGCCATCTTCACGGTAGGGAACAACATGGAAACAATCCACTTGGCCCACTGAGTCTGTGCCAACTATTTAACTAACCCTGAATTAATCCCATTTTGTTCTTGCTACATCCCACCAACTCATCCTAGATTCTACCACTCACCTGCACTCTGGGTACATTGGCCAATTAATCCAGCAAAACACGTGCCATTCATATACTGGTGAAAACGGGAGCACGCAAAAGAAACTTGCATGAATATAAAGGAGGATGTGCAAATTACACACAGGTTGTCATGATCCCTGTGGCTTGCCATAAAGCATTGAGCTTCTGGAGTTTCTGAGCACCTGTGTTTATTAGTCATTGTCTTAACTAGAGTCATTGAGGCCTTGTGCTTTTGGCTTAGTCTTGTCAAGTCAATTGTAGCTGGCACATGTTTCCCGCATTCTCTGAGTATTTAAAGGGGACTCTCATTCCCATATGGGGTCCTTGTGTCAGAGAGGATGAATTCTCGTGGCGTCGCTCAATCGCTCCCCCGAGGCTCTGAATCCAATGTTTAACTTCTTGTTTCCATCTCTTGCTGGGGATCCTGCCATTCCTCTGCACCTGGGTCCAGTCCTTTGTGAGTGCCCGGTGACAGAAAACACCCCATAGCTATGGACCCAGTGGAGGTTCTGAGCTTCTCCAATCTTCGTGTTCAAGAATTTTTTCAAGGATTGTATGGATCAACAAGATTCGTATGGCCTCCCATGTTACGCCTCTTTTTTATCAAGGTATACGCTGTATTTCCTAGTCAAGCACAGTGTTTGAGCCATATGATCTTGTTATGCTCCTAGGTGAAATGCAATGTTTCCAAGTTACACGCTATATTTCCAAGTTATATGCTACATTTCTGAGTCAATTGGGATGTTTCCATTTTATATGCTTTGTTTGCAAGTTACATGCTATGTTTCCAAGTTTATGCTATGTTTCGAGCTCCAGATCTGCCTTGTGTTTTTTCAGGCTTACCTCGGGACCATCAGAACTGTTTTAGATTTCCCAACGCTGCCTCGAGCTCCTGGTCTGCCATCTGTTTTTCATTCCTGCCTCAGAGCTCCCTGGGCCATCAGGTGTCAGCCGTAGTGGGGAGAGGGGGGAGGTACTGTCATGATCCCTGTGGTTTGCCATAGAACATTGAGCTTCTGGGGTTTTTGAGCAACTGTATTTACTAGTCAATGCCTTAACCAGAGTCATTGAGCCCTTGTGCTTTTGGCTTAATCTTGTCAAGTTAATTGTGGCAGGCACATTTCCTGCATTCTCTGAGTATTTAAAGAGGACGCTCATTCAGTGCCTTATAGGGTCTTCTAGGGTGTATCACAACCTGGTATGGAATTTGTCCTGTCCAAGACCAGAAGAAGCTGCAGAAAACCGTGAACACTTCGCAGCACATCACACAAACCAATCTTCCGTCCTTGGACTCACTTTACACCGCACGCTGTCGGGGCAGTGTTGCCAGGATAATCAAGGACACGACCCACCCAGCCAACACACTATTCATCCCTCTTCCCTCCGGGAGAAGTCTCAAGAGCTTGAAGACTCGTATGGCCAGATTTGGGAAGTTTCTTTCCAACTGTGATAAGACTGCTGAACGGATCCTGACCCGGATCTGGGCCGTAGCCTCCAAGTATCCGGACCTGCCTCTTGGTTTTTTTGCACTAACCTACTTTCCATTTTTCTACTTTCTATTTATGATTTATAATTTAAATGTTTAATATTTACTATCAATTTGTAATCCAGGGAGCGGGGAGCGCAAAATCAAATATTGCTGTGATGATTCTATGTTCTAGTATCAATTGTTTGGTGACAATAAAGTATAAAGTATAAAGGCTGCTGTAACTACTCCTTGGTGGTAAGAATGTGAAGAGGGCATTTCCTAGGTGATAGGGGCCTTAATGATCGAGGCAGCTTTATTGAGGCAATGCCTTTTGAAGGCAGCCTCAAAGCTGTGGTTAGTGCCCATGATGGATGGAACTGGCTGAGTTTACAACTTCCTGAAGCTTTTTCTGATCCTATGTAGAGGTCCCTGCATGCCAGAAAGTGACTGCACACCAATTAGAATGCTCTCCAGAGTACATCTGTAGAAATTTGCAAGTGTCTTTGGTGTCATACCAACTCTCCTCAAACTCCTATTGAAGTATAATTGCTGTCATGCCTTCTTTGTGATTACATCAATAGACCATCAGAGATATTGACACCCAAGAACTTGAAACTGCTCACCCTTTCCGCTTCTGATTCCTCGATGAGGACTTATATGTGTTCCCTCAACTTATCCTTCTTGAAGTCCACAATCAATTTCTTGGCCTTACTGATGTTGAGGGCAAGGTTGTTGTTGTGACACCTCTCAACCAGCTGATCTATCTTGCTCCTGTATGCTTCCCCGTCACCATCTGAAATTCTGTCAACAATGTGTTGCGGGCAAATTTATAGATGGCCTTTGAGCTGTGCCTACCTACACAGTCGTGGGTGTAGGGAGAGTAGAGTGTGCATCCTTGAGGTGCACCAGTGTTGATTGTCAGCGAGGAGGAGATGTTATTTCAGATCTGCACAGACTGTGGTCTCCCAGTGTTGAAGACAAGGATCCAGTTGCAGAGACCCAAGTTTTGGGGTAGATAAATCCACTCATAAGGTACTCCTTCGGATGTTGTGGGATGCGAGTGCAGAAATTGCAGAGGATCTAGTGGAGGTATTTAAATTGTCCTTAGCCATGAGTCAGGTGCCTGAGGATTGGAGGATAGCTAATGTTGTTCCATCATTTAAGAAAGCCTCTAAGAATAAGCCAGGAAATTACAGGCTGGTGAGCCTGACATCAGCAGTGGGAAGTGTCCTAAAGGACTGGATATATAAGTACTTGGATAGACAGGGATTTATTAGGGATAGTCAGCATGGCTTGTTTCTGTGCTGTATTCTCTGTGACTCTATGACATGATACATGAAGAAAAGATGTCTTACCAAGGATTTGCAGTTCATAACTGCAGGGGAGCAAGTACTCGAGATCACCATCTTCTGGTATGAGAGAGGGTTTTATGGGGATCTACCAGACACCTGAACCAAATTGAGCAATAATGATAGATAATTCATGTACACGCTTTTAAAAAGATTGAATGAAATGTGAAACAGAAAGATTTGTATTACTGTTTTATATCACTTTCAGAAATATTTTGAAATGTTTTATAGCCAGTTAAGTACTTTTTAAAGAAAGAATCACTGGTGTTAAATGGAATACAAACCGGGTAGCTAAGTTAGAAACTAAGCAAAATCCTTCAAACTCTAGTTTGATAAAGACCAGTTAATCTAAGATATTGATTAAGAGATAAATATTGACAAGGACAGGCTCTCTGCTTCTCTCTGAAATAGTGCCATGGGGTCTCTCTCACATCATTTAGTATACTGAAGTGGAGACTTAGCTTAACATAACATTTGAAAGTCCATATTTTTGACAGTGTATCAATCTGGATTTTGTGCTGACTTGTCATAAAGATCACTGGAAGTGTTCAGTCATTTCAAGTAGCCATTTATCATGTGCAACACAGCCAGCGAACCTTGACGCTACAAGTCTACAAAAAAGTTGAAAATGCACCTTCTACAGGTACAGTACAGCATCACAGCCGTCCTGTTTATTAACTACCTACTGCCCATTACGGTGCTGGTGTTTAAGGCAGCAATAAATGTCCTCCATCTCTGGTGGTGTTCAGAGCTTCCTTCATTTTATCAGTAGCTCGGTTTTCACTACTGTCAGTCATGCAAGTCCTGAGTGGAGATTCAGGAATACAATCACACTCAGATGTAGAGGGATTCTTTATTGCTGTTTCCATAATAGTTTTATTTTACCAGTCAGGGTCATTAGCCTTGAGCTGAACCACCTAATCTGGAAAATTGATGGACCACCCTTAGTCTGGCCTCTACTCTTCGACCTGTTTGGCATGGGTGACCGTACCAAAAGCCAAAGCGTAAAAGCCTGACTCCATCCAACATTGCTCTCTAGGTCATTGAGCGCACACAAGCCTCCAAACCCTACGACAAGGTCGTGGTCCTCTTGGAAGTGTCCCGTTTATTATATACACCTTATGCACCTACAGCAGCTGGATTTTCACTTTGCGATTTACTTTTTACAGGTATGAAAACCAAAAGATAGTGATGGAGACTGAGATGAAGAGTTCAAAATGGGATGATGCATTGTGTCATTTACGTGCTTAGCTAGACATAGATGTTCTACCCTGGAGGCTATTGATATCCCTGAGAGTCAATGGTAAGATTCAGTAAATTTGCAGAGAGGACTTCCATCCACACTAGCCATTTTCTTAGAGGATATGGACAAGACCGGCACAACTGTGACTAAGTTGTTGGACTGTGACCTGTAAATGAGTTCATGTAACTTCAGCATGGTCTTACGCACCTGTACATCTCTACTGCAGTTTTACAGAGCGCCATTGATTGGCATCAGAATGGTTTTCATCAATGTGCTGGCTGTGAAGAATTGCTGGTTTTAGACAGTGCACATTTATTTTAATTTATTTAGAGGTACAGCACAATCATTGAGCCCATACCACCCATGCGAACTATTAACCTACTAACCCATAAGCTTTTGGAATGTGGGAGGAAACTGGAGGAAACGCACGTGGTCAAAGGAAGAGCAGACAAACTCCATATGGACAGCGGTGGAATTGAACCCATGTCACTGACACTGCAGTAGTGTTATGCTAACCACTGGGCCACCCTATATGCTGAGAGTGAGCATGGACAGCTGAACTCCCCTCCCAATTTCCAGTCCCCACCTGTTACCCTGCCTCTGTCCCTTACCCAGACGCTGTCTCCTCTGCCGTTTTTGGGGCTGACTCTGACGAAAAGCTCAACCTGCTGAGTCACCTTCAAGAACTCTACCACACATGTACTCAGTATTATTTATCTTTTATTTGCATAATCTGTTTTCTTTTGCACTTTGGTTGTTTGTCAGTCTTCCACGTTCTTGGGCACGTGGCCATGTGGTTCAGGCAATCGACTAGCGATCTGAAGGTCGTGAGTTCGAGCCCCAGCTGGGACAACGTGTTGTGTCCTTGAGCAAGGCACTTAACCACACATTGCTCTGCAACGACACTGGTGCCAAGCTGTATCGGCCCTTGCCCTTCCCTTGGACAACATTGGTGTCGTGGAGAGGGGAGACTGGCAGCATGGGCAACTGCTGGCCTTCCATACAACCTTGCCCAGGCCTGTGCCCTGGAGAGTGAAGACTTTCCAGGTGCAGATCCATGGTCTCGCAAGACTAACAGATGCCTTTTAAGTATTGTATTTATTTTCCTGTAAATGCCTGCATGAAAAATAATCCCAAGGTCCCATTCTAATGACACTATCTGGTATGTGTTGAAAGGTATCCCAAGTTCTATCTCAGTAACTGAGCAAACCTTCAGTATTTTTAATGACCTGTCCAATAATAATTTTGGAATTTTGGTGTTAGTATGGCACCAAATGTGATGCCTTTGAGTTTCAATGTTTAGGTTCCTGACACATGTAATCCACTGAATGTAAAGATGGTCCCACTTGCCTCTGAGCAGCCAACTCTGAAGAAGTTCGATTTCAACCTTTAAGAGAAGTTTGGCTAGATACATGGATGAGAGGAGTGTAGAGGGCTTTGGTCCTGTTGAAGGACAATGGGACTAGGCATTTTAAATGCCTACTAGATGGGCTGAAGGGTCTGTTTCTGTGCTGTACTTTTCTATGACTCTCTGACTCTAATGTCTTCAGGGTCCAAGGACAGGGAATTTTGACAGCAGCAGGATCATGACTTATTGGTAAATTCCCAGAAATGCAGCTGAGCAAACGTAATTTGATGGTTGTATGCCAGCTGTCTGATTATAGGGTGTGCTGGCATTGCACAGATCTTTGGATTGCTCTGTGTGTGTATGTGTGTGTGTGTGTGTGTGTGTGTGTGTATGTGTGTGTGTGTGTGTGTGCACAGCTGATGGCCCTGTACATGAGAAAAAGGAAAATCAAAATGTATTTACATTCTGATCAGATTACTGCAGGTAAAGTTCGCATCTTCATTGGCTCTGACAAAGAAACCACCCCTCTAATGCACCTCTGGGCAGCTGATAGGGAGATCTTGGATATCATGCAAACACGAAGAAATCTGCAGATGCTGGAAATTCAAGCACACACACAAAAAATGCTGGTGAATGCAGCAGACCAGGCAGCATCTGTAGGAAGAAGTACAGTCGACGTTTTGGGGCGAGACCCTTCGTCAGGACTCCCAGCCTGGTGTTTCGCTGAACACCTATGCTCTGTCTGCCAGAGAAAGCAGGATCTCCCAGTGGCCACATATTTTAATTCCACGTCCCATTCCCATTCTGATATGTCTATCCACGGCCTTCTCTACTGTCAAGATGAAGCCACACTCAGGTTGGAAGAACAACACTTTATATTCCACCTGAGTAGCCCCCAACCTGATGGCATGAATATTGACTTCTCTAACTTGCGTTAATGTCCCTCCTCCCCTTCGTACCCCATCCCTTATTTATTTATTTATTAATTATTATTTTTCCCCTTTTGTTCTCTCTCTCTTTTTTCTCCCTCTGTCCCTCTCACTATAACTCCTTGCCTGCTCTCCATCCTCTGGGCTCCCCTCCCCCTTTCTTTCTCCTTAGGCTTCCCGACCCATGATCCTCTCCCTTCTCCAGCCTCGTATCCCTTTTGCCAATCAACTTTTCAACTCTTAGATCCACCCCTCCCCCTCCTGTCTTCTCCTATCATTTTGGATCTCCCCCTCCCCCTCCCACTTTCAAATCTCTTACTAGCTCTTCTTTTAGTTAGTCCTGAAACGTCGACTGTACCTTTTCCTAGAGATGCTGCCTGGCCTGCTACGTTCACCAGCATTTTTTTTGTGTGTGTTTCTTAGATATCACAACTTTTACCAATATTGATTAGAAACATAGAAAACATCGGTTCTAAACGAACATAGTAATCTTGTCAGACTTGCACAGGCAGGCACCTCCCAGTCTTCACCCAGCTAATAGGAGTCACCTACCACTCATTTGCAACTCATCACCTGAAGCCTATTTAACCCAGCTCTCACCCACAGTCCCTGTTCACTCAGTGAACCAACCAGTTGTTTCTAGCCTTCAGTTAACTTGTTGTGTTAACTATGTTTTCTCTTGTTTTGTGGCCCCTTGTGACTTGTTATTTTGCAGTTTATTACAAAAGTGATTGCTCACTACTAAAACATCCATGATGGTCTGTGTTTGGTTCAAGCTTCTTCTACATGCCCTGGCAGGATGAGTGAACAGGACCTGTGGATAAGAGCTGGGTTTAAAAAGGTTGTAGGTGAAGAGTTAGAAATGAGTAGAAGGTGACTCCTGTTAGCTGGCTGGAGACTGGGAAGTGCAGGCCTGACAAATTCATTCAGTTAAGATCATTTTGCACTGATCTTTTTCCTTATTAATAAGCTTGCATCACCATCTTGTTTCCTGCCCTCCTTACATGTCAGATATCCTAAAACGTTTGGTTTCCAATCCTGTAGAAGGGTGTCAGCCAAATATGTTGACTCTTTATTCCCTTACATAGATGATGTCTGACCTGCAGAGTTCCTCCAGCATTTTGTGGGTCTGTATCTACCTTTAATTTCCAGGTTTGATTAGCTTTTGTCTCCGAGAACCAAATGTTCATGCAGTACCATTTCTGAAGATGAAGTGGAGTCAGTTACCATCTTTACATTTAGCAAAGAGACCGAGTGGGGTGTGCCTCAAGGCTGCTGTCTACATCTTCAGAAGGTTGTGTAGTTCTTGCTGATCTGACCTGTGGGTGAAGTTGAAGGACTCTTCACTCTGGAAAGACACATGCAAGGCTGAGGTATAATTTGCAAAATGTGTTAATGATCAGTTGCTATGGCCTGGAGTTACTTGGTTACTGTGACAACAAACCTCAAGCCTGCAATCATGGCTGTCCAACCTTGCTGATGCTTTCCTGACCAGGGCAGATCTCTGTTGCTATTGCCTCTTGGAAACTCAATTCTGGATATTTTCTTCCTTGCACATTAGTTAGAAAACATGATAAATTTATGGTGAATTAGCCTCCAAGCCAAACCCCTTCCACCCCTCCTGCTCCACACTTCTATGGTTAATAGTCCTTGCCTTTGGTTTCTTTCCTACCCACACTCATACTGCATGGTCTGAAGGGTGGGTGAGCGGACCGCTTCAGATAAAAGCAGAAGACAAGACATAGGAACAGAATGACGCCATTTGGCCCAGTAAGTCATTCAAACACGGCTGATTTATTTTCCCTCTCAACCACTTTCTCTTGCCTTTCTCATATTCTTCCACCTGAAACCTTTGACACCATTGGTAATGAGGAAAATAGAAGATGCCCAGACCTCTTTCAGACTACAATATGACTTCTAATTTCTGTACCTTGAAATGGAATGTGCTCTGTTCCATCTGACTCCACAGAACACTACCATGCAATTCATGATCTCTTCAGACAACACAGCACCAAGTCTTGTCCCTGCTTTATACTGTAGATTTGCTTTCATGTATGTAGTCTACACAGGGTGTTAATTACAAATTTGTGATGCAGGCTCACAAGCTGCTTATCAATCAAATGGATTGATGGTAAACGCACATGCTCTTGATTTCCATACTTCAACATCTCAAGCACACGAGAGCAGCTACTGAAAGACCTAACATTATTTTAGAAAATCACTGAAAAATATTACTAATAAACAGGAGCTGAACAATTAATTTTCTCAGGCATTGCTTTACTACACTTGGGTGATTGTTTTTACTATACATTAAAAAGAACTTAATTAATCTTAATCTCTAACTCTGTTAATGGATAGAATTGCTTCTTTCACTTCACTGCCCATTTCCAAAGCCATGAATGTTCCTCAGGGTTTATGATCCCAAATTAGTTTCATTTACTGTCAGCCTCTCTGGTTTTTAACTCTCAGAATTAAATGGCTTGGAAGCCTAATTATGAAGTTTGAGGATATTAATTAAGCATCAATGATAGAAGAGAAGGTGCCCAGTGTATGTGTGTGCATTAAATCCTAATTACTGAGGAAATGGACACAAATATGCCTGCATTGAAGTGTCTCAGTGCTCACATTCAAATGTCCACCCATTAATCAACATGGAGGAAAAAAAGAACAACTCCTGTAATATTGACTTGTGATCCATTAACACATCTATTTGGAAACAGTATAGTATTGACCTCTGTAAGATAGATTGGACAGTATGCTACTATGTGGTTTTTAAAAATTCAGGTGTGACTTCTCAGTTTTAGGCTGTCATTAGGAGTTAGTGCTAGGATCCAGAATTTGTAATTAGCACTCAAGGCAACAATTTTGGACTTCTTGAATATTTAGTTTGAAGAACATTTGCTGCTGGAAACAAAAAAAGCTGTCTGATAACGTAAAAATAGAGGTTTCAAGAGTTGGTGTTGAGGTAGTGCTGAAACTGGTCAATTTATAGGTAGAAATGGATGTGTTTTGCAGATGCTCTCACCAAGGAAAAGCTCAAAATTGACGCCAGAATGTGAGGCGACACTTGTGGACTGCCCCCAGCAAATCATTAGGTTTGTTGGTTGTTAACACAAACAATGCATTTCTCTGAATATTTTGATGTAGTTGTGAAAAAAATAAATCTGAATCTAAATCTAAACCAACAATAAGCGTTAGCTTTCTTGAATCTTTGTCAGAAAGAATTATTGGCCATAGAGTAAGAGAACACTACAGCACAGAAAGAGACCATTCATCCATTAATCCATGCCAAATTATTTAGCTGCCTCATCCCAACGACCTGTCATTATCATTAGGTGCCGTGCCCAGTTTGAGCTTTAACTGCCATGGCCCATGAACTCCTGTTTTGGGTCAAGTGGATCAAATCATTGGTATTAATTTCCTCTTTTCTAGCTGCTGTCTCCATCATCATTTGTCTTTGCCTTCCTTTTGCTTTCTTCCCTTCAATCTTTCCCATAATTACTGTGTATTCTAACTCCTCTTTCCTAATCACATGTCCAATGAAGTCACATTGCCTTTTCATGATCGCATACACTTTTTTTTGAGCTTGCTCTGTTCATGACATCCTTGTTAGATATTTGTTTCGTCTATGATGTTCTTTGCATCCTCCTCAAAAACCACATCTTTGCTGCTTCAATTCTTTTCCTCATGTTACAATTGTCCAACATTCTGGTCCATATAACATAACTGGATAAAGGTAACATTTCAATACTCTGAGGCAGGTTGTCATGCCTAGTTTAGTGTTGGTAAGTATACTCTTCATTCTCATAAAGGTGTCTTTTGCCACCTGTACCTGGATCATAGTCCTCCAACCCCTCTCATTCATGTACCTATCCAAATTTCCCTTAAATGTAGAAATTGAACCCGTGTCTACTTGCAACTCATTCAATAGTCAAACCACCTTCTGAGTGGAGTGAAGATGATCCCCTTAAACATCTCCTTCTCGCTTATCCCATGACTTCTAGTTCTAGTCTCACTAAACCTCAGATGAAAAAAGCCTGCTTGCATTTACCCTAGCTATACTCTTCATAATCTTGAGCACCTCTCTCAAATCTCTCATCATTCTCCTACGCTCTAGGGAATAAAGTTCTAACCTATTCAACCTTTCCCTACAACTCAGATCTTGAAGTTCTGGTAACATCCTTGTAAATATTCTCTGAACACTTTCAGTCTTATTGATATATTTCCTGTAGGTTGGTGGCCAAAACTGCACACAATACACTGAATTAAGGTTCACCAATATCTTATACAAGTTCAATATAACATCCCAATTCCTGTACTCAGTACTTTGATTTATAAAGACCAATGTGCCAAAAGCTTTCTTTATGATCCTATCTCCCTGTGACACCACCTTCAGGGATTTATAGATCTGTATTCCCAGATCCCTTTGGTCTATTACACTCTTCAGTGCCCTACCACTCACTGTATAATTCCTACCCTGGTTTGTCCTCCCAAAATACAACACTTCACACTTGCCTGCATTAAATTCCATCTGCCATTTTCAGCCTATTTTTTCCAGATGGTCCATATGCAAGACTCCTCCTTTCTAATCCGTATGCTGTCTATGACCTCACTGCTGTTTTGCCTCACTTCTACAGTCTGTTTCCATCTCCCAAGTAAATACATTCAAAAGATCCATTAAGATCTCTTCCCTCTCTTTTGGCTCCATGCATGCATGACCATTCGAATCTCAAGAGGATCAATTTTGGCCATTGCTATACTTTGGTCTTAATGTATCTGTAGAAGCCATTGGGATTCTCCTTCACCTTGTCTGCCAGAGCAACTTCCTGCCTTCTTTAGTCCTCTTCATTTCCTTCTACATGTTCTCATGGGTTTCTAATACTCCTCAAGTTCCTCATTTGCTCCTTCCTGCCTATACCTGCTATGCACCTTCTTTTTCTTCTTCTTAACCAGGGCCTCGATATCTCTGAGAAACCAAAGCTCCCTAAACTTGTTATCCTTGCCTTTTATTCTGACAGGAACATGCATACTCTATACTCTCAAAACTTCACTTTTGAAGGCCTCCCACTTATCAAGTATACCTTTGTCAGAAAACAACCTGGCCCGTTCCATACTTGCCAGATCCTTTCTGGTATCATTAAAATTGGCCTTTGCCCATTTTACAATATGGGCTAGAGCTATCCTTCATAATTATTTTGAAACTAATAGCATTATGATCATGAGATGCAAGGTGCGTTTCCCTGCATATACTTTTGTCACCTGCCCTGTCTCATTCCCTAAAAGGAGATCTAGTCTCACACTGTCTTTAGTTGGAACTTCTATATATTGATTAAGGAAACTTTCCCGAACTCATTTGACAAACTCTTTTCCATCCAGCCATTTTACAATATGGGATTCCCAGTCAAAATGTGGAAAGTTAAAATCACTTATTGTCACAACTTTGTTTCTTTCATCTGTCCGTGATCTCTCTACAAATTTGCTCCTCTAAGTCCTTCTGACTATTGGGTGATCTATAATATTATGTGTTCATCCCTTTCCTATTCCTCATTTCTACCCACAGAGCCTCAGTAGATGAGCTCTCCTGTTTGTCTTGTTTAAACAGATTCCTTAACTAGTAATGCCACCACTCCCTCTATAATCCCTCCCACTTTATCACATCAAAAACAAAGGAATACTGGAACCTTCAGTTGCTAGTCCTGCCCCTCTAGGAACCATGTGAACTAATGTCATAATTCGAAGTGCTGAACCATGCCTTAACCATGTCTGTTTTTCTTATAATACTCCTTCCTTTAAAGTATTCATAATTCAGAACCAGCATGCTCAACCTATCGATTATTGTCTTTGCATGTAGGCTTAACAACATCTTTCCTTACAACCACTCCACTATCCATTCTAGTGTTCTATTTCCTATACCCCTGTAAATCTAGCTTAAACTCACCCATAGAGCACTAGGAAACTTTCTCACAAGGACGTTAGCCCCCCTCTAGTTCAGGTGAAAACTGTCCCATCTGTACAGGTCCCACCTTCACTGAAAGAGAGCCCAATAATGCAAAATTCTGAAGCCCTCCATCTCCTTTACTGGATCCTAGACTGTACAGTGTGATCCTCCTATTTCTGGCTTTACTAGCACATGGCATAGGTAGCAATCCTGTGATCACAACCCTGGAAGTCCCTTTCTTCAACTTAACACTTAAATCCCTGAACTCACTTTGCAGGACTTCATCACCATTCCTACCTCTGTCATTGTTACTGGATTAACTAGCTGGGTAGGATTTGCCTTGCTTTTTTGTGAACGGGTCAAGCTAGGCCCATTTCAACATACTTATTAATGCTAAACTATACTGGGACTAATTGGTTAGAGAACCAACTGTGTTCTGAGGCACAGATCTGGAAGCAATACAACGGAGATGTGTCTGTGGTGCAGCAAATGAATTTCTCACACATCTGTTCTCTGATCAAAAAGAAACTGATTTACTTGATCAAATATTGGAGGGAGAGGGGCCTGATTACCGTACTGGTACACTAAACCCAGCTGCACATAGCATGGCTTCTTATATGCATTTTGGATCCAGGGTTCAGTTATCCTATCAACATATGGAGGTGCATTTCTTAAATCATCTCTTAACTAATTCAAATTGATACATTATTTCACACATGACCAATATATACATTGAAGGCCCCTGTTTACAGCTCGTATCCAACCACAGCAATAACATCCCACTGTGTTAGTCAATCAATGTCACAAATGGGGTGTGGTGGACGGTGAGGAAGCCTGCAGCAGGATCTTGACCAAAATGGAAGATAGGCTGAAAAAATGGCAAATAGAAGTGTGAGGTATGCACTTTGCGAGGACAAACCAAAGTAAATCTCACACATTGAATAACAGAACACTTATGTGCACAGTAGAACAAAGAGACCTGGGAATACAGATCCTTAATTCCTTGAAAATGACATCACTGATATAGAGTATTGAAACAAGCTTTTAGTACATTGACCTGTATAAATCAGAGCAGTGAGTACAGGATTTGGGAAGCTATGCTGAAGTTGTACAAGACATTTTGGATGTGGACTTGGACTATAGACTTCTTTTCTGTCTTCTAGTTTTTTGAATTCTGTGTTTTTTGCCCACTTCCTCTCATTTTTTTGTGTGTGGGGGTGGGAGCTGATGTGCCTGTTCCATTTTTGTCCATTTTTTGTGTAGGGAGGGGAGATTTGTAGGTTGATAATCCTGCTGCTGTTCTTTTTTCTTTCTTGGCTTTGTGGCTATCCAGAGAAGAAGAATTTCGGAGTTGTACACTTTGATTATAAATGAACCTTTGAACATTGGTGAGGCTGAATTTAGTGTATTGTGTTCAGTTATGGTTACCTACCTACAGGAAAAGATATCAATAAGCTTGAAAGAGTGAAATGCGTTGCTGGATCTGAATTATATGGAAAAGTGTAAGCTGTTAGGATTTTATTCCCTGGACCACAGGAGAATGAGGGGAAATTTTGTAGCAATATACAAAATTATAAAGCGTTTAGATAGAGTAAATACAAGCAGGCTTTTCCCCTTGAAGTTGGGTAAGACTGGAACTAGAGGTCATAAGTTTAAGGTGAAAGGTGAAATGTTGAGGTGGAGACTTCTTCACTCAGATATGAGTGAGGAACAAGCTGCCAATGGAAATGGTTCAATTGTAACATGTAAGATAAGTTTGGATAGGTGCATGGATGAGAGGGATTTGGAGGGATATAGTCTTGGTGCAGGTAGATAATCAAATCAGCATGGGCTGGATATGCTGAAAAACCTGTTTCTGTTCTGAGGTATCTGTGACTCTAATTCCTGTGGGGTTATTGTGCACACCAGGACTTCCACCTTCCCTGCATTCTCACAGAAATTAATTGTCTTGGGAGCATACTTGTGGTTCCTTTATTTTTCTATATGAGCAGACAATCTCTTTTCCTTATTCTTTCCAGCATCTTTATCTTGCAAATAGGTGCACTATCCTTGCTTCATTAGCTACCTCATTGCCTGCTTAATTTGAGAGAATAGGTCAATGAAATATTTTTATACATCCATCTGCACTGTGCTGATAGGTACCTCCATGTACTGAAAACACTGCTATAGTCCAGTGACCTCCAGTGAAGAGAGGCTATCTTTTAAATAACATTCCAGTAGGCTCTTTGCCCCTTACTTATATGACTGACCTAGGTTGCTCAGTTACAGAAACTAAACTTGGTGGGGAAAAAGCATGTTTTGTTTTGCTTTGACATGCAAGCTAATCTTACAGATTATAATGTCATTTATTGACCACACACAGAGTGAACAAGTTCTGTTGAAGACTGTTTTTTGTGATGATGCAGATGGAGATCTCAGGAAGATGCCAAGATGAATTATCCCTTTCGCACTTCTGAATGAATGTGGTTGCAAACGTGTTAACCTTACATAGTCATAGTCATCGTCCTAGTCATACTTTATTGATCCCGGGGGAAATTAGTTTTCGTTACAGTTGCACCATAAATAATAAATAGTAATAGAACCATAAATAGTTAAATAGTAATATGTAAATTATACCAGTAAATTATGAAATAAGTGCAGGACCAGCCTATCAGCACAGGGTGTCTGACCCTCCAAGGGAGGAGTTGTAAAGTTTGATGGCCACAGGCAGGAATGACTTCCTATGAGGCTCTGTGTTGCATCTCGGTGGAATGAGTCTCTGGCTGAATGTACTCCTGTGCCCACCCAGTACATTATGTAGTGGATGGGAGACATTGACCAAGATGGCATGCAACTTAGACAGCACCATTTGAATCATAGTTTGTGACACACCATTGTTGAGAATGGGATGTTCTTGGAACCCTAATTGGGTATTTAATGGTCCAATGACTTTGGAAGGACTGCAGAGCTTTGTTCTCATCAGTTACTCATGAAATTGCTCAGCTCCATAATTTCATGCTGCTTCTACTGTTTAGCATGCATGTAACCACGAGCGACAGCTTCACTAGGCAAAGACCTCATCATTTTATCATTATGTCTGGTCTTCAATCTTTCTTAATCCAAACTTTATCCCTTGACTTGACAGTAATGGCGTACTGATGGATATGCTGGGTCATAAGATTACTCAATGAACTGTGTACATTATATTCTATACTCTTGCTGCTGCTGATACTCTATGGCACATAAGAAGTATACAAAATTATGGAAGGCATAAAGCTGGCTTTATCAACTAAGTCTGGGTGAAATTAGAACTAGGGGTCATGAGCTAAGGGTGAAAGGTGAAATGTTCAAGGGAAACACGAGGGGATACTTTCTTCACTCAGAGGCTGGTGAGAGAGTGGAAAGAGCTGCCAGCAGAAGTGCTGGATGTGGGTCTGATTTTAATGTTTAAGAGAAGTTTGAATAAGTGCATGGATGAGAAGGTGAAAAGGTGCAGGTCGATGGGTCTAGGCAGAATTAGTTTGGCATAGACTAGATGGGCCAAAGGGCCTGTTTCTGATCTGTTCAGTGTCTATCACATGTACCTGAATGGTGCCACCACATAATATGATGGAAGATACCCTCAATGTTAAATCAGAACCTTTTATTCACGCGAATCATGTGACTGTCACTTGGGCCAATGTTGTCCTGGACCAACGAATTGGAGAAGATTCAGTAGATAGAATAATGGGCATATGGGCAAGTAAGCTTAGCTCCTGTGTTGGATCACTCATTTGCTGCCACAACACCGTCAGGTAGCTAAGTCCTTCGGTCTTTTCCACAGCCAATACAATTGATAGAGATGCTAACAAACCATTCTTGGCGATGAACGTTGAAATCTACAATGAACATTTTGTTCCTTTCAGTGATTATCCCAGAGGTGCTGTTTTGCATCTTTTTGGTTGAGGGAAGACAGTAGATGGTTATCAGTTGAAGGTTTCTTTCTCACGCTTGACTTGATGTTATGAGACTTCATGGGCTTTGCCCTCAGTGCTGAGTGCTCTCTCTTGCTTCTATACTACTGTGCTGATAGGGCAGAATGTAGAGAAAGGTTGCGATGGAGGAATCTGTGATCTTGCCACTATGCTATGATTGTGTGAGTGTGACTATTCTGTGAATGCAAGCTATTACTTGATTTATATTTGCGATGCTTCTAGTAAGTTAGGTAGCAGTTCTCTGATGTTTGTGAAGAGGACTTTAACGTCACCTGTGTTGAGAGTGACTTTGTCGTGCCCCTGTTCTGTGACTAGTGGACTGTTCAACTTTTAGCATAGTGGTTCAAATAATACTGTTGCAATGCCCTGGGTTCAATTCTGAAGCAAACTAAAAACATAAGGGATTCTGCAGCTGCTGGGGATCCAAAGCAACACACATAAAATGCTGGAGGTACTCAGCAGATAACGTAGCATCTATGGAGAGGAATAAAGAGTCAATATTTCAGGCTGAGACGTTTCAACAGGCCACCGCTGCTGTCAGTAAGGAGTGCATATGTTCTCCCTATTACCAGTTGGGCTTCATCTTGTTGTTCTGGTTTCTTCGCACAGTCCAAAAATGTACAGGTTAATAAATTAATTAGCCACATGATCTAATTGGGTGGTGTGGGCTCATTGGGGCGGAGGGGCCTCCAACTGTGCTGTATCTCTAAATCAATTGATCAATCAATAAATACATTCTTCTTCTGCTTAAGCATAACTATTTCAGAATGGACAAAATGGAGTAGGTCTAGTCACCTACAGTCAGACATCTTTCTCCTAGAGGAGAGGCTTGTAACCAAGTGCATTTTTATAATAGCGCACTAGTTTTTTGTGTCATTGTTATTATGACTAATATTTTCGTCCCTCCAATCTCCAGATTATTTACTGAACTTAAACTTCACATCCACACTTTGAACTTGGATTACTAGTGCGGCTACTAAAAGACCAACACACTCTTATGAGGTTGGAGTTTATGTTTCCCTTTGGGAGGAGGATGATGAAATGTTGGACAATGAAATACTGGAAATATGAGCTTCAGGAACCTCACCTGAGAATCTGCATAATCATTACCACAGTATGGTAGCAAATAGTACTTACATCCTCTGAAATTAGAGAGTGTACTCAGCATTTTCCAGTGTTTGCTTATCATTTCTATATTCAGTTCTGTCCTTGTCCCAAGTTCTCAAACAAAGATGAAAATGACCTTGCTGCACACACAAAATGCTGGAAGAACTCAGCAGGCCAGGCAGCATCTATGGGAAAGAGTAAACAGTCGATGTTTTGGGCTGAGACCCTTCAATGATCTTGCTGTTTTGGCACCACCGTTAAAACTTAATGAAGGGTCACTCGATAGCCTATATCTATGCATAAACATCAGCTGAGTGCTAACATTCACAGCAGCGATGAGGGTGGGTAGAACTCCAGACGAGAATCATTGATGTCCAGGCTCCCCCACGATTTGTGGAGTTTCAACTCCATCGTGTGTTTTATTGGCACTGGTAGCCTTCCTACCAAAAGGTCATCCCAATGAGAGTTTTAGCTACCCAAGTCAATGCTTCTTCCTGCTGTGAGCAACATTGAGATTAAGTGTAAATATCAAGATTTGTTCAAGTGGCAAATTGTAGATTTGCCAATTGCAGTCAGCTGACTAATGGATGTCATTTCACCAGGATTAAATCCTCCCATAAATAACATCACTTTATGCACATACAATTACTCTATGTACTGTATTATAGGCTAATCTTATGTATTGATATGATTTTTACTGTGCTGTTTATTGAATCTTGAAACTTGAATGTTTGCTAACATAATAACGACAGTGAAAAACAATGAGTGAGAAGGAAATAAAATCTCACAGAAATATTCCTCTTTGCCAAATGCAATATCATTATTTTAGAACCTGCTGCAGTTTCTGCTCGCTAACACGTGCTCTGTAATTCAGAAGTTATCAATATTCTGTTTACGAGTTAGAGCAAAGAGAATCTAAATGGACAAATATATAACAGCCATTATGCTGCCAAATTCCTTATTAATTTAGAATGACTCTAACCTCTCCTGTATTGTCCTAATCATTATAAATTAAAGCTTTTGACTGCTCTCAGTTGCTATCATTTATACTGTATGTCTTTGAGAGAAAAAAAGGACATGGAGAGATGCCAAACTGTAATACGCATGAATAAAATAAATAAATGCGTCTTATTTCCATAGCGACAATTTGAAAATAAACACGTGAACAATTTTAACTGTTGTAACCAGGTTAGATTCATAACTTGACTATTAGTTCAAAAAGTTGTAAAACCAGTGACTCTTTCTCTGCACTGCTAAAATGAAAAATCTACAGTGTGGTCTAACCAGTGCCTGATAAAGCCCAACGTTACATCCTTGTTTTAATATTCCAGTTCTCTCAAAATGTATGCTAACATTACATTTGCCTTCGTCACTACCTACTCAACTTGCAAGTTAGGCTTAGAGGCCGCACAAGGACTCCCAGGTCTCTTTGCGCCTCAGATTTTTGAATTTTCTCTCCATTTAGAAAATAATCAATCCCTTTATTCCTTCTAACAAAGTGCGAGACCATACACTTCCAGACACTGTATTCCATCTGCCACTTCGCCTATTCTTCTAATCTGTCCTTCTGCAGATTCCATGCTTCCCTCAACATTACCTGCCCCTCCACATATTGTTGTATCATCCGCAAACTTGGCCACAAAGCCATCAATTCTGTTATCCAGATCATTGACATCTAACATGATAAGAAGCAGTCCCACACTGACCACTGTGGAACATCAATAGTTACTGGCAGCCAATGAAAATCGGCCCTCTTTATTCCTCTTTATTGCCTCCTGCCGGTCGTCCTATCTTCTATCCATGTTAGTATCATTCTGATTGTGATTCTGATTATGATTCTGATCAATGTTCAGAATCAAAGTTTCTTGCCATCCATATGCATTTGTTATCTTGATTTCAGCTTATTTTTATTTATATTTGGGCACTTGTGTGCTCCTGATGGATCCTAAACTGCAGGTGGGTGAAGAAAGTTATTGGAAAATGCTGCCGGGCAGCACTGTCAAAATGATTCTGGCTGAGAACTGAGAGTGCACGATGGGAATAAGTAACTAGTAGTCTGCTGGCATGGATTTGTCTTACATTTTGTGCACATCCTCATTTGTTCATTCAATATGTATAAGGTGTTGTATGATGCTGGCGATCATGGTCCTTTCATGACCATGATTGTCTTGGCAAATTTTATCAATAGAAGTGGTTTGCCATTACCTTCTTCTGGACAGTGTCTTTATGATCAATATACTCTTCAGAGACTGTCCGCCTGGTGTCAGTGGTTGTAGAACCAGGACTTGTGATGTGCACCAGCTGCTCATATGATCATCCACCACCTGCTTCTCCACATGACTCTGATCAGTGGGGCTAAGCAGATGCTACACCTTGCCCAAGGGTTACCTGGAGGCTAGCAGAGGGAAGGAGCGTCTTATACCTCCTTTGTTAGAGATGTATCTCCACACTGTCACCCTATTCACATCTTACCAATGTAACTTTCCTTGCTGTGGTGTTGACTTTGCACTGGAAGAGGATGGCTAGGAACAAAGGTCGTTCTGGAGCACAATTGCTCAACGTCTCACTCGTGAGCATAATGTTGGGAAGTGGATCTTTACACCTTTGCTTATAATTGAGAAAATAATATTGATTGGACATGTCCTACATTTTCTGGAAGGTTGTACCTGTTCAATTCTCTGCAATGCCAAGAAAATAGTATTGTTTTACCCATACAAATGCAGCTTGGTTAGAGGCATGGCTATTTATGAAGATAGGATTTAGGCACCACAAAAACAGGATTTTGTAAACACAAGAGATATGACAGATGCTGGAAATCCGGAGGAGCTCACACAAAATGCTGGAGGAACTCAGCAAGTCAGGCAGCATCTACAGAAAGGAATAAAAAGTTGACATTTTGGGCCGACACCCTTCATTACGACTCTGAGGAGGACAACACACTCTTGAGGATGTTGTTCTGTCTGCTTCTCTCAACGATTTTCCTTGGTCATGTAGAAAAATTATACAGTTGAGTCAGATGTAGTTTCTGTGATGGTGGGGTGAACCAAACGGTATTTTCAAGTTCTATTTCTCTCATTTATTCTTAATGAAGCTGACAAGATAACATGAGACATTAATTGTTAACGTTATAGATCCAGCAGCCAAGTGTAGCTTGCATTTCATATTGGATATTATCTTCAAGAGTTTGATCTCATAGTACTTTGATCCTGGACTAAAGAACAAAGAACAATGGGGGAAGAATAAAAATATAGAAAATTATACATTTTGTCAGGAAATTCTGACATGAAAAGCAATTTGACAAGCTGCAATTACAGTATCTCTCTAGAACAGAAAAGGTTAAGGGGATATTTATTTTGGAGATATTTCAATTATTTTAATAACAGTAATGAAGATATTAATAATCCGTACCCTAAGGCAGTCTGGTTGCTATCCAAGAATTTTATAAGGGAAAAGGCCAGTTGATTGGCAATATCATAACGATACCTTCCACACTTCCCCTGAGTCAGGATCTTTTAGATTAGAAAACTGTGCATAACCCGTGTTAATTAAGAAACATAATGGAGAGAATTCAGAAAATTATATCCACTTCATTTAACTTCAATCATCAGGAAATTACTCAGTCCATAATTAATGATAAAATGAATGAACATGCCAAGAATTTTCAGTTGGCCTTGTTAAGGAATGGTATTTGTAACAATGATGATTGAGTGGTGTTAAAATAATACTTGAGTAATTGGAGTGGGCATGCAGGTACAGCAGGCGGTGAAAAAGGCGAATGGTATGCTGGCATTTATAGCGAGAGGATTCGAGCACAGGAGCAGGGAGGTGCTACTGCAATTGTACAAGGCCTTGGTGAGACCACACCTGGAGTATTGTGTGCAGTTTTGGTCCCCTAATCTGAGGAAAGACATCCTTGCCATAGAGGGAGTACAAAGAAGGTTCACCAGATTGATTGCTGGGATGGCAGGACTTTCATATGAAGAAAGACTGGATGAACTGGGCTTATACTCGTTGGAATTTAGAAGATTGAGGGGGGATCTGATTGAAACGTATAAAATCCTAAAGGGATTGGACAGGCTAGATGCAGGAAGATTGTTCCCGATATTGGGGAAGTCCAGAACAAGGGGTCACAGTTTGAGGATAAAGGGGAAGCCTTTTAGGACCGAGATTAGGAAAAACTTCTTCACACAGAGAGTGGTGAATCTGTGGAATTCTCTGCCACAGGAAAGAGTTGAGGCCAGTTCATTGGCTATATTTAAGAGGGAGTTAGATATGGCCCTTGTGGCTATGGGGATCAGGGGGTATGGAGGGAAGGCTGGGGCGGGGTTCTGAGTTGGATGATCAGACATGATCATAATAAATGGCGGTGCAGGCTCGAAGGGCCAAATGGCCTACTCCTGCACCTATTTTCTATGTTTCTATGTTTCTATGAAATGTCTACAGACGTTATTTATAAGGACTTTCAGAGACACTTAATGAAGTTTCTGTTTAGAGACAGTTAGGTAATAATGTAGTTAAATATGGTTAGCCAAATGGTTAAGTGAGGGAGGCAGAGAGTAGAGACAGGGAGGTACATAACATTCTGAAGAAGGGTCTGCACAAAACGTTGACTCTCTATTCATTTCCATAGATGCTGCCTCACCTGCTGAGTTCCTCCAGCATTTTGGTTGCTTTTTACTTCCAGCAGACTTTCTCATGAAGGTGGCAAGATGTGATTGCTATGCTTTACGTGAATGGGTGTCAGATCGCAACTTTTTGTTACATTTATTAATTATTATGATGTTTAGTTAGGAAGCCAGCTGGTTAGGCTGGCCAGCACTTACTGCTGTAGAAGAATGAGAATCAGGTTTATTATCACCGGCATGTGACATGAAACTTGTCTTTGCAGCAGCAGTATAATGCCATACATGATAAGGGAAAAAAATAAATGAATTACAGTAAGTATATATGTATATTAAATTGTAAAATTAAAAATAGCAGTGCAAAAACATAACTAAAAAAGAAGTATTGAAGTAGTGTACATGGGTTCAATGTCCATTTTGAAATCGGATGGCAGAGTGCAAGAACCTGTTTCTGAATCCCTAAGGTGTGCCTTTAGATTTCTGTACCTCCTTCCTGAGGTAACAATGAGAAGAGGGCATGTCCTGGGTGATGGGGGTCCTTAATAATGAACGGCACCTTTCCGAGGCATCACTCGATGAAGATTTCTTGGTTACTACGGAGGCTAGTACCCATGTTGGAGGTGACTAATTTTACAACTTTCTGTAGCTTCCTTCGATCCTGTGCAGTAGCATTCCCCCCTCCCCCAATATCAGACAGTGATGCAGTCTGGCAGAATGCTCTCCACTGTACACCTGTCAATGTTTTCATGTGCTTTAGGTGGCAAACCAAATTTCCTCAAACTCTTAATGAAATATAGCCACTGTATTTCCTTCTTTATAGCTTCATCGAAATGTTGGAACCAGGTTAGATCCTCAGCGATCTTGACACCCGGGAACTTGAAATTGCTCACTCTCTCCACTTCTGATCCCTCGATGAGGATTGGTTCATATTCACTCATCTTACCCTTTCAGAAGTTCACAATCAGCTCTTTGATTGCTGTGACACCACTCAACTAGCCAGTATATCTTGCCCTCTCATCTCCATCTGAGACTCTGCCTATAGATGGCATTTGACCTGTGCCTAGCCACACAGTTATGAGTATAAGGAGAGGAGAGCAGTGAGCGAAGCACACATTCCTGAAGTGCCCCAGTGTTGATTGTCAAGGAGGAGGAGATGTTATTTCCAACCTGTACAGTTTGTGATCTTAGGGTTAGAAAGTTGAGGATCCAATTGCAGAGGGAGGTACAGAGACCCAGGTTTAGTAGATTTTTGAACAGGACAGTAGGAATGATGGTGTTAAATGCTGAGCTATAGTCAATGAACAGCATTCTGACATAGATGTTTGTACTGTCCAAGAGAGCCAAGGCTGCATAGAGAGCCATTGAGATTACATCCGCCACAGGCCTATTGTGGCGATAGGCAAATTGCAGTGAGACCAAGACTTTACTGAGACAGGAATTGATTCTAGCCATGACCAACCTCTCAAAGCATTTCATCACTGTAGATGTGAGTGCAACTAGACAATGGTCATTGAGGCAGCTCACCTTGCTGTACTTGGGCACTGGTTTAATTCCTTTTAGAAGCAAGCAGAAACTTCCGACCATAGCAGTGAGAGATTGAAGATGTCTTTGAATCCATCCCCCAGTTGTTTGGCACAAATATTCAGAGCCTTACTCTTTCTGTCAGGGTTTGTTGCCTTATGAGGGTTCACCCTCTTAAAAGATAGCCTGATGTCGGCCTCTGGGAGAGATCAGAGGGTCACTGGGTGCAGAAGGGATCCTCACAGCTGTAGTTTTATTCTCTCTTTCAAAGTGGGCATAAAAAGTGTTAAGCTTGTCTGGTCATGAAGCATCACTGACATTCCCTTTTGCATCCAATTTTAATGGCTTTTTTTAAAATTGGAAGTTGTGTGGAAAACCACGGGAGCCTGCTTATGATCATCAGTCAGTCTCCTTTGCTGTTTGCCTGGGAATACAGTTTTGCTTTGAAGTTGCTAACATAGCTCATCTTCTGGTCTTGATGCCAGTAGATGATCTCTGTCTGCGAGAGAGAGCAGGATCTCCCAGTGGTCACACATTTTAATTCCACATCCCATTCCCATTCTGATATGTCTATCCACGGCCTCCCCTACTGTAAAGATGAAGCCACACTCAGGTTGGAGGAACAACACCTTATATTCCGTCTGGTCTAACTTTCGCTAATGCCCCACCTCCCCCTCATATTCCATCCGTTATTTATTTATATACACACATTCTTTCTCTCTCTCTCTCCTTTTTCTCCCTTTGTCCCTCTGACTACACCCCTTGACCATCCTCTGGGTTTTTCCCCCCCTCCCCCTTTTCCTTCTTCCTGGGCCTCCTGTCCCATGATCCTCTCATATTCCTTTTGCCAATCACCTGTCCAGCTCTTGGCTCCAACCCTCCCCCTCCTGTCTTCTCCTATCATTTCGGATCTCCCCCTCCCCCTCCCACTTTCAAATCTCTTACTAACTCTTCCTTCAGTTAGTCCTGACGAAGGGTCTCGGCCCGAAACGTGGACTGTACCTCTTCCTAGAGATGCTGCCTGACCCGCTGCGTTCACCAGCAACTTTGATGTGTGTTGCTTGAATTTCCAGCATCTGCAGAATTCCTCGTGTTTGCGCCAGTAGATGATACTCACTCTCAGCAGTCCAGAATAAACAGTCAACATTTGGGCCATGACACTTCATCAAGACTTGCTCAAGATGTCTATTCTGTTTATCCTTCTCCATAGATGCTGGATGACCTGAAGAGTTCCTCCAGCATTGTGTATGTTTGTTGCTCAGTATTTCCAGCATCTGCAGACTATCTTGTGTGAAAGAGTTAGTGCACTTGAATTGTACATCTGAATCATAGAAGATGGGAACAACATTGTCTCCCCAGCTTTCGTGAACTGTGATGTCACCTTAACCCTCTGAAACGCCAACCTCACCTTGCTATCTTGATATAACGAATGGTGTTAGCCTTCATGTTGGGCAATGGTGAAATGTAGAGATGCAGCCAGCCAGAAGGAGAAAGGTTGCACTTAGAAACAGCTTGGAAGAAATATTGCGCTTCCCACAGTTCCCAAATACAAGCTCAGACACCAGTCATCAGAAGATGTAAATGAGATGCTGCCAGGTGGCATTGTAAGCCCTGTAGATAAAAGCATGAAAATACAGAGACTTTGGGCCATAGATTGTTGGGAAAAGCTGGCATTTCCATGTCAAACTGCAAGTTCTCCTCCATAAACTTTAATGAATACGATATCCCTGAAATCTCAGCCAGTTTTATCTCTGGGGTTCTTGCTGAATAGTTCCATTTAATATCAGAGAATGTATACAATATACAAGCTGAAATTCTTGTTCTTCACAGACATCCATGAAAACAGAAGAGTGCTCCGACAAATGAGTGACAGTAAGAATGTTAGAACCCCAAAGATTCCCTTTCTACCCCAACACACAAGCAGCAGCAAAACAATGACCCTCCCCTCCCTCATTTACTTCAGCAAAAAAAAGTATCAGCACCCTCCGCCCACAAAGCAAGCAATAGCAAAGCCCCCCAAGAAAGATCATGTTCTACAGTACAACAAAAACTAATCATTCATCTGACAATTTGACAAATCTCTCTCTCTCTCTCTCTCTCATATTAATAAAGGGACAGAGAGATGTTCCTCTTTCTCAGCGAGAGGGGAGATCAACAGAGACAAACAACTCACTGATTTATGGTGTTAAAGTCCACTGCGTCACTTTTACCCTCGAGTTCTCCGATTCAAGAATTGGCAACAAACTCATCCCCCACCAGCAAGAGAAAGAGCACACGATTCACTGACTACAGAGCCCCCAACAGCTGATCTATGTTCCCGATGTTCCATTTTTTCCTGCAACACTTGTTGACTGGATTTGGAAACAGAAAATCTTGCTTAAAAAGCTCCAACGCTGAACTCGCTCTGGGTTAAAACAGGAGTAGGAACATTGAGATTTAGTGCGAAGAAGAATGGGAATTAGGTAATTTATGTTTTGCTTTCAATTCAATGAGTTTACTTAAAAAATTATTCCATAAAGGATTTCTCTGTGATTTGCGATTTTCATTTACAGTTTTTAATGGAAACTAATGTCTAGAATGAATATAGAGCGTAGAACATTTGACCCAAAGGAGAAGTCCAAGCAGTTGCTATGCTTATTCAAAAAATAGAGTTTTGGATATCAGACAATCATGGGAATTGATGTTAGCACAACAGATGTAGAGTATCAGCGATAATCATATCAATTAAGAGAACAGTTGTCAAGGGCCAAGTAGCCTATTCCCAGTTCTATTTCTCATAATTCTAAATGAGACTAAACCTACATTGTCCATGGACATTGCACCCTACCCATGATCTCTTGCAGGATTTGTAATCTCTTGCAAGACATCTTCTAGAATTTTATTTACCCCTTATTCCCACACCTAAATGACATTGAAATTATTCAACCCTTTCTCAACACTGACCTCAGTCAGACCTGGTCACTGAACTAAGATAAACATGCTCAAAATGCTGGAGGAACTCAGCAGGCCAGGGAGCATTGAGGGAAAAAAGTACAGTCGACGTTTTGGCCCATAAATGCTGCCTGGCCTGCTGAATTCCTCCAGCATTTTGTGCGTGTTACTCGAATTTCCAGCATCTGCAGATTTTCTCATTTATTCACTGAACTAACATGGTCTTTTTGAAAATTAAGCTTCTACTGACTCAGTTAATACTCTCCACATTGCACCCAACTTTGACCTCATCTTAACGAGATGGAAGCCCTGTTCATAACTACATCACACCTTTTCCCAGGCTAGCTGCAGAATAAAAGAGCCACTGGAGAAAAGGCCTTTATGAAAGACACCTTCTGTGGAAAATGGCATGGGTATTTTGTACTGCTGTGAGGAAGGTTGGATGGCAGAGCCACAAACATAAACTGTATCAGTGTCCTCTTTCATATAATTTTCACATGCCTTTCGAAGTGCAGCAACGTTTCTTGGCCATCTCCTCCATGTCTACCCTTTTGAATCCTTTCATGAAGACTATTCAAACTCTACTTCAGGAGCTGTTGATTATGTGAGGTCACACATTCTTTCATGTTTTGAGGCTCCTGGAGGTCTGGCTGGCAGGTGCTGAGAAGACAGTGATTGCAAGTTGGCAGGTCCCTGTCCCAGGTTTAAAATCTGTGTCAGTGGTGAGTGCTGGGTCCTGGTGGGAGTCACGAGGGCTAGTAACAATGTCACCAAGGTTGGAGGTCCGTGAAAGTCTGGAAGTTGAGGTCTGAAGACCAGTTAAGGTTCTTATGACTCCAAAGGTTGAGGCCTGAAGGTGAAAACATGATTGGTGAATCCTGGGGTTGGTACCAATGATTTATGAAGTCCAGAGCGCAAAGCTAAAGGTCAAAGTCCAGAGCACTGCAAGCCTGGAGGGAGCTGTTACAAGGGCCCAGGTCAATGGGGTCAGAGGTCCCTGTGAGCCCAACGGTCATACCTGTTATCGGCGAGTTCTGGGGCAATGTCCAAAGCCAGAGGCCCCGTATCTGCAATTTTAAGGGTCTGGGGTGAAGGACTGGGGTTAGCAGACCCTCTGTGTGAGCGAGGGGGTTGGTAAGTGGGAGGGAGTATGGGAAAAGGGCTTGTTTCACTGTTGTGATCTCGTTTGATTTTGTTGTTGCTGTTGCTTGTGTTGTTCTGTTGCTATGGTAACACCGGAATGAGTGGTGACAGGTGACACTTGCGAACTCACCACAGCACTTCCTTATCTTTGTCATGTCGATTTGAAAACGCCAATGACACATTTCACTGTATGTTTCAATGTACATGTGAAAAATAAATCTGAATCCAAACTTTCTGCATTTTCACTCAAAGAGTTGAACTGCACGTGCATGTAACGAGAGCTGTATAACTCATCCCCTTCTACCTCAGGCCACGAACTTATTAATCACCCCTGCTGTGGAGCACCTGGCAGTCCAAGACGCTCTCGTTACATGCATGTGCAGTTCAACTCTTTGACAGATAATGCAGAAAGCTTGAAGTTAATAACTCATCTCCTTCTACCTTAGGCCACAAACTTATCAATCACCCCTGCTGTGGACACTTTCTGGAGGTCCAAGATCCGTATGCTCCACGATCGCTGGACTAAGTGTGTACATGTAGGAGGGGATTATGTTGAAAAATATAAGTTCTGGCTTTTCTAAAATTGACTCCTTCTACCTTAGGCCACGAACTTATCAATCACCCCTCGTACATATTGCACCAGCTTGCCCTTTCCCTCTGATTAATTCCAGTTGAATTATTGCTCAGCAATTGATACAACCCTATGGCAAAGAGAGTTCAGGGCAGTTGTAATCTTCACAGTCAGAGCCAAATCTGGTTGGATCACTTGGTCTCAAATCAACTAATCTTATCTGATCAAGTTCAGTAGTTAACCTCTGACATATTTGCAACCTCTTTTCATAATGCACCTTCACTTGTCTACGATCTCAGTGAAAGCATTCAAATGACGATGCCTCAGAAAGGCCCATCCATCATTATGTAATGCCCTGTAATGTTTCACTGCTAAGGTAATGGTTTCTCTGTAGCAGCAGTGTTTGGGTTATGACTAGAGATAACGCGGGCTTTGGAGTATGAGCCATTCAATGAGAGGCGTGTTGTTTCTTCTTCTGTGTCTGAGAGAAGCTATTCTCGTTTTTTTGTCGGCGAGAGATGAAGAGAGAAGACGCGAGTGGAGAGAGCTGGTAGACTGCAGGACCGAGTGGACTCGGAGTGAGGGTCCAGGAGTTGGCGGCACTCAGGGGAGGTCGATGGACGGAACCGTGAGCTCCAATATGACTGTTTCATTAAAATGGCCCTTTTTCTTTTTATTTTCTATACTAACCCTATAGTCAAATTAAGAATTATAAAGCTCAATCGTTTAATTGCATATGGTATACTGTCTGATATTTTGCGGTACGGATTTGGGCAACACATCATGCAACATCCACACAAATGACATTTCTCAGTTTGGCTGGGCCAGAGGCTGTCTTCCCCTAGACAAACGCATGTTGGCCGAACCTGAGGGTTACAATTGTGGCAGCTCGTCCGGGATTGATTTTGTTGGATGCTGTATGAGCATTGCCCTGAGCATTGAACCAGTGGGTTGTGTGTTTAAGTCTGTTCTGCTATGGATGCTGCTGAGGTGGAGTGGTGGTGTGCCTCCATGGGGTCACCAGTAACTAATACATGCTTGTTGAGTGGGGTGGTTGTCGGCGTTGTCAGACACCAACAGAATCAACAAACTCATCTGTAAGGCCAGTGATGTTGTGGGGATGGAACTGGACTCTCTCTCTGAAAAGAGGATGCTGTCCAAGTTGCATGCCATCTTGGACAATGTCTCCCATCCACTACATAATGTACTGGTTGGGCACAGGAGTACATTCAGCCAGAGACTCATTCCACCGAGATGCAGCACAGAGAGTCATAGGAAGTCATTCCTGCTTGTGGCCATCAAACTTTACAACTCCTCCCTTGGAGGGTCAGACACCCTGAGCCAATAGGCTGGTCCTGGACTTATTTCCTGGCATAATTTACATATTACTATTTAATTATTTATGGTTTTATTACTATTTAATTATTTATGGTGCAACTGTAATGAAAACCAATTTCCCCCAGGATCAATAATGACTATGACTATGATAAAGATAAAGATCAGTGTTATTTGCCATGTGTACATTGAAACATCAAAGCTAACAGTGAACTGCATTAATTGCATCAAATCAAATCACCAAGAATTGCACTAGTGTCACCACACTTTCAGCGCCAACAAAGCACCCAGTTCTAATTCCACCACTGTTGGTCAATAAGTTGTATGTTCTGCCCGTGACTACGTGGCTTCCTCTGGGTGTACCAGTTTCCTCCCACGTTCGAAACGACGTATTGGGTGCTCCCAAATGGCCACTTGGCTTACACCTTCTTTGTTTTTATTGGCTCAGGTAAGACTCACTCCAGATGAGACTTGCTGTTTTCAAATGGCTCCCACTCTGCAAGATGTTGCTCTCTCACTCACTACTTCCAACAATGACACTAGTACTGTATTAAGTGATTATATAACAGTTTAAGTGCTGTCAAGCAGAGCTAATGTAGACACAGTAAGCAGATTGTTTAAGTTGGACTGTAACCATTGATAGAGCACTAAAAAGAGTGGTAAAGTTAACAAGTCTGGAGTGAAGAAAGGTGACGGAACAGAATCATAGTCAGGTCAGTGTGGACATGGTGGAGGATTACAAATACCTGGGGATACGAATTGACAATAAACGGGACTGGTCAAAGAACACTGAGGCTGTCTACAAGAAGGGTCAGAGCCGTCTCTATTTCCTGAGGAGACTGAGGTCCTTTAACATCTGCCGGACGATGCTGAGAATGTTCTACGAGTCTGTGGTGGCCAGTGCTATCGTGTTTGCTGTTATGTGCTGGGGCAGCAGGCTGAGGGTAACAGACACCAACAGAATCAATAAACTCATTCGTAAGGCCAGTGATGTTGTGGGGATGGAACTGGACTCTCTCACGGTGGTGTCTGAAAAGAGGATGCTGTCCAAGTTGCATGCCATCTTGGACAATGTCTCCCATCCACTACATAATGTACTGGTTGGGCACAGGAGTACATTCAGCCAGAGACTCATTCTACTGAGATGCAACACAGAGCGTCATAGGAAGTCATTCCTGCCTGTGTCCATCAAACTTTACAACTCCTCCCTTGGAGGGTCAGACACCCTGAGCCAATAGGCTGGTCCTGGACTTATTTCCTGGCATAATTTACATATTACTATTTAACTTTTTATGGTTTTATTACTATTTATTATTTATGGTGCAACTGTAACAGAAACCAGTTTTCCCTGGGATCAATAAAGTATGACTATGACTATGACTATGACTATGATTTCAGCCTGAAGTACTGGCCAGGAAGCAGGAACATTGATGCTGATGCTTTGTCCCGACGGGTGCATGAGGGACTGGACAGGGACGAGGAGTGGGAGAGCATTCCTGCCCCGGGGATGAAGGCCATGTGTCAATTTGCCATCACTGTGAAGGCAGAGGGAAAGCAGGGGTAGGATCAAGTGGTGGATCAATTGGCAGCTTCTAATGATGCCATTCCTCAAGTTTACTGTAACCTGACTGCTCTGAAGACAAATCAGCTGTCAGAATTGAGTTCTGGGGAAGCAGCAGCTGCTCAGCGAGATGACTCAGGCATTGGTACCATATGATCTGTGGTTGAAAAGGGCCATGTCTCAGGTGGAGAAGATGAAACATACCGCAGTGGCCCCATTACTGAGAAAATGGCCCTGGTTGGAGTTGCGGAACCAGATCCGATACAAGGTCACGAAACCTCTGGACCAGCTCCAGCTGGTTCTGCCAGAAAAGTATTGGAGGATTGTGTTGAAGTCACTCCATGATGGTTCTGGATATTTGGGGTTGAAAAGACCTATAGATTTCTCAAAGACCAGTTTTACAGGCACCGAATGAAGTCCGAGGTCGAAGAATACTGCAAGTCATGCATTCGATGAATATGGTGGAAGACACTGCCTTCGCAGGCAGCTCCGTTGTCTCGTGTGCAGAGTGTGGGGCCCCTGGACCTGGTACGTATGGATTTCCTGTCAATAGAACCTGATGCAAACAACACAGTGAATGTCTTATCATCACCGATAAGTTTGCAGATGCTGGCAATCCAGAGCAACACACACAGAATGCTGGAGGAACTCTGCAGGTCAGGCAGTGTCTATGGAAAAGAATAAAGAGTCATCATTTTGGGCCAAAACACTTCTTCAGGTCTGAGAAGGAAGAGGGAAGATGCCAGAACAAAAGGTGGGGGAAGGGAAGGAGGGTAGCTAGAAGGTGATAGGTGAAGCCAGGTGGGTGGGAAAGGACAAGGGCTGGAGAAGAAAGAATCTGATGGGAGAGAAGAGTGGACCATAGCAGAAAAGAGAGGAGGAGGGCCCCAGGGGGAAGTAATAGGCAGATGAGAAGAGGTTAAAGGTCAGAATGGGGAATAGAGGGAGGGAGAATTTGATAACTGGACATCAGTTTCATCTACAGTATTTTGGTGTCTCACATGCAGATAGACAACTATCACTCAACTCAATGCATTAGTCTTCTGCTCCTGACCTCCACATAGATGTACCCACGCAGTGCTCGTGCCCAACTATGTGCTCAGGTTGGAGCCATCCAAGGTTTTCCCTTCCATTCATAAAAACTCTGCGGAGTCTTCTAGATTGTGAAAATAGTTAAATTGGCCGCAGAATTGATTGAGGTGTGCAAGATATAAGCAGCATAGATCAAGTACACAGCCAGAGACATTGTCCAGGGTGGGAAAGGCTATTACGAGGAGGTATAATTGGAGGAAAGTAGAGGGGGGATGTCAGAGCTAAGTTCTTTATACAGAGAGTGGTAAGTGTGTGGAACATGATGTTAGGGTTGGTGGTAGAGGGAGGTTCTTTAGGGACATTTAAGGATCTCCTGGATAGGTGTGTGGATGATAGAAAAATGGAAGGTCATGTAGGAGGGAAGGGTTAGATTGATCTTAAAGTAGGTTAAAAGATCAGAATAACATTGTGGACCAACAAGCTGTAACATACTGCAATGTTTTATGTTATATGTCTATAATTACTTGTTAAACATCTTCATTCATATACAGCAAGTTAACAGAACCACCTTTGTCAGGAATGTTGGTTACTTTGGAAAGGATCTTTATTCAGAAGTAGTTTCTCTCACAACAAAGCTAAGCTTTTGTTGTAAGGATATGCATCAGAAGAGTGCTTTACTGGTTGGTATTGATAAGATCAAAATGGATTTCTTCTTCCCCACTGAGACCTCATTTGCAGTAGCAAAATATTCCATCCTTTCTAAAGATTGAGTAATGACTCAGCTAAACTATTAAAGTGACTTACAGAACTATTAATGGCCAGTTAACCTGTGCCATGACGGGACGCCGAGGAAAGTAGAAAGAATAAAACATTGGAATTCAGCACACTCTCAGTACATCACGCTCTTGAAATGTTCCGATCCTATGAATCTCATGGAAGACAAGCAAAATACTCTTTAGAAAACCTAATTGCTTTTTGCTTATCCTTAATTCCAAACATAAAATATCAATTTGTTCAAATATTGAGTAATTCAAGTATATAATATATTCAAATATGAGTAAACACATAATTAGCAACCAACATTGGGTCCCCCAACGGGCGAGGCAAAGTAGGTTTGGTTTTCAATTTTCCCTGTTATTTGAGGTAAGGGGGAAGTATGAGTGTGAGGGCAGTTTGTTGTTCTCAGTGTCGGATGTGAGAGGTCCTGGAGTCTCCTAGCCTCCTGGACATCCACATCTGCACCAGGTGCGCCGAGCTGCAGCTCCTAAAGGATCGTGTTAGGGAACTGGAGCTGCAGCTCGATGACCTTCGTCTGGTCAGGGAGAGTGAGGAGTTGATAGAGAGGAGTTACAGGCAGGTGGTCACACTGGGTCCACCGGAGGCAGACAAGTGGGTCACAGTTAGGAGGGGGAAAGGGAAGTGTCAGGTACTAGAGAGTACCCCAGTGGCTGTACCCCTTGACAATAAGTACTCTTGTTTGAGTACTGTTGTGGGGGACAGCCTACCTGGGGGAAACGACAGTGGCCGTGCCTCTGGCACAGAGTCCGGCCCTGTAGCTCAGAAGGGTAGGGAAAGGAAGAGGAGGGCAGTAGTAATAGGGGACTCGATAGTTATGGGGTCAGATAGGTGATTCTGTGGACGCAGTCCAGAGACCCGGATGGTAGTTTGCCTCCCTGGTGCCAGGGTCCGGGATGTTTCTGATCACATCCAAGATAACTTGAAGTGGGAGGGTGAGGAACCAGAGGTTGTGGTACATATAGGTACCAATGCCATAGGTAGGAAAAGGGAAGAAGTCCTGAAAGGAGAATATAGGGAGTTAGGAAGGGAGTTGAGTAAAAGGACCGCAAAGGTAGTAATCTCAGGATTACTGCCTGTGCCACGCGACAGTGAGAGTAGGAATGCAATGAGGTGGAGGATAAATGTGTGGCTGAGGGATTGGAGCAGGGGGCAGGGATTCAAGTTTCTGGATCATTGGGACCTCTTTTGGGGCAGGTGTGACCTGTACAAAATGGATGGGTTGCACTTGAATCCTAGGGAGACCAATATCCTGGCGGGGAGATTTGCGAAGGCTACTGGGGAGATTTTAAAGTAGAATGGTTCGGGGGTGGGAATCAAATTAAAGAGGCTAGGAGAGAGGAGGTTATTTCACAAATGGAGAAAACTAGTAGACAGTGTGTGAGGGAGGATAGGCAGGTGACAGAGAAGGGGAGCGCTCAGACCGAAGATGTAGGGGAGAAGAAAGAAAAGTTGTTTGCACCATTCAGGATAAACAGAGAGTAAGAGCTGGAGAGTTTCTTAAATGCATCTATTTTAATGCTAGGAGCATTGTAAGAAAGGTGGATGAGCTCAGAGCATGGATTGATACTGGAAATATGATGTTGTAGCTATTAATGAAACATGGTTGCAGGAGGGGTGTGATTGGCAACTAAATATTTCTGGATTTCGTTGCTTCAGGTGTGATAGAATGTGAGGGGAGGGGGGGTGTTGCATAGTTTGTCAGAGAAAATATTACAGCTGTGCTTTGGCAGGATAGATTAGAGGGCTTGTCTAGGGAGTCTATTTGGGTGGAATTGAGGAATGGGAAAGGTGCAGTAACACTTATAGGGGTGTATTATAGACCACATAATGGGGAGCGAGAATTGGAGGAGCAAATTTGTAAGGAGATAGCAGATATTTGTACTAAGCACAAGGTTGTGATTGTGGGAGATTTTAATTTTCCACAGATTGACTGGGAAGCCCATTTTGTAAAAGGGCTGGATGCTTTGGAGTTTGTAAAATGTGTGCAGGATAATTTTTTGCAGCAATACATCGAGAGAACAAGAGAAGGGGCAGTGTTGGATCTCCTGTTAGGGAATGAGACAGGTCAGGTGACGGGGGTATGTGTTGGGGAGCACTTCGGGTCCAGTGATCACAATGCCATTAGTTTCAATGTAATTATGGAGAAGTATAGGACTGGACCCAGGGTGCAGACTTTTGATTGGAGAAAGGCTAACTTTGAGGAGATGCAAAAGGATTTAGAAGGAGTGGATTGGGACAATTTGTTTTATGGGAAGGATGTAATAGAGAAATGGGGGTAATTTAAAGGTGAAATTTTGAGGGCACAGAATTTTATGTTCCTGTTAGATTGAAAGGAAAGTTTAAAAGTTTGAGAAAGCCATGGTTTTCAAGAGGTATTGGAAACTTGGTTTGGAAAAAGAGAGAGATCTACAATACATATAGGCAGCTTGGAGTAAATGAGGTGCTTGAGGAATATAACAAATTTAAAAAGAATTAGAAAAGCTAAAAGAAGATATGGGGTTGCTTTGGCAAATAAGGTGAAAATAAATCCGAAGGGTTTCTACAGTTATATTAATAGCAAAAGGATAGTGAGGGATAAAATTGGTCTCTTAGAGAATCGGAGTGGACAGCTATGTGTGGAGCCAAAAGAGATGGGGGAGATTTTGAACAATTTATTTTCTCCAGTATCCACTAAGGAGAAGGATATTGAATTGGGTAGGGTAAGGGAAACAAGTAGGGTAGTTATGGAGACTATGATGATTAAAGAAGAGGAGGTACTGGTGTTTTTAAGGAATATAAAAGTGGATAAGTCTCCGGGTCCTGACAGGATATTCTCTAGGACCTTGAGGGAAGTTAGTGTGGAAATAGCAGGGGCTCTGACAGAAATATTTCAAATGTCATTAGAAACAGGGATGGTGCTGGAGTATTGGTGTACTGCTCATGTGGTTCCATTGTTTAAAAAGGGTTCTAAGAGTAAACCTAGCAATTATCGGCCTGTAAGTTTGACGTCAGTTGTGGGTAAATTAATGGAAAGTATTCTTAGAGATGGTATATATAATTATCTGGATAGGGAGGGTCTGATTAGGAACAGTCAACATTGATATGTGTGTGGAAGGTCATGTTTGACAGATCTTACTGAATTTTTTGAAGAGGTTACTAGGAAAGTTGACGAGGGTACAGCCGTGGATGTTGTCAATATGGACTTCAGTGAGGCATTTGACAAGGTTCCACACAGAAGGTTAGTTAGGAAGGTTCAATCGTTAGGTATTAATATTGAAGTAGTAAAATGGATTCAACAGTGGCTGGATGGGAGATGCCTGAGAGTAGTGGTGGATAACTGTTTGACAGCTTGGAGGCCGCTGACTAGTGGTGTGCCTCAGGGATCTGTACTGGATCCAATGTTGTTTGTCATTTAATGATCTGGATGATGGGGTGGAAAATTGGATTCGTAAGTATGCAGATAATACTAAGATAGGTGGAGTTGCGGATAATGAAGTAGGTTTTCAAAGATGCAGAGAGATTTAGGCCAGTTAGAAGAGTGGGCTGAAAGATGGCAGATGGAGTTTAATGCTGATAAGTGTGAGGTGATGCATTTTGGTAGGACTAATCAAAATCGGACATTCATGGTAAATGGTAGGGAATTGAGGAATGCAGTAAAACAAAGTGATCTAGGGATAATGGTACATAGTTCCCTGAAGGCAGAATCTCATGTGGATAGGGTGGTGAAGAAAGCTTTTGGTATACTGGCCTTTATAAATCAGAGCATTGAGTACAGGAGTTGGGATGTAATGTTAAAATTGTACCAAATTGTAGGAAAGATGTCAACAAAATAGAGAGAGTACAGAGGAGATTTAGTAGAATGTTACCTGGCTTTCAGCATCTAAGTTACAGAGAAAGGTTGAACAAGTTAGGTCTTTATTCTTTGGAGCATAGAAGGTTGAGGAGGGATTTGAAAGAGGTATTTAAAATTATGAGAGGGATAGATAGAGTTGACGTGGATAGGCTTCTTCCATTGAGAGTAGGGGAGATTCAAACAAGAGGACATGAGTTGAGAATTAAGGGGCAAAAGTTTAGGGGTAACATGAGGGGGAACTTCTTTACTCAAAGAGTCGTAGCTGTGTGGAACGAGCTTCCAGTAGAAGTGGTTGAGGCAGGTTCGATTTTGACATTAAAAAAAAAATTGGTTAAGTATCTGGGCAAGAAAGGAATGGAGGGTTATGGGCTGAGTGCAGGTCAGTGGGACTTCGTGAGAGTAAGCGTTCGGCAAGGACTAGAAGGGCCAAGATGGCTTGTTTCCGTGCTGTAGTTGCAATATGGTTATATATGGTTAACATGTTCAGGTGTGTGAGAAGACACTCTTGTGTACTTAACCACCCGAGGGCACTTTTACGGATACAGCCTGGTAACAGGGCCTTCGTCCCAACAAGCCCACACCACCCAATTATACCAATGAGATCAATTAACCTACTAACACATACATCTTTGGAATGTGTGAGGAAAGCTGAGTACACAGAGGAAATTCACACTGTCACGGGAAGAACATACCATCTTCTTGCAGACAGTGTGAGAATAGCATTATGCTAACCACTACACAACCATGCTGCCCCTTTTAACAAGATTATAGCTCAAGGGACCTGAAGTCTGCTTTGATTATTACACACCTCACCTCCATACCTTAAGAAAACAACCCCCTTTCCGCTTTAAGGCTTCTCCCAGAATGGTCCCCTGCCCAACAAGCTCTCTAACAGAACCAGGGCTTGGGCAGAGAACTTGTTGAAAAATAAGAAGCATCATAAGATTCGAAAATAAGAAATGGAGGGTGAAAAAATCAGAAATGTGAGTTTTCCAACTGAAACAAGTTCTGACACTCACTCCCCCACCCCAGCAAATAGCAGCGTTTCCTTTGTAATATTACTATCATAAACATTATGTTTTCAAGCATGCTACAGCTCATTCCATTCACTCTTGTGTGCTCGAATTCCAACAACTATTTTATATTGATTTAATTTAAATGTTCAATTTTTAGATTCTTCTAATGCTGATGAAAGGTTGCATTAAAAGTATAATTTTTTGCACAAACTTGCTGTTTTTTTAGAATGCTGTCAATCATAATTCAGTATTTTCTGCTCCGGAACCTGGGCCTTAGCACTCAGATCTGCAGCTGGATCTTCAACTTCCTCACAGACAGGACCCAGGCTGTAAAAATAGGGGACAAGCTCTCCTCTACAATCACTCTGAGCTCCGGTGCCCCACAAGGCTGTGTACTCAGCCCCCTGCTGTACTCACTGTACACCCTTGATTGTGTAGCCAAGTTTCCATCAAACTCAATATATAAGTTTGCTGATGACACAACAATTGTAGGCCGTATCTCGGGTAATGATGAGTTTGAGTACAGAGAGGAAATTAAGAACCTGGTGGCATGATGTGAAGACAATAACCTATCCCTCAACGTCAGCAAGATGAAAGAATTGGTTGTTGACTTCAGAAGGAGTAGCAGACCACACAACCCAACTTACATTGCTGGTGCGCAAGTGGAACAGGTCAAAAGCTTTAAGTTCCTCGGGGTCAATATCACAAAAGACCTGACTTGGTCCAACCAAGCAGAGTTCACTGCCAAGAAGGCCCACCAGCACCTTTACTTTCTGAGAAAACTAAAGAAATTTGGCCTGTCCCCTAAAACCCTCACTAATTTTTATAGATGCACCGTAGAAAACATTCTTCTGGGGTGCATCACAACCTGGTATGGAAGTTGTCCTGTCCAGGACCGAAAGAAGCTGCAGAAGATCGTGAACATGGCGCAGCACATCACACAAACCAATCTTCCGTTCTTGGACTCACTTTACACCGCACGCTGTCGGAGCAGTGCTGCCAGGATAATCAAGGACACGACCCACCCAGCCAACAAACTTTTCTTCCCTCTTCCCTCCGGGAGAAGGCTCAGGAGCTTGAAGACTCATACAGCCAGATTTGGGAAAAGCTTCTTTCCAACTGTGATAACACTGCTGAACGGATCCTGACCTGGATCTGGGCCGTACCCTCCAAATATCCGGACCTGCCTCTCGGTTTTTTTGCACTATCTTACTTCCCATTTTCCTATTTTCTATTTACGGTTTATAATTTAAATTTTTAATATTTACTAATTTTAACTATTTTTAATATTTAATATTTGTAATCCAGGGAATGGGAAGAGCAGAATCAAATATCGCTGTGATGATTGTATGTTCTAGTACCAATTGTTTGGCGACAATAAAGTATAAAGTATGTTCTACATGAGTAGTTTAGCTTATTATTGGCATCAGCTTGGGGAGTCTGGAACCAAGATGTTTCAAAGCTGAGCTGAGTGAGTGCTGTCTGTTCTGACTGTTCATCAGAGTACTCTCAGAAGTGTTGGGGTGGAGGAATGTTTCCTTGGTAACAGTGTCCAGTTTTCACTCTTTATGGTGGCATTGCTACTATTACCATTCGTTACACCGCACACAAAATGCTGGAGGAACTTAGCAGGACAGCAGCAACTATGGAGAAAAATGAAGTTGATGTTTTAGGATGAGACCTTTCATCAGAAATCAGCCCAAAACATCTATTCCTCTTCATAGATGCTGCCTGATCTGCTGAGTTCTTCCAGCATTTGTGTGTGTTGCTCTGGATTTCCAGCATCTGCAGAACCTCTTGGGTGGTGGGGTGGAGATAAATCTCTACCAAAGGAAGTGTAAGGTGCTCTTTCCCTCCGCTAGCCTGCAGGTCACCCTTGGGCAAGGTGCAGCACCTGCTTAGCCGCCCGATCAGGTCATGTGAAGCCATGAGAGCAGGTGGTGAATGGTCGTATAAGCAGCTGCTGCAGATCACAAGTCCTGGTTATGCTAGGCCGTCAGGCAAACAATCTCTGAATAGTATTGGTAATGGCTGAGTTCAGCCATCTTGTAAAGACACCGCCCAGAAGAAGGCAATGGCAAACCGCTTCAGTAGAAACATTTTCCAAGAGCAATCTTGGTCATGGAGAGCACAATTGCCCACATCATTCGACATAGCAAATGATGATGATGCTGATGCTGATGCCGAATCTCTTGTGTTTACCACCATTCGTTAAGTGTTTACTCAATAGCACCAGGCTCATCACTGGAAGGATCTACTGATGGATATATCAGAATCAGGTTTAGTATCACCGGCATGTCTCATGAAATTTGTTAACTTAGCAGCAGCAGTTCAATAAAATACATAATATAGAAAAAGAAGAAAAATAATAATATTAAATATATCAATCAATTACAGTATACGTATATTGAATAGATTAAAAATCATGCAAAAAACAGAAGTAATATATATTAAAAAGTGAGGTAGTGTTCATGGGTTCAATATCCATTTAGGAATTGGATGGCAGAGGGAAAGGAGCTGTTCCTGAATCGCTGAGTGTGTGCCTTCAGGCTTCTGTACGTCCGACCTGATGGTAACAGTGAGAAAAGGGCATGCCCTGGGTGCTGGGAGTCCTTAATAAAGGTCGCTGCCTTTCTGAGTAACGGCTCCTTGAAGGTGTCCTGGGTTACTTTGTAGGCTAATGCCCAAGATGGAGCTGACTAAATTTACAGCCTTCTGCAGCTTCTTTCGGTCCTGGACAGTAGCCACCCACCCCGATACCAGACAGTGATGCAGTCTGTCAGAAAGTTCTCCTTGGTATATCTATAGAAGATTTTGAGTGTACTTGTTGACATACCAAATCTTTTCAAACTCCTAATGAAGTATAGTCGTTGTCTTGCTTTCTTTACAACTGCATCGATATGTTGGAACCAGGTTAGGTCCTCAGGGATCTTGACACTGTTCAAAGCAAAATATTGCAGGTGATATTAAAAATGCTGACAGAAAATGTCTCCCATTCATTGTGCTTGCATATTGCATATACTGTGATGCCATGTTTTTCTGTGTCGTTAGTATTCTCACCACTGAATATGAAGTTTGTGAATTCGGGTACCACTCCAGAGACAAGCCAAGTCAAGGCTAATGCATTAAGTAGTCATATTGGATATGCTGCCTTTCATCTGAGATACTGAACACCTCCTGGTATCTCTGCTGAATGTTAAAGATCCCACGTGCTGTTTCAAAGAGGAGGCAGCTGCTTTTTTTTCCTCTATCAACATTCCGAAAATAAATTATTCAGGCAATACTGTTTGAGTAAGATTAATGATTTCAATTTTGACTGCCACATTTCCATCACAGTTTAAGAAAAGTCTCTCATTGGCTGTACAGTGCTTTGGGAAGTGCCAAGATTGTGAAAGGTATGTTGTTCATTTTACAGGAGCTATATGCTGAAGAAAATCTCCAGAACAGGGCAAGAATGGGTCATGGATACATTGAAAAATGTGAACATGCCAGTAATCAATGCTGAATGACATTGAAATAGGATAAAGCCCTTATTTACATTATAAACAAAAATATATTCTCCTGCTAGCTTGTTGTTCACATCTATTCCTACTTCTTGCTAAGTGACAACATACTCCTAGTAAACATTTCCATTAGCTTGTGACTAAGTTCTCCAACTCTCAACCAACTGGCCTTACTCCTTCAAGATTCACATATTACATAACATTAAAAACAAGTCTTCCACTTCTATGTCAAGCTTTAGTGATTGGTCAATGAAACTTTGAGTACGTTTTTAACTCCCTCTGAGGTTGGTCTAAGATGACCATTTGTTTTGGCACCATAGAAATGCAAGCCTTTCTTTCTTTCTTCCTTTTTCCCATTGCCCACCCCTGTCACTAAGCTGTTTTTGACCACTGATTCAGTCAGAAGATTTTTCCCAGCAGTTTGACTGGTCACTCAAGTTGTCTGGTATGACAGACAAGGGCAATAGGGAGTGGATGAAACAGGTTTGCATCCACTCAGAGTGTTGCTGACGTATACAATGCAGTGAGAAAGGTCTGGGAAATCCAATGGTGGAGCTGAATGTCAAAGAAACTAAAGGTATATTTACACCAGAGGTACATATACTAAAGGCTGGAGGAACTCAGTAGTTCAGACATCATCTATGAAAAGGAACAAACAGGCTGAGATACCTTCTGAAACGTCAGCTGTGTATTCCTTTTCCGTAGATGCTGCTTAACCTGCTGAGTTCCTCAAGCATTTCGTGTGTGTTTTCTCTGGATTTCCAGCATCCGCAGATTCTCTTGTGTTTGTGGTTTCAGAAGCCAACTCATTCAGTGAGAATTGGGAATAAAATTTCCTCCTCACTGATTGTCAACACAGGTACACCTCAAGGCTATGTGATTAACTCCTGCACTACTCACTGTACACACATGACTACTCAGGTAGACACAGCTCCGGTGCCAAGAGAGCTTTGGCCAGTGGCCTATCCAAACATTGGAGGTTTTGAGAGGAGGGGACTTCAATCAGGTCCACTGCCCGAGTACAAAAGGCAGCAACGGGTTGCTACAATGAAAAGGAGTGACCAATCAGCATTTGGGATTGATTAGCAGGAGCAAATTAAAGAGGGGCAGGGCAAGCACAGTGGCCATCGTTTCAGCGGTGGTCTTCTGAGTAGACAGAGTCAGAGTGGTGATCTTGAGGCTTTAGCTCTTCAAGGCTTCAATGAAGAGAATCTTCTGTCAGAGAAAGCAAAGGAAAGAAAAGCTCAAGGTTAATTTTTTTTCCTTCCCTTCTTTATATCTGTTCAGATGAGATGGCAGGCAGGTTAGTTGAACGCTCTCCTTGCATGAAGTGAGAAGGCAGGGAGACCTCAGTGACCCTGACGGCTATAACTGCGAGAAGTGCATCCAGCTGCAGCTTCTAACAATCCACATTAAGAAGTTGGAGCTGGAACTTGATGAACTCCAGATCATCTGGGTGGCTGAAGGGGTGATAGATAGGTTATGTCTACATCCAAGGTAGTTGCTCCCATGTGCAGTACACAGGAAACTCGGTGGAAGTCAGGAAGGGGAAAGAAGTTAAGGAGCTACCTCTGTAGCCAATAGCCATCCCTGTCAACAACAGGTGTATCACTTTGGATACTGTCAGGGGATGACCTAACAGAGGAAAGGGGCAGTGGGTGGGTCTCTAGAACTGAGTGCCTCCATGACTCTGAAGGGAAGAGAAGAGCAGAGGCACACTGTGGTGATAGGGGAGTCATTAGGAGAACAAACAAGAGTTTCTGTGGGAGTTGCCTTCTGGGTGGCAGGGTCCGGGATACCTTGAATCGAGTCCTCAGCATTTTAAAGTGGGAGGGTGAATAGCCAGAAGTCGAGGTCCATGTAGGTATCAATGACATAGATAGGGCAAGTGACAAGTTTCAGCATAGGGACTTCAGGAAGTTAGGTGCTAAGTTATAGAGCAGGACCTCCAGGGTTGTGATCTCAGGATTTCCAGCCATACATATGTGAGTGATGCCAAAACTAGGAAGATTATACAGTTTAATAGATAGTTAAGGAGTTGTTGTAGGAGGGAGGGCATAAGATTTTTGGATCATTGGGCTCTCATCCAGGGAAAGTGGGACCTGTACAGAAGGGATGGTTTGCACCTGAACTGGAGAGGGACTAATACCCTAGCTGGAAGGTTTGTTAACGCTGCACAGTAGGTTTTAAACTACATTTGCAGGGGGATGGGAACCAGAGTGCCAGAACAGTTAGAGGAGAGGTTGTGGAGGCAGATGTTGGTAAGACCTCTTACAAATTTAGGAATCGAAAGGTTGAGCATGGTGTGACTAGTGTCCTGAGCTGCCAATATTTCAATGCAAGAAAGGCCGTAGGGAAGGCAAATAATAGTGCTGAAGATGAGGTAGCTGGTTTCGAAACAGGGGCAATGTGTAGTGGGGAGAGGCTGGTGATGGGGCAAAATTGCAGTCAACAGGATGAGATGCAATGTAAAAGACAGACAAAATTGAAAAGAGTGAATACAGGACTGAAGGGGTTGAATTTGAATGTGCACAGTATATGGAATAAGGTAGATGAACTTGCAACACATTTGCAGATTGCCAAGTATGATGTTGTAGGCATCACTGAATCATGGCTGAAATAAGATTATAGCTGGGAGCTTATTGTCCAACAATATATATTGTATCAAGAGGACAGACAGGTAGGCAGATGGAACGGAATTGCTCTGTTGGTAAGAAATGAAAGCAAATCATTACAAACAGTGACATAGGATTGGAAGGTGCTGATTCATTGTGGATAGAGCTGAGGAACTGCAAGGGTAAAAAGACCCTGATGGGAATTGTATGCAGAACCCCAATCAGTAGTAAGGGTATAGCCTACAAATTGCAATGGGAGACAGAAGAAGCATGCCAAAAGGGCAATGTTGCAATAGTCATGGGGTATTTCAATATGCAGGTAGATCAGGAAAATCAGGGAGAATTTCTAAAGCAGCGGTCTCCAACCGCCGGGCCGCGGACCGGTACCGGACCGCAGAGCCTGTGCTACCGGGCCACGAGGAAACGATATGAGTCAGCTGCACCTTTCCTCATTCCCTGTCACGCACTGTTGAACTTGAACATAGGGTTGCTAGCTGTCCCGTATTTACCGGGACATCCTGTATATTGGGCTAAATTGGTTTGCCCCATACAGGACCGTCCTTGTCTTATATTTCCCCTGCTAAGGTAGAGCGTTCCTACAAAACCTTTCGTGTCGAAATGGTGTAAAGCGAAGAAGCAATCACCATTAATTTATATGGGAAAAATTTTTGAGCATTCTCAGACCCAAAAAATAACCTACCAAATCATAACAAATAACACATAAAATCCAAAATAACACTAACGTATAGTAAAAGCAGGAATGATATGACAAATACACAGCCTATATAAAGTAGAAGTAATGTATGTACAGTATAGTCGGGAAGATTAAGCCAAAACTGATTTGTGGGGAAAAAAAATCAGCATGTACGCACATGCGCACATCACATAGACGTATGTCACTCATGCATGCGCACACAGGTGCCTGCGCAAGGCTTCATGGTCATGGTAGTCTTTCCTGGGGTAAACACAAGTGTCCCGGGATTTGACTGCTACTTTGTCCCTTATTTGGGAATGAGAAAGTTGGCAACCCTAACTCTAAAAGACATGTTGAGGTGAGTTTAACCCCACTGGAACACCTCCCCCCCCCGCCGCCCCCGGCTGGCCAGTCCGCAAGAATATTGTCAATATTAAACCGGTCCGTGGTGCAAAAAAGGTTGGGGACCTCCGTTCTAAAGTGCTTGTGAGATGGCTTTTTAGAGCAGTTCCTTGTTGAGACCATTAGGAGATCAGCTATTCTGGATTGGGTGCTGCGCAATGAACTAGAATTGATTAAAGAGCTTATGGTAAAAAAACCCTTAGGGAAATGTGATCATAATATGATCAAATACACCCTGAAATACACCCCGGCAGATGAACTGAATAAGTACTTTGCATCAGTCTTCACTGTGGAAAACATTAGCAGTATGGCGGAAGTTCAGGATGTCAGGGGTCATGAAGTTACCATAACTAGAGAAAAGTTTCTTGGGAAACTGAAAGGTCTGAAGGTAGACAAGTCACCTGAACAAGATGTTGTATATCCCAGGGTTCTGAAACAGGTAATGGCAGTGATTATAGAGGCATTAGTAACGATGTTTCAAGAATCACTAGATTCTGGAATAGTTTCAGAAGTCTGGAAAATTGCAAAAATCACTCCATTCTTTGAGAAAGGAGAGAGGCGGGAGAAAGGAAATTATAGGCCAGTTAGAGGTTAGATGTTGGGAAGAGTCGATTATTAAGGATGAGGGTCTCAGGGTACTTGGAGGCACATAATTAAATAGGCCATAGTTTCCTCTCGGAAAAATCTTGCCTGACAATTCCTTTGAAAGTCTTTGAAGAAATAATAATCAGGATAGACAAAGGAGAATTGGTTGATGTCATGAACTTGGATTTTCAGAAGGCATTTGACAAGGTGTCATACATGAGGCTGCTTAACATGCTACGAACAGATGGTATTACTGGAAAGATTTTAGCATGGATAAAGCAGTGGTTGATTGTCAGGACGCAAAGAGTGGGAATAAAGGGAGCCTTTTCTGCCTGGCTGCTGGTGACTAGTTCCACAGGAGTCTGTGTTAGGACTGGTTCTTTTTAAATTAATTGTCAATGATTTGGATGATGGAATTGATGGTTTTGTTGCCAAGTTTGCAGACAAAATGAAGACAGGTGAAGGGGCAGATATTCTTGAGGAAGTATAGAGGCTACAGAAGGACTTAGGCAGATTTGGAGAATGGGCAAAGAAATGGCAAATGGTATATAGCTATGATAAGTGTTTGGTCATGCACTTTGGTAGAAGAAATGAAAGGATTGACTATTTTCTAAATGGAGAGAAAATACAAATAAAAACTGAGGTGCAAAGGGACGTGGAGACAGCTGTTGAGGCCAAGTCTTTATGTATATTTAAGGCAGAGGTTGATAGACTCTTGACTGGTCAGGGCATGAGGGGTACGGGGTGAAGGCAGTAGATTGGGGCTGAGAGGAAAATTGGATCAAGCATGATGAAATGGCAGAGATGGTGACCGTGGATGACAAGGGAAGTCAAGGACAGTATAAAAATAAAAAAGAGGAAGTATAGCATAGCAAGGATGAGTGGGAAGCCAGAGGATTGGGAGACTTTTAAGGAGCAACAGAAGATAACTAAAAAGGCAATACAGGGGAAAAAGATGAGGTACGAAGGTAAGCTAGCAAAGAATATAAAGGAGGATAGTAAAAGCTTCTTTAGGTATGTGAAGAGGAAAAAATTAGTTAAGACCAAAGTTGGGCCCTTGAAGACAGAAACGGGTCAAATTATTATGGGGAACAAGGAAATGGCAGATGAGCTGAACAAGTACATTGGATCTGTCTTCACTAGGGAAGACACAAACAATCTCCCAGATATAATAGTGGCCGGAGGACCTAGGGTAACGGAGGAACTGAAGGAAATTCGTATTAGGCAGAAAATGGAGTTGGGTAAACTGATGGGACTGAAGGCTGACAAATCCCCAAGGCCTGATGGTCTGCATCCCAGGGTACTTATAGAGGTGACTCTAGGAATCGTGGATGCATTGCTAATCATTTTCTAATGTTTTATAGATTCAGGATCAGTTCCTGCGGATTGGAGGGTAGCTAATGTTATCCCACTTTTTAAGAAAGGAGGGAGAGAGAAAACAGGCAATTATAGACCAGTTAGTCTGACATCAGTAGTGGGGAAGATACTGGAGTCAATTATAAAAGATGAAATAGCGGCATATTTGGATAGCAGTAGCAGGATAGGTCCGAGTCAGCATGGATTTACGAAGGGGAAATCATGCTTGACTAATCTTCTGGAATTTTTTGAGGATGTAACTATGAAAATGGACATGGGAAAGCCAGTGGATGTATTACACCTGGACTTTCAGAAAGCCTTTGATAAGGTCCCACATAGGAGGTTAGTGGGCAAAATTAAAGCACATGGTATTGGGGGTAGGGCACTGACATGGATAGAAAATTGGTTGGCAGACAGGAAACAAAGAGTAGGGATTAACGGATCCTTTTCAGAATGGCAGGCAGTGTCTAGTGGGGTACCGCAAGGCTCGGTGCTGGGACTGCAGCTATTTACAATATACATTAATGATTTAGATGAAGGGAGTAAAAGTAACATTAGCAAATTTGCAGATGACACAAAGCTGGGTGACAGTGTGAAATGTGAGGAGGATGTTATGAGAATGCAGGGTGACTTGGACAGGTTGGGTGAGTGGGCAGATGCATGGCAGATGCAGTTTAATGTGGATAAATGTGAGGTTATCCACTTTGGTGGCAAGAACCGGAAGGCAGATTACTATCTGAATCGTGTCAAGTTAGGAAAGGGGAAGTACAATGAGATCTTGGTGTCCTTGTTCATCAGTCACTGAAAGTAAGCATACAGGTACAGCAGGTAGTGAAGAAAGCTAATGGCATGTTGGCCTTCATAACAAGGGGAGTTGAGTATAGGAGCAAAGAGGTCCTTCTTCAGTTGTACAAGGCCCTGGTGAGACCCCACCTAGAGTATTGTGTGCAGTTTTGGTCTCCAAATTTGAGGAAGGACTTTCTTGCTATAGAAGTAGTGCAGCGGAGGTTCACGAGGTTAATTCCTGGGATGGTGGGACTGTCATATGTTGAAAGATTGGAGCAACTGGGCTTGTATACACTGGAATTTAGAAGGATGAGAGGGGATCTGATTGAAACATATAAGATTATTATAATGGATTGGACACGCTAGAGGCAGGAAACATGTTCCTGATGTTGGGGGAGCCCAGAACCAGAGGCCACAGTTTAAGAATAAGGGGTAGACCATTTAGAACGGAGTTGAGGAAAAACTTTTTCACACAGAGGGTTGTGGATCTGTGGAATGCTCTTCCTCAGAATGCAGTGGAGGCCAATTCTTTGGATTCTTTCAAGAAAGAGTTAGATAGAGCTCTTAAAGATGGTGGAGTCAAGGGATATTGGGAGAAGGCAGGAACGGGTACTGATTGTGGATGATCAGCCATGATCACAGTGAATGGTGGTTCTGGCTCAAAGGGCCAAATGGCCTACTCCTGCACCTATTGTCTATTGTCTATCGTCTATTGCTGAAAGTATCCTGTCAGGTTGAATCATGGTCTGGTACAGCAATTCAAATGTGCAAGAATACAAGAAGCAGGAAAGAGTAGGGGATTCAGTGTAATTCATCACAGGCATATCCCTCCCTACCATTAGTAGTATTTACATGAGGTGCTGCCCCAATAAGGCAACAGCAGTCATCAAAGATCTCTACCAAACGCGCCATGCTACCTTTTTGTAGCAAGAGATACAGAAGCCTGATGCCCCACACCGCCAGGTTCAAGAACTTCTGCTTCCCTTCAACCGTTCATTTACGGACCAACCTGCACAACCATAATCACTACCTCACTATGGTAACACTGTGATCACTTTGACCATTTTGCATTTTATTCATTCTATTCTAATTGCCTTTTATCTTGTGTAACTTTTGCATACAGTTGATGAGTGTTGTGTCTCTAATACTATGTACCTACGATGCTGCTGCAGATGAGTTTCCCACTGCACCTGTATATGTAGCAATAAACACAACTTTGACAAAACACACAATTAATTTCTGCAACAGACCAAAATGCACAACTGCTAAATATCACACATGGTTGCCTCAACTTAAAATATCTTTAGTGTTGAATTTTGGAGCCACAGGCCTGTTGTCTGGTTGAGAACATTGGAGATGCTAATGAAAGCTGACAGGTTTAGTTATAAGCCCCCGAGAGTAAGCAACTTACTCTAAAAGGACTGGAGCAAATGCAACTTATTATAACCCAAATTCATGCTTCAAGCACAGCAACAGTCTTCTACAGATTAAATAAAACTAGAAACGTGTCATGGCTGATGTGAAATTTATAATCACACAGACATGACTGACACATAATATGCCCAAAACAGATTAGACTTAAAAAGTTTTAACAAGGTCTAAATCCTTTGAGGATATTGTGATCTGCCATTTGATTTAATGTTTGTTTAAGCTTTCTAAAATTCACATTGCTTTTTTTTTTCACAAAGTACATTTTCAGTGAGAGTGCAAAGACCACAGGTTAATCCATTTGTTTGTGAACCAGAATGCACAATCCTAATCACCACCTCAGTATAGCAATGTTATGTCAAGTAATACTGAGTTGAGCAACCTAACATCTAACGACATGTTACTCAAAGCAATCAGAACTGGAGTTAAAACGGGCATTGGGTCCTTATTACCACATGCAGAGGCCAAATGCCTATTTTAGTTACACAATGTAAGCTTCAGTAAATTTCTAAACAATAACTGCTGACTCCACCCACTCTAGCAGTCACCTATTCACCAAATTGCCATCGGGGAGATGCTACAATTCCATCACTACCAAAACTGCCCATCATCTCCAAAGCTTCTGTCTTGTAACTATCCAGCTTCTCATCATAACTCACACAGGTGTAATAACCCAAATGATCCTGCACAATATCCGTTAACTTGTCTTCCCTGCTCTCCTTGTTCTATTGATAATTATTAAGTCTGTTCCTATGTTCACGTTTATTTAAGTCTGAATATTGACATTTGTGTATGTGACCATTCTACTAATTGTTGATTGCTGATGGCTGTTTTCACTATTGTTTTCTAAGTTGTTGGTTGCTATTGTGTTGTCTGTTAAGGTATTGTCCTGTGCTTTATGCTTTACACTGAAACACAATCATTTCTGGTATGTTTCACATACTGGCAATAAAGTGATTCTGATCCTGAATATGGGGTCTAGTGTCTTTCAGGCATCCTTATAATATGGGATAGCCCCACCCTCCCCAACTCCCGGGATCCCCACTGACGGCCATTTTATGCCTTTGTTCCAATTTCTTCTGAACATTTTACTGTTACTTCAACAAATGACAATTTCTAATACTGCCTTTTACTTTAACAACTTCTACAGTATGTGTTTATATTAGTTTGAGGTAAAATAGATGATATTCCGCTCATAGTGTAATCACTCGAGTTGAGTATGACATTCTCCTATGGGGTTGTCCATTGATGGGTCTACAGGTGGCTGCAGAGGCAAATCTGGGATCCAAATCTGGCCCAGTGTGGGCCAGACTTCACAATCTGCCTCCTTTTCCACTTGCCGATCACCACAGGAATGAATCCATGATGTTAGTGTGGATTCCCTCAATGGAGAACGCCCGTGCGTGACTTGGTTTAATGTGGGGAGGCTGATGCACAGTCAGCCACCTAATCACTATCTCAGATGGTCACTATCGTGACAGATCGGGCTCAAGGAGCAGCGGCATAGAATGCAAAACGACTGAGGCCCCTTCCGCCCCATCATCTTCCGCCAGCTCCACTGTTGTGGCCTTGCATGTGTTTCCCGATCAATAAGTTAGTTAGAGTCTATGACCACATTAAAAGGGCACAGCTCACAACGACGACCTCAATTTTTGATTTTCTGATCATATATGGCTAAAAGTTAATTCCTTCCACAACTGAGCAGGTAAATTGGAACACAATAATTATGGGGTGATATCAGCCTAAGCACAAGAACAAAATAACTTTTAGCAAATTAGTTGCACGATTAACAACACTCTGATTTTCTTGTACATCCAATAAGTTATCTATAATATGCAGTGAATGTCGCTTATACAGTTTGTAATAAGTGTGTCAAATGTTCACGCATTAATTTTGTCAAATGGAATTCCTGGAAAATAATTTTTGAATTTTGCACCTGTGGAAAATGACAAAATTTCAAATAATGGCTTGTATTTAACCACCTGTGAAATGTAGGCTGATTAAAAAATAATGGCAGATGGAGTTCAGTCTGGAAAGATGTGAAGCAACAGATGGATCTTGGCATCTGCGTCCATGAATCCCTCAAAATTGCTGCAAAAGTTATGAGATGGTTATCAAGCTGTATGGTAGTTTGGTCTTCATTAGTTGGGAGATTGAATTCAAGGTAATTCTAAGGTAATTTTGCAGCTTTATAAAGCCTTGACTAGACCACACTCCAGTCACCTCATTACAGGAAGGATGTAGAAGCTTTAGAGGGGGTGCAGTGAAGATTTATCTGGATGTTGTCTGGAGTACAGACCATGTTTTATGACAGGTTGAGCGAGCTAGGGCTTTTCTCTTTAGAATGAAGGGGGCTGAGATTTAACTTGAAAGAAGTGTGCAGGATGATAAAAGGCATAGATTGAGAGGATAACGAGATTCTTTTTCCAAAGGTAGAAATGAGTAATACCAGCGGGCATTATTTTAAAGTGATTGGAGGAAAGTATGGGGGAGATATCAGAGGTGCTTTCTTTATACAAGCATGTTCCTCCAGCGTGCTGAGCGTGTTTCTTTATACACGGAGTGGTGGGTGAATGGATTGCTCTTCAGGGTAGGTGGTAGAGGCTGCTACGTTAGGGACACTTAAGAAACTCTTCCATAGGCACATGGATGATAGAAAAATGGAGGGCTTTGTAAGAGGGAATGGTTAGACTAATCTTAGAGTAGGTTGAAAGGTTGCCAATATTTCATAGGCCAAAGAAGCTGTACTGTGCCCTAATGTTCTGTTTTAAAAACCAAATATATATTCACTTAGTTTCTATAACATACAAGTTTAGTAAACTCAAATCATTCATTCCAATGGCCCAATCAGCAGCAGGAGTAGACCACAGTGAGGAGGTTTCTCACAGGTCGGTGACGCTTGTTTAAAACTACAGAAGGGAAAAGCAGGGCAGCCATTGTTGGGAGTAGGCCAAGGCTGAGAGTAGGAGTGTCAGGCTTTCTGCTAGGGTTGCCCTTTCTTTTTTCTTACTGTACCAAGTGTAGTAAATGGCCATTGGGTGTTCTTCATGCTGGATGTTGGAGTCCTGGGAGACCCAGAGTCTCCCAGTGAATTAAATCTACATGAAGTGCATCCAGCTGCAGCTCTTGAAGACAGTATGAGGGATCTGGGGCGGCAGCTGGATGATCTTCGGCTTGTATGGGAGAGTGAAGAGATAATCGATCAGAGTTACAGGGAAGTAGACACCCTTACATTGCAGAAGGTGAGTAACCAGATGACTGTCAGGAGAAATGGAAATGTGAATAGGCAGCTAGCACAGAGCACCCCTGTGGCCATTCCCCTCAACAATAAGTATACCATTTTGGATGCAAACAACAGGAATTCTGCAGATGCTGGAAATTCAAGCAACACACATCAAAGTTGCTGGTGAACGCAGCAGGCCAGGCAGCATCTGTAGGAAGAGGTACAGTCGACGTTTCAGGCCGAGACCCTTCGTCAGGACTAACTGAAGGAAGAGTGAGTAAGGGATTTGAAAGTTGGAGGGGGAGGGGGAGATCCAAAATGATAGGAGAAGACAGGAGGGGGAGGGATAGAGCCAAGAGCTGGACAGGTGATAGGCAAAATGGGATACGAGAGGATCATGGGACAGGAGGTCCCGGAAAAAAGACAAGGGGGGGGGGACCCAGAGAATGGGCAAGAGGTATATTCAGAGGGACAGAGAGAGAAAAAGGAGAGTGAGAGAAAGAATGTGTGCATAAAAATGAGTAACAGATGGGATACGAGGGGGAGGTGGGACCTTAGCGGAAGTTAGAGAAGTCGATGTTCATGCCATCAGGTTGGAGGCTACCCAGATGGAATATAAGGTGTTGTTCCTCCAACCTGAGTGTGGCTTCATCTTTACAGTAGAGGAGGCCGTGGATGGACATGTCAGAATGGGAATGGGATGTGGAATTAAAATGTGTGGCCACTGGGAGATCCTGCTTTCTCTGGCGGACAGAGCGTAGATGTTCAGCAAAGCGGTCTCCCAGTCTGCGTTGGGTCTCGCCATTTTGGATACTGTTTTAGAGATGGCCTCCCAGGGGAATGAAACGGAGACCGGGTTACTGTCACTGAGCATAGGTCCATGGTGCAGAAGGGAAAGAGGAAGAAGAGAGGAGTGGTAGTGTTAGGCAACTCGATAGAGGAACAGACAGGAGATTCGGTGGATGTGAACGGGACACGTCAATGTTATGTTGTCTCCCAGGTGCCAGGGTCAGGGATGTCTCGGATCGCGTCCGTAACATATTGGAAAGGGAGGGAGAGCAGCCTGATGTCTTGGTACATATTGGTACCAATGACATTGGAAGGAAAAGCAAAGAGGTCCTGAAAAGAGAATTCAGAGAGCTAGGTAGAAAACTGAGAAGCAGGACCTCCTGGGTAGTAATTTCTGGATTGATGTCTGTGCCACGCACCAGTGAGGGTAGAAACAGGATGATTTGGCAGATTAATGTGTGGCTGAGAAGCAGGTGTGGGCAGAGCTTCAGCTTCTTGTATCATTGGAATCTCTCCTGGGGGAGGTGTGACCTGTTCTGGGAAAAAATAAGCAAGGTGCAGGATAGATGTGTTCCAAAAATGAAGAAGTACTTAAAAGGTAAAATAGTACAATGTGGCTGACAAGAGAAGTCAAAGCTAATATAAAAACAAAGCAAAAATTAGTGGGAAGACAAAGGATTGGGAGGCTTTTAAACCCCTACAGAGAGCAAATAAAATAATTATTAGGAGGGAAAATATGAAATATGAAAGCAAGCTAGCAAACAATATCAAATGGATAGTAAAAGTTTTTTAAAGTATGTAAAAAAATAAAAGAGATAAGAGTGATATAGGACTGCTAGAAGATGAGGCTGAAGAAATAATAATGGGATCCAAGGAGATGGCAGATGAACTAAATGAGTATTTTGCATTAGTTTTCACTTTGAAAGACACTAGCAGTGTGTCAGGTGTTGAAGGGTGTAAGGGAAGAGCAGTGAGTGCAGTTACTATTACAAGGAAGAAGGTGCTCTAAAAGCTGAAAGATCTGAGTGTAGGTTAGCCACCCGGACCAAATGAACCGCACTCTAGGATTCTGAATGAGGTAGTGTTAGAGATTGTGGAGGCATTAGTAATGATCTTTCAAAAAATCATTGAACTCTGGGATGGTGCCAGCGGATTGGAAATTTGCAAATGTCACTCCACTCTTTAAGAAAGGAGGAAGGCGGCTGAAAGGAAATTATAGACCAGTTAGCCTGACCTCAGTGATTGGGAAGGTGTTAGAGACAATTGTTAAGGATGAGGTGATGGACTACTTGCTGACACAGAACAAGATAGGACAAAGTCAGCATGGCTTCTTTAAGGGAAGATCTTGCCTGATGAACCCATTCAAATTCTTTAAGGAGATTACACGTAGGATAGATAAAGGGGATGTAGTGGATGTTGTATATTTGGACTTTCAGAAGGCCTTTGACAAGGTGCTACACATGAGGCTGCTTGCCAAGTTAAGAACCCATGATATTACAGGAAATTTACTGACATGGTTAGGGCATTGGCTGATTGGTAGGAGGCAGAAAGTAAGAATAAAAGGATCCTTTTCTGGTTGGCTGCCAGTGACTAGTGGTGTTCCCCAGGGGTTGGTGTTGGGACCACTTCTTTTCCTGCTGTGTATCAATGATTAAATGATAGAATGGATGGTTTTGTTGCCAAGTTTGCAGATGATACGAGGATTAGTAGAGGGGCAGGCAATGTTAAGGAAAAAGGTAGACTGCGGAAGGATTTAGACAGATTAGAAGAATGGGCAAGAGAGTGGCAAATGAAATACAATGTTGGAAAATGCATAGTAATGCACTTTGGTAGTAGAAATAAATGTGCAGACTATTTTCTAAATAGGGAGAAAATCCAAAAATTTGAGATGCAATGGGACTTGGGAGTTCTTGTGCAGAACACTCTGAAGGTTCACTTGCAGGTAGAGTCAGTGGTGAGGAAGGCAAAAGCAATGCTAGCATTCGTTTCAAGAGGGCTAGAATACAAGAGCACAGATGTGATGCTGAGGCTTTATAAGGCACTGGTGAGGCCTCACCTTGAGTATTGTAAACAGTTTTGGGCTCCTCATCTAAGAAAAGGTGTGCTGTCATTGGAGAGGGTTCACAAGGGTGATTCTGGGAATGAAAGGGTTATCATACAAGGAACGTTTGATAGCTCTGAGTCTGTACTCACTGGAATTCAGAAGGATGAGGGAGGATCCCATTCAAACCTTTTGAATATTGAAAGGCCGAGACAGAGTAGATGTGGAAAGGATGTTTCCTATGGTGGGGGAGTCTTCGACTAGAGGGCACATCCTCAGGATAGAGGGGCATCCATTTAAAACAGAGATGTGGAGAAATTTCCTTCCCCAGATGGTGATGAATTTGTGGAACTTATTACAACAGGCAACTGTGGAGGCCAGGTCATTTGGTCTATTTAAGGCAGAGTTTGGTAGGTTCTTGATTGGACACTGCATCAAAGGTTATGGGGAGAAAGCCGAGGAATGGGGCAGAGGAAAGGAAAAAAAAGATCAGACTGGATGGGTCAATTGGCCTAATTCTGCTCCTATAACTTATGGTCTTATGGTCAATCTCAATGGAAATAAAATTCATACAGATTCAAAATACCTCTGTGAACTTTATGGGCAAATGCTTCATTTTCGCTGCATGGACTGAGCACGTTGATGTATTTGAACACCAATTCTGAAATCTTGTTTCATCGTCTTCAGTGGAAGCCAGTTTCAGATGGAGATTTCAGTGTACCTGTGTAAGCTGCCAGTTTAATTTATCCAACCGAGGATGAATGTCTACCGTTGTTGAGCTGCCCCGAGCAGGTTCTAATAGGAAATGCAATTGTTTGGTTTCTGAAAAGTGCAGCTCGGCATTTTATAATCACCTAATTACTCATGTTTAACATTTTGAAAGGATATTGGTAACGTTGCTCCAAAGAAGATAAACACCAGCCTATAAATCAATAGCTTTGAACTTTGATGGGAAGGTTGTGATGGAAATGTATTGTGTTTGGAATGTGAATCAATTGGTCTCTTTATATATAACTAGCGAGACATCAATCTCAAACAAGAGAAAGTCTGCAGATGCTGGAAATCCAAGCAACACACACACACACACACACACACAAACACACACACACAAATGCTGGAGGAGCTCAGTAGGCAAGGCAGCATCTATGGAAAAGACTACAGTCAACATTTCAGGCTGAGACCCTTCATCAGGACTGAATCACATCAATCCATCTGCCACAGATGTTCAGTTCAACATCAAACTGACATCAGTTTATATCAATCAATTTTGTGAAGGAAGAGGTGAATAATTTACTGAAGCTTCAGCAAGTTGCTCTGATTTATCTGTATGCTTTTTGCAAATAAGTGCATTAATCAGATTCAGTTTATGTCAATATATTTTAAAATGTATCTCATGGAGATGGAAAGCATACAGTTTGATACTGACATCCTGTGAATGATTAGAAACTTTCCCATTAGCATCCCTCTCCGAGGACCATTGCCTTGTCATGGTGGAGAGGCTTGTGAGCATCCAAGATCCCAAAAGAGATGCCGCCTGGAGTTTAGCCATCTGGCACTTAGTTTCTGGTAGGGTTGCCCATGGCGGTAAGGTCAAGGGGGTGGTTCTACGTAGAGAACAATCCAACCAAGATCTTAATGGTGAAGCTGGTGGAAGATGATGAGAACTCACAATGTCAGTGAAGATGGAGGAAGGCTGCAGCAGTGAAAACTCCTGACCCAGATCTGTCAAGGACCGTGTGGTGGCTACCCATGCAACAGCCTCCCATGTTAAACAAAGTCATGCACAATCATTCGCCATTAAGGGAGTTCACCCTAACATCCCTGATTAAGTCCTGTGGTGATCGGTAAGTGGAGAACAGGGTAGCATTGTGAAGTCTGGAAGCCCACACCGCCCTGATCTACAGCCATCTGAGGACTCACCAATAGACAACCCCTTCAGAATGAAAGGGTTAACGAATGAGGAGTGTTTGATGGCTCTGGGGCTGTACTCACTGGAGTTTAGAAGAATGAGGGTGAAATCTCATTTTAATCTATTGCATATTGAAAAGCCTAAATAGAGTGGATGTGGAGAGGATGTTTTCTATAGAGAAGAAAGAGTCTAGGACCAGAGGACACAGCCTCAGAATAAAAGGATGCCAATTTAGAATGGAGATGAGCTGGAATTTCTTTATTTAGAGGATGGTGAATCTCTGGAATCCATTGCCACAGAGAGCTGTGGTGGCCAAGAGTTTAGGTATATTTGAAGGAGAGGTTGATAGCTTCTTGATTAGTAAGGGCACCAAAGATTATGGGGAGAATGCAGGAGAGTGGCATTGAGAGGGATAATAAATCAGCCATGATTAAATAGCAGAGCAGACTCAATGAACCAAATAGCCTAATTTTGCTCCTGTGTCTTATAGTTTTATGCCTTGTTGTCTGAAGAAAGCACAGCAAATCAGAAGAATGAATCTCTCAGCACTGAAGTAAGAAGTAGCTGGTGTGAAGGGACCCAAGGGAAGGTGGCAGAAATGGCATAACTCGGGTACATTGGGAAAATGGGTAAATATGACAGCATGCAAGAGGTGGTCAGTATGGATGCCACGGTAGCATAGTGGTTAGTGTAATGTTATTACAGCTCAGGATGTTCTGGAGTTCAGAGTTCAATTCCTGCGCCATTCTGTAAACCTCCCTGGCTCTGTGCGTCCTCCCCGTGGAATGTGTGGGTTTTCCATGGGTACTCCAGTTTCTTCCCATGGTCCAAAGACGTACTGGGTAGATTAATTAGTCTTTGTAAATTGTCCCATGACTAGGTTAGGGTAAAATCGAGGTTCTGACGTTGCTGTGCTAGCATGGCTTGAAGGGCCAGGTGGGCCTCCTCCACACTGTATCACTAAATAACTAATAAATTTACCTTGAATAAATGGACCTATTCTTCAAAGCTAATAATATGGTAGGAGTTACAGGCAAAAATATAAAGGAAAACATGAGGTGATTCATATTATTGTTGGAAATGGCCTTAGAGAAGTGTGTGGCAATCATTAAGGTGTTGGGACACAGTGTAAAAATTAAAATGAGGTATTCTTCAACTCAGTACTATCTGAAGTGTTTAAAAACTAGCAACTTGGTACACAGTATCAGATGCCAGCAGAAGTAATTCTTACATATGCTACAAAATTAACAGACCTAGTGAGGCACAGTAATTCTGCAGCTTTCTGCCAGGTGAGTATTGAAGGATGATTCTATGTCTGAATTAGATGATGTTTGAAATAATACTCTTTAATATTAAAAATACATCTTTAATATTCCATAACTTTCTTATGGAGACAAGAATAAGATTGTTATAGAAATGGAATAAACGCTGATGAGGTCAAATAGTTTTGGTCAGCTCAAGGCGAGAGATGAAAAATGAGGTGAGGCAATACCATCAGCACAGTAACTGCAGAATCTTTCGTGCCTTCTTCATTGAGACCCAGTCATGTAAAGCACTGAACTGCTTCAGTGGGAACCCGAATGTAGGGTAAGAAACCACGGCTTCAAAAAATGACTGGCCCTACAATTGACACCAGGCAATTTATGACTTGATCTCTTGCAGCAGACTGCTGCTGGACTGCAACAAAGTTTTGGGATTGGTTTATCATTTTCACCTGGCTAATATACAGTGGAAAAACTTGTCCTGCATACTATTCATACAGAGCACCGCACTGATATAGAACTAGATAAAACAATGACAATAAAGTGTAAAAGTTACAGAGAAAGTGCGGTACAAGACGAGGTAGCCTGTGAAGTCAAGGGTCCATCTCATCATACAAGTGCTCCATTCAATAGTACGAGTGGGATAGAAGCTGTCTTTCAGCCTGGTGATATCGGCTTTTGTATCTTTTACCCAATGGGAGAGGCGGCGAAAAGAGAGTACCTCGAGTGAAGGTGTGACAGAGAGCGCTCATTAATGCACTCCTTACAAACATGCACGCAAACAATGCCTTGTCATTCTGCTGAAATTGTGCTGAGTGTGGGCACTTTATACGTCTTTCCCCCTGGTATATTCTATTCATGAATGTAATGGTTTCTCAAGCATTTGGCTTTATGGTGCTTTCCTGTTATATCCAGTGGAATATTCCATTTCTTTAGTCCTGGAGATGTATAAATGTGTGTATATTGTTTGTACACTGCATTTACTTTATACTTTATAGTCGCCAAACAATTGATACTAGAATGTACAATCATCACTGCGATATTTGATTCTGTGCTTCCTGATCCCTGGATTACAAATCGATAGTAAATATTAAAAATTTAAATTATAAATCATAAATAGAAAATAGAAAAATGGGAAGTAAGGTAGTGCAAAAAAAAAACCGAGAGGCAGGTCCGGATATTTGGAGGGTACGGCCCAGATCCGGGTCAGGATCCGTTCAGCAGTCTTATCACAGTTGGAAAGAAGCTGTTCCCAAATCTGGCCGTACAAGTCTTCAAGCTCCTGAGCCTTCTCCCGGAGGGAAGAGGGATGAAAAGTGTGTTGGCTGGGTGGATCGTGTCCTTGATTATCCTGGCAGCACTGCTCCGACAGCGTGCGGTGTAAAGTGAGTCCAAGGACGGAAGATTGGTTTGTGTGATGTGCTGCACCGTGTTCACAATCTTCTGCAGCTTCTTCCGGTCTTGGGCAGGACAACTTCCACACCAGGATGTGATGCACCCTAGAAGAATGCTTTCTACGGTGCATCTAGAAAAATTAGTGTGGGTTTTAGGGGACAGGCCAAATTTCCTTAGTTTTCTCAGGAAGTAAAGGTGCTGGTGGGCCTTCTTGGCAGTGGATTCTGCTTGGCTGGACCAAGTCAGGTCATTTTTGACATTGACCCCAAGGAACTTGAAGCTTTTGACCTGTTCCACTTGCGCACCACCGATGTAAATTGGGTCATGCGGTCCGCTATTCCTTCTTAAGGTAGATACTTCTGTTTATTTGTAATATGATTGGAACTATATTGTGGGGTGCATCATATTCTGATTCATGTGTAGTCTTAAGTTGACTTTATGGGTAATTAAAGATGGTTATGTACTGGTGCCTAATAAAACAGGCCAGACTGCTCTCAGTAGGAGAGAGAGAGGTTGAGCTGCTGGGAGTTCACACTGGAATATAGTACCAGGTTATTTATTGTATTTCTGGTAGATACCTTTTTGTAAATATTAGCAGTTTTCTTTTCACTATTTTACCTAATTTTCGTAAGTTTGATTTTTTGATGCACCAAATAAACACCCTTGCATGAAAGTGCTAAGCAACATCAGCCTTCGATTGTGAACCACATATTCGGGCAGATGGGGCTCGTCAGCCATGGTTGGCAGCTCATCTAGGAGAAGGAAAACTCTGATTGTAAACCTCCACTGCCTTCAAGCTACACCCACTCATGGGGAAGGCTTTGAGAGTGAACCCAGAGGGAAAAACCCAGAGCTGGAGTCCCTAAGGCAGTCCTACGTTGAGTTCAACGCAGACTGACAACTCCTTTGATGCTGCTGGTGCCAAATTCTATCGGTCTCGTCTGTTCCTTTGGGTTCATCAGATATGTAAAGAGGGGGAGATTGCTTCATGGGCGACAGCTTGCTCTCCATATTGTATTGCCCTGGCTTGTATATCTAAACAGCTAGGATGCAATATCCATGGTCGACCCTGACGTATGGAGGCCTCATTATCATCTTTTTCAAACCACGTACGTAACAGAGCATTACTTTGGTTATGTAGCTACTGTGCTGAGGCAGCAGGAAGTACGTATAGGCCGTATGTTCAGAGAGAGTATAACAGGAGGAAGAGTAGGACAATTATTCTAAAAGGAATGAATGGATCCACAAGGAGCAGCTGGCAAAGAATAACTGAAGTCTGGCGGCATCCTGCTGGCCTTGCACAAGTTTACGATAACAGATAAGGATATAAAAATATTGCGAGTGGTAATCCACGCAAGTCCCATTGGAATAAAGCATAATGAGAAAAAAAATGGGAAGTTCCTAATTAAATAGAAGCTGTGTGGCACAGTGACACAGCTCATAATTATTCTGCCTCATGACATCAAAGACCTTGGTTCGATCCTGATCTTAGGCTCTGTCTGCATGGAGTTTGCACATTTTCCCTATGACTATGACTAAATGCACATTTTCCCTCTTTCCTTCCGCATCCCAGAAATATGAAGGTTGGCAAGTTAATTAGCCACTGAAAGTTGCTCCGATGTCAAGGTTCAAAGTAAATTTATTATAGAAGTACGTATACTGCATGTCGCCGTATACTTCCTTGACCTTCAATTCTTGCAGGCATTCACAGGAGAACAGAGAAATATAATAGAATCAGTGAAAAGCTACAACAAAGACTGACAAACAACCAATGTACGAAAGAAGACAAACTGTGCAGACAAAAATAAATGACACTGAGAACCTAATTTGTAGAGTCCTTGAAAGTGAACCCACAGGTTGTAGAATCAGTTCAGAGTTGAAGTGAGTAAGTGTGTCAGAACAGGAACAGACCCAGGCCCCTCAGCAACAATGTTGTGCGGAAGCAGCTAAAAAGTAGATTTAAAAAACACAAAAACTTATCTCTCCTATTTACACAACGTCCATATCCCTCCATCCTCCTCATATTCATGAGCCTGTCTAAGCATCTCTTAAAAGCCTCTGATGTATTTCCTCTACCACCATATCAGGCAGTGGATTCCAGTCATCCACCAGTCTCTGAGCACAAAACTTACCCCTCACATCCCCTTTGGGCCTACTCCCTCTTACCTTCAATGCATGCCCTCTGGTATTAGACATTTCTTCCCTGAGAAAAATATACTCTCTGTCCACTCTATCGATGCCTCTCACAATCTTATAAACCCTCAGCCTTCGCTGCTCCAGAGAAAACAACCCAAGTTTGTCCAGCCTCTTGTGATATCACCTGCCCTCTAAAACAGGCAGCATCCTGGTAAACCTCTTCTGCACCCTCTTCAAAGCCTCAAAGACCTTCCTACAGTACAGCAACTGGAAATGTATGCAATAGTCCAGATTTAGCATGACCCGAGTTCTATAAAGTTGTGACATAACTTCTCGAGTTTTGAAATCAATGCCTTGACCAATAAAAGCAAGCGTTCCATATCTATAAGTAGTAGACAGTGGAGAAAATTTTTTAAAATGGGATAACTGGAGGATTAATGTAGATCAGGTGTTCCCAACCTAAGGTCCATGGACCATGGCATAAAAAAGGTTGGGAACCACAGATATAGATGGTTGGTTGATGGATGGTACTGATTAATGAGCCCAAGAGTCTTCTTTTAAGATCTTTGAGATGATTTTATGATCTTAAATGTAGACATGGAAGAATGCATGCAAAATAGTATTCTTGCCGGAGTGGTGTCTAAGAAAAAAAGAAACTTAAACAGTAAATTTGAAACTAAATGCACCATTACCCAAAATGTCAAGAGAAGTGATCTGTCTGTAATCATTGTGAACTGCATTAAGAAACTGTTAGTACTGGTAGAGAATGATCAGGGAACCTATGGCAAATATATTGTATCTGAACACAGATCTAGCATCTAGTAAGGAACTAACAAAAGGTAAACACAAGAGATTCTGCAGATGCTGGAAATCCAGAGTAACACACACAAAATGCTGGAGGAACTGAGCAGGTCAGGCAGCATCAATGGGTAGGAATGAACAGCTGAAGTTTCAGGCCGAGTCCTTCTTCAGGTCTGGGCAGAAGGAGGAAGAAACAAGAATAAAAAGGTAAGGGGGAGGAGAAGGAGTCTCAGGCTGGCTTGGGGGGGAGGGGCAGGTATAGCCAAGTGCGGTGCCTTTTACCTCCAGAAGCATCTGTTATAACCATATAACAATTACAGCATGGAAACAGGTCATCTTGACCCTTCTAGTCCGTGCCGAACTCTTACTCTCACCTAGTCCCACTGACCTGCACTCAGCCCATAACCCTCCATTCCTTTCCTGTCCATATAGCTGGCCAATTTAACTTTAAACGACAAATCCAACCTGCCTCAACCACTTCTGCTGGAAGCTCCTTCCACAAAGCTACCAGTCTCTGAATAAAGAAGTTCCCCCTCATGTTACCCCTAAACTTTTGCCCTTTAACTCTCAACTCATGTCCTCTTGTTTGAATCTCCCCCTACTCTCAATGGAAAAAAGCCTATCCATGTCAACTCTATCAATCCCCCTCATAATTTTAAATACCTCTATCAAGTCCCCCCTCAACCTTCTACGCTCTAAAAAATAAAGACCTAACTTGTTCAATCTTTCTCTGTAACTTAGGAGATGAAACCCAGGCAACATTTTAGTAAACCTCCTCTGTACTCTCTCAATTTTGTTGACATCTTTCCTATAATTCGGTGACCAAAGCTGTACACAATACTCCAAATCTGGCCTTACCAATGCCTTGTACAATTTCAACATTACATCCTAACTCCTATACTCAATGCTCTGATTTATAAAGGCCAGCATACCAAAAGCTTTCTTCACCACCCTATCCACATGAGATTCCACCTTCAGGGAACTATGCACCATTATTCCTAGATCCCTCTGTTCTACTGCATTCTTCAATGCCCTACCATTTACCATGTATGTCCTGTTTCTACACCGATTGGGCACTGTGAACTGAGGATTGACACCCAAGTAAAAGTGTGAAGCAATAAGAAGTTGCGAGATGTCTGTGAGACTCGAAAGATTACCCATGGATATACTCAGGGTGTGGTTAAAGAAGGAGTCTGTATTTTGGGAACAATAAGTGATGTAAGGGCAGTGTGGAAGCTATTGCCAAGGTACTGTACAAACAGCAGCAAGTTCTGTGATTCTTTGTTTTGTGACTGTCCGTGGAGAAGACACATTTCAGCAGGGTTGTATACTGCATACTTACTTTGATAATAAATGTACTTTGAATTTTTGAACCTTTGAAGTATACCCCCTCCCCCATCCACCAAATTTCCCACTTACCTGGCTTCACCTATCACCTGCCAGCTTGTAGAGATTCAAACCTCCCCCACCCCCCCCAAATCCTGCTTGTTCTGCTTTCTTCCCCCTTCCTTTCCGGTCCAGATGAAGGATCTTGGCCTAAAACTTTAACTGTTTATTCCTCCCTATAGATGCTAACTGATCTGCTGAGTTCCTCCAGCATTTTTTTTAGATTATGAAGACACGTAGTCCCCTTTTATTGTCATTTAGTAATGCATGCATTAAGAAATGATACATTATTTCCTCCGGTGTGATATCACAAAACACAGGACAAATCAAGACTGAAAAAACTGACAAAACCACATAATTATAACATATAGTTACAACAGTGCACAATACCATAACTTGATCAAGTCCCTGAGCACAGTAAAGTTCAAAGTTGCTCAAATGTCCCACATCTCACGCAGATGGGAGAAGGAAGAAAAACTCTCCCTGCCCTGCCAACCACAATCTGACTCTGAGCCATCTGAAAACTTCGAGCTCTGATCAGCTCTCTGACACCGAGTACTGAGCGCCATCTCTGTCCCAGCGATTCGACCTCTTTCTCGGTCACCAAAAGCAGGCAAGGCCGGGGATTTTGAGGCCTACCCTCCGAAAGATTCCCGACCACACAGTAACGACAGCAGCGAATGGGTGTTTCAGAAATTTCTCCAGATATTCCTCTGTGGTTTCACGTCCATTCTCCATCAAGTCAGAATTGTCCATGGCCCCTATTTAACGGATACAAGATCATTTTCACTGGACAGCTGCGCATGCACGGCGCGCTGCCATCTTCTCCTCCTGCCAATTGTGTGTCATTGTGGATTTCCCGCAGCTGCGGGATCTTATGTTTACAAATAGGAGAGAAAGCTGCACCAGTACTTGAGGTAATGTTGTATATTTATTTATTTATTGGGACCTTCCAACCCTTAGAGCTGCACCACCCAACAATTCCTGATTTAACCCCAGCCTAATCACAGGACAATTTACGATGAACAATGAACCTACCAATTGGTACGTCTTTGGACTGTGGGTGGAATCCAGAGTACCTGGAGGAAACCCACGTGGTTATGAGGAGAAAAATAATCAAATAAGGTGATGGCAGGGATCAAGTATATAATGGCAGACAATTTAAAATGAGGATATCCGAAAGTAGGGTGTGCTTTCCCAAAATCCAGGTGGAGGGAAAAGGTTCAAGAGTTTACAGAAAGCTACTGTATATGTTATTCTTCTGGAATAAAGTCCATTTGATATCTGAGACTTCGGATGGGATCTTATGGAGAAATCCCAATGGAATCTGTACAGTTTGGAGAGAAAAGAGCTAGCATGAAAGTCCACATACTTAAGGTCTGTGAGGTATTCAACTGTAGTTGTACACAAGGTTAAAATGAAAGCACATTAAACATTCAATTTCAGACGAAGTTTATCTCTCAAAACATTTTACTGCACTGATATCTATTTTCTGCTGAGTTATTAACATTAACAGATCTCCTCCAAATTATAAATGGAATTAGGCAAATTAGAAGGAAATGCTCATGATTATTGACAACAGCACGGGGTCTATTAGAGCAACTGGAATTCAGAGAAACAGTGGCTGGAATTTGCCTCAAGACAGCAAACACCTGCTTATCGGTAATCTGTATAGGGTCCATGAAGCTGGTGCCGTTTTGCCTCACTTCTATAGACTCTGTGTCTGTACCCTGAGTAAATATAAATGCAAAAAATGCATTTAAAATCTCCCTCATTTCTATTTGCTCCATGCATGGATTACCATTCCGATCTTCCGGAGACCAATTTTGTCCCTTCCAATCCTTTTGCTCTTAACATATCTGACAAATCCCTTAGGATTTTCCTCTATCTTGTCTGCTAGGCCAACTTCATGCCTTCTTTTCACCTTCCTGCTTCCATTCTTAAGTGTTCCTTCCTTAAGAATGAGAAGGAATTCACTTGAAATAATTCCCTTCATCGTAATCTTTGTGTTCAATACTATTTGCCTATTATTTGCATTGACATAATTTCTATACAAGTAAGTCTTGTATCTGAAATAATATGTTTTACAGCAGACTCGATGACCAAATGACCTTTCCCACTCACCTGGCTTTACCTATCACCTTCTAGCTAGTTCTCATTCCCCTCCCCCCCCAACTTTTTATTTTGGCATCTTCCCCCTTCCTTTCCAGTCCTGAAGAAGGGTCTTGGCCTGAAATGTCAATTATTTATTCATTTCCATAGATGCAGCCTGACCTGCTGAGTACCTCCAGTATTTTGAGTCTTTTACTCTAATTCTGCTCATTTACCTTTTTTTAATGGTTTAATCATTTAATGGTCTTATGATCATAGATTTTCAGCATCATTCACTGCGCACCCAGTGGGTACAGCCCAAAATTAAAATACTGTAGAGCTGGAAATCTGAAGTTTCACACTAGCCGCAGTGAAACAACACTAGTCAAATATGTTCTGCATTGCATTATGTAATATTTCCTTCCTTCAAGAATTGTATTTCAAACAATGCACCATGAATAAGAGCTGCAGAAAGCAGCCGGTGTAAATTGAGTTACGAGAGCTGGATGTCATGCTGCTAGGCGATGCAATTTGTCATCTGTGAATTTCTCCCTTAACTCTTTTTCAAAATATAAAAATGAAGGAACGTTGCTCACTTCTTGCGGATTCCTATTTAGTTTTGGATCACTGGAGTGTGATTATACAGCCTGCTGATGACACATTTAATCCATCAGAATCTCAGCTTGGATCAAGCATGATAGCAAAATGTTTTCCAAAAAAAATCAAGTGCTGTTCCAAAGGTGAAAGAACTTGGCTTCGGTGGATGTAATTTAGGTATAAAGTACATGAGATTTTCAACCATGGGACATTGCAGCTGACCCTCAGCAGAAATCGCAAACAAAAAGAAGCAGAATTTTGTTTTATTTATCCCAAAGGCAATAATGTGAATTGAAGTGCCCAAGCATTCAACCAACACAACACAGACATGGGCTTAACCTGTAATCTTCCTTGGACTCAGGAAAACTGAAAATGCGAGAAACACTCAGTAAATCAGGAAATATCCATGGAGAGAAAAAACAGAGTTAATATATCAGCTCTGGGACCCTTTTTCAAAACAACTTGACATTAACTATTTCTCTATCCATAGATGCTGCCTGACCTGCATTGTATGTCCAACATTTTCTTTTTTTTTTAAATTCCAATTTCCAGCATCTACAGGCTTTTTGATGTTTAGATTTTCTTTCACTGATTTGGTCTATTTGGCTTAGCTTGTGTTGAACGATTAACAAGGAGTCACACCTGGAATTGCAAACTTTGGCAATGAAGGTAAGCTTTACTCCAGGAAACTATATACTGCATATATAGACAATATACATTCAGATTCATTTATTTACAACATGTACACTGAAACATGGAGTGAAATGCATCATTTGTGTTAACAACCAACACAACTTAAGGATGTAACAGACACAAAAATGCTGGTGGAACTCAGTAGGCCATACAGCATCTGTGAAAAAGAGTGAACAGTCGACATAGCAGAGCTCACAGAGGGGGAGGAGTGAGAGAGGCACCAGATAAAACCTCAGGATGTGTGGCTCGCAAGTGGCCAAACATTCCAGTGCCAACATACGGTAGTATGCTCACAATGCTCGGCAGAACAACACAAAGGACAACAAATCAGAACACAACAGCCAACAAAACAACAAAAAGCATATTTTTTTCCTACCCACCCACTCACATGGACATTTCTTCAAGCCCAGGACAGGCCTCTGGGCCTCCACTCATCAGGCTTCAGCCATCAATTTTCAAGTTCTGATTTCTGGATGACCTTTGGGTTTTGATCTTTAATAGTGAACCTGCGACTAGCTGAAGAGAGGACCCTGAACTCCAGGCCTCAAACTTTTCTATGGCTAATGTGTTTGAATAACTCACTGTTCATGTTCACTGTTATCTTGAATGATAATGTTATCTTCAATCCAGTTGCTCCTTTATTGGCAAGTCTGCAAGTGTTGGTGAATGCTGGGAATATAAAACCATAAGATATAGGAGCTGTTTGATCCATCTAGTCTGCTCCACAATTTCATTATGGCTGATTCATTTTCCCTCTCAGCCCCAATCTCCTGCCTTCTCCCTTTATCCCTTCATGACCTGACTAATCAAGAATCTATCAGCCTCTGCTTCAAATATACTCGGTGACTTGGCCTCCACAGCTGCCTGTGGCAACGAATTCCACCGATTCACCACTGTCTGGCTGAAGAAATTCCTCCCTCATCCCCATTCTGAAAGGATGTCCCTCTCGGCCTTACTGTGTGTCAACACTGGTGCACCTCAAAGATGCATGCTTAGCCCACTGCACTACTCTCTCTCTATACCCACGACTGTGTGGCTAGGCACAGCTCAAATGCCATCTATAAATTTGCCGATGATACAACTGTTATCAGCAGAATTTCAGCTGGTGATGAGGAGTGTACAGGATAAGGCGTAAGATGGATCAGCTGGTTGAGTGGTGTCAACGTCAGTAAGACCAAGGAATTGATTGTGGACTTCAGGAAGGGAAATTCAAAGGAACACACTCCAGTCCTCATCGAGGGATCAGCAGTGGAAAGGGTGAACATTTTTAAGTTACACATATAAGAATTGCTGGTGAACGCAGCAGGCCAGGCAGCATCTCTAGGAAGAGGTACAGTCGACGTTTCAGGCCGAGACCCTAGTCCTGATGAGACGCTAGTCCTGCATCACCAGCTGGTATGGACGGGCCACTGCACAGGATCAGAGAAGGATACAGAAATTTGCAGACTCAACCAGCTCCATCATTTAAACAGGCCCTTCATTCCCATTGAGCTGCACTGCCCAGCAACCCAGCTATTAACCCTAACCTAATGATAGGACAATTTACAACAACCAATTAACCTTCTAACTGGAGGAAATCGGACCTCCCAGAGGAAGAACATCAATTTTCTGATGCTGGAATTGAACTCTGAACTCCAATGAGACGAGCTGAGCTAGTCGCTATGCTACAGCAGTGTCCTGGCAGGAAGCCTTATCACCAGGATCAGTAAAAAGGGACATTCTTGGTTGCATGAACATAGTCTTGGTGCCATCACACAGTGTGTCTGATTGAGGGGGGTGGGGTTAAGAATTCTATCCATCTTCTCTGGAATTTGCTTTTACTAGAAGGTCTGGAAAGGAATGTGGAAATTTTAATGAGGTTCTACATAACACAGGACTCTGTACAAATTGAGTTAATACTAATACAGCCCGTAGCCTCAAGATTATGGGTAAATAATGCCCTCTGTGATCCACCCACTGGTCCCCAGTGCAAAGGAACTCCAGGCAAGCATATCCAAAACAGTATTAGGTTTATGATGACTGGCATACTTCATGAAATGTGTTGTTTTGCAGCAGCAGTCTACAGTATGCAAAACCTAAAAAGTACGGTATGTTACACAACTAAATAAATAATGCAAAAGATAAATTATGGAGGTTCATGGACAGTTCATGGACTGTTCAGAAATCTGTTGGCTGAGAGGAAAGTGCTGTTCCTTAAAAACACTGAGTGTGGTTCGTCAGGCTCCTGTACCCCCTTCCGGGTAGTAGAGGTAGTACTGTGAAAGGGAGCATGTCCCGGATGGTGAGAGTCTTCAATGACGGAGGTCTCTTTGAGGTATTGCTTTTGAAGATGTCCTCAGTGGTGGGAGGGTTTAGCCCACGATGGAGCTATCTGCATTCTCAGCTCTCTGCAGAGTCCGGCAATCCTGTGCATTGGAGACACTATTTCAAAACACTGTGTGTCCGACAGAGTGATCAGCAGCAACTGGGGCTCCACAGGGGACTGTCTTGTCTCCCTTTCTCTTCACCATTTACACCTCGGACTTCAACTACTGCACAGAGTCTTGTCATCTTCGGAAGTTTTCTGATGGCTCTGCCATAGTTGGATGCATCAGCAAGGGAGATGAGGCTGAGTACAGGGCTACTGTAGGAAACTTTGTCACATGGTGTGAGCAGAATTATCTGCAGCTTAATGTGAAAAAGACTAAGGAGCTGGTGGTAGACCTGAGGAGAGCTAAGGTACCGGTGACCCCTGTTTCCATCCAGGGGGTCAGTGTGGACATGGTGGAGGATTACAAATACCTGGGGATACAAATTGACAATAAACTGGACTGGTCAAAGAACACTGAAGCTGTCTACAAGAAGGGTCAGAGCCGTCTCTATTTCCTGAGGAGACTGAGGTCCTTTAACATCTGTCGAACAATGCTGAGGATATTCTACGAGTCTGTGGTGGCCAGTGCGATCATGTTTGCTGTTGTGTGCTGGGGCAGCAGACTGAGGGTAGCAGACACCAACAGCATCAATAAACTCATTCGTAAGGCCAGTGATGTTGTGGGGATGGAACTGGACTCTCTCACGGTGATGTCTGAAAAGAGGATGCTGTCTAAGTTGCATGCCATCTTGGACAATGTCTCCCATCCACTACATAATGGACTGCTTGGGTACAGGAGTACATTCAGCCAGAGACTCATTCCACCGAGATGCAACACAGAGCATCACAGGAAGTCATTCCTGCTTGTGGTCATCAAACTTTACAACTCCTCCCTTGGAGGGTCAGACACCCTGAGCCAATAGGCTGGTCCTGGACTTATTTCCTGGCATAATTTACATATTATTATTTAATTATTTATGGTTTATCTCTATTTAATTATTTAGGGTGCAACTGTAACGAAAACCAATTTCCCTCCGGATCAATAAAGTATGACTATGACTAAAATATGATGAACCTCTCAGGAGGCTCTCCATGGTACATAGGAAGAAATTTGCATGAGCCTTTGGTGACATACCAAACCTCTTCAAACTCCCTGAATTGCAGTTTCTGCAAAGGTTCTCTATGGTAGACCCTCCCTGAAAAGGACGCTATCAGGCTGTTTGCTCAAGGAGTACGTGAAAAGGAAAATACATGTTTTGTTAACATCAATGTATACTCAGTGACTACTTTATTAGTACCTCAAACGAGTACATGTACATAGATATCTGCTGCTTTAGCCCATCCACATTGAGGTTCACGTGTTTAGAGATGCTCCTCTGCAAACCATTGTTGTAACACGTGGTTAATAAGTTACTGTCACCTTCCTGTCAGCTTGAACCAGTCTGGCAATTCTCTTCTGACTTCTCTCACTAACAAGGCATTTTCACCCACAGAACTACAACCTACTGGGTGTTTTTTTGTTTTTTACACCATTCTCCATAAACTCTAGAGACGCTGTGTGTAAAATATCCCACAAAATTGGCAGTTTATGAGATATTCAAACCACTCGTCTGGCACCAACAATCATTCCTGGGTCAAAGTCACCGAGATCACATTTCTTCTAAAATCTGATGTTTGATCTGAGCAACAACTGAACCTTTTGACCATATCAGTATGCTTTTATGCATTGTGTTGTTGCCACATGATTGGCTGATTAGATATTTGCATTAATAAGCATGTGTAGAGGCGTACTTAATAAGCAGGATCTCCCAGTGGCCACACATTTTAATTCCACGTCCCAATCTGATATGTCTGACCATGGCCTCCTCTACTGTCAAGATGAAGCCACACTCAGGTTGGAGGAACAACACCTTATATTCCATCTGGCTAGCCTCCAACCTGATGGCATGAACATTGACTTCTATAACTATCGTTAATGCCCCTCCTCCCCTTTGTATTTATTTTCCCCTTTTTCTCTCTCTCTTTTTTCTCCCTCTGTCCCCCTCACTATAACTCCTTGCCTGCTCTCCATCCTCTGGGCTCCCCTCCCCCTTTCTTTCTCCTTAGGCTTCCCGTCCCATGATCCTCTCCCTTCTCCAGCCTTGTATCCCTTTTGCCAATCACCTGTCCAGCTCTTGGCTCCATCCCTCCCCCTCCTGTCTTCTCCTATCATTTTGGATCTCCCCCTCCCCCTCTTAAATCTTTTAGTCTCTCTTCTTTCAGTTAGTCCTGACGAAGGGTCTTGGCCTGAAAAGTCGACTACTTCTTCCTATAGGTGCTGCCTGGCCTGTTGTGTTCACCAGCATTTTGTGTGTGTCGCTTGAATTTCCAGCATCTGCAGATTTCCTCGTGTTTGCCTTTCAACATTTGATAGGTTTCAGTGAGGTCATCCTACATCCTTCTGAATTCTAGTGAATACAGGTCCAGAAACGTCAGATGCTTTTCATATGACAAGCCATTCAATCCTGAAATCATTTCCATGAACCTCCTTTATTAGCTTGGGAAAAATCACACTCAGGACAACAAAGACGTTTTCTGGTCTTTAATTCCTTTATTTTAGATATTTAATTTCAGAAAGAGGGTATCAAATTAAAGACAACAAGATGAATTGAATTGCTCCTGCTGTTACAATCTCAGCTTAATTTTGGTCCACACACTTGTGTATCAACTTGTCACGTATGCAGCATGGAAATAAGTAAAACAAGATATACAAATCCAATACAGTAGTGGTAATTCTAAAAAAAAATACAAGCAATATTAGAATCCCATCAACCCTGTGCCTCATACACAACATCAAAAACATGAATAAATACATCTCATCTTAACTAAGAGATATACTCACTTTGAGACACATGTGCTTAACTTTCAAACATATATAAGCTAGACCCTGAAACGAGTTCTCCTTGCTCACACCATGTGAACATTTCTCCGTTGCAGTCACATTCAGTTATGAAACAATGAAGTAAGACAAAATAAACTTTTACAAAACCTTTTACAACATATTGCATTGTAGTTAAAATCACTGGTAAGGTTAACCTACTCAGCCAATACGAAACTTTGCACAACCACGCTAATGTCACGTACCCCGTGGCGGGTTAAAGAACCAGCAGAAATAGAAAACACTTTGGAGTTTGGTATTGCTATTAACTAATACTATTTATTAGTAACTACGCAATACAGTAATATAAAAATCAGATAAATCAAACAGGTTAGCAAAGATTATATGTATACAAGTGTGGAAATATAGAAACCAAGCTTCTTCAAGCCTAGGGGTAAATGGATACAGTGATGGGTAATGTTCATTTCAGTTCGTGGTATTGAGTTGAGTAGTGACGGAGAGAGAGAGATATTTGTAATCCAGGGTAGATGTCGAGAGAAGGCAATTACGTCGATATTCCACAGATTCCACGACAGCAATACAAGATAACAATAGTAATAGGTTTTATCTCCGAAGTTGTTCCATTCCACACACGAAATATCACCGACAGTGATCTTCAACGAATATCATTTCAACACAAGTGGTACCACACCCGAATTCAGCTACGGGACATCTCAAAGTGGTGGCCACAGGATACTCCAACAGAATCCACGTATGGATTATCACCAACAGCTTATCACTGAGGTACCGTCTTCAAGTGGTAAAACTACCAATCCAGGCAAGGATTATCACACACAGGGTTACCCCAAACACACAACTGTGACAGCCACTTATCCAGTTCCACGACATATGAAATAACTTCAACAGTGATTTGCCGCAGGGGTGCCTTTCTTCAGTGAACTACCGTACCCAAACAAAGGGTAAACACACATGTGGTATTCACAAAGGTTTTCCCCTCACCAGAGAACCCACTCCTGTGGATTAACTAAATGACAATCACACTTTCGTAGTTGAATGGAATCAAACTCACCCTTACGGGCTACTTAGAGAGAGAGTCCAAACAGTGATCTCTTTGTCATTAGGTTTTTTTCTGTTTCAAACCTATCTCTCCTCTTTTCTCTTCCTGCAAACTTGTTCTAGTTGCAGACAACTTGTGAGAGTCATTTATCGATACTCAGGATTGATCTCAACTCACCCCTTTCTGGGCTACTGAAAGCTTAAACCAGCGACCGACTCACTGGTGTCTTTCAATGACCGAATCCATCTTGACTCTGAGCATGTGTTTCTCTGTGTGTCACTGTCCTTGTAAAAAGTAAACACTCTGCAGAGAAACCATAACATCGATTGTCCATCAAATAATTCCACCTCTCTCTCTCTGTCTTTCAATGGCAACCCAGAAGCTGACAGCGGTAGTTAGTGTCCTTGTAAGTATAAACACGCTGCAGAGAAACCATAACACCATCCCAAAGCAGTCTTCACCTCTCTCTCTTAATAACAAGGTGTTTGTGTTTTACAGCTCCCTCTCTCTCTTTTTAAAGGCACAGTCCATAGAAAAATGAACCCTGGGGGTACATAACACTAACAAGCACCAATACCTTACTTGTGAAAATCTAAATCATCCACGTGTATAACATGTCAAATTACTGATATTCTGGATTTACAAACAAGTATAAATGAATTTACATGGATAGTATCAAATAATATTCACCTTTCCTCACCATATGTCCAGTACTTTATGTTTGTTCTAGAACATTGTAACTCTTCTTTCTACTCTGCACGTGCATAATAGCAACACTGTGTTCTGTTAAAGGGACAGGCAGTTATTTTAGCATTACCAAGGTGAATTCTTAACTGCACTTAACAATAAAATAATAACATTCAACATTCACATGGTTACACTTCTTTGAACACTCTCCAGTTTCAGCACATACTTTTGAAGATGAGGGGCCCAAAACTGCTCACCATATACCCCGTGAAGACTCACCAGAGTTTTATAAAGTCTCAACATTACATCCTTGCTTTTATATACTAATCCTCTTGAAATGAAAGCTAACATTGCATTTGCCTTCCTCACCACAGACACAATCTGGAAATTAACCTTCAGGAAATCCTGCACAAGGACTCCCAAGTTCCTTTGTACCTCAATTTTTTTTGTATTTTCTCTCCATTTAGAAAATAGTCAACCCTCTCAGTTCTTCTAACAAAGTGCAGGACCATACCCGACACAATATTCCATCTGCCATTTCTTTGCCTATTCTCTTAATCTGTCTGAGTCCTTCTGTAGCCTCTTTACTTCCTTAAAACTACCTGCCTGTACAGCTATCTTCATATTGTCTGCAAAATCTTCAACAAAGAATCAGAATCAGAATCAGGTTTATCATCACTGGCATGTGACATGAAATTTGTTAACTTAGCAGCAGCAGTTCAATCAATTACGTATGTTGAATAGATTATTAAAAATGTACAAAAACAGAAATACTGTGTATTAAAAAAAGTGAGGTAGTGTCCAAAGCTTCAAAGTCCATTTAGGAATCGAATGGCAGAGGGGAAGAAGCTGTTCCTGAATCGCTGAGTGTGTGCCTTTGGGCATCTGTATCTCCTACCTGATGGTAACAGTAAGAAAAGGGCATGCCCTGGGTGCTAGAGGTCTTTAATAGTGGACACTGCCTTTCTGAGACACCACTCCCTAAAGATGTCCTGGGTACTTTGTAGGCTAGTGCTCAAGATGGAGCTGACTAGATTTACACCTTCTGCAGCTTCTTTCAGAAAGATGGAAAAAAGCCATTAATTCCATCATCCAAATCATTGACATGTAACATAAAAGGAATCAGTCCTAATACAGACCCCTGTGGAAGACCACTAGTCACCAGCAGCAAATCAGAAAAGGCTCCCTTTATTACCACACTTCACCTCCTGCTAATCAGCCACTGCTTTATCCATGCTAGAGTCCTTCCTGTAATACCATGGGCTCTTAGTTTGTTACGCAGCCTAGTATGTGGCACCTCGCAACCACACAACATCAACTGATTCTTCTCTGTTTTTCCTGTCGTTTACTTCTTCAAAGAATTCCAACAGATTTGTCAGGCAAGATTTTCCCTTGAGGAAATCATGTTGGTAATGGCCGATTTTATCATTTGCCTCCAAGTACCCTGAGACCTCGTTTTAATAATCGACTATACCTGTAGTTTCCTTTCTTCTTCCTCTCTTCCTTCTTGAAGAGTGGAGTGACTTTTGTAATTTTCCAGTCTTACGGAACCATTCCGGATTTAGTGATTCTGGAAATATCATTACTAATGCCTCCACAATCTCTTTAGCTGCCTCTTTCAGAACTGTGGGGCGTACACCATCTGGTGCAGGTGATGTATCCACCTTCAGACCCTTCTTTTTCCCCAAGAACCTTCTCTCTAGTTATGGTAACTTCACACACTTTATGACCCCTGACACCTGGTACTTCCACCAGACAGCTAGTGTCTTCCACAGTGAAGACTCATGCAAAATACTTAGTGTTCAGTTCATCTAATATTTTGTTTTTATCCATTTGTAACCCCCTCCCCAGCATTGTTTTCCAGCAGCCCGATATCTACTCTTGACACCTTTCATGCTTTATATATATGAAGAAACTTTTGGTGCTCCCTTTAATATTATTGGCTAGCTTACTTTCGTATTCCATTATTACCTTCTTAATGACGTTTTAGTCACCTTCTGTTGGTTATAAAAGCTTCCCAACCCTCTAACTTTCCATTAACCTTTGCTTTATTATATGCCCTCCCTTTGGCTTCTATGGTAGCTTTGACTTCTCTTGTTTGTATGATTGTGTCTTCTTTCCTTTAAAATACTTCTTTCTCTTTGAAATATAAGTATCATGCGCCTTCCGAATTGCTTCCAGAAATTGCTCCTCCACCGTCATCCCTGCCAGTGTTCTTTTCCAATTAATTCTGGCCAGCTACTTTCTCAAGTTCCTGTAATTCCTTTAACTCCACTGTAATACTGATATTTCTGACTTTAGCTTCTCCTTGTCAAATTTCAGGGTGAAATCGATCATATTATGATCACTTTCCCCAAAGTTCTTTTTTTTAAAAAAACCATAAGCTCTCTAATCAATTCTGGTTCATTGCACAGCACCCAATCCAGAATAGCTGATTTCCTTGTGGGCTCAACCAGGAGCTGCTCTAAAGAGCCATCTCATAGGCAATCTAGAAATTTTCCCTCCTGGAATCCAGCACCAACCTGATTTTCCCAATCTATCTGCATATTGAAGTTCCCCAAGTTTATTGTAAATTTTTCCCTTTTGGCATGCATTTTATATTTCCCAATGTAATTTGTAGGTCACATCCTTACCATTGTTTCCTGGTCTGTATACAACTCCAACTGGGGGATTTTTACCCTTGCAGTTCCTTAACTCTATCCACAATGATTCAACACCTTCAACCCTATGTTACCTCTTATATTTTGATTTCATTTTTTACCAAAAGAGCAATGCAGCCCCTTTGCCTTCCTGCCTGTCCTCTTGATACAATGGGTATCCTTGGACGTTAAGCTGCCAGCTATAATCACGTTCCAGCCACGATTCAGTGATGCCTACAATATCATACCTGCCAAACTGCAAATGTGCCGTAGGTTCATCTATCTTATTCCATATACTGACTGCATTCAAATGTGATACCTTCTGTCCAGTATTTACCCTTTTTGATTTTGTCCATCTTTTACATTGCATCTCATCCTGTTGATGACAGTTTTACCTGATCAACAGCCTCTCCTCACTACACATTGCCCCTGTTTATAAACCAGCTACCTCACTTTCAGCACTATTATCTGCCTTTTCTATGATACTTCTTGCATTGAGGTATATGGAGCTCAGGACGCTAGTCACACCATGCTCAACCTTTTGATTCCTAACTTTGTCTGAGGTCTTACCAACATCTGCCTCCACAACCTCTCCTCTAATTGTTCTGGTACTCTGGTTGCCATCCCCCTGAAACTCTAGTTTAAACCCCACTGTGCAGCATCAACAAACCTTCCCACTAGGATATTATTCCCTCTCCAGTTCAAGTTCAAACAGTTCCTTCTGTACAGGCCCCACCTTCCCTGGAGACTGCCTAATGATCCAGAAATCTTATGTCCTCCCTCATACACCAACTCCTTAGCCGTGTATTAAGCTGTATAATCCTCCTAGTTCTGGCCTCACTAACACGTGGTACGGGTAGTAATCCTGAGATCACAACCCTGGAGGTCCTGCCCTTTACCTTAGGACTCAACTCCTGAACTCCCTATGCAGAACCTTGTCACACATCTTACCCATGTCATTGGTACCTACATGGACTACAACTTCTTGCTGTTCACACTCCTACCTGAGAATGTTGAGGACTTGACCTAGACATTGGCACCCGGGAGGCAACATACCATCCGGGAAACTTGTACTCACCCACAGAACCTCCTGTTGTTCTCCTAACAAATGCCCTATCGCCACAGTGTACCTTTTTGCCCACCTTCCCTTCTGAGTCACAGACAGTATCTGAAGTGATACACCTGTTGTTGAGGGGGATGGCCACAAGGGTTCTCTGCACTAGCTCCTTGATGTCATTCCCATTCTTGACTGTCACCCAATCTCTTGTATCCTGCTCTTTGGGTGCAACTACCTCGCTATCTGCCCTATCACCCTTCAGCCTCTCGAATTATCCGGAGCTCATCCAGTTCCAAATCCTTAACGTGGATTGTTAGATGCTGCAGCTGGATGCACTTCTCGCAGTTGTAGTCATCAGGGCCACGTGAAGTCTTTCTGCATTCCCACATCTCGCAAGAGGAGCATTCATCAATCCTGCCTGGCATCTCTACTCTCTTAATGGAGCAGATATAAAGAAGGAAAGGAAAAAGAAAAAAAAACTTAACCTAGGGCTTTTCTTTTCTTTGCTTTCTCTGACTGTAGCCTCTCTTTGGAGAAGCCTCGATAAGTTAAAGCCTCAAGATCACCACTCTGACTCTGTCCACTCAAATGATGGCCAGTGTGATGATGGCTGCTGTGCTTGCCCCTGCCTTCCTTTAATTTGTTCTTGCTAATCAATCGCCAGTGCCGATTGGTCACTGGTCAAAGCTCTTTTTCGCTGTAGCGACCCGCTGCTGCCTTTTGCACTCGGGCAGTGGACCTGATTGAACTCCCCTCCTCTCAAAACTTCTGATGTCTGAGCCACTGTTATACTAGCATGGATAGAAAATTGACTGACTGAAAGGAGGCAATGAGTGGGAATAAAGGGAGTCATTTCTGGTTAGTGACTAGTAGTGTTCCACAGGATCGGTGCTGGCCAAACTTCTTTTTACATTATATAATTAGTTATTTTCTTTCATTCAGCAGATCAGCCATGACAACAATATAAGCAGCAGAATCATTGAAGCTATTTGTTTGATGAGAATTTTCCAAAAAATAAAATAGAATGCATTACTAATTTCCATTCATTGGTCATTGGCTGCAGTTTACCATCACAGCAGGCTTGCACATGTCCGGGACAAAGGAACAGGCGGGAATAATCATTGTGGACACTACACACCCTGCCTTTCCAAAAGCACCCTTCTGGAATGTGCTACAGGGCCATTAGAAACATCGAAACATAGAAAATAGGTGCAGGAGTAGGCCATTCGGCCCTTCGAGCCTGCACCGCCATTCAGTATGATCATGGCTGATCATCCAACTCAGAACCCTGCCCCAGCCTTCCCGCCATACCCCCTGACCCCCGTAGCCACAAGGGCCATATCTAACTCCCTCTTAAATATAGCCAATGAACTGGCCTCAACTATTTCCTGTTGCAGAGAATTCCACAGATTCACCACCTCTGTGTGAAGAAGTTTTTCCTCATCTCGGTCCTAAAAGGCTTCCCCTTTATCCTTAAGCTGTGACCCCTCGTTCTGGACATCTCCAAAACAAAAAAAAAATCATGGCATCTTAAAATTTTCTTTATCTATTAACCCCATCACTGCACTGCAATCACTTCAAACAACTTTTTATAATCCTGCTTGCATTGTCAATACATGAACATTTTATTCCCTATCCATACTTTAACCACCAACTTTATTTTAATATAATTCTTCACTCTTTATAATTGTTGACCCTATAATCCAAAAATCTTTCTGTTGATGTTCAACTGGTAACTGCACAATTTATTTTCTTTCAGTTCTATTTTGAAGTTTAATGACAGTTTCATGTTTGTGTTAATGAGTGTGCAAACTGTCAAATTTCCCAGATCTTTGTAATTGTTCCTATTTTCTAAAGTGAGCAAAAGCATATCAATTATTTTCAACAGGCTGCAATGCTATACACTTAGTGGCCACTTTGTTAGGTACACCTGGACACCTGTTGGTTAAAGCAAGAATCTAATCAGCCAATCATGTGGCAGTGTTTCAATGCATAAAAACATGCAGACATGGTCAGGAGGTTTTAATTGTTCAGACCAAACATCAAATTGGAGCAGAAATGTGATCTAAGTGACTTTGATGGTGGAATGATTGTTGGAGCTGGACAGGCTTGAGTATCCTAGAAACTGCTGATCTTCTGGGATTTTCATTTATTACAGTCTCTAGAGTTTAGAGAATCGTGCATAAGCTAAAAATATCCATTGAGAGACAATCCTGCAGGCAAGATTGCCTTGCAATTGAGAGAGGTCTGAGGGGAATGACCAGACTAGGTCAAACTGAAAGAAAGCCAGTGGTAACCAAAATAACTACATGTTACAACAGTGGTGTTGAACCTTGAAGTGGATGGCTACAGGCAGCAGAAAACCAGAAATATACACTCAGTGGACATTTTATTAGGTACAGGAGTTATCTAATCAAGCGGCCACTGAAAGTATTCTTCTGTTGGCTTGTTGTTCACATCTATTCCTACTCCTTGCTAAGCGCTGACACATTCCTAGTCAACACTTCCGTGAGCCTGTGACTATATTCTCCAAGTCTCAACCAACTGACCTTCTTCCTTCAAGATTCACATCTTGCATAATATTAAAAGAAATCCTAAAGTGAAATTTAGTGATTTGTCAATAAATTGGTCTTAAAATTTGCAGTCATTGTTAACTCCCTCCAAGGTTGGCCTAAAATGACCATCATAGGTAGATGTAGCTAAAGTGTCCACTGAGTGTATATCTTAATACCAATTTCATATCATAGCATGGAGCAAACTTGATGAACTGAATGGCTAAATTCTGCTCCTATGCCTTATAGTGTAATCACCTGGAAATAACAATAACTACCGTCGGCATGGAAATGATCACTCAGCGGTTTCTTGCTTACCTTCTGTTTGTTGTGCAACAAATCATTACCCCCTACTCAATAACTGTGAAGGTTCTGGTGTTTTCAACTCAAATTAGTATTGACACACTCTGGTGCATCAGATAATAGTTCAGAATATAAGCTGGATAGACACTGCAGCTGAATCTTTTCAAACCAGCTAACTTTAAGGGTGTTTTGGAATGCATGTAATTTAACAGTGGTATGTGCTACTGGTAATTGACAGACTGAGTCAATTACTACTAGATTAGATCGAAGGCTTTTATAGCTGGGGGTAGTAGCTTCCTTCCCCCTCGATGTTGAGAAGAGGGCACGTCCTGCGTGGTGGGGGTCCTTAATGATGGATGTTGCCTTGTAATCTCTCCCATTCCCATCCTGCTCAGTCATAATTGTTTTTCATAAATATTATTTAATATTGGTTGTCTAAGGTTGTCATAGCTGGGGGAAGGTAGTAGTGGTAAGCTGCCACTATTTAATAAATGCTCCCAATGGTGCACTCCTCTATTAGTCTCTGACAACCAAGTCCAGCTCCAGGCCTTCACATGTGGCTTAGCTACCAAGCCCATCAGAACCATTTGTACTGACAGGAGAAGGAACAAAGGTGGGTTACTGGGGTCTTAAAATCTATTGCTTTGGACAGATGGGGCTCATCAGCCATGGTCGCTCAAACCTTTGCTACCTTGCGGCTATACCCACTCATGAGAAAGGTTTCAGGTGTAAACCTCAAGGGAAAAAATTTGGATTTGATGTCCCTAAGGCAGTCCTACATTGAGTTTAACACTGACTGGCAACTCCTGCAATGCTGCTGGTCCCAAAGTCTATCAGTCTCTGCTATTCCTTTGGGTTCATCAGATGTATGAAGAGGAGGAGCTTGCTACCTGGGCAACAGCTTGCTCTCCATATCGTACTGCCCAGGCTTGTGTATCTGGACAGCTAGGATGCAACATCCATAGTCGACCATGACCTACAGAGGCCTCAGAGATGAGATCAATCAAATGTATCGATTTTTTTAACCTTTTATGATATTCTCTAAATAATCTCAGTTATTTCCATCTCAATTTTTAATGTAGTTGGTTAGGCATTTAGTAGTTTCTTGGCCCCATTGGATATACTGGCAACTGCAGGATGTTGCCAGTTTTATTTCATTGAGGTAGTAAACTGCAATGCACTGTGACTTTGGCATATTTTACATCTGAGGTGATTGGTATGGGAATGGATGATGACGCAATAAAAAGGAAGTTATTATCACCAAATAATTCAAACCCAGGTTATAGATCTGAGGAAACAGAAGTATTTTTACAGGAATGCTAAGCAAGATATCTGTTATGTTTGTTGTTGATAAAAGACAATCTTTGCATGGGTTTAAATTAATACATATTTATTCTCAGGACACTATTGTCCTGGCTTTTTGCTTCACACTTTAGCACGCGCTCCCAGTTCACCAATGTCCTTCCGAGTCAGCCTGAACCACCGGCATTGCACACTGGGAACTGAAGTTCTTTATTACGTACATACATAATAACACATCTTCCCTCTTTGAAGAAAACAAACACAATACAATGCCCTCATAAACCTGCAGGAAACAATAACACTTCCCAACAAAGATATTTACATTAATATAAATTGTAATGAGCCTTTCAACACAGATATTTACATTATCTTCAATTGTAATGAGCAAATACAAATCCTTACTCACTCATCCACACCCAATCCATCTCTATGACGGCTTAATGATCACTTTCAGTCTATTTGTGTCCATAGATGTGTAACTTTCATTTGCTGTGTTCATTCTCTGTTTGTGTTCTTGCTGTGTGGCCATAATGTCATAATGGGGGGCACTGGGAGCGGACCCAAATGCAAGACACAGACACTGAAATACTAGGAACAGGACTAGGTGTGACAAGGAAGCAAGGGGAGAGGGGGAAAAAGATGCTGTACATGACACAGGCCCTGGATGAGACAAGGATATAGGTCCTGGGCTAGAACTTGACTAGGATAGCATATCCAGGACATGGAACTGGGAACTAGGAGCCTGGGCTTGGACTCTGAGCCAGAGACTGGACAAGGACCTGAAACCTGTGTCTTGACTTGGGCTCGGACCCCAGATCTAGGTGAAGACATGACGAGATTTGGGTTCTTTGAGGCTAGGGTACTTCAAGACTTGGGTATGGACTCTGAGCCAGAAACTGGGCAAGGATCCAAAACCTGGGACTTGACTCGGGCTCAGACTCGAGAACTAGACGAGGACAAGACGTGGCTCCAGGATGAGGAGTGGCAACAGGACTGGATGCGAGACTCCTGGACAGGACAAGGGAACCCAGCACCGGGCTGGGCAAGGTACTCCTGGGCTGGGCGAGGACACCAAGCCATAGCTTGGACAGGACAAGGTTCTTGGATTGTGGCTAGGACTGGATGAGACCCTGAAGCCTTGACTTGGTCGAGGGAGAGACAGGAACATGGAACACAGAGCTGGGACCTCTCCTTGGAAACAGGACGTAGGGTCGGGATTCATACACAAAACACAGAGCTGGGACCCCTCCTTGGGTACAGAACATAGGGCCGGGACTCATTACACAGAATGCAGAATACGACGAGACAGTTCCCATCACAAAGTAGCAGCAGACAGCCGGACCTACCTAGCGAAGGCGTGGATACAAACGGTTCGCAACACTAGGTAGCGGTAAACAGCTGGACCTACCTAGCGAAGGCGTGGACACAGAAACAGTTCAAAACAACGATAGACAGTTCCTTATCTTGCTCTGGTGATTGAACTAGACAGCGGTGCAGGCGAGGCAACAGAAGGAAGGGAAGGGAAGGGATTCAGACAGGGGGTTTGGACAGGAACAATCCAGCAGTCAGAGGCTGAATCCTGAAGCTAGTTATGAAGCCAGCCTAATCGAGAATCTACTGCCTCAACAGAAACTGGGGAAAACCAGAAAACGTGGAATAAGGAGCATGGACCAGACCGTGAACCGGAATTCGAATTTCACGGACCGGACCATGACACATAATTTGCTCCACATGCCTCATAATGAGGCCCTGGAAAACATCCATATGATGAGTCTTTGCACAAGTTCCAACTGATTCCATCTCACTTCACAGTGCTCCTTCTGTTGGCTGCATATCATAGTTAGCAACTCCTGTTGGTTTGTTTTGAACTGTTGCTGTTATTCTGACCTTAGGGATTGCAAGGTCTCAAAATCTTCCCTTATATTTTAATGGATCACGCAGATATCTTTGGTTTCCATTCTTCAACTGGAAGTCGATGCAAGACAGACTTTGAACCACAGCTGCATGATGTGGAAGCAAGACTGGTGACCTTGTCATCATGATCAGTCTGTTCAGCACTAACACCCTGACTGGCATCTACAATAGCCTTCAAATTGATGAGACACACACTCTTGACGGGCCTGAGGTCTTGAGTGAAGTGTGGTCAAGCTGAAGCCATTTTGTTTCCTGTTAATAAAATAATTCTAGCGCTTTTACCCATGCAAATTTGCCTTTGTTATAGAACAGATATAACATGGTGTCAGATGTCGGTGTGAGGTCTAAATATGAAGTGTAACTGAATACCGTGGGGCACTAAGAAAGAGACATTAAGTTCTGGAGAGAAGCTGCCAGCAAGAGAGCGTACTGTCTTGAAGTTCTCCAAGAAATTGACGTGAGAGCCTAAAATTCCCCTCAATGGATAAGCTAAGTCCTCCCGCAACTATGCAGTTTACTGGCAACCTAACTGATAAACTGGAAATGATTCAAACAGCGATTCTATATATATTTAAAAGCGAGCAGAGCTGGAGGCACGGATGAAAAATTGAAAGCTTCTATCTTTCTACATGTAATTGGCAAAGAAGCTTTGGACATTTATAATAGATTTCAAACTGATGAGACACATGCTTTTAGTGGGATCGAGGTCCCAATTAAAATGTGGTCGAGCTGAAGCCATTCTGTAAATCCACAGGTAAAATAGTTCTAGCATTTTACCCACGCAAGCTTGTCTTTGTTAAAGAACAAACATAACAATATCCTGCATTTCTAGATAACAAACCTGCATAGAATTGATGTTGTGGATTGACTGTTATATAATTTGACCAATTTTCACTGAGTTTTATGTTAAAAATCAACCTGTGTACACACTGGACGGGTTTGAATTAGGTAGGGATAAATTCTAACTAAAGGAAATAAAACAGTGGAACCTTCAAAATGGAATGAGATTCTGCCTGCGATAAACTCTCTCCAGAGTAAGACAGCATCATCATTATCATTGTGTTGTGTTGTATGATGTGAGCAATCATGATCTATCCATGATCATGATTGTTCTTAGCGAATTTTTCTACAGAAATTGTTTGCCATTGCCTTCTTCTGGGCAGAGTCTTTGCAAGATGGGTGACCCCAGTCATTATCAATACCCTTCAGAGGTTGTCTGACTGGCATCAGTGATTGCATAAATGGGACTTGTTGTATGCAGCAGCTGCTCATATGACCATCCACCACCTGCTCCCATGGCTTTACATGACTCTGATCAGGGATCTAAGCAGGTGCTACACCTTGCTCAAGGATAACCTGAAGGCTAGTGGACGGAAGGAACGCTTTACACTTCCTTTGGTAGAGATATATCTCAACCCCACCAACCAGCAGTAAGGCAGTCCATTGAAATTGGCAGCTGAAATAACCTAATCTTAATTTGTATTTGATTAGAATCTAGGAGAAGGCAGGAGTTCTGGAAGAACAGAAGCAGATGGAAAATGTTTCCTTCATCAGATGAATTGAAGTAATAGATTAAAGTTAAAAGTTCAATGTAAATTTATTCTCAAAATACATATATGTATCCATACTCTGAGATTCATATTTTGCAGGCATTTGCAGTAAAACAAAGAAATGCAATATCTATAAAAAAAACTACGTACTAATAATGAATGACAAGCAACCAATGTGCAAAAGAAGCTGAATTGTACAAATACAAAAAGTATATATTGAAGACGAGTTGTAGTGTGTTGAGATGATTGAATATATTATGCAGAACAGTTGAGTAGAACAAGCATCTACGCAAGAGTTCAGAAGAATAGAAGGTAATCTCTTTGAAACAAGTAGATCATTTGGTGAAATTAACCAAAGATTTCTCCCGGACAGATACTCCTGTGAAATCGGATAAGGAATCACTCTTTCAGTACTGAGACAAGCAGAAAGTTCTTCATTCAATCTATTACAGAACTTTGGAACTCTTTAGCTCAGACAGCGTTGAACAAGAGTTCAGATATTGAAAAGGAAGATAGGTTGAGTGTATCTGGGGAAAGCAAGCTGCACGGACACCGAGCTTGAAAGCAATTTGAGGTCATTCATCAGTTCCAATCATGTTGAATGGTGGCACAGGGTTGAGGAGTGCTGGGACTCACAGCTTCTCCTCCTCCATTCTTTCATTGATACTTGGTTTACGTATCATGACACTAAAACCTTGGTGTTACGGAGCAGCACAGTAGCGTACGAATTAGCGTAGCACTTTACAGCGCCAGAGATCAGAGTTCACTTCTGCCGCTGTCTCTAATGAGTTTGTGCATTCTCCCAGTGACTCTGAGGGATTCCCCTGGGTGCTCCGGTTTCCCCCAGATTCCAAACAGATACAATTTGGGGTTAGTAAAATCATGGGCATATTACCTTGATGATGGAAGCGTTGCTGTACTTGAGGGCTGCCTTCGGCACATCCTTGGACTGTGTTGGTAGTTGATGCAAAAGTGATGCATTTTACTGCAAGTTTCGATGCATTATCTGATAAATACAGCTCATCTTTAACCTTTAAAACAGGTTATTCGGTCCATTGACTCTCAGAAGAATAATCACAACAGTCCCATTCCCTTTCTCCTTATTTCCCTGGAACTCAGCATCTTATTCTCTCTTACATCCCCACTATCCCCCTCACTTCTTACCTATAATATGTGAAACTTGCAGTCACCAATTAATCTACCAGTACATCTTTCTGATATGACAGCATATAGAAGCACCAACAGATAGCGACGTGGTCACAAATGGAAAGTGTAAACAGGATTGGGGTGGGGAGCTGAGGCTTTGGCTCGGGAGGCAGTGGCTAAGGTGAGTTTCTGGCAAGTTTCTCTTTCTTATTATTGCACAGGTAGAGCTGTGAGAATGGAATCCAGAGCCGAGATGTGATCCTCAAAGTTCAAAGTACACATTATACAACCTTGAGATTCCTATCCTTACACAAAACAAAAAACCCAAAAGAACACATTATAAAAAAAACAGCAACACCCAGTGCACAAAAAGAGAGAAAATAAAACACAAATCGTGCAAACAATAAAAGGAAGTGTAATGCTCAGCTATATTGGCTCATATATATCTAGGGGAAATCCCGTCGGCCGCCCGCCTGGACGCTTCCCGTTGGGTGAGTTGCTGTACCACTGCCACCGAAATCAGTTTCAAACATCAATCATCAGCCAGCACACACAGTACGTTTTACCAAGTACACTTTATAGATATTACTAAGATATTACCAGGGGAAACTGCAGCAACCAGGTCTCTTGTGGTTTAGGAGTGAATGGGGATAAGAGTGCTAATAGAGGAGGGGAGCAGATAAGAGATCCTGTGGACGTGAAAGAGTATGAATTTATTCAGTATGCCCACAAGAAAATTTATATAATGACATACATATGTACTCTGACAATAAAACAACTTTGAACATTGACACTCCTGAATGATATGTTGCCTCCCAGGTGTCAGGGAACGAAATCTCAGGTTGAGTTCACAGTGTCCTTAAGTGGAAAGGAGAGCAGCCAGAAGACATGGTACATATTGGTACCAATGGCATACCTTGGAAAAGGGATGAGGTCCTGAAGAGCAAATATAGAGAGCTGGAGAGAAAGCTAGAAATCAAGACCTGAGGGGTAGTAATCTCGGGATAGCTGCCTGTGCCACACACCGGTGAGGGTATGAATAGGATGATATGTCAGATGAATGTGTGGTTGAAGGTCTGGTGCATGGTTCAGATTTTCAGACTTGTGGATCATTGCGATCTCCTATGACCTGTACAAAAAGGATGGGTTACACCTGAACTCGAGAGGGACTGATAGCTTTGTGGGCAGATTTGCTAGAGTAGTTGCAGAGAGTTTAAGCTAGGTTGGTAGGGTGATGTTCTTATACAAGTTTGTCTTACAGGGAATATCATGGTCTCCCTCATCATTTACATTACTCCTTTGCACTAGAGTATTCAATATTCCCCAGCTGGCACCTACAGGATGCTCTTTACTGTGCTCTGTCCTTGTCAGGTAAGGAAGAGGAAAGACTTGCATCATGTACATGTGGCCCAGGAACTTTACAGCAGTCACACCTGTTTCTCAGAGATCTAAGACCTACCTATCATGGTAATGAAATAAGCCATACCAGTTCATTACAGGTATTGGTCAGTACATAGACATAGAATAGTACAGCAGAGTATTGGTCCTTCAGTTCACAATTTATCGTCTTTTCAACCTACATCACTTTCCTTTCACCCTCTAAGAGTCTCTTAACCATCTCAAGTATATCTGCCTCTATCATCACCCTTAGGCGGGCATTCCAAACACCCTTCACTCTCTGTTTAAAAAAAAATCCTATCTCTGACATCCCTCCTAAACTTTCCTGCCATCACCTAAACATTATGTCCCATCATATCAGCCTTCGGGAAAACAAAATCTCTAGCTATCCACTAGATCTAGGCCTCTTATCATCTAATTAAGTCACCTCTCATTCTTCTTCATTCCAAAGAGAAATGCCTAGCTCACTCATCACTCACCTATCCTCATAAAATATGTCATCTAATCCAGGCAGCATTCCAGGAAATCTCCCCTGCACCCTCTCTAAAGCTTTCGCATCCTTCCTCTAATGAAGCAACCAGAACCGAACATAATATTCCAAGTGTGGCCTAGCCAGAGTTTTATCGAACTGCAACATTACCTTGTTGCTCTAAAACTAACAAAGACCAATTCACTATATGCCTTCTAAAGTGAATCAGAAATCAGGTTTAATATCACTGTCATATGTCATAAAATTGGTTAACTTAGCAGCATCAGTACAATGATAATGTAGAGAAAGAATACCATGAATTACAGTAAATATCATTAAATAAGTAGTGCCAAAATAGAAATAAAAATATGTACCCTGTTAACTTGTGTTGCAGCTTTGAGGGATCTATGGACAGGCACATCAAGATCTCTCTATTCCTCCACACCGAAGAATCCTGCCGTTAACCCTGTTCTTTCTTAATATGTAGACATTGCTCATTTATTTCAAGAAATCCAAGAAAATTGAACTTCACGTTCTTCACATTGGTGACCAAGAAGTTTTGATGCAGAATTTTTACTTCAGGGCATTAAATGATTAGAATGGAGTTGGTGACGGCAAACATGTTTTGTGAAGGTAAAGGCATTAGCCATTAAGTAGTATTGCATATTCATTAAAGGAGATTTATGTAGCTCTGTGTTCAGATTGTAATGGTGCAAAAATAACTTGCCTGACTTAAGTAACATGAGTAGAGGAAGGCTGAAGAGATACTTTCTAAAGCCATGTTCCTTAGGCAAGAGAACTTCCCAAAATTGCCCTTGACTGATTAATTTCGTACATCAGGTTGCAGATTGAGGAGAATCTTATCTTTTGTGTCCGTCTTGGCTGGTACCATTTGTCAGTGTGGCAGATATCTGCTGAAGTACCTTTGTAGCTATTAGAAGCTGAGCTAAGATTCATGTAGACTGGATTCCCAGCTTTTCTTCTTGCTGAGAATTGAGACTCAATACATGTCAACAACAGGCACAATTATAAAAATGGATGGCCAGGTGAACTTCCAATGTTTTCCTACATTGACAATTCTCCTGCAATACTGCCCTATCTCCTGCAATCTCCTGCAATCCAGCCTATCACCACACGAGGCCTATTGATCAGGCCAGAAGTATTTCCCTAAGCGAAAGGTTGGAACTGTTAAAAATACTCAAGCAAGGCAGCGAGGATCAGCAAGAACCAAACAGAGTTAACGTTTAAATGAAGGCCTTTCAACAGAACTGGAAGCTATCGAACAGTTTCAAAGTTCAAAGGAAAAAGTAAATTTATTCTCAAAGTACATGTATTTGATATGTAAATACCTACATATTAAGAGAGAGCAGGGTTAATGGTAGGATTCTTTGGTGTAGAGGAACAGAGAGATCTTAATATCCCTGTCCATAGATCCCTCACAAGTTAACAGGGTACATATTTTATATCTATTTTGGCACTACTTATACAACTGAAGTTCATTTTCCTACAGTCATTCAAGACTTCCAATAGAATCAATGAAAGACCACACCCAATAGGACAGAAAAACAACCAGTGTGCAAAAGAGAACAAACTGTGCAAATAATAAAAGAAAAATATAACAGTAATGAATAAATTAATAATAAATATCGAGAACACCAGCTGAAGAGTCCTTGAAAGTGAGTCCATAGGTTGTGGGAACAGTTCAGTGATGCAGAGAGTGAAATTCAGTGAAGTTATCTACTCTGATTCGAGAGCCAGCGGTAATAACTGTTTCTGAATCTTGTGGTATGGGCTCTGAGGTTCCTACATCTTTGGTCTGATGGCAGCAGTGAGAAGAGAGCATGGCCTGGATGGTGGGGGGCCTTGATGATGGAGGTTGCTTTCCTGCTACAACACTTCATGTAGATGTGCTCGATGGTGGGGAGGGTTTCACTCATGACGATCAGAGCCGTACCCACTATTCTTCATGGGATTTTCTGTTCGAGGTTTCCATACCAGGCTGTGATGCAACCAGTCAATATGTTCTCCATCACACACCTATAGAAGTTTGTCAAAATTTTAGATGTCATGCCGAATCTTCGCAAGCTTCTAAGAAAGTACAAGCTTCTAAGAAGAAACTGGAAACCTGTAAAGACTTTAAAAGGCAGCCTTGCACCACAAAGCGAGCAATAAAGAAAGGGAAGATAGATTATGAAAATAAACTAGCACAAAATATAAAAATGGATAGTAATTTTTAAAATAATTATATAAAAATGTGGCTAAAGTGAATGTAGGTCCCTCAGAGCACGAGAAGGGGGAATTAATAATGGGTAATGAGGAAATGGAAGAGCCTTTGAATGACTATTTTGTGTCGGTCTTCATGGTGGAGGACACATCTAAAATGCCAAAGAGAGATTTTATGGATGCGATAGGAGGTAAGGACCTCGATACAATAGCAATCATTGGAGGTAGTGCTAAGCAAACTTGTGGGCCTGAAGATAGATTAGTCCCCTGGTCCTGATGGAATGCATCCCAGGGTACTGAAACAAATGCCAGAAGTTATAGTAGGGACTTTGGTGATAATTTACCATAAATCTCCGGACTTTGAGCAGGTCCTGGTGGATTGGAGGATGGCAAATGCCACGCCACTGTTCAAAAAAGGATGTAGGCAAAAGGTAGGTAACTATAGGCCAGTTAGTTTAACATCTGTAGTTAGGAAAATGCTTGAAGCTAAAATTAAAGAAGTAATAGCAAGGTATCTGGTAAAAAAAAAAGGATCCTTCAAGCAGACGCAGCATGGATTCAGCAAAGGCAGGTCCTGTTTGACAAACTTACTGGAGTTTTTTGAATATATAATGAGCACAGTGGATAGAGAGGAACAGATGGATGTTACTTACTTGGATTTCCAGAAGGCGTTCAATGAGGTGCCACATAAAAGACTTATCTATAAGATAAGGATGCATAGTGTTGGAAATGATGAATTAGCATGGATAGAGGATTGGTTAACTAGTAAAAAGCAGAGAGTTGGGCTACATTGGTGTTACTCTGGTTGGCAATCAGTGGTGAGCGGTGTGCCGCAGGGGTCGGTGCTGGGCCTGCAACTATTCATGATAATACATTAACAATCTGGAAGAGGGAAAGACCGTATCTAAGTTTGTGATGATGCTAAATTGAGTGGAAAAGCAAAATGTGCAGAAGATACGGAGAGTCCGCAGAGAGACACGGGCAAGGATCTCGGCAGAAGGAGTACAATGTTGGTAAATGTGAGGTCATCCACTTTGGAAGGAAAAATGAAAGAGCAGATTATTAGTTAAATAGTAAAAAAATCGCAGCATGCTGCTATGCAGAGGAATTTGGGAGTGCTTGCGCATGAATCACAAAAGGTTGGTTTGCAGGTGCGGCAAATGGCATGTTGGCCTTCATTGCTAGAGGGATTGAATTTAAGAGCAGGGAAGTTATGCTGCAAATGTACAGGGTAATGGTGAGGTTGCACCTGGAGTACTGTGTGCAGTTCTGGTCTCCTTTCTTGAGGAAGAATATACTGGCTTTGGAGGTAATACAGAGGAGGTTCACCAGGTTGATTCCAGAGATGAGGGGGTTAGACTTTCAGGAGAGGTTGAGTCGCCTGGGACTGTGCTCACTGGAATTCAGAAGAATGAGAGGAGATTTTATGGAAACAAAATTACGAAAGGGATAAATAAGACAGAGGCAGGAAGGTCGTTTCCACCAATAGGTGAAACTAGAACTAGGGGACATAGCCTCAAGATTCGAGGGAGTAGATTTAGGATGGAGATGAGGAGGAACTGCTTTTCCTCAAGGATGGTGAATCTGTGGAATTTTCTGCCCAATGAAGCAGTGGAGGCTACCTCAGTAAATATATTTAAGACAATGTTGGATAGAAATTTGCATAGTAAAGGAATTAAGGGTTATGGGGAAAAGGCAGGTAGGTGGAGATGAGTCCATGGCCAGATCAGCCATGATATTATTGAATGGTGGAGCAGGCTCGATGGGCCAGATGGCCTACTCCTGCTCCTATTTCTTATGTTCTTATGTAGACACTGCCATGCTTTCTTCATAATTGCACTTGCATGCTGCACCTTGGACAGCAACTCTGAAATGATAACACTGAGGAATTTAAAGACACTGACCCTCACCATCTCTAATCCCCCAATGAGGACTGACTCAAAGACCTCTGGTTTCCTTCTCCTGAAGTCAATTATCAGCACATTGGTCTTGCTGACATTGAGTGAGAAATTGCTGTGGCACCGCTCAGCCAGGTTTTCAGTCTCTCTCCCCTATATGCTGATTCATCAGTGCCTTTGACCTACGGTGTTCTTATCAGCAAACTTAAATATATCATTGGAGCTGTGCTTAGCCACACACTCATAAGTATAAAGTGAGCAGAGCAGGGTGCTTAGCCCACAGCTTTCTGGTGCACCTGGAGATTGTGGATGAGATATTGCCAATCCAAACTGACTGGGGTGTGCAAGTGAGGAAATTGAGGATCCAATTGCACAAGGAGGTATTGAAGCTAAGGTCTTGAAGCTTATTGATTAGTTCTGAAGAAATAATAGCATTGGATGCCGAGCTGTAGATGATAAAGAGCATCCTGCTGTCCAAGTGTTCCAGGGTTGAGTGAAGAGCTAAAGAAATGGTATCTGCTGTTACCTTTTTGTACCAGAAGGCAAGCTGGAGCAGATCTATGTTACTTCTCAGGCAGGAGTTGATATGTTTCATCACATCCTCCCAAAGTACTTCATCATAGTAAATGTGAGTGCTACTGGTCATTAAAGCAGGTTAAGGCAGGTTATCACATTCTTCTGAGGCACCAGTGTAATTGAATCCCGCTTGAAACAGGTGGGTACCTCAGACTGCAAAAGTGAGAGGTTAACAATATCGGTGAACACTCCAGCCAGTTGATCAGCACAGGTCTTTAGTACTCTGCCAGGTTCTTAGTCAGGACTGGATGCTTTCCATGGGTTCACCTTCCCGAAGGAAGCTCTCACATCAGCCTCAGAGACTGAAATCACAGGGTCATTGGAGGCTATTAAAGTTTGTGAAGTTTCCTCCATGTTTTGTCAGCCAAAGTGAGCAGAGGGGGAAGGAGAAGATAGACAAGGACAAAGGAGGACAGAAGAGAGGATAGACAGGGAATTGTGACTGGGTGTCAGGTGGGTGGAATTACATGACAGGAGACATAATTTTTTTAAGTCAGAGGAGGAGGTTCAGGGACAACTAAATGAAAAAGAAAATGGGTCTAAAGGAGTTATAAATGGGTATAACAGGATTTTTATTTGAAATTTCTGTATTCAGTACTGGGTATAGAGGCAGTAATGTACCTGGTTGAAAGACAAGCTGTCTTTCCTTGAGCTTACATCAATTGACAGAATCCAACAGCAGAAAATTACAGTGACAGGTATCAAGGACTTGGGTAAACACTAACAGACAGGCTATGGTTTCAGTCTTTCCTTCTCCCCTCCTTTGCTTCTTAAATTTTGTTTCAGCTCCAGTATTTCCTGCTCTGATGAAAGGCCGTTAATGTGAAAAGTTTAATTTGTTCTAAACCTTGCAGACTATGAGCATTTCCCACAGATTTAGGCTTTATTCCAGCAAATACAGTATTTTACTTTTCTCTCAAAATTCTTTGGGAAGCAATGCTTACGTATCGCACCTAGAAATACAAGATGGAATTGTGTCTTTAAAATCCTAAAGGATTGGAGGAATTTTACTTCACAACAGCCACCCCTTATAACTGGGCCAAATAGATGGAGGTCTGAAGCCAGAAAATTTGAGTTGCTTCTGATAGTAGCAGCAGAGAAATCCTGTCAACTTTGCTTTGGCCGTAAAGTCCATTTGGATCAACAGAATTGTCCCTGCTGAGCAACTGTTAAGTATAGAACCATAGAACCGTAGAACACTACAGCACAGAAAACAGTCTGTGCCGGAACATGATTCCACTGGTCCCATTGACCTGCATCCAGTTCATAACCCTTCAGACCTCTCCCATCCATGTACCTATCCAATTTATTCTTAAAACTTAGGAGTGAGCCCGCATTTACCATGTCAGATGGCAGCTCGTTCCACACTCCTATCACTCTCTGAGTGAAGAAGTTCCCCCTAATATTCCCCCTAAACCTTCCCCCTTCACCCTAAAGCCAAGTCCTCTCGTATTTATCTCTCTTAATCTAAGTGGAAAGAGCCTACTCGCATTTACTCTGTCTATACCCCTCATAATTTTGTAAACCTCTATCAAATCTCCCCTCATTCATCTATGCTCCAAGGATTAAAGTCCTAACCTGTTCAATCTTTCCCTGTAACTCAACTCCTGAAGAACCGGCAACATCCTCGTAAATCTCCTCTGCACTCCTTCAATCTTATTGATATCCTTCCTATAGTTAGGTAACCAGAGCTGTACACAATACTCCAAATTTGGCCTCACCAATGTCTTATACAACCTCCCCATAACATACCAACTCCTATACTCAGTACTTTGATTTATGAATGCCAGGATGCCAAAAGCCTTCTTTACAAGTATTTAAATACACTCAGTGACATTTTGTTAGGTATGCTGTACACTCTGCTTTCTCCGCACTGTGCTGAGCTGAACTGAGGCTGAGGTCTGTTCTGACTGCTCTGGACTTCATGTCCGAAGACTCAGGTTGTTCTAAATACTATTTGCTTACTTTTATTGTTTGCATAATTTGTTACTTTTTCCTATCTGCACATTGGGTGTTTGACTGTTCTTATTTTATGGGTCCTTTTGAGTTTCTGTGTTTCTTCATTTCAGGGAGATAAATCTCAAGGTTGTATAATGTATACATACTTCGATAATAAATGTACTTTGAACTTTGAATACCTGCTCATTAATGAAAATATCTAATTAGCCAATCAAACGGCAGCAACTCAATGCAAGAAAAGCATGCAGACATGGTCAAGAGGTTCAGTTAACAATGACAAATTTACTATTTTAAAGGTGGGTCTCATCACAGTTGCAAGAATTATATTGCAAAACTGGAAAAAAACTCAGATGTCCCACTGTGAAGGAATGGACTGAGGAAATGAATAAGATTTCATCATATGAACACATGTTGAGAAGAATTAACAGTGAGGGAAAATGCAAGATGCGTGGGATCAGTTTTGGTTGTATGTTAACTTAAACTTAATTTAGAACTTCTTTCTGTCTCTAAGTTTTATTTGTTTTCCTGTCATGGGATGGCTGTGTAAATATGCTGTACAGTATCTGCTCTGTGATATGCTGTGCTGCTTTGTAAATAAGAATAAATAATAATAAAAATTTGAATTTAAAAAAAGAGGTTCAGTTGTTATCCAGACCAATCATCACAATAGGGAAGAAATGTGATCTAAGTGACTTAGATCTCAGTTAGTGCCAGATGCGGTGATTTGAGTATTTCAGAAAATGCTGAGCTACTGGAATTTTCACATAAATCAGTCTCTAGAGTTTACAGAAAATAGGGCGGGAACAAAGAACACCAAGTGAGCATATGTCTGTAGGCAAAATGCCTTGTTAATGAGAGAGTTCAGAGAAGAATGGATCAACAGTTTCAAGCTGACAGGAAGGTGAGAGTAACTCAAATAACCATGCATTGGAGCAGTGGTGTGCTGAAGAGCACTTATGAACGAACAACACGCCGAATCTTGAAGTGGATGAGCTACAGCAACAGAAGACCATGAACATACTGAGAGACTACTTTTATTAAGTACCTCCTGTACCAAATAAAGTGGCCATAGAGTTTATATTTTAAGTTATAGCACTTATTTGAAGCTAACTTTAGGTACCTGGATGAGGAAGTGGAGGGATGGGTTAGTAAATTTGCTGATGACACAAAGGTTGGGGGTGCTGTGGATAGTGTGGAGGACTGTCAGACATTACAGCGGGACATTGATAGGATACAAAACTGGGCTGAGAAGTGGCAGATGGAGTTCAACCTAGAACTATAGAAAGGGTCCAGAGGAGATTTACAGGAATGTTACCTGGATTGAGGAGCATGTCCTATGAGAATGGGTTGAGACAACTTGGCCTTTTCTCCTTGGTGTGATGGAGGATGAGAAGTGATCTGATAGAGGTGTATAAGATAATGAGAGACATTGATCGTGTGGATAATCAGAGGCTTTTTCCTGGGCTGAAATGGCTAACATGAGAGGGCACAGCTTTAAGGTGCTTGGAAGTAGGTACAGAGGAGATGTCAGGGGTAAGTTTTTTTATGTAGATGGTGGTGAAACCGTGGGATGGGCTGCCGGTGATGGTGGTGGATGTGGATACGACAAGGTCTTTTAAGAGACTCCTGGACAGGTACATGGAGCTTAGAAAAATAGAGGGCTATGAGTAACCCTAAGTAATTTCTAAAGCAAGTTCAATTTTTCAACTGAGGTTGGGTCAGACTACAAGTAGAGGTCATGGGTTAAGGGTGAAAGGTAAAACATTTAAGGGAACATGAGGAAAAGCTTCACTCAGTGGGTCATGAGAGTGGGGAATAAGCTGCTGGCACACATGGTGCATGCAAGCTCCATTTTAACGTTTAAGAGAAGTTTAAATGTGAACATGGATGGTAGAATGTGGAGGGCTATGGTTCCGGTGCAGGTCAACAGGGGTAGGTAGTTTAAAAGGTTTGGCACAGACTAGATGAGCTGAAGGACCTGTTGTACTTTTCTATGACTCCAAGTCTATGCTGCCATTTTCTTTTCTGGTTGTTGTATTAGTTCTTAGGATTGACAATGAGAACCCAGATCAGAATCAGCTTTATCGCTGACATATGTCATGAATTGCATTAATTTGCAGCAACAATGCAAAAGGAGAATAGGACCATTGAGAAATATGATGGAAGAAGCTGTTCTTAAAATGTTGTCTTAGAGAGAAGTCCCGAATTACTATATAACATTGAAGGCCAGAGTAAACATCAGTGAATTCTGTTATCAAATAGAAAAGTACTCTATACACGTACATATACACACGGTAAGCAGCATTGAGTTGAAACCTAATGCTTTATGGAGGCAAAGCAACTTTTAATTACGTTCAAACCCAAATTGAAAAATTATTTACCTTTGCCTTTCCTGTTACCTTGCCCTTACTTTTCCTGACAAATAGATGTATTGATGATGTAGACAGCGCAGTGCTTTCACAAGGTAAAGCAATCTCAGATCGCTCTGAACATAACAACCATGAACAATCCAATTTAATATTTATTACTTGTGTCACAAATAATTTACCAAGTCAATTATCTTCCAGTGCTTAGTGTAATTTGTGATGACAACACCAGGCCACAGTCAAGTTCAAAGCAGAGAGAAAAAAAAATTAAATTGTGTTAAATGTCAATAGTCATCCTTTCCTATTTAATGCATGTCACCCTTCACTGTTAGACACCAATACATAATTTCCAGATTAGGAGCTGAAGTCCTGATTGAGTTCAGTATCCAGCTGAAAGGAAACATAAATTCCTGAATGTAATTATGTATGGCAAAGCTCAGAAAAATATGCGAAGCCATGATCTCAAATATATAGGCTCAGGTTGAGCCAACAGCCCATAGAGGACAATTGGATATCAGCAGTCCATGTTGAACTTGTGACACAGTGAAGACAAGTCTGCAATGGACTGCCAGTCATTTTAATTGAGTCAAGTGGTGGAACATGCTCACACTGAAGGTAGGGCATAAAGCAATTTACACATGGCCCCTCAGTGTCATGCCTGAGAGAAGGAACAGAGTAATGAATTCAATGGTAAACTGTATACTTTACTTACACTGACTCACTTTACACCGCACGCTATTGGAACAGTGCTGCCAGGATAATCAAGGACATGACCCACCCAGCCAAAACACTTTTTGTCCCTCTTCCCTCCAGGAGAAGGCTCAGGAGCTTGAAGACTCGTACGGCCAGATTTAGGAACAGCTTCTTTCCAACTGTGATAGGACTGCTGAATGGATCCTGACCCGGATCTGGGCCGTACCCTCCAAATATCCGGACCTTCCTCTCATTTGTTTTTTGCACTACCTTGCTTTCCATTTTTCTATTTTCTATTTATGATTTATGATTTAAATTTTTAATATTTACCAATTTTTACTATTTTTGATATTTAATATTTATAATCCAGGGAGTGGGAAGTGCAGAATCAAATATTGCTGTGATTATTGTACGTTCTAGTACCAATTGTTTGGTGACAATAAAGTATAAAGTATTTGTATATGATATGGTTTAATTAAATATTAAAAATAAATATGTTTTTCCTTCTGTTCTGCTTGCATAACTTTAGCATACTTCATTTGAAAACCCCATCATCTTATCTAAAGTCTCTTCTGGTTACGTAGCCTGTATATCTGGTTAGGATATAAATTGCCAAAATATTTATATTAAATTACAAAAGAAAGGATGTTGAGTCTACTGAGAGCAGTGGAATTGAAGCTGTCAGGTTGCTGGCATTGCTATAGTGATTTGCTAACTGTTATGCTACCGTGCCATCTTTCAAATGGTGGACAGAGGGCTCATCTGGGATATGAACTCAGGACCTCTCGCATGTTCACCATTTTACCCTCAAAATGATAAGATAATGCTTTGCCTATTTTACCTCCTCTTTTGCATACAAGTACCACATTTTATCTACTGTATTAACATCTGCCCTGACACTCATCTGTTTCCACACACTATACCAATTACAATTCATTTGGGTTAGCTGCGTCCCTATTTGACATAAATTTATCATTACTGTTCTCTTCCTTGTTTGGGGAAAATATTCCTTCTTTATCCAAATACCCAATCTAAATGCAAGCAGGCTTTTTCCACAGAGATTGGGTGAGACGAGAACCAGAGATCAGGAGTGAAGGGTGAAAGGTGAATTAATGGGGACATGAGGGAGAACGTCTTCACTCAGAGGGTGATGAAAGTGTGGAATGATCTGCCAGCAGATTAAATTTCAACATTTAAGAGAAATTTGGATAAGTACAAGGAAAGGAGGAGTATGGATGGCTATGGTCCATGTAGAACAAGGTAGAACATACAGGGTTAATGGTAAGGCACTGAGGAGTGCAGTAGAACAGAGGGATCTGGGAATACAGATACAAAATTCCCTAAAAGTGGCGTCACAGGTAGATAGGGTTGTAAAGAGAGCTTTTGGTACATTGGCCTTTATTAATCAAAGTATTGAGTATAAGAGCTGGAATGTTATGATGAGCTTGTATAAGGCATTGGTGAGGCCAAATCTGGAGTATTGTGTTCAGTTTTGGTCACCAAATTACAGGAAGGATATAAATAAGGTTGAAAGAGTGCAGAGAAGGTTTACAAGGATGTTGCCGGGACTTGAGAAACTCAGTTACAGAGAAAGGTTGAATAGGTTAGGACTTTATTCCCTGGAGCGTAGAAGAATGAGGGGAGATTTGATAGAGGTATATAAAATTATGATGGGTATAGATAGAGTGAATGCAAGCAGGATTTTTCCACTGAGGCAAGAGGAGAAAGAAACCAGAGGACATGGGTTAAGGGTGAGGGGGGAAAAGTTTAAAGGGAACATTAGGGGGGGCTTCTTCACACTGAGAGTGGTGGGAGTATGGAATGAGCTGCCAAATGAGGTGGTAAATGTGGGTTCTTTTTTAACATTTAAGAATAAATTGGACAGATACATGGATGGGAGGTGTATGGAGGGATATGGTCCATGTGCAGGTCAGTGGGACTAGGCAGAATATGGTTCGGCACAGCTAAGAAGGGCCAAAAGGCCTGTTTCTGTGCTGTAGTTTTCTATTGTTTCTATGGTTTCTACAGATCGACGGGACTATGGAGAATAATAGTTTGGCTAGGTGGATGTGTTTCTTTGATGTGGTGCTCTGTGATTATGACTTGGTTTAAATACCCCTCCAGAAAATCAACCATCTCAAGTTTTTCCTCAATTTTAACTTGTGCGGCATCTTATTGGTTTGAACAAGCCTTAGTTGAAGCAAGGGCTGTGAGGAAGCAAAGCTTAAAAATCTAAAATTACTATTCTGAGCCAAGCCTCAGCAAGTACACGGCACAATGGTTCCAATCATCACGCTACAGAGACCTTACTTCAGATTCAACAGAAGTGTCACGCAACAATACAAATAATATAAAAGAATGGCACATTAATAAAATTATAATATTTTCAATGTGGTAAAATCTAACATTCTACACTTTATGAAAAATGTTGGCAGTTCCTTTTGCATGTAATAAAATAAGACAACTGAATTTAACTTAGTTATCGGGAGCATTGACAGAACAGTACTGCGTCGCAAGCTGTGTTGTAGGTAAACTATTAGTTTATAATAAACAGGAGAAAGTCTGCAGAGGCCGGAAATCCAAAGCAGCACCATGCACAAAATGCTGGAGGAGCTCAGCAGATCATGCAGCTTCTATGGAAATTAATAAACAGTTGTTGTTTCAGCCTGAGACCCTACTTCAGGACTGAGAAGGAAGGGGGAAGATGCCAGAATAAAAAGATGGGGGAGGGGAGTTGGCTTATAGTACTGATTAGCTCTCTACGTTTATAAGACATTTTTGAAAGACACATTATTTTGGAATTGTTAAAATATACCTGAATATTAAGAAGTATCAGTTAAAGTCTTTCAGGATAGTAATTAAGATCTCTTAAGATCTATTAAGATTAAGATCAATTAGGTGTCAACAGCCATTTTGTCAGGAAATATTTAAAAGCTATGTCATTATTCTATGCAATTAGAGATCCAGATTTTTCTGAATTGAATGCACCTTCTGTTTCCAGTTTTCACAAAACCAGTTTCTTTGCATCTTGAAACTGAAATCGTACTGGAGCCAGCATCATGGCCTGAGCAAAGGTAAACCCTCTAATTAACTAATTGGGTGATGTAGGCAGGCCTAATAACCCCATGTGAAGCTTTTGAATGAAGGTGCTGGCCCTTTATGGACTTTGCTGTCTGCCAATGTTTTCAGTGTTTCTGAGTTTCTTTGAAATTCAGAGGTGGAGCAGGGTGGGGTTGAACAATTGTTAAAGAATGATATAAATAAAAGCAAATCTTTAATGTGGTTTAAAACACAAGAAATACAAAATCAATTAAATGCATACTTAGATTATTAAGATCAACGAACCATCTACAAAATTGCAGTGAATTGACAATTTACCCCCAGCTTTCTTCCTGAAACCTCCAAAATGACCTTCAAATCAATGAATACATGGATCTTGCTTGATCCAATGTGAAATCTCAACAAGCTTTTGCTGTCCTGGGAGCTGGAATTGTGAGAAATCTCCAGCAGAGCACTTCAGCACCTCTGCCCCTGCATGGATATCCCAAGCAGACCTATAGTTAAACCAAGAAATTCTGGACAGTACTGTGCCAAACCATTCACTATACATAGTGAAATTCAGACAATGGGAACTGAAAGTTAAGTCAAGCAGAACTTATTGTTATGGAGAAACTACAGTTACAATAAAAAAACATGATTGCCGTAGCATCACAAACACATGGATTCAGAAAACACACAGAATACAAAGTATTCATAAATCATACAAGACAGTGAAGAAAATGACAATGTATATCAAGACAATAGTGTGAAAAAGAAGCTCTGTCAGGGACATCAGAATCAAGCTCATTTTCACTGACATACTGTATGGTGTGAACTCTGCTGTCTTGTGGCAGCAGGACAGTACCTTACAAAAAGTCTCTAAGTTACCATAAGAAATATATAAAAAGTAATACAAAAAGAGAGCAAATTAGGGAGGCAGTGTTCATGGACCATTCAGACGTCTAATGGCAGATAGGAAAATGCAGTCTCATAGTACTGCAAGTGTTCTGTTACATGGATTTACCCCTTAGTAATAATGGTCAGACAGGCACAGAGAGAATCTCTATTTACTGACAAGTAACCTTTACTGTTGCAACTAAAAATCACGTGGGTTCAGAAAATGTGTGCACACCTACTAAGTTTCCCTGACCCTCCTTGAACAGTCAAAGAATAGAAAAGGTAATACATGAAAAAGGAGTCTACACTACCCAGGTGTTTCTTGTGCTCCTAATCCAATCTCCACGTGCCCATGGAGTACTCCACATCCGTGATGGTTGGTCTCCAGACAGTTGTCATTGCCTTGCATTCAAAGTTCCTTACTTTTAACACTTCTATCAGTTGCAACATTTCGTTTCCATCTTGTTGGCTCAAGGTCACCTTAATGACCTGGAGCACCTTCTTGACTCTGGTCCAGGGCTACAGCAAGTATCGCTCCATAGTCTTTGCCCCCATCCTTGTACCTTCTGTTCTTTTCAACTCTGACTGGTCCTAACCAGTCAAACCAGGTGACCCTAACACAGAACCTAATGAGATTACAGATTGCTCCTCCTGCAAATCTGCCACTTTACATAATAAATAGCTTCTTGCCTGAGAATGATCTCGGGTTACGTAGGGTTATCATCTGTTCGGATTCTGCTGCTGCTTTAGAGGCTGTAAGAGGGAATAAATCAAAAGCTCATCCTGACATAGTTATTGAGATTCTCTTAGTGTTGTTTAGAGTAGGGAAGATGGGTTGTGCAGTTAGATTTTCATGGATACCTGGGCATGCTGGGGTGGAGGGAAATTGAATTGTGGATGGCATTGCAAAGTCTTCCTTACAGAGCAGGCAAATAGAAATTAGATTTCCCCTAGGCAGAGCAGAATTGAGAAGTAGGATTAAAAAAGTTATAGAGAAGAAATGACAGGAGGATTGGAAAAATGAATTATGGGGCAGGCATTATTGTTCTAGTCACCCACTAGTTAAAAAGGTCTCGGACTGTTACCTTTTAAGTCGTAGAGATATAGTGAAATTAACAAGACTTAGGTTGGGGCATTATGGGTTAAACTATTATTTAAAGATAATAGGAAAACATCCTACTGGATTACGTGACTGTGGTAGTCCAGAGACAGTCCAGCATGTTTTGCTGAGCTGTAATCGATACAAAATTGAAAGAAGCATGTTATTCAAGAGGCTATCTGGCTTAAATTTATTTTGGTTTTCTATTAAATCTTTGTTTGGCCATCAAGAGAATCAACATCTGATTGAAGAGTTTATTATTCAGTTTATACGTGAGACTAGGTTATATTCGAAAATTTGAGTTCTTTGAAGTTCTATAATTAATTATACATCCTACAGAGGGCTGTAATACGCCTAGATGCGTCTAAACAGCCGGAAATAGAAGAAAAAGAAGAAGAAGAAGAAGAAGAAGAAGAAGAAGAAGAAGAAGAAGAGTCTTGGGTTTAGCTGCCCATTAGCTGAAACTCCTTGTGTTCACAAGGAGTTGCTCTGATTAAGATAATCCAGAGCAAGAATCAGTTCATCAAACAGCTCACAAAATGGCGGCTGCAGGGACATTGTCACAAAATGGCCACATCCATTCCTATTCACTGATTGTCATTCATTCTGGCCAACAGTTGGCCTTTAATATTCCATTGCTGAAATAGAAATAGGGTTGCACAGGTAGGTTCAAGAACCTGACGTTTATGAATAGTAGTTCCTGAACTTGGTGGTGTAGAACTGCAGATTCCTCTACTCTACTGTTGGTAGAGATGAGAAGAGGACATAATGATTCAGAGAGTGGTAATCCTTGAGGATAGATGTCACCTTCTTGAGGCATGCTTTCACTGGAGGGTAGAGAGCATAGACAATTACCTACGGCAGGATTATTGACACTCATTTCACTTGCAACTTGTTTCAGAATAACTAGGGATAATTGACGCCTGTCTCCAAAGGTTATGTCTGAAAAACCCTTCTTCAAAAATCTTCACTTCCAACAAAAGTTAATTTTCTCTCGCTTTCTTTCATTGGTTGAAAGGTCTGATTCTATCAATGGCTTAGGTGAAAACAAAACCCATCATCTTAATTACACAGTTCCATTTCGTTGGTTACCTCTTCAAGCAACTGCAGTTTACCGGACCATAATTGAATTTGACCCCTGCCCTTAAGTATGTCCCATCTCCAAGAATTAAAAAAACAACACGTTGTATAAAATCCCAAATGAGAATCCTGGCAGATATTTTAATTCATTGAACTTTTTCCTTTTCAATACCACTTTCAGCTGTAAGTCATTCCTATAGAATTCTTAGTTGTCCTTGTCATTCGGAAAATAAATTTAATAGCCTTGAGTTCTGGTTCAGCAATTTTCTTTGCTTTATTTTTCAGTACATTACTGACTAAGTCACCCTACACCCCACCCCCGGCTCTTTTTCTGACCCAGAACTGCTTCACTTTTTCACCCAATCATTAAAAAGCAGGGAGGCTTATCACTAAAGTTCCGTGCTATTTTATCTGCTCTGCTGAGAATGCTACTGTCACCTTATACCTTCCTTATCGTGGTTATTAAACTCCAGAATTGCCTATCAGGCTGACAGTCTCAGGATGACTTTAGTTGACAGGATCAGCTTAGGAATCCCTGCTACAGAGTAACCAGACCCTGAGTCGGTCAGGGTGTTGCAGCTGATGAAGCAGGTTTACCATGAGTTGCTCATGGTAACAACACTTGCATATGTGAAGATCAACTGCCTAACATGGCTGTAAATGGAAAATAAAAAAAAAACATCAGCTTTATTTATCATATGTACATCAATACGTAAGGTGAAATGCATCGTTTCGCATCAGATCAAACCAGCGAGGAATGTGCTGGGGGCAGAAAATGTCACTAAGCTGCCAGCTCCAATATAGCACGCCCTCACCTGACTAACCCTAACCGTATGTCTTTGGAATGTGGGAGGAAACCCATGCACCCAGGGGAAACCCATGCATTTACAGGGAGAACATACAAAACTTCGTTACAGACAGCAGCAAGTACTGAACCTGGATCAGTGAACACCAGTGCAGTAAAACGATTGCGGTAACTCCTACACCACCGTCCACCCCTATAGAAATCAGCAGATGCAGAAAATCCGAATCAACAATAGAAAATGAAATTGACTCAGCTGGTCAGGCAGCATCAGTGGAAAAAGAAACCAAAGTCATATTTCAGGTTAAAGGGTCTTTACACCAAATTGTTAATTATATTTCTCTTTCCACAAATGCTTGACTGGTGGAGTGTTTTCAGAAGTTTTGTTTTCATTATATTGATTTAACTCTTCCTGTTTTCCAGCTGAGAATGTTTACTGCATATTACTGCTTATCACTGTGCCATCTTGAATAAACCTCAATTCACCTCACTTCTAGTCTAATTCCAGAATTTATGGACTTTCTTTCAAGCACTCTACAACTAGTGGTCTCTGCATTACTTATTCACTTACTTATTTATTTTTATTTGTGTAGTTTGTCTTCTTTTGCACATCAGTTGTTTGACAAGCAACCAATGTTCCTAGTTTTTCATTAATATTATTGCATTTCTTTGTTTATCTATTGTACTTGCCTGCAAGAAAGCTCAAGGTAATTTATGGAGACTTACATACTTCTGTATTTTTAAGCAGTGATATAATAATTTCAAAAATACTACTTATTTTTTCAAACTGTATGTCTGATTTGTTTTGTTTTGCCTTTAAAATATTCTACCCATTTCTAACTTAACCAAGGTACAGAGAAGGTATCAATATATTAACTAATATTTTAAGATGACAAGTGCACACTAAAAATTGCTCCTTTTGTACTTATCTATAGCTGTTGATTTTTTTTAATATCTCATTGCTTTCAGGCAACACATAATATTTATTGTCAATAAATCTAATTTAAGGTTATTTATCTACCCCAGATGACTGCTGAGAAGATGAGCACATTTCTTTCACTGTGCTCAATCCTGCCACAGGGTCTTTATTCGGGAGTCATTTAATTTTGTATAGTCAGGATTGATCTTGATTATAAATAGCAGAGATGGCTTTCACAAATGATTTTTGATGTTCACTGGCAGCTGAGACCAAACCAATGTCAAAATTAGAATTTTGTTTTTTTAATATATAAATTGGATTGTAGCAGTGATATTTGTTCCGTGAGTGTTGTGTTCTGGTAGCTGTAGCTGTGAGCCACATGCAAAATACAACCTTACTGCTGCATTTTGCACAGGCAAATCTTCTCCAGTTGGAATAGTCCCTCCAAATGAAGGAGTTGTTCACTTGCACTTCACCCAAACTAATATCCTCTGTTCAGTGGTTTCCTATATAAAGATGAACTAATAACAGATATTGGAATAACCTCAGCAACCCTGAGCATAGCCTATAATAGGTATAAAGTGGATTCTGATTAATTGTGCCATTGGTTAATCGGAGCAGTCACTTTCTTGAGCCAACTCAAAGAACAAAAACTATTTGAGAAAATAACCGGAATTCCGTTCGTTTATTTTGGGCACTCTGATGCTGAATTGGGTCAGCAGATGCCACCGAACATTTGAACTTAAGAACATGAGAACATAGGAAATAGGAGCAGGAGTGGGTCATCCGGCCCATCGAGCCTGCCCCGTCATTCAATAAGATCATGGCTGATCTGTCCGTAAACTCAGCTCCATCTAGCTGTCTTTTCCCCATAACCCTTAATTCCCTTACTATGTAAAAACCTATCTAACTATTTCTTAAATATACTTAGTGAGGAAGCCTCAACTGCTTTACTGGGCAGAGAATTCCACAGATTCACCACTCTCTGAGGAAAGCAGTTTCTCCTCATCTCTGTCCTAAATCCTCTTCCCTGAATCTTGAGGCAATGTCCCCTAGTTCTAGTCTCACCTACCAATGGAAACAACTTTCCTACTTCTATCTTATCTATCCTTTTCAAAATTTTGTATACACAACTTGTGTGGCCATTAAGCCTACCCCATGCTTAGATCTAAATTTTTTTTTAGATAACATAGTTGTATGTATTTGTGTTCAAAAAGCAGTGATTTTTGTCGTTGATAGTTGGCGAGAAATAAGCAGTAAGCCAATTCAGAAATGTTTAGCTCACTGTGGTTTCAAACATTCAGGCTTGGAGATTCAAGAAACAGCTGGGAGTGAAAAATGAAATGATTTCACTGCTTCAGCAAGTTAAGGACTATAAAGAATTTGAAGGTATCGGCAATCATTTTGAATGTTACACTGAAAATGAAGACTTAGAGGACGCAATCATTAAAAGAATTGCATGATGGCAGTCCATTATCTGCACTTGGTGCTTGCACAGATTTTGTTCATTTACAGTCAATCAATAGAACATGGCAGAGTGCACTGGTAATTCCTCCATTGATAACTATTAGGAACTAATACAGTTTTATAGTGTTAGATTGATAGTGTCCTAAGTTGTTCTGAGCTTCACTTAAGTACATAATTTGTTACGCAGTTATGTGGTAAGTTGTCTTTTTTTATACCTTTTTAACGATTTCCATGAAACCTTCTAATTGGAGCAGCTGCTTAATTGGGCCAAAATATATTGGTTCCATAGTGCTCCATCTAACTGGAATCCATGGTATGCCTGTTGTCCCACTCATTCTCTTCCCTTCTCCAACCTCCCTTCAATTTAAAACTAGCCTGCTTCCCCTCCTTCCTTTTCTAATGAAGGTTCTCTATTATTAACTTTGTTTACCCACACAGATGCTGCCTGACCTGCTGAGCATCTCCAGGTTTTAGCAGGAAGCCATTTAAGTGCAGGGTGCAATTCTTCAACCTGAACCTCATTGGTCAACAATGTGTGATCTATCTGCACTTCAACAAAGATGACCACACAGGTATTAGCCACCTCTTGCTTCAGAGGAGAATACAGATGGTATTGTCTGAGGCTTTCAATGTGATTCAATGTGACTTTGACAATTGACTTTGCAATGGCATGACAGAATTTAAAGCTTCCCCTTTAATAGCTAGTGGCTTAGAATCAGAGAGTCATAGAGCACTGTTGCACAGAAACAGACCTTTTAAAGATCTAGTCAGTGCTAAACTGTTACTCTGCCTAATCTGTTTGACCCACAGCAGGACCATAGCCCTCCATATCCCTACAGTCCATGTATTTATCCAAATTTCTCAAATTTTGAAATTGAAACTGTACCCAATATTTCCTCTGGCAGCTCGTTCCACACTTGCACCACTTTAAGTGTAGAAGAAACCACCCCTCCTCAGGCTCCCTTTAAATATTTCACCTTTGACCTTTAGCTTATGACCCGCTAGTTCTACTTTCTTACAAGCTCAGTGGAAAAAGCCTGTTTGCACTAATTCTGCCTATACCTCTGATAATGTTGCACTCTATCAAACCTCCCCTCATTCTCCTAAAAGTCCAGGGAGTAAGTCTTAATCTATTCAACCTTTCTCTATAACTCAGGTCCTCAATTCTTGCTTCCGATTCTGTTGTAATTAAGCCTATAAATGTACAAATGAAGCTGGTTAGCAAGCTCTGTCAAAATATTTGTGCTAACTTGACAGTGAACTCTTTAACATTGAACCCAGGCTTTTCAGTAGGGTTCCCAATGCATTGTTATAAGACTCCCTCCACAGCCCATCTTATCTGATTCCCATTTTTTTGGGGACTCTATGTCTTTAATTTATACATTAAAGACATAGAGTCATACAATATGGAAGCAAACCCTTTGGCCTAAATGGTCGATGCTGATTAAGATGCCCCATGCAAGCTAGTCTCATTTCGCAGAATCCAGTGAATAACTTTCTAAACCTTTCCAATCTACTGTACGTACCTGTCCAGCTGTCAAGCTGTTATTGTATCAGGACCTGTCTCAACCAATTTCCTCTCTTTGCCTACCTCCCTCCCTTATTAAAGAGCGGAGTGACATTTGCGATCTTCCACTCCTCCAGAACAATTACATAATCTAATGATTCTTGAAGGATCATTACTAATGCCTCCACGGTTTCTTCAGCTATCTCAGTCAGAACCCTGGAGTGTATTTTGACTGGTTCAGATGACTTGTCAACCTTCAGACCTTTCAACTTCCTAAGCACCTTATCGTCATTAATAGCAACTACATTCATTTCTGTCCTCTGACACACTCGAATTTCTGGCATGCTGCTGGTACCTTCCACAGAGAAGACTGATGCAAATATCTTATTAGGTTCACCCGCCATTTCTTTGTCCCACATTACTACGTCTCTTGCATTATTTTCTAGCAGTCCAATATCCATTCTCGCCTCTCTCTTACTCTTTTTTTTGACATAGAAACATAGAAATTACTAGGCTTACCCCTAGCCTTCTATTTTCCTATGCTCCATGTACCTATCCAAAAGTCCCTTAAAAGACCCTATCGTATCCACCTCCACCACCGTTGCTGGCAGCAAATATCTAGGATGCATTGGCTGGGAAACTTCTTCTGAAAACTTTTACAATCCTCTTTTGTACCATTGGCTACCTCACTTTCACACTTCATCTTCTCTCTTCTTATGGCTTTTTTAGTTGTGTTCTGTTGTTTTTTAAAAGCTTCCCAATCCTTTAACTTCCCATTAATGTTTGCTGTTTTTTATACCCTCTGTTTTGCTTTTATACTGCCTTTGACCTCTTGTCAGCCACAGTTGCCTCCTCTCTCATGAATGATTCCCTTTACTCCACTGTAATAACAACACATCTGGCTTTAGCTTCCTCCTCTCAAGCTGCAGTGTGATATTGTGATCACCATTCCTAACGGTTCCTCTATCTTAACCTCCCTTATCAAATCCGGTTCATTACACAACATCCAGTCCAGATAGACTTTCCCCTAGTGGGCTCTACCACAAGCTGCTCTATAAAAGCCACCTCTTATGTGTTCTACAAATTCCCTTTCATGGGATCCAGTATCGATCTACGTGCATATTGAAATCGCCTATCACTATCGTACCATTTCCCTTTTTACATGCCTTTTCTATCTCCTATTGTGATTTGTAGTGTACATCCTCTACCTAACTTCCATCATAATCATTTTACCTTTGCAGTTTCTTAACTCTGCCCACAATAATTCTACATCTTTCAATCCTATGTCTCCTCTTTTTAAATATTTGATTTCTTTTTTTTTACCAACAGAGCCACTCCACTCTCTCTGTCTACCTGTGTATCCTTGGATGTTAAGCTCCCAGCTATGATCTTCTTTCAGCCATGACTCAGTGATGGCCAAGGTGACATACCTGCCAATCTCTAGCTGTGCTACAAGCTCATCTACCTTATTCTGTGTACTGCATGCATTCAAATATAACACCTTCAGTCCTGTATTTATCACCCATTTCAATTTGATCCCCATTTCAACTTATCCCACTCACTGCAATTTTGCCCTATCATCTGTCATTTCTTCCTCACAGTCTCACTACGTACTGCATCTACTTGTTTATCAATTGCCCCCTCCTCAGCCCTAACACGCCAGTTCCCATCCCTTTGCCAACTTAGTTTAAACCCTCCCCAACAGCTCTAGCAAGCCTGCTCACCCTCATGTTCAGGTGTAACACGTCCTCTTCGTACAGATCATACATTCCCCTGAAGAGATCCCAATGATCCAGAAATCTGAAACCTTGCCCCCTGCAACATTTCCTCAGCCACTCATTCAACTGTACTATCATCCTATTCCTACCTTGACTAGCATGTGGTACTGGGAGTAATCCAGAGATTACTACCTTGGAGGTTCTGCACTTCAGCCTCTACTCACTTCCTCTTTCTACCTATCACATTGGTGCCAACGTGCACCACGGCCTTCGGCTGTTCCTCCTCCCTCTTGAGAATATTCGGCAGCCACTCTGAGACATTCCTAGCACCAGAGAGGTAATACACCATCCTGGTTTCTTTTTCACAGCCACAGAAACTTCTACCCATCCCCTAACTACTGAGTCTCCACTACTGTCACTCTACCTGATTCTAGCCTTCCCTGCTGAGCCTTAGGTAAGGACGACCAGGGTGTCACTGGCCTGGCTGCTGCTGCTGTTCCCTGATAGGTCACCCCCCCCCCACCCCCCAGCAGTACCCAAAGGGGTTTACTTTGCTCTATCTTATAACAAGTGAAAACATTTTAGTTAAGGATCACAGAACAAAATATCAGAAAATGCCTTCAGCTAACCACAAAGTACATGAATTGAATTGACTTTATTTCTTAACATCCTTCAGATACATGAGGTGTAAAAATCTTTAAGTAATGTCTCCATCTAAAAATGCCATGTACAATCATAGTGATTTATAATAATTTATAATAAATAGAACAGTCAATGTAATATAGAGTACACTCAAATCAGCGTGAGTTCATCAGTCTGATGGCCTGGTGGAAGAAACTGTCCTGGAGCCTGTTGGTCCTGGCTTTTATGCTATGGTTTCCTGGATGGTAGCAGCTGGAGTAAATTGTGGTTGGGGTGACTTGGGTCCCCAATGATCCTATGGACCCCTTTTACACACTTGTCCTTGTAAATGTCCTGAATCATGGGGAGTTCACGACTACAGATGCGCTGGGCTGTCTGCACCACTCTCTGCAGAGTCTGTGATTAAGGGAGGTACAGTTCCCATACCAGGCAGTGATGCAGCCAGTCAGGATGCTCTCAATTGTGCCCCTGTAGAAAGTTCCTAGGATCTGGGGTCTCATACCAAACTTCCTCAACCATCTGAGGGAAAGAGGCACTGTTGTGCTTTTTTCACCTCACAGCTGGTGTGTACAGACCATGTGAAGTCCTCGGCGATGTGGAAGCTGTTTACCCTCTCAACCCCAGATCCATTGATGTCAATGATGTCAAAATGATGCCTGTCTCTATTACTCCTGTAATCCACAACTAGCTCCTTTGTTTTAGCAACATTGAGGGAGAGGTTGTTTTCTTGACACCACTGTGTCAGAGAGCTGTCTTCTTCCCTGTAGGCCACCTCCTTATTGTTTGAGGTAAGGCCAATCAATGTAGTGTTGTCAGCAAATTTAATTAGCAGATTGGAGCTGTGGGTGGCAATACAGTCATGGGTATACAGGGAGTAAAGGAGGGGACTCAGTACACAGCCCTGAGGGGCTCCTGTATTGAGAGTCAGAGGGTTAGAGGTGAGGGAGCCCACTCTTACAACCTGCTAGCGATCTGACAGGAAGTCCAGGATCCAGCTGCACAGAGCAGGACCAGGGCTGAGTTCTCTGAGCTTCTTGTCGAGCCTGGATGGAACTATGGTGTTGAATTTTGAACTGTAGTCCAAGAACAGCATTCTCACATAAGCATCCTTCTTCTCCAGACGTATAAGGACGGTATGTAGAGCAGTGGCTATTGCGTCATCTGTCCATTGGTTTTGTCGGTAGGCGAATTGTAGGGTGTCCAGTTTGGGTGGTAGCAAGCTGCAGGTGTAATCCTTGACCAGCCTCTCAAAGCATTTACGCATTATTGAGGTGAGTGCGACAGGTCGCCAGTCCTTCAGGCATGTTACCTTGGTCTTTTTTGGTACAGGGACAAAGGTGGATAATTTGAAGCAGGAGGGCACTCTACACTGGCAGAAGGAGAGATCAAAAATGTCAGTAAACACACCTACCAGTTGTGCTGCGCACATCCTGGGTACTCGCCCTGGGATGCTGTCCGGTCCCGCAGACTTGCAACTGTCCACTCAGTGGAAACATCTGCGTACCTCAGCTACAGAGATGACCAGGTTGCAGGTTGTAGCGGTGGCTTTCCTCGGAGGCTCAGAGTTAGCGACATCGAACTGAGCATAAAAGCGATTGAGCTCATCTGGTTGAGAGGCCGCGATGTTGGCGGCACCACAACGTTTGGCTTTGAAGTCTGCGATGGTATGCAGCCCTCGCCACAAGTCACATGTGCTATTTGTTGTGAATCTTGTCTCAATCTTCTCCCTGTATTGTTGTTTCACAGCCTTGATAGCTTTGCACAGAACATAGCTGCTTTTCTTGAGCTCTAGTTGATCGCCAGCGATGTCAGCTCCATGTCGCGCTGTGAGTGCTGCTCGCAGACATCAGAGCATTATAGGACTGGTATCCGATCTGATCACCATTCCTTCTGTTCACTTACATTGGTCAGTGCACAAATCCTGATGAGGGAGTTTTAATATATTTCAGAATAAAAACAGAATTCATTATGTTGGATGGAACATACTTAACTGAAGTTCAGGGACTGAAAGATGTTAATACAATAGCTAATAGAATTCCTTTCTCACCAACTCTAAACTGAACAGAGCATATACCCATGAGACTCCCAAAGGTCAATTTCTTGACAACCTTATGTGGAAAAGTTCTGGTGACTGATCTGATAATCATTCCTTCATGGCTGGAAGGCTCTTCTTTTAAGATAAAGTCTTCTCATAAATAATTGTAATCACATCTTTCCCTTCGATCTACACTGGGTTTTCTGTTCTCCCTTCCTTTCCTAGTCTGACAGACTTCTCTTCCTTTTCCTGCAAGGCACTGGCATCAGCTATGCGATGCAATTTTAGTAAGAATTTGTAATTTTGAATTAAATTCCATCTGGTCAAACATATGTGTAGGAGTTGCAGTATGATTGCTTCACTTCAATAGAGTTACAAGTGAGAAACTGTTTCATTTGGAATACTAGTACAAGCAAGATTATACAGTTTGCAGGTGTGGAAATTAAAAGTTAAAATTTCCAAGCCCGTGATCATCATTCAAAACTGAAACACTCAACTCAGCTGAATTCATACTGATGTGAAATGCCATTTGAAGCATAAATAGTTACTCCTCCATCCTTCTCAGGGATTTTAAGTGAATCAATAATTTTTTGACGATTGACATGTCTCAAAAGAATGTGACAGAACTTCAATATAGAGATAGCTGTGAATATTATACCTCAATGGGCAAGCTAAAAGGAGTCTAGATAGATCTCTCTCTCTCTCTCTCTCTGACACTATATTCTCACAACTTTAATACCTACAGATTCTTTCAGGCGTACAAGGATGTTGCAGTTTTAATCAGTTACTGACACTGTGTGTCACTGTTCATGTCCCTGAAATTACGCAGCCCATTAATGTAGACACAATTTAGTCACTGTTGCTGCAGATGTTCCTACAACAGACATATGGAATGCAAGAGAGGATTAACAAATAGTATAAATGAAATATAATGGTGCTCCAGTGCAGTGTCCTCTACACTGGTGAGACCTGTCGTAAATTGGGGGACTGCTGTGTTGAACACCACCATTCTCTCCACCAAAAGCGGAATTTCCCAATGGCCAAACATTTTAATTCCAATTCCCATTCCAACATGATGGTCCATGGACTCCTCTTGTGCCCCAATGAGGCTACCCTCTGAGTGGAAGAGTTACACCTTGTATTGTGTCTGGGTAGCTTCCAACCCAATAGCATGAATATCCATTTCTCCTTTCAATAAAACAATATTTTCCCTACCCCTCCCACTTCCTCTATTTCTGGCCTTTTACAGCTTCTCACCAGCCTATCACTTCCCACTGGGTCTCTTCTCCTTCCCCTTGTCCCATGTCTCTCCTCTCCTGTCAGATTCCTTCTTCTCCAGGCATTCCTTTCCCATACACCTGCATCATCTTTCACCTTCAATCTGTCCTCCTTCCCCTCCCCCACTATCTTATTCTGATGTCTCCCCCCTTCCTTTTCAGTCCTGAAGAAGTGACTTGGCCCAATGCGTCGGTCATTTATTTATTTCCACAGATGTTGCCTGGCATGCTGAGTTCCTCCAGCATTTTCTGAGTTTTGCCTTGGATTTCCAGCATCTGCAGACTTCAAGTTTAGCAAATATTTAAAAAGTAAAAGTTAAGTGGTAATTGTGAGTATAATGGCACTTCAAAACAAGGGATAAAGGAGACATAAAACTATTTTACAGTGTAAATCTTACTCTTTTCTGTATTATACCACATTAAAACATTGTAGATGCCTGGAAGTCCAGAACAAAAAACAGAACATGCTGGATGTACAGTAAACTCTCCTTTGTCTGGTATTTCTTATATATGGTGACAATGTTGTAGTCCCTCATGTCTTGTGGCACTGCTCCCTCTATCCAGCACTGGCACAGTAGTTCGTGCAGGTGGTTTAGCAGAACGGCCTTTGCGCATTTGATGGCCTCTGGTGGAATGCCATCCAATCCTGGTGCCTTCCCAGTGGGCAGGCTGTCGACGGCTTTACTCAGCTCTTTGGCAGTCGGCAATGCATCCAGTTCCTCCATGACAGGCAGGCATTCCACGGCATCTAGTGTGCTGGCCGAGATGCTGTTTTCTCTGGAGAAGAGTTCAGAGTAATGCTCCACCCATCTCTCCATCTGCTTGCCTTTGTCGTTGATGGTCTCGCCTGTTATGGTTTTCAATGGTGCTGTCTTGCTCAGGGTTGGCCCAATGGCTTTTTTGATCCCCTCATACACTCCACGGATGGTGCCGGTGTCAAATGGTGACTGAATGCTTTCGCATAGTTGTAGCCAGTAGTCATTTGCACAGCGTCTGGCTGTTTCCTGAGCCTTGCTTCTTGCTGTCCTTAGCGCTTACAGTGTTGCCTGGGTGGGGTGGAGTTTGTGCTCTAGTAGTGCAACACGCTTCACCTTCGCAGCCTGAGACGCATCCTGGACATCACGTGGACTGACCGAGTCACCAACAATGAGGTCCTGGCCCACGCCCAGATACCCAGCCTCTTCACCCTGCTCCAACAACGTCGTCTCCACTGGCTGGGCCACAGACACCACATGTCAGTCAGGACTATCCCGAAAGACCTGCTGTACGGGGAACTGGCCTCCGGCAAGAGAGCACAAGGGCGGCCCCATCTTCGTTTCAAAGACATTTGTAAGAGAGACATGAAGTCACTGAAAATGAACGTCGAGAGGTGGGAGGACATCGCAAGCGATCGCTCTCACTGGAGGCTGGAACTACGCAGAGGTCTAAAAAGAGGAGAAGAGAAGCTGAGGCTTGCTGCTAAAGAAAAGTGCACTCGTCAGAAAAACAGCACCAAGCCAACACTGGAGGACAGCGCCTTCAAGTGCAGTCACTGCAGCCGAGACTGTCACTCCCGTGTGGGCCTCTACAGCCACAACAGACGCTGCCCTACCAACACAGACTGAAACAAGACTTTCCAGGCGCAGATCCATGGTCTCGTGAGACTAACGGGTGCCACCAGTAACCAGTAACCAATCTGGTATTTATGCATCTGGAGTTCTCATTTGCTAAGCGACAATTAATGATTGTTTTGCCTTTATAAAAATATACTTAAACAGTGAATTTTAATTTGTGTCAAGCAAAATAAATGTATTGAGGCACTTTTAGTGTGTACATATTGAAGGATATTTGTAGGCTGCTTAGCAGTGACATTCCCTTTGAAGTCTCGACACTTCCAGTTATGGGTTTACATATGGCTAAGCATTAAAGCCATATGACTAAGTGCATAATATTAAAGAATGGACAGGGAAAACATTTGCGGTGACCCAGGCTCTGGCACACAACCGCGACAGATGGAACAGACTGGTGCAAAGCTTGTCATGACGACGCCCCGATGACTCCACCAGGAATTAAGGGTGCAAGGCAAGTCAAGGCAAGCCTTAAAATACAGAATTACAGTAAATCAATTATTTAAAAGCACATGGAGGTGACATGTTGTTCAACGATTTATGTAAAAGCTTATTCATCGAGTACTAGAATGTGATTACATTCTTATGACAATTATCATGCAACCAGAACATTTAACCAACCTGATGTGGGGTCTTGGCCCGAAACATTTAATTACTCTTTTCCATAGATGCTGCCTGGCCTGCTGAGTGCCTCCAGCATTTTATGTGTGTTGCTTGGATTTCCAGTATCTGCAGATTTTCTCTCGTTTGTGATTTACCCAACCAGCAGCCCCGTTCCCATGGATGCTGAATGGCTGAGTGCTCTGTACCTAGAACCAGAAAAGTTATAGAGTTAAAGAACACTACTGATGGAAACAGGCCCATCAATGCATCCAGTTCATACTAAACTATTATTCTACCTAGTCCCATTGACCTGCACTTGAACCACAGCCCTCCATACACCTCCCATCCATGTACCCACCCAAACTTCTCCTCACTGTTGAAATCGAACCCACGTTCACCACTTCCACTGGCAGCTCATTCTACACTCTTGTCACCCTTTGAGTGAAAAAAATTTTCTCCTCATTTTCTCCTTAAAGATTTCACCTTTCACCCTTAACCCATAATCCCTATAAATCAGGTCCTCAAAATCCTTGTAAACTTTCTCTGCACTCTTTCAATCTTATTGAACAGTCATCAACATTAATTTCCATCAAGTATGCTCTGTAAGTTTGCTGCTTGAATGGCTAAGTGTTCCTGCATATTATATTTTTATTTAATATTTTGCATGTCTTTTTATATATTTGGTGACAAAGTGTGAATGTTCATCTTTTATCAAAGAATACAGGATGCTTTCCAGAGGTAATTATAGATACAAAATTAATCCTGAGAAGAAGTTAGCCTATATCATGTGACCTTCATGACAGTCAAGGTCGCAGATATTCTTTGTATTTTTTCGTACATTCCATCCCCTACGAATGAATTCTGACTCAATGGACCAAATGGCCTAATCTGTTCCTATATCTTATGGTCTTAAATATGCATGTTGTACCGTGTGATTGGAGAGTGACTGACAGTGCCCCTGGTAAAAAGGACTAACACAGAACATATAAGTGGTTTAAATCACAAGATCTTGCCACTCACTGAAATAAATTATGTCATTTTGTGGACATAGTTTAGCCACGCAACTGGACATTGGAAAGCTGAGGTCCACTGACAACCATTTCAGTATAATCTTCATTTTGAATAGTGTTGATCCTATGAATAAAAAAATCTATTGCAATACTTCTTTATAATTACCGGGTAATTTATTTATTTAGAAATACAGTGCAGAACAGGCACTTCCTGCCCAACGAGCTACACTGCCCAGCAACACACCTATTTAATCCATATGAGCATAATCACAGGACATTTTACAATGAATAATTAACCTAATAATCTGTATGTCATTGGACAGTGGAGGAAACTGGAGCACCCAGAGGAAACACACATGCTAATACCATAAGAGATAGGATCGGCCATTCAGCCCATTGAGTCTATTTCGCAATTTCATCGTGGCTGATCCATTTTCCCTGTCAATCCCATTCTCCTGCCTTTTCCCGATAACCTTTCACTCCCTTACTAATCAAGAGCTGAGGAGAAACCTCCAGCTTAAATACACCTAATGACCTGGCCTTCACAGCTGCATGTAGCAACAAACTCCACAGATTCAGGACCCTCTGTCTAAAGAAAGTCTAACTTGTATCTGTTCTAATTGGCTCTACCTTCTGGTCCTAGACTCCCCCACTATAGGAAGCATACTCTCCGCATTCACTCTAACTAGGCCTTTCAACATGCGATAAGTTTCAATGAAGTCCCTCCTCATTCCTCTAAATTCCAGCGAGTACAGGCACACAGCCATCAAACTCTCCTCATATGATAAACCTTTCTTTCCTGGAATCATTCTCTGAATCTTCTCCAATGTCAGCACATCTCTTCATAGATAAGGGCCCCAAAACTGCTCATAGTACTTCCTGTGAGACCTCACCAGTGCCTCATAAAGCCTCAGCGTTGTTATCATGTGTTTAGTCCTCTCAAAATGAATGCTAACATTGCATTTTCCTTCCTCACATTGACTCAACCTGCAAGTCAATCTTCAGGGGATCCTGCACGAGGACTAGCAAGTCCATTAGCACCTCTGATTTTTTGAACTTTCAGTCCACTTAGAAGATATTCTATGCTTTTGTTCCTTTTTCCAAAGCACAAAACTATTAACTTCAAAACACTGTATTGCATCTGCTACCACTTTGCCCATTCTGTCTAGGGCATTCTGCATCCTCCTTTCTTCGTTAACACTACCTGCCCCTCCACCTATCTTTGTATTGCCTGCAAATTTGGCCACAAAGCTATCAATTCTTTCATCCAAGTCATTGACATATAACATAAAAAGAAGTTATTCCAATTTTGACCCCTGAGGAACACCACTAGTTACGGGCAGCCGTCCAAAAAGGCTCGATTTATTCCCATTCTCATATCTTGCTTGTAATACTGTGTCTCATATGTGAACCTTGTTACAAGCCTTCTGAAAATCCAGGTAAAGAACATCCACTGATTCTCCTTTTTTCTATCCTGCTTGTTATTTCCTCAAAGAATTCCAGAAGATTTTTCAGGGAAAAATTTCCCTTATGAAACCCATGCTGCCCAACTTGCCTATAATTACTTTTCTTCTGTCTCCCCTCCCTTCTCCAAGAGTGGGGTGACATTTGTAATTTTCCAGTCCTCCAGAATGACACCAAAATCCAATCATTTTTGAATGCCTCCACAATCTCTTCATCTACCTCTTTCAGAACCCTGGGGTGTACAGCATCTGGTCCATGTGACTTATTTACTTTCAGACCTTTCAGTTTCCCAAGCACCTTCTCCCTGGTAATAACAGTTACACTCACGTCTGCCCCTGACACTCGGAACTTCTGGCATACTGCTACTGTCTTCCACAGTGAAGATGGATTGAAAATACCTAATTAGTTCATCTGCCATTTGCTCATCCACCATTACTACCTCTCCAGTATAATTTTTCAGCAGTCCAATATCTACCCTTGCCTCTCTTTTGTTCTTTATATATTTGAAAAAGCTTTCAGTATCCTCTTTGATATTATTGGCTAGCTTACCTTCATATTTCATCTTTTCTCTCCTTACGCTGTGAACTCCCTCTCTGGAAGAGCAGGGCACTCTGACATCCCTGTCATTGAGCACAATGGGTTTGTACATACAACAGCAAAGGATAAGGCCAATGTCTTCTGTCGTGCTTTTGCAGATAAATGTCGGCTCACAAATGCTAATGACCAGCCACCAAATGTCAAGCAGCTTACTACCACCTTGCTGAACAAAATTATCTTCAAACCTAAAAACATCAGGAAAATCATGCAACAGCTTCAGCCTGATAATGCATCTGGCCCTGACCAGATTCCAACTAGGGTCTTAAAGGAATGCAGTGCAGAACTTACAAGTCCTCTCTGCCGCCTCTTCCAGCTATGCTTCTCGAGTGGTGTATTGCCAGAACAATGGAAAATAGCATCAGTAACACCAGTACACAAGTGGGATTCCAGAGCTGACCCTACAAATCACCGCCCCATATCCTTACTCAGTGTCATCAGCAAGGTAATGGAAGCAGCAGTCCACAAACAAGTTCAGAACTACCTACTCCGTAACAACTTAATTTCAAGTAGGCACTATGGATTTAGACCTGATCACAGTACAGCCGATCTCCTCACCACCTTATCTCAAACGTAGAACACCTTCTTAGACAAAGGTGCAGAAGTGTGTGTCATAGCCCTGGATATCAAAGGAGCATTTGACAAGGTCTGGCATGTGTAAAGCTGAGGTCCAAAGGAATATCGGGAAAGCTGCTTAGATGACTGCAGAGCTACCTTCATGGACGGACCATCAAAGTTGTTATCTCTGGTCAGGTTTCTGTTTCTTCAACCATCAATGCATCTGTACAACAGGGTTCAATACTTGGGCCACTTCTGTTTTCTATCTTTATTGACGATTTTGTTGATGCATGCAGTAATGAGCTATACCTGTACGCTGACGACTCCACAGTATTTGCACCAATCAGAGCAGGAGAGAGTAATACAGTGGCAGCAGGCCTGAATAGGGATCTTGACAGGATGAAAGCCTGGGCAGACAACTGGAATGTCACCTTTGAGCCTACTAAGTGCAAGGCGATGGTGATGTCTAGGAAGAGGAATCCATCTAACCCCGACCTGTATTTTGGGAACTGCAAACTGGATTTAAAGAAGGAGCTAGTAATCCTTGGTGTTAATATTGGCAGCAAGTTGGTGTTGGATACACACATTTCCACTATTTCAAACAAAACTGGACAAAGGCTTGGAGCTCTGCGGAAAGTAGCATCTAAACTAGACAAAGAGGGCAGAGCCATGGTTTACAAAGCCCAGGTACAAAGTACCATGGAGTAGGCCTGCTTGTCATGGATGAATGCCTCACAGAGTGTCCTCAGCCAGCTCGATTCCATTCAAAGAAAGGCTCTCAGGATTATAGGTGTAGATGAAGCCACAGCTCGTGAGAAGCTAGCCATCAGTAGCTTACTGCATAGATGACAGGTTGCTGCAGTTACTGTGCTATACAAAATGCACACCAGCCACAACCCTGCAGACCTTCGCGCCATGCTGCCTTCATCTTATGAGAGACAGCGCACCACATGATTAAGTTTATCTATGTCTGCTCATGCTGTTTCCATACCTGATGCGAGAACCTACACACTGGATAGAAGCGTCCTTCACGGTGCTATCAGAATTTTGAACAGCCTTCCAGATGGTTGGAAACATCTGTGACGATGGGGTCCAAGCCTTCAAGAGTCGAGTGCACAAACACCTATCATTGTGTTCCTTCACATGCTTCTTCATAAGCTATCATGAAGGGGATCAGGATGGCAATGCTTGGTTGTTGGTAGGCAGGGTTAATACCTGACTTTCAAGAGCACTTGTGAGTTATGTTCCGGCTGGACTTAGTCCTTAAACTGCTGGAGAACAGTGCGGAAAGAACAGGTGCTGTTTTCTCCCGGTAGGGATTAGTTTTTAGTTCCAAGTGCTCCTGCCACGTTTTGTCACCCTGCAACCTTATCCTTCAATCTCTTTGAATTATAGAGGACAGCATGTGTATAAATGTCTCTCTCCAGAAGACTTCATCATGATTGCCATGACTCCAGTATTTCTACTATTTTTTAATGTTTCTTGATTGTACGTATGATTTTTTTTGTGTTCTATCACTGAGCAACAGTGAGCCATCTGATTGGCCTATCAGAGTTCTCTTTGGGAACTAGTTGACTTGATCAGCATTTCTGATCTGGCCATTGTTCATGATTGCACTTAATAAAAAAAATGGCCTTTTAGTTGCCTGTTGGTTTTTAAAAGCTTCCCAATCCACTAACTTTGCACTAATTTTTGCTCTACCATCTCTTTTGCTTTTACGTTGCTTTTGACTTCCTTTGTCAGCCATGGTTTCATTATTCTACCTTTAGAGTCCTTCTTCTTTTGGGATGTGTCTATCCCGTATCTCCTAAATTGCTCCCTGAAACTCCAGCAAACATTGTTCTGCCATCATCTCTGCGAGTGCCCCTTCCAGTCAACTTTGGCCAGTTCCTCTCTCATGTCTCTATATTTCCCTTTACTCCACTATAATACTGATACATCTGACTTTAGCTTCTCCTTTTCAAACTGCAGGCTGAAGTCCATCATATTAGAGTGTAATAGAGCTTTGAGCTGGACGTTGGAAGTTTGGAAAGTGGGGGACCACTTTCCACTGGCTGAAGATAAAGGGCAGCAGCAGCAGGTTGAGGCAGCATAATGGAGCTTTAGCCTGTGACCACTTGGCGCCTGGGATTGGTTAGTAAGAGCAAATTAAAGGAAGGCAGGGGCTAGCGCAGCGGTCGTCATCAGACTAGACGTAGTCAGAGTGGAGATGTAGAGGCTTTAGCTCTTTGAGGCTTCACTCAGAGAAAGCAAAGGAAAGAGAAGCTCAAGTTTTTTTCATTCTCTTTATTCTCTCTATCTATCTGTTTAGCTAGAGACAGTAGGGATGACTGGCAGGATAGTGAAATGCTCTTCTTGCAGGATGTAGGAAGACAAGGACAACTACAACTGTGAGAAGTGCGTCCAGCTGCAACTTCCAACAAACCGCATTAAGGAGTTGGAGTTGGAGCTGGAGCTGGATGAACTCCGGATCATTGGGAAAGAGGTTATAGATAGGACATATGGAAAGGTAATTACACCCAAGATGCAGGACATAAGAAACAGGGTGACAGTTAGGAAGGGGAAAGGGGTTAAGGAGCCAGTGCAGAGTATCTCTGTGACCATTCCCCTCACCAACAGGAATATCACCTTGGATACCCTCGGTGGGGGATGACCGAACAGAGGGTAGTCGCAGAATCGGGTCTCTGGCATTGAGTCTGCCTCTGTGACTCAGAAAGGAAGGTGGGGAGAAGAGACATACTGTGGTGATAGGGAACTTATTAGTTTGGGAAATGGACTGAAGATTCTGTGTGTGAGAATGAGATTCCCAGATGGTATGTTGCCTCTAGGTGCCAGGGTCCGGGATAACTCAGATTGAATCCCCAGCATTCTTAAGAGGGAGGGTGAACAACCAGAAGTTGTGGTCTATGTAGTTCGAGTGACAAGGTTCTGCACAGGGAGTTAGGTGCTAAGTTAAAGGGCAGGGTTGGGATCTCAGGTTTGCAACTCATGCCACGTGAAAAGAAAAACGATTGGTTAAGACAAATGTAGGTCCCCTACAGACAGAAACAGGTGAATTGATTATAGGGAGCAAGGACATTGCAGACCAATTGAATAATTACTTTGGTTCTGTCTTCACTAAGGAGGACATAAATAATCTTCCAGAAATAGGGGACAGAGGGTCCAGTGAGATGGAGGAATTGAGGGAAATACATGTTAGTAGGGAAGTGGTGTTAGGTAAATTGAAGGGATTAAAGGCAGATAAATCCCCAGGGCCAGATGGTCTGCATCCCAGAGTGCTTAAGGAAGTAGCCCAAGAAATAGTGGATGCATTAGTGATAATTTTTCAAAACTCTTTAAATTCTGGACTAGTTCCTGAGGATTGGAGGGTGGCTAATGTAACCCTGTGGCAGTGTGCTACACGCAGCGCTAGAATAACCACACGGAGTCGATGAGTTAGAGTTGCGATGAAAGGGATTTATTCAAACTTTGCGGCCCGCTTTAAAGCCTTCCCGTTCCCGCCCTCCCTGGGCGGGACTGCTGTGGGGAATGCATATTCCCGGATCCTTTCTGCGCGTGGGATTTTCCCCCTGCTGGTGAAGATGGCCTGGCACCCTTTTTGGGGCCGGCCCTCTGCCTGCGCGTGCTGTTGTGAGCCGGTTCGTGGGTGCCAGAAAGTGAGTCGCCACATAACCCCCCCCCCCCCAGAACCGGCGATACCTCCCCCAATGTCCACAGTCTGGATCAGCCTCTGTTTGGGAGGTCTGCCCCTGCGCTGCGGTGCCTGAGCCTGGACCGGTTGCGCCAAGTCCACATGGGCCGGTTTGAGTCGGTCCACTGTGAAAACCTCCTCTCTCCCCCCAATGTCCAGCATGAACGTGGACCCGTTGTTCCTGATCACCTTAAACGGTCCCTCGTAGGGCCGCTGTAGCGGTGCCCAGTGTCCGCCCCGTCGTACAAAAAGAAACTTACAGTTCTGCAGGTCTTTGGGTACGCAGGTCGGGGTCTGTCCGTGCTGTGAAGTGGGGATGGGGACCAGGTTACCGAGCCTCTCTCGTAGTCTGTCCAGGACTGCTGTGGGTTCTTCCTCTTGCCCCCTTGGGGCTGGTATGAACTCTCCTGGGATGACCAGGGGCGGACGAGGTGTGTAGATCCTCCTTGGGCGCCGTGCGGATTCCGAGCAGGACCCAGGGAAGTTCGTCCACCCAGTTAGGCCCCTCCAGGCGGGCCATGAGAGCCGATTTCAGGTGATGGTGCAAACGCTCCACTAGTCCGTTCGACTGTGGGTGGTAGGCAGTTGTGTGGTGTAGCTGTGATCCTAAAAGGCTGGCCATAGCCGACCACAGGCTGGAGGTGAACTGGGCGCCCCTGTCAGAGGTAATGTGGGCCGGTACCCCGAAGTGGGCTACCCAGGTTGCGATCAGTGCTCGGGCGCAGGATTCGGAAGTGGTGTCGGTAAGCGGGACTGCCTCTGGCCATCTGGTGAAGTGGTCTATCATCGTTAGGAGGTACTGCGCTCCTCGCGACACTGGCAGGGGCCCCATGATGTCCACTTGGATGTGGTCGAACCTCTGGCGGGTGGTTCGAACCGCTGCGGCGGAGCCTTGGTGTGCCGCTGCACCTTGGCCGTTTGGCACTGCATGCACGTTTTGGCCCATTCACTGACCTGCTTACAAAGTCCATGCCACACGAACCTGTTGGCGACCAGCCGGACGGTTGTCCTGATGGAGGGGTGCGCTAAGTTGTGAATGGATTCGAAAACCCGCCGGCACCAGGCTGCTGGGACAACGGGGCGGGGTTGGCCGGTAGCTACGTCACATAGTAGGGTCCTCTCACCTGGGCCTACGGGGAGGTCTTGAAGCTGTAAACTGGAGACTGCAGTCCTGTAACTGGGGATCTCAGTGTCTGCCTGCTGTGCCTCTGCCAGCGCTGCATAGTCCACCCCCTGGGACAGGGCCTGTATGGTAGGTCTAGAAAGTGCGTCCGCCACGACGTTGTTCTTTCCAGAGAAATGCCGGATGCCCGTCGTGTACTCGGAGATGTAGGACAGATGTTGCTGCTGGCGGGACGACCAGGGGTCGGACACCTTAGTGAACGCAAAGGTAAGCGGTTTGTAGTCTGTGAACGCGGTGAAGGGCCTACCTTCTTAGAAAATACCTGAAATGCCGGATTGCCAGGCATAGTGCCAATAGCTCCCGGTCGAAAGCACTGTATCTGAGTTCGGGTGGTCGTAGGTGTTTGCTGAAGAACGCCAGGGGTTGCCAGCGACCCTCGATGAGTTGTTCCAGCACTCCACCGACCGCTGTGTTGGATGCGTCCACCGTGAGGGCAGTAGGAACGTCCGTTCTGGGGTGCACTAGCATTGCGGCGTTTGCTAAGGCTTCTTTGGTTTTAACGAAAGCGGTTGCGGCCTCTTCATCCCAGGTAATCTCCTTGCCCTTACCCGACATCAGGGTGAACAGGGGGCGCATGGTTCGGGCTGCTGAGGGGAGGAAACGGTGGTAAAAATTCACTATACCCATGAATTCCTGCAAGCCTTTGATTGTGTTGGGTTGGGGGAAGTTGCGGACCGCGTCTACCTTGGCGGGCAGCGGGGTTGCCCCGTCTTTAGTAATCCTGTGGCCTAGGAAGTCGATGGTGTCGAGTCCGAACTGGCATTTGGCTGGATTGATTGTAAGGCCAAATTCGCTCAGGCGGGAGTAGAGCTGGTGGAGGTGGGACAGATGCTCCTGCCGACTACTGCTGGCTATGAGAATGTCGTCCAAATAGATGAATGCAAAGTCCAGGTCGCGTCCCACCGCAACCATTAGCCGCTGGAAGGTCTGTGCGGCATTCTTTAGACCAAACGGCATTTGGAGGAATTCGAAAAGTCCGAACGGGGTGATAAGTGCTGTTTTGGGGATGTTGTCCGGATGTACAGGGATTTGATGGTATCCCCGGACGAGGTCTACCTTGGAAAAGATCCTTGCGCCATGTAGGTTTGCTGCGAAGTCTTGAATGTGGGGCACAGGGTAGTGGTCTGGCGTTGTAGCCTCGTTCAGTCTGCGGTAGTCACCGCATGGTCTCCAGCCCCCCGTTGCCTTGGGCACCATGTGAAGGGGGGAGGCCCATAGGCTGTCGGACCGTCGTATGATCCCTAATTCCTCCATCTTCTTGAACTCCTCCTTCGCCAGTCGGAGCTTGTCCGGGGGAAGCCTTCGAGCACGGGCGTGGAGGGGTGGTCCCTGAGTCGGGATGTGGTGCTGTACTCCGTGTCTGGGCATGGCTGCCGTGAACTGCGGTGTCAGTACTGATGGGAAATCCGCCAGGACCCTGGTGAATTCATCGTCGGACAGCGTGATGGAGTCCAGGTGTGGGGCTGGCAACTGTGCTTCACCCAGGGAGAACATTTGAAAAGTCTTGGCGTGGACTAATCGCTTCCCTTGCAGGTCGACCAGCAGGCTGTGGGCTTGTAGAAAATCTGCCCCCAGCAGTGGTTGGGCCACGGCGGCCAGTGTGAAGTCCCACGTGAACCGGCTGGAGCTGAACTGTAGCCGCACCGTGCGGGTGCCGTAGGTTCGTATTGTGCTGCCATTAGCGGCCCTCAGGGTGGGTCCCGGTTCTCTGTGCGGGTGTCGTAACTCGTTGGAGGTAAGACGCTGATCTCCGCTCCGGTGTCGACCAAAAACCGGCGTCCCGACTGCTTGTCCCAGACGTACAGGAGGCTGTCCTGATGGCCAGCCGCCGTAGCCATCAGCGGTGGCTGGCCCTGGCGTTTCCTGGGAATTTGCAGGGTGGTCCGCAGCGGCGGGCTTTGTGCCCCACCGCTGGTGGTAGAAACACCATTGTTCGTTGGGCTCCTCACTCCCGTCGCCGGGTTTTGTAGGCTCTGCTGCCGGGCCTGGTCTGGTCTGTCGTTGGGCACGCGGCTTGGTGATCTGTGCGACGGGCGCCCCTCTCTCTTTCCTGGCATTCCACAGCACATCTGCTGGGGCCGCCACCTCCCGGGGGTTGCTGAAATCTGCGTCGGACAGCAGCAGGCGTACGTCCTCGGGCAGTTGCTCTAGGAACGCCTGCTCAAACATGAGGCAGACTTTGTGTCCTTCAGCCAGGGCCAGCATCTCGTTCATTAATGCTGACGGCGGCCTGTCTCTCAAACCATCCAGGTGCATTAAGCGGCGTGCTCGTTCACGCCGTGAGAGTCCGAAAGTCCTTATGAGCAGTGCTTTGAATGCTGTGTATTTGCCGTCGTCCGGGGGCGACTGTATAAACTCCTCAACTTGTGCAGCAGTCTCCTGGTCGAAAGAGCTCAGCACGTAGTAGTAGCGAGTGGACTCTGCGGTTATCTGCCGAATGTGGAATTGTGCTTCTGCTTGTTCAAACCATAATTGGGGTCGCAGCGTCCAGAAGCTTGGCAGTTTTAACGAAGCTGCGTGAACAGATGCAGCGTCGGTCATCTCTGGTCCAAATATCGTTTGGGCCGTCGGGGTCACCAATTGTGGCGGTGTGCTACACACAGCGCTAGAATAACCACACGGAGTCGGTGAGTTAGTGTTGCGATGAAAGAGATTTATTCAAACTTCGCGGCCTGCTTTAAAGCCTTCCCGTTCCCGCCCTCCCTGGGCGGGATTGCTGTGGGGAATGCATATTCCCGGATCCTTTCTGCGCGCGGGATTTTCCCCCTGCTGGTGAAGATGGCCTGGCGCCCTTTTTGGGGCCGGCCCTCTGCCTGCGCGCGCTGTTGTGAGCCGGTTCGTGTGTGCCAGAAAGTGGGTCGCCACAACCCCACTTTTTAAAAAAGGAGGGAGAGAGAAACCGGGGAATTATAGACCGGTTAGCCTAACATCGGTGGTGGGGAAACTGCTGGAGTCAGTTATCAAAGATGTGATAACAGCACATTTGGAAAGCGGTAAAATCATCGGACAAAGTCAGCATGGATTTGTGAAAGGAAAATCATGTCTGACGAATCTCATAGAATTTTTTGAGGATGTAACTAGTAGAGTGGATAGGGGAGAACCAGTGGATGTGGTATATTTGGATTTTCAAAAAGCTTTTGACAAGGTCCCACACAGGAGATTAGTGTGCAAACTTAAAGCACGCGGTATTGGGGGTAAGGTATTGATGTGGATAGAGAATTGGTTGGCAGACAGGAAGCAAAGAGTGGGAATAGAGGGGACCTTTTCAGAATGGCAGGCAGTGACTAGTGGGGTACCGCAAGGCTCAGTGCTGGGACCCCAGTTATTTACAATATATATTAATGACTTGGATGAGGGAATTAAATGCAGCATCTCCAAGTTTGCGGATGACACGAAGCTGGGCGGCAGTGTTAGCTGTGAGGAGGATGCTAAGAGGATGCAGGGTGACTTGGATAGGTTAGGTGAGTGGGCAAATTCACGGCAGATGCAATTTAATGTGGATAAATATGAAGTTATCCACTTTGGTGGCAAAAACAGGAAAACAGATTATCATCTGAATGGTGGCCAATTAGGAAAAGGGGAGGTGCAACGAGACCTGGGTATCATTATACACCAGTCATTGAAAGTGGGCATGCAGGTACAGCAGGCGGTGAAAAAGGCGAATGGTATGCTGGCATTTATAGCAAGAGGATTAGAGTACAGGAGCAGGGAGGTACTACTGCAGTTATACAAGGCCTTGGTGAGACCACACCTGGAGTATTGTGTGCAGTTTTGGTCCCCTAATCTGAGGAAAGACATCCTTGCCATAGAGGGAGTACAAAGAAGGTTCACCAGATTGATTCCTGGGATGGCAGGACTTTCATATGATGAAAGACTGGATGAACTAGGCTTATACTCGTTGGAATTTAGAAGATTGAGGGGGGATCTGATTGAAACATATAAAATCCTAAAGGGATTGGACAGGCTAGATGCAGGAAGATTGCTCCCGATGTTGGGGAAGTCCAGAACGAGGGGTCACAGTTTGAGGATAAAGGGGAAGCCTTTTAGGACCGAGATTATGAAAAATTTCTTCACACAGAGAGTGGTGAATCTGTGGAATTCTCTGCCACAGGAAAGAGTTGAGGCCAGTTCATTGGCTATATTTAAGAGGGAGTTAGATATGGCCCTTGTGGCTAAAGGGATCAGGGGGTATGGAGGGAAGGCTGGTGCAGGGTTCTGAGTTGGATGATCAGCCATGATCATACTGAATGGCGGTGCAGGCTCAAAGGGCCGAATGGCCTACTCCTGCACCTATTTTCTATGTTTCTATGGTTCTATGTGCTAGTGAGGCTAGAACTAGGAAGATCATACAGTTTAATACATGGCTAAGCAGTTGGTGTAGGTAGGAGGGCATGAAACTATAGGCCAATTAGTCTGACCTCAGTGGTTGGGAAGATATTGAGTTGAGTATTAAGGATGAGGTCCCAGGGTACATGGAGGCATATGATAAAATAAGCCACATCTTTCCTGACAAATCTGTTGCAATTATTTGCAGAAATAACAAGCAGGATAGACAAAGGAGAATTGATTGATGTGTACAGAAGGCCTTTTGCAAGTTGCCAGACATGAGGCTGTTTAACAAGCTATTAGCCCATGGTATTACAGGAAGGATTCTGGCATGGATAAAGCAGTGGCTGATTGGCAGGAGGCAAAGAGTAGAAATAAAGGGGGCCTTTTCTGGTTGGTTCTCAGTGACTAGTGGTGTTCCACAGGGGTCAGTGTTAGGACTGACTCTTTGTACGTTATATGCCAATGATTTGGAAGTTGGAATTGGTAGCTCTGTTGCAAATTCAGTGTGAAGATAGATGGAGGGGCAGGTAGTCCTGAGGAAGTAGGGAAGCTACAGGACAGACAGATTAGGAGAATGGCAAAGAAAAGGCAGGTGGAACGCGGTGTTGGGAACTATATGGTCACGCACTTTGGTAGAAAAATGAAAGGGTTGAATATTTTCTAAATGGAGAGAAAATACAAAAAATGAGAATATGAAACCAAGGATATAATGCTGAGGCTTTATAAGACATTGGTCAAACCACATTTGTGATGTTATGAGCAGTTTTGGACCTCATATTAAAAAAAAAGATGTGCTGGCAATAGAGGGGAGTCCTAAGGATGTTCACAAGAATGATCCTGGAATGAAAGTGTTTATGTATGAGGAGCATTTAGTTCCTCTGGGCATTTAATTATTGCAATGTCGAAGAACGAGCGAGGATCTCATTGAAGCCTATAGAATATTGAACGGCCTTGATAAAGTAGGCCTTCTAAGTAAAAAAGTTTATTTTGATCTAATAGATACTGTGTGTACCTGAGTGAAGTTGTATGTACGCATGATGATGTCATTAATTTTATACCCATTATTTATTTTATGTGCATAAATGCACCTAGACTCTGGGGCCATCAATTTACAGTATTGCTGACCTGTGCAACCAGTCAACAATATGTTCAATATTACACTCATGCAGATAAAATTATAGCCTACAGGCAACGTGATGTTGCCGGGCTGATTGCATTCTGCTCAATGGGTGCTGGTTAATTGGACATTGTGGACCTGCACCTATATTCAGGAACTATGAAATTACCAATCCCCAAACTCAGAACAATATTACCATTTATTTTTTAAACTCGGTTGCCCAGTGGAATGTGCTGGATTCAAAACAGCCTGCTTTACATCCCATGTGGTCTCATAGAATCATCGAAAGTTACAGTGCAGATGAGGTGTTTTGACCTTGTCCAGTTGGAGAAGCTGTCCAATTAGTCCTACTCTGCTGCTGTTTCCCCATGATCCTGCAAGTAATTTCCACCTCCTCAAGTGTTAATCTAATTTCTTAACGATTTTTTTTAGAACTGCTTCAACCTTTCTTCGAAGTTAAGTACTTCAGATCACAATAAGTCAAGTGCAAAGAGGAAAATACCAGTCTTTCTGGTGGTTCTTTGCCAATTACTTCATTCATCTTTGGGTAACTTGTCCCAATATCACTAGGAATTGCTTATCTTTATGAAACTCCTGTATGTTTCTGAAACATCTCAACTTCTTTCCTCTCTCCGAGTGGTTGAATGAAGTATTCCAGAAAAATTGTTCTGCAGCTGGCAAACATTTATAGAACATGAATGCATGGGATCCAGGGACGTTTGGCCAGGTGGATTCCGAATCGGCTTGCCTGCAGAAGGCAGAGGGTGGTGGTGGAGGGAGTACATTCAGATTGGAGGGTTATGACTAGTGGTGTCCCACAAGAATCTGTTCTGGGACCTCTACTTTTTGTGATTTTTATTAACGACCTGGATGTGGGGGTTGGCAAGTTTGCAGACGACACAAAGGTTGGTGGTGTTGTAGGTAGTGTAGAGGATTATCAAAGATTGCAGAGAGACATTGATAGGATGCAGAAGTTGGCTGAGAAGTGGATGGAGTTCAACCCGGAGAAGTGTGAGGTGGTACACTTTGGAAGGACAAACTCCAAGGCAGAGTACAAAGTAAATGGTAGGATACTTGGTAGTGTGGAGGAGCAGAGGGATCTGGGGGTACATGTCCACAGATCCCTGAAAGTTGCCTCACAGGTAGATAGGGTAGTTAAGAAAGCTTATGGGGTGTTAGCTTTCATAAGTCGAGGGATAGAATTTAAGAGTCGCGATGTAATGATGCAGCTCTATAAAACTCTGGTTAGGCCACACTTGGAGTGCTGTGTCCAGTTCTGGTCACCTCATTATAGGAAGGATGTGGAAGCATTGGAAAGGGTACAGAGGAGATTTACCAGGATGCTGCCTGGTTTAGAAAGTATGCATTATGATCAGAGATTAAGGGAGCTAGGGCTTTACTCTTTGGAGAGAAGGAGGATGGGAGGAGACATGATAGAGGTGTACAAGATATTAAGAGGAATAGATAGAGTGGATAGCCAGCGCCTCTTCCCCAGGGCACCACTGCTCAATACAAGAGGACATGGCTTTAAGGTAAGGGGTGGGAAGTTCAAGGGGCATATTAGAGGAAGGTTTTTTACTCAGAGAGTGGTTGGTGCGTGGAATGCACTGCCTGAGTAAGTGGTGGAGGCAGATGCACTAGTGAAGTTTAAGAGACTACTAGATAGGTATATGGAGGAATTTAAGGTGGGGGGTTATATGGGAGGCAGGGTTTGAGGGTCGGCACAACAATGTGGGCGGAAGGGCCTGTACTGTGCTGTACTATTTTATGTCTATGTTCTATGTAACATAGAAAATCTACAGCACAGTACAGGCCTTTCGGCCCACAAAGCTGTTTTGGGAGTGTCCTTACCTTAGAAGTTACCTAGCTCTCTATTTTTCTAAGCTCCATGTACCTATCCAGGAAGCTCTTAAAGGACCCTATCGTATCCAGCTCCACCACTGTCATTGGCAACGCATTCCACGCACTCACCACTCTCTACGTAAAAAACTTACCCCTGACATCTCCTCTGTACCTACTTCCAAGCACCTTAAAACTGTGCCCTCTCATCCTAGCCATTTCAGCCCTGGGAAAAGCCTCTGACTATCCACACGATCAATGCCTGTCATCATCTTATATACCTCTGGCTTAAACGTAAGCCATTCTTTATGTTTTTTTTCACACAGCTTTCTCATTTTATATTGGCAACCTCACATATTTGCATAAGAGCAAATATTCCTTGGTGTCTTTTTTCCTGCTGTCCTCTGGAGCACACCTCTATGTTTTCTGGAACAAATTATGTTGCTTTGAGGCCTCTGCACTGAGTTTTCCTTCGCATATGTGTGCACCTTTCACCAGTTTCTCCAATCCTCCTGGTATCTATTATTATGCTTAAGTGTTCACTGCTGTATTTCCATCAGAATCAGAACCAGGTTTATTATCACTGACTTCAGTCGTGAAATTTGTTACTTTGCAGTAGCAGTACAGTGCAATACCATAATAATAAAAATATACCATAAGGTACAATAAGAAATATAAAAAATAAATATCTATTGCAAAAAGGAAGTGAAAAATGAGGTGCTGTTCGTGGGTTCTACGTACATTCAGAAAACTGATGGTGGATGGGAAGAAGCTGTTCTTGAAATGTTGACTATATGCCATTAGGTTCCTGAACCTCCTCCCTGATGGTAGTTGCTGTAGCGTGGATGTAATCACCAGAGAGACAGGGTCACTGGTAGATACAAAGCAGCTTCTTTATTCGATACAACAAGCAGGCATCATACAGACGGAGAAGCTTTTGGGAGAAAGATCTGCTAGCTCAATGTGGACTCGATATTTATATGCTAAACACAAAGACAATCGCTGCTTAAAAAGTTACAGACAATGCATAGACAATGCTTCCTTTTGAAGCTACATACAAAATGTCACACCATCCTTTCCTTCCGACGCCAACATGTCTGGGTTGGTATCCACAGCCTTTAGGATTTACTTGGCATTTTACGTGCTAACATAGAAGACAATTAATATTTATAATGTACAGACAATACTGTCTTCGAAGCTACAGCCTCAGGTCAAACTACGGCACCAGAAGCATCTGGTATTCACACTTTTTTAGGAAGAGCATTGTTCTAGACTCAATCAACAGTACTTTGTCAAATAGAAGTCTGGTGGCCAATGTCATTTAAGTGTAAACAAATCATCTACCCAAAAACTCACTCTAACAGTAGCAATGAAGAGAGGGCATCTCCTGGATGGTGAGGGTCCTTAATGATGGATGCCAACATTTTGGGGCATTGCCTACTGAAGGTGCCCTAACAGTGAGGAGGCTAGTGCCCGTGATGGAGCTGGTTGGGTCTAAAGCCCTCCATTCAGATTAACCGACACACATGCTATTAACAGGAAGCAAGGCTTCTGAAATATGGTTGTTTAGCTAGCATTGAAGGTATGGCTGATAGGATAATCCTGATAAACTTGTGGTGTGCTCAGATACAGTCGCTTCTTCAGGGTCAACCAAAGATGTTATTGTCTTTCCTAAATGCATTTTTACACTCGCAAGACCCCTGCTGGACATTAAAAACTTAAAATGCTGCACCATCAGCGAGCCGCTTGTTGAAGGAGAAACTGAAGGAGCTGGATTTGGTGTAGACTGTGATGCAACAGAGAGGCGTTGATGCATGAAGGAAGTGTGCACTCTAACAGCCAGTGATTGTATTGGTTGCTTTTCTTGTTCAACATTGGCAGTGTGGAATGTTGCAAGTCCTATTCATTGGTTTATTGGAGAACATCAGGGACAGACACGGGGATGCTGAGTGTCCTAGGTTGCAGTGAGGACTAAGCTGCGATGTCGTCTGCTTGCAGCCACCCAGGCTGAGGTGTCAGAGTCGGGTGCTGCACCGGATTGCCAAAGGTGGTGTAGCATGGCATCCGTGCTGGAGTAGGTGCTGCCCCCCAGTGTTTGCTTGGCAGAAGACAAGCTGCATTGTGCTTACCTGCAGATTGCAGCAACATTCATGGACTCGGACTTGGACTGTATTTGTTTTGTGTGACTATATTTTACTGATATCATACACATGCTTGCTGTCTTATATACGCTATGTGTGCCCTGTGCTGTATATGACTGTTAGTATTGTGTTTTGTACCTTGGAATAATGCTGTTTTCTTTATCTGTTTTCATGGGTATTCGTGTATAGTTGAATGACAATTAAACCTGAACTTGAACTGGAGGATTATGGAAAAGGTCTGTTGGTAGGTACCTAAATGTGACTGGATACTGCACTTTAGACATCCAGCAGTTCCTTTGAAAATAGAGAACTGCTGATTTTTGTGGATCCATCAAACTAATCTCTCACATACAAGGTTGGGGGTAGTGGACATGGTCCTTTAAAATTGAGGTTTATTGCAATTTTATCCTAGAGAGTTAAGAATATCTGGAATTCTCTATGCACTGGGATTGCACAGGGTATATCATTGTTGGTATCTAAAGAGGAATTACGGTGGATGCATTTTTGAAAATCAGGAAATTGAAGGCTGCAGGGAAATGAACAAAAGGGGATTTGAGGCCTGTGGCTGATCAGCCATGATCAAATTGAATGGCAGGGCAGACTTGAGGGGCTATCTGGCCAACTTCTGTATCAACATTACATAGAGTGTACAACACTACAGCAAAGTGCAGGCTCTTCAGCCATGATGTTGTACCAACCTTTTTACTCTAAAATCAATCTCACCCTTCCCTCCTATGTAGCCCTCCATTTTTCTATCTCTATGTTCCTAAGAGTTTCTTTAATGTTCCTAATGTACCTTCCTCTACCACTGCCCCTTCCATGCACCCACCCCGCTATGTATTATGCTCCGAGGTATTAGCCAATGGGAAATAAGTCTCCGGCTATGATCCTTATAATGAATATTCTTATTTTCTTTCCTCTCACTTATCCAGCTGAAACTTAGTCTGAGGGCTTTATCCGCTGACTTCTGTGTAAGACAAAACCAAAGACTAGCAGATTTGGAAATTTAATTTTTATGGGTTCTACCTCATCAGATCAAAGTTTACTTTGAAGAAAAAGAACTTCGGGATTGTATATGGTGACACATATGCATTTTGATAATAAATTTACTTTGAATTTTGAATTTTGATTGTTCTGTTCTTTTCTCAACACTTCATTGATCCACTAGGAAAACAGTAGGATAGTAAAGTTTCAAACATTTGATTTTTGTATATTATGAGGTAGTCACAATTGCTATGCAAAATTTTGTCTTTGGCTTTTATGATACGTATTTGAAACAAAGCCCAGATGCTAAATGGTACTGATGAAATTTGGCATTTAGATGGAACATCTGCAATGTGTTGTTTTAAGTATTTTGACAATAAGATAAATTATATCTGTAAATTCTAAAACTGGTATATTAGGATTATAACATACGGACATTGACAATGCTACTCAACTTGGTTCACTTGTACCAATCAATTAGTACCACGTTAAACCTTCACTGGAATAAGTGAGATGGCGTTAACTGCTGTTCAAAGCACCCTTCAACCTGTGATTGACATGTATTATTCAGCTATAAAAGACTGGTAAAATTCCTGACACTCCAGATGTTCACACCTCACTTATTGCCATTCTAATAACCTTTGATTTATATATTATTTTACAGTTGGAGATAAGTGAGAAAAGTAAATATTCACCTTCAAATTTTCCTTCAAGTTGTCCTTTGTCTAAACTTTTTTAGGCTTTTCACACCAGTACCAAATGAAGCATTTTACTCTAAGTTTCTTTGTGTCAAATAAAGCTAATCTTTATCTTTATACTTTCATAAAAATGTACAACGTGGTAAGGGCCCATAGGCCCACAATGTTGTGCTGATCTTTTGCCCTACTCCACGATCAATCTAACTGTTCCCTCCTACACTGCTCATAACCCTTCATTTTTCTTTTATACATTTGTCTGTTAGAGGGTCTCTTGAAACTCCCTAATGTATCAGCCTCTACCACTACCCCCAACAGTGCATTCCAGACACTTAAGTGCTCTGTGTAAAAAAAAACTTACCTTTGACATCCCCACTAAATCTTCCTCCACTCACCTTAAAAGGATGTCCTCAGGTATTAGCCATTGTCAGCCTGGGAAAAAGGCACTGGCTGTCCACTGTATCTATGCCTCTTATAATCTTAGACACGTTCACTCCAAGTAAGAAAGTTTAAAATATGAGAGGGGCAACTTTAGGGTAAAATGTGAGAAGAATTCAATATATGATTCAGTAAACGTTAGAGATATTTGTTGAAAAGAACTATTGAATGTAAGAACATAATAAAAGGAACATTTGCTGCACAACCGCTCCACTGTCTGTTCTGGCTCTCTGGTTACCATCTCTAGTTGGTAAACTCTAGTTTAAACTAAGGTGCAAAGACACATGAGTTTGCAGAAATTGCAGCATGGAGTGGTTGTGGAGACGGATATTGTTAAGACCTCAGTCAAACTAATGTTCTGAATTGCGTATATTCCAAAGCAGTAAGTATTATTGGAAAGGTAGATGAGCTCATGGTATGGATCAACACATGGAATTATGATATTTTAGCCATTATTGAGACTTGGTTGCAGGAGGGGCAGGACTGACAGCTCAGTATTCCTGGGTTCTGTTGTTTTAGATGTAATGGAGCAGGAGGGATTAAAGGGGAAGGGGTGACGATATTAGTCAGGGAAAATGTCATGACAGTGCTCAGTCAGGACAGACTGGAGAATTCATGGATGGATCTGAGGAATAAAAAAGGTAATTTTAATGGGGATATATTACAGACTACCCAACAGTCTGCAGGATTTAGAGCAACAAATTAGTAGAGACATTGCAGACTGTTGCAAGAACTATAGGGTTGTGGCAACTTTCCACATATTGACTGGAGCTCCCATCTTGTAAAAGGACCAAACAGGATAGAGTTTGTCAAGTGTGATCTGGGAAGTTTCTTTCATCTGTACATAGCAGTCTCAATGAGAGAAAGTGCTGTACTTGATCTCCTATCAGGAAACAATACAGGGCAGAGGACAGAAGTTTGTATAGCGGAACACTTTACATTTAATGATCATGATGCCTTTAGTTTCAAGGTAATTATGGAAAAATATAGGTTGGTGAGATTCAAAATTGGAAAAAAAATGGTAGTAGATGATTGCCTGCCTGACTGGAGGCCTGTGATTAGTGGAGTGCTGCAGGGATCGGTGCTGGGTCCATTGTTGTTTGTCATCTATATCAACTATGTGGATATAATGTGGTTAATTGGATCATCAGATTTGTGGATGATACCAAGACTAACGACAGCGAGGATGTTGCCGGGACTGGAAGACCTGGGTTATAAGGAAAAATTGAACTGGTTAAAACTATATTGCTTAGAATGGAGAAGATGGAAAGGAAATCTGACAGGGGTATACAAAATTGTGAGGAGTATAGAAAAGGTAAACTAAAGCAGGCTTTTTCCAGTGAGGCTGGGGAAAATACAACTAGAGGTCATTTGTTAAGGCTGAAAGGTGAAATGTTGAAGGGGAAAAGGGGCTGAAACTTCTTCACTGAGAGGGTGGTGAGTGTGTGGAATAAGCTGCCAGTGCAAATGGTGGATGCAATTTCGATTTCAAAATTTGCGCAGTTACTTGGATGGGAGTGGTATGGAGCGTTATGGTCTGGGTGCAAGTCGATGGGACTGGGCAATTTAAATGGTTCGGCATGGACTAGATGGGCTGAAGGGCCTGTTTCTGTGCTGTAGTTTTCTATCACGCTCCGATCTAAGCTCCAGTTCTTCTTTCATTCATCATGTATTGTTAAAATAGTATAGTCAAATTTTGAGTGCTACTGCTTTCAAAACTTTTCATGAAAGTTCATTAGAAAAATGCACAATTGCTACGATAACAGTTAAGGATATTAATTCAGTCTTGGCAACTTTGAACACTAAGCAAAAACAGCTGTCATCTAAGAGGCAAAGGGGAAGGAGGTGCTGTGGGAGATGGAATAGTGTTGTCGATTCTGGAAAATAATAAGCAGTGCTGTCCTGGATTATCATAACCCAACTGTCGCTGCAATTACTTCGTCCCACATTTCATATAAATTGCAACTCTTTAAAGAGGCTTGAAGAGAAAATTATTGAATACATCTGGAAGCCAAGGTCGATAAAGAAATATTTTAAAAAATGATGTAATGAAACATTATTCATTTTTGGATGTGGGCTTATCTGTTAACCTTTTCATTCCTGGGTCATTCTTGTGAACCTCCTCTGGAGACTCTCCAATGTCAGCATATCTTTTCTCAGATGGGGGTACCAACATTGCTCACAATATTTCAAGTGCAGTCTAACCAATGCATTACATCCTTGCTCCTGGATTCTAGGCCTTTTCAAAATGAATGCTAACATTCCTAGCACCAACTCAACCTACAAGTTAACCTTTATGGGATCCTGCACTAGGATTTCCAAGTTATTTTGCAACTTTGATTTTTGAATTTTCTCCCAATTTAGAAAATAGTCCACACTGTTATTCCTTTTACCAAAGTGCATGAGCATGCACTTCCCTCCGCTCTATTCCACCTGCCACTTCTTTGCCCATTATCCCCATCTGTCTAAGTCCTTTTGCAGGATCCCTACTTCCTCAAAACTACCTGCCTCTCTTCCTACCTTTGTATCATCCACAAACCTAGCCACAAAGCCATCAATTCCTTCTTGATGTCATTGACATATAATTTGAAAAGATGCGGTCCCAACTACAACACGTGTGGAACACAACTAGTCACCAGCAGCCAATCTTTAAAAGGCTCCCTTTATTCCTTATCTTTGCCTCCTGCCAGTCAGCCAATCTTCCATCAGTCTTCTATCCATGCTAGTGTTTTTCCTGAAATATCTTGGTCTCTTATCTTGTTAAGTGGCCTCATGTGCGGCACCTTGCCAAAGGTCTTCTGTAAATCTAAATAAACAACATCCGCTGACTCTCTATTGTCTATCCTGCCAGTTATTTCCTCAAAAAATTCCAACAGATTTGTCAGGCAAGATTTCCCCATGCTGAGTTTGGCGCATCTTGTTGTGTGCCTCCAAGTACTCCCAAACCTTGTCCTTAACAATAGATTCCAACATCTTTCCAACCAATGAAATCTGGTTAAATTGCCTATAATTTCTTTTCTTCTGCCTTTCTCCCTTCTTACAGAATGGATTGAAATTTGCAGTTTTCCAGTCCTCCGGAACTATTCCAGAACCTAGTGATTCTTGAAAGAACATTACTAATGTTTCCACAATCTCTCAGTTACCTTTTTCAGAACCTTGGCCAAGTGACCTGTCTACATTCAGGCTTTTCAGCTTCACAAGCACCTTCTCCTTGGTAATAGCAATGACACTCATTTCTGCCCCCACACAATCTTGATATACTGCTAGTGTCTTACACAGTGAAGACTAATGCAAAATACCTATTAAGTTCATCTGCCATTTCTTTGTCCCCTTTACTACCTCTCTGGCCTCACTTTCCAGTGGCCGGATATCCACTCTCGTCTTTGCATTGCCAAGCAAGAGGTATACTAAAGTGGCCACTGAGTGTATATTATTCTCCAGTCTTCTTTGACTCCCAGCATGGTTCAGGAAGCCTAGAAGATAGCTGAAGTAGCACCAATATTAAACAAAACAAGAAAGCAAGAAACTGAGTAAGAGAAGATCAAAATTCCAGACATCAACGCAGAGCAAATTATAGGAAAATGTTCTGAGAGATTGCACAGTTTTAATATATTCATGTGGCAATTGATATTGCTAGCAATAATGGCTTTCACCTTCCATTCCAATTTGTGTCAGAAGTGGGAGGCAGTTAAGAAATGGTCACATTGGTGGTCTAGGGTCAAACTAAGCCGGATTGGTTAGATGTGGTAGAATTCTTTCCCTGAAGGAGTCAGTGAACCAGTGAAGTTCCTTACAACAATCCAGTAGTTTCATGGTTACTAGCCAGATTTATTTAATTAATTAAGTTTTAATTCCCCAGCTGACAGGATTTGAACTCTTGTCACTGGATCAATGGTCCAGAACTGGCTGCTAGTCTAGTTACTTAATACCATGCTACTGAATCCAATAAATCAGCATTTATAGAGGCACAGGTCAATCAAGGACAGTCAGCATGGATTTTTTAGGGGAAGGTTATGTCTGACTAACAATGGAATTTCTTCAGGAGGTAATAAAAAGGTTTAATGAGAGGATCACTTTTGATATCGCCTTTGGCAAGGTATTTGACAAGGTCCCACATAGCAGTGATTAGGCAAGAAAAACATCCCATTTGATCAGAGGGGAAATAGTGAGTTGAATAGCTGTTTGCAAAGAGCTAGCTGACTTACACAGAGAAATCAAAAAGTAATGAACAAGAGTTTTTGTGACTGGCACCTCTATTTCGTGAGATACACCAGATCCCTCAATTTTCATGATTAATGCTATTGACTTAAATGTAAGAGCTATGATTAGGAATTTTAGGTATTGGAATTGCAATTTTTTTTATTGTCATCTGTACTAAACTGCAATGTAAAGCTATTCTTGCAGACTGTCCATACAGATTAAATCATTATACAGTGCATTGAGGTAGAACAAGGTAAAACAATAACAGTATGCAGTATAAAGTGTAACATCTATAGAAAAAGTATAGTACAGGTAAACAATAAATTGTAAGATCATAATAAGGTAGACTGTGAGGTCAAGAATCCATCTTATCATACATGGGAACTATTTAATAGTCTTGTAACAGTGAAGTAGATTCTGTTCTTGAGCTTGGTGATATGAGCTAGCAGGCTTTAGTTGTTAGTTGGGAGTGGGGAGAAGAGAGAACATCTGGGATGGGTGGGGTCTTTGATTATGTTGGCTGCTTTACTGAAGCAGCAAGAAGAATAGACAGAGTCCATGGAGGGGAGGCTGGTTTCCGTGATGTGCTGAGCCGTGTCTACAGCTCTCCACTGTGTCTTGCATTAAGGGAAATGTCATTGTCATGGTGTCTTGTTGCTAAGTTCTCAATCTTCGTCCTGTCGGTTGGCCGAAGTTGTCAGAGGGGCTAGAGTTAATATGTACCATGACCAACCTCTTGAAGTACCTCATGGTGGTAGACATAAGAGCCACCTGGTGGTAGTCATTAAGGCACATTACGTTGTTTGCTGATAGTGTTAAAGATGACAGTATTGTTGATGTCAGGAAATGTTCTAGGCTGCAGAGATACAGTACAGTGCAAAGGTCTTAGGCAAGTGTGCCCAGGCCTTAGGTTAGGGTGCTTATGACTTTTGCACATCACTGTAGTAATTTTATGTATTGCATCTTACTGCTGCCACAAAAAAAACAAGCTTCATGACATATGTGAGTGATGATAAACCTAATTCCAATATGGGTCTCTGTTGTGGACTGAGAGTGGGAAGGGGCAGGGAGAAGGATATCATGGTTGGGAATAGGGGAAGGGAGGGGGGTGGGGGCAGGAAGCACTAGAGAAACGTTCTGTAATGATTAATAAACCAACTGTTTGGAATCAAATGATCCTGCCTGGTGTCTCAGGGCTGGGTGTGTTTGCACCCATGCCAACCCCTGCGCCTGGCACTCCTTCTCTCCCACCTGTCTTACAACGCTCCCATGGCATTCCACTCTCACCATTCCCAACATACTTTGGATTTGGGAACTTTGCCAGATTTACAAACTTGCTCTCCGAATTCAGTTTTGGGAAGACAGAGGTTGCTACAAAATGTAGAAGAGGTCCAGCTAGATCTGTTAGACCACAGCCAGGATATCATGTTTCATTCTGCTCATCACGCTACAGTCAATATGTGAACGCACTATCAAGGATGATAGTGAAATTTCAGGGCTGTAAAGTTATAGTCATGAGAAGGAAGTGTCCTGGCCGAAGCAGGTACAAAGGAGACAGAGAAGTATACAAAACTACAAAATGCTTGGTTTGGTGAGCAGGTTGGACACAGTTCCCTTTGGAAAGATGTTGATAACCAGTGGATGTAAATTTTAAACTAATTGGATGGAATATTAATGGAAAATTAAAAATAAAATCTCCTCTAAGAATTGCAGGTGCCTGGAATACACTGCTAGAATGGTTGGAGGAGGCAGAAATCCACACATGCATAAAACTTGGAGAAACATTCAAAGAATGACAGCCCACGAGGCCAGGACTAGGATGTGAGTCTGGGAGCAAATCACATACCTTTATTGCTGATCAGCAAAGACACATTTTGCTGAGCACCCCATGCGATAAAGGTCCATGATTCTGAGATGAAGCAGACACCACTTAAGATTATGATAAGAAAGAATTTCTTCTGTCAGATGATAGTGAATATTTGTAAATTTCAATTTCAAATTAATGCAGATGCTTACTTTTTACATACATTGAAAGCTGAGTTTAAAAGTGTTTGGGGAATCAGTGGGAATGGGTTCAGGTAGGAAAGTTTTTTGAGAGCTTATCAACCATGACCTTAATCAACAGCAAAGTGGATTGATAGGTCTGTCGGATGATATGAACTTTGATTTCTCCAATTTCTGGTATTTTTTCCCCTTCATCTTCCTTCTGCTACATTTCCCAACTCTGGCCTCCTTCCTCTACTTCTCACCTTCCTATCACCTCTCCTCTGGTGCCCGCCTCCTCCCCTTTCTCCCATGATCAGGTTTCTCCTTCTCCAGCCCTTTACCTTTCCCACTTATCACTTCCAAGTTACTTACTTCAACCAACACCCCCCCCCCCCCAACCACCTGGCTTTACCTATCACCTCATAGCTTGTCCTCCTGCCCATCCCCACACCTTCTTATTCTGGCTTGTTTCCCCCATTGTTTCCCATTATGATGAAGTGTATCAGCTCAAAACATCCACTATTAATTCATTTCCATAGATGCTGCCTGACCTGCTGATTTCGACCAGCATTTTGTGTGTGTTGTTCTGTCTTAACCTAGCCCTGTTCCGTTTATGGTAGATAATATAAATACTTTTAGTTTAATATTCATATTTTCATGTTAGGCAGTGGTAGGGATAGTCCGTTTCATTGGAAGATTATGTTGCTGCGCGACAATGATCTCTGTCACAACTTCAATGCAGTTTTGCCGATTTCTGTACTTGCAGTTGTCACATGTAGCTATGTGGAACTGGAAAAAAAACTTGCATTTCATAACATTAGTTTTGCAAAGGGAGGGGGGGGATCAAGTTAGAAAGCAATGCTCAATAATCCAATCTGCAATCTTTTAATTGAGTCCATTTGTAAGCAACATGGTAATGCATTTTGCCAATGCTAAATTGTTGAGTTTCCACATGGTGTCAGTAGAAGCACATCAAACTGAGGACAATCTAATTTCTCAGGTACCTTTTTGTGATGTCTTACCATTACTCCAAAAATTTGGTGTTAGAATCATCTTCATTTATTTTTAATTTCCTTCTTCTGAAAGCTGGGAAGCTATAGAAGATAATGATTGTTCATGTATGAGACTAGGCAGTGAATCTCAGCCATCCATTTTATCAAAGGTGATTTCCAAGCTGCCTAATCCTATTCTATTCTGAAATCCAATGCAGGCTGACTCCATCATAGATCAAAGTATTAGAAATCCAGCAAAATTTTAACACTGGTGCCTATGAGGTTGTTATCCTCAAGATAAAAAAGAAGTAATTACATATTAGTCTTTGAAATTAGAACAGAATGTGTTGGAAACACTCAGCAGTCAGGCAGCAACTGTGGGAAGAGAAACAAAGTTCAAAGTAAATTTATTATCAAAGTACGTGTACACTCAATGGCCATTTTATTAGGTACTTCCTGTACCAAACTAAATGGCCATTGAGTTCTTTTCTTTTTCAATCTTTTTATTAAGTTTCAAAATTAGTAAGCATAACAATAATAGTAATGTTACAGAGATCGGGATTGCATTAATAACGGTTAACATGTACAAGCACAGATTCCAAATGACAAATATAGTTTAGCCTCCCAATCTCATAGCAACTGACCATGAAAAAGATATTTTATAAGGAGAAAAAAAAAACCCTAAACTGAAAAAAACAGACAGACAGAAATTGGGCTGTCATATTGCAACGGCTGAAACTATTATTTGTCGTTAACTCCGCTCCTCTATACATGAACAAAAAATTATTACAAAAGATTCGGAAGGGTTCAACTTACATCGTATGAAAATATTGAATAAATGGCCTCCAAGTCTCTTCAAATTTAACCGAAAGATCGTAGTACTGCTCTTAATTTTTTTCCAAGCTCAGGCAATCTATTGTTTGGGAAAACCATTGAAATGTAGTAGGGGGATTTTTAATCTTTCCATTTAAGTAAAATGGATCTTCTGGCTATTAATGTAACAAATGCAATTAGGTGACAAGCTGACGAGGATAAATGACTAGAGTCTATCACTGGTAGTCCAAAAATTGCAGTCATAGGATGTGGTTGTAAACCAATACGCAGAACTACTGAGATAATATCAGAAATATCTTTCTAATACTTTTTTAGAAGAGGACAAGACCACAACATATGTGTCAAGGAAGCTACCTCGGAATTACATCTATCACAAACAGGATTTATATGGCAATAAAAACGAGCTAACTTATCCTTGGACATAAAGAGCCCTATGAACCACCTTAAATTATATCAAAGCCCATTGAGTTCATGTTGATGGTCTTCCACTGCTGCAGCCCATCCACTTAAAGGTTCGATATGTTGGGTGTTCAGAGAAGCACACATTTATTTGAGTTACTGTTACCTTCTTGTCAGCTTGAACTAGTCTGGTCATTCTCCTCTGACCTCTCTCTTTAACAAGCAGTTTTAGCCCACAGAATTGCTGGTCACTGATTTTTTTTCCCCATTTTTCACACCATTCTCTGTAAATTCTGGAGCAGGGGTTCCCAACCATTGGAATTCGTGGAGCCCCTGCTCTAGAGACTGTTATGTGTGAAAATCCCAGGAGATTAGCAGGTTCTGAGAAACTCAAACCACTCTGTCAGGCACCAGCCATCATTCCATGGTCAAAGTCACATAGATCACATTTCCTCTCCATTCTGATGATTAGTCTGAACAGCAACTGAACCTCTTGCTTTTATGTGCAGGTATTTGCATTAATGAGTTGTTGTATAGGTGTATCTAATAAAGTAGTTACTGAGTGTATGGCACTACTGTATATACCTTGAGATTCATTTTCTTACAGGGATTCATGGACTATAGAGAAATTCAATCAAATCAATGAAAAACAACATAAGGCCAACAGAATTAATGCTTCAGGATGAAAACTCCGTGAATTGCCTGAGAATTTGCATGTGTACAGACCATAAGACCATAAGCTATAGGAGCCGAATTAGGCCATTTGGCCCATTGAGTCTGCTCCATTTTATCATGGCTAATCCAATTTTCCTCTCAGCCCCAATCTCCTGCCTTCTCCCTGTATCCCGTCATGCCCTGACCAATCAAAAATCTATCAACCTCTGTCTTAAGTATACATAAATACTTGGCCTCCACAGATGTTTTTGGCAAAGAAGTCCATGCTTTGATGCTTCTGACATTGTATATATTTCAAAATTCCAGTGTTGATGATTTTCAGCAATTGCATTTTGAAGGTTTTGAACTTCTGAAAAACCAGGACATTTTATAGGTCTATCAGTGGCGTATGAAAAACAATTACAACAATAATTGATTTTCACAATACGGCTGTGAGACCTTTCATTGCCTCCCGTGATACACTTGCTAAAACTGCCTCTGTTAAATTCATGGCCTTTCCATGTCTGTCAACACATGAGGCCATCAAGTACCTCAGCCCGGCAACTAGGAAACTGCTCTTGTATTCTTCTCTAGTTCTCACAAGCTTGCCAGTTTTGCCATATGGACACCTGCATGCCCAATGACAATACTTTGAAATGACTTTTGTTCTCCACATATTTGGAGGACGAAGGTATTAAGTGGGAACAAGTTTAACCCTGTTTCCCAGCCCCACTCCCTTCTTAGGGATGCAGAGAAAACAGGTTTACTTTGAAAAAAGATTTTCAAGTGTAAAGCTAATGCTTCACCACAGAGGGAAAAAGCCACCACACAGTCAAAGTAAAAGTCAAAATAAATTTATCAATGAAGTATGTTACCATATACTACTTTAAGATTCATTTACTTGCAGGTATTTACAGGATAAATGAAGAAATACAGCAGAGTTAGGGTTAGGAAAACTACACATAACCAAAGATGACAAACAACCAATGTGCAAAAGAAGAGGTATCGTGCAAACAATAAATAAATAATATGAAGAATGTGAGTTGTAGAGTCCTTGAAAGTGAATCTGTAGTGGATAGTGATCTGGGGTTTATTTCTCATCATAGTGAGAATGGCCCTTGGTTTTGAATATCATTTGCTCATTATAGTGCGGCACTGGAGACCTGTACAACATCTCCTAGGAGCGTAGGTCTGTCCATTCACTATGACAGGTACCATCTTTTGCAGGAACATCCAAGCATCCATCTTCACTACTTACATCCTGCTTTGACATGACATTGTGGGATGAATGGCCTGTCCCTTTGCTGTACCCTTCGATGTTCCAAGAAGTCATGTGGCTTTAAACTCAATGTTGAAAGTTATTTTCTTTACCTCTTCTTGTCTCTCATAAGGGGGACCTACAGTGGACAGGTATTTACCATTCTTAACTAAAATAAATAAGCTTCTTGTTCATGACCTTCTGTTACCATTCCTCGTGCTGAGTAACAGTATTTACCTCTGTTCTGTGTTGTAACACCTGATAGCTCTGATTCATAAAACATATTCCACTAGGACATAACCATATATAACCATATGACAATTACAGCACGGAAACAGGCCATCTCGGCCCTTCTAGTCCATGCCAAACTCCTACCCTCACCTATTCCCACCGACCTGCACTCAGCCCATAACCCTCCATTCCTTTCCTGTCCATATAGCTATCAATATGGACATCTATATAATCAAGTTGATTTTCCAGCAAGTTTTGGTAAAGTCTGGAACATCATGATTGATGAGGGCACTTTCACAATTTAATGCAATATTGATAACAACAGGAGCACTAATTTTATTTGGGCAAAGTCAACTGCTAAAGGTTAGTAAAATATTTGGAATAAATAGAGACAAAAAAAATTGCTCTTTTAAAAATGTGCATAATTTGGTGAATTAATTGTGCAGGTTTTAATTAAAATTTATTTTGCTTAAAGTGTTTGTAGCACCCAATGAAATGTGTCTGTCATATGATTTAGAGGTATTGCTGTTTTGATGTACAGATGATTTTGAATTTTACAATCAAATTTAGGATAATGATAGAGAATTATATTTGGCTCAGCACTCCAGTTGGCTTAATACATTTATAAAATAAATCAGCACTTTTATCATTTGCCTTCTATCCTACATTGAGCAGAATCATATTTTTTTTACTCAAAAATGTTGTTGCAGTTATTAATTTGTTTTCTAAATGATAAATTACCTGCTTACGTGATCTGTAAAAGGTTAAACAGGAATAATCAAATATTCTTGAAACCAAAATGATCACAGATTGCTGAGTATATTGGAAATGCAGATGAAACAAGACTAAATCATATTTAGCAATGTATTAGGAAATATTTGTTGTATTTTAGGTCAGGCACCTTTATCATTTTGGAACATTTGTTTGTAATTATTTAATTCTTGAGGATATTAAAATGAGTGATAACATTTGCGCGGTTGACTGAGTATCTCTTTTTATTTCTTCATGTCCTGTTTTGTCTTGTTCCTATTAGAAATTATGTCTGGCAAAACAGATAAAGAACCAATTGGGAAACACCAAGGTTTTGTTTTAAGGAGCGAATTGCTAGCAACGAGGATAATGGAAAGGTCTTGTCCATTTAATGAAGGAAATCTGACAGCAGTTCTGGAGCGTGAGTTCAGTGTGAACATCCAAAGTTGTTTTTGCAGCGTTCTGTCCTCCTCCAGGTGGTCCAGTGCTATAGGGGTTTCTGATGCATTTAATGTAGTGAAGCACTATTCTTACTCTGAAAAGCACAGAAAATATCAAGCCTTGTTACATGAGTTTAATGGGGTATGGCTATAATTTCCATTTCCAACTTCTCTGTATTTAAAATGCTAATTTTATATGTGTGGATTGTCAAGCCTGAATTCCATTCATTTTAATTATTAATATTGTACTTTGTTGCAGTATGTTTATGATATTTCAGCTTCAAGTTTAATCTCATACATTCATCCCAATCTGCATAATAATTTTAATAATCAACTTGCGCAGCTATGTCTGAGTGTTCAAAGGAAATACTTGGGGATAAAAAAGTTCTGAAGAAGTAATTTGGAGATAAAACTTCATGGTGTATAGGCTTTACGAGTTCCTCAGATATGATTGATTTTTCAACCTCCTCTTTGGTATCACAGCTGAAGAATGTCAAGGATCACCTAGAGCTGGCACCTATTAAATATCGAGCTTAGGAAAGGTATAGTGATCACCACATGTCTGTGAGAAGTGATATTCAAAGTCAGCAAAGACACCAGCCTCCTCACTTCGTTGCTGCTTAACAAACCCGGGAAAGGGTTATGATCTCTAAGTAAAATTAATGGAACTAAGCTCATGCAGTATAGGAATAGCCCTCCCAACCATTGAGCACGTCTACAAGGAGTACTGCCACAAGGAAGTTGCGACCCTCATCAAGGGCACCCGCCATCCAAACCATTCTCACCTCTCACTGCTGCCATCAGGGAGGAGGCTCAGGAGCCTCAGGTCACACGTCATCAGGTTCAAGAACAAATATTACCCTGCAACAGTGATTCTCAATGGGGGCAGTTACATGCTGAAGGGGGTGTTAGGGGAAGTGGAAGTTCCCCTAAGATTCTTGGGAGGGGTGCGGTAAGCAGAACCCTAACTTGAGGCATGAGACCTGACTGACCAGGACAATTCGCTGCCATTGTCAACATCCGATAGGCATTCCCAGTTTGTGTTCATTTTTAATCTTAATTTAGCGCCGTTAATGATGGAAAAATATGTACAGCACCATCTCTATGAGTCTGAAGGTGGTGAAGCCTTGAATTCTAATCTAAATGGTTATGTACTTATATAACTTAATTTAATTAATTTATTTATTCATTTATCGGATGTGGGCATCATTTACTGGCCATCCGTAGTTGCCCATAAGAAGGTGGAGATGAGCTGCCTTCTTGAACAGCTGCAGTCCCAAAGGTGCAGGTACACCCACAGTGCTGTTAAGAAGGGAATTCCATGATTTTGACTCAGCGACAATGAAGAAACGGCGAAATTTTTCCAAGTCAGGACAGTGAGTGACTTGGAGAGGGATTTCCAAGTGGTGGTGTCCCCAGGTATCTGCTCTTCTCGTCCTTCTAGATGGTGGTGGTCGTGGGTCTGGAAGGTGCTGACCTAAGAACTTTGGTGTTTTGTTGCAGTGCATCTTGTAGATACTACACACTGCTGCAAACGTTCGTTGACGGTGGAGGGATTGGATGCTTGTGGAAGAGGTAACAATCAAGTGGGCTGCCTTGTACTGGATGGTGTCAAGCTTCTTGAGTGTTGATGGAGCTGCACTCATCCAGGTGAGTGACGAGCATTCCATTACACTCCCGACCTGAGCCTTGTAGATGGTAGGCAGGCTTTGCGGAGTCTGGAGGTGAGTTACACGCCACGGGACTCCTAGTCTTTGACCTACTGTTGTAGCCATGGTGTTTATATGGCTAGAGCAGTTCAGCTTCCTGTCAATGGTAACCCCCAGGATGTTAATAGCAGAGTATTCAGTGATGGTGATGCCACTGAATGTTAAGGGACGATGGCTGAAGCCTCTCTTGCTGGAGATGATCATTGCCTGGCACTTGTATGGCTTGCAGGTTACTTGCCACTTGTCAGCCCAACCCTGGATATTGTCCGGGTCCTGCTGCATTTGATTATGAACTGCTTTACTGTCTGAGGAGTCACGAATGGTGCAGACCATTGTGCAGTCATCTGCGAACATCCCCATTTCTGACCTTCCGACGGAAGGAAGGTCATTGATGAAGCAGCTGAAGATGGTTGGTCCTAGGACACTTCCCTGAGGAACTCCTGCAGTGATGTCCTGAGGATGAGGTGATTGAACTCCAACCACACAACCATCTTCCTTTGTGTCAGGTATGATTCCAACCAACAGAGGGTTTTTCCCTTAATTCCCATTGACTCAATGTTAACTAGGGCATCTTGATGCCATGCTAGGTCAAATACTGCCTTGATGTTGAGGGCTATCACTCTCACCACATCTCTGGTATTTTGCTCTTTCATCCATGTTTGGACCAAGGAGGTGATGAGGTCAGGAGCTGAGAGGCCTTGACAGAACCCAAACTGGGCGTCTGTAAGTAGGTTATTGCCGAGTAGGTGCTGCATGATAGCATTGTTGGTGATCTGTCATTGCTCTGCTGATGATTGAGAGAAGGCTGATAGGGCAGTAATTGGCTGGGTTGGACTTGTCCTGTTTCTTGTGTACAGGACATACCTGGGCAATTTTCCATATTGCCAGGTAGCTGCTGGTGTTGTAGCTGTACTGGAACAGCTTGGCTAGTGGTGCAGCAGGTTCTGGAGCACAAGTCTTCAGGACTATTGCCGGGATTTTGTCTGGGCCCATAGCCTTCGCAGTATCCAGTGCTTTCGGTCGTTTCTTGATATCACCTGGAGTGAATCAGATTGGCTGCGTACTGACATCTGGAATGCTGGGAACTTCTGGAGGAGGCCGAGCTGGATCATCTACTTGGCAATTCTCACTGAAGATTGTTGCAAATACCTCAGCCTTATGTTTTGCACAGGTGTGCTGGGCTCCTCTATCATTGAGGATGGAGATATTTGTGGAGCCTCCTCCTCCAATGAGTTGTTTGATTGTCCACCTCCATTCATGGCTGGATGTGACAGGACTACAGAGCTGTAGTTTATTAAGGATAAAAGGAATCCGATTAGGAACATGGTTTCTTGTGCAACAGATGGAGCACCATATATGACAGGTTGCCATTCTGGTTGAGTGGGATTTATGAAAAATCCAATTCCAAGTCTATTTGCAATCCATTGTGTAATTTATCATCAACATCTCACAGCCAAAAACCTCAGCCAGCAACTTTTTTCAAGCATGACTCTTGTAATGTCTGCTATCAACAAAGTTAAAGCTCATTCATTAAAAAGCAGAATATTTTGCCAGTTATGCCAAGATAACGACGAAGAGTTTGAACGCTTGCTTCTTCACACTGAAGCATATTGACTGTCAATAGACTACTTCTTAAAACATTTCTCTGATCTATTTGACACTGTATTTGAATTTTTGCTCAAAGTCAACAAGACCTTGGGAAACAAGATTGTACCTCTACGTGGAATTGTGGCATACCTAGCCAATTTGCATGACAAAATGAAACTGCAGGGTGAGAATTTCAATTTAATTCAGGCAAATGTGCACTGTCCACTTTTAATGCAAAATTGGAAATATATAAGCAAAACATTGGGAGAATGACGTTCTCACAGTTTCCCTGTGTGGAAAGTATGGCACTCTCTTTCACAGACGATGATTTGCAGAATTACTGTTTATACCTGCAGTTACTGAAGAAGGATTTTCAGAATCAATTCATGGATTTGAACGATTTGGAAATTCCAGACTGGGTAATTAACCAATTTATTTGCAAGGTAAAAGAACAGGAAGAGAGCTTGTAGAAGGCAGGGCAGAAGAAGCAAAAATACTTTTCAAAGATGTCGGTTTTTGTGGTATGTAGCTGCACTGTTGTATGAAGTTTCCTGGTCTTTGGAGAAGAGCCAAACTGCTCTTCATTGCATTTCCATCCTCCTACCTTGCTGAAAGAGGCTCCAGTGCAGTGAACCACATACTCACAAAAAACAGAACCTGCTTAGACATTGTTATGTCTGGGGGCTTTTGCTGTCACAACTTGAAGCAGGTATTTTAACTCTTGCTAAAAACCATTAAGCTCAAGGATTGCATTGATATTGAAACTGTTGTACAGCACACAGGTACTGTGTAAGCTAGGTTTAAAGACAAATAAAAATTTAAAGCAGAATCATTTATCTCATGATAGCATATGGTAGACATGATTTTACACTATGAGGGCACCGGGAAGTATATTGTGTCTAAGAGGGGTGTTGGCAAGAAGAAAAGTACTTTAGAGAGGTGTTGGCAAGTATGAAAGTGCTTTGGGAGGTGTTAGGAAACACTGCACTACAACCTTCAGGCTCCTGAACCTTACTCACCTCAACACTGAACCGATCATTGAACACAACCTACGGACCCACTTTCCAGGACTCAACTCATATTATTTATTTGGTTGTTTGCTTATTTATCTATCTATTATGTACATATTTATGTATGTATTTATTTACTATTTATTTATCTATCTATCTACCATTTATCTATTAATCTATTTATCTATTTATTTATTATTTGTCTATTTTTTTATTTGCACATTTTGTCTTCTTTTGCACATTGGTTGTTTGTCAGTCTTTCTGTGCATTTTTCATTGAATCTGTTGTATTTCTTTGTTCTACTATGAATACCTGCAAGAAAAATAATCTCAGGGTTGCGTATGGTAACATGCATACTTCGATAATAAATTTACTTCGAACCTTAATTTTTCTATTATCAACATGCCTATGTAAAAACTCTTTAGGTGGTTCTAATGCACCATCACTCCTCGCAGGGTGTTCCATGCACCGACACCCTCTGTGTAAAGAACTTAATTGACATCTCTGCTATATTTTCCTCCAATCATCTTCAAATTATACTCACTTGTATTAGCCATTTCCACTCTGCCTCTGGCTATCCACTCAATCAATGCCTCTTATAACACCTCTATCAAGTCAGTTCTCACCCTCCTTCACTCCAAAGAGAAAAGCCCTGAGTCACTCAATGTATCTTCATAAGGCATGCCCTCTAGTCCAGGGCAGCATCCTGGTAAGTCTCCTCCACTCCCTCTCACAGGTTTTTACATCCTGTTTATAATGAGGTGACCAGAACTCAACATAATATTTCAAGTGTGGTCTTACCAGGGTTTTACAGAGTTACAACATTCTCTCAAGACTTTTGAACTCAATCCTCTGACTCATGAAGGCCAACATGCCATACACCTTCTTAACAACCGTATCAAATGCACAGCAATTTTTGTTTATTCAAAAGAAATTCTTGGAGATAAAAAGAAAAAATTATTGTAAAGGTAGGTGGAAATTGTAGAGCAGTTGGATTAATTAGAAGCATTGACAAAAGTATGTTCCCATGCAGACTGCTATAGTGGTACAACTAGAAGGGTTGTTTACTCTCAACTCCACTGACTTCAGTTCAATCCTGACCTCTGGTGCTGTCTCTCTGGCATTTACACAATTTCCATGGGACTGTGAGGATTTTCTTCACATCCCAACGATGCATAGGTTGGTAGGTGAATTGGTTGCTGTAAATTGTCTCTAGCCTAGGTGCGAAGTAGAATCTGGGTATTGCAGGACTGCATCAAGGGAGCTGTGTGGCCTCTGTTATTGTGCAGACTAGGCTTTCATGCCATAGGGTCACCTGTTGCAGTTACCCATAATAACAAGTAATAAATGGCATAGGTGGTGTGGTGCAGCTGGGTTGGGTGCTGGCCCCTCCCATTGGTACTGGTCTCCAATGTTTGCTCGGTGGAAGACGAGCTGGATTACATTCATCTGCAACTGCACTTGTATGCTTGTTCTTGCAGAAACATGGCTCCAGAACAAGTTTCCACGCACCGTCAATCTACATACCATAACACTCAGGGTCTTGAGCTATATTGTTTTTTGTGTCTATATATCACTCCTATTGTAATTACAAATGCTATATGTGACTTGTTCTGTGTGTGACCATTAGTGTTATAATTTGTACCTTGGCCCCAGAGAATCGATATTTTGTTTAGTTGTATTGATATGTATGGTTGACTGACAATTAAACTTTTGAACTTGAACTTGAAGAATTGAGGGGAATGAGAAAAGAATTAAATGGGGTTAGGGAATTCATGTAAATTGATGCTTTCATGATAGACATGGACTTGATGGACCGATGACCATGTTCCTGAGCAGTATGGCTCTAAGGTGGAACAAATACGTTCTTTCTGTGCTGGATAATTCTGTGAAGTTTAATGCAATCATTTTCCTTTTAACCTGCCACTTGCTTCCATCTCTAAAGAATGGTTCACTGTGCTTGTGCTAGGTTCCAAAGCTCGTAGTACAAAGTAAATTTATTATCAAAGTACACTTGTAGATGTCACCATGTATAATCCGGAGATTTATTTTCTTGAGGACAACCACAGTAAATATAAGAAACTCAATTGAATCAATGAAGGATTACACACAATAGGATGGACAACAACCAAAGAGAAAAAACAAAGAACAACAAACAAAAAGAAAGAGAAAATAATAATAATAAATTAATAACCAAAATTATCAAGAGCATGTGATGAAGAGTCCTTAAAAGTGAGTCCAGTTCAGTGATGGGGCAACAGAGGTTGAGTGAAGTTATCCCCCCAGTTCAGGAGCTGATTATTAACGGTTAATAACTTCCTGAAGCTGATGGTAAGGCTCCTGTACCACCTTCTTGATGCCGCAGTGAGAAAAGAGCATGGCCTGGATGGTGGGGGTGTTTGATGATGGATGTTGATTTCCTGTGACAACACTATGTGTAGATGTGCTCAATGGTGAGGGGGGCTTCACTCACGATGGACAAGGTCATATCCATTACTTTTGTTAGGCTTTTCCTTACAAAACAATTGGTGTTTCCATACCTGGCTGTGATACAACTTCCCACCACACTTCTACAGAAGTTTGTCAACATTTTAGAAGACATGCTGAATCTTTTCAAACTTCTGAGAAGGTAAAGGTGTTGCCATGCTTTCTTTGTAATGTCACTTATATGCTGGATCTCTGAAATGATAACAGCGAGGAATATAAAGTTGGTAACTCTGATTTCCCTGATGAGGACTGGCTCCTGAAACTCTGGTTTCCTTCTCCTGGAGCCACCCCTCTTCACCATTCCCCATTCCTACTTCCCTCTCTCACCTTATCTCCTTACCAGCCCATCATCTCCCTCTGGGTCTCCTCCCTTTTCCCTTTCTTTCATGGTCTTCTACCTTCTCTTATCAGATTCCCTCTTTTCCAGCCCTTTCTCTTTTTCATCAGTCAACTTCCCAGATCTTTACTGCACCCCTCCAACTCTCTCGGTTTCACCTATCACCTACCACCATGTAAGTACTTGCGGTGCATCTGTGCAGAGGGAGCTTGTGGAGGAGATGTTGCCAACCTGAACTGACTGGGTTCTGCAAGTGAGGAAATTGAGGACCCAGTTGCACAAGGACGTACTGAGGCTGAGGACTTAAACATTGATTAGTTTGGAGGGGATGATAGTTTTGAAAGCTGAGTGTAATTAATGAAGAACATCATGATGTATGCATCTTCACTGTCCAGACAATTCAGGATTTGATAATATGATTGCATGTTCCTTCCCTGAAGCCAGCACTCTCTTCATAGCTACAGTTCCTTGTTACCTCCCCTAACCAGGTTATGTGAGCAGATGAAATAAGACATAATTAAAAAGGTGTTTCTACTTAATTAAGAATGAACAGAGTACAAATGTACAAAGGTGTCATGGGAGATAAGAGCAGGAATAGCTTTCCTTTGAATTGCCCTCTAATGAGATATACACTGCATGTTCTCCTATTGTATTCATTCAAATGAATGGTTCTGATGCCACGTCGTAACTTTCCATAAAATGCATTACTCTTGGGTTATAAATGCTTCACTTGCTATCTGTCCCTGACCGTAAGTATCTGCCGCAGTGCAGCCAATTTTCTGGTGATTAGTTTTAACAGGGTGAACAAGGTATTGGCCAGGAATCGAGCCCAGCAGAATATATGCATTAGCATTTTATCACATCAAAACATCCCAAAGTGATTTGCACAGTGAATGATTTTTGAAATTTGGTATATCTGCTAGAGAAGCATATTGATTATAGACTAATCTATTGGTGCAAAATCTCCCTGTGCCTTGGTACTGAATTAGATGTCATTACAAAGATGGGTGTTGCAGGAATCCCATACAATCCACCAGCTTGATATATGGGCTGTAAGAGAAGGATCTTTTATTTACCGTAGTAAAGATTTTGCAATAGGATATCAGCATGCTATTTTGAAGTATACAATGCTGCAGAAGAATGGAAACAAACTCACGCAACAGATGTGCATTCCTTTCTGCCAAGCATATTTCCAAATGAACTCCTTTTCACAGCTGAAGAGCTACAATCAGTGGCCGCATTATTAGCTACCACCACTACTTAATAATGTGGCCACTGAGTGTATGCTTATTGTTTTCTGCTGCTGTAACCCATCCACTTCAAGGTTCGATGTGCTGTGCATTGAGAGATGCTCTTCTGCACTACACAGTAATGCATGGTTATTTAAGTTATTGTTGCCTTCCAGTCAGCTTGAAATTTTCCAACCATTCTTCTTGAACCCCTCTCATCAACGAGGCCTTTTTGCCCACAAAACTGGATGCTTTTTTGTTTCTCACATCATTTCCTATAAACTCTAGAGATTGTCGTGCATGAAAATCCCAGGAGATCAGCAGTTTCTAAGATACCCAAACTGCCCATCTGGCACCAACAATCATTCCACAGACAAAATCACTTAGATTGCATTTCTTCCACATTCTCATACTATATTTGGACTGAACAACAGCTGAATCACTTGCCTTTATGCACTGGTTTGCGGCCGCATGATTAGCTGAATGGGTATTTGCATTGATGAGCAGTTGTACAAGTGTACCTAATAAAATGGCCACTGTATGATACAGTGCAAACTGGAGGGGAAAGTGTATGGTTCTTCCTGAAATATGTGCTTACAGCACAAAGCAAATAGGCTCAATTGTCTGAGATCGCAGGTGTACAGCCCATTTCACAATTACTACTTTCTTATTACATCCTTGCCTGAGCAGTGATGAGAGCAGGGCTTCACTAATAGATGTCAGTTGAAGCCCACCCACTCCACTGAAATGGTAAGTGCCAAACTGGTTTTAAACGCTGGGGATAAATTTCGGAACTTACTGTAGAAGTGTCAGGATGATATGTGGTAGAACGGACCCATGCTCTACAATGCCACTTTGCAACAGGGAACATAGAGAGGCACAGCACACGAATAGGCTCTTTTGCCCATGATGTTTGTGTCAACCATAATGGAAACTTAATTTAGCTTCAATTGTCTGCACATTGAGGAAGGACATTCTTGCTATTGAGGGAGTGCAGCGTAGGTTCACAAGGTTAATTCCCAGGATGGCAGGACTGTCATATGTCGAAAGATTGGAGCGACTGGGCTAGTATACTCTGGAATTTAGAAGGCTGAGAGGGGATCTTATTGAAACATATAAGATTATGAAGGGATTGGACACGCTGGAGGCAGGAAGCATGTTCTTGCTGATGGGTGAGTCCAGAACCAGAGGCCACAGTTTAAGAATAAGGAGTAGGCCATTTAGAACGGAGTTGAGGAAAAATTTTTTCACCCAGAGAGTGGTGGATATATGGAATGCTCTACCCCAGAAGGCTGTGGAGGCCAAGTCTCTGGATGCTTTCAAGAAAGAGATGGATAGAGCTCTTAAAGATAGCTGAATCAAAGGTTATGGGGATAAGGCAGGAACTAGATACTGATGGTGGATGATCAGCCATGATCACAGTGAATGGTGGTGCTGGCTCGAAGGGCTGAATGGCCTACTCTTGCACCTATTGTCTATTGTCTATTGTTCCTCAGTGTTATCATTCCAGAGGACCTGTCCTGGGCAATTATTAGATTAGATTAGATTATGAGGACACACAGTCCTCTTTTATTGTCATTTAGTAATACATGCATTAAGAAACAATACAATATTCCTCTGGTGTGATATCACAGAAACACAGGACAGACCAAGACTGAAAAACTGACAAAAACCACATAATTATAATATATAGTTACAACAGTGCAACAATACCATAACTTGATGAAGAACAGGCCATGGCACAGTAAAAAAGTTCAAAGTCTCTCGAAAGTCCCACAACTCACGCAGACGGGAGAAGGAAGAAAATTCTTCCTGCCATGCCCAATCACCGTCCAACTCTGAGTCGTCCGAAAACTTCGAGCTCTGATCAGCCCTCCGACACTGAGTACCAAGCACCATCTCTATCCGAATGCTTCGACTTCAGTCTCAGTCGCCAGCAGCAGGCAAAGCTGGGGATTTTGGGGCCTTCGCTCCAGAGATTCTCGATCGCACAGTAGCAGCAGCAGCGAACCAGACATTTCAGAAATTACTCCGGATGTTCCTCTGCTTCTCACGTCTGTCTTCATTAAATCAGAATTGTGCACGGCATCCTACTTACAGATACGATATTATTTCACCGGAGAGCTGCGCGCGCTGCCATCTTCTCCTCCCGCCTATGTGCAATTATGAAGAAAGCACAGCAGTGCCTCTACTTCATTAAAGGTTTGCGAAGATTCAGCATGACATCTAAAACTCTGGCAAATTCCTGCAGATGTATAGTGGAAAATATATTGACTGGCTGCCTCACAGCCTTGTAAGGAAGCAATAATGTCCTTGAATGGAAAATCCTACAAAAGCAGCGAAGTGCCTTAATTTTATACTCTCTAGCTTTGAAATTTCCTCCCTGGGGCAAAAAAAAAGCTAACCATCTGCCCTACATAACACACTCACAAAATGCTGGGAGAACTTCACAAGTCAGGCAGCATCAATGGAGAGGGATAAACAGTCGATGTTTAAGGCCAAGATCCTTCACCAAGATGAATGTCCTGATGAAGGATCTCAGCCTGAAACATCAACTATTTATGCCTTTCCACAGGTGCTGGCTGACCTGCTGAGTTCCTCCAGCATTTTGTGTGTGTTACTCTGGATTTCCAGCATCAGCAGAATCTCCTGTGTTTACTATCGGCTCTATATGTCATATTTCATAATCTTATGTACTTCTACCAGGTTGCTTTTCAGCTTCCGGCACTCCAGTGAAAACATGCCCAAGTTTGTCCAGCCTCTCCTTAATACTCTCTAATCCAGCAAACTAAAACATCACAGCCTGTTATGGAAACACCAAATGCCCTTGAGCAGAAAAAGTAGTGGATATGTTCCAATCCATCACAGGTAAAGCCCTCCCCACCAGTGATCACATCTACATTGGGCAGGAAAGCTGCTTCCTTCATTGAGTACTCTAACCATCCAGACCATGCTCTCTTCTTGCTGATGCTATCAAAAAGGAGGTACAGGAGCCACAGGACTCATACAACCAGGTTCAGGACCAATTACTACCCCACAACCATTAGGCTCTTGAACGAAAGGGGATAATTTCACTCAATTTCACTCGCTCAATCATGAACTATTCCCACAAGCTATGGATTCACTTTCAAGGACTCTACAGCTGATTTTCTCAATATTTATTGTTTATTTATTTATTATTATTACTATGTTTATTTTGTTTTGCATTTACACAGTTTGGTGTCGTTTGCAAATTGGTTGACGTCTGTCCAATTGGGTGCGGTCTTTCATTGATTCTGTTGTGTTTGTTGTATTTACTATGAATGTCTGCAAGGAAATGAAACTCAGGGTTGTATCTGGAGCGTATGCATAGTTTGATAATAAATCTACTTAGATCTTTAAACTTTTAACCTTTGAGACTCTTCTGCACTCTACAAGATGACACATCCTTTTATGACCAGAGCTGTAGCCAATCATCACCACTGTGCACAACACCATTGTGAATGGGATTAATCCATTGTCAATTTGAAATGGATGAAGGAGTTAATGCTGTGAGATTAGTCACAGATTATGGCTGGAAATTCAAAGGATGTTCAATGAAATTAAAAAATACAGCCTTCTTATTCCCTTCTCAAATTGCTGTCCTCACTTTCCTGTATCCTCTGACAATCATCACACTGCATTTCATGGTTTTCTGTTCACAGGAACCATTATCAATAACCTCCCATCTCTACACTTCACATTTACATGCTGCCCATGAACTCCCTATCACGATAAGAATAGCCTTTGAATACTTCACAAGGTTGTTACAAATGTACCAGTGTTCTTCCTTGTGGGAGACGGTGTGCCACAACTTGTATATGCTTGCTGTCAGGAGATGTTGATCTTATCTGTTATGTTTTGTTACTACAGAAACTAATTGAAAGAAAAACACAGGAACTGGGATGTTTGTCTATTTAGTTCTTTTAGAGAAGTGCTCACATATAATGTGGTGGCGTAATGACATATGCCATTCATGTACTTCTTACATATAACCCATAATTAATTATGTAAACAAAGTAAGCTTAATCAAACAATATGTTTACAATATTTCTCAAATATTACTGAAATATTAAATACACTACACTCCCTACTTAACTCTACACTCCAACTCAATATAGATGCATCTCAACATTCATATACACAGCATAGTAAATTTTAAATTGTCCCATTAAGGCTCAAAGATTTAATTTCTGTGGAGAATTTCATACTCTGTGGGATAACAAAACACATTGACGAAGGTAGAACAGTGTACAGGTGTCCCCCGCTTTTCGAATGTTTGCTTTACGAAACCTCACTGTTACAAAAGACCTACATTAGTACCCTGTTTTCGCTTTCAGAAGGTGTTTTCACTGTTACGAAAAAAAAGCCGCGTGCGGGGAAAATCAGCGCACAATAAAAGGCAGCGCGCCCCGAGCAACCGCTCTCCCCCGAATTCGGAACAGCATCCTAGCCAGCATTGCTTAAACACGTGCCTGTGAGCAGCCGTTTGCAAGATGATTTCTAAGGTATTGGAAAAGCCTAAAAGAGCTCGTAAGGGTGTTATACATAGCATAAAACTAGACATAATTAAGCGTTTCGGTCGTGGTGAACGAAGTAAGGACTAAGTGAGTTTGGCTTGTGGAATCTGACGAACATAATGTTGAAGCGGTTTTGGCCTCCCATGACCAAGAACTGATAGATGAAGAACTGATGCAATTGGAAGAGGAAAGGATAACAATTGAAACTGAATACAGTAGCGAACAGTAGCGAAAGTGAAGTCGTCCAGGAACTGACGTGAAGCAACTGCATGAGATTTTTGTTGCAATGATAAAGTACGACTTTAATTTTGAAAGGATGCATAGAATTAGAGGATATTTACAGGATGGTTTGAGACCTTACAAAGAACTGTATGATAGAAAAATGTGCGAGGCTCAGCAGTCAAGCAAGCCTTCCGCATCAGCCACAGCAGACAACAAACCTCGACCTTCGACATCGAGGCAAACAGTCATAGGAGAAGATGAGCTGCCTGCTCTAATGGAAACAGACGACGAGATGACACCCCAGTGTCCCACCACCCTGCGATTCGCAGAGAATGCAGTGGGAGCCGGGAGGCACACAGCACATCTTGAAGAAAAAAGCCAAAATAAACATGCTAATTAATTAGGTGCCACCCGACACATAATTAATTAGCATGTTTATTTCAGCTTTTTTCTTAAAGATGTGCTGGATGCCTCCCGGCTACCGTTGTACCCCTGCATGCTTCGTGGTTCGGTATCTGTCAGCGGCCTGGAGGGTGGGGGCCACTGCACCACCCAACCTGTGATGACTCAGTCTAACACACCATCATCAGTGTGCTTGGCACTGAACCAATTCTGGTAAGTGATACTACACTGTACATACATTATTTCTACTTTATATAGGCTGTGTATTTTTATGTGTTATTTGGTATGATTTGGCAGCTTCATAGCTTAAATGTTACTGGAGAGCGCTTGCGCCGTGTTTTTGCCAACAGCACTTGCATGAGATTTTCTGCCGACGGCGCGTGTGTGAGATTTTCGCTACGGAGAACAGTGCAGTAATGATTGTGGAAAAGTATTTCTACTTTATATAGGCTGTGTATTTATCATATCATTCCTGCTTTTACTATATGTTACTGTTATTTTAGGTTTTATGTGTTATTTGGCATGATTTAGTAGGTTATTTTTGGGACTGAGAACGCTCACAAATTTTTCCTATATAAATAAATGGCAATTGTTTCTTCGCTTTACGACATTTCGGCTTACGAACCGTTTCATAGGAACGTTCTACCTTCGGATGGCGGGGGAAACCTGTATATGGATCTCAGTAAGGCATTTGATAAAGTTCCCCATGCAAGGTTCATTCAGAAAGTAATGAGGCATGGGATCCAAGGAGACGTTGCTTTGTAGATTCAGAACTGGCTTGCACACGGAAGACAAAGGGTGGTTGTAGCTGGTTCATATTCTGCATGGAGATCGGTGATGTTCTGCAAGGATCTGTTCTGGGACCCCTCCTCTTTGTGATTTTTATAAATGACCTAGATGAGAAAGTAGAAAGGTGGGATAGTAAGTTTGCTGATGACACAAAAGTTGGGGGTGTTGTGGATAGTCTGGAGGGTTGTCAGAGGTTACAGTGCAACATCGATAGGATGCAGAACTGGGCTGAGAAGTGGCAGGTGGAGTTCAACCCAGATAAGTGCGAAGTTGTTCTTTTTGTTCTGTCAAATTTGAAGACAGAATATAATATTAATGGTAAGACGCTTGGCAGCATGGAAGATCAGCGAGTTCTTGGGGTCCTTGTCGATAGGACACTCAAAGCTGCTGCGCAGGTTGACAGTGTTGTTAAGAAGGTCTTCATCAAATGTGGGATTGAGTTCAAGAGCCGTGAAGTGAAGTTACAGCTATATACGACCTTAGCTAGACCCCACTTGGAGTACTGTGTTTAGTTCTGGTCACCTCACTACAGGAAGGATGTGGATACTACAGAAAGAGTGCAGAGGAGATTTACCAGGATGTTACCTGGATTGAAGAGCATGCCTTAGGAGAATATGTTGAACAAACTTGGCCTTTTCTCCTTGGAGCAACAGAGGATGAGAGATGACCTGACTAAGTTGTATAAGATGATGAGAGTCATTGATTGTGGGAATAGCCAGAGGCTTTTTCCCAGGGTTGAAATAACTAACATGAGGGAGCATGGTTTTAAGGTGTTTGGAAGTAAGTACAAGGAAAATGTCAGAGGTAAGTTTTTCACACAAAGGGTGGTGGATGCATTGAATACACTTGCCAGTAAAGGTGGTAGAAGCAGCTAAAATAGGATCTTTTAAAAGACTCTCAGATAGGTAGATGGAGTTTAAAAAATAGAGGGCTATGCAGTAGGGAAATTCTAGACAGTTTCTGGAGTAAGTTACATGGTTGGCACAACATTGTGGGCCGAAGGGCCTGTAATGTGTTGTAGATTTCTATGTTTCTATGTCTTTCCCGACAAGGGGTTGGGGGTGGTGTCCGCATGCTTGACAGTTAAGATTGTGGCTGTGAAACAATTTTATGTTATGCGGTCTTCTCTGTGGTGGTTATAGGAGTTGACTGCGGGACTGCAGGAAGTGTTCTGACAGCTCTGGACACCTTTCTCCTCCAACAATCGACTCTGCTCTTCTCAACTGATCAATGTGTCGTCTCCAGATGACATCAGACGCAATTTCCACTGTGTAGGAGAGTGGTCCAGGTCTGTCCTCAATATTTCCAAATACACACTTTTGATCACCCCTGTAGTCACTTGCCAGGACTGCTTGTCCAGGAGTGAAACATCGAATGTCCTTGTTTGAGGAGAGCTCAATTAGTCTCAGCTGTTTGTCCTGCATATACTGGAATGTAATGTTAATCCCAAAAAGCGGGTATAAGAGCATAAGATATAGGAGCAGAATTAGGCCATCAGCTGGACTACCATTTCATCATGACCCATCCATTTTCTCTCTCAGCCCCATCTTTTGCCTTCTCCCCGTATCCTTTCATGCCCTGACCAATCAATAATCTATCAACCTCTGCCTTAAATATATGTAAAGACTTGGCCTCCACAGCCACTTGTGGCAATGAATTCCACAGATCCACCACTCTCTGGCCAAAGAAATTCCTCGTTATCTCATTGCTGCTTTATTCTAATGATGTCTGACCCCAGGTTTTCCCACCATATTAGGTGAATTGGACCCTGTATGGTGGGTGACTCAACCTGCCACTTAGGGGTATGGCCAGAGCACCGGGACAACTGCTGTTGCTATGGCAACTCGTATTTCCAGTATCCCATGGGTAGACTTTGGTCCATACATTTCTATTACCCTTTGGTGGTCACATGGCTATAAGCAGCAGGACCCTTGTAGACACTGGAGTTGAAGTTACCTTATTCACAGGGGAGCGAATGTGTATTCAGGGATATGGGGGTGGTGGGGGAGTCTGTTATGGATGTTCTATGGACAAAAGACACCTTTCTATCAGTGAGGGACCTCCTTAGTCTGTCCCCGTACTCATCTCCTAGGTACCCAAAAACATTTTGGGAATTGGTTTGTTAACGGGAAGTTCTATCACTGCACACTTGGCAAATTTGCTTCTGGCCTTAGGAAGCCATCAATTCTGGTTGGAAAGGCAAAGGGAGAACTTGTCTTTATATTGCTACCTTTGCAAATAGTAATTACTAAGCAATATCATATCCCAGGAGGGCATAGGGAAATCCATGAGACAGCTTAGTCCCTCCTAAACATTGGGGCTTTTCGTCTTTCCTCATCTGATTATAACAGCCCTGTTTGGCCAGTTCAGAAACCTGATGGTTCATGGCACATGACCATTGATTATCGCCAGTTAACTTGGTCTGCCCCTCCGCTAGCTACAGCTGTTCCAGATGTTGTGACCCTTATTGAGGACATTCCTAGCAGGACTGACCCTTATTGAGGACCTTTCTAGCACTTATTATGCTGATATCGATTTGGCTAATGCTTTCTTCTCCATCCCCATTGCTAAGCAGACGCAAGATCATTTTGCCTTCAGTGCAACTCCACATGGCTTCCACAGGGATATATCCATAGTCCTACTATTTGCAATAGTGTGTTGTCTCAAGATTTGTATCTTATCCTGAATGTGTCCTGTTCCCCAGCATTAAACTAGCTGATTACTGCATATAGATAGTTTACTATTGTGGGGATCCTCGAAAGAGGAGCTTTCCAAAGGCCTTTATACTTTGATTGAACATGTGCAATTGAGGAGATGGAAAATTAACCCTGATCGTCGTATGTTACCGTTACAGTTTACCATGCCAACATGGCAAGACGGAAGAGTTATATGTGTTCTTTACCCTCCAAACATTCAAGAAGTGGAATATGTAATATCAAATTTTATAAAACATTAAATGAATGTCCAAACAGTTAAAATGACAATTTAATTCTTTCTGAATCCCTTGCATGCAGAGTCTGTACGTCAATAGCATTTGCAGACTTTCTTGTGTTTGTGATTCTCCGCATGTGTCACGTGTTAGTGGGTATTGTTTGCAGAGCGTACTTGTAGAGTAAACACTTTTAATGTAGAATGTTTGCTGATAGTATCTGGATTCTTTCTTAGTTTCAAACACCATTAACATGAGGACTTTGAGAGCTAGAGTAGGTTTGTGGATTCTTTCTTAGTGTCTGTCAAGTTGGCTTGATGTTTTTCTTTGAATTTGGGCTTATCACATATTAGTAATATTAATGTTCTTTGTAAGTCTAAAGGAATGTTATGTTGAAACCATTGGTGGACTAAAGGATGAAGAGTGACCACTAAAGTGTCTAATTGAGTGAAAAGGTATGCTGAACATGTATTGTTTGAATGAAAGAAACCAGGCTTAATTAATGGCATGAGAACAAAACAACATAGGGTTTGTCTGTCTCTGGGTATCTCTCTATGCTTCTGCAACTCATATTGATTGGGGTACCTTTCCTGGTTCCTTGGACTTCACCCAGACAGGAAATCATGATTGGTGCCTGGAACCCAGGGGTGGTTTCACATGTAAGTTTGAATTTTGAGTTTCCCAACAACAGCAACAGTCATGTGGAGACTAAGAATCATGAGCCCTGAAACCTTTGTGGAAATCGTTTTGACTTGCTATGTAGTATGTTGTGTAGTTTATTTGTGCTTTCTATTTTACAATAATAAACTAGACTTAAGTTACTTTGTTGTACTTGTACGCTTACCACCACTTCTCCTGGACATTCAGAAGTTTGGGTCTGATTTACACAGCCCATTACAATACGTCGGCAATAATAAACTTGATTCTGATGTAGCTGTGGAGAAAACTGCACAGGTTGGCTTTAAGGTTTGATAATAATCTGATAATGATTTAATCTGTGTGAACCAATTCCAATTTCAGCAGGGCCCTGACTGTTAATCTTTTTATTAGTTCTATTCTCAGCCTAAGCGTTTTTCATGGTTAACTATGTCTGCTCTCCTCAGCCATTTCTCACTCTCTCTTGCCTTCATCTTGCTAAAGCCTGATTTATACTTCTGCGTCAACGCGTCGCCGCAAACCCTACACAGAACCGATGCGGATCCCTACGCTGTAGCCTGACGTGCACCTCTCCCAAAATGTAACTACGCGTTGTGACAACGCAGACAGCAACAACTCTGATTGGTCCGCTTGGTAGCATTGCAGTTCCTCCTATGCTGCAATAGCTTCCCATTGGGTGACTGAAGGGCAGGGAAAGAACTCCGGCTGCAATGCTTTCCATAAAACTTTACAGACCTCTGAAATTATGGGGGACACATTTCGCTTTTACGAAAAAAGACGCTCGCTTCTTGTTTACCCCAAGAAAGACTACCATGACCATGAAACCTTTCACAGGCAGGTGTGTGCGCATGCGTGACATGCGTGAATTGCAGAGCAACGCAGACACACCGATGCACAAGTATAAATGCTCACAACGTACGTAGGTCACTTTCGTAGGTTATGGCGACTAGTTAACGCAGAAGTATAAATCAGCCTTAAAGCAACATCACCTGATCCTGCAACTCTACTTTATTGAATTAGATGTAATTTGGTGTCTTTTTATTTAAGTATTATATATAAAAAAGAATCATACCCATTCCTACCTGTAACACACCTTTGCCTACTCGCCAGAGTCTCTTGAATTCATTGTATTTATGAACAGGAAAATAAAATTAGCTTAATTTGTCATGTGTACCAAAGGTGAAATGTGTCATTTTGCATCAAACCAAGTCAGCGAGATCTGTGCTGGACAGCCTGCAAGTGTTGTCACGCTTCTGGCACCTACATAGCGTGCTCACAGCTTAATAACCCTAGCCCATACATGTTTGGAATGTGGGAGGAAAATGGTCATGGGGAGAATGTAGAATCCCTTTACAAATAGTGGTGCAATTTGAACCCTGATCTTACAGCCAGTGCTGTGATAGTGTTATGCTAATACTATGCTCCCATTCAACACTGATGAGGGCAATGGTGGACATCATGAGACAGCCCATTCTGATCTCTTGCCACTGTTTATCAGGCTTTAAGGAATAATATTAATATCAACTTCCAGAACATCTCATTGTTCTTACACTCTTTTCAAAAGCAGAGCAGCAATCCCAGAAGAAGGGTCTTGAGTATCTTTGATTGCTTTTCATGATGAGACACTGCCCATTCTTTGTCCATCCACCCTGCAGGGTCTCAGTCAGACAAGGTAGCTCTCCCCAGTGCAGGCTATCCAGGTCTGCAGCTGGGACTTCGATCTCCAAAGTTGTTCAACGCTATCCACAATCACTGCATAAAATTGAGAGTTTAGCAGGCTTCTCAGGCTTCCAGCCGGGTACAGGTATTGATTTTAACCAATGTTTTAATGACTAACTCTGCATTATGATGAAGATGGCAGAGCTTGTCATGGAAACTTTAGTTAAAATCGATACCTGGAAGCTCAAGAAGAGTTTATTTATCATATACAACTGGAAAGCACTAGATCTTTTCTTAGCAGCTGATTCCCACGGGGAAAACACATCATGGTGACACAAAGTTAGATAAATAAGATATCTATAAGACCATAAGACAAAGGAGCAGAAGTCGGCCATTCGGCCCATCGAGTCTGCTCCACCATTTTATCATGAGCTGATCCATTCTCCCATTTAGTCCCACTCCCCCGCCTTCCCACCATAACCTTTGATGCCCCGGCTACTCAGATACCTATCAATCTCTGCCTTAAATATACCCAGTGACTTGGCCTCCACTGCTGCCTGTGGCAACAAATTCCATAGATTCACCACCCTCTGACTAAAAAAATTTCTTCGCATTTCTGTTCTGAATGGGTGCCCTTCAATCCTTAAGTCATGCCCTCTCATACTAGACTCCCCCATCATGGGAAACAACTTTGCCACATCCACCTTTTCCATGCGTTTCAACATTCGAAATGTTTCTATGAGGTCTCCCCTCATTCTTCTAAACTCCAAGGAATACAGTCCAAGAGCGGACAAACGTTCCTCATATGTTAACCTTCTCATTCCCGGAATCACTCTAGTGAATCTTCTCTGTAACCTCTCCAACGTCAGCACATTCTTTCTTAAATAAGGAGACCAAAACTGCCCACAGTACTCCAAGTGAGGTCTCACCAGCACCTCAACGCCACATCCCTGCTCCTATACTCTATTCCTCTAGAAATGAATGCCAACATTGCCAATGCCAAAATAATAGTCTGCCCATTTATTTCTTCTGCCAAAGTGCATAACCATACACTTTCCACATATCCCAAAGTATACTGGGTTTCTAGAAAAATATTCATGCAGAGATTCAGGAGCGATCAAGTGAACAGAAAAAAAATATTCTTTAAGCAACCTGATTATCTGGGTTAGTGAAGACACTTTGAGGTCAAAGGACACAACTTGATGACTACATTTCAGGATGGAGAAGTCAGAAAGTTTGTTGGAGATTAGAAATGTTTATGGTTGAAACAAGGAAAGTTTCAGGACTTCACCATATTGAAAGCAGGTTTCCTATACTGAAAGAAATTCAAGACTTCATACACTGAGGCAGTCAAGTCAGTTGGAAACTAATGCTTGATACTAGTTATCGGAACCATGAAATTGCATACCAATTGTTACCGGATGTATATCCAAAATAACTTTGGCTTTGAGTGCAAGATTATATTACTTTGCAAACTTTTCTTCCCAAGTGCAATTATTCAGTAGACTGCCTCTTGATAATTTACACAGCTCTTGCATTGTCAATTTAAGCAGCTCTTTTTTTGGCTAACTGTTGAGTACAAAATGGCTTGTGGTATGAAAAGGGGCAGAAACCATAAAATAGTAATGTCTCCTGTGAAGTCAACCTCTACCATGGCCATCTGTTAGCTGTTGAGAAACTTGGCAAGATATGCTGGATCTGTGAAATTGAAAATTTTCCCATTCTATAATATGCAACAAATTATGAAATACAATAAATCATACTATTGTGCTACATTATGTAATGATAAAAAGATAATCTCAAGTGGTACGAATTATTAGAAACAGGAATGTTCAAATATTGTAACAACAAAATAAATTCAGAGATTACTGAAGTAGCACATGGAGAGAGTTCAGAGGAGGTTCATGGGAATGAAAGGGTTAGTATTTGATGGCTCTGGGCCGGTACTTGCTGGAGTTCAGAAGAATGAGGAGGGATCTCATTGAAACCTGATGAATATTGAAAGACCTAGATAGAATGGATGTGAAAAGAATGATCCTTGCAGTTGTGGGGTCTGGGACAGGAGGGCTCAGCCTCAGAATAAAAGGATGTCCCTTTAGAAAGGAGATGAGGCAGAATTTCTTTAACCAGAGGGTGGTGAATCTGTGGAATTCGTTGCCACAGACTGCTGTGGAGGCCAAGTCATTGGTATATTGGTTAATTGGTTCTTGATTAGTAATGGTGTCATAGGTTATGGAAAGAAGGGGTTATGGAAAATGGGGTTGAGAGGAAGCATAAATCAGCCATGATTGAATGGCAAAGTAGACTTGATGGGCTGAATATCCTAATTTTGCTCCAATGTCTTATGCTCTTATATTATTTGACCTCATCTTAGGTATTTTTAAGCCCAGCTTAGAATATTTCCTTCAAGTTTCATGGAGTTATACAGCGCAGTATGAGGGTTATTTATTTTGGAAGGAAGAATAAAAACAAAAATCCTTGGTTAGACCTCACTTGGAGTATTATGTTCAGTTCCGGCCACTTCATTATAGGAAGCATGAAGAAGCCTCAGAGAGGGTGCAGAGGAGATTTACCAGGATGCCTGGATCAGAGAACATATCCTGTGAGGAAAGGTTGAGCGAGCTGGGGCTTTTCTGTTTGGAGAGAGGGAAGACGAGCAACTTGATGGAGGTGTACAGGATTATGAGAAGCAGAGTGGGAAGTGGCACTTTTTGTCCTGGGGAACAGCATCCAATACCAGAGGACATCTGTTTAAGGTGAGCAGAGGAAAGTTCAGCGGAGATGCCAGTGGCAGGATTTTTTTTTAATGCGGAGACTATTAAGTGCCTGGAATGCAGTGCTGGGAAAGGTGGTAGACGTTGGTACAATAGAAACATTTGGAGAAACTGTTAGATAAACACATGAATCTAAAGAATATGGAGGGTACTGGGCTGTGTAGGGGGTATAGCTTAGACTGATTATAGAGTAGGTTTAAATTGAGGCCTTTCAACATTTGATAGGTTTCAAATGTGAGGTCCATCGTGTGCAGCCCCAGAGGCATCAATGCTCTTCATATGACAAGCCCTTCAATCCCGGAATCGTCTTTGTGACCCTCCTTTGAAACTTCTCCAATGTCAGCACATCCTTTGTTTGATAAAGGGCCCAGAACTGCTCACAATATTCCAGGTGAGGCCCCACCAGTGCCTTATAAAGATTCAACACTACCTTGTCATGTTCAATGCCATGTCCATTACCATGTTCCCCTGGTAGAGAATTGGAGGGTTTATCAACCACGAGTTGATAAGATGCACTCCTGTTTCTATATTTTTGGCTCTGAAGTATATTCATATTGACACTATAATTGGTAAAGAAGAAGCTTGATTGCTATAGATGAAAATCTGTCACAATGCTAAAGTAAACTGCTACTGCAGCAGACAAACTTGAGATCATTAGCTGGTTTATTGTAAATGAGTTAATGATTTCTTAAAGTAGTGAATTAATTGAGATGAGTGAATAACATATATGAAAAATAAAACAATAACTTCCATTTATAATTAATAAAAATAGAACATAGAACAGTACAGCACTGTACAGGCCCTTCCGCTCTCAATGTTGTGCTGACCCTCAAACCCTGCCTCCCATGTAAACCCCACCTTAATTTCCTCCATATACCTGTCTAGTAGTCCCTTAAATTTCACTAGTGTATCTGCCTGCACCACTGACTCAGGCAGTGCATTCCACGGACCAACCACTCTCTGAGTAATAACTTCCTTTAATTTGTAAATGTTCAAGTTTTCTTTAGGAAGTAAAAATGGAAGCTGACCTGTCACTGATGAATTAATGGCACAAAGTAAGTTGCTTATGTTACATTGTGACTGCCAGTAAACTGAATGAAACCTATTGAATGTTGCAAGGCCTAAATAGAGTGGATGTAGACAGGGTGTTTCCAATAGTGGGAGAGTCTAGGACCAGAGGACACAGCCTCAGAAAAATGGATATCCCCTTAGAATGGAGATGAGGAGGAATTTCTTCAGCCAGATGGTGGTGAATCTGTGGAACTCTTTGCCACAGACGGCTGTGGAGACCGAGTCATTGGGTATACTTAAAATGGAGGTTGATAATTTCTTGACTAATCAGGGTGTCAAAAGTTACAGGGACGAGACAGGAGAATGTGGTTGAGAGGGATAATTAATCAGCTATGATGCAATGGTGGAGCAGATTCAATAGGCTGAACGGTCTAATTCTGCTCCTATCTCGTTTGATCTTACGGTAAGAATGAGCAAAGCTGAAGTAATTGCAGAATCACAGATTGATTCAACACAGGAGTGGGATAGGATATGGTCACTTGAGCCCACACAATGTCGACAAGACCAAAGAGCTGATTATTGACTTCAGGCAGAGGAAACCGGAGGTCCATGAGGCAGTCCTTAATGGGGTGATCCAAGGTGGAGAGAGTCAGCAGCTTTAAATTTCTCAGTGTTCTTATTTCATGAGGAGCTGTCCTAAGCCTGGCTATTATGAAGAAAATACAGCAGCACCCCCACCTCATTAGAAATTTGTTAAGATTCGGCATGACACTAATACTTTAAAAAACTTCGATAGATGTGTGGTGGAAAGTATATTGACTAGTTTGCTTCACAGCCTGGTAGGGAAACACTGAGGCCCTTGAATTGAAAATTGAATTGATATGGCACAGTCCATCATGGGTAAAGCCACTTCTCACTCCATTGAGCAGATATGGAGCGCAGTCACAGGAAAGCAGCATCCACCATCATACCACACATGTCATGCTCTCTCCTCACTGCTGCCAGCAGGGTGAAGGTACATGAGCCTCAGGACTCACACCAGCAGCTTTAAGAATAATCCAGCTCTTGAACCAGTGAGGATAACTTCATTCAGCTTCACTCGCCCCATCACTGAACACTACCTGAGGACTCACTTTCAAGGACTTTTCACTTCAGGTTCTTGATATTTATTGCTTATTTAATAATTACTATTTTACTCTCTTCTGTTTTTGTATATTTTGTTGTCGTTTGCACATTTGCTGTTTGTCCATTCTATTGGGAGTAGTCTTTCATTGATTCTATTATGGTTTTCACTTTACAGACTATGCCCACAAGAACATGAATCACAGTGTTGTATATGGTAACACATACGTACTTTGACAATAAATTTCTTTGAACTTTGAACCTGAAAAAAGGTTTTCCTTTACTTCCTATCGCAGATTTACCCTCTGGTACTGAATAATGCATCTCAAGAATTTAACTGATTAACATATGATTATTAATTATCCAAACTGCGCTCTGAGAATAACTAAGATGCTATTCACGTACAAAATTTGATAGCAATTTATGTAATTTACAACTATATAATTAATAAGATTCCAAAAATTGCTGTCAGTGAATTACTGCTCCTTCACAGATGTAATGTTGAGAAACTTGGCATTAAAATCAACCACAGGAGTTTCAAATTGTGGTCTTTGCCCTTCAGTTTGCCTCTATTCAAACCAGCTGGTCCATTTAAGAATAATTGAACTCTTAATCAAATGATTAAGCTTCCTTCTTCAAAATTCCTGATGATCTTGCAACTTCACCATATTGTCCAAATCTCAAATCTAAAATCCAACCAATTTATTTTGAAGTTACATATTGCTGGATATTAACTGGATATGATCATCTGCCCTCTATTTTGTTATTAAGTTGGACACTTCCCACAACCTATGGACTCACTTTCAAGCATTCTTCAACTCATATTCTCGATAATTTTTGCTTATATATTTATTATTATTATTTTATTTCTCTTTCATTTTTGAACAGTGTTGTTGTCTTTTGCACATTGGGTGTATGTCTGTGCTGTTGGTTGCAGTCTTTCCCTGCGTTAGCCTGTACTGCATTCAGCAGATAATGAGACTGAACCACTTGGTTCAGTTTGCCTTTTTGTCATGAACATTTAAGCCACCCAACCCATAAATAATAAATATAATTAGACTCCATGATAATTCAGTGTTGTCAGTAGATTGAAGCATGTTCCACCAAATGATAGTTTGATTCCCCCAAATGTATCCCATATGCCATTTAATTACTTGGTGCTGTGAAGGATGTTTGATGCAAATACCTGCCAATTATCACATCATATCCATTGTCATACAGCCAGGTTTTAACTGGTTACATTATTATTATATATTTCTTAGAGTCACTATGTTGCATCTGTCCATCAAGTAATAATTTTTACTAATCTTATTGACCAGCTCCTGGGCAGAAAAAAAACAATAACTTCAATTTATAAGTTATAAAAAATAACTTGCTTGTATATGAAATATACATTTTTGGAAGCAAAATGGAAGCTGAACTGTTACTGATGAATTAATTGTGCATTCTAAGTTGCTTCTGTTACAATTTGACTACCAGTAAGCTCATTGAAACACTTCAAGAAGGGAGAGAGGCAGAAGAAAGGAAACAACAGGCCAGTTAGTCTGACCTCAGTGGTTGGGAAGGTGTTGGTGTCATTTGTTAAGGATGTGGTTTTGGGGTATGGTAGGCACAAGACAAAATAAGCCGTAATTAGCATGGTTTCCTTAAGGGAAAATCTTGCCTGACAAATCTGTTGCAATTCTTTGAGGAAATAACAAGTAGGTTATTTAGAAAGGAGAGTCAGTTGTGTACTTGGATTTTCAGAAAGCCTTTGACAAAACACCACGTATGAGGTATTACAGGAAGTATTCTAGCATGGATAAAGAAATGGTTGATTGGCAGGAGGCAAAGAGTGGGAATAAAGGGAGCCTTTTCTGGTTGGCTGCCACTGACTAGTGGTATTCCACTGAGCTCTGTGTTGGGACAGATTCTTTTTACATTATATGTCAATGATTTGGATGATGGAATTGATAGCTTTGTTGCAAAGTTTGCAGATGATATGAAGATAGGTGGAGGGGAAGGTAGTTTTGAGGAAGTAGAGAGGCTACAGAAGGACTCAGACAGATTAAGAGAGTGGCAAAGAAATCGCAGATGGAATACAGTGTCAAGACATGAGTGGTCATGCAATTTTGTTGGAAAAATTGAAATTATTGACTATTTTCTAAACAGAGAGAAAATACAAAAATCTGAGAAGCAAAGAGACTTGGGAGTCCTTGTGAAGGTTTCCCTAAAGGTTAATTTGCAGGTTTAGTCTGTGGTGAAGAAGGCGGATGCAATGTTAGCATTCCTTTCAAGAGGACTAGAATGTAAAAACAAGGATGTAATGTTGTCACTTTATAAAGTCTGGTGAGGCCTCAACTGGAGTATTGTGAGGAGTTTTGGGTCCCTTACCTTAGAAAGGATTTGCTGAAACTGCCGAGGGCCAAAGGACGTTCACAAAAATGATTCCAGGATTGAATGGCTTGTCATATGAAGAGCGTTTGATGGCTCTGGGTCTGTATTCACTAGAATTTAAAAGAATGAGGGGTGACCTCATTGAAACCTATAGAATGGTGAAAGGCCTTGATAGAGAGGATGTGGAGAGGATGTTTCCTTTGGTAGGAGAATCTAAGACCAGAGGACACAGTCTCAGATTAGAGGGTGTCCTTTTTGAATGGATATGAAGAGGAATTTCTTTATTCAGAGGGTGGTGAATCTGTAGAATTTTTTGCCACAGGCAGCTGTTAGACCAAATCTTTATATATCTTTAAGGCAGAAGTTGATAGATTCTTGATTGGTCAGGACGTGAAGGAATATGAGAAGAAAGCAGGTGATTGGAGCTGAGAGGAAAATTAGATCAGCCATGATGAAATGACAGTGCAGACTTGATGGGCCAAATAGCCTAATTGTGCTACTATATCATATGGTCTTATGGAAACATATCAAATGCTGCTAGACCTAGACAGAGTGGATGTGGAAAAGATGTTTCCTACAGTGGAGGTGTCTATGACCAGAGGGCACAGCCTCATAATACAAGGATATGCCCTTTGAATTGAGGTGAGGAGGAGCTTCTTTAGCCAGAGTGGTTAATCAGTGTCAGTCGGCCAAGAAGGCAAGTCATTGGGTATATTTAAAGCAAGGTTTGATAGACCATGGGAGCAGATGGTAGATAGTCGTATAAGACATCAGAGCGGAAATAGGCTATTCGGCCCATCGGGTCTGCTCCACCATTCCATCATAGGTGATTTATTATCCCTATCAATCCCGTACTTCTGCCTTCTCCCTGTAACCTTTGATGTCCTTATTAATTCATGCAAATACTTCTGAAATATTATGAATACTTGTTTTTTCCACTTTCTCAAGCACTGTAATTAAAACTGCAACCACCTTTAGAGGTTTCTTACTCAGATTCCCACTAAATCTTTTATTCTTCATGTTAAACCTATGCCTTCTGATCTTAGACACTTCTGTCTTAAGGAAAGTTGCATGCCATCTATCCTATCTATAGGGGTGGTGGGGTGGAGATATGTCTCTACCTAAGGAGGTGTAAGGTGCTCCTTCCCTCTGATAGCCTGCAGGCCACCCTTGGACAAGGTGTAGCACCTGCTTAGCCTTCCGATCAGGGCCAACGTGAAGCCAAGGGAGCAGGTGGTGGATGGTCGTATGAGCAGCTGGTGCACTTCACAGGTCTTGGTTATACAACCACTGCCACCAGTCTCTGATAATAGCTGGGAGTCATCCATCTTGTAAAGACACTGCCCAGAAGGAGGCAATGGCAAACCACTTCTGTCGAAAAAAATGTGCCAAGAATAATCATGGTCATAGAAAGGTGATGCCCTGGCTAATGAAAGCAATTATCCCACATAAACACTGGAGATTCAGCAGATGCTGGAAATCTTGAGCAACACCCACAAGATGTTGGATGAACCCAGCAAGTTGGGCAACATCTATGGATGGGAATAAGCTCTTGCTATTTTGGGCTGAGATACTTCATCAGGATTGGAAAGGAACAAGGCAGAAGCCAGAATAAGACAGTGGGGGTGGCGAAGGAGCACATGCTGGCAAATGGTAGGTGAGACCAGCTGAGGGAGAAATAGGGTGGGTGGGGGAGGGGGGAATGTAAGAAGCTGTGAAACGAAGGTGAAAGAGGTAAGGTCTGAAGAAGAAGAAAATGATAAGAAAGGAGTGTGGACCATAGAAGGAAAGGAACAAGAAAGGGTACCAGAGGGGGATGACATTTGAGGAGAAAGGAAGGGATGAGAGGGTAACCAGAATGGTGAATAGAAATAAGAGAGAAGGAGAGAGGAGGGAGAAATTACTGAAAGGTGGGGAAATATATGTTCATGACCTTTTCACCATGCAGTCTAACTGGGCTACTGTCTTCTGGGATCTTTGAACTTATCCACCAAGGTCCTCTTGTTGTCCAATATTTCTGAGGACCCTACAATTCATGGTATATGTCCCACACATGATACATTGCTCTTGATTGGTCAGGGCATGAACGGATACAGGGAAAAGGCAAGAGACTGGAGCTAAGGAAAATTGGTCAGCCATGATAAAAGAGTGGAGCAGACTCGATGGTCCAAATGACCTAATTCTGCTCCTATATCTTATGATCTTATGGTCTTATATGTCTACTTATGATCACATGTCACTGCTGGATACTAAGAACATGATGTACAGCAGGACTATCTCATAAGCAAGTTGCTTGATAGTGATGGAACTGGAGTTATTGAATACTGTTGTGTTGTTGCGCAGATTTGTTGTGTTGAGAAGGTGTGCATTGCGAGCAATTATCTTTGATGTTTTTATTGGGACTGCAAGACGCTCTTGGTCATTACTAGCATAAAATACAACACGTCCAGTTCACTGGTTCTTTGGTGAAACCAATGGTGGGGGAGCTGCATTACCACCATCGTGGTGAGGACTAGACCCATTCCATGGAGTCGTGTGTTGCAGCTACCCAGAATACAATAAGGCAGTGTGGGAGAGCCTCTGTGGGTCATGCTAGAATCTGTATTGAGTTAGAGGCTGCCTCTGCTCTTCTCTCAGTGCTGCTCTCCACTGTATGCTTGGTGATATCCTCCAGTGTTCGCTCAGTGCTGCCCTCCAGTGTTTGCTCCGTGGAAGAACGACCTGAATCAGGACAACCTACCATAAACAACAGGAATTCTGCAGATGCTGGAAATTCAAGCAACACACATAAAAGTTGCTGGTGAACACAGCAGGCCAGGCAGCATCTCTAGGAAGAAGTGCAGTCGACGTTTCAGGCCGAGACCCTTCGTCATACCTACCATAAATCTATCCTCATGCCACTCAGGGAATTGGGCTATATTATTGTTTTTTTTCTTTGTGAAAGTATATTTTTCTGAAACTGTAACCATATGTGCCATTTGTACTATGTGCAGTTGATAATGTGTTTTACAACTTGGTCTGGAGAAATGCTGCTTCACTTGGCTATATTCATGCATAATTGAATGAGAATTAAACTTGGACTTGAACACATATTAGAGTCCATCCCCCAAATATTAGACTGCATCCCCTCACACCCATCAGGATTAAGTTCCATCTGTCCAATTGATTAAGTTCCATTGTACTGCCTAATTTACCATCTGACCAATATTATTCTGTGGCCTAGGACTATACACTTAACTATCAAAAACAAGACACTAAGCTGCACATGAACAAAACAGGGCTGTTCTGCCTTAAACTGCCAGCAGAAGACCTTCTCAATGATGACAAAATTCTTCATAGACAAACTCAAACCTCCTCAATTATTGCTTATCTGTGTCTCTTTCCTTCCTGTTGACCTTCCAGCTGTACCTCACTGATGATGACTTTCATTTTTTTCCTATTGTTTTCTTTTAATGAATGTTTAAGCCTCGAGGGATGTTTCTGTTAACTGTAAACTGTAGGCCTGGAGTTCTGGGTCCCGTCATTGGCTAATCTGGGGGTCGATGCTGAATGTTGAAGCCCAAAGGTCAATTGGAAATTGGGAAGCCGAGGCACAATGGCTGAAATCTGGAAGGACGGAGGCTGGAAGCCTGCCCTGGAATTGGGGGACGGTCAGTATGTGTGGGTGGGTGGGAAGGAAGAAATTGGCTTGTTATGCTGGAATTGTATTGTTGCTTGTTGTGTTCTGTGTTGTCTCTGCAGAACACTGTGAGCCATCTCTATTTCCTGAGGAGACTGAGGTCCTTTAACATCTGCCAGACGATGCTGAGGATGTTCTATGAGTCTGTGGTGGCCAGTTCTATCATGTTTGCTGTTGTGTGCTGGGGCAGCAGGCTGAGGGTAGCAGACACCAACAGAATCAATAAACTCATCTGTAAGGCCAGTGATGTTGTGGGGATGGAACTGGACTCTCTCGTGGTGGTGTCTGAAAAGAGGATGCTGTCTAAGTTGCATGCCATCTTGGTCAATGTCTCCCATCCACTACATAATGTACTGGTTGGGCACAGGAGTACATTCAGCCAGAGACTCATTCCACCGAGATGCAACACAGAGCGTCATAGGAAGTCATTCCTGCCTGTGGCCATCAAACTTTACAACCCCTCCCTTGGAGGATCAGACACCCTGAGCCGATGGGCTGGTCCTGGACTTATTTCCTGGCATAATTTACATATTAGTATTTAACTATTTATGGTTTTATTACTATTTATTATTTATGGTGCAACTGTAATGAAAACCAATTTCCCCCGGGATCAATAAAGTATGACTATGACTATGTGATGCTGGTGCCAGAAAGTGTGGCTGCCCAGCACATCATTAGGGGTATCGGTTGTTAATGTAAACAACTCATTTCACTGTAGATTCCATTTTCATGTGATAAATAAATCCAACTCTGAATCTAACTGATAGCTTTGAATGTTGGGCTCTGAATATTGTATAATTACTTGAAATGATTGTACCTGGAAACAAGTCAGATAGAAAAATGACAAGAACAGTGACGACTTTGAAGATTAGTTATGGTTACTAAAACTATGTGAAGACATGCAGGTTAAAGCTTCAAAAGATAACTTGTCAAGAAAATTGTTATAATTATTGGGCAAGGGAGGATGCACTCTTATTTTAACCACTTTAAACATTCATGTTTCTTGTGTAAAGTGAAGATCTGTAATTAAAGTAAGAAGTTCCTGGAACATTTTACCCAATACTGGGAAAATAACCACCAGGAAAACAGCAATGATTCAAGAAAATCAGTTAGCACCATTCCCTTAAGGATAATTAAAGACAAATAATTAATGTTGATCTGGGCAACAACACCTACTGTACATCCGTAAAATAAATATAGCAGCCTTCATACCACTATTACCTCTGTCACAAATATTGGTAAAAGTAGAATCAAAGAAATAGATCAGCAAATATCTGAACAATTAATCTTTATTATTACAATCAAGTAGATATACTAACTGGTGTTTGGTAAATAAAATGTGTAGATTTTTTAAGTTCAAAGTTCAAAAGTTCTAAGTAAATTTATTATCAAAGTACATATAGCCCTAAAATTCATTTTCCTGTGGGCATACTCAATAAATCCAACAATTATAATAGAATCAATGAAAGACAGCACCAACTGGACAACAACCGATGTGCAAAACACAACAACCTGTGTAAGTACAGGAAGAAAAAAAATGTAAATAATAATAATAATGATAATAGTAATACAACTGATGGATGAATATGAAACATATAAAGATCTGGGATATCAATAAGCAAAGAAAATGGATCATAGTACAATACAGGGAAATTTTTCAACAGAATTTATTTCATTTACTTCAAGGCTTAAGAAATTTTGCTGCATAGAGCTCAACAGTAACAAGATAAAAAAGGCAAAAAGCACTTTTGCTATACCCATATTAACATAAGCTTTTGGCATGATATCTTGGTCTGAAATCAATCCAGAAGATTTACAAGGAAAAACAAGAACTGAAATGCCAAATTTTAGAAAATACGATGCACACTTGAACACACTTGGATTAATACTATCTAGGACAGAAGGAGGAAGACATATAACAGACATTAAAAAATTACACAACAGCCAGATAAAATGTCAAAGGAAACTTCAATAAAAACAGAATTCAGCACTCCCCACAAATATATGCAATTCCGATAAGAAGTACACATGACTAAATTTAGATGAAATAACAACCCAGAAAAATGAAGGAAAATTATCACTACAGAAGTAAAGGTTAACCAATGGAAGAGCATGACAATCCATGGAAGACATCCACATAATCTGAGCAGACTAGATGCCAACAGCACAAAATACTCTGCAGATGCTGGGGTCAAAGCAACACTCACAACACGCTGGAGGAACTCAGCAGGTCGGGCAGCATCCGTGGAAATGATCAGTCAACGTTTCAGGCCGGAAGAGGGAAGGGGCAGAGTCCCTATAAAGAAGGTGGGGGGAGGGTGGGAAGGAGAAGGCTGGTCAGTTCCAGGTGAAAAACCAGTAAGGGGAAAGATAAAGGGGTGGGGGAGGGGAAGCAGGGAGGTGATAGGCAGGAAAGGTGAAGAAGGAATAGGGTAAAACACAATAGGTAGAAGGAGGAGGTGGAACCATGAGGGAGGTGATAGGCAGCTGGGGGAGGAGGCAGAGTGAAATAGGGATATGGGAAGGGAGGGGGAAGGAATTACCACAATTTGGAGAATTCTATGTTCATACCAAGGGGCTGGAGACTACCTAGACGGTATATGAGGTGTTGCTCCTCCAACCTGAGTTTACCTTCATCGTGTGGAAATATCGGAATGGGAATGGGAAGCAGAGTTGAAGTAGGTGGCAACCGGGAGATCCTGTCTGTTGTGGCGGAAGGAGCGGAGGTGCTCGATGAAGTGGTCCCCCAATCTGCGTCGGGTTTCACTGATGTAGAGGAGGCTGCACCAGGAGCACCGGATGCAATAGATGTCAACAATGAAGCATCGCACACCTTGCTCAGATTTGGAGAACTCTTCCCAGAAAAAGAGTGGCTCCTTGTGGCAACACAGGACCAGGTGGTTAACACAAAAATTTATCAAAAATGTATAATAAAAGAGCAATAATTTCAAGATGATAAATGCAGAAAGTTCCAAGCGAAACCCAAAACAATCCAACACATTACAGGATCCTGCACCAGTTTCACTCAATCTGATTACTTACACAGACACAATCAAGTGGCAAACATCATTCACCAAAATCTTGCTTTAAAATACAAACTCATAAAAGATACCATAAATTACTATAACTACAATCCTGGTACAGTTTTAGAGTTAGTGTTCTACAAATTAATCCATTATTACAGATGTTACAATCCATAATAAATATCCAGATTTAATATTGCAGAATAAACAAGAAAGACAAACTTACTTAACAGCTATGGCTATTACAAGCACATATACAGAAATCAATAAGTGAAGAATACTAAAATATGCTGAATTAATAGAGGAGAATTAATAATCTTGGCCCCAAACACCGACTGTACCTCTTCCTAGAGATGCTGCCTGGCCTGCTGCGTTCACCAGCGACTTTGATGTGTGTTGCTTGAATTTCCAGCATCTTCAGAATTCCTCGTGTTAAGAATATATGTACATTGTTCCAACGTATCATCTACCACTGACATCATCCCAAAGTCATGACACTATAGCATTGAACAATTAGGCCTAGACAGCAATATTTATGTAAGTCTCCAAAACGCCGCAACACTAAACACCCCTAGAGTAGTCTCAAAGTTGCAAGTAATTGCAAAGTGAGATTACTTGGCAATGCCTGTACCTCAGGTTTTACCAGCTTGAGCAAAGAAAAAAAATGTTAAGTACATAAGCAAAAGATGTTGAGAGCATGAGATGAAGAATCTTTGAAAAGGAGTCCATAGGTTGTGGGAACATTTCAGTGATGGAGTGAGTGAAGTTTGGTTCAAGAGCCTGATGGTTGAGGGATAATAACTGTTCTTGAACCTGGTGGTGTGGATCCTGAGGCTCCTGTACCAAATGAAACATTTTGTGTGATATTGTGTAGGATGTTGTACTCTGCTGTTTTATTACGATTCTCGGTTTGTTTGTGCTTCCATTTCAAATTCTACTCCCCACACATAGACAGGATAGATTACATCATGCTTGTGTGGGTACTAATTTATATCTGAAACTCTGGAATGATGACTAATTGTATTGATAGAACATAATGCAGGTAGATTAACAGAACAATATGTTTCTCCCACTTGTGCATTCTGTTGACCTAAGTGAGACATTCATTTGTCTGGAGGTATTAATTAGCTTTCAGATTGATATTGCTTATTCCTGGAAAACTGAGTTAAACCTGACACTACAATAGAGATGAAATTCAAGGTTAAATTTATGATGCAATTCAAGTTTCTAGCATGAACTGAATTAAGATTTTTCTTTTATCTTTCAGTACCTTACGAAGGGCTACTAATACATCCTGAAATGTATGAATAAAATCAGGATTTCTGGATGATTATTGAGTTACAGTGTTGACCAGGCCCTCCCGGCCCTTCGAACTGCACTGCCCAGCAACCCCCAATTTATTCCTAGCCTAATCACCGGGCAGCTTACAGTGACTAGATAACCTACCAAATGGTATGTCTTTACTGTGTGAGGAAACCAGAGCACTTAGAGGAACCTCATGTGGTCATGGAAAGAGTGTGCAAACTCCTTGTGGGCAGCGGTGAGAAATGAACCTGGGTCTCCTGTACTGTAAAGTGTTGTCTAGCCACTGCGCTATGCTCCACCCCTCATTAGTTATCCGTCATATCCAACAATGACAGGAGACCTGTGCGGGAGTTTTTTTTAAAGCAGTAAAAACTGTTGCACTGGGCAGTTCCACTCCCCTGACCTTGGAAGTCTGGGTCCAGTGGTGCACTTGTCCCCACAAGCTCTGGTCTTCCTTGGTTGCAGTGGATGACCATGACTTCTTCGGTGCCTTGCCGTGCCTTCGCTCTCCATAAAGTATTGCAGAACACCCTTCCTGGCTTTTGGATCTCAATCTTGATATCATCCACCCATTCAGCTGAATCTGACCTCACATGCTGGCACAGGCGTGTCCCTGTCTCACCGGGGTACGAAGCCTGCTGGCTACCTTCACCTGGTTTAGCCCACCCGTCAAAGCGGTAGCCGCTGTTGCAAGCAAGCAGCTACTTGGAGCCACAGGTGAGAGCTGAATGTATGTTGGGGTCAAAGGTGAGTGAGCTGTCCCAGAATGGACACGCCAAGCCCCTTCCCCAGAAGTGCCACCCCTCCCTTGACACCCCATACACCCCTCTGGAGAATTAGTCAATAATTAACAACGAAGGCAGCTCTCAGAAAGAGTTCACCAAGAACTGGGGGGATTTATATTTCCAAGCAACCGAACTTATTCTCCAACTTCATCTGAAAAGTTATTGCCTTGGTAAATAATTAAGTGCTATCTGATGGAAGATTAAGCTGACCTTGCTAAGGGGGTTGCACTCTTGTTTAAAATGATAATGTAGACTTACACAGAAAATACAGCACAACATTTCCACCCTAGTGTCAAAGTTTCTTATTCACTTCTTCTTACCTGCATTCGTCGTCCTTTGACCTGTCCTGCATGACATTCATGATGAATTGTGGACAGCTAGGTCAGCAAAAAAGATCTCAGATTCGACTTTGTGCCCAACAAGGAAGCTCATAGACAAACTAAGACAGTGCAGTTAATAAAAATGAATTAATATTTAAATAACTAAAAATTCTATCTATCTAGTTTCTATCCCACGATTGAACATTGAGCACATCTACATGAAATTTTGACGTGGAAAAGCAACACCCATCATCAAAAACGAGAAAATCTGCAAATGCTGGAAATCCAATTAACACAGACAAAATGCTGGAGGAACTCAGCAGGCCAGGCAACATCTATGGAAAAGAGTACAGTGACGGTTCAGCATATAGTCAATGTACAAGCTTTGGAGCCTGTCGAACAGCCTCAGCCTGAAACGTCGACTGTACTCTGTCAACCATCAGGCTCCAGAACAAAAGGGGATAGCTACACTCATTTAAGGATTCTGCTATGTTGTTATTTCATGCTCGTTATTTATTATTATTTACTTATATTTGTATTTTCACAGTTTGTTTACAGCTTACAGTTCCTGATGTTTACAGTTTACAGTTACTGTTCTATAGATTTGCTAAGTATGCCCGCAGAAAAAGAATCTCAGAGTTGCATGTGGTGACACGAACATATAGGCATCCGTTAGTTTCATGAGACTATGAATTTGCACCTTGGAAGGTTTCCAGGGCGCAGGCCTGTGCAAGGTTGTATGGAAGACCGGCAGTTGCCTATGCTGCAAGTCTCCCCTCTCCACGCCACCGATGTTGTCCAAGGGAAGGGCATTGGGACCCACACAGCTTGGCACCGGTGTCGTCACAGGGCGATGTGTGGTTAAGTGCCTTGCTCAAATACACGACACGTTGCCTCAGCCAAGGCTCGAACTAGCAATTTTCAGATCACTAGACGAACGCCTTAACCACTTGGCCACGCGCCAACACCGACACGAACGTACTCAGATAATAAATTTTACTTTGAACTTTGAACTTTATTAAGCCTACCCCTCATCCCCCATGCTCCAGCTTTCACCTTCTCACCTAGATTTACCTATCACACTCCAGCTCTTGCACCACAGCAGTGCAATGCCCTACCCCTGAGCAGACAGAAAGCATTCTGAAGATGGAACCTCTTATTTCTTTTTAAGTTTCAGGTTCAGCCAAAGTGAACTTTCTATTTCTGGCCCACAGCAACCTTCAAAACCTGCAGTCAGACAGTTTCTAATCCTGTGTGATCAGGATCACCATTGCTCTAGCTTCCATGAAGAAACTGGCTACGTTTCCATGTTACCAGATGATCAAGTTGTTTGGAAACAATGGCATTCCACTCAGTAACTGGTCAACAAAATCAAACAGGTCTGTCACTAAATGTCATCTGGGTTGTCTGACTGTGACCTTGGGCTGTTGGACTGGGGCATGCAAATGACATGTTTTGTAATCTGCCATGTTTAACAAATGCTTGCAACACCATAACAGATTTTCGCAGGATACACTGCAGCCAATGGAATACTTTTCATTCCAGCTCCTGGCCTTCAAGTGTGGCCTGGTGGAACTGTTTCTACTGACAGGAGAAGGGGAAAAGGTGGATTACGGGCACCTTAGAACCAGGCGCTTCAGGCAGATGAGATTCATCAGCCGTGGTTGGCAGCTCAGCTAGGAGAAGGAAAACTCTGATTTCAAACCTCCGCTGCCTTGGTGTTATACCCACTCATGCAGAAGGCTTCAGGAGTAAACCCCAAGGGAAAAATCTGTAGCTGGAGTCCCCAAGGCAGTCCTACATTGAGTTCAACACCAACTGGCGACTCCTGTGATGCTGCTGGTCTCAAACTGTATCAGTCCCTGCTGCTCCTTTGGGTTCATCAGTGGTGTGGAGAGTGGAAGCTTGCTACTTGGGCAACATTTTCCTCTCCATTTTGTACAGTGCAGGCTTGCATATCTAGAGAGCTGGGATGCAACATCCATGGCTGACCCTGATTGACAGAGGCCTCCACATCTGGTGAATGCCAAGCAGCCGTACAAGAAGGTAGTCTCTTCTGAGGAAGGTCTCGGCCCGAAACATCCACTGTTTATTCATTTCCATAGATATTGCCTGACCTGCTGAGTTACTCCAGCTTTTTGTGTGGTGTTACATACAAAGTAACATTAGAATTATCAAATAATTTCTGTTTACCATGTTGGATGAGTAATAAATACTGTTGAGAACATCTGAGGTAAATCCGTTTTCCCCCCCAAAATGGTGCCAAGAAAAATTGATGTCTACCAAAAGAGTTGAGTGGGTTTACCCACATGCAGATGGACTACACGAAAATGCATTTATCTCTGGGAAATATTGGACATGGTGGTGCATTTACAATCTGTATTTTGCTTTTGCTACAGGGATATTGCACCAGGGACTGCAGCTGGCCCCAGTAGCACATGAAAGAAATGTATACAGTGTAGTATGAAAACAAACCCTGCAGGAGAATGAGATATTAAATACATTATTAATATGAAGGTTAATGGTTTACCACTGTTTGGGGTTAACTACACAATACCTCATCAGCAATACGACAGCGTGTTACATTGACAAGATGCTACCTAATTATTGGCAGCTTTGTAGGAGCCTTTTGGGATTTCAAGCTCGCATTATACTTCTTAAAGAAGAAAAAGGCTGGAAATAAATTAAACCAAGTCGCTGCAACAGGGAGCAATCAATCAAAATAAGCCCACTCTGCTCCGAGATTGTCCCGGAGGAAAAGTATGACTGAGGCTCTCCCAAAGGATGCTGCCTTCAGTCAGATCAAAGCTAGGTTCCTAGCACTGATCCTGCGAAGACATAACACAAAGTAATAGTACTTGTTTGGGAATGTTTGGTACAAATTGTTTGTACTGCCAAGTTTTTTTTAGAAGCCTCATTATTATTTATTTCACCAAGGAGAAAGTTTATTAACGTCCAAGTCCTTCATTAATAAGCACTGCAGTCTGAAGGAAAGTATCATTGAACAAAGGATAACGTATCAACCAGCAAAAATGAATAAAAATAAATACTAGCCATCTGCTTTGAGAAAGAAAAATGAAATTGAGAAAGATTGCTTCACTCCATTACGGAAAAGAGTAAACAGTCAATGTTTACTCTTGATGAAGGGTCTCGGCCCAAAACATCGACTGTTTACTCTTTTCCATGGATGTTGCCGGGACTGCTGGGTCCCTTCAGTAATTTATGTGTGTTGCTTGGGTTTCTAAATCTGCAGATTTTCTCTTGTTTGTGATTTCACTCCATCATGGCTGGTTCATTAAAGTTGACATAATACTTAATTCCAAATGAATCTGTTCAAAATTATGATTGTATCGAGGTGAAACCCCTTTTTACCGTGCATCTCTTAGTGCAGCTTATTAGTCCCAATTTCTGAATGGACATTGATCCCATAAACACTACCTCACTACTTTTATTTTTGCACCATTAATTTAATTGAACTATATGGTGTGTACATACATCTACTGATGCTTCTGGACACATCTTCAGTGATGTTCCTGGAATCATCGGGTGTTTCAGGTCTTTCAACATCATACAACCTCCTCCAGGTGACCCAGCCGGGGCTGATCAGACCCCAGCTTGTGTACAGATGGCTAGCTACCTATGACTCCATGGCTCCCCTCTTTTGAGCCACAGCCATCTTGAGGCCCTCTCTGCCGCATCGGTGGTACTGCGGATGGCTCTCCTCTTCCTCTCTCCCTCGATGCCCAAATTACTGAAGGCTCTAACTAAGGAATGGGCCGCAAATCCCTACAACCAACCTCCACTGGGAGACACCTCGCTCTCCAACCAGCCTGCTGACAGTTGCTGACCAGTCCTGCGAACTTGGAGAGCTTCCTTTCAAAGGCCTCTTCCAAGCTATCTTCCCATCGGACTGTCAGCCCCAGCATCACCACTTGCTTAGTAGACTCAGACACTAGGACAATGTCTGGTTGCAGGTGGTGGCTGAGATTTGGTTGGAGAATCTCAGCTGCCGTTCGAGGTCCACCAACAGCTGCCAGTCCCTTGCAGAGGTCAGAATGCCTGCAGATGTCCTTTTGGCAGGTATTGGCTGCTCCGCAGCTCTGGCAAAGGCAATGGTCTGCTTGGAGGGTCAGGACCGCTTGGCCCACTCAACTCTTGCACTGACAGCTTCGGCGATGGTCTTCAGGACCTGATCATGCCTCCACCTGTACCATCCCTCACCAAGTGCCCTTGCACAGCCGCTGAGGATGTGCTCCAGGGCTCCTCGCTTGGAGCACAGTGGACACGCAGATGACTCTGCCTTGCCCCATGTGTGTAGATTTGATGGGCTTGGAAGCACATCGTACACTGCCTGGATGAGAAATTGGATGCGTTGTGATTCGGCTTTCCAAAGATCAGCCCAGGTCACTTTCCTCTCAACCGCATTCTCCCATCTTGTCCAAGCTCCCCGTTGCTTCATTCCCACCACCTTGCAGGCTCTCATCTCCTCCACTACTGCTCTCACCTCCTCCGGAACTAGACGATGCCTTTCCTTCACTCTGGTGTCCATTTGGGGAGTTGGAAAGGATCCCAGCCCAGCTCGGCCTTGTGTGACCACTCCCACCAGCCTCCTGTGACGCAGCCTCACCTCTGCTTCCTGAACAGCTTCCTCTGCCCTCCACTTCCTGCCAGTCCTCACTTGGATCCCTGCTCTAGCCACCTTTGGGTCACTTGAGTCCCTATACTGTAGCACTTCTCTGGCTCTTGTTACCTTGAATTCTTCCTCCAAGGATTTGAAGAGCAGTTACAGTTTGTTGTGGTGTCCATAGAGTGCGATGCTGCTCAGGCTCTTTGGCAGCCCCAACCATCTCCTGAGGTGGTTGCTAACCCTCCTCTCTAAGGTTTCGACTGTCAAGATTGGAACTGCATAGACGAGGAGGGGCCACAGAATTCTGGGAAGAATGCCATGCTGATACACCCAGGCTTTAAACTTCCCAGGTAGGCCAGATTTGTCCATAGATTTCAGCCAGCCATCCAACGGGTCGCCTGAATGGATGTCGTGTCTCTTAAAGAGCTGTCAAAAACTTTGCTTAAGCTCTTGACTGGCTTTTCTGGATGGTTGGGATGGCTGTGCCTGCGATGCTGAACCGGAACTTGTTCTCCCCCTTCCCTTTCCTCAGCACCATCGATCTTGATTTGACAGGTTTGAAACACATCCGGGCCCACTCCACCAGCTTCTCGAGCCCCTGCTGAATCCACCGGCAGCCTGGGACCGATTCTATGGTTACTGTGAGGTCATCCATGAATGCCCTGATAGGTGGTTGCCACTGAGCAGAACTCACTCTGGTTCAGTAGACTTAGTGAGCATGTTCATGGCTAGGGAGAACAGTGTCACTGAGATAGTGATGATGCCGATCTCCACCTTGTGCCAGGCTGATGTAATTGCTCCTGAAGAGACCCTCATCCTGAAGTTGCTGTAATAATCAGCGACAAGGTTTCTGATTCTGCTGGGGACGTGTTATTTGGTCAGTGTGAGTTGCACCAGCTTGTGCAGAAAGCAGCCATATGCATTTGCCAGGTCGAGCCACAGCACTGACAGGTTGCCCTTGTTCTCTCTGGCTTCCCTGATGAGCTGTGTCACCACACCGATATGCTCCAGACAGACTGGCATCCCTGAAATGCCTCCCTTCTGGACTGATGTATCAATATAGGTGTTCTTTGCTAGGTAGGTGCACAGCCGATTAGAAACGGCACTGAAGAAGATCTTCGCCTCGACACACGGCAGGGAGATGATGCGAAACCGATCTGTCTGGGTGGCATTTTCCTACTTTGGGATCCACACCCCTTCAGCCACTCTCCACTGTTCTGGGATCTTCCCCCTTCTCCAGAAGATTCTCAGGATCTTCCAGGGACGCAGCAGGAGCTTGGGGCAGTTCTTGTACACTTTGTACATACATATAAATACTTACTGTAGTTCATGTTTTCCTCTATTATTATGTATTGCATTGTACTGTTACTGCAAAGACAACAAATTTCACAACATATGCCGGTGATATTAAACCTGGTTCTGATTCTGATTTCTCTGCTCTGATTTTTCTTCATTTTTTTCTTTCTCCCTTGTTGTTAGAAGAATTACCTGCAATCTAGAATCAATATTGTGACTCTCTCCTTAAATCCTTCCACTGAGCTATTCCAATTGTTTCTTTTTCCACCTTGAAAAACCTGCCAGAATCCTAGTCTTCGAATCTTGCTTCAGTCCTCTCTACTATCTGTCCTACAATCATTTCTCTCTTATGAAGCAGCTAAGGACAGATCAATTAAATTAAAGCTTGTATGGTATATTGGTGGAATAAATCAATTTCACTCAAACTAAAAGTTATCCAACAGTGGATATTGTTGATAAAGACGTCATTTAAATGCAAATTGTTGTTCTCAATAAAAAACAGAGGAAACTCTATGGAACTCACTGCATTGATAGTGCACATGATTGTGTAGTTACCAATAGATAATGCATTACAATGGTTACACTTCTGTTAGGGATTTGCAGAAAATGAAACAAGGGGAAGCCAATTCAACGTCTTGTCATAAAAATTACATAGAAAACCATAGAAACTACAGCACAGAAACAGGCCTTTTGGCCCTTCTTGGCTGTGCCGAACCATTTTCTGCCTCGTCCCACTGACCTGCACACGGACCATATCCCTCCATACACCTCCCATCCATGTATCTGTCCAATTTATTCTCAAATGTTAAAAAAGAACCCGCATTTACCACCTCGTCTGGCAGCTCATTCCATACTCCCACCACTCCCTGTGTGAAGAAGCCCCCCCTAATGTTCCCTTTAAACTTTTCCCCCCTCACCCTTAACCCATGTCCTCTGGTTTTTTTCTCCCCTTGCCTCAGGGGAAAAAGCCTGCTTGCATTCACTCTATCTATACCCGTCATAACTTTATATACCGCTATCAAATCTCCCCTCTTTCTTCTATGCTCCAGGGAATAAAGTCCTAACCTATTCAACCTTTCTCTGTAACTGAGTTTCTCAAGTCCCGGCAACATCCTTGTAAACCTTCTCTGCACTCTTTCAACCTTATTTATATCCTTCCTGTAATTTGGTGACCAAAACTGAACACAATACTCCAGATTCGGCCTCACCAATGCCTTATACAACCTCATCATAACATTCCAGCTCTTATACTCAATACTTTGATTAATAAAGGCCAATGTACCAAAAGCTCTCTTTACGACCCTATCTACCTGTGACGCCACTTTTAGGGAATTTTGTATCTGTATTCCCAGATCCCTCTATTCCACTGCACTCCTCAGTGCCTTACCATTAACCCTGTATGTTCTATGTTGGTTTGTCCTTCCAACGTGCAATACCTCACACTTGTCAGTATTAAACTCCATCTGCCATTTTTCAGCCCATTTTTCCAGCTGGTCCAAGTCCCTCTGCAGGCTCTGAAAAACTTCCTCACTGTCTACTACACCTCTAATCTTTGTATCATCTGCAAACTTGCTGATCCAATTTACCATATTATCATCCAGATCATTGATATAGATGACAAATAACAATGGACCCAGCACTGATCCCTGTGGCACACCACTAGTCACAGGCCTCCACTCGGAGAAGCAATTCTCTACCACCACTCTCTGGCTTCTTCCATCGAGCCAATGTCTAATCCAATTTACCACCTCTCCATGTATACCTAGTGACTGAATTTTCCTAACTAACCTCTCATGCGAGACCTTGTCAAAGGCCTTACCGAAGTCCATGTAGACGATATCCACTGCCTTCCCTTCATCCACTTTCCTGGTAACCTCCTCGAAAAACTCCAATAGATTAGTCAAACATGACCTACCACGCACAAAGCCATGTTGACTCTCCCTAATAAGTCCCTGTCTATCCAAATGCTTGTAGATTCTGTCTCTTAGTACTCCCTCCAATAACTTACCTACTACCGACGTTAAATTTACTGGCTTATAATTTCCCGGATTACTTTTCGATCCTTTTTTAAACAACGGAACAACATGAGCCACTTTCCAATCCTCTGGCACCTCACCTGTAGACAGTGACATTTTAAATATTTCAGCCAGGGCCCCTGCAATTTCAACACTAGTCTCCTTCAAGGTCCGAAGGAACACCCTGTCAGGTCCCGGGGATTTATCCACTTTAATTTTCCTCAAGACAGCAAGGACCTCCTCCTTTTCGATCTGTACAGTTTCCATGATCTCACTAATTGTTTCCCTTAATTCCATAGACTTCATGCCAGTTTCCTTAGTAAATACAGACGCAAAAAACCTATTTAAGATCTCCCCCATTTCCTTTGGTTCCGCACATAGCCGACCACTCTGATCTTCAAGAGGACCAATTTTATCCCTTACAATCCTTTTGCTCTTAATATACCTGTAAAAGCTCTTTGGATTATCCTTCACTTTGACTGCCAAGGCAACCTCATGTCTTCTTTTAGCCCTCCTGATTTCTTTCTTAAGTATTTTCTTGCACTTCTTATACTCCTCAAGCACCTTATTTACTCCCTGCTTCCTATACACGTCATACAACTCCCTCTTCTTCTTTATCAGAGTTGCAATATCTTCCTTATTCCTATTCACCTTGCCTTTAATCCTGACAGGAACATACAAATTCTGCACTCTCAAAATTTCTGCTTTGAAGGCTTCCCACCTACCGATCACATCCATGCCAGAGAACAACCTGTCCCAATCCACGCTTTTTAGATCCTTTCTCATTTTTTCAAATTTGGCCTTCTTCTGGTTAAGAACCTCAACCCTAGGACCAGATCTATCCTTGTCCATGATCAAGTTGAAACTAATGGTGTTATGATCACTGGAACCAAAGTGCTCCCCTACACAGACTTCTGTCACTTGTCCTAACTCGTTTCCTAACAGGAGATCCAATATTGCATTCCCTCTAGTTGGTCCCTCTATATATTGATTTAGAAAACTTTCCTGAACACATTTTACAAACTCTAAACCACCTAGACCCCTAACAGTATGGGAGACCCAATCAATATGTGGAAAATTAAAATCCCCTACCACCACAACTTTATGTTTCCTGCAGTTGCCTGCTATCTCTCTGCAGATTTGCACTTCCAATTCTCTTTGACTATTGGGTGGTCTGTAATACAATCCCACTAATGTGGCCATACCTTTCCTGTTTCTCAGCTCCACCTACAAGGACTCAGTAGACAAGCCCTCTAATCTGTCCTGCCTAAGCACTGCTGTAATATTTTCCCTAACAAGCAATGCCACCCACCCCACCTTTCATTCCTCTGCCTCGATCACATCTGAAACATCGGAACCCTGGAATATTAAGCTGCCAGTCCTTTCCCTCCTGTAGCCAAGTTTCACTAATTGCTATAACGTCATAATTCCACGTGTCAATTCACGCCCTCAACTCATCCACCTTCCCCGCAATACTCCTAGCATTGAAATATATACACCTCGGAAGATTTTTACCACCACTCGCCACCTTTCTATCAGCGGATTTGCTTGAACTTTTAACATCATTTATTTTCACCCCAGCCACACTGTCAGCTCTGGCACTTTGGTTCCCATCCCCCTGCAAATCTAGTTTAAAGCCCCCCCAATAGCACTAACAAACCTCCCTGAAAGGATATTGGTCCCCCTGTAGTTCAAGTGTAACCCGTCTCTCTTGTACAGGTCCCACCTGCCCCAGAAGAGGTCTCAATTATCCTGAAATCTGAAACCCTGCTCCCTACACCAGTTCCTCAGCCACTTGTTCATCCTCCAGAGCATCCTATTCCTACCCTATTTACCTTGTTTCCAAGTACCTCACATCCATCCCCGGCCCAAAACACAAAGTAAGAAGGATTACGTTATCTCAATATTATAAGAAAGAGCTAAATATTGGTAATATAGATTCAGTGGCCACTTTATTCATTACACACTGTACACCTGCTCATTAAAGAAAATATCTAATCAGCCAATCACATCAGAGCAACTCAATGCAGTAAAAATCATGCGGACATGGACAAGAGGTACAATTATGTACAGACTAAACAACAGAATGGGCTAAAAATGCAATCTAAGTGACTTTGGCCGTGGAATATTTGTTGCTGCCAGATGGGGTGGTTTGAATATCTCAGAATCTGCTGCTCTCCTGGGATTTTCATGTGCAACAATCTCTAGAGCAGGGGTTCCCAACCCAGGGTCCACAGACCCCTTGGTTAATCATAGAGGTCCATGGCATAAAAAAGGTTGGGAACCCCTGCTCCAGAGTTTACAGAGAATAGTGCAAAAAAAGTCCTGTGAGTAACAGTTTTGTGGTTGAAATTTCCTGTCAGTGAGAGGTGTCTGAGCAGAATGGCCAGTGGTTCAACCTGACAGGAAGGTGACAGTAACTCAGACAACCACACATTAGTGGTGTGCAGAACATCTTTGAATGTACAATACGTAGGATTTTGAAGTGAATGAGCCACCGCTGCCAAAGCCCACGAACAGACACTCGGTACACAGGAGGTTCCTAATAAGGTGATCACTGAGTGTATATGAAGGTCACGATAGAATTGTGAGAAGAGAAACATGCTGTCAGAATTGGACTCAGTCAGTGGAGCTCCAGTGTGGATTTTGATTAGCATGCACACATTTCTAAATCGAATTACAATAGATGTATGCATCATGGGATTTACTGAGGAGGCAGTTCATGAATCTTACCTGAGGAGGCAGTTCATGAATCTTACCATATTCAACATAGATTTGGAACTAACACAGTCAATTTAGAGCTCAATGTTTCAGCTAATGAGCTCCTTTAGTCTTCTATGACTGACCATGTCTTAAACAGCATGAAGAAAACAGAGACAAGTCTATTTAAAGGGATTATCACCATATTTTAGGTTAGTGGCTGACTGAATTCTTTTAGTTGTTGACATATTCCTATCAGCATCAGGTGGCTTTAATACTTATTTCAAAATTCATGACAAGTGCTTCAGAAATTCCAGACTAAATGCACTCTGTCAAGAGTGAATTAGTGGGCATTCCCCTGGAGAACTGAATGGATGGGAGAATGGGTAAAGGCTTGTGATGAGTTTTGGGATGAGGTGCTGGAGAGCATTGCGCTCCAAGTTTTTTCAAGCACCTGAATTGGTTAATTGTTGTTTAACTAGAGTCATTATTTGTTTACAGGTCCTTGTGTTTTTCTCAAGTGACTTGCTCTTTGTAATGCTGTCTCCTGGTGTCTTCATTTTAAGGTTGTTAAGTTTATTTTGATAGTCTCAGGGTTTCTGTGCTAATATTATTTAAGTGGATGCCTGATTAGTGCTAATTGCAGGGTCCTACTTTTTAGAATGCTACATTTTGCAGTGTCACTCAGCTAAGCCACTGATGTTCTTTTGGAATTATTATGAATAAACTCTCGTTGCCGTGTTTACATCCGAGTCTGCCTTTTCCTCCGCACTTGTGTTCCGATATTGCCAGCCCACGTCCTGACAAGGCTGAATGGAGCCAGGGAAGATAAAAAGAGGAGAAGATCTTTATAGATGACTATCTCCATTGACCCACCTGGACAGTTCTGGGAACAATACTCCTGTACCTCTGTCCTGATGGCAGCGGCAAGAAGAGAGCATGGGTTCTGATTATTGATGCTGCTTTCCTGCGTTAGGACTCCTTGTAGATGCGTTCAATGGTGGGGAGGGCTTTACCTATGATGGTCTGGGCTGCATCCACTACACTTTGTAGACATTTCCATTTAATGGTATTGGTGCTTCCAAACCAGGCCATGATGCAACCAGTTAGTATACACTCCACTGTGTAACTATAAGAGTCAGTCAACGCTTTCGGTGACGTGTCGAATCTTCACAAACTTTTAAGAAAGTAGATCAGTGTACAGCAAGTCAGGAAGTTTTTGTAACCCACAGTGCTGTACGCTGATATGTAATAGAGGTTACTGAAACTCTCCCTTCAAAGAGAACCAACAGCATTTCATTCGCTCCTGCTGCCATCAGCCAGAGCATCTATCTTGCATGGGACTGGAGATTTCCCATGCAAGGTGCATGGTCTCAAACAACAAATGTATAGTGAAACATTGTCACAGCATTTAATCTCTACACTATATAGGATATGAAAAGTGTTCCACTTTGTTATTGTTCACCAGATGCTTGATCATACAGTGCATCAGTGCAAATCAATGCCTTGCCACTTTCTGCCACAATGCCTTCTTCCTGTGGCAGCTCACTGTGCCTGCCTCATACAGCAGACAGAGGAGTGACCGCTGTTTGACATTCAGATCCAAACTAACTTTCAGCTGCCCAGACTAACCGTAACGGGAGCCAACTACTCAGATTATTGATCCTTTCTGATGTGTCCATCCAATCAATTGATTGGATTCTGAAGTAATTATAAAGAGTAGGCAGCAAAAGATCTCATACCATCTGTACCACAATCAATGCACACATCACAATCCCCCATTGTTGTTATGGGAACTATTGAATTTAATTCCTGGGATAATACCTCAATAGACATCAGTTTAACTCTTAGCACAACTACAAAGTATAAGTGAGCTGGTGAGCTAATGTGTAAGTACGGGGCCAAAGAAAATGAGAACATTATGCGATCATTTCAGTTTTAGCTTTCAAGGGCTTCGAAAATGTATATACTAATGCTGGACAATTTAACTCAATACTTTCAACACCAAAAAGCTAGTTCTTATTCATCCTTTTCTTCTGTCTATTCTTCTTTCCTATTTTCCAGCAATGTTAAAATGCAATATTAACTGCACCATGCATGTGGTATTGCACTGAAAGCCTTATTAATAATGAATTTAAGCTTGTTTATGCTGACTTTGCCAGTACAGTCGGAGTATTTATGTTTTAAAAGCAGCACCAATAACTCTGTTTTACTGGCCTATAGGCATGTCTTAGTGCTTTGTACTTCATAACTTCAATATTCTCTTGTCCCTGTCCTTTCATCCTGCAGATGCAATGATCATGTTTAAGTGACATTTAGACAGGCATATTTGAGGTACTCAGACAGGCTCATGAGTGGAGGGATATAGAATACCAGTGGGCAGTTGTGTTCTGTTTAAATTGGCGTGGTGGTTGACACAGGCAAAGTGAATGGAGGGTCTGTTCCTACGCAATACTACTCCGTAGTATGCTGATGTTCTTATGCTCTAGCTGCTCCCATTCACTAATTGACCAGATACACTGGTTTACAGCTCATCCCTATGGTCATCCCAGTTTTACCCTTTCAAAAACATCCCCCTTCCCACTTTCCCTGGAGCTTTCTTAAAGTTATCTTTCCCTTCCTGTTAGTTCCGATGAAATCCCTCCAACCTGAAATGTTGGTTCTGTTTCCCTTTCCAAGATGTGGCCTGATTTGCTGACTATATCCAGCATAGTCAGTTCTTGTTTGAGATTTTCAACATCTTTAGTTTTTTGTGATCAATGTAACTTTCTTAACACATGACTCACAGGCATTTCACTCAATGGGAAGAAGTAAAATCTCCTCTAAAAGTTTTAATGAGGACCTTCATGTCAAGCTATCTATCATGGAAATTTGTGAAGCATATGTTAATTTTGAAAATAAAATAATCCCACAGCCCTCAAGTATTAATATTAGCAGCTGCATAATATTAATAAGTTTTCACTTTTTCAACTGTTACCTGGAGGTATCGACTCAGTGCCACTTTATTCGGTACCTCCTGTACCTAATAAAGTGGCCACTGAGTGTATGTTCGTGGTCTTCTGCTGCTGTAGCCCATCCACTCCAAGGTTCAACATGCTGTGCATTCAGAGATGTTCTTCTGCACACCACTGTTGTAACACATAGTTAACGAATGAGGGGTCACAGTTTAAGGATAAAGGGGAAGCCCTTTAGGACCGAGATTAGGAAAAACTTCTTCACACAGAGAGTGGTGAATCTGTGGAATTCTCTGCCACAGGAAACAGTTGAGGCCAGTTCATTGGCTATATTTAAGAGGGAGTTAGATATGGTCCTTGTGGCTACGGGGGTCAGGGGGTATGGAGGGAAGGCTGGGGCGGGGTTCTGAGTTGGATGATCAGCCATGATCATAATAAATGGCGGTGCAGGCTCGAAGGGCCGAATGGCCTACTCCTGCACCTATTTTCTATGTTTCTATATTTAAGAGAGAGTTAGATATGGCCCTTGTGGCTAAAGGGATCAGGGGGTATGGAGAGAATGCAGGTACAGGGTTCTGAGTTGGATGATCAGCCATGATCGTATTGAATGGTGGTGCAGGCTCGAAGGGCCAAATGGCCTACTCCTGCACCTATTTTCTATGTTTCTATGTTTCTATTTGAGTTACTGTCACCTTCTTGTCAGCTTGAACCAGTCTGGCCGTTCCCCGCTGACCTCTCGCATTAACAAGGTGTTTTCACCCACACAACTGCCGCTCACTGGATGCTTCTTCTTGTTTTTCATACTGTTATCTGTTATCTTGGGAGACTGCTGTAAATGAAAATCTCAGGAGATACTCAAATCAGAAACAGAATCAGAATCACTTTTCATATCACCTGCATATGTGGTGAAATTTGTTAACTTAGCGGCAGCAGTAGAATGCAATTCATGATAATAGAGAAAAAAAGCCAATAGTATATAGATGTATATTAAATCGTTAAATTAAAAATAGTGCAAAAACAGAAATAATAGAAAAGTGAGATAGTGTTCATAGGTTCAATGTACATTTAGAAATCAGATGGCAGAAGGGAAGAAATTGTTTCTGAATATCTGAGTGTGTGCTTCGGACTTCTGTACCTCCTTACGGATGGTAACAATGAGAAGAGGGCATGTCCTGGGTGATGGGGGTCTGTAATAATGGACGCCACCTTTCTGAGGCACTGCTCTTTAAAGATGTCTTGAATGATATGGAGGCCAGTATCCATGGTGGGGCAGACTAATTTTACAACTTTCTGTAGCTTCTTTCAATGCTGTGCAGTAGCTGCCCCCCTCCCAAATACCAAGCAGTGATGCAGCCTGTCAGAATGCTCTCCACGGTACACCTGTAGAAGTTTTCAATTGTTTTAGGTGACAAGCCAAATCTCCTCAAACTCCTAATGAAATATAGCCATAGCCTTGCCTTTTTTATAGCTGCATCAATATGTTGGGACCAGGTTAGATCCTCAGAGATATTGACACCCAGGAATTTGAAATTGCTCTCTTCTCCACTTCTGGTTCCTCTGTGAGGATTGGATTGTGCTCCCTCATCTTTCCCTTTCTGAAGTTCATGATCAACGCTTTGGTCTTACTGATGTTCAGTGCAAGGTTGTTGCTGTGCCACCACTCAATTAGCTGGTGTAGCTCACTCTTGTACGGCCTCTCATCTCCATCTGAGATTCTCCCAACAATGCTTGTATCATCAGAAAATTTATCAATGGCATTTGAGCTATGTCCAGCCACACGGACATGGGTGCAGAGAGAGTAGAGAGAGTAGAGCAGTAGGCTAAGCACACATCCCTGTGGTGCTCCAGCTTTGATTGTCTGCGAGGAGGAGATGTTATTACGGATCTGCACAGATTGGTTTTCCAATTAGTAAGTCGAGGATCCAGTTGCAGAGGGAGGTACAGAGGCTCAGGTTCTGTAACTTTTCAATCTAGATTTTAGGAACCACTCCTTCTGGCATCAACAATCATTCCAAGGTCACCTAGATCACATTTCTGAACAACAGCAAAACTTCTTGATCATGTCTGAATGCCTTTATCAATTGAATTGCTGTCACATGATTGGCATCAATGAACAGGTGTACAGTTATATCTTATAAAATGGCCACTGCATGTATATTTGACACCTTATCTGGTGTATGTTATAGCAGATATCTTTCAGTGAGTTGATGCATAGTGAACAAGCCAATAGGTACTCTGCTTGACATATTAACTTTCAAGTGTAAATTAAGTAGTTTTTGCCACATGTTATAAAAATGTTTAACACAACTTGTGATTTACAAATAATAGACAATAGACAAAGATAGACAATAGACAATAGGTGCAGGGGTAGGCCATTCGGCCCTTCGAGCCAGCACCGCCATTCGTTGTGATCATGGCTGATCATCCACAATCAGTTCCCCGTTCCTGCCTTCTCCCCATATCCCTTGACTCCGCTATCTTAGATTAGATTAGATTAGATTAGATTAGATTATGAGGACATGCAGTCTTCTTTTATTGTCATTTAGTATGAATTAAGAAATGATACAATATTCTGTGATATCGCAGAAACACAGGACAGACCAAGACTGAAAAACTAACAAAAACCACATAATTATAACATATAGTTACAACAGTGCAACAATACCATAACTTGATGAAGAACAGGCCATGGCACAGTTAAAAAGTTCAAAGTCTCTCAAAAGTCCCACATCTCACACAGATGGGAGAAGGAAGAAAACTTCCCTTGCCATGTCCGACCACAGTCCGACTCTGAGTCGTCCGAAAACTTCGAGCTCCGATCAGCCCTCCGACACCGAGTACCGAGCACCATCTCTGCCGAACGCTTTGACCTCAGCCTTGATCGCCAGCAACAGGTAAAGCCGGGGATTTTGGGGCCTTCCCTCCGGAGATTCTCGATCGCACAGTAGCAGCGGCAGTGAACCGGGCATTTCAGAAATTTCTCCAGATGTTCCTCTGCTTCTCACGTCTGTCTCCATCAAATCAGAATTGTGCACGGCATCCTGCTTACAAATATGATATCATTTCACTGGAGAACTGCGCACGCTGTGTCGCGCTGCCATCTTCTCCTCCCGCCTTTCAAATCTCTTACTAGCTGCTCCCAATTTCAAATCTCTTATTAGCCCCTCCCACTTTCAAATCTCTTACTAGCTCTTCTTTCAGTTAGTCTTGACAAAGGGCCTTGGGCCAAAACGTCAACTGTACCTCTTCCTATAGATGTTGACTGGCCTGCTGCGTTCACCAGCAACTTTTATGTGTGTTGCTTGAAATTCCAGCATCTGCAGATTTCCTCGTCTCTGGGTGAAGAAGTTTTTCCTCAACTCCATTCTAAATGGCCTACCCCTTATTCTTAAACTGTAGCCTCTGGTTCTGGACTCCCCCAACATCGGGAACATGTTTCCTGCCTCTAGCATGTCCAATCCCTTAATAATCTTATAAGTTTCAATCAGATCTCCTCTCATCCTTTTAAATTCCAGTGTATACAAGCCCAGTCGCTCCAATCTTTCAACATATGACAGTCCCACCATCCCGGAAATTAACCTCATGAACCTATGCTGCACTCCCTCAATAGCAAAAAATGTCCTTCCTCAAATATGGAGACCAAAACTGCACACAATACTCCAGGTGTGGTCTCATCAGGGCCCTGTATAACTGCAGAAGGACCTCTTTGCTCCTATACTCAACTCCCCTTGTTATGAAGGCCAACATGCCATTAGCTTTCTTCACTGCCTGCTGTATTTAATCTAGAATAGGGGCTCCCAACTGTTTTTATACCTTGGACCCCTACCATGAACTGAGGGGTCTCAGGACCTCAGGTTGGTAACCACTGATATTCTAGTAGAAGATGGAGAACAAGACAGTATAGCCTTTAAAACGAGCCTTCACCCCACGAGGTTGTGCTGAACTATTAAGGTTGTAATTAAATGCCTAAGTAAACCAATCTCTTCTGCTTAATCTGTGCTCATATCCTTTGTGATTTTCAGACTATATATATAAAGCACCTTAACTTTCAGTCGTACTATTGGGTCAGGGACCCAGAAACAGACCTAATGAGAAACATTGAAGGTGTTTGTATCAGCCTGAGCGAGTGTGGTGAAGAGCAATTAAACACAGCTGATTTATCTGAAGAAGGACAGGAGTAGAAAAGGAATTAATGACCTTTGGAAATTCTCACTAATTGTATTCATTTCTGGACAATTAAAATAGCTGGAAAAATTTTTGCTTGTTCTTTTGTGTCTAAGGATAAAGAATACTCAAAGGCATGATTTTAAAGTTCTGAACTTTTTGAATTTATCAAAGTACCTTAAAAGTAATTTTCAGTTGTTTAAAGTCTAGTTTCTCATGGCAGGAAACTAACACTGTGAAAAAAGACATTTAGTTTTGCTAATTTAAATCCTTTAAATCAAAATGAAACAGGGTGGAGATACATCTCCAACTAAGGAGCTGTTAGACACTCCTTCCCTCTGCTGGCCTTCAAGTCACCTTGTGTAAGGTGTAGCACCTACTTACATCCTGATCAAGGTCACGTGAAGCCTTGGGAGCAGGTGCTGGATGGTCGCATGAGCAGCTGGCACAGATCCTGGTTATGTGACCACTCACTGACACCAGGCAATCTGTGAAGACTATTGATAATGGCCAGGGTCATCCATCTTGTAAGGACACTGCCCAGAAGAAGGCAATGGTGAACCACTTCAGTAGAAAAACTTGTCAAGGTCAATCATGGTTGTGGAAAGACCACGATCACCTACGTCAGATGACACAGCACATACGAATGAACAAACCATTTCCAAATATTTCAAGCAACTTTTTTTTTTTAGCAATTTTAATAACTTCAAAGAACTTACCAAAACTCAGTAATTTACATATTGCTGCAGTCTGAGTTCCTACACAGCAGAGGTGGCTGGAAGTCCTGTAGCCCTCAGCAAATCTGTCTTACTGGTTACCAACCACTTGCTCAGATATGGGCTTTACATAAGGTGGAGGGTTGATGTCCTGGAGAAGAGCTGTGTTGTATAATTTCTGATCATCCCTATGTTACACACTGATGTATGGACATCCATGAGTGAGCTCCTATATTAATATAAAAATCAATATTCTGTCACATATTTGTTCTTACAAAAGGCAAATCTTAGTGATTTTCACATTGATGCTTTACCAATGGAATTTTGAAATAAGGGCTACCACCTTATTCGTCACTCTTCATTTTTAAGGATTGTTTTATTTACCCAGTGATGTGTATTTTGATGATATTTTTAAAATGCTATGGAGGTATGGTTGTCAGAGAGTAACTTTCTGACTTGTGGACAAAATTGACATATGGTGTTCTATGCTGACTCATTTATTCCCTGCAGATAGTCTTATTGCAGGAAAGTTTTGATTCTGATGTGTGAATTTGTTCTTATTTTTATTTTGTGATGTTGAGAATGAAGAGTATATTGACCAACACTAAACTAGGCTTGACAACTCGCCTCAGAGTACTGAAATGTTACGTTTATCCAGTTATGTTATATGGATCAGAATGCTGGACAATATCTAGTAACACAGGGAAACGAATTGAAGCAGCAGAGATGTGGTTTTTGAGGAGGATACAAAGAATATCATGGACAAAACGAATATCTAACGAGGATGTCATGAACAGAGCAAGCACAAAAAGAGAAATAATGTATGAGACCATGAAAAGGCAACATAATTTCATTGGACATGTGATTAGGAAAGAAGGGTTAGAATGCATGGTAATTATGGGAAAGATTAAAAGGAAGAAAGCAAAAGGAAGGCAAAGACAAATGATGATAGAAACAGCAGCCAGAGAATTGGAAGTGACTACCAATGAATTGATCCACTTGACCTGAAACAGGAGTGTGTGGGCCATGGCAGTCAAAGCTCAAACTGGGCATGGCACCTGATGATGATGACGATGATGATGATGATGATGATGTTGGCTTCTTTAGGTTTTCATAGCTGGGGGATGTAGTAGGGGATAAGCTCCCACTGCCAATTAAATGCTCCCAATGGCGTGCATCTCAAATAGTCTCTGAAAACTAAATCCAGCTCCTAGTGCTCACATGTGGCTTAGCTACTAAATCTGGCAGAACTGTTTCTACTGATGGGAGAAGAGGCAAAGGCAGGTTACCAGGGCCCTAAAACTAGTCGCTTCGGGCAGATGCGGTCCGTTCGCCATGATTGGCTGCTCATTTAGGAGAAGGAAATCTCTGATTTCAAACCTCTGTTGACATGCGGCTATACCTACTCATGAAGAAGGTTTCGGGAGTAAACTCTGAGAAAGAATCTGGGGCTGGAGTCCCTAAGACAGCCCTAAGCTGATTTCAAGTCCGACTGGCAACTCCTGCGATGCTGCTGGTGCCAAACTGTATCGGTCTCTGCCGTTCCTTTGGATTCATCAGCTGCATGGAGCGGAGGAACCTGCTGCACAGGCCAACAGCTTTCTCTCATTATAGTATTGCACTGGCTTGTGTATCTAGCTCGCATGTTGAATTCAACAGTGAGGACGCAACATTCCTGGTCTACCCAAACCAACAGAGGCCACGAAGAAGAAGATGTTAGCTTCATTGACAAGGACAATACTTAATGTTCAACTGTCATTGCCCAGTAGAGTAGCAAAACCAAACTACCTTATTTCACCAGTTAAATCCTTCCATCATTATGGATTGACGGTACAGCCTATTTAGACCTGCTTAGTGCTGGCTAACATTGGGGGGTCTACAGACGTATATTGGTAGGACCAATTATGTCAGATTTCCTTTCCAAAATGAGATCTGTAAAGCAGATGGATTTTTTACGACCATCTGATTCTTCCATGATTACCTTCCACTATTTTTCTTCAAGATTATATTTAAGACTTTGAATGCAAATATCTGTGGGCTTTTAATTCAAGTCTCACTGGAGCAGAATAGGATTGCTGTTTTAAAGTATCCCCTTTGTACTTTGCATTATCTATTGATTCAAATTTTACTAAGGATTTAATCTGCAGCCGGTTAAATATCAGGAATCTTTTTATATATATAAATGAATGTTATTCATTATAAAAAATTACAAGAATAAACCATGCAATGCCTTTTCATTCTTAAAATTCATAGTCATTCTTTAATTAGTGTTCTTTTACATTCCTTAACCAATAGGACTGTTGCCACTCGTTGTCCCCAGGGGTGATACTTCTACCCTAATTGAGGGGCTTCCTCACCCATCCTGGCCCCTCCCTGTCCAGTAGCAGAAGGACCCTATACTGTGGTCCTTCCCCACCAAGCCCTTGTGGCGGGTGCACCGAGCTTCATTGCCTCCTTCAGCACATTCTACTGTAGTCTGCAATGTGCCAGTTGGCAGGTTTCCTCTTTGGGCCTCGCAACATGCCGGCAGACAAGCAAATTTCAGACAGATCAAAGGTCGTCTTTCACCCAAATGATTATCTTGCCGGCAGCACTTGGTATCCCTTGGAACAGCCTGTAGATCAGAGACTCATCTATATGCAGCTGCCCAGAATGGGTCCTTGCATCTTACTCCAGACCGTCTTTGAGATCCCACAGTTGTGAGAGAGGTGAGCAGTCATCCTTAAAATATCAAGAATTCATGATATTGATGGGAATAATACTTACGCCATTGAAGGAAACAACGGTAAAAATGCTTTCATCATCAGATCCATGTGCACCATTACTTCACTGGTGTTGAGTCATTACTTCTTGCTCATTATGTACTCAAAGAGTTTATGAATATATGGCCTAATTCTGATTCCAATAACTTGTGTGAAAAATCACACAGTACATATGTGTCCAGCTAATATGACCTTGTTTATTAATATTCAGCCTGGGAGGGTTAGACCCAATTACTGAGAGTATACTTGCTAATAATATTTTGCCTAATTATGTGGGGGAGAAAAATTATCCTTTTAATGCTGTATCGGCTAATGTTTAATGAAATTGATCTCTATGCTTTTATGCCTAGAATTATATTTACTCAATAATGCAAATCTCTTCATTAGGCCAACAAGGGACATTAAGTAGAAGTGGCTTAGTGGAGATACAATGCCCCCAATTAAGCTGAATGGAAAAACTGATGAGGGATTGAATGCCTTATAGTAACTCCTGTATTTTCCCTTAGATAATCCAGTACTTCACAAAAGTCTTAGGCATCCCGGCTGTATGTATGTGCCAAAGAGTTTTGCCAGTACTGTATGTTCATACTTTCTTGCTGCAGTACAAAATTCATGTTGAATGTCCTCATCACAAAGCTACCTTCTAGTTTATTCAACATTAAGTTTTTCTTCAGATTGTGATTTTTCATAAATAAAGCAGAACAGCTTCACTCTTGTATGAATTTTGCATTTTCTCAATCTTAATCAGTAAATAATAATGCGCTAAATTGTATTTCAAAATTCTATCTGTAAGTCTGAATGTGGCTTTACCATAAAAATGCAGAGATGAGGAGGAATTTCTTCAGCCAGTGGTTGATGAATCTGTGTAATTCATTGCCACAGACATCTGCGGAGGCCAAGCCATTGGATATACTTCAAGCGAAGGTTGATAGGTTCTTGATTCCTCAGAGTGTCAAAGGTTGCAGATAGGAGAATAAGCTTGAGAGGGAAAATAAATCAGCCATGATCAAATAGCCTAATGCTCTAATTCTGCTTCTATGCCTTATGATCTTAAAACAGTAAAAACTAATAGTTGCTGAACCATCAGGAAATCTCAGTGCTAGAGTAACAGAATGCCAACAATTGACTGAATTTCTCACCGATCATGCTAATTAAAGTGCCGGGATGTTTGAAATCATAAAAGCAAGTGCAGAAGGCAAGTGGGTGTTCAGCGCCGTCTGAAAGCTTCTCGCTCGCTTCTGCCGGAGGAAGTTCCCTACTTTCGGATGGTCTCTCTCTCCCTCGATGCTGTTGGAAGGTGGTGCCAGAGTTCTGCGTCTTGGGCAAGTTTTAATTGTGGATTCAACTCTGTATTTCATGTTACAATGTGTTTTCTGGTTTCTGGTCGCGCCTTTTTTTTTTGTTGCTAATTTTGAGCGATTGTGAATTGGCGCAGCCTGCAGATAATGAACACTGAGCTGAACTGAATATCCCTGGACTCTTTCGATTCTGTGTTTTATACTTTCTGTATTTTGTTTGATTTTTTTGTTGCCGTTTCAATGGGGTGTAGTTTGATGTTTCTTCTTTGAACGGGTTCCATAGTTTTCTGTGTTTCGTGGCTATCTGCGGGAAAATGAATCCCAGGGTTGTATGCTGCATACTTTGATAATAAATGTATTTTGGATCTTTGAGTCCTGTGAAAGTCAATTTCATGAAGCATTTAGAATTTTCACGATCTCTGATTTCTATGTCTAAATGAATGGTTTTAATTTGTAGCAGTGAGTTTTGTCCTTGGCATGTGAACCAAATGAGAGCAATCAGTTAGATTCAGCTTGCTCAAATGTATTTGATTAAAATATCTGGTGCATGGTAGGGGGTCAGGGAATCAAATGTTCAGTTGTTCAGGCTCATTATTTATAAAATAAAAGTCGTTGTGCTTTATCCTTTAATCACAGAGGTAAAGGCATAAAATCCACAATCATTTTAGACAATTGTAAAATGTAGCAGAAAGGTCAAGAATAAGAATTTGTGAATTTACTCTGAATGATGATCTTAAGCAGAGACCTTACAATCTTTATTTAATCAGGAATAGTAAGTTTCCTGATCTTCTTAACATTAATCAGGAATGGGACACTTATTGACTTCCCAGTTAAAATTATTCCAAATTAGCAAAGTTATTCCCTTTGATTTCTATGGTAACCAGGATTCCTAAACTTCCTCTCTAATTTAAACCCTACTGAGCTTTCTTTTTATGCTACTCAGGTGTAGGAAAATGGTTGACCTTCCTCTTAATGGTAAACAGGAGTAGAAATTCCCAGTTTTCAGTAAAAGTGGATACCCAGCTGGTCAGGCAGCATCTCTGAAACAGAAGTCTCAGATGGCGATGAGGAGGTGAACAGGAGCAACATCGATTGGTTGGTTGAGTGGTGTTGCAACCTTGCACTAAGATCAGCAAAACCAAGGAATAGATTGTGTAGTTCAGGGAGGGGTTTTGAGAGAACGCACATCAATCTTCATTGAGGAGTCAGAAGTAGTTAGAAGTTTTTAAATTCCTGGGTGTCATCGTCTCAGAGGGCCAATATATTGATGCAATCACGTGAAGGCACACCAGTGGCTATTCTTCAGGAGGAATTTAAGATGGTTTGCTATTTCACTAAAGACCCTAGTAAATTTCTACATTTGTATTATGGAAAGCATTCTGACTGGTTGAATCACAATCTGGTATATGTCACTATACATTTTCATATACAGTACAAACCTAAGATTCATTTTCTGGCAGGCATTCACAGTAGAACAAAGAAAGACAATAGAATAATTGAACAGCTACTGACAAACAACCAATGTGCAAATACAACTATAAGTCCATAAAATATGGGAGTAGAATTAGGCCATTTGGCCCATCGAGTCTGCTCTGCCATTTCACCATGGCTAATCCAATTTTTTTCTCTCAGCCCCAGTCTCTGGCCTTCTCCCCATATCCCTTCATCCCCTGAGCAATCACGAACCCATTGACCTCTACCTTAAATATACACAGCTGTCTGTGGCAACAAACTCCACAGATTCACCACTCTCTCGCTAAGGAAATTCATCATCTCCATTCTAAAAAGATCAAAGGCTGTATCCTCTGGTCTTAGGCTCTCCCACCTTTGGAAAGGTCCTCTCCACATCCACTCTATCAAGGTCTTTCACCGTTCGATAGGTTTCAGTTAGGTCATTCCTCATCCTTCTGAATTATAGTGAATTCTTCAGAAATATAAAATAACAAACAAATAAACAAAAAAAACAGATAAATAATTAACGCTGAGAGCATAAGTTGTAGAGTCCCTGAAGTGAGTCCGTAGGTTGTGGAATCAGTTCAGTGTTGAGGTGAGTGGAGTTATATACACTGATTCAGGAGTCTGATGCTGAAAGATTATACCTGTTCCTGAACCTGGCTTATAGAACCAGCTCTATAAGCTGTGCCGTTGTGCTACCTTAGCTCCATGAGCCATTTTAAATGTAATTTTAATGCCTCTTCTGCTCTCTTAGTTGCCCTGCACCAATGTGTAATTTAGTAATGAGCACCTACTGTTCTTAAATTCACCTCAAGGAAAATTAAAATTGGAAGAGGAGAACAATGCTGCTTTTGTATTAGAAATCTAACATAAATGTCAAGGGAATATTCTACCCACAACAGGATTATTCATCACTTCAGCCAGTTCCAAACATCATACATAAATTCACAGATGGTAGATCTTGTAAATTACAGCATCAACAAAGCAGTACACCTCACTAGGCTGGCTTTTTAATTGAAACTATCAGCAAAATGCAACTCGTCTGTCTTCTAACATTTTCAAAATAATGTCAACAGGCAATCATGCTTTTAATAACTCTGCGTACAAATGTTTCTTCTAATTTCTCAAAGTGAACATTCTGAGACCTTGTCCTCTTGTTAACAAGTCACTGGAAATAAACACAATCAATATTTTAATATCTGTTAGGTCATCATAACCTTTACCGTTCTGTGAAAAACAAGTCTACATTCTTAGGTCTTTCTTTAAATTTTATTTCTGGTGAAATATAGCACAAAGAATATTAGTACTATAATTGGGGAGACTGACGCTTATGTAGTATTCTGAACATTGAGGCAGAGAAAGGCATTGGTATGCACAAAATCCTTTGAAGGTTTCATATATTATATAGATAAAGATAAAGATTTACTTCATTTGTCAATGTACCTTGAAATACTTAAGCAGACATTGTTTTGTGTCAACGAACAACACAGTCCGAGGATGTGCCGGGGACAATCCGCATATATATTGCCATGCTTCCGAAGCCAACATAGCCTACCCACAACTTGGAATGTGGGAGGGAACCAGAGCATCTGGAGGAAACCCACATGGGTGGTGGGGCAGCGATCAGGGTTCCCTTCCTGCTGTCTGTCTGTAGGGAGTTGGTATGGTCTCCCTGTGACTTGATGAAGGGTTTAGGCCTGAAACATTGACTGTTTCTTCCTCTCCATAGATGCTTCCTGATTTGGCTGAGCTCTTCCAGCATTTTGAAAGTGTTGCTTAAAGATTTACAGCATCTGCGGAATCTCTTGCTTTTAAGTCGTGGTGGGGGGGCAATGTCGCTAACCTCACAAGAAAGGACTGGAACTTCAATGTCAAAGTCAAAGAAAAAGCAAGCCTGAGTAAATTTATTATCAAAGTACAAATGGATTACTGCATATTGCCCGGACGTTTATTTTCTTGCAGGCATTTATAGTGAAAATATATTAGTATTTATTAAAAACTATACATATACAATAACCGAAAAACGACCAACGTGCAAATTAAGACAAACTTGCAGATGCTGCTTTGCCTGCTGAGTTCCTTCAGTAGTTTGTTTTTACATGAAGTATTTGATTGGAGCTGCCTGAGATGACACCAAGTTATGAAGACTTCAGACTGGGTATGTGGGAGCCAGAAATCATATGGGGGTTTGGTGGCCTTTCATCTAGCCTGTTTAATGATCTGCTTCTGTACAGGGGTTTGATGGTTTCAGGAGCAGTGGCACGTGTTTTCTTCTCCTCTGTGGGGTGGGTTTTCAGCATGGCATGGATCTCCATTAAGCAGTTTGCATGAGACACAATAAAAGAAATCAACAGGAAGAGCATGAGTGCTAGTGATTGGATGGTACTAACAGGAGGACTTTTGCCCAGCAGACATTGAACATTTTATGTACTTGTTTAGATCAGGGGTTCCCAGTTTTTTTTTAATGCCATGGACCCCCACCATTAACTGAGGGCTCCATCGACCCCAGGTTGGGAACCCCTAATTTAGAGATATAGCATGGTTATAGAACATAAAACAGAATGACACGGTACAGGCCTTTCATCTCTTCTTACCTCTTCCCTCCTACATTGCCCTCCATTTTTTTCTTTTACCCATGTGCCTATCGAAGTCTCTTAAACGTGCCTCATGTATTTGCCTCTAGCACCACCCCTGAATGCACGTTCTACACACTTAACACACTCTGTGTGAAAAACCTACCTCTAACACTCCTCTACACTTTCACCAAGCAGCTTAAAGTTATGCCATTAACACCTTAAATATGCAGATACACATAGAGAACCTACACTGCTATGAAGAAAAGAGGCGGGTTAAATGTTCCACAGACACTTATCTACTTTATATATGGATGATAGAACATAAAACACTACAGCACAGTACCGACCCTTCGGCCCCTAAATGTTGTGCCAAACCTTTAACCTACCCCAAGATCAATCTAACCCTTCACTTCCACATAATTCTCCGTTTTTATTCATCTGCTTATCTAAGAGTCTCTTAAATGTATGCAGATACACAACAAAGCATTCTATGAAGAAATAAGCCAGGCTAAAGGCCCAGTGTATATTTAAAGTACTGTACCAAAGTCTTAGAAATATATACATAAGTAGCTAGGGTGCCTAAGACTTGCGCACAGTACTGTAAGCTGTCTTTATTAATACTTCCTGCATGGGTTAATTTTGATTTGATTTGAAGCACACTGTGGAAGACATCCACCCCCATCCTCTCTTTATTTGCCCTTAAGACAGCAATATCTGTGGTTCTTAAGTTTTTGTTAGTATTAGTAAACATCTAGTAGATACAGTATGATGCAAAAGTTTCAGGCACCGGAGCTATATATATATATGTGTGTCTAAGACATTAACACACACATATTATATATAAGTAATTTAGATATCTGAGAAAAGTTAGGGTAGTGATTTTAAGAGGGATAGCTACTGCAATAGGATTGATGACTGTCAGGGTGAATTGGGAGAACATGAACTTCTTGCGTGGAGCAGAACCACGAGCCAAGCAAGGAGACAGTGCAATTTATGCTCAACATCCAGGTTTGGAATTTCATCCAAATGACAACTGTGATAAGATAGCTTTTTGAATAATAGTTATGATGACACAAGCCATGGTAAAAAAGGAAGTATAAAATGCAGGCTTGGAGCTTTCTTTCATTGCTGGTGTCTTTTTCCCAGGGCAGCTCTGGCTTGTACCAGAGGATTTCTAATTAAGGTGAGCGGAGGAAAGTTTTTCCGAATGGCAGGGTGGAGATATGTCTCTACCAAAGGAGGTGTAAGGTGATCCTTGCCTCTGCTAGCCTGCAGCTCACCCTTGTACAGGGTATAACATCTGCTTTGGACCCCCAATCAGGGTCACATGAAGCCATGGGAGCGGGTGGTGGATACCGTAGGAGCAGCAAGTGCATGTCACGAGTCCTGGTTATGTGACCACTGACACCAGGCAGACAATCTCTGAAAGATACTGCTCAGAAGAAGGCAATGGCAAACCACTTTGGTAGAAAAATTTGTCAAGAACAATCATGGTCAAGACTGTGATTTCCCACATGATATGACATAGCACTTGATGATGATGATGATTATGATGACGGAAGAAAGTTTAAGGAAGATGTCAGGGCTTTTTTTTTTACACAGCCTGGCAAGTGTCTGGAATGCACTGTCATGAGTGGTGGTTGATACTGATACATTAAGGACGTTTAAGAGGTTTTGATAGGCATATGGCTGAAAGAAAAATGGAGGGTTATGGGCTATGTAGAAGGGAAGGATTAGATTAGTTGATATTGGTAGGTTTAGATTGGTTGCACAACATAATTGACTGAATGCCCTGTACTGTGCTGTACTGTTCAATATTATACATCTGTATGTTTTATGCTTTTCCAGTGCAAAAAATCCACCAGATTCCAGTGGAAAATAGTTCTGTGGGTTAAAAAAAACTCGACAGTTTATTCACCTATCATAACAATTGCAAAACAAAGTTTTCACTGGGGCTGCTACCCCTGGAAAATGGCTGGCTGGTGGTGTTGTGCCATCAACACTGGAGTTCAAGGCAGTTGGTCCTGAGCTCAAACCTAGCTGGGTCCCAGTCTGGGCAGCACCAGTATCTGTGTAGAAGAAAGGCCTGGCAATCTACTTCTGTATCTTGCCATGAAAACCCTATGGACCCCATGGTCCCTGAGGTCACGAAGAGTCGGACTCGACTTAATGACGGAACAACAACAACCATGACAGATATAATTTTACTGGTACCTACCAAATCCCATAGATTCTCTTAGGAAGCATTTTGGTTCATGTCTCAGGGTTTGCTGGATCTTGGTGGCCAGTGGTGACATTCACTTCCTGTTTAATACTTTACTGGCAGCCTTGGTGGCTTTTGTGACAATATCTTTCTTAGTAACTGACTTGATCACATCAACAGCATTGGAGGAACTTACAGACTGTTAGAGCAAAACAAGAACGGATCCAACCTAGAAAGTCCTCTCATCTTCACCTAGTGTCACGGTGCAACTCATCCCACATCTTGTACCTTTTGCTCCATGACTTCAAACAGCACATGACCTCCCAAGGCACCTGCGAAGTTCTGTAAAACTGCTTTCGTGCTCAGTAGCAATGATTTGTTTTTAATCAGGCGTATGATCTTGTTAGTGTTCGGTTTCATTTATGACCATGTTGATCCTTTGCTTAAGGCAGCATCATTCACCGATCAGCTGTTTTCTGCTCAGTTCCATAACACATTTAAATTGACATCAAATTCATTTTCTTTGAAGATCATACAACCATAAGACAAAGGAACAGAATTAGGCCATTTGGCCCATTGAGTCTGCTCTGTCATTCCACTTTGGCTGATTTGTCTTTCCTCTCAACCCCAGTCTTCTGCTTTCTCCCCATAACTTTAGACATCCTGACTAATGAAGAGCATATTTATTTAAAGCAGAAGTTAATAGACTCTTGATTTGTGTGGGTCTCAAAGGTTACAGGAGAGTGGGATTGAGGGGGCTAATAATCAGCTATGATGGAATGGTGGAGCAGACGTGATAGGCTGAATAGCTTAATTCTGTTCCTAGGTCTTATGGTCTTATGGTCTGTGGTCTTCCAACCTCTGCTTTAAATATACCCAATGACTTGGCCTGCACAGCTGCTTGTGTCAATGAATTCCACTGATTCACCACCCCCTGGCTAAAGAAATTCCTCTGAAATTTCTTTTTAATAAATCCTAATTTAATCACTTACAATCTGCATTCATTGACCTAAAATAGACATTAATTAAATTTCAGAGCATTCAAAAATTATTGATGAAGCAAATAATATACCAAAAGACATATTAAACAATAAGCAGAAATACAGTAGCATTACTTAAAACACATTTATATAATTAAAGATTGCAATGAAACAAGTAATCTCATAATGTAACTCTCCTCTCTCCCCATCGATACCTCTTGAATGCTGCGGAACCAGCAAATTCTCACTTCAAAATTACAGAGTCCGGTGGGTGAGCACAATTAGTAAATCACTGGTAGTATTTGATCAGGAAACTCCAGACTTCTGCGTTTTCAAAGTAGTCCCAGACTTGGTGACACTAGAAGGCAAACTGACAGAGGACCTCTGCTGGTCAGACAGCATCTGCAGAGGAAAAAGGACAGTCAAGTTTACGGTTCAATGATCTGCTTTAGAAATGAGAGTGTAAAAGGGAGATGGCCAGTATAAAGCGAAAGGGAGAGTTGAGGCAGGAGTTGGTCGGTGATTGGTAGATCCAGGCCAGGGGGAGTTGATGGTTAGATAAAGGCAGGTGGGGGAGGGGAGTGGGGAGACAGCAACAGAGACTAGGAGGTGGGAGACAACCTGATTACCTGATCTGATCTGCAGGCCCTTGTTGTCTCTCATCTTCCAGACTGTGCTCTGATGAAAAAGGAAGGCAGTGAGTGGAACCAGCTAAGAAAGGGATGAAGGTCGATAGAAGAGCCAGGTGGGATAATGGGCTAAGTAGCGATGGGGCCCAAGTGCGAGGAATGACCTGAGATTTGGATGATTTAAGCACCTGGACAGATTGAAATGGTCATGAGGTCGAGGCCAGAGGCGAGGTGAGGGCTGGTTTACTCACCTCTACACTGAACTGAGGCCGTGGCCTGTGACTAACGGGCTACCTGATTGGCTGCAGTGATGACTGGCTTCATGGCTGTGGACGCACCTGAACTTAAATTCTTTGCTTGCTTTTGTTGTTTGCATGACTTGTATTTTTCTGCACATTGGGTGTTTGGCAGCCTTCTTTTTTTAATGGGTTCTATCGTGTTAATTTGTTTTGTGGCTGCCTCTAAGGAGACAAATCTCAAGGTTGAATAATGTATACATACATTGATAATAAATAAACTTTGAACTTTGAAACACAGTTTAACAATTAGGCCAGATTTTTTTTTTCGTCTGCAATTACCCTCATAGCCCCATCATTACTTGCTGTACATTGCAATGGAGATTAAGCATTCACCACTGACAGTTTATGCATGAATTTCTTTTCTTGCGGTCACTGTCATTGTTAACATTGATCTTCAAATGATCAGCCAGTTGATGTAATGAGATGTCCAGAACATGTTATGCAATGCCAAAGGACATGGAGGAGTACAATAACAATTGATGTACAAGATTTAGAGATCTTTTGTGTATAAACAATTGCACAGTTGTGGACACTACTATACTAGGCACGGTAGGCTAACACTTTACAGAGCCAGCGTCTCAGGCTCAAATCCGCCACTGTCCGTAAGGAGTTTGTACGTTCTCCCTGTGACCACGTGGGTTTCCTCCCACATAACAAAGACACATGGTTTAGTAGGTTGATTGGTTGTATGGGTATAATTGGGCATCATAGACTTGTTGGGCAGGAAGAGCCTGTACCATGCTGTATCTGCCTAAGTAAAAAAGAAACAAGCTGAGGTTTTGGCTATGTAGCTTTATCAGAACTCTTCTGGCAAATGGATACAAGATCAACTGTTTATCCTTGTCACAGAACCAGTATTCCATCATCGTTCTCATCAGAAGTCGTCTAAGCAGAATTGACTAAATAGAACTGCAGTGCATTTCTTAGACATTCAGACTCCATAATACAAATTCTATTCCCATTCCAGATCCGGATAAACATAATCATTATGAGCCTGAGATATTAAGGGTCCCCAGGGCCTTCATGTAAAAGCAATAACCAAGTAATAAGAAGGTCGATGAATGATTTGTTGCATCATATATCATGTAAGATTGTGGTTTGCATTTTAATTCTACAGATGTTCTGCTGAAAGCATTCTGACTGGCTGCCGAGTAAGGAAGCTCCAATGCACAGGATGAAAGAGGCGGCAGAGAGTTGTAATCTCAGCCAGTTCCATTACAAGTTTCCTCACCATCAAGGACATTTTCAAAAGGCGGTTCCTTGAGAAGGTAGCATCTATCATTGAGGACCCTCACCACCAAGGCCAGGCCCTTTTCTTATCACTACTATCAGGGAGGAATCCTGTACTCCAAGTTTTAAAAGATCAATATAACATTCAAAGTTCAAAGTTCAAAATTCAATGTTCGAAGAAGATTTATTATCAAAATACATATATGTATGTTAGCATTTACTGCCTCAAGATTAATATTCTTGCAAGCATTACCATAAACACTATCTCACTTTCGTATGATTTATTTAATTTTTTTATTGCAAGTTAGCATAATTTTTTATGTCTTGCACAGTACTTTTGCTGCAAAAACAATCAATTTGATGAAACATATCAGTGATTAAAAAAACAAAACCTGATTCTGATTCTAGCTGTGCAGTATGCTGCTCACATCGCTGTGAATTGTGCACAGTAATCATTAGCTTCCTGTAAAGCAGTGAGACCATTGGATAGAGGGAAGTAGATGGTGGCAGGAAAAACCACATTGACTAGTAACAGGACAGCAAGCTCCAGTCTCCATGAGCTGTTGCCCCTGGTGACTGAAGGTGAGAAATGAAGGGAGTGGAAGAATATAAATAAAACCCTGCAGATTCTTGAAGGCTAAATTACAAAGAGAAATTTAGCATATCAGGCCACATCTGCAGGAAATAAAACAGAGTTAACGTTTCAGGTGGAAGGCACGTCATCAAAACTGGAAGGGAGAGAAAAGAAACTTGTTAAGCTGAGTAAACCAGCATTTTATGTTTTTATTTTATGAAGAGAATGCAATTTCTTTCATTGCCAATGTGGGACAGAATGAGCATACGCAAAAGCAATGTGTATGCACTCAAGTGTATCCTTAGACATGACTGCAAGGACAAAAGAAGGCTTGGGGGATATTATTGCTGTATCTCTGAAGATAGACATTAGGAGGTAAAAAAGGATTCTCAGGTCACTGGCTCAATAATGCTGGCACCCAGTTAAGGAGTTTTCTGGGTTACCTCATTGAAAACTCATAAACCTGAATCATTATCCCTGGTTCCCTCTTCTCAGTTCCCTCTTCTCAGAAAGTCTATGGTCTTCCACTTTAAAAATTTCAAAGGAGCTAGAACTTCCTTGCACTGAAAATTCCAACGATCCACCAGCCTCTGTGAGAATAAATTTCTATATACCCGAATTTTACTTTATTTGAAACTATGTTCCCTCATTTGAGATTCTCCTGTGAGTGAAAACTAGTCAACCACATCAATAAACACAAGAGATTCTGCAGATGCTAGAAATCTTTAGATCACAAGCAAAGTGCTGGAGGAACTCAGCAGGTCAGGCAGCATCAATGGAGAGGAATAAACAGTTGTTGTTTGAGGCTGAGACCCTTTATCAGGACTGGAAAGGAAGGGGAAGCCCTGATGAAGGGTCTTGGCCCAAAACATCAACTGTTTATTCCCTTCCATAAAAGGTCCCTAACTTAATGAGTTCTTACAGCTTTTTGTGTGTGTTATATATGCATGTTTTGATGATGGCTCAGTGTATGAATCTTTCTCTGCATGCTCCTGTATCTGTGCCTGTACATAGCTTCCTCCTTTCTTGACCAAAACTGCACTTGTGCATCTCCTTCTCTCATATAATGGTCAATCGCTGGAATTCTCTGCCCCTGTGGATGGTGGAGGCCAGATCATGAGATAATCTCATATATATGAGATCCAAAAACTAGGTTATGGAGAACTAGCACAGAAGAGGAGCTCAGTCCAGCAGAGATCATCTATGGGAGTTGGTGAACCCCTAAGTCACCAGGGTTGCGGATCCTTGTGGGTCTGGAGGTCGGGGTCCCTGTGAGTCTGGAAGTAGTGGCCTGAAGGTCAAAGCCGGACAGCAAAATCAGAATCAGAATCAGGTTTAATATCACTGGCAAACATGGTGAAATTTGTTGTTGATTTGCAACAGCAGCACATTGCCATACAGAATAATCAAAGAACTATAAATTACAATGAATTAAGGCATCCGTTATTCTTGCAATACCATGGATCTGCACCTGAAAAGTCTTCACTCTCCAGGGTGCAGGCCTGGGCAAGGTTGTATGGAAGACCAGCAGTTGCCCATGCTGCAAATCTCCCCTCTCCACGACACCAATGTTGTCCAAGGGAAGGGCATTAGGATCCACACAGCTTGGCACCAGTGTCGTCGCAGAGCAATGTGTGATTAAGTGCCTTGCTCAAGGACACAACACGTTGCCTCGGCTGGGGCTCGAACTCACGACCTTCAGGTCGCTAGTCCAATGCCTTAACCACTTGGCCACATGCCCACACTAATTACAATAAATATATATGTAAAAAATTAAATTAAATCAGTAGTGCAAAAAGAGAGGTAGAAAGTAGTGAGGTAGTGTTCATGAAGTTATTGTCATTTTGGAAATCTGATTGCAAAGGAGAAGAAGCTATTCATAAAATATTGACTATGTGTCTTCAGACTCCTGTATCTTCTTCTTGATGGTAGCAATGAGAAGAGGGCATGTCCTTGGTGATGGGTGTCCTTAATGATGGATGCCACCTTTTTAAGTCATTGCCTTTTATTTCCCTCCATAGATGCTGACCAATCTGCTGAGTTCCTCCAGCGTTTTGTGCATGTTGCTCAATATATGTGTGTTTTATGACAACGCAGTGCATGAAACTCAGTGCTGGGCTGACTAGTGCCCATGATGGAGTTGGCTGAGTTTACAGGTTTCTGCAACTTTTTCTGATCCTGTGCAGTGGCCCCTCCATACCAGACAGTGATGCAACCAGTTAGAATGCTCTCTGTGGTGCACCTGTAGAAATCGGCATTCAAAGGTCAAAGCCCAGGGTACGGCGAGCCTAGAGAGAGAAGCCTGAAGGTTGTAGACCAAAGGAGTCCTGAGGCTCTGAAGGAGTCATAGGGGCCAGGGTCATTGGGGTCAGAGATAATTACGAGTCTGGAAGTCAGGGCCCAAAAGTTAAACCCATCATTGGTATCATGGGGTGAAGTCTGAAATTGAAGGCTTGATGTCTGCAAGTCTGAAAATCTAGGGACAAGGATTGAAGGCCTGGTGGCCTGTCTGAGTGTGTGAGTGGGTTTGGCGGCAGGGATGGGAAAGGGCTTTTTTTTTGCAGTTATTTTCTTGTTTTGTTGTTACTGCTATTGCTGCATGTATTGTTCTGTGAACATTGTGAGCGTGCTATGTTGAGACAAAGTGAATGGAGACACTTGCAGGCAGCACGCAGCACACCTTTGGTTCTGCTCAAACGTCCCATTACACTGTATGATTCGATATGCATGTGTTAAATAAATCTGAATCTGACTCTATCCAGCTGCCTGCTCCTGTTTCTATTCTCTTATGTTTTCATAACATTGTGGCTACTGCTGCAATAACTTGTGATCTCCAACCATTTGCCTAGGAAGTTCTCAGGATCCAGAAAAGTGTAAATGTTCACAAAATTGCATATGATTCAATGAAATGTTTGGCAACTAATATCTTTATTGCTGTTTCTAGGTAACACATTCTTACCAATCAGCATAAAATTCCCTGGATACAGTTGCAATAATTTTGCAAGATGAATTTCCAGCAGGTAACTTATAACAACAGTTTTTTTTTGACTACTTTCTCCTATTTGGTATATTTTGCGAGCAAACTCATCGGAAGAAAAACTTATTGGGTCAGTTAGATGCAGGGCCTATTGTTTGCCCAATTTTAATCAAGAGGAATATTGGAAAAGTCCAAGAGCTGGCTCTGCATTATAGATTAATAAAAATTTCTTTCACATTGACTGAATATAGAATTTTCTTTGGAATGTCAATGTTCAAAGTACATTAGCATGTCGGTATATTTTACCTTATACTAACTTGAGATTCATTTTCTTGCAGGTGTTTGCAGGAAAAATCAAGAAACACAGTAGAATCTATAGAAAAAAACATACATAAACAGAGACTGACAAGCAAACAATGTGCCAAAGAAGACAATCCGTGCAAATAAAAAAATACTGAGAACATGAATTGTACTGTATAGGAGACAGATTAAGTGGGTAGACAAAGATAATTTTCCAGGATGGAAATGGCTACCGTGAGGCTGCATTAGTTTACAGTCAATGGAGGTGTTTATAGAAGGCTTTTGATTCAAATGATGCATTTCACTGCATGTTTCAATGTACATGCGCCTCTGTCACCTCAGATGG